>NC_140128.1:60886436-63286436 GCF_964035555.1 Netta rufina | reverse complement strand
GTTATCTCTACCTGCATGGGTATGGTAAGTGAAAAGAAATTAGCAGAGGTGCAAAATCTGGGCCTTATCTTACAGTAGGATAATAGGGAGAGAATTGAGGATTCCACACTCAGCAGCTAATCCCTAAATACATAACCTACAATCATCATGATATCTTATCTTTCTCAGATGTTGTTTGGGAAACAAAGACACACATGTATTTTGCTAGAGGAGCTGTTCTGACTCTTAACATGCTAAAAACCCTTGAGATACATTCCCTAAGATGTAGAAGCAAAAAGGCAAAAGCAGAGGGGTACTTTCTATCACAAATGTGGTTAGTTTGTGGGGAGGAAAGGACCTGTGAGACTTAAAATCAAGAGGGATTTACAAAAGTAGATACCAGCTGCTCTGGTGTTATGAACAATTTAGGGTAAAGCCTTGCTTTATTATTATTTTGTACCTTATCCAAGACTATGAGATGCTGTTCTGTGCTCAGAGTATTTTTATGTCACAAATCAGGAATTTTTATGTCTTGAGTGGATTTAAGAGCCTCGATTTTTCCTTCTAATCTGGTATCTGTTATATTTTCTTTTTCATGGTTCTGGTTGGAAATGATTCATTGCTTGTGACCACTATCATCATCTCTCACTGAAACACTGCATGTCCTTCAATGTCTACTTATCAAACTGTTTTTACCTTTCTTGTTGACCTTTCCACTCATTCATTGGAGACATGTGCAGGGATTCATTTCCCTTCCAAAACCAGACTGACAATCATGGAGATACAAAATAAAACTGATTACTTTTGCCTCTCCACCTGTATTGGTAATGTCTTGTCATTATTTAACTTTTTAGTCACAGAGATAATTTATTGTATGTATAAAATATACATGATTTTCAAAAATATCCCCAGGTGAGGAAAATGCACAGGAATGAGATAGCCTGCTTTACTGGTTTTCTAGTTTCAGCTTCTAAATGTTCTCTGGAGTCTGCAGAGTCCTGGATTCAAACATTCCAACTAGTCTGCATGGGAACTAACTCTATGCTGAAATCTTTTGACAATTTCTGTTTTCACCAGCTAACTGATTTATGAAGATCAGATGGATACCAGTACACTCTTGTGGTTTGGATGTCTACAAGGACTGGCTGTGGTGCTCAACTGCCTCTAGTGTAGCAGCCCCATACAGAGGCAGATCCCACATGGCTTGGTTTCCAATTGCAATAGCCATGTTCTCCTTATCAACTATCCTTTGCATGGTTATGTATACCAAGTACTAGATGCACGAAATTCTCTGAACATAATCTGGCATTCATTTTTGCCCCTAAATACAAATTACCTCCTGCAATAAAATGTTCCAAGTATAAAACTAACCCCAAAAGAAGAATAAAAATATATAGCAAAGGTTGAAAATTCTGCCAGGCCCTCTCTATTTTGTAAGGTCTTTTCAAATGATATTGACCTTTCCTTTTTCCCATCCTTCTTCCAACTTGTCCAAAAAGGTCATGGCAGGATGGAGAATTCAACAATCTGGATGAGGCTAATTTCATCTGTAAATTGAATTAAAATCTATTTTGGTGAACTGATTTCATCACACCGTTTGTGTAGAATTCAGATTCAATACAAATCATATCCACATCTGGTGCAATCCCAGTGCACTAAAACTGATGGCCTACAGGGATTCCATTAAAAAGATGACAAGCAATCCATTTAGAGTTGCATTCTGGTACAGAAAGTCAAGCTAATTGGAGAAAATGGATGGGTGAAATGGAAAAGAGGGTTGTAGGCAAACACTTATCTCCAAACAAGCAGTGTTTGGGCCTATTTATTGATTGGGATTGTCAATGGCCTAGATATCTCACAAATAAGTTTAGAAGAGTAACGTAAAGCAAGAGAATTGCTAGCAAGAGCCATCTGCAGGCAAAGGGAAAATGTAATTGAAGTGTGGATTAGTGTATCTGTTAGTATATTAAACCTGTACTTAGGTATGTAGGATAGGAAATGAACCAGAATGGGAACCTCAATACACTTGAGGTCAACCACTCCAGATGTGGGTCAGCACTGGAACTGCTTCTGGTAGGTGTACAGAGTACCTCAGAAACATTGGGTGCTTTCTACTGCAGAGGTCTCATGTTGTACTAATGGATTCCTCTTTGCCCAGGTCATTTATACATTTTTGAGCCCCAAAGCTTCCATATGAGAAAGTTTATGGGAGGCTGGTTATTCAAAACGTTACCTTAAGCTTTTCTTCCCACACCTTTAGCCCGTTTTCCCCCACTCCACAAAAAAAATAATAATAATAATAATAATAATAATAAAAAATCATAAGTCCCTGGAACCAGCAAATAGGACCTCTGCCAATATGACAGAGGTAAAGCTCAGGCCCATAGATTCATTCACCAGAAAACAAAGAGGCTGGTGTCCTTGCCATCCTACTTGAAGGAACTTAATGGTTAAAGATCTCACCAAAGAAAGGAGAGATATGATAAAATGTCCTTGTAAGCCATGAGAAGTCAGTTTTTCATTCCCTTCCCCACACTCAGGAGACAGTCACTGAGCTTTGGATGAACTTGAGTGGAAGGCCTTCTGTGATTGCTGGCTGTGTAGATAGAGCAGGATGCTGACTCTTAAATGGAGTTCCTGTTCCTAGCTTTCCTTTGCTTACACTTTTCACATTAAATTATTACTGGATACAATTCAGAAGTGCTGAAGGAGGAAGGATGTGGGTGTTCCTGTTCCTAGACCCATAGCTCCAGCATTGCACTTGCTGCTATTTGGCTTCTCACTCTACTTTCTTGCCCATGAATTTTGCTTTCTTTTCTGCATCATGGCACCATTTCAGCAGATGAAATTCTAGCCATTCTTCTTCATTTCTTCTTCTTAAAGACCTCAATCCAAGCTGCTCAGGCTGGAGCCATCTGGGCAAAGCACTGAAGCAGATTTGCGGTAGCTGGAGAATTTTCCAAGTGTACACAGGAGTCCAAGGTGAATATAAGATGTTTTTTCTTTTTTAAGGGCTTCTTTTTCTTTTTTTCCCTGCATGTTAAAAAAAAAAAAAAATCAATCTAAACTGTGTTTCTGGAAATTGTGACCCCTGATCTGGTCTCAGTCATGATTGATTTATAAGGGTCTTACTTGAAGGAACCTCTGTACAGGGACAGAGATATATGTCCTCTATCACGGCCATTATCACTTTACTGGAACAGTTATTGCAAAGTTTCGATGTTGCCTTCTGTCTCCTGGTGTAGAGCAAGAGGAGAAGCAAGAAACCAAAAGAAACTTTAAGTGTATATCCCCAAAACAGATGATGGGGTATGGATTTGCCATACTCCATAGGCAAGAGGACTTATTTGTGTTTTCTCCTCTCCATACCTGTTATTTTCAGCATAAGTTTTTTTGTTTAAAGACAACAGCTTCCAGGTTAATCTTTTAACCTGCAAAATGTAATTATAAGAGCTGATCAGCAGGGATTCTTGGGGGACTGGGACTTTACAAAATGAGACCACTTCAGTTGTAAGGAAAAATGCCTCATTTCTCAAGTGAAATTTTCTGGCCATAAATTTTCCTTTGCAATTGGCTGCAGAGAAGTGAGTGTAGCCAAGCTTTTCTTGCAGCATTTCCCTATTGGCCAGGACTCCCTGGGACTATGGAGCTAGATTTACTGAAGACTGCTCTTGTGGCTGCTCATCTTGTACACAGAAAGCACCCAAAGCATAACTGGCTGAGCAGCGGCCATCACCTCCTCTATGGCCCCATTGGCACCATGTGCATTTTACTTCCAGTTTGATGACATAGCCATAGGTGCTAAATGGCTTCCTTCCCCCTGCCAGGGTCTGCTCAGGCATTAAAGGATGAGGGCTTAAAGGGAATGGCCACATGACTTGTAGAGGTCCCTTCCTATTTTCTATTATTCCCTCAACATTTCTAAGAAAGGACATTGTTCTCATCATCTTACAGATATGACAGGATGACTGACACAACAGTATTTGATTTCTTCTTGTCATACACAGGGAATAAAATCAGATATAAAATTAATCTCAGTTACGCAGTGTTATTCAGAGAATCTCTATTGTTAGACGTCTAACTCTTTTCCTTTGGAATAAATATGGTGGTCTCACAGAGGCCGCAAATGTGAATAAATATAAAGAAATTATGCAGTTGGTCAAACAATTTTTAGCACAAAAGTTCTTCTCTTTGCCAAGAGCCTAGGGAAGAAGTGACTCTGCTGAATAAAGCCACAAGGTGTAGCGCTGGGACAGACAGAAAGACGTGAGATGTTACCCCAGCTCCATGTCCAGGTCCCACCGATCATTAAAGGGCCCATCGGGACTGTACAGACATGTTTTTGTGTGACACAAGCTGCAGGACTTCCCTCAAGTAATTCCATTTTGAATTACAGCACATCATTTACAAAATCATTATCCAGTCTTGATTTAAATTTGCCAGTGACGGAGAAACCACAACGTCCTCTGAGGGGCTGTTTCCAGTGGTTAATTACATTCATTATTAACTATGTTCTCCTTATTTCTGGCCTGAAATTGTCTCTAGCTCTGAGCTGAATCCACGGGAGTGCCTCACACCTTCAGCTTTTTTGATTAAGTTGCCCATTAGTACCCCTTGTTCCACTTGTAGAGGACCTATTTCTTTAACTGTTTTTCAGTGAAGCAGCTTTAACTCTGAGCTTTCAGCTGGAGGTACATATTCAAGCCTTCTGTAGGGCTCTTTCCCATTTATCAATGTTGTAAATTTGCAAAGTGTAGAGAAGGATGCAGCAAGCTGGAAAAGCTTCTATGCTTGTATTTCCAGACATATTCTGCTGACACCATGATTTGATTTTTTAAATTTATTTATTTACTCTTGTCATAGTTTTATAGTTTTCCTTCTGTTGCACTCAGTTGTTTGTGGGTTTTTCTTTTTTTGTGACTTTCCTCTGGTTTCAACAGATCATATTTTCACCTGATTTAGAGAAATGGGGAAAGAAAGAATGCTGGCAGTTACACTCAGTCTGGTCCATACACCCAGCACAATCCCCTGTTCTATTGAAACTTTGTGTGAAGTGCCTGCCTTTCAAACCAACCATGCGTTACACAGAGACGGCAAAGACAAAGAGAGCAGGCAAATCTGCAGCCTGCCTATTATGATTATTGTTCATTGGAAAAGTCACTTATGTCTACATGTGATTGATCCATGCCAGAAAGTCAAGCCAAGAAGATTTACAGATTGTTTGCCAAGTACTGTTTGGAATCCAAAATATTTTTTAATATCTATTTGAGATCCTATGCATATGTTATCAGACCTGCAAGGCAAATTTCTACATTATTTAAAACTTATATCTTCAGAGAGCTAATAAATAACTAATATCTGATACGATCCTCCCAGGAAGCCTTGTGCCCCTTGTAAGAGGATCTCCTTCGCCAGAAGAGACCTCAAGTAGGAATGACATGTCACGCTGCTGGCATTTTTCAAGGGGTGGGAGAAGCACCTGAAACACTATTAAATATTTGATAACCTCCTTGCCGCAGCATGGTGCAGAGCACCAGGTTTGATTCTATAACAGCCCAGTTTAGGAAGGTGGGAAAGAAGGGAGGTGAGTTGGGATGTAAAGAAATTGAAGGAGCTAAAGAGCATCTCTTTCTTCAGAAGCCACACGTATGTAAGAAACATCCCCAGCAGAGCAGAGATGCTCTGCCAGAGTGTTTCACATTAGTCACAGGCAAGTCAGAAAAACTCTAAATAAGAAGGGAGGAGATACCTACCAGCTCCTTCCTCCGTTTGTTCCACCAACATGGGTTTGTCAGCATCCCCTTACCCTTCATCCTCCACATATGCATGTTCTTCTGCTGGCAGTCACCACCATCATTCCATTCCATTCCATTCCATTCCATTCCATTCCATTCCATCCCATCCCATCCCATCCCATCCCATCCCATCCCCTCCCCTCCTATCCCATCCCATCCCGTCCCTGTTCTCGGTGTCCCAGTAGCTGCACAGCAGGCCATGGGACCCTCCAGGGCAAAAAGCTTGGGATCTGCTGGGTCACCAGCAGAAAGCAGGAGTATGTGCGGTTCTTCACCCACTGCCAATAGCCTATCATCCTGTTACTCTTCAGTGTGCTCAAGAGATGCCTAACACCTCCCTGAGCACAGATTACAGAGGAGACACATCCCAAGGAAGCTGCAGGAGCAACTCACAGCAAACAATGTCTACACGGTCCTACCACAGCCGTGGGGCCAGAATTGGTGACCCATTGATGGACAACCCAGGGCCTCCAACCACCCCGTCCAGGTGACAGATGTGAGACTGCCTGTCCTGGTGCATGCAGCCAGACAGCACAGCAGTTGTGGTGCATGGAGACAGCAGCAGGCAAGGGTCCTAAATAGGCAAATTTAAACAGTGTTAAAAAAAAAAAAAAAAAAAAAAAAAAGGTGAAATAAGACAGGTTCAGGGGGATATGGGAGGGAATTCAGAGAGGAAGCAAGAAGGGAAGAGAGCAAAGTAATCTCTAACTACAATGCTTGCATACAGTAGGCATACTGTATGTAAATTAAAACAGGTGCTCTGACATGATCACAACAGCAAGGACATCTAAAAGATTTGTTACAAGAAAGGGCATTCCATCACACAGAAGACAAATGCCTTGGAAAATGTGTGCTTCAGGCCAAACTAAATCCATCTTAATGTTAGAGCCAACAATTGGGAGAGGGGAGGATCAATGGAGAAAATCTGACTACCAAGCTGACAGAGCTGGTCAAACAAACACCAAAGAATGAGGGTTTCATGAAGTGAAACCTCTCTTCATGGAAAAGTTACGGTTTTACAATGCTTCAGTGTGGAAGTATAAACTTCTGGATGGATAAGGAGAGACCAGCAGCTTCCAGTGACTTTAGCAGTCTTTGGCAGGCTGGAGGCAGATTGCACTGGCTCAGCAACTGGGATTATTATGTTGTAAGTTGCATCTTGGTCCACCTTCTGATCTCTCTCATTGTATCCCAGGTGATGCTTTAATGGATTTCTGTCATGTTACTCCTAGTGTTGATGACCTTGTTGTTTTTTTTTTTTCATATCACACTGAAGAGCCCACCTGAATTTCATGAGGGTTTTTTAAAATCTCTTTTCCTATTCCACATTTACCATTTAGAGAGCTTGGTTTGGCCTCCAATAGAATTCATCTTGGTAATGTTTAGTAGAAAGTCAAGGTTTGTGGGAAGAATAAAGTGTGTGGGGATTTTTTTTCTTGTTTGTTTGTTTGTTGTTTTAATCAACCTTTTGAAAAGAAGGAGAAAACAGGAAAGCTTTCAGACATAGAAGCCCTTCTTTGTGGCTGAACTAGAAGCACAGTTTTCAAAGTTAAATGCAGGTTGAGAGCATTTGTTCTGAATTGGACTAGATACATCGACAGCAGCCTTGACTTCAGGCAGGGAGGCTCGCTGGGTAGACCAGCAAGATCATCAATGTGAAAGTATTAATGGAGTTAACCTTACAAAGAGACTGAAAGAAGAAGTAAATGCTGTGTGCTACAGCATTCGCATCTGGTGTGGTGTGCCATTAATTAAATGATCTATGTCTGATTCAATCTTTGCTTAACTAAAAAAGACTTCAGCAGGAATCTCTGTGTGTTTAAACGAAGGCAGAGCTTAAGTGTTTAGATAGATCAGAGCTGTTTGTAAAATCAAAGATTTTAGGCCCCCATGCAAAAATAAATAAATAAATAAAATAAATAAATAATGAAGATGGAAGTACTTAAGCACATCTTCAATTCTCAGATCAGACCTTGACATTTACTAGTTGGCACATAGGACATAATCAGCTCTCAGTTTCTAATTGCAAATATCAAAATAGTCATAAAAGCAGAACAGTGAGAGTGAGAACCTTTTCCGGGGTAAATGTAGATGCTCTGCTTCCCTTCGTTCTCCCAGTGTCCTATCATACAGTATAATTTAGAGGATTATGGGAAAACATGTTGGAGCAGCTCTCTCCTGTCATGGCATCATTCCTTTGTTATCTATACATCTGGTCTATGATTCAGGGAAATCATCTCATGATCCTATAAACAGTGATCCCATGTGAGCTCTTTGAGCTCTCTGGGATCACAGCAGGCTGTAACTCAGGAACTCCCCCTGGAAGAGACGCTTCTCAGGGGAGACTTCTCGAGGTGTAAGGGTTGTTTGCTGGCAGCATAACTGGAAAGAATGAGCACTGCACCCTAAGAGGGAGGAAACCCTTGGGCACACAGCTAACTCAACACCCGATACCTTGCTTAAGTCTCATGTGAATCTTACCATTCTCGCATCTTTGCTAAGTCAGTCTTCTAACTATAATTAGACTCTGTTAAATTGCTACAGTATGTCAAAACTTTGGAGATTTTAGATATCCCATAAATACAATCTTGTAATCTATCTAAATCCAATCTATTGCCACCAAAGTGGAAATAACTTTCAATCATTGCTACATCTCAGTGTGTCTGAGTAATCTCATGACATACAATCATTATAGGGCCTTCTGATGAACTTAAAAACCAAAGGCAAAACTGCTTCTCACCTCTACAACCTCAATTTTGTATGAATACGTGCTGGTGTGACTTTTTACCATTTACCAGTATTGATTTTTCAATCATCTTTTTTGCTTTCAAAAATATGTTTTGATACTTAGGCCATTCTGGGGTCAGAAGAGAGACCACATCTAATATTAAATGGTGGAAATACATCACCTACCAGGTTTTATTCCTCTTCCCTAAGTGGTTACTTCTGAGACTGGGGGATGGATATAATTTCAGGGTTAGTGTTTTGATGACCTTTTCAAGAAATATGTTGGATAGTCGGAAAATGTTAGTGTCCACCTTTCTCGTATTGCCCACTCGTCATGTTAGCACAGTTATTACTGGGGCATAGACATGGGCCCTGACCTCTGAGCCCCTGGAGGGAAAGGCTGGGAAACATTTAACAAGGTAAGAAGACGGAAAAGGGGTAGGTCAACTTTTCAGATGAAGTATTAAAGAGAAAGTTATGATGATGACTTTAATCCAGGTCTTTGTATGGCATGTGTAGTCCCCTATTTTCTGCCTCTTGTATATGTAGTAACTGCTTTCCCTTAGGGATAAGCTATTGCAAAATCATTCACATTAAATCCACATGGACAAATTCTACCAAGCAGCAGATGCATAGCACCTTTTTCATGCCTAAGTATCTGGCAATATTTTATTTATTTATTTATTTATTTATTTATCTATTTATTTCTTTTTAGGGAGAGCGGAGCAGCACCCTCAGGCACAGAGAGACAGACTTCTGCCAAAGCTGGTGCTGATGCAGTAAAGGATTTGGGATTCCCATAAACTGGCAACCAGCTCACTTCTTAAACCATGCTGGGCTTCCTCCCTTATGTCTGAGTACATCAACCCATCCCCCATAAAAAGCAGATCTCTGAAAATGAGGCAATCTGTGCTTTAGGCAGAAAATTACACTGCAGAGCCCACCTATTCACCAGGACCCTTTTTTCAAATGTTTCCATAGCTACCTTAAGATGGAGACCCATAAAAGTGACAGTGCCTTTAATCAATCAAAATCAGAAGATCCCTCGAGGACTTAATTATATATTTAGGTTGACTGAACCTGTCATTTTTTATATTATCTTCCCTAGTGCTGTCTCTTGGAATAGCCTGCATCTCAGACTGATGTGATGCGCAGGAGACAGAAGGAGACCAGGTTATCACAGCACTATCTTCCAGCAAACCTTTAGCTGTACAGCATCCTCCTGCCCCACTGGCTGGCTTGGCAACAGAAGAGCCAACCCTGACTCATCTGAAGGGCGGCTAATACAAAGAGTCTGTGAACTCATTCTGTTGTTCGCAAATAAACTGAATATTTGACCCAAGTCATCAGAAGAGAAGCAACGAGACGGATGATGCACATACAAACAAGTACTATAATGATAACCATTTACCCATCAATGACAGAAAACGATAGCCATAGAACAAAAGTGAGAGGTTCCCAGTAAAATGAATTGTTATTAAGTGGATGTATATTGGGATCACATTTTCTTGGGATGAATCCAGATCTGTGTAGGGGCACACAGTTCAGTGGAATTCCACGGAGTGCAAGGTTTATCTGTGTGGAGTGTGAGCACGTGGGATGTTTCTGGTACTGCAAATCATTATTCTGAACATTCAGCAGATACCTAGAACAAACAGCTTTGCTTTGGCCCAGTGCCTGGAAAGGGTAGGAAGGAACATTAACAGGGAATCTGGCCCTAAAGACAAGAATGGATGGAGAAGAGAAATAAAAAAGCTAAAACTTTTTCTAATGACTAGATGTGCCAATTTTCTATGTTTTAGAAATGGTAGCAAGATAAAATGCAGTGTGAGTAATTTCATTTTACTCAATCTGTGGAGTACTAGTTTACTAATTTGAAGATTGATTTCAGGTCTACTTTCAATCATCGTTTTTACACCAAGACACTGTTATTCTTAACCAATCAAGAATGTAATAATTCATCTAGAACTACATGCGTACATAATCAACCTTTTATCAGAATATGATTACACACTGTGAAACATTTTCAGTGAATACTAAAGTTACTTGGGGAAGGAAAGAAAAAAATGTTCTCCGTGGTATTATTCAAATCTGACATCAGTTGCCACAAATTCTGGTCTGGTTCAACCAACAGCTCCTTCTGAAGTTTACTGTTAGAGATCAGCATCCACTTGGACAATTTAGGATAAATGCCTAAAATATGTGCTATGAACCATCTTTGGGAGGTGTCTGTTTCTTTCCATTCTGTATAAAGGAACATTTAATGATAATTTAAACTAGATATCTAACTCATAAGCATCTAAAATTGCACAAGATGCATCTTTTTCTCCTTTTCTCTTTTTTCTTTAACTGTTGCTAAATATGACTAAAATTCACATAGTAATTTATTTGGAAAAATAGTGTGTGTAGGGGAGGGAGGAGAAAGAAAAGAAAATCCTTAGGATATCCCAGAGTCTGGGAGATCTTGGTTCATATCCCTGCATTATAGTAAGTAGACTGGATCTGAAAATGAGCTTAGCTGTAATTAGAGAGCTAATTACATAGCTAGAGGGGCTTTTCAAGATGAATAGTCACATT
The DNA here is from genome assembly GCF_964035555.1 of Netta rufina. Lineage (NCBI taxonomy): Eukaryota > Metazoa > Chordata > Aves > Anseriformes > Anatidae > Netta > Netta rufina. Next base: position 63,275,358 of record NC_140128.1, on the reverse strand, counting down.
TGTTGACATTGCCTCAGACTGTATGAAATATTAAATAAGTGGTCATCAGGACAAAGTGAGCACGGCTGCTCTCCGAGCTGCAGGTTCAAATGTTGCTCCAGGAAGGGAGCAACATTTCCAGCACCTGTTTGCTTATTTTAATGGATTAGAAGGATTTAATGTTGACTGACTGAGAGTTTTCATGCTCACAAATACCATGCAGACTGACAGCTCATGTGCTTTCCTAGGGGCATAAGGGCTCAGTTTCTGACAGAAGGAGAGGAACCTGAGGAATTGCCAGAATCTGTGTAAAATGAAGTCAGTGTCTTACATCCTGCTCCTTTCTGAGCAAGCCTCTGTACTCGTGTTCTGGGACAAATAAAGCACAATTCTTTTAGATTATCCTAGACAAAAATAAAGTGGAAAAAAAAATCTATTTGGTCTAATGGACTTTCTGATTCCTGTTTCTCATTTTTACTGCTAGAAGTAGGAACTCTAAAGGTGTGCACAAGACAGAAAGAAGTGATGTCCAATAGAGCAAGCCCATGGTCCTCTGAGAGCCACAAGCACAGCGATGCCAGCTTCTGACCCTAAAACTCATCCTTCCCCCAGGCTTCCTTGGGTCACCCTGGGATGGGGAGAGCTTACTGGTGACAATTGTCCATGGTTACACACTGTGAAACATTTTCAGTGAATACTAAAGTTAGAGAAACTCAGCCACACACCATGTTTTTGTGCAGTGGCCACCTCCCCATGTCCAGAGATGGTGGTGGAGATGGGCAGCAGCCCACAGCCCTTTGACAAACTGCAACATGCGTGGCCATGACCTCGGGTTTGGTGGCCGACAGGTTGCCACACGCTGTAACCAGCCTCCAGCATCCCCAGTGCCTCCAGAGCCTCTGCGCTCAGCTCCCTCCGCCGCTCTCCTGCTGCAGCTCACATCCAGTAGATGGCGACAGGATATAAAGCATTTAGTTAATTCGTCCCTGAATTGGCGGGTTTTTATGTTTAATTCATTTTAAAGATACCAATTCGGCATCCCACCTTTTAAATGAACTTATTTTCATATTTCATAGTCGTGGATGCATTTGAGATCATGTATCTTTTGGTATTCTCTTTGCTTCTCGTGGCGTATAATTCATTTCATCCAGGGAGTCATAACCAACCTCCTATTGCTTTTGCAGCTTTGGAGGAGCTGCTCCAGGCCTTCCTTGAGTCTGCAGTCATCTAATGCCCTGAAGACATGGAGTACCTTCCCATTAGTGTCATCATTTGGGGATTTTTGATCCATCTGCTTTGATGCCTATGTCTGTGACATTACTTTTTTCAGATTTGCAATTGATTTTCAAGACATCCTGTAAGACTACGATAGCCATATGGAATGTCAACCACCATTAGGATTCAGAACAGAACAGGTAGCATTATCTTGAAAAGCTCATATTTTTACCTTAGGCACATAAGTGTTATTTACCTACAAACAATGAGAGCCTTCAGTTCTAAAAGCTGAGTGCCTATAGAATAGTGAAATGGCAAAAATCCAGCAAATCTGGATTTTTTAGATACTGTGAAACTTTCAACTCTGGAATTATAATCTATTAAAATGCAACATGACCCTTTACTGCACTCTCTAATTCCCTTCAAGGATATCTATCCAAGAGCAGGTCATGAGTATATGAGTCCTTTGGAAGGCGCTCTCAAGAAATTTAGTTTTCAACACGGCTTGCTTACATCTCTTTAGGCAGTGTATCTCCTGAGTTTGGATATGCACATTTTCTTCCATTGCCTCAACCTGTTCAAGACTGAAGCATCATCTGAAACAGGCACTGAGGTGATGCTACACTCCTGCTTGTTGAGGAGACAGGAATAGGTTGTCTGCCTCCTGGCTGTATGAGGTGAGAGTGGGCTACAGCAACTTCTTTCCAAGAGGTGTTTCTAAGCCTTTTTACAACTGTATACCTGACACATAAATACCTCTTTACCATGAAGGGTAGCAAAACCGTAACTCTCTGAGTCATTTGCTAGAGTAATGCAAAAGCACTTTAAAAAATGGAAGAATGCTTCTTTTCTTTTATTCAGCAACTTTGACCAGTTAGATTACTTCTGAGGAAAGAGATAACCCCACACATATTTATTCCTTTAATAAGAAGATTTTAGCCAAGATAGCAGTAATGACCTTCGTTGGGTAGCCTGTGCTCCTCAGGGTCATATAAAGAACCGTCAGGGATGTCCATGTAAAATCCTCCCTGTATAGTAAAGACGACCTCACATGTTTCAGAAAATCTAATGAAAGTAGCCAATAGCCAAATCTCCTGAGCACAGAAGGGTATGTGGGGCCATTAGCCAGCTAATTCTTGTAATTGATACACCAATAAGTACAATTTTTTCCACCATTAATATAGACAGTAGCCAGAAAGATTTATTGATTTATTTTTTTTTTTTCTTCGAAAGAAGGTGAAAGCTCTTATGGAAAGCTCTATTGAAAACTTATTCACCATCTGGAAGCAAAGAAGCCATTTACCTTTCCCCTAAATAGAAAAAAAAATAATCTTTACTTGTTATTTTCCAATGCAGCTTTGCAGTGTGACTGCCTTGGATGTCACAAAGCTTTCTGTAGTGCAGTCACACATCTGGCTGCTCTGACAACTCCCATGGTAGGACAGGCGCCCATCTCAGGTACCACGTGTTTCAGCATTTTGGGAAGTATGGCCTTAGGCAGAAATTAGCTCCATTGCATCTTAAAAAATGACCTGTCTGAGCATTAGACTCTAAGATGCACCTCGTTCTCTGACAAAAATTCACACTGCAGCTGAAGCTGTGAAAAGCTGGCAGAGCCCGTGGTCTGTGTGCACTGCTCCTTGGAATGCCCTGTGCCAATCCCAGCAGACACAGCCAGTGCCCCTGGCAGTGCCTGTGAGACTCCAAGCCCTGGAACACTACCTGGGAGGTTCAGATACCACCAGGACTGCTCTTTCTTTGATCAACTGCAAAAGAAAGCACTCGTGCCTTCCTCAGCAGCCAGGAGGACCCACACTTTAACAACTGAAAGCAACCTATACTTTGCTAACTGAAAGCAACCCATTCTTTAACAAGTCAAAGCAACCCATACTTTAAAAAGTGAAAGCAACTCCTGAACAAATGCGCAGTTATTCCATATGGATGAAAAGATGTGCACTGAATACCAGGCACCTACTGATAAATTACTGTGCTAGTTACAGCATAGCAGCAGCCTCTTTGCCATAATGGGTGTGCTGAGCCAGCTGCTGAACCACTTGAGCCCTAACTGCACTCAGTTATTATCCCCAAACCCTCGTTTTCTAGCCAAGATCCCACTCTTCTCTCCCTCCTACCATCATTATTATTAGTGACTCATCCTAGTAAAGACTGATCCTTCCTGGCTGATGTTGAGAGCCTCAGCTGCAAGGGCCAAGTGAACTTAAGTGCAAGAATTCAAGGCAGCTTCGAAATACTGCATCAGTGAAACCAGCCAAAGGTAAGTAAGGAGAAGAAAAATAAATAAAAGAGTGAGCGAGAGCTGAAGTTTCAATCTGCCACAGTTTGCAATACAGATCAACTGATTTTCTGGATAGTCCAGAGATCACAGACCTCAGAGTGGTACCGTTTGCCTGACAGGTGCATGCTGAGGTTTAAAAGACATTTTTCTGGTGCAGACAGCTTTTCTGGTTTTGTGTGTGCTAATTGCATGTCACATTTGGCATGAAGCCTCTTCTGTTACCTGGGTTGAAGTACCTCTGCTTAATCATAGAATCAGACAACCACAGGATGGTTTGGGCTGGAAGAGACCTCACAGCCCATCTAATTCCAGCCCCTGCCATGGGCAGGGCCCCCTGCCCCCAGCCCAGGCTGCCCCCAGCCCCACCCAGACTGGCCTTGGGCACTGCCAGTGATGGGGCAGCCACAGCTCCTCTGGGCAGCCTGGGCAGGGCCTCACCGCCCTGAGGGAAGAATTTCTTCCTCATATCTAAACTAAATCTATTCTTTCACTTTAAAACCATTGCCCTTTGTCCTATCATTATCTGAACGAGTAAAAAGTCACTCTCCGTTCTTTTTCTAAGCCTCCTTTAAGTACTGGAAAGCTGCAATGAGTCTTCCTGGAGCCTTCTCTTCTCCAGGATTAACACCCCCAGCTCCCTTCTACTTCACAGCAGAAGTGTTCCAGTGCTCTGAGCATCTTTGTGGCCTCTCCTGGACCTGCTCTAACAGCCCCTCATCCTTCTTGTGCTGGGGCCCCAGATCTGGATGCAAGGCTCCAGCTAGAGCCTCACCAGGGCAGAGCAGAGGGGAATAATCGCCTCCCATGACCTGATCCACCTGTGCTACTGCACCAGCCTCCTTTGGGAGTTCCCTGACCTAGCAAGAAGAGAGGAATTTCTCTTCTAATTTCAGAGGAGAAAATTTTCCAAGAGAAAAAGGATCTCACATGTCCAAAAATTTGGAATTTGTAGTGGAAACGAGATGCTTTTGTATTTATAAGACTGAGTCAACACAACTATTTCTCCGCAGAAAAGTGTAGAATGATATACTAGAGAAATTAAAGCAACAATAAACGTGGAACAAAAGCAGATGGAGAAATGGCTGAAGTGATTAATTGTGAATCAAGGAGTGGCAATTCATTTGTGCGTGTAATCTGCAATTTGCATAATCCTATACTGAAAGCCAAATTGTTCAACCATTATGCATATTCATGCCTGATTCAGGCAAACACTCAAGTTCTTTAGGATCTGAGCACCTGCTTATGAGATTTTGCTGAATGGGAGTGGGATAATTCGTGTGCCTAAAGTTAAGCGTGTCATTTGCTGAAAGAACAGTTATGTGTGATGGTATTTGGAGTGAGATTGCATCTGATCTGACCATCCATATGGTGAACCAGGTGAGTACAAGTCCCACTTCCCCTTCTAGCAGCACAGTTCGTCCCAAGGAGATGAGCGAGGAAGGGAGGCTGACAGAAGAAAACCTTCACTTTTTACTCTAAAGCACAGCCAAGTGTTGCTGAACCAAACTGGTCTGAGACAGGAATATGCTTCCTGATTCCAAACCTCATCGTGCAAGCCCAGTGACCTGGCAGTCTATGTGCAGCAGCGCCATGACAAATCTCTCCGCAGTTCATGCTTGCGAAAGCACTTTTGACTTTAAATAAGAACGAAGCTGAACTGAAACCAATATTTGAGCTTAAAAATGACTTTCATTAAGAAAGCAAAGTACGGTATCTGATTTTGTTATTGCTATTCCATGCAATTAGGGAAAAAATGATGCATAACAGCCTTGTTACTGTGCTGGGAAAGAGGATGTTAAGGGCATGGTGGACCATACTAGGGGCAAGTTTGAACCCAGACTGTGATAAAAACAAGTCCTCTTGTTTATCCCTTGACTAAATATTGCAACACACTATATTCAATTAAAAATAATAATAATAATACCCTTACTTTTCAACAAAATGACCACTTGCTAACCAGTTGTTAGAAAGAATGCATGCCATCAGCAGGGAGAAATGTTCTGAAGAGCCTCTGCTTCAGTTCTTGGTGGCTTCTTTTTCTAAAGGAAATTACAGTTCTGGTAGAAAGCTGAAGCAGCATGGGGAAAATAAAAATCCTGTTATATTGTCCTAGATGCACCACACAGTGTAGGTTGCCTCTACTGTGATTACTTAGTGTGCACTTGTGTGTACAGTTATTGTGGACAATATTAAACACGGCACTATTGAACAGTACATTTTTAACATTACTGAGATGTGGTTAAGAATATTTAATGGGACCTATAACAGGTTGAGTGCATCTGAAAAAATCCTGGTGTGCTCCTGTCTTCAAATGCCTTAAAAAATTCAACCCAAAGGCACAACGGCTCAAGTTTTTGATTGCTGGTGTTCCTTTGTTTGTGGCTGCTGTGATGGGAAATCCTAAATGAGCAGTGAGATTCTAGTATTAATTAATGTGAAATTACCAGTGACTGCGTGGAGGAGCAAATGGTCCCAGAATGGTAACCTGCAGAACTGAGGGAACCTAAATCCAAAGTTTGCTTCTTCCAGCCTTCTAGAAAGAAGCTGATGCTTCTAATTATTTATTAGATAAGAGTTGGAAATTGTGTTATCAGTGCATGTATAGGTACAGGGTGGGTACCAATGAAGCAGCTGCATGTGGTTGTGTCCTGTATTTAACACAAGACTACCACTTCCTAATTCTTCATTCAAATCTCATCCAGCAACCTGGCCTCTAAGTTCACAGCAGGGTATAACAGCCTCATCTGTCTTTCAGCAGCACTGCTTGATGAAACTGTGCTATGAGACCTTGGCCTTATCCAGCCTGAACAGCCCCTGTCATATGTCTGTTTTTCCCATTTATCTTGAGCATCTTCTCACCATTTCTCCTCTGTGTCTTTCCCAGTCTACCTGTCAGAAAGTAGTTTCTCTCCATCCCGATGGTTCCCTGTAGGTTCTCATTGCTTAAACCTGTTTAGAGTAGATTTCTACTTCTGCTCTCTACAGCCCACCTTCATGTGCAAGTGGCTACAACTGTTCCTTTTTATATCCCCCCACTTGTCCTGAAAAAAAGATCCATAAAGCCATTTTGCTTTTCACTGGAAAATAATGCAGAGAGTCGTGTATTGCCTGTGCTTATGTAAGATTGACAAAGCACCCTGGTGACAGAGTGATAAAACTTTTCTCAGTTTCATATTTTCTTAAAGCCTTCTAAAACCAGGTTGCTAATGGAAAAGTTTCTAGAAAAGAGCCCAACAAAAGCCCAAAGAGCATTCACTTTGACACGTACTTTGCCCCAGTGACTACTTAGTCCTTCAGAGTGCTACTTTTAGGAGCGGGTAATCCCCTTGCCAAGAGATTCAAAGATCTGAAATTCTCCATCAGTCCTTCAGGACAAGGAGCAACCTCGTGCTGGGCTCCTCTGCAAGGCTTTGCTGGGGAGCATTTTGTCAGATGGGCTGCGCTACCCAAAGATACAGCTGAGAAACCCACAGCTCCAGTGGGATAGCTGTGAGCTTCTGTCTAAAGCTGTGCTTGCTTTTCCTGTCCCAGACACCTCTCAAAGACTGCGAAAGCTTGAATTCACGCAGATTTCCTTGATACCGTCACACTGACTCCTTTCTTTAAAGAAAATAAAGAAAGAAAGAACTACAAGAGAAAGAGAAATGACAGATGCCTGTCCAGGTTTCTTCATCTCTTCTATGTACAAGTCCATTTGGGGGTGATAGACTTCAAAACACAGCAGGACCTAGGGTAAAGGGAAAGATCCCTCCCTGCTACTCTTGCTTTCTTCTCCCTTTCCTAAGACTTTTGTTTAGAATGGTTAAATCACTTGTAGAAAAAAAAAAAAAAAGAAGAAGAAAAATACCCCTGACCGATTCACAACCTGCACTTCATTCGTGCCCCAATACAGAGAGCTTACAGGGAGTTTTCGTTAGCAATTAACATTTACAAATCTCAGCTCTCCTTGTGCTTTTGGAACAAATATCGATTAACTATCAGTGGAGGGTTTTATTCAGGAGATTTGGCTTCCAAAATAAAACCAAACCACACATTCTTCCCCTTTGCTACTGTAGTTATTTGAGGGCAGAAAAGCTCTGAATCTTTGACACAGCCCGTGATCTGCCTTCTGGTTATGTTCACACCGGGAGAGTCTAATTAATCCCCTCGGAGAAGCCCCCTGAAGGGATAGTTAAGAGCAATAATCCTTGTAATACTCTCATCACATCAGAAGTGTGTGCAACCTACTTGTTTGCCTCACCCTGTCCAGAGTATGCCCCAGGAAGATGACAAATGCCCCAGAATGGGGTATATGGGTATATCTCTCTGTGAAAGGAATAACTTGATGGCAATATTATTTTTTTTCTTTAATCATATCAGGGAAACTGTTTCCAATACCAGGCCATCCCCACCACACAGTATGAGGGGCCAGAGAAAAAGAGGGGGAAAGAAAGAGATAATAATAAGCAAAATCCGTCTTGAGAGATTATCTATATCGCAGAGTCATGCAAGTAGTATGGCCCACATTAAAGGAACAAAGTTAACATTATAGCTTCTAACAGATTAAGAAGGCCAATCAATTTTGCAGAGCACATTTATATTTGTCTGAAACTTGCAAATTAGGTAATGGAGATTTTCTAGCATCTGGTCTATTTATAAGACATTAGCAACATTGGACTGTGATCTTTTCAATGTTATCTTTAGAAACATTGTGATTCTGGTGATATTATGATGTTACTGCAACATTAATCAATAGAACAAGTCATATACTAAGCATTATCATAAAGTACCAATCAATTACTGTTCCTTGAAATGCACATACATATTATGCAGTTTATGGATTAAACAGAGAAAAGGTAATGTTTTCTGGATAAGATATCCTTGACGTCTGTGCTTTATCTTGTTTCAAAGCCAGAAAGATCAGCTGTAAATAAAAGAACAGCACAGGATTTGGCTTTTGTTAGAAAATTAGTCCTTGATGCCTAATAAAGGATTCTGAACGGATATTCAGCCAATATGCAGCATTTTCTGTAATCTTAATGTTTCTATGAGGCTGTTGAAAGGATGAATCCAGTTAAAGAATTTGCATTTAACTGTTTTATAGAATTTGTCTAGACCTAGCTGTTGATACAGCTGGTTGTTAAACCACGTGGAGTTAGGGAGTGTGTGTTTAAATCCCATAGGACCAAACCCATCTCTGGTGTTCTCTTAGCAGGCTCCCCCACAACACCAGGCTCCTACTTTGCCTCCTGCTTCCCTGATCATATTGGTATGTGGTCTGAGGGCACATTTAGATAGAAAACAGCAAATTAGGGGTGCAGGTAGATGCAATGTGCTGAAGACATGAATATGCCCAAGGAAGGCTGGGATTCATCTTACCAGCCTTGGTCCCAGGTTTCTTCTCTTGTCTATGTTGTGGCTAAGTGCTGCTGAGACCCTATTTCAATCCAGGCACTTAAGGGAAGATGTAAGTGCCAAGTTTTCTGGTTTAGCTTTTTCTCCTCCTTTTGGGTACCTAAAATTAGGCTTTGCAATGCACTTGGGATGTGTGCTCTTTCAATCAGAACAGCTCAGCTCCCATACTGCCTGCAGGTGGTCACTGTTTGTGTGCTCCTCGTTTTCCACCTACCTGAGACCCTGGTGGCTGTTTTGCAAATATGCTGAGTATACACAGCTGCAGTTGAAGTCGGAGGGAAATGCACTTGGAATAAAAAGTGCTAAATCACTACTAAGGTGCTAAGCACCCTGAAGTATCAAACCCAAAGCATCCTAACCTGGGTATCCAAAATAAGTGAATAACTGTAAATGAAATCTCATTATGCCTCACTTCTCTGGCTGAAAACAAGGGTTAATAATTGCCTGTTATCTCACTGAGGTAGCAAGAAAATAACCAGGCTGAATTTGTGAGCCATTCAGGCACTGTAGCAAGACGTGCCAGAGAAAAAGCCTACAGGAAATTAATAATTCGGTCTTCAGAGCAAGGTTTGAAATGTGTGGAGCAAATCGAGCCTGGCTGACACACTGAGAAACAAGAAAAAAAACATAACACAGAATAACTGCTCAGCCTGCGGAGAGCAGTCCATCCTGTGAGTGAAATGTTGCATGATTTTATGAGGATGCACGGTGAGATGAACAGATGAAGGCTGCCCCAAGGAGCCTGAGCTAGGATTTTTTTCTCTGCCTTAACACGAAGGGCTCTATTTTGCAGCTTTAAAAAATAATCTGGAAATTTGGGGACAGTTATGTTTACGTGAGCTGTGCCGTATCCATATCTATGCTCTCTAGAGAGTCCAGAGACAGCGGTTTTGTCCCACAGCAATTTGTTCTATTCAGAGATCACCTGCAGGGCAGGATGAGTCCACTGGGGTCCGTGACCCTCCTGCATGTTATCAAGCGAGGTCAGACAACTGACTGAGGAAAGCTATTTATCCTTTTTCATCCAAAGTTATGGGTTATTTACAATGTGTGGCTTTGTAAATCATGGGTCCCGTCACAATGAACAATTGACAGATCCTGCTTAGCCTTTCAGGATATTGCGTAGCCTTTTGCATGTTGTTTAGGAATGGTCTAAATTCCTGTAAGGGATTTTTGTCGTGGTTGGTAGAAAGCCACACTGTGGGCTGACATTCAGGCACTCTTTAAGTCAGGGCAAATTTTGAAATGGAGCCTTGGCATCTGTCCTGAAATGACATGGAGATGGAAGGTGTTTAGTACAAGGCAAGGGGGCAGCTGGTAAGGCTTTCTTCTTGTCTTGTATTACAGTAAAAATTGCAGTAGCCCAAATGTGTGCAAAGCAGCTGGCAATGTCCAGAGGAATAAGACTTCACAGTGACTGAGTCCTACTCAATGTTTCTGTAGTTACACCAAGAAATCTATTCATCTAAGCTGATAATAAATAAAGTATATTATATCATTTCCTGATACGTTGTTTGATTCATTAGATAAGATTTTAATGGTAGCAGTAAAGCCAATTTCATCCTTCCTGACAGTATTTATGCACAAACTATGAAAATTATACACTAGTGATTTGTTTCAGTTATAAATCATGGGGCAATTTATCCGTTTTTATTTTTCCCTTTAAAAAGAGTGAATACTTTCTATCGCCATTGCTAAGCAGAAAAGCATATGCACGTCTCCAGTACATGAGAGAGCAAAAATCCCTCTGCTGTGAAATACAGTTTCAGCGACGGATCCAGCAGTTTCAGACCCTCCCAGCTGCACTTTTTTTAGGCTCTTTAAGATCTTTGTGCTTCAAACACCGGAGCCAGCTGTAGTGCATTTTGGCTAGGAGCTCCTGGTTTAGGCAGGTTTGTGTCTCTGCTCCCACACTGGGCACAGAGGAATTGCTGTTTGCAGCCCCCAGCTGCCGTTTGCAGTGTGGTGGAGGTGTGCAGGCCTTCCCCTGTCCTACAAAGCTGTTTTCTCTGCTGCTTCTTTAGTCTCCACTTTCATACTAGAAGTTCATCATGGCCTGCTCTTGAAGTCTTCTCTTAAACCAGTACCTTCCAGCATGGAAGATTTGATAAAGAGCATCTGTCCATTAAGTGGGGTTAAAAATTGATACCAGAGTCTCCCAACGCCTTCTCCAATGGGCAACCTGCAGACCATGCCGCCAGGGAGCGAAATCCTTCCCTTCAGGGACCACAGCACATTAAAGAGTCTTACTGGGTGCAGAGACTATTGGTTTGGGCAACATTTCCAAACAGCTGGAGGGCATAATGGCAAGCAAACAGCCCCAAAATGCAGCCTTTTCATGGCTGAGTCACAGCAATGAGGAAGTCACAGCAACACATCTGAAGGCTCCACACAGGAAGGAAAGCTTTCAGAGCTGCCTCTGGATGTCCATCACAGCCAGCTGTGTGGCAAAGCAACCTTCTCTGCCTTCATTGTCTTCATGATGAACCTGCATAGTGCTTCAAGAGAAACAATTCCATATAAAATTAAAATAAAATAATAAAATAAAATAAAATAAAATAAAATAAAATAAAATAAAATAAAATAAAATAAAATAAAATAAAATAAAATAAAATAAAATAAAATAAAATAAAATAAAATAAAATGCATTTGCTGTTAGATAAGGAACAGAGGAGTAAAAGGGACCTCAGGTGTCATTGAGCCCACTTGTATGTTTTACAAGTGACCACCCAATATTGCTCATTTCAGAATTCCGAAGAAGCAGCAATAAGTATATCTCTCTTACTTCCTAAGGCTGTAAGATAATAGCCATATATTGAATTTATTATTGGAAATTTCAAAGTTATCAGTGTCTAAATAGATTAGAGATGCTTTGAATGTTTTTGTCAATGTTCATTCATGGACTGAAAGGAATACTGTTATTCCTCTGGTTGAAGTAACTCCCCGAGACTTTTCCAGAGTTTGGGCCAAAAATCCAGTGGAATTAAGTTTAAAAATGAAATTCCCTATACATCCAATTAAACAGTGCTACAGGTCCCACAGAAGCAGTGACTCCTTCCTTGGGTGTTGGCGATGCATCTGTATTGACCAGGCAACATATGAAATGCACTCCTCCAACCAGTCTTTGAGGCAAGAGCAAGATTAAATGATTATGTATGTGGTATATGCTGGTTTAGTGTATTTTTTTCTTTTATTTGCTTTCCACAAATATGTATGCACTCTTCTTCTCTGGCATTTTGTGCTTCAAGACAAGAACTACAGTCGTGATGCAACAGAGTTTGATTGCACAATTGAGCCTCCAGGCATTAACTCCGACTAAGAGAAAAAGTTGTTCCCAGGTAGTTTGAAGCAAAGGTCAGTCTCAGCCTTTATTTCACCCAAACAAATTCAATTCTCCATCCCAACCCTTTCTTCTTTTCTCCTTGCAGAAGGACAACACCCATCCTTTAAGCTGTTTGGGTTTTACTAGCATTATATTTATTTATTTATTTATTTATTGGCTTATTTATTTATTGTTAGTGACCTGATGAGGTCCATGGATAGTAACTTAGGGCAGTGAGGCTCAGAAGTACAATACGTTGCTCTGTTTGCCAGCAGAATTGCATAACACCATGCAGATTCTCATAGGGAGCAGAGCTCAAGCATTTGTCTCCCATCCAGTAGCTGCAGAACTAATTAGACCTGACCTTGGTTTTATTATTTTTTCTCTATAAATAAGATACTCTTATCCTATGCCAAATTCTATAACTTGATTCATATAACATCTATCTTTTGAATCAATTTGCTGCTGAGAAAATGATAGAGATTTAAATTAACCAATTTAATTATCTTTCCTCTCTATTGCATATTTATTGTTTGGATTTGTAAGACATTATAAAACAAACCCTTCAAGAACTGAAAAGGGTTGATCTTGACATGTCCTCAGAGTTCTGATGTTTTTATAGAGTTATCCACACCCTTCCCAGAACAGAGATGCAAGAAAAAAAATCTGTCTGAATGCAGAGCTCATTCCAGTGCAATTGGGCAAAGAGTTTTGACATACTTCTTGCATGCTTTTAAAGTATAATTGGATTTAACCACCAAAAAAAACAGGCGAATGTTGTAAAAAGCCTTCATCACAAGACCATGGATTATAAAACCTCTGATCCAAGGCATTTGAACTATGGCTCTTGAGATTCATTAAATGCTCTTCTAATTATCCTGTTTATAATCAACATGTCATTCTGCACACACCCTCCAGCTAAGGTTTACCTTCACATGCAAGAAGCTTTCTGACACAAAGGAAATGGAGACAATAACTTTGAAATTAAACTAGCATTTTAATCATCTATTGATCTGTTGTTGTAATGATGTGAAGCTACATCTTACACCATGACCATCTGTACATTGCAGTTGAGAAATCTGAAATCATTTTGACTGTGATTTTTTTTTTTAAAGATAATTACAGACAGAACATGAACTTTTTTTGTAATTTTCTTGTTTAATAATAAAAAACAGATGTAGAACTAAAGGTGAACAGGATTAGGCTACACAACCAAAGTGTCTAAAGTAATTAATCTGTGTTTTGGGGGTTTGCAAACTGAAGCAGATCAAACTGATATTTTTCTTTCACTCCTTTTCACTGACAGCATCTAGGAACTGCTGATCCAGACCCCAAGCCCTCTTTAAACATGTACTGGGGTGTATGGAGGGACCCAGCAACTATTTCAGGGCAGTGCCTGACATGTGGTTACCTGAAGGAGAAGGTTTTGAGGGTTTTCAGGTCTCCTGCCACATATTTACAGTCCAGCAAGTAACAGCAGAGCAATTCAGCTGATTCATAGAAAGGTGCTACCATGCTGTGGTGGTTTTGCCTTGCTAAACAGCTGAAGTCCACCACAGCCGCTCTCTCACTCCCCTTCCTCAAAGAAAAGCTGGAGCAAATACGAGGGGAAGGGCTCAGGGGTTGAGATAAGGACAGGGAGGTCACTCACCAATTACCGTCACGGGCAAAACAAATTCAACATAGGGAGAAGAATATAATTTATTGCCTATCACTAGCAAACAGAAACAGCAAGAAATTAAAAGCAAACTAATACCACCTTTCCTGCATCCGCCCTCTTCTACCTCCTCTCCCAGGTGGTGCACAGGGAAATGGTAAGTGGGGGCTGTGCTCAGTCCAGAACACTTCATCATCTGCTGCTCCTTCATGGTCCCTCTCTGCCCCTGCTCCTGCTTTGTCCGTGACTGAATTCAAATAAGTCAGGAAAGCCAGCTGTTGATCCCAGAGGCCAGCTCTTGTGTGTAGGATCTGGTGAGAACACTGCACCTTTACCTATTCAGGGACTTCCTTGAAGAAGGAAGGCAGAGCAGACATAACAGGCAGAGCAGTGGGCTGTGAATCAGGAAATCTGGCTTCTTGTCTCCACCCTGTCACACATTTTTTAATAAACCCGTGCCATTTTCAGTAAGTTGTTTCACACACTTTCTGCAACAGACTGCATGTCTGCTGGGGCAGGGTGTGCATCCACCCTTAAAGTCCTGCTCACTGACTTCACGGACATCATGATGGCACTGTTTGTCTTGAAATCACGTGCTGCCTACCATCATTTCCAAAACCCAGCATTGCACAGGTTGTTTAGAGAGCGACTTAGGCCTGGAAGAGATCCTGCCTTAGCATTGAAACTGGCAGTGACACTTCAACTCAGCAGCTTCATAGAATGCAGTGAAAAATGCCTGAAAACAAATCAAATTTCATATCAGATATTGCAGAGTCATTGATATGGACATATTTGTTTGCCATATCTCTTTCCTCTATAACCAGGGACTTTTCCAAGGGAAAAATGCCTTGCTCATTACCAATACCTGTACTGTAGTCACACCGTTGTACCAGCTTCAGAGAGGATCAGTATTACAGAAATTATTACAGGCAGACTTGGCCCTTAGTGGCGCTGAAGTTAGACCAAAAATAAAGCACCACTTGTGAACACAACAGAGTCGAAGATGACTGGTCAAGGCAGGGACAGTGCGCATTCACCACCTGAGCAGTTATCACTGTGAACAGCGAAATAATTTGGTTTCTTCCAGATATAGCAGTGCATTACTCTTTGGCTTACCCATGGCATCTCCAGCTTGAATGCTAGCATAGTAAGGCACAAAATTTTAAATACTGTATTTATTGGCACATTATTTGATTTTATGGTAGGAAATGGGCTGGAAAATGTACAGAAAATGAGAATAAAAAAGTTTTATATTTTCAGATATCATGGGATCACACTGTAAAGTTGACATGATAGCCTCATTACCTTCTTTCTCTCGCAAGGGTTATTTTACTGCCAGGGACTGCTAGGAGTTAGTTAATTGGTTACTGTGTCCTACTGCAGACTATTCCTTGATTAGTTCTGCCTCTCTCATTTTAGAAGAGCAAGTTTTGAGCAACTTGGTCCAGTAGGAGGTGTCCCTGCCCATGACAGGGCGTTGGAATTAGATGATCTTTAGGGTCCCTTCCAACCCAATCCACTCTAGGATTCTATGACACAATCTATTTGATTCTTGTGGTTTCTTTTCTGGTAGGCCCTTGTGGAGGGTAAGGGTTTCAAAAAATAATATGTCAAAAAAATTCTGCAGTTGCTGTATATTGTATTTTAATGGGCAGAATTATAATTTGTTCAACCACACAAAGATGATGATAATAAGAATGTCCCAATACCATGTTTTTCAAAATCATACTTAACAGTGAGTTCTTGCCTGCTCTGAAGGTAAGTAGAATTCTTCTAAGTTGTTAAAAGCTGGCCTAGGGAGCAGTTGTGGCTGGCTCTGTCACCTGCAGTGGAGTGGTGGCTCCGTGAAAAGCTTCAGCACTGAAGCCCTTGATGCCAGCAGGCACTGTGATGAAGAGGATGGCCTGAAGAGGCAGGTGTGGGGAAGAACCACAAACTCTGTTCTTTCTTCTGCCAATCTGGCTGCAATATTTGCATTTCATTCCAGTTTTCAAATAGGAGTCTCTTCGCTTTTTTTATTTTTTTTTTTCAATAACTCCTTTTCCTCCTCTCTTCTGTGATGCTCACAGAACAGTGCCAATCGCCCCCCAGCTCTGGGCCTCTTTTGCATTGAAAATTCAGCAGCTCTGTATGTGACAGATCCAGCTCTGGCTTAAGCTGCGTGATTCAAATGATACGGCAACTTCATTTACACCAGGGCTGAAAGCAGCTGTGAATGTCTGGAGGTGATGAATAGGGGACACCATGCTGTGGCAATGCAGGTTGTGTTTTGGAAGGTGGATAATTCTTTCACTCTAATAGCTCAAGTACAGCAGTTTAACCCTGGAGTGCATTTTCCAATTGTTATATCTTGCTTTAGCCACATGATCCAATTGACTTTAATGGTAGTCGAGCAGCTAAAACTTCTGCAAAGCTCAGAAAATTTATCCTCTGATGTCAAAAGAGGATATGTGATTCTGAAAGCAAATTAGGTATCCATCCAAACCACTTGAAATATGAAAATATATAGAGAAGGTAGGATAATTTTGATCTTTTTTTTTTTTCCTCCACAGGAAACCACAGAGCAAAGTGAAAGAGTAGACTTGGCTTTCATCAGCAAAGCCATTGTACCTTTTCACAAATAAGATCTGTATTAATGAGTTCATCAAAATCCCAACGCTCCACTATATATAAACACCATATATATTTGGGCAGCTCTTAATTAGACATTTAATCAATGACTTCTAATGGAAAAAGATTGTGGTTATACAGTATTAAGAGATACCTCAGCATATCAGATTTTTCCTATAAATGGTGCAACAGGATGGTTTTGAATCAATCTTTATTTTCTGGATTTAATGTTTATTCATGAAAATGGGTCATCTGAAATACCAGTTTGCCCTTTGGATAAGTGGCACTGTTGCAAATATCTGTAATTGTGTCCCTAATGTGAGCCAGAGCCTTTGCAGGAGGAAGGGCATGCCTACTGCCCATTGAAGTCAATAGGGGAGGCATTACCTGCCGAGATCATGATGAAAGACCTGAGAGAGAGAGAAGAGGGGGCAGAGATGACAGAAAAAGGCATAGCAGAGGGGACAAAAAATAATGGGGTTGAACTCAGCAGGAAAGATAGGCAGGAAGAGCAATGAAAGCCGAGGACAGCTTTTTTGCATGCCAAGTAAAGAGAAGCAGAGCACAGGGCTGAGGTTACGGAAAAGAAAGCAATAAACTCTAAAGCATCAAAGAGAGAGTCCTGGATCTTTATATAAAGTCTTTATAACCAATAACGTAATACATTGCAGCCAGGTCTTCCATGACCCACCTGCTTGAACCTGGTGGTTTTCACAGGCACCAGCCTACCATGGACCAGATCTGTCCTACCACCTGCTCGAAGTTATCAACCCGTCTGCAGCAGAACCCAGAAACCCATGTGCACTATTCTAAGAGATCTGCAAGCCAAACTTTTTTTTTTTTTTTAAAGATGCTCTCTTTAGGGGGACAGGTAGTAATATGGGAAGGTCCACTTTAGTCAACAACGCATCCAACCAGGGCATCCCATTATTATTATTGTTGTTGTTATTAATATTATTATTAGTCCTATTGCTGTTATCATTAACACTAATTTATTTTCACATACAGTATTTACTGTGCTTTGAAAACACAATCAGACAAAACAGTGAATATGCATACACTATATAGCAAAACAATAGCAGTCTGAAAGCAGCAAGGTTCTGTTTAAGTAAGCCTCAGTTCTGTCAGCTGAGGGCTTGACTCTATACATGCAATCTAAAAGGAATGAGAAACTCCATGATTTCCCTGCAACATTTCACCTCAGCTATGTCTGACTTGCAATAGTTTAATCTGCAAGTGCAATCACCATTTTGAACTATTTGAGAAATATTGTGGCAAACTGCATCAACTTAAAGATCATGTATAGGAAGCAGGCCTGTTTTCTTTTTGTTTGGTTTTACAAATTTTAGTCCAAGAGAGGACCTCTCTGGGACAACCCCTCTGTTGCATTTTATTGTTCACTATCAGACACTTTCACTTGACAGACCAGCATTTACAACGTTTATTATATGCAGCATTTTGACTGAATGAAATGAGCTTCCTTTGGATGTCAGAGATGGATACAAAAGGAATTGTGTACTTATGTGCCTGTCTTTAAACTTCATGCAGAGTTTAAGAACTTCAGAAAAATCTCTAGAACAGTAAAATGAATGGAATGACTGGAGAGTGAAATGAATCATTATGATGGAAGATGCATGCCAATGTCCCTGGACAGCCAGTGGAATTAAAGTTCAGAAAAGCATGGATTTAGCATCAACCCAGAGGGCACAGAAGATGAGCAGCATGCCTCTGTGTCGATGTCCCCCCGGCACCACAAGTTCAAGCACAGCACTTCAGAGAGTGCCCAGTTTCTCCCACAGCCATCAGCTTTTCACTCACCTGCCCAAAATGCCTATTTACAGGCAACTCTGGAAAAAAAAGCTATGCTGACATCACTTTCCCCCTGGTGAGACTCCTGGAGTGCTCTGCTCCCAGCAGTCTGGTAGCAAAGAGCAGAGGGGCTGGTTCATTTCTGTGCAGGCCATACAGGTGGCAGGAAGATTTGGAGTGGCCATGCACAGTGTGCAGCTGTCTAATCGACTTTTCCACTGTGCTGGAAGGCAGGTATGGCAGAGGATGAACTTGGGTTTTCCTTTGTCCTCTCTCTTCCATTTTTTATTTTTTTATTTTTTATTCTGAAAATAATGGCTGCTTTGTCTGTTCATATGCTACAGAAACCAGCAAGAACTTGTCTGGCCATTGAGAAAGGTTTCACCAGGGACTACAGACTACTACAAGGCATAAATCTATAGGATGCTGACCTCTGTTCTGCATGGTGGATGGACATGGTTAACCCTTCACATTTAACATACTGCCTTTGTGCATTGTGCAGCAGTTTACTTTCTACTGCCACACTCTCTTATTAACCATGTAACTGATAATGCAGTCCCAGCTGGTGGGATTGCTGGAGCAATACCTGTCTTCTCCTTTCATTGAATTTCAAACCCTAAACAGCAATTGTTCAGAATGGGCTAATTAGTGCTAGGATCTCTCAACACAAATTAATGGGATTTTTTTTTTTTTTGTGAGGACTTAATAGAATTCTGATTTTATTGAATCATATCTGGAGCTTTGATCACTTGCATTAACGCACAGCCTGACAATACATCAACAGCAGCAGCGCTGGCTCTGAAGACTGCCTGCAAGCTGGATGCTCCTACTCTTATGGTTGCTGGGAGCTGCATAAAGACTACAGAGGTTTTTGTTTCCTGGACTAAACTGGCCCAGACTTGGATCAAAAATCATATTCTTGACTACATACCCACTGAGAAAGGCTTGGAAAATGAGTGTGAGAACCTGAACTTTTCATCCCAACCAAGGGGAGAGAAGGCAACATGCAGTTAGGATGAATTTCTGATGGGACAGCAAGGAAGCAGGGTATTACCTGCAGCATCTCAAAAAACCAGGTTTGTCCCCTTACTCCAGTGTCAGACCACTTGCCACCCCAGGATCCCAGCAGCAGGGACCCTGCTCTGTGCAGTGCAGAGCATGGAGCTCAGGTACATACTCAAAACGTGCTGCTAGAAGTGTCATTGGCCCCACACAACAGACATCACTGCATATTCCCCAGTGCCATCTGCTGGTACTTCATCTACTTCTTTTGTACACAACCTTAAACCAACGCGGATGTTACTCAGCCACCTTACAGCTGTAGCTTACCTTGTTGCTTGCAGTTTCCTTCACCAGACCCTCAGGCACAATTCTAACGCATCAGTTATAGTTGGGTGACGATGTTATTTCCTCACATTTCAAAATTTCAGAATTTGCCACTATTTCTTTTTGCTCTCATTCCCTCTCAAAGTGTGACTGCCCAGAACACTTACCCATGGTACTGACCCCACATCTCCTAGGGCCAGTCTTTGGCACACTATGGCCAGCATCCACCAAGAAATCCAAGAAACTGCATGAAAGCAGATGTCACTGAGTGTGGGCAGGGGCAAACCAAAGTACACATTTGCAAGGCAGTATTTAAGCTGTGGGCTGTGTACAATAGTGGGAGCAGATGGGGGGAGACCTGAAACAGGCACTCTGGACAGTATCTAAATGGGTGAAACAGGCAAGTCAGCTACTGAGATGAAGAGGTGTTTTATGATTGTTGAGAGAGCAGAATAAAGCTTTAAGGAAGCTATAAAATATGTAATTGCTTCAGATTCTCAGTTGAGCTAGTGAAGAGTTACTTTTCCAAGTCCATCTGCCCACATTTCCATTAAAAAAATAATTCAAAAATTCATTTGAAAAAGAAAATGCCAACACAAAGCCAAAACCAAAGAATGGCTCAGCAGTGACCCAATAATTAATTTCTTTCCTCCCACTTCCTCTAAAATAAACTTTAGCTAAAAATCAACATGCATCTGCCTCAGCCGTGGCGTTGTGAACAAAGGCTGCAGCAGATACACGGATGTGCTGCTCAGAAGCACCTTTAGATAATGCCACTCTTCGGGTGTCCATGCACACAGTAGAAGCTACTTAACAGTTATTATGCCAACTGGCTAGGATCTTGTGACTACTTCTTTTTCTGGAATAAAATGCTGTTCACAGTCACTGAAATGAAAAATTAATAAAATAAAATTAAAAAAATAAATAAATCTGGATTGCTTCCTATTCATGAAATTCTCCAGCATGATGCAGGGCTGAATCTGACACTAGCACAAAGATGATAACCTGATAACTTACCAGAAGATGGTATCTAACAAGCTGAAGTAACTCAACACCTTGAAGTACCCCTAGGAAGCAACAAGTTGGGAACTACTTAAAAAATCTGTGTTCATCCTCATGGAGCCAGAGGCGCAGTTATGGGCATCCCAGCTTGAATATGTTAAGAATAAAGAAAGCATCCAGTGGAAAGCTACCAACATGGCTAGGATAGTAGGACCCATCATCTAGACTTCCAAAAAGTTCCCCTCGCTCTGGGAGCTGAAAAATGCATATTAAGATTCCATTTTGTAAGGAGCTTTGCAATTTGAATTTCTTATTTTTTTCTTTTGTTTTCTTAGGGTTTCATAGATTTAAATATTTACATTCTCCAGCAGGCAGTCAAGTCACAAAAACTGAGCGTGGTCACATTGTTACTGGTGACTTATGACTCCTGACAAAAACTTTCATTAGGGAAGTTTATGCAATGCAGTTGCCTGATGGCTACAGGTTTGGAAGATGTCATTCATGGGCTGTGCTTTTGGAGGAATTTATACCACACCTATACACACATTGTGTATACCAAACACAATGCACTAGGAAGAGCGCTGGTTGAGTCGCTGGGAGCTGGTGTTTGAAAAAACAGTAGATCTCTCAGCATGAGTCTTCACTGTCAAGGGAGGCAAGGAGTTTTTCCTGGTAGTTTAGAACAAACAAGACACTCAATTTCTTCAGTGGTCCAGGTCACTTCGCTACAGCAGTTTCTGAGTGGCAAGGGAGGAAACCTGGGGAAGGATAATGCCTGCTTTCAACTTTGTTGTCATTAGAATTGACATTCCAAGTGTCAGAAAAGTCAGTTCCTGATGAGTTGAGACATACAGTAATTAATTTCAAGTACAATTTTGTATTATAATGAAAATTCATGCTAGAGAGGCTGGCAGCAGAATATTTTAATTACAATAAAGTAATCTACCAAACTGCAGCAAAAGAGTTATTTTCCCCCAACAATTACCCAGTTGTACACACTTCACAAATCCTGTGAGCTTTTAAAATTTATCAGTGTCATCTAGGGTCTCTTTCCCCTTATTTTTTATGACTGCTTTTATGTAGGTTCTGTGTGGTTGAAGTAAAGAAAAATCATTCTGATTATAAATGTATTTACTTTTGAATTGTCTTTTAAACTGCAAATTTCCAAGTCGTCATACCAATATAAAAATCTTTAAATGCTGCACTAAGGCTTATAATAGTTGCACCACTGATGCCTTCATTTTCAGGTCACACTTCTATCTCACCTCATCTTGCCAGTGAAAGGATCATTTAAAGCTGAGTGGAGAATTATATTATTCAGCAGCAAGCATTCGGAGTTTTGTTTAATGTTGGTTACTTCATTTGATGAAAGCATCATTACAAGTATAATGTTTTTTAAAGAAAAGACTGTTTGACCATCTGTATGATACCTAAGTATTCCTTTTAGGCCTGAAGTTTTAAGAAAAGCAGGTGAATATTTTACATATTTTAAAATTCTGAAAATAGAAAAAGATGACCCTTTATTTGTTTTAGAAAAGGAAAGGAATTGTCTACCTTTTGGTTAAAACCCTTTCTCATTTTTACATCAGCTATGTATGCACTGAGGTTTCATTTAAAACTGAAACTTCCAACAAAAATGAAAAAGAAATATTTATGCCAAAAATACATTTTCATCCAAATTAGTGGTAATAACACTACAAGAGTCAAGTAAAAATAAAAAGGTGGATATTTTGTATCACAATATTCAGGTCTGTACCTTTCAGTGCATTTCAAAAGGTTCTCTATCCTAAGGGGAAAAGCTCTTGAAGTTTTCTAAATCATCATATTTTTTTCTTTTAGCTCTCTTGCATGCACTATTTTGTAAAATAAATAAATAAGTAAATAAAAGGCCATAAAAAAAGTATTCTAATTTTGTCAGAAATAATACATGTGCAGCAACCAGCTAGCTGAAATCCTGCATGTACAGTAGCTTGGTTCTGCTTGGTGAAACTTCTTGGATGCTAATACCAAGAGCACTACATTTCCTTTTGTCAGACATAGGGATAAGCAGAGGATTCTGTAATTACATCTTTGTGGGTGATTTGTACCAATTATGGAAAATAGCTGACAAGATTATTTTCAGTCAAAATTATTTGTGCTGCAGGGGTAAAGCCAAATTATAGCTATGAAATTTCTGACCATTGCTTAATTTTCAGTATTACTATGTGTTTGTTCAGCATATAACACTGTGGACATACACCTCACTGGAAGAATATGGTGAACTGCAAACTTTAATCGAAGAAATTTTGAGTGAAATCCATTCGCTGCAACTCAGTGCTCTAATTAAAATAAAAAACAGGCACAACACTGTGGAACACATAGGCAAGAGGACATAAGCCCCTAAGTCACTTGGGTGTTCATAGTAGACTAGACTAGACTAATTAAGTTGGAAGGGACCTATAGAGATCATCTAGTCCGACTGCCTGACCTCTTCAGGGCTGACCAGAAGTTAAAGCATATTAGTGAGGACTTTATACAAATGCCTCTTGAACACTGATAGCCCTGGGGCACCAAGCACTTTGCTCAGGAGCCAGTGCCAGTGTCTGACCACCCCCATTGTGAAGAAATGTTTCCTCATGCTCAGTCTGAACCTCCCCTGGTGCAGTCCCTGACTGCTTCCCCTCCTCAGGGAGCTGTAGAGAGCAAAGGAGTTGGCCTCTGGGTCTCCTCCAGACCGGACAACCCAAGTGTCCCCAGCCTCTGTCCCTCAGGGGAGACAGCAGCAGCTCCCCGTTTGGTATCACTGGCAGGCTTGTGAGGATGCACTCCTCTCCTGCATCTAGATCATGGATAACATCCTTAAACACAACTGGCCTAGTACTGAGCCCTGAATCTCATCAGGCCCTGTGGACTTAGGAACATCTAGTTGATCCCTGGTTTCTCTGTGAATGTAGATGGAAAGTCACTGCTTCGCCAGTCATGGACTTCCATCTCTGAGGACCAGACAGCCCATGATCTGTCATTACTATTAAAAAATGAGGCAAAAAAGGCATTGAATGCCTCCACCTTTTACTCATCCTCTAATGTTAGGTGACCATCTGCATCAATTATCAGTCCATGCTTTCCTAGACCTCCTCTTTCTGTTGATATACTTGAAAAAGCCTTTCTTATTGTCTGACACCACAATGGCCAGTGTCAAATCAAGTTGTGCTTTTGCTTTTCTTGTTTCCTCTCTGCAGATGTGAACTGCAGCTCTGTCCTCTCCCTGTGAAGCCAGACCTTCCTTCCAGAGATAGTATATTTTCTTTTTTCTGCCCTAGTTCCAGGAGGAGTTCCCCGTTCAGCTTGGAAAACTTCGACACCAAAGCTTGAATGCTCTCAAACAACAGGAGCTGAACTAATCCCAGAACAGATTCAGGCTGTAGAAACACAACTAATAGCAATGTCTGAGGTGCTGGGTTGTCTATAGAGATAGCAAGACTAATGCTTTGAAATATATATTTGGGAAGATGAGAATTTTTAAATGATGACCTGTTGCTAGGAAGATATAATGTTTTTTAGTAGGCTTTATTAGATTTTTATTATTGGGCTCAAGTCCAATAAAGACCAGTGTGAAATTAAGAAATGATTTCTTAAAGCACCTTCACTGCTTGGAAAAACAAAATGTTATTCTGTTGCACCATGGCCTTGGTTTCTAAGTTAATCAGGAGGAGCCCACCCTGTAGTCATAGAAATAACATTTGCTTTCTAAGGTAAATCAACTTGTTCCAAATATTAAATAATACCTGGACAAGCTGCTTTGAAACTAGCTCTTTAATCACCACACTGCTGTGTAGACCCAACCTTTGGCACATTTAAAAATTCACTTCAAAATATTTATCTGATCCTAGACTCTTTAACTACTAGATCTGTCAAATTTTAGATTTCCCAGGTTATGTTTTATATCTGTATTTTCTAGAATTAATCTATGGTAAATCACATGGTTTTAGCAAATTCTTAAACATAGCACATTATTCAGTTAATGATTGTTGCAAAATAAAATAAAATAAAATAAAATAAAAAGTTGAAAGTATCCATAGTTTTCTGATATTAGTTAAAAGGCTAAATTATTCTCTCAGATGTCTTGAGAAAATGTGTGTTCCCTCCTTGTCTTGAATTATTATTATGACAATTTCCACGAGTCCTTTAATGACTCCTCCTGGACAAAAAAATCCCATTCACCATAGTCTCACACACAGTATGTCAGCACTGAACAGGTGCTGCAATAAGGATTCTGTTGCCTGTGAACTAGTCTGCTTTGTTAGCATTGCCTTTTTCCTCTTACAATAAGATCTCCTAGATTTAGGAGGGTAAGTAAGTCTATCACTGATAGGTTTAAACAAAATGAAAGCCTGCGATAAAAAACTGAAGGGAGAGTTCATGCTGCAGATTCTCACCAGCACTAGGCACTCCCGGAATTGTTATTTATTGCCTTTTTGTGTGATAACTGAAAGCCAGGATTTTCACTATGGATGCTTCTGGGAAACAGAAAAGAAGTAGTAAGGAAAAAATCATCTGAAATGCTTTATGAAGGGTCAAAGCAGAGTGTCTAAAAGAAAATCAACCAGTAAAGAGTGCTTTAAGTTCTTCTGAAGGGTAATAAAGGTTTGCTGTAAAACAGCTACCATTTTGAACTCTAAGTGTGCTGCTCCATGGAAAAATTATTTGGGAGGCTGCCCGGGGTGTTACAAGGAGCCTTAACAACATAAATTCAGGTCCTACAGGAGCTGGCCGATGGAGTGAAGGGAGCACATATTTCCTCCAGATGTAAACAGCAGACAGCATGCTAACTGGCACTCCTAGAAAATGCTGAGGGGACAAACTCAAACCATTGCAAGGACTAGAAAGAGTCCTCTCCCAAAACCTGCAAGAGAAGGATTCACCCAAGAGATGAACACTAAGGCTGACCATGTTCATAAAGGATATGCTGTCCCTGGCATGGATCTGACCCACAGCAGCTGGAATGAACTTGAGGGTATTTCCCAGTGAATCAGTGCTTGGAAATGAGAATGGATCATTTTCCATCACAGCCACCCTGTCTAGGGGGTTAGAGTGATTCAAGGGATCATTATGGTTAAGACACGTGCCTTTCCACTTCAGCTGGTGTCAGGGCCTGGGAAGACTCTGGGTACATTTAATGTTGCTGTGAGAGTAAGGCATAAATACCAAGTGACCCTGGTTTGGTCTATACCCATGATTCATCTGTAAAAGTATTTTGCAAAAATATTGGTTTACTTGCTATATTTGACTATTTGACACTGGGAACTTTCTCTGTACAGAAATGGAGAGAGAGATCTGCGGGACCATCAGAAGATGTAGTGTAGTTCACCAACCCCTGACACTCTTTTCATATTTCAGACAGAATCAAAGAGTAATTTGCCTTAATTTCTATGACATTAGCTTATGGAAGTTGCTTCCATGCATAGTCAAGCACAGTCAAGATATCATGAACTAGTCAATCAATCATGACAATATTAAGAAAATATGCCTCTGTCCAAAGGAAAAAAAAAAAAAATCAAATAGCACCTGAATTATTGCCAGATATGATCTGAGAGTAGCTTCCTTATTTCCTAGCTCACCTTGGCCAATATAAAGCCAGGATATTTTTGTATTCCTCCACAGCATATCAGGAGATTACCCCGCTGATAACACTGAAGATGGAGAATTCTCCAAGCTGGAGCTGAAGAAGTCCCCTCTGCATAGTTTGAACTTGCTTCAGTAAAGACTAGAAGAGCGTTTGTAGAGTTGTTCTCCCAAACCATGAACATTCACAAACCTTCCCAAGTAAACCTAAATTAGCCCCAAAATAGCTCTTTGTAATATTCACAGAAGACTTGCAAAACTTGGTGTAGGAGATTTAAAACGTACATACTGGGAAAAAAATGTTTTACTCACATTTCTTTAAAACATTTTGGATGACTACAATGCCAGCCTTACTTGGACCTAATCAACTTTATACAACTTGTTCACGTCTGCATGGATTGTGTCCTATAAAGTCCTCTGCAGGAACACATTCCTGTAAGCCGAGGGATCAGAACAAATTCATAGGAAAAAATCAGCTGATCATAAGGTTCAAGCAGAATAATGCAATAAAGGAAATGATAACATAAAGAAAACACTGATTTGGCAATAACGTGGCCTTTCGTGCTCCAGCATATTTGTTACTCAGAAGCGTATTACCAGAAAGCATAACTTTTTGCTTCAGCACAGGGAGGTACAGCCTGATTCTGAACTACGTGTCAAGTAATTCTCCTCTCTGTGATAGAACATTTTCAATGTATTGAGTGCATTTAACAAGTGAGGGGTGGAATAAATGTGTGTTTGCAGAGAACCTTCAGTTGGATATTCAATATTTAATACTGAGGTTAAAGTTAGCCTCTGGTTTTAAGGTTACTTGATGTTGAGGGTACTTAACCTCCACATTTTCATTCTGTTAACAGTGTGCAGGAAGGGCTGAGGAAAAGCTTCATATCGCTGCCTTGCTGTTTTGATATTTCATAATCCATTCCCACTGTTGTTACCATGCAGGCAATCCTCTGCAAATCCTCAGGCAACACATCATGAATGGTGATTTCTTTTCCCTCTACAAACTATTTACTGAATTCACACTAACAAATGCCCACTGAACTCTGGTTCTCTGACATTATCAATAAAAGTGCATAAGTGAAAATTCTTCTAAGAGAGTTTTCTTTCTGGGAATACTGAAGCTTCTGGAAAGACCAACAATTTCTAGAGCCATTTGCCTGGGGATAACCTGAAAAAATTTTGTTTTAGTCAGCCCCAACTTTTGCCTGTCAGACTTTCAGACTACCTCTCACGATTGTCTTCTCCTCCACCCCCATGGATCCCTCTCCTCTTCGCAATTCCCTGCCCACTTTTTTCTTTTGCATCCCACCGCCTACCCACCTGATGTGCTGAATGGGTAATTTCCCTCTCATGTCAGCTCATCCCTGGTCTTTTTTTAGAGCTGCAGAAGGAGTAGAACAACACCAATTAGGCCTACAAATTCTTCAAGGAGTATCATTTAGTATGGAAAAAAAAGCTTCTAATTAAACATTTGTATGTAATTTCCCTCCTATTGTAACATTTCATCAGAACTTTCCCAGCTTAAAATAAACTATCTTGTGACTAATAGTGAGAGGGAGAGATTCAGCTTTAGTTTGCCTCACTTTGTTTAGAGGATTATTCCTCTAGAATATATTATCATATTCCTTCTTCATGAGAAAAAGTGGACAAACTTTAAGATGCCTCACCCAACATTATCTGCAGTAATTGAGGAAGGGGTAACGTCTACTGAATGCTGGATTTCCAGTTGCTTGAATGAATATTGTTTCAAATAATTCATGAGTCAGCATAAACAAATACATTGCTTCTAACAGGCAATATATAGGGAAGAAAATGAAATGCTTAGGAAAAAGAAAGAAAAAGAAAAAAAGAATTGAGGCAAAGAATCTCAGTGCGAAGTCATGGGTTGTGAGGCACAATTTTTGGTCCCAGGTCAAGACAGTTAATGTTCAGCAGTTATTATCATGACAAACAAAGGAGAAATTTGTACCTGAGCAATGTATTATATATTTTATAGGAAACAAATTGGGCAGGTATAATACTGCTTCCTTTTCAAGATCTCCTGTATCTAAAACATGACTATTCACCAACAATTCAAGACTGGAGAAAGAAGGGAGCCAAGCCAATCGTTTTAGTTCCCGGTCTAAGTGTGTAAAACATCTGCATCTAGAATTTGATGATCATGGTATAATCAGCTGTCTGGCCTGAACATTGTTTCTTGATATGTCAAATTAAAGATTAGAAAACAAATAAATTGTATTTGAAAAGCAGGCGACACTTCTGCAATTGTTATGTTCCATTTTTAAATGAAGGTTCTAGATTCTATTTGGAGGAAGCCTCCTCTGCAAATATAAATTGGATTAGAATTGGTAGAATCAAGTATAAATAAGCAATTAAATGAATTACAGCTTCAAAAAGAACAATAAAATAAGATAAATCGTAAGTTCTCCCTTCATTTTAACAGGTGACCTATAGCAGGCAGGATGTTCTCTTGTGCTCATGAAAACAGGCCCTTTAAAATAGTACCACATATTAATCTTTCACTTAGTAAATTCATCACATATTAATCATTCACTTAGCAAATTTCAAAAAACTCGATGACAGTAAAGTCTCTGACAATAGAGACTCCTTGTTTTGGCTTTTTTTCTCTCATAGTTCAGATGGCATTGAAATTATATATGTTCTCCAACATCCTCATCCAACTTACACATTATCAAGAGAAAATCCTTAAATTTTCTATGCCTAATTACGGTGCCTTTAATTCATCATGGCTTTAAAGTCACTGATGTCTCTCAAGGGAGATTAGGTCTTTCTTGACAGACACAGTGTTTTAGGTAGTCTGTGTGAGACCCTTGCCAACCATATGAGCAACCATATAAGCAATTTCGTTTTCATGTTCACCATCAAGAAAAAGAAAGGAAGGAGGAAAGGAAGTTGACTGAAGCACCAGCAGAAGCACTCCTGTGTTATGGTGTCTACAGTACAGAAGCCCTAGCCTTCAAACACTTGACGGCTGTTCACATCTTCATGTGTTTGCTGTAGGGCTAAGCATACTTGAGTAGGCACCTTTAAAAAGAAATTGTCAAAAAATTCCAATTCTAATTTCCAATATTACAAGACTGGCTGAAAACCCAAAAGCAGAATGATTAATAGCTCTGGGAAAAAAAAAAAAAAAAAAAAAATCATTCTAGTTCTGGATATTTCTGAGTATAATTTCTCTGTATAGGGAATTCTTTCAAAGGGAATTTGGCAGTCCTTCCTCCATGTCTTTTCAGCAGGAGACCCTGTGCATCTCTGTGTAAGAGACACAGGGCTAAAACAGACATATCCTGGCTGTGGATGTTAGCATGAGATCGAGTCCTTCCTCCTGAAATTACCATCTACCTGATAGAGCTGTTTTCTCCATATGACCTTGCAGTAGCCACATTTTGCTATGAAAATGAAGTTTCCTCTCTGCAGCAGTTGCCTTTCCCCTCCTGTTACACTCCAGTACTAACAAAGCCCCATTCAAATCACTGTTGTTATCACTGACAGAATGCCTAATCCATAACAAAATGTTTGCTTTATCAAGAAACAATGACCCTCTCACCACAAGAGAGTTAGAGCCAAGCTAAGCCTGGCATAAAGGTCTAGTAGCTGAATTTAATGCTTTGCATCTCCCTTGAAAATTCCTTCTTTGCACCTGTGCATGGGCTTAAACAATGATCCTCAAGCTCTGAGACCACCAAGAGAAGGGGCACTGGCTACTTTCTCCTTCTTCAGGACCAGACCCATCACCACGTGGAGCATTCGGTCAGTAGGGCCTGCCTTGCAGGAGGGATTTCACCTGGAGGTGGAGCTGGATGGGAACTGGAAACCCCAAATCACACAGGAGCCTCCCTGGGGTGTGACACAGCTGCAGCTCATGGGAATACGAGCCAGCTGACTCAGTTTCTATTTGGATTCTTCGCCACCAAGAATCACACATCCTAATCCCTGCATATTTCATAAAAAGAAAAATAAAAGGGAGCCTTCAAAAATTTTTAAACACACTTTTTGGGTCTCTCTACTTTCAATAAGCTGTAAAATGAACTCTAATACTGTAATTCACTTCCCTCCAAGCTTTAAAAATAAAGCACCAAGGTATAATTCACATCGACAATCTTTACACATATCCATGTAACACAATTTATTTTCATCTCCAATTTAAGCATACACCGCTGCACAATTCATTTACCCAGGTACTTCTAGATTTGATGCTTTCAGAAATCTTTTCAGAGTAATCTGTCCTGTAAAACAAACAAAAAGAGGGAGTGAGGGCAGGGAGGGAAGGAGAGGCCAATATTTTATTTTCCCTGGCAGAAAAAAAAAATGATAGCAAATAGCAGAGTGCTCTACTTGAGCTCGCTTTCCCCACTCTATTGTGAACCCTGGTCTCTGGTGCAATGTCTGAGCCATGGACACTCCAGCTACTACTGAGCTCTGAGTACCAGGTGCCTTGCAAATTATTCATCCTTCTCTTGTCTGAACGTTACCCCTTACAGCGCCTTTGCCATTGTCAAGCCTCGAGTTTACTGTAAGTGAATGTTTTGCTGAGAAGAGCTATTCATTTTTTTTTTCTCCCAGAGATTGCCTTGACTGCTTGTCCCTCTTTTGTCTGTTTGCTTTCAGTTCTTGACCGAGCAAACACATTTACAGGCAGAGATGTCTTTTCTAACAATGAGCATGAAATGAATATCGTTTCAAATTGCTCCAGTAATCACCAGCGTTTGCAGGGGAAACTTCAGCCTGAGACTCATTCGGTCAGTGGACAAGAATAATATCATGACACAGAAGGGCCCTGTGAAACACCTCCTGTTCCAGAAGGCAAATATTGAATTCCCAGCATTGTATTTGCAGTAAATGGTGTGTGAGCTGAAACATGTTTGATTTATACATTGAAGCTTTGAGCTCTGGCTGCTTTAGAGTTTCTTTGCACTGCTTCAGCAAACACAGACGTCTCTTGTCTTTTTTTTTTTTTTTTTTTTTTCTAAATAGACAGTGAGGCAAAGATCATCTACAGCAAGAGAAACCCTGGCTCCTGTGTCCCTTGGTAGAAAGCTTTGTGGTGTTTCTTGTCCATCTCCTACTGTCTGCCAACGCCGAGGAGCCCCCTGTTACAGCAGCTGTAGCTGGTACCTGGGGAGCCCTAATGCCCCAGCTCCAGCCAGTTCCCAGTAACCCACCCAACACAACACCTGCAAGGAAGCAACAGGTCTATCAGAGGTGGTGGAGATGATTTCAGGCCCACAGCTCACCATTACCCCCCAGTACCACCTTTAACACAGAGGCTGAACAAGGCCCAATTCAGGATACTTGTCACAAGTCAATTCACACTGTCACAAAGAGCACACCCATCCCCTTCTTTGGACAAAATATGAATGTGTCCTGGATTGTGATGGCAGTACGTTTTACTTGGTTGATGATATTTATTCTGCTGGATGGCATTCAGCAAAATCCCTCATGGTCCCCTTGGAGCACTTAGCATTTGCCCAGTCTGTTTGCTTAGGAATGGCCAGAGATATCTGCATCTGCAGTAAAAATTTCTTGGCAATCAGAAGTGCACTCAAGAACCATTTTTCTTGGTTATGGTCTAGCTTTTTTATTAAGCAATATAGAACTGGTTCCTGGGGAAGGATGCCCCCCACTGTTTTGGAGGGGTTTTGTTTTGATTTGATTTTCTATGGATGATCTTTAAAAAGTCAGCATGCACTGAAAAATTGGGCTTACAGAGTTAGGGTATCCAGTGCTGATGAAGCCCAGGATCTACCTGGTACTCAGTGAATCTCTGCCTGAGAACGTGCCTGACACATGTTGTCCCTCAGATCCTTCAGTTTTTTCTGGCTGGATGCGTTGCTGTCAAAATGTTGTTCCCTTTTTGTTTGGGACCACAGCTCTGCAGTATTCCTAGAGGGCGATGAAGTTATTTCTGTTGGTATATAAATCTGTATTACTTGCAGTAGGAACGGAATAAGGCATAGAGACCTCACAGGGTGACAGATGTCTGATGTGGCTCCATCAGCACAGTTCACCAGCCAGCAGCACTGACCTGAGCAGAGTCAGCGTGTGGGGAATGGCCCTGCTCAGATTGGGGCAGGATTAGAGTGCCAGGGGTACGTCCACGCAAGACCTGGCTCTAACAAAAGGCTGTAACTAGCTGTGTGACGGTGTTGATGCATTAGTTGAGCTGCACATGACCTCCTCGGGTCTGGAAGCAGCCCACTTATCTTTGCATGGTGTTGCTATTAAGCCCTGCTTCCTGATCTGAGCTGGAGATTTGGCAGTCGTCTGGCCAGTATATCTGGTTTGCTTAGATTTAATCCTGGCTCAGTCTCATGAAGGTTTTGGATTATCAGATCCACACCCCATTGAATGAAGCTGTCATCTCCCATAGCCAGGAAGTGCTGATTTTTTCCTTTAGAGAAACAACTAAGGGAACAAGCCACGGAAAATATTTCCTTTACTTTACTTTATCTCTGATAAGGAAAAAACTGACTGAAAATGCTCAGTCTGCATCCTTAATATCAAGCAGTATGTATCAACATAAATGCTATTTCTTATCAGCCAATCTTCCCTACAATTTCTAACTGCAGCTGTTCTTAAATAAACAACTTCTGACATTCGTGCATGGTTAGCACATGCTGTTTATGGCTCTTCCATCACCTAACGCTCGAGCAAGACAAAGACGTACCTGAAAACCAGTAGTCCTAAATTTCAGCTGCTTGGGAGCATAACTGATACATAACTGCAGAACAGACAGCTGAGCAAGGTATCCATAGCCCATTAAAAGATTATGAAAACTTAAGGAGACACCTGTGGTATTGTGTTTTCCAAAGTGCAGACTACAAATGCCCAAACTAGCTTTTCAAGTTTCATCATTACTAAGGATTGAATTACGTATATTTAAAGGGAGAATTGAATTAGTTATATGTTTTGGATTCAAGCTGCACTGCTTGATCAAAATATGTAGTAGCCTCCTGGTACCTGTGCTGTTCCCTGAACAAAGGATCTTGGATGACTGATGTGTTTTGAATCAACCCTGTTGTTCAGGGAGAGAGTGTAGGTCAGGATCTCTGGTACCTCTCCTACAAAGAAAGGCTGACAGGCAGTGAGGCACTGGCACAGGTTGCCCAGAGAAGCTGTGGATGCTCCATCCCTGCAGGTGTTCAAGACCAGGTTAGATGAGGCCCTGGGCAACCTGATCTAGTGGGTGGCACCTCTGCCTATGGCAGGAGGGTTGGAACTGGGTGATCTTTGAGGTCCCTTCCAACCCCAGCCATTCTGTGATTCTATGATTTATTGGGCACGCCCTCCCTGAAGCATTTGGTATCAGTACTGGCCAGTGGAGAACCCAAGAGTTAGTCAGGGTGAACAGCAATAAGAGTCGATGGGAAAATCAAACTTGGGAAGAAGAAATCGGCAGGAATATTTTTATAAGCCAGTAGAAACAAGAATCATTTCCCCGTTCTCAGCTGGTTTGCATTCACTGGTGCTCCCTGACAGAGTGCAGAGATGCAGGTAACCATGGCAATTAAAGCTAGATGCAGTTTTAAGAAGAATGAGACAAATTTGGGTAGGACTCGTTTCCCATCACAAGCCATATGGAAAAAATGAATCATCCAGGAGAAAAAAGGATCCCAAAGAAAAAAAAAAAAAAAAAAAAAAAAAAAAAAAAAAAAAAAAGAAAAAGGCAAGGCAGTAACAAGCAGGAAGAAAAACCAACTCTTCAGCTATGAGAGCTGCTACCACTGCTCTGAATCCAAATCTCTGGCTCTGGTAGGCACCCACAGCCCAGCAGAAAGCCAGGAAGACTACAGTAGGTTAAAGCTTGCAGGTTTTCCTGATCTGCTGTCAAGGAGTAACTGATTAGAGCACAACACGCTTTTGATAGAACAGTCAAGGGAAATATCCCCAATTAGCTCATTAGTACAAAGCCCATCAGTCTGCCAGTTTTGACATCGTAAACAGAACCAGAAATTAAGTCTCTGATTCTGCTTGTTTATTTGAAGTTGTACCTATTTGATATAACTCTGCAGTCTCTTTTCCAATTGATGATTGGTTAAAAGAGACGAGTGACTGAAAACCTGTGAAAGATGCCATGTGTGCAGAAAGCACAGCAAGGTCTGAGAGCATCACCCCTTGTGCAGAGCTCTCCCTGTGACTCTGCTGCTGGTTCAATGTCTCCTCTTAATCCTGGGGCTGCAATCCATCAATTATCTGTCAGCTAACATCACACTTTCCTCTCATATTAGAGAACTCACTGGACTTGAACAGCTCAGTGGGGTGACAGGGTGGACTGCCAGTATTTGAGGGGAGAAATGAAATGCTGACAGCCTTGCAGCTTGGTGGGTCCAAATCCTGGGACAGCTTTGGTCCTTTGGAAACTTGTGCCACTGGGTGGGTCTGATTAGAGTAAGCCCTTCTGAAGAAATCTGTCAAAGAGAAATTATTCCTCGTGCTCACAGCTCAGAGTGTTTTCTAGGTTTTACTGTTACAGGAGCTTTCTCTAACTTTGATTGTTTGGAGGGGAGCCGTGACACACTCCTTACACCTTCATTAGTATCACTCATTACAGCAAAGGTTGCCAGGTCATTAGATGCAAAGAGATTAAGCAGTCGTGTCATCCCATCCCACGTACAGTGTGCCTGCACATGAATCTGAACCTTTCCCATCGCACGTGGCAGTATTTGCAGACTGAGCAATTAAAAGCCAGCCTGGTTTCTCTGTATTCATTATATGTTGCCCTTCAGCAAAGAGAAGTTTGTTGCATTTTGTGGCTGTAGTCAGAAACGTGTCTCCAACCTTTCCCCTTTCCATGCTAGAGCAACCACCCTGATTCTCTGCACTTATGGTCTGCTGTAATTGGCATTAACAGAGCGTTAACAAGCTGCCAAGGGGCATCCAAACACTCTCTGCTAACCAGCATGAGGACTTAAGGCTGCATGTACAAAACAGAATTAAAAGGATTTCAAATAAAATTGGTTCCTAGCATGGCAGCCTGATTAAGCAAATTTTCATGTCAGTAGCCACTTTGCCTTGGGGGAAAAGTCAATGCAGTGTCCTGGAAATGTCAGAAGAATAGAGATGAGCTGCACCTTCTTGCAGATTCTCTGCACCAGCTGCAGCTGCTTCTACAGACTGGCTTTCCCAGGGGAGGATCAGCTCTCCGTTCCCAGAAGTATTCTCATCAGCTGAAAATCTGTCCAGAGATGGCCAAGTGGGAGCAGTTTCTCTTGTTCTTTGGACATGCACAGCCCAGGAAGGAAGTCTTAAATTTAACAAACAAATCAAAGCATCTCTGTTGAAGAAGGTAGCATGAGGGGCAACATATTTGACAGCCAAAAATATCCTTAATACAGAAGCAAGAAGGCACTCACTCTGCCCCCCTAAGTTTTGACTTCATCCCAAGGCCCATTCTTTTTTTAATTTTGCTTTCACTAAGAAGGGTGTCATTTAATTTCTTCCCCCTGCAATAAATCTTTTATAGTTGCAATAAATCTTTATCACAGATGCCATGTATAACATCAGACAGGTCACTTGATATGCTTGCACCACTTCTGTACAGTGAGAATAATGTCCAATTTGCTTGATCTGCAATGCCTCTTACTCTGTGCATTTGTGTGAAAGTGGAATGTGTGCATGTGCATAAACCCTAATAGCACAGCTCTTCCTTGGGGACTCTGGAAGTGTTACTGTTGTGTTTTCAACAATAGTGATGATGTTGCAACTGCCATCACATCACTGCATAGCAGTTGCTAAACTGTTGTGCTTTTAAGACCCTCTGCTGGGAACAACTCCGAGCAAATTGTGCTGCTGTGGCAAACAAATGACAGCCGGGACAGATGCATGTTTGCAGCACGAGACGTTTCCCTACATGACACATATGAAGGCTAGCTCAGCTCAAGTGTCATTACAAAACCACTCTCTCAACAGCCCCGTGACGCCACCGAAGGAGGAAAATGAAAAGCTCCTCCTGCATGACATGTGAGCAGCGTGCCAGCGTTTGTGCACCAAAAACAAGCCATCGTGAAAAATCCCCGGAGTATATTAGCTATTTGCAGAGCTCTTACACACAGTTACAGATGCCTTGCTCAGTATTACTGCATGCCTGGCCCAGCTGCTGTGGGCTCTGAGCTCTTGGTGTGCACAGCTGTGCCTTCTTGGGCAGCCTCCAGAAGGTCTGCTGGGTGCTGCATCTCTGAACACACAGAGTCTTTTTGAACTGGGCTTAGCATCCTTTAATTAAATGCCTGACTTCGTTCCCTGGAGATGCTAACCAGGCTTTCAGGTTCCATGTTTGATCTGAAATCAGTGGCCGGGGGCCTGGGAACAGAAGGCGTCTGTGCAGGGACAGCTGTCGGTCACACACATTTCAGCCAGTCCCTGAACATCTCCATTGCCAGCAGACATGTGTAGCATTGCCCAGCGTGTTCCCCAAACTGCCTGACCTTCAGCAACCTTTAAAGTCTCCTCACTAAATTGTACACGTGCATTCCTGTGTGTTTACAGCACTTGATCTATTGGAAAAGAGCTCTCTGAACACAAAGATGGATTTTCTCTGGATCATGATTCAGACATTCAGGTTCGTTTTAATTTTTAGCATGCTTCCATGATGCATTTTAGGTCCTAGAAAATGTCCAGGCTGAGTCAGGAGAGCAGAGAGATAAGAAGCTGGAATGGTTGTTGTTGAAGACATGCCTGAAGTTCCAAGCTGAACTTTTCTACGGGTTGAGATTAAGGTAGGGATAGCAAAGGTGAATCTATCCATGCCCACAACATTTAAAGAATTGGGTTCAATGAAGGTCAGGGTTTGAGTCTTGGTTTTAGGCAGAATCACTTTAGTAGTGGCCATGCACCAAAGTTTTAACCTGATCAAAAGCTGCACTGGGAACTGGACTGGGGTCTTCCAACTGAAGCTGTTTGAACATTGGCATCTGCTCTGGGCTGGTGGTCTGGGCTGTCTGTCTGTTCACAGTGCCTCCAGAAGATAACCCAGCCAATTTAGACTTGGGTGCAGGATTTCTCACTTCCTGGAAGTGTTCATGTCTATTTCTCTATGTGACTGTGGAGGGAATTACAATGTGTGGCTTTTGCAAGGCTAAGCTTCAAAGTTTCAGCTAGACGTCCTTCAGATGGCTAAAGTTAGCTGGCACAAATACCAGTTTTACAGTTCCCTGATGTAGTTTGTGTCCTAGGACATGTTAAAACTTAGTGTAAACAGGCAAAAGACTAATACATTAACTTTCTATACTGCACAAAAAACATTTCACATCCCTATTAAAATTACCACGGTATTTCATTATGAAAAATAAAAAAGATGAGAAATGCCATACTTATGCCATTATCACATGCAGTTTTTTATATCCACATTTCTTCTTGGCAATTCAGGTATAAGTTATTACAACATTAACAGACCAGTCCTGCCATCTGATCTTTTCTTCATGTCTGAAAGTCAATACAAAATGATGGAGCATTTGAGAAAGCCATGGTTTGTAAATGTGGTGTGAGTTCTCCTGCCATTATGAGGAAAGGAGAGAGAGAGAGAGTGATTTTACTATTCAAATTTTCCTTCATTCCCTTTTTCCTTGGGATAGCTAACTAAGCTGGCAAACTGTCAGAATCAGACAGTGCTGTGCCGGCTCACCAAGGGCAAAAGCACACATGTATTTAAGTACATACACAACCCGAATGATTCAGAAAACATTAACTGCATGCTCAGAGATGAGGAGCTCTGGCACTTCCCTGGACTGTGATCCTTCTTTCCATAAACTCACCAACCCATGGGGCTGAAGCAGAATTAGCTGTGTCACTGAACAGACTAAAGTCCATTTTACCTCCTCCCATGACTTGAATATTCTCTCAGGTGATGCCATGACTATAATTAATTTTCTTTTAAGAAGAGTTAATTTTCTTCATAGAGTTTTTTTTTATGATGTCAAGCAGACATTGCCAGGGTGTAAAATGAATTCCCCAATGTGGCCTCTTGATAGCTCTGCAAAGGAGGGCTGACACTTTGAGCTATGTCCATAGGACCACAGAGGCTGTGTCATGGCCAATTGCACCAAGATCTTACTCCTGCTGAGGTTGGCTGTGGACTGAAAATTCAATAACACCCCCAGGGGCACGACTTGCAACTGTTGTTTTAGCACAGCATGTTCATGTTGAGAATTTGCTTCTGAGCACCTGCTGATGGCATGGGACACAGGTCGGCACCTCTCTGGGCCAGCTGGCTTTCCTCAGGTTAGAAAAACTCTTCCTAAATAAGGGAATCAAGCATACTGCCATGCAAGCCAAAACATTTTGACATGAAACACCCAAAATGAAAAATATGGGCAGGAGTTCATCTCAGCAGTTTGGATGAAGCAACAGTAAGAAGCAGGTTGTGCAGGCAGGTTGGAGAGGGTTCGGTGCTTTCTGCTGCATCAGGGCTGCACCCTGGCTTATTGAATTATCCAGTGAATTCCCCACAGCCTTCACTTGTAGACCTCCTCTAGTGACATCCCCTGAAGTGCACTTGTTTGTGTCCAAGCTGTGAAGTGTGCATGTTTTTATGTCCTTCAGACCTGACCAGCATCCAGGTCTGGCCTCTTGCTCCTCCCCTCTAGACTTTTTCCTGGTTTGGTCCCCCATTTCAGGAGAGATGGAGGAGGAATGCCTACATGGCTAGGAGTGCAGTGTTTCATAAGGGGGTGGTGGTGTTACCAGCCCGTAAAGTACTTTGCACACTTTCTCAGTGTAGGCATCTCTAGTGGTG
Source organism: Netta rufina (assembly GCF_964035555.1). Lineage (NCBI taxonomy): Eukaryota > Metazoa > Chordata > Aves > Anseriformes > Anatidae > Netta > Netta rufina. The sequence goes on along the minus strand of NC_140128.1, from coordinate 63,236,393 downwards.
TCAAACAAGAGGCAAAGTTTGCTGCAAGATTCACTTCTTACTGCATCTATCCAGAAAGGTCAGGTGGGTCCCAGAGGCAGCAAGCTGGCTTCTCCAGAGCCTTTGAACAGGTAAGGGATCCTTCTAGCTGGAAGTCACACACCGCTTGCCCACTCTGTGAGCCAAATGTATATTAAGTGTAGACTGAGAAAAGCTGGAATCTGTTGCCTAATCTTTACCTTTGACATACTTCTACTAACTTGAACATGCCCTTTGCCAGAAACATGCTCATTTCCAACTTGCCCCCAACCACACATGCTTTTCTGCCCACTGCCAACACCACTGAAGGTGGGACATGCAGACTCCTTCCATCACCCAGACCAGTTTTTACAAACGTTTGTTTGGTTTGATGCTCAGAGCTGCTGATGTTATAACTTTTTTTCATAAATTTTATCTATACTTTCATACAACATTCTAATTGTTTGCCTTCTAAAAACATGGTTTCATTAATTTAATCTTGTACTGCAGAACATTTTATGAGATCTTAAAGAAACTTCATACTGTGCATTAATTTCTTTCCACATAATTGTATTTATATTTCAACAAATAGACTTGAAGTACATTATTATTCTAAAATGAGTGCTAATGGGTTTCAGCACTTTCATGCAGCTAATCGTGCATTTATTTCACAGCTTTGATGGCTCACAAAGACTTCCATTTCTTCATTTACATGAAACAACTGTGAAGGATAAATTAAATGGCTGCTTATTTCATCTACGGATTTTTTTCCTGAAAACTCTACTCAAACAGTCCACTGCTGGTATACAACATGTAATGCCTTTAAAAACATAGACCTCTGTCAGAAAGACAGTTCCATAAATGAAAAACACAAACCTTCATCCACCCCCCAGCCTGAAAAAATAAAATAATAAAAAAACACAATCCTCTTTGCATAAAAAAAAAAAAATCAACATGGCTGTTTTGCATAGCAGGGTGGACACTAATTTGCTGCAATTTGCTTTCAAGCCAAGTCACAGAGGACCACAGAAGAAGGGAGAAATACAGATGTTCAAGAAGAGGGTCATTCATTACCCAGGAGACGCAGAGATGTGCTCCAGATCTGGTGTTAAATGTGCATTGTGCTTTGCCCTGAAGCCCACAGACTGTCTGGTTCCTCATGTACCCACATTAGACATCCTGAGCACTGTCATCCTACAGGGCAAGCTTGACAATGGTGACCTTGAATAATCAACTGCCTATGAAGGCAACAAAACACCCTCCAAATGAGCAGGGCCATGACTCCACATCCTCTTTTAAACAGGCAATGCTTAAATACTGAGGGATCAAAAGCCTGGCAGGCCCCATGCACACAACATCCTGCACAGTAACCTTAAGGGTACACCAGGGATTTGCCGGCTGGTACTTCCAAGGAGAAATGAGGGACAGAGGAGGTTGAGGTCCCTACTCGTTACTCACCTGTCCTAGAACCTCCCTGAACATCTGTCCCTTGCTCTCCTGCCACTGCTGTTGATAAGCTTTAACCAGTTCGGGGCTTTCTGTCCTGCACTTGCACAGTGCAGGGGCTTTCCCAAGCAGTAATCACACCACTGGGCAAGAACACGGTGTCCTCCTGTGGGAGAAATGAGGTCAACCCACCTGAATCTAGAGAGAAAAAAAGCCAGCCAAACCAGCTTGCTTTGGGTGAGTTCTGTGAAGGTTCCTCTATAACGAGCCAAGGACAAGGATTTCTCTGGGAGACTTTGCTGGTGTGAGCTGGGGTATCTCTACCTCCTGCCCTGAAGGTCAGTAACTGGATCATTGACCCCAGAAACAGCACCAAATTAGAGGTATGACTGAGCCTAAGACTCTTTCACAGGGCTTAACAAAGCTGTCCATAACCTTGGAAGGGAGTTCAAGGGAGTTTCCTTTTTGGGGCTGGAAAATGGAGAATTGTCCATCAGTAATGGCAGAAAAATAGCTTTCCCTACACTCATCCAATAATTAACAAAGCGGTTCTCTCCTTCTGTGGTAACATCCAGGAGCCATGAACCTACCACAGAAGTGCTGTGGCAACTGTACAAAAACCTTTGGTGCCCTAGAGAGGGAAGGAAGTTCCCAGATTGTGTCTTTGTAAGTCTTAAGTAGCGCCATGAAGGCCACGTTTGGGTTATTTCTAGAGCTTGTTTGAACCATTGAATCATCTGGCTTCTTGAGATGACCAATCCGCTGCTGTCATGACTGGTCATTAAAGTGGCATAAAAAGCCTTTTTAGCACATTTCTACATGGCACATTTCTATGTATTTTTAGCTTTCTCTTTCAGAGTTTTCTTTCATGGAACTGAAATATTTCATATCAGATAATGATTTTTTTTTTCTTGAAGAAAGTGAAGAGAATGAATTAATCCACAACAGCATTGATGAGGAGAAGAAAAGTTAATTGAAAAATATAATGAAAACACAGAGCTCGTTCCATCTTGTGTAGGCAATGGAAACATTGATATTGACAAAGAAAAATTAAAATTTGCTACAGAGTTCAAACACACTGTTAATATATGTATGATGATAATGCATAGAATCTTTGGTAAGGAGCCTTAAGGCACTCACACAATGAGTATGCAAATGTTATGGAAAACTACAATATTAAACACTAAACATTCTACTTTATTTTTAATTTATTTTTAAGCAAACAGAGTCTGGTAAACACTTTGGCCCAAGTTCCACATAAATTTAGGGCTGTTTCCATGCTATCAGGAGACACTGTGCTGAAAGTGGAAGCCTACTGGGAAAGAAGAGTTTTTTTACTGGTGGAGATTCGTCATCCCATGTCCCACATAATCCAGCTTCCTGTGGTCAGTGTGGCCATGCCTGATGGTGTTTCTGTTTGCAGTAAGATGAACAAAGACCCTTAGGCCACTGTTCAGTTACATAATTCAGCAGAGCCTTTTGACTGCCATAAAACATCAAAGGCTCAGATGAGAAGGTGGTAAAGACATCACTCTTCCCAACCCAACCTCTCAGGCATGCTGTTGGTCAGGGCTAAGGAAAGTAAAGATCAGAATTAAAGAACTCTGTCAAACTCACCCAGAAGCTCTCTGCGTTTGGTTTGCTCGTGCAGGTACTTGTGAACAGGAGGGCTGTGCTTGGGTGTTCAGATCTGGCTTCATTCTGTCTCATCAGGCTCCCCACTGAGATGCCAAAGGAGGTGATTTATCTTCCTAGTTTCTTCTGTGGTCCAGGGAGAGGAGCAAGGATGGTTGGTCTGACAGGCTGAATAGACTTCTGTCCCTCCTTTCGCTGTGCTGATAGATACATGCCCAGGGACAAAGACTTAATGTTTAATGCTAGGTCACATTAACAGGGATCTTCACATACGAAGCTGTTTTCTACTCAGAAATATCTCAGCCTCCAATGAACACACTGGTAGATTTGTTCACAGAATTTCACAGAATTTTCTAGGTTGGAAGAGATTGTTCTGACAGGCAAAAGCAGTGAATGAACCACGTCAGCTTCAGGAGAAGATGGAATAAAATGCAGGCAGAAGTATCAGAGGTGCTACAGAGGTGAAGCACCCTTCCCAAGGTGAAGCACCCACTGACCCCATGGGGAGCAGGAGGACCACACGTGCACTGTGCAAACTTTCCACCCTGAGCTGGTCCAGAGCCAGGCCAGCAAACACCTAGCAGCAGCAAGCCCCTGGGGCTGTGCCGCAGTCATAACTCACATTTCCCACCAAGTTTAGTCCTGCAACAACAGTTTTTCCTTTTTCTTTCTAAATTGGCTTTGAAGCACTCCTTTAATTTTCAATATAAAGCATCATCATCACTGGCTATACGGCTGTGACATGCAAGGAGATAAAAGCAATAAGCCTTTCTCCACACAACCTCTCTCATTGACTCCTATAATGTCTGAGTTGGATATTTTGTAACCCTGCCCAATTAATTTTGTGCTCAGTGGCTCTTTCTGAACACAACGTCTTAAAAAAAGATCTGCTAAGAAATTCATTAACTTCACAATGTGGTTGGACTTCCTCCAGCCAAATTATTACATTTCTATAGTGCTAAAAATAAAGAAAAGCACTGTATAATTGAAACAACCCACACGGCAAGATTTATCTCCAAGACTCTGTATGGAAACCAAACCCTGGTTAATCTCCACCATGCAACACAGTGTTTCATATGATTAATACATAATACAAAGTGTCGCACATTTTCAAATAGATTCCCTGCAGGTAATAAATTACATGTCACAACTGCATGTTTGACAGTAGACACTGTTACACATTTAATCAGTGAATGCAAAATGACAATTTTTAAGCTGTAGTACAACTGCAGCATTTTGACACTGCTTTGGCCAATGATTTCTCTCCAGTCTGTCCATGCCTTTTGCCTATGAGCTACAAAACACATTAAGTGAAGAGCCTCTATTTACAGCATTTGTATTCCATTTGATATCTCTGCAAAAATCTTCCCTCTCCCTCAAATGCACTTATGTCAGATGGCATAGCATGCAATTATGCCCTGCATGGTAGACTAATTTCCTCTCCTGACAGAGCCTTTCACAACCAGAACCTCACATGTCTGGAGTGCCACTGCAGCATAGCCAACACCTTTTCAATCTCTTCAGCCTAGCCATAAAATCATAGGATTTCTGGCTCAGATTTCCAAAGGATTTTAAGGGACCTCATATCCTGTTAAAAAGAAATGCTACATGAATGTCTACTCCCTCAAGATATTTTTTTTCCATCCTTTGTGGAAATGTACCTCTGTATCCATTAGGATGTTCGCTCTGTCACACAGCATATCAGGGATGCCATTTCACTTGAACAGATAGTTAGTGTAATGACAGATTGCACTCTATCAGAAGGATCCATTGTAAAGAGATATAACATGAAAGAAAAATCATTTTCTCTGGGCTGCTATTCTTTTTGCCAGCCAGGTTGGTGAAAATTGACAAAATCAGCCCAATGTATGGATGCAGTGTTCATTTTTGACCCCAGCCAAATACTATCCAATATAAACAAAACTATCTGCTTTGCATCTGTGACTTCTCCTGCTTCATCACTTCCAGCCTGACTGTGGCTGGAACACAGTGAACCTGTAATTGATTGGTATTTTTCCTGTTCTAACTGTATTTTCAAAAGAATGTATTTTTTAACTAATGCTCTACATCACTGATACTTCATTAATCCCTGCATTTTTTCCCCTATTAACTACTCACAGTTTATATTAAAAATGATTTATGACCCTTTATTCATTGCGATCATCTCTCTCAGAATCTCACATTTTATCACTGCTTCCTCATCTTGTCTTAGCTGTAATGGTTTCTAGCTTTCTTTTATTATTTTTGTGTTTATTTGGTTTTTTTTTTTTGACCATGGGGAATTTAGTTGCTGAACAATTTCCAGGTTTTGTTAATGTTTCCCACTCCAGGCTCCTTATCTCAGCAACTTGTGTTGACAATTGCCATAACCTCTGGGGAAACCACTCTCTAACAGCTCTGAGCATACAGGTTGCTGCTCAGTGCCACATTCTGTTTGCACCAAGCAAATGCAGCAAGACCACAGCTATCAGTTCCCAAATGCAACTTACTTTCAAGTCAGCGATAGACTTTTTCAGCCTCATCAACCCATCATGTATTTCCAGCCTAGATTTGCCCAGCTCAGTACAGAATTGCTATTATTTTTTAAAGATTTTATTTTCCATATGGAAGGAAGCAAGTTGCTCCACATCAGAGACTCTACATGCCAGTCATGTTTTTCACAGAATCACAGAATTGTCTAGGTTGGAAGAGACCTCAAGATCATGGAGTCCAACCTCTCACCTAACACCAACAGTCCTCCACTAAACCATATCCCTAAGCTCTACATCTAAACATCTTTTAAAGACCTCCAGGAACGGTGACTCCACCACTATCCTGGGCAGCCCATTCCAATGCCTCACAACCCTCTCAGTAAAGAAGTTCTTCCTAAAGTAAATAAGTTCTTCCTAAGAACTTTTTCCTGCAATAGGTTTTAGAAAAATGCTCAGGAAGTCCTCCTTCGCTACTGCAGCACATAAAAATGTTAGGCAACCCCATTAGATATCTGCTAGAGCCCTAGTCCCTGAACTCCAACATGCTGTTATTATGAATGATCCGTAACTATGATGTTCCTGGATATCCAACTCAGAAAACTGTCCTCTTGACATTGGGGAAGCCTAGTGTGCTATAAAAACTCTCCCTTTCAGTATTCACATGTCTCCTTGCTTCTCTACAGTGTTCTGTCCTCTTGCTAAAGGGTGGACAGAAATCATGGTATTGTTGTCATTTTGTGCTTCCTTTCTGCATTTAAAAGGCATTGCAGGTACATAGATTTGTGCTGGAGAGATTACAGCTAGTCCAGTCTGACTTGTCAACAACTGCATTTCTTATACTCAAGATCTTTTCTATTTTTCAGTGATGCCCTTTGGTCCAGGAAGGGACTTTTTGTCCTTTTGTCTTCACCCCACTGGGTACATCCCACTTTTTCTCCACAAAGAGCCCTCAGAGAAGAGCATTTTCCTGAAGCAAATTCTGTTGCTTTTCTGAGCTCCTCTGCGTTCAGCTAAGTAACAGTCTTCAATTGCTTTTTCTGCTTTCTGCAGGACATTTTGTCTAGCTGCTCCCTCATTATGCTGCATTCATTGATCTAGCTCAGCATAAAAGAGCCAATTGGATCATTTACCTTATCGTTGTTGTTCAGCTAATTCCGGTGGTCTGCATTTTGCTGTCCTTATTTCTCAACGTCACTGGCCTTTAGCTCTTCCCCTGTGAGATCTGGAGCCACAGTAAATGATCCAGGAGTGCTTGGTGACATTTCACAAGTAGTCACTTCTTCCTCAAGACTTTGGAACCTAATTTGTTACCTAAGTAGGAGACATCCAGAAATAATGAAACCAACAAACAAACAAAAGCCAAACTGAGTGAACCCTCCAGATTTCCTCTGTGATCATTTCTCCCATTAGCTGTTTGCTGTTATTGCCCAAATGACCTCTGCTCAGCTGAGCTCAGTGCTGGCCTTCCCTGCCTCTTTATTAGAGGTTAGCCAAAAGACACACAGATCAAGCTCAAATGTGGCACACACCTGGAACAAAGTATTCAAGAATAAAGGCCACTTTCCAAAAAGCAATAAGAGCCCCAAACAGCTTGCTCAGTCACCTCAAAGGCTCAAGGTCAGCAGCCTGCTCCTGAGAGCAAAGCCTAGAAGTGGTCAATTGCCACGGCTCTGCTGCCTGCTCTGAGTCCATGTGCAGTGCGCCTCTCTCAGCACTGCTCCTAACTTCATGTCTGCCTTTTATGAAACACCTTTCATTATGTCTCATTAAGTTCCTGATTGCTTTCAGTTTTTGCTGCTGTGTAGAAAATAAGTAGCACAACAAGGGCTGGTCTGTGTGCAGACTAGACAACAATATTTGACTAAAGTGCCATCTGGAAAAGGAAGCTGTGAGAAGCACTATAAGGAGGGAAAGTTGAGCATTCATTGAAGCACTGAATGCCATTGGAGAGGGAGCCTTAGTACTACAGAAGGGTGAGCTAGTCATGCTGAATTAGAGTACTCAGGACTTCTAGAAACCACCACCTCTGGTTGCCAGAAATGCCATCAGCTACCTGTATGTCTGCACACAATACAGGGCTTTCCCTGCCATATAATCCTGCCAAATCTTTAAGTCCTTAGTGCATGATCCCCCATTCATAACTTACAACACATCCATATACAATCCAAAGAAACAAATTTTCACTGTAGTTCCTCATTTCACATTGAAGTAGAAGTTATGACAAAACAAGAAAGCTGCATGTGATAATACTATATCTGTAAATAAACTACGAAAACAGAGCGAGAATTGAAAAGTGATCTTGCAACAAATTTTTCAGTACAAAAAATAACATCCAGATGGCCAGGACTGCAGCAAGTTCCCTTGGCTATTAGAGGAGGCTGGAGTGGAAAACTAAAAGGATGCTGATGGAGGATGGACAAGTGCTGAAAGAGGGGGAAAAAAAAAAATGGGGAATTTTGAAGGAAATGCTTCTGGGGATCTGAAAGCAGCTCAGGAGAGACTGCTTATACTGCAACCCAACAGCCTGGCAGCAACAGCCAGCCCACCTCTTTGAACACAAGGGAAACCAGAGTCTGCTGAGAGCTGGTTATTAGATTTGCTGTTTCCAAATGACTCAGCTAAGCAATGCATGTCAGAGACCTGCCTTCCAAGTGAAAAGTGATGTTTAGCACACAAATATTTTCAATTAGTTTGTTTCAGTTCATTTGACTACACCATTATTCTGTGGAATTTTAAACATTTACAAAGAATGAGAAATGTCTACACTACAACAAATACTTTCAAAAACACAAGATCTCAAAGAATATGCACAACTACCTTTATGCAATCCCATAGACTAAGGAATCATTTCCAAAATGGGTCAAAGAGTTCCCATCAGTTCTAGTTCTGCAGAAATTTAGTTAAATGTCCAGAGCTGTGAATAGCAACAAAGTAACCTCAAGATTGGTGAATGGATGAAAGAGAAAAAAACAATACAGTTATAAAAATTCAGATGATGCTCTAATCTAATGGAATAGTTCCAAGTAGCATGTGGTAGCTTGGTCAGTACTCAAGCCAGCTTGGCAGTCCACATCATGTGGACAGAAACTGGCAGTAAATTTAGGAGAAATCTTGAGCATCTGCAACTTTACCCATTAATTTGATGTCACCTGTTAATGAAATATGACAGCTGTAATGGCAGCTGAAGTCATAACAAGTTCTTAAGACGATTCAGTTTACAGGGAGGAAAGACAAATGCCATCACAAGACGTGTCATGGATGCATCTGCCTGAAGCATCACTCTCCCCAGCTATGGGACGTTATTCAGAGACATAGGATGCAAAGGCTGGTAAACATGCCAGAACATTAAAAAAAGCATGTTCAAGCTTCTTACTGAGGGAACATTGGCTGCATGAACAGAGCTAATTGGCTCACTTTTTGAGTGAGAAAGACATAGGGTTTCCAAGGTTTTCATTGCATGGCTTCTAAGTTCAGAGCTGTGCTGCCCAGAGCAGATGTGGTTAGGAAGGACTTTTCAGTAACCCCTCCATTTAACACATACAATTCTATGAGGACATCCATTCCTTCAAACAGGTAAAAAACAGCCCCTCTTTTGTAAACACAGATTTAGACTTATGCATCAAGGAACAGGCAGGGGGGAGAGTTTAAATCACAGATCTCAGAATGGTTAAGGCTGGAAGGGACGTCTGGGTGCCTCCGGCCCAACACCAGCCCCAACAGGGTCACAATAAGCAGGGTGCCCAGCACCATGTCTAGGCTGCTGCTGGAGATCTCCTTTCAGCTGTCCTTTCAACTGCTTTCCCCTATTCTGACAGACATATTTTTGTCCCCCTCAGATAGGGCTTGAATACCTACTGCACAAAGCAGAGAAAGAAATTGGCTTAACACCTTCTTTCCCTGGAATCTCACTAGAAAAAGAACAGAGGTTACTCCACTTGTAGGTCGTACTCCTGCTGCTTGGTCTCCATATGAGCCTTGCTTCTCAGCAAATCTTTCTGTGGAGGCTGGCAATTATCAGATTAAGTTAAGAAAATGTTGGGGGGAAAGAAAGGAAAAAGACAACTTTAGTGCTTTCTCTCCATTTCTCAGGAGCTTTTGGCATTTATGATGGGAGCAAAAGTTGGGGTTTGGGTATTTTGTATCTGAAGGATACTTTCTTTAAAGAACAAAGACAGAGCTCACAGTGCCATTAAAGAAAATGCTTTATACAAGCAATCCACAGGCAGAGACCAAATACAGACCACTTGCTGAATAAGTATAAAACTAAGAGTTCACCAGTAAATCACTAATAGACAAATAGTCAGAATTCAGCACTTTGTAGTACCACAGGGGGTTTTGTTTATTTTGTTTTGGTTTGTTTTTGGTTTTGCTTTTGTTTTGTTTTTCCCTTGCAAATGGTTTGCCCAGCTCTATTTTAAAATCAGATCTGTCAGCAGCTCCCTGGGGTATTGCTGTTTCTTTGGGTTTGCATTGGGAAATATCAACATGTGGAAAAAACTTCAATATACTGCTTATTATACACAGCCCCTGAGTATAATGAGCAAACAGCTTTTGCAATGCTGGGCTGCTATTCAGGCAAGCTACCTACAAACTGGCAAGCTATTTGTTAGACTGTCAAAAGACAAAGATGTCAAGCTGATCAAAGCTCCTCTGTTAAGCTTTAAAATATCTGTTATTCTAAGCAATCAGAAAAATCCTGGGAATTAATGTGTAATTTGGCAAGAAGACCCATATAAGCCAGGCTGCCCCCAAACTACAAAAATTCAAATGTGTGTACTTGGAAATATTCTGCTTCTTGCAAAGAAATGAGAGACAAGCAAAGAGACTAAAAATAAACCAGCACTGAGGGCCAGTGTGATGCAAAATCATTTTATTGCAACACACCAAACTATTTAGTCAGATAAATATGCTTAATTAGTTTTGCCAGAGTTGGGGAGAAAACAACATCTTTGTGGCCTACTTATTTTCTTGAAGGTTTATTTGGGCTATATTTTATTTTGTAGAAATTTTCTATTTTATGTGCATTTTAGGTCTGATTCTCAAGAGGGAGGCTTCCATGCATTAATTTCAATGCATGTTATGAGAATATCACCAGCCAAGTGTCTTGCACACAATTCCTAAACATATTGAAATACAGAAATATTTCATGCAAAACAATTAGATTTTTGTAGCAGTTTCTGCTTTTACTTAAACTGAGGTGGAAGCAAAGATTTTGGAGATTCTTTGCATTCAACCATTGGCATCACAAGTCTGCCCAAACCAAGCTGGGGTAATCATTCAAGTCTTCCACTTTACCAATATGTCCTGCAATGTGATATCATTTTCTTATCATCACTTAAAAACAGCGATGAAGCATCAGTGGACACTGAATCAGATCCAGAAAGATCATCCTTAAGCATACAAAATAGCTTCAAGACTTCTAGAAATTATCTCAAGACATGGAATGCAGAAAGAATCAAAGCAGAGCTGCTGTGCCACAGGTCAAGACTGACCTTTGCAGAGCTGCTCAAAGAGAGAACACGAACAGCACTGCACACAGAGGCAAGCTGGTAGGTTCCTTATGGAGAAAAGGAAAACTAAAAGAGGCTTGACTGCATAGCTTCCCTGTGCTGTCATAGGCTATAGCTCTAATAAAATCCAAGTGGTTATGCAAAAGTTGATTTTTAACCATCCTTTTTAAAGCTCATTCTAAATAGGCTGCTCCTAAGAATAGGACTTAAGCACTATTGGACCAGGAAAAAAAAAAAAAAAAAAAAAAAAAAAAGGAAAAAAGGAAAAGGAAAGGACAAAACAGAAAGTGGGGAATAGAAGGAGAGATGAGTACCAACCATGAAATATCATTACAGTTAAGACACAGCAGGGAAGTAATGCATCAGTCTGGCAATTCAGAGCCTGGGCAGATACACACCACCCTCAGGGCCTCTTGCTTGAAGCCCTTTGGGTCATTCAGTTCTGTTATTGCAGCATAATACACAGCAGAGCCCTCACTCTTCCCTCCCCTCCTTGTCCCCCCACTTTCTCCTCCCCTGGTTGCCATCCCACTTATTGTATGATTACAGCTGCCTTATAATTATTGATGCCAAGTTAGGTATCTTGCTAATCATCACCAACAATATGACACAAACAATGAGTGAAGATGCTCTAAGCACATTCCTGCTGGAACAGCCGGATTTTTGTCTCTCCCTCTCACAGCACCAGGAATTGCTCTAGAGATAAATAAAAGCATGAAAATAGGTGGGTTCGAGTCAACTTTCACTCACACAGGCTGAAAGAAGGAAGTTCTGACAGGTAGGGGAGTTTCTCCTACTAAAGAGAAGGAAAGAAGATTTTGATACAATGCGGATTGACCACACTCGGCAATTGGGGATTTCCCTTCAAATCCAGTGATTTTATGACTTAACTGAAGGTTGGGATCTGGTGTCATGCCCTGGGCAGTCAGCAAGGTGAGTACCAGTGTGCATTGCACTATGTATCTGCCATCTACTCCTCAACTAATGCTAAATCCCAGACAAATTCAGGGAGGAGGGAGCAGGACTGCACAGACACCCACACTTCTTAAAAAATAAAAAAGGAGAAATGGTACGGAAAGAGTGGTAGACTTACCTCTCATGAAGAGTTTTCTGGTACTGATATTACCAGGACAGATGTGGAGACATAGCCATTACATACCTCCAGTTGATAAATATTAGCTGAGGGCACTCCTTAGTTTATTTTCCCTGCACTGGTTTAAGCACAATGCTGCATCCAGTTCCAGACAAACACTGGCCTCTTAGCAAGTAGAATAAGTAGCCAGGGCTTGAGGTTTAAATATTCAGAAGGTATGAAGTTTTCAGAGGTTTGTTCCCTGAAACAGCAGCACCTGTTTTTCTTACTTGCCTTTAATCCCGCTAAGTGGCTATACACGTGCAGCAATTACTTCCAGATACCAGGACCCTCCAATTTGCTTTGAATGCAGCCTGGGCAGGCAGCTATCCAGACTACATCAGTCAAAGTAATGACAGCAAAAATGATTAAAAAAGAAAGTGTGAGGAGGAGGATGACATTCCAGAAGATGATAATTGAAGAACTATGAGAATGTTCATTAAGTTTGACAATATCAAGCCAAAAGGCTTCTGCCCTGGCAGGTATTTTATCTCCCACTTAACCCTTCACACCTGACCTCCCTGCCCAACACTGTTCCAGGTGTCTCTGCATCCCAGATGAGCAATTGCCAGTGACCCTAACAGAGGCAATCCACCTTTCTTCTAATTCCTTGTCCATCACAAGACACCTAAAGGCTCATTGACCCGGACTCAAGCACATTTATCCTAAAAAATTGCCTGATTTGGACCAGTCAGTCAGCAATTCAGTATAAAAATTCTAGAAAAGCTGGGTGTGTTCTGTATAGCTTTTTGTGCTTGTCTTAATTAAAGCTCTGTGTTTAGGGGTCTCTTTCTTAGAGATTGGTCTCATGTGGTGTGGTAATTCTTCCTATGATTTTGTAGAAGTTAAATCCTTCTCTGGATGCCAACTTCCTTTCTTGTTGCTTCTGACATACTCTTGGTCCCACATCATCTGATCATTGCTGCTTTTTCCTGCTTCTTTGTTTTTTGCACCTGATGATTCCTCATGACTGTCTAAATCCCATTCATCCCAGCAATATTTGGGACAGCCCTTTCTGCAGTTGTAGGGATTTCCTTTGCCCTTCCATATTTAGACTGTCAGATTTACTTTCCATTCACTATTCAGAAAAATCATTTTTCTCTGTTTCGGGTTTTGTTTTGGTTTGTTTTGATATATTGCTAAATCCTTCTGTAGCTAGATGTCTTCAATAGCAAAATGTTTCAGATTGTACTGATGAACTCCAAATGCATCTGGGGTGGGATCTGATAAATATAATGATTAACATTAACTAATACATTCTGGAACAGTCAGCGCAGCACACCCACCATGCAGCTCTACCCAACATATACATCAACAAGTCAGCTGGAGGGGTTGGCATTTATAGCAAATCACTTGAGTCTGTGCGCCTTGCTTCCTGGCTGCTCTCTCAGTGCTGCAAAAACACAGAGATTTCAAGGTGACAAGGAGCCCGGGAGATCTGAGCAGTGCACTGACTTTAATTGCTAAGTAAACCGAAGAAATAATAGAGAAATTAAAGCTGACTTTTATCTTTATGAGTGCAAAGGAGTCCTAATTAGATGGGTTAAATCATGCTCCAGCTTGCAGTGTGAAAGAGCAGCCTTGTGTTATTCTTGTCCAAGCCGTCGTCCTGGCTTCTACCATGTGTTGAACTACTCACACAGTGAAGCTGCAGGATTAGTACCTCACCTTGCTTTTGGATTTATACAGGGAAGACTAGGGAGCTGTTGATTTGAGTGGAAGAGGTGATTTGTCTTTAAGAAGTGTTGCAAATTACATGAGGAAAATAAGTCGAATACAGGCACAGCATCCTCTACAGCAACGGGAAGTCTTGGCAATTTCTGTGAGCTGATGATCCTTGATGAAAAATCTCAGCTCCCAGATAAGCCTTAGAAATAAATCTGCACACAAAAATTATTTCAGGCCTGAGCCAGCAAATTCTATGGCATACATCGTCTTGATGGTGTGGGATATGAATCGGGCCCTCTGTGCTAGACTTTCAGCCTGTGATACACCTCAATAACTTCAAAATCTGTGAGTCTGGGATGTTAAAGTTTGAGGAAACTTGATTACCCAAGGACCCCTTCTAGCCTTATGTTGTTATCGTCCTTTCCATTCAGGGACAATGGACTTTCCAAACAAGCTTCCCTGACCTAGGAGCAGTTCTGATCCAAGCCAGCTTTAACAAGTAATTGTTAATTGAGTCAGTGGTTGACTTACTAAATTCAGGGTTGGCTTATCTACATCAATTATTTTAAAGATCACTATCTTCAAATTCCGCTTCTCTAGCTACCTCTTTAATATGATTCTCCTGCAGGAAAAAACAAGCGTCAGCAAATGGAATCTGGCAAGAAATGAATCAAATAAACTTAAAATAGTGTCATGGTGCCTATATTAAATTTCATTTGACTGAAGTTATGCATCTGAGAACCCCATTGTTCATAGCTAAAAGAGAAAAGAATTGATGACATCAGCAATTTATTTCATTATATCACTATAGGATGATAAATAATATTTTCTTCAAGTCCTTATGTGTTCATCTGAAGTGGTTTTAAAGAGTGCATGCAGTGTATTTGTATTTAAATTATTCTACTTTCAAAATCTTGGAGAGCTGAGACAGCAGGAGATAATTTGTGGGACAGCTTGAGACACTTCTCCAACAGTTGTAATATTGCTGCAATTGTCCTCTTGCTTCCTACAAAGCACAGAACTGATGTTGCATTGGAAGCCCTTTCACCAAGTATGCTCCTTCTCCTTCTCAGGATGGAGATTTCTGGATGAAGGAAAGCTTTTCCTGAAATCCAGGAGGTTTTCCTCATTGCTCTCAGCAAAAGCATCACCAGGAATAGTGTGTTTTGTTTTCCTACACCAGTCCTGTTTAGATTCTTCTCCTCTTCTTGACCAACCCTAGTTTAGTTGTCTGCTTGAATTTTGATGGTTTGTTTCCATTTAGCCTGACCTTGGTGTGTTCCCTATTGTTGTTTTTCCTCTAATGCTCCCGGTATTCTGGCTTTTGTTGCAGGACACAAGTAAGATCACATTCTGCTCCAGTGCCTGAGTTACAGTCATGGACCACTGCAGGACAGATGAGAGATTTACTACCACCCTATCCTGTATTTCAGGCTCTGAGCAGGATTCATAGTAAGGTTCATTCCTGTGGAACCAACTGTTTTAAAAACCGGTCTGAAAAAAAGGGGATGGATAAGATGGTGCCCATGCTGAGGGCACTCAATTTCTTCATACACTGTTGCTGTTACCCTGATTTAAATCAGTCACACCGCAGGAGATTGCATTGCAACTGGAATGAAAAGTAGCTTTGATATACATATATATATGTATATATATATATAGCCTCACAGTGAACCTTAAACCTTAAGACTTTTTGAAAATAACCCAGAAACTTAAATCCATCTCAGAAATTCTTCCCAATTAAATCTTATGTGACCTTTCAAATGTCTATCTGATTCTTTGTCTCAAATTATCAGAAATTGTTCATTTAAATTACTAGTTTCAAATGCTCAAATTCTCTCCCTCTCTCTGTCTTTTTTTTTTTTTTTCAAATTCACTCCTTTGAAATTCTTTGACTGGCTAAGGATAACTTATTAAAAGACATATTACCCCTGATTCTTTCTTTTCCTCTTTCTTCTTTGCCCTTCAGATTCTTCTGTCAGGGCTCAATGGATGAGCTGGACTGAAAAAATGAGCAAATTTTAGAGGTGGGTGAATATTTTTTGGAAGCTGTTTCCTGCTTTCCACAGGAGACACAAACAAACTTTTCTCTGTTCTCTGTGGTCAAGGATTGGACAACCCTTGGGTGTCACAGAGCTGAGGCTCTTGGTGGCAGGCAGCTCTCCATGTATTTTGGCAAATGGTGGGAAGGTTTTTGGATTAGTGGTGGCTCCCTTTGCATGCAGTGAGATGCTCCATGACGAACTCCTTGGCCCTGTCCTCACACCTTTCTTTCTCTCCTTTCTCAACACCATTAGGACAGAGCCCTTCCTCTCTTCTCCCACCTTCCAGAAGCAGGCCAAAATGGAGGCAGTTTGGTAGCTAGATTTTGGGGCTGTTTTGGTAGACCCAGCAATATTTGTACTAACAGTAGCACTGTCTGTGAAAAGTCCATCTCGTAAGTGACAGAATAATAAATCCATATGTTGTGTTGTGAGATTTCCCAGCCCAAATCAACAACTCCATCACATACCAGTCCTTCACTTTACTGCACTCCAGCCTTCAAGAGTGGGAAGAAGGCTTTTTTTGCTACAGCAGACAGGTGAACACATCCACAGTAGGTGGTATTGCTCTAGTGAGGATGCTAATTCCAGTCCCATGCTTTGAACTGGGAACAATTTGGTAGTTTCCTAAAACCTGATTTATTTTTTTTTTCCAAATGTATGCACTATGTTTCTTTACAGTTTGCAGATCATAATTCACTAAGTCTGTAACAATAGCCATTGTTCCTTGGTTTCTGGAAATTAACTTCTAAAAACACTCCAGTGTTTGTATTAGATACTTCCCGTTATGTTCCCTTTACCTGAATCAAATCAGACTTTCCTTAGAGCAGAATGACAAAGAGAAAGGCACACTAGAGACTGTAACACTTCTACAAGACCACATGCTAATATAACTATTTCAGGCTTTAAACATGTATTTTCTTTCCTCTCTTTCGTCTAAACAATTTGGTATTTTTGAAAACATGAAACAGCCTGTTTTTTTAACAATGTGCAGTACAAAGAGCTTTTACATTTTCTTTTCAAGCAAAACTAAAGAGTGGAAGCAGCAGCTTCACATTGCTCAGACACTTTCATTTCTGTTAAAGAAACTGGCAGTTTGTTTTCCTTAGCAAGCTGCAAACCTCTTTTATCAAGCTTGCACACTAGCGGTGAAAGCCTGAGAGAAAAATCCCAAGCTGTTGATGAAAGTGGCTTTCAATTCTTGGTGAAAATGCAAAGGGGAGCTTCAAAACAGAGAGTTATGCTCTCTGACAGTGAAAAGGGAAGGATTCTTACAAGAAAATGGTGAAAACTGAAGGTTTTCTGCCATCGCAAGCTCTGTTTGCTAGTGAAAAGTGTGAAATACAGTGCTGCAGAGATTCACAGCCACTCATAAAAATGTCAGTGTTGATGTATGAAGTGAAAAATCGCTGGTTTTTATCAGAAATCCCATCTGTGTAGTTTAGTTTCCATCATTTAGGAGGCTTAAACACACATACACCCATATATATATATATTTGTAAATATACATAATTTATGTTGAGAAAATGAGGTTTGTGTTTTTCCTATTAACTTGGAATATATTCACCTCCATTATTGTTCTGTTACTGGTTTCCAAACCACATATTTCTCACCTCTGTAATTTAACTTACTGTGGAGTTAAATTTCTTTAGACTACAATTTTTGTTACAAGTCAGGCTATTTTTCAATAAAAAACCTCTCTCTCTTTCCCTCTTTCATTAATAGGAAAAAATGCATTTTCACCCACTGATCAGTGGTGTAAGTCCCGACCAGTACCAGCAAACAAGAACCTCCCTTAGGTACAGCACTTTTACTTGTCTGATACAGATTATTTTTTAATCCAGAGAAAAGTAATTTCATAAAATCATAGAATGGTTTGGGTTGGCAGGGACCTTTCAGCCCATCTAATTCCAGCCCCTGCCATGGGCAGGGCCCCCTGCCCCCAGCCCAGGCTGCCCCCAGCCCCATCCAGCCTGGCCTTGGGCACTGCCAGGGATGGGGCAGCCACAGCTCCTCAGGGCGGCCTGGGCCTGGGCCTCACCGCCCTCTGAGGGAAGAATTTCCTCCTTATATTTAATCTAAACCTACCCTTTTAGTTTAAAATCGTTAACCATTGTCCTGTCTCCGCACTCCCTGATAAAGGGTCTCACCCCCCATCTCCATTTCATTAATTAATGCAGAAGCAAGAAATATAAATCTGAACAAAAAGTTTGGGAAAAAAAAAAAAAAAAAAAAAAAAAAAAAAAAAAAGAGAGATAAGGACCGGCTTTAGATAAAGTGGAAGAACTGAAAGGATTTTCCAAGGTGTTCTCTTTAGGTCTGGTACAGGGCCTGGGATCCACCCAGGCAGAGATTGGCACAGGACTGTGGCTGTGCAAGAAATCATAGCTATGTGATAGGAAAAATTAAATGGGCTTGCTGGATTGGAACTCTCCCATCTGGGAGCTGAAAATGTCTGAAGCAAGAGAACAACCTAATGTGAATATACCAGCACCTTAGCAAAGATAATCAGCGACATGGAAAAGAAATCTCCATATATGAATGTAACTTAAATCCTCTGAAACACCAAGAGCAAATCTGCAGTAGTTGTTTGGTCTCCCTTTACAGTTACCAGACGGTGGTGAATATCTACCAGGGTTTAGCTCGTCCCACCAAGAGAGGAGCCCCTCTTATTCCACTAATCTGGAATACCTCTTTAATGTCAGTTGTCTAACTCACAAGTTTAATGTGGTGAAAGAAGTACAACTACCTAATGAATTACCTAACTTTAATAAGGATTGTCCTTCTAAATTATTTGTTCTAGCGGGAGTTTACCAAGTTAAAAGAGTCACTGGGGGGAACTTGTCCAAGTCATATGCAATGCCAGAAAAATTTATTGTAATTCTTGTTTCTTGCCTAAAAAAAAAAAAAATCAGTGCTGTGTTCTGGCATTCAGCTTTTCTAGACAAATTTATTGACAATATCTGAATTTCTATTAGTTTCACTAAAAGGCTAAAAGGTCCTAAAGGGCAGTGAGGAAGAGGGGAGCCAGGCACAGCCACAGTCCTCTCCAGCAGGTCTGACTTTGTAGCATCTGAAGCAAGGCTCACGGGCTTGGTTCAGTGAGCGCTGCAGGGCTGGGCACTGCTGACACCGCCTCAGGAAGGGCTGGGTCAGCACTGAATCAACTGACCAGTGATCAATAGTTGCCAAAATGTCTTAGCATTGGACACATCCTTATCCAATTCAGAATGTATCAGGAAAAGTCAGTAAAAATGAAACTTATCCGTCCCATTTGTGACTAAATCCATTCCAAATGTCATCAGAAGAGCCTTTGGCTCAAAGAACAACCTCCATGTATAACTTTAAATTACAAAGGTTTGATCCTTCACAAGCCAGAATCAACAGATCTTCTGTATCTCTGCTGTGGATGGTACTGGAAATGCCTGAAGATGTCCTGTGTGCCTGCCAGGAGCCCTTGCATGGAAAAGTGCAGCTGAAGTGTGACAGCCAGCATGGTCACAGGGCTGCAAACCTCCCACAGAAAGCAGGACATCCAGAGCAACACAGCAGGAGGGAGGGATGGTAAAGTGAGAATAGTTTGGGGTTGTGGCTCCTTAGCTCATTAGCCCTGTAATTAAGCAGCCCTCAGCCTGCCTGGCAAAGTAACACTGAGTCTGGCAGCTGGTTTTACTTCTGCTCTCTTCCCCTAGACAATCCATGCCTCTTTACTTCTGTGAAGGGACCTGTGGGTAGAATCTCACCATGCATCGGCTGAGCTGTGATCATTTCCTGCACACATCCCTTCAGCCTGCAGCAAACACAAGATAAATGAGCTAGCTTGGCCCCTCTTCACGAGCTCAGAGCAGAACAAGCGGGTACTGCAGATGAGGTTGGGCATAGCATCTCCTGACAGGAAAGTAAGGCAGCTCTGTGACACAATTTTGTGTAACCAAACACCTTACTACTGAAAGAACACATCACATTTTGGGGATACTTTCCTATTTATGCCACTGCATCTAGGCATAGGTTCAGTTGCAGGTGGGGAAAAGTTAAAATATTAAAACTTCAAAGTGTGGGCGCTTGACCAGACCAGGCAGGTTACGGCAGAGGCATCTGCTCCGCAGCATTTGGAGCTCAGCATTTTTCAAGATCACAGAGGCGAAACCATGTTTTTCAGGCTTCTCTGTCACATTGTCAACAGCATTTGTGTATGTATCCAATTTCAAAATCTGCAGCCGAGTACAGGGAGAGTGTCTCTTTATATTGCCAAGTCTTTCATGCACAAGTTGTTTTTGTTTAATCTTCAGGCTGACCTTCCAATCTAAAGCACTCTTGCATTAACTTTCCAAAGGTCATATCTGCAGAATGCCGAGTCAGTGGATCTTGTGGAGTGTCAGTCTATATTTTTATTGAATTCTGGGCCCTGATTATACTCGGTTTGTTCTGCCTGAGATCAACAAGGCAGGTGGAAAATCATCCTCACGGGGCAGCTGACAATTCTCCACAAATACTATAAACAGGAATGACAGCTGCGTATAGATTTTCACTCACCATCGAGGAGAAAGAACGTGCTATGTGGGTCACTTCAGCTGACTGGCACTCTATTGCACTGAGCTGTCCTGTTTGAGGGGCCACCTGGGCTGCACAGTGACCAGTGGCCACCAAGAGGCACCTCCAGGGCATGGCCTGCTCCGCACCTCAGGAGAGCTTGGAGCTATTTCCAGCTACTGCAGAGAGCCTGCACAATCTGTTTGAAGACTTAACTTTTGCACATGTGATTCAAATTGACTTGATGTCCATCTTTTTTATTTGTTATTATTATTTTTCCCCCTATCTTATTCTACACAGTCTTTGTGGGGCAACTGCAAAGATATGAGGTGAGGCAGATGCTCTGGATTGCTCTGGGAGCAGACAGAGTACCTGGACTGATCAAGATAAAGGAAAGGGAGCAAAACACCATTCCTTCCTCTAATCCTCTGCTATAATGCAAAGGCAGTAGCAAGTCTTTTGTATCCCTCTAGATCCCTTCATGACTCCAAAACACATTTCAGCTTCCCCCACCTGCATCAACTGCCAAAATAATTGTGATGTGGATGTCAAAACAAATGCAGATACATCTAGATGTTCACAGCTCTTCCTAGGAGTTGCCAGGAGTTTCTAACATGGAGTAAGAAATGATGCAACTCAAGCCAGTGCATGCTGAAGGCTTCGCCAGTCTCCTCTGGTCTGCGTGGTGCCTGCCTGTTTTGGCTGGGAATCCAGAGATGACTGGATATGCTGTGGGCTACACTGTTATATTTTATATCATCATATATGCCACTTAATGAGGCTTAACCATGATGGCTGTATCCCCCTGAGTTAGGCTGTAAACCACACAACTTTCCACAGCAGATGGTTGTGCCACCCATCGCCCACAGCGCAATAACAGCTCGGTGTTTCAGACCAGCCAGTCTGTGCTGGGGCTTACTGGAATATAGCTGAAGTACCTCTATAAGAGATCAGTCTGTCCTTACACGTTGTCGTGGCCACCATCTCTGTGATGTGTGTACCTACACAAATGGAAATGCACCGTCTAGATACAAGTGAGCACCTCATTTCCATCTCATTTCCATCAGTATTATTTCTAAGGCCTGTAATGGAGACAAATTGTTGGGAGTGATGAGACAGTTGCTCTGACTCCTGATACGAATACAAAAAGGAAAAAAAAAAAAAAAAAAAAAAAAAAAAAAAGAATTAAAACCTTCATCACTTAGCCTGCTCAAGATGTACTTTAGAGGACCATCCAACTAAATCAGCTTCACTCAGTCTGCACCATGTAGCTGCATTAGTCCACAGCAGCTAGAGATTCATCTGTCTGCTCTCTAATATAAGTGGTAGCTTGATTTCTACACCAGCATAAATCAGGTGTGAATCCAGAGCAAAGCGGACTTGTATTGCTATACCAAATGGATGTTCAAGCCTGCATCTTACTCTTGCTTCTGCTGGTCTCACCCTGGGATAAATCTTCATTTTCAAAGGCTGGCTCAACACTCATTAAATTATCTGAGAAGAGCAAATAGAATACTTCTCAAAACAAAAGGAAATCCAGCATCTGAAATATAAGAGATCTTGTGCCTTTCATTATGCTATACAAAGTGTTTTACAGTGCTTTTCAGTGCTACATGCAGTTTTTTACAGTCTTTGATATAGTGAGACTCTGATGCTGTTTCCACCAACCGAGCACAGGAAAGCAGCATTAATCTCATGATCCTCTTCTTTTCAGAGAAAGTGTAAGGTCATTTTTGTCTCCACAATTCTGAGAGAGCAGAATTGCACAGAGGAGCCAATTCTAATAACATTTTATAGAGGTAATAGAAGAGGAAGAAAATAGGAAGAAGAGAAAGTAGAGACCAGCAACGAAAATTATATGATATGTAGCTTTATCTAGTGTAACCCAGCAAGTGGAAGAATTTTCCATTCTCTTCTATTAAACACTTTTTAATTAAAACCATTCCAGCACACCCCACACTGGCCATCAACAAGACTCTAGGAGCATTATGTCATTGTGGCCCAAATTAAACACTTTAAAAGGCTGCACTCTGCCTTTGGTTTGGGGATAATACAGGAAGGCTAGCCCCCTACACAAAACCTTTCATGGATTCTGGCCCTGTTGTATGAATTTAGGTCATTTAAATTGTTCTGTATATTTGCTGACCTTAAAAGGGAATTTTAATGCAAATTCTGACCTACCCTTCATCGTGTGAAGGAATCCAGAGCTGGTCAAATGTTAAAGCAGCAGGGCTGTATGTTGGGTGATTTCATCTAGATGGCCTGGCTACCAGATGAGATAATCCTTGGAAACAAGATTTCTGATCTAAAGCCCTTTGGCAGGTCCCTGTGGCCTCCAGCATTTCTTCAGTGCTGTAGGAAAGGAAAATGGAAATTGTCCAACATTTGTCCCAAGACAAAAGTGCTTCTTTCAAGAAGAAACACACAGACACAAGGACACACACACACACAAAACCACCATTTTAAGGGTGGAATGAGCCATGCTCGTCCTTTGCACAAGCCAGTGCTGATGGGGAGCAGAACAGGACCCTGCCATGGACCCAGACCAGGCCATGCCCTCCTTGCATCACTCCCAACCAATTTCTCCTGAAAGAGCAAAATAAGGTGGCTCTGGGCAGCAGCAAGAAGTACCACCGGTGACCTTCTGAGAGCCTTCCTGGGACAGGGAGCACCACGGCAGTCTCTAGGGCATTGAGGCCACAACAGCAGCAAGAAGAAGTTAGCAGTACGTCCCTGCCACACGTCATGTCCCCTGCCCTGACCAAAGAAATGTGTTTTGATTTTTCTGGTGACTTTGCTCTTCCAAGCCAGTGGCTCGTGTTGACCCTTATTTCTGTAATCAGCTGCTGTAAGGAGCACACTCTAAGCACATGCATGCACGGAGAGAATTAAGCAAAGTTGATGCTGCTATGCTTATATTTAGACATCCCAGAGGCACAAGACAGGTTGCTGATTCTCTGTGAAAATTATTTTTCCAGACAAATGTACCAGCACCTGTCGCACAGTGAATGATTAGAACCACGATCCTGCAAGCGATGGCTACCCCTGCCTATTTACCAGGGCTCGCACAAAGCCACAGCTTGTAGCAATGACTGCAGTCCACTCGAGGGAAATCGCCTTTATGCTTTCTATTTGCTTTCTCAACAAGAGAAAGTTGTAAGAAAAAAAGGAGCGTAGGCAGTGTTCCCTGTGACTTCTTTGTTTGTTCTGAAATAGATGTCTTTAGCCAGCACCCTGTGAAAAATCTTCCTGAGAGCATAAAGGCAAAGGGTTTCTAGGGCTCCTCTTTCAACATGAAAGCGAGAACTTTAAGGAAGAGTTTCCTTAGGAAACAGTTCTACTTGGTGGGACCTGGGAGCTGCTGGAGAGCAGATTATAGCTCCCTGACTCTGCTGTCTTTAGGTTAAAGCTGAGCTTTATCAGACATGGTAAGGTGTTGTTACTATTTGGTTTCAGCTACCTCTGAATAAGATTGGGGAACAAAAAACAAAACAAAACAAAACAAAAACTTTTTTTTTTTTTTTTTTTTTTTAATGTAGGTTTGAATTCAAGGAGTAGGAACTGAAAATCCCACAGTCTAGTACTGCTGTATAACTTCAGTGTAATGTCCCCAGTCCTATGGATTCAGACAGAAAACTCCCCTGGATACATCAGATTACAGCTCTGGCCAAATCTTTAAACTGAGCTTAGCAGCACGTGAGGACAAATGTGTTTTAGACTGAGTGGTGTCAGAGGGACAAACACCATCCAATTAGACACAGAAGAACTGATAAATTCATAAGCATTGGAATGGAAATAAACCCACAGATTTCCATCCATAGGACCATGCAAATTTACACTTGAGATCGCTCACTCACAATGCAGTTTTCCCCACCTGATTTAGCAATCCCAAAGTTAGTTCTTCTCCAAGATATTCACTTTGGCTGTCTCCTCTGACTCTGTTCTTGGAGAGGCATGGGCACGTCCCTCAAGATGGAACAAATGTCCTCTCAGAAGTGCTTTTCTTCCTAGTTTTGGCCACAGACACTACTATAGGTGGGAAATCTGAAGCCCATGTGAAATCACTTTGGATGTGAGGTGGGCAGCCACAAGGCTTCAGTGAGCAGCCATACAGCTGGAATGAAAAATCCAGAAACCATGCCCAGGAAAGTATGGTGCAAGGAGCTTTCATCCAGCATTCACAAAATAAATACCATTCTGGCAAACTTACAAATTTTGCATCACGTCCTGCTGAGAAAGGGGCATATTTGTCAGAGAAACGGCTTGCAAAAAAATGATTTCACCAGGAAATTAAAATTAATGCTGGAATCATTTTTGAATGAAATGTTTTTTCAATGCTAGCAATGCTATTTTGCCAATTTATAGCATTTTTTTCAAATTTCTCTTGCCAGATGAAGTCTGAAAATAGGTGTGCACCATTAAAGAGAGATTTTGTTTTGACAAACTAAATGAAACATTTTGATTTCTTGTTTTTGTCTAGTGTTTTTGTTTTGAAACTGCTTTTCTATCTGTCTGATAAAAACATTAAAGTTTGCTCTAGATCAAAAGAAAATATTATACTGGATCCAGAGAAACAAGATAGCTCAATGTTTGAACAGTTTGGAATTATTTTAAAGGTGGATTTTAATTCAATAATTTTAAAAAGTTTACAGTCAATCTCAACACCTGAATTAGTAAACAATGAAACAGCTAAACTGGGAAAATCCACGGTTTTCACAATTCTACCACTGAATAACAGCATGTCTTGCTGTTTTCATTAAATAGTTTTCATGCACAGTTTTGTTTTCATGTTTTTGGATAAATATTTGTAGTGGCAACTGCATACTGTGTACACAAATTGCAACTACTTCCAACAGCAATAGGCACCTGATCGTGATTCATGTGCCATATGTTTCAACATGTTATAGGGAATAAAATCACTGAAACACATTCGTCTGTAATTACTGCTTCTGGTTTGGAGGGGTTATGTATGACCCAGTGTAATTGGGATTCCTGGCAATAGAGTGTGAGAAGTGGGCTGTGATCTACACACACGGCAATGGTCATGGAAGGACAACGTACTGCTTTCACTTCATTTATACAGAAAACTCTGATTTCGTCTTGTCTTTTCCATCTGAAGGGATTTTGGACTTCCTAATCTGTATATTAAAATTTTCCTTGCAATGGATGAGAAGCAGCAAAAGAAAGTGGGAGTTCAAACATCTGATTTCTCTGTTTTGTCTCCCCCCACTGTACCGTGTTTGACAGCTGAGAAGCACTGGCAATTTATAGGCATCTCCTGCTCTTACACACTCACTTAAAGGGATGAGGCTTGTTCTCATCTCTAAGGGGCATTCAGCTGAAATTCTGAACCAACAAAAACCATAGAACTAGAAAATTTATGTTTACAATTGTACCATTATTTTGATTTTTATTCTTCTTCTCTTGAAAGAAGAACAATGATCTGATGCAAAGAAAGATTACTAGCTATTTCCATTCAGGCAGGAAGTGGTATTCTTTTTTATTGGATCAAACTATATGTATATTTAAATATCAATCAGTCAAAAGAGTAATCTGCTCTTAAAAACAAACAAACAAACAAACAAAAAAAGTGTGGCTAAATCAGTTTGAGAAAAAAAGACGCTTTGGAAAGCAACCACTTTCCAGTGTCTGTTTTCACTAGAACATACTGTGCCCTTTTCCCTTTGTGTTAAGAAATCACTAAGTTGTAGGGGGAAAAAAAAAAAAAAAAAAAAGTAAATATTTTTTACTTTTGAGGACTGTCTTCACCAAATTTCTCTGCTAAGCACAGTGTAACAGGGTTTGGTCAGTGATAAAAGAGCAGCATCCAATATAGCACAGTGGCCACAAGGCCTCCAAACTGATTTTTTTAGTCACTACGGAAAGGAAGGGGGCTTCCCTTTGCTCTTCTCTCTTGCCATCACAAGTGCACACTGGAAAGCTGGTTTCTGCTCCCACTGCTTGTGCAGTGAGCCCTGCTGTGCCTGACACACACACACCATCGCCTCTCTCAAAGGCTGGGGAACGCTGGAGCTACACACAGGATAATCTACCAGAAATCAATTCCATGAGCTATGAGTAATTATATATCATACATCAGTTCACTTTGCTTACTGAATTAAAATGAAACTAATATGGTCTTAAGCAAGACTGAACAAACAAGATCATTAGGTAGTTAAAGAGATCATCAGAAACTCCTTTTGCATTGTTAAAATTATTGAATTAGGATTATTAAAACTGCTGGCAAAACCCAATCCCTTTATCA
The DNA here is from genome assembly GCF_964035555.1 of Netta rufina. Classification (NCBI taxonomy): domain Eukaryota; kingdom Metazoa; phylum Chordata; class Aves; order Anseriformes; family Anatidae; genus Netta; species Netta rufina. The sequence continues at coordinate 63,209,697 of NC_140128.1, read as the reverse complement.
GGCTGGATGTTCAGCAGACTCCCGGCACTCGTTCACAAACTGGGAGACAAGCAGCAACTTTAAAAGTGAAAAGGCAATGGGTTTTATCTGCTCCTTCATCAACCCTTTGGTATTTGTAGGCTCAGTACTAATGAGGCTCTGCAGTGGAACTCATTTTGCTTTGCTACCTGGAAGCTTTCTGTGGTGAAGATGAAAGAGATGCTCATTCGAAGTCTTCTTGTTTTTGTTTAGCTAACATAAATGAGATTTTTTTTTTAATATTATAGTACAGCAGTGATCATATAACACACACATAGTTTTCTATCTAATTGCTCTGCATATCCAGAGCTTTGAAGTTAGTCCATATAAATATCTCTGAGATTTAACAAATACAGCTTTTGATTTCCACCCAAGGCAAAGCAAACAATTTTATTCTCTAGCGTGGATGGATTCTGTGTTGTGTTTCATGCTAGGAAAACCTGCAAAGCAAAAAATCATATCCAGCTGCTCTCTATAGTGCAGAAATTCAAAAAGAAAATAAAAACAATCTGTAATTCAAAATTTATTGGCAATTTTCTAGCACACTTATCTGCAACAGCACGAGCAACATGAGCAATCAGAGCACAGAGCTCATTGGTCTGAAGGCCTTAAGAAAAGGATGTTTGAGGAAATGTGAATAAATAGAAGCTATAAAAAGAGCAGCAAATGCATTAACCTAAGTAGGACTAGAGCAAAGTTAACTTGGCAAAGGAAGCAAAGTGGGACAACTTTTTTCCTTGCAAGTAAAGCTCCTGGTGCTGGAAGGCTGAGAGGAAAAATCCCGAGAACAGCTGGGGAATAATGGAATTGTATTTTCGTTTTTATAAATGAAGCTTCTGATTTTAAATCAAAGTAAATACCTCATCTACAATTTGTTGAGAAATACTTCTAAAATACAGCTGTGTTCTGAATTTCCCGGCTGACAGAGCCTCGCCACTTTATCCTTTTTAAACAGATGTGGTTTGTAAATATTCTCACTATGGCACTTTAACTACATCGCCGCGTGGCTGTGGAGATGAGGCCAGCTGTGTCTCCTAACTGGATCAGCTCCCCGAACAGATGTCCCCCCTCACGAGAAAGCAGAGTCTTGCAAATCACCACTTCTGAGAGGTGGCACCAGATGAAGTTCATGGAAAAACATCAAGACATCCATCCTCCTAAAGTTGTCTTTTCCCACCTGAAAGCAAAGCTTTATGAGGGCCTGAGCATCAAGGGATGACCCTCCTCATGCCTAATCCAGGCTGAACCAGAGGAGACTTGACTTTATCCCACCCTACAGCCACTAAGAAAGCCCTGAAGCTTCCCTGCTCCTCTGCTAAAACCATAAACCAAGCTGGATTGTTGCAGCTGTTGTTTTGGGGGAGCTTACAGTGACAGGACTTTGGGCTGGGGGCCTTGCACCAACCCATACAACAGCAGGCATGGGCTCTTGAGAGACATTTCACCCACTTGCATGCTGCTTCTCTGTCCTGAGATGGAGATGGCTGAAAAGCTGATGTGTCCATACTGCACCTCTACTACAGCCCTGCAGACCTGCTCTGAAGCGGTCATGAGTTACGACTGGCAAAGAGAACTCAAATCTCAGAGGCAAGATGAGTGCCTCTTTGAGAAACCACTCACAGGTTCTTCAGTCTGGTCCTGCCAGGCACTGTCAGCCCCAGGAAGCAAGCAGTGCTCCTGGAGCCCTCATCCCAATGCCTCTGCTCTGCCCCCTCTCCCCAGCCATCCCGTGGAACCTCTGCTAACCCCACGTGTAAGGATCCTTGCAGGTAAATAACTGCTCTCTTTACTAAAATAAGTCTTTAGGGAGGATCAGGGCAAGCAAAGAGATAAGAAGACATCATGTAACAAAATACTATGTACAAGGAAATTGTCCTCTGACAAAACCAGGAATGCCTACAACACCTATTACCACAAACACCCCTTACCAGCTGAATGGAACAGGTAATTACTATAAACAGGAACAGCCACCTGCCAGCATCCTCATCCCATTGAATAAATGAAAGGTGTTTTCTCCATTTTCTCCTCAGATGGTTAATGAAGGTGGTACAGATGTTAGAGTCCTGTTAATTTAGTACGTTCCTGGCACTGAATTTCCTCTTGCTTACTGAATTTAATTTAATCAATTGGTGGTGTTTTTTTTAATCAATTGGTGGTGGTGGATTTTTGTTTGTTTGGTTTTGGTTTTGTTTTTTCTAGAAAAACTTAACCTGTTCACATTATAAACTCTTCCAAATTAATCAACACAGAAACCCATTCTTGCTCCTGAATAAACAAACTCCCTCTCTCCTCCCACAGCTATCCACAGGGAGATGCTCATGGAGGTGTCACATCTCTCCTCCAAATGCCTTCACTGGTGCAGGTCCTGCACCCGGTAATATGGGAAAGGACACCTAACCATGCTACTGTCTTAACCTGAGATCTGTTTCAGAGCTTGGTCTTTAAGAGAATCTTGAAAATAGTGCAGAATTATTGTCTTCCTGGTGAGAAGTCAAAAGAAGTCTTCTACTCTGAAGAGACAGAGCACAAAATTAAGCTAAAAGCAAAAGATCAAAATTTAAATATCCTGGTTCCAGCTGCCATCCCACAGCAAAGCCTTCTTTGAAGAGCAGTCCATCCAAACCCCTTTTCCAACAAGTTTCTGCCACCCTCACGTATCTTGATATTATTCTCACCTTGACACGTCTTTGCTTTGTGGTGCATCCCAACCCCAGCCATGACAAATTCCACCAGGCTCCTCGCTCCTCTGCCCTTGTCTGCAGCAGTGCTCTCAGCTGCACACAGTTCCCTACATCATTTCAGAGTTCTTTGGCACCTCAGCAAACAGAGAGCATCTGGCCCTGTGTAGGTTTTCCTGATGAAACACACAAGCAGGTTTGCGAAGCAAGGATCATTTGGCTCCACTGTAATACTGGCAGGATTGATAATGACTCAGCTATAACTAACCTCATTTCGGCAGACTGAAAAAAATATCTGCCATCATCCCAGAGTGAATATGTCCTTTTGGTTGGAATATTTTGAATACCAGCAAAGGACATTTGAAAACAAAGAATCAAAAGGGAAGTTGGGCTCTCACTCATTGAAAAATGAGTGAACTGATGTGTGGGCAGAGGCAGAGGCAGTGGCTAATTTATCTGAAAGCTCAGCTTAATGTCCTGTGGTGCAGGAGGCTGAGCTTACTGATCAGCCTCCTGATCCCTTGCTCCCTTTCTAGCCATAACAACTGGCTGTTAGCCCAGGACTGGGTCCATGATTTATCTCTGTTAGGTTTTGCTCCTGTAAAGGTGAGGACTAATTCTAAGCCCCAGGCTTCTTCTGTATTCGGCAGAGAGAGATGGGCATCTCCTGATGGCACCCCATCAGCCCTGAAGACAAGTGTATTGAAGGTACAAGAGATAAATACCCACAGAGGAAAACCGAGTGTCCATCTGAGGTGACACACGTGATTTTTAGGCTGATACAGTAGAAGAAATGAAACCTTCTGGTTGTGCTTACTGATAGGAAATGAGAACCTGCTTGTGTATCTGCTTTTTTTGGTAGTCATTTAGCACAGACGTGTTGAGGATTCCCAGTATCTCAAACCACTTTTTATTTCCAAGTGGCAGAAAATTCTGCTTGCATTACCGCCACACAAACATGGTGCCCCTGTTTTTTCCTTGTACATGAATTACTGAAAGCTTAAAAAGAAAAATCCATATTCTGTATTATGAGAAGCTAGAATGTCTGATAAGCATTGAGCAAGGGAAACACGGAGTCTGTTTCAGAGGTATAATATAGAGCTTGCAATTCAGGCTTCAACTTACACTTGACTTTTATGCCAGCCATGTATGTCGTTGATAGGGAAAGCAGATCCTAAATGCCTGACTGACACATTAAATGTGATGGGTCTGTAATGCAGGCAGCATTACTAGCAGAAAAGGCACTGTTATTTGTTTTCTTAAGATCCCTAGGTACTCGGTTTTAAAGCCTGCTTGGAGCCAAGTGACAAGAATCTTTAAAACTGCAAAGCCAAAAATAGCTCCAACTTCCCAGTTACAATAAACTGTAGATAATCTCTCGTGGCAAAGTGATGGAGTGCAGCCTAGTGAAAGCAAAGCAAATGCTGATGGGGACTCCTGTGCCTCCTGGATGGAAGTCTGACATTTTTCCAAGTAGCACCATGCTACCCTATTTCTTTCATTTTAATGTTCTCTCTTCTTCTTCTCAGTGATGTTACCCTTATGCACTTTCTGCAAGATTTTTCAGTGAAAGAAGGTAATGGTTTCTTTCACGTTAGTCCATACATGTTTGTGTTGACCCCCTGGTCTCTTCTCCTCACTTATCCCTTCTATAAGGTTTCGTGCTTTAAGATAGGACACTCTCCCAGCTGTGATCTTCTCGTGGTGATTTGGGTCCATGCAGCAGACATTCCAGTGTCATGGGGTTGTTGGTCCTTTCAGGAGAGCTGATCTGTCTGACTCAGCCTATGTCCTTTTTCTTTAATGAAACACAACGCTCAGTAAGATCACAATCCAGAAAGAGGGGTTGTTTATGTTTGTGTCTCTGATTTACTGTTTTTCTTGTGGTTGCACAGCTGAAAGACTGGTAATGAATCAGCCAGGAACAAGTAAATATTGCCAGCATCATGAGCAACACCACACGAAGGGGATGTTCTGGGTCTCTGTAGCTGCTGCCTAGGTTGAGTGAGGTAAGCAGTCTTCAATGTTTCTGCACCAGCTATTCTTGCTGCCCCTGTTAAGCATCCCATACCTTCAAAATTAAAGGTACATAGGTACTGATGAGAAACGATGCTAAAAAGATCTGTTGTTTTAGCTCCTTGGAAGAAGCTGGGGGCTGGAGTGCAGTTTCCTAACTTCTCATTCTTCAAAGCTGAAAATACTATAAGCATCTCCAAAACCTTGTTACTGACTTGTTATCGTTGATGTAATTTTTCCTAACCATATAACAGCTAAAAATCAGATTTCATGAATTATAGAAAGATGCATGATCAGGTTTCCAAGAAGATATACATACATCAAAAGATACAAAAGAAAAAAAAAATCTAAACAATGAAATGAGGAAATATCAAACAAAGATCCGTGGCAGGGTATTTTAGTGCCATTCTCCCAGAAACCCCTGGGCATTTGTCCCTACCAGGAGCTGGGTAGGTTTGGTCACTGTACCAGAGCCCTGCACCGCCTCCCATTGACAAGCTGGAGAAGGAAGCAATAATTAAACCCACCATGCAGAAGGGTGGTGGAATACTCTGCCTTCTGCTGCAGCTTGTTTTTCACCCCACTTATGGAAACCTGGAACCCAGTCCTGGTGACACAGAAGGCAACTGGAGCAGTCAGACCCTGCTCCTCCCATCCCCTCTTGTGCCCAAGCTGTGAGCTGTGCCGATGGCTCTCACCAGCCAGACAGGTGCTGCGGAAGGAGTTTGAGAGCAGATCTGTGGTTTGGAGACTTTTCTCCAACCAAAGGCAGAGTGAGGGGAAGGACTTGCGCTCGCTCGTGCAACTTTTTGCAGCAAACCTGCTTGTGTGGAGATAAACCTGGCCCAGACAACTAGGTTTCTACAATCATGGGCTGAAATAGGAATAGCGTAGAAGAACATTTCTTGCTGAAAAGTCAGCAAGGTAATGGAAAGGTCTGGCCTTTGATAAAGGGAGAGACAGGCACAGAAGCAACCACCTCAGCAGCCCATCCAGTGCAGATGTCGCCAGCTAATGAAACATCACGCATGATAGCTCAGGGCTGGGACGTGCAAATTTTGTGTCACCCACCACAGGGCATGGCTGTGCTGGGCTTGGCTGAAGGACGGCTGAAGCAGAAAGGCTCCCCCAGCCAAATGGGCAGTGGCAGAAACCTGTGCCCTCATTTAGGCTGCAGTTTTGGAAGGAGTTTTTGTGAGTTAGGTGCTCAAACCTATGAGGCTAGAGTTGTATGGCTTCTGCAAATAGGGCATAATCAAGTGTGTCTTCAGGTATTTCTCCTTCGTATTGCAATGTGGTGCAGAGCCACCACAGACTCAGGGGAGTTTAATTTGTCTCTATTATATGCATCTGTGTCTTGCTCACACATCCTTTCTGAGAAGAGCTGTAAATGACTTTTTATGAAAAACAGGCACTCACATACGTATTATTTCTTTTTGTGTCTAAGAAAAATGAGTCTTTTCATTTAATTTGCTCCAATTTCTCCCTTCAGTCCTCCCAATTACAGACCTGTAGACTGCAATTATTGTATGTTTTATCTGCTCTCACAAAAGGGTAGAATAAATCAGTAACACAAGTGTCAGCAATGCTGGTGTGGGGTAAGGCGAAGCTCTTCTGTCAGCAATCAGAGGCATATTATCAGCTTAGCCATTTCTAATCTTTCTGGTGGCAGCAAGGGAGATGTGGATGTGGACCAGCTTTGAAGTAGCATCAGTGCTTTTAAAATACAAATATTCCTGCTATCATAGACAAGGTGCACCATAACTCGGGTCTGCTTTCCAACTCTTCTCACCAGCCTGCTGACTGAACCACATAAAATATAGTAGTCCTGTTGGTCCACCTGAGTTTGGTTCTTCTGAGACATGTCCTGTTCCAGCCCTGGAAATGGGAGCAGCCCAAGGCCATGCAGCCATGTCAGAAACCTAGCATTTCCTCATTTGACTTTGAGATGCATCCACAGAATGTGATAATAAATGAGCACTAATTCATCTTCAAAAGATAAATTCAGAAATGCAGCTTTTTACTCCAAGTAAACCTGAAAAAGGTTTATTTCATACTTAATTTCCAGCAGTTGATTAGGCTCACCAACTCAATACACTAGAGCTATTGCAAAGAACTGAGAAAGGTGTGGGGGGAAAGCCCCTATTTGAACTTCATCCAAGTTTTCTCTTGTGCTATTCAGGGGGACCTTGTCAGCTCTCAGATCATCAAAGGTGGTGTGCTTGTTTTTTAATGTCATGACAATAACTTATTAGGGAGATACTGAACCAAGCAGGGCCAAGGATATCATGTGTTTAAGGTCTCGGAGTAGTGCACATCTCATCCATTTAATTGCAGAGATAGGATGCTTCTGTGCAAGCAGAATCCAGTAGCAGCTGCTAGCAATTCCTTTAGACCAGGTAGGCACAGAAAGCGAATACACTAAAGGTCAAGATGTTATGTGTGTCTTTTAAAATCCTGACTAATATAAAATTGGAACTTTTGTGACCAGTTTGGCAGGGAGGATGAAAGGCTTTGTGAAAAGGTGCACTGTTATTGACATGCCTGCCAAGATTTCAGCAGTCCTACATCAAGTGCAATTTCCCACTTGAATTCTCTGGCCTTCCATGAAACTTAAGAGATGAAGGGATACAGAGAAGCAGGGGAGAGTGGGCGGGCATGAGAGTCTGGGAATGAAAGAAAGGACAAGAAAATAAATGACTGATAAGGTTTTCCAGGAATTCGTACAATCCTTGTCATGGTACTAATGCACAGCAGGTTAGTCAAGAGAAAAGACATGACAGAAAACTGGCTAAAATACTTTATTATTTCAGAATTTCAAAATAAGAGCAGTTTTGGGGAAGGGGGGGATGGCATGGTACAAGAGCTCACAGGGAGGAGAGAGCTTATCGCTGTGCAGGAGAGTGCTCAAGGCGGTTCAAATGCCATCACACTGCTATGATATGTTAGAGCTGGCAACATCCAGAGGACCTTTGAAGTCCTCAGTGTCAGGAATAACCTTTTGGAGGAACTTGACTGAAAAAAAGGTATACTACAGCAGCAACAACAGCTGTGACCCCAAGCAAAATGGGCTGGAAGAAAATCATTATTTCATGAGAAATTGATAAAAAATGCACTCATCAGTTTTCCTCAAGACGTTTTATGTTTTTTACAAGAAAACCTGTAGACTAAACCAGCACTATTTTCAGTTTGCATTTTTCCTTTCTATTTCCTCTCCACCTTTATTTATGTGTTTTTTTGTTGTTTGTTTGCTTGTTTTTGTTTTTAAGGGAAACAATAGGAAATTAGAAACAGAATACAGTAAAGGGGTGAAGAAGACAGAAGAGGATATATTTTTTAATTATGACAGAATTTTGTCTTCAGCATGTGTACTATGTATTTCCATGTGCATTTCCTAAGGGCTGTTTGCTGTAACTAATAGATAATGTGGAGTTCTCTGGCTTGTTCAGCTCCTACCACAGTTCTGGGCTTTGATGAAAGAGTTAAATTCGGCAGCGATACGTGAAGCCTTCCAGACAAAGAAGGCAGTGCAGGGAGCTCTGAGAATCTGTCGGTGACAGTGTGACCCATCTGTGGGACACACAGAGAGAGAAACTTGGGTCCAGGTCTTTAAGAATTGGTTAAAAACGTCTCACTGGATAAAAGCAGAAAACCCTGCTGTGATCAGACTCAGGAGGTAATTTAAGTTAACTAGGCAATTTTGGCCAGTATTCAAGCAGGAAGGGATGTGAACCCTCTCAACCTTTCTTTGAAGTTATAGATATGTACGAACACACTGAGAATGTCTTTGATAGGATCCCAGCTATTGAAAATTGAAGTTTCTGTAATCACACTTTAAAAACAGTTTGAAAATAATCATCCCATCAGAGTGTCCTTTTATGGCTTCTCATGTCAGGCTGGGTCAGCAGCATCACGCTGTGACATGTAGCATGTCATTAAATCAGAGTGGTGTATCTTAATGGCAGGGATCAAATATTAAGCCATGGAGAGAAATACACAGGGCTCCACTGAGCTGACCCTTTTACTCTTGTGTATATACTGGTTATTCAGCATGCTCAGCCCTCTCTCCTGGCCCCCACTATGTTCTCCCTGAGGAACACCAGAGGAAGTGAAAGGCATAGCCTTTAGACAGCTGGAAAACTAACAAGAAAAAAGATCAGGATAATTTGCAGAAAGCCTCTCATCCATGCTCCTGGCCACACAGCAGAGCATGCTGCCAAAGGCAGGTGCTTCACCCAGCCTTTACCTTCCCTTCACAGATGAGGAGCTAATGCAGACTGGTGGCCAGGAGGGACAAACCTCCATGGTGGGTGCGTTCCCCCTGCCTCAGGCTTCAAAGTAGTCAACTTATTCCATTGTGTTTCTGTACTTTAGTAGCTTGTTCCTGCTAGAAGCAGTGATCTCTTACTGTCTAGTGCAATGACAGTAGTGGGGAGTGTCCATATCCTAGTTTTGAAGGCCCACAAACATACTTAAATGACCTATTGCTTTGGAGAGTCTAATCCAGATAGCAGCTGATGAGGGTGCACCCACAAGGACTCAGATGCTGCAGCACCACGTGTGTGGTGCCATGGAAAACGTCCCCCCCTCATCACAAAGAGGCCTGGTCTAACCACTAGACAAGACAGTCACAGCCTGGATTTCTTTCCCTTTTTTTCCCTAGTGTACTCAAGTGCAAAGGAGCACAGCTCTGAGCCTGCTTTCCTCCAGAGTATTTGCAGCCTCAGGGTAAAGTTGCCCTCCTGGGAGGCTCTGGTGTGAGCAGAGGGTAGGAAGAAAGTCTCCCGTCTCCTGGTGGCTCTTTTAAATGACTAGGATAGTAAAAGCTAAAAATGAACAGGAATAGAACAGAGGATGTTTAGTGTAAATGTCCTCAGTGGAGCCAAGCCTTTGGGCAACCCAAGTGGACACGGTTAATTCACCGCTGCTGGGAGGCCACAGGCATGGCCTGGACCTGCGCTGCTCAGGGCCTGCCAGGGTGAAGGCACTGCCAGGCCTGCCCAGGGCTGTGCTGATGCCTGGTCCCAAGGCCAGACAGCACCAAAGGGTGGATTTTTGGGGGTGGCAGGTGGCTGTGTGATTAAGACAAACTTCAGCAATCAAATCCATGCTATCTCAAACATGATGAGCCCAAGGAGCCAGCCTCGGGTAAAGCCAGGGGCAGCCTTAGCTTTCTTGAATCCCGTCTGCGTGCTGTCGTCCTGCTCCCCTCTTAAAGCAAAAGTGCTTTCTCAACTTGTCCGTAAAAGCAAAAGTGCTTCCTTAACCTGTCTGTAAAAGCAAAAGTGCTTCCTTAATGTGTCTGCAGCTCTGGAGGGGGAGCAATCCTGAGACCTCTGGAGCTGGCAAAAGACTTCTACAGCAAACAGTGGAAGCCCAGAGGCAGGATAACACGTCAGTGGTCCTTAACTAGCATCCCCACAGGGCTGGCAGTGTAGGATTCACCTCTGTCCCAAGGGCTGCTCCTTCAGAGGAACAAGATTTTCTATGCATACAATCTCACATTTTCGTCCTCTTGTTCCAAGATGATGTTAATGTACTGATACTCAGGGTAGGAGAAATTGTTGTTCCCTCCTCGTGTGGAGCCTGCAGCTTGGTCACAGCTGTGTGAAAGATGTATTACACTAATGGAATTTTCTTGTTTTCTTGTTTTCATTTATTTGTTTATTTGTTTGTTTTTGTTTGCTTGTGGGTTTTATTGTTGTTGTTTTTCTTTCAGATTGGGTAAATCGGCAGTATGGCTGCATCTGATTTCTAATCCATTAGTCACCTCTCACCCCTGTTGGAAAATGCTGAGTTATATTTTCCATATCCCATTGCCATTGACTCTTCCTTCCAGCTTAAGCCACATTCATCTTTGCTGTTTTTAACCACAGCTGTGCTCAGCATCATCATTTGTCTGGATCCTGGTGCTTTTTGTGCCTGCTGCAGATGGAACAAGACCCTGGGGACGGATTCAAAAGGACTTTGTTGTCAGGACTGCATGACATGGCCAGGGCTGGCTTTGTGTACCCTCAGTCCTGAGTTTTGCAAGCACACAGAATACAGCATTGCTCAAAACTGCCATCGGGCTGTTTGCAATCCTGTTCATTCAGATCTGGTCCAGAATCCTTAGTTGAAGGCTTTCTGTGTCCAGAACCATCTTTTTGGTCTGTGTCTCTCAACAGTGAGCTCTTCAGCTAGCCAGCTGTCCCTAGATAGCATCATAATGAAATGACAGTAACAGAAGGTTTCATTTTGATTCCGAAGACCAGGAGCCTGCTCATCCTTGCCTGATAAAAGAGAAGGATATGTCAGCAGACCAGGTTATCTAGAAGTGTCTGAGTATTTCCTCTCCCTGGCTGTGCCATGACGCTGGGCAATGTACGAGTGTCACCTCCCCATGCCACCCCCTGCTACTTTAATGAGAAGCTAACCCAAAACCGAGCTTGTGCTGCACTTATTTATCCAGCCTTGAGGTAGCCAGACTCTCATTTGTGTCAACCTGGGTGTCCCTGCTGACAGCCCAGAGGTTGTTTGCTCACTGTTCATAACAGAAATGCACTTGTTACCTTTGACTGCTGATATTTTCTGTATTTCTTAGCGTTCAAAAAACTTATGCAATGACATGGAAGACATAAATGTACCATGTCAGTGCTTTTCCTTTCATTATGTCTTCTGGGAAAGGTTGAAATGCAGCCTGCTTGTTTCATTGCCTTGTGTATGTCTACCTGGTGCTCTCCATCCTCCAAGGGGCAAGATCGTGCTTCACTCCAGTGCTCCTTCCTCTGGGACTACCGACTTCAACCAGGTTGCCTGCTTGCCCACCACAGACATCAGCAAGTCCAAAGCAATGAAACCAGCCACCACTGGCTTTGTTACCTCCTGTCCAAAGGCCTCCCAGGTTCTGCACAAGTCAGCCCCCAAGGTTTAATGAAGGTAAAAGCACTCAGCCCTGCCCTTGTCAAGTTGTATGAAAGAGATAACATGGTAAGAGATCGCAGTAGGAGGAGGCAGAAAGGGCAGTGCTGTACCATGGCATGCAGCCTGCAGAGCATGTAGGGTGCCTCCCCTCTGCAAATCAGTGCAAAGCCTCCTTGGCAGCGCTCTGTGGCCTGAGATCCAAGCCCTCAACTCACCTGGTAAAGCATCCTGAAACTGAAGGTGAGGTGGGAAATTTGCAGTGTCTTATCAAGCGATACAAACATCAGAAAGAGACCACATTCACACCACTGCAGCTGCCAAGCCCCACCTGATCATGCTGGGTGAAGGAGCTGGATTATCTGCTGGTCCCGATGTAACCAGGGACTTTGAGCAGAATTCAGAGCAAGGCCAATGTGTGTTGATCATGACTGTGCTCCCCAATTTCATCCAATATTCAGATGCTATTTCTGATCTCTCACAGCACAACCCAGGTTGTAATTAGCAGCTCATCAGCATGCCCTGCCTGACTTAAGGGTCTAGTATGGAGAGGCTAGCAGGTCCTGAGGCCGTAGGAAAAGCAGGCTGCAGGGATGACACTGACTCACCCCAGAACCTTGGGCTCTTACCACACTACAAGAAGATTTTGCAGCCAAAGGATTGTCCCCACTGACTGAACAACACTGGGATCTCAGATGGTCCCTGCTCCAACCATCACTGGGAAACTATCACAAGAACTTCTTCAATAATCATTTTACCTTCTGGGTCCAACTACAGCATGATAAATTTAAAATCTTTCCATATTCCACTTGTAAATACACCTGAATGTCAGTGAAATGGCAAATGGATGACAATTTTCCCATTGCTTTACTCCAGCTTTACACTGCTGCAAATTCTTTGGAATCCAGCGGAGTCATTCAGAGGCGAGTGGAATACATATTGTGAAGGATTGCCCTTAGCCGTGAGGGTTACACCTGCGATCCATTCTCGGTGTGCTTTTTCCTACCAAGTCCTGCCAAGTGCTAACATAGTCATTGGAGAGGTCACCAAGAGTTCAGTGTTCTCAGGCATCTCATGTTATGTTTATTTGGTTCTGGCAGCACAACAGCACTGCTTAGATTTAATTCTCTTGGAAAATAAAAGACAGCCATGCCTCTTAGTACAAGATTTCAGGCATGTTTCTTAGTCGATAATTACTCTTAACCCATCATGGCCCTTGCAAAATAATCTTGTTCCTCACACACAACAATCTGTTACAGGAATGATTACATTACGCTTTCAATAATAAAGCTCACAAATTGATTTGTTTTCTATTAACCAAAGAAAAACTGCAATGCATCACCTAGCTGTGCTGCAGGAAGGATGAGAAAGTGTTGGGCAAATTCTCGCACCTACCTCTAGCCATTAAACATTACCTGTTATAGTTTTAACAGCAAAGTGTTATTCAGTTTCTATCACGAACATTTTTCTATTTAATTTCTACCTACTTCATGTCTTTTGAGGTCATTCTGTGCTTCATGGCGGGGGGGTTGGAATTGAACGATGTTTAATGTCCCTTCCAACCCAAGCCATTCTGTGATTCTGTGATTCATGAGAACCTCTGTGCCTGTAGCTAGTGGCAAGACACGCCGAAATATGCATTTTCCCCTTGGGTAAGTCGAGAGCCCACAATTCCAAAGAAAAGCAAGCAGGAAGTGAATAGATATACATAATTTATTTATGTCAGCACATCCTCCCTCCACAGCACAAAAAGACACATGCATCAGACAGCTGCCAGGAGGAGGGGGCAGCAAGACCACAAAGGATGCAGCCCCGATCTCTTTGCTCCCTTCTGGGAAGCACCAGAGGCTCTGTTTTTTCCTGCAGCTGGGCCTAATGCAAGGAAAGACACAAGCTTACTTTGGGCACTGGCACAGCAAGTGACAGGAGGTTTGACTCCAGAGTCAAATGTGCAAAGGGCCGTCTAATAGGGCAGGGCCCTGCTCTCTGATCTCTGCTCTCAGAGCTGCTCTGCAAAGGCTGTCTTTCATCTGCAGCAGCACTAAGAGCAATTTGTGCAGGCTGGCCTCAAAACAGACAGCATGCCCTCTGTGCCTACCCGCTCTAATTTCTAGGACACGCTGTGACCATATCATTTGTTTTCCCTTGCTCCTTTTGAGCTTTGGCTTATTGTCCCCACAAAGGCACACCAACAGAAGAGACAGGGTCCCTTCCATGACCATGAAGGTCTGGCTTTTTATCCCCTGTAGCAGAGCTGGGGTTTGAACTTTGGGCCCATGAACTGGATGAGACCTCTGCCTACACAGCTACCATGCAAAATGAGTGTGTCAGTATGTTACAAGCCATTATACCCTAGAAAAGAACAATGTGCTGCTCAGCTTTAAATTAAGCACAGAAATCAAGGCTCATCCAAAGGCTATAGGTGTGAGCTGAACAGTAGCTGGATATAGGCATTTTCCTACAGCACTGACAGGATAACCTGAGACTTGTATAGGGGCAATATTTAGCCCCCTGGATGCCCTGATAGCTCTCTATCAGAGACACTTTGCACCCAACACATGCAATTTTCTCTCTTGCCCTGAATATGGAAGGCAGCTCTAGGCCTGGATTCACTCCAGAGCATCCACCTCAACAGGGGCATAGGACATGTTTCCTGCCTTTCCATCTCTACTGCAGCAGTTCAGAAACCTGAGTTTCAGGTGAGGAGGCAGAAAGATGCAAGAGGGAGGGCAAACAAAGATAAGTGGACTGCTGAAGCCAAGGGAAAGCCTATAAACATGTGCTAAAATGATGAATTATCACATGCAAATGCAGTAAGGACATGATGTAGACAGTCAAGTTTCAAGGATAAAAGGAAAAGGAAGGATTCATTTCAAAAGTTTTTGGTCAATAGCACTCACAGTTCTGGGAGAGTCCTTCTTTATGAATAACAGAAAAGCCAATGGATTTTGAAAACTCCTTTTGTCTCTTGAAAACTAGCTAGGTTTTGTCTCTTGAAAACTGCCTGAATGCAATAGGCACACAAAAACCTGGCCTGATAAGACTCTAAAAAGCATGTTCCATCTATTTAGGCTACAGATCCGTTAAGGGTGAGATCCTGCTTTTAGGACACGTGCCATCAGTAGCTGAAATAGCAGAATTTATAGTCAACCTAAATGATCAAGCATGGTATTTTTTAAGAGCAATGCAGGACTTAGATTTATGTACTTAGATATCCATTTAATGTGGGAGACTTGGAAGGACTGATTTGGCTACCAAAGCATAACTAATTCAAGCTTAGTTATATGCCAAGATTTAGAACAACATTTTAAGGTAAAAACTTAATGACAGTGATAATGGAAAACAAGATTAATTTTATTAGAATTTGCAGGTATACTGGACTAAACTCTTTGACAAAAAAAAAAAAGAATGCCACAGGTAGAATTCATTTGGTAGCTTTATCAAAAATAGATTTCACCCTGTATCAGATATGAAATTATGCAAGAGAAGATGAGGCTTAGGCTAACACTGAAGTGGAAAAAAAAGGAGACTAGAAAAAGGAAACAGTCTTACAAGAGTTAACGTATCTTTATAACAAGGCTACCAAGAGGACTTCCATGGAGAATATTAATATTTATATCATTGGACTGGGCACTCAAATAGTAGTGCTCCCATTAAACCTGTTAGAGCATTGTCAGCTCTGCGGAAAGCAGGAATACCAAGAGGAAGAACTGGGTGACCTTAAGGCCTAGAGAAATATAATTCAGTGTAGCCATTGTGTTAACATACAATAACACTTCTGAAGAGACAGCAGAACACTCTGCAAGCACAATGCTTGGGGAAGAATATCTGTCACGTGTGACACTTGCATGCGACACTCACCAGTTGGCAGGAATGGACTGGAAATCTAGCCCCCGATGTGATGAGGACATGAGAAAAACAAATACAGCCCTGAAATACATGGACAGAAATAATTCCAGTTGAAACAGACAGGTGAGACCTCACTGAGGATTTGGTTCTCACTGGGAGGATGAGGTAAATCGTTTTATGGCAGTTGGGATCAGACTAAATCAGGTTTTATAAGTTCCCTTGATCCCATCATGGTGGAGAGAGTCCATTGCTGCATATGCAAAGTTAGAATTCCTTATGGGTTTACAGCTGCTGTTATCTGGAATCATTCTCGCTTCCCTGAACTTTTTGCCAACATCTCTGTTTATTTAGCCCAAACAGAATTACAGTAAATACCTCGATAACTAGATCAAGAATCAGAATTCAATAATTCATGACTGTATGAACACTGTATCATTTCTACATTAGCAAGATGTTTACTCTATGACTATCTAGAGCTGAATCAACAAGGTTGTTAGGAAACAATGCAGGAAGGCAAAATGATATACATTTTTACGAATGGTTAGGTGTTCATCAATATCAGCAGCTCCAAATCCACAACACTGAACATTACTCTTGCCTAAAAAAAACAGCAGCCTTCTGATAAGAAATCATGCTGAATAAATTACCATTTTGCTGCCTCTTCCATGAAAATCTGCAGTTTAAGCTATCACAGACATCAAATGGACAGCCTTCTCTTCTTTTCCATGCAGACCTACGTATTATAGCCTGGGGCATTTCCAAATCCAGCATTTAATCAGGAGATTACCTCTGAGGTGTAAAAATTGCTCTTTAATCTCCAAATCCCAGACAGCTGCCATGTTAAATACAAAGATACCTTATTACTCTCTAGTACCTAACCCTTAATCAGACACAGTGACAATGAGCTGGAAACAGTCCCTCCTTACTTCCAACATCTAATTTTAAATTCCAGATTCTCCCTTAGATGTTCTTGCAAAACACGTTCACCCTCTGGGAGGACAATATGACCTGGAACAAGCATTCTCCAAACACAGCAGCACCGATTACCTGTGGAGTATTTAGCTTTTAAAACAATGCTTTGCAAGGCAAAGATAAGTAT
The DNA here is from genome assembly GCF_964035555.1 of Netta rufina. NCBI lineage: Eukaryota > Metazoa > Chordata > Aves > Anseriformes > Anatidae > Netta > Netta rufina. The sequence goes on along the minus strand of NC_140128.1, from coordinate 63,193,137 downwards.
GTAGAGGAGGGCAACGTTTTTGGTTTTATTTCAAGTCTGGAAATCTTGCCCAAAAGCAAAAGGTGTAATAAGCTCATCTTTAGTTTAACCATGGGATAGATTCACACAAACTAAGGCACATGAGGATCCACGACTGAAAGCAGACGCTGGGAGAAATCTGGCTGGAAATACCAGCTGCACTTCATGACCAAAGCAATTAGCTAGCGGTGTAATTTACTTGTGCAAGTAATGAGTTCTCAGCCATGTGAAGTCATTAAATCAAAGCAGGGAGATTTTCCAAAGGAGATGTCTGAGCTCAGTCGGGTAACTTGCAAGGGGTCTGGTCTGTGGGGAGTGGTACTGAAGGTAAATCACAGCACTCTGAAAAAAGACACCACAGAGATGGAGGAGAATGCTTTGGAGACAATTAAAACCTCTCCCCACTGTGAAAGGTTTTGTCTTTGTCTCAAGTCTTTGTCTCAGTTGCTGCTATCTCAGCTATTCCCTATCCTAATCCATTACTTTGCTACAACCCACCAATGTACTACTACAGCTCAGTTCATCGCTGGTCACATATTAAACCATGACAATTCCATCCTCCACTCACATGCTTGATTCCTGAAGACATTGTTTCAAAGTAATGACCTTTATTTTTTATTTTTTCCCTTTGGCTGTCTTGTTTGCCAGACCCTAAATTGCTGCATGACAGTTCTGATTACTTTTAGTAATGAATAATTTCTTTTCAAGAAAATTCAGCATTTGACAACCAAATTTGGACAGTGCTCTTGTGCCGCTGCTTCAGCATTCTTGCATCTTGGTCAGACCCATGCTCAATGCCTCTGTGGATGGAGGAGGAAGCTCCCAGCACCCCAGGTAGCCTATTGCCCTACTCCAGTGCTAAACCCCTGCCTTCTGGAGGCCTCATTAACAGCTGATGCCTCCTTTGCTGCATTTCACACCCACAACTTCTTGCACCAGAAATGGAAAATGGGTACTTTCTCTCTGCAGCTGTAATTTAAATATTTAAGCTCTCTTTTTTCTCCCCTTTTGTCTCTTACACTAAAAAATGCCAGCTCTTTCAATCTGCATGTTTTCTAGATCCCTGGCCATTTTTATTGATTTTTTTGGTTTGTTTGTTCCTCTGGATTCCTTGCTTCCTGGGACCCATATCTGGACAGCTGAGACCTCTCCATAAACACACAGAAGGAAGGGTTTATTACGCATACCCCAGCACATACAACCCAGGACATTATTTTTTTTTTAATATATTTTCAAATAGTCTAAGTTTTTCTACTTTGATTCTTTGCAGACTCTTCATCCACCTGTCCCCAGTAGGAAGAAAAAAAAAAAAAAAAAAAAAATAAGTATACCAAAATGCAGAAGTTCTCCAACTCATCCAGCTTGTTGTACTTAAAATCAAAGTCTGTTCAGCCTTCTTCCCCCCTTACCCACTGCAGTGCTGTATAGAGTGGCAGCAGATAAAATTTCCATTTCAAGAGGGCACTTTCAGTGCTGGTCAATGGTCTCTCTCTCAAACCCTCCATTCTGCCACATTAGATTTATTCCAATTTTTCCACTCTCATTCCAGTTTCAGTTATATATCTCCAGAAATTCAAATTATCTGTTCTGTGGTTCCACTTTCTAAACACAGCACTGCTTTTTGATCTTTTATAGTCTTTTGGCCTCTCTTCTATGCTCCTTGCAGAGGCAAGGGGCTAATGACTGAAGGCTTTGACATTGTTCCTGTTGAATCCTTTCAAATAAATTTCATCATGCCCTTATATAAGTATTTGAAACACTTATGAGTCCAATGATTCATGTTGTATTTTCAGAACTAACATGACAATTTTAAAGGGAATTTAGATGCAGAGGTTATCAATTAAAGAAATAAGATATTTTTTCAAAACCTAAACATAATCCAGGATCTTCATCTACACAGCTAAGAAGTCTTGAAAATGCCACCAGGACCCAAAATCTTAAGTCACAGAGGTGACTGAGGACTTAGGAGCTAGGGGATGGACAACAAAAAGGAACTACACGTCATGTGCCCTGCCCCTATCTAGACTTTGAGGTGCCTAAATGCCTTTCACAGGAAGGCCCCAGGTGGGACAGGAGGACCACAGATGAGCATGGAATAAAGCACCAATTTCTCAAGCCCAACAGGAGCCGGGAAAGCTTTGTGCTAGTCTTACCTCCCAAAGAGGGATGTGGTTTTTCTGGACCTTCTGACTGAGTCTCTGCCGAAGTGCAGTTTTTTAGTTTATGATAAAATTAGATGTAATGAAACCATGACCATCGCATGGCTACATAACAGCTCAGTAAATCTGGTTTCCATGGACTTTCCCAACCTGTCCCAGCACTCAGCCCTTGCCACAAAGGAGCACACATCTTAAATAAAGCTGCAAGACAGGAAGGGTTACAAAGCCATTTTTCCAGATAGAGTGTCAGGGGAAAAGATGATTAAAGTTTATTGATGCATGGCTTAATATGATACAGAAAGGAAGTGATTTTTTTCAAAGCCATGATTCAAATATGTGGGAGAGTGGATTTTGAACTAACATCACTGAAGAACAAGTGAGGGAAGTCACTGCAGTATCACCAGTCGTCTTTTTCTGCACACAGCCAGACTTCAGCAATCACAAACGTAGACTCAATTTGGATGTATCTGAGGCAACAGAAGTGGGATTTCACTTCCCCCTTTCAGATTTTTTTCATTCACTATGCCGTTTACTGTGGGAAAAATTAAACATGTAGTTAATGTCAAATCATTTCATTCAATTTATATATTTTGCATACATTCAACAGAAATGAGCAGTGTGTGAACACCCACTTCCTGAGACAGCACAGTGTTATTTCTGCATGAACAGAGCCATCACATCTTATTTATTTTCTTAAGCTAAGTGAAATGTGTCCCATTTGAATGCCAGTTATGCTGGTTTATTTGTCAATGTTTCAGGTGTACAATCCTAAGATTTTAACAGCTTATAGCATTTATGCTCAGTTATAGCTTATTGTCTCAACAGGAGGTGGGTATGAGGAACTCTGAGGACCTTTGGTATTAATACTGACAAAAATGTGGCTGAACTGCATTTAGTTGGTTGCATGCTTGCAGCAAATATTTCACTCAAGATGAAATACTGAATGGTCAAATTAATATTTTCCCAGCTGCACCTCTACATCTTATTAGCTGACATTGTTAGCAGCATCTCAGTGTCTGTTTTTGCTCCCAGTCTTAGAGAACTGTTTAATATCTGGGAAGGATTTGCAGGTGCTCGCAGCCAGTTACTCTGTGAGTGAATCATGTGCTGCTGTTCTTAGTCAAAAGGCAAATCTCACTGGGAGATATTATCAGGAGAGCTGGAGGTATGATACAGGATACTTTAGTACTATCCCATCTTCTGAGCACTGTATTTTAAGGAAGGAAGATGTAAGAAAATGGGAAGAATTTTAATAAGACAAGCAGAGATTTTTAGTCATACAGCAAGCCTACACTGCTCAGACAGGCAGAGGGATGTGGTCTGACAAAGGGAATGAAGGGGGAAATAACAGTGCTTCTAGTGTTTAGAAGAGGTCATAAGGGTCAGAGCAATCAATTTTTCTTCCACTACTTGAGGAATAAATGCAATTATCACCACCAAGATTTTTTATTTTTTTTTTTAGAGAAACATCTTTAAATGTAATGCCACTAAAGCCAGGAGCAGAAGAGTTCTCCATGGTGAATATTTGCAAGAGCACAAGGTGAGCAGTCTGTACCCAGAGCCGGGCAGTCATAAGGGATATTTTCCCTCAGTGCAGAGCTTTGAAGTACCCAATCACTAAAGCTTCCTTCCTACATTTCTACAATTTATGCTACTGAATGAACTTGTTGATCTCAGGCTATACAAAGGGGCCCTGGAGGCTCCAGGGGGATCAGAGGTTTCATTTATAGCACACTAGACAAATGCAAACTGGGAATCAATTCCTGCACAGAAAAGATCTCTTTGAAAACCTCAAACTTGCCTTAAAAGCAGCTAAATGCACATTCTCTCTTTTCAATTTTCTTTTATTGGCCAGAACAATCATTCTGGGGAAATAAATAAATAAATAAAGACGCAAAGAAATTTAATTTCTCAGGATTTGCAGTTATCCAGAATCCTGCTAGAAGATCCTCATGCCTAGAAAGTTCCAGAAAAAAAGATCCCTCTGTCCACACTGCTGGCCCAGTCTCAGTATGCAGAGCAAGTCCAAGGCATCAGGAGTACAGTGTGCAGTCTCCAAATACTTCTCCTGGTCACCTACAGCTGTGACACTTAGATTCAAACTTCTGTGGCATTCATTTTCAAACAGTATTCCTGAGGGACATAACAAACTAACACACAACCTATTTCATTAGCTACAGCCCAAAAGTCATAAACAATGTTCAGTGAGTGCGTGGAGGCCTGGCACAACTCTCTTGGATGAAGTGCCTGCCACTACATGACACAATGAAAATCATGGTATCATGGAATGGCTGGGGTTGGAAGGGACCTTAAAAATCATCTAGTTCCAAGCCCCTGCCATGGGCAGGGATGCCACCCACTAGATCAGGTTGCCCAGAGCCACATCCAGCCTGGCCTTGAACATTTCCAAGGATGGGGCATCCACAACCTCTCTGGGCAACCTGTGTCAGTGCCTCACCAGCCTCTGAGTGAAGAACTTCCTCCTAATCTCTAATCTAAATTTTTCCTGTTTTAGCTTAAAAGCATTCCCCCTCGTCCCCCTCGTCCTGTCAGATGTGGACACAGGGCTCCAGATGGGGCCTTACAAAGGCAGAGCAGTTCCCTCCCTTGAACTGCTACATCTGTCGATGCAGCCCAGGATGCAGTTGGCCTGAAAATCACCCTTTTTAATCTTCTTTAATTAGATAAGTTTCCCTATTGTCAAGAGAGTGAAAAAAAAAAAAAATATATATATATATATATATATATATAGCTTTTGCATCTCACACTACAGAGACATCTTCCAATTTCTCTTTCACAAAATGGTAGCCTTTGATGAACCATAAGAGCTGCCACAATGTACTCTGCCCCATTCCTGAAGCTGGGTTGGAAAAGAAGTAGGATGTAACAGACTATTTACATTGCACTTGCACCCACATGAAATATTTTCTTTAAATGAAGTAGCCAAAGAGCTTCTGCATGGAAATACAGTGTTAGAAACAATTTCAGCCAAAGCGTCTTAAGCATGAGTTGTGCCAAGCCAAGCCACTCCAGCTGTACTGAAGATGACCCTTGAAACATTTATTTTGTGCAACAAGAACATAGTGTAAATTTGACTCAGCAGAAAGTCCTTAAAGCCAGGCTTTAATTTATCCAAAATAAAAAGAGAGCAAGGACTTTCATTTCTTTGAATAATGGAAAAGGGTCCAACTTCCCTCAAAATAATAATAATAATTACTGCAGCGCAGAGATTGAGAATGCAAAAGTTATGAGTAACTGAAGACAATTTGGCAATCCCATTTTAAGCTCAAATCTTCCAGTGAATGTAAAATACACAGATCCGTGGAAAGCTATGTGCATTCTGAAAGGATACCCCTTTCAGCATTTAGTTAATGTTTTTGAGGCCTCTACAGTGGTGTAAGGCCTCTTCAGCTGCAGAAATAAGCAACTCAGAAGATTCAAGGTTTCAGGATTTGAAACAGATTTTTGGACAAAACTTGTGAATAATACTTACACTCCAGTGTAAACTAAAAGGAATGTTGAAATCTCAACCTTCCTGTGTGACTATTGCATACAGATAGTTTTCAAGAGACAAAATCTAGCTGGTTTCAATCTCAATTGAAGAACAATTTTGTCTGGATAGTTATTTTTTTGCAAGTGACCTGAAGCAAAGAAAGAGCCAGTACATCACTCATGGAAACCAGGGAAATCAGGAAATCTTGCATTGACACATACTTAAAACACATGAAATTTGCATGGCAAAGATAAACAAGGGAGGAGGGCCAAAGAGATCCACTAGTTAATAAAAAATTGTTGCACACATCTCTCCTTTTCAGAAGGTATAACATACATAGCATACACCTTTACATGCATACACACGTTTTAGGTTTAAACAATTCAAGGTTACACGAACACCACTCCTTAAACTAAATTAGAGTCCATGGTTTGAGAATGAAAAATGAGTGTTCAAAATGGGATTTGTACCAGTTTAATGGAATCATTTGAAATTCACACTTTTAATTAACCTCTGCCAATCTCCGCGACTAGGATGCCTCATGTTGCAGTCACAGCTGCACAATTACTGCCCTATCTTACTCCACGCACTCCTCTTCTTCAAATCACCCCGGGTGAACGGTGCCTGGGAGCAAGGAGTCACTGCAAAGCTCTCCATCTTGTGTCTGCCTTGCCCAGTTGTGGGGCCATGAGTAATGGGCCTCAGACAAGTATTCAGGAATACTATCTGCGTGGTACTAGTCAGAAGCCACTCCTAAAATAATCAGCATGTTTTCTTGAAAAATACAGTATTGGTGTACATATTTCCAGTGATGTTGGAATTTCTGGGTGTTGTAAGTTTCACAACACCCAGACAGTTGTTCCATTGGTTAATTTACTGTCATCATCAGACATGTATATTATATCTACTCATAATTTGCCTGGTTTCAGCTTCCACTCTCTAGATAGTGTTACATGTCAGCCTGCAAGATTCAACAGTCCATTATCTAATTTCTATTCTCCATGTAGGCACTTACACATTACGACCAAGTCATCTTTTTATTTCTTTCTAAATCGCCTACATTGTGCTCCTGTAGCCTCTTGCTACTAGGGCATTATTTTTCAACATTTTCAGCATTCGTTTGGTTCCAGTGTGAGTTTTCTTCAGCCTATTAACCTTCACCACAAACTGGACAAAGGACATAACTCAGTAACACTGTTATACACCCATCAGCACTAAGAACCAATGCAGCAGAAGACCTTTGCTCCTCCTCAATAATTCCCTGTGTTTGTGTCCAAATATTTCATTAACCATTTGGACCACGGCATTGCATGGAGAGGTCTTGTCCATCTGATTATTTGCCACCTACTTTTTCAGATCATTTTTTCCCATAGCAAAGTTCTCCAAGGATCATTTTTCATGGTACAGGTTTTGGGAAAGTGTTATTTAAGCACATGCTATTTCTTTTCCTCTCGCTTACCAATTGCATTTTGTGTAGTGGATTGCCCTTTTTACTTCTGTCAAATAAATTATCTTTAACTATGTGTAGGTAGTAAGTCTGTTTTCCTATGGAGGCCCTGGCCTGAGAACCATAACAGATGCTGGGCTAGAAAGAATAAAATTAGGCCAGCTTTCATTGTATGCCTACAAGCCATCCCCACATTATTTAGTTTCCTGTCATTCTCATTTAGCTCCATAAACGGATTTAGCTGTAAATGATGAGTTCAAAGAGAAGAAAATAAATATATGTATATATTTTTTTTTCTAAAGAGGCATTCATTTACTGTAGCTGGTGAACTGGCACAACCCAGCCACTAACACACTCTATCTTCAAAACTTCTGGCTGAAAACCAGCCTATATGAGCAGCGTTTGTAATCAGCAATAGTTAGCATATTTGCATGACTTTGTGTTTATAATGTGCTACTGCTGCTTACTGCAAAACAAAACAGAAATATTAATTCAGTGCTGAGAATAAAAATGAGTTTGCAGAAAAAAACATCAGGCTTGGCACAGGAAATCTAAAATTGTACAAGAAGAGCATGTTGCTGTCTAGAACCTGGATTTTTAAATGGCATTGCTGTGGCTGCCAACCTGTTCCTTTGGTACCTGCCAACACACTGAAAGATTTTTCAAGGTTTCTCTATGAGAATGCATCTCTTCACCCTCAGAGGCTCTCTGCAATTTCTCTTCTATAGAGGGATCAAACTTCTGCCTCCCTGAATTTTTCCCTAGACTCAACTCCTCTGCTTCCCTTACCTCTGCCAAGAGGCGAATCACCTCCTTGACATAAATTATCTGCTCTGCTAAGAGTCTCGGTAGCATGGGGGCAGAAATTTAATTTGCTCCTGCAGGTAGAAATCTTTACAATCTCTTTTTGGACTTTATCACTATAGTAGTACTTCGGGCCTGGACGGACAAGTGAAAGCAGTGACTTATCACAGCTTAATAAATGTATCGCTGTCAGCCAGGCTGAAGTAATTACCCACCGCGCGTACTTCTCTGCTGCCTCAGCGGCAGGGCGAAGCCCATTCAATCCACACACCTGCACGATCGCTTGCTAGGCTGCAAAAACACAGTCTTTTGCCATCATTTGTTCATATCCATTTTTGCTTTCTCTCCTGGGCATACTGTCAATGTGTTCCTCCACTTTTCAGCTCTGGAATTTGCTGCAAAAACACTCTCTCAGCAGTCCTCGTGTTTTGCTCCAATGTTTCATTTCTATAGAGTGCTTTCTGTAGAGCACAGTTTTTACAGCAGCCTCGAAACAAAGAATGAGTGCAACCCAGACCATGACTGCCGCTGCTCTCCAGAAACATTGCTTTCAGCTCCCCAGCACTTACTCTTTTTTGACAGCACTCCATATTTTCAGAGGCTCAGGATCTATTTAGTTCATTTACAAAGAAGCCCTGAATCCATCTCGAAATCCTAACTGGATTTCTTTCCCAAATCCCTGCTAAGGTTTAACCAGGAATTACAGATGCAATGTGGGTTGTGGGGTGAGCATCCATGACCCAGGAGGTCAGGCGAGATTTTCTTGAGGCATGACCCTTAACAACTCTGCCAGGCAATCACAGCTAACAATGTTAATTTCCTCTGTGGTCAGCTCAAGCTCTCTAAACAGCCTTTTCTATTTTTCTGTATTCTGTGTTAAAGATAAGCACAGCGTGTATGTAAAATGCATTGCTTATAACATATTCCCAGATACACTTAGATGTCTATGTTCATAGATAACAGAATGGTACATGAGCAGAGTTATTTACCATGGATCTCTGTTCTCAGACACATTTGTACTGCCTGAGACGAGGTAAATACTGCCCTTTCCCCACCATTCCCAGCACTGACTGGCCAGGACAATGTCATTTTTCCCCAGACTGCAGGGATAAGGCACTGGAAGGAGAGCTTCAGTTTTCTTCCCAGGCTACAATGTGTGATCCAGATCCTTCCTCATGAAATGGCCATTGCCTCTCCAAAAAAACATTTTTTTCCATATAAACTTGGAATTCATTCTCTATTTTCTCCCCTGGCAGTAGAAATCTTCTCTCAGTGGCCATGGCTGTAAAAGCCCAATATTTGGGCCAGTTCACCCAAATATTTTATCATGTAAAAATTGTTCTCTATCTGAAACAGCCCCTTCTCCTTCATGGTGTCCTACATCCAACCACCAAGTCCTGGAATGGCTGAGGTTGGAGGCACCTCTGGAAGCTGTCCTGGGCCTTGGGCACCCCCAGGGATGGAGCAGGCACAGCTCCTCAGGGCAGCCTGCGCCAGGGCCTCACCACCCGCAGAGGAAAGAATTTCTTCCTAACATCTTATCTAAATCTACCCGTTTTTAGTTTAAAACCATTTCCCCTTGTCCTATCACCATCTGCCCTTGTAAAAAAACACTCTCTAACTTATTTATAGGCCCCCTTTAAGTACTAAAAGGCTGCAGCGAGGTCTTCCTGGAACCTTCCCCTCTCTGGGCCAAACAGCCCCAGCTCCCTCAGCCTCTCTTCATGTCAGACATGCTCCAGTTGCTTAATCATCTTCAAAGCTCTTTGTGATCCATTAAGTCCTCAACAGTCCTGTACTGGGTAGCCCAGAACTGGTCCTAGCACTCCAGATGTGTCTCACAAGTGATGACTATGAGAAGTTTGGAAATGCACATAAATGTATGAGTAGATTGTAAAAGGAGGCAACCTGTTATTCTGTGGGTTTTGTGCTGCCATTTGTTATATCACCAATTAAATTTCAGAGATCTTTAACAGGAAAAAGAGCAATTTGATTCTTTAATTTCTACTTCTGAGAAGATTATGAGGCCTAACAACCTGAGTGTGTTTCAACCTCATATTAATATGTTTTGTTATTGCCGAAGGCAAATACCTCTGCTGCTTGCAGCCTGCAGCACAGGAGCACACCCTGAGCTCCAGTTCACAGCACAGGTGCAGGTGACCAGATGACAGGTGTCTGCATGAGGCATGAGAGACCCGGAATGAAGGAGTGAAATAATACTGACGAGCATCAGTGCTGCTGACAACAAACCAGCTGTCCCCCTTCTATGAAGCATCGTTTTGTACATCACAGGTGGGCCGTGTTAAGGTTCATGGTCTGACAGATGGAAGCACGGTCTCTGGAGAAGATGCAGGGGGCCACACAGAACAGCTTTTGCAAAGGAAAATCCAGCAGGTGAGTTTGGTGTGGATTTACAGTCCTTTGAAGCAGGAAAGGAGTTAGTTGAAGAGATGGTTGTTTCTTTCTAACATAGGTAGGGCAGACCATCAAAGTGTAGCTAATGTGACAAAACTGGATAAGGTGAACAGCTGGGGGCAAAGTGACCTGTTCACTGACATGCAAACTTGAACAGATATATACACCATTGTGAAAAACAGGTACTAATATGAAAGCCCTGGTAGCAAGACCAGGCTGGCTTATTGCCAGACATCCCTGGGCTTTGTGAACATGGAGCTTGTCCATGGAGATTCAGGTGCTCAAACTACAAAGCATGAGCAAACTCAGAGTGTTCCCATGCTCACCCATTCATGACCATGTTCAGGTCACCCCTTATGATCTTCCAGTTCTTTTTATGCAAGTTGGTAACATCTCCGCTTACCCCAGTAACTGCTTGTTTTCCTTGCTGGTTGTCACATTTCTTTTATCTTTCCAAGAAAACTTGGAATCACACAGTGACAACATTTCTTCTTCTCACACTTTTCTTTGATGTTGGCAGTGTGTTCAGTCACAGGTAACTTCTGCTAACTCTTTCATGACAGCTACAGGCTACCTGGCCTACAAATTCTCACACTAAATATGTTCCTTTTCTATCCTGTGACAGTTTGTGTCAAAGGTAGATCTGTGCTCTAAAAATCACACTCCTGCATTTATTATCACCAAGCATTTTAAGCCAATCTTGCAGCAAAATTCACATTACGTTGTGCAGTGCCTGGGATGGAGATTACTCCATCCTATGGGATACAGCGGGGAGAAAGTGCTCAGCAGAGGGTCCATACTGTAGCACCTGTAACAAAGGCTTGCAAATGGCTGTATTATTTGAAGGGAAGGACATTTTTACCACCCAATGATCCCAATAAAGGAGAAAAACTCAAACAGCAATGTCAAGGAAGAGGAAACTGCTGGGCCATTAAGGTCAATCCCTGCAACCACCCAGCAGTAGCACATGCTGGCAGGATGTCCCAAATGTCTTCTCTATGCATCACTAAATCACTACATTGCAGAGAACCGCTCCTCTAACCATTACGATTAATCTTTAAATTAATCAAATTAAAATTTAAATCAATTAAATTTAGATATCACCAAAATCCTGAGGTACAGTGGGAATTTTGTAAATGCTATCAGAGCAAGGATGTTTTAAACACAGCTCCCAGGTGACAGACTTGGCTGAGCAGCCTTGCAGGAAAGCAGTCAGCCTTAAACCCACCTCTTCCAGTTCACCCAGCCTAGGTCACAGCTGGAGCTCCAGAAATAGATGATTTCTTCACATTCCTCCCACCCTGTGAGTCTAACATCCAGTGCCAAAGTGTCTTTTCTTGTAGAGCTCACCGTACTAAGTAAAAGCACCCTTAAGCATCCTTGATCCCTGCAATATCTGCATTCCATGGACTGACCCTCTGCTCTGTGCACCTTTACTGGCAGGGAGCAGCACAGCAGCAGGGGCCTATTGTCCACGTCAAACCTATCCAATGTCATATCACCACCCCCAACACCAGAGGGCTACCACTGGGGTTTTATTGTTATTCCAAGGATTGTGGATTTAAGTTGGGTTTCAAATCCTCATGGAGCTTAAAATCATGTCTGTATCACTGCACTGATCTACACTGAGTGGAGATATATCTTTGACTCTTTAATGTGATAAAATCTTCAGTATCTATTCCTTTTGCAGTAAAGCTTTTATTCTTTTTTTTTTTTTTTTTCAATTTTATTCCCCTTTTAGTAGCAGAAACCTATTATCAGAATGTCCTGCCAGATGTAACACAAGGGCTGGGGAGTAGACTCAACACAGATACATTTTTTAATCAACTTTATGTAAGCCTAACAGATTGAAATACCACTTTTATTACAGTATTTAGTTTTCAGGATTCCCAAAATAATTATTAAGAAGGTCTATAATTTTACCATAAACCCCATAATTATTCCTTAGGGATGCCTGTTAGTATCTGAATGCTTTTATAATTATTGAGAAGTAAATACTAAAATGTACCATATAAAGAAGACATAACTATTAAAATAACATAGCATGGTGACTTCTATAGCAAGTCTAGCTCACACGTGCCTAGATGATATCTGCAATCTATTTTTCTCATAAATAAAACTTAAGAAATCAACATACATACATGTTAGATAGAATGTTTCCCTTTCCACCTTTCCCTCCCTGGAGAGTTTTAATCAACTTGCTGATATTTTCCTATCTGAACAGCTCAAGAAAATCTCATTTAGACTGGTTGTGAAGCATCATTGCAGAGACATAAAACGGATGCTTGGTAATAAGGTTCTCACCATCTCTGACGATATTTTAAGGACAAAGGCGCTTTCTTACTGACAAAGGATGAATCACACTGCAGTTATCTTTTCACAGGCCTGGAGAGCCATGCCGACAACTTGATCTACCCAGATCACTCCTAACATTGCACAGCCTGTTTTTTGTACCAAAGTTAAAAACTCCCCATTGGCTGTGACTTAAAATGCAAAGCAGAAGTGCAGAACAAGGGAGAGCGGGAGCAGACAGGAACCTGTCTGTCCATGGCTGCTCACCTGAGGTTTCAACATTGCAGCCGTACCCTTTCCTTGTCATGAATAAACGCTTAGTTCTCTTTTTACCTCTCAATAACTCTTGCTGAGAATAATACAGGATATGCATATAAGCCTAAGCATCTGCATGAAAAATCACTGCATTTCACTTCTGGGCAAAATTCCTTACTGTTCAAGTAAAATACTTTTTTTAAATTGCTTATAACAGTGATCTATCAGATGTGTATGAGCTGTTAACAAAACCTTGGAAAAAAGGTGGCTCTATTTTTGCTTCACTCTTCATCCACTGCACAGTAGCGATGAACTAAACACAATGTACACAAAAACCACAATGCAATATCTGGCCTTCAACTTCAAAAGAGCCAACACAGTTGTACGAAGCAAGAATTCCTAAAAAAAACGTCAGTCTGTACTCTGTGAATAGGAAGGTGCTCATATATAGAACATTACACTGGACAGTAAGGGCTGTTCATTTTACCACTGACCACATCAAAGGGCATTATCCATCTGTTTTAAAAATATAACAACCAAAAAAAGCACTATAAAAAAAAAAAAAAAAAAAAAAAACATGTTCAATTGGATTCAATAAAATGTTTGCACAGTGACCTACAGGATTGTCAGCATCAGTCCAAGCTTGGGTGAAAAATGCATTGATTAAACAAGGATACACAAAGAGGACACTGCATTTATGTAGTTGTCCTCCCCAACCAGAAATGGAGCCCAGAGCTGAAAACCTGTAAGAAAGGACCCAGAAAAATTCCAAAATACACAAGGTTCATATATCTCTGGCCTGGGACATTTTATTCTTTGGTTTTTAGGAAGCTTTTTTTGAGCCATTTCACCTAGCAGCTGCCACAACTCTTTGAAGAAAATGGAAATGGAACTGCTGCATGTAACCACATGGCAAATAAGACTGTTGAGATCTAGCCCAGGAAATGTAGGATCAGGCAGTTCCACCAGATACCATGGGAGAGAAAATTATATCCACAATGTGCTGTACTCCTGATGAAGCACTGAACATGCTCTCAGTGCCCCTGAGCATGTATCCATCACAGTCGTAAACCAGAGGAAGCCAGAAGGCTGCTGTACTTGGGTCACTTTGTTGCTGCACGTCCCCCTTTTTCCCTCTAATCTAAAGAAAAAACCTACAAGCATCTCCAGCATCCTTGTTTTGCTTTTCTCTCCCATGCTACCCACCCAGCTTTCTCTCTTCATTCTCAGTTCTCTCCAAGCGCAGACACAGAGTTCAGTACCTGAGCACCAATATGCTTTATGGGTAGAGATAAAAAATAGATTTAATCATGTCCATTAACTTCTCTAGAAACACACACTGACATACTCTATTAACTGTTCCTCCGCAGACATTTTTCATTTACAGTGTCTAATCCTTGATTCTAAGGCATTTAATTACTCTCACTTTGTTATAAGGTCCTACTAAATCTCTTGACTTATGCAATGCACCATAAATAAGACCTTTTTTCCACATTGCCTGGTTACTTTATGATTGCACAGGTTTGTTGAAGACATCTGCATAAATTTTTATGGGACTTAATAGTCCACTTCATATCTTCCTTGTGTACTGTTTTCCCCATGAATCAGAACTGGCAATCACTGTCCCAAGTACCACGCAATGTAATTACCCAGAATATTAGTCTCCGTGTGTATTACTCTCTCCCTTTTTTTTTTTTTTCACAGACTTAACATTATGAGTGTTCATACATGAGTTATTGGGATTATTTGCAAAATAGGATTAAGACGCAAGGCAAGATTTATTTGGAAAATTACTCATCAGTCTACCGAGGAAGAAGGTCAGGAACTTCATTAAAATAGATTAATGTAGAACAACTGTTATCTAATAAGACTAGAAGCCTAGAGGACCTTCTTGCTTATTGCAGAAATACTACGCTACCATGCATTATTTGTGAGAGCAACACAAGCTACTCGAGAAACACTGCAGCCGCAGCCTGGAACATGACAGGAGATATATTCTCTTTAGCCACTACAGCCATTGATAAATTAGTTCTTGCCTGAAATTGGCATTCTGTCAGTAAGCTGAAGGGGACTGCAGCAAGTGCTACAATTAGTGCTCCCCACGGAGCCAAGGCAATGACAGTGTGCCTGCCTGCGAAGCTGCTGAGAATTCCTGGGCTGGTTTATTATGCAGCCTTTACGGCTTATCCACTCCACTCCAGGCTCCAGGGAACAGCCTGGATAATAATTCTGTAACTTGAGTACTTAACCTGCTTGCTTAGTTTGCAAAGCCAAGTCTTCATAAAGGAGTGACTCACGAGGAGTCCCACTCAGAGACAGGCTGAGAAGCATACGCTGAGTGTTACGGGCAGAATGAGTATTGCGGTGATTTCATTTCTCCTTTCCTGCCTCCTGTTAACCATTGCATGCAGGCAACTCCCAGCATCTGCTGTCCCATTCCCTGAAGCTAACCAGGTCTAAAGATACCAAACAATAAAAAGCACAATAGATCTGACAAGACATTTGCATGCATGTGCACACATGGGCTTTTACCATAGGTGGTCTAACATAAAAAAGAGGTGTAGAGTTTTTAAAATGTAGGCAGAGCTAAAATGGCTCTGCTACATTTGTGGCTCTGCCATCCAACAGGTGACAAATTCTGGTGGGTGGCTGTGGCTTCTAGAATAGCACCTGCCTCTCTCCATTGACCTTGAGGAACGATCAGGCCACAGGCTGAAATTTGTTACGCAGATTTATTACCAAAAATCTTTCCTCTGCAGTACCTGTATCTGCTTTTTCTAACCATTGAAATGGGGGTTTGTTCTGAAGTACCAAATGTCACTAGGAAAAATGTAAAGGTGGGAAAAGAGAAGTGTAATTCTATTAGTTTGTAATTGTAATTACATTTTTTAAAAAGCAGCAAATGTTGTCTGAGATTTATAATGCACGACTAAGGAATGACCTACCTGAAGGTAGTAGAAATTCAGGTCTGTACACAAGCCAACACTTATTTAGGACTAATTTGGGGATGACTTCAGAAAGATTTAAGTTCACTTTGTGCAACAGCAAAGGAAGATTTATAAAAGACTGAGAGTCTGTTTGTATTAAGAAATGTCTAATAGCTGTCACCAGGTGAATATGCCAAGATTTGAGAGGAGGAGACTTTTCCCAACTACTTTTTAGCTGTGTCAGAATGATTAAATGTTTACAATCTACCACAGCTCCATCTATGCCCTGTTTGGGTCAGCATCTCCTCCATATAGACCTCTGCATCTCTCGCTGCTTCTCCTTAGGCAAAATTTGTTCCAAACAATGCCAACTGGAAATACAGATGTAACTTCCAATGCATGTCATCTGAAGGAATAGGCTCCCTCCTGTCTTTAGAGGTAATATGAATATATTCAAAATAACTTGATTTAGCATACAAGTGATATATTAAAAATTTGTTTGGATTCCCCTGTCTTAAAACCAGAGCCGTCACATTTTATTTTGAAGCCTTTATTTAAATTTAAGCCCACAGAAATAGAGAAACTCAGTCAGAAACTGTTAATGGCACCGCCAAACATTCACAGATTTTGTGCATGCCAAGGTAGCAGAGAAGGAGCACAAGTCAATTAATCTCTTCTTCCCCTTCTTCCCTTCTCCATTGTAACCCAAAGGTCATATTTTTACATTTTTGGAAGAAATTTCATATGCTCAGAACGCATTCAAGATGAGCACTAATCTCTCCCTGGAGCCTGCAGGCTTCATGCAATCAGGGCACATTTTAGGTTCTAACCTTTCATATCTGCACATGCAACATTTACCACCAGTTTTTAGGCTATTAAGGGGCTCAGAAAAAATCCTGGTGCTGTCAGTGGTGTTGATATCTCACTCTAGTATGGCTGATATCCATGCAAACCTATGCTTTGACTGTCCTTTCTGCATAGCGAGCAACAGCCTGTAGTGATCTCACCCATATGTACATAGTAGAATGATGAGGGAAACAGCACTAATTGTAACCTTGGGGACTACAATTAAATATAAGGATTATTTTTGTTCATTGTGATGGTAGTGAAAACTGGAACAGGAGCCTGAAGAGGAGGAGAAATACTTTGAAGATACTCAATATTGGACTGGACAAGTCCTTTAGCAATCTGATCTAATCAGGTCTACTTTGAGAAGGGGTTGTGCTTGAGAACCCCAGAGATCCCTTCCAACCTAAATTACTCTGTGATTCTATAAAAACCATCACCATTAGAAATGAGTTAGCTATTTGTGGAGGAGAATAAATTGGTCGAGTCCCTTAGTGGGTTTTTTAAGGCGCCTCGGGACTCAGACTTCTGGGAAATGCAACCCATGGGTTAGCTCTGAGCATATTTAATATATGAAACAGCATCAAAATGAGCACACAGCTGCAACTTCTATCTGCATTTTATATAAAATCCTGGTGGACTTGCAGAGAAAGCAGGAGATCCCAAAGGGAGTATTTACACTCTGCAAACACTCACAACAGGATGATGCTCGCCAAGATGAAGCCCCACTCCCTTTTCCTGCCTCCTCTCCTATTCCAACTTATCAAATAACCCTATGGAAAAAGAAAAGGTAAAACCTTGCCATACTCTTATGGTCCTCAGTAGAGCGTTGTTCTGAAAGGAGGAAAAAAAAATGAATATTCATAACACTGTTGGTTTCTGCAGTCTATCAGATGTTATTTTAATCACTAAGGAGAAAGCGGTTTCCCTAACAACGGCTCCTTTCATTTGCTTTGTCCATACGATGGCTGCAGGGATCTGTCCATCTTGTTCTGACTAAGGATCCTGATTTTTCAACGAGATACTTTCCTTTCTCTTTCTGACGTTATTAGGATATATTATTTGAATCAGTTGTCTAGTACAGTAGCAAATAGAAGTGAAAAATTTGGAGCAGGACTGTGTGTGGTAGGCAGTACAAATTGATACACAGGAAAAAGAGATATCCCCAACCACAAAGGAATTAAAATCTGAGCAATAACATAATAATGCAGGTAAATGAAGCATACAAAATATTAAGATAATTTTGGTCAACATTATAAGCCAAGGTCCATTTAAACTTCTGCCTCACAGTCATGCAGTTTGGTAGATATTACAGCAAAGGCAAGAACTAAGGAGTATGGCGAGTGAAGTCCTCCCTGCTCCTTATCCTCTGTTTATCTGGACCCTGTCTCTGCATGCTGGGTTTCCAAGCTCCTGACACCATCTAGTTGAAGCTATTCAGTTCCCAACAGCCAAAATCCCCCTGCTGCTTCTTTCAAACACACTGCATCTTGTGCACAGCACTTCATTCCACAATGAAAACTTAGGCTTTCCTCTCTGTAATGTATCACTCTGCTGGAATTTGCGTTTTGTCTGGGTGATGTGTTGTGCCAGATCCTCCAGAAAACATAGGGAGGATCCTGTCCATCAAGGTGATGAGGCTGGGGAACACTCTACATTACTGGTGACCTCTGCATTACTGGTCACTCCTGTTCAAGAAGTGACCAAACAATTGGAAAGGCTGTTGGATGGTAGGACCCAGCAGAATACTCACACTATGCTAATTAGGCCAATATTCAAAGCTAATTAGATCAGAAATCATTCAAATTGTTAAACCACCTGGTCCTTACTCTGGGCATGCTTAGACTTCCCTGGAACCAAACCAATCTTACAAAATCCATTTATGCCAAAGTCACTGGATGTTGGGTCTGGCAAAACTGAAAGGGCAAGGTATTTTTTAATAAATGTATCCAGAAGGCGAAAAGGCAAAACGAAACTAAACAAAGAAACAGAAAAGCAGAAGGGCGCTGAATTATTTAAACTAAAGAAAAATGCTGAGACAAGAACTAATGGTGTTTGAAGAGGCCAGGAGAAGTTCTGGGCTAGAAATAAGAAAATGCTTCAGCTTACTTCCTGGGGGAGTATCAGTGTGTGCAGTAAGCCAGAGTGCTTGTAGTTAGATGATTAAGTTTGATAAGTTTTCTGAAAGAGATTATAATGCACAGTTGCTCAAAAACTAAAGGGAGGGAGTGGAAGGACTAGAAGGACTCTACACTAGTTTAGATCTGCTGTGTTCAATACATAGCTGCCAAGTATACGTGTAACTTGAGGCACAATCCCCCTCTGCACAGTGTTTTCCTCTATGCCAGTGCAGTGCACTTAATAAATTATAAATAACAGTAGTAATTTCTGAGATTCCTGTTTCATTTTGCACTTATTTATTGGCTTTTCCCATAAGAACCGACTTGCTGGAGCTGAGAGATAAGCTTGTTAGAAACCATAGCATAATACTTTGAACACATGATTTATGTGTTTTCGGGCCACTACTGGGTAATCAGCTTATTCTGGCTTCCATCCAGCCAACTTTGCTTGTACTTTAATCAGACCCGCTGTGATCCACCTGGACCACAGGTTTCTAAAAACTTGTCTGGTCACTGGGCCAGATTCTCAGAGGTTTAAATTAACTTCCCACCACTGGCGACAACAGATTATTGCTGATTTACACCAGCTAAGCAATCTGTCCACAGTTCACAAGTACAGCAGAGCTACCACCAGTAATAAAAGGTGGGTAGGTAATCATTTTTTTTAATAAATGGAGTTGATACATGGTGGAATTGTTTGAATTCATCAAAAATATTTAGAACTTAATGTGGAAATGATGATGTGGAAATCATGTATAAGGTATTGTTAACAAAATCACTACCAATTAATTTACCCCTTGAATTAAACAAGCACTCAGACATGGGCTTTCTGTAACAGAATGCATGTACACATTGCTGAATCCTGATTTTAAAGTTATAATTGCTTAGATAGACACAAAGCTAACCCTCTTAGGCTTCTGACCTAAAGATTCCTGCAAGCACATCTGCTCATCGTGTTTCTGTTGTTCCTGGGAATGAAAAAGAGATGTAGAAAGGAGTTATTTATAGCTAGGGCAACTTTATTATTTCACTTTTTCACTATACTCCTTGCCCCCCATGGGAGCATCTTGGATGCCTTCCTGATCTGCCACATTCAGGCACTGAGTCTCACTCAGGCCCAGTGGCAGGTGATGATAAAGAAATTATCACAGGGTCTCTACTGCTGCAATGGAGACAGCAGGTTCTCTTTAAGCTTATTCATTAAGAATGTCCTTAATTGATTTATTAAGAATTTCTGGAGGGGGGGGGGAAGAAAATAAAAGAAAAAAAAAAAAGAAATATTTACATTTCTTAGCTGAAGCGAACATAGTTGGGTTCAAAACTCCAAAATGAGACATCTTCTGCAGCTCAAAGACAAGCACTAACTGAAGATGTTCCTCACTGAGACACCAGAAATACACATTTTAGAGAAACCCTTTGTCAAGAGCCTGTGCTTTCTTTGGGAAATGGGAGCAGTGTAATTCAAAATAGGTGGGCTTGGGCTAGAGTGCCAAAAACAGTACAGAAAACAAAAGGTTTTGTTCATCAATATCATATCCTAATTCATAAAACTGTCCCTTTTCTTGCTGGTTTGTTCCCACAGTACATGTAGCTGTGTTTTTCCCTTCAAAGTCCTAGCATTTTCCTGTATGGGTTCAGTAAAATCAGAAGGTCTGAGAGCAGTAAGGTTCTGCAGCAGTCTGTCCAGATAGGTAATTGGCACAAGAAGGGTAATTACCTCTAAAGGTGGAGTGCAATCAGTACACCACACAGTTTCTCTGCTGTAGTTTCTGTGCAGACAGACCACTGGGGAGCCAAAGCCCGCAGCCACTGCCAGCATGGCAACTCCTTCGTCCTCAGCAGCACTCCAGGGCCCACGGAGCAGGAGCAGAGCTTCGAGGAGATGGCAGATGCAGGGCTGCGCTGCCTCTGCAGCAACAAATCACCTGCGGAGTTCACCAGAGGCAGAATTAATCATATTAACCTGTCTTTATGCCAATCCATGGGTTTTACCTTTTTTTTTTTTTACCTTTTTTTTTTCCAAATCAGGGGGTTGGGGGATGAGGAGTGAATGAATGTCAGTGCGGTGCTTAGCTGCTTGCTGAGATAAACCACAACACCCTGACTGAGGAAAACATCCCAATTTTGGAAGGCACTTAAGGGAAGACATGGATATGTCTGCAAAACAAGCCAGCCTACTTTTCTGGAAGATATTCCCTAGGCAAACAAAAGGTTTTGGGCTTCATTTATCCAAGAAAGCGGGGCAAATATCTGGTCCTTTACAAACATGATCAGTCTCCTGAGGCTGCAGACATTTGAGTTCAAAGTACTTAAGTTCAGCTGAAAGAACTGGATATTATTTATGCTTATGTATTTCACCAAAAAAAGCATTCTGATGACTAGATGGTGGTGCTCCTGGACAGGGGAGCAGGTGAGATGCCATCTTTTTCTCTCCTGTTGTACAGTTTCAGAAGACCCAAGAACCTGCTCCTTATGCTGCTAGTAACCTTCCCCTTTCTCTGTGGAGAAAAGGGAGGACATGGAAAGCCTGCTAGCATCTCACTTCTCGGTCTGACAAAGGCACTTGACTTATCTGACCTAGCTCTGACATGACATCCCAGAGAGGGAGAGAACTGCACTTGTGTTACCTGCCCCAGCCATATTGTCCAACCTTCTGCCCAGGAGACCTCACCATCTAAAACACGTGTGCTGAGACCACTGGCACAACATTAACCCCAATGAAAATGAGCTTTGTAAAAATCTTCTTAAAAGCCCTCTAGGTGCTGATGGACTTTGCAGCAATACCCTCCTCAGAAGCTGGAGTGAGCCCAGCAGCTCTTTACTTTCAGCTGCGCTCGGCTCTTTTCCCTTCTCTTTGTATCTATCACATCTGCACTGGTTAGTTGATCTGCTCTGATTTCACAGAGTCTGATTCCTCTGATGCCCCACAGGGTTTCTCATTGGGCTCATCTTTATTCAGTCCCCACTGGCTTCCTTTGACTGAGATGATCTGAAGATATGGATAAGAGATCAGGTTTTTTTATGCAGATGACATGCAGATTTATGTGAAGTTCATTCCTAATTATTCTTTCTCTTCTTCTGTTTTATCAGTTTGTCTTGAGGACATGGAGGCGTAGATGTCATTTTTTTTTCCTGGTCTATATTTAATACTCCTAAAACCCGCATCTTAATTATTGGTTTCAGGCATTGACTTAAATACGCTTCTTCTTTCTCAAAATCTGATGCGTACGGCTGGCTGGGACAGTGCAGAGTTCATCCCTTCCCAGCACATCACTTGTGACAGTCATGAATCATACATCCAGACTGATTCCATCATTGCAGCTGCACTGGGTGCAGACCTGAGAATCGCTTTGGGTACCTGTACCCTTTCAACAGGAAAATACTGGATAAATAAAAACATGAAAGTGCTTTTGCCTTTTTTCTTTAAAAAATAATAATTAAAAAAATAAATAAATAAAAAATAAAGATAAAAAGATGCTACCCAGTTTTTTTAATATTTATCCAAATGGTTTTCAGGTATCCTGCACATATTGGTATTTTGGCCCATGCCAATAATAATTTGAAATCAGAACAAAACGAACACAATTCCTTCCAACAGAAGCAAATCCCAACAATGACATCCATTTTTGATCTTGGTGTTCAAATCACTCATAGGCACTATAAACTAATTCAACAAGTTATATACCTCATTCAAAAAGAGTAGCTGAGCAATATCTCAAGGTTTCTGACATATGTTGTTCTTAAGAGTTTCTTTTTTCTGATAGTTTATAACGAAAAATGGATCAATTTTTTTTGTTCATGTGCAGCACCGTGCTGCGGCACGCTATAGCTAAAGAATTTATTTTGCAATTCCAGATACTGAAATAACCACTAATGTGAAACATGGTGACTGCTCGATCACAGTCACAACTCTGTACTCTGAGCCACTCATGGTTTTTAGTTTGCATGTGCATAATTTTTGTTTGGTTGGTTGTTTTTTTGTGTTTTTTTTTTGTTTGTTTTTAATAGAAATTGTGCATGAAATATCCAATGGCTTATTCTGGTATATCACCAACCTATAACAGGAAGAATTTTTAGTAAGCACCTATTTCTCTAAGTTGTTACTGACTGACCCTCTCTAAAATACTAATACTTGGAACCTTTGAAATTTTTCATAAATGAACAAGAAGCCATGAGTATTAAAAGTAGCTCTAGGTCTGATTTCAGGAATATGACTCACTTCTGCAGGTAACTCTATTACTAATGTGAGTTTTTTCTTTTAGAAAGAACAATACACGAATTATATAGCAGTCATCCAAATGTCTCATTTTTCTATTTAAAATCTACAAGTCATCATCTCTTCACTTTGCTGTCCAGTGACTGTAAGTGACTGTAAGTGACTTATAACCTAGAGGAGGTAAATAACATGTTGTATGTAAGAAGGATTTTGCTGTAAAACACATGAAAAAAAGGTATCTATAAACTGAATGTCACGGCAAATAGTCATTCTTGTGCAAAATTCATGGCCTGCATTTAATTTCTCCAAGAGATATGTTATACTATTTCCAAGTGACTGAATTAGTCAACTAGCAAATGAATGGGAGAAACAATATTATTAAATGTTATTTCTTCCCCATGACTAACATGTTATTATAAGCCAGGGAAGATTGGACAGATGGATGGAGATTCACAAAGCTGCATTAGTCATTTGCCATTTTCAATCTCTGTATATCCCCAGATTATTGAGAATAAATATGCAAGGAGAAAAGCACAAGTAAAGTAAATCAGCATCTTTCCCTGGGCTTAATCGAGCTCTGCTGATTTACTAGCGCACGACATTCTGAAACACTGTTTCCTGTAAAAAATATTTATAGAACAGATGAGAAATCAAATGCCTTCAGCGTGAAATGTAATTGAATTTGATAGTATTAGTAGGAATGGAAATGGCACGAAGTTTAGACAAGCGCCTTGCTAATACTTGCCCTATGTTCACGTCTTGAGAAAAGTATGAAAGCAACCTGAAAATGAACAATGTGTGTTGCAGGGTGGTTGAGACCTGCACCACCTTTTTCAGATGAGTAAATAAGAGCCATGTGATTTCTCCCACAGGGTCATTTATTCAGCTGGAGGTCAACCAGAATCAGCTCTGAACAACATATGCATTGAAATGGCACTGGGTGACATTTCGATCCTTCTGCTCATCTTGAGTAGTTTACTCATTCGAGAGTCTCATTAAAATCAGCATTAAAATCAGCATCACTAAGTACAAGCCCAGATACTTTTCAGCAGTCTGATGAAATATAAGAATCAGAGTTAGTGGGAACTAGAGATACCAATGGGAAAAAATGGGTGTAGCATTTTTCCATCGGATAATACAGGTGGTTTTTTTGTTTTTGTTTTTGTTTTTTAAATAGATATGTTTCAAGGGGGATAAATTCAGTGATTTTTCTTGGGGGAATGAGGACAAAAACCTTCTTGTAACATATATTCTGTTTGATGCTTTCACAGTGAGCTCACTTCCATCACCTTTTTTATCATCCAGCCAGGGCTGACTCTACTGATACGAGTTTTCTTGAAGACAAACAATTTGTAAAGCAAATTCTAAATTGACAAATATCAATTCCCCTGTAAACTCAACTTCAAAATTCACATTTATCTTGTTGAGAAAAGAACAGTACTATGTCACCTTAAGTCTGTGTCCAGCAACACTTTCATTTTAAATATTAAAAGCTCAAAGTGTTTGCAAGTATCATGCTGACCAAGAACTAATTCACAGAAATTTTGGTTAATAAGGCAGGTGCTGTATGAACTAAGTATTTTTTATTATTATTTTAACATGATTTCTATTGTCTCTGCAGTATTCTTACACATTTGGACCTTAACTTCACATTTCCTATGTCTCCAATGTTTCACTAATCTTCATCTAATCTCCTATTCACAAATGGGAAATGATCATAATGCAGTATCATATCACCACTATCATAACTTAATTTTGTTAAAGCACTTCTGCGGGAAGTTTATAATTTATTAAAAACCTTTATCTATTCTTTAATCATCTCTTCATTGTAATTGATCCTCTAGAGCTAACAGAAATTCTTCCAAGAGGCTGTCTGAATAAGATTGCTTCAGAACAATGAAAGGTATAAAGGAGCCCATTAAAATTCCCTTTGGCCTTTTTTTTTCATTAGATAGAGGTACAGGGTGGGCTTGTCCATTAGGAGAATAATGCTGGGTTGTGCAGCTGGGAGTGGGGAGCTGTGTGACAGGCAGTTCCTGCGGGACTGCTGGGGACACCAGGGAGCAAAGAGAGCGTCCAGGTGACCTTTCCAATGCGCAACGAAACAAAGACAAGAAGAGGCAAGGTCTGGAAGCTCACTCTGTGAAGGGACCAAGGCCAGAAAGTTTTGGAGGCTGTAAAGAATGAGATGGAGATTTCCTCTGGTCGTATAACACCCGCTCAGAAACCCTGAGCTGTTGTTCATGGATGAGTACTGGAGGAAGATGAGCACAGGATATCGTGCCATACACCAGCTCAGGGCTGGTCTTGTAGCAGTTGCAAATGTCTGCTCACCGTAGGATCAGAAAGTAAAAGTGTGTTGGTGAACTGCAGGTAGGAGAAATGCGTCAAAAAGCTGTGATCCTGACTGACTTTGAGGGTGCAGGATCATTAGCTGGGGGTGCTCTAGAGGTTCAAAGACAGATTTCACTGAAAAGAAGCACCCAGGCTTCAGATCATTGCCTGGACCCTCCCAGACAACTTGAAAAACTCAGCTGAGTAGCTCGAGCAAATTATCTTCCCCATGAGACTCACTAATCCAGTTCAGGTGAGCTGTGTGAAAAATAACATCTTGTTTATCATGCTCTTACCATTTTCAGAATCAGGTCTTCAAATATTAAAACAAAATTTTCAGAAGTGGTCACAAAGCTGATTTATCATCACATTTTTTTCAGAGAAAAGCAAGCCTCTTCAGTTCTTATTTGACTCTTAGTTCAGAAACTTAATGTATTTCTCCTATCCAAGCTCCTTCTATGGAAGAGATTTCTTGAAACTTTTTTTTTTTTTTTTTTTTTTTTTTTTTTTATCAAAGCCAAGCTCCACTGTATGTTTCTTGGTTTAAGCAGCAGAAACTTTCAGAGAAACAGATTTCAAGTGCTGCTTGGAACAATTGAGTCAGATTTGGTAATATTTTAATCCCTGTCCCAACTTATGTGACAGCTCCTGAATTTCTCTGTGTTTTTATACTTCTCATTCCTGTCTTTGGAGGAATCTGAAAATGTCTGAAAATGAAGATCTGCATTTAACTAGCTCTTGCACTCATTTGAATAGGGAAAAAAAAAAAAAAAAGAAAAGGAAAGAAAAGCTCAGTTCAGATTCAGTTCTAATAATGTGCTGCACCAGGAGGGGAGTTTTTCCAACTTTATTTAAATCCTCTCCTCTATCCTTGAAGTGAACACATTAATATCCCTGTAGTAGAGCGAATTCCCTTGACCTTGGAATAGTAAAACCCTGAGCACGGAAGCACACAGGCAAGAGAAACCTCGACTTCTATTTAGAGGAGCACTTCAGCGAGCAGGCTCGGACAGCAAGTAACAGTATCATCTGACCCCTGGGCAAAACGCAGTCATCCTGGCAAAATTGTTGAGCAGTGGGGACATGGGAGGAGCAGCCCCCTGCAGAACTGGGCTCCGATGGCTTGTGTAACCAGCACACAACCTGAGGCCAGCTCCGTGACACAACCTGTGCTTCGGGGGGGGGGTTGAAAATAAGCTGGCAGCAGGAAAATTAGATGGAGAGTGCAAGGCATGAATGCCTTAGAAACCATCTGAAAAGGTGAAATATTTCTTATTTTAGAGACCACAACCTTTCATATTTCTCTTAACCTCTTAACCTAAGAAGTGACATGAGCTCCCATAAAAAGATGCTTTGTGTTGTGGCTTAGTTAATAACAACTGGCAGGCATAATTGTGAAGTATCTGTTATGTGGGAAAAGGACAAGTAACCCTACATGTCACCCAAACCTTTGGAAATGCTGTTTCTCTGGAAGACAGCTTATATTTCATGCTGGCCATCATGGTCTTTTATCTAAATGCACAAGATTGGAGTCAGGTGCCCAGATGTATATACAGACTGCCAACAAGTCATGAGTTGCACAAAGTTTAGGTGTTGCTAGTGAAACTTTCCAAAGTAGTTTTCTCCTGCAATGGTTCTTTAAAGCATTCTCAAGTCTTTCGGAAGGTATTCAGAGAAGATCAGGTATCCTACCAGAAGAACCCAGTGGGTCCCTGACTCAGAGGACCAGCACTGAGGAGTTTGTTGTGCCCACGCCCCAGCAGAGCCCCAGGGACTGGATGCTGCTATTGAAGCTCGGGTGGGAGCTGAGTGGTTGTGTGCAGGCAGAGGACTCTGGTTTGGATGGTGTGGGGGTGTGAAATGAAATCATAACAGGACAGGTGACGGGCACTGCCACTTTCATCAAGTCCAAGACTGAAGCAAAGCATTGAGGCAGCTCTCCTGGTCCTCAGCACAACCTGCCAGGCTCCTGTGATGACCTGCAGAACATCTGCAACCCACTCCTGGGCCCCAGGAAGAAGAGGCAGGATGCGAGGCAGCCAGCAGGGACTGACACAAGGCACTGAATGTAAATGCAGGAGGTAAATGTCAACCTGTCAGCCTGTTAATTGAGCCTCAGAAATGAAAACGTCTCAGTTTGGTGGTCTTGGACTGCCCCAAGGAGCTGCAGAGTCAAGTTCTTCTCTTTCTCTCAAAGCAGAGAGTTTAGTAGGCTGCAAGCTGAGCTGCTACAAACTGCCAGGTTATCTTTTAAAATCCCTGGGCAGGAAAAGGTGGTCAGAAATGGTGAGCTGGCTTTGGCAAGTGACACCTGCGAATCCTGTGCTAGCTGATGCACCTCAGCTGGTTTTAAAAATATCAAACAGACGTTCAATTTCTCATCAATATTTTAAATCAAACATCAGGTACAACCTGGGACAACTGGCAAGAGGAGGGAAAGCTGCATTGTTTGGACACGGTACAACGTTAGTGAAAGAGCACTTCTAAAAAGCAGAGAACATTAGGCTGTATTTTTTGTCTTTGTGTGAAAGCTTCTAACGACAGCTTTGATGCTAAAATGAGAGGGAAAGCTATTGCCAGATTTGGCATTATTTATTACAGGTATTACCGACTGAGCACTTCCAGACTCACTGAACACCTCGAGCAGATTGCCTCTTCTGCAGCTTGCTCCCCGTAATTGTTATGATCCGTATGTAACTCCGCAGTTGTCTTTTATTTACATAGATATATTGCAGTAAATGAAGGACTTGTGACTTCCACAACATACACGACATGACCTTGTGTGCAAGCAGCAGCTAAGCGGAAAGCAGAGCTCCAGCAAAGTCTTCGGCTGTTTCAGGGAAAGGAGCCGTGCCAAGAATACAGAAATAGGGGAACAATTTCTCTCCATTCAAAAGAGGTCAAAAACTGTGGGGCAGAACCTCTGCTATCTGAAGCCTGGTTCTGCACAGAGCTCAACAGAAGGTACCACGCAGGGGCTTCTCTGGAAGCTGGAGAGCCAGAGCTCCACAGAGGAGCTGATTCCACAGGCAAACACACAAATCAGGATCCTACGAACTGCAAAGGAGGGTGTGATTCACACCTAAATTCACTAAGGAGCATAAGGGCTTGCAATGAGTCTGGAGCCTTTGCTCTGTTGAGTTCTGCTCATACTTTTCTGCCTTCCCTCTGCAAACCAGGTTTGTGTTCAATAGCACTTACACGTTCAAACATAGGGGCAACAGCATCTTCCCCTTCCCAACCTCAGAGAGCAAACCTTGGATGTTTAAAAATATCTCCATTTGCAGTGGTCCCTAAAAATTTCCTTGGGGAAAAAAAAGTGTGAAAGGCAAGATACTTGTACAGCAATTTTAATCAGACCAAACTGAGGCAGAGGACTGATTACAAAGTTATTTAGATGATGCGCTTCTGTCTACAGCTTTGTAATCAAATGGCAGCTACTATTCAGCCACGTAATAACCAGACGACTGTACATCTGCCTTGCTGTGCACAGCTATAACGAATGCATGGCTAATGTTTTTGAACCTCTGTGAGCTAAATTCTCCATAATTAGCTCAGATACCGTGAGGATTTTTCAGCGCCCAGGCTAGCCACATTTATATTTACATTGAAGTTGTCCGATCTTTTAATGTCCTTTTGGAAACAGACAAGGATTTATCAAAAGCACAAAGTACACATGGGATAATCTCAGAATAAATGGACACATCAAGGAAGTTCACTTTCTGTGAATACTCGCTTATTGGAGTCAAAACTGTGCCTGAAGCAGAAAGCAGTGGTTTTTATGTGCCATGCTCAGATCTAACACAGCCACCAAAAGAGGCCAGCCTTCTGGTAGACATCACAAGTAGACAAAACAGCCAAAAACTGGCAGCAGGCTGGAAATCAGTTTGCAGAGACTAAGTGATTTGCTAGCTTGCATATGTAGCCTAGAAGGATGAAGGACGAATGCTCATTTCCTCAGAAGATATGAGAAAGTCAGGGTGATTCTTTGGTTGTTTTTTTCTTTTTTCTTTTTTTTTTTTCCTTTTGCTGAACCTAACATGGATGAAAAATAATCCTTTTCAGTTCACCTGACCTAGTAGTAGGCTCCCTCCACTAACACTATTTTGATAACACTATGCTTGGATTTACTTCAGACGTTAAGATGTTTAACATGTGTAAAATTGCCACTACAAAAATAAATAAATAAATAGGTAATGGGTTTTCTAGAGACAGAACAAAGCACTTCACAGCAGAAGAAGCTCAGCAGGTGACCAGACACCTTGCTAGAGAGGGGATTCCCAAGCTTTGCTAAAGCCAAGGCTTCCCACCTAGTGCACAAATAGAACTAAGAGTTATTGATTCAGAGGAGCTATTAAAGGCTGCTTCGCCTGGGTGTATACAGGCGATATTACTGCTATAAAGGCACGTGTTAATGTATTAAGCAGAGCCCATATCCACGAAGTCACTCATGTCTTCCATAAACTTGTATGCAGAGATGAAATTTCACCAAGGACAGCAACATCTGTTCCTTTAGATCACATCGTTACTGCTATGCAAACATAAGGCACAAATTGTCTTCAAGTTATTTGGGCTGGAAAGCAAGAGGTCTGCTGCTGCTGAAATCACCTCACAGTTATGATACAGCAGTGAGACTTTGGGATGTGCAAGCATGTGAGGCTGTGCCTCATGGATTAACTCTCAATAATTCAGTGCTTCAGGTGCAAAAGCCACGCTGCTAACATTGCTAGCCACTCCGCCTCATGGCGCTGGCAAGAGCAACACAGCTCGTAACTCACCACCTGGATGAAGCAGAGGTGGAACACTGTGCTTCCTCCCCTTCCTCTGGAAATTGTCAGTGCCATGGTTTATTTCTAACCTCTTTCAAAACTACAGTGCATTGTAATTTCTAGCACAGCCAAAGAAAAATCCATCTTCTCTATTTTTTCATGTTCAAACCAAGGAATCCCAAAGGGTTTCATTTTCACACCCCTATTGTTTTTCTTTTATGTGGCTCATATCAGTAGCGATCTGATGTCGCATTCCTCATGGTGATAACATTCTTTGCTGTCAGTATGGATTTAATCTATGAAAATTATACAGGGAGATTGTATTTCCATATGGAAGTTGGTTTAATTAATATTTTCTTCTTAATGCCCCAAAGGCCAAGATCATATTGTTTAGAAAGAAAAATTAAAAAGATGTATTGAAGTTCTTATTAGCAATGTAGCATTGAGATAAAGAGAGAGTGTAGGAAAGAACCAGGTGCACAGATAAGCAAACCCAGACCATTCCCCAAAGCCCAGGTACTTGCACCGATATCAAATGACCTCAGTGTGGACGTGGTTTCTGGCATCATGGAGTATCCCACCCCTTTTCTGGCTTCTGGGAACCATGGGCATAACTGAAATATCTGGCTGTGTTGGCAAAAGGTCAGAGTCTACACCTGATTTTAGTCTCAGATGAAATGTTGACCCAGTCCTATATGGCATGACAACAACCAGAGAACACATCACTCAGTCCGCTTCTTTCTGTTCCTGGGGAGATGATGGGTGATATGCAAAATGCCACAAATTCAAGCATCCTCAGGGATATTAGAGTCAGATAAGGACTCTCAGGGTGGTCAAGGACTGCAGTATGCAGCTGCCTGGAGGACACCCATACAGACGTCCCATGGGAGAAGATAACAGGCAGTTCTGTGCCAACCAGGAGCTTCCTGTCCCAAGGAGATTTTCCTTGTCCAGCCAACCTCTTTTAGCCAGTCTGTGTCCATTTTCACCTTGAGCACACACTACACATCTACGCTTAGCACTCCCTTCCTTGGTATCTCCAAAAATGAAAGGAAAAGACAATGCTGTTTCACTGCTCATGGTGGTTTCCCCTGAACCTCCCACTCCACAGAGCTGCTTTGGACTGCAGTGAGGAGCACCTCCCAGCTCCCCTGAATATCAGCACCATGGCTTGCCCACTCTGGCCAAAGCCAAGCAAATTGTTTTTTTTTCTTTCCAATAGGGCTTAACAGGGCTTAGTCGAATCAAAATCTTGACTTGCCCTTATAAATGGGTGTCTCTGCCCAAAGCATTAGTGGGTTGAAGAGAAAAAATGGTCTCTTTCACTGATGGCTGGATGGTTTGACTATCTTAATTATATCTCCTAGAAATGGGAGCTTTTGCCACATTTATACAATCCCTTTCTGTAGAAGAGAAAAGCATTTTAGGGAGAAAATGTCCTTCATCAAAAGACCAGTCCCATTTTTCCTGTTAATTGAAATCATTCGGCTGCTGATGTTTGTTAGGCATTGCTTTCAAGAGCTTAACAATGAAAGTGCATTTTAAGCCACAAATGCAATGGTCACTACAAAAGACTACATTAAATGCATGCTGATTTAGTGAGCGTCTGTGGATCTTATTTACAAAATAAATAAATAAATTGTCAATGATATAATGTCAAATGTAAAAATTAAGGAAAGATAAGAGATAAAGTTGCATATGCAGATCTAGCCTCCATGTGGAGCTGTTTCTGATGCCATTTTTAATTTCGTCATACTTTTTCATTATTCCAAGTCCTCTGGCTCATTCCTTGCACACAGAATGGAGACCATTGCCTTAATAAGAGAAAATCAATATTTTGCTTTTTAGTATTTTTCAGTGTATCCTCTGAATCCTTAGTTATTGTGTGCTCCTCAAACTCTGTTCAAAAAATCAAACGTATTTACCTCCCCAGTGAATTTTCTGTGTGAAGGAGGGATGCTTTTACAAACTGAGAGCAGCTGCATAGAGCGCTCAAGGTCGAAAGTCTCCACTAATTGCCGACATTGTTTCTGAAACATCAGTTACAGTACTTTTATGTTACTCAGCATTATCAATGGGTTCTGGGTCTGGTACTCTGCATGCAGCTGTAAGTGCTTGGCAGTTGTGTAACCACCAGGGGCTCAGGATGTGCACCCAGAAATCAAGGAGCACCAAACTGGAGACTGCTCATGGAAAATCTGACTTACGAGACAAATCCACTAAAACACACTGCCATGTCTCATGCAATGGAACACAAAGCCTGGGATATTCTGCTCTGCATGATGAAAATCAGGCACTCAAGAAAGGCAACTGTAAAATCTTGGTACATGAGGCAAGAAGCTGCCTCAAGCTAGTCCTAAGGAGAAAAAGCATCCCTCCTTCACCAAGCAGAGGAGTGCATCTCTGCAGCTTTGCTGAAGTTCAGGAAAGGTCTTACTGAGGAGACATATCCACCCCTCCATAATCCAGAATCCAAAACACAGTTCTAAGGATGCTTCTTAAAGGACATGAACAAGTTTTCCTCTAAATCTCAGAAAGAGGAGGAGAAGGAAGAGGACTCCGGTGTGGTAATGACTTCCCAGCCCTCCCCACCACCAGTCTTCCTTTGGTCCCATTTCCTTCTCCCTACTCCTGCCAGATAAAAGTGCTCAGGCATTGCTCCATAGGGTCCACACCAGAGCTCCCCAACTACGTGTGCTGCCCCTGGGCTGTGGTTCATTAGGGAAAGATGGGGCTGGAGCTATGGGCATGAGAGCTGTGCAGGGCCAGCCCCACCTGCTCACTGCCTTCCCACTGCCACCAGCTGCAAGCCCAATAACAGAATTTATGGCCAGCCAGATGTTGTTACTGCCAGATGCCAGCCAAAACTGTTTGTTTTCATCCAGAAAAGCGCTGTGAAATCTGTGAGCCAGAGCCCTTCCTGCAGTCAAGACTTGAAACATCTGCTCCGTTTTGATGATGACCCCAGTATAGAAGAGCTCCACTGGTGGGTGCTCCATTCATTAAGCTGACTTAGTGGAAGGCTGGGAATGTACCAATTTGCCTGTGTTGAGTCTTAATAAGATGATTAGCATGGAGCACCTTCCTTGCTTAAAGCACAAATCATGACGATCGTAAGAAAAGGAAAAAAAAAATACATATGAATGGTGTAAGAGGAACAATCTGAAAAATCATAACTTTGTACTGTTGGCTACATCCATCCTGCTAAATAAAATGACACACAAGCACAAAGTCAAGACGTGGGCCATAATCATCTATGCTCCTTAATTGGAGGTGGATTTCCTTTGGTCTGCTCCAAAGAGTGCTTTCCCAGACAGGGCTCTAACACTGCTCAGACAACAGCACAGGGCAGGGACATTGCCCAGTAGGCAGAGGCAGGTCTCCAATTCCATTTACTAACACAGAGATATCTGTATTGATCCACTCTAGCAAAACTTTTGTGTCAGACAGCTGACTTACCAAGTTGTTATCCACCCATAAGAGTATGGGAAGACTTTTTCAGCAACAAAGAGGTGCTTAGTTGTTAGAGGCTGTAGATTGGATGCTCAGGGTGAAAAACTACAGTTTGTTACCATTTCTGTGAGTGGCATGCTAAAAAGCCAGGCTCTTCTTGCCAATATCTAGTGCTAAAGAATCAGTTTTGAAAGGGATAGGGGGAAAAATGGTTTGTTTTTACATTTCTGGAAGGTAATTATTTCTGCAGCTGCAGTACTTTGCCATTTATCTCCTTTATTCTTACAGCCTTTCATAGCTCAGGGACAAGGGCAAATGTCTGTGTGACACGGGTGATCGTAAATCAGCCCTGCTGTTCCATCCATCATGGCACTGATGGCAGCAGTGTGTGTCCTGCCTCCACGCAGCCGGTTGTGGCATGCAAAGCTCCCTGGCATGCAAAACTCCCTATGCTGAAACAAAACTCAGACACTGCACAGCCTTAGTGAGGCTTTTAACATGTCCATACTCTCAGGAGTTGGACTCTGTGATCTTTACAGTTTTCTTCCAACTTGCAATATTCTACAATGCTGCGGTTCTTTCACCCTCCTTCTTGCATTAATTGGTGGTTGTCAATTTAAGTCACTTCCCAAGGGACTCAGGAGTTACAGCACGTAATGCTGTGTCAGAGACTTGGTGTGGATTGAAGCAGCCCTGAAACAAGAAGGAAAACTCTCATCTCTGGCGGAAATCCTTTTAGAACGTCTGCTCTGTGTGTATGAGAGCACAAGTTGTTTCCAATAGCGGAGACCAGGAAAATGAGAGGTGGTGAAGTGGCACAAATACCTTTAGTAATTGAAGGGGGGAGGGAGGTATTCACTACTGTCTCCTGTAAAGAGAGACAAATTTCTCAGGGCAGAAATCTTAAGGCTTGAAGAGCGTGAATTTCTGTTTTGAGAGGACCTGTGGGTGACACCTGCATTTCCTCCCATGGCTGTGGAATTTGGCACTACAGAAGAAACACTACAGAAGGAAAAAGCTTTGGGGCAAAAACAATGAAAACTATTAGCAGTGGAGAAGCTGGAATCTTGACTGGTGCCTTATCTGCTACTCTTTCAGTAGAACTAATCCTTCATGGCTTTTAGTCTCTAAAATTCAAGCATCTAATCACAACCACGTACCTAGCCTCCCAGAAGGGTGGCACAGAGTTTCAGGAGCTGATTCATCCAAAGCTAAGATACAAGGAATGAACCACTCTGGAGATGTTCCAGACGAAACTTCTTTCCCAGAGAATCCCCCGTGTATCCCTCCCAAAGTCCTCAGGTCAGTGCCGTTTTACACCAGTTGCCCAGCCCCAACAAGGCCCAGCCACTGCTGAAATTAGTCTGTAACTTTGCAGATTGTTCAGTGGCTATGGCAGAAAAGAGAAATT
Organism: Netta rufina; assembly: GCF_964035555.1. NCBI lineage: Eukaryota > Metazoa > Chordata > Aves > Anseriformes > Anatidae > Netta > Netta rufina. Next base: position 63,158,178 of record NC_140128.1, on the reverse strand, counting down.
CCAGTTTGGAACAACAACAACAAAAAGATTTTACACTTCCCTGACCCTTCACTGCATCAAACTCTCTCATATGTTTCCTGTCCAGCGTAGAAATATCAGATCAGAAAATGCAGCCTGGGGTCCCTAACAGCCTGACAGAGCAAACAGGGACCTCTGGCCTGGTGATGGGAGCAGGTGAGCATCTCTGCCAAAAAGAGTGGGTGCTCAGCACTAGGGAGAATCAGGCCACAGACAGTCCCGAACTTCTCATCTCAGGTTAATGAAAGCACTAGCGTGGATTTCAGATGGCTGCTTCGTCTCAAGAGACCTACCTCCTACACAACAGATTGCTCTTCTGTATTATACATCCCAGGGTGATATTAGCCTGTTTTATTGTGAAAAACATATTACCATTATTTCTTATGTAGTGCCTCCTGAAGTTCATTTCAAGGAAGAAAAAAAAAAAAAAAGAAAGAATGCTCGGGAGCCATTTTCCAGGCTGATTATGCTGTGTTTCCCCATTATTCCCACCCAATCTTGTAATACTCAGGCATATACAATGGTCCAAATGATTGCTTGTTTCTCTATACACTTGGAACTGCTAAACACAGACCTTGCAGCACTATCTTCAAACCAAAATTGTCTGGGTTGTTTTAGGTGATGTCCGCAAACTTCATAACACTGCAAATTCTGCTGGTGGCAGCCAAATCCATGTTCATTTAATGCAGGCAAGACAAAGAACTTTTGTAAGTGTCAACCAAAGGCTTTAATGAGGAAATAGCAAAAAAAAGCAACTGAAATGTTAGCTTGTACAGACTGAATACTCTAGGGCTGAAGCAGTATTAAATGCCCATCAATTTTATCCTGTGTAATGGCCTCGGGGATGCTGGCACAAAAGACACTGATAATGAAGACATTCCTATTTGGATATACACCAAAATATTCATTTGTTCCCCTAATTAAACTTTCATATAGGATTTTTGGTTTGGTTGGTTTCTAAGATTATGCTGTGCTGTGCATTCTGAGTCTGAAATATTCATAGCTGCACAGCCCAAATTCCTCAGATGCTCGCAGTCTGTATCTTTCACAACAGCAACCACTGCCATTATGATACTGCAAATCTCCTTTATCTGCATGGAGAAGCACCGGAGTCAGATGAGTCTGGGTCTGTTGCCTGCAGGTGATCGAAGTTCAGTACAAGCACAAGGTTTTTTTTTCCTCCTGACTAGAGTGTTAACAAAACTCAAGTTGATGGCCTGACTTAACACCCCGCTAGCCATGACAACCTTCAGCTTATTTTCACCTTCGGTGATGCTCTTTGGGAGGGAACGGACTGCAGGAAGGTTGTCATTACTGGTCCTGATGCTGTCATTTTGCCATGCCCATTGCATGTCAAAAAGTCTACCTAATTTCCCTCTTTTCTTTTGCCAGACTTCTCTTTGATTTTTACTGGGAAGGAAATGAAGTTCCACTCCCTGTGCTGCAGTCTGTGTAACTCTTCCCAAAAGTGGGAAAAACAGTCTGGGAAGGTTCAAGAGCATTACAGTCCTGCTGAACATACACAGCCCAATGGGGAATATATGGTATGCTGCCCCAAAGCTAAAATTACAGTATTTTTACTCACTGGTATGTGATTTTATGCATAACATTTACCCATGATGGTGTTATATGGAAGACTAGGAAATGTAATTTGTCATTAAATGTGACTATAAAGCTCATCCAATGCATGGAATCACAGGGGCTTCGTGATGGTTTTGAAGTGTATGCTAGAGTTTTGCTCAGTCTAAAGTAGCGTCTCCAGTGATGAGACACATCCATCCTTTTCTTCTGGGAGATGGCATTACACCGTGCATCTCAAAACTTTCTCTTTTCTTTTTCTTCTTCTTCTTCTTTTTTTTTTTTTTTTTTTTTTAATATTCCTTTGTATTTAGGGAAGAAGCAACAGAAAAATATCAGGTTGTACAGCAATTATCTTGCTGTGAACCAGGACCTTCTGCAACCTTTCTCTGAGCTTCCCATTTGTATTAATATCAAGGTCAGATGTCTGCCTCTGAAAAATTCTGCTGCCTGTCCCTGCTAAGCCACTGGTCTCAGTAACCTCTCTGGAATCACTTCGTTGTGCTTCGTCTTTCTTTTTTACAGGTGTCGTTGGGGAATGGGGAGTATTTACCGCTCTGTTTCAGATGCGTAAATAGGGATTTTGGAACCTCTGCAATTTTTATGCTGCTTTACCAGGGGCATTGTTTGTTTATTTTTATAGCTACTGAAAGTCATACAGCGTGGTAGCTGGGAGACAGAGCTATTCAAAAGACCAGTTCACATTAACATAGCTCATGAGATATTCCAGCAGTAGAGTTGCACTCACATTAAGCGGCTGATGTGCTCCGACATGAAATGTTCCTAAATCAATTGTTAATATAATGTCACAAAAATATGTAACAAATCCTTAGTGCTGAGCAAATTCAGACAAATGTATTTGAATATGATGCATTGAAGCCTTGAGCAAAAGAGTGAGATGCTTCTGGAGAACTATGCTTGGTAGGATTTATTGGGGACACAACGTGATATATCAAAGAAGGACTCCAAGGAGCCTCTTATGATTGTAAAATGGCCTTGCATGGGGAATCTGTTGCATGTAAAAGAGAAAAACTATATGCTGCTCACCTCATAATGGAAATAGTTCAGTCTTCAATTTGGATGGCAATAGAAATAGTGGAAGGAAAGCAAGACGGCTCAGGAAAGAACATGAGCTGCAAATGAAAGCCCATAAAATGTTGCAGTTTCTTCACATGAATAATGACTGACTGAGAGCTCCAGCCTTCCCTCTTCCCTCTTCCTCTTTCTCCTTATTTTGTTGCTGTTGTTGTTGTTTTGTTTTGTCTGCTTCAACCAAAGTTTTCTCTTACAAAAATCACAGTGCGAACAACAAAACTTCACTAGTGTCATGCTGCTGAAGGAACACACGAGCTGTCATCATCTATCACTGGCATCTTTCCTTCTCATCTGATGAAGCCATCACTGCCCTGCCTGTTATTCACACTGTCTTTTAATCTTTCCACCTTGCCATTTCCTCTGGTGGTGTGATGCCACTGTTTGATCTAGTCAAACGCCCCAAGTGAACAGTATCCAGCTAGGAAGAAAGGAAAAGGACAATGTATCTGGATTTATAAACCCTTCATGGCTTCACCATGATGAAAGACAAAAACCCAGATTCAAGCTCTGATATGGTTAAAGAAAATAAAGTCGAGGAATCAAGGAAAAGAAGTCAGTGATGGAAGATAAGAGGCCTCTGTCCCTGATTATAAACACAGACTGATCTGTGTCACTGCCAGGATGTAGAAGCAGACATACAGATTAGAGTGCTTGAGCTCAGAAAAAATAAAAAATAAAAAAAAATCACTGAATCATTTGTATGGCTGTCCCAAATAACAAAATACTGAATTACACCTCGTTTTAACTCTAATAATTTGTGCTTAGGTCAAGTGTAACTTCAGGACATCCAGCCCCAGAGTAACCTTTAAGCAATACAAGATGCAAGATGGGACGCAACCATCACATTAAGACATCCTTTGATCTCACTTTGCTTTTCCTATCACAGCACAGTGACAGAGGAGAAGCCCATATGTCTCCTTTTGACTCCAGGTACCTAGAGCAGCATGATGGCACCATAAAGCACACTGCAATTAGGCAAATGAGGATTCTTAACACACTGCAGTCTTCTACCCCTTTCATTAAGTCAACAAGGGAATAAAGTTGCGTATAAAAGTTCATAAAAATCCACTGCTTGAAACCTTCTTTTAACAAAACTGTTACAGCTTAACACTCTTAGAAGCACAACATATCAATCATAAACACAAAGTAAGATGTCAAAACTCATATTAACTCTTTTCCTCCCTCTTATCTGTGGCAAGCTGTTGCCACTTGTCATATTACAACATCTTCTTACCTTGGGGAAAGAAAAAAATCATGGCAAAATGGGTGAACCTGCAGAGTCACCAGTGTAACTGTACGCAGGACTCCTGTAACATGGCTATATCGTGTAAATAGTTGTGAATCAAGCAATGGGACGTGTCGTGGATGCTCTTACCACTCTATTATAACTTTCTTTGGCTACTAACAGAGTCTGTGCAGATTTCCCTACCCTGCTCTGCTCTCTACATTGGGAAAAGGAGGTCATGGGGCACAGCTGTGTCTTTTGCCTATGTTACGCAGAAAATAAAAGGCTGTTGGCATAAACCTGGGTGCAGCATTTCATGTTTCATTGGTCAGACCTCGCTTTCTGATTCTATTTTTTTCTCTTCTTCAATTGAAGAACAAACCTAGATGTTTCATTTTGGTTTGCTTTAAAGAGGAGATAAGAGAATCTGAAAATAGGAAACAAAAATTACACCACTTCCAAAGTTCCCGCAAATCCAACACCAAAGTTGGAATATAACATAATTTTATTTCCAAATTGTAATTGTAACAGATATTTTTGTTTTGGGTATTTCTTGTCAGCATTGTATCTTCCAATAGAAAACATTAATGGCAATGGAATCAAACTTTTCTTGCCTTTTTTTTAAGTGAAGAGAACGAACATGCCTTGGTTCTGAATCAACAGATCAACATCTGAATCACTATTGCTCAGATTTTGTCTTTTCTTATGCCACTTTTACTGTCACGTAAGTGATTTCAGAGATTTTTTTTAATGCAGGAACTTTAAAAATGAGGAACTTTAAAAATGGATGAGCATACCCACATTCAGCTAAATTATCATTTAAGAACATCTCCAAAGAAGCCGGGCTAAGAAAGCCTTGAAGTGCAGTCATGTCAGTAGCTCACACAGCTCAGGGGGAACATCATCCAAAGGTCCTCGTGGAAAACAAGGGCAAGAAGAGAAGGGAAAATATCTGCTGCCTATTTATCTCTGTGATCAGTACCGAGAGAGACCTGTTCTCCAAATATTCCATCAAAACGATAGCTCCTGCTAAATGCCTGGAGTGGCCCAGGCCTCAGCAGTGTTTGGCTGATGGAATTACAGCCCCTTGAACTGTGCCTCTGCCAGAAATATTTTGATATGAGTCTCAACAAAACCAGACTGAAAACTTCTCTTTACAACCTCCAAAAATCATCGATCCACTCCTCAAAGATGAGACTACTGTGTTCTTATCAAAAAGTAAAATAAATCAAGTTAACACACTACGAATATAGGAAGGCTGCAGGTTTATGGCTGTTTCAGTTTATATTACTACTAATAGACGAAGATGCTCAAGCAGAGCTCTAAAAGACTAATCTGGTAAGAGCTCCATCCTGAGGGATTTGCAGACCAAAAATAGCTGAACTCTAACATCTCAGCTGCAAAGCTAAATCTGGCAGGCAGGGAACTGGAAGTGCACCAAATTCAGCTCTGGTCCCACTGTGAACACAGGTTTACGCATTGCTGGCAGTAGCCACATGGCCAGGAGACCTGACTGCGGGTGGACAGCCCCACGGGGCCTCCAGCAGAGGTGGGGTGACACCTTCCGACGCCAGAGGTGGGGTGACATCAGAAGGACACTGCAGACACAGCCACCATGGGGACTGTGCTCCAAGTGCCCCCTTGCTCCACACGCAGCACCGAATGATTTCCAGACACAGGGAAATAAGGGAAGGCATTTGACAAAATCATTAAGGAGATAGGAAATAGCAAGTGGCTTCCCATGAACAAATATATTCTAATTTGGTTTAATTAGGAGGAAAGCTGCTCTTTGGTGTATTCTCACCTTTCTATTAACTGCATCAATTGAATTTGGGGAACACGCAGAGAGCAAATTGTCTGGCTTGATCCAGATCGTATCATGCAGCTCACAGGATTGTTTAGGGGCTGGTTAACAGAAAATTGTTATGTGGAAAAATAGGCAGACACCTCCCAGCCACCACAAGGACCTGGCTCTGTGTGGGGAAGGAAGAAGCTCCCGACATTCTGGCATCTGTTGAGTGAATTCCCCCTTCCAGCCAAAGATGCCACTCTGTCTGCTTTAGCTTGCATCTTCCTCATCCTCTTCTCAAGCCTTTTATTTCCTTTTCTGCCTTACACCCATAACACTATTACTATTATTTCCTCTATTTGTAGGCTTCTCCCTTCCTGAACCTTTCTGCCCCAATCACCCACACATTATTTCTGCTCCTTTCTACTCCAGCAAAATTTCAAGGGACTCTCCTCCTTCTCTGACATTTTGGTGGCACGTATTGACTATTAATTGAGGGTATTAACATGGATTAGAGGGAGATGACAATATAAGTCAAGAGGAATCCATCTTTTCTTGCTCAGATCACAGGAGCTTCATTGCCATGGGTTTGTACAGCTCCTGGCACAACAGTTTGCCGTCTCAGTCACAGCACTGCAGAGAATGAATGAGCACTGCAAAATCTATATGGTGGCTTTACTGCGGTGCTTCTTGTCGAAAGCCAGGTGCCTCCACTAGCTTAATGCAGGATTAACAGATTTCTGCCAGCTAATTGAACACCAGTTAGCTGTTGTGTGCCTTTCCCTAATCAATCTCTCTATAACTAAACCCCACAAATCTGCTGATTGCACTTTGCTAAAATAACATCCCAGCTTTAACTCAGAAACCTGAAGCAATTCATAGAGAAAGCCAAACTCGGTGAACATCCAGTTCCTTGTTAAGGATGATCTTTGAGATGCTTTGTCACAACATGTTGAAGGCAGGATTCAGCTCACCTTCTACTGCGCTTTGGATCTGTTGGTGAGTCTGAAGTTTGTAATGTCATGGATTTGCCCACATGATCACAGGTTGGAAGACTGAATTTACACAAGAGCGTTGCTTGTAAATCCACTGCATGCTTTTTGCTGGCAGTTATATTCATCACAAACGATGCAGCAGCACACTGATCCAATGATACTGTTTGGGCAAACCTATCTAGATGGTTTCCAGCCCAGGATCTGCATGATGGGTACCCCACTCATCAGTCATGCAAAACTTGCTGCTAAAGTAACAAAGCTCTGGGTCTAGGGACTTGCAGGCCAGTTGCTAGATGCTGTATGAGACAGCAGCCCATCTTCTGGCCTTTCTGGCTTCTGCATAATCTCCCAGTCTGATACTTCAGTTCTTGCATCCCTTAAATTTTTCAGTCCTCAGCTTGCTGTGACTTTGTACCAGTGTCCCGTGCCTATTCCCAGGTCCAGCCAAATGTGCAGTGCCTGGGAGCAGTGCAGACCCCACTGGGGCACAGGACCTGGCTGGAGTGAAGAACCTGCCTGGAGCTTTCATCGGGCAAATGGAGGGTTGTTGGGTTCGCAAAGGAAAACAGCAGCCTGCCATCCAGAGGTGCTGATCCCGAGCAACAACGCTTGATCCTGGGTCCTGCAAAGGGCAACCTGCTGGTAATTCCTTGGTCAAGACACCCCTGGGAAGGGAGGCTGTGGGGATGAGAAAATGACACTGGGAGTCCCCATGGGGGGTGTCTGGGAGCAGACTGGTGGGCAGCTGTCTCCCCGTGTCACCCTGTGCAGATCTCCTGGGTCTGCAGGCCTGCCCGACTTCATTAGTGGACGGTGTCACGGGCAGACAGCCCTGCATCCCAGCTGCCTGCTGGAGTTCATTATACGTGCACGATATAAACCCCAGCACGAGGCAAATATGAGGGACAGAAAGGTATTAATAGCAGGATTCATTAGCTTGACTTCCTCGGTTTTTCTGTGGGCAGCAGGTCACTGTGCCGCTATTACAGAGGTCGGGGCATCTCCATTGCAAATAGGTTCCCTTTAGAAACTGCTTTCTTCAGTTATTCAACAAAAATGCCAGCGATTACTCTGTCATAAACAAAACCACTGTGCTGCATACTAACATCAGCCTTAGGTTTCACCTCCCTTTAAGTCTTCATTCATAGCCTGGCATTTCAGGGCACAATTTGAATTTATAATAACATCATCCAAGACCTATTTTATGGATTATAGTTCCATTTGGAGCTTTTTCAGTCATACCAGAGTAAATACTGGATCATCTTTGCAAGAAACTCCAAATTAATATATCTGCCAAACTTTCTGACTGAATAAAAATCACTTCCTACTACTGGGAAGTAGGCAACCTCTGCTCTGAGCATGAAGAAAAAGTAAAAGAGAAAAGAAACGAAAACAAAAAAAAAAAAACACAAGTTTTTCTTTTTTCTTTTTTTTTCTCCTTCAGCACTAAATTTATTGACAGCCACTCAGGCCTAGTGAGGAAACCATCCTTTCACTTGTCACTTCTGTGCTGTCTGGGTGGCTTTGCCCATCGGCGGCCTCGGCTGGTGTGTGTCAGAGCTGCTTGGCCATCACACCTCTCCTCCCTGGCATGAAGGCTGCCCATGCTCTCTGCCCACCCCAAAACATTCGGAGCAAGGCCCTGGGGTTCATGGGCTTCGGTTCTGCCAAGCTGCCTGCTTTTGATGCAGCTGCTTTGATTTACAGGAGCTGAAAGGCTCTCACCATGCGCACTCGGGCAGCCACATGACAGGTATATTTATGTGGCCTTCATTCGAGATTGTTTTAGCATACCCTTTGTACCAAAGCAGTTACCCTTACTAGGTTAAGAGAATTCAGTCCCAAATATCCCAGAGGATGCATTTTTTAAACAAAAGATTATTGATTTTTTGGTGTGTTTTTTTTTTCTTTTCATCTCTGAATTTTAAAATTTAAACTTTTTTTTTTATTTCTCTAAAGCTCTCCATTGCATGACTGGCATTTTGACCATCCAGCTACAAGCATCTCTTGACTGATATCACTGTCCTGCTGCATTTAATGCACAATCCCACAGCCCACAGCATCCTACCAGTAGAAAGTAGTCAGTCTTATCAAGGCCAGATAATGTTACACTGTCCTTATATTTCCATTATACATAAGACCCAAATATCCTGAAAAAAAAAAATCAGCTTACTAAAAAAAATTAATAATAAAAAAAAAAAAGAGGTAGAGAAAAAAAGGAGAAGGAGAAGGAGAAGGAGAAGGAGAAGGAGAAGGAGAAGGAGAAGGAGAAGGAGAAGGAGAAGGAGAAGGAGAAGGAGAAGGAGAAGGAGAAGGAGAAGGAGAAGGAGAAGGAGAAGGAGAAGGAGAAGGAGATTCTTCTATACTCTCTAGACTCCAGGACTTGTGACCTTGTGACTTGAAGAAAAACAGGCACTTATTTTACAAAGCCTAAGCAAGCACATGGGCTCACTCCACAAGCCTCAGCACTGATTTCTGGGTGAGGGGATTTCTCCTTCCCACTCCACTCCTCTTTCCCAGGGCACTTCTGTTGCTACACAGCTCTTTACTTTCATTCTGGCAGGTGATATCCAGCGTATGCCTTTGTCACACCACTCCATCAGTCCCTCACGTTCTCTTGGTGTTTTTGCAAAGACCTGGGACTGTATTTGGATAATGCCAGACTAATAGGTACAGCAAAGACTAAAAAGCAAATTTTTATCTTTATGCATCTTTGAAAATTTGATCTGACCATATAAAAGTAAGAGATACATTTAGAACGCCCCTAAATTTAAATGTTGAAGATTGTGAAGCAAAATTTTCCATAATATGATTGTCATGCTGTTCGTATGCCAAATCTCAAGCTAACTGCAGCTGGGATTTATTACTTTTTCATTTGCTATGTAAATCAAAGTGAAGTCATCAGAAAGAACAAAGGGAGTGAGGGGAAATGCTGTTCAGAAGGTGTCATGGACTAATCAAATGTAATCCTTTATTCAACATTTAACTGGGAAAAAAAACAGACATTCTGTCACCCAGGCTTGAAGTACATGGAAATACCAAGTAAGACAAGACAGTTCCCCTATAAATCTGTAGGAACAGAAGTCAATCTGTACAGTAGGTATGTACAAATGCTAATCAAGCCCCAATATGCAAATGCTACAGACACAAATCATTTTATTCTGTGTGTGTTAAAGGAATAACAGAAAAATAGGACTGGATGGGACGATCTGGGGAGGTCATCTGCTCTACCTACATGCCCTAAGGCTGGGCCAAAGATATCTAAAACTATGGGGTACAGCAAGATGAGTATCACATTTATATTTTAATTTCAGATCTTGAGGCCAAAAATAGTCTACAAGATTTTGTCTGAATCTCATACATAGCCAAATTTTGGAAAATAAAATAGTGATGGACCCACTGGGTGGGGCTTCGAGGCATGAACATGGCAAGGATTAAGTAACAGAGAGCTGGGAACTGTCATCGGTCCTCACCCTGGGAGACGGATTGCACTGGGGACTAAAGGGAGGGGGGAGATGCTGTGCTGCAGGACCAGGTCTTCCTGATCTGGAGTGCAGCTCTTTGATGTCAAAGTCCACAAATCTGTGGGAATAAAAACTCCTAAACCTGGAGGATTTTAGAGTTTGGGGGAAGGGGGCTGGAAATAAATGTTCTCAGCTTTAGAGAGAAGAAGGAAGGAAAGGTTTGAGAGATGGCAGGAGAATCATGCCCTGGGAAGGCTGTAAGGAAAGGCCAGCATAGTGAGCTCTGTAAATCATCTCTTTTTCATGCATTTTAGTATCTCAAAATAGAGGTCAATAAATACTGCTTTCACCAGGGTGTTCAATGTATAATAGAATTTCTCCTGTGCCACTTTATTTTATGGCAGTGGCATGACAGTGGAAAAGTCTGCCTGAGACCTCAGCCGAGGCAACAAGCATTTCCTATAAAAAAGTTTAAGCCTTGTTCCATATCAAGGTATTTTTTAACATGCTTTCACGTTGTATGAGGTGACCCTCAGCACCAGCAAGTGGGAATAACACAGAAGCTGCAGGCAGTTCTCATGCATTGAGCACAAGACCACCTGAGCTGCGCTACAGCCTCTGGCAACCACTCTCAGAGGATCTTGTGCCACTGCAACAGGAGTTGGAAAACAGAAATAGCTCCATGTTCTGCTAAGTGTTCTCTCCTGACCTTGCCTCATGTACTACTACCATGCAGTTGATTAAGGTCCCACAGGAAAGAGAACAACTGGTTTTGGTTACTAGTTTCAAGAGAGGATTTGGGGTGAAAGGCAGAACATCGGTGAGGAACTGAAGTCTTCTACACAGACCTGCAAAAGAATCAATTCCTTGGTCCCCAAGATGTTACCAGGTTAAAGCATGCTGTCACATTTAATTGTGCAACTCCCTTTAGGGCTAATGGGTCTATAAACCTCCACACTAGCAGCAAAATGTGTCCTGCAGGCAGTGTGAGCTTGACATGAGCATCTGTTGTAAGCCCTGTACACCCTGTTACTATTTGTTATGGGGCCATTATTGCAATGCAGCACTCATCTGAGTGGTTTTCAAAGGAAATGAATTTGAGGGGACACGCTGAAGATAAAAGAGAACTGTCTATCTGGGAGGTCAGTGATAGATTAGTAAATCTCTCTGTGGAAGGCAGGCTACATCTGTACTACAGGGAGATGAAGAAACATGCAGCACGTGCATTGCACAGTCCAGCCATGCAGTTACAGTTGTGTCACTCATATCTTCACATTCATCTTAGGTGGTAGCTCACAAAATAAGACACATTAAACCAAGGGAGAAAGACTGGAGCCTCGCTATCAGGCTGCAAATCAACAAATGATTGAACTTAGCAGTGACACATGGAAGACAGAAATTCCTAAAGAGTCAATTCCTAACATGTCTCCAACATTGCTTTGCTTTCTTAATGATGTCATATGGGATCTTTCTATCAAAAATATCTCATCTTCGGAAAGCTGATCACTGCTGGAAGTCAATGTGATGTTTTATTGATTGGCCTCTTACAAGGAAATATCTAATTCGGCAGGCATCCAAACCAAGCTGAAGAGCAGCCTTTGGCAAGACAGGCTTCCAGTTTTGACCATCACGTCTCACAGCATCAAACCCAGAGGAGGGATGGTCTTTCTAACAGGTTTGCCGGCTGCCACGACTGGAAGAGACTACAGTTGCAGTGTTGTTGCTTCTTCATGCAGTGTTTGATCTGGTTGAAAGGAAATTTTTGGTCCCAATGCCTTCTCTCTTTTCCTATCATTTCTGTGGCCCCATGCCTTCTTCGCCTGGAACAGGGCTCATGATTTCATGGTTGATTTGCCCTGCACAAGGCATGTTCATTATGACATTGTCACCACATGGCACCTCTTGCATTTCCAGAGTGAATTTTAAATAGTTGCTGTGCTTGCTCTAAGCAGCGTATTTAACCTCAGAGGATCTGGGTGTTGGGAAGGGAAAAGGAATATCTTTATTTTTCTGTTTGCCAAGAATTACTGGAAACCCTCTGCTCAGCTCTGATTGCCTGTATTTGTTTATCTTGCCTGCTTTGCCCCTCAGTTAGCAAAGTCCTTTATCCTGCAAAAATACTGTGTGCAGGAGAAGGAACAAAAAAAGTTCTTGCCATCTGCCAAAGTAACCTTCTGCCCCTTCCAACCTGGTGTGCCCAGATGGATGGCTGCAGAGCCAGGGGCACATCACATGGACCTCCCCCAGGTCAAACAAGGATCTACGATGTTGCTTCTGTATGTCCATTCTCATTGAGTTTTGTAGGAGAGGGGAGGAAAGTAAACCTTTTTGTGCTTTTTTCTCATATCCCCGATCTGTGCTCCCAGCAATGCAAAAATCCTCGTCCCAAAGAATCTGCCCCAAAATTAGCTCAAGAGATGCAAAAAAAATAATATTTCTCCACCTAGCTACAAATGTGGGGATTTTCTCTACAGTTATGCTTGATGGACAGAAATAAATTGTGTTAACCAGAGCTCCACCGTGGCTCTGAAGATCAGCCCCAACATTTGTCACCATCCACCACACCGGCACCATACCTCTTCTCCCTGCGAACACACTGTTTGATCTGCCACTTGCTTTGTTTTTTTGAATGCTGTGTGCTTTCTAGATGTATTTGTGGAAGAATATAGATGTGTGAAAACTTGTCTAATTGAATTTATTGAAAAATTGATCTCAAAAAAAGAACATTATAGAGTAACAATAACTGAATAACTGCTCTCTCTCTCTCTCTCTCTCTCTTTTTTTTTTTTTTTAAGGGCATCATTGACCTTTAGTTAGATCTGTCCAATTGACAATTTTGATCCAATTTGGACTGACATCAGCTCTGTCCTAGAAAGCCAGAAGTGGGGCCTCTGATGGGTCCCTGTTACGTTTGAATCCCTTGTTATCACAGCATGAAACTTTCACAGAAAGGCTTGGCACCAAATAAAAACAAACAAACAAAGAAAACACCAAAACATGATTTTCCCTAAACTTTTCATGAAGTAATTTTAAGGTTTTTTTTTGTTTGTTTGTTTTTTGTTTTTTTTTTTTTTTAAAGGGAAAGAAATTAAATCACATAAAAATATGCTGATGAATAATAAAAAGGACGAGCTTTTCCAATGAAGAACAAAAGAGTTGAGAATATCTAATCCCAACCTCACTTTTCCATTCACAAAGATTCAGCCAAAAACAATTCAGCCAACGCCAGTTCAACCAGATGGGAATTCCTATTTTACAGCACAGCAGTGGAGTATCAGCCTTTCACAGAATGATGGAGATGAAGGAGATACAAGTAGATCTCAGAGCCTTTTCTTAAGCAGCATGACACACCATGCCCTATTATGTGTGCTAATGGTATTGCTTGAAATTAGGATTACACCCTCAAATTGGCCCCATTGCCACACTGCATTGCACCTCTGTGCAGAGCCCTGCACTCCCACACGCAGCCAAGCCTTTATCGCACGGTCCTGCTTTTCGCTTAGACACGCTTGTCACTATTCAAGTGATGCATCAGTGCTTGGAGAAGGACAGAGGATCTCAGCCCCCCTCATCTAGCACAGAGCTGCACCCTAAAAGCCATGACCCCACCATGCAGAGGATTATCAGCGCTGAGAGCTCTGCTCAAGACAAGCCTCTGAACAGGAGGGAGTGGAAATAACATTTAAAATTATCTTTCCCCCATCCCCACTTCTCCCTCCCCTGGGTCCTTAATATATCTCTTAGCTCTATGCAAAGGTTTAACAAGCTCATATTTTTAATCAATGAAATCACCCACTTGTAATTAACTAGGAAGCATCAGCCTTGTCAACTGACCTTTCTGTTTGATGGAACAAATATAATTACATTGTCACTTCAGTATGGTTTAACAAACAACCAGAAAATGTTCTTTAATAAGCTGCCACACTGAGATGGCAGTTTATGATGGTTTAAAAGAATGTTTAATCTTAGTTAATTAATACTGTCTAATCTACCAGAACTAATGAACTTTCAACTACAATAGTGGGTCACTGCCATTGTATTCAATGACACATAAACAGTACAAGTTGCAAATTTATCAAAGCAGAAATAACAATGAATAAAAGTAAAATGTGACCTTTGCTAAATTTATATCTATTTTAATGTTCTTATAATTACATGGTAGGAGAAAGAAAAAGATCGACCTACTTACATAAAACATAAAGTTGCCAGCGTTGGAACCCTACACATACAGATAGACAAAGCCCTAAAATTAACAAGCAATTATGCGTTATTATCAATAATCACTATTTATTAAATGATCTGAGTAAGATTTCCCCACCCACTCACCGTCCCCCTAACTGCACGGCACGGCTGTGTTATTCAACAGGGAAAGAAAATGAAAGGGATGGGGGGAAATGCCGGAGGTGCCTTCCAGGACATTCATAAGCCTAATTTTAAAAATATATATAAATAAATAAAAAGGAAAAATAAAAGTCACCTGGGGAATATCTAATTAATCAGTCAAACCCAGGTGAATTTCAGCCAAGAACACTGAAGAAGTTACTTGAGACAAATCTCTTCCCAACTGCTATCAAGTCTTAATAAATATGAAAACACAGAAGAAGTTCCAGAACTGGAGAAGTCTGAATTTGGTGTTAACATTCAAAAGGCAATTGTGATGAAACAAGTAACGTACAGGCTGATTAATCTGCCCTCAGTCCTAGGCAAAATAATGAGGAAGCTGATTTGGAAATCAATAAGGATTAAAAGATAGGGATATAATTAATTCCAGTCAACAGAGTTTTATGAAAAATAAGTCATGTCAGACAAATCTGATTTCATTCTTTTATGAGCTTATAAATTTGGTGAATAAAGGTATTTGCATGGAAGCAATGTAGCTGGATTTTTGTAACGGACATAGGCTGATATCCTGCGACAATATTTGCAGTAAAAATCATGAAAGATAATGAGATTATTTCTGAAATTTTATAAACTGCTGTGGTTACCTGTGACCAGATGTCCTGGTTTCAGCAGGGATAGAGTTAATTTTCCTAACAGTGTCTGGTGTGGTGCTGTGTTTGGGATTTAGGATGAGAATAAGGTTGGTAGCACACCAATGGTTTAGCTGTTGCAGAGCAGTGCTTACATTAGGTCAGGGATTTGTGGCTTCTTGTGCTGCCCTGCCAGCAAGGAGCTGGGGTGCACAGGGAGCTGGGAGGGGACAGAACCAGGACAGGGATGTCCCATGACATGTAGCATCATGGGGAAGCATAAAATGGGGGGACTTGGACACGGGGGCAGCCACTGCTCGGGGTCTGGCTGGGCATCACATGGTGGGTGGTTGTGGTGCTGTGAATCACTTGTTTTGTGTGTTCTCTTATTAGTAGTATTATTGTTCTCTCTTTCTTTTCTGCCCTGTTAAACTATCTTTATCCGAACCAATGGGTTTTAACTTTTTTTTTCTTTTTTTTTTCTTTTTTTTTTTTTTTTTTTGAGAGAAAGAGAGGTTCAAATAAGTGATTCTGGAATGGAAAGGAAAGAGAAACCACTTAAGATAGGAAACTACAAGACTTGGTGATAGATAAGAAAGACATATGATAAATGGGCAGTTGTGTGCAAAAGACTTCCATTGCAAGAACAATGGTTTTATTTTCTTGGTTTCACCAAGAAAAGGAAAAAAAGACATTCATAAGCAAATAACAATATGCAAGCAGTGGGTATGATTGGATGACTACGGTGATGGTCTGGGAAATTACTTTCTGTCCCATCCTGTCTGCTGTTCCCAAAATGTGAGCCCCTTCCAATGTCTGTAAAGTTCACAGAGAGTGCACGTAGGAACGGCTACATCACAGGCTGGTACTCGTTACCACGAGGGAATGTGCTGAGGAAATCTGCAGATAACCGAGACCAGCAGAATGGAAACAAATGCTAAGGACCAGGTATTTACAGAGAACAAAGGATTGGAATAAGGTAGGGCCACTTAAGCAGTGAATTTAATTTGAGTCTTGTTCAGGGTCATATATCTGAGACAAAGAAATCTGGTCAGACCTGCGAAATAGGGATCATGCTTTGGAAACCAATGACTGGAAATTGTGATGGGTTTATAGTAGAAAATAGCAATTCAGCATAACTTTGCTATATGCTACTGAGACTGAAGCAGCTAATGCAATCTTCGGGTACAAATGTAGGCTTGCAGAAAGCAAGAACAGATAACCTGTTTTCTTCATAGAGCACTGGGGAGACTGCACAGGCATACTGAGCATAGTTCCAGCATTTACATTTCTAAAAAAAAACAGATGAAAAAATTGGAAAATGTGCACAAAGAAAATTAAAAAGATTCCATGGGCTGGAAACAAGATTCCTTGCAGGGAGTTTTGCTGGCTCACATCAGCAAAGAGACAGGTTGAGAGGCAATGAGCCTCTGAATGGTTAAGTGTTCCTCTAGCCCAGCTGAGAAAGGAGGAACTGGGACAAAAGGAGACTGAAACAAGACAAGGTTCCATGGAGAAGTCACCAGTTCCATTGGAAAATGAGAGTGAGTACCACAGGAACAGGGAGGAGTAAAGGCACCTCCATCCCACTGTGCACCTTCCTGCAGGCCTCACATGAGTCTCAACGAGAGCAAAAATGGAGTAAAATGGCCCATGGCAGACCAGCAGCCACTAGCACCAGAATTGTCTCACCAGATCTAAGCTGTGTGAATCTGCCAACAGTATAGTTTTGTATTTGCATCATTATATCACATAGGAAGATGAGACATAAATTAGATATCTATATCCCAAGGTGTTATATTAACAACAATCAGAAAAACACACTTGCCAAAATACTGCACAGTTCATGGATGGATCTGGAGAGCTCTGTAAAAAAAAAAAAAAAAAGAGAGAGAGATTAAAAAGGGACTCACTGCCTTAGGTGAATTAGAACTTCTATGTATCTGTGAACAAAAAGCACAGAAGCAAGAGGCAAAATTCTGCCACATCTTACACACAAGGTCAGGACTGGGTAATCATTATGGATTCTTCTCACCTTAAAACTTAAAATGTGTGAAAAACAATTATTCCCTTAACTGAACTGGGTATCTGTAGGGGAAAAGAATAGAAAATAAAAGGCTTTCCTTGCAATAATTTAAGGCCAGTTTTACAGTTTGGCACCCATGTCCTGTCATACAAGCTATTTCTATAATCAGACATGAACTTTCAAGTGCTCTTCATTACCAGTTGATGCTCATCTACTTAACCATTACTGGACTACAGATGTACTGGCAGTAGATACAAACTTGATCTAATACTGTTCTCACTGAATTCGTGAGAGATTAGGATACTTGGGACATTTCCATTGGTTGGTTTTATGGTTATTGTGCAATTTTAAAAGCAATTCTGTTTAGCAGTGAGAATACTCTCCTACCACACCTGGTTTGTTCTGTGAAAATGAGCTTGAGGGAAGTATGCACATCTCCTTACATGCTCACAGGACTGAGCTGGCAACAGACTGTCTGAATATTCACATTAGTGGGAAGATTTGTTGGTCCTCGAACACCACCTGCTCCATCTTGATATTTATTTTTCTGCAGACGTCTCTATAAGGATGGATATAGAGCTATTCCTCCACTTTCCGGCTGCCAGATGTGACATGTTTCCTTAAAAGTTAAATGAAGTTAAATTTCACAAGGCCCAGCCCTTAACAGAGGACTACATGAAGACAGAGAAGGAAAGATAGACGACTGGCTTAGGCTGTACTGGAGCAGAGGAGTTGAAGACAACTCTCTTGGCTTGGCTGACTGCTGTTCATTAGCTTCTAGACTGCAAAGCTGGAAGTCAGAGACACAGCAAGATACGGGGGTCAGCAGTATTAACCAGACTATGAGCTACTTTGCAATTCTTTTAATTTTTTTCCTCATCATTTCTCCCACAGCACTGGAAAAGGACACAGATATGAGTGCAGAGAGTGCATCCTGAGAATGACATGCCCTGTGCTTGGATGAGGCAGTAAAGGAAGGTCAGCAAGCAGCATAATCAAAGCCTACAGTACTTGTGAATCAAATGCAGTTAGTTACCATCTCAAGGCCCTCAGCTGGAGCTATCGTCCATGTCAGAGCCAACACCACATCACGAGTACTTTGAAGGCAGGTTTACCACAGGATCCTGGGTCAAACACACTCATTTGGAGGAGATGTGTTAGGAAAAACCTGCTCACCTTGAAAAACCAGTATGGGGCTTGACAATTCCTGGGCCAGGCTTCAAGCACAAATTTTCTTTTTGCCCCTTTGGAAGATCCTTACAGAAAAATATCCCATACATTGGGAAGCAAAGGCAAACATGGCCAAGGACATGTTCTGGGAATGACAAGGTTGAGTCCCTTTGGGTTAGGATCAGCGGGAAGGCCAACAAGGCTAGCGTCCTGGTCGGGGTCTGCTATAGACCGCCGAACCAGGATGAGGAGACGGATGAGAAATTCTACAGGCAGCTGACAGAAGTTGCAAAATCGTCAGCTCTTGTACTCGTGGGGGACTTCAACTTCCCTGACATATCCTGGAAGCACAACACAGCCCAGAGAAAGCAGTCTAGGAGGTTTCTGGAGAGCGTGGAAGATAGCTTCCTGATGCAGCTGGTTAGTGAGCCTACCAGGGGTGGTGCCCCGCTAGACCTTCTCTTCACAGACAGAGAAGGACTGGTGGGAGATGTGGTGGTAGGGAGCTGTCTTGGGCAGAGTGACCACGAAATGGTGGAGTTCACTATTCTTGGCAAGGCCAGGAAGGGGACCAGCAAAACCACTGTATTGGACTTCCGTAGGGCTGACTTTGAGCTGCTCAGGACACTGGTTGGTAGAGTCCCTTGGGAGGCAGTTCTGAAGGGCAGAGGAGTCCAGGAAGGCTGGGCGCTCTTCAAGAAGGAAATCTTAATGGCGCAGGAACGGTCTGTCCCCACGTGCCCAAAAACGAGCTGGCGGGGAAGAAGACCGGCCTGGCTCAACAGAGAGTTGCAGTTTGAGCTTAGGAGAAAAAAGAGGGTTTATAATCTTTGGAAAAAAGGGCGGGCCACTAGGGAGGACTATAAGGATGTTGCGAGGCTGTGCAGGGACAAAATTAGAAAGGCCAAAGCTCATCTGGAGCTCAATCTGGCTACTGTCATTAAAGACAACAAAAAATCTTTTTACAAATACATCAACGCAAAACGGAGGACTAAGGAGAATCTCCATCCTTTACTGGATGCGGGGGGAAACCTTGTTACAAAAGATGAGGAAAAGGCAGAGGTGCTTAATGCCTTCTTTGCCTCAGTCTTTAGCGGCAATACCGGTTGTTCTCTGGATACCCAGTACCCTGAGCTGGTGGAAGGGGTTGGGGAGCAGGATGTGGCCCTCACTATCCACGAAGAAATGGTTGGTGACCTGGTATGGCACTTGGATGTGTACAAGTCGATGGGGCCGGATGGGATCCACCCAAGGGTACTGAGAGAACTGGCGGAGGAGCTGGCCAAGCCACTATCCATCATTTATCAGCAGTCCTGGCTATCGGGGGATGTCCCAGTTGACTGGCGGCTAGCAAACGTGACGCCCATCTACAAGAAGGGCCAGAGGGCAGACCTGGGGACCCATAGGCCTGTCAGTTTGACCTCAGTGCCAGGGAAGCTTCTTTACCAAAAGGGTTGTTAGACATTGGAACGGGCTGCCCAGGGAAGTGGTGGAGTCACCATCCCTGGAAGTCTTTAAAAGACGTTTAGATGTAGAGCTTAGGGATATGGTTTAGTGGAGGACTGTTAGTGTTAGGTCAGAGGTTGGACTCGATGATCTTGAGGTCTCTTCCAACCTAGAAATTCTGTGTGACAGATGCAAAAGGAAGGCAAAAGGAAGAACATGAGCATAATACTGGTATTACAGAGGCTGTGGGACACTGAAACTAGCATGACTGTGCCCTTGGCACAGACAGAGATATTATTCATCTACACGTCTCATTGCCACATTTCTGCAGTGGAGGAGATAGCCCTTCCCTGGCCTGTTGAGACTTGGAGGTCATTGTAGAAGGGACATTTTCTTTTGGCACTGAGACAATCCAGGAAGTCACTGGAAAGGACCAACCACAAGGCCAGGTCCTACTCAAATATCTTTCCCTCAAGGTTCACTTTCCAAATCAATTATCTATTTTGTGCCAGCTCCTCGGCAGCCTCCATCCATCCTACAAGCACCTCACCTGTATGTGACACACAGCTCACACCCAGCAAGCTGTTCTTCACAGATGTCAAGGTCTCTTCACCAACCGTAGAATAAGCAAAGATTACAGATTCAAGCCAAGTGGCAACTTTTAAGATGGATAAGACAGGATGTAACGAAAGCCACCAGAGATAATTAAAGATAAAAAGGAATCAGGTATTTATGCTGAAGTAAATGACTTGGGTTTTATTCACTCCTTTTGCCTTTGTAAAGTTCATCATTATATAAAGTTTGAAAATTCACTGGCATGATCACTTTTGATTATTTTCATTTGATTTTCTTACTGCACTTTTTCCTCTTCACTTCTCTTATTCATTGTGTTATTACATCCTTAAAAGGTATTTTAAATTAATTTACAGCACTCTGTGAACACTAGTAAAAATATTAGCTTTCAAAGAGTTATGTCAATGAGGAAAGCATGTTCATTCTTCCTTGAAGAAAGTATATTATAAAAACTGTAACCCATAAAACAAAAGCTTAGTTGCATTTTTCTGCTCTTTAAATCCATCCCTGAGCTAATGCTATGAAATTTAGCACTTAATTTATAATAAATATGCATGGAAAAAACAGAACACCTCACCAACAGGCATATTTACAGCGTCAGCTGGGAGGAAATTATTAGTATATCAAAGGAAATGGTCACGCTCAGCAGCAAATACAAAGGGTGCTGATGGAAATTTGTATGAAAATGATTTTTTTTCTTTTATGTTACCATGGAAAGCCTTGACGCTGCACCTGACCATGCCACTACAGCTATAATATTGACATGAAAACAGGAATTGACGGCTAATCATTTTTAGCTCCCAGGTTACAAACACCTTTCAACCATGAAATGTATGACTTAGAGCTCTTTCTAGAGCACTGGCCAGAAAGAAAAACCTTTTATTTTATTTTATTTTTACTCCTAAAAATGCCACTGTCCCACCATTATTATTTTTATTTTATGGGGAGCAGAATCAAGGTGTTTTGCATGTGTTTGCCAAAAGGAGGAGGGGACTAAAATCCTCAGAATCAAGAGTCACTGAGCTCCAACCTTTTTCTCAATTGTTTTCTCCTCTTTGCTCACCTCCATTTCTCTTCCACATAGGTTTGACCAGAAAAAAAAAAATTCATTTTTTCCCAGAAAAACTGTCCCTGTCTGTCATTATCAGCTCTGGAAAATGGAAACAAATAGATATTTGTATAGGGTGATGCTTTCTGACAGTTTGGTGTACCAGGTAGGAAAAGGTGCATCAGGAACAAATCTGTATGCTTTGAAATAGCTACTACCTACCATCAGGCAAAGATGTGAAGCATACTGAAAACACAGAGAGGATGAAGTTCACTACGTTTTTGACACCCACTTTGCTTTCAAACATTATAAATGTCAAAAAACCTGTAAGAGCTTCCAAAAAACAATAATAATGTGATTACTTGTGACAACCTAGATTTGAGTTAACTGGAAAGTAAAAGGCTTTAAAATAACACAAGTGTCAGAAAAAGAAAGGCATCAGAATGGCCACATTCAGCACATGGACACATCAGGATTGAAGGGACAAAGAAGCAGGTTGACCAGGAGGGCTTCTGAGAGGAAAGAAATCCACCCTAACGTGGTGATGAAGCATAGACGGCAAGAAACAGATGTACGACCAAATTAGCCCTGAGAAAGAATGGCCAAAACATGACTGTAATGGCCAGGATTTTAGGGGCATTTACTAACAGCAACAGCCCTGGTGCTCCCAGTCTGTGGGGCTTTGATTGAAAACAGTGGGATTTTGGCTTTAAACTGCTGCTGCAGCTCATGCTATTGCAAACTCCAGCACCAGAGCGGTACACAAATCAGGCCTTCAGAAATGGTTTCTGTACCACTTTTTGGAGAGTGATTTATGATGATCAACCCAGGGACCATGTTGTGAGCGTGCATGAAGAAGGTGTATTTGAAAGTTGAGTTTGCAGCTTCCCACTGACACATTTCACTTGCTAGCTTTTAAGGTCTAAATGCTTGACCTTCACTCTGAAGTGGCAAGGTAGTGTTTTATACAGGTAGGAAAGAGCTGATCTAAAGTGGAGTGAAGGCGAAAGTTACTTTTGGTGTATTTGTAAACTAATGGGTATTGTGACTGACTTATGAAATTGCTTTCAGCAGGCTCTGCTCATGCAGTATCTTAAAATCTATCAACACGCTAAATTCTGCCTCAAGTTCCTATTCATAGCCTAATAAAGCTGTCAGAATAAAATGTTTGCAAAAGAAATTTCCTTTGAAAGTTGCCTTCTGCTAGAGTTTTAAAAGTACAATTGTTTTATCCAAGTCCGTGGTAGCAAAGCAAGTAAATGCAAATTGATTTACAGGGAAAATATGTCAAGAGTGTAATTCTCGTTCTTCAAGTAAATGGATTTCTTTTAATAGGCAGAGAGTTTCAGAGTTATTAATTAAGATGCTGCAAACAGGAGAGGAGTTTATTTTAGAAGGTTTGAGATCAGCTGCAGTGTATTAGACTTGACACCGGTGGCTGGAAATTTCGGCAAAAAGCTTTGAAACAGATCTCTGCTTTTCTTTATTCCTTGCTTCCTACATTTTGAAAAAGAATAGAAGACCTGTCCAAGGAAAGGAGCAACCTTTCAGTCTGCCTTTAAAACCTTGCAATATTCTTTTGTTAAGGAAAGGAAAAAAATAAAATAAATAAATAAATAAATAAACAAACAGATGACAAGCCAGACAGCAAGAAAACAAAGGGAACATCTCTTTTAGTGAACCCAAAAGGCACTTTCCTTGCTGTAGTTGTGTTCATAAGAGCATAGCTGGGTGGGAGCCTGAAAAGCATTAAGACTCCCCAATGATTTTCATTGAAATGGTCATCCTAAAATTTCTAGCACAGCACTCACCAAGCCATATGTAAGAAGGCTTATTTTTGTTCTTATTACTTTTATTATTGAATAAAAGTATTGAGTTATAACGAGTTTAGTCTAAGTGAACCAAATCATGTTTGCTGCACTCAGAGAAAGAGGGCACCAGGAAAAAAATTACACCAAGCTGAGCACAGCTAAAACAATACCATGAGCAAATTATATGCTTCAGTCACTGTTACCAGCTTTCACAGATATATCTTTAAAACTGCAATATATATTATTTTCTTACAGCTCCAAAAGTCCAGAATTTAATTTTGATTTTGCTTTAAACTTCAAAGTTTACAGCTTCTAGTTAAGGGGTAAAATTGGAAAATATGAAACCACAAAGCAAGAGAAGTATTAAGAACTAACATGTATGCTTAAAATACCACTTCTGTCATATTTGTTAAGCCAAATTTATGATCCTGAGGGTGTGAGTCACAAGTTTTAATTCCTGTACCCAACAAATTTATGGAGAATAATAATAATGTTTAAAAAAAAAAAAAAATCCTTCTTTGGTCTTATTACAACTGCCAATCTTTTCTAATTGGGTACCAGATATCATACCTTCACATTTGGCTGTGATAGTTGGGCTGGAAAAGCACAAACCCACCGGTGTGGGATGAACTCTCGGCACTCCTCAATACCCTGAAAATGAGAACTAGGAATATTGATGCTAAATACAACTTTCATTGACTAAAACTGCCTTATTACTTGAGCTATGGACACAGATAATAAATTACTGCAAGATGGGCTAGACTGCCTGTAATTCATACACCCCAAAAGCAAGCTGGAAGCAGAAAAAATTCCAGTGTGCTTCTGGCACACGCATGCCCTCATGGTGTCTGCCTCTGCACGGGGCTGTGCTTCTGATCTAACAGCGACTTTGTCAACCTTTTGCTGTTAAACCAGTAACATTAATGCCACCAGGCATGCTACTTGCCACAAAGAGGGCATAGCTGCTTGACCTAAGAAAGCTTATCACTGCCATCGCAATGACAAATACTTGCTTGGTGCATCCCAGGTTTGCACCAAAAGTGACCCTTCCCTAATTTCCCAAAGGTAGAGCATTTATTAAAGACTGATGCCCTGGAGGGACCCTGAAAACTTTGAGAGATTCTGTAAGTATCTCCAACAGTCCAGCAGCTCCCACCCCATGTTATGCCACAGCCACAGCTTCGGGGTAGCCTCTATACCAAATATAACCAATGCTAAATGGGAGGGATGTCATCAAAGCTGCTGTCTTCTCCCTGAAGGCTGCTCCCTAATCTTCTTGACAGGAAATTATCTAGGAAAATGAAAAAAGGCACCTACAGGGACACTGCTGAATACTGATAGTATCTAGTTCCAGAGCCACGGCAGACAGACTTGTGATGTGCTGGGAAAGAAAGTGAGGTGCTGATGGCTCTGGCTTCACTGCATCCTTGTAAGTCTGCACCTAAAGACTGGATTTTAGGAATCTTGTTATAGCAATAACACAAAATTGCCCTTGGGCATTAATTTGAAGATAGGCATTTTCATTTCCAATGCACTGTCGTTGTACTTATTTTGTACTTATTTATGTCAAGCCAACACGGAGCTGAACACATCAAATAGGAAAAGCTGAGTTTCTTCAGGACTGCAGAGATGCAGGTACCACCCAGGCTGCTGCTGACAATGCACCAGATGGCTTTCTGCTGGGTAGGTATGTCTCAGATGAGGTATAATGGTTATACATTAATAATGCGCCTGGTTGAGGCAATAAGAAGAATTGAAAGGGCAGGTTATCATTAGCCCCGTGCAGCAAGCAGGTACCAAAACTGCAGGTCATTATTTCAGCTTGTCCAAATGCTGCTCATCTTAATAGTAATATATAGCTAGCATGTACTTTGTGCAGCCCTGTAAAACGTATTTATTTGGGTGTACGGCTCAGCTGCTGCCATATTGGGTCTTAGAGGCTGTAGTGGTTTTAATTGTGGGTGAAGCGATCTCTGCACGCAGCAGTTGTGAAGTCATTTTAAGGGAAAGGTGCAATCAGTCAGTCATTATCGAGCTTAAGGGCATGGGAGTTTCAGCCACTTTATTGCAGAATCTGTTCAGTTTCTCTTCAGTAACAATACAGCTATCATTTCTCCATGATTATCTCATTTTAAATTGCTGTGTGCCTGTTGAAATATTGATAATGAGAACTTTAGAGAAAAAAAAAAAAAAAAAAGAAAAAAGAAAAAAAGAGAGAAAATAAATTTTTGCTCTTTTAAGCTTTCCTTATTTTTGGTGGAATTGTTCCTTCCTTCGCAATGCAAGACCAAGTATTTTCCAGAAACACTGTTAATTATGTTTTTTTCCCAGTACTTACTATTAAACACTGTAATACTTGGAGAAAATGTAGAGCAGAGGAGAACTGCAATATTATACCTAAATCTGCCACAGTTCTAGTTGCTGTTCCAAAATGTAGTGAAGCAAAGGAAATGATTCTCATTTTGCTCACTAAGGAATGGATGGGGTTCCTACGGAAAGCAGAAAAAAAAGCAGCCTTCAATTTTTTTCCTCAGAGTTTGGTCTTTCATCCTTATTCCCTGCCAAGACCCTGCTCTGTCATTCAGACATATATTTTGAGAGATATTCTGCTTCAAGTTACAATTATTTTTGTTTATACATGTAAGTATTTTCTCGGTTTCTGGACAGTTCAGCAAAAGATTAGATTTAATTGGCATGGTCATGCATGAAATTATTTCTTTTCAGGCAAGTAATGTTACCAAGTGACATCAAGAGAAGAAATTATTAGCTCTAAGCTGGTGAAATGTATGAAGTTAAAACCTTTTTGACTCTACCATAGCTACAGAAGTTCTTTGGCATGTTTCTGCAGGAAATAACCAGCAAAATTTTAATTTCTGCTTGAGTCTGTAAGAGCGGTCTGCCTTTACTAAGAAAGAAACAAATAAAATATTCTGCCCCTGTAAGGAAACCACATGCAGGTTTGGTTTTTTGTCTCAAGGTTTCCAAGAACCGGTCAAAAGAAAAAGGAGAGGGTCAGGAAGTTTCCTACAGACACACAGGTATGAGAGGACAGGAGCCAGATGTTGCTGCTCAGGACCTGGCTGTGCTGTCCAGCCAACTGGCTTGTGAGTTCCCATGACATTTCTGCAAGAAAAGTCAAATTCATAGCCCACGAGCCCCATTTCAGGGGATACTGCTGAACTGCTCGAAGTTTTTGTTCAGGTCGCTTCCTCTATTAAAACCTGAGGGCTTAAAGTGTCCAGTTTCTCTGTAAATCCCCTGCTACTGACAAATACCCTAACCTTGTACCTTCAGTAAATGATGGAGCCAGGTCAGGCACATGGAAATCCTCAGTTTGGTTTTGTTAAGAGACTCCTATAGAGAAAATATGCCTTTCCCAGAAAAGACTCTGGCTATTGCATCTACACAGTTCTGGGTTATCCAGAGAGAATTTAGCTAATAGGAGCAACAGATCTCAAAACTCATTGGGAAATTGATTTGGAGATTATACCAACTGAATGCATAGCATGATCTGATTCAAAACATTAGAGATAATGCAATCTGTCTGCACACACATCGAACAGACCTGAATTGCCAGGGACCATTCTGCAGTGATCTATGAGATGCAGAATAAATTGTAACTTGGGGAGGCACGCTCCTGAGAGCGGAAATTGGGAGTAGCTGTCACAATAGTCTGAAGCTCTGAAAAAAAAAAAAATGTTTCTGCAGTTTAGTCAAAAATTGTCTCCTAATACTGTCAAAAATTGGTTAAATGCAAGTAAATCTACTTTGTATCAACAAAACGATGTGTCTAGCTGGCTTTCATATAGGCAGAGACGGTTTGCATTACTATTGTTGATACAAGAAAGTCAAGTAAGATCGAGCTGTGGAAACGAACTTGTTTGCTGTGCCCTTGCTACTGCACAGTGAACACAGTTCAGTTTGGATGCGCATCCAACAGCAACACATCTTTGTGTCGGCAATCAGAATGGAAATTTCCTGAAAGAGCCCTTTCCTCATGCTATATGCTATTTTTCTTGCTGTTTTGTTGGATTACAGATACAATGAAATGCACACCCCCTTTGTTGAAGAAGGCTGGGGCAATAAGAAAACAAGGGTATCAGCTTTTGGAACGTGGCTGAGTAGCTGAAGGGAGCAAACCCACTGGTACTATTAGGGTAAAGACAGTGACTTTGATGTGAGTGTCTATGAAAAAGTAATAGGCTGCATTCAAATAATATAAAAATTGTTGATTGGTGGCAGCCAACATGGCTTCACTAGGGGCAAATCATGCCTGACAAATCTGGTGGCCTTCTACAACAGGGTTACAGCACCTGGAGCTGGAACACCTCTCTTACGAAGAAAGGCTGAGGGAGTTGGAGGTGTTCAGCCTGGAGGTCCCTTCCAGCTGAAACCATCCTGTGGTTCTATGAAAAATATAAGTCCTTTGATATTGAGGCTGGATCCAGACAGACAATGCAACAGACACGCACAGAGGACCTTGAAAAACCATCACATCTACCACAGTTCCACTTTGCTGGTGAAAACCTGCTAAGTGCAGTCACTATCAGGGTACAGGCTATGAAACTCCAGGATTTTTTTATAAAGGTGCCTGAAAAGCAATTGCAAATCTAACTTCATACTTCCTGCATCCTTGAAGACCAGGAGGCTCTGAGCTTCCTCAAGTATTTTCCCTGCACAAAACCCATATTACACAAAGGAGTATTAATAACTTCCCAAACTTTGTTCCAACCTCCAAATTGCAATATTCCATTTCTTTTAAGTCAAATCTTTGGAAGTTACTCTAATTACTTACCTGACATTCATATTTTGATCTGGATGAAAAACATTGGGCAAGTACACAAGACTAGAGAAAAACAGTATTATTAGTGGTATCTAATGACTTACTAGTGACAACAGATAGAAACTTTTGGCCACTGCTCATGACAGTTTTCTTTTTAGTAAGATTTGAGGTAGTAGACCATGAGCAGGAGTAGAGATTCTTTTAGGATAAACTATACAGCCATTACAATCCTATTATGGAAAATCAGGCAGAATTCACACATGTAGAGTAGAAATTATCTGTGCTGTCAGCAATCATGCTAGTTTATGCCAAACAACGTTTATGCTCCTCTAAGAATGAAGGAGGAATTAAACTCTTTATTTTTAACACTAGTGATGGGTATTCATTAATATGACTAATATTAATGAGATAAAACATAAAGATGCTCTCTAAATAGCAAGGATTAGAGGAATTTGAAGTAAAAAAGGGGATTAAATATAAATTTAAAGAAAATATTAATGTGCTTCTCTCACAACTGCAAGACAAGGGTCTTGCAGTTACTCTGGTTTAGCCTAAATATAGCTTTGGACTGCCAAACGGGGTTCATCCACTTGTCTTGTAGCCTAATGGGGATCATGGATTGATGAGTGAGAGAAATTTCCTTTAAGAAAAATCTCTTTAAATGTAGCCATGGCTTTTGCTCCGTATTTTGCAGAGTCTGTGGGGCAGTAAAGTGGAAAAGGACTTTGGAAAGTCACATTCATCGCAGGGTGCTGGAAAGCGTTACGCAGCCTTTGGGGTTTGACAGCTTGTGGAAGGGATGCTCTGTAGATCCTTCTGGATGAGATACCCATTACCAGCTTGTCTGCAAGTACCAGGCAGCCACTTCAGAGACCCTGAGTGTCCTGTTCAGTGACATGTACCTACCACCAGCACAGTCTTACCACTCTGTAGCCTAACAAGTCACTGTCTTCCAGCAACAAATGGAAAGGAAAAATGAAAAAGCATCACAAGGTTACAACTGCAATCAGGGCACGCAAAACAGGCAGTTTAGGATCTTTACTGAGCTGACCTCTTTATAACCCCTGTTTTTCCCAGACACCAAGTGTGACTGCCCTCCTTAACCTGCTGTGAGATCAAAGCTCAGCAGTGGAGAGATTGGCCAGGGGAGGACCTGGGATAAGAGGTCAATTTTGTCAGATGTCCCTCCTCTGATTTTCCCCCTGCACCACTCATCGGCTGAAGACCACAAATGTGCTCCAGACTGCAAAAATGACCTTGAAAATATTCACTTCTTCACCTGCTTAAGACTGAGGAATGATTGCATGTACCATTATTTTGTGATGACCATGCTTAATCATGAAATCCAACCCTTCTGTGACTTATTTCTTTCTTTTTACTCTAAGCCATTTGCAACAGGGGTCACCATTACCTGTCATTACCTATGTGTTTGCTAAAAGCAAGTAAGCCAGGGGATTTAAAAAGGGGAAAAAATAAAAAATAAAAGTCATTCAAGTAAGGGAAGGCATACTTTTACAGATCTTTCATGCTGCAGCTCATTCAGTTTAGTGATGTCTCACTCATATCCTTTGTCATCTAAGATTTTCTCACTAAGAAAAGAAAGTTAGTTCTTTGGAAGCTATGTATAAAGAGGTCTTCCTCTAGCTGCAAAACAGCTTTTACTTTGTTGATCCACATGTTCTGAAAAACTTACAATAATTGGAAAAAAAAAAAAAAAAAAAGAAAGAAAAGAAAGTTGGAATGGAGATGAGTATCTTTGTATTTGTTATGACAGTTAGACCTGTACTTGAAAGCCTTCTGATTAAAGGTAAAGCCTCAGATTAAGCAGTTTTCTGGGAAATTTGCAGTGATTAATTATCTACATGACCCCAGCTAAGACCAAGTTGTGAACACAGACCTAGGTTGGTAGAACACTGGGATATAATGTTATTAACCTAACTGCATTTCTTATTTTTGCTCCTATTGGTGTATTCAGGGATGCTGAGCATGCTATTTCCAAAGCTCCTTCTTCACTACGGTCAGAGACAGCAAAATTCATTACAGCTGTGATGCATCCTCCTTTTGGTATGGAACTGGGGAAACGTCAATTGTATACACAGCAACATAGCGCTCTGCACTTCTGAATGCTGCATGCAGTGGTTGAGCATCAAAGCAATTCCAAAATCAATGGCACAGCTCAGAAGGAATAGCAAAGCTTCGGTGTAGCAGCATGTGGATAAGCAGAGATACTGAAGCTGAGTACTAATCACTGTAATTCAGTCCCTGGACCACTCCTAAAGAGAAGTTTCTGTAGCATCTTACACATGGACACATTAAAAAAATGTCCATTTAGATATAAATGACCATTTCTGTCATTGTTGTTGCTGGGGTAAGATGCAGGTAGGAGAGCAACATGGACAGGAGCCTAAAAATGGTGCTGTCTTCCCATCATATGCCATGGAGCTTGCAGTACACTGGGCAGTGAGAAGAAGGACATTTCATCTCTCTCACAGTAGGCGTGTATCTGTAAAGTGCTGCAGCCAGCTCTGAAGACCCAGCATCCTCATGGTTTACATGTTTTATTTTGGTCTAGCTCTGGTCCTGTGCCCACAATGGGTGTGCATTTGGTGCACTCATTTCTGAGTTACACCCTGAAGAAGATCCATTTTCACATGCCAAAAACACTCCAAAGCACAAAAGTGCAGTAAAGTGAGGATAATCAGAGATTTGCTGTAAAAGTGAATTCCTGGTCTGAACCAAACACTGGCACAGTTGTGCACAGAAGGAACAGCCAACCTACATCTGCAATCTGTGCAGGGCTGAGTTCAGCCACAATCCCTGGAGTCCAGCCTAATACCTGAGAATCCACCTCCACTTCGCAGCACGCCTCTAGCTCAGAATGATTTCCTTTGAATTAAATCTGTGTTCAAGGTACCAGCTAGGGATATTTTAGAAAAATACTGGAAGTCATGCATTTCAAAGTGAGCTAATAAGAATATACTATATATACTTTCACATATGCGTCTTTATACATAATTTGTTCACCTATTTGTGTTGTCACACTGCGGTAATAACATACTTTCATGTGTAGGTCATACAAGGATGTTTCAATATGCTACTTGTTAGCACCACAATATGATTAAGAGAAATGTCTCTAATTCTTGACATATAAAATTTCCTTCCTTTTTAAACAGTAAATTCCGTTTAGCAGCAATACATTCTCAGGGTTTTTATTTATTTATTTCTCATGTTGGGGAAAGAAGAAAAAAACCTACCAGCAAAGAGAATCTACAGAATTTAACAAGATCAGTAAGCAAGAAACGGGTTTCAAAGTATTTGATTACACTGCCACATACCTCCCTCAGCCTTCATTTCTGCTACACCAACCAGATGAGCGTGCTTTGCTCCTGAAGCTAGGCACAATTAATCAAAGTAGTTAAAGCACAATTAAATTAACATTTTACAAATCCTCCTGCTAACCTATTTAACTTAATAATCCTGTGAAATATCCAGAGGAACAGATACCCAATGCACTTGCAGCATGTTCAACACCACCATGTACAATACTATAAATGCTGGAGCTGCACAAACCATGGAGTAGCAATTCCAGCAGACCAAGGATAATTTACCTCCACTGAGGATCTGGTTCAATTATCCTGACCAGAAATAACTTGCAGTCAAGAGCAGAGAAATTCCCAGCCTGGAATGGAGCCAAACACCTTACTCCTAGCAGCTACCAGCAGAGCAGACTTTTAAGAGGAGTTACACGAAAGCCCACTAACAGACAGGTGGAATAATCTGCTTCTGACGATTAATTTCATGCTAATCCTAGAAGATGAAGGTTGGTTTAATGCATTGAAAGGGGATTCCCCCTCCTCCTTTAACTATAAGAAATCTAGTTATTTTAATTATCCAGCAAAGCATACGCAGTAATGCTGATTCTGGCTTTAGCTACATTTTGCAGTTCCCCAGTATAAAGTGCATAAAAGAATATGTTTTTCCTTCTCAGTCTTTCAGTTTCACTGAATTTCCTCCCATTCTGGTGCTCATACACCAGGGGAAGGATGCTTCTGTTAGCAGACTGTGCCCCTTAGACCAGCCTTTACAGATAAACTCACACCTTGTGTCCTCTCCAAGAACAAAGGTGTTTTCAGATGCTCTTCAGAGAAGAGGTTTTCTTACCACAGCCTTTATCATTTGTGTTGCTCTTCAAAACCCTTTCCAGTTCTGCAATATCTTTTTCACAAATACCACATAAGGCTCCCACAGAAACCATACCATTGATTTCAAATGTTTTGTGAAATTGCCCTTGAAGGTCTTTCTCACGGCCCTTTTTTCTGCCACTGTCTTGCTTCAGTTTTTTTTTGACTGCTCTGAGCAGAGACTTTCACCGCAGTATCCATGCTGGCAGTTTGGTCCTATTGCTGAAACAGGAGCTTTATAATATGTTTATATATATATATATATATATATATATATATATATATATATATATATATATATATATGTATGTTAAACACCACATACCATTAAAGTTTTGCATCAGCTGACACTTCAGCCTCACATGCCAAAAATCTCCCAGAGTGTTCAGATCTTTTTGATGTTCCGTTAGTCTTTCCTTAACATGGCTATCTGATGGCAAGGAATAAATAAAAATAAAAAAAAATATTTTAAAAAATAAGAATAAAATAAATATAAATAAAAAATAAAAACATTTTGCTAGCTCAGAGCTTACCTTTCCAATTATTACCACTTATTAATATGTCCATCAGTGTTTTGGGGAAGATTACTAAAAAAACAATTAAAGCACGATCCCTTGGTACAGAAATTTGCAGCTTCTCCCTAATCTTTTTGCCATGATGAGAATGAGCTTGCTATGCTCAGCCCCATCACTGAGTCCTTGCTTGTGATATTTCTCCCAGAAGAGGTGGCCAGCAGACTTCATGGCTAGGGAGCCACAGTCCCACGTTGCCCTCTCTCTGTTCCCGTTCCCTTTCTTCGCTAGGCAGAGGTTTGTGTAAGCTCCAAATCACAATGCAGAGGGCTCCTCTGCTCTTTGTGGCTTCTGCAGCTTACATTTCCTTTATACCCGTACCTGGGAAAAGGTCAGCACTCATCTCCCTACTGCAGCAGGAGCTACCAGAGAGCCACAGTCATTTCTCTGCATTTTTTTCCATTCCTGTGTGAAAGGAGAGAAATCACCCTGACAATCGATTGCGAACTTGCATAAGGTTCATGAGGAGTGGTGCACCAAGAACTGCTGAATACACAGAAGCCACATCTGACACAGAAAGTCTTTGAACTCATAAGAGCTGCGACAGGAAGAGCTATCGGGGTAAAGTATCAAATTTAGCTAGGTTTATTTTTCATGTCCTTCTCTGGGCACTCATTTGTGATCACTGCTGGAGTCAGGAATATTGAGGCAAATGAATCTTTGAACTTGACCACTGGACCCATTTTTGTGTTAGATTGCATTCTGCCTCCCTGTGATAAATCCTTGACAGATATGTCTCACTGTGTTGTTTTTTAACATTTCTTAGCAAGCCAACATAACACTGGCAATTTTTGAGGACCAGCACCACAGCTTCCCTTTCCCTACAATGCTGTCTTGAGACTATTTCCATCTATTAGCATCAACATTTTATTTTTTATTAACAAAGTGTAGGGCAGATCAGCCAGTTTTGGAGGAGAAGACTTTCCTTTTTCTTTCTTTTTTTTTTTTTTTAATGAACCACATCCTGCTCAGTTAAAGCTGTCTTTTCCTAATGCAGACTGTAAAAAATTCGTTTCTTAATAGCAGATCCAGCTCTGTTCAAACCCAATGCAGTGTTATGCAAATGAGTTCCCCTTTTTTCTGCAGACATTCTGGAAAGGAATTCCAATGGTAAAAACTTCAGAATGTTTAAAATATGAGAATATTATAATTGTAGTTTAGTATGCTAATGGGAACTGGGAAGAATTAAAGTAATTTGCCATATATTACTAAACCTGTGACAAGGTAATATGGGAGTTTGGACATCTTTATTAATTGGAAACATAGCATAGAATTTATTGGACATAACTCTAAAGTGGAAACATTCCTTGAGATTGAGTTTAATAAACTCTCCAAACGGGGTTTATCTTCTTAAATTGTTTCTTAAAAACAATTTCAATCATAAACAAGCATAAAAAAAATAAATAATTAAATATCTGAAAATGACATTAATCAAAGCCACAGATTTTATTTGGTGTTTTGAATCCTTCAAGGTGAAAGAGATGGAAATTGGACTCAAAGCATCACTATTAACTATTGAAATTCATTGCATATGCTCACACATTAGGCACACATTTAGAGAAGCCGGAGGTGTTCTTCAGAAGAGTTTCATCTAACCCTACCACATTGTGTTCAGGTTCCCACAAGCCCATCACCATGAATCCAACTGCCTAATCCCTCTGCATTAGGATGTCTAGAGCAGTGAAGGATTTCACAGAATCACAGAATCACAGAATTTCTAGGTTGGAAGAGACCTCAAGATCATCGAGTCCAACCTCTGACCTAACACTAACAGTCCCCACTAAACCATATCCCTAAGCTCTAAATTTACAAAGGAAATAACCCATTTCTGAGGTCCTGATCTTTCCTGGTAATTCACAAAGGATATAATAAAATGAGCCAAGCCTATCGTAATTTCTCATCTCCTCTTGCCAAGATGGGCCAGCCCAAGAAGAGGAAGGAGCAGAGCCTTGGCTGCAGGAGGAGCCCTCCCAAAGGAAGAATTACCACCCTCCCTTGCAGGGCTTTTCAAAGTGCTCTTCTCCATTAGCAAACTCTTGGGTTATTAGAGGAAAAGGAAGACATCCAAACAATTCAGATTCATGACCAGTTAGCCAAAGCAGGTGGGTGCTAATACACAGATGTGTCCTGTGAGTGGTTGAGAAGACAAAGAGCCAACACACAGAGAGACCCAAAGCTTTTGTCATCATTGGTGATGTACCATATTTTAACACATATATTTTTAAGCCGTATTATCTTCATACTGTAAAGGGGAAGCATTTTCAGTGTAATCATACACAGGTTCCTCCTTATTCACAGGAACTGAAATAAAGCCTCTCTGTATTTCTCCTGTTGCCCAAGGATGCAAGACACTTTCTTAAATTATAGTTCTATCTCTGGAAAAAAAAATATAGTTTTCCTGAACATCGCAGGGAGCTTTTCTTTACAATCAATGTGCAAAAAGAGAATGCCATAACCAAAATTACAGCCACTCAAGAGGGAGAAAATGAAAGACATGAGAAAGCATGAAATCCAGGCCTGGTTCAGCAAAAACAGCCATGAATAACCTCCCCAAAATGCGTGCTGCCTTCTTACTCCTGGGTGTGTGTGAAGAGAACACGATACTTTTCTGTGAGCCACCAGGAACCAACACAGGTAAATGTATAATGCAGCCTGAAACGTCGTACATATCTGGGTAACAATCCATATTTTCTGCTACACAAGCTAGCATCTAGCTAGAGATGGTGAAATGCAACAGAGATCTCTTTCTAAATAGTAATAAAAATAATAAAAAAGTCATACATTTCAATATTTTTCTGTTTCTAAATGTTACAATACCCACATGCTGCTCTCGTCCCTATTCAGCACACAGGGACTCTCCCATGTCTAAACATGCAACTCTCACTTCGTCTTGTGCTTCAGATCACTGGGATGCCTATGCAAATGTAATGAGATATTGAATCAACCCAAATAGCACTGAGAATTTTCCCCTGATGCTCTGACAGTCCTGATGCTCATGCACAAGTCACCTCAGGTCTGCTCGGAGCGGAGCAGCAGTGCCGCTCTCGCAGATCAGATATCTGATGGAGATATTGCTTCCCGTCCCTCAGGACCCTGATCAGCAACTCCAATTTGAAGAGTTTTTTTTTTTGTTTATTTTTGTTTTTTGAAGAGAAGATGTTTGGGAGCTAACAGGATCAAAAATTGATCCTGGTGTGTAATGTATGGCAGGAGCTGCAACTTCCGCAAGCTGAACTTAAATCATTCTCCGCTGTGTTTTCCCCACAATGTGGATGCAACGGGACTTGAAATGTCCACTGACTTACACTAACAGTTCCCTCTTGTCTTTCCAAGGTTTTCCTGAAAGCTAGATGAGGTTTCCAATCACTCAAGAGCAGCGTGGTTCTTTTTAGACTTTTTTAGTCTCCAAAATAACAACTTCATCTCTTTCATCAGAGGAAAGAAAGAGCAAGCTGATCAAGCTGATTTTTTACAAACATTTTTTTCTTCCTTTGTTTTATTGTGGTGATGTTGCCAGGAAACTCTCCTTGTTCCACTCAGTGAGATGCAAGAAAAGCAAGTGCAATGAAATTTGCTCACTGTCACGCTGAGAGTCAGGCTGTGGTGTGCAGTCAGCATGCTCCTGGGGCAAAGATCACTTGGCCTGAAATTATTTACAGACAAGTACAAACCAAGAGTATTTTGAATTGTTCTGAGCACACCGTGTTGTATATGGAAGGAAAGCTCTTCCCACGAAGTACAATTACAGGGAAAAAAAAAAAAAAAAAAAAAAAAAAGTAATTAAAAGGTAGAAAGCAATAAAAACGGCAAATATTTTTTATACATTATAAGCTCTGTATTGCCCTCAGATAATGAGTGAAAGTACACATAGCATAAGGTTAAAGTTAAGAGCAATACAATGCTTCAACCTCTTCCCACTAGGTTTGTTTTTTCCTGGCACCCAAGGTGCACCTCTCCTGCACACCAAGTTCAGCAGCACGCTAGAGACGAAGGTCACTCCTCCAGCCCCTCACACAGGAGCCACTGCAGGGAAGTGAGGGGTTACTCAGAGATCTTTTTGTAGGTTCACAGACCAGGAGAGAAGGAGGGGAGGCTCTGGCCACCCTTTCCCCATGGGTGAAGGGGCATCAGTTGGGCTCAGCCTGGAGGGGGTCAGCCTGGAGGGGCTCTCAAGCACCCTGAGCATCACGGTGTTGTGGCAGACCTTGAATGTATTTGCAGACGTGTTTCTGTGTTTTTGGACAAAGCACTGGGATTTTGAAATTGGAAGGGATCTGAGAGGGTGCAGAGGAGGCTGCTGATGGGTGTGCACAGGGATTTCCACCTCTCCCGAGGCTCAATCCTTGCTGCTGAGGCAGCTGGTATGCAGGGCTCCCAGCTAACTGGAGTCCCAGTGTGCCACAACAAATTTGACAAAAGGAGGTTTCGGTCATTCACTCCTGGCCACTCTCCCCAGGCTAAAAAAAAAAAAAAAAAAAAAAAAAAGAAGCTCTCTCAGTCTGCAAACAGATGTTGGAAAACAGGGTTTCTCCAGAGAACGGAACATGCTCTCCCCCAAAACATGCTCTCCCCCATGATTGCCACCAGGGCCACGTTGCTACCCCCCAAGGACCCATCCCAGTCCAATCTGCCCTACAGTGAAGGCAGACATCTAGGCTGCTCACATGCTGTCCCACAGGGGAATTTCTGCCTTCCTCAGCAGTTCCCTGCCAGTTCCCCAGTCACAGATCTTGTTGGAAAAAGCACTTTGTGCGTCAGCTGTGCCATGTTTCAGCTCAATGGCACATTTGTTTCAAAAACCCTGACTTTGACTGCCTTGAAATTGCTCTGCTGACACGTCCCTCATCCTGCTCCTAACAGCGTGCATCTTTCAAACCAGGACTGGCCAAAAGAGGAGGGGAAAGTATCGGAAAGCAAACCTTCAATCTTGTCTAAGTCACAAAGCACAACTGCTGACGGAGGCAGCTGCTCAGAGGGAGTTAAGCCCAAGTCTCTCTATGCAAATAAAAGGTGTGAAAAGCCCTGAGCAAACACACAGTTCTTCCACTCTGTCTGCAACTGCAAAGACATCAAACCACTTGTAGGAGAGCCTGTCCTCTGCCTCAGCACCATCTGACAACAGGGAGCCTCCTCCTCCAGCCCAGGCGCACGCAGAGCTTTCTCCTTGGCAGCTTCGTGGGCACACTTAGCTGAAGTCTGCCCCCTGCCCCCAGTGCTGCGAAGGTTAAACCCCAGGCCAAATGTCTTACTTTCTAAACACATTTCACTCAAGTTGGTAACCTTTCACAGCAAATAAGGCAGCAGAGGGTTCAGCCGTCAGTCACGTCACAGGCTGTTAGAAAGCGTGTCAGTGCAGGGCAGCGAGCCAGCAGGTGAATCTTGTAACACGGCGCTCAAGACAGGGAACATCCTGGGATTGAAAGGACACGCAGGAAATGTTCAGTGACCACAAAGAAAGGAATTCTCTTAGTTTCCACTACAGCTTTCCAGATTACAATGCAAAGATGCAGGTCAGATCCTCGGTTGATAGGAATTGTCAGCTGTCCTGCTTGTGGGCTGAGTAACAGAAGGGCAGGAGGGCCACAGAAGAGGCAAGGGAAGCTCACTGTGTCTGGTTCATGTGAGCACAGGTTTTGAGGCCACACCAAAGACAAGCAGGTGCTACAAGCAGTTGAGTCTGCTCTGAGCAGACCAGAACCGCCAGGTGGAGGAGGGCTGTCTCAGAAACGGGACGAAAAACCTCCCAGGATGATCATCAAGCAGGGTGTGACGTATCACTGGCTCCCTGAAACAGACACCTATAAATGCCAAGAGCTGCCAGTAGGGTGGGATTTGTTCCAGTTCTGGGACATAGTCTGCAAGGCAAGGAAACCTGCAAGACACAGTCAGCCCATATCATCTAAAAGTAGGATTTTCTCTTTTATATCTACCCTTACCCTTTGTGCCTGAGATATCAAAAGTGATGACTGCAGACAAGGAAGACACTCTCAGAAGCAGAACATTTCAGTAAACACTAAAAGTAGCCACCGTTTAGGTAGAAGAAGGTGTGTCTTGCTGTTTCTGAAAGGCAGTAAATACTTGAACATGAACTACAAAGCTGAACCATAAAACCAGTGTTACATCAAAACCCAAGTCAGCATATGGGTGGATGCTCTATCTATGGTAGCTTAATTTAAAATCTTG
This sequence comes from Netta rufina, assembly GCF_964035555.1. Taxonomy (NCBI): domain Eukaryota; kingdom Metazoa; phylum Chordata; class Aves; order Anseriformes; family Anatidae; genus Netta; species Netta rufina. Next base: position 63,119,251 of record NC_140128.1, on the reverse strand, counting down.
AGAAAAATAAGACACTTGCAGATCCATGTGGAAGTCTCAATATTAGCAAAGACACAAAGTGAAATGCAGACACTACAACGGAGGAACCAGGACAGTAACTAACAGCTCAGTTAGTGTGCGTTCAGCCACCAGGATCGAGCAATTTTGGGAACAGTGCAAGGTGAGCAGTGCACTGAGCCACCAGCACAAGACAGATCACCCCAAATCGCAGACAGGAGGAAAGCAAGGGTGTAAACACAAGTGCTTCCATCCTGCCCACACAGCAGCACTGCACAGCAGACATCTGCACAAGAAGCATGTGAGCTGCAGTGTTACCTGAGCCAGAAAACCAGCAGCCAGCATCAACACTGACATCTCCTGACACGCAGCCAGCTCTGTGCATTAGCAGAGATAATGCACAAGGATGGCATCAGGAGCAGGCAGGGGCACAGCGCCAAGACCCATCCACGTCTCATGCAAGCACAGCAGCACACAGGGCAGCTGAGACAACGGGAAAGGTGTGCTTTCCAACAGGTTACGTGTTAACAACCTCTGACCCAAGAAGATGGAGATCAGTCAGGACTTTGCTGGCACTCCTCTGATAACCTCCTCATGCCTCAGGCTGGAAGACTTGGTGGTTGGACCCCAATGATCTCTTGAGGTCCCTTCCAACCCCTACAACTCTGTGGTTCTGTGAAGACAAGGATGTCATCTATCTGAGAGCTTTGACTCAAAACTGGCCTGCTGTGCTCAACCCTCATCCACCAGCCCCACTGCAGAAACCATCCTGGTTGCAAGAGCTTAGCCCATGGCTATGCACACTGAAGGCACTTAACGCCTTCCTCATTGCAGACAAGGAAAAGATGAATTTTTAGTATCTAGCACAGTTTGGGTGTACAGATGGAGGCTTTAGCAGTTTGTTATGCTGCAAAAATTTAATCCGGTGTTTCAGGCCAAGGATATTGCTTAGTGAGTAGGGCTATGTACGTGCACAGTACTGTCTGCTGAAAATAATCAATTAGGGTGTTGGGTTTGGTCCGACAAGCTCTTTTATGTGAGCCAGATACCCTCCAGGAATTCCGTGCACACTAAATTTCTGCAGAGAAAGAGACACTTCATATAAATTGCCTGTATGGCTTCAGGTCCCTAAAATGGCACAGCATTCACCTAACACACCCTGTGAGCACGGCAAAATCAGAGTGATCAAGGAGTAAGCAAAAGAGCAGCATACAAATACAGAGTTCTTTTGCTTAGTTCTGAGCATCCCTGATACTCTTTGAGGGTGAAATATGTTTTGCATACACATCTGCAAAAACGGAGTATCACGTTTTAATTATTACACTCCAATTATTACATTATTACACTCAATTATTACATTATTACACTCAATTATTACATGAAAGATGTATTTGGGGAAGATAGGCTTAAATTCACTACACTGTGTTGTGCAAGGTTCTCCACTGGCCTTTGAGGTCTGAACAGTTGAGTCAGGATATCTTTCTTCTAAGCTAAGGAAAAAGAGCATTAACTTAAGGAGTCAACAAGAAGGCCAAGGAAAAAGTATTAGCTCTGCTTCTAATCCAGTCCCAGCATGATTAAAGCCGTGGATCTGCAAGCAATTTCTTGCAGCAGACCCTTAGTCAGGTTTGAGATGTACTCATTCACATGTGCTCTCATGCTCCCAGTCTCCCCCTACACCCTGAATTCCTCCGATGAGCTTTATGGATCAAGAACTACTTTTTCTATCCAACAGCCTCGCAGGACAGCATCCTGGATGCTCGTGGATACCGCCACCACTTGTTGAAGTATGTAAAAGTTAGCCCCACTGTATTGCTGTCTATGAATTAGAGCTTAGCAGAGAATTCACCAGCTCAGCATGTAGATGCTGTCTTTTCCAGACATACTTTAGCAGTTCAATAGTGACTTTAGCAACTTGACTCCGTGTCAAGCCTTACCCTGAGTTCTCAACCCAGCGCATTCAGTTGCCAGGAGCATTCAGGTTGTCATACAGAAACACAACAAAACAGAACAAAAAGGGCACTGGTCCTGTGTGCGTTTCCCCCCTGGTTTGCAGATCAAAAGAAACAACCCAGCCTTTGAAAACTGAGCGCAGATTTGCCCTTTTTCAATCCATCACCTTGGCAACCCGAGTCACAGCCAGTGGACCACTGTAACTGCCAGACACCAGCCCCACAGCGCTGTTCAGACCCCAGGATCTGCTCGAGTTCTGCTCGGCCACCCCACAAAGGTGAGTGTGATGGGCAGCTCCTTCCAAGGGCACACCCTGCTCCCAACCCGCTTGCAGAGCCACGCAGAAACACACTCATGGAGGCCCATCCTTCCCAGGGGTCTAAGACAGGCAGTGGGGTTTATTGCACGATAATCAACGCCCACCCTCACAGGTCCTCCTGCAGGGCTGCAGTGGGAGGTGTCTCTCTGAGGTTCCAGCACCACACTGGTGGTTTCAAGTTTCTCAGCACACAGGGAGGGGATGCTGCATCTCCGTATCTGCTCGTCGGAGAAGCTCTTCAGCAAAAATCTGTCTGCTGATGAACTGGAAATGCACCCTCAAAATAGCTGGAACAGTGAAAGAGAACAAAGCCTGATACAGGAGAAATAACAGCAACATGAAAATTTGCAACCTATCTGCTCTCTTCTGATTCAACAGACTTCATGGATTATATCCATAATATCCATTATATCCATATGATTCTATGGAACAATTCTATGGAACAATTCTATGTTCTGTGATTCTATTCTATGATTCTATGATTCAAAATGAGTCTGGGACTGAGGTTTCTGGGAGCCACAGGTCTTAGCACTGGAGTTTTTGATCTGAGTGGTCTGAACAGCTGCAGCATTTATTGAAGTAGGCAGACAGAAAAGGACTGGGCAACAGCAGCTCCCTTACCAGTCCCATAGCTGCACTGCTGCAGGGCTGTGCCAATGGTGTTCCTCCACAGTGCCAGATCCCCTGGGGAGCTCCTGCTGCCTTTCAGCTACTGCAGTGTCCCCTGCAGCTCCAGCCACGGGGTTGCATCTCCCTCTTCCTCCCAGGTAGACTCAGAGATGCTACAGCTCCTGGTCCAGCTCTTCGGATGCTTTCTGGTTCCTTATGGCCAACATCTGGCCTGTCAGCCACCGGCTGGGGCAAAGCTTGCTCTCATTCAGAAGATTTCTGCTTGATAACCACCATTCTTCTTCTTCCCCAGCTGAATTACCAGCATCTCTGCAGAGTTTCCATATTCCCAAGCACTCGTGGTGCAGTTTCACAGGCGGTTTTTCAGGCGTAATGCAGCAGTCAATAACCTCCTAACAGGACAGCAAACAGCTCCTGAGAAAAGTTCCCCGCACCAGAGATGAAATATACTTTTTTGACAGATCATTGCCACTCAGGTGCATGAACCAGCAGTCAAAGCAAACTCCTATTTAAAAGCCAACCGAATGCTGATGAATAATATCCCTGGCTGCTCGTTGCCTTCTCCTCTGAGACCTCTCTCAGAGCTCTTTTCAGCCAGAAGTCAAAGCATTTCTAATTTTTAACCATGTTTGTTTCAAATCATTGTTGATACTCATTTTAATTTAATTAAGGTGCTGTTTTTTTTTCCTTTTTAACAAATACAGCTCCTCGGTCCCAAAGGGCACGGCACTGTGTGCAGACATCTGCAGGTAATCGGAACTGAACTTCCTCTCTGTCCTGCTCATTTTCAAGCCTTTCAAAGATCAAAGGGTTATTTTTAACCCAGAGCTTTGTCATTATTAAAATGGCATTAATAGCTAAAGATGGCTGTTTCCAAACGGTTGGGTTTGCATCATGGCTCCGTAATATCCTCATTGGAAGCAGCAGACAACTCAGAGAGCAGATGACTCTGAGTGAAACCTCAGATTTATCCAGATACAATATCTGGATGGACAGCACAAAATGATCTGCTGCTGAAGGAGGTGCGAATACCCATGAATAGGCATTGCCTGCTCTGCCAAAACTTACAGTAAGGAGCCCCTGAGCACAATGAAAGAGGAATTACAGCACTCGTTAAACAAACTCCCATCCCAAGTTTTGCTGTAACTGAGCAGTCAGCCACCCTGACCCCAAAGGCAATGAGCTTGCCACCTCCTTTGCTTATTTGTTTATTTGAATGGACTCAAAAATGTTTTTTTAAATGAAGCAGCATCTGTAACCACAGCTCTGCTCTGCTGGTACCAGCCCCTGCGGCAGGTTTGAATAATGCCATATCCTCCCCTTGCCCACAAAACCGACCTCTTATCAGCGTAGCCATGTCCACACACCAGCCCCTCCTGCAGCAGCCACTGCATCAGCTATTCACATCACATCCTGATGCTCCTCGTGCAAAAACGTGTAACATTGACCTAGTTTTTCCTGAGGACCTTCATCATCATACGCTTTGGATGGTACTTTAGAGCAGTGTTTTGGAAGCCCAGTCTGCACCAGGTAGCAAACAGTGTCATCCTGGACTAAGGAGGGCTCTGAGCTCCTCTGTGCCCAGAATCAGCACTAGGACAACAAGAACAGGACAGGGGGTGGGGTGGGTTGTGTTAACCATCTTGTGACCGCATTTCTCATCACTCGACCTACTCCTTTTTCAAGCATCCTTTTCGCATCTCCCTATTTTTTTTTTCTTTTTTCACAGTTAGAGATTTTATTCTTTGTTCTCACAGTTCTCAGAAACTCAGTATTATTGTACTACCTTTATTGGGGGGGAGAGTGGAGGGGAGGGCGGGAAACAGCAGAAATTGGAAGCTGCCTTGCCCTTTTGGCTGAGAGATGTTGCTGTATGACAGCAGCAAGAAGACCTGTTTGGGATATACTGGGAATTTTTTTAAGCCAGTGTCCCACTAGGCCGTAGGATCCCATTTCTGTGATATATCTGGGTTTTGTCTGCCCTGACACATACCATCTATCCCTATTGTCTCTGTATTATGTCACTGTTTATCATCCACTCACATATTTATTTCCCCTTTCAAACATCATCTAGGAACAGGGCTAGAGTTCTGATAGAGAATTTGCTGCTACGTGTGACTGCATAGATTGGCTCGAGGTAGTGATCAAGGATATCAATCTGGTATTTTAATCTGGGTACAGTCATCCCATCTCTTATTTTCATCCAGGAGAATTCTCTTATTTTTTATTTTTATTTCCTCCAGTCAAAAGCTGCAGCTTTGCGGAAAGCATTTTTTTCCCCTTTTAACTGAATATTTATTAAATCTTATGTCAGCTCTTTTCAAAAATCATGGGCTGAGATAAGAGCAAATAACAGCATCTCTTTTCCAGCCGCTTCTTTTTCATGGTTCTGTGCACTATGTACATCCTGCAAGATGATGAAGAAAATAAACAGATGTATCAGCTCCCTGCAAGCTGAGTATCGACCAGGCAAAAGAAAAATGAAACCTTCTGCTAAGATTTATTTGGGATATCCTCACAGATTTCAGGAAAATAAGTATATAAAGGGTTATGTCCATCCCCATTGACTCCGTGTGTTTATGTGAAGGATACAAAGCTTTCCTATAGAAGCAATGAAGCCACGCATTTACTAAACCCAGTGTCCCATTAAGGCTTACGTGTGAGCCACTCGAGGAGGCAACGGTGACGTCCTCTATCTTGTCTCACAGCAAAAAAAAAAGGGCCAGGGAGTATGAGGTTGCCCTCAGTTTACAGGATGTGAGGCGTCAGTCGGTGCTGATGAAGTGAGCTGCTTCGCTGACTCACACCTACTGGCCAGCGCAATTCCCTCTTGGAGAGTGCCGGGGAGCCTGTGTAATCCATCCTGCCTGAGGCATCGTGTCAGAACCCTGAAAGAGCTTGTGAAGCACCATGAGGGATTCTTATTAAATTGTCAGGGATCTTTGTGCTGGAGTCAGACTTCCAATATTTTACGGCTGACACTGCCTTTTTTACATGCAGCAGATGGGGAGTGCACTGTAAACCAAGGCAGTCGTGAAGACATGACAGATCTCTGCTGCTACAGCTATTAGTCTGCGGAGGAAAAGCTGCTGCTTGCCCTCCATCATCCTCCATCCTTCAGAGCTACAGATGCAGATGAGGATAAGTAACCACATGGACTAGGGCTGGCCTCCCAGGCAGCGTGGGCTGAATTCACTCTGGGAGAATGGCCTGTCTGAGCAGCGAGACCAGGCTACAGCTCCTGGAGGGGAGAAAAACCATTCTGTTCAGCTTCGTGTGTGGAATCTGAGTGTCTGAACCAAATGTGTCACCTACACAGTCTCTACACTCAGGGGAGCACAAGGACCTCTGATGGGATATGCTTTATGTCATCTGTATGTGATACCTACTTCATGAATCACTCTTTAGAAAGGGATGACCCCCGCTACAAGCTGGAGAGGGATGCAGACAACCAGCTTAGACTGGATGCCCATTTTCTGGATGTCTGCTGTGAGCTGAGAGCTGCCTTCCTTTGTGCCTGTTCCTGGATGAGTGGCACATAAATATATAAATATAAACATAAATAAACATATATAAAAATATATGCATAAATTTAAACATAAATATACATAAATATAAACATAATTAAACATAAATATATATATATATTTCATCAAAAATCTTCTCCCTCTCTCCCTTCCAACGACAAAGCATTCAACATTTCTGCCCTCTTTCATCCACCTGTAGCACAGGCTGTAGACCTCTAGCAGGCAAAGCAGCAATTTGTCTCCTGGCTGGGAAATTCGGGGTTGGAAAATCATAGAACAGGTGAGGTAAGAAGGGACAGTCACACTTTTGATGGCAGAGTTTCTAACCACTGAAGCAGCTTGTAAAGCAGAGCGGTAAACTCTCCAGCCTTCACGCTCTGGGTGACAGAGTGTTTTTCAGAAATAGCAGGTCTGCTTTAATCAGAAGTTATTGGGTTCCACGCAGGTAGCATTGTTAATGACAGACGGCCAGTGAACCGAGGATGTCAGACTGAATGTTCACATGATGAAACACTGCCGTGTTTCCTACTTCAGCCCGGGAGCATTTGTATTGTTTAAGATGCATCTTCAAGATGCTGACTTAATCAAAATTCTCTGCTTTTGCCTTGTTAGGGCTCACGCCTTAGCATTCTAAGAAAGACATACTGCCTGTGGGAGTGGTTTTAGCTTCAATAAAAGAGTAGTTCAAGGCCCAACAATTTTTTCTTCCAGAAAAAAAAAAAAAAAATTAAGCAGATTAATAGGCTGCATATGTATTGATTTGGTTATGGCCTACAAGCACCCCAAATTTAAAAAGTAAAAATAAAATGCAGTAGAAAAGCAATTAGTCTTGCTTTAAAAGACATCCTGAATTCTAGCAATGGGGGATGGAGCACAGAGAAATGCAAACTACAAATAAGACAGGCACTGAAGGTAACCAAACACGAAGATCAGCCTATACCTTTAGAGGTTACCTTTCCTGCAGTCCTGCTGTAGCACAGCTCCAGGTGCCAAAAGCCCAGCTGACCCCCAAGCCCTGCAGATACCTTCCCTTTGCCACAGATCACTGGGGAGCCGCTGCCTTCAGGGACAGCCCTGGGACACGCTGTTGCGCTCAAACACATTGTGAAGCCATCAGAATACTAGTTCAGCAACATCGAGCCAGGAGGGTGATCCTGAATTAAGTCCAGATCTGATCTTTGCCAGGTTAGGCTCCAAGAAACATTTCCATATATTTTAACCAAAAGTCAATGCATGACACAATGCCCAATAGACATGACTTTCCCAGTGGAGAAATCTCTGCAGGGTTTCTCCAAGAGAAGAGACGAACTACCCCTAATAGAAGTGATGTGATTTCCCACTGGTTTCCATTTGCAGCACCTCCAGTAGTCTCTCCAGCCAGGTTCACCACATATCCTGGCAAGCGGTGGTACTGCTTTCAACACTGACAGTATACAGATTTTCACTGATTCCAAAAATGTCCACAAATGCCACGAAGCAATGTAAATCCAGACACAGCAATGAGGGGAAAACAGAGTTCTTGTCCAAAGCCATCCCCTGGTTACAGCCTGATGCATTGCACCTTGTTGTTGCTTGTTTTTTTCCCCACCAAGCAGTTACTGCGGTGTCCATAGGAGAAACCCTTTCCTCATGTTTTCTGGACAAGACAAGAGTTTTTATAGCTCCTGAATTGATAAGCCACTCATAGATTAAAAGAAATTACATTTCGGGTAGGACAAGGAATCTCAAAATTGCTTTTAAGCTCACCAATATATTTAAAAATCAGACTTCAGAAATATCTGGTTTAACAAATTGCTTTGGGGGGAAGGAGCCAACACTTTCCTAATTTTCCGAGGGAGTTCACTTTGTTTGGCTACATCTGCTCCTTGTAAGCACTGCAGAACATGGGGTGTTTTGTGAGCCTGTGCTTTGCTGTAATTCACAAAACACAGGTGTAAATTAATGACGGTCTAATGAAGTAGACAAGGGAGAGACATGCCGCTAGTGAATCACCTGCTAATGCTGTCTGCAGCTAGGGAAGGAAACCTGTTTGTTTATGTGCCTCACATTTCCTTATGCACCGTGTGGTATAATTTAAGAGATTTTATTTCAACTGTTTGCTTATCTCTAATTACCATATGCTGGGGTTGTGTATTACTTCAGCAACAAACCCTCGCAAATCGCTAACCAGGAGCCATTTTGTCGGCAGGTTGCAGTACAGGCGCTCTGTGTGCTAGCCTGTAATAACAGAGCAGCAAGCTGGAGGTTTTTAAAGGAAAAAAAACTTCTTCACATACACCATCAGGTGATAACACTCCTCTTTTTGCTACCTGCAGGGTCTCAAGATTTAAGACAGAAAAGACAATAAGCATGAAAAGGAGGGTGAATTCAGCAAGAAGGGCCCTTGGATTCAAAGAAAACTGGCTGGAGGTACCCACCAGCAAGAAAAGGGCCTCCTCAACAACGTCCTCAACAGCTTCCTGGTGTGGTGGTGGGGACACAGGGACAGCTGAGCCACCTCAGGGGTCTCCAGGTCCCCTGGGAGCCTGTGGCCTCTTGGGCAAGGGGAGCCCCTCCACATGGGACAGCTTAGGGGCCCCCAGTGTGAGATGAGGGGATCTGATCCCTGCATTGTAGTAGCTTTTTTCTGCTACTGATTTTAAAATTTGAGGCAGATAAGAATCATTGTGCTCTTAGAAAACCAGGCAAGAGCTGCAGGCAGGCACTGATCGGAGGAGAAAAGGTAATTTGTTGCTGACTGTAATGATGCTAAATCACCAAAGGAGAGCAAGTCTTACCTACCCAGGTTATTGTGCCTGTCAAATTAAGCCAGGAATGTCCTGCACAAAATTAAAAATATAAAACAAAAAAGTAGGTAAACAGAAGCAAAACATGGCAGACACAGTCCAAAGAGCAATTGTGTTTCATAAGCATGATTAATTATCAGAGGAAACATGCTGAAGGAGGCCACTTGCTGTCATCGAGGCTGTTTGCTGGCCCAGCAAGGCCAGAGCAGCAGACATTGCCTGGTCACACACGGACAGGAGCAGAGAGGATCAAATTCTGCTGTCAGGACACAATCACAGAATCATAGAATGGCGTGGATGAAAAAGGACCTGAAAGATCATCTAGTTTCAACCCCCCTGCTCTGGGCAGGGTTGCCAACCCCTGGAGCAGGCTGCCCAGAGCCGCATCCAGCTTGGCCTTGAATGCCTCCAGGGATGGGGCACCCACAATCTCCCTGGGCAACCTGCTGTTCACTCACAGCAATGACAACAACCAAACTCAGTGCATTTTCAGGCAGTTCACACCATCAGGGCCAGCCCTATCAGGAGTAACTTAATACTGAAGCAGGGGGCAAAGAGTGGATTATGCAAATGGCAAATACAGAAATTACCTTTTTTTTTTTTTAATCAATTATCCAGACCAACAGCAATGCCTTCTCACTCACCAGCTGCTGCACCCTCCCACACCCCAGCTTGTACTCAGGAGCTGCAGGACCGTGGTGGCTTCTGCCACCCAGTGCCTTCACCAACCCTGGCCGTGCATCACTCTGTTCTTCCCTCATGTGAGACACGTTTGCTTTATAATAATAAAGCATAGTTCTACTTCCCCAAGGTGCTCACACACTTTGCTTCTACAATCTTAATCTGAAAAAAAAATAAATTACAGCTGACAGAAGAGGGGTTGGAAAAGATTCACCAGCAGCTTATCTAATCTTATTTCTGTAATTGTCTGAAGAGTTTAAGGTATTGTCATGTATGAAGCCACGAAGAGATACCAAACTTCCCTCTGTGACACTGCTTCATTTTAGCTCATTGCATGCTTAACTGTGCAGAAATCAGCACTTGTTAGCCCTGTGATCCAGTGCAGCTCACTGCTTTGCTCCGTCTTTCAGCCAACACGCGATTTGGAAATGGGTAGTTATTTCCTACAGCAGCCTTCCTCTCAGCCAGGAGCTGAGCAGCAGCACTTCACTTAAGTCCCCACTTGCACAGCTGGAGTTAAATCAAAGAGCTGCTTCGCTGCCTTTACATCTGCTGCCATTCCACACCCCGGTGGTGCCGGATGCATACATGAAAGCAGGTTCTGTTGTAAGCAAACACTGCACAACGTTAAAAGCAGAGACTTGTTTGGGAGCTAAGAAATCTTCCACCACCCAGCTGCGATAACAGTTCCTCTTCTCAACTCCCATTTCTTGATTTTCATCTCGTTTTCCACCACAGCGAGAACCGCCACGGGATGCACTGAGGGTGGCACGCAATCAAAGCGAAGTTTCTTGTCACAAGTGGCTGTTTGGGTTTGGAGCAATTAGGCACTGAATGTGGCTTTTATATGTGGGGGTGGGGGGAAAGGAAAAAAAAATCAACTCAGAGGCTAGAGCTACTTCCAGGTTTGGTTTGTAATTAATGAGGTTTTGGAGTGGACTTCAACACAGCGGTTTCCTGAACGATTCAGCTTTTCATTTCCAGGCAGGTGGCAGCTGTCAGCCTGTTAGCAAAGTACAGCACCTGTGGATATCTTCTTAATAAGAAGAAAAGCAACAAACTTAAGCAACAAACTCCTCCATTATCAAGCAAATCCACCCAAGAAGAGCACCAAGTTCAGCCAGCTCTCAGGCCAGGCAGGGGAGCCACCAACCTGAACTACTTAAGTACTTGTTGCAAATCATGATCCAAGCTAGATCTGATCCTAAAGGAGGATTTAGGCTTCTTTTAGGGACCTCCATGCAAATATAATCTAGAAATCATTTCCTTGATGGGAAAACAACCCTCAACATGTTAGTGAAAGTTCAAGATGTAGAAAAACAGATTGATTTGGGTTGGAAGGGACCTTCAAGATCACTTAATTCCAACACCCCAGCCAAGACATCCAGCCAGGCGTAACAGCTGATGGCTGGTGAGTTTGTCCAGGGAGCTGAAGACTCCTCAGCTTTGGAGGTGAGAAATCAGGCACATTTTTTGTTTCCTGGCTGCCTCATGCCTAACATGCCTGACCAAGTGTTTCAGACCACGGCAGAACTGCTGTCCCCAAAGCAAAGTCACGGGAATTGGTCAGGAAGGTGCTGCGGGGGAGCAGAACAGGGCAGACCCCACCATTATTTGCAGAGTTGCTGGCAAGGAGTCCCACATTGCTGAATGGCCCATCATTCAGAAACGTACACTCTGTCTCCTAAAAGTCCTGTGGTTCCCAACATTTTTGTTTGTACTTCTTTTTTTTTTTTTCCCCCAAAACATAGCAATTATTATCAAAATGGGCTACAGTTTTCTGCTTCTTAGCCAACAGTGCAATTCTTTAAAGCTGATCAAGAACTAAAAAAGAAAACCCCCATGGAAATGATTTGCAAAGAATTGTCAGGATTTTATTTTTTTTTTTAAGTATAGTCAAAATTTCACTGAAGTCCTACACAACAGATGGTGCCACCTTACCTGTGGTGGACTTCACTTGCTCCAAAAGGAGCAGTGCCGGGAACTGGAGAGCCTTACTGACACAGGCTGTTGGTAACTCACAGCTTGCACCCCATGGACCTGAATAAGTTTGCCAAACAGTTTGGACAAAGGACTTCCAGCCCATGTTAAGTTTCTAGACCACTTCTTTAATTGTTCCTGAAGCACAGCTAACTGCCAAAGTACACAAAATTATTCCTGACCCTTAGCTGCATCGCTTAAAATATTTCTAAGCAGAAAAATAAAACAAGTCTCCAAACACTAGGTAAATACATATTTCCATTTTGGAAAATAGATTTTCAACATGCGGGTCATGCAGGGCTCAAAAGAATCACCAAGAACACCCGGTGGCTGTGGGAGCACTCACAAATAACAGGGGGGAAATGGCAGAACTTAATGCTGCGCCTTTATTTCTGTAAACATTGCTGGATCTGTATTTCCATTATTCATGCAGCATGAGGTGACCAATCCTCTAATGCTACATTAAGTAGGACACGGAGTAGGAATGTGTTCCTGCACTTATTTAAACGACTTAAATATTTCAGGAACATGATGCTTCCATGAAGAATCAAACTGAGGCTAATGCTGGCTTTTTCAAGGGCACCTATGGACACCGAGCATCCCCTCAGCCATCCCTGGGAAGAAGACAGCTTGCTTAGCACCCCACAGAATTAATCCCAGAGATGTATGTGTGAACATTAAATTGTCTTATTCATTTATTAACCTTGATGAAAAATTATTTTAATAGCCCTCATTATCCTATTCATTTATAATTCAGGCATGATCAGGAGTGAATAACTGCTTAGCTTACAAAAATAGAGCTCTGTATTTTTATTGTGCAGGAAGGTAAGGAATTGTCTCAGTAGCCCAACTCACCCAGACACTCATCCCTTTCTCTTGGCCTACGAGGACAAACAGAGCACCCAGCATCTTGAAAATTAAAGTTTCTTCTGGGCATCTTGCAGGAAAACATGCATATTTTGAATGATCATGTATGTCCTGGCCTGGCCATTCCCATACAACTCCCTGAACTGGGAAGGAATTCAGGCATTTCTACATTGTGCATTTTCCTCAGAAGAAACTATGATTCAATGAAAGAACATACCACTTTTTATCTCCCCAACCCCACTTCCCTTTTACTCAAATATGCCTTTTAGACATACATCCTAATGGTGTATCAAACTCCGGCAGCCCCAAGCATTGCATTTCTGTGTTCTTCTGGAAATGCCTGGTGTGCCCATTGCAGAATCACAGAATTACAGAACGGCTGAGGTTGGAAGGGCCCTCTGGAGACCATCTGGTCCAAAAACTCTTCCAAAGAGGGTGACCTAACACACATTGCACAGGATCACAATCTGTTTTTGAATATCTACAAAGGAAACACCACAGCCTTTCTGGACAACCTGTTGCTCTGTCACCCACACAGTAAAGAAATATTTTCTCAGTACACCCGCCCATACTCCATTCAAGCTCTTGAAACCATGCTAGGTTTACTTGTAGCCCATCTACAGCCCCACCAAATGCATTGACTCCAGGTAGAAGTGAAACTTCTTGAGTTTGGATCTGCCTGGTTTGTTTTGGTTTTGTGTTTTTTCCCCAAAGCAAGAAACAAAGAAGGTTTTGATTTCTCTATCAGTAAAATTTCTCATTTTAGTTAAAAGAAAATAATAACAATCTGACTTTCATCTCCTACAGTGAGGCATGCAGACCGCAGCCCTGCAGGGGAAGTAGCAGGAAAGATGAGGGGTCTTGTTTTGCTTAAACACAGCCTGGCAAAGAGTGGTGAGACTTTTACTGTAATCTTTTGTTTGACTTTGCTACCACTAAACCTTACCCTGCTCTTGGGAAAATTTACAAGAAATACAAAAGCTTTCAACATTTTCCATGGAAGAACAAAACCAAAGCAACAAATGGCATTTTTCGGGCAATCCAAATTGCAGATTATTATTCTCACCCCATAAGACAAAGGGAAACCTGTGGAATCATTCCCATAACGTGCTGCAATTGAGTTCAATTCTGGGTAAAATGGTAGAGATGCTCAGGATCACCTCTTCACAAGAGCAAACAGCAAAGAGAACAAGCTGTCTTCGAGCCCCTTTATAATACCAATAATTAAGGCTTCCTATTAATGCAGAAATTCTGCTGGTTATCTGTAGGACCACAAATGAAGGCTCAGTATGGAGATGCCTACTACTGGACCCAACATTTATTACCAAGAGAAATCTCTGTTCCCCGATGGGTGATAAGTGTTGATTGGACTTCTGACTCTCACAGATGCTTTCTGTGTTACCCATAACCAAGAGATTGCTCAGCTCCAGCTGATGAGGGAGCATATGGAGAGACAAAAATAGAGAGCTCTAAAATTGGAAATCCACACAGAACACTGGGGGGTGCGCAGAGAACAGCATGTTTCCACGATTCCATTTTAATTTTCTGTCTGACACCTGTCAGCATGAGCTATGTACAAAAGTAAAAAGCCAAGAAGAAGTAGGGTCAGGGCGCACAGCAAGGCAGACGGATCCCTGTGATGTGAATAATACCGAGTCTTCTCTGACCCAAACCGAGCCTCACCCAAATATGAGCTAATGAAGGGTTTAGGTCTAAAAGATGCCAATCTGCTGCTTTCTTTTGATATGGAATTCATTGCGAAAAACTTAAGGAATGCATTTATCTTTTCACAGTTTAATCCTTCGGGAGGCATAAAGCTGTCATAAAGGCTGTGTGGGTTTTAAATGACACCGTAATGACTATAGCAAAAGATAAGAATCAGACCATTTCAAAAGCCTTCCAACATTAAAAGAAAGATGGGACTGAATTATTCAGCCTGCCTGCAGTGTTATTGGATAACTGATTGCAGGTTATTGAGTTTAAAAAATGCAGGTATTGCAATAATCATAATTTATCGCTGTACAGAACTTTAGTTCAAGTTCCTGGGGGCATTAAATCAGCTGATTATGACTAACTTTAGTTTGTTTTTATGTTTTTGGGGCACTTCCTCTAAAGTGAAATCTACATGGGAGATGTTAGCAGGATTCTTTAAGTGGCTTATGTTTTCCCTTTGCACTCTTTGTCTGCACTTGTATTTTCAAAGTTCCCACTCAAAAAAAGAAAGGTCCTTGAAATAATTTTAATAGCTCCTTCAAAGAAGAGCTAACTCGTTTTTTTTTTTTTTAATAGTAATGAACAGCTTGTACTTTTGTTAAGTACCAAGACAGAGGACTTATTTTTTCGAATATTGCATTTTAAAATCAAAGAAGCAATTTAACATTATATTTTATGAATTAGAATGAAACAAACATAGAAGTATGGGAGGGGTGTTTTCATTTTAAATACCAAAAAATTCCCTTTCTCTGTTTTCGGTGGTTGCTGTTTTTTGGCATTACCATGTGCCAGCATCCCCATCACTGCTCTCCATCCTCCCTGCTGGGCAGGGGTGAAGACAAGGAAGGGGACAAGTGTGACACTGCTGTGTCCCTATCTGCTGCTCTGCTCTCCAAGCCTGATTTCTTCATGCAAAAATCTCTTCTACAAAATCCCTGGAAAAGGGGAAATGTCAGACCTCCACGCAGTACACTTAGAGCCTTTGTCTACTGGAGACAAAACGTATTCATATAATTAATTTTGGAAGAGGACAGATGCCATTACTCTCTGTCCCACGCCAGACACTTTGTTCTTAGGAGTGAAAGATGAGAGCTGAATCTGCACAGATTTTTGATGGCTCCTTTTTAGGGTCTGGATCTCTCAGCAAAACAACAATTAAACACAGATTATTTATTTCACTTTTGAACCCAGCCTCATTATAAACAGGGGGAGAGAGAGAGGGAACATCTCTCCGCTCTTCCATACAAGGCTGCTCATTATTGAACTAGAGGTTGGGAAGACCCTCCCCTGAGATGTCCCCAAAGCCACCAGCATACCTTGGGGTATGGCAAGAAGCTGAACCAGGCAAACAGCAGCACGATCTCATAACCTGGCCAAGCAGTGGTGATGGCAGCAGGAGATGTAACCCAGAAGCTGCAGCCCATCCTTCGCCCCTGTTGCAGAGCCAGGGGGATGACATATTCGGGCTCATCATCCAACTGTCAGCTGAATCCATCACCAGCTCCTCCAGGCAGAAATCATCTCAGTATTTATTAATTTATCCTTGGCTGAGGTTACCTCCAGCAATCCAAAAGTTATCCGAATTACCCCCAAACTTTAGACGTTCTTTGGCACTTGCGATTATGCTGCCATCGATGTGGTTTTCTACTTGTGACAGTCTGGCACCCAGCTGCTTTTGTAAGGAACTGGGACCCCTCAAGGACTTGCACTGCATCAGGTGCAAATTTCAGTGATACTGCAGCACCAGCCTCACACTGCTGAGCCTGCTAAGAGTTGCCAAGACAGGGTGCAAGACAACTCCTCAGTCTACCTGATTCTCAGTAAGAGCAGACATGACGTGACACCTAACGAATCTAGAAAATAATTGAGGTGGGATTTTGCCCTAACTGGTCACTTTTTGAGGTTAGGAACCCACAGAAAGCAGTTGTGATCACCACAATCTTCAGATCACATTAACCTCATAAATCAAGTTTTTAGACTATTATATTATCAGAATTGCATGGGCATGCTTCTACTTTATATTGGAAGTTACAAG
Organism: Netta rufina; assembly: GCF_964035555.1. Taxonomy (NCBI): domain Eukaryota; kingdom Metazoa; phylum Chordata; class Aves; order Anseriformes; family Anatidae; genus Netta; species Netta rufina. The sequence goes on along the minus strand of NC_140128.1, from coordinate 63,102,763 downwards.
TTGGAAGAGAATGGCAAATAGGAAATAGAATATATAAAATAAGAAGAAAAAGCTTCTCATGTTCCTCCACCAGGTATGAATAGCACATAACTAGAGAAGCATTCCCTTCTCTTTACAAATACAGTGGGATATTCACTCAGAATAAGAGACCCACCCAGCAGAAGGTTTCATATTTCTGATACCCAGCTAAGCATCTTAAAAACACACAGGAACCAAAAAGTCATCTGCAAAATCTTCGTACTTTTACCTTGCTCACCATGGGAAAAGCCTTCATGTTCCATTTTCCACATGAAAGGTAACTGCACAAAAAGGCTTGTGCACAGTCTGTATAGACAAAAGCGTCTAAAAGGCAGAAAAGTGGATGGATACATTATCACATTTTATTTTTGCGATGATAGAGCAGAAATTTGTCTGCATTTTAGAGAATTTTAAAAGATAATTGACAATGGCTTTATACCCACAAAGCTTCCAGAGGATAATATATGCATGGGCTTTGGGAGGAGACATTTCCTTTCATTTACAGTTTTTTGTTACATTTATCTCAAACTAATGAAAGCTTACTGGAGTTTCCTGCTGTTACCTTAGGACAAGTCTCAAGTGTCAAAGAATTGCTGCCCATAAAAAAAATCTAAATGTGTTTATACTGCTTCTGAAACAGCTTTTATAACCTCTGAGTGCCTTCAATTTTCTATATTATTCGTTTTACTCTATATTTTAGAAAGTGTGCACACAACTATAGGATGTTCAAATAACTGTTTTTTATAATGTGCTTAACAAAAATCTTCCATACCAAATGGTACGTGTACTAATAGTGACAAACTGGAAAACTAAGACAATTTGGTCAACAGCCATTGCATGAAGATAAGGAGCCTCCTCACATCAGAGTATCTTCTACAAGACACATATATAAATATAAAATATATAAAGTATCTTCTTCAAAGCCATGAAGCAAGACTTCTCCATCCTTCTCCAAATGTAAAACTTAAGACTATCCAAAGAAGTTGAGCATCTTTAAAAATAATAATAATAATAAATAAACACATAAATAAATAAATAAATAAATAAATAAATAAATAAATAAAGGAGAAGAGGAAGGAGAAGGGAAAAGAGAAAAGGGAAAAGGGAAAGGGAACCTCTGCAGAAGTATTTACATCTGTACAATTTTAGGAACAGTGAGGAATGGGAAATATCCACCAGAGAAGACTGGCTCCTTCCAGCCCCTATTTTCTTGCAGTAATGTAAACCTAAATTTTTGAAGGCAAGTCACAGGTAACACAGCTGTCACTCTCGTGCAGCAGCTACCTGATACTTGATCCAAATAGAAAAGATGGCACTGTACAACACAGCAAGGTCACTCGATGCCAGTACTCACTATGAATGTGAGAAGTCGTTTAAGTGATTTAAGTGAAAAAATTAATACTAAACTGGGAAATCAGTTATCTGGCAGTGCTGCAGCTACTTCCTCACCAGTCTCAGCAAGACAAGAAATACTTCTCCAACAGTCATTAAAAAGAAAAGACGATGACTGCTTTATTGGCTCTTACGTTATGAACTCTTTAAGATTTAATTACATTTCAAAAGAGAGCTTGCAAGACATAGTAGGAGCAGGGTTCTTATTTAAAACAAGATTTTGACTCCTAAGAAATTGTGAAGTTAACTCAGTGCCCCAGAAAATGAAACAAATAGTTTGAATACTAACTTTAAGGATGTTCCAAGAATTCCCTGTCATAAACAAACAAACAAATAGGGGCAAATAGAAATGTGCCATGTATGGATTAAATGGACTTTCTGCTCAGGGAGCAGACAGGCTGGCGAGATGAATTCACAGAGATGGTGAGCAGGAGAAAAGGATGACAGCAGCTAATTTCAAACCTACCCAAGCATGGCAGCTGGGTGGTTTTCATCCTTTCAGGAAGTGAGGGAGAGAACAGACGATATAATGCACCTGATCTGAGCAGACACACTTCTCCCTTCGTCCTCAAATTTCAGCTTTTATCACAAGTCTCCCACAGCGCTCACACGAGCGAGCAGCAATTAGGCCAGCAGTAAGCAAAGGAAAAAGCAATGTGGCATCAAGGGGATTAAACCTTCAGGTTCCTCCATCCTCACAGCTGCGGTGAGATGAAGTTGTCAAACCTCACCCAGACAGCAGACTTGTGTATGTCCCAGTGATTGCTTTAATGGGATACTGAAATCCAAGCAACATTTCTGACTGCTGGAGCACATTGCCCAGGCGAGTTGTTTCAGAAACTGCCTTGGGATCCCCCAGAAAACTATCCAGAGGATTCAAAAGAAGCTCAAACTTTTCAAAGCACCAGAAAACACTATGCTTGTTGGCTCTGCTCTAGGTGGTGGCAGAGCGAGGAGCAGTCCTAGTTGCTCCTGGTAAGGATTCATGGCCAAGTGAGGACTGCTGACCTCCTGGGCCAGAGCCTGGCCCCCTGACATCTCCAGCTAACACCACAACGTGTTCAACTTCCACAGCATGTCCTACTGAGAGAAAAGAGGGTAGCCAACTTTCCTAAACAGAGGGCAACAATGGGATTTGCTTCAGCTTTAGGATTCTCAGTAGCCATTGATTTGTCTGCTTTGACACAACTTGCGTGGCTTGTGGTAAGTAACTGGCTTAAACGCTCCCATCGGTTTCGGGAAGCTTTAGAGAAGATTACCTGCCTACAAAACAGGATTCTCCAGCTCTTAAATGGAAATCTTTGCTCCTCTGTAAAGTGTTTTATCTTTAGCAATGCTTCACTAAGACAGGATTCACTAAGAACTTGGGGAAAAAGATGCCCCAAAGACAGACCTCCACTTAGAAGCATAATCTCTCTTAAAGCTCTTTGAAGAGGGACTTAGAGAAGGAACTGCAGACTGAAGCAACCACTGCTTAATTCCTCCATGTTACTACTAACACCCTTCGCTTTCCTGATTGAGGAAACAGATTTCAGCAATCTCTGAGGTAGATTTTCATCCCCTACCACCTCGAGTGACTGTAACAGCAGGTCAAAGCCCTGAACCAGCTCCAGGTCATTGCTGTTGGCAGCTGGCACTCACTAGCCTTCATTTTCTACTGGTATTCAGGATATATACGGCTTTCAGTAGTTGAAGCTCAGGTAATAATTTGTCCCTCCACAACTAAAATCTTCCCTTGCAACTTTGATGTGTTTTCAGAAAATTAACAATACCAAGTTACGATGAGTGAAAGCACACAAGAAGGATTTCTATAAAAAAAAAAAAAAAAAAAAAAAAAAAAAAAAAAAAAAACTTCTTTTAAGTTAACTTACGAGTAATGGTAACAGTCCAGCCCCAAGGAGGGGTGAACATGCCAGGTCACAGGTAACCACTGCAGTTAAAGAGGGTCACTAAGATGAACTGCAAGAATATTTTTTCTGTAGACATTTCTAAACGGACTGATAACAATCTAGCAGTCACTCCCCTTGATTCAGCAGCTTATTTAATCCCTGGTTTACCTGTGAAACATGAGTCCCTCTGAAATGAGCAGTTATCTGCAACCAAAATATCAAGTTGGGGAAGGGATCTTTTAAAAAATACATAAATGCTATAAGCTTTCAAATGCTGTAGATGGCTCAAGAAATGAAGTCTGTTCTACCGATATATGAAAAGTTGATCAGCTCCTGGCTGTCTTATCCCTTCTGGGAGGATAACTTGATCCTGCCTGGATTTGGAAATTACGGCCAGATTTGGAAATCTGGGGGCACAGGGGCTGAAAAATCACCCCAGGACTCGTTCTCCTTTTATATCATGTGGAAGGAGTAACAACTCCATCAGATGCTGATGGCCCCATCACCTCCAAGGCAGTGCCTCTCTGACGGCACCTCCAAGGCAGGGCTGGGGACAGGGTGAGCACAGGGTCTGCTACCAACACAAGCAGCCCCGGCACCCTGATAGGATCTGAAGATGAAGTTCGTCATCCTCAGAGGACTTTTCTGGGATCTCATCACCTAGTGCAGCAGTAAGTCATTCAATTTGCTGAGCATGTAGGTAGACACTTCCTGGCGAAGTGAACTTGAAGTGTCTAATAATATTCCAGCTTCCAGTGGAATTCCTCCAGAGTCTGAAGGTAAATTCCCTTCCTCTTTGAAGTGTGTCCTATTTTTTATTGGCATGCATAATGTCTGCTTTCACGGTTTCCACTCATCTGAATGAGTTTAACAGCTTGCCTGAGTGCAAGATAAAAGGTTTGGAAATTCAGAAAGCATTTTACAAAATGTTCTCTTTTATTCTGCAGTAAGTTTGGGGAACAGGAAGCTTTTGAGCTAGGCAAGGTACTAAAGTCAGCACAGACAAATGAAGCCAAGACATCTTTGCAGGGGTGTTTCCAGCAAAAGGCCGGGCTTTTTAGCAATTTTCTCTGAGGTATCTGGTCTCTAGAGCAACCCAGGGTGTTGTGGGCTGGGGGGGGGTGCTCCAGGAAGCCACCTGCTCCATGGGGAGCCAGCACCCAGTACAGCATCCCCAGGCATTCCCCATCCTCCTGCACACCGGTACCCCCACCGGGTACCGGTGTGCAGCCAGGGGGGTACAGGTCAGCATTTTAACCCCATTTGGACCCCCTCAGCCAGCTGCAGGAACTGAACTGAGCCTCCCCACAGGGCCTAGGTATCCAGCAGAGCCCAGGGGAACCTTTTCATTTGCCTTTCCCTGTCGCCCCAAGCAGAGCCTTTGGATTACATGGTGCAAGAGTGAACAGTACCTGAGCCTTAATGGATCCAGAAAGAGCCATGCACATCTCCTGCCCACAGACCCAGGGGTTGTGCTGGGAAGCTGGAACAGACCCCAAGAGATCACACCCAGAGTGCTGCACAGACAAGGGCATCTTGGCAGCTGGTGGGGCAGATCCAAGGGCGACCATCAAAGGAGGATTTTAATCTCTCTTTGAAATGCCAGGGGGGCATTTTGCCTGTTCTCCACCAGCAGAAGCAGAGACATTTGCAACGGGAGCAATAAGAAGGCTGTTAACAAAAGTCAGGTGAAGGATGCAGGGAGGGAAGCGGAGGAGGACCTGGCTCGCAGGAACAGCAGCCCAGAAGGTGAGGGACAGCACCATTTCCAAAGGCTACTTGCCAAAACACATCTGTTTTAACACCCCTGAACAAAGCAGTGCTGCTCCACTTCATTTACAACCCGTTAAATAACAGAGCAGTGCTATCTGTTGTGTACAAACACAGTCATAAAAGCAGATTAATGCACAGCCAACCAGCAATATCCTTTTTTTTCTTCAAAAACACAGTATCTGTTCCCTAACAATGACAACATTCTCTCTGAATCTCACCCTGTCGTGTATTTCAACACCTTGGTTAAGCAAACCACGGCTTTGTACTCCCAGGGACCGCAGCTTCTCCTTAGTCAGCTGGCAGTCCCAGCGACCCCGCACATCAACACATCAACACGCACATCTGCTTACAGGGCTATAATATTTGTTTCTTGTCAACAGATTTCCAATTGCAGCTCACAAAGAATGTTATTTTTTCTTACCCACACATCACTATTTTGTCAGAGAGAGAGAGCAGCTTTATAAATCCTCTAAATAGTTTGCATGGAATAAAGGCCCCAAATATTCCAAACCTCTTGGAATGTTTTCACACTGCTTTGTGGTTTGGGTAATACATCCCATAGTGCTTCTCAGGAGCTTTTTATTTTCAGTGTCTACATTTTAGAAAGAATTTGCTATTTCAAGCTACCTTGGTTTCTTTCAATGCTTAATTCACAAAACCACTATTTCTCTCTCTACTTTATTATTATTATTATTTATTAATGATAATATTAATATTATTAATATAGTATTTTAATAATAATAATAATAATAATAATAATAATAATAATAATAATAATAATAATAATAATAATAATAATAATAATAATAATAATAATAATAATTTAGGTGGGGTAAAGGGGAGAAAACCCATTAAGTCTTATTTTGAAGAATTCCTGAATCCTTCTCTTCTTTTCCCTGGGAAAACAACACAAAAGAACAGCTATCTAATAACTTTAAAGGGACTTTGTGGACTCAGCCCTTTTCATGAACAGACTTGCATAGGTTTTGCTGGGTGTTTTTTTCTTAAGCTTCAATTATTGAAAGCACATATATTTTGTAGGGATGTGAACTACTCTTGCAAGCAGATGCCCAAGTGGTTACAGTACAGCTAGAGTAATAAATATGCAGAACAGCTCCACGTATTGATTTCAGACCTTGGGAGAAGAGTGCATCAGCATAGCCTGCAGATATTTGAAAGACTTTTGCTGTCAAATTCAAAGCCCAGGAAGCTATTGTCATATCTTTGAGGGCTTTTGTCCTGCCCATCCAGACTCTTGGCTCACTGTTTGGCTGGGAGCCCACATCAGGTTTGGGTAATTGAACTTTTCCTCAAAGAATAGCACCAACCCAGCCTTGAGGCCAGGTTCTCCTAACCACAAGCAGAGCTTTGGATGGAGTCATGGCTCCAGCAACAAGGTGAAAAGAGAAAAGGTTTGCTTCCAGGTTTCCTTCCACCCTCTGAGCACCTCCTGTGAGCAGATGCCACCTTCCAACGGGGTGACCAACACTATCCCACCTCCCTTCGCACCCTGGTGTGTAGTGTGAGGTGCTGCTTTGACAGCTCACTCTAGAAACACAGTGATGCACACACAGGTGTCAGCAAACCCTTGATACAATGGAAAAAAAGGACCACTCAGAAGCTCAACGCTAAAGCAATGTTAGCAGATTTGCTGGACTCGGTCAGGGTGCTTAGCTTGTAGCACGGTAGTGCTTTAGGCTTCATGGACAACAAAACCACTAGATGCTGACTGCTGGGATAAAACACTGCTGACAATATTTCTAATTAAAACTATGCCATTTTTAGCACCTTCTAAATGTTCTTTTCTAGCAGGCACACCAGGACTGCTCAAAGGCTGAGGGAGATGAAGCCCAAGAAGTGCTCTGTAGAGAGTCAGAGCTGGTAGTGCCATGGGGCTCATGACCCATGAGACTGCACCGAGACACGTAGGGCTTTCTGTCACTTTGCTGCCCTGCCAGCACTCCTTGGTGTGAGGGGATGCTGCGAGATTTGGCACCAGGGGACACTCCACAGCATCCACCTCAGACACGCTGTTTAGCAAAATGTGTGCTCTAGAGGGAGCTGGGAAGTCCGAACACATCTTGTTTAAACAAAGAAAGCTTGTTTGATGTGGAAAATGCTCCAGAGGTGATGGTGAGGAAAAAAAAAAAAAAAAAAAAAAAAAGAGAGAGAGAGAGAGAGAAGCAGTAATTAAATCATTCATGCATTTTAAAATTGTGTTTGGGGGGGATTAAGAAAGGGTCTGTGATTCAAAAGACTTAGGTTTTCCTCCCAGTTTTGGCATGTCCTTTTCTGAGGAAACATGTTTTGAGGAATGACGTGCCTAACTGCATTAACCTTCATTTGCAAGTGAGATGCTTTAAAAGGCAAACTCACACAAATGCCAGGAGCCTCAATTCATTCCAGTCTGCATCCTAAGATCCAAAACTAGGTGGCCCATGGGAAAGCATTATCTTGAATTATTATTTTTCAAGGTACAAGACGAGCTCTGCATAGATCATGCTAGAAAAGTCAGTTCTCCACAGAAGACTTCAAAGCTGAAATCCTTAGAGGTAGGCATGAGTAGGAAAGGGAAGGAAAGAATGATCCTGGTCCTGGCTTTATGGCATCCACAGCTGACATCCAGTGGGTGATTCCTGGTTGATTACTGTGTTACAGCAGCATGAACATTTCAGGCACAACTGAGTTGGTCCTCCCTCATCTTGGGTAAGAATCTAGCTCAAAAGTCAGAATGAGGAGATGAAGTAATATTATGGTTCGGTGTATATAAAATGGTTTGGTAATATATGGTTTAGTACTCCCCCATTTCCTAACCTTTACTGACTTTTTCACTGAAGTACATCTCACACAAAACTTTAATATCACAGAGAGCTAAACTCCTATGAATCTCACACAACATATTAGAGGGAAAAAAAAAAAAAAAAAGAAAGAAAAAAAAAGTATATATTTGCATCTGTATAAATGTAATATGCAGAGGTATATTAAAGACATGTTCCTAAATAATACATGACCTCCACTAATCATCATTTGAAGCACCTAGGCAGAGCTCCCCATGCACAGCATTCTCCTCCAGCCACAGCCAGTTTTTTCCCCATATTCTCACACTGTGTGATTCTGCTCCTGTTCAGGGATTGGAAAATGCATCAAAAGGCAAATGACACAGACACTACACCAAGAGACATGCATGCAGGTGGGTCAGGACAACACTTGAGAGCTCTTCCTGGGAGGACAGCCACTTACAACAGGAGTAGAAACAACACCATGCAATTAGTTACCCACTCAGTTTTTTGCCCAGACCACTTACCAGCCTTTCCAACAGCTTCCAGATGATGTTCCCAAGACCATTTTTTTAAAGACCATCCTACCTACCCTACTTGGGGTGATTAAAGGAGCTTGGTAATACAGCCAACCTGGCGCAGTCAGCCTCGATGCCAAAGAACTGTCCCAGGAATATTTTACTACGAGTATAGTGATGGCCTCAGGACCCTGTACAAGAGGCTGAAGGTTTTATCCAGCCCCTTCAGCACCCAACATGTGCCAACAAAGTGTTCTCACAAGCTGAAAATTGTTCATGGAAAATATGCAGAAAGTGGGAATAATTGTGCAGCGGTTTACAGACCAGCGATAAAAAAAGGACTTTTAAGGGTTTTGTTCCTGTTCTACCACAATCTGTAGCAAATCTAGGGAGAAAGGGTGTAAAATAAATTACCAAATGTCACCGGAGTGCTAAATGTCTCATTACACCACGGTTGAGACTTGCGAGGTCTTTTTACAAACTTGTTCACATCCTATCAAAGGATTCCCTCCCAGATCAACATCTAAGACAACTGCAATCTCCCTATTTACTGCGCATTTATGCAGGCATGTGTGGACACTTCCCCTTTTCCCCCAAACCTGTCAGCAGCTGCACCTGCTTAACAGAAACGGAACTGTGTTTTCCATGCAACGAAAGCTTTTGTGGTCTTTGATTACTGGGAAAGACTGTGAGACATTTTGAAAAATGAAAAGGAGCAATAAATTTTTCATAGAAATTCATAATGAGTTCTGCTTGATAGCTGTTAACACGGCCAATATGGATCTCAGCTCATTCAACAGCTCCTGTCTAAGTTGTAAAACACTGTGTGTGACAGCAAAGGCACGGATACCAAGGTACCACAGGAAAGACAGCAAAACCCAGGCACCTCCTCACTGCTCCAAGCAAGCACAGCCTCGGGCCTCCCAGTGTCAGTGCAGACTCTCACCTAGTGCCCACCCCTGGGGTTGGTCCTTGCACCTCTGCAGTGCTGGAAGAGATGTCCTCAGCATAGATTAATGCAAACCCATCAGGAAGAAGAAGTGTGAGCAGCTTCTGCAGGTCCACAGCTGTTCCCTCATGCTGCACGTACACCATTAGGCACGGTGGACATGGTCTCAGCTCACACGGATCTTCTCGTGAGAGGTTCAAGGCTCAAGGAGGTTCCACTCCTGAGCAAGATGTGCAATTGGAGGGAGTTGTTTTATCCTCATCTTCCTGCATCCTCGATGAATTAAATCCCCTCCCCTAAGGAAAATCACAAGGCAGATACAGCCATAGATTCTTCTTCCCCTGCCTCAAGTATTTACACCGCGATTCTCTTAAAAGAACATAATAAAGACATACAACCAGAGGCTGCTATAGGAAAAAGAAAGACTAATACAGCCAGATGGCTTTTTGTAGCTTTTACAGATGAGTCAGGGTGCATTTCATACAGCAGCAAATGGACAGAGCAGCCAAGTAATGACTTCTTTGTGCCCTGAATTCAAATGCTGGTTCTCGTAGGCTGTTTGCTCGAGTACTCAAGCGTGGTCTGCTCTTTGTTGGATGATTCCTACAATAATTCAGAAAATATATATATATGTATGTTAAAAAAAAAAATGCAGCAAAAGGAAGAAGCAGGTGGATGGACAGGAGGAAAATGCAGTGTTATGCAAGCAAACTAGCATTTCTGTCCATAACATTGATGACCCCTACTTCTTGCTTGTGTCTCCAATTACTCCGGCTTTGCAATGGCTCCACGCAGAGGCAGCACAGCAGAGGCAGCAGCTCAGCTCCTCCGCCCTCATCATAACCTTGCACAGCTCTTGCTTAGCATTTATGGTCTGGTACATCTCAGAGCCAAGCTCCCTGGGCCTCTGCCAAAAGTTATTTTTTTTTCTTTTTATAAATCAGTTTAATGCCAGCTTAATTATTCTCATGGAGTGTGAAAGAAAACATTTGTGTCCTATGACAAGCACTGTCAGTCTTGGAAGAAAAAGCAGCATCCTGGTGTATTTGAAGAAAATACGAACTAGAAGCAACAAGTTGAAAGGAGCCAACAGGACTCTGATTTCATTTATCCCTGAAAATTCAGATTTACTCCTTTCTGCACAGCTCCTGCCTTGAATCTGTGCTGCCAGCAGCATGCTGAGCAGACAATTCACTACCCAAAGTTCTGGATTTCTTATGCAGCTTGATGCACGGAGCACGCATTCTGTACCAGTGCCAGGAGGTCTGAAGCCTGTTCAAAAGGGAAAAGGAAAGCACCTGGAGAACTTTATAAGAAACATATCATTTGTGACTGAAATGGAATTCAGTCTGTACCCTCTCGTAGGCTGCTCATAGCGCAGGGCTCTAGCACTGTATTTACATACAGGCTTCATAAGGGCTAAAAAAATTATGTTCACCTTTAGCTTGTCCACATCCAATATCTCCTTCAAAATAAAATAAATAAAATTAAATAAGTAAAAAAAAAAAAAAAAAAACACTGGAAGAAAAATCAATAAATTTAAGTACTTTATTATCTGCTTTGGGTGTATTATTGGGTTTTTTTTGCACATAGGGGTGTCAGAGTGTAAATGTACCCCTTGAAAAAACACAGAACTTGCACAGAGTTTCAAATCTTATTTAAAAATATTGTATTACTGAGCAAAAAGGTTGTTTCTCTTCAGCTTTTCTCAAGTTTCTTCAAATGTTGATGTGGACAAAGATGTTTCCTGCACCACGCTTAAATGTTCCCTTTGTGCTAAAGTCAACGTCAGTGGGAATTAATCCCTGGTTTTACATCCCATGACAACCCCAGGCAAAAGAAACTCAAAGCCCAGTGCAAAAACCCATCTAAATCAAATGAAAGGCTGAACTTTCACATCCCACCTGAGCAAACCTACAATGGCAAGACATTGCAGCAAAGGAAAACTTCTCCCTGGTGCTTCCATGGGAAAAATATCAACAGCAGTCCAACTAGCTGCCCAAGCACAGCAATACAGCCTGGGGAAGGTAAGGCTGCTTTGTCTGGACTTTAAGGAATTGGAGTGAGCAAGGAATGCAGAACATTTTCTACCCCTAAGAGAGACCAGAAGTCAGAAGTACTGATGTGTGTTATCCTCACTCATCTGGAATAATGACCTTCACGTCAAATTTAGGGAATTTGGGTTTTAATTTACCACTAGTTTGCTTGCATAACACTGCATTTTCCTCCTGTCCATTTTATTATGTAGGGAATTTTGTTCTTAAAGACCAGTCTTACTGAAAAAAAAAATGGCAATGCTGATTAGAGGTGAAGTACAATAGGAGCAAATTCTTCTTTTTGTCTGCCACTAGCTTGACTTAGGTTTGAGGGACAGCATCCAGGATCTCCTGAAGTATGTGGGCTCTTATTATCTGATTATTTTATACCACACAATCAAGCGGGACCAGTCCTAACAAGGCCAAGTCCCCCTGAAACAGAGCAGAACAGAGGGACACCAGAAGAGGCTTGAGAAGAAACAAGGCACACATCAGCACCACACATGGCTCAGACAGCTCTACCAAGCAGCTCAGAGCTGGCACACGGCTCCCAGAACCCTGCCCTAGAATCCCTGCATTTTGCCTCCAAAAAAAAAGGGGTAAAACCAGCTGGCAAGCTATAAAGCACTCCCCTTCACTAGCTAATTTGCAGCTAACACCCACGGCCTCCCTGGCAGCAGGGAGAGCAGAACTCCTCTCCTCTCCCTCCAGCCATCACAGGGCTCGACGGCGGGGTTGAGCCTGTCGCACCAGCTCTCCTGACGGCAGATGAAGAGGGAGAGACGAAATGAATCACTGCCTGCAGGCACCTGGCGAGGACTTATTTTAGGAGGGCATGAGTCACTGCCTGGCTGTGCCTCAGACCAAGCGCTCGCCACGCACTGCTGATGTCAGACAGGAGCAGTGACATCCACGGGGCCAGGAATAGCCCACCACTACTGACGCATGGGCAGGGAGCGGTGCTCAGAGCTGCACAACAGTCCTACGGTGTTTTTTGGTAGGGCTTCATGCATGAATCCAAGCTGTAGTTGCCCGCCTATATCAGGAAAATGAACTTGTGATGAGAGAGGAGCTGTCGTGGTCCACGCGACCACAGGAGAAGGGCCAGCAGGGGAGTTTTGATGGTGTTCCCCTCAAAGCTAATAGCATGGGGACAAGGAGAGGCATTTCCACCAGCAACCCGTCACCATCTCCATTTTCAGCCACCAACAAGAAGCCTCCCTCACTGGATTGGCTTAAACTGAGTAATCATTACAGCAGCAAGGAATCCCCCATCCCTTGTCACCTCACTCTGCTGCAGCCAAATTTGCTCCTCTTCTCCAGCCCATCATAAACAACAAATAACAAATATATATTTGCAGTCTTTTTTCCAGCCGAACAGAGGTTTCATTAGTAATTAATGTAAAGAGTGCCCACATTTTAAAACAGGTACAAACCATTCAAGAAAGAAAATAAAACTCCATGGTTCGAGTTTTTAGTTATAAAATCCTCAGCAAGAGGGAGAATGACCAGCCCCTATCCACAGAAACAATGTCCAGAAGCAGTAGCATATTCTCAATATCAAGAAACTGAAATCAAACTCAACCACAGAGTTCACAACATGGTCTCTGCTGGCTTTAAGCCCATCTTCAGCATAATAGATGGGAAACCGTACACCACAAGCTAAATATTACTCCTCCACTCTTTAGACTTGTATTTTATTACATCTTTCCTCACTGACAATGGATGTCCAATGCCACAACTGATGGATGTACAAAAAAGCCTGAAATGGAGCATTTTCACATTTTCACAGCTGAGAACAAGCCACACCACCCGGCTGTGAGGTGTGCCCTAAGTGATGCACAGAGCTCCCGACCCCATCACCAGCACACCACAGCACCCAAGCAGTGCCTCGTTGGGCAGGGAGCTGGCAAAGCTCATGCTTGGTGCTGTGAACCCGAGTTGTGTGGGATGTCTGCTGGCAGGGCAAATGGAAAGGGAACACCATTGCCTTTGTGCACCCTTAGGGAAATGGATTTTCCTTCACATCCAGGATGGCATCACCCTTATGGCCTTTGCAACCCTTTCCATGACAATGTGGTCTCTGCCACACGTCCCTCCCCACGTTACCATCGGTGCAAGGAGGCAGCAGCAGCTAACGTTTCAGCAGTTGTTTTCCAGACTCTTTCATTAAGCACTTCTGTTGATGTTGCAAGGAGTAATCACACACTATTACCAGGCCCAGTCACAACACGCAGCCACACACTCCTCTTTCCATCAACAAACTGATTTCACAGCAACAACAACATCTGCGCGTCAGCCTTTCAGACCCAGGGACAATTACCATCTCATTTCTCTGTCTGCGAGGGAGAAGATGCAGAAGGGCCAGCTAGGCTGGGGACATCAGCACCTGGAAAGGTGCCCGCGTGGCTTTTACCGGGGACATCAGGAGAGATGCCACCTCCTCCCACAGACGGACAGAGAGCCCTTTGTGCCTCATTGCCAAGCAGCTGTGTGTAAGTGCAGGGAGCAGCACCCAGCTCGGGGCATCTGGATTCACCCCAGCCATGGATAGCAGGCATATGAGCACACTGCACAGCATCACTGCCTGTGTCTGAGTCCCACAGCCAGCTGGGTCAGGATGTGGGACAGCCGCCACGACACACAGCGTGAGCACAGGGAGCCTCACTGCTTGCCCTGAAGTCATGCCATGTTCAGGAAAATAAAATACTTTGTTTTGCTTTGCAGCCCTGCAAGCCCAAACTACTTTTTGTACACGACGACCTGCCTGTGCCTCAGAAATCCCTAACACCCAAAGCACGTGAGGACAAAGCACCGTCACCTTACTGCAGCTCAGCAAGTTGACACCAGCACCAGCACCACGAAGGTCACCCACATCTGTCCCCCTGGGTCACAACAAAGCCCAGGGATGTCACGTAGCACAAGCCTTGCTCATTGAGGCTTGCAAACGGGACGTTGCCACTCTGCTGCGAGCTCCGCTTCAATCGCACGGCTGCCTGCTCGCACACAGCACTGAAGGAGCTGCATGGTGCCCCTTCCACACGCCCGTGTTTGCAGATGCTTGTTAGCACAGCAGGGAAGGCGAGCTGGAGCATTTTCTTTCTTTTTCTCTCCCCGACATAGTCAGGGCTGGTGAAATCGTAGAAAAGCTGCGTGAAGCCCCAGTTAATGATTTTCACTTTAATCACAAAGGTTCACCAGCCAGATACTCAAGCAAAAAGCCTTTATCGTCACAAGAAATGTAACACAAATGGAAACCCCAGCTTTGCTTTGAAAGGCAGCGCGCTCTTGGACTGTCACAAAAGAACACAAAGTACAGGCTTGCTTGCACAGCCCATGTATCTTCACGTAGAGGTAATTTATTATGGTATCGTGTCCAAAAAAAAAAAAAAAAAAAAAAAAGAAGAAGAAGGAAAGGCATTTCTTGGAGCAGATGATTGAAGCATGATCTACAGCTACAGGAATACACATCGTACAGGTTCTTGTGAGTAGAAGGAGCCACTGCAATACTCCAAGCTATTTGTCTGTCATGGGTTGGACGTGTCTGAGCTGTTGCATGAGCAAAGAGTGAGAAACCATCTGCGTTTATGGCACTACCACCTCCCAGGCTCCCTCCCCTCTCCTCACACCTGTCCCAGCACACCAGCCCTGCCTCAAGCCCACCAACACTTTCCCATATTAATACAGGGGATTTACCCCACAAGATTCCCCAAATCGCTCACCATCCCCAGGTCTGTTCATTCCCACCCACCACCCAAAACATCCCCAGGTCCTCCCTACACCAAAACAGGACTGCACGGACATTCCCCTGCCCTCCAAGGAGTAGTTTCCCCTTCCTTCCTCCAAGCCTTTCCTTCCTCTGAGACAGCTGCAGGCCTGCTCAGACCCACCCATCTCTTAATTAGGTATCTGAGATAATTACGTCCCCATAGCTTCCTCCTGCATAATCTGCTCCCAACAGTATCTTTTAGAGAAGCACTGAATTTTCATGTCTGAATCACTTGTTTATTCTCTCATTTTCTTACGCTTCCTCTCCCAGAGAGAAAGTGTTAAAGTGAAGGAAAACTCTTCCCTAGCCTCAGCTCCATCTCCACCCCTCTCCTGTCTCTTTGAGCACCCCCCCAGGAGGTGGCAGGCTTCAAGCCTTTACCCCTTCTGAGTTGAAATTCCTCTTAATGTTGTCATGCACCCAGATTTGCCCAAACCCTGCCATTTTTTGCAACTCCAGCAGCCCCAGCCAGTTACCTGGGGAAGTCTCCAACATCCATGAGATGTTTGTAGAGCAGCTGAATAAAAACACTCCTGAAAAACACACTACAAGGTCCCAGGCCACGAGGCCCCCTTGTGCAGGGTGCTGAGCATGCCTGTGGGTCCATCAGGAGGTCCCACAGTGCAAGAAGGGACACCAGGGTTTACTGCTCCCCCTCTTCTACGCAGTATCTTCCTCTCTTGCCAGATTAACTGTGCCTGAAACTTTGTGTCCTGACATTGTTTCTTAACGAGCTTCAAGTTTTAATGAAGACGGGAATTTTCTCAGTCATTATTTTTCCTTCCTGGTTATTCAGGGTTTTTCCCCTATAGCACCCTATTAAGCTAAATCCATGCATTCATGCAGTAAACAACCCACTAACCAGGTCAATGCACATTATTCATTAATTATTCCAGAGCTCTGCTGCGGTCAGATTGACTCTTTTTTTTTTTTTTTTTCCTCCTATTTCCCATCCCTCTGCTCCCCATTTAAGCAGGGAAGGCAAAGCTCCCCTGCTGCCGGCCGCCAATTAAGGGCTCCTGCCCCATTACTGCTGGGACACACAGCACCTGTGGCCACAGCAAGGCCTGCACAACCCTGTCATGTAGCAGCAGGGAATTCCTGCACTGCCTCTGGTGCTTCTTTACAGTCCCACTTGGGAAGCCAAAGGTGGAACCATCACCTATTTGCTGCCCCCGTTCCTAATGTGATGGAGTCAGGGGTATGAACCATCCACCCCAGAATTATCTCACAGGGCAGAAAGGAGCCCGAAGCTTTGCTACTTAATTTTCAGCTGGTTTTCTCTTAGAGAGCAGCCTAGGGCCTTGGTTTCATCAGCTGTAATTCTGCTCTGCCTCCCAAAATGTCTTGAAATTGGCCCTGACAGCCCAGCACTGACCAAGCTCCTTACTGCCACTTGCCACTGGTAACATGTTCATAGGGAGCCAACTGCTTGAGAATGCTCCTGCTCCTTATCCATCTGCCTTTCCTACACTGCTTAGAAGTTTTCACCTTCTCCTGGCAGGTTCTTTTTTCACCTCGTGTTTCCCTCAAAGCTGCCTCTGTGACTTGGCATTTTGTCAGCTTCCGAAGGAGATGAGCTCCTGCTGGAGCTGCTGGCCTCCTGGCCCCATCACTCCATTTACTTTACCCTCCTTTCTGGACTGCTCCTGCTGAGGATCTTGTCTGAGAGTTCACCCCAATTCACAAGTCACACCTGCTGGATTTCTACCAGCACCAATAAGCGGTCAGCCCAAACTCTTCCCTTGCAAGGATTATTTTTTATTTTTTCATTCGTGCACAACGCTGGGCTTTGAGACCCAGAGCTGGGCTACACGTCCTCCTCCCTCTTTAATTTCTCGACCTTTCCATGCTGGACAGAAGAGTGCTGAAGGTGCTGATAGTGTACTTCGCTTTCACCCCCGAGGTGTTTGCACAGATTGTGTTTGATTGCAGCCCTGTCCTCCTGTCCACCAGGGTTCAGTCTCCTATGAAATCCTCCTTCCTAACTCGCTGCAAGAATGGTTGATTAAAAAACAAATCAAGTTTCTCTGTGGGGTTAAACCCTGGCGCGTTGCCTACGGTTAGCACTGCTCTCTTTCCTATAGGCTTTTCTTCTTCTCTGACACTTCCTATCAGCAGCGGAGACTTCTCCTGGCTTGTTATTTCAGATGGGCTGGGACTGGAACATCTATCCTGCCAGGTGCCCTTGAGTACTCAATAAATTAAATGGCAGATATACCTTCATGTAGTCTGAACACGAGGGAACCACACTCTTTTTATATTTTTTCTTGAAGTATTGCCTTCCTGCACTTGTAGAAATGATATCGCAGCACCAAATGACTGTATTAGAAGTGCTGTGATTACTTCATTGGGACAGACTGCAGAGTCAGCCTCAAATAAAGACGTGTCGTTTTGGCACGCTTAGATTGATGATGTACCGAGTGCTAGCACGGGCACCAGGTCCCCACAGCACTGCAGCTCAGCAGTACTGCCAAATGCTAGATGGCTAGGGCTGGGCAAATAAAGAATTCAGACTCTTTTCGTGGAATTGCCATTAAATTTAAATATAACTTGAAATTCAAAGCCTTGTGCAGCCCCGACTTACAATCTCACCAATTGTTTGATCTTCCTTGATGGTGAAGTGGCCAGCTCCCACCAACATCATAGCCATGGCAGAGGAACATATCCAAATGCAGCATGGATGCCTTGCATTAGTAAGTGGGGAGGATTTTGAAGCTGTGCTGCCTTATTCTGTCCTTTCACAGATTTTCTGACAGCACCAATTGACCAAGTGATGCTAATGCAGCACCAAGCTATCTCAGGACACTTCTGGATCTCATTTTTTTGATTTGCAGTGACCATCTCGCACTTTTTCTCCAGCAAACTGTCATTCCCAGAGTCTCAGAATGGGTTTCCTGACCTCTTTTGAAGAGCAGTTGGGGTCTGTAAGGTCTTATGGCCTAACTCTACTAAAGCACCTGGACTAGCCAACTGGGGAAGTTGGAGGAGGCCTTTCCCTCTCAACAGTCTACGTTGACTCTTGCCCTTATTACCTGCTCAAGGCCTGTCCATCCTCATTACACCAAATCAGACCACTCTCATGAATTCCACCAGCAAAGGGGAATAAGCGTGTCCGTATGTGTGCAAACGTATATACAAATGCACTAGGAAGCCACCAAAATCCTTCCAGGACAGATGACATTGCCCAACAGGCCACCTTTACTGGACTGCCATGTTTTGGGATAGGAATTATCCCTGCTGCATCCAACGCAGGGCAGCACAAGGATAAATTACAAGATTAAGGCTGAGTCAACATGCAAATCCATAAAAATGAGTAAGAGGAAAAAAGCACATTTAATTAGCCCCAAACAGAACCTTCTCTTTCCTTTTCCTTCTCTTTTTCCTGTACATTTTGAAGCATGTTGATACACCAGTAAATTGGAAGTTTTAACCCTGGGTCAAAAAAAGAAAACTCAGGTTTTTATAAAAATAATAGGCAAAGATGTGAACTGAATAAAGAGCTACCCACAGGTGAGCACACACTACATGCATATGGGTGGCTGACAGCATTCACTTTGGGGAAAAAAAAAAATAAAAAAATAAAAGATCACATTTTATCTCTAAAATCCTCAGTAATCTCGCTAATCAAATCTTACCAAAAAAGAGAGAGAGAGTGAGTGAGAGAGACAATAAATCTCTTGCACGTCTCCTGGCTATAGCAGGGAAGCTGAACACCCATCACAGGGTTGCAGAAAATGGCATTTGCATTCAGAATCATCAGTCACCATCTCAACTTGTAATCAGGAGATACTTGGGAGAGATTTCCTGGACCAGATATTCTATTTAAAAGGATGTTCATATCCTCTGGATTGCAGAGAATAACAAGTGAATCAGTAATTACTGGCCATTTGTTTTAAAGTCTTGCCTATCATATTTCTTTTCTTTCCTTTTTCCCTCCTCTGGAAAACTGCTTACACATTAATTTTTTAAGGATTTAATGAGGCTTCTTTTGTTGCGCTATCTATCACAAACAGTTATTAAAAGAGACAGAAAAATCTCAGAGGGATGAGAACGAGTCAAAGGAGCTTGCCCCAGGAAGCAACAGATAGAGATCCTCTTAGCCACAAACCCCAGCCACAGGGCAAAGGCTTGGAGCGAGCTGAGACCCACAGGAAGCAAACCAAACTGCCAGCTTCATGTTTTACTCGGTGCCAAGTGGGATAAACAACACACACTTGCT
Organism: Netta rufina; assembly: GCF_964035555.1. Lineage (NCBI taxonomy): Eukaryota > Metazoa > Chordata > Aves > Anseriformes > Anatidae > Netta > Netta rufina. The sequence continues at coordinate 63,083,420 of NC_140128.1, read as the reverse complement.
TCCAGTGAAGGCTTCCTGATGGTTTGGTCACCTGGCAAAATTATAAGATATTCACAAGCCATTTCTAACATATATTGGTACGTCAGCATAGCTCAAAGGGACTGGAAGAAAGCTCACATCATGCCTGCAGGAAGCAATGGCAAGCAAGAGTCTAAGAGGCCACAAGCTAAAACGTCTGCTGTCACGGTCCAGTTCTGAGCTCTCCAGCACAGGAGACATGGACACACAGGAGAGAATCCAACAAAGGGCCACAACGATGCAGGGACTATGATTGTATTGAGGAGCCGCTGAGGGAACTGGGGTTGTTTGGTCTGGAAAAGAAGAGGCTCAGGGCAGACCTTATTGCACTCTACAACTACCTGAAAGGAAGGTGGGGAGCTGGGGGTCAGCCTCTTCTCACAGGTAACTAGCAATAGAACTATAGGGAATGGCCTCAAGTTGCACCAGGGGAGGTTCAGGTTGGAAATGAGGAGATATTTCTGCTCAGCAAGAGCAGCCAGGCATTGGGACAGGTTGTCCAGGGAGGTGGTAGAGTCACCGTCCCTGGGGGTGTTCAAGGAGAGGTTGGACGTGGTGCCTGGGGACATGGTTTGGTGGGCGACAGTGGTGGTAAGGGGATGGTTGGAGCAGATGATTTTAGAGGGCTTTTCCAACCTTAATGTTTCTGTGATTCTATTACAGGATGACAGGAGCATCTCTCCTGTGAAAGAAGGCTGAGAGAGTTGACACCATTCATCCTGAAGGAGGCTCAGGAGGGCTCTTATCAATATATACAAATACACCGCAGGTCTTGCACAATGGTTCAACAGGAGCAGATGAAGCTCTGGCTGTAGGATCTGGCAATATCAGGCTTGAACCTCAACTTCCTTAACTGCCTCCCTGCATCAACTACTCTGCTCAGAGTTCCACCCCTTAACAGGGATGTGTTTCCCATCAACTTTTTTTCTCTCCAAAAATGGCATCTCTTCATGAGGTTTCAGTTTCAACAAACCGGCATTTTCTCACAAATCCATTTTGTCAGGAAGTTTAACATGACTGTAATGGTGAACAATATGTTACCTGCTAAATCAGTACGGAAAACTTTAGGCTAACAAGTATGTTCATGCAGATTTGAGCACATGCATGATGTATTTCTTTAGACTTTTTTTTCTGTAAGAGGCCATTTCTTTTATTTGCCCAGAACTGTTAGAAAGCCTAGCTTATGCAGCTTCATCTGTGATTGCCTTTTGCAGAGCAGAATATGATATAGCCTAACATGATGCATCACAGATGTTCCAGTTGCAATAGCAAAAATAAAGGTTTATAATCCAGGGCAGTCCAATGGCTGGGTCTACATTGCTAAAGGCATCTGCCCTTGGAAGCAAGCCCTGGTACCACACTAAACACTGGGGAGATTTACATCTTTAGCATGTCAGAGCTGACCCTCTCTGGAACACTGCACAGCTCTCACCTGGACCTCTTGCAGCACCCCTATGGCACCGATAATTACGATTCTTTTGTGATTATAGAACCCGTACAGGGCAGAAGACTTCTACGCTGATGGCAACAGAGTGATGGTGATAATGTATCACTGATGTCAATAAGACACATCCCTTTGTTAACAGTAGGAACCGTATAGTGATTAAAAGGCAGCTTTTTGCTGACAGTATCAAGAGAAGATTTTTATTTTCAGTGAGCAGCTGCTGCTTTTTCATAAAGTGACTTTCCAGTAGAAATAATACAGCAGACTGGTATTGCCGGGAACAGCCTAATGCCTGAAGTTTGTGGACTGGCAAACACAGCCCTATTCTGCTAGTATTTGAATCGCCAATAAACCAAATGGCCCATCTCCAGTTTTATGAGAACTGCAAGTTAAGCCAGGCTGGAAAAGAGCTAGAAAAAAAAAAAAATTGGATCGCACAGATTGTTCCATTTTAATGAAAGGATCATTTGCAAACGTCATTTTTCCCCCCATCCACCATGAATTTTTCTTCCCCCAGATCTTCTCATGCTCAGCTTTAATATCTGTGACTCCATGCTTTCATTCCCCAAAAGCAAAAGTATATGGCCCACTCAGAAACAAATACAAAGAACATCATGTAATGATGCCTGCACTAAGCAGAGGCCATAGCTAATAGCACATATCTTCATCTGGCATAAACCAGCATTTTAATGCCTTCTGCTGCACTGCACTGCTCTCTGTGGAGCTGCCCTGCCAAAGGTACTTGAATTTCTACATTAGTTTACACCTGAGCAACTCCGCGACGTGGAGGTGCTTGTTGGTGGTGAGCAGGTTAATGGAGAAGCTCAAGGGAAACAACTTCCAGATCCTTTACAAAAGCTGTTTGGTTGCCCCTGACAAACACACAGACAGATACGCCCTGTATTTTCTCCCAGTGCGAAACAAAGCTTGATACAGTCAAATAAAAGAGCTGGCATCTAAATTTCAGTTGAAAAACAAATAGCGTCGAAACACAGCACACCAGGACTCAAGAGATAATAACAGAAATAAAGGGAATAGGGTAGGTGTCTGGGAATAATATTCCTCACTGTACAAAACACCCAAGATTTCCTTCCTAAAATAGTAGGGTAATGAGCCCTCAAATATTACCTATCCCCCAGCAGTCCAGACTCTAACCTCTAATCCTAAAATTGCATTATTCCTGAAGTCGTATTGATTCACATTTTTTACCACAAAGCTCTGTATGTTTCTTTACTGCAGGAGGTGGGCAGCAACCTCTGCTACTGCGGGCTCAGAGCACCAAGCAAGGCTTCCCGAAGGTGTTTTAGAAGCACTGGTGGGGAGCAGGGGTAACTCCAAGGTGTTAATATCACCCCTGTAGCACTCTAAACACAGAAGGTAGGAAGACATTTAAGGTGCCCTACTAAGTGCTCTAGCAGGGCTTTTGTTGGGCACAGACCCTGATAATGCAGGAGATCTCTGGACCTGCTCTCATTGGTTCTCAGCAGGTCCCAGAGCAATAGGAAATGTGATATGGCAAAAGGGAAGCTGCACCTGGGCTGATGCTCAGAAGCAATAGCAGGGCTTCCATGGGGAGCTTGGGCAACATGCCATACGCCTGCCTCACTGCACCAGCACAGAGCTTCATGTCAGTCTGATTTGCCTGGTAAAGATGGTTGAGGATGGATAAAGATGGACTGTGGCTCTTCAGCAGTCATGCACATACGAGAAAAAGAACACTGCTCCTACTGACAGGAGCCAGGACTTCTTTGGAAAAACTATTATCCATGTAGCTACTCTTATGCCTTCTCAAGCAGGTAGCCACCAACTCACAGGGTGACAATGGATCATGGTGCTGACTTGGGGGGCAAGAACAGAGCCCAGCTGCTCCCCACAGCAGGCACAGCTGTAACACCAGGAAGATGCTGGAAAAGGGCAGAGGATGACTACAGAATTGTGACTAAGGAAAACTTTCTTTACAGAGAGGAGCCAGCGGTGTATTAACTAAAGGAAGCTTGATGACATGAGATGTGATGAAAACAGGGTTGGTTTAGTTGCAGTTCATAAACAGAGGTCATCAAGCTTGTAACCTGTGAAGTGCACATCAGATGGTTACATCTGGTTCTATATTTTAATAACCCAGAAGTGAAGATACTCAGAAAGGATCATAAGAATAACTTTCTCCAAAATCCTTGCAATCTACAAAATACGTTGTTATTGCTGCTGGCTTAATCCGAGAGTGAAATCCTCCTAAACTCCCCCACACAGCCGTGGTTCTGCCAATAGCAAGGCGAGCATGCGCACACCAGCTGCACATCAGCCCTGGCTTCATAATCAACACCAGCAAGAGCATCCTTCATGCTGAATATTCCCACAAACTACATTTAGTGAACAACGTGTGGTAATTTGACATGTTGAAAAAGCAGAAGTGTTTTATTCTGAGACTGATTTTCCCAAGGTATGTTATATAGAATGATACCAAATGTAAGAAGGAAAAATATATATTTTTTTTTTCAAATTTACTAAAATTTCATTGGAGTTGGAATTGTTCTCTAAAAGCTTTGAACCTGCAGAAACAATATTTTCTAAGGAAGTGGTCCTAACAAAGAGCACATCAGATTCTTAATAATACCTTGTCAGGGATTTTGCTGTGCGCTAAGAGCATGTTGAATGAAATAAACCAGTGCAAAGGCAGGCAGGCAGTTTCTAGGGCTTGGAAAGCTGCAGGACAACCTCTAAAAGCTGCCACATGCCAGTGAAAGCAAAAGACATTCACTTGAATTATGCTTCCGTCTCCTTGAAATGAAGTTTAAGAGAACTTAAAGCCCTTTTCAGAAGTAGGTCTTTTCCCTAAGACCACAGCGTAGAGAGGGAGCAACTTGCTGGGGTTTTATATGTTAATATTTATATTTTGTTCATGGACCAGTCCTGTGTGCAGTGCCTCTCACCTAGAAATTAACTATGGCGAGACTCTGCACTACTGCCACCCACCAGGTCAGTGCAAAACAACCCCCTTAACACTAGTTGAGAAATTATTTTATTTCCCTATTCCTACCATCTCTTGTGCATCTCTCAGCCTGTCCAAGGGAAGGCAATTTAGATATTAGGTTTAACCTAGCATAAGCATAACACTGTGTATTTTTTACTGTCACAAATGACCACCCAGTCCTCTAAAGAGTTCCTGTAGTTTATCCAGCTACTGTTACGCAGAGCATAATAGATTAGACTTGCCTGAAGAATAATTAGGTTTTGGATCAAGTATACTTCAGGGATGTTTTTACTAGTGCTGGAAATGCTGGTGCTAGAACATTTCATAGCATCTACAATTCTGTGAAATACATCAACAGAAGCCAACATTTACAATAGCGGTTAACCATGCCTGTATATAAAGAATTGTGTCTAATTCTTTTTTATTTTTTATTGCTCCAGTTCCCAGCAGTTCATTCTTTCTCTCCCTTTTTACTTTATTAAGACAACTTTAGGAGCCAACATTTCTCACTGGGAAGTCACTTACACAGATCAAGTTACATTAATCTCCTTTTCTGATTGACCACATGGATTGTGTTTCTGAGTTATTTCCCACAGCCCCAAGGCTATTCCACAGAGCTCCCCTCCTTTCAATTCCTGTGGAATCACCCAAAGAGTAACAAAATTCAGCCTCAATTCCCTGGTAAGGAATTGTGCAATACACAAATCACCTACTCCAGTCTTTGAAACCTACCCAGAATGGCAGGTTGTTTTTTTGTTTTGTTTTGTTTTGTGTTGGTTTTTTTTTTTTTGGTTTGTTTTTTGCCAGCAATATGCCAAAATTACAAAGAGCTCCTCAAAAAAAGCTGAAAAAAAGTCATCCAGAAACCAAAACTTCTGAGTAGTGCTTTTATGAACACAAGCTTCGCAAGAATGAATCAACATCATGACTTTGTAAAAATAAACAGCTTGTGACGTTGATATCTAACCAACCAGATTTATGACTTTTGATAAGTTTTGCAGCCATTACTTTGATGTTCATGTTCATGTTTCATGTTCAAGGATCATTACCTTAACAGTGAAAACACCTGCTTTACTTCTGGGCCTAAGCCTGCCTGGACAACACTTAAGACAGGACTATGTCTTTTTTAAGACCACCTGAAAACATCGTCTACATTAAACAAGTCATCAATCAAGTCCATATTTAACCAAGCTTTGTCACTCTTTGTGCTTCTTTCTATAGAGTGTTGGAGAGAGAGCAAGTATGTTGCTTATTTAGAAGGAAGGATGAAATTTGGGAAAAAATATTAGACCTAAACCAGAACTTTATGCAAAAAGACGTTAGCAAGTGGTTCCTGGCATGGAAAACAGATGTTGACTTAAATGTCCAAATGCCCTTTACATTAACTGGGGAGGACTGGGTACCTAAGCACCAGATCCAGAGCTCTAGAATAGAGAGGATTTTCAGTAGAGAGTGGCTCACGTCAACCAACAAAAAAAAAAAAGTGAAAGAAACTGTCTTTCACTCAGTCTTTGGTGGTTAATGCTGGACTACATTTAGACATCTCTTCCAAATGTAGTTTCAGAGCAGAAATCCCCTGCATTTTGGCATCTAAAGCATCATATTTAGGTTCAGACAAACAGCTCAGCTTTCTCTTCATGGAGACAGAAGCTTACAGCTAAAGCAGATTAGAGGAAGGGGGAAAAGGAAATCTCAAATAAGGTTATTTTCTGGCTTGAATATATAAGCCTCAGACTATATTTGTCAAAGGCTTCAGTGTTTCTTGAGATTACATGGAGTTAAATTCAATGGACTTGGAGTTTCTCAAGCTTTTGGTTTTTAGCTACTGAGCAGTCCTGATTTGCACATTGTCCTTAACTAGCAAAGCATCATAGTCTTGGAAGACTAGAGGAAGATCTGTAAAGGCACTTGGACAATGGGCAACTAATTTGTGCAATGGAAGTTTGATGCATATGAGAGGTCCTCAGAAAACCTGGATGACAGATTTTAGATAATGAGCAAATCTTGAGGCTGGCCCCCAACACAAAGATATGACAGTTTGTTCCCCAAAATATATATATCGGAGACAAATATGTATATGCATCCACACATGCCAGATTGCAGATTGAAAATTAAGATTGTAAAACTACTAGCAAACAAAAATACCTCTTTGAAATGGAAACATTTTTGAGTTTCACTCAAATGAAGTACAAGCCTTCCAATGAACATCTTGATTATTTCTTTTTTAAAAAAGATATGCAGCAGATTTGTTTACACTACATAAGATAGACTATTTCTTTTTTAGAAATGGAAACTAATACATCTGTTGAATGCAGATACAAAACATTTGCAGTACGTCTGGGCTCTAACTCCATTTAGCTATGCAAATAGGTATTTGAGTGTGCATGTCTTGCACACAGAGGATGTTTACATACATATTTTCTGCATAAATAAATTCAGTGCTCAAATTAATATATATTCTCAGTGTGCAAATAGCATTTATTTGAGAGCTCAGTACTACATGAGTGAAGAATATCACACTTTTTTATAAAAGTATAACTTGATGCAAACATGGGGAAATAATGCATAATAGATGTTTTATTAAACATCCAGACTCTAGTTATGGCTAAACCCACCCCTGAACATATTCTGAATGCCTCATCACTTCATTACAACTCCTACTGATACGCATTTGCTAGGAATTGCTGCTAAATTAATAAAAACACGTAAGACTTCTACAAAATGCCCAGTATTAATTGAAGCACTCAGCATCTCATTAATTCTGAGAATATAATGGACTTTTGATTAGGCAGTTTGTTAAGCATCTATTCCCTGGTGTTCTCACCTGATTGCAGTTATCACCCCATCAGGTGTTGCAGCCATACCTGCAGAGCATGAACTGCTGGTGCATCCTCGTTCCAGGAAAAACATATTAAAGTAATCTGGAGCACCACAGTGTCTGGGTTTCCCATTCATGGGAAACCATTCAGTTCCTACGAGATTAAATTCAAAAAAATTACTAATTGGCTTACATTGCAGACCAACAATGTACTCTACATAAATATCCAGATCTAACTGTTTTCTAGTGTGCTACCTGATGATTTTCTAAGATGAATGCTGTCATATCATATTTATCTATCAATGTTGTCCTACTTCCAACTGGTTTACAAGACCTGGAAGTGAGATTTAGTGATCTGCAATATCTCAGACCTCCAGAACCTTTTTAATTCATTCCCCCAATACTAACTTAAATGAAAAATTATCTATTACTTTACTGAATGGGCCATTTAAAAGTCATTTGAGGTTGTTGTGTGTACTGAGGAGATGATAGGTACCCAGACCTAATGATTAATTTCATCATTTCCATCTAAATATTTTTATTGATACTTGATTTTGAAACCCTGTTCCTTCATAGAGAAAGGCTCCAAAATAAGAAATTCTCAAAGCTCCTTCACATGCAAGTGAAACAGAAAAATCAAGCTGGATTTTCTGTTATAGCATTATTCACCCCCATGAATTCATCTTGCATCATAAGCACTGCCTGGACTTGATACACCTTTACAGCTTCTGAAAAAGCTTTATGGTTTTTTTAAAGTGCAGATACTTGTGCTTCTTGCAGGAGAAAATTTCTCCTTTTATGAAGAAGCTGGACACATTTGTCCCTTTGTGCCTCTCTCCTATGGACTATAAAGAAACCCTGGAAAGCTAAATTTGAGATTTCTAAAGCCTTTTTTTTTCTTTTTTCAGAACATGGTATATATTTGCTGTAAATGTCTAACATGGCAACTTTAAAAACTATCTATTCTACCTGCAAATGTTTTCCCTTTTCAGCTGTTTCTCTTTTTCAGAAAAAGTGCCCTATCTGTATATGTAATAACCACAGAGCAATGAATTTGAAAGCATTACGGTCATTAAAACAAAAGTACCTTCAAGATACCCTGAATCAGCACCAATGCAGTCCTGCATGCAATGGAAATATTTCTGAAGATATTAACATTGCAATCCACATCTCTATAGTCCAAACCCCTACAATTTATGTCCCCCACTCAGACCATGAACATTTACAGTTCTCATCACTCTAAACAAAAACTATCTCACCTCACTGAAGGTCTTCTGCATCAAGGTAGAAAGCCACAGGTTTTATGAATCCAATTATTATTCAGTGCTTGATAATATCATCATCTAGCGCTCTGTTCCTTCCACTCATGAGCTTGGGATTGCCCAAGCCAGGGACATCATCATCCACTATTGGCCACCATCACTTTGTCCCAAGATGTTTCTTCTCTTCAGCAGCCAAGGGGCAGCTAGCCTAGCTTCATCTCCAGGCTATGACATTTTCACCAAGTCTCAACATACTTATGCTCCAGCAGTTTAGACAACATGAGGCTAGGAGGCAAGATCTTGTGCCTGAGCACCATCACTTCCCTGCATAGATGCGTATAAAGATAACAGTCACCTATAGGGCAGGTAATCATGTACAAAGGCAAGTTATCATGTACTAAATCAATACACTGCCTGGAGAAGCCTTCACCTTCCTTCTAGGCTTCTACATGAAGGGAGGTTATTTTTTCCTTACTAATCGGACAAAAATGGCAATAGGGCATTCTATCAATAATTGATAAGTACTCGTGAGGTTTTAGATTGTGTAGACACCCCTGCCTGAAATCATGTATTGACTTGGCTGGCTGGCTCAGTAAGGGCTCTGACCATGTTTGGGTTCAGTTTCTCAGGCTCGAGGCTCCCAGCAGTACCCTTGGTTATGTGAACACCTCTCAAAGCCAACACATCTAATGGTTGTGATGCTGACATTACACCAGAAACAAGAGGATACAATGATTGACAATCTACTCCAAGGCTGCTAATATCGTGCAAGCCTTTAAACATCGTGTTCCTGGGCTGTCAGGGAAGAGCTGTCTGCTTTGGAGGGCTCTGCTTTCCGAAGTTTTAGAATCCCTTAGGAAGTAACCAACCATATAATGATAATACAATTCTCCAGCTGTTAGACATGAGCAATAATACTTTTTCCCAATATTCATCGGACTTGTCTACCATATGTTACATTTCAGTACAAACAACCTCATGCTATTTGCACCACACTTTAAACACTCTTAAGTGATTTTGGTTGGAGAGCGAAGCATGTTGCGCCCAGTGCTGTGAGAATAATTGATTTCTTTGGTTTGTTAGTCAAACCAATGACACTCGCTGAGGGCCAGAGAGAAACTTACTCCAGGTTAAATAAAACATTGTTTTGATAGTCGATAAAAGCAGAGGAAATCCAGCGAGAGTTGCTTGAGCTAATAGTGTCACTTCAGTTCAAAACCATTTTCTACTTGATCAGTTCAGGAGACATTTTACCCAAACTCTTCACACTTTCCTCAAAAGACAACCCTAAAAAACATTCTGAAATATTTCTACATCACCTCTCCCAATGGCTTTTGTTTTACGCTGTTTGGAGTCGTGACCTGCATTGCCTTATGCCTGCTGATTGCCTTTGCCCAGTTTAGGAATTACTCATCCTCTGTCAGTCTCAGTAAACAATTGCTGCGCTTCACAAATAAGCAAAAGAGACAGTGTTTTAATGGCTAAAATTTACTCCTACAGAAAGGGAAGACTGTCGTTCAAAATCTGCCTCTGAAGTGTGGATCTGAAACAGGACCCAGTACAACCTCGATGAATACCCAAGCCACAGGAGATAGGAAGAAAAAAAAAAAAAAATCCTCACCCAGGTTTTCAGAGTCACAGAGAGACTGTATTTCATGCAGGTCTCCATCTGTATAGCTCTACACACTGGCTCTAGCTCACTTAGTGAAAACCCTGACCAAAAGGCTTAGTTAGAAGGAGTTAGAAGTTAGTTAGATTTTATGAATGAAATCTACCCATGAATCTCACCTGACAGTTGTGAGAGGAATTTTCAGATAAAGCTTCAAGGTAGGTCTGCACTAGTATATAGAGTGGCCAGATTCAAACCAAGTGCCTTGGGAACCAGCCTTTTGCACATGCCACTGAGACATCCAGCTCTGCCTACCACCAGGCTGCACAAGGGCACAGGAGTCGTATCGACATCTACACAACATAAATGACTGCAGAGAAGGGGCCAAAGCAGTCCTCCACCTCTTTTGGTTATTCACTCATACAGACTTGGTGACTAAACCTAGAATCTAGACGAGAACCAGACATCCAGAAGCTTCTTCCAGATTCTTGGCCCCACTTACCCAAGGAGCCTTACTTAGTCTTTAGGGTCCAGAATGAGCCACTCTCCTCCAACAGCAGTGGGACAGCAGACATGCCTGTGCTTCACACATGCCCATTTTATAACTCCTGTTCGGAGTTATTAACATAAATATTGAAGACTTTCAAAGCCACCACCCATACGTGACACTCCCTCCTCCTCCTCTTCCCTCTCACCTGAATCTAACAGCAAGGGATGCCCACCCAGCACGATCAGGTTAATGTCATGTTCAGCTATGGTAGAGACCCTTGACATTTCCACCTCCCATGCAAACGAGCAGGCTTGAGCACCATTTAGTAACTCTGCGGATGTCCAGCAAAATCCAGGTGTGGAAGGCCCTGGAGGTGCACCTCAAATGCTGTGTTTGATTCTGTAGCATAAACAGGTACCCTGGCACAAATGGAGGAACAAAAAACAGCTGGGCATAATAAAACCTGCTCAGCACAAAAGAAACATAACTAGACTCCATTAACTTAAAGAAAAAGTAGGAGGAAGTATAAAAAGCAACACCACATATTAGAGCATCATTGCTCCTGAGCATCTTAAATATAGATTTCTGAGCATCCTATAACAAGGAGGAAGTATAACAGATTTAAACACAAGACTGGAAGTGCTTTAGACTTAAATACTCAACTTCGAGCAAAGATTTCAACCATAGCAGAACCACATTTAGAAATAACAGAAAATAACTCACAATGAAAGTAAAAAAAATAAAAATAAAATAAAATAAATGCCTTAATTCTTCAGACTTGCATGGATTAAGGTGTGGGTCTGAATAGTCACACTGAGACTGAACAAAAGCAACTCTTCACACTTTTCCAGTTACTAGCATCAAAGTCCTCCACATGGTAACATTACAAATCCTGTGTTTAAGAACTGGCATCAATTTCTCTCCTGTTTCCACCAGATAGAGATATTGAAAATAGGCAGTTTTGTGAGCAGTGGAATTTACCATGTCCTACAGCTTAAGGGAAATTGACCCATATATTGCATAATGTTTTGGACGTAGGGGAAAGGGAATAAATGTACCAAAATTCCTGAGCATTTCTTTTTCAGAGGAAAAGAGGAAAAACTGTATGCAAAATTAATGTGCAAAATGTCATATGGCTACCTGAATACATCACCTGCTATATATTTGCATGAGGGAGCCTCAGACTGGTACATGAATTAAGATAACTCTTAAACCTGAATAAAGAAATCAGATTGGCTTAAAACATTGGTAATTGCTACGTAGATTTGGGAAATTACTCGTTCCACAAAGAATTTCAAATCTCTTTGCAAATATTCAAATAATTAAGAGGGCCAGGCTGGATTTATTTATTGCAGAAGATCCAGAAGCTGTTTAATACCTTGCCAAAAACTAGGCACAAAAAATAAAAACAAAAAGAGGCAAATGAAATATGCTAGTAGGATTGTTCTGTACCGTCAGACAAGCAAAGCATGAATATTTACGCGTATTTACGTATGTTGTTTATACACAGTTTAAATGTAAATATTAGAACTTCAAAATGAAACTGAAGACACTCAAGAGCTCATATGTTCAGCATATAAGACCAGGCACTAGCTCTTCAGACACCAAGGCAGGCTCACATTTGGGGGAAGAAGAGACCTTTGTCCAGCAGAAAGGAGGACAGAAGTCTTTCCATCACTGGAAAGCATAAAAATAAATCATTTTTTCTCCCCCCCCATCACCACCTCTGCAGCAGCGCACAAAGGTGACACAAGCATGGCAGCAACACGTTTTAAGCCCTCAAGAACTAAAGGTGTTTTATTTGTTATTTAATTCAGAAAAGCAGCCTCCAGGGCTGTTGAGCACATGCACTTTGCACTCCGACACAAGCACAGCTTTACCCAGCCAAGAGCTCCCTGGGGTTCGAGCAGGCGAGTCAAGGTACAGGCTATTTTGGGATACTGGAAGATTATCATCCTTTTATAAATTTTATTTTTTTATAAATAGGATTGAGAATACAGGATTTAGGAGTATTCAGATGGATGTCTTTCATATCGTCTGTTCTTTTTTCACAGGCACAGCAGTCATTAGAAATAAGTAGCCCGTCAGGATTTAGACTATCGGTTGCCACTATATGCCTTAAATTAAGGCAGCACAGGTTTTCTTAATCTTCATCACATACTCCACAGGTAACATAAAACCAGTCAGAACTGGGCCATGTAAATTTCTAGAGACAGGAAAACCTCCTGGAGTCCAAAGGACAACTTCAAGTGCTGTAAAGGAACCTAACCACCAGACCCTCAGAGGAACAGGCTGCCTTTGTAAGGTTGTTGCCGATGCTTTTAGGTATCAAAGCAAGAAATAAGAGCTAAAACTTTTCACTTTTTCTGTCAGTTTGCAATTCTGGTCTCTGGAAAGCACCAGGAAAAATGAGTAACACAAGTGTGGCTAGAACACAAAACCCTGTCATTGAGTCATTTATTGGTATGGAAACAAATGCAATTATTAAGAATGATCCTGGATGGGTTTCTATCACTCTAATGGGCAGAGGTTAGAAATTAGTTTTATCTAGGTTACCCTTGCCAAAGAGATGAACACATAGGTCCAGGTTTGCCAGAAAAACATGCCCCCAAGATGTGCCACTATTTCACATGGGAAGTAGCTAAGTGATCCATAAAGAGCCAGGTCCTGTCACACAGTTGTCAAAGGGAAGCAAGAGTGTTTAAAGAGCATACAGGAGAACTAATAGGTATGATAGTATTTAGTTTACTAGCTGTACTTACAAAACAAGAAGTCTTTTCCTCATTGCAGCCCAGGACCCAGGGAGATTTGCATTGTGACCGGAGCACCAGTGAGCAGCACAGAAGCAGCTACTCAGCATACAGGACTCATTGCTTTCCAAGTAGAAACAGGAATTATGTTCAACTCCAACTGCAAAAATCCCAGGTTCCTAAAACCAGCCACCCTGCCCCATGCTGGGGGATGATGGACTCGTACCACATCTGCCTGCACTGTGAGCTGCAGTCCCTCCCCACCCTGTAGCAGGGGGCAGCCCCCTCCAGGTGGACTAATTACTCAATCCAGCCTCTGTATTAAGGGCAGCTGGCAAGTCTGACAGATTGTAGCCCAATCTCTGGCTGCTGGACAGTGGCCCAGCAGTCCCTGACACCCCTCCCCGAGGCAGCACCCTGAGGTGCCCCCGTCTCTGAATGCCAGCTGGACTGCTTGCACTCGGGGGCTTTGTATAAGGCAATTATTCCATATTCTTTGCTTTAGAAAAAGCTTCTAGAATCATTACCTCCTCCAAAACCATATCTCCCATAAGACCAGCCAATTAACAACCTTTGTACCTGGCAGTGCATGTCTTCTCTCTGCTGCTAACATTTGGTTTCTTTGGGCAAGACCGTCAGCAAAATTACAGAAGAGGCTCTCAGCAACAGAGGCCCTGACACCTGCATGCATGCAAGTTCTTAGAACACACTGCAATCAATCGCCCAGAGATATTTGAACATCCGGACTCAAGCAGTCGCTGCGAGAGGTGCCAAGATGCAGCGACATTCATGCAACCAGGTGCTTGTGCTACCTAGCATGCCCCAAACATTTACTCCTGTCCCCACGCCAAATCCTGCAGGAAGGAACAGCTAAAGAGCTCCTGTCACACCTATCAAGGAGCCAAGCAATGCTACTGAACATGAGAATCTGGGCTGAGAATTGGTCTTTGCTCTTGTTAACTAGGCACGTCAGCCTGTAATAACTTGTTTCTCTATTAGCAATTACACTCAGTTACATAATAAACAAACTAAATTAGAAATCTACTGCTTTGTCTAAACCAGCTCATTGCTTCAGAACTTCAGGATCATGGCAGAGGAGAAGAAAAAATAAATAAAGACAATGTTCATTCACTCTGCTAACACCAAGCAGGATTGGATTAACGTTTAAAAATCTTTGATAGCTTCTTTTTTTATTCTATCAGGTTTATCTAAATTTGTGCTGAGATTTTATCACTGCCATCAGCTGGCTTTCTCACTTGCTTTCTCTTCTGTATATATTTTTAGGCTTTTATTGTTAGGTGATTTCCTGATTGAATTCAAAGATCTCACGGAACAGCGTATTAGCATATTTTGAATATAAATGCAGGCTCTGTTATGGGATTCAATTTCTCTCTGAATTTTAATTCCAAAACTGTTCTTTTCTACATAGTTCATATGAGTAATCAAAATTTTAATCATATTCATGCACCTTTGGGTGTAGTGTGAGATGGGACAGCAGAAAATACAGGGCAGGGGGGAAAAAGAAGTTTGATAAGTTCCAACTTTCGCCCCAAGACCACATTAGCATCATAAGCAGCATGTTCCACAGGGCATCCTAATGCAAAGAAGGATATAATGGCCATGAGATACTACTAGAGATACATGAGATACTACACATCAATACCCATAAGCACGCGCCAACAACTCATCCTGAGTATACATTCAGCATGCAGGACAAGTAAGGACACCCCAAAGTCACTTGTGTTGGTGCTCTGCCTCTTGGCCTGAATCAGGACCAACAGGTCACAGCAGTGACAGCCTTAGCCATATACAAGCAACACAGTAATGAGACCTACACTGTTGCTGCCTCCCTCATCTACAGAAAATATCTGAATTAAAAAAGGGTGATGGTTAGTACTGGGAAATGACGGTTCCTACAAGGTGTGTTGAATGGTGAGGAGCCAAGGGAAGAGCCAGGGCAATCTTTCTCTTTCCACTGCCCCAGACCCATATACTCAAGCAAGGACTTTTCAGGGGAATTGGACATTCAAGTCCTGTCACATCTCCAGTTGAAATTATCTCCCTTGAACACTGCTGTGTCCACCCCTCAGAGGAAAAAAAGACAGTCACTAGCTAAGAATGTGCAATTTCTGATCATGCATATAGGATGATTAACCCAGAATCGAGGAAGAGGAGAGAGAGACTTCACTGCTATCTGGTGCAAGGTTTCTCTCTTCATCTGATGAAGCTGATCAATGGCTAGTTAGCAAAATCATTTTAACCAAAAGCGGCTCTTTTCATCTGATAAATCCAAGCTGAATAAAAATACAAATCGGTTTTCTTAGCGAGATGCCAGTCTTTGAGCACTTTCAACAAAAATATTTTGAAGAAAATAAGAGGCAGAAATTCTAATTGTGTTTTCTTTTTGCTTTCCTTCAGGGTAAGAAAGTACAGTGGTAAATACATTCATTACTTTTTCATCAAACCTGTATCTAAGGGGTATAGATTTCACTGGGAAAGCATTTTTGGAAAAGAAGACCAGGAAACATGAGAGGAGCTCTTGTTTCCAGAGCCATCAGAAATTTGGGGGAGAAGCTCTCTCTAATACTAAGAAAAAAAATGCCTCGCCTCCTGAGCATTACCTAGCACACCAAGTTCACCGTTAGTAAGAAAATATTTCCCACCAGCTCAAAGATCCTCATCCAACCCAAAATTTTAACACATTCCATGCCATCCCAGGTTTGTTAGGACTCCAGTTTCCTGCACTTAGAGTCCAGGTTTCTGAGATGAGTCACAGCCTCAGCCCAAGGTGGGGGGGAATAAAATAAATTAGTAATAATGGAAAAAATATTTATTGATTTTGAACTTGCTACCAGGTAATTATGCTCTGATCCTGTTGGATCTTGCATCCAGCCTGGCAATGCTAAATTTCTCTCTGCCACCGACATCTCTAAGCCACTTACTTGCCAGAGGATTTCCTGGGTAAAAGAATAATCAGGTGGCCAGGCTATTTCAGAAAGGCACAGCACAGCAGGCCTGAAAGGAAAAGGTAGTTTGGCAAACCACTATCACCAGTTTTTATTGAAATTATATCTGAGTACTCTAACAAGGGACCAGAGCACCATTAAAGGAAGTGCTGAGCAAATGAGATGCACCAAGATAATATCTGCTCTGAAAATAATCTTCACGATTTGGAATTTACATAAGTGGACAAGTGGTCTATAAAAACTGGAGCTCATGGTGCTGTAGGATGTACTTTTATACCCATACCAGCCAGCAACTCCAGAAATTGAGAGCATCTCAGACAGGACCACAGTGGTGTAGTAGGTAGGTTTGTTGGCGTTTTGAGGATTCAGCACTTAAACTGTCTCAGTAAGATGCAAACTGGCTCTTTGAGGATCTGTCCCCAGGTCTAGGCTTCTACCTCAAAACATGTTTATTGAGGTCACCCATGGAAAAGTAATCAAGCACTTCCCCACTGGATTCCTCAATACTGCAGAAAATATCAAGCAAGAAAGAAACAGCAGAGCCCAGGATGTCAAAAGCAAGCAAGGCAGAAGTCTGACCCACAACAAGGGGCACATACCCCCCACCAGACCCCTACCTTTCTCTGCTCCATACCCAAAACACATGTCCTGGTCCCCCTGGAGCTGCTTGCTGACCCTCCCCAGCCAGCTTCAGCCTAGGTGAGCTGGCTGGGCACCCAGTCTTTAAACAGCAGGTCCTCATTAACCTGATTCAATCTGTCTGAACCAATTAAGGAGGGCTCACAGATGTCATTTCTGTGGGAAAAGCAGCAAGGGCAGATGTTTTTGCTGGGTAGTGGTTTTGTGGGAGTGTGTACACCCCTCCCAGGTGTCTGGCAGTACTCCCTGTGAACCACGGCCGTGACTTTGCTCTGCAGTACCTGTGCCACCAACACCATTCCCTGAAGTAGACTGATGGGAGATGAGAAATAAAACATGGCAGGTTTTGGTACTAGTCCAGTGACCTTTTCTGGGAGGTTTTTTCAGGGCCCAAGCAAGCCGTGGGGCAGCAATAACCATCAGCACCTCGAACTGCAAAGTTTGGTGCAAGGCCTTGTACCCTGTTAGGCTTAAAATAGCTCCTGATCCCATCGTGGCAGCTTGTGAAGCTAAACTGAGGCCACAAACTGTCCCCTTTTCTCTGTATCTCTGATCTCAGAGGGTCGGGAATGATGCAGGGGATGGCTCAGATCCCTGTGGCTGCAGCTGTGTTTCGAGGCACGAGGCTCTGCGTGTGGCACCCCCGCAAACAGAATCCCACACACACACAAAAAAAAAAAAAAAAAAAAAAAAAAAACATTTCTAGGATATCACCAAGAAATCAAGGGACGAAGGACGGGGTAGTCAAAGGAGGTGAAATTATTTAGTAGAGGTAGATAGGTGGCTTTAGCCTTATAACCAAAATCCAGCACAAATGCTAGAAAAACTGCAGTTCCAGAAGAGGCTTCAGGGTAATTTTCGCCATAACTTTCACTATTCTTGCCGACAATCAGGTGTGCAGCTGCCCTGTCTGTCGAGTTAAAAGCTGCCTCCTGATTTTACATGATGCTGTCTAGAAGATGCTATTGCATCTAAGTGCATTCTCTTTCATCCACGCGCATTTTCTCTGCAACCATTATTTTTTCCTAACTCATCTTCTGCATTAACATCATCTCTGCCAGGTGCAATTGAAGTAATAATTCAATCTGAATTAGGTTCCAGGAAGGACTCACGGACTGGATCTCTGCCGGGGCTTGGGAAATTGATTTATTGGCTTGCAACAGGCACTAAATTTTCCTTATAAACCACTGAGCATTTTCTTATGGGATGTGAATGGCTGGTGTCACAGCAGGCGCCGTTCATCTGATAAACATGATCACTCTCAGCGTTGGACAGCAGAGGCATTTGGACAGGAATCAACAAGTCCAGTTATTTGTTGATTTCCTGAGCTCGGGCTGTGTGCTTTGGAGACAAAGTGTGAACAGAGTAGTCTTTTCTTATGGCCGAGGGATGGAAGAACGATGAGGGGGGGAAGGAAGGAAAAAAAAATATAACTATCACCTCCTTTCACAAAATATTTATGAAGAATCCAGCTTAGGAGATGAGGCTTTGATATGTAGGGTGAAAAGTGCCTGCTTTACCTGGAGACTTGCAGATCCCCAATGTTTTCCAGGTTCTGCTCAAAACTCAGCCAAAGTTATCTTTATTCATGATGAAGCTCATCAAAGAGAAGCGTGGGCGACCCGTCAGATAAACTGGAGTTTCCCTTTGAATATTTTGAATGTAAATATATAAAGCCAATTAAGTTTCATGGATCCATTTCCCAAACTGCCAGATAAACTGGCAGATATTGTTAGCCAGCTAAGCTTGAATGATGTGGCTTCCAATAACCAGACCTTCAGAAAAAAGCTTTTATTGTAGGTAAGACAGCTTTTGCCACTTGAGGTGAAATTGTTTTAATATGCAGAGTGGAAGCTTGTTTCTAATAGCTTATAATGCTGCTGAAAAATATGTTTTGGACAACTACAGACTGAAGGTCTTATCTTCAGAGAGATGGCTGGGGTTTAGTTGCTTAAAACTGGAAAAGATGAGCTTACACCATTCTACGGAATTTGAGCAACAACAGAGCAAATCAAGACAATAAATTTCCCTAATAAACAGCTCAAAAATGCTATCTGGTTTCCAAAAAAAAAAAAAAAAAATTATGAATGTTCATCTTTTAGTGAGATATAACTATTTTGAGGGTAGTACTTCCATAATGAGATCGAAAACAGAAAGGATTTGAGAATACATCTGTACTTGGTATCTTCTTGAGTAACTTGTTCATCTCCCTTTGCTTCAACATTTACCAGACACATACATTTATAGTATAGATTGATATTCTACAACATCACTCTATATTTTCATTTCATCTGAAATCAAAACTATCTTTGCCATTTTGCAGTCAGGCTTTATTTTTATGTATTTGCTTAGAACTAAGGACATTGAGCTCCGGGGTCCTGCAGAGGTATGGAGCTCTTCTACCCACATTACCAGTACTGGTTTAGTGAGAAATCCAGTATCATGAGGACACTCTTGTCCTACTGGGTTCAGCTCAGAAGCAGCAAGAGAACATTTTTCTCTGAGCTAGAGAGAAGTAGAAACAGAGGGAAGGAAGGTGCTCAGAGGGGAATGCCAGAGGACACCTGCTCATAAGGAGAGGGGTTGAGTTTCGCAATGCAGTGGAAAAACTAAAGCAGCTCTCTGCTTTACCACACTTTGTCCACAGAGAAGACAAAGCCCACATCTCTTATTTCGCACATATCTTAAAATTAGTCGCAGCAGTTTTTCAATGGGGAATGGATTATGCTGGGCTGGAAGGACATGGGCTCGCTTCAGCTGGGGAAAAGCCAGGCTGGTGGTGGGGCAGCTCCCAGCTCCCTCCTGCATAACTGGGAGATGTTCCCCTCCCAGACAGACAGCAGTGCACGTACAGACAGACAGACAGCTGATGGCCCAAGTGGGAAGAGACCCCTCCAGGCTCTAGACACGATTCATGGTGCCCCCATGAGGCAGAAAAGAAAGGCTTCTGGGGGCGGCTTCACTGCTGGTTTCCTCTAGCTCGTTGAATTAGCTTTTGTTTTAATGTGCTTCCAAACCGTAAATACTAATGCCGTGGATAGCGCACACTGTGCATTGCTTGCTTTGAAAGATAGTGCAGTGTTTCTATAGGAAAAAAGTATGTATATACTTTACATGATGAATATGTCTGGAAATTTCGAAATAACAGGGAGAAAAGAAGGAAACGAGAGAGAGAGAGAAAGAAAGAGAGAAAAGAAAGAGAGAAAGAGAGAAAGAGAGAAAAGAGAGAAAGAGAGAAAGAAAGAGAGAAAGAGAGAAAGAGAAAGAGAGAGAAAGAGAAAGAGAGAAAGAGAAAGAGAGAAAGAGAGAAAGAGAGAAAGAGAGAGAGAGAGAGAGAGAGAGAGAGAGAGAGAGAGAGAGAGAAGAAAGAAAGAAAGAAAGAAAGAAAGAAAGAAAGAAAGAAAGAAAGAAAGAAAGAAAGAAAGAAAGAAAGAAAGAAAGAAAGAAAGAAAGAAAGAAAGAAAGAAAGAAAGAAAGAAAGAAAGAAAGAAAGAAAGAAAGAAAGAGTGAGTAAGGTGATAGAGATGAAAATTGTCATTCACTAATAAGAAATTCTGAAAAAAGTCCTTTTATGTGCTATTGCTAGTCACTGGAAAACATGCACTGCAAACTTTTAAAATACCTGTCTATAGCTATTTACCTCTCTCTATACACACATATGTACACATTGCTGTTAATGTTTGGGGAAAGATTCCACGTTATCTCCTGGCTGCAATGGCACTTTCCCATCACTTTCAGCTGCTGCAGGAATTAAAACCAACTGAAAGCCTTAGCATCAATTAGAGTTATCTCAAGCACTAACACAGTGCTTGCTCCTGCCAGTTTTTAAGTGATGCAGTGATAACATGCAACAGCCTCACAGTTAAAGCATTTCAGTGTCTGTATCTCTAAATGTTAATGATTTGAAGGGCACTTCATATTCCTGAGCTATGTATTTCTTAATATTTAATAGATTTCTCTTAAATACAAATGCCAGCTTAAACTTTCCTGGGTTTATAATTCTTGATTACGAAGTGCTTACTGAACTCCATAATTTAATCTGCTTTCCCTGGTTTCTTTGCTGGGTTTTGTTATAAACACGATCCAAGAAAGGACACCCAGGAAACTTCAGAGTTCACCTAGGAAAGCCTGGCGACAGATCATTACCAGAACAAAGTCACCAGAGTGAACACCCTCAGTGAAATAGACCCCCAAAAAATATGAATATTAATATGAACTATTTCTGAGAGTAAAAATTTCCAGACCCCTCTTGTTTACTGTTAATGACTTGCAAGTCATTAAAAACCAACAGGGGTGAGTTCCCCATAGAGGAGGGGATGAGAGGAAATTCAGGACAACACACCCAACAGAAGGGGGAGTCTCAGGCATCCCATCAAAGCAGATTTAGCTGATGAAACAGCATGCAACACGTAGAGGGGAGGAGCACTATGCCTCATGTACTCCCCTCTCCAGCATTTTTGGGATAGTTCATACTGGGCTGATGGAGGGATAGTGACTGAGGGATAGTGACTGATGCTGTCTGCATGCAGGCAGGACTAAGGATGCCCACTGTTAGACGAAAGGACTGTGAACAACCAGACAGCAACCCAAGAACCTCCCGACCTTCCCACACAGGCACTCACCCTTCTGCTGATGAGGCAGCTCTGCACAATGAAGGATTTCTCAGCACCGCATGCACTTCACTCAAATGCCAGCTTCGGGAAGCAAGAAGAATGGCTATTTCTTCTTTTGGAAGGCCCTGAGGATAAAATAGGGTGAGCAGCCAAGGGACACCTCAAAAGCAGGCATTGCCCATAAATTGTCACCGCTGAGGAGCAGTGGCTGCCTGCTGTCCTAACGCGGTTTGGTGGGGAGCTGTGGAAATGTATGGAGGTGAGTATGGGCACGTGGCACTTCTACACCCACCACTGCACACCACGACCCCACAGCACGGAGCAGCTCCCGTGGTGTTGATCTCGGTGCCCACAACTGCATGTGAGGATTTATACATGGGGTAATGGGACAAGCTAACAAAACACCTGGTCTCCGATTCCCTACTGCAGAACAAACGCAATGCGGGGGCTGTTGTGGGAGAATACATATATATTTAAAAATAAAAAGACAATTTTCACAGTCCCCCAGTAAGAACAAGAGCTTTTTCAAGAGAGGATTTCTGCCTCGGCTGCCTGGTGCACAGGGAGCACATCTGCAATCCTCAAGCCACAGCATTTAATATTAAAATGTCATTTTATTTATTCTTCCTCTGCGATATCAAAAATGGTAACTAGGCAACACCTCAACTACAGAGTGGACTCTAAATCTCAAAACACTTAAATATGAGATCAAAGAGAAAAATGGCAAACTAATTTAAAACTCATTCCTTCTGTTTAGACCCAGCATAGGCAGTGTGCTGCCCTCACAGCCCCTGCACCATAATCTTCGTGTGCACCGAGGCTCTCAAACACACAAAAAGTGCAGAAAAGTGAGGCAAAAGGAACTCACAGGGTGGTTCAGAGACATGGCTGAACACCTGGACATGGACACAACCCAGTGATATTGGCCCCAAAATAGCTGCCTGCTGCTGTTGGGAATCTCAGCAGCCCAACTGCGAGTTTCTATACGAAACAACACAGAAGCAGCCGTAAGATATTGAGCTACCATGCTACTGCCACAGCATATGGACACTTCTGCAACCCAAGCATACAACACAGTGCCTTGGTCACTGCCCCTCTGCAGAGATGGGGCAGGGGCACGGGGACACCGATGCATCCAGGGGACACTGGGGTCTCGCACGTGCCCCCACCAGGTCTGCACCTCTGGTAGAAGACCCACTTCCAATTCTTCCTTCAGGAATTCACTTGGGCATCATACATGGGAGCATTCAAACCCCCCACCTGTTGCTTATTTTAAGAAGGGCAATCTCAAGGTCCATCTGGCCAGAGGAACAGGGAGAAGGAGCAAGAGCTGCATGCCCCAGCTCTTCCTGAAGCCTCCCCTACAGGTTTTCCTGTGCTTATTCTGCTCTGAAACACTTTGCTTCATTTTGCTCCATGCAACTCTGCTTTGATTTCTCTTTACCTGTTTCATAACGGCTTGAATAATTAACACAAAAATGAGGAGATGTGGAAAAATTTGGAGATTCCAGACATGCATACCTGTTTTCTCTACAGCGATACCATTTAGCACACGGAAATGCCGCCTGTAGTATTTTGAACGTAGCTCCTAACATTTTCATTTCAGAATTGAGTTCCTTCCCACAAGTGGGCAAGGTGGCTGAAGCAGATTTTGTTTGCTGAAACGCTGGGGACAACTGTCGTTAATATATTTTATTAAAAAAAAATAAAAGGAAAATCAGCTAGCTGTATTTTCTGATGGCCCCAGAGATGTCCATGCTAGCTTATAAATCAGCTACTGTAAAAGCTATGTGGATGGATGGATCAAAAACAGTGTGAATCTGAGAGTCCCCCGTGGGAGCCAGGACAGAAAAGGCAGCTGTGTGGAAGAGCCAAATGGCCCCCTTTGCTTTCAGCAGCCTTTACGAGTGACACAAAAAGCCACCAAAAATGGTTTAGGGGAAGTTTTTGTCTTCCTAAAGCGCTGCTGATGTGTGGGAATGATTTTACTTGTTAATGACATTACTCCTGTGAGTTGTTATTTTCCCTCTGACACACAGTATCCTAGGTGCATAGTGAGTAACTCTCATGGAGAGGTTAAGACCTGGCTGGGCTGCTCCCAGCACAACCCAGTCAAGGGGCAAACACTGCCCCACGGCCAGGAGAGGCACCTGAAGGATCAGGGCTGGGCCCGGGTGTGGGCAGAGCTCACAGCCCTAAGCCACTAAGCCTCTTAACCGTGACCAGGTCAGCTGGGACATTTAATGGTCCCAAAAAGGACTGATGAGTTTTTGATAAATTAAGCCTCTTTCTTCATTTGGTCATCTCCTAACAGAGCAATGTGCACATTAAAGCACTTAACGTTCATGCAACATTATGAATAAACAGTGGGGTGGCGGTATAGAAGCCACAAGCACAAAAGGACATTGATGCTTTACTAAGCAATAAATAGTAAGCAGGTGCTTAGAAATTATTGCCACCCTTTGCTTATCAAAAAGCATTTAAGAGATGGATTTTCCTGCTAATATTCTTGCAACAAAAACTGTATTGCCTATGTGTTCTGTACAGTGTGCTTGTTTGTATTGGATTTAAAATACAGTGTTGATAAACACCAAAGTGCAGTGAGAAATGCAGAGGAGCTAGCGAGCATCTGAACAAGAAGTCTTCCCCAGGCATTTTTAAAAGCTGAGCTCACCCTTCACGCAATGACCGTACCCAGCACTTCAAATGTCCACTGATAATTCGCAAGTGAAGGGTTTTCTTTTCCCACGTATAGAGCTCAAGTTATCTGATAAACCTTTAAAACACAGCTTTGCCAATTAAAACAGTCCTCACCTATCTTAACAGCGTGGATATATAAACTATATACTATATACATACATATATAGTATATAGTACATATACATGTATATATAGTATATAGTAGATATACTATATACTGTATATATACTATATACTGTATATATAGTATAGTATAGTATATATATACACTATACAGTATATATATAGTATATAGTATATAGTAAATAGTATATATATGTAAATACTATCTGTATTTACAGACAGTAAATACACACAATGGCCCTCTTACAAAAAATAAAAATAAATTTAAAAAAAAGCTACTCTTTTGGTGCAGGCATGGAACTGCTCCTTGCAGGTACGTGTGAAAGCATAAAAATTGTGTCTGCTTCTGGATAACCCACAAAATAGAGAAAGGAATTAAGTTCACTGCACAGTTCACAAACCTTTGGTGGCAGCACAAAAGTCAGTGGGATGTTAACAGTAGTAATTCTACTAGCACTAGTAATTCTGCTCGTGGCTGGGACACCCCAAAAGCACTGTAGGCGTTCCTCTCAGGCCCAGATGACGGCACGGAGAGGTGCAAGGGAAGGGCGATGTCAAGCAGCACACATCCCTGCCCTAAGCTTGATTCATTTTGATAGCTCGGTACGAGCTGATCTTGAAGAATTTCATTTATTTTTATTTGTTTATAAGCTGCTAAAAATGCAGCCATCATATTATCTCTGGGTACACGAGCACTGCACCACAAAAATTAACTTGCTGCCAAGTGCAATTTCCAATTAATAGCTCAAATATTAATTTAAGTCCATAATGCATGCACATATCATTTTAAACTTAGGGAAAGAAGCATGTATAATTGAAAATCTTTAGTAATTTTCTAAAGAGTCCAATATCAGCGTGGTGGATCCATTTGTTAGGTGAGTTGTCTCTGGGAGGCACAGCTCATATGATGAGGGATTTTAGGAGCTCCAGCAGCTCAGGCAGCTTTTTACCCTTTAAATTACTTGAGAGTGAAAAACCTGCAGTGAGTGCACAAGGGCACTTCTCTGATCCTGCCCCCAGCTCCGGAGCAGCAATGCAGATGGGGATGCCAGGGGATTATCATGGATAATGACCTGTGGGGGCATTCCTGCAGGCACCAGCTGCGGCTGGGTTTTTTTTAGCAGGGGTTTTCCAGCACCCATCACAGAAGAGGGCGATGTCTGCTCTCCTCACTCAGCCACCTGCCCTCCTTCAAGCAGGCTTGCTGAGAAACCTTGGAGCAGGTGAAATGTTGTTGGGATTGGGAGGGATTTCATCCCTCAGGAGATGAGGAAGCCAAGGCTGGCAGGGCTGGACACTCAGCCCCTGCCCCAGGGTCCCTCACACAAACCATGGACGTGAGCAATACCCCAACAGGGCACTGCCAAAACCCGCCTAGAAAAAGGAAAAAGGAAAAAGGAAAAAAAGGAAGAAGGAAAAAGGAAAAAGAAAAAAGAAGAAGAAGGAAAAAGGGAAAAGGGAAAAAAGAAAAGGGAAAAGGGGAAAAGAAAAAGGAAGAAGGAAAAGGGAAAAGGAAAAAAAGGAAGAAAGAAAAAGAAAAAAGAAAAGATGAAACCTTGCTAGAAAAGAACAGGCTGCCCAGGCAGCCCACCAGCATCACGTCTTTAGTTTGGGAGGGGGAAACCTGGGACATTTCTGAGCTAACAGCGACCCCAGGCACCCCACACCAAACCGACCCTGCTGCTGTAGTGGGGTAGGAGACGCACAAATTCCCTCTTCCCACCTCCAGCAGCCTTCCTTGCTGGCTCCGGGCAGGTCTGAGGCCACCACCCTCCCCTCCCGGAGATGCCGCTTTTTCCTTTGCACTGAAATCATAACTTTTAATGCATTAAACCGTTTAAATGCAATTAAAACCAGTAACCCTCGGAGCACAGGATGCGATTAAATTGTTTCTTTGCCATCCATTAATGTAGCGGGGCCTAAGCGTGGCACTGGTTTCAATCTACAGCTTGCAGTGGTAGATCTACAAGAGGCACGTTTCCATCTCACATGACAAACATTTATTTGAGAACATCTCGTTTGCCTATTGTACTATGGGCCAATAAAAAGAACAATTTAAAAATAAATCCAGAGACAGAAACTATTCTTTAATATCCCTGCATTTTCTCCCTATAAACATACACCACAAGCAAATGACTTTAACACATCCTCCTGTTGATTAAAAAATGATTTATTCTGAATTACACCTTCAGGGTTGATTGGATGATGTGTTTAATCCCACTCCCTGCCCTCCTCCAGCCTACTAATACACAATATCACCTCTGTGATAACGCGATTACATTAATGGACCCAGTATCGACGCCGGGTTTGAGAGCAATCACTGTTAGAGGGCTCGTGCTTCCCAAGGAGATCGATATTTTTAATTTTGGCAAATGAGGAGCAGAGGAAAGTTAAGTCTTGGAAACAATACAGCACTTCCTCTGGGGAACAGTGTCCTGCAAACTACTTCCCATGCGTGTATTAAAATTCCAGCACGGCAACAAATAATCCATTATACCCTGTTCCTGTCTACCACTGAGAGAAACAGGCGACAAGTCGCTGGTTCATTCAAGTGTGCTACAGCTGTAATTATTCTCTGCTGTAATTATTTATACCTACTGTTCATGTGCCAGTGGGACAGGTCTGGCAAGAAGATGCTGAGCCAAGATGAACCCCGGGCTGGATGTGGCCCTCTGGTCACATCGGTGCTGCTCAGCCTGGAGCGGAGCAGGGAGCGGTCAGCATCCTGCTCCTGTTGGACATGAGCAGAGATTTGGGTGTGAGCTGTTATCAGCTTGTGCGGCACAGCGAGGGCTTCCCATGTGATGCATACCAAAAGCTGGCAGCCTTTCAGCTAAATAGGGAAAAAAACAACAGAGAAAGTCAACCCCTTCCCAACACAAGGACTCGCAGACAAGCCGTCAGCACTAGTTCCATCCCAGAGCTTTCTGATATGCAATGCTGATGAAGATGACAAAATTATACTTATTCCCTGCTCTGCTGTGATACATGCCCTTGCCACTTTGGAGTTTGGAGATTGCCTGAGAAAAATGCGCTGATTTTGCTGCTGTGGTTTTTGGCCGCCTCTGTTCAGAACAATTTAAATCTTCTGGAACCACTTCACTGCCACAGCAAAAAAAAATAATAAATAAATAAATAAATAAATAAAAGAAAACAATGAGACAATAAACTTCTAATCCAGACCTCCTGCCTTTTTGATTTTCGGTGACACTTCCAGGTGGATGCAAACCCTTCCAGTGTCATAATTTGGGCCGAGGAAGCGGCCAGCTTCCCAAGAGATAAGGCCGGTGGTTACATCGGTGTCACACAGTACGAGACTGGTGGTCAGCACTGATGGAGCCCTGCACAGATAATGCCTTTAGAAATGCATGTAAAAAAGGCACCTCCGCTACAAACTACCCATCGGTATGTTTCTTTGATGGATCCCATTTTTACTTCCAATTAATTTCCTTGCAGTAATCTCATTAATTTGTTTATAAACCACTTTCTGCGTGCATTTCCTATCAGCGTTCGCTGAAATGTCAGGCCTTTTGTTAAAAACGTATTGAGTTATAGATAAACAAAAGTCTGCATTCTGAGACTGGCGAAATAATGAAAAATGACTGTTTTACAGTTTGGGAACCATGTAAACATCGTCGTGCTTTTATTGCTGGGATAGTGGTGTGGGGGAAGGGCAAGCCACTAAAGTCAATGCAATCTTTAATTTAAAGAGTATTTTTATGACGCTTTCTGTTAATCTTCTAAAGCTGTTTGCAGAGTATAAAAATATGTTTGCTATAGGGAAGTCTTTATAGTATCAGTGATAAAATACTCTTATGTGGGTTTTGCATCCGTTGCACCATTTGAATTTAGTAAACCTTGGTCCTTATGAGCAGAGCAATTATGACTATTATGATATTAAACTGGGAAAATATTCTGTTTAATGAACAGCGAAGAATTACAATGCATCACCGCCCTTGGGAAAAGCAATGTGTTCAGCTCACAAATAGCACTACCAGCCTCATCGACGCCAGATGTCCAATTTTCCAAAGTAGCTTCCTAAACTCTAAGTGCAGCGCCGAGGTTTCCGCTCCAGTGCAGCCTCTGGTGCGAGCAGAAACGGGCTCCACACCCAGCAGAGAGCCTGAAAAATCAACTGGGTGGTTACACCGCAGCCTCCTTCTGCCCAGTAATACCAAGTTTGGGGTTTTTGCTCTGCTGAATGAAAGGAGACAAGACTTTCGCTCAGCATCTGTATGGTCCCAGACCAGCTTCTGCCCTGTGCTTCCAGAAGCCACATCCTTCACCACCCCCAGTCCGACCACCACCACTTCCAAACCTTCAGGGCTCTCACGTAACAGCAAATTAAAGCAGAGACCTGCAAAATTCTCCTTACATCTGGGCTTGCTATAAGAGAGGGCACAGGAAAATGCACTGCTCAGCTCCTTCTCACCAGATTCAGCCCAGAGCCAGGTGGAAATGCAGCATCCCCTCTTGCAGCCATGGCCAGGAGGGAGGAGGCCATGGTGCAGCAAATATAGACCTATATATTAAAAAAAATAGGCCTGGGAAAGGACGATCCAAGCCCAGTGGGAAAGCTGCTTCTAAAAGCATTGGAAAAGTGTGTAAAAACTATGTCCTCTAGACCTAAGGCACTGTAGGGACATGCTGGTTTCTTTTAAGTGCATTAAATAAATATTAGGAAATTCTTTCTCAGGATTTAGTCACTTTTTAAGTGCCCTTCTCAGAGTTTAAAAGGCAACATAAGAGGACTCTGAACAGGGGCTGCTCATTGGTACTGCTGAACTCTGTCCTTTACCTCCCAAATTGTGCCTCACCCTAAGAGCAGGAGCACGGTTCTCCCATCTTATTTCTCTTCTGTGGCATCCTTCTACCTCCTCCACCCCACTGGAGTGAGCTCTCCCACAGGCTCTTTCTTGGCGTGGTGTCACTGATCAAACATCAGAAACCCAACAATGTGCTCATGATCAAACAAGAGGGAAAATGCAGGAGGAGTGCAACAGGGAAGGGAGACCAACAGAGGACAAAGCCCGTCCCGCTGGGACTCCATCCAGCCACAGGGCTCAGAACTAGGAGGAATATTTCCCATTGTTTTTGCAAATTGGCACTTCAGTCCACCAGGTCCAAAGGGACCCTTCTTCCATGCTGGCTCAGCCCTAATGAGCTTGCCTGGAAGGAGGATGAATGCAATGGGGGAAATTATTCCCTACAAACCATGCTAACTTCCATAGCCTCATGCGTGTTTAAATCTCCATGTAGGACCCTGAGCAACTCCAGCCTTGCACCCAGCAGCACCCTGCAGGACTGAGCAGGCTGATGGCAGAAGCGAGGTGCCACACGGAGTGGAGCTGGTGGCTGGGACTGGCTTTGTGCTCCAGGGACAGCCCCAAAACCTTCCGGAAGCCCTGCAAGTTCAGCACGGCCATGCCAGGGATCATCCAAGCCTTGCTTCCCCAGGGCACTGCTCCCTGGGTCTTTGGCTTTCAGGTATTTCACAGCTTTCCTCACATCTTACCCAATATCTAAGTAATGAAAACAATTTTTTTTAATTTTTTTTTTTACTTTTTCGGGGAAGAGAGGGGGGAAAAAATGTGATGGGGGAAAAAATGGGCTGAGAACTGAGAGTTCAACCTGCAATTTTTGGATAATTGCACCTGTGAGCATCTTGCTTTCCTTAGCCCCAGCACATTTCTGGCTCAGGGGTGTATCCCATCACAGGGATGTCTGCACATTAGTCTCATGGAAGCCAAACAAAGCAGGTATAAAATCTCTGAAGCAGTCAGTGCAGCAAGCCAACAAGGAAGCTGCCTAGCTGGCCATGGCTCTTTCATTTTTCAGTTAGCAAAAAAAGCATCGAAGATACTATGCTGGAGACAGAAATAAAGATAAAATATAAAATAAAATAAAATAAAATAAAATAAAATAAAATAAAATAAAATAAAATAAAATAAAATAAAATAAAATAAAATAAAATAAAATAAAATAAAATAAAATAAAATACTGCAAAAGCCATCTCTTAACAGTGGTGCTTTCCCCCCAGCTCACCTATTTTATGCATTATTTTTCTTAATCCCACGCACTCGAGTTGTCCCCTCAGCTAAGCACTGCCTCCTTTGGTGGAAGGTTTCCACGTGGCCGTGTTTCATTAGCAATGGCCATGTAGGAACTGTGCAGCCCTGCACTGGGGTGGTACCGTCGCCTTGCACTGAGCCCACAGGGCCTCAGCTGTGCTCTGCCCGAACTTCTGCCCTGGCTGCAGCTCTCTCACCACGTTTGGCTGCAGCAGCAGTTCTTTTAATTGACCAGCTATCTGTGGCTAATTTGTTGTACTTTTGTTTAGGCTGGTGTGGTGCAACTCTAGCTTCATAGGGGTGGCAGTAACAAGCCATTCTTTTGGGCAGAACGAGAGATCTGTCACTGATGTGGGGACCTGGGCTGCAGCACAGGGATGGATGTGCAGCAGGCAGCCTAATAATGGTCCTTCTCAGTCTGGGGTTTTGTGGTCTAAGCACAGCAACTTGGCTACGGATACTGCCAGAGTACAAGCAGCAACAGACGAGGGCAGGGAGAGGAACTGCAAGGAGACGATGCCTGCAAACACGTGAGCTGCAAATTTGGACCTTAAGAATGGTCTCTTTTGTGCCTGCAGCTCAGTTAAACTGCTAGAAAATCCCACATGTTGCTTCCTTCATGCTGCTCGGTCTTGGTTTCAGGTCCCTATCACCCATGGCTAAGTGGATGGATGTGCCCAGAGCCATGCTGCTGCTCACCAGAGCCCTGCACAGTGAGCCAAAATCTCTCCAAAGCAGAAATCACCCTCAGGAATCTGGCTATGGAAAGGTTGAGTGGAGAAAACAGAGGTCACTGTCTGGTCAATGGTGAAGTCAAAAGTGACTTTAGAGAAACCACAAAGCCAAGGAACGAGGATGAAGGAGAGAGGGGGCTGCTGGGCCAACAGGTACACTGGGCAGAAATGAGCTAGAAAACGGTGCGGGGACAGGAAGAATTTCAAAGTTTTGACTTCACAAAAACAAATCAATGAAACAAAAGCCATTGCTGACCTCTCCAGGCTTCACAGATGGCACTGGAGCAGTCACACACCTTAGCTGGTCTGAGCTAAGCTGGTCTGTGATCCAACAGCTTCCCAAGGAGCAGAGGGTGGGCTGTTCGCCGAGATGGGGATGGAGCCCTGCAGGTCTTGCTCCTGGGGCCTTACCATCGGCTGCGAGCAGGGAACGCGGCTCAGGCACATTTTAGAGCCGTTCAAGTTCACGTTCTCTAAGCAGAGGGCTATTTTTTAAATTCAATTATTCCTTAGCCTTTTTTTCAGTTCTAATTAACATAACTAGGCTTTCTTCCCACTTAATCTCCTTTCTAAAAAGACCGGTTATCTCTGGAAGATGCCAGTGGCTGTGGGATTCACCCAAATCCCCCATTATATTACTCTACG
Organism: Netta rufina; assembly: GCF_964035555.1. Taxonomy (NCBI): domain Eukaryota; kingdom Metazoa; phylum Chordata; class Aves; order Anseriformes; family Anatidae; genus Netta; species Netta rufina. The sequence continues at coordinate 63,051,570 of NC_140128.1, read as the reverse complement.
CCCAGGTAAATTTGAACTTGATTATATTAAATAAATGCAAGATAATCCTTATTTTCTTTCTGTGTTTACTTTGGGCTCCACCGCATTGACGGTATTTCCTCCTCCTGAATTTATTCTGAATTTGAGCCAGCAGGTTCCTGTGACCGAAGCGAGTCAATGAATTTCAGTCCGTGGTTTCTCTGCTGTGAATAGCAAATTTACCACAGAGTGGAGTTTTGGTGAAACTGAAGCTGTTTCGAACCCAGGTCAAACTCATCAGAGAGCTCCGACTGCAAATTAGCCAAGGAAACATTTTTCTTGTTGAAACATTTGATTTAATTTTTAAGTGAAATGTATTTCAGCTGAGATTTGTTCAATGGGCTTCAAGCACAGGAAAGGAAATTAGGATTATGCATTGGGAAGAATACTTCTAAATGGCAATCTAAACAAAACACTAGAGTAGCTTGACAAGAAAAGCTACAGAGTGTTCATCACTGGAGACGTGTTACCTGCATGGGGTGGGACGAGACCTCCCGAGGTCTCTTCCAGCCTCTTTCCAGCACCATAACCACTTCTTGCAGTGAGATCTCATTCGTCCTGCGTCCCAGTGCAAAGTTTCCTTCTGTCAGGCTCCACAGTGTTAAACATCCTCATCTCCATAGGAGTTTTTAATACAAATAAACCCAATATGTCACTATTTTGATTAAGGACCACAGATTACAAATGGACCTTAGGGTTGTTCTTCCCTACCACCAGAAGTACAGCTCCTACAAAGCACCCAGCAGGAGCTGGAGGGTGAAACCAGAGGTGAAACCTCACCCATTTCTTCTCTTCTGATATACAGGCAGGAGTCACGGGTGCTCTCCCTGATAAGATTTGATGGAGCAAATGTGGGAAACAATAAAGTGCATAAGTTTAGCATGGAGTCTGCTGCGATGGTTGGTGCTCGTGGGTGCTCTGAGAGAGATCTGAATACAATCCTTTTCTGCAGACATAGCATATTCATCAGGCTCTCCATGCTTATTCAGATTTGGGCTGCTACCTTTTGATATTCGAAGGAACGAGGCCTCGGGTATTTCCCTGCGGATGTTCCCAACCTGTAATTCATGGATTTTTTATGCTTCTTGCAAACAGAGCTGAAATGGTGATTAGTTATCCCAGGTGGGATCTGGTGGCTTCCAGGCTGGCCCCTGGGGCTGCAGCATCAAGAGGGACTAGGACAAGGATCCTGGTGCTCCCATGGGATAGAGCAGGGCTTCCTCCAGGAGGAAGATTTGGTGCAGTACGAACACGGCAAGCCATTAACCCAACGTCAAATGCTTTGCACTTTTGGAAGGAACGTGCGTTTTTTTCCATGTTTCATACCGTAAAGCACATCAATGGAAACATCTTCCAGTTTGGGGTTTATTTCTGCCATCCTTCATTTTCAAGAGAGGTTGCACAGGAAGATGGCAGCAAAGATGGATGCAAGTTCCCCTGAATACATACGTAGTCTGTGCAAAGTCATTGTCCTCTGCAGTCATTGGAAACTTAAAGAATTTTTTCAGCCACCAGTTTTTTCAGATGAAAAACTGCAGGTTCAGACACACTGAAATGCTTTGAAAACACATATTATCTTCTCCGAAACTTCTGCCTGGGAGGAAAGGGCAGAAGAAAAACTAGCAATAATATGGGAAGCGGAATGTGTTTCATCTTCCCATTTCTTGAACGGAACAATTTTGGGGTATAGCTTTCATTTGAAACAACTGTGAGCTTTGTGTTTCTTCAGATTTATTTTAAACAAATTGCCCTTGATTGCTGTTTATTATTTTAGCTCTTTAGGAAAACACCAGACAGAAGCAGCGCGCTCCTCAGTCTCAGCTAAATTAGATGTTCCATTTAACCCAGCTTTTCTCCAAAGCCACCAACAGACTGCAAAATCAGTTATTCACACAACTGAAGACACAAGATCCCCTGAATCTCTTTAAAATGATGCCAGGCTCTCCTGGCACCAGCCACAGAGCAGACCCAGGTGCAAACCCAGGTCCTGGGTCTGGCACTGTGCCTCTGCCCCTCGGCTCCCCCAACACATGAGGCTGGGAGCAGGCATCACTCCACAAGCTGACAGCAGGGAAATACGTGGGGGCAGCCCACACGCTTCTTAAAAGCAGCTTTGTTTTGTCATACAGCCCACAGAGCTCCAGGGAAACGTGGCTCAAGTTTACTGGGAATATGTACGGTCTCAGCTCAAAGCCGTGCATCACCCTCCCCTCAGCTCATTATACTCCTTCCAATCCCTTCCAAACCAATCTTTGCCTCGATGTCAACCAAAGACCTGCCAGTTGCTTGCTGTTGGTAGGCTGCAAACTCTCAATGCAGTCTTTGCAGTACGCTGATTTTTTTCCAGTTGGATGGGTTAGCAATAAAGACATATTTTTAAGAAGTGGGGTTTTCTCATTCTGGTTGATATTTTTCAGGTTTTCACTGAAACTAAAAACAATTATAGGTTTCTGCCTTTTTGACAAAGAGACAGAAAGTTTCAGGGAAAATACTTCGAGTAAGCTTTCCCCAACGAGCCTCAATCGGCAGCATGAACACAGCAACAGGGCACCTACAGCTGAAATGCCAAGGGGAAGGCAGAGTGAGCCTCCTTTCTAGCTAGCAAGTCACAACTGGGGGTCAACCCTTTAGAAAATGCTTGTTCTCTAAAATAACCTTGTAAACAGTAAACCCACACGCGTGTACATACCCCTCTTTGGTCTGATCTGTGTCCTGCCTGCCCCGCAGGAGGCAGCACTCCACATTTTTGGAATATACCGGAGAATTTTCCCACTAAATTGCTCTGGACTCACAGTCTGTGAGCAATTTCAGACAAACGCCAGAGTAAAATGAGCCCCATTTGCCCTTTTCTACCCAGCCAGCCCCTACCACAACACCGCTGCAGTGAACACTGACAGTCTGAGGTCCCTGCTAGGACACCCCATGGGGGAGCCGCTCCATCCTGAGCCTGCACCCCACACGGCACAGATTTAGGAAGGGATACATGGTGTATCCACAGCCACCAAGGTGCCACTGATGTGCTCAATGCCTGCTCCAACTCCATCCCCGGCAGCTCACGAGGACGCCCTGCCTGTGACGGACCAGACCCCACACTTTCAGGGTTACCCCCTCATATTGCCTCCCCAAGCGGTGGCTGCAGTGTGCAGCAGTCTGCAGAGCATCCCAAAACTCTCACAGAAGATATCTCTGCCTTCCTACCTGTGCTGATTTCCTCCCTCTATGGAAACATATTATTATCATCAAGCCATTCTTCTTTTTTATTTTTCCAATTCAAGATTCCTCCTGTAATGGAAAATACATGATTTCCCATGAAGTCTATAAGCAACAGAGAAAAAGCAAAGCAGGGACCTGTTCCCTTTTCTCTTTTTCATCTTTCCAGTAGAAAAAGAACAAGGAAAAGACATAAAACAAGATAGAAAAGCAGAGGCATTGCTTTCCCCATTGCCCCACACTCTCTCTGTTTAATACAAGGGGATTTTTTAATCCCTTCCTTTAATTCTAAAGAAAGAAAGAAAAAAAAAAAAAAAACTGTATAGGGTAAGGAAGAGAGGGAAAAACAAACTAAAGCAGAAATGTGCTGAAACAGAAACATCATCGTTCTCAAAAGCAGGAATACTGTTGTGCATGTAAATCAATGCCAGACCACTCGCATTGTATCTTTGATGTTTCTGCTCCAAACTTCAAAACTGAGATCAGAAGTCCCACCTATGGATGTTTTGATCAACACATTCCAAAGAAGAGGGCATTTTAATGAACTCCAAAGAATTTGGGTAGTTAAGGTTTGCTGTCATGACCATTTACAATTAAATACAAGTTTTGTTCCTTCTAAAAGCCATTTTGGTCCCATGTAAAGCTAGCAAAGCACCACCCCAGCAGCTTTCACCCTGAACATCAGAGCAAGGCACCACAGCAGGGTGAAGGCAGGCTGCCGTGGTGCTGGGAAGCACAAGGCACTCACAGGAATAGGTTCCCATTACCAGCAAAACAGAGTCAACAAAGGTGAGCTGAAGGAATATTTCATTGCCATTTTGTGAATGTGAAGTGGGGCCAGGGACCAGCGACGGGTCCCCAAGGCCTGGAGTTGCTCCGTGCATGAGCATTCAATAAACATGCAGCGTGCCCAAAAGGGAATCCTCTGCGAGTGGCTTCCTCTCCTCATACCTCAGCCCTCTCTATATACCCGCCCTCACCAACAACAACAAAAAAATGCAGCACGAATTGAGAATATATACGATGCCTTGATATATAAGCTGTTTGCACAGATCAGCTCTTTTAATTAAAAGCAGCTGCTTGCTTTAAGCACATTATTTTAATAGATTTGCTCAAGGTGTGGGGCGCTGCTTCTCAAAGTGCTGAGAAATACTGCGTGTTCCCATTCCACTGTCAGAAAACAAATTGATTTTATTTGTTCTTCTCTTAAACAAAACATAATTAAAGAGTGGGAATGTTCCCAGTCAAGGAAAAAGAGAAAAAAAAAACTTTCAATTAAAAAACAATCTACTTTATTAAGTTAAAATTCAATTTCAGGTTTTCATTACATGCAGCTGCATTGAAGTACAATGCCAATAGTTTGCATCTACTCTGAGATATCTGGATGCTGCTTTGCTTTTGTAGATGTAAATTCCTTAGGCTTCAGAGGAAAAAGGGCAGACTTTGAAATGTAATTTTATCACCTAATCCATTCTGAGCTGTAACCTCTATCAGCAATTAATGACCTGAAACATAAAAGCAAAGCGATGAGCCCATAATGAATTAAACCTTATGATGACACTTTCATTATGGAGAACACTACATGTATTTACTGCAGACCTTTTCCATTTGTTGGTAGTTGGTGTTTTATCAAATTACGTTTAAACAGTACACGGGGCTGTACAGTACATTAGCTTTTTTTTTTTTTTTTTTGTCTTAAATGCACTAATGCTTTGTGTGTGTATCTGTAGAGCATTTGGGAGAAGCACTGCAGAGCCTTTACCCTGGTTAGGAAGGTGGAGAGGACTCGTGTTCCCCAGGTGAGGGTTTCTAGCGAGGAAGGACTGCTGTGCACCCTGCTTAAACACCGTGGGGGTGACATAAACACAGCTCACTGAGCATCTTCTGAGTACCCAAGCCCAAGGAATGTGTACACCCTGACTCCACTGCCTGCAGGAGCTCAGAGCTGGATGGGCTTCAAGAAACCAAAAGTTGTTGTTTCAATCTCCCAGCACAGGTACCTAGCCATAAAGTTCCTGAAATGAGTGGAGTTTGCATGCATTCCTACATAAAATTTATCCTTTTTTATTTTCATCACAAAAAACTAAGCAGCACGTCAAAGCTACCCCACAACTGCACTTGGTCAGTGGAGGAAGGCAGCCCCCCAAATCAGCTCACCCCTGGGGCAGGGTAAAGATTCATCCCTGGACATGCCACCCCATTTCTGCTGACCACGAAATTGTGTGATGACAGGGGTTCACGGGAGCCAAAGGCAGCTGTATGTTGGGTTAGGCAGGATGAGCATCTCCTCACAGACTCCCTACAACTCCCTGGTCGTGGGCACTACTCCAACAAGCTACAGAGGATTAATTCCTTCCTAAGAATCCATTCACACTGGTGTAACTGGCTGTATTTTCCCTGACTTCTGAACCCAAAGGTAACGAATTCAGCTTGGTATGAAATGACCCGGAGGAGCTTCAGGAGGGCAGAGTAGGAGAAAAACCTTCAGGCTGTGACCCTGTACGTAGTCACAGGTGGAAATCTCTACCAACCTTCCTGAAGCATGCAGGTTGCCTCACACCCCAGCTGGAGGAGGAAAAGAGGGATTAAAGAGTGAGCTAAAGCTGAAACGAGATTATTTTGCACTGGTCTTTGCCAGGAGAGATGTTGGTAGGTGCTTGAGGGCAAAGCTGAAGCATTTGCAGTGACTGGGTGAGGGCAGCAGAGGCTGGAGCCACCTCCACAGCAACAAGGTCCTGCCACAGCTCTGGTCCCAGAGGAACATCCCAACACTCCAGCTCTAAGCCAGGAGACACTTTCTACCCAAAAACCTCCTGTGGGGAAAAATCTCCCCCCGTCTGCTTACAGGAGGGCTCTTTTGGCTGCTCCCAAGGCAGCACGCAGGCTGCCAGCAGCCCGTGGCAGGGCTCAAGCTGCGGGGCCATGGCTGCGGTTCCCAGTTCTCCAGGCTCTCGCAGCAGGAAACCCAGCACAAAACCCCCGTCTGCCCCAAATTGCCCAGCACCAGGGACAGAAACCTCTCACAGCAGCTTTTTAAAAGGCATCACCACCAAGTAACAGTATATATTGTTTATATAGTGTATATAAATAAGTTTGAGTATTCTTTTCTCCAAACTTCTGGTTAAAGCTTGCAGTACCACTGGGCTCCTGCAAAGTATCTGACTGCTTGACTACACACTTTGGGGAAGCCACCAAAAGGACATGAAATGAGAATAAAAACACAGAGACCTGCATCAAATGTAGCTTTCAAATGAAGGAATAATTCAACCAAGAAAAAAACTTGCATGGTTAAGCCATGGGAGAGCTGAGAATCGCATGGGGATGGGATAACACACGATAACTCTCAACTCTCCCCAGGGGAGAAGTTCTTAAGAATGATGCTAAGGGGCAAAACTAAGCAAAGCAGATTGAGATAAAGCTATGAAAAGTTTAGTCTGATAGGGGAAAAACCATCTTCCTGGCAGAGATTTATTAGATTAAGGAACTAGCTCCTAAGGGAAGTGACTGCAGCACCACTGCTTGGGGTAGTTCAAGTTCTGCTGCAGGAAAAGGAAGAAGCACTGGGAAAGGCAGAGCTAAAAAATGCAGAGCTGAGTAAATTAGGTACTAAGCAGCCTATTTGACTAATTCGGCCTCTTCTGGATGGGGAAAGCCCAGGAGCAGCCTGCATTTTTCTTGCATGGATTTATTATTCAAATGCATTCAACGAACAGGCCGTTCAGATCCATTGCCTTGTGGGTTGGTGCTGAGCATCCTGAGCAGAAGCCTTCCCTGTCCGGATCTGTGGTGCCATCCCCAGTAAGCAGTTAAGAAGTTTGGGGGCTGTCATCCTTGGTTGCCTACAGCCTTGAAAGGCCATCTCAGCAGCATCCCAGCCCCCTCCCTCCCAAATTCTTCAAGCTCTCTCACAAGGCAGCCCCAGAGCCCTTCCTTCTGCCTCCCATGGGGCACGACGAATGGATTTGTCCCCAGACTCACTGTAAAACCCCAAACCCATGCAATGGGTTGGCTGCTTCCTGCCCGTGGCGCCTTTCGGGGAAGAGCTCGTCGCATTAATGATTTAGGCAGCCTCACTAAACGCATTGCCTTCTTGACATCGGCAGCATTAGCAATTCATTGCATTTCATTTTATGCTCTGTAGGGTGAAAGAATACTGTTGTAAATTGAATTAATGCTTGGTTTTCCTTTGAAATAGTAATACCAAATAAATAATTTAGTCTATGCACAGAGAGAAAAAAAGAGATAATAGGAAGAAATTGAAGTCAGCTCTAGTCTGTGTTACAAAAAGGGGTGCACGCTTCAGCATTCCTAACTGTGAAAATGTTTTGTGGACTTAATTCCCAGGAATTAAAACTTTTGTCCAGAGTAGAAATGTTGTGTTAAAGATATAAAAAGTTGATGCTGTTAAAGCAATGTACCATTTAGCCTTCAGTTACAGCATTGGGAAGACAGGAATATTGCTGTGCAGTGGACTGAAGAGAACTTGAATTAGTTCAGTCAATTAAGTCATGATTAATTTATGTTAGATCTTGTTCTCTTGAGTCTATAAAAACAAAGACTTTAGTTAACTGGCAGCATTTAGTTTAATAAAAGTAAAGTCTTTAAAGATGACTTCAGGAGGGAAAAAAAAACATTGCTGACAAAATCAATAGACAGCAAGATTCCTGTTTAATTTGTGTCAATGCAAGTTAAAACAACTTCAGAGACTAACACAAAAGGGATGCTCCCTTCAGCTGGAGAACGCGATGCTCCAGATCTCGATGAGCACAACTAAGCTAGCGGCTCCACGGGAACGTGTGACAAATGACAAATGCAGAGAGCTCCCGTACTGCTTTCCTTTTGCTGATTCCCTGACTTTCCTGGTGGGTTGCCCGTGCCTGATTTAGGCAGAGAAGGACAAGTTTCAGGACTAGCCAAATGACGTTAATACAACCCTAGCCCTGTACCCAGGTTAGGAGGACCCTTATGATCTCTCTGCTCTCTCTCTTTAGATACAGATAGCAATAGTAGTATAGATTTCAGCATCTCAGGTGAGGACATGGGGATGATCCTGGAGGAGGGCAGCTCAGACACCAAGCCCTTTCTCCTCACTTACCCATCCCAGAGCTGGTTTGGAGAGCCACCAGAACTGTCCCTCTTCCTCCAAGCAGCCTAAACGTAGGTGACATGACATCTCTGTAAACAGTTTTACACAACCATAGAAGTTTGATTCCAGCTGAAATCACAGAAAATGAACTCTCATGCATGCAGACCTCTAAAATCCTCCTCTCTGTAGCCTGACCAAGGTAGCCGATGAGCAGGAGCCCTTCAGCAAGTCCTCTGCTGTGGTGCAGTTACTGCACGCCCTCCAGAAGCAGCCATTGCCATGAGATGCTCCATCACTTGGATTTGTATCATTAAATATATTTCTAATTAATTGCTCTCATTGCTACCTCTGGACAAGACAACAGCATGGGATTAAATAAACTGAACAGTGATGAGTTTACATCTGTGCTCCAGCAACCAAGGACTAGGGGCACAACTGGGGAGTTTTCATGTGTGTACTGTTCGGTTCCTGATTAGGGTTCTGCCTCCCTCCTGAGAGCGGACGAAATACCTGCTCCCAAGGAAGAAACAAGGACAGAAGCATTCTCCAAAACATCTACACAAATGCTTGCGCCACCTCTTGTGGAGTCCAAGCCCGCATCAGGAAACCAACCCTGTACCCCGCATGCTCCCAGGCATGAAGAAAGGCACTCTCCATCTCCGTGACACCTCTTCTCCCAGCTGCTGGTGTGAATTTTATTTTTTCCCCAAAGTCAGCCAGCCAAAATTATACAGTAGCTTAAATTATGTTATTTTGCGGCAGTAACTGCAGCAATTTCCAGTGGCCCAGAAACTCAACCACCTTTTTTTTGCACGGGACTGGCAGACTGGTCCGTGAAGTTGGCTAGGTGCCTAAAGCAGCGCGAGGGCTGACGAGACGAAGCAGGTGGAAGTGGCAAATTCTCCGGCTGAAAGACCTTCAGGATCAGGAGAGCAGCAACAAGCTTTGGCTGGTTCACAAGAACACAAACAAAAACACGGGCAGGAGCTAAACCGCGAGCTGCTGGAGAGAAGGAAACCTGCCAGCAGCAGAGCGAGGCAGGGATGGAGTCGGCAAGAGCACGAGTGCCGAGACAGCCAGCAGTGACCTCAGATTTTGGCTTTGGTGAGAACATCCCCATTCCTGCACAAGGGCAGGAATTGCTTGCTTCATCCCATGTCTGTGTCCACCCACGGTCCTGTCCCATCACACAGTGTCAGTGAAGGCTTGTGGGGTGTGCACCAGGAGGACGGATTCGGCAGTCTCTGGCAGCCAGTCTTCTCCCGTAGCTCTACCTTCATTACCAGTACCCTGAGGACACCCGAAGAGCTTCATGGCCCTGGCCAGCCTCACTGAGACCCCAGCCAAGCACCCTCTGCCCTCGGCCCTGGTGTTCCTGGGCACCCAGGTGTGCCTGTGCCCAGCTCTGTCTCCTGCCTTCAGGACTGGGATTCCCTGGTGGTGTACCTGTGCTGTAGGCAGCTTTCTTCCAGCCCTGTCTCCTCTGCTAGCACCACATCTCTCCACAACAAACCCTGTGATTTATGCAGTGTTGCACACCCAGCTGATTCCTCACCGGTTCTTCTCCTCACCGCAGGGGAAGCATCAGGCGTGCCAGGATGCGCCTCCACCACCACCTCCAGTCTGCCCAGCACGGGTTGGATTCCTCAAGTAAAGACCCCAAACATCCTCCTGCTGCCCCTCCTCATCTCAGCTTACACAGCACTTGGCTATCAGCTTCAGAGCAGCCTGAATATGGTGTTCTCCTCTGCAGTATCTCTAGTAAGTCATTAGCTGGTAAGAGGTTCATGGCAGGTGTCTTCTGGCTGAATGAGAGAGTGGTGAGAGCTTTCCCCATGGGAAAAGCTCTCATGAGGGCTGGGGAGCTGGGGCTGTCCCCACGCACAACGAGAGCTGCTGCAGGCCTGTTTGCACAGCCCCACAAACGCAAACGGTGCCTTCAGGCAGGGGAGTGATGAGGGAGGATTTCTGAGAGTGCTGAGTTGGTTTATGAACATAAATTTGAGCAGAAATTACCAGCAATAGAATCCCATGTTGTGTCCTGCCACAAAGGGGAAAAGGCGGAGATTTTCCACCCCAGAGCCACTTCTGCCCCAGAGCTGGGCCGGCAGCAGAGATGCTCAAGGGAGTGGGAACACAACAGAGGTGAAAAACCCGGTGCAGCACAAGGTACCAGTTAGACACCCAGAGGAAGAGCAGGCAACACGAGCAAGCCAGGTCACCCAAAGTTTGAGGTGAAAGAGGCCAGGCTTTTAGGAAAAAAAAATGTTGGATGTTGGGTACCCCAGGAAAGCCACGAGCCCACAGCTCAGGCATCCAGGCCCCAGCCAGTCGCAGTGCATTTGTTACCAGAACCTATTTACTTGCTCTGTGCTGAAATCAATATTTCCCACATGTGCCCACACAGCAAAATCTGTTTTTGTGAATAACTGTAAAGAAATGCCAGCTAAAAAAAAAAAAAAAAGTGTTTTCTCCCCAGACATATTGCACAAATCATCCTTATGTGATTACATACCACCAAAGAGGGTTTACAAACAAATGTCAACATTTAGTGGCTACTTTCTCCTGCTGAGTCTCCTGCACCACTCATTCCTCATTAAGAAAAATTCCCCTTCCCAAGGGATGTGCCTGCAGGCGTGTCCTGAAATATTTTGAGCTCCCCTGCAGCACCTCATGTTCACACACTCCTCGGAGCTCCAGAGAGAACAGCGGGTGCTTCTGCTTCTGAGAAATTCAGATCTGCTCTTTCTGGGTAGTTTGGTTAAAAATATCCCTTTGCTTCCTTAGGGCACCAGTGTTTTTCAGTGTTATTGCAGAAATGCTTTGCACCCATGCAGGACCAGGGCAGGAGGAGAACATGTTCGGTGCTGCACAGAACCCACCAAGGAGTTTGTTTCTTCTCCAAACATCATTCTGCACCGAGACATAAGGCAGACACAGGAAAGGAAGCAGGATTTCAGTCCCTTTTACACCTCCTTCTATTACAAGGCAATATCAGCCTCTCCTTTTGCACAGAGGCCAGCATTGCCCCGTCTGCAAACACCTCCTTTGTACCCAAAACAGACAGATCCTGAGCAGTGGGACTGAAGAGCAACAAATGAGATTTAAAAGGCCCGGACCCATGGGAAGGAGTTGCTATTAAGCAGCAATGTGCCCAATTACATCCAAAACACAACAGTGGCCCCAAGGGCTTACAGAGATGCTGATTCTCCACACCAAGATGTATCACGATGGGCACCGTGCCCCTATGGGGTGGCAGAGGTGGGCCCATGGGCTCCTTTCCTCCCGCTGCCGCTCCACAAGCCAACAGCATCGCCTCCACCACCAGGGGAGAGCCAGTGGCAGGGCATGCACAAAGCTTGGCTGGCAAGCAAAAAAACAAAACATCCTCAGGAACTCCCTGATGTGCTGATTTAATCCCCTCTTGGGCTCATTAGAAGAAAGCAGTATCCACAGGAGAGAGCTGCAACCACACACGGGTGCTAAATGGCAGCAGCCCTCCCAGCTGCTCAGGGCTTGGTGCCTGAAGAGCAAACCCCGAGCACCAGCAACCTGTCTGCAGCCCAGCCAGGAGCTCGAGCAGGGAAGCACTGGGGGAATTTCCAGCCAAGGCTGGTGTCAATCAGCTTTATTTGTAGCAAGGGAGCTACGCTGGCACCGAAGTCTGAAGGTTTTCTCCTCTCTTACCTCTCTTCTCTGCCTCTCAATCCCAAATTGATACAGAATAGAAAATAACGGTTCTTGAACCACAATGTTTTGTAGGAATACATGCCTACCATAACCGGTGCAGCAATCAATAAGCACTTCCCCAAACGCCTCCCTGTCCCTCTGGTCACACATCTGCTGCCATCTCCACCAGCGGGGTTACCTGGCCCTGGAGCAGTTCTGAGTCAGACCCAAGACCAAAACCATCTCAGCCAGTCTTGTCCTTGAAAACAGGCTAACATGAAACAGAGCTGTATGAAATGACTGGAGGAAACATGGCAGGTACGGAGTATTCCTGCTCCTGGACATCTACCCAAAAAGAAAGTTTCAGAAGGATCTGCTCATCCCCCAACACGAGCCTGCACAAAGAGCATGGTCATTTATTTCACACCAGCCTCCTCTCCAGGCCTCTGCTCTTTCTGCTCAGTTCGTTGCCACCGACCTTTTCCTCCTTCCAATCTTTTTCCTCCTTGCTTCTCACACCAGCCCTCGAATGAAGCTGTGATCGCTGCCTGTAGGAACAGCACGTGTGAAACAGCCTGTGAAAAGGGCAGAGAGGAGACACCAAGCAGGCCCCATGCTTACACTGACCTGCACATGCCCCAGGCAAGAACCAGGAGCTACGGCTGGATGTCCCACCAAGGATCCACCTCCACCTGAGATACCTCCTAGGTCCACCTCCTCCCAGCCTAGGTAAATGGGAACCTCTGAGGAGTAAGACCCACATAAGGTGCCCGGGATGAACCCTTGCCCATTATAATACGAGGCTCACACATTACCCATCAACAAGCCACGGCCATACTGAGTGTGTGTGGCCAAAGGGACAGCCTCCTTCATCCCAAATTTCTGCTGCTGGGTCACACCATGAAAGAAGCAGCACACAGGAGGGACAGTGTGACTAACGGGGTGAAGCTTCAGCAATTACTTACCCTACCGCTTTTATTTTGCATGTAAAAGGCTGAGAGCAATTAGAAAAATCCAGGGCCAGCAGCTCAGTGTCACCTTGTAAGATCCCTCAGGTCTTCTGCATGTGTCCTGGAGCTGCTGGCCCCTGCCTTGGATCAGGCTGTGGTGGTTGTACCCAGGTTTGCTGTTTCACACGGGGATCAGTGTGTCCCCATCTGTCCAGTGGGAAATGCGCCTGTGTTTGCCCCTTTGCAGAAATACCCGTGCAGACCATTTATGCTTTGCTCACTATTTTGCAGCGACTGAACTCCCAAAGCCGCACAGGGTAATCTCATTGACAGCAGCAACTGAAGGAGGGAATTACGCTTAATGAAACTGTATGGGCTATTAAACAAAAGGAGTCTTCCAAAATAGGATTATTTCAGCTTCAAAAGTGCTGCCTTGCTTTCTTCTTCTACCTTACTAAGGATTGAGGTCTTTATGAAACCCCGAGCTGTGCAGTACCTGGCTTCAGACGTCATTTCGAGCAGATTGCTCCTTCAGTTAAAGGTAAAAGAATTGGAAAGGGATTTTATTTATTTATACATTTTCTTTAGAATAACAGAAAATATGCTGCTCTAGACTTGACTGAAAGAATGGATTGTTAAAAGAGAGAATGTTACTGAAATTAAATAAATAAAGCAGCTTTAAGCCTGCTCCTAGATTTTACTAACTTCAGAGGAACAATCTGACCTGCAAAAGTGAGTTAAAGCCTCTCTCTGTTAATGTCCAAGCTCTTGTCTGGGGCAGTATCAAAAGCCAGATGCCTGGAAAAAATTATAAAAATGCTGCAGTTGGCAAATGAGGAAAAATCACTTTCCATATACATCCTCATCCAATATCCTAAAAGCAGAGAAATAGCCTTCACGAGCTATGCTAAATAGAGTATAGTGTATGCCAAATATGCAAAGCAAATTGTACTCAGGACTGCAATTTAAATTTTAATGAAGGATTTTTTGGAAAAATACATATTGCAAAGACAAAACATGAAATATTTACACAGAAGATTCAAACCTGAAACAGCAGGAGCTAATAGCCAGAAGGGGCTCTGGGTTTTAAATCTTTCCAGCAGGAAAGGAAAGGAGGAAGCACAGGAAAATGTTCCTATCACTTATTCTTAATCTTAGGTATTTTGTAAATTTCCAGATACGTTTTATAATTATGAAACAAATCTGGGTATTTGTGGGAAGCACGTATTAAATATTTTCCAAAACAGGAGTTGGTAGAGTGATCTTTTTGCAGTCTAAGAGCATCAGGGTTGCTCTCTGCCACACTGCAGGCATGCTCCGTGATGATTAACGCACGGCAATGAACATGGTATCACTTCTTATATTGACACCATTACATCACATCAAGTCATTACAGCAAGCCCCACTCCAAATAAGACCTGCCATTATACAGCTGTACCAGATGCTCACCAGCAGAAACATTTTCTGTGAAGGGTGACGTAAATAACAGGCGGATCCAGCAGATGCAGGGACCCAAAGGGCAAAACGGGGTGGGAATGAATGGGTCTGGGTTCCCCCTGTTCTGTAACAAGGAGCCCATAACTGGCCTAATGGAGCAACACCCAGCAATCCCAAAAACTCCTCGATATCACAATTAGGCATTGGTTGAGGTGAAGGAAAAAAAAAAAAAAAAAGGAAAAAAAAAAGGAGTTCAAGGTTATATCACCTGTGATCAAGTAAGAACATTGGCGCTAAGCTCCTCATCTCTCCAAATGATTTCATCTCTGGGCATATTATAAAGTCTCCTACTCCATAAAAAAGATCTCTTTGCTCAGGCACAAATTAATGAGAATTATACTCGGCGCCGTACATTACCGTTTCCCTTCTGAACAAAAAGAATTGTTTAAAGGGTTCCATTAGAAATGATTGGTTCCTCTGCGCAGTGGAGCTAACGTTTTTTGTGAAGCTAATAAATCAACATAATGATAATTTGACAAAGATTCAAGATATCTGTAAGACTTCCTAGAAATTAAAATCTATTCAATTGGAGGAGAAAATTAAGTTAGTGACCTAGGTACAAAAGGAGAATATTTCAGATATCTGTTCTTTGGTTTCCCTTAGTTCATTACTTTCTTTCATTGGTTCTTAACTCTTTGTTACAAAGCAAAGCAGGGGCAGGTGCACAAATATCTTGGTGTGCATATATCAGCATGTATTTGTATGCTTGAGGATATGTTTATGGTCAACCAGAAAGAATTAAACCAATTGCAGCTCATCCAAAACTGGGAGGAAGGAAGGAAAGGAGGAAGGGAGGGGAAACGCAAGCCAAAACTAACTTGCAGCCATTTCATTCTCAACAAGTCCCTTTCCATGAACATGCCCACCTGGTTTTGAGAAACCTATGCACAAAAAGATGTGGTTTTTTTGTGTTTTTTTTTTTTTTTTTCAATCTAATATTTGGACTGGTAGAGTTCATTTTCTCTAAGTCCAGCCTATAGTTAAGCACAAGACCTACGCAATTCAGGCAAAACTCTTTCTCCATAAACCCAACACCTAAATGCAGAAAAAAAAATCACTGGAAAATACACCATGATGCTTTCTTTCTTGCATTAGAAAAGCTCAGAACATAAATTTTCCTCCACTTAGAGGCCCAATAAGGTGATTTTATTTTTTTAGATTCATTGTTTGGACATGAAGTTGGAGTGCTTCTGGGTAAAAAAGCAGAATGCTAATTCCACTGAAAACAGCCTGGGATTAGAATAAATGAAGTAGGATGCTGGAAGAAACCTTACCCAGAAGAAAGATGGCATTGGGCAAGGGCTGGCGTGAAGGCAGGGAAGAAGAGGGATGTGTGGGATCCCTCTGTGTGGGTTGTGAGGACCTGAGAGCCAAGACAGGCTGCCAGTCTGACAACACTCAAGAATCCCTCAGCCTGGATGATTTTACTGCACATCTCCACGCTAGACCTTGTTACACAAAATCACCAGCTGCAGAGACTAAGGACGAACTTCCCTGAGTGCTGCTTGGCTGGGGAGAGGGAAAGCATTCTTCACAATCATGTTGTTTTCTAGGTCCTCTAGATCCTCCCTGGGGGAGATGAACATTTCACCCCAACAAACCTCTGCCTCAGCACTTGGTCCTGCTCACTAATTAGCGCACGTGATCAGCTTCTAGCCAAAAAGAGCTGCACACACAAACACTACACAGGAAAGAAAATCAGACATATGTAAATTAGGACTAAATTCAGTGTTTTCCAGAGAAACAGACAGAGTTTCCAGCCTCAACTCCCCCTCAGATAAGGCTCATAAGCACTACACTTTTCTTACTCCCATCCCTCATGCATCTGGGTGTTCACAAGGCTTTGATATCTGCGACAAGAAATGCTCCCAATTATCAATGAATCTTTATCCTCAAGTGTAATTAACCTCACTATCCTTTCATTTACAGCACCACCAAAATCAGAGATGGGCTGCTGGAGAGCAGTAGCAGAGGTCCGTGCCTGCCTGTGATCAAAGCGCCCAGGGATGTTATTGCTCTGATTATTCTAAATACCGATCTGCTCTCCTAAAAGTGATTTGAAGTGAGGGGGTGGACACCAATATGAAAAGATTGCCAAAAATTGGGCTGTAGGTCCAGTTCGCTAAGAGACGCAGAGCTACTGATATTCTATCTCCTGCTAGGAGGAAGTCTAAGATTTTAACATTACATTTCCGCTTAAATTGGAATATAAAGTCAGAATCTGAGCTTTGCAATGAAATAAAACACTCTGAAAACAGTTTGGTACCATTCTTATGCCTTCTCTCCTGATGAGGTCAGAACATTTCTTGTAGGTCAAAGCTTTAACAGCTTCATTTCAATCTCCTTTTCGCCCTGACTTTATCAGTTTGACTTTTACATCACATAATGCCCAGCCTCCCCGAAGAGTTAAAGTAAAGTTGAAGCAGAAGATCCTGGTGATACCCATGGGCCTTCTCCCAGAGTAAGAATTTTAAAAACAACGTCAGAAAATCCTTCACGAGACTTGCCTCCCTGGACATCATGCTCTTGAAAATTGACTACCACTAATGACTTTGCGGAAATCCCACTTTTTAATGCACTGCACCGAAACGCAGTTTAGCAAAGAAAAATCACTTGTGTGAGGAGCAAATCTAAACAGAAGCGATCAACTACTTCCCTTGTACTTAATAGCAGGGATGTCATAGCAATGCTAATAAGGTTTTAGTATGGTAAAAAACCTGCCACATTCTAGGGGCATTTACAGCAGCAAGACTGTAAATTGGCTGAAATAATTTAGGAGAGACTTGCATCGTGGAGAGAGGTGGATACGTGTTGCAGAACTCCGTCTCCGCAGTAGGGAGGGCTCAGCTTCCAGGCTGCACTGCAGATCCTGTCCCCTGCCTGTTCAGAAGGCAACTCAGCCCCCTTCAACCTCCCCCAAAGGTTTCCTTCCCTGCTGTGAACCTGTCAAAACACCAGCCATAGACGTTATATCTAAAAACTATATAATTGTGAGTCTTATCCCCATCAGCTACTGCTGGTTCACCTTCCCAGCTATTTCATCATTAATCCTGGTACCCTGTTGATGAAGCTGAGAACTCTTCCAGAAGATCTGAATTAAGTACACGGTCTCCTTTCGGGATGGAGCAGGAGCTGAATAAACTGGGAGAGCAGCTCTGATGCACAGCGAAGAATCCCACGTTTGGTTTTTGTTTTACAGGAGGTAAAACAGCTGTTTAATTCTTTCCTGTGGTCAAACTCCAGAGGTAGTGGACAAAATGCCAGGGTCAACACAGACAAATGGTGACATCCCCCAGTAAAATAAATATATCATTGACAAAAATAAAGAAAGAAACAGAATTAGGAATGGCACTGCAAGCTGCAGAGTGACTCAGCCACCTGAGGGGAAGCAGGATGGGACCACTACCTCTCCAGGAGCCAAAACCAAGAGGAACAAACGGGTTTGCAGAAGGAAAGTTGCTGTGGTGCAGCACAATTTTCCTGGGTAACAAAAGCCAGCAAGCCCCAGAGATGCACACTAAAGCTGCTGGTCAGGGAAGGGGTGGAAAATGGTGTCTGGTTTGTGGACAACGCACCAGAGGCAGTAACTCCTCAAACAAGGAAGGTTACAGCTCAGAAGTACCAACCCTTCTAAAAACCACCCAGCAGCTCTCTGTGAAAACGCAGCCTCAATGCAAAAGGTGTGAGTGCAAGTTCAAGGGCTCATTTTTACATAGGAACAAAAATCAATGGATGAAAAAAGCACTTTTTTTTTTCCTAAACACGGTGGAAATGAACAAAGCAGCTGCAAAGTAGCACCCAGAAACCTCAGTGTCATTAGAGGGAAGGGTTGTGCTCGTGCTGCCACACCTGCCTTCAGCAGTCCCCGTGACATTTCCCACCAGGATGCTGGGGATGCATCCCACTGGGATGCTCATGATGAAGAGCCCTGGTCTGCCTGTGCTCCTGACTCCTGGCTCTTGTCCCAGATTCCACATACCAAGAAGGGACAACCCAAAAGTGGCACTGCGTGATCAGCAGTGCAGAACAGCAAGCATTGGACTGAGAAACAAACAAAAATTACCAAAGGCATAAGTGATAGCCAAACATTTCTGCACATGGAGTGGGAAGGCTGCTCATATGAGCCCGACAGAACTCAGCCTGAGATGCTGGTGAGACTTCAGCTCAGGAGGCTGCTGCCTGTAACACAGTGCTTTTATTCTTCACAACACCAGGAACCAGCCCATGACTGACTGGTGATCAGGAGAAGCAATCTGAAACCAGAACTGAGCATTGCTCAAAATAAATCGGGTAGGTGGCTACGATCCCAAGGCTCTCCTCGGGCAATGTTAACGAGGATGCAGCTACAGAAGGCGAGCACAGGAACTTCACTTCCCAAGAGCCACACAAGGGTGGCAGAGCACAGAGCTGCCTTGCATGTAATGCAAGCATCCAAGGGACAGGTTTCTAAGGGACCAGGGATCTGACTAAGAAAAAACACAAGGGAAAAAGTAAAAGAAGCCCTGAGCTACAAGGCCAGCTGATGAATCATTCAAAAACAAACTAGCTGTTAAAAGCCCAGAGGATTTGTTCACCTACTGCTCCTGAGAGTTGTGTTCTGATGTTGCCTTGAACCCAGACAAAGCAAGCTGCATTACGTAAAGAAAAAAAGAAAAAAAGAAACCACTCTGAGCCTCATAGCTCAGTTCACACCTTCACTTTTACATTGTCAGATCTAACACCACAAACTGCCAGAGCCAGGTCCTGCCTCCCCTGCAGCACCCCAGGTGATGCTCCATGTCCACTGGCAGCAGCCAGCCCGTGGTGGAAGTCAGTGCTGAGCACTGAGCACCTGCATTTAAATGCACAAACTGAGAAGTGGCTGTCAGGTTAGGAGAAAGCAATTTAAGATATATGGTAGTAAAAAAGCCTCACTGTACTGTCTTGTCACGCTGCTTATTAAAGTTATTTTTATTTCATAGACCACGCGTTATTTATTGAAGCTGTGTGTAAATGAGACGACCAATCCACAGGGGAACGGTCTTTTCTTCATTCCTTAAGTTAGAAAAAAATAATAATTTAATCTTCTGACAAACAATGGGCAGCTAACAAAGGAGTTCACTTGTGGAGGGAAAAGAGGAGCTCTCCCTTCCCGTTTGTGCAGTTAGTCGGTATCATGACTCTGCGAGCACAGCCACAAATGAAGGGTGGGTGTGGGATCAGGGCACAGAAGGTTAATTAAAACGCTCTGAGAAGAACAAGGAAGATAGTTGTAAAGCAATCCCAAAGAGCAGAACTACCTTTAGCTTTGCAGGGTTTTCTACAGCTGCCGTTTGCTAAATAAAACGCTGGTTTCTGCATCGCCATAAACGCCATTTCATTGTTCTGCTCACTGCAGGATTTGCTGCACTGCTACCTTTTATCCATTCCAAATTTTGCTGGACTTGCTCTGAATTCCTTGCAATGCCTTTTGTTTTTTTTTCCTCTCGTTTGGCTGAGTTTTGCAGATCTGAATCCCTGCAGGGACTACGCCAGCCGCTCACTTTGTGTTTATGGCCACGTGCCTCCTACGAAGGACACCGGGCAGACTCTGAGATCCTCTTTCAAAAGCCCTAACCAGCTGTCATCTCCACGTTTCTCTTCTCCAACTGATTCCCTTCCCTACCTCCAGACACACAAACTCTCAGGCAATCTGTTAGAAAATTGTCGCTTGCTCCTCTGCTGTGCAGTGCCCACACCAGGAAGATGCCACAGAGCTAAAAGTTTGTTTTTTCTCCAGTTTTTCTTTGTTGTCGTTGCTTTGGTTTTGTTTTAAGTCCGTGCAGAAGCCCAGTGGCACCCTGGGCGCCCTGCTAACACAAAGGTGCCATGGGGCTCCCACCGCACCAGAACAGCGCAGGGCTGGATCGCTCCATCCCCGCAGAAATCATGTTTGGAAGTTCATTTTGGGTGGTCCTGGGCCTTCATTTTGGCATCAGAGAGCACATGCCCTGTTCAAATGAGCAGTCCCAAAAGAGACACCTGATAAGTTTCAGGCACACAAAAATAAACTGCTCAACAAGCCACCACTGAGTATCTTGACTTAATTCCCATTTCTTTCCTCAACACGCCAAGGGAACAGGCTGTCACTGCTCCTTCACACCTGCTCTTATTAGCAGGACGGAGGCTTACAAAATCCTCCAGGATGGTACCATCTCTTATTCCCACTCAGTGATATTAGTACAGAAATACAGATCCTAAATCTAAGCTACAACCTGTTAGTTCCTGTTAGTATTTCCACTATTTTATCCCTTCTTTTCTCAGCACAGTTCAGAGTTGGGGAAAATAACCCTTGCATACAATGCTATTTGAGCTCAGACTTGGGGCAACAACTGCAGAAGGTCGTTTCCTACAGGTCTAGACTGAACTAGCTTCATTTTATTGCCTTTAAGTTAGGAACAGGCTTTATTTTTTAAAAAACCACATGTTGCATGTGTCATGCATGCAATCTGTCATTAAGCAGGACCTCCCCACTGGGCCATGCACAATCAATGCTAAAAAAAAAAAAAAAAAAAAAAAAAAAACACAGTATCTAAAATCTCAATGCAAGCCATATTCCGTGGGCTGGGACAAATCCCTGCTACTAAATGAAAGCACCAAAGGTTCCCTCCTGGTCCACATGAAGTGACAGGGATGCACTGAACCTGGCTGCAGCAGAATGCTCACATGCCTTTGCTGCATCAGCCAAAGAGATGATTCTTTTTACTGTGCCAATAAATTGGTCTGGGAACTGTAAGAAAACCTGAAATTAATAATAATAATTTAAAAAAAAAAAAAAAAAAAAAAAGCTAAATACCATGTAAATCACAGAATCACTGAATTTCTAGGTTGGAAGAGACCTCAAGATCATCGAGTCCAACCTCTAACCTAACACTAACAGTCCCCACTAAACCATATCCCTAAGGTCTTCACCTAAACGTCTTTTAAAGACCTCCAGGGATGGTGACTCCACCACTTCCCTGGGCAGCCTGTTCCAATGTCTAACAACCCTTTCGGTAAAGAACTTCTTCCTAACATCCAGCCTAAAACTCCCCTGGCGCAACTTAAGCCCATTCCCCCTCGTCCTGTCACCAGGATTTCTCAGGAGTGTGGCAACATGGGTCTGTCAGTACATCCATCTCACCTCCTGCAGTAATATTTACCTCCCGTGGCTAAAGACATCCTCATTTGGGTGCAGGAGCCTGAAACATCTTCCCACACCTCCTCATTGACAGCCTGCTGATGACTTCTGCATGAGAGCCCTGCAATTCTTGCTGTTTGCTTGCCATTGTGCCTTTAGCACAGAGTAAACTAGAGACAGGATAAACCAACCCAGACAGATCAAGGAATACACATGAGATGGATGAGGGCTTTTTCTCTCCCATGCCCACTTCCTAGAACACCTAGACACAGAGGATCCAGAGCACGCAGTGCTTTTCAGGGGGAGTGGAACAGTGATGGGTGTATTAATTCTTAAGCTTTCCTATCTATTTCACATGAGCTTTCCTCTCCTGAAAAAAAAAAAAAAAAAAAGAAAAGTTTCTGACTGTTCTGACTTTTTTTAATTTTTAAAACTAACTGAAGTTGTGCTCCATAATAAGTCACATCCATGGAGTATCAGAATACACTACTCGCTCCATTATTGTCAGTTTTGTTTCATTTGTTTGAAAATGTCCATAATTGATGTATTTCCATAAATTAGTTGATATTGTGCTAACAAAACGTTACAGATTGGCACAAATTAAAAGATTTACACCTACAAAGTCTCAATTCATCTTGAAGTTTAATTATAAAAATTTATTGTTAACTTTCTGGTCTTTCCTTAGTAAATGCCCCAAGACAAGAAATAATTATCCTAAAATGCAAACATTGCTCCCAGAGGTAACCAGCACAAGGGTTATTTATTGGCTAATGGGTATCCCAGCATTTGGTATCATGCAAATCCTTCATCAATCGAGTTTTAATTTACACCTTTCATTTCTTTTGCTCTACTAAATCCATTTCTGATGTTGAGTGTTATCTGTAATCACAATAATTGTATCTCTTTTTTTTTTTTTTTTCCTTTTTGGATATGTAAAGTTGGCAAGAAAATAGCTTATCACTTAAAGACATGAAGGATTCAGGGCTTTGCAATGCTTTCTGCAACTCAAAGCCATGTTAAATAAGTTTCCAGAAGCAAAATCTCTCTGTGGGCGTCTTGATCTTCTTTGTGTCAGGGTCTCTGCAGCTCACCAGTTCTCACCCCTCCTTCCAGCAGCCCCAAAATCAGACTGCATTTTGTACCTTCCCCAGGTGAAGGAGAACTGACAAAGTACAAAATTCTTGCCACCAGAGTTAACCCCACCAAGGTGCAGGACCCTTGGTATTAGCTATGGGACTCCCAAAACCCCAGACTTGCAACTGTCTGACCCAGCTGCATCTACACCTAAGGGCTGAAATGGGGGAATAGGCGCACGAGCCGTCACCTCAGCACAGAGCACCAAAGCCAAACAGATTATCAGGGCTTTGCACCAGCTGATGGCACAGGCAGTTCTTCCTTCCCTTATTTCTTCCCAGGGAATATTTGGAAGACAGGAAGCAGGATGATACTTCAGCTTTAAATAGAAAAGTCAGCTTCTTCTTCCAGCACGTAGGGAACCTTGCAAAACTCTCGGGGATTTGCACCAAGACAGGGATCCCATATGAGCAAACGCTGCTCAGCATGATCATGGTTATATCCCTGCTGCTGCCAATATATCACTTGTGAGGGACTGAGCTAGCTTCACACTTGGCACAAAATCCCTAAGAGAAACTGAGCTCCACCCAAGGAAATCCAGCTTGGAGATGAGACTGCCAGCGATTCACCCCAGCTCAGACATCCAGCATCTCCTGCTGCTCCCTGCAGGTTCAGGTGGCATCAGCCCTTAAAGAAATCAAATGCCCAGAGGCAATACATGTCACAAAGAGCTATTTCTTTCCCAATATAAAACTATTTTGGCTATATAATTATTTCCAGTACTTGACCAGAATTAACTGCAGATGTAGTGGTACACACTCACCATCAGCCATTTTCTAGCTTCAGTGCAGGCACTCAGACCACATTGTTGTCAGGGCAGTTCCCTGCCTTGATCTTGTATCCCTGTGAAGCATGTAACATGCAAAATTATATGTGGATGGGATGGTAGCTTCGTAAGGAGCCATGCCACACACTGTGGTGTCTGGAACACCAGTGTGTGCAGTGACACACCGCTCAAGGTGAGGTTTCCTTTCCATTTTGTGACCAAAAGAGAAGGAGCAGCCCCCAGGAAGCCCTCTGGACTGTGCTTACCACGACTGCAAGGTGTTGGCCGCATGTCTTCCAGCCCACAGCAGATCAGGGCTGCAGCACTTGCTACTCAAAACACTTGTCACATCCATCTTCAGCAAAGCAACCACCACAAACCAGCTTTGTCAATCCTGCAGTCTCCCTGAGCTAAAGGTCATTTTATTACATGTAGCAAAAAGAAATTTGGCCGTGATTTAATGTCAAGAATAGGGGTCATGGCTCCTGGATTTCTGTTTCCAGCTCTCACAGAAATTTGGGGTGTTGCCTAAACAAGACATTTGTGCCTAGTTGTCTGAGCGCCCACACGGAAACCGAGAGACTTGCGGAGGCTCAGCGTTTCTGCAAACCATACCCTTGCTTTGTACCTCCAATAATCCAGCCGAGTGCAGCATTGTGCTGCCTCAGCAGGAACAGAGAGCCTTTTCAAGGCTTGTAAAGCTCCAAGATCATCTTTAAGAAAAAGTGTCACAAAGCAGTCATGCTTACACACCATGCAACATCCTCAGGAGCCTCCTCACGGACCTTCACCCCCAGCTTTGCCCTCCAGCACCAGCCACAAAGCCTTGCCACAGTGCAGGAGCTGCAGTTGTTGATGGTAACCCCAATTTTTCTTTTTTCTGCTTACAAAGCTGGGCAAATGCTGTTGATTGTGAATTAATATTCACATCGAGTGCCTGGAATTCCTGGGTACGTCTCTTCTGGGCTGGCAGCGACAGCTCCGTGACGGTGATTCACTCGGACACAGCTGAGCGTGCTGCCAGCAGCGCCCAAGTTCAGCTGCTGCTGATGCAGAAGTGATTCACATTTCTGATGTTGCTGTCAGACAGAGGGATACAAACTTGTGCAGTAAGAGAACAAATACCATGAGTCACCCTTTCTTCTTTCTCTTAGAGACATTTGTTCAGTGCTCTTAGCCTAATTGCACCTGGACTTCTACACGTAGCGTTCGGAAAGACAGACGGATGAGTTTTGTTCTCTGACGACTTCAACCCTGCCCACTGCTCCTCCCATGGTGGGCTGGAAATGGCATGAGCACGAAACCTGTGGGCATGGCAGCAGCTTCACCTCAAACTGTGTACTCTCATCAGTTCTGTGGGCATTTAATGGCCTTACATGTATATTGCTTAACACTCAAATTCAAAATATACCTCAGATTCTCAACATCTGTAGCATCCGTTCTAGACACCATCACACAGATAACTATATGGGAAAAAACAACTCAGTTCTTTTGTGACTGCCATAAAGACTCCTAAAAACTCAGATATTTCCATGGGGGCAAGTCAGGTAATTACACAGTTAGGAGAAGGTGGATGGGGAGGTGTAGATGTACAGCACATCTGCACTGCACAGACCCATCCTGCCCCATCCTGCTCCAATTTATAGCCATGCAGTCATGCTGCTCACATCAAAATCAGTGCTCAGCTCAGTGGAGGCTGAAAACAACAGGCACCCTTGGAAACCCCCTTCTGCGTAAGGCCTGATGCTCAGACCTGCTAGTTTCTGCTTCCAAAAATATTTAAACCATGGGACTGATCCCTTGCACAGATGCAGGGAGATGTTGGAAGGATAAAACACAGCTAATAAATCAAGGCAAATGCAAACGAGCTAAATGGCTCCTTCAGAAACTTTCTCCAGTCCTAAATTTCCATAACCTAGTGAAGAGGAGTTCATGCCAGCACTTCCATTAAAAGGGATATCATAAACAAATTCTTGTTTGAGGCAGGTTTTCTCCTTTTACTGTTTCACCACAATCACTATTCATAGCCCACTTCTCACCTTCCAGGCACATTCATTCTCAGCTCTTCTTGTGATGTAAGCAATTATTAGTCTCATTTTATGGATGAGGAAAATGAGGTAGAGAGGTTAATTGATTCATCCATAGGCCCAGCACTATAGAAACAGAGAAAGATACAGAGAGATGTTTTACATTTATTAGTTTTAATACCCTCTCAGTCCTGAAGAGTTGGACTTGGATAATTAAGGCAACTGGCTTTAACAGGCAGTGATGTGCGAGGTAGAGAACCAAGGCAGCTCTTCAAAACCACTATAAAAACACTCCAAAAACAACTTTTCTCTGCTGTACTTGCATGTACAGGATGGAGAGCTCTTTATCCCTGCTCATTTGGGATCATAGATCCAACCTGCAGCTCCTGACAGGCTTTCCCTGGAGGACATGGGAAAGCCCTGCCTGGGCACGGAGCCCTGCAGGGAGGCATCTCCTGCACTTCTCAATGGCCAGAGTGCTCCCCAAAGCACACTTGTGTGGTACTTGGAGATATCTCATCTAATAATCCCATTAATTCATGTTGTTCTTTTGTGAACTGTATTGTGTCAGCTAAGCCTTGCCATCTGAAAATCATAATTTCCTACATAATCCAGTGTGTGTGCACCATTACTGAAAAGCACCTGGAGAACTTCTTAACTTCAGATTCTTAAAAACAATTTGTGTTTTAATGCAGAGATTCCCAGAAGAGCAATTGAACAGAGATAACTTTAAAAAAAAAAAAAAAAAATCAAACTAATCATAAGCTAAAAGCAAGCTGGCTTAATGGCTAATTTTCTCCAGCTGCACCCACTCTATGAGAAAAAACTCATAGAAACCCAGGGACAAGACAATAGGGCTGCCTGGCTAACATCATGCCATGAAGCTGGTTGGGCTTAGGCATCCTTTGGGTCCCAAATTACTACACAAGTTGGCAGCAATGGCCCAAAGCAAGAGATCTCCTGTTCCTAGTCCGTCATTACCCCAGCATGTGCTGCCACACCAAGCCCTCGGTGAGCACAGAAACACCCAAAAACCCACAGGATCCAGAGGGACATGGCAGTTATCAGGCAGGCAGTAGGGTTATATGTATATATATTTGCAAACATCGATAAATAGTAGAACCTGCTAAATGATCTTGGGGATGCTAAAAGTTTACACCACTTCAAAGGCAAGACTTGGGGGCAGGGGACAGATCTTGGGCAAGTAAATGCCCTGGAGTCTTGAACAGTACTTTGAGGACACATCAACACCTGTTTGTGTTATTCCCTTGTTCCCTGGACTCTGCTTTTGATCACTGCCAAAAACAGGACTCTGGGAAAGATGCCACCCACCACCACTAACCCCAATCAAACGTGGTCAATCTCCTGCTTTTGTGTTATATTATGAAGTCAGTCTGCTGGTTAAACACAGAAACGGGCAGCCAACACATTTGCCACCCACACTGCATGGTTCAAGCAAGCTACCACTACCAAAATCCCTAGTTAGAAGGGAACCATAGATGGCCAGCAGTGGTCAGACCAAAACAATAAGTTTTCTGAACAAAGATACCAAAAGCCCTAGGACTTACTGTTCTGGATAAACACACAACCCATTTCACCTCCTCTCTTGAACTGCCTGCATGAGTAACTTTAACTTCTTGCATGTAAGAATAACTTAGAAAAGTAACAAACATTCCTGCTCAAATAACACACAGCATGCCTAGAGAAGCTTGCAGGCTGCCTCCTATCCTTAAATTCGTAAGAAGAAGCCAAGTGCATGCCTTTTTGCCTCTTGCCTTTTGCACAGAAATGAAATACAGCCCTCGTGTACAGATAATAATAAGCTACTTGAACTCAGCAACAGCCTCCTGCTGTTCACCAGACCTCTGAAGGGACTGGCACAGCACACGGCTGAATGTCCACCGGTGCTATTAAATTATTTCTGTTAAATACCTCTATTCGAGGCCATCAAAGGCAAAGTGCCTCTAATTGGACTGCACTGGGGTGCTTTAAACACATGGTCCCGGTGAGATCTGAAGCAATCCAAGCAGAAGGAGAACATCCTCCCCAGGGAGCTCACGTAGGGAACCATCTTGCACCAGATACAGAGTCAACATGGCAAGAGACAGAGCATCCCTTAAAAATGTACAGGATGATTTGCAGAGAATGGCCACTATACTTTCATAATTATAGGGTTTCTGAGATATTACCACCTACCTTCTCATCACAAGCTCTGCAATAAATAAATTTCATGGAACCTGCCCCACAGCCTCTGGTCTAACGACCCAAGTCAGTGCTCCCCTGTATTTTGAAGACATGGTTGCCACCTGATAAGGATTCTGGTTCCCACTAATTGTCCCTTGTAATGAGCCTTCATGAAATTTAATTTCTTTAATGTTTTTCTCTAATCTGACAGATTTGGACAGTCCGACATTTGGCTCTGTGTCAGCATTTATTAGAATGCCTACTCTTATTTTAAAAGAGAAACGCCCAAGAAAAACAACAGCGATGTTCAAAAACAAACACAACCTTGACAGAAATGGGTTGGAGCAAGTCTGTTAGGATGCCAAATCGGAGCAGGTCCACTTTTGAATGAGAGCACCACTTTTACACCACAGTAGAACCGCCTTTTCCTAAGCCATTCCCACAGCTCACCCCATCTATCCTAACAGATTCAGTCTGCAGTAGGTACAACGATGGCATTGATGACCACACATTGCATTAATTGAGCACTTTTCTCTCTGCCTGGCTGTGATGAGCACCTCTGCATCTCCATCAATGCCTCGACCAACCCCTGCATCCACGAGCCCCTTTGCACCCCTCATCACATCAGAACAAATATTTCAGTCATCAGGCAAATCAAGGAGTTTAATCCAGTGTCTGAGCACTAGATTATTTTTTTCTTTTAATATGTATTTTAACTGGAGTGCCAGGCACAGGGCTGATGAGGTCTGCCAGGTTTTGTTTGGGGCAGGTGGGCAGCACAGCCGCCAACAGGGAGTGTTACCCTGCCTGCTGCAATACACGACTGTCAAAGACCATACTTGCTTGATGCTTAAATTATTAATCCATTCTCTCCAGGTTTGTTATCAAATCATCTCAATTGTTTTGCAGTTTATTAAAAATGTCCTGCACATCTGGTCTAATCAGCCAGAGGAGAATTGCCCAATTTGCCTGTCAATAGCAATCCCAGGCTATCAGCTTGGTAATCGCAGCGCTTTCCACCTCAGCAGCTCCCATGAAGGGTGCTTTAATCACTGCTGATGCAGAAGGGACTCCCCCAAGCACCATAAGCCATCACGCCACTCTCCATAGAGCCTTTTGGGGTGGAAAACGCAGCCCAGCAGATGGAAATCTATCACCATCAGCAGTGCTTTGGTTAAACATCCACCTGCGTCTGCCTTCACACACCAACCCCAGCTCCGTTCCTGGGACATGGGGTATTGGACAAAGACTCACGGCATCACCTTTCTTACACACCACAAAACCCCTGAAGTCTGGAATTTCAGGTGCTTACATGTAAATCCATAAAAGCCTCGCAAAGACAATGACCCAAGGAGGCCCATGCTAAGGATAAGCCACCCAAAGGAGAAGAAAACTTGTTCCTGGTACCTGGCTGGCTTCTGGGGTTGGCCCACAGCAAGGGGCCATAGCCTGTACAAGTCTTTTCTTCTCACCAGGGAGAACCTCATCTTTTCTTACATATTCTTTACCAGTTCCCAGACTTAAAATTTCCTCAATGCTTTGAAGAGTTGACTTGTGTTAAATACAGGCGTAAGGAGTCGGTCATAGGAAAAGGACAGGGGAAACGTGGTCCTAGGAAAAGGACAGGAGAAGCGTGGTACTCCTGCTTGCTGCACTGGTGTAGAAACAAAGCCAAGCTACAGGACATGAGGATCCACCTCCCTGCTTGAACCACAAGTGTGCTGCCCGAGTCTTATCCATTAATCCAAGACCTTCTTTAAGTCTGAGACAAGGAGTTACCTGAGAGAACTGATGCAGAAATATTTAAAGTATCTGTTTTCCACATATGTTGTTGGCATATGCACAGCAGTTATTTTACAACAGAATTACCTGAGACAACTCCATGGAATGAACAGAATTAGAAGACATAGAAGGCATAGAAGGCACAAAAGCAGCCAGCTCTGGAGAAAGCAGGTGCAGAAGCAGCTCGCTCCCTGCGCTGATGAAGGGCTACAACATCACAACAAGTCACTAAGTACCTGCAAGTCAGAAATGGTCCATTATTTTCAATGAACAATTTAATTCATTAAACACAGCGTTTCTCTTTCTGCTGCTGAATGCTCTGCCATCAGATGATGATGCTTTTAAGCATGATTGCTGTTTACAATTGTCCAGAAAGCCTGTTGCTCCCACACTCCACGTTTCTCATTATTTTCCCTCCTGTAAGAGTGTCACTCGGTGGGCAGGTTATTCTTCCCCAGCTGCATATTTTGAGGAAGAGGATTTATGAAGTGCCAAAGACCGGCAATTATGAGCAATTGTAAGGATCTGTTCTAGATCTAAGGTATAATAAGAGCTGTAAAAATAGCCATAAAAACACACTCTGTGTGACACCTCCTGTGTTACTGAAAGGGCTTTTGCCTTCTGCGGCAGAAAACCTCACCTCCCCAGAGTGTATTTGCTCAGGCCACTGTAGCACAGCTCAGGGACTAAAGAGGGAGGTGACAGAGACGTGGGGTGGAGGAGCTGGTGTCACACTCAGTGAGCTTGAGCCAAGAGCTGGATGCCTATGAGGAGATACTAGAGAGACAGGCAAGGACTTGATAGGAACAGAGAGACCAGCCTGGACTGCAGCAGGTTGGTGAAATATCAGCATCAAGAGATATAATTTGTACTGGAGGAGTGGATAATTAATGAACTTGTGATTGGAGATTGGCAACACAACTCTGAAAACATGGAAGAAATCTTGCAGATTCTGAGGCGTGTGAGGTAGGAAGCAGACCGGGAGCAGAAAGTGTCCTGAAAGTGAGGAGAACTTTTCAAAAAGCACAACAATCCCCAGGCCTTGCAGCCAGCCAGGATCTCTCAGTGCTGGCTACTGTGGGAACACAAGGCAAAAAAATCTTGTGCTTTTAGGGTTTCCTCAAAGTTCCCTGCTGAGCTAGGCTAATGGACACGCAGATTGACTGAACATTGCCAAAAAAGCCCTGTAAGAGCTATGTAAGTGTACTCCAAAGAAAATAGGAACGCTCTAACATCTATTATTTAGTGACTTGATGTATATATATATACACATATATATGCACACACACACACGCACACATATATATATATCATGGTTTTCAAAGCAAAACAGTGATTCAGTCCGCCAGAGTAGGTCCCAAATAAAAAATTTGACAAAGAATTCAATTCAAAAGCCAATTATCTATGGGGCTATTCTGGATTTCTTCAGTTTCTTTGGCCTTCAGAGAATGTATGATTGTACAGCAAAGGACTCATAAATCAAAGTGAAGGTTGCAAGTACAAATACCTCTGTCCTCAGCACGTCACCTGAGTCATGGACAGCCAGGCTGGTGACAGAGACCAGACCCTATCAACTCGAGTCCTTTTAGGCATTATTCTTTGCAAATTATATCAGATATCCATGGGGATTGTATGATGAGTAGCCTACCTCGGCAGGGTGCAGGGCTCTGACACAGGAGGTTATTTCCATGAATTTATCTTTTACGTTAAGCCAATTAATCATCCATTAAGAACTGCAGATGCATGCAAGTTGAAAGCACACAGAAAATACAATGGGCAATGCAGCCTTTAGAAGACCAGAGGGAGAGCTGAGCTTTTCAGTGTTCTGAGAAATGCCTTTTTTGATGAGGGGTATTCAACACCGCACTTCTAATTTGGGGGATTTGGGGTGGGGCAGCAACAGGACAGGATAATTCTGCCCTGTGCCCATCATGTGGTAGAACCTAGTTCAACTCCCCTATATCTGGAGCATCAGATAAGTGCAGCCACTTAAACAAGAAAGAGTTATCAGTGTAGATCCTCTGCAGGATCCAGCCCTTGGGTATGACCACAAGGAGAAGTTTCCTAGCTCGTTTTCAGTTAAAGATGGGTAAACAATCATCATAGAATGGTTTGGGTTGGAAAGAACGTTAAAGATCATCTAATTCCAGCCCCTTGCCGTGGGCCCACTAGGTCAGGTTGCTCAAAGCCGTATCCAGCCTGGCCTTGAACACCCCCAGGGATGGGGCATCCACAGCTTACCTGGGCAGCCTCAAAACCCTCAAAGTAAAGAAATTCCTCCTTATATCTAATCTGAACCTACCCTTTTTCAACTAAAACCATCACCCCTCACCTTATCACCCCACCCCGTGACACAGAGTCCCTCCCCAGCTGTCCTGCAGCCCCTTTAGGCCCTGTCAGGCCGCTGTGAGATCTCCTGCAGCCTTCTCTTCTCCAGGCTGAACACCCCCAACTCCCTCAGCCTGAGAAGTTACACACCAGGCTCGGACAAGGTGTGAACTTGGTTTCTCTATAACCCTTATGGTTTCATAACAGCCATTTTGCAGAAACAGACTCATCATCCCACCCAAGCACATAAAGGTTCCAATAATGACAAGAAAACTAAAACCCTTAATCTCTTCCTCCTTCTTCTCTTTGCTGCCCATCCTATCCCTACCAGAGCTGGAAGTCTGCAGGAGCAGAGATGGCAGTGTTTTGTGGCAGTCTGTCACTTTCTGCTAATCTGCCAGTGCTGAAAATCATTTTAAATCCATTCCTGTCTTTTTGCATTTGCATAACTGTCTAGAAAGAAAACTCTAAAAAGGCAGAGCCTGATTTAGTGTGAATGAACATGTCATAAAACATTTCCAACTCTGCAGCACTTATGTAAATCTTTCATGATTTAAAAGTTGCCAAGTTACCAATACTGTGAGTCTTATAAAGTACTGGCCTTCATGCTCAGGGTATACAGAGAGACGATTTCAAGCGAGGCTTCCCTTCACAGTAGCTATGTTTGTTTCTCCCAGAAAATAAAAATGTTATATGTGGAAATTATTTGCATTCATCTTCAGTGCCAAAATAGATTTTGGGAAGGTCGAAAAATGCACTGACAGTTTTGGTGAAGAACAAGGATGTTTATCAAGGCATTTTTCTGCTTGGAAGGGAGTTATGGTAAAAAATGTTTTTGTTTGGTGCATTTAGAACAAACAACTCCAAAGCACATCTACATCTTCCTCTCCTGAGCACCTGTGTGGGGCCGCAGGGCTGCTCTAACCCCTGTGGGCTGCCCAGTCCCAGCCTGGGGTCAACTTCTGCCACCAGCCATTGCAAGAAGGACCTGAAGCTCTTCTGAACAGAAGATGTCAAAGGAAATCTGTCCATAAACCGCAGTGCAACATCTGTGAACCCCAGCTTGGCCTCCCCTGTTTGCTAGGCTCACAGCCTCCCCTGTTTGCTAGGCTCACAACCCTACTGTTGTGGAGGAGCACCACACTGCAAAGAAACCTGGCAGCAGCAAGGAGCTGGAAGTGTTCACATCACCAGAGGAGCCCTCTGCATATATCTACAGCTCCTAAGCACCAAGCAACCTTCACCCTGCAGCAGACCCCAATGCTGCCCACTCAATATCAAAGTGCTGTGACCACAGCAAAACACAACTATGCCTCAAACAGAGGTACCCACCCATGTTGGACATCACACTTTGGGATCACGCAGGCGCTACATGGAGTGAACAAGGGGATGTGCCTTACCTCACACCCTGAAACAGAGCCATCTCTGCCCCCAGAAGCAAATAAAAGGGTGTTGGCAAAGGAGCTCCCTTCCCACCCTTAGGCCAGGAGCAGAACTTACCCTAAAACAAGAGCCTTAGCCTTCTCCTCACAAAGAGGGTGGCTCAATATGCTTTCCCCCACCCCATCACTCTGCACTTTTTTCACTTTTCCAAGAACACACCTTTTTCCTGGCGTCCCTCACCTCAGATGCTTGCTGCAGGATTTATTTATAAGAACGATTCTTTTCCCTCAAATTGGCAGAACACCTCTGGCAGAGGAGCTGGGAGATCTCAGAGACTGATTTCCCAGGGAGATTTCCCACAGCAAGAACTACCTCTGCTCCTGAATAGAAGATGATCGCGGGCTCTAAAGTTTCTCTCAGCACTTGAAGCGTGAGTGATAACAGACAGCTTTGCTTCACATGCCAGTGCAGCAGTATCAGGGAAATCACCGTAGTCCCCTCTAAGAGAAAAATGCAAGCTGCCAGCACAGTTTGTTTCCTTTAGCTCCTGAACATTGTCAGCGTAGGTCCATCAAACCCTATTACCAGCTCCTAACCCAACCAATGTTACAGACTCAAAAATCCCTGCTCCTTGCACGACGTGCATTAGGATGTGCAGAATCTCTGCTTTATGCCTCCGAAGATTTATTAGAGAGACAAGGTTTTCAGAAGGAAGCAGCACCTCGTATTTAATCAACTGGATGCAGCTGAAAGTGTAATGAGTGCACTCACAGGCCCAGAAGCTTCTTTTCAAGTGTGACACAGGCTGAAAACCACAAGCTAAGCACAGATTAGGAACAATTGCTCCAGGTTTAAGTTAATTATATAAACCAATTAGGCAATCTAAGGGGAAAATGCACCTGTAACAGAGCACAGAAATGGTGAGCACCCTTCCTGCAGTACAGGAAAAGGCAGGAAGTTAGCATATGTGATACTGAAAAAGCTCACAGTGGAGGGAAAAAAAAAAAAAGTGTCTTGAAGTCAGTATCTCACTTGAATTTAGAACGTTTTATATTCAGAGCTATAAATTTTTACCTCTCCGGATGCCTTCAGAAGGTTTTATAGCTCTATTTTGAAGAATAAGCTGCAAGTTCAAGTGTTTGTCTTTCTCCTGTAGGTATTCCCACTGGACTGGGGTCATCATGAGGTTTACTTCAGCTCCTATCACACCATGCTCCAGCACTGCACCCAACAAAGTCTCTCAGCAGTCCCTAGGAACAACAGGAACCCAGCTGGCCACACCACAGTGCAGAAGCACAGAACAGGGGGCTCCATGCCCCTTCCAGTGCCCCCCGTCTGTGGGTAAGTGCTCAGCTGGGAATAGCCATGAGTTTGTTTCCTACGTGAACACTTGCCTCGAATCAGTGCGGTTTAAATATAACCTACAATGCATTTGTTCCACCTGTTGTCAATCTCAGAAAGTTCTGTGAAATCCTCCAGAGATTCCTCTTTAATAAGTTTATTGACTTTATGCCAGAAGCACCACCGAAAACAGAGAACGGGGTCTATTTAAGTGAGACAGATTTCACAGCAGAGCAGCTAAAAATAAAGCCCAGAATAGGAAACAAAAATGTTTTCAGCATAAAGGAGCAGGCTCACCATAAACATTTTTGAAGCAGGATCCTCTTCACAGCCAGCAGCCCTCCTGCCACCCAGGCAGCATGGAGAGGGCTGTGGTTCAGCCCTGCGAGGGCTGCTCTGCTCCTTACAAGCAGTGCAGAGTTCTTCATGAATGTAGTCAGCAGCAGCAGCTGCTCCTTTTACTCCAACAGCATCTACTCCCTGGATAGACCATGGATACCCCACCCCTGGAGAGCAGGGCTGTCTCGTAGAGAAGCCATCCTTATGCTTTTTGACAGCATTGCATTACTTTAAAGACAAGGAGGTTGATGCAACGTGTAGGCAACCACTTCTGCATGCACAGCCAGGACTTGATTTCCCCCATCACCCCCACAGGAGATGCATTACTTAGGCACATTTCCTACAGCATCACAGCAAATGGTGTCCTGCTGCCCAATAAAACGGGAGCCTCACAAATGAGCAATCTGCTAGGATCCTGTTCTCCCATTCAGGTGCTGCTTCTCAGAATTAACGACATCGTATCTTAGGGCCAAACAGCACAGCAGCTACCAGCAGGGACAGAGAGACAGGCAGGAGCACAGCAAGAGCAAACAGTCACTTAATCTTTGTTTCGTTGGTAACCCCGGGTTAAAAAGACAACAAATATCAGGTTCACGCAGGCAAAAGCAGCCTCAGGCATGTGCCACCTGCGTCCCCAGCACACCTGTGCTTCCAAGCACATGGCAGTGCTGTTAGTGCTCTGTGTGCTCACCCCATCCCCTCACACCAACGGGATCCAGGCTGAGCCCATCCAGCTGGGGGCAGGCAGGACAGACAGACTGCATTGCCCTGAGGAGGTGCCAGCAATCCTTCTCCACAGGCTCTGCCTTATCACTGTCTGGAAAACACCGAGGTTTTGACATCGGCTTCAACAGCACAGGCTCAGCTTTTCCCTCTCCTTTCCAACAAGGAATCGGTATAGCCCTTCTGATACAATGGAGAAAAAAAATGAAAAAGAGTTCAGAAGAACTGTGAAAGGACACATGCTAACAACTCATTTTCTTTTACAGCTCGCAAAAGCCAGTGCAAGATCAGCAATTGTAGGTGCTGGCTTCAAGACAGCGGAGCATTGCACTGAGCTGTACCCACAGCACTCTTCCCCCCTCCCAGAGGCAGTGGGTGGCAAAGCTGAGTGCCCCAAAAGCTGACTGCTCCCATCCTGCTGGGCCTCCAAAGCTCCACAGATGCTTTTCCAGGTCTCTCCCTGTCCTCATCTTGTCCAGACTAGCTGTTGTCAGCTCTCTTCCTCCAACATTCCCTTGCTGCTGCCCCCACCATCACATTTGCTCCCCTCTAGAAACCTTGCAGCCACCCCAATAACCACTGGCACCTCCCAGCCCCCAAATATCCTCATTTCCACCTCAAAATCTCTTTTGCCACCATCATAAGTTTAGCTTTGCTGCCCAAAAATTCTTACATGGACAAAACAAAATTTCCTGAGGCATGGAGGAAAGCTTGAGCTGCCTCTAAACATCCTATCAGATATTGTATGGTATACCATCAGATTGCCAAAACAGGAATGAGGTGGGTTTGGAATACCCACAGAATGAATTAGTATGGTGCTGGTGTGTGTTACAAACACAGAGTTTGCCAAAGGTTTGAGTTACCTTCCTTGATTGAGAGCTGCAAAGGAGAAAAAAAAAATGAAGCCTGTCTCCAGCCAAAGGGCAATAACCCACGGCTGCACTTTCCGAGCAGGCCGATTCCCTGTTATATTACATTCCTGTGGCTGCATGCTGAGACACGTCGCATTATATTAAAAACAACAAAACCTGCAATCTGTTTCCAGACCAGACATCAATAAAAACAACCGTAACAATCAGCACTCTGGGTACCTGTGAGAAAATTGATAATTTAGTACCTCCAAAGAGCTCTTTCCATTAGAAAGACACCGGTAAAAACAAAACCAAACAGCATCTCCAAATGCGCTCACTTCAGAGCTTTTTGCAGCACACGGGGATGAGAACAACCAAATGGATCTGGAAACGGGGCTGCCCCCTTGTGCCCTGTAATGGGGAGGACAGGCCAAGTGACAAAGACATTTGGAAAACTAGCCCAGGTTCAGACACAATGTTACCCATGCTTAAATGCAAGGGAAGATGACACTTGTCCTTCAGCTTGGATTAGTCCCCAAATCAGAAATTAAGTTCCCCAAGCAGAAACTCAGTTTTGTGGCCCTTTTGCTGCTTGGCTCACTGCGGACACCTCCAGTGGAGCTACCTGGACGCCAGCTGCCTTCCAGCAAAGAGCTGTAATGGACCAACGGGGCCATGTGCAGAGGTGCAATATAGCACTAGTGCCTGGAAGGGAAGAAAAAAAAAAAAAAAAAAATTTAATCCCAGAGCGACGCTGGTGAATGATGCTGTGAACAGTTCTCTGCCTACTGGCACCTACCTCAAAAGAACAAGCTCACAAAGACAGAGGATGCCCGTTCAATTTGCTGCTGTGTAAGGAATTATCTACAGCCTTCTTCAATTAGCACAGTCCTTTGGAGGAAATTTGACTGCAAAGCAATGACAGTGATGCTGGTTGCCACCTACTGCCAACTGGCCTTCCCATCCCAAAAATTAGCCTTACCTCTTTCAAAGAAGTGCAACTGAAATCACTGGGAATTTCCACACCCTAAGCATGCTCCAGGAGGTGCCTCGTAAGTCTTTGATATGCAGCACTGGTAAAGTTCAGTATCTAGTAGTAAAAGTATTTCTGCAAGGCAAGCTAACCATGCCTCCACGCTCTGCTCTCTTTGCATTACAGCATTATGGGAGAGCTGAAAACTGGACCACAGGCAAGAAGTTATGCCCAGTAAGAGAGGGAAGGTTTCCCTCCAGCCCCCTTAGCTCCAGCACCTTGAGGGAACCAGCCTCCTGCTGCCAGCACAAGCTCTCCTCCAAACTCTTGGGCTCGAGGCTCACCAACTCACCCTTTTCAATGACCAGCACATGAGCTACCCCAAGATAACACCAGGGTAACCAAAAACCAGCTCACCTCCCTCTGGAGCAGGTACCTGTGGTCAGGAAGGGTTGCTCCTTTGGCTAATGGCTCGCTGTGTCCTGCTGGAGCAACTAATCCAAGGCCACATTTGTGCTAATAGCCCTAACCCTGGACACAGGTTTAATTTGTTTAACATTAAATTTAAGGCTTCGGGGGCCTCTATAATGAATTTCATTAAACAGAAAAATTCTATAATGTAGTATTTTATGATTAATTAACTGTGCATAAAAATGGTAATTATAATTATGCTCATAATTCCACACTCTCGTGTCATTATCGTAATAATTGATCAAAATGTTTTACCCCACAAGCATTTTTAAAACTGCAGTGCAAGAGCAAAACCTCTCAAGCCCGCGCTAAACACAGCTCTCGCAGGCAATCCCCAGATGCTGTCTCTTCATCCCAAGACTTCTGATACAGAAGCCTTTTGAACAGCCATGACAGCTTCACCAAAAAAAAGCTGTTTGTTATGACGGGTAAGGAGAAAGGGAGATGAAAGTCCATTTGTAGATGGAAAAAGCCTGCTTCTGATCAGGATGCAGTCGAGGAACAGACTGCAGTTTCACTTTGAAAATGGCCAGGTGCCCTACTTTTCTGCTTTCTGTGCGTGGCTTCTGATCACAGGCTGCATCAAAAGCACCTATTGCCTGTTTTTGAAGATAATGGAGATTAGACGAGGGAGATCAAACAGATTGGATAGGCAGCTGAATAATTATCCCCCTACCTTTAGACTTACATCACATCACAGCCAGGGATTGGAAAAATGCTTCGAAAAAGAGGTGGAAAAGTATTACTGACCTAAACTACCATAGGTGTAGCCCAGGAATAGAGGGATTAGACAACTGCCTGTAGCAGCCAGAACCCAAATCTCCTCATTTCAACTATCTACTCCAAGCCCCATAACAGAAAGTGTTCCTGAGTGGTTCAGCTGTCTCTGCTTTGGGCCTGACTCTCCTCAACAACAGTTCTTGAGGAGTTCTGACCATGCAACCCTTCACCTGTGTCATTCCTTATATCTGCTGGCATCTCTTCTGCTGTTCTGGATGATTTTGCTTAGAAAATGTTAATATTCTCCAACATCTTCCCTATGGCTACAGTGGCATGGGTCAACCATTCCCTAATTTCTACCAGAACTCTGGTCACAGAAATGGGGGACATTATATTCACTGGCTTTAATAATTCACAATAGGCGTCAGTCTTCTGTAATACCCCAAACATGGCCAGAAAATAGGACGTTTTCACGTCCTGGCAGCCACAGCTTGTTAGGGCCACACAGAGCTTTAACTGTGTGTTTTGCAGCCAGTGAGATTGTCACTTCAGCAAATCCCTTGCCGCAGAGAGACAGCAAAGCAAGTTTTGAAAGCCCGCAAGTACAAACAAAACCTAGAGTCTTCCAAAACTGACATCACAGAGCACATTTCTTTTTTTCCTCCTCACCATGTCTAGTTTACTTTTCTACATTCCTCTCCCTTCAAGAATCTGCTTTTCCTCTGTGAGAGCTTTTTACCTCTGATCATTTCCACAGCCAGCTGTGCCAGCCTCCTGCTTTCTTCATCTCCCTGTGTCTTTCTGCTTCTCCAAGCAGTCTTTTAGGATTACCCAAACATATCCTGAGAGCTCAGAATGACAAGGCTGCTTTCCATCACATCGGTCGCTCTTCCAGCACTCCTTCACATCACACCCACTGCTCCCTCTCCCGCTGGCTTCCAGGAGGCTCTCTGGTCACTGTAGGATGCTGTGGCTGTCCCACAAAGAGCAACAACTCTGGTGTGACAAT
The DNA here is from genome assembly GCF_964035555.1 of Netta rufina. Classification (NCBI taxonomy): domain Eukaryota; kingdom Metazoa; phylum Chordata; class Aves; order Anseriformes; family Anatidae; genus Netta; species Netta rufina. The sequence goes on along the minus strand of NC_140128.1, from coordinate 63,011,971 downwards.
CCTTCTTGCTGCCTTCAACAAGTGGAGGAGGTATTTGCGGATGAGGTTATGGGGTAAGTACGGCCCTGGGATTCCTGTGGAGAGATTGTTGGTAAAGTCAGCACAGAAAAGGCTTCTTCGTGTTCCCCACCAGCCACACTCATCACCCTCCCTCATCCCCAGCACACCGAGGCCAAGGCATGGGGTCTGTTTGTGTCACCTCTCAGCACAGGAAAGCAGCAAGTCCCCTTCCCAATGCTAACGTGATTGAGGGACCTCCCGGCAGGCTTTGGCTGTTTGTGGATAGGACCAATTTATTGAGCGAGCTCACGGTCCTGGATACTGGACTCCAAGAGGAGCCTGTCCTTCAGTGAGTGGATGGGTTTTTGCAAGCCCTCACCACCAGCAGATTTATCAGTTCTTCTCATATCTACTTTTTCCTGTACTTCTGACCTTAATTTCCCCCAGTGTAGCATTCATCTTTACAAAAATAGCTCCTAGACACTTATGTGAGCATCCCAGTTAATTCCAGTTAATTAGTTCCTTCCTTTTGCACTGAGCACTCCCCAAAATCAGCTTTCCCAATGAGGATACCCTTGGTAAACAGATGGAAACAACTCCCACCAGCAACATTTTCAGTCAGCCTTAAAAGATGGAGCAGCAAAATGCACCTGGGGGATTGTGTCTGCACTGCTGAGATGTCGGGAGGCTTCCTGCAGTTCCAGGTGGTGTCAGCTCAGTACTAAGAGGGACACTTCAAATGCCACCTAGCCTGGCACAGCCCTTACCCCTCTGACCCTTCCACCTCTGCCCCAGCTGCCTCTCGGTGACCTGCATGAGGCAGTGGATCAACAAGCAAATCTTACTGCCTAAAGTATATCCAGATACTTTCCAGAACTAAAATATCTTCAAATGCACGGGGACTGCAGCAGAAGGCCAATGCACCTGCCTGGCCCAGACGTTCTAATCCCTGCAGAGCAATAACCTGGCTTGCACTAAGTTTTCTTCTCAGAGAACCAAGCGGGAAGACTGGCTGTAAAACAACAGCAACAACTTCAATCTCAGCTCATCCAGTGCTTTCCAATTACAACATGGGTGACACAGGTGTACTGGAACTCACAGGTCTGCTGACAACAGCCTGCTGCCCAACATAGGTTGGCAGCTACGGCCATGAAGCCCTCAGTTATTCGGATGGATAAGGAAGCAGCTGGGCAGCAAGATCTGCCCCTGAGCTGCCAGCCAGGACAGGACGCCGTCTCCTTTCCTTCTGCACAGGGCAGAATCGAGGACTTACCCAGAGCTCCACTGCTCTGTCCCAGAACAATCCTCTCCAGGTGTCTAAGGCCTTGTTATCCCTATGAAGCTTCGTGAAGCAGACACATGTGGTGGGCTGCATGAGATGAGACATTAATCACTCACTAGGAGGAACAGGAATACCTGTCAAGTGCATTGCAAGAGACCAGGGCATGCTGAGATGATCAGTCAGCAGCAGTAGCACACACTGGAGCTGTGCTCTACACGCACATTTGGCTATTGCAAGCCTCCAAGAGCTGTCAGACTTCAAGAACCGTGCTGCAAATTGATCCCAGCCTCCATTCAAGAGCATTCGGCAATTCGCTAATATTTTATGTGGCAAAGCTCCCTGCTCTGCATGCTCACTACAAGTTCTGAAGCATGAAATGTAGAAATATAGTTTAAAAAAAAATACAGTTAATAGAGAAATACGGGGCAGTTGAGTAGGACTGAAGAACAACCAGTACAAAGCTAAGAGAGCAGTCGCACTCCAGTAAATTTGGGCTAGGCTAGATTTCTGCTTGCATAACAGGAGAGAAGTCCAATATGCAGATCTTCATAACATTCGTACATCTACCACACAGCCAAAAAGGAGCAAAGGCCTTCTACTGGCTGTGTTTTCACCAATAAAGTCATCTTGGTTCCCAAAGACTTGCTCAGGGCACACCTAGGACTACCACAACTTGGGCAGGACTGAACAGTTCCACACATCCCCAGGCAATGCAGAACTGGAGAAAGCTGCAGCATCTTCTCCCTCTTTCTTGAGCTGCCCTTGCTTAGCCCAAAGCTCAGAGTCAGAGCTCTATCCAGCAAAATGGGTTTGTTTCATGGAAAAAATGGAATTTGCCTCTTCCACGTCACCACTTGATCATCATGTGCACAAGGTCTTCCTGGGGCTGGACATTCCCCCAGTCTTTTAGAGCTGCTGAACCCTTTCTGCATCACCTAATTAGTCTGGAAGCCTTATACCAAGCATCCAACCCAGTGCTTTGGGTGGCCATTTGGGCAGAAGGAGACCCTCACTCTAGTTTCTATACCAATAAACATTGAAGAAATTAACACTGATTAAGTTTAAATAATTTCTTCTGCCAGTGCCTCATTCAAGGCACTGAATTCCCCAGGATATCAGGACTGGAAAAGGAGGGATGGACCCTTCTGCACCTCAGGTCATTGCGCAGGAAGGACAAAGCTGCATCCTACAGCTTCAGCACACCAAAATGAGCATGAGGGAGGGAAGGCACTCAGACAACCCAGAGCACCTCTGGCAGATAAATGTTAATCCAAGTTATTGGACTCTTGGTAACGCTCAGACAGTCTGCAGTTGACAGGTCTAATTTCTGTTAACGTCTCACAGCCACAGCTCTGGAGGGTATTTAAGGAACGAGGAGCTGAAAACCAACCTCCTCCAACACGGAGCTAACTTTAGACACAAGAAGCCACGAGTGAGGTGCCTAGCACAGACGGAAGATGCCCCAGAAGCTCAGGAAGGTACCAGATGGGAGGGAGGGGACAGAAGCTGCACATTGAGGCCAACACACACAGTGTCCTCAGCAGGCTTTGGTTGGGCGTTTGTGGGACAGGTCCTACACACAGTTATCCTACATTGCATATGGATTCAGTACCATCACCTTGGGCTTCTCTCACCCCTTTCACCAATCTGACACAAGGACTGTGCTCAGAGCTGGCAATTCCTCGTGCCTGCAGGGTCCTGGGCACAGCCACCGCTGGCCTGGAAGGGCACCAGCAGGCAGGTGACTTCTGCATGTGTCTGGGACATCACGAGCTGTAGCCTTACTCAGGCTCAAACAAAAACACATTTGTCCTTCAAAATCAGAAGGCCACACACTCTTGCACAGTCTATTCCAACTAAACAGCAACATGCTCAGATGCCATGGAGAAAGTCGCGTTGTAAGTCTGGATTTTGCATTGTAAGGGATCTCAGCCTCCTCATTCTGATAAAAACCGTCCGCAACCTTTCCTTTTTAAATGCACCCTCAAAATGTAAATTAAAATATATTGATCTACAACACAAAACACTCAGAAGGGGAAGGAATTCCCTAATTTCAGGGAAGCTTCTGAAATACCTTCTCTACCCTCCTCACCCCTGAAGGCACAAGGAAAGCAGAAGAAACAACATGTGTTGTTTGTCAAAGTCTGTTTTGCTGGCTGCCCCATTCAGCTACAAGAGGGGTGCAATAGGGCCACACAACTGACCATGCAGCATGGCTCCTGCCTGTAGGCATCCTGCAGCAAGGGGAGATGCAACGGTTTCTTATCAATGTACAGAAGACTTCCTACTTCAGACTCACTCCATCCATAGAGAACTCTGTACCAGCTCTTTTTGGACATGCGGTATACAGTTATATGACCTGGAGAGAAAAAAAAAAAAAAAAAAAAAAAAAAAAAAAAAAAAAACCACAGGACTTCACATCCCCTGACAAGCTGAAAAGAAATGAAGAAACCTCAAACATGCTTTTTTTTTTTTTTGCTTTGAGTTACTCAGGCAGATCTGTGCTTTAAGTCAAGTCCCATCTAACACGTGCACACTCATCACTGCTGCTGCGTTCATCCAGCTGCCAGCATTTCAAGCCATGGAAAAGATGATAAATCTCAGTCAAGCCTTGATCACATTACAGTTTAATTGGCTTGATTTGGTTTACTTTTGGAAAATTTTAATTACTTTCACTAAGAGAACATTAAGCAGGGGCCAGATCAATCCTTAGCCCTGGTATTACTCAGAGAGGTAGCACAGGATGCTGGTTTGTAGGCTGTGAGAGCATCTCTGCTCAGAGCAGGCGCCGACGCCAGATGCTGGTGCTCCCAGGGGATGCCAGGGAGTGGATGACTGGGTTTGTGTAATCACTGTGGGTTTGATTCTGTTCAAAAGGGATTTATGTATATCCTTCAGTTAATGTACTCCTTAAATAGGCAGAGGCTTGATAGCTGGGCAACAGCATCATCTCTGCTGGTAACCAAAATCAAACACTAGATATTTGTTTGAGAAGTGCTTGAACTTTAAGAGACCTCAGAGATTTTGGCTGCATCGTTAAGCAACAGGACATTGCCTCTGCTTCTGCCTTGCATACAGGAGAGCTGGCCAGGAGAGACCGTCAGAGAGGACCTTAGCAACTCAAGTCCATGTATCCCAGATCAAAGGAAGTGCTATGTTTCAGTTGAATGCCTGTTTTGGTTCCCGACAAGATTCTGAGATGCCCTGAAGTCTCACCTCCACCTCATTTTAGCTATAAACCACCACAAGCGTTTCTTTTGCTTTTCATTACAAAACAAAGCCTCAACAACCTCAGAACATCACTACTAGAAAAAAAAATATGCATTTAAAACAGTGATTTTGGCATAACAACAAATGATCTGAAAGTGCCTGTAAATTAACTGGAAATTAAAGTTTTTAGCCACCAAAGCAGAGATGCTGCAACAGCCTCTCTGAAGAGCAGTAGAGTCTTAAACTACAGTCAGATTTTTTCTGAAAGGGATTATGTGCCACAGTCTCCTTGGCAGAGATACTCGAGTCAGTGATCCAGAATAGACGGATCACATCCAATATTACCATCCACTTTCCCAGTGCCTAAAAGGGGATATATCCCAGCAGTACCTACTTTTTCCCCCCACTACATACTGAGGGAGCACTGGGAACCCAGCCCACGTGTGAACTCCAGACTGCACCCTGTTCTACAGCCAAGAGTCCACTGCTGGTATCCAAAGGCTTTGGGGCATTTCTGTGCTCCCCAAGGGGTTTGCAGGTCACATGCCTGCAAATCCTAAATTCTACTAGTCGTTTTTATGGGAAGTGCAGAAATCCCATTGCAGGTGGTAAAACTTTGGATCCATGATTAATTTTATTGACCAGAGCTGTGCAATGTATATTTGTAAGTAGTCTAGAAAACAGGAGCCTTCCTCCAAAATCTATTTGCATAGTGTCTTCTGTACTTCATTTCCAAATGTCTTTAATATAAGCTAAAAGAAGTTGTTTGAACACTGCCTAAAAGCACAAAGGCTGTGCAGAAGGGCACAGTGGGCACCTACTTGGAAATAATTATGCCTCTACACTATTTTTCTTTCTCACCAAGCTGTCAAAGGAGTAAAAACATGCACTTACAGAACTCAAAGCATGGGAAAACATCGCCCACCACCTCACCGTGGTGTTCAGCTCGGCCAGGTCATGCACAGCAAACCATTCCATGCTTCTGAAGTGTCCTTGAAGGAAAGGGCACATAAAACAAGATGAGGCTTGTGAAGATCTTCTGTCTGACCTGGAATCCAGAACTGGTAAGGAAACAGAATAAGCTTTTCCTGAGGGCAACTAATCTCATAGCATAATCACCAGCTATTTCCCCCAAGAAGGAAAGCTGTTCTAAATAACTCATTATTTGAAGTAGACGGCTGAAAGCTTCCCTGCTCTTTTCCTTCTTGCAGTGCTCCCGAGGAAAGCAGCGTGCATTTAAGGGAGAGACGGGTCTGAAAGCCCCCCAACCACAGACCACAAGAGCAGCAGACCATGGACCTTCCCCTCCTGCACAGCACTAACAGGAGCTGGACTTTTTCCACTCCTCCCTGTGAAAAGAAGAGACAGAATCACTTCCCCCTTCGGAGCACGCCTGAGCTGGCAATATTATGGCTTTGACATATTATTACCCGCTGTAGAGGCACGGTGTGGTGAATATGCCTGAAAACCGAGCTGTCTAGACAGCCTAGTCAGAGCGACAACGGTTCCAAAGGGAAGGGCTATAAACCCTCTTATCCTAGAAGAAGCCATTACTGCAGAAATAAACCCATTCCATATAAATTGGGCCCAATTCTAAACCATCTTACGCTCCAAACGGCAAAGCTCTTCAGCCTGCGAGTAATATCATCCCTATTCAGGAAGCACTGAAACAAAGCACTCGGAACAAAGCCACTTTGGCGGCTCCACCGCAGAAAAGCTGTTCCCTGCTATTCCCTGGTGGCGCTCCCCTCTCCACCGAGAGGCTCTGCACATTCGGCTGAGCTGCAGGAAGCACTCTCAGGACACAAACACACAAGCAAGACGATGTACGTGGGTTGTTCCAGCTGCTTTTAAAGGAGTTAGCATAGAAGAGTGGTACATCAAACCCCAGGGCTGCTGCAGGTCAGTGCTGCACATCTAACACCACTTGCACCAAATGCTGCCCACAAGAGTGTCCTCAGCACTAGCAAGAGCTGTCCTTGTGTGCAACAGAAGGTTTTCCCTCCAGAACCTGCACAAAGTAGGAAAGCATGTATTCTGAGCTACTGAGTATTTATTGCTCATAAACGACTGGGAGATCTGACTGAATCCCACTTTCCAGTGCACAAATCTGGTACATTGGTAGACTTCATTTTACTAGCGCGCCATTTGGATTTTAATGAGCCAAATCTCAGGCTTTAGCTTCTGGAAACGTACATGAAGTCATTACGTGCATGGATTTTACATGGAGGCACTGAAGTTCACCAGCCACGGTTAAGCAAATTGCTCTTTGCACTGCTTGGCCTCCAGCAGAGGTAAGACTGACGTGTGTGAACGGGAGGAGCACCCTGTCCTCAGCCACCACTTGGGACTTCCCAGAGATTGCCCAGAGCTGAGGCCATGCCATTTCAGGACACTTTCTCATACCCTTCAGGCACAGAGCAGTAATCGCGTTCTGAAGAAGCCTTCTCCTGTACCGGGATTGTGCTACGTGTTCTTAGCTCCAGAAAAGTCAAAAGTGTTAGCTTCAAAGTGTGGTAGGTGGATAGGAAGTTGAGAAATCACAAAATGTTGTTCTCATGAGATCCTATTTCACCACGGGCAAAGCTTGGTTGTTCATTGAGATGACTACTCTGACTTCTCTGCTGTTCAGCTGTTCTTCTGTTCTTCTTCTGCTGTTCTCCTTGCTGTTCAGCTGCTTCACAGAGCCATCAGTCCTTTGAGCCTTCCACAAAACATCAGAGAATGTTTAAGATTTATTTTTATTTGAATTCACAACTTTTTAAAGACTTTGAGCACCTGCTTCCTGAAGCAGCACGAAGCCATTCACCCTTGGAACAGCACCTAAACCTACTGCAAGAAGCTGTATTTCACAAAAGACTTACTGGACGTTTCCTTTTCATCAGCAAGACTCAGTTATCTGACGCCTTCTTATGGGTACCAAAGGCAGAAGATGGCTGGAAGAGGAGTTGAGAGACAAGCAACTACTACATTAACTGGAAAACGAGGACATCGCATAAGAAACTAAGAGACCCACAAGAGAAAGACAGGAATGTATGGGAAACCAAACTAAACAAGTGTTTGGCACAAGAACTTAGTTATGGGGGGGATCCGAGGTCCCTCAAGGACAGGGTTAGAGAGAAAACAGTGGGCAGAGGGTGATGTGTGTTATTGTGTGTGTATAGATGAATTGACAGATGTGTACCTGTATATACATGTGTATATGCCTATATATGAGAAACTTTATAGATGTAAAACCTTGAAGCCAGTGAAGCTGAGAGAAATTCTGCAATCCAGTCAGCAAGGTCAGGATTTTCCTCACCTGGGTAACACACAAGATTGTTTCCTTCTCCAGGACACCTCCAAAAGAGAATTAATCTATCTAAAGATGACCCTGTGGGACAACACTTCTTTGAAGGCCAGCACCAGGTAAGATCTTCCAGCTTCGTGTTCCCAAGAACAGCCCTTCACCAAGCACACACAGTCCTTCTGTGCACCTTCACCCTGTCCAGTGTGCTGTGTTGCTGGAGGCATTGGCTCCACACACTCTGCCTACACACACCTCCAGGCCAGCAGGATCACAACTGGCCATGGTCACATCCTCTATTCCTCTCTCAGCTCTTTTGCCTCCTCCTCTTATTCACTTACTTTCATATTCTTTGGCAGATTTGCTCTTACTGAATCCCAACAGCCCTGTTTAGAGAGCTGCTACCAGCTACAATTTGAAGATCTCTCTTTAACGTTGCACAGTAATAAAGATTGAGTATGAAGGCAAGGACAAGCAGTTCACGGCAATGTGGCATTTCCTAACAGCCCAGCCACTCAGCAGAGGAAGGCAGGAGCAGCCGTCTCCACTGGCATAACAGCCTTCAAGGCGGCTTCCTTCTTGTCAGGATCTTTCTGTGAAGCTACCTATGAAAGCAAACTTTTTTTTAAGCCCCTCCAGAGGAATGAAACCTATTAGGCTGATAACTTCTACTGAGAATTGGTAATGAGTGTCCATCAGCATTTAGTAGGGAAAAGAATAAAATGTTCCTGGGTCAGATTTGCAACTTTCACCAATCTTCTGCTGTTAGCGTTAAAAGCTCCTGCTTTTCAGCTGCACGGGGGTGAGGCAGCCAGGTGGGCTGCTCCAGGGCTCCCAGGATGACACAGAAATACCATGCAGGCCTCTTTGGTGAACAGATATTCTTAAAAAGAAATTTCATTTGTCACCATTGAATAAAAATGAAATCTCCGGAGGCCATGGAACATAATAGGCAATATTTAGAAATTGAGGCTGAAAATTAAGGCTGTCTTGCAGAAATTATTTCTGCATGGCTTTTACGTATATCTTCATGAAACTTAATGTCACCTATAAGGGCATTCAGCAACTCGATTTTGTTATTATTTACAGCCCATTATCTAAAGTACAACACATAATAGCTCCATGCAGACTATGAGTATTTAGCAGTAGTCAATGAATAAAACTGTCAGCTCGCCGTACCTTACCGGCGTCGGTGTCTTCATAGAGTAATGGGACATTGCGAGGTACGAAAACATCGAGCTTCATTATCCAAAAGGAGAATGCTTTGAAGTCAGCAAGTGATAAAATGAGAAGTATGATAGTATAAATAACCCTGCTTAATAGTACCATCATAAAACACACCAGCCTAATTAGCACCACCTGCCAGTCCTGCCTGAGCAGCAGCAGTGCCGCACACTGGGGCTGAGCTCCTGGGATCGAGCGAGGCCAGAAGTGAGTGAGCTTTGTTCCACATACAGCACATCTGCTCTATTATCATCACACTTCTGGCCAACATGATATTTTGAACCTTTATTCCCTGCCCTTGGTTGATAACACCTCTAGTTTGTCCTTTTCTCTGCTGCACCCTGCAGCCTGATCCTTTTCCAGCCCTTTGTCTCTGGTGGAGAGTCCGCCCCCCCCATCTCCCAGTCCCTGTATAGATGTATGTGTACACACAAACTCCTCCGTTCAACCCCTTTCATATCTTGCCCTATATGCAATTACGTCTTCACTCACCTGCCCTGTAAAGCTCCACTCTTCAAAAAAAAACAAAAAACCCAAGCAGTAGGCTTACTTAAGTGGCACAACTCAGGAAACACATGGGACAATCCATGACAAGCCTGATCCAGAGCCCAAGCAGATCAGGAGGGAGCTTTGCAGCAATAGCACACAGAAAGCACGGCTTTCACCCTTATCAGACATTATCCACAAACTCTTAGGATTGCCCCATGCCTAAGGATGATGGAAACTCCTTGTGGGAGATAAAGCAGTGCAGAGCCAGTGTCTCCATGCTGCTGAAGTTGTGCAGGAGGTACAGCCCTGTCTGCAAGTGGGAACTAACTTCCATTCCTTCAACATTTTTCCCTCTTGACTCATTAAAGCTCCTACCTACAGGCAGAAAGACATCTTGAAAGAGTGACAACAGATAGATGGTCACAACACTCCAGTTCCACAGATGAATTTGGATGCTTCAAGAATAAAAAAAAACTTGCTTGCACCTAAACTTTAGGTGGAAACAGCACCTTCCCTTCAACACCTACCTGTACTTGCCATCATGGCTTTTATTTTTTTTTTTTGCCTTTTTTGAAGTGGTATGCACCAAGGGTCCCCCTGAACAGTTCACACACACTGCTGGGGTTTCATTTAACAATGTATGGGAGAAACCTCCTCTGAAATATTATATTTGTTCTTTTGGGGTCACTGATCTATTCAAATTGGTTGCTGCATCGCCTTTCAGTCTAAACTAAGAGGTTTCTCAGGTAATTTGTTTCACAGATGGGAAAGGAAAAAGCAAACCGAGCTCTTCTTGAATCTCAGATCTTCCATAGAAATGAAATCTTCCTCCATTTCATTGGAAAATGCAGCATGTCTCGCTTTGACCCTGCTTCCAATCATTGTTCTACAGGATCCCACTAGTCCTGGCCAGCAGAGAAGCTGAAAGAGAATTTAACCTGTCATCATTTAATATAAGAATAAATCTACCTAAGATTATATACACACAGTCAACCTTTAAAAGAGCCAAATTGGCACCTTCTCTGAGCAGCTGAGGTGTCAAGCTGCAGACCCCAAACACAAAACTCTGACGTGAATCCCTAGTGCTTCCAAATGAAAAACAGAGACAAACTGTGGTGTTTATGGGAAAGCTTATAAAAATTTCATACACCTTCCCTCCTTCCCCTATGCCCTCAGGTGGCACAGATCAACATCTTTCTTGATAAAAGAGACCTAGCTAGAGCAGCTGAAAAGCTAGCCTGGTAGTGCCTTCCCTCTTCTGTTTCAGATTGTGTGGTTTACTCATCAGGGAGGGAAGGGGTTTCAGTCCATAGGCGTGTAATTGTTTTGCTTGCACATGCTCTTATTTTGTAATTTCTAGATCCATTCAAGCATCCCAATTCTGTGTTACCAAGGATTTGCATTCAGTGTGGGGAAAAAAAAGTTGTCACAGTGCTGATTAGTTTAGATTAATCAGATCATGATTTTGCTATGCCTACTGGCTTCTCAAAATTAAATCACTACTATATGCTCACTTACTAACTAAAAGAAGGAATTTTTTTTAAGAAAATTCACCAAAGGATGTATTTTGAAACTACTAGAGAATTGAACTTGAATTTGCTAAAACCTCAGTAAAAATTTGCTAAACTCTCTCAGGTCAAAAAAGAGAAATGGGAGAGGAAGAAGAGCAGGGGCTTGGCTCCTTCCAACGTGAAGGTGGTGACCACAGTCACAACAGCCCCCAGTCTTAGATCTGGTGAGTCAGTCATTGAACTGTTTCCTCCAAATAAAGAAAACAAAACCTAATTCCAGCCTCTGTTTGTGGCAATTTCTGTTGCCTTCTTCTTCTCCTACTCAAAACACTTTCCTCCTCCCTGGGCTACCAGAAAGTCAAGGGTGCTGCCAGTTTCCATCCTACCTGCAGGAAGCAGCCTCTGCTCGAGGTGTTGCTTTTTTCATCAGAGATTTCAATCCCTACAGACAACCCGAAACAATATGCACAGCCTTATTCTCATCTGAAATGTGATTCTTCACTTACTAACTCCAGGTCAGCAGAAGAGACCAAGCATGCACAAGCTCACCAGGTATTTTTGCAGCAGTGATGGTTATCCCCATCCTGGGACGCACGGGCTCAGCTCTGTGCAGGCAGAGGGACTTGGACGAGCATCTGCAATATCTGGGCAAGCAACTTTTGCTGCTAGAACACTGCAGGAAGGGATTTCTCCTTCGGCCACTTGCTAACTTCAGTGTTCTTGATCCTTTATTAATAGCTTTTAATCTTCACAAAACAAAGCTTATACATATATATGCATAAATCTTCTGCTTGGAAGGATTATGTGAAATAAATCCTCTATTCCCTCCCCCCCCCCCCCCCCTCGAGTTATTTAAAGGAAAAGAGAGGATCTAAATTAGTTTGTTCCTAAAGCTGATCGTGATAGATTCCATCTGTTTTGATATTAAAAAAACTGCACACGAGCAACAAGCTCTCATTTGTGCTTACTGCACGCATTACAATCGAGGGTGCTGCACATATACACAAGACCCTGCTCATAATCCTGGGCCTATTTCCACAAAGCAGACCTATTTAAAAAAAAAAAAAAAAAGCATTAAATGAACCACAGACTATCACTCCACTGAAATGTAGTGCTTCAGGACTCGATCTTACAAAAAAAAAAAATACACACACACCCTGACAAGATTTTAATAGCTGCAGAATTCTGCCTTAAGCAGCCCTAGATCCAAAGCCTATGCACAGGAGACAAACAACAAACCCAGAGCTGAGCAAGATGGAGCAGAGCAGGTGAAAAATAAAGCTGCAAGTACCTGGTCCATGGAGACACCTGCTGAAGTGAGGAAGATGCTACAGAGAAGTTAAAGTTCAGCAGCTCTAAGCTCAGGACAGAGACTTCTGCCACACTAATTTGACAGACTCAGAGCCCTGCGAAACTCCAGGCTTCACTCTGTATCAGCACTTTCTAGCTCTATAGCTGGTTTATAACCAAAAGCAATGCATGATTGGTGTGTGTAATTAGTCATGGTCACAGCAAGATAGTCCCATAGATACATCAGGATTGCAAACATATGTTGGAACAACTGATTAAAAGCAGCCACTGTAATGCCTCCACCTGAGGCTGCATGTAACCAATTATCTCTTTAGTAAATAGCACTTGTTTTAAGCTGTATTTTTTCCGTAGCATTTTCATTTCCCTGCATATTTGCCAAGCCATAAGTGATAAAAATGTAATGGTAGCTGCTCATTAATCCTAAAGAATGGGACACACATCGTACGGCCTGGCATCACTTGAAGCACTAATTCAGGGAAGGACTGTTTTGGATGTACCGCCTGCTTTTCTCTCTGGCACCTTCCTGAAAACCATTCGGCTATTTTCACTCAGTGAGCATTTCATAGCCACTGGGCCAGGAGCTGTCGATGGAAATTGGTGCAGCACCCACGAAGCCAGCACATGCCAGGGGGAGGATGCAGCCCTTTGCTTTCCCTCTGACTAGCATCCAGGAGAAGTTGTCACTCATTCACCAGGGCCAGGAGAGATGCAATGTTTAACTCCTGAGAAAGAAGATTTAATGATTTGTCAGAAAAGCCATTCCAGCCGGTAAAAGTTCCTATCACATATTTATGCCTAGAAGGGTGACGGCAGAGAAACCTTAATGCATGCATTTCTTGTCCTCCTTACACCAGCCAGAAGTAAATGACAACATTTAAAACTTCAGACTGTTAGAAGAAAATACGGTGTCCATTAATGAGATTTAACTTTTATATCAGCGCAGCTGTCACCCAGATTTTATCTATATACATGGAGAGAGCATATTAAGTGCTACCGGTCATGTGCACGGAGTCGACCACCTCCAAAGCTACCGGTGAGGCTGGATTTTCTGCCAGCATTTCTATAAATTCCTCAATTCCAGCCAGTTTATATCAGACAGCTTCCTGACCTGTGTGTGTCCCAGTAAAACTGTCACCTGCACTCTAGGATTTAAAACCTCTTCCGTTTCCTCTATGGCATTTGATATACACTCGTTGTTTACTGTTCACATTAAATCTCTTCCAGTGAGAGAGAAAATAATTCCCTTCCAGGTACAGCCATGTTCACACCACCTCTGTTCACATTTGAAAGCGCTGATCCCGAATGTGTGAATTCAGTTTACCTCTGTATCAGATTCCATAAATATTTTGTAGCTGAACTCCGAATGCAGCAGGCGTTCCTGAGAGCTGAGGAGGCTGATGATCGGTGCACACCAGCCCTAAAGGATGGCGACGCAGAGACCCTGAGGCTGTCCCATTAGTAACTCACATATTATTAGATTGCCGAATTGTGGTGGCATCAAGTCTGCAGTAAAAGCCAAGTATTACAAAGACAATGATTGTGTCATAAAAATGATCAATGAAAATTAGTATTAGACCATGAAAATTGTATCTCACAATGGCTCAAGTGTTTTAAATCCCGTTTGGTTAACAGGCAATATCACGTTGCTATAAATGCGTAACAGAAATGCATTTCCAGCTGGACCCTTAGCACCAAGGCTTTAAATCTTCGTAAGGTTTATTTGACGCTGAGCCTGATAAGCAGCAGCACAACCACCGAGGTGGGGTCAGCGCTCTCCTCTGCTCCATTTGAGGTCATTAACAACACAGACAAACTTCCAGACCTACACTTTGCTGCTGTTGCCTTCCTGCACATCAATGTTGCACTGAAACCAGCTGAGGTTTCCGCAAGTCATGACTCAGACACAGAACTTTCCTATCCATCAAATCCATAATGATTACAGCATATTGTATGTGACTCCACTTTTCTAACCAACTGTTTATTTCAAGAATGTCACAAGTAAGCACTCACTTGAACAAAACACAGATGATTTTTAATATGTATTACTAAAATCATTTTGTGAATTGCCTTTCAAATATCTTAACTTTTTTTTTTTTTTTTTTTATGTTAGAAAGGTATTTTTTCTACCTGGATCATACAGTTATAGAAGCTGTAAAATAACATATGCTTCTACAAGCAATATATAAATTTTCACGTTGTCTTTACCAGGAAACCCGGTAATTAACATTTTTTAAAACTTCAGAATCACAGCTAGGTAAACAGTCAGTATAATGTTAATAAATACATTTCTTACTCAAGTCCCATCTTGGGGTCTTTAATTTAATTAAAGCACTCTAAGCTTTATCATATAACAGAGACAGAAGCATAAAATTGTTGATGAAGCATAAAAGCAAAGTGTTTGTGAGCCCTATATTCCCCCACATTATGTATCTCTCCTACTAATCCCTATCTTTCATCTGCTATGGTTTCCCAACGAGCTTGCTAAAAAAAGAAGTATCCGATGCATGTATCATTCCCCGTATAATAGATCCCAATTTTGACAGGACTCATGCAATCTAAGTAATGGATGCGTTTCATAATTGTCCTCGTCACAATTAGATAAAACTGTACTCTAGGAGGCTCTCACCGAGCAGGTGCATTAGGCTCTGGGAAAGCATTTCAGAAGCAATCACAACAGCTCTCGTGGTACAGATCCATTTGTCAACTTGAATTCGGGAAATTAAAAGACATCACTTGCAGGACAAGATGCTGAGTCTTAACTGTTGTGTTATCTATTCCTATCAACAGGATTCTTTCCATCAAATCATTCAAGCAAGTTGATGTCCCAACTGCTTTCAGTGACATTTCACAGCCTTTGGGTCAAGCATGTTCCTGGGACCCTTCCTGGCACAAATCTTCAAGGAGCGTACTGGTGAAAAAACTGGAACAGATGCTGGGCATCAGTTTTGCATGGGTACTTAATTATTACTACATTAAAAAAAAAAAATACATAAAATTAGTTTTTATCCCTTCAATATTTTCTTGCCAAAATACAATTTTCAGGATGGTATCCCTCCAAAAAAACAAGGGGTTGTTTTTTTTGGTTTTTGTTTGGGGCTATTGTTTATTTTGTTGTTTTTCTTTATAGACAGGAGGTAAAACCCTGCTATTACACTCACAGAGCATCCTTTAAAAATCTACCCCAAGGTAAAACACACGGAGTAGTAATAATGAAGTTTGCTAGCATAGGAATATCCAGATTGACCCACTGTATATTACAATTTTACTCAATATTGATGTAATTTGTGTGATAAGACCATTAGCAGTTCTTTGCTCTTCAGATTTGTTATGAGATCATTCTACCAACCTGTAGGTTACTGACACTTTGTGCCTACCATTGAGATTCCCTAAAGACAACTCCCCCCAAAAATGTGTACAGAAAATCTGCTTTGGGAAACAGATCCAAGGTCTGCCTTAATTTATAATGGTACTACCAAGTATCGAGGTACCAGAGGGAGTGCAGGGAAAGGAATAATTGAGCCCTTGTGTCTTTTTACCTTTGAATGCTCCAAGGTCATCTGCTCCATCCTTTTTCTCTGCCCCATCCATCATTGCTAGCTCATAGTGTTTATCAGCAATTAGCCTGTCATGACATTACACTGCAATATATGCTACTGTGAAGAGGATATTTTGAGCCAAGCTTTGATTTCCTACTTAAAAGCTGAAGAATAACCTCAAAACCAAAGTTACAAGACTTGCCTAATCTTTTTCCCACCATCTGTTGGTCATCAATAAAAAGAAGATAAGAAAAACTTTCATTTAACTTTATATCCCATCTGGTTTTTCTTCAATATTGCGTGTGAGCTTTGAAGAATTCAGTTCACAAGTGAAACACATCACAGAGTGTGTAGTGGAAATAACAAGAAAGAGTGCCCAACAACTGTCTTTGACAAAAGTGCTGACCATGCCCACCCTCCCAGGTCCCTAGTTGGTGTTCTTCTTTCTGGACAAGAACTGTTCTTCCACTGCCTGAAGTGTCTTTGATACCATGTAGTAGCTGAGCTTGTTTTGTAGAAAGTCACCCAGCCCCTCTGGCACCTCTTTGCGTGCAAGTGCATGACAGAGGCAACCCTCCAACCACATCTGGCACAAGGAAGCTGTCTCCAGTTGTGCCTGGGAGGTTTATAGTGGATATTAAGGACTTTTTCATGGAGAGGGCTGTCAAGCATTGGAATGAGACACGAAGGAACTGATGGAGTCCCCTGCCTAGAGATATTAAAGGGATGTGTGGATGTGGTGCTAGGGGACAAGTCCCCCCTGGGGCTCAGGAGGTGAGGTCAATGGTTGAACTTGACCTTGAAGGTCTTTTCCAACCTAAATCATCCCCTGATTGTTCAAATGATTCTCAGCCCTGCAGTGGGAGGTACTCCCAGAGTGCCAGATGTCACTGCAATGGAAATCAGCCCATCCTTGGTGGCCATGATGCCTAGGCAGTGGCATACATCCTGTGTAATCCTTCCCAGCGTTCAGAAAACAAAATCAACAGGCAATATTGCTGTCCCAAGGTTTCCTGACAGTATTTTACAGGGAAGTGTGATTGCACTGACTGTTCTTCACTCACAGCTTGTTTCACACAGATCAAGCCAGGTCCCTTCGTTTAGTGTGTGCAAAGACTAACCTCTTGTTAGTCTTTGAGCCTCTTAAGGTTCTTTGACCACCTATGAAAACAAGCAGTTGTATTATGACACCTGACTTAGCATTAAAACAACTTCAAACAGCTGGCTTGATGTTGGACTGACTTTCTACTGCTCCTTAGATCTACTAATGGAATATATACAAATAAACAAGACATTCTGTTAGTGTATGCAATGGCTGGGCAATGTAATAAGCATGTTCAATGCCTCCCATCCGAGCTGAACAGGGAACTTCAGAGCCCACCCAAACATCAGATGCACTTTTTTTCAGTTCTATTGTCACAGTGCTGAGTGAGCATCAGGCAACCACCACGGAAAAGATACCATCCTCTAAGAGGTGACCCTGGGATACACACAGAGCTGGACAGAGTAGAGTAGTGACACAGTCCCTGGAAGCACAGCCTCAACAGCCTGCCATACAGGGAATCTGAACCCTCCACTGAAGGGGTATGTTCAGCTCTCCTTTGCTCTGAGCGAAGGACCCCCTATAATTATCTTTCCAGTTCTTTGAGGCTGGTAATGCCTCCGCTTACTCATCACCCAGCTGTTACCTTTTCTTTATCTCCTGTTTTGTTGAGGAACAGGAATTACTCAGTGGCAGCTATATCTTCTCCCTTCTTGTTTTGCTCCAGGCTCAGTCATAGGTTACTCACGCTAACTGTTGCTTGGCTCAATTATATCCTAGTCAGCCCATGGAGCCAGTTTAGTGAGAAAAATGAGCCTCTAATAAGAGAGAAAAACTTTGCTGATAACGTCTAGGGAGAACACATAAGGAGGTGGAGGGGAGAAGCTTTAGAAAAAAAAAAAAAATATGGTAGGCTTTGATGCATTTTTTTTAAAGAGATGTTGTAAACCTCTGTTGGTACAAAATGCCATGGTATCTGTGATATTTATGGAACTTAAAAATCAGGTAAGATGTATCTCAATTTCACATGACCAACAGTTACACTTCTAACTTTGCTGCTCTTCCTCACTCTTGGAGTTCAAAGCCAGTCAGTAGCAAGGGGTGATTTATCTGATTTACCTTAGACGTCAGCTGGAAGAGGAGATGAATCACTCTTTGAAGGCAACCGTTCTACTCCATTGACTGTAAGTGAACCCAAGGTGACTAGTCTACATAGAGACACTTAAAACTTATCTAAGGAAGGGTGAGTGAATCCCACTCCACACAAGGATTTGGCTCAGTTCAGAGAAATTGCGTCAGGAGGTTCAGGAGTAAGGACGTTTTCTTGTCCACACTCAGACAAATAATCATGAACTTTTAAAGTGAATCTATCCAGCTGAGATATGGAGATGCACTTCATTTGCACATCCACGTAACTGCATTTCACATTGTCTCCTTCCCCTGTTGGCAAAAGGGCACAGAAATCACCACGTCTGTTCCTCGTGGCAGGATCTGGGTCTGGTTTTCATGATTTCAAACAACTGCCAGCAAGGAAGAGAGACCTAAACACATTTTAGAAAGTCTTTTAAAGAAATCTTGTCAGCTTGGACTACTCCCAAAATATTCACAATCATTTTTGTCCTCAGAAGTGCTCTTAATAGAAAGGGAATATAATTCTTTCTATAGGAATATGATGGAACATGGTTGCAACAACCATTAGACCACAACCTCCAGATGGACCATCGTGGTGCTTTTCAGAGGGCATTGCCACACAGGAGTGGGAAGCCAGGCTTGCCCATATGACATCTGTGCTTACCATTGACACAGATGACTTGACAGCATGCAGCCCTTCTTTACTTTGGGTGTTCAGCTTCTGCTTTTTCCTCAAGCAAGCCCAGATGCAAGGTGGATGTCATTACCTTTGCTAGGGTACATCTGAAGCCTCTCTAGAAAGCACCACCAGACCACATGGCATGTCTGCTGCTAACTGGAGCCTCAACACAGCCCTGTCCATGACTAAGCAGCCCAGGCCACCCCAGCAAGTAAGCATGGGTTGACACAGATATACCTGGGGCACTCCATCCCACCCACAAGCTCCAGAGCTGGAGGAAAGGCCACCTCCCACTGCAGGCTTGGGGAGCACACACCCCTGGGCACACACTCAAAGCACTGTTCAGTGGACACTGTATGTACCTCTCAAGAAAAATGATATGTCTTAAGGGACAATAGATACTAATAAGTCTGAGTTCACCTGTGCTTTGCCAAAAAACAATTCTGTTTCACAAGGCTGAGACACAACTGACCTGAGCTTGTTAAGCTGAGTTCAAGAAGCATTTGGGCAGCGCCCTCAGAAATATGGTTTAATTTTTAGGTGGTCCTCTGTGGAACCAGGAGCTGTGCTCGGTGATCCTTGTGGATGCCTTCCAATATGGCCATTCTACAATTCTAAATTACCATATAGCTACTGAGTTAGTGTGATTTTTCCTTTATAAGCAACCTTGACCAACACCACATGAAAAACAATGCTGTTGAGCTTATCCGGCAATGACGAAGAACTAAGTGGTATTATTTTGATTTCGCTGCACAGTAAGAGCACGTATATAGCCTGCTGTCACACCTCAGCTGATGTTTGGTGACAGGTTACAGTATACTAAGAACATTTACATTAATACACTGAGAACATGACATGCATCCCAGCATCCTGAGGGAACTGGCTGATGTAGTTGCCAAGACACTCTCCATCATATTTGAAAAGGCCTGTCAGTCAGGTAGAGTCCCTGATGACTAGAAAAAAGGAAACATCACTCCCATCCTTTCAAAGGAAGACCCAGTGAACTACAAACCAGCGAGCTTCACCTCTGTGCCTGGAAAGATCATGGAACAGATCCTCCTGGAAGCAACTTCAAGGCACATGCAGCACAAGGAGGTGATCCGAGACAGCCACTGTGGCTTCACCAGGGGCAATCATGCCTGACCAAATCCGGTGGCCTTTTATGATGGAGTGACTGCATCAGTTGACAAGGGGAGGAAAAAAAAAAAAATCAATGTCACCTGCCAAGACTTCAACCAGGGCCCATCATCCCCTCTTCTCTACTTAGATCCAGACAAAAGACACCACTCAGGTGTCTACAACACAGCCTTTATGTACAGCTCCTCCCAGGATCAGCTCAGAGCAGAGCACACAGCTCCATGTCACACGCAGATTCCCATCTGGGGAGACGCAAAGAATGAGAAGTGTGGCTCCAAACATGGTTCTTTACATCACACAATAGGAGGCGGGGGCATGAGCTCTCCAGAAATGTTGAAATATAGATCAGATTATGGGCATTGTAGTGCCTCACAACAGTGAGCTCAATCAAAATCAACTAAGATAGATTTCACACAGCTGCTGGTGTTACTTCTATTTTACAGTGTCATTACTACCTGGCCTGGAGCCTACAAGAAAAATTCCTCTGCTGTGAGCTCCCGTGGATCAAAGAGTTCAGAAGATTATCTCCAAGAAACTGAAAAGCTTTCCTGGAAAACCAGTAGGGTTTGCATGGTCACTGGCCATACTTTAAAGTGGCAAGTCTGGTAGAAAAGTAGCCAAATCCAATACAAATTCTCCCCATATTCCCCATCAGTTGGTGCTCTGAGCTGACAAGAGATGGCCCCAAGGTCCCTTACAGCCCATGTGAGGCATGCTTTGCCTACCACACACTACGGGATGTGCTTCTGCTGTGAGGCAGCTGCTGAACACAGCTGTTAGATCATGACTTATCCCAGGAGCGACCCCGAGCAGAGACAAGGAGAGACAGAGCTGAACCCCAAGGCAGGAGAAAGTTTGTTGGCTGGACAGATGGTTTCAGCTTCACTCCTCCATACTGCTCCTACTCCCCCTCCACAAAGGAACTGTAGGAAACAATATGCTGGAAAAGGGCTCAAGAGTCAAGATAAGGACATGGAGATCACTCATCAGTTACAGTCACGAGCAAAACTGGCTCAGTGTCAGGAGATTTGGGGCTGCAGTCAGTCCAGAACACTTCATCTCCTTCACGGTCCCTCTCTGCTCCTGCTCCCTGTGGGGTCCCTCCCACGGGATGCCATCCTTCCCAACCTGACCCCATGTGGGCTAGCAGCTCTTCAAGCATGCTCCCACATGGCTCCATCCCACAGGGTCCATCCCCCAGGAGCAAACTGCTCCTGCGTGGGCTCCTCTCCACGGGCTGCAGCTCCAGCCCGTGGCCAGCTCCTGCAGGGGCTCTCCATGGGCCGCAGCCTCCTCCAGGCCACATCCACCTGCTCCACCGGGGGCTCCTCCACCCATGGGGGGGCTGCAGCGTGGAGATCTGCTCCGTGTGGGACCCATGGGTGCAGGAGGACAGCCTGCTCCACCAGGGGCCTCTCCACAGGCCACAGGGGAACTGCTGCTGCCTGCCTGGAGCACCTCCTGCTGCACTCACCTTGGGGGCTGCAGGGCTGGGTCTTACATTTCTCACTCCTATCTTCCCAGCTTCTGTAGCACATTTATTTTTCCCCTTTCTGACATCTGCCCTCCCAGAGATACAAGCAGCATTGCTCATAGCTTGGCTCTGGCCAGCAGCAGTTCCCTTTTGGAGCTGGCTCTGATCTGACATGGGGCAGCTGCTGGGCTCTGCTCACAGAGGCCATCCCTACGGCCCCCCTGCAACCCCTTGCCACGTAAGCCCAGTACAGCAGAATTATCTGCCAAAAAACAGTCCCACTGAAGTATCAGTGTTACAGGTTTTGTCAGCCTCCTCCCCACCCCATGAGTCACTCCTGTGCTAGACAGAAGTTTCCAATTGCTCTTGGGATTAACATTGCTCTTTATAATTCAGCAGACACAGCAGGAAGACATACAAACCCTCCTCTGAACTCTGAGAGTTGGAGAAGAATTGCTAAAAATTTATAAATAATAGAGCAGTCCTAGAAGAGGAGTACTACCAAGAGAAATTTGTCTTTTGGCAAAGTGCACTAGTCATCCAGGGGCAGTACCCTTCTGGAGAAGCACACAACAGCATGACGATGAAAGTGTTTCAAAGACTAGTCCCAGTTTATATGCAATAGTTAACATGGTCTGTAAAACACGGAAGACATGCAGAAGATGCAATTCAACTGCCCTAAAAGAAACATCACAGGAATAATATAGAGAAAAACATTTTATCAGGCTGAATTAAATACTTTGCAGTACTGAACACCTTCCACACCATCTGGCTGAAAGACCAGTGAGCACATAAATGCAAGATTAACAGAGTTTCCTCTGTTGTTTTCCAGGCCGCAAGAAAAAACAGCCTTTAAGCTAGTTATTATCCCATGCCTTTTACCCAGCTCAAGCAAACACAAGTAGCATTTAATGCCTGCATTTCAGTTCAGCTGGTACAAGTCCTTAAATCAGCTTGCAGACAACAGAGACTCCAGAGGAGCTTTACTCTCGCATTTGTCCTGACTTCACTGCGCACATAGGAGATGCAACTTTGGCTCCTATCTCCAGCTCACATTAGAAAATCCAGGTTCTTTGCTTTCTACAGCACACATCTGCCAAGCAGGTCTGGTTATGCCATTAAGTAATATATCAGCAGAAGGATGGCCTTTTGCTCAGAGTTCACACAAATACATCATTAAAGCTCCACTGATCAGAAAGCTGCTTTTCTGATGATGTATTAATATAATACATCATCAGGATGTGATTTGGGCCTGATGAATTATTGGAATATGTCATCGTTTTAGGGATGCATCACTTTTCAGCAGGCCCTGGCAAGTCCAAAAGGAGCACAAATAACATTTTAAAAGATTTCCTTTAAAGTATATATATAAATGAGATGTGTGTTAATGAGACCAAACTTAGAGTCAATAACATGCCTGAGGAGCCACATGCCTTTTGTTCCATATTAAGCACCAGCATTTCTCAGCTCTTTTCTGATACTGGTATGAGGTTGACGGGAGACTAGTGTGATTTGATCTGCTTTTGCTAATACTCAACCTGGCCTTGCCACCGCAGCTACAGAGCTTACACTTGGTCACAACCATGCAAAGGGCATCTTTACTCTCTAACCATCAAGTCTTCATAGAGCTCAGCTATGAAACAACATCGGTGGTGGTTCAGCGTTTGTGTTATTACTCATTTTTATTTCTGCAATTAAACCCTCTCTCTGAGCCATCACCTGTTAACACAGCAGCACTGGGAAGGGGGGACAGCACCCAGCTGCTCACTGCTGTACTGCCAGGTGCTGGCTGGTCTGGAACAAGAGGATGTCAAACAGCAAGTGGACACCTGATGTTATATGATATTCTTGGCCCAGGTCTAAGTGGCAGATATCAGAAAATCTGTTCTGGATAGGGCAGTGGCCAGTCTTCCAGATGCTGAAGCCCCCACTAATCACCCAAGCTGCAGTTATCTGATGGGACCCAGCTGTATGGCATTGCTGTTCAGATGAGACTGGGAGGTTGGGCTGCTGGAGTGTCAAAAGCAGTCAACCAGAGGAGAAGCTGGTGGCAGGAGAAAGGGATTTTTATTACTGCAGTTCTTGCTCAAGTTACAACCCCCCCCAGCTCTCTCTGGGACCAAGGTGGAGGTTCTCCATCTGATTCTGGTTGGGGTTGATGTGCCCCAAGAGGCTGGGAATGCTCCCACAATCACAGGACTCACAAAGGATGGGTAAATCCCGTGGCCTGCCTGGTCCTGGACACCACCACAGGGTTGGGAGCATATCTGGGGGAAACAAGATGCAGCTGATAGGCATAATCAGCTGTGACCACATTGTGCCAGTACTCCAAATACTGCCAAGATACAGATAAGAATCAAAGAAGAGGTAAGAATGCAGGAAGTGATCTGATAAACCATTTTATGAAATAAATCATCCTAAAATAAACTTTAAAAGCCACAAAGGACAGATACCAAAGCTTCATGACAGAAAGTAGAGTTTGCTACCCTTCCAAAATCTAGTTCCAGTTCCCCCAGCACAGACCCTATTGACATCTGCATCCCCAAGTACCACAAACAGAAATTTGTGTCCAAACTTGATGACCAGTTCTCCATTTGAAGCTGCCTCCAAAAACCAAAGGAGCTACAGATATCTGCTCCACTCTTCGTTTCAGTTTGATGCCAGTCTTTAATTGCATTTATGGATGTGACATGAGGCATAGAGGCATTCATTGCATTCCAGCTCAACACACAATCTCTCAAGCACTTCATTATTACTACTATTGAAATTAGAGTGAAACAATTTTAATTTTCAAGACTTGGAATACTCACATTGTATTTCTGTCTTAAGCCCATTCCAACTCATCATCATTAATTGCTTATTTAGTCATTATTATTGGAGCTGATAACCATAAACACATATTAAATGGGTTGACAACGAGCGTGTATCATATTATAAGCCTGCCAAGGCTGAGCTTATTTTCTGAATTTTGAGCCATGACTGCAAGTGTGTGAAACTGGAGCTGATTTCTAAGTTTTTATTTTCGTAATAGGTTAAAATTTATGTTGCTCAATGACTTAATACATGGGCAGAGGAGAGGGAATATTGCCTGTATTACAAAGCAGCTTTCCTAACAAATCTCCTATTGTCATGTAGGACATGCTGGCACTTGTGAGCACAACATCCACAGCTCTGTAATTAAGTTCCTTCTCCAATGGAGAAAAGCAAAACACCCATTTGTACAGCTGGGCATAGCAATAATTAGCCATCATCGCTATAAGACTGTGTGCAAAATGCAGTCTGATGCTCTAGCCACATCTTTGGCAAAAAGAGAAGATATTCCACCATCCATTGTGAATAGGGTGACCATTAAGAAGTAGAAAGTCATCAAGAACCAAGAAGAGACAACGATCTCCCCATAGCAGATCAGTTCACCAAAGGGTGAATGCGAGGAGCCAATTAAATGCACAGGAGCCAATTATTCTTCCAGTTCAAGTCAATATATCCTCATCTTTGTTAATGGAAAGTACTTTAGCCTGAAATCCAGGAATGCAGCAGTCAGCAGCACTGCTCTCCTACCAAGTCAGACAAAAATTAGCGGCTTAATAGCGCACAGCCGCTGGTGGCAGCAGACGGCTGTAATTTATTGCCCTCTCTGCTCTCCCTGTGCTTCTCCAATGACAGCAGTGCAGCTGAGCCCTCTCCTTCCTATCCTGTACCAGATCATTTCAATACCAGAAGAGTTAAAGCTGCTGATGGCACCACAGTCAATGACATCGACAGGGTACTGATATACTCAGGGAGCACAGCATCTAATTAAGTTGCCAAATGATCTAATTTTTCTTTTTGTTTCTTTTCTCTGCAACCTAGACTCTGCTTCTCATTAAAGGACAGTTACCTCTGCCTCTGTTTGGGTCTTACCACACACCTTCCAAGGCAATTCCTAAGCAAAACAGCAGATGCAAACCAGAGACGTGTGAGAAATCTCCCCAAAGCTTCTGGGGGAAACCGATCCCTGCAGGCAGGAGCAGAAAGCCCCAAGCAGAGTGAGGGCCACCGTCACACACCCAGGATGAAGGCAGAACAGTTCAGCTCAGAAACAGCATCCACCAAATGCACCTTTTCCAATTTGCACGGCCAACAGCATCTCTGAAGAGCACTGCAAGATGCAACGCACCTTTCCACATCAGCCCCATCTCTGCTGCTGGGCAGGGACACAGACACCTCCAGTGACACCTCCAGCCTGCCCTGCCATCAGCGTCATCCCTAGAGGAGGGATCTGACCTTCCAGTGTGCTGCTGGTCACAAAGTCCTACAGAAACTTTTTCCCAGCAAAAAGTTTTAAAAAAAAAATAAAATAAGTAAATGTTGTACAAAGAAAACACAAAATAGTACTGCCAGAGGAACCAGTATCCTGTGTTCTGGGGGATTCTCATTTTTAAGCAGCATAAATATTTCAAAATAAGTACTGAAAAATAGATCAATGATAACAGATATACCTTAATACAAGCATTTTTTCACTGACAACATATTATCACTGAAATAACACAATATTCTTTTCCTATAGAGTATTTTAGTTTTCCATTGACAAAGACAAGCTTCAAAGTTCTCTCTCTCCCAAAAGATACCTTTTCATAAAGCTGCTCCTCCGCCCACTGCACAGCTGCAGTGTAGGTCCCCAAACTTCCCTTACAATGAAGCACTGCTTGCCTTCAGGAACTGATGTTCTGCTATGTAAAACCAGTGGAAATCAGGATAGCCACAGCTATGCCTTGTGTTTAGGAATTAAAGTCAAACCTCAGGTGGTTCTAGCTCACTCCAGAGATCTTAGCGATTGCTCTCAATGGGTTAGAGCAGAATTGGCAAAGCTGAGACAGGGTGGGAGAAAAACTGGAAGAGCGCAGGGTACTTGACAGACCCAAAGCTGTCATAAAACCACACCAATCGTCTTGTCCTTCTTTAAAAGAATATTCAAAGCAATGCAGCTGAGACACAAGGAGGCTGCAACACAGAGGAAGGCACTTCACTGAGCCCAAGAGCTATTCAGCTTGCTAAAAACACAGACTAATAAAGAAATACAGCCCCAATACATCGAATCATATCTAGATACAGCACGCAACAGTTTCAAACAAGTATCTGGTAGAGTTATAAGGTTCTGCTTTATGAAGTGCTGAGTGCCCTTGTTTCATAGGATTGAGGAGTGCTTTTTGCAGAAAGCATGCTGTGAGAGCAGGAGGCTGCCACGTGTAACGAAGCAGCCTGCTGCTGGCGGTGAACTGCTGTGTTACTGGACCTTGGATGGGGGAAGAAAGCAAAAAAAGCACTTCATGTCTCCCTCAAAACACCAAAGCCTTCATAAGAAAAATGTCAGTTTGAGAAACACATGATAAAACACCAGGGGGGTTGTGCCGCGAGGTTGTTATCGCACACAAGACAAAGATGCGCACAGATACCCATTGTGGAGTGGGTGGGGTGGAGGGAAAGGAGTTACAGCTGAGCTCAAAAGAGGATTTGAGTAAGCTGATGACTCTGGCTAAGAAATATCTCCAAGGCCAAGCAATTTTATAATCTCACATTATAGCTTCAAATCTTATCCAAGCAAACAAGAAGTTAATCTTGAGAACAGGGGAAGCCACGTGATAAGGGTATTTCTGGAGCCATACCTGCCAGAAGCAGGAGCTGGGACAAGAGGTGACTACTTCTCATCTCAGCCCAAGACTTCTCTCCTAGTACACTGGCCCAGACACCTATCTGCAACCAAGCAGTGCAAAAACATCACTGAGAAGGGGATGAAATTCAGTGCCATCCCCTACGCTGATTTAAGGTTGCCTTGCCTAAGCTGTGCTTTCTGATTTTTGCTCCATCATAGGATGGAGAGCTTGGCACATTGTTCTTTAAACAAATCTCTTCCTTTCAGCAAACACTTACCTTGTGTAAGTTCCTATAAACTCTTCCCCTGCCTTCTGCTATCATCAGCTCTCTGGTACACCTCTCCCTCATTCGTTACCTGGTAATATATCCAGTACTATCCTAGCGATAAGGTCTATCTGCAACAAATGCTTATCTGTGAGTCGCCAATCTATCTCCATAACTCACCATCACCCAGAACAGGCAAGCATCCTTCTAAATAATTGAGGCCCACCTGGGGGCCATGGACTTGCCCTTAACCACAGCAGCTGGAGTCAGACCGCCACAT
Organism: Netta rufina; assembly: GCF_964035555.1. NCBI lineage: Eukaryota > Metazoa > Chordata > Aves > Anseriformes > Anatidae > Netta > Netta rufina. The sequence continues at coordinate 62,984,484 of NC_140128.1, read as the reverse complement.
ATTTTTATAAAAAAAAAAAAACACTCTCCAAAAGAAACATCAAAACATCTTGGTGGGAGATCTTACTGACGGCCATAGTTTATACACAAACAAGAACACCAGGATGTATTTTCCCCTGAAACAGGAGGGCTGCTCTCAGGTATGTTTTACATGGGATTGATTAGAGCAGAAGCCAAACCCTGGTATCTTTATTCTGGCAGCAGAAAAAGTTTCACGGCTGCTCATGATGTTCCAGCCCTCTGCCTAGGTCTTCCCAGCTGTAAATAAGGATAATAAAGCTGGCACATCCTTTGTCAAGTGCTCAGGCAATGACAGATGAAAAGGGACTAGGCAGGAATCATCACTGACAAAACCAGAACATGTTCATAGCCAGTCAAGATCTAAGCTGTGGCAGTTAAAACGATGCTGAAAGGGAGGGACAGCAGCTCTCAGCACCAAGCAGCACTTCCCAACAGATGGGGAGCTCCTACTATGCCAGGGAATTTGGGGCTTAGATGATTCCCACAGTCATACAAGAGATATCTAAGAAGACACAGCAAGTTCACATGGGGATCGAACATCTAATTTTATCTTGTCCTCAGATAAAAAGCAACATTGAGAAAATTGCTGGGATTTGTTTGGCAAGAAAATCTATGTTCTCATTCAAGCCTACAATTGCAGCCCTGTTACAAGGCAAAATAGAACAGATACAGTAGGAAAAAAATAGATCCCCTTGAATGTGCTTATCAAATCCTCTTTCACAAGACATCTTCATACTCCTGACAATATTACACTTGTCCACATTTAACCCATATACTAGCATCTTGTGCTTCTGTACCAAGTCACTTGAAACAACACTTGAAGAGGAGCCTTCAGACAACTTGCAAAAGCTTGACTTCAAGCAGCAACCAATAAAGACATTACCGTGTGGAGCCACAAGACAACATTATCCCCCAGCTAACAGGCTCAAAGAGATGCAATGAAGTTATTATCACAGTCAGACCCTGGTCTGCATTCAAAAACTCTGAAACTACACCACAGCTCAAGGAAAGCACAGCACAGCACCCACAACAAAACTGTCTGCAGTCACAGAGGGGGACTTTTGCTCTTCCTGCAAGGATAGAAAACACACAGAGCAGAGGCATCGCCAAATAATACAGGGATAACCCCTGCATCCCACCCTTATCAGTGCAGCATCCAGTATCTCCGCACAGAGCCCACAGCAGTGTTCCAGGACAACAGCATTGAAGCTACAAGCACCCCTTAATAGACAATCCCAAAATGGATTTATCAGAATATTAGTACTGATAAGTATCACTTAAAACCAAGAAGCACTAAGCCACTGAGTCAACCACAACACACACACACAAAGGGTTTATAAAGCTGTATTTTCCTACCACATGCAGGGGAGATTCTTGCTTGTAGGTTGGGTCCCACCATCTCTGCAGGTCTCCAAGATGTAACAAAGCCTGCTCAGACATAACTTTCCCCAAACAGTGGGTACGTTCCCACTCCCAGCAATCAGCAGGAGCTGATAGCTCACCCACCTGCCCTGAGACAACACAAAAAAGCCCAGGGAGGAAAGCCCCCACCTGCAGCCTGGCAGGACACATCCCAGCTACAACAAACTCCCATCAAAGAGGAAAGCCCTGAAACCAATTTATAGGTTCCCAGGGGGCTGCTATGAGCCATTATGAGCTTGTACCATAGCTGCAAATGCCCTGTAGGACATTTTCCCCTGGTATCACCAAATAGGTGGTGTTATGGGCTTATCAGGGGTGTGTTATATCATAATCTGTGTTCACAACCACCTATAGATATCAAGAAACTGGAGTAATACAGCACTTGTGTTTCTTTTTTGGTCTTTTATCACAAGAATGCAGATTTCCCCCGTGTGTACTTTTCTGTGTGGTGTGCATGTTCCAGGTAAAAGAATATGAATTAATAATAATAATAAAAAAAAAAAAAAAAAAAATGCACAACAGATTCTAAAGCTAGCAGCCTGAGCTAACAGCCTGCACTTTGGCTCTGCCCAGGCCATGACACAACACATAACTGGTTTATTCCACAGGCTTATTTCTGTCATTTTCTCTCTTTACAGGCTGCTCTTTTCTTACCGAAGTGCTAAACATGATTTTTGTGCTCTGATGATGCTCTTTTCCCTGCTTTCCCATGCTTAATTCCCTGTTATATCTAAAGAGAGTCTCAGAGAACAGAAAATAGCGAAGAAGTATAAGTACTCCAGCCCAAAAAGCACTACTACAGGATTTAGTGCTGCTCAAGCGAGAAAGCTGGTAATGATACTGAAAGCTCTCTGCACCTTGTGGCCCCTTCACTCCTACTAGCCCTGTCCTCATATATTATTTTGCTGGTTTTAAATAGCACATTTTAGCATTCAGGCAGCTCTGTTGTTTTAAATGCATCGTGTAGCAAAATACAGAAATCATAATTGGTGGCAAATTACATCACTCTCTCCTACTTCTTGACTTTCTTCTCCGGCATTTAATAATAACTAATGAAATATAGATATTTGCCCTGTGGCAATTGGTGCTTTCTGACACATTGTCTCCTCTCAATTTGTTAAACCATGGAGGTCCTGCAGATCATTGAACCATTTTTATTATTTTGTCTTGTGTGAGATTTTCCCCCTGTACTTTCAGTGGTGTGCTCAAGAATAAGCTTTGATATTTTAGAACAAATACGAAGTGTCAATAATGAACTCTTGGCACTTACCAGCTGCGTGGTGCAGATATGTCAGTACCTATCTGCATTGAGAAAAGGGGATCATTCCTGTACCTTATATTTAAATAATTAGTATGTCCAACTTCATAAAAGAGAGGCAGAGCTCTCCCTGTGTTCCTGACAACTGCAGGAAGACATGCAGATAACTTAGGTTTAAAAGCCTGGAGGTGGGGCTAATTAAAGCAAAGAGGAAACTATGTGTTTAATTCTTTTTTTTTTTATTATATCCTAGCCTTTCCTAAGAAAAGAACGCCAACTGCATCAATCCACCATACTCCTCCTTAAAACAAGACTGACACAAATGGTGATAGAAAAAGCAAATATCTAGGAAGACTGGATTAGGGAGAAACTCAAGTAGGCTGGCTACAATTTAAAGTAATTCTCTGTGCTTTGGATGCTTTCAAAAACTCACAAGCCCGCACCATGTTCAGAAATATCAGTTTCAGCCCTCAGAGGCTGACTGATGGACATGTGATGGAGGAGTCCCTGGGAGTGCTGCTTTCCCCGTCACTACATGGTCACACCTGTAACAGCAAAGAGGCAAAAAAGCTGAAATTCATTCAATTTCACAAACATTGCAAACTAATTGATTTATTTAGGGGTAAAAAACTAAATAATTAAATAAAATAATTAATTAAGAATAAAACACACAAACAAATTGCTAGGGAAATAAAAAAGAACAATATTTCTGACAGACGTTTTGATAAAACCTTGTGAGCAATTAAAAAAATCTTTAAGCGTTCCTTAAAAAGCAACTTGTGTGTAATTAGAAAAGTCTGACATTTTTCCAAATTTCCTCCTTGAGCGACTGAGGCCAAAGTATTCTGATCATTAGCTGGGGGAACATGCAACTTAGAAGGAGACTTTGACTGTAGATCTCATGCCTGTGCTTCCCTGCTGCTGCTTCACCAATAAAGTCTGAGGAAGGATAAACCAAGGACACTGTGACCTGGTCCCACCATTCCCAGGACCTTCCCAATGGCTCCAAAGGGGGCCATGGCACTGGGTTCACAGGCCAGGGAAAATCTGACACCAGAAGAGGGCTCTCAACGAGCCATGGAGCCACAGGAAAGGGATGAGAGGCTCCTTGGATGCCAGATGCAGATGCAGGCAAAGCCAGCAGCTGGGGGCAACAAAACACCCTCATCTGAGAGCCCCCTCCAGCAGCACCCGGCCGTTATTGCTGGAGTAAAGAGATTTCTTCCCAAGAGAGGAAAATGACTTGTCAGCTCGGGCCTGACAATATCTGTTTAGTTCCAGAGTGAATATAAGTCACTTCAGGGATATCAGCAAGAATGTCATTTTCTGACAATGCACACTAAGAACAATCATTTCAATTACTGACGGAAAGGCTGCTGCCATCTAGCACCAGATGTCAATCTGCCAGGGTACAAATTGGCTTTCTTTGACACGATAATTACAACCGGTTCAATAACGCATCAACACAGGCTAGCAAATGGTGTGTTGAGCACAGGTCAACACTGCCCTGCTCAGGATCGTCCTGTTTAGAAAAACTCCGGTGATTTCTGTTGTCATTGCTCGTACTGCTTTGCTAAGGAGCAGATTTACCTAGTGGCTTTGAAGGTTTAAACTGCCCATGCTGGCAGAAAAGTGCCGTGGCAGGATGGTTTGGGTTGTGCTTGCTCTGGGACTGGTCCCCTGGATCAGGGGCTGCACTGGTCAGGGCACACGATGCAGGGACAGCAACCCGCTGCTGAAGCATTTCAGGGATGGGTTTGCTCATATGCTACCTTACGCACCTAAAGGCTGACTTTTAAGCCAAACCACCTGTGTCCATTTCCTCTGTGGTCAAACTTTTGAGATACCTCCAAAAAATTATAATTTTTCCAAGATGCCTCTTAGCACAGGAAAATATTAATATCATTGGGCTTGAGTGCAACTAAAATAACACCATTTTGTGCTTAACAACTCCATTTTCATGAGAAGGTCATGCGCTGTGGTCTCTCTCCCTTACTCTCCCATTTAATCAGCAACACAAAGAAAGGTAGATTAAATCAGACCTTTGATTACTGTGGATGGGATACTGTAAACAAACAAGTGCAAAGCAGGGCCAAATACTGCTGTGATGCATACACTGCCAAGCAAGAGACATTGGAGATCCAGATGCAGAATTTCGTCAGAGGAGAAGTTAAACACAAGAGGAAACATAAACTAGCTTTAATTGGAACCCTACACAATAAAGGTATTTACATGTGGTCAGTAAGATGTTAATGATATTGTACTTTGGAAGAAAAAGAAAAGAAAAACAGAATAAGAAGCTGAGCACAAGCAAGCCAAACCATCCCAGCCACAGCAGGAATGCCCCTTGTCTGGAAACTGGGAGCCTAGCCAGGACATCAGGGACAAGGAGCTGTCTATGCTGTGTGAATTTGACTTAACCCAGCTGTAAAGCAGTGTGTCCCATACAACCAACATGATCAGGGCTCCTAGGAGTGTTTTCTGTGCTTGCATCTCCAGTTGCTGGTACAGCAGTGAGGTGGAAGGAACCACTTTTGCAGGAGTCATTGCACCTTCTCCTACTGGAGATCCCAAATGAGCAATGCAGACATGATATCAAAAGAGTGTTCCCCTAAAATAAGGTGAAATATAAGCTGCCCCCATGTCAGTTTTTGTTAGATATGAATTGCACCATTGCTCTGTCCTTATCAGACCAGTGCTGGTTAAGAGTCCCAGGGATCTCATCCACCTTTGCCTTAATGTCCAACAGAGCTTTAAGAAGCCTCTTGCAAAATTTTGAGAAAATTTTCTCCACCCACACCTCCTGAGCCCAGGCACTACTTACCCATGCAACACTGCCTCTGCACGCACACTGATTTGTCTGTAGGCATCTTCACTTCAAACTCGAACAGATATTTAGTCCCCAAAAATGACTCACAAACAGAATGAACAAACCACAAATCATCCCATGCTCAGTGTATGGGATGCCTTCACTTCCATTACGTCTACCTGCATGCTCATGAATCAGATCCTAAGAAAACTCTATTGGTGGGGATAAAGTACTTGTAGAGACCTTCAATCTACATTAAATGAATTATATTGAAATATATATTTATGTAACATATAGTATACAGTATATATATATAATAAAATAATTTATATTATATTGTCATGTTATGTTATGTTAATGTTACATTGTGTTATGTTATATTATACCATATTAATAATATGAACTATATAATATATATAATAATATATATTATATTGAAATATATTTATATATCATATAAATGAATTAAGAAACCCCCATCCCGGCTGTACCCAGATGCAGTTCTTGTTTTCCCCGTTCTCCCCGTGACACAGCAGGCAGGTGCAGCAGCAGCAAGGCTCCCTATGCTGGCACTATACACAGCACTGTGGGGCTGAGCAGCCCACCCAGCCACCCGGGGCTCCCCGGCAGTGCTCCATGCACCACCACCTTCACGCCTGCACCCAGCATGTCCTTGGGAGGAGGCGGACGTGTTTCATTTGTCTGCAGGGGGTGCCTCGTTTGAATCACAATCCACCCCGAGACAAGTTTTGTATTCAAAGATTTGCTCACAACTGGATTTTTTTTTTAAGATCTATTATTTGGATCAAGCCAGTCGGTGCTTCTTTAATGTTTCTCCACCACGCTCGGCTGCTGTATCCATTAGTTACACCAAGACAAAAGTATAAATGGATGAGGTAGCAGAAATCATTTTACACAGTCAAATCTTTTTACATAAACATGTTCCCCACACCCAGGTGGATTTGCTCTGAAGATATTAGCCAGCTCCTTTCACAGATGTTTCTGGAAGCTGGAAACTGCGGGTCTCTATAACACCTTTTGAGGAGCAGGTTCATTATTTTTCAAAAAAAAAAAGCCTTATGTTTGTGTCTATATGTGTGTGTCTATGTGAAGGAACAATTTATCTGGATGACTAAAATTCCAATATGAGTTGACAAAGGATTGACTGCTTGTATATTTAAAACCATGACAACCCTGACATTTTATACGCTTTTTTGCTCCAGGCATAAGATAATTTACATTACAATTTTAATATTTTGAGAAATGAAGGCCCGAGAGGTTTTCCTGCTCAATTATTTTGTTCAAAGTATCTTGGAAAAAAAATTGATAGGCTCTGATCATATTTCTTCATGAAGATCAAGCTCCTGTTTTGTAAAGACAATGCAACAAACTTTGTTCTTGACTCCTGGTGCAATTCCCCAATTTCTTAATGACTGGTGGGGCTGGAATGAATATTCCTACCTCGTCTGGCCCAACAGACATGATCTTGATTGGAAGTTCAGCATTTCTGAACAACAGCATGCAGGAGATATGTTTTATGCAGGGCTTGCAGGAGCTGTAACCTCTCTCGGGGTCGGCTTTATTGCAGGTCCCTACAGCAGCAGATGTGATGAGCTTCATTCCCAGGGGTGTCTCTGGCATGACCTCACTCAGTGCACCAGTAAATATATGGCTCAGAAAGAGCTGTTCCACGTAAGTCTTGTGTCAGTTTTTCTCCTTTTTTCTGTGAAACTACAGAGCAGCTGCAAGGGTGCAGCTGGAGGGAACAAGGAGTGCACAGAAAAGAGTTTGCAAGACCTGTTGGATCTTCTTCAAAAATAGGGCTCTGCCTTTCCCTCACAACACAACCACCCCACGTCCTGTAGCACGGGACCACCAGTGGCTGTGCCCACCCTTCCTCCTGGCCCCTGGCAGGAGTGGGGTGCTGGGTTTTTATCTGACCCATTATAGACATTTCTATATATAAAACATACTTCTGGATGCTGAATTGGAGTGCTTAACATCAGCTTGGGATACCTCCATCATGCTCTATGAGCATGGGGTGCAGACATATGCCCATGGGGTTCAGTGGGGCTGGGACCTCGATCACAGCTGCAGTAGTGCAGAGCAGGATGTGGAAACCCTGTCACACCCTGCAGCTTCAGTGCACGTTCAGTGTTGCATTTTAAATTCTTCGTTTGGTTTGTTTTCAATAATCACGACAGATTTCAGGAGGACGGACCTACAGGTTTGCTGCATCTGCTAGAAAGCCTGCAGCGGGCTGTTCTCACTCTGGGTTTGTGTTCTATGTTTCTATAGATAAGGGCGGATGTGAAAACAATGTAAGATGCAGTACCAGAAATAAACATGTATTTAGAAAACACTGCTGGCATTGTGAATGGATACAGGAAAAAAATAGACCCAGCCTAACCTCTTGGAGTGCATTAGTTTTATCTGCTGTGATGCCAGACTCAGAAACCCGCTGAGTGCTAAGGCTTCTGGTTACTTATTAAATTATAAAAGGTCTGAAAAAGGAGTTGAACCGAACATCAGAAAATAGTGCTGAAATAATGGATCAAGGACTTGCTGCACAGGTTCATTTATGATGAAAGCCAAAAGGCAGTGGGCAATTCCGTCGTATGCATGGATCTCAAGAACACCCAAAAAAGGACATTTTTCACCTGGCACTGATGAAAAGGAACGGGAGCAAAGACTGGAATAAAATAATTCTCTAAATAGAAGGCTACAGATGTATTGTGGCTGACAGCAAGAAAGAATTTTCATAGTCTACATCATAAATAGAACAAATGGGGATGCTCCTGCTCCTGACACCCTCCTGTCCCATCCTCCTCTCCTGGGCCACCTCCCAGGTGGGTGCTGCCTTCTGCATCAGCATCACCAGGACTCGGTGTGGAGGGATCAGGTGGGAGGCTGTGTTTGGCACCATTCAACACAGCCAAGTAAAACAAGCATCCCTGAAATGAGCCAGTGACTCAAAAAGCAGTTTGAAACCCCAGTGATACCTACCTCAAGCAACAAAAAGCAGGTGAAATAAAAAATGAAATATTCGAGAAGCACCATGAGTGTACAACCTAGTCAATGTGCTCTGAAGACAGCAGCTCAGTGAGAAAATCCATCACCATCACTTGGGTCTCTGCTGGGGCAAGAGCAGACAAGCAAGTTGAATGGCAGCAGCCAGAAATCACTCGCTGGGAGCCACACACCCTCTGTCCATAGCAGCCTGGTCCCAAACCCAGGGAACTGCACCGCAGCTTTGGGGCTGAGCCATGGAAATGGCAACCACACGTCAGGTGGTGAGATAGGAGCACGGTCCCCAAAAACCCAGGCACACGCTGGATGTGAAGACACGGCAAAAATCCTCTGTGGGCACTGTCATTCCTGAAGTGCTTCCAAAATTATGATCCAAACCTGGAATGCAGCCCAGGCAATTACTGGGGCAGACACCTCGGCGTGGAGATTCCTGCCTGACAGAACCCAAGTGCAAAATAAGCAAGAATAAAAAGAAGTGTGTGTGTGTTAAACAATTACGACTGGAGAGAAAAGTCTGGCATAGGATGTTGAATATAAGCAGAAAGGACACCAAAAAAAAAAAAAAAAAAAAAAAAAAAAAAAAAAAAAGCATAAGGAAAAATAGCAGGAAGGCTGGACCTGTCCTTAACAGAGTCATCTCAGCTGAATGCTGGAAGTGGCATCTGCAGGCCTGAGGTTGCTAAATGTGTCACACTGGTAGCCCAATTTTCCTAGCACCAGAAGAGAGAGTTTACACTGAATACTGAAATAGATCAGCTACCACCGATGGCCTGCAGAGACAATCCAAAGATTTGTCCAACACTGTGACTCAGCATCACTTACAGACACAATTTCTGGCACCAAATCTGACCTGGGCTAAATGTGACCAAGCTCTTGTCCTTGGGGCCCTCTGGTATATATCTATTTATCTGGTGTATATCATATCTATCAACCACAGCAAGGCAGTGGGCACTGCCACGCACAGTGAAATTTTTCCTTTTCCTGCCTCTGTCCCACCTCCTGCTGCGTGGAACACCCTGCTGTGGTCAGGGAGCAAAGTGTGCACATGGAAATATGCAATAAATTCAACAAATTAATTAAGGCACCAGCTTATCTACAGGAAAGCTTCCAAAATGTAGGTGTTCGGCATTCCCTGGGGTGCTGTGCTGAGCAGGATATTTCCCTCCGCCTTTGGAGTGGATGGGGATGGTGGCACGGTCACCCCTGCACAGGGAGAGACCCGAGGGAAATTGGTGGCACTGGAATATGGCCAGGCACTGGTAATATGGAGTAAGAACCCACAGGAAAAAAAAAAAAAAAAAAAAAAAAAGACAGAGAAAGAAAGGATGAAAAAAAATCAGAAGTGAAAAAAAGGAATGCAATTTCAGTGTATTTTCATGCAGTCATTACTCCTGTGGCAAGCTGTGTTGGATCACATGCCACATTTCACAGCTACAAATCGTCCCAGGAGGGACAAAGCACTCTGAGCCCCTCACACTGTCCCCAGAGCAGCCACGTCCACGGCTGGGGTATGTCCCTGCAGCATGACAGCTTGGGATATCTAGCTCAGGTCCTCCTCCTTGGCAAAGCCAAGTTCTTGCAGGGAAGAAGGTCTGGCATAAGCACATCACCTCCAAAAAAATGGAAAAGTCTGGTTTGGGAAGAAATTGGGGAAAAAAAAGTCTCAACAGAATTCTCTATTTTGCTAGCACTGCTTCAAAGGAAAGCACTGCAATGCTGTGCAATAAATAAATAAACAAACAAACAACCAAACAAACAAGTTTGGATATTTTAATATCAGACCTCCAGATTTGTGAGCTTCCCAGGTAAGATCCTTGGAAATGGTCAGGTGCGTGCAGTGTGCTTTGAATTATTTTTTAAACTGTACACGGGAATGGATGTGTGTTTTCCAGAAGTGATAATCACATTGAAGGATGAGCAAGGACTGGATGTAAAAGCCCCATTTTCCAAAACATTGCCCTGGTTATGGAGGTCTCAGAAAGCAGGAGGAAGATGGGAGCTGTCGGAAGACAGGGATATTGCAGGTTTTGGTGGGAAGTCAGGTTGAAAAATGAAAAGGAAACTTCAGGAAAGAGACGAGAAATTATCTTTGTGGGAGCGTGTAGAGCCGCAGCTATCACTGAACGCCTTGTTGGTAACAGAGTTCATCTGGGCTCTGTTCGAAGCCCTTTTTTATTTTCTACACAAATGAGCTAGACCTACACTTCCAGAGCGTTAATTTGCATTTTTATGGGGATGAAGCCATTCTGCATGCCAGTGGGCCTTCTCCAAATAGCGCTCCGGTTACTTTTTAAAAGGCATTTAACATAATGAAGGGTAGATTGCTGAATATTAAGCCACGGAGTTTAGCAAAGGAAATGTCAGAGAGCGTGTTTCATCTAGATGCATTAAAAACGGCAAGCAGCATCACATCCATTCCTTGTCAAACACAACGCGTGCAGCTTGCCGTTCAAATGCCCAGAAGATGCAGCCAGGTTTCCAAATTTCAGCCTTGCAGCACCTGGGTGTGCTGACGTCCTCTCCGAGCAAAAGCTCGCCAGCTCCAGAGACCTCCTCAGAAACAAAAGGGGGTGGTGTTTAGAGAGGGACAGGCAGAAAGGAGGAGAAGGATGGGGACACCGCAGGGCTGAGCGCATGGACTCTCTCAGCAGGTGACTTTTTGGGGAAGAAGCAGCTGGCGCCCACCCTTTGCTCAGACACAGCCTGCAAGGGATAAAGCTGACATCAAACTTAACTATGCAAACCCCGCTGGGAACATTGCAGTCCTACAATGAGGACAGCTCCTTGCCATGCACAGTCCTGGCATCAACGTGCTCCTCCCCTGGCCACAGCCCTGCCTCGGGGAGCAGAAAGTGAGCCCAGGGCCTCCAGAGGTGTTTCGTTCAGGCACCCCCAGTGCACAGCCTGATGTACATCCTTACACGTAATGTGCAGCAATATCTCAGCAAGCTAATTGTCTATAAAACCGGGGACTAGTTCACAGCTTTTATATTTAAATTGCTATTGCTCTTCTAACTTTTGATCTCTTTAAATAAAAAGTAGTTACTAAAGCCCTCGAGAAAAAAAATAAATAGCACACATAAAACGCCCTCACATCTCTATAATGTGAAAAAAAAAAAATGTCTTAAAGGATTGAAAGTCAGTATTCTGGTCAAAATGGGGCACTGAGTTAGTGGGTGACATGAGACAACAGCTTCCCAGTCAAATCCAAACAGACTGATACCCTGAAGGAAAGAGGAAGAAAAAAATAAAACTTATGTTCTTAAACAGAAAATATTTTTAAACCACAGCAAGAAAACGCCTCTGAATACAGATATAACAGATTCCCATGCGTGCACAGCCAGCGAGCCGTGGTACTGAGGATTTCTGCTGCCCAGGCCTCGAGGAGCGGCTCAGTCTGGCACCGCTAACGGGATGCTGGGCGGTGGTGGTGGCGCATGAGGAAGGGCCTGGTGCCCACCTATCCCTTGCAGGAGGCTTTAGGGGAAGGACTTGCCCTTCAGCAGCAAGCAGTGGTGCTGCAGGGGTCCCCACTCTGCTGCACACCCCAGCAGAGCCCAGTGCCTCAGCCCAGCTCAGCATCTCGCTGGCTTTTACCTCCCGATGGCTGGAGACACAGGAATGCGGTTTCTGCACCCATCAGCTCCGGTTTTGAGTACTGCAAATCAGGTGGTCGCATCTTCCTCAGTGCTCTCAAATATATTTCCAATGATTTCAGCAGAACTGCTCCAGGTTTACTCCAGGAGACAAAGCCCAAACCAACTGGCTCCTATTTCTGCCACGTACTCCATCAGGATTTCAAACCTGGTGAACAAAAGGAGGATGGGCTGAACGAAAGGCAACCAGGTGCTGCCTGCCAGAGCTGCAAGTGACAGCAGGGGATGGGATTTGGTGGCCAAATATTGGCTGCAGAAGCACCTTCAGAGGGTGCAGAGCAGACTGGCACGGGCAATAGGGTTTGATCAGTTCACCCGTGCCAGAGCACGCCAAAACGCCTCCAGCAAACAGGCTGTAATAACCACGTACGGCTCCGTTCTTCTCAATTAGCATTGCAGATGATTCTGCACAGAGTTAAGCTGGGCAACACCTGCTTCTGGTAAGTGCTGGAGGAGCACGAGTGCCTCGCAGGGAGAAACCCAGCCCTTGTAGAGGGATGGGATGGGGTCTGCAAAACCCGCAGGTTAGCAGGTACCCAGTGGCTGCTGCTGGTGCCAGGGATCAGCATCCTCCTCTAGGCAGGCCTTATAAAGAAAGGCTGAGCTCTTATAAAGTTGCCAGGAAGTTTTTTTTGCAGAGGTTTTCTTACTGTTCTTGCTTTGGTTTGGTTATTAGTGAATTGCAGAATTTGGACTGCTGCACAAGGCAGGTTTGGGAGGGGTGAGGAGGGTGCCAGCAGGAGCCAGGCAGGGATCAAGCTTCGAGGCTGACTCAGCGCCCCAAAACACAGAGCTCACTGCACCAAGCACACGTCAGCAGCAAAACAGGTGAGTTCCCTGCAGTTTGCACTGGGTTTTCTGCAACAGGGGCTCGGATCCACGACTCAGCAGAGCAGCTCTGGGCCAAGTGCTCAATGTCCAGCTGGGCAGCAGGCGCAGACGTGCAATGCCGAGGTGAAAAGTGATGCTCAGTGTATATAGTAGGGGTGAAAAGCTTACTGGATGTAATTTGATGAGCTTTGAACTTCCACTTCTGTGAAATACAGGAAATTTGTAGTGAACAGAGCAGACTGGTGGACAAAGTCCATCTCAGGCTGCTCAAAGCAGCAAGCACATGGTGGTGTTGTGGCTCTGCCTGGTGGCCCTTCCCACAGCCTGGCTCACCCTAAATTCTGCTCACACCAAATCTCTTTAAAGAAAAGCCTGATCAGGATCGCTGGCCATGCAGCAGGCTGTGGCACAGCACAGGAACCCAGGCTGGCCAAGGGATGGAGAGGAAGGCAGCAGCCTGGTGAAGGGTGTCTGCTTAAGGTGCGCCCTCCCTACAGCCCCGATCCCAGTCAGTGCCTGGAGAGCAGGAGGAGAAGTGATGCACAGTGTTAACATCAGGCACCAGCAAGCCATGGGAAGCTCCCCAGCCACCAGCAGCAGAGCTCTGAGAGCTGCAGGAGGATGGGGACCGAGGCTTTCCAGGACGATGCCACCACGAAGGAGCCAGGGCACTGCCAAAGCACCGCAGAGCGCTGCCTCTCCCCGCATTTTGGCATGCCGCTCATCTGGTTCTTCCTCCCACTGCAGATCAATGAGCACTGTGTTTGCTGCTCTGATGTGTTAATTTCTAGAAAACAGACCCAAGCCCGTTTAATTGAAACTCCAGACTTGGTGGATAACTTCTCCACGAGAACAGAGGAAGGAACGGGAACAAAACAGGAAGCTTCTGGGGGCCCAAAGGTTGTTTGTTTATCTTTGAACTTTGTGCCAAAACAACAAAACACAATTATCCTAATTTCTGCATGCAATTTCCAGCATTGTAAATCCTTTATGTAAGAATACATCAAAACCCTTCTGCCTGCCAATCCCCTCTGTTGCTAAGGAACAGGCAGGCAGAAACCCTGAGCTGGGAGACTTGAAAGTCCTCATTAAAAGGCTTTGTGCATCACTACCAGTAAAATGCTAATTCGGTAAGGCTGATTGATACCCCCGTGTTATCAAGTTCCAGCAAGGAGGGAGCCGCTCGGGCTCACCTTCAGTCACTGTTGTTAACAGGAAAAAAAAAAAAAAAAAGAAAGAAAAAAAAAAAAAAAAGGTTCTCACTTAAGCAACTGGAAGCATTTGAAACCTAAAAAGCAAGCAAAGATCTCAAGTTCTTTGTACCTCATTTCTGCCCATCGTGCATGAGGCTTGGGCAATTATTTACATACACTTTAAATTCACTTAGCAATCCAGGCTGCATCACTTAATTAAAATGTTTCCAGTCGTATAATCATAGGACATCCTTTTAAGCATCCTAGCAGGCTGATCGGCACTGACTCGGAAGGAAAGCTGCTGATCCGGACAGAAACTTTCCGCCAAGCCCTCATCTCCTTCCTCCAGGACTCCCAGTCTCAACTGGGGTGTAAATTAATGCTCTCCAGCCATTATTAACTTTCATTTCAGTCTCCCATCTCTCTCATAGCTCCTGGAACAGGGCTCTGCAAGCACTGTCGGTATTGTCATGTTCTAGGAAGCAATATTTTAGCCTCTCTGCCAAACCTCAGTCTCCATTTTAAACCTAGACTACAGACTTGAATTGCTGTGCTTTTAAATCAAAAAAAAATACACATGCATCAAGGAAATACTATTTAAAATCAATCACTTTGCACTGCTGATTAGGGGGGAGCAGGACCAGCCTCTCCGTGCGTACCTAAGGAAAAGAAAATTTATCCTGAGTACTTCTGTAAGGAACCTTTTTCCACTTGAAAAATAAGGAGCAGCTGTTTTTGCATCTGTTTGGAAACCACGGCTACCTGTTCTCCACTGCCCAGGCTGGGGGTGAGCATGGCAAGCCCTGCCCGTGCCACCGCCCCACCATGTGCTGTTGGTGACATCTCAGTCCCAGCCTTGGAGACACTCCTGAGCTTTGCAATGCCACCAAACAGGAGCAGCATTGACTTCCCAACAGACTTTGTAAATGCCTTAACTTCCTTTTTAAAGCAGAAAACTGTTGTTGCTGGGAAAACACAGGGAATACAGAGGAACTCAATTAGGTCCATGTTTAAAACCAAGGGACACATTTTCAAATACACCAGCTCCTCAAATGCTTCCCAGTAACAGCCCGTGGTTTGCGGACGGAGCTTGTTAACAAGTGGGGCTTTCACCACTGCTGTGTGGTGTGGAAGACATTCAGGTGTGGGGTGCCAAAACCACTTCGGGGTCGCATGGCACAGGACAGTGCCCATCACCCCATCTCTTGAGACAAGGAGTCACCATCATCCTGCAGCCCCCCAGAAGCAGCGGCAGCAAATCAATGCCAGACGATGTGCCACTGGTCATCCACTTATTAATCCATAAATCTTAATTAGGAGGATAACACTGCTGTTTAAACGAAGCTACAACAAGACGGTTAATGCACAGAGAGGTTAGAAAGGACTGACCCAGAAATGAATTCCCAACAGAGCAGCCTCATTTTCACACCAACATTAAAAGGAGGGACGTGGTGGGGGAGGAAACCAGCACATCCTGGGAGCTCAGAGACATTTTTACACTGATGGCATAAAGAATTTCACCAAAACACCACCAAACAATCCATAATTCTTTGTCATGCGCCTAGCATTTTTTGAACTCAGCTCAATTGAAGCCATGATTTGGGAGGGGGATTGCTGACTGCCAGCTGGAGCTGAGAAGTGAGGCGGTGCCACCATGTCCTGGGGCACGCCAGGGACCTTCCTGATGCAGGAAGGCAGACCTGTGGCAAAGCTGCTGGAAAACACTTCTCACAGCTTCACCTGGGGAGTCTTCTGGTGAGCTTTTCACCACTTGGCCTACAGCAGATGAAGCCAATTCACGGTTCCCAGTCTGGGTAATGAGAGGACACACGTCTGACTTCTCTCCCTTCCCAGCCTCACACAGAGGAGCATGACTTGAGTTATGAGCACAGCCCTGCCACGAGGCAGTGTGTGCTTTGTTTTCATATAAACAGCTGTGCCAGGCTCTGGCCAGCAGCTGGGATGGGAGAACTTTCCTGGAGGACACACAGGGTGACCCTGCACCCTCCTCCCTGCATGCCTGCACACAGCCCAGCATGGGCTGCCCCTGCACCCATTGCTATCCTACTTCTTCCAGCCCCAGATCATGTTAAAAGGAGATGGCAGAAATCAGAAAAGGAGAAAACATTCGCAGAAATCCCAAGCCCAGCAGCCTCTCCCTTCCCAGCAGTGGCACCGCGCTGCAGAGGTGCCCAGCCGATGTCCCAACCTCCTCAACCCAAAACCCCACAGCAGAGGGTAAGGAACCTTGTTCCCATACTGCCTGCCATCACACGGCTCCAAACTGTTAAGGTTTATTAATATTGCTATTTACTCTGGATTTTTCCATCATCGGTTCATGCAAAAAGATTAATATTTACCTTGGTGTAAAACCCAGAAAGCTGTTGACACAGCTCTTAATGCACAGCAATAGTTCAGCTGGGAGCTCTGGTCTCGGGTGCTGTGCATATATGTCTGGGCTGTTCTCCATACAAGCAGTGACAGTCATTTGAGAGGAACAATAAAAAAAAGGAGAGGCAAATATTACCAGCCAGTGTAGTCATCTGCCAGAGCTGCAAGTGCCACAGAGCAAATTGTTTGTTAGCAGCACACACAAAAGGGGGGGTTATCTGAGGCAATTAAACAACAGAAGTCGTGCAGCTTGGGGCCTCAAAATATGTTTAATTAACTGTTTTTATAAGGATAAGGAAAAATCAGGTCAAGCAAACATAGGCATAATTCAGAACCGTTGCCAGATTTCTGGAGTTTCTCACTGTCCTGCTTTCTGGCAGCTTAGACTTTCTGAACAGTTCTTGGGGTTTGGGGTCATGGGGAGAGAATGAAGGAGCTCAACTCCTTTTGTTGTCCTTAAAGTAATATGTGGTTTTGAAAACACTGTTTGAAGCAAAAAAGTTGGAAAGCAGCAGGAATTTGTCCACTTGGTAAGTTTTCATGGACTCTCAGGACCTGGCAAGAGCCCTCCCAGGACCCTGCATGGGGCAGACATCTCGCAGACAGCTCCCTGGGGTCTTCACTGGGGAGATTTCTGCCCTGGGAAAGCCACTGCCAGATCTCTCAACCTGCAGTTGTGCCAAGCTGCACCTTTCAGGGAGCCAGTGTGCATCCCAGTTTGATTTTTAAGGCTCCAGGTGATGATGCTTGTATCACTTCCCCTATAAAGTGATATGTTTAATTACTCTCACTTTTTAACAGTTGCCTCTTAAAGCCAGGCTCATTTTATCTATAGCTATCAATAATCAGGTTCATTTTATCCATATCTATCGATAACTTTCAGCCTCCACCTACTGGAGTGTGCCACGTCCCTCCTGTCTAAATGAAGGAGCAACTGTGTTAGAAGTGAAGCTGCAATACAACGCCACCAGGTGTATAACCCTGCTGATGAAGCTGTTGCACTTTGCCACATTATTTCCCTTCACAATGGCACTGGGAAGCCCTTGTACTCAGCAAGGAAATGTGAGCACTTGAAGCTGCAGAGCAGTTCATGCACTAGCACCCCATAAATATATGAAAAATACATGAATATAAACCAAATTTAGTGTGCTAATCCAAACAGGGACAATTCAGTCTAACAAAAATACAGTGATTGGTCCAAACTTCCACCAAAAAAAAAGTCTTTGGCCATCAAGGGGCTGCCTTATAAATGTTGAAGCCCAGTTATCTGTAGGTCCCCACAGCTATCTACCCTCCCTGCCTCAGCTGAAAACAAAATCATATGGCAGAGTATAAAATGTGAATGTTATAAGGAGATTACACATACCTATTAACCAGTCCAAAACCCCAGGGAATAAACGTCTGCCTGTCCCCTAGTCACAGTGACCCTGACTGAATCGGATCCAAAGACTAAAACTGGCTGATGCACAAGGTCTTGAGGGACTGTGCCCCCTCCCACACCCCAAACTGAGTTCAGCTCTCACCATTATCAGCACCTTTCTTTCTTCTATACCCTAGAGAAAAAAAATCCTGTCATCCCAACCAGACCCAACCATCAGATCTGAATTCCCTTTGCATTTCCCTCCCTAAGTCAGCTCTGTGAACCTAGGAATTAAGAAACAGACTTTGGGAAAGAAATACAAAAGTTTCAAAAAAGCCATATAGTTTCACTAAAAGGGGGTGGGAGGGATTCAATATTCTGACCCTAATCCTTGCTCGTACCTCTTTTCCTCAGGAGCAGAGTCACGGGGCTGATCCTAGCCTGCACAACCAAGCTGGACCCCTCAAGGTTCCCCCAGCCTCACTGGAGCCCTTCCAGCATTTACTGGTGTTTCAGAGCAGTTAGGGAAGTTTGCAAAAATTAATGTCACAGGAAGATAATACTTCACCTCATGTGAGTATCTTGGCTTCAAAGCCAAACCATATATAACACAGTCCCCATAAATGGATCCTCTGGTTTTAAATCCAGGTACTGTAAAACCAAGAGCTGCATGGGGATGAAGTTACTTTACAGCACTGGCTGAATAAAAGTTTCAGAAGGGGTTTGGCTATATCTAAAGTCTGCCTGACACTCTTTGTGGAAGAGAAATTATGGCAGCAGCCACAGAAGCTGCTCATGATGCATTTTCATACTGAGTTAAATAGCAAATTAACATTTCCCCACTTTTCAGAAATTTAGCCTGCTGCTGTAGTCAGTCTTGCTTCAACTGTAAAGCAGACTCAGGCATTTATTTTCTTCCAGTGCAATATATATTTCAGTTTTCCTACTTGAATAGTTACGTATCTCAATAGTAAAACTCAGGGAATTTATGGTTTATTTTAAAAGCCCATGTAGAATAAGGCAACAGTCCAGAGCCACAAAGCTTTATTTAGCTAGCTATAGCTTTATTTCCTAGCTATTAAGAAGTCATTCATTACACTCAGCATTATTCTAACATATAGATTTTTCACTAACCTATTCGCAAAGTCACTCTGAAGCCTGAATTTCAAGATGAATTCAAGCAATGAGAAAAAGATGCTTCTCCAGCAGTCACGCAACATATCTCAGAAATGCCCTAGGATTGTATTGCATTTCTCAGGAACCCTGTTCCTCACCCAGCTATGAGTGGTCATGACTTAGGAAGCCTAAAACCCCATTTTCCAGCTGGAGCAGCTTATAGGAGGAAAACAGTCTGGGGAGCACTGAGGATCTGAGGATGGTGGCTGTGTGCAGCAAGACCTGGGTGCTCATGGGTTGGGTTTGCTCTTGGAAAAGCAATATAAAATGAAATGACCTGCACCCAGAGGTGGGCAGCCTTCAAAGATACCTGAGCAGCTTCCTAGAGAGTGTAACTCCTCTTTGCTACAAGTTCAGCAGAGGTTACTGCCGACATGCAGAGAAGTGTGATTATTTAGCAATTGCAAGCATTTTTCACCCTCAGCACTATTTATCAGTGTCATCTTCTTAATCCTCGTGGCATAAATATTCCCGGTTTATTCATGGGAAGCTGACACAGTGCAGTTGTGAACAGGCTCTGTGTGAAGCAGAGTCTGGAGGAGCACCAGCACCAACCCCTGGCTGCACTGATTCCCCGGGGGCTGACTTTTGCTTTGCTTGTGACTTAGGAAACAGTCACTTGAGAACACAGAAAGGGAAGAAACTGGGAGTGGGGGGATCAACATTCTGTCTCAGGTTTTCATTTTCAGCCTGAATATTTTTATCAGCTTCGCTAAAACCCTTTTGTCCAACTTTAACTGTATCAAAATGTGACATCTATCAGCTATCAAGCCTCATAAACCACTGTTAGAGCATACCCTATGGAAAATCCCAGCCTTTGCTAACTTACAAGCCCTCCCAACCTTTCATAAACCTTCTCTCAGGTACACAGGTAAGGCCACGTAGCCAAAAGAGACATCATCCTGCAAAGGACAGCATCTCCCCTCTTGCAGGACATTCAGCAGGGCTCCCGAATAAAAAGAGGAAAATCACATCAGAATAAGGCTACAGTGATTTTAACAGGGCTATAAAGGGACACTGTTCGGAGCCTTAATCACCGCACCATGAGTCAGAGCACTGTCTTTAATCTGAGTTTAAGTGTCTATAGCTTGATATATCTCTTAGCGAGCATGCCAAGTGAGTGACCACACAAAAGCAGCCCTGAGCTTATGGTTGTCTTACGGTGAGGTTCAGCAGGAGCAGAGAAGAAATTTGAATCTTATTATGCAAGATGAGTATTCATCATATTAAATTTAGTATTAAAGAAAGAACTCAATAATATTCTCACAGGCTGGCTTTCAGGTTGGCTAGTTAATGGATTATTAGATGTTTTTTATAGCTAGTGAAAGATCTGCCAAAAGCATGTGGATTGTTACATCTGCACAAGATGAATGTTTAGTGTCAGTTAAGCTTTCATATAGATTATGTAAGATGTAAACCCTTGGGTAATACACAATTAGACATGTTAGCACAAAAAAAAATAAAAATAAATAAAAATAAAATCTATTTCTCCCAATAATAGCTATAAATTCCCAATATTTAAAAGCACCATCACATGTGGGGCAATAACTGCCCTGTTTACACATTCCCAAATGAACATTTCCACCTTAAAGCTCCTGAGCTGGGCCCCAAAGGCTGCAGATGCATACCAACAGCAAAGCACTACCAGCCCAGCTGAACTAATGCATTTGTCTCCTGAAATTTGGCATGAAAATGGATCATTGATGTAAGAGGGAGAGACAGGAAAATTACAGGTTTTCAATGACACTTTTCACAATGGCTTTCTAATCCACCATGCAGTCTTTTCAGCCCGAAAGCCGTAAAGTCCATTTAGCTGGAATGGGAGCATTAAATCCTTAATTTTACAGGGAAGCTGTGATCGGATCAAAATATCATGTTTGAACAGAACTTTTAAATTATGTACTTGAACTGGTCGATTTGTTTAATAAAGGTTGCTCAGCACCGAGAACACAGGTTTGGAGACGTGATGAAGGTGAATTTCTGCCAGCGGTGCAGAGTGGGCTGCTGCCGAGCATCCCATGAGCCATCGGCTGCAGGAAACTCACGCTTATTAAAATGGCTCAAGTGACACACTAATTACTTAGGCAAACTTGAAGAGCAAGCCAGCATGCTGAGGCTGGTGATAGTCCCCACACCTTGCCCATGTGGCAAGCACATGTCCCATAGCTGTGCACCCCACAGTCACACACCGTGCAAGCCCACGTTCCCCAAATCCAGCAGGTTCCACAGCAAACATGCAGCCATTGTGATCCCATTTCACCCCGGTTTTATTCCATATTTCTGCATCCCAAAATTGGGATGTCCAGACCCACACAGTTCAGGAGTTAGTTTTCACGTTTTCCAAAGGGGAGTGAACTGTACAGTCTCGGTAGTGCAGAAGTTCAGGGAAAACGTGGGTTTGTTTTTCACCCTTTGTTCTTCTCCTCTTTAATCCATTTTGCACCTCCTTTCAGGACCACATGACCCACATGTTCAGTAACGTACCCAGAAGACCAAATTACCAGCTATGCACAAAAAAGCAGCAGGCTACCAAGCAGTAGGTGGAAAATTATTCATCAAAAGTAGCTGGCAGTTGCTTTCAAATAACAAATGAGCACGCGCAAGTTATCAAACCTGGGAGGCAGCTGTTTCCAAAAAACAAAAGAGCATGCAGAAGTTCACTGATCAGAAAGGACCCTGGGAAACCACTGCAATAAGTCATTCAAATGCATACAAGGGTTGCTCAGTGTTATTAAGTGCGTGCAGTATGCAGCATATCCAGCCAGCACAAGCTCCAACATCACTACCACGCTATGGGTAATTTAAAGACTTTTCTCACTTTCAATCTTATGCAGTGGTTCAGAGCCCCCGTGTTTGTGCTTTTGAGCCAGATTCATTCAATGCGGAGTGATTTACTGAGCTTAGCCACTGAGACAGTAATTCAGGATCTCAGAGCAGCAGTGCATGTCATGCCGTGTGATGTGTCCAGGAATGTGAGTGTGAAGCAAAAGAGGGCTACAAAGCCCAGGTGTCTGCATCTGCTTTGGGACAGAATTCCTGTTCAGCCAACTCTGTGCAAAGCACTAGGTCCTCAGGCACCAAAGAGATGGCTTAGTACAAGCACTACATGGCAGAAGGAAAGAAAACCCTTCTTGGGGGACTTCTTTAAAGACCATATTGAAGATTAATCCATCCTTTTTCAAGGGAGAAGAGAAATGGATTCCCTGGACCTGAAGATTTAGCTTTCCTTCCACACAGCCAGGCAAAAGCTTTATTTAAGCAATAAAACATGGCAAGTGTTTGTGCCTTTAGCACTTAATCCATCACTTAGGGGAACCTCTTCCCTGTAAAGACCAGCTCTGAACCTCCCCAGAAAGCAGCACCGGATAAGCAACATTCATACTCAAAAGGTTTCATCTGCATGCAATGGGACCCTTTTCCTGGGGAGAGCTAAATGAAGCTTTGAATCAAATGCAATCCCTGTGCCCAAAAATGGCTAAGAGCATTTAAAGACAAAAATAACATTTATAAAGTTAAAACAAATAAATAAATAAACCTATACAAATGACTCCTGCTTGTCTGGACTTTAACAGAGAGCTGCTGTCATGGTGTTCATTTGTTTCCTTGCTTCCAGAGGAGAACAAGGTAGGTTAGAGACACAAAGTGGAGGTGACTGTTGAGACTGAACAGCAGGAAAACAATTTCCTATCCTTCCAAACCTTCCTAAACATAACCCTTGAGATCTCCCTTCAGCTGCCGTTCACGTCGATGTGATGCAGGAAGGTTGGAGAGCAGCAACCCGACAGAGAGAAACGTGCAGCAGGGACCTGCTCTTCTCTTCCAGGTCGATGACTTCTCTTCTAGGAGCACATCTCCCCATGTACAGCTTGGACATGGGAGGCAGCTGGGTGCACATTTCTCCAGTTCTCTGTTGTTGTTTATAGCTGGGGCCACCACGAGCCAGCTGTGAGCCCCCAGAGCTGAGGTTTAGGGGAAATGAAGGATCCCCATGGCACTCCCTGGTGAGGACTGATGTCCAGGACTGTGGTTCTGGGACCTCTCCTGATCAAGGGCAATGATGGAGTCCCAAATTTCCTTCCATGCTTTCTAACTTTCCCGTGTTCAAGGTAAGCTGCACCAACATGAAGCTTCCCAGTGATTCCCCCCAGTGCCCAGAGCAACTGTACCTCTAGTAAAAGGAAAAAGTAGCTGCCTTCCCTTCTCCCAAGTGGAGAAAAATCACCCTATTTCTGCTGCAGTAGAGACCAGGACCTCTGAATTATCCTACAGCAGCAGAACAATTAGCTAAACCAACACAGGCAGCAGGAGGTTTGTCATATTACAAACATCGCTCCAACAGCTAATGAAATGACTGTAAATGCAAATTTTTTCCACGATCTGAAAACTACAGCTGCATGAACCCATACAGAGAGAACCTATATATAAATGGCCTGAAGCAGATCAATAATGCAAGCATTTGCCTACTAACAGAGCATAAACATAAATATATATGTATATACACATAAAATATTGAAATATGCAAACTGGGACAATCTGAGAAAGCTATTAAGAGGCAAAGAGTTCATCCAGCCCTATTTCTGACCTTCCTTCTCTGCCTATCAGCCAGAGAAACCTGCACAGTCATGCAGGAAAGGGCTGTATCCAGGTTAAAAGCAAGGGCTTGTCTACACAAAGGAGCCATCCCAAAACAGCAAGGATATAAAACCAAAGCACAAAATTATTGCGGCTCATTTTGCCAAGCAACAGGCTAATGCCTCCCCGCCCGCGCGGCACGCAGACGTGTTATGCGTTACCTGGGATTAGTCACTGCAAGCAGAGCGGGAGCGCTGTGCTCGGATGTAGTACATTACCCAAGACTGATGGAAGACAATTCCCTGTCCTGAATGTGTTGATGGCCTAATATGTCACACAAGCTCTCCTTCCGAGCAGCCTCGTGGAGTTTCCCTTAGCCGAGCTGACACATCCATAATGGCCCTGTTCTGCTAGAAAAGCCATCAGAGGAAGGAGATCGAGCCCGGGGTGTTTTACAGCCAGCAGAAGGCGAAGCCACAGCTCAGTTACACCAGGTGTGATGAGCTATTGCCTCTCCCTGGATCCTCCAGCCCTGCTCACGCTAGCAGGATCCACAAAATTAGAGGGGATTTCACTATGTTCTGCACTATAAATTGTATTTCGCATACTTCTACATTGCTGTCCCAACAATCCAGCTCAGGATGTCCCCTCCTCTACACTTATGACAGTTCAGGTGCTGCGGCTGTGCTGTGGGAGCCAGCCTACGTGACTGCCCTACACTCGGGGTCTTTTCTTCAAAGCTGTGACCTTGCTGGCCAGCCCAGCCCTTCTGCAGGACCTTGCATTTCTCCTTAAAAAGGATTGGCCTGTTTTTCAGATCATTTCTCTGATTTTCCTTATCCATATAGTCTATCCCCATACAGTCTATCCCTATATATATCCCTATAACCTATGCCTCTAGCGTAGGTTTGTAATGCATGGAGTTAAGCCTTTCTATTTCTTCATCTTGCTTCAAAATCTCACAGAGCTACCAGACCCAGGAGAGACCTCTTGGGACCTCAAGTTACTACACTTACCCCATTTGATATGAAACATCACTAAGGAAACTGAGGACACACTTTGAGGCAATTTCACCCACCTCAAAACTAGCTTTGCCCCAGTGTCTGTTGCAAGACTTCTTCAATCTTTCTAAATATCAAAGTTTTTAATACCTTCAGAATACAACACAGAGGGAAAAGGCTGTGCCCCCCACCTCCTCACCCCATCAATCTAGTTTTCTTTCATCAAAAATATGATCTGTTCTTATTTAAAATGACTTTGACATGAAATGTTTATTTTCTCTCAATGTGCTGCCTTCAAAAGCTTTAAAAACACATTTTCCACTTTTATTACATTTCCTCCCTTCATAATTCCCACAGAGATGGAAAATACCCAGGATTAGCACTTTCCTGGCTGTTTGTGTGGGAGGAGAGGGTCTGCATAAACCCATGAAACCTCCTCGGCAGCAGGATGGGGAGATCACACTCGAGTAAATTTGGCCCTGGGGCCACAGCAGGAGGAAAGCTGAGGAGCTGAAGGATTGTTCTTCCTCCCAGCCCCCAGGTACTCCAGTCCTGTGCAGGTATCCGTGCTGATCCCAGCTGCAGAGCTCAGAAACCAAAGGAAAAAGTGCTCAGGTTATGAAACCACAGAGCTCCTAAAGATAAAACAACCAGCTCTAAGTCTGCCCAGGGGGCAAACAAAATTACTGCATTCAGCTAAGAGCAGAGGCCACTTCTCTCCTAGGAGGATGTGTTTGCTGTGCTCCCCTGAGCTTCCCCAGAACAAAAAGCCTCCACCATGAGCCAGCAGGGCCAAAAAGTGAAGAGGAGGACCAAAGCCAGCCGAGGTCTGTCCTTGCTGCACTCTCCTCCACCCTTCCCCACTTGCTCTCTTTTATCTATGACATGGTCTTGCAGCACAGAAAATGAATTTAGTGCCATGACAGAAAATGCTATTTATTAATTTCTACATCTGTGCTCCTATCATATTGAGTTACTTATTTTTAGGACACTTCTGATTCTCCTACAGGGCAGGTAGATTATTATTATCTCCATACATAATTGCAGCAAATGCTCATTCATCAATACAATGCTGGACAGAAATTTCTTGATGAAGCCCTGTTTTAGATGGCACCTGGGATTCTGAATGACGATGGGACAAACCTAATTAACCCCTTAGCTAGCAGAACCTACATGCTTTAAAACTGAAAATCACTTTTTTATATAAGACCATTTTAATGATGGAAGCTTGCAAGTTGTCATGAAAGACCCAAACACAACCCTCAAGTCCACATCTTGATGCCTTTGTAGGAAGCAAAGCTTGGCATACACATTTACTATTTTTAAGTCAGAGAGTTTCCCCATGCTGCTAGAAAATACCAAATGGGGTAGGTTTGAACTTGAGAGCTATCTGATGATGGTAAAAACACACACAGGAGTCTTATGTTGCTTTTATAAAAGTATGGGATGTCTGGAAGCGCTGTGTGTGTCACATGCAACCAGAGATTTTGGGGCCACAGCAGTAACAGAGCAGAGGCTGAAGTTCCTACAGCAGGCACACATTTGAGGTTTATCCCCTCTTTCCCTCTTTGTTTCCACATTAGTGCACGCTGGCTGTTGCTGCTTGTCCTCCCCACACACGGCTGGCCCCCAGTTCACATCCAAATCCCCACCAATGCTCCTGGACAGGTCTTGACCTTGCCTACCACTGCCCAGGCTCCTTCCGGACATCCCAGGGATGCTCCAGGCCACAATACCTTCAATATACCAAATCCATTTGGGTTTGTGGCCAAGACAAGGAGCATTTTCACCCCAGTCTGCATTGTACAAAGAAAGTTCTGCACCCATTTTGCATGCTGAAGGCAGACACCCCAGCCAACCTGTGCAAGCTTGCACAAGAAGTCTGCGACAACCAGGCTCCGTGCTTAGCCCTGACAGCTGCCTCCTGCTTTTACCACAGGATGGCCCACCTTCTCCAGGGGAAAGTACACAATAAACACAGGTTTCTTTCAAAACCAAAGACCTTTTGCCTCAGTCATTTAACAAACTGGCAGCTAACTGCAGTCACACACATCAGGGCGTAAGTGGTTTACTGTTGTCACAGCTGGTTTTCAGCAAACAAAGTACACTTTATTATAGCCAAAAAGGAAAATGAAGCTGTGTTAGAAAAGCAACCAAATGTTTGCTTGATTTTCTTTAAAGAATAGTCGTCGTGGCCAAGCAGTAATTTCTTATCCAGCTAATGATCCCTATTTTTGGACACAGGCTTGCCTGTCTCCTTTCAGATGCAGACAGGATTTAACTTGCAGCAGAGCAAAAGTCCAATTGCCACTTTAGAGCTGCTATTAAAAAGGGATATGTATTCCAACACAGTGTCAGCCACTTAGTAAAGTTGTGCTGCATTTTGTACGAGCAGAGTTTCACAGTGGTTCATGTTCAGCTGTGCTATAGGCAGCATTGAGATGCTTGGGCCATACACAGAGACTCTCCAGTCACATCGATAGCAGTGCTAAATCAACCACAAAGAAGGCAAAAAAAAAAGATGTAAGTGTTAGGAATAAGAGTTCGGAATCAGTAACAAAAGCAAACAGGCTCATGGATTTGAGGCATATTTCTGAGGATTTGATAAATTGACTATAATGAGGGGGAGACTGGGACACGGGGAGGAAAGGGAAGAAACCACATCTGTGGAAGAATTAAATTGCCAGTGCAGGACCCAGAGACAGACTAGAACTGCTCAGACATGTTGTCCCCATCTGGACACTGACAGAGCTGCTGGTTGGGGTGGTGAAGGCAAGCACAACTTTGGAGCACAGAGAGCAATGGCACTGCAAGGAGATGAGTCTGAATTCACCCACATAGCACAAACAAGCCCAAGTTCAGAGCATATGCATCAGTTCCCAACTAGAGCAGTAGGAACTGGAGTTTTATGCAGTTTACTCTTTTGACACAATCACACAATGATTCATTTAGTGTGCATTACCTAATACAAATTACTGCAAAGCTCTGATTCATTGATCTAGACAAAGAAATGAAAGAGCTCAGCCGTAGGAAGAGATGTACAGTCATTTGTCCTCTGCAGAGCAGTGACATTAGTGTACCCATTAGGTATAGATGTAGAAAATAAAAGTGATGGACAGACGAGGGTGAAGAAAGAGCTCCAAGCAACACATTAATTGCAAGCCCTAGCAAAATACAGGTCATTGTTAGTGCACAAAAGCTATCAATCTAGAGAAGCTGGTATAAATCAATGTTGTGTCATTGATTTCAATGGAGATGTGGCATCTCTGGCCAGCTGGCTGAGAGCATGGAGATTCTGCACCTTTCAGAGGTCTTCTTCAGCTAACAAAACAGGGTAAGCAGAGAAGAAGTAAAAGTACTTTGCCCAGATCCCAAACTCAGCCGCAAGCCTGAGCCTGGCAGCAGCACCACATCTTAACCGAGGTAAGTCTTCAGGACCAGAGCAAGAAAACAGGGAGCTCCAGGGGAGCAGGGGAGAGCAGCCAGTACCTAGTGCTGGACCTCTGAAATGCCAGTGTCCATACCTCTCGAATGAAATGGAGTTGGAATAAGAAAGGTATTAGAAAGCCTGTGATGTTTCTCGTTCTGCAGAACAGGAACCCTCCCTACCTTGCCTCTGCAGAACGTGTGATTCATCACCAACGTGTTTTTTCTACCTTCATACCCTCTTGTATTTCCAAAAAATAATGTTTTCATGCAACCTTTACAATTTTAGTCAGAGTGGAAACTTCACAAAGGCCACCCCAAAGGCTGTTAACAAAGGTTCGAGAAAGAAAAGGATAGACTCCCTTGTCAGAGGGCCTGGCTGTTTGCTCCTGTTTTCTCCTAAGACGCATAGAGCTGTCAGGACTGTGACCTTCTCAACAGGCTGGTGATTCCTAACGACTGCAGTGTGAGCAGCAAAGCTGAAGGAGTGATGGATAAGCCGTGTCACAGATTTTAAAGTGTTCTTCATTTTTATTGGAGGACGGGGGTCAGATCAATACACCTCTGTAGTCCATTCTCCTCGTGATTTCAAAGGGTTTCAATTGAAACTCACAACAGACAGCTGTAAAAGCACAAGCTAAATACACTTGGAGAAACAGTTTACTTACCCACACACTCATGGAAGCCAAGTACCAAAATAAGGTGTCACAGTGATGGAGTGTGTGCAAGACAGTTTTCATTCGCCTTGAAGAACGCCCTTCAGAAAAGCACTAATACTCCCATGATCACTGAAGTTGAGCACTTCTGTTTCTCTTGGCCTTCTCTCCGTGTTAGGAAATAACTATGAAAAACAACCCAAGCAAGGGAGCTAATAATTATACCATTGCAGGGTATTGATTGTTTGTACCTGTGGAAGGAACCACAATAAGCTGCAGCAGCTCTCTGAATGAGGTACTGCTTAGGTCTTAGGAGAGGAGCCGGCTGGGGTTTCCATGTCCTTCTCCACATTCTCAGGAAATGATGCATCAGAAGTTAGTGAAACACTGCTGTAAGTTAATAACAGGGTCTTCTCCACACCCCACAACTGTCTCGTTCTACTCAATAAAGAAAAAGAGCAGAAAATATAAGGACAAAAACAGCAGCTGTCAGATGTTCCTGAGACACCATAATTATGAAAATATTATTTCGTGTTTTGCAATAGTATTTTCCACAAGAGAGACACTTGCTCAGAGCTTTAAAGTCTCATCATATTACAAGAATTTGTGATCATGATGCACTCCAGTAGATAGATGAATAAATACAACCCTCCATAACTCTACATCTTAAATATCTTTCTTGGCTCCTCTCTGATGTAGCCATGGAACATTAGAAGGGGAGCATCATTACACACAGAAAAGCACCTACACAACACAGCCATTTGTGCTGTGTCTCTTCCTTATCATTTCTCTTTTGTGACATCCAGAGACGTCTGTTAGGCACAGAAAACACTATCCTCCATTACCCAACAAATGAAAATACCAATGACTTTTAAATTACAACCAGATCACAGGGAAGAGTCAAAAGAAACTTGTTTAGGCTAGCTGACAGCCCATTTGTCCTTTTCCAAACATGCCACGCTGCCCACATGGAGCACAGAAAGGCAGATAACAGACTAACGGCACCTAAAAAACAAGCAGGACTGGCGCACACCATGGGTGCAGTGCTCTGAAGGAGAGACCTGAAATCCCCCCTGAAATGGGGTCTACACCCAACCTGAGGGCCAGGCAACGTGGTCCATGTGCCAACACCAAACCACTGCATCCAAGTGTCCTGGATCTGCAATGGGACCCAAATAAACAACGCTCAGTTTTCTAGGCCAGAAAAGGGCTGATGGCAGAAGGAATGGAGATATTTGGACAAGGACACATCTACATGGCCAGGGACTGACAGTCTGCAAGCCAGTGGGATGCAAACAAAATCATTCCCAAAGATCTCCCCCAAAACTCCAAAAGCAGATCCAAAACTGATATTCCCCAAGAAACTGTCCAAAAAGGGCAGGAGGGCACCCCAGGGCCAGCTGCTCCTCTTGGTGGTGGGTGCACCCACAGATGGAGCCCAGGTGGAGCCTCTTCTCATCAGCTGTGTCAGGCCTATTTGTGGCAAGAGGCAAAAATGGCAAGATTACGAGAGGAGCACAATTAGAAATAATTAGCCGAGTGGGAAATCCGTTCCCAGCCAATTAATGGTAAGAGGCAAGGACTGCACGATAAAAAGTCAAGGCCATATTTAACTGTTCTCAGCTCATCCTGCTTCCAGTCGCACGAAAGCAAAGGAACAAATTCTTTTTTCATTAAAAATAATTGGATAATAAGTATCATAGCAGCCGTGGGAACCCGAGAGAGGAATTGGACTCACATTCCTCTGGACAGCACAAAAAATTGTCCTGAAGTGACTCTTTCCACAGCACAGGGAAGGGGTGCTTGGAGCAGGGGGCTTCCCACACCTGTCCCACGGCGATGGGATGCTGGCCCTACTGGCTTGTGCAATAAAACAATAAAAAGATGGTGGCAAAATCACAGAATCACAGAATTTCTAGGTAGAATTTCTAGACCTCAAGATCATCGAGTCCAACCTCTGACCTAACACTAACAGTTCTCCACTAAACCATATCCCTAAGCTCTACATCTAAACGTCTTTTAAAGACCTCCAGTGATGGTGACTCCACCACTTCCCCGGGCAGCCCATTCCAATGTCTAACAACATTGGTTCTTTGGTTCACATAAGAGAAAGAAAGATGCAAGTCTACAGCTCTGGCTGAGACATCCTCAGCACTGTCAGGCACTTGCGGACACAGGGTTGGGCACTGGACATCTTTCATACCCAAAGTGTGAAGTATCACCTCCAGACAGCAAACATTTTTCTGCTGCAATTGAGCCTTCAAACCCACAAATCTCAGCAGCAAGTACCACACAAATCTTTAAAATGTGGCAGTGGGTAGGCAGTACCTGCAGGATTTGATGCTCTTGTAACCTTTGCTGAGCTGCTGATCTTCAAACCGATCTTACAGCTGCTGAATTTCCCTCCCCAGAATTACAAGCAGCTATTGGTTGTTGTTAGACTTTTATTTTACTTTATTTTACTTTATTTTATTTAACTGCTTCTTCTGCTTGGTGGGCACTGGTCCTGGTGATGCCATGGCCATGTCACAGGGGACAGAATGTTGGCGGTGGCCGTGTCACAGGGGGAGCAGCTATAAAAGGGCCGCAGCAGGCCAGGCCGGCCAGTCCAGCCGAGGAGCAGCCAGATGAGTTGGGGCTGAGGAGGGAGAGGAGAGGCCCTCCATGGCAATGAAGGGCGGCCGCTCCCCTCCAGCTGCTTTTTTTTATTATTTATTATTACAGATAGAATCCTGGAAAACGACAGAGCAAGACGGCCTTCAACATTCGACAGGAGAGATCCCTGGACTCCATGGCCACATGATAAGGAAGGTCAACACCCAGCCCCTTCCCATATTGTGCCACTGGCACCAGCCCCACTGATGTCACGGCCACATCACAGTGGGGCTGGTGACATGGTGGGCCCAGGAGACGCCTAGTATTAGACATGGCAGTTCTCTTGTTGCCCATACTTGCTTCTCTGCTAGCCTCAGCGCTGGACACGGACGCGAGCCCATGACACGACAACATTCTACAGGACAGATCCTTGGACTCCATGGCCACATGATAAGGAAGGTCAACACCCAGTCCCTTCCCATATTGTGCCGCTGGCACCAGCCCCACTGATGTCACGGCCACATCACAGTGGGGCTGGTGACAGGGTGGGCCCAGGAGACGCCTGGTATTACACATGGGCGGTTCTCTTGTTGCCTAGCCTCAGCGCTGGACATGGACACGAGCCCATGACACGTCAGCATTCTACAGGAGAGATCCTTGGACTCCATGGCCACATGCTGAGGAAGGTCAACTCCCAATCTTCCCACATTGTGCTGCTGGCACAGGCCCTGGTGATGTCAGGCCACATCACAGTGGGGCTGGGGACAGGGTGGGCCCAGGAGGGGGGTGGGACAACACACAGGGGTTCGCCTGTTAGTGCTTTTGCTTCTCTGCTAGCCTCAGCGCTGGACAGGGACACGAGTCCATGATACCACGCTCCTGGCCGCTTCTCCTTGACGCACCGCTGGAGATGCATCAACATCCTACGGGACGGTCCTACAGAGGAGCAGATGGTGCCATCAGCTGCGGACGAGAATTCTGCAACACCCCACACTTGCTATATGAATTTGTCTATATTTAACCTTTTATTAATAAAAGAACTTTTCTTAATAAAATGTAATTTTGAGAACCACTATGAATTGTGATGAAGTATCTTTTAGCTGTTTCCTGCTGATTTCCTGTATGCTGTTCTCCCACAAAGACCAATGGAAACTTAATACCCATTGTTCAGCCATGGGGCCATATTTACACTTCAATCCCTTGTATGCATAAAATATTAAACTGCTCCTACACATGTCTAGAATTAATTTCTTTGGGAAGAAATCAAAAAGCTAAAACATTCTATCTTGAAAATAAAATGAAACTGGAAAGCTAACCCACAAAAGGTATTGTTATCCCTTCACACTTTCACAGAATCACAGAATTTTGTTGCCCCTTGTTATCCCTTCACAGTCATTGCAGCACTCCAGTCATGAGAGTGGTCCCACCACGTCTCCGTGATGGCAACCAAGTCATAGCCTGCCTGCTGCACGATGGCTTCCAGCTCCTCCTGTTTGTTACCCATGCTGCATGCATTAGTGTAGATGCACTTCAGCTGGGCCATTGCCTTATCCCCTGGCCTTGCCATTGTTCCCCCTGACACAGCTCCAACAAGCCTTGTTTCAGCCCCATCCCCCATCTTACCTAGTTTAAAGCCCTCTCAATGAGCCCCGCCAGCTCCTGGCCCAGGATCTGTTTTCCCCTTAGAGATAGGGACCCGTCTGCGGCCATCAGTCTGGGTGCCAAGTAAAGCGCCCCATGGTCAAAAAAAAACATTTCTGTGCTGGCACCAGCCTCTGAGCCATGTGTGTATCAGGTGGGCTTTTCGTGTCCTGTCAGTACCCCTCCCTGCCTCTGTAGGGATGGACGAAAACACCACCTGTACTCCCACTCCCTCCACTAATCGCTCCAGCCCTCTAAAGTCCCGTTTGATAGCCTTGAGGCTTCTCTCTTCACTGTCATCACTGCCAAATACTGCCAAATACTGCCAAATACTCACATCGATCACATCTTTGGGAACTGTGCAAACATACGGTTGGTGAAAGACTCCTGCACCATGGAAATTTCTTCAGGCTTTTTTATGGGAGTTGCATCCATGCATTCAGTGCCAGCACAGCCTCATGGATTGTCAGGTGTCCGATCACACAAACAAACCTCTGGGATCATCGGGTACAGCTGTCTCAGAATGGCTTGACGTGGGTGTCTGCATGGCATTCATCATCACAACAGAAGAACCAATGTTTTTGTCAAAATACCCAAGTATCTCACTGGATAATTCACACGTGGAAACAGAGACCAAATTCATCAAATAAATTGTCTGTGAGGGACAGTTTCCCCAGAGCATGGGTAGGAAAAGTTGCTGGAAACAGAATAAACTGTCAGCATCTCACTTCAAGATGTGAAACGTGAGCTGACAACGCTGTGATTTATGGAGAAACAAGGCTTATTTGGGGACAGATCAGTACACAGGAGCTGTGCCAGCAGAGGTGAAAGCAAGGGACTCGGCTCTGCTCGTCATCAAATTGCAAGGGCTAATATTTTATAAGTCCAAGAGATAGGCAGTGACCTTCCCCTTCAGAGTCTAAAATTGTTTCTGGGTTGAGCCTTTTAAAAACAAAAGGTATATTTTCATCCGAGTACAAAATGTCCGAGATCTTATCTACAACCTAGTAATTCACTGTGAGAAAACTTGGGTGAAAAGATTTAAGAGCACTGCTTGCCATGTACGAGCCTGCGCTTACAAATACTCATTTAGGAGCTGAGAGTTCACCTTGACCTAGAATATATAACAACGATAACAAGACATTAAATACAAGGCTGCTCCAGCACACAATGCAGCATGTTTCTCCCTTGGATGAGTGTGTTGAATAAAGATACGTCAAACCATCCCACTTACATGACATATTCCTGAAAATTATGGCTGCTTCCTGAATTCACAAACTTCTCCTCCAAGCTAAGGCTGTGCCATGAATATGGATCTGGTGAGCTGTGACCAGAGGGACCAGACTTTTCTGGGATAACAGAGGGGACAAGACACCCACGAGAATGTTAGCAATGCAATTGCCTCGTATATTTTGTGCCAACCTGTTGTATTAACCAGCAGTTTCTTTGCCCGTGTGGGTTATTCTTGGCTGGGGACATGGTGCCTCAACATCACTGAGGCAAATCAAACCACATCAAGCAGTTGGGTTCCTCACGGGCTCTGTGTCCCTCTGGCAATGAAATACTCCAGCCCAGGTGTGTGGTGGTGAGCTGTGATTTTAGCATCAGTCCCAGGGGAGACCCTCAGGGTGGGAAATTTTCCCCGGGTCACAAATCCCAGCTGAGGCTTCTTCCAGTTAAGGAGCTTCAGACTTGGCTTGGCTAAGGCGATCTGGAACAGGGGGAACATTTAGATGCTATGAAACTTCCCTAGAGAAAATATGATCCTGAGCACCTACATGGCTAGGCATCACCTTCACACCAGACAGCGCTGGATTAGCACTGGCACAGGCCTCCTAGCGAGGTGGTTGATGCCCCAAGCCTGTCAGTGTTTGGACAATCCTCATTGCTATGCACTAACTTTTGGTTAGTGCTGAAGAGGTCAGGCAGTTGGACTAGGTAAGCTCTGAGGGTCCCTTCACACCGAAATGTTCTGTTCTGTTCTGTTCTGTTCTGTTCTGTTCTATTCCATTCTATTTTGCCCTAAAAACACTGTCCTGCCTGGCTGAAGCACAGTTCTGCAGCAGATACAGGTGTCTCTGGTGGCCTTTAAGGAGGGAAGAAGAGCATTCAAGCAGCCTCTGGTCCTCAAGGGCGGAAGCCAAAAATCCTATTGCTGGCACTTTATGTGTTCTGCTCTTGCAAAATTCACAGAATGAATTTAAAACTTCATGTTAGCCCCAAATCTGCTTGCTACGGTGGTGGTGGTCCCAGCCTCCATCCTGTCCTGTTCTCTGCAGCTTCAGTTCTGGGGTGAAGAAAGCTGCCTGAGAAACATCATGGTAGGACAGGTGTAAATCTTGTTCTGGCTCCAGAGAGGGGATTTCTCTTTGAGCTGGAACCTGGGAAGCACTGCATCAGGATGGATGGCAAGATATCAACAGCAGGGGACTGTGGTGGAAGAGCGATGGAGGAGTTGATGCATTGTCACATACTTTGATGGGTCACGGTGGGGTGGTTCAAAATTAGTGGGAAAAAAATATATATTCACAGACAATGGGCAGTATATATAAACTAGAGAATGTCATGGTGCTCCTGGTAAGATGGTGAGGCTGGGTAGCATCTCAAAATGCCAGGGGCAGAAAGTGGATTTGGGCGTAGCACATAGTGCCACCAGGCAGTTAATGTGCATGTGGCCCCAGAGTTTGGTGGCAGGCTCCCATGGTGGCCTGTCCTTGGACATTTATGGGATACACTCCAGCCAAGTGCTTTTTCTTTGTCCTGTCCACACCCCAGTACTCTTTTTCCACCTCTCAAGTGAGAGGAGGATGGAAGATCTCACACTTAGATATTTACAAACTGTCTGGGAAACAGTATCACTGTTTCTGGTTCCTTAATCGCTTAAGTAGTGACAAGAGTTAATGGTCCCTGATGCTTTTCTAGCAAATGTTCCTTGACATGCCATTTTCTGCACATCTCAATGATAGATGGGGAGCAAAAAGTCACTTTATGACAACCCTTCTCAATTATTTAATAAGTCAGATTCTAATAACCTGGGGGAGTCCACTAGAGAAATGATAGAATAAATGCAGTTTTCCATTTATTCTGTGAATAGCTAGAGAGGAGAGTGGATGGTCCTCTCTCACATTGCCTGCCAGGTTGGGTTCTGGGACAGAGACTTTCTGTATTCCTGTCTCCATAGTTCTGGTAGTTTTTTGAGCCACAAATGAAAGCAGTAAATGAAAATGAGGGTGCTCACGTACAGCAGTGTCACCATTTCTTGCATTGCAAACATGCTTGCTCATGCATGTTAGAGAAAGTAGGCTGTGATTTATGCTGCCCTCGGTCCCATACATCTGTAGCATCCCTCTCTATCTTGTGAAAGGAACACCAAGCTGAGCATGCCAAATGCAGAGAGCATCAATCTGAGTGCAGCAGAAAGCCACTTGCACAAAGCCAAAGACACCTTCAGCTGGCTCCTGATGCCAGCCCCAAAGCCAGTTGCTGCCCAGCCTTCCCCTGCCTATTTAGCAAATAGGAGCAGGAGCTGGGAGTGCTAAATGGTTAATCCAGACTGTTTGTTGAAGATATGTCTCCACAAATGTTATACCATCTGGTGCTCTGTGCAAGCTGGAGGAGTGGGTGCTGTATTTTCATAACAATACGCCCTTCTACTCTCGCTGATTAATAACATGAAGCTATTTTGTCTTTGTTCTTTTGTATTTTAAAATATTTGTATGAAGTCTTCTCAATGTGAAATCCAGTAATTATCTTAAGAGCTGAGTCAATAGGTTCTTTGGGCAGAGAAATTACACATTAAACTGAACAGTAAAAAGCTCAATGGGAAGCATCTCCACACCAGCCCCAAGATCACTGAAGTCCTTTTTTGCCCTGGTTCTATTATTCCCATGAGCCTTTTACCAGATGTTGTTTGGGAGCAAGAGGGGCTGAATGCAAGCATTGAGGAGCTGCTACAGGAAAAGGATTGCATGGCTGGCTCGCCTCCACCTGAAGTCATGGGGCACTGGGTTACACCATCCACCTTCAGGCCAGGGTCACATCAGAGCAAGGTGGGTCCACTGCCTGTGGCCCCCACCTTAAATCTGCTCCAGGAGGGACAGCAGAGACCCAGAGCCCTACAACTCCTGCCCTGACATCCCCTTTTTCACTGGGGTGAGCTGCCGCAAAGCCTGGGGCAGGAAGGGAGGTGAAAATGTCTGCCTTGAGCCTCCTCCATGGGGAGGTAGACATGGACTTGCTCTCCTATGAAAGGGATGTTTAGGTAACACCACAGAGGGATAAGCTTCAAAGCAAACAATGTACTTGCCCTCGAGTCAGGAGAAGTCCATGGTCCACCAGTGATCTCCAAGCCTGCACAGGAACAAAAGCTCTTGAATTATCTATTTATTTATTTATTAAAAAATAAAGAATGAAAAAGGAGGGAAAAAAAGGTTAAAAAAAAAGGTCATTCCTAATATGAACTGAACTGAGAGCCAATCTATGTAATGCTGCATATTTGCAGGTGTGCTAATGCCAGCCCCTCTTTAGCTATCAGTAAATCCGAAACAGAGATTTAAACCTAACCGCAGATACTCTGTTGTCAAAGGCACAATTCTTCTTTTTATTTAACATCCAGAAGATCCAACTCATCCAGGCAGAACCCTTCTGGTTCCAGCAATGAGCAGCTTGTGAACAGGGAGCAAGGTTAAAAATGTGCAACTGGAAGGGGGATGATTTAAATAGTGCCGTTTGTAATGGTTACAATTAATAGGCAATTTCTCATCAAGATAAAGGTCCCTAGAAAACTTTTTTTTTTTTTCCCCCTGCATGAAGCTTTATGACACCAAGCAGCTCCAGTTTTATGCTGGAAGACCCAATGAAATTCTTCCACCCTTCCACCTGGTGCCCATCGTATTTAAAGCAGTGGGAGGAAATCACGACAGCACAGCACATCCAGCGTCGGGTTTGGTTGATTTCTGCCCCCAAAAACACCCCCACCTGCTTCCCAGCAGCCACCTGCAGAATTTTCCCCTCATTTCAGAGTTTGGCTTCCCTTCTCCCTCTTTTACCTGTTGTGCCCATGACAAAGTTCCCAAGTACAAACGAAGTGACCCCAGTCAAGCAATAAAGAAACAAATCCTGCACCAGCTATCTCCTATCTGACAGTTGGTATGCGAATGCTTCACTGGCTTTACTGTTTAGCCATGAAACCTTCATCATAAGTGTCATTTGGCTTTAACTTTGCAATAAGGTAATTATAGCACCATGCTTATTAAAAACAGACTCCATCACAGCCGACGTTGACTGATGTTGGTTGGAGTTAGAACTTGACAGCCAAGTAGGATGAGCAAGTGCATCGGGGTGCTAACGACGTTATATTGCAAATGCTGTTTATTTTCTGTCAGCTCTAAACTATGCAGTAAATAACACATTATAAAAAAAGGAGATCCAGAAATAACATTAGGTTAAAATGGAACCATCAATTATCCCCCTTCTTCAGCATTTGGAAGATTTCTTTCCCTTTTTTTTTTTCTTTCTTAATTTTTCTTTTTTTTATCTTGAAGCATTTGTGCAGGGCTTTTTTCTTTATTCATTAATTGCTTTCTTCTGACTCCTCTGTTCTGCTTCAGTGCCCATAAATCAATGTAAAAAAGATAAAATGCTACTATTATGAAATGAGTGTAAAACAGTATTTAAATAAATTTCCTTCTGCACACAGAGCCAAATATTTCCCTCTACCTTGGCTCCCAAAACATCCGCTCCTGCTGAGAATGAGCCCAGTTTTCCTACCCCAAAGCAGACCTCAGCTCTTCCCTGTTTTAAAACCCTCCCAGAGCAAGGTGCTGGAGGGCAAATCCACAGTCCTGTGAGCCATTTCCTCCTAACACCCAAAAGGAAACTCAGCACCCACTTACACCAACACCAAATACTCCACATACAGCAATTGTCACAGCGCCTTCACCCCCCCCTGCAGGTGGACACAGCAGCGCTAGCACAGTCTGCCTGGAAGCCCAAAATATTCCTAATTGGAAAAGTGGGCTTTTCCAAAAATCAGCTCTTTCCCAGGAGGGTGTTTGAAGCTGGAATTTTTTCTGTGATTTTAAATTACAAGTTTTTCACTTTTTAATATTTTCCATCTGGGAGAAGCTGGAGCAGGAGCAGGGGAACTAAGAAGGAGCAGTGGAACACCTTCCTTTCTTCTCCAGGCATTCAGAAAGAGAAAAATGAAAATAATAATAAAAAAAATCAAACTTGGTATTTGTTTAAATAAAAAAAGTGTTTAAAGACTTTGCAAATTAAATCAGGCCGAGTGGGGGGCTCAATTTGGGCAGTGGGACAGAAGTTGCTTTTAATGACGCTGAGCCAGAAAGTTTGCATTTTACAGGACCAGTGCTGGAAACATGGGACAGCTTTGAGAAGATGTTAGAACAAGTATGAAATTTCCCATCTGTCCCTCTCTGAGAGGAACAGAGGCTGGTTTTGCTTGGAGACCTGTGGTTTGGGGGGGCTTCTGAAGATCAATATCCACCTCACAGCCAGAGGAACCGAGTTCTGTGGACTATCTTCAACACAAAGAGGAGCACTTTGTACGCTTCTATCAACTGGGTTAAAGGGTTGAGACACTGGCAAAGAAAACACTAGGAAAAATTCACTTATCGCTTGAATTAGCTCTGCATGGAAATTCTTGCGAGTGCTGGGATGAGCAGTGGGCATTTTCACCCATGTCTGAATATCTTTGAAACCTCACTGATGTGAGTAATATTTTATTTAAGCAAAAGCATTTCACTAACACTGGCCTGCCCTATTCCAGCACTGGCAAAATGATTTGATTTCTCCTCAGTATTTAATTTTTTTAAATATTAAATTTTAATTTTTGAAAAATTAAATACATTTCCTTAGGAAAAAAAATAATCCAATTTGAAATAAATAATTCTGTCCCCTAAAGCATCGCTAAAACAGATGGGTTCCTGGAACTTGTGCCAAAAAGCTTAATTTTTACTCCATTTCATTTCAGAATAAAATTATTTAAAGCAGCAGAATTTCTTGGAAAACAGTTTTCTGATTGCCAGCCTAGTGTAAACTAAGTGCTAGCTGATCAGTGTCATTTATAGACCCGATCCCTGCCCCTTGAAGATCTCTCCCACTTGTAGGTCAAGATCAAAGGGCCAAGGATGCTAAATATTCATCACAAAGAGTTTATTTGCATAGGAAGTA
Organism: Netta rufina; assembly: GCF_964035555.1. Classification (NCBI taxonomy): domain Eukaryota; kingdom Metazoa; phylum Chordata; class Aves; order Anseriformes; family Anatidae; genus Netta; species Netta rufina. Next base: position 62,944,253 of record NC_140128.1, on the reverse strand, counting down.
CAGCCCAGCAAGATTTCAGCATTACCCGGCAGCTTTCTTCAAGATAAAACGATTGTGGGGTGGGGAGGGGAATTCTTTTCTGTTAACAATACGGTGCAAAAAGGTCAAAAAGAAATCCAGCTGCAAATTACCCAAGAGACCATGAAATGTGCCCTCTTCGAGTCCCCATTCCTGCGAGTGACTCGCCATCCTCCCCCTCCGCTCGCTCTGTTATTTAAGATGAATCCAGGCAAAGCTGATGTCGAGCTCTCTGACCTTTTGGGGCAGGAGATGGGGAATAGTTAGGCTGGTGTCTGACACACAGTCAGCTCTAATCAGAATAAATTACTGCGTCTCATCTGAAGCATTCTTCTGGCAGCTTCTAAGGGCCGGGTACTATTTTAATTCAGCTTAATCGGCCACAGACAGAACATGGGATGAGAGAGGTGTCAGCTCATCTCAAAGCTCACTGCACTCACAGGTTTCATGGGCACAACACCAGGCACAAGGCTTGGTCCCAGTAAGTGCAGAAGAGTTTTTGCTGAAAACCTGTTTTGGGGAAACTTTTGTTGTTTGTTGTGAAATTATTGGCTTTAAAACCTACTTCGTACAAATGTGCTTTTGAAGCTACATTTTTCTTAATATTAGAAACATTTGAAAGTACTCGTTGATGAAGGAAATTATTTTGAAATTTTTATCCCATAAAAGTAGGTCAAGTTAAGACTTGGAAACCAAATACAGGAGCTCTTCAGCTATCTCTGTATTGATTACTTCATGAAATACTTCCACATAAAACATAGAGGATATTCTAGAATTTGTTGTTTCAATGCATCTCAGCAGCCAGTGAAGCAGAGCACTCAGCTAATTGTGTGATTTCCCATGACAGACCATGTCCCACCTGGGCAATCCTGACTCATCATCAAGAGAAGTAGTACAAACAGGAAAAAAATGTTTGGTTATTTTTTTTTCCAAAATAATTTTCAAAACGATGTTTTATATTTTTTTTTCTTTTTATTTTATGGGGAGATTAATTCTAATTTAATTTCAGCTCAGAACTGGAACAGCTGTTGGGTTGTCAGCATCTCATGTGATACAGAAATACAACCACATGAGTTCTGACCAAAATCCCAAAACCCAAGCTACCTATTAGCAAAAACATCCCTAAAGCTTCCTACTCTGAAAGGTGACTCCAGAAAATGGTTTATTTCTTCTTCAGCCTGCAACAAACATTCTCATCCAGCTCACACAGGAACAGAACATAGTCCTTGCAAACCCAGGGAGTTGTTTGTTGGTCCATCAGAGCCACTGACCTAAAGGATGCCTGGGCTGAGTTTTGTTCCTTCTTGACAATTACTCTCCCCACACGCCTTTTTCTTAATTTCTGACAGCCCAAAGATTGAATCCATCACATTATCTCTCCATCCTCTTTATGTAAAGTTGCTTAAAAACTTTGCTCATTTTTCCTCATAGAGAAATGATAAAATACCAATCACTGAAAGCAGCATGCACAATTGTGCAATCTACTCCTCCTTGTCTTCAGAGACACTTAACATCTATGAATTCTTAACCAGGAGCTAACTCTTCATTCATCAAATTCATCAATCATCTCAGTTGATACAAAATATTTTACACGAGTATATTTCCATATTCTCTCTGACTGAATTATTTTAGGAAATGATTTGAGCTGCCTACTGATGCCTTTCTTTTAAGTAAGAAAATCCCACCACATGTAAGAAAAGTCCTCATCCTTCCTGAATTGGACTACAGTGTGGATTATTTCTGGAGCTGCACCGCTAAAGGAGACACACAGTCTCCTTTTATCTTTGCAATGCAGAGCATCGCAAAGATAATTTCATTAAGGGCCATACTCAAAGGCATCCCACCCATTTGGATATCACTTGTTAAAAATCTCCATTCACGTTTCCTTTCCACTATCCTGTTACACGCCCATTCAAAGCTGTTATGATAATCTCCAGCCTGGGACAAAAATCTGTGCATGTTCTTACGCAAGCAGTTTACATCTCTTACAGGCCATTAGTTTCTGTATATTTAACTTGAAAACCACTCCGTCATTTGGATACAATTCAGTTCATTAAAAGCTCATTTCACCTTCCAAACTGCCAAACTTCTTGCAGTGGAGACCTGGGATTCTCCTCCTATATCCTTCCCATCACTGATCAGAATTTACAGAAGTACCACAAAGCTTTCTTCCATTAGGGTTGTAAAGAAGTAATTCAGTATTTCTGCCCAACTTGTATTTAAAAATTTGAAAACATTTTCAAACTCCTACTTCAAATATTTGAAAGTAATATTCATAGATCATCTCCCTTTTCTCTCATGCGACCACGTTAACACTGCCTAGGGAATATTCTTGATATATCATATTTTAGATCATGAGCTTTTCTATATAACTGCTGTTGTTTGCATTTATTCATCAAAAGAGTAGACAGAGTACAGAAAATGTTTATGTTTTCTCCTTGTTAGCCCTGGCCTTAAAGAATACATCTGAAATTCCTATTTCTGCAGGCAATAATGCCACATATCTTCCACTGTCCCCATCACCTGTCCACTCTGCGAGGTGATTAACTCTATGATCACTATAAAAATGTTTTATTTAGTGGATAATTGTAAGTACTGGTATCTACCATTTCCAAATCTCTTGCTTTATTATCCTTGTTCAAGAAGGTCTTAATATTTAAGTGATTTACTGATCACTTAAAATGCCAGCCTACCCATTAGAAGGTACATTTCACTATGCATTGCCTAATTTTATAGTACATTATTTCTTTATAAACAGACACATTACTCTGAAGCATTAATTAAACCTCTTTGCCCATTATGAACTCCATTTGGAAGACAACAACGTAACCAACGGCTCGTCCTGATGGATGGGTCTGAGGCTCCACATTTGGCTCACACCAAAGAGCTTCCCGAAGAGTGGTGCTACCGGGGAACATTACGCCATGGAAAGCAGTGATTTGTGGAAAGAAAGAGTTTAATGAATAATACATGGCATTTGCACTTCAGCAACCCAGTTTGCTAAACTATTTTGCATCAATAACCTGGTACTAAAAGGCTCTGTTTATTATTGCAAGCCTCTAAGGCTTTTTGAAATAGAATTACATCAGCCACATTTATAATACTTAAAGTTTGAAGCAAACTGCAGCTTGTTACATCACTGGAGAGAGCCCTCTCCCAGGAGCATCTTCTGAACACATCTCTAGTGAAACTTTGAGGATTTTCATGTTTTCCAGCACAAAGACAGGACATTTACTGCCAAGTCGGACAGGAGTGGTCCATCCACCATCTCTTTATTTTTTTCTCCTGGATTAGAAGTCCTCAGGGCACGACCACTCAAGATGAAGGAAGACTACCCCTGAAAGCCATCAGTAAGTAAAAACTCTCCTCATTAGGCCTTCTACATGAGATTAATTCATCCTTCCCAGCACCATCACCCCTGTTACCACCAACATTCATGGAGTTTCTTGCAACACAGGTACCCATCCCACAGGCTCAGCCCATTTCCAAAATCTGTGGGCTCCCAAGGCAGGAGGCAACCCCAGACTTTATGCCTTACTGCTCCCAACAACACAATGCCATCTTGCGCTGGAGGGTCCCCCTCTTCTGAGCTTCTCTCCAAGACAGATAGCCTGATTTAGGAGATGGCCTGCAAAGAAATAAAAATCCAGTTCTCATTACTGGCTCTTGGGTGTTTCAGTCTTTACATATTTTCTTCTCAGGTGTGCATATCCTGAGTTATTGTCTTGTACAGCCTCCCCCCCCTCCCCGCATCGCTTCAGAGGCCACGACAGCCACTCCACAATTCAAGGATTCAGGCATTCAGGACAGCATTGTGCCCTGCTGCATCTTAACATCCCCGTTAGAAAGTCAACATTTACCTACAGTAACACTGCAGGTGTATGCACAGATGTTCCCTGTATTTAGGATGGGAAATAACCGTGGTTTCTCAGGTACAACTGTGTGGAGTTGACTGGGAAATGATTTAATGGTGCCCATTTTAAGTGGGGAAAAAAAAAAAAAAAAAAAAGCTATTAAAGGTTGTAGAAGTGCTGTCACAGTTGGAGGACCCTTGGCTGAGTTGAAACAAAGGCCACCCCATAAGGACTCAATTTATGATGAGCACAGATAACGCCAGGAGCAGCAGAACGTGCACCAGAGGTAGAGCAAAGCTTGACTTTGACTCACTGGAGTAAAACAACTGGAGTTTGAGTAAACACCACACTGGGCACCTCACCCTGCACCCACAGAAAGCAGCCCAGAGGGCTCCCAGTTAGCAAAGCCACATCTCAGCTACACCCAGAGCTCCACACAGGCCTGGAAGAGACACAAAATGCATTAAAAGACAAAGGCAATGCAAGCAGGCTGGCAGCTCATGTTGCTTGCCAGCTATCGGTGTGCTCCAGAAGAAATGAGCTGACAGAGAAGGATGGGCTGGCAGGGCTTGATGCAGACCTCAAAGGAGGTGGCTGAACTTCTCACAGATTTGTCTCACACACAAACAGTGGGCAGAAGCACATGCATGGAGCACACAGAAGCCATCCCACCGCCTTCCCCACCATCCTCACTGCCCTGGGTCCGGGTGCGAGGCCACCAGCTGAAGCGTATTCATTCACACATGAACCCTCTTAACACGGAAATCTCCCCAGAGGCAAAGGGAACTCATTTGGATTCAACAGGAGAGCTATGAGAACAGCTGCAGAAAGTGATGGCTCGGGAGGGAGCTGGAGGCTTGGAACAGAGATAACGCCGGGGGACATTCATCTTCTGGCAATGAGAGGAAGACATGAGGGAGGAGAGCCAGGCTGCTGTGGAGGTGGACAGAGCTGCTCCAGTGCTCCCCAGCCCTCCCACAGACACCCCAACTAGTCAGACCCTCACCAACCAGTCCTACCAGCACCCCAGGGCTTCCTCCAACCTCCCAGCGTGTACAGCTTGCCACGTCAAAGCAACCCAAGTGGAATAAAACTCCCCTCTTTTTTTTTTTTTTTTTATTCGGGCTTTATGTTTACAAGGAAAAAAAAATCCAAATCACAAATTGCAGCCCTCTTTCATCAGTTACATAATTACTCTGCTGCTGCTAATTAGCTACTGACTGTAAGCATAACTTTTATCCCAGAAGCTGTCCCCTGTTTGGAGCAGGGCTGAAGGCTCAACCCAGCACCACGCTGGTGCTGAGCAGCCCTGCGGACACATCAGCTGGCCGCTGCTCTCCCCGCATTCAGAAGCTGTTTCAGGGGTGAGCCAAGAGAAACACAGAGTGATGTTCGATTGAAAATTAGGAGGAAAAGCAAACGCTTAGGAAAAACCCACTCAGCTGCACAAAAAAGCTTACCTGGGCCAAACAGTGACAAATTGCTCGCCCCACTGTCAGACCTGGAGACCTTTTCAACAGAGATAGAGGAACACGCTGAGAAATGCCAAGTTACGCTCAGCAGAAAGATCTGGGACTGATGCAATTAAATCCCTAAAGGTCTAAGGGTAAATACAGCCGCAGTAATGAAGAGGGACATCGGACTCCAGATAATTAAATGTTCATTTTGATGCCAAGGGGATCAGAGTCCAGAAGCAGAAACCAGGATCCTGCCTGCAGCCAGCAAAGGGAAAGGCAGTGGGGAATGGAGTAAGGTGATGATGAGGACGGGGCCAGCCTCAAACCCAGAGCACCCGGCTGCAAGGGACACCACAGGGAATGTAGGGCAGGTGGGAGGAGGTCTGCAGGGACTTCATGCCTGCAGGAGCAATATTTGAGGGCAAACGACAGAAATCCCACAAAATCCATGCAGGATCTACAGTCAACACAGGGGGAAGAGCACAATTCCCCGCAGCACACTGTGAACAGCTGAGGAAGACTGGGGGATGTGGAGGAGTTTTCTCATTCCCAGTGACAGATATCAGAGTGCTCTCGTTAAGCCAAGGTAACAACCCCACGAGCGGGGTTTACAGTAATGCATGGAGATGGACAGCTTAAGAAGGCATTTAACAGGGGTGAGGGACAGGAGCATCACTGTAACTGGATATTTCAGTCACAGGTGCACAGCCCCAGAATTTCCTGAAATATTCCTTGCAAAGCTCAACATAATTACAAAGGGTAGGTACTGTTTGCTACAAAAAATAAAAATAATATAAATAAAACACAGATCCCTGGTGGTTGGATGGTGGCACTGCCTGAGCATCCTGAATTTCCCTTTTCCTTAGGCCCAATGCAACCACAGCACCTTGGGCTTCAAAGTGAACTCCAAAAGAGAGATTTAACTTCATCACCATCAGAAGCTGGGGGTTTCGTCATTGTGCAAGAATATAAGACAACTGTAATTTCATTTCAAGGGGAAGAAAAAAAAAAAAGGCACGTGGCACTGCTGGTTTTGGCACAAGTTTCCAGGAGATTCTTCTTCCATCACTGCAGGAAGGGGCTCTGCCAGACATTGCCTGCAGTGCCTGGACCTACAGCACATTGATAGCATCTCCTTCCCAGATAAATAAAAATTAGATATGTGTAAAAATTAAGAAGATACTATTAAGAGAGGAGAGCTTCCACTGCAAATGGGCATTTTCATTGAAATGATGAAAAACAAAATGGAAAAAAAAAAAAAAAACTGTTCAATGTCACTGAAGATTAGTCATTAGTGACCACTTCAAGGAAAGGAAGTCATCAAATCACGTCTTTCTTCCCCCCAAAAAAGCAGCCTTGGACAAATGAGGATTTTCCTCCTAGAGTGCTCGCTAGCATCACCAAGCAGGGGCATGGAGCAGGCAGCATCCTCCACCAGCTGTCTCTTTGTCCCAAAGGTCCTGGCTTTCAGGAGCACCCACTGCCTTCAGAGGGGCCTTGAGCATCAAACATGCCTCAAAGAGTGGCCATGGGGCAAAGCCAGAGCTCACTTGGAGCCTGCAGCCTGCACACCCGGCCCTTACCAAGCGTGCCAGCCACGATTTACAAAGTCAAGTCACTCCCTGCTGTGACCTCCTCTCAGAAGGTGCACGGCCACAAGACAGACCTTCCCAAGCCAGCAGTGAGGTCAAAATGAAACACCCTGAAGCACCAGCAGAGAGGTGATGTTTTTCTCCTCTTTAAGAATTCAGCATCTAGAAACGTGCGTGGAAAGGGAGCGCTCACAGCAAGGCTCCCGGTCTATACTTAGACTAATTACTTGCATCTTAACTACTTTGCAAACCCACAGAGAGAACCAAGTTAACTATTTCCCCATCTGAGGCTTTATTTTATTAATGAAAGCACTGCCAGAAGAATGACATGTTTGTTTTAATGATCCTGTTCCCCTAATTTACACAGCGCAGTCACTCAGGCCCTGCGTAGATTTGCAGATCAGCAAATGAACCTTGTTAGTGTGTGTGTGCAGCTCACGCGGGCAAAAACACTAACTAGCTTGATTTGCTGATCAGCAGATTTGTGAGATATTTAAATGCCTGTACAGCTCTAATTCATTAAAGCAAATCTAATGATTTTCCCATCAGCATTTTCACACCACCCCTTGCTCCCCTACAGAAGCGGTGGCTGTAGCAGGTGGCGGCTCAGTAACGTGACAACTCTGCCAGCACAGAGCCGTGGGACAAAGACTTCAGCCTGCAGCACAGCAGCAATCCTGCAGCACCTGCACCCTGTGGGAAGCACCAAAAGGCAAACACGGGCCCCACACATGGCTCAGCCCCACCAGCACCCACCAACTACCGCAGGGAGGCTGAGCATCGGCTCCTGAGGATGCATCTCCCAGCTTGTACACTCCTTTACACTCTCCTCTGTTCCTTGCATACTCTGCTCAGTGCTCTTTGCAAGCTAATTCTCCTCCACCAAACCCCTAAACTTATATTTTTGACTGTGAACATGCAGCTTCCTTCAAGCATACAACCTCAGGTGGTAATCCCAGCCCTCCACCTTTATTCCAGGTATATGAATGTCCATCACTTATATTGTGTGAGCAGGGGGGGACAGGACCCAGAGCCTTGCAGAGCTCCAGCAACTTCACCTCAAGAGGCAAAACCTGGAGAAAGGGTAAGAACTTCATTATTGAAAGCTGCAGCTTCCCAAACAGGCAGGCAGCAAACCTGCACAGAGAGACGAGGTGCCATCAGAGCAGCTGTTGGAAGGGTTTTTTCTTCTTCAGAAAACAAACAAAAAATTAAAAAGACAGACACTGAAGATATGGGTAATCAATATGAAAAGATTTTCCTGAAATTACGATTACATTTTCTTTTGCTGTGATGCTTCCCTCTCTTTTCAAGATTTATTTCCTCAAGTAGTGAAAGCTTTTGACCATGGGGAAAGCATTCTCCGCATCCAGAGCTCTCCTCCAAAACATCGCTTTTCAGACAACATGAACAAAAAATAGAGATGCAGTCTCACCTCGTGGAGCTCCGCACAAACACTGCCTGAGGCTGCCCAGCCCAGCAGCGCTGTCCCAGCGCAAGAGGACTGTGCTCTTAGAAAACACACATCCATCCCATCCCTCCTGCCTTCCCCCCACTTGCTTGCAAGCTCTCCTGCCCTTCCCAGGCTGCCTGTGCCAGGCTCAGCCTCCCCAGGTCCTCACCTCCACCCCAAAGGACTCGTGTCCAAGGCCAGCACTCACACTGGGCATTTCCTCAGGCTGCTCTAGAGTCTGCAGAAACCAAAGCCAAATCCCCTCCCCGGCCGTTGGCGGGTGCTCCATTTGGCAGATATCTGGGCAAACCAGATGGATAAATACCCAAAACGGACACTTAGCTCAGCCCTGGCATTAGCAGCTATACCTTGCACACAGATGGCATCTGAGCTGGCTTATTTGCAGAAGCACACAGGAATCGGCCCTGCAAGGAGCAGGCTGGGTTTTGGGGACACAGAAATCATGAGTGAAACCTGAGCCCCAGGTTCACATACACCTTGGAGCAAATATACAACAGTGGGATCTGTGGTAGTGCCTTCAGGTGGGCTGAATGCCCGTCCTTGTCCTGCCTCAGCCACCTTTCCCTTCCCACCTTCCCTTTCCTCACCCTTCCCTTCATCCTAATTCCATTCTACTGGATCCTCGCAGACATCCCTTCTGCAAACCATACCCAAACACATGCACAGTCAGGATGGAAAATAATTGTGCAGCTCCCAAGGAAAAGAAAATTTTTCCCAGTCCCCAGAGAGGAAGAAAATTCATGCACAAAGCGTGCAAAGTGTTCTGCTTGCCACGGAGTTCATCAGCCCCTGATGTATCGGCAGGGACAGTGGTGTGGGCACTGCTCAGGGTCATTTCACAGATCCCACAGCCCTGGTTGGTCTGCAAGGAATGGGCACTGTGCAGAAGTTAATTAATATAGAGCACAAGGAAAGGAAAAACACCCACCAGCAGGCACCAGAAGCAAGCAGTGCCTGCACAGGACACCACCAGGCTTTAGGTCCGACCCAAACGACCAGCACTTCTCACACTTGTTTCAAAGCAAGCCTTCAAGTAAGCAGCAGCAATACAGCTGGTCACACGTCACCGCTGTGAAATGCATTAAGCCATTTGATTTAATAAATGATGCAATTACAATTATACATATTAAACACGACTGGCCGGTGTACAGCCAGCTCCCAAGCAGCGTGTTTCAGAAAAGCTGCTCTGTCAGCGTACACCAGGCGAGATGAATTAACCAGACACACCGAGTGCTTCTACGGGGAAAGGCAGACGAGGCACGTCCACATGTCCATCTCTATTAACTCAGCCCCTGCTTGGATTTCTGCCTTTGTGCCAGGAAATGGGATTCCTGCAAGGGAAGGCACAGAGCACATCACCGGCAGACACGGGTCATCCAGCGCATATACCTCGCTCATACAATGCACCCTGCTAACAAAGTCTCGTGGCATCCCTCCACCAGCACTGCACTTGGTCCTTTTAGGTACTGAGGGTCAAGAGATGCTACATGGATAAGCGTAAATGAAATTTCAGTGACTGAAAATACACTATCCTTTTCCTGCCCCAAATATCATATCATAATGAACAAAATTTGTTTTTTTTTTTTAAATGTCCTGAACTTTCCAGAGATACAGATATGTAGGTATAGAGCACAAACCGCCATGAACAAATGCACCAGCCTCCTGCAAAGCAAACTAGAAATAAACAAAAATCTCATGCTGTAGATTTACACCAGCCCCTTGCCACGTGCTTGCTGTTGTTGGGTGTGTGACCAGTCTTAGCAGTCAGAAGTGATCAGGGTGATTGTGGTGGTCAGTGGGAAATGGTCTAAACCCTGAGTGGGCCAGCTCAGCTTTAGTGGCTTTAATGAACGTTTGGCTGTTCCACAGACCACTTCTTCCTCCTCTGGGGCAGTTCCTCTCACTTGATCCAATGATTTCAACTTCTGAGCCACAAGTCCGACAGAAGAGGAGACCCAGAGCTTTTCCCTTCCTATAGCCCAGGAGAACCCACCCCGTCAATGCAAGGAAACTTCTCCCAAAGCGAAGGCCAAACAAGCAGATGCTCCCCTGCCTTCAAAATAAACAGCACTAAAACGTCAGCAGCTTGGGTTGCCCTGTGTGCTCAGGGTTTGGTTTTGTCTCGTGCTCCATCTGGGTCCCTCGTGCTTCTCCCAAGAGGCACTGTGTCAACGTGTTATATTTGGGCATGGGGAAAAAAAAAATAAAAGTGAACAGCCTCTCTGGAATTCCTTCATTTGCCATTTTTATCATCTTTAAGAGCACCTACTTCCAGATGGAAATGCAGACTGGCATGAACTGCGAGCCTTCCCTGCTGCCTTCTGTTCACTCCTGCTTTGCCAGGAGAGATTATGTCCCCGGACAAGCTGGAGCTTCACGCCCGCAGCAGACAGCCCCATTGAGTCAGTCCTTCCCGGGCTCATTTTAGCCATTTGCATTAACTTTTGGCATTTGTTTACAAGCCCGTGGTCTGGGTCTGACAGATCTATATTTACCAGACTACATTAGGATGCTGTCGGATTATTTCTTTTAAAATGGAGAAATAGGGTATTAAGAATCATTTTAAATGAGAGCTTTGACGAAAATATCATTACACTTCTCTGCGAGGGGCTCGGTGCCATCCCCTCGTGGCCGCGCTGCCACAAGGGCACCTTGCAGAGCTCTGAAACCAACTGCGCCCACTCCAACTTCACCCCGGTGCCCCCAATCCCAGTAATTACTGCTGCAGATCTCCCTGTCCCCCATGCTGTGCAAATTGAAAAATACATTCCTGTCTCCCAGCCCAAAGCCTCCTCGCTAGCAGCCAGCAGAGAAAATCCTCATCGTGGAGCAGCGCAGAGCCAACGCACACCGAGCTCCGCAGCGTCGCGTGCAAACGAGGGACGGAGCTAACTCGATTTTAACGGCACTGGACTGAGAAGCCCAAATCTAAAAAAAGGTAAAATAGACAGAGAAGGATAGCCAGTTGTCATGGCAACAGCAAGATATGAAAGCAAGAGCTGATGGAACCTTTACAGTTATTTAAATGCTTATTATAACATTATGCAAAACGGCTGAGTAAAGAAAGCGGAGAGGTTAACGTACTTATAAGAAAAACAGTCATCGTGGGATGAGCAAGGTAACAATTTATAAGTCAAAAATAAGGCCTTGTTTAAATAGAGCCATTTGAAATAATGATATAATTATGCCCTCTTAAATTAAGAAGGGAAATTTGTTTTGAAGAGTGGAGGAAGGAGGGGATTCTTGTTTGGCCACAGCACTGGGTGCTAACTCACTGCTCCCCGACAGCACAAGTCCTCCTCCAGCATCTGCCCTTTGCAGCCCTCAGCCCCAGAGGGTTGGCTTGGGGCAAGGCAGAGGCATTTCTCATGTGAACCAGCACTATTCCTCCTCTTCCTCACCAGTCTCATCATGGTGTTTTTATTGTTTTGCAGCAGCTCCGTTTGGGTTCCCACTTTTCCCCCTAGGGCACGCTGTGCTCTGAGCAGTGACACAGCATGAGCACAGGTCACATCATGGCAATGCAGAGAAGATTTGGGGCCAGGACTTCCTCTGAAACTCATTTTGTGCAAAACCAAGATATTGCCACACACAATCAAAGGCAAATCAAGGTGTGTCAGAACAAGCTCAGCACCCCCAGGGACCTGCTATGTCCCCCTGCTTTCCTGGTCACCCACCCCCTGTATGAGCTCCACAGGCCCTGCCTCCACCTCTCATACGTCCAGAAGGATTTATTACCATTCTTCCTGAGAAGAAAGGAAAGAGATTCTTGTGACTTACCTCTGCAGTCCCCATAATTCACCCAGAGCCTGGATCGGGCCAGCCTGGTGGGGACTTTCTTCTGGAGAGGCAGGCAGGAGCTGAGCAGAGTAAATCCCAACACATCTGTGCCCCAGTCTTCAGGCTCGGCTCCTTCCTACAGTCATTTGTCAAGCGCTTTTCATCTGAAACATGATTCTGGGATTCAATTACTTTATAAAGTCAATATTTTAGGTCACAGCTTATGCATCAACAAAGACATCTCCTGGGATTCAAGCTTAGCGCGATGCAGCTCAAAGTAATGTTCCCCGCGCTGCTCCAGCTAAAAAAGTCAATAAGGTGCGTTTGTTCCCCCCACATTTCACTCTCAGAGGCTGCAAAATTATTGTTCACTTTCATAAATTTAAAGCTTCAAGAAGGAGCAAGCATTCCTGGCCGCATTATTTCCAAGGAGATAAGAGAGGATTGCTCCCCTGCTTCCTCTCCACGTTCTTGGCAGGTTTTCACTCCCGCTGAGCTAATAAACAGGCTCCGGTCAAAAGATTTGCTCAGGATGGGTTTGCCCACGGGAAGGGTCAAAGCAAGGTCTGGAGCATCACCAAGCCCCTGTGATGAGATGAATTTCAGGTATCAGAGACAGATTTTCAGCACTGGAGGATCACCAAGCACCCAGCCCATGGCCTCAATCCGAACCCCCCAGCAAGGCAGAGCCCCAGCTGCACCCTCTGTTAGCTCAGGTGTCCCAGGAACATGCAGAGGGGCCAAAGATAACCCAGGGTTGGAGACAATGAAAATCTGAAGTTTTTGGGCACAGAGGAGAGGAAGGAGCCCTACTGAAGACCAAACCTTGCACAAGGAACCAGCATGACACAAAGCAGAGGTGTCAATGAGGGGAAGATATCAGGATAAGCTGGTTAAAAACATCCTCAGGCTGGAAACTGAGAGAAGGCCTCTAATAATCTAAAGTCAAAAGGCTAGGAGAGCTTTTTTGTAAGGAATAAGAGAGAGGGAGGACATCTGCCTGGTTTTTGGGTGGCTCTGGATGGATTAAGGAAGGTGGCAGGCACAACCCTGCAGCAACAGCAGAGAACAGGAGCTGGAGCCTCCCACTATTGCAGCTTTGTCACCACACAGTACAAATATAACTCCTCAGGATGTTAATTAAATGCTTCAGGCAGTCTAGGAATAAAAGTTCCACATTTCATTTAGGATGGGGGCTCTGTCCCTCCTTGTTATGAAACTGAGCTCAATATTAAATTAAATACTTCAAATTATTTTTTTTCCCTCCTGAAATCATCCAAACAGTAAATTTTGAGTCTTTGTTTAACAGGCTATCTATCGATCTTTGCCAAGGCCACAGCACTTCATAAATCTCCACTGAAGCCAGAAAAGCATTAAAAAAAAAAAAAAAAAAAAAAAAAAAAAAAAAAAGACGGGATTAGAAGTTAATGCAATTCAGATCACTTTCTGAGAAATACTTTCAAGTCCAGCAGCGTATTTTCAGCAAACAGACCCCAAGGAAGCCCTCCTGCTCAGGGCACACCACAGCCATAGTGCTCAAGAATACCCAGGAGCATGAGTGCACCCATTGCAAGGTTTGGGCTGGATTTCAGATTTCATCTGGCCCCCACCACCCGGCTCTCCTGCCTCGAGGCTCAGCGGGGAGCAAAAATGTGGTAAAGGTGCCTTTATGCCCTCAGAAAGAAGAAGAGCTTTCACCACCAATATTCAACAGGAATATTCAATCTGAGCTGCTTAGAAAGGGAGAATTGCTAATTAGCTTAACAGCTAACAAGGATTACCCAACCTGGGCACCTTACTGGGTTTGCTCCAGCTGGGGCTGGGGCTGAGCCTCCTGGTGCTGAGCAGAGCTCTGACGGTGGCTGAGGGAGGTGGTCGGCCAGCCAGGGCATCCCCCAAAACTATCCCAGCCCCAAATCAGCCCCAGCAGGAAGAGATGGAAATCCTCAGGCCCTGCAATGTTTCTTTGTGCCAGTTTTAAGGCGTGCTTTAGGAGCTTGTTACCACCAAACAACCATGGAAGGCTATTCAATTAACAGAAGTTAGTTAAATGAGAAGACCAAACAGCAGCAGCACCACGTTTAACACCAGATAGAACAAACACTCTCCTTTGACACTCTTTACCCATTGATAAGGTTTGATAAAGCTGTTAGCTTCACAGGCATTTTCTGGCAAATGAGCCATAAAATAGGAGAGTTTAAGTATTATCCCTAAATGGCAAACCTTCCAATTATGCTCGAAGAAAAATTACTACATCCTGCTAATTATAGCATCCATGGCTTGGGTTTGTTTGAAGAGAAGCTCACTTCATTTAAAATAAATACCAATTTTGAAAGCAAGATGGGGGTGCGGGGAGAGAAGAAGGGGAATGGGAGATGAGAGACCTGGTATATGTGAAGCAACCGCGTGCGATGAGAACACACTGCAGCCGGTGCGGGGCACCACATCCATCCTGCTGGGACAGCCCCATCTCCAGCACCCCCTTTAAACTGGTCCAGAGCTGGCTGCCAGCCTCCTAAATTACCTCAGGGATGCAGCACGTCCTCGCAGCTCCACCTGCATCCCAAAATTGGGGGTTCTCCACCCAGCTTTGAGCTGGGACCCGCAGCCAGCAGGGCAGTGGCAGCAGCGGGATGTCCCACGTGTGCCAGGATCTGTCACGGTTTGGGGGATGCTCTTCTCCTGCTGCCATGGGTAAGACGAGACGTGCAGGTGGATGCAGGTGGAGTTGTGTGTCTGCAGGTGGAGAACGCCCCTAGGCTGCATTCCCCACAAGGGGGGGCTTCCCCTGGCGTGACATGATAAAGGCAGCAAGAAGTCCTTGGGCTTAATTCTCAACAGAAGGATTAATTTAATAATAAAACAGGGTTTTTGAAAACACCCAAGTTTTCAGTGAGAAGCAGTGAAGGGGAAAAGAGCAGCAGGAGCAGGTGCAAGACCCACTGCTGCTGATAGCAGCACCACAGCGTGACCACACCAGGCTGAACCAAGACAGGGTTTTGGTTTCTCTCGTTGGTTTCTCTTTCTCCTGTGTCCTGCCCCACGTTAGCCCGGACTGCAGGGAAGCAGAGAACATCGTGCCATTCACCAAATGGGCTCACTCACTGGAATTTAGTGCCTTCTCTTGAACAGCATTGAGGCCTTTGGCCCTTCGCTGCCACATTCGTGCAAAGCTTGCGGCCCACCAAGGTGTCAGGAGCTGCTGCAAGCTTGGCAGAGGAGAGGCGAACAACATGTGGTAGAAAAGGGCCATTTTCATGAAACATAAAAGCATGATTTTGAGGCAACATGCTGGCTCTTTTTGGTTACAAACTGTTGCATTTTGTCAAGAGGTCAGAGGAAGGCCGGTGCTGGGCTTTGCTCCGTCCTTCCTTTTACTCTTATGCAGAGGCATGGGGATGAGGCACACAGGAGGAGAAAGGTGTTGGGTGCAAATCGCCAACAGACTGAGAAAAACACAAGTAAAACTCAAGAAATAAACCTTCTTTGAGATTATTTTTAAATAAAAATCTTAGAAGGAAACTTCTAACCCTCCATGAGGGGTTTGTGGGATGGAAGCAGGTGCCATAGGGAGCACCCAGCCCTGGCGGCTCATGGAGCAGATCTCTGGGCACCGTCAGCTCGGCTGCCAATCCCAAAGCACTGCTTTTTGCAAGGATCCCACAAAAAGCTCTGTTTTGACTGGCAGTCCTGCCTGCGAACTCCCTTGCCCAACACCGAAACCAAAACACTGCAAGGCGTGCAAACAGGCGAAGAGAAACAGTTCTGAGATGGGCAGGGATGAATATTCATGGCAGTATTTTGGTTGCATCCACACTATCTTTATAACACTCCAAGGCTGGAGCTCGAAACAGTGACAGCAAGAAGAAGCCTAATTAGCATGAGAGATAGTAATTAAGGATGTAAATGGAGTAGACACTGTAACGAGGGCAGGAGGGCACCAGTGACACCCTGCCCATCCCAGTGCCTATCCCAGCCCCCTAAGCTCAGTATTTTCCTCTGCTTGCACAAATAAAAACAGAGCCCGGCACACTTAACACATAGACAGGTGCCCAAATCCTGACACGGGGATGTTTTGTAAGGAAAAAAAAAAAAAAAAAATTGAGGGCTTTGCTGGCAGGCAGCCCCTCCTGCTCGGTCAGCAGCAAACACTGCGTGGTGAGCAGACCGCACAAATGCAGGCTTTGGAAGGGCTGTTAAGAGAGACAGATTAAAAACTGGGGCTGTAGGATTCATTAACAGAAATGGGGAGGTAGTGGGGTGGTGGAGAGACTTCTGAGAGCCCTGTGCCAGGGTCTGCCTCCCCAGATCAGGGCATTCCCGTGGCACGTCGCCCACGCTCGCTGCTGCAGACACCTCGCTGCGTGGTTGTGTGCAGCCTGTTGGACCGGCCCGCGGGTCCCACCACAAAAATTCCCTCAAGCCTCACTGTAACAGCTTCTAAAACAAAAGGACAAAAAAAAAAAAAAAAAAAAAAAAAAAAAAACTACCTGCCCTAAAAGTCAGAAAGTCAGAGAACAAGAGGAGCTGTCTCAGCAGACTCAGTGCAGCACGGAGCAGCCACATCTGGAGGCAGCCACACACCCCTGGGCACAAGCTCTGCCATTCCCCAAACACTCTGGGATTTTCCATGTGGGCAAAACGTGGGCTGAACAGGATCAGGAGCTAAATCCCACTAAAAAAAGGCACTAAATATGTTAATATCTATCCAACCCGCTGAGCCAAGTGACAGGTCTCCGGTATAAATGCATTGCCCTTGTGATAAAAGTGGTCATACTTTCTTCTAGGATTTTCAGAACCCTTTCACACCAGATATGTCAGAGAAGGACTGGCTATTTTGAAGGCACTGGAAGTGCAGGCTGGTGATTTTTAATATGCATTGCATTTTATGGCTCAGCTACCAGGTTAATATGCAGTGTCAAGGATTTCAATGGGACTATATTTATAAGCATCATTAATTCATGTGAGTTCATAATAATCCCATAATATGGAATTAGCAGTATTCTGCTTTATCCAAGGTGCTATTAAGATATATATCATGCAAAGACCAAGGCTGTTCCGTGAAGCAAAAATACAAAGGCAAAACAACTCCAGCAGCATGTTATTAGTAGATGAAGTGTTAAGGAAGGGAAGCTCGCTGAGCAGAGGTGGAAGCTGAATCTCCTCCGCTTTCCTGCATCACCACCGCTGCAAAAAGAGGAACACGACCCAGATCTCCACCCTCGACACCAAGCCCGGGCAGGGCTAAGCCCATGTTGTCCCCGTGCCACTCAGCTGGGTCCCCAAGGGCACCTGGCAAGGACAGGGGACCTGGGCAGCTTCCCAGAGCCTGCAGAACAGGCGCCAGCCCTGCTCAGGATCGCATTAGGTATACAACATCATTCAGCTGGGAGCAAAAGCCCTCCAGAAAGCGTTATTTCTTAACCACCGTTATATACTCTGAGAGGGAAGCATTCAGGAGGAATTAGGAAAAAAGCAGATAAATGAGCAGGGAATTCAGGACTGGGCTCCTGGGACTGGAATGGAAAAACCCACAGCGCTCGCTGTAAAACCTGCTGAAGATGACTGCAGTCGGCTTTGCTCCTCTAGCCCCAGGAAAGGGATTTCCTGGGACTGCTTCGCAGTTGCTCAGTTTGGGAACAGCTCGAAAGAAGACGCCCAGCATCGCCTCTGGTCTCGACGGCAGCCTGCAAGCTTTGCTGAGCATCATCAAGCAAAGCCCCCGCGAACACCACCGCTCACAAACCACGCCTGTGCTTCTTTTTTTTTTTCCCATAAAATTGTTGAATAAAAAGCAGAAGAGGAAGCAAAATATTTCACCTACAAAGTGCAGAAAAAGCCCTGTGCGGATGAACCTGCACCCAAAATGTCAGCGATTTCCCATGTGGGGTGGCCATGGGACCTCTGAAGCACTGCGCCCACCGGCCACCAACGTGGCAGCCCCTGGGGGTGCCCCTGCATCCAGCCAATTTGCCAAGTCTGGGAGAAAACCCACCTCCAGCCCTGCAACAAACCAGCACACAGATCAAAACCTTGCTCTTCGGCTTTTGAGAATCTGATGGAAAAAAAATAATTTCCTTTGATGGATGCAGGGAGCAGTGAGCTCAGCCCCGTGCCACACCAAGGTCCCGGGCAACTTGCTGCCACCCCCAGGCTGGGCATGGTGGGCTTGCCATGAAGCTCTCCCCTCCTAAAAACTCACTCCCCACCTTGGTTTTTGGTTTGGGGTTTTTGTTTTGTTTTGTTTTGTTTTTTACCTCCAAACATGTTGCTACAGCAACCCCAGCACTTTATCAGCACTCAGGGGAAAATCCAGCTCGGATTCGGCTGCTCCATGGAAACGCGTCTCAGCATCTTGGGCTCCACACCAGTGGGGACGAGGCAGGGGTGAGAGGTGATGCAGGGGTACCATCGGCATGGGAGAGCACCCCAAAAGCCCCTTGCGATGATCACAGCCTCTGCAACACAGCTGCGAGGGGAGAAGTGTGGGTGTGCAGGAGCAGGAGCACCACGCTGGCCACAGTGCACACCCTAGGAGGCTCCTGTTGGAAATAATTCCCTGGTTTCTTGAAATTTTAGTGCTTGGTGGAGTAACTGCTGACCCCGACAGGACATATAGGGCTGGGTTTGGCAATTCCATATAAATCCCACTTATCATGCCCCAAGACTTTGTCCTGTAGCGCGTGCCACACACCTGCCACATCTTTGGAGCATGTGACAGTGGTTTATGAGCTCTTTGGGGACCAGCTGGCACATAGGGCCATTAGAAGGCCACCTGAACTGCTGTTACACAGCAAAATCATCAATTTTGTGATGCCTTTGGGTATTCAAGTGATGGAAAGGAGAGGCAGGCTCTGCATCCCGCAAGAAGATGCCCACGTTGTGCACACCCGCACTGCTGCAGCCATCTGAGGGGCAGCCAGCAGCAAACTGGCAAAATGGCCAAATCGGTCATTTCCAAGAAAATTAATGTGCTGATTAACGTGTGTGCTGAAGTAGCCACCTCTCAGCCCTGCACCACGGTCATGGTGCTTTCCTGCAAGAGCAAATCCTGTGGCTCCAAAGGGCTCTCTGATGCTGTGGATGGAAAAGAAAACCCCAAAATAATCTGAGCAAGCCTCGTGAAGGTCTCTCCCATTTTGGTGCTGCTCCTGATGGCCGACACGGTCTCGGTGGTGGGGTGACCTCAGGCTCCTCCATGGCACCTTTTGTACACTTCAGTTCAACACCCCCTAAAGGTTTCCTTGGCCAAAGTTGGTGAATACTTCCAGCAAAATACTCAAGTGCTTAAAAAAATGGAGTTCTTCCTCTTGATTTTGCATAATTTTCTTTATTCTGTCCTCCAAGGTTTCCCTCTCCCAGTTTCCCAGCTTTCTGCTTTTTCCCAGGAGGGCAGAGCTCCCCCCCGGCCCCACCGTGCTGGGTTCTCCTTTCTTCCAGCTGCCCCGCTCGCATCTCAACGTATTGCTCCTCCATCTCGCTAACGAGCAGATTTTCAGCCTGGTGGAATTTAAGATAAAATTAATATATTGGCAGATATCCACAGCAGCCTCTCAGGTGTTCATATTGAAAATTATTATTTTCAACAGTTCATGGCTCATTTCTTTAAAATTAAAATTAGTGTTGTGGCAGCCGGGGATAATTTCCCAGATGCCTGCACGGAGGAGAGCACAGACCTGGATGACGTGAGGAACCAGGCTCTGCTGCCCTCGGACGTGTCCAGCCTCGGGGTGTCCCATGTCCATGCTATCGAGGGGTGACCCTGAAAAGGATTTGCCCTAAAAGCTGCACTATAGCAATGCAGCTCTTACCAAAAGTTTAATCTGGTAGAAAATGTTGCACAGGACAGAACTGGGACCAGCAGGTGCGTGCACGATATCCCAGTCTGAGGGCATTTAGGGAAAATGGGGCAGACCCCATGCTACAGGCAGTGTTCGGGTTTGCGTGGGGTAGGGTGGCATCCGCTGGGTGACCCAGCCATGGTGACAGGGACACCACCCATCTCTGCTGCTCTTTGGGGATAAAACTTGTGTTTGGGTGGCCACAGGGCTCCACTTTAACTTGGCTTTAATTTGTGCCTGTGCAAGAGCAGTTGCCCATCTACATCCTACTGTAATGCATGCCCACCGTGTCCTGCCACCTCCTGCCACCTCCTGTCACCTTCTGCCACCTCCTGGCACACCAAGGGTCCCCACACAGCACTGGGCACTGCACAACCTGCGGTCCCAGAGGAGAGCTGAGGACCCGTCTGTCCCCTCCTGCCCTCAGCCACCCAGCCCAGGGGAAACAGAGGCAGCGGGGACTGTGGGACAGCCTGGGGACAGAGGGACCCCAGCAGGTTTTTCCCTGGTGCTGAGCAAGGCACAGGCCCGCGTGGCACAGGAGCATCCTTACGCACTGTAAATTACCGGGAAACATTAATAAACAGCTCCATCTACTGACGTCCTCACCTCCAAAACCCAGACCCCGTGGGAGCACCCTGTGCCATCAGCCACATCTTGCCAGGGCAGAGCCAGCCCCGGCTGCCACCCGGGCACAGCCCCACAAAGCCCACGGGTCCAGGAGCACCCCGGCAGCATTCCCTGGGGAGAGTAGCAGTGTTTTAGGGGGGAATTAAAATCAGCCCCCCCCCAGCCCACCTCTCCCCGAGCAGCTCAGCACCCACTGGGGGCAGCAGGCATCCAAAGGCACCTGTAAAAGACAAAGGTACCAAAACAGAGCCAAAAAAAAAAAAAAAAAAAAAAAAAGCAAAGGGGTTTAAAGGTGGGACGTGAGCTCTTGAGCAGGTTTCATGATGTCCTCCAGGAATCCCCTTCCCACGTGCCTATGGGATGAAGGCCACTCAAAACCCTTCAAAAAAAGACCAAAACCCTTAGAAAACGAGCTGAGTGGTGAGCTGCCACCCAAGAGATGCCCAGTGCTCCCTGGCTATAGGCAAAATGGGCTCGTTGCCCTTGTCACCCACATCACCAACGTCACCAGTGCCACCAGCCCAAACAGATGTCCCACTTCAGCTGTTTATGGTAAGATGAACAGAGATGCATGAGAATCATGCTAAAACCCTGACAGAAGCATTTAGAGATAATTATCACCTTACAAACCCTGCCAAAAGACCCACAGGGACAGGGCTGCATCCACAGGGCTGGGAGGTTCCAAGCAGGGGAAGCCTCCTGGTGCCCCCAGACAGCATCACCCCCTGCAGGACTGGGACCCCCTCAGCAGATGCTCTTTCCCAAACCAAAAATCACTGTTTTGACCACAAAAAATGGGCTTGGGGGCCAGGTTGAAGCTAGAAATGGTGCCTGTGCTCCTGCAGGATCTGGGGGCCGTGCGGCGGCGCAGGGCTGGGTTTGCAGCTGAGCAGAGATCACAGCCAGCACCGAGCACAAAAACGTTCCTCATGCAACTTTAACCTCGCTGCACAAACTTAGTTTCATTTCCTTGTTAAAGTTTTATGCTTTCCTGGGAGGTGGGGGGGGGGGGGGAGATCTGTCAGCGCTGCTGGCATTTTTTATTTGTGTTTCCACTCTCAGCAGATAAATCAGCCTTTATTGCCCAGCAGCCTTGTGAAAGCAGAGGCAGGGGGTTGAGAAAAGGCTGGTGGGGGGTCTCTGGCCACAAGAGATTGAGGTCCCGCTGCTCGAAGCGTGTGGGCACCGTGTGGCAGGGTGGAGAGCAGTGAGGAGGGCTCCCTCTCCTCTCCTCCCCTCTGCTGCACACATCCATGCAGTGGCTTTGGGTTTGCAGAGCAGGCTGAATAACTCACCCGTGGTGATAACCCCCCGCTGCAGGCTGTAAATAGGAGATTTTCCTGCATCCCCGTGCAGGTCTGGGACAGGTTGGGTTCAGCCCGTGAGCACAGCCCCACTTTAGCCAACCCCGGTGGGCCCTGAGGACCAGGAACAGGGGCAGAGGTCCAGGGCATATAGGGACAAGACGTGGGACACAACATCATGAGAAATTACTTCTCTTCCCTTGGAAAAGAACCAAATCAAATGAAAACAGGCGCTAAAAGCTTGCTGATGCATCTGCAGGAAACCTCAGCTTGGCTGAGTTTTTCTTTTGCTCTGCTTTCACCCAGCCAAAGGGATGGAGGAAATATCAAACCCACCCACGGGTTAAGTTAACATTAAACCCCAGGCTTTACCTGGTGGTATGCGGGGTGCAGGTCCTGGGGTTGTTGTGGCAGAGCCAGATTCCAACAGCACAGCCACAGGGTTAAAATGCAAAGAAAAAAAAGAAAAGAAAAAAAAAAAAGATATGCAGCCAAACAGTAACACATCCTTTCAGCAAGGGCTGTCGTGGACCACCTGAAATTCCATTTGCCATTTCTCTCTATAAATAACAACTTCAGGCAGATGCTCTGCTATTAAGGGATGATTTTTTTTAATTTATTTATTTTTACTGCTACATAGAATAGCTGTTTGTTTGAATATATAAATAATCACCACTACTGTCGGGGCTCCCAGGGCCACTTGGGTGCCAAATTCTACTCCCGTGTGAGCAGCCTGCCCTGATTTCCTCCCCACCCACAGGAGCTGCCTCCTCGTCCTCCATCCCCCGTCCCCTTCTCCCACTGATGCACGAGTTTCCCTGAAAAAGCTTAATGACAGCCTGTACCAGGAGTTATTGTTCTTTAGATCCTAAGGGACCTCGCTGGGCACCGATCCTCCTCCTCACCAAGGGGATGCTTGGTGTGCTGGGTCGGGCTGTGAGAAACCCCAAAAGGCTCACAGGGATTCACTGCATGGGGCTGGGACTTTCAGCAGGGACAGTTTGGGAAGTGATGGGGAGAGCAGGGCAATGGCATTTCTGCGACAGCAGTGGAGGAACACACCAGAGGCATTTTCTCCCTGTGCCACAAGCCCTGCAGCCGTTAATGACTGAAAGAGCCCCTTCCTATCATTAGATTTTGTGTAGGTGAAATGAATTTAGGCAGGCTGTGGTGAGCAATTAGGGGACTAATGATGATCTCTTTCTGCGCCCGTGAGGATGCTCAGGGAAAGCTGCATCCCATGACCTCGGTGAGAGGCAGGCACAGGGTAACTCCGTGTATTTGCAGACAGTGAGGGGAATGGACTGCTGGCAGGATTAATGCACCTACAGACCCTTACAGGCACGAGCAGTGGGAGACAGCAGCGCCAGGAAGGAGATGGTGCTGTGCAGGGAAACCTCAGCCCCCCCAGAACATCCACACATCCCCCTGCCACTGCCCAGGCAGGCGATGGCACTTATTCATCCTCAAATCTACTTGCTTTGCTCCAGCCTCATCCCTAATCCCCCTGGGGCATGGGATGCTCTTTCCCTTGCCCCCACCAACCCTCCTGTTCTCAGAAATGCCCTTTGCTGGTGCAGGTTTGGTGGTTTGCTGCCTGTCCGTGGGGAGGTGGGTTTGATGGAGTATCCCTTTTTTTAGTCTCCCTCTGTGAGCAGCTCTTGAGAAGAAACAAAACGCTGCAGCCCCAGTGTTTTATGGATGTCACAGCTTTAATATTCCTTTCAAAACAGGCTGCGGACATGAGAGGCCGGTTTGTCAACCCAGCCATCGCCCGGGGCTAAGCCGCTAATTCTGCTGCATGGCTGGGGCTTGCTCTGAACCAGCTGCTTTTCCAAGACCAGAAACTTTCCTACCTCAGCATGGGGCTGCAGGAGCAGCCGTTTCTGGTCCTTAAACACCATCACTCTCCTTATCTCACCTGGAGCTCGTGGTTCCCTTCACGTGCATCATGTCACCCAGAGCATCTCCCCAGTAGTGATACCCAACTTGCCAGAGCCCCTTCTGCCAAAACCCATCCTCGGGAGCTGACTGGTCCCGTGTGGTTAACAGTAACCACATAGGGCTTCCAGAGGTATCAGATGAATGAAACCGAGTGTCCCAGGCTCTGCAGCGAGCACAGGGCTCTGTTAATTAAGAGTGGATGCACAAAATGTGGATGAGACCCTAGCAGGCTGCTTATCTCCAAAAACTCACAAGGGCAAACAAGCAGGTTCCCCTCAGGGTTGATCCCAGGCAAGAATATAAGAGTGCACCAGGCTCTGCCAGAGATGCCCACCCCTAAAAACCCTCGATAACAGCAGTTTCTCCCATTTATTTTCAGTGTTGGCGGAGCTCATCCCATGCACAGTTTTGGGTTGCAAAACTTATTAAATAACTCATGTTTTCTCTGTTCATGTTGGCACTTGCTCTTCTGTGTATTTTCCCTGTCTAATAAGGGCTTTGCAAACACTTCAGCCTTTCCTGCGGAGGAGTGCTGTTCAGAGGTCTCTCTCCTCTGCTCGGCCAGCTGTCCTCATAGCACGTGGAAGTGTAATATCTCCGGTGAGCTCCGCTTCTCTGCCAAATGAGATAGGAACTGGGCAGCAAGCTGAAGAATTAAGGGAAAAGTCAGCAATTGCTTATTTCATTTTCTCAGGAATTCAAGCTAGGAAGTACAGCCCAACCCAGCAAAGTCTTTGGGGAGAGCAAACGTGTGTCCTTGTTCAATACCTCTGGGGAGGGGACCCCACCACCTCCCTGGGCAGCCCGCTCCATGAGATTTCATGCAAAAAGTCCTCTCTGGTTTTGCATTGAAATCACTCATTTTGGAGAATCAGGATAGACCCCGGGCAGCTTTAACACACAGGCTAAAGATCTGTTCTGACATTCACATTTTTACACCGTTCAAGCCAGAAAATAAAATTATTCCCATCCTAAACCAGATATTCCATCTGAAAAGCAAGGCGTGGTCACTGGCTTCTGATGCTTAGTGCAAGCACTAAACCAGCCAAAAATGCATCCTCATGAAATACATCAGCCCAGTCCTACTTCTAAAGGCTCAGATCCAACGCCAACCCCAAACCATGGTGAGCTTACAGCCACGCCTGGAAGCAGCCCCAATACATCAGCTGTGCAAGAAAGGGGGGATTTTCCTTCTGCCAAAGAACTCTGAACAAAAATAGAGGTAAACAGCTCCTTGGTGAGCACTGAAAACAGCTTCAGCTCCAGAAGCATCCAGCTCACAGATGCACCACCTTGAAAGGAGAGCATTTCCAGCAAGGTCTAATGAAAAACGGTGCTGGTTTATTTGGTATATCACGAGCCGTATCTCCCCGCTGTTCCCCAAGTGCCGGCTTTAGCAGGTACAACCCTATCTGTAAAATCTTCAAACATTGCCTCCAGGCAAGAAGTTAATCTTCTTTTCCTTTGTTGATAATATTTTTCCATAGGTTATATCTGTTAAAATGCAATTTGCACTCCCCAGATCAGAGGACGGGCTTCACGACAAGGAAGAGCCTTGCTCTGGGACACGGATGTGGTTCCCCATCACTCACCCCAGCGATGGCAGCTGTGGATACCACATGTAACCCCTCTAAACATGATAAAATTTAATTGATCATTAAAACTGCTACATTGAGGCATCCTCAGAGTGATCAAATAATTGTTTTTAAAAGCACTGTGTCCTTATGATGCTTTAACATGATGCTTTAAAAGATTGTTGGGAGATGAATCAAGTGCACAGGGGTAGCAGATTTCCACACTGAACAATATAATGCCATAAATGTTGGAAAAAAATGGACAGATACATAGGGCTGAAGATAAGAAGAGCTCATCCACTTCCCTGGCCAGAATCTATTTCATCATATCGTTCCTGTGATGCCTGACCTGTCTTAATAATCTTCCAGGCATTTCTTTCCTTTGTTAGTACAAGTGCATAAATAAAATCAGCACTGCAAAACAGATTTCAAACCCTGATTCCTGTGTCTACACCAGATATAGCACATGGCTCTTCCAAAGGAGCCCTCACCTGCCAGGGCACCAAGCCCAGGTCCTGCTCTCCAGCTCTGCTCGCTGGTCCTTTCCTACCCCGCTTTATGTAGCTGACTGTTGCTACTGGACAAAAAATAATAATAATAATAATCTCTTACTGACAACCTTCTGGTTTTCTCAGAACATTTTTTTAGGTAGTTTATTCCCACACCAGTTTTCCCATCTGGTTTTGTCATCTCCTGGTTGATGCTGGCTCAGCACAGCCATCCTCATCTGCTCTGCTTCCAGCACGCCTGGAGACAGCTTCCCCTGGTGTCCTTTGCTCTCTATTTCAGCCTTTCAAGGTTTGTTTGCATCATTCTTTTACCCTGATTTTTAGTAATCAAGCTTATTGTCTGCTTCATATATGCATCTTTTTTGACTAAGACCAATGAAGATTTCTTTGAGCAGTAGCCTGCATTCCTCAGCACCTTCCCCGGAATATCCCACCTGCCATTCCCCACAGATGCTACACTTTGTCTCCTGGAAATACATTATTTTTAGTGCAGGCTTTTCTTTCTTTCATTCCACAGGGACTTTCAGTCAGTTGGCTTTTCATCTTCATTAAGCCAGCTCACCCCTTCCAGCTAGGCAAAGTCCAGAAGCTCCCTTTTTTCCAGTCACTTAGTCCACCTTCTATTAAACAAAATGACAGTAAATAAATAAGGAAAGGAAGGAAGGAAGGAAGGAAGGAAGGAAGGAAGGAAGGAAGGAAGGAAGGAAGGAAGGAAGGAAGGAAGGAAGGAAGGAAGGAAGGAAGGAAGGAAGGAAGGAAGGAAGGAAGGAAGGAAGGAAGGAAGGAAGGAAAGAAATGATAATATTATTATTAATAATAATAATAAATCCAATTTCTAACCACTCACAGTTACTGTATTTCTCAGCTGGCACCCTACCACATAGGGGTTTGCACCAACTGGATCTGTGATGGTTTGTTGTTTGTTTCTCCCAAAAAGAAAACAAGACATGGAGACGCCTGAACTAGCACATCCACTATATGAGTTGTGTACAACACAATAAAAAGAGGACTGAAGCTACTGCTTGTTCAGAAAGAAGAAAAAACCATAGTGCCATGTAATTCATCATGGATCAGCAACACAAGAGCGTAGCTACCACTATAGTGGTATGGGGAAAGAAAAAGAAGGAAGGAAGGAAGGAAGGAAGGAAGGAAGGAAGGAAGGAAGGAAGGAAGGAAGGAAGGAAGGAAGGAAGGAAGGAAGGAAGGAAGGAAGGAAGGAAGGAAGGAAGGAAGGAAGGAAGGAAGGAAGGAAGGAAGGAAGGAAGGAAGGAAGGAAGGAAGGAAGGAAGGAAGGAAGGAAGGAAGGAAGGAAGGAAGAGAGAAAGAGCCAGTGATCCAACAGCCTTCTTGACCAGGAGGTGCCCCCTAACCATGGTGCCTCATTACCATGCCAGAAGATCACAGCGCTGGGGCCCTTTCACTCTGCTTTAGGAAGCACCATCATCAGCTCAAGGAGTCTGAGAAGATAACATTTTGTCCTGGGAGCAGCTCACAGGCACATCAGATGCTGCGTGGATCCTGGAGCCTGTGGTTCACAACAAACAACAACTTTCAACACCTCATGTTCAAAATCAACAGCCAAGAGCCAAGCTTCAAGTCTCAGCCATGTCCTCTTGGATTATCATTGGGCTTCAAATACTGCCAGGGCAGTCAACTTCTAGACTTCGATGTCTAGACTGGGAGATGGCTTCTGCTCAGCATGGGTTATTTTGGACCCTGCATTTTGGCCAAGGATCTACGTTGTGTTCTCTTTGCTCGCAATGAGGATGTGATAATCCAGGCACGCAGTCATGCCCTAGCATCACATTTTGACATCCCCCTGGAGGGGACAGCAAATCCTATCAGCCTGAGCTCTCATTTTGGAGTTCACAGGAGCCAAGTGCCCACCTCAGGTCTGTCCGTGCTCGTCACTGCAGGAAATCTGAAGACTCAGTGCTTCTTCTCCAGTGGGAGAGAGCCTGCCCCTGAGCGCATGGGTAAAGGAAAAGGCAGCCAGCTCAGCGGCTGACAGAATAACTAGCTGGAGAGACAACTAAGTGGACAACTTTAAGATGTATAAATTATCATCACTTGCCCCAGTACAGTTCTAAAAAAAAAAAATCAATCTTTATAGTTGGAAAATGTCAGTAGCTTATTTAATTTATGACAAAAGCAAAGACAAGAGGAGAATAGCATAGAAGATTACACTTGCTGAGTGCGATGCTCTCCTGTAATGTAATGAAATGAGTTAAGAGCAAAGTGAATTAGTGCTACAGGCTGACCTCATCCCACTAATCCCGGAGCAGTAAGAAATGAAAGGTTGCATTCGCCAGCTTGGTTTTCAAGGTCAGCAAGGAACAAAGTGTCCGGTCTCCTTTCCCTCTGATTTTAGCATTAACCGAGCAGCTGGCTCTGATCCTTGTAATTTTTTCTAACAAGGAGAACATCGGGTGCCACTGGGAGGCGGGTAACTCCTTTGGGAGCAAGGGGGGCATGAGAATGAGGGGCATCAACCAGCTTCCACACTCCAGCACATGGTTGTACCTTGACACATGGTTCTTTGCACCCAGAGATCGATGGGACCGCAGCAAATGGTGGCTCACCCCGATGCATCCTTGCTGTTGGATGGATCCCGAGGTGGCTACCATTGTGCCTTTGCTCAGGGAAGTTGAGGATGCTTTAAATTGAGTTTTGTCCCAAAACTGCCACTTTGATGGTGGCAGGCAGCCACTTGCTGTGCTGGCCCTTCAGCAGTGAGCTCGTCCTCAGCACGAAGCGGTAGCACGAGGCTAAAGGAGGATGAGGACGGGCACTGCAGCTCTCCTGGGGACTGCTGACAAATTCACTGCATCAAGCTGCTGTGGGCTTTGATGGGAACGGAGTTGGAGAAGCTTTCTTGCAGTGAAATGCTGATGTGGCATTGTCTGCCTGGAGGGTGGACACCCCGATGGAAGCTGAGCTGCAGGAGACAGGGCAGAGGCACATGGAGGAGCCGCTCTTCTCTCATGTTCACGACTGTAACTATCTATCTTGTTGAGTTACGCCTGAGCTGTGATTGAAGAGGAAGGGAAGAGGGGGAAATCATTCCAAAGTCAGTGAGAGCACTGCTTCTGAGAAGCAAAATCACCGGACACACCGAGCAGAGCTGCGTCCTTCTGGAACATGCAACAGCATCAGGGTATCAGGCACTGACCCCCAGCCCTGAACACTCCCCAATCATCCCACAGATCCAAAGAAGTGTCCCTGGCAAAAACTTGGTGGGAGCAGAGCCCAGGACAAGCATTCCTGCAAGAAGGGACATCTTGCTCTGCCAACAGAGCCCACGTCTGAGCCTGCCTCATGCAGGACATGGGGTCAGGTTTGGGTAGGAGACCTGCCAGAATCGCTGGCACTTTGCCCCGAAGAAAGGACACCAAAATCTTCAGGCCCAGCTAGGTATGGAGGCTGTGTCCTCCTTGAAGAAGGAAATGGGTGGCTGGCCAAATTCCCAGCAGGAAACGAGTGGCTTCAGTGCAGCTCAGATTTAATTTAATGGCAAAACTCATTATGTGAAGGAGGCTAGAGCCCCAGGCAGCCATCATTTGAACTACAAAGTGCAAATAACTTTTATTATCAGGGGCTTTACTTGGCTTGGATGAGCAATCAAGCCTCTATACCCTTTGGAAACTTCTTAAATCCCCAGATGTCTGCAGCTAATCCCATGGGATCTCCTGCACAACTCTTCAAAGCCTGAGACAATGCAAACTGCTAATGCCTGAGCGTGCCTGGAGAAATTCGGAGGCTTCACTGAGAAGCCTCACAAGGAGCTCAGCTAATCCATGCCCATCTGCTGTCAGTGGGTCCAAAGGACGTGGAGATTTGCAACAAGACCTCCTGGCACACTTGGACCACTGCAAGAGCTCAGGACATAGAAAGAGGTTACCTTGGCTCCGCTGCTTTGTGTGAGTACAGCCTGGATAATGTGGACGTGTCCAGGGCCACCTTGTGTCACAAAGACCAAGGGCAAGGTAAAGTCAGAGCTCAGTGGGCAAAGCGTGGTGTGCATCCTGGCTGGAGGCAAGGCAGAGAAGTCCAGACACAATTTTCCCTAAAAGAAAGGCTTTCAGCCCAATCTTCACATTACAACACAATCCCCTTGTGCAGACCAGTGAAAAGCGGGGTTTGAAAATTCTTGGTAGATTTTTGCCAAAAAAAATAAACTCTTTTGGGGACTGGTGCTCACTACCTGTCTGAGCAACCCTGACCTTTGGCAACATGAGGTTTCATGTTGCAGCTCTAGAAATGCCACCGCTGCTTCCCCTTCATGTTTCCATTCATCATTTCCTCCCTTCACATGTGGCATAATCAACGGGGACAAGTCCACCATCCCCCTAACTGACTCCTATTACTCCTCATTACACCCTTTGTTCCCTCCTCAGCTCCCCGTGTGCTGGGAGATGCCGAGCCCCCCACCAGAGCTGTCCTTCGGCTGTCTCTGCAGGGACAGCCCGAGCTGGGCCATCAATTAGCCAGAGCCAGGCTGCTGGCTCAGATACCTTCTTAGAGCAGCCTTAATTTTGATTAATATCTCTTCACGACTTTGAAACCATATCGGCATGATTCTCTACCCAGCCATGCTTGTTAAAACCATAAATCAATCTATACCCAGCCCTCTAGATGCGCCGAGACCTTTCCTGCTGCAGCTGCGGGCAGTTATTTACTGGGTCCGCTCCATCCCCCTGCGGAAAATAAATCCACCCACCAAAGCCAAAAAGCCAGAAACGTGTGCTTATTTTAGAGTAATTAAAAGTTGCCTCCCGCGGACAGCAGGCCTGTGAACAGCTCTATTGCTGCTGCCGGGGCTGGGAGTGAGCGTGGCAGAGCCCATGCATTTCTCTACTCCGTTGCTGGTCCTGGCACCCCCAGCCTCAGCCATCAGCCCCTGGAGGGGCACACACACACGTGTGAGTGCACACACACACTTATCTGTGTCCAAGGGGTCGCAGCTTTAGGCAGCAGGCAGTTCAGGTCACCCAAAGGCAGGTGTCACAGCTCACGGCCTCGTTTCAGAGCACGACATCCCTCTGGTTTACGGTGCCTGGATGCTCAAAGCCCTGCCCGGTTCCACCCACACAACCCTGAAGTAACTCTCACCCCTCTAGGAGGAAAGCACTGGGGAAATAACATTTCCTTCTGTATTTTTTCTTATATTCTCTTTTCCTTCACCCCAGCCTGGTGCACAGGTGTTGGGGTCCCCTCCTCACTTCAGTCACCCATGGGACTCTCAGCCAGCAGCAGAGGGGACAGCCTTTAGGGTGGAAACCTGCAAGTGGAAGAGAACTCATCTTTTTGCTGTGTATTCTGACCCACAGTGCTGGCAGGGGTAATATAAAATGACACTGCTCCGTAATAAAAGATACAAGGGTGATTTGTCAGTTCTCCCCTCCTTATCCCAGAAACGGAGGTTTCAGCCATCTGTCCTCAAGCCAGAGAAGGTTGGGTTTGTGTCGCAGGAGGACTGATACAGAGGGCAAGCATTAGGACATTAGGACAAACACTGATTTCCTCCCACAGCCCCACAGCAAGGGGGCTTGGTAAGCCACAAAGCCCCATGCCAATGGGATTCTGCTGCAGTTGCCTTCAAGGGGGATGTGTTTCTGGATGTGTGATCCTAAAATATGACCTCCCTTCCTGCTACTTGCAACGGATTTTTTAATAGTATTAATAAACTTTTATTATAAGTTGTATTAATTAGCTATAACTTCATGTCTCACCTCACATAGGGCAAAAAAACATCATGTGCTTGTGGTCATTCAAGTCCAAACCAAATGCTCCCCAAAAACACGGAAATGTGCAAATCCCCTATCCCCACAAAACCCATCATGAGCTCTATAAGTGATACACAGTCAGACCCACACATCTGTGCCCAAAAACACCCAGATCTGTGGGAACCTCTTTGTCCCACGGAGTTTTGGGAAGGACGAGACACGGGAGGTGGCCCAAATCCTACAAGCACAGCACAGCCCCGAGCCCTGCAGCTGGGATGGATGCTTCAGAGCACGGAGCTGGGCATTGATTTTGTGCCACCACCCTTACATCAAGCACTGGGAGAGAGCAGGGGAAACGTAACCAAGTTTTACAGCTGATGCGAGCACAGCAGTGCTGCAGACAAGGCGCTGCAAACTCGGGGTATAACTCCAGGGGATTTTCTGCTCTTCCGAGCCACAGACCATCTATTTGCTGGGGTTCGTGTAGTGCTTGCCCAGGGTATAAACAACCAAAGCAGTGATAAACAGTGCCTGCACGTGCACAAAAGGATTTTTGTCTGTGTTCCCAGATCCTCAAGGAAATCAGCTGAGCAAGGAGCTGCCCTGAGCGAAGCTGTGCCCCAGGCAGGGGCTGGGTTTCACCCACTGCTCTGAGCAGGATCACAATTTTCGTTGTTGCACTGGAGTTAGCAGAAAAGCAAGAAATAATTAAGCCATCAGAAGGCACCGCAGACACGGTAGGATCCCAGGTGTTTGGTTAGGAGGGGATTTCTGCAGTGCGTGTGAAATCCTAGTTAAAATTCACACATTTCCTACACGAAGTCCCAGCTCTGCAGACGGGTATTACCGGCACAGGAGGATGATGGAGAAGCACAGGACAGAGTGCAGCACAGAGGCACTGAATAAGCAAAACCCTTACTGCAAAGCACAAACCTGGCCAGGAGGCAGGACGTTGGCTACATTTTTGTACCCACACAGGATCGCCACCGCCTCCTGCCAGGCAGCCAGCGCTGCAGAGGGAGAGCACGGGCAGCTTCAGCCTCTTGTGGGATGCGAGATAAGGAAAAATTCATTTTGTAAGCTGTGAATAACCACATTGCTCAGCCCTGCTCAGCACCATGAATAGCTGGGTTTGGTGGTCGCATCCTTGGGACCTGGCTGGGGTGGGACAGGCAGGACACTTCAGTAGGGCAGTGGCAGCTGATGGCCACTGCCACTATCCCTGGGGGCACAGCTCCGGCTGGAAAATCATAGGTGGGGGCACAAACGCCATGAGCACATGGCAGTGCTCTGCGATTTTTGGCAGCTCTTCCATTAACTGTCACCCTGGGACAGGCGGCACCATGTGCTGCCCACCCCAGTGCCACCAGCCCTGCAGGCAGGTTTCCCTTTAGGGTCTCCAAAACCCTCTGCTCCCCAAGCCACCAACACAGCCCCATGCAGAGCACCCACGATCCCTCGAGACCCAAATACCTCTTCCAACCTCTCGTGCGTGGGGACTCACCCCATTTAAAAGTCTCCTGGGCTTTAAAACAGCAAGGCAGTGAGACACAGAGTTAACTCAGCACGATGTTATTTAAGACAATGCTGAGCATTTGGGGCAGTGAAGTGCTACTCTACCTGACCCGGCCTCAAAACAACAAAAATATTTGGGAACAGCGGCAGCAGCTCCGTTGCATTTGGACTTGGCACTCCAATAGTCAGTGCCATTAGAGGACATAAATATACAGAGGCTATTTGAACTGAAATTACAATAATAAAACACAGTGCTCAGCCAGCCAACGTCTGGAACACAGGGAAAATCCTGCTGGCGGGGAAGATGTCAATTTGATTTTTAAGTTTGTTTAAAGCAGTTTTAACACTAAACAAGTAAACATTTATAACTGAATAAATAGTTTTCAGTTTAGTCAAGGAGCATTCAGTGGATGTTGGCATAAATATTCAGTTATGGAAATTATTTGATTGAAATAGATTTTACATGCCATAAATAAACATTGTCTGCGACGAACACATACTCCCCACAAGCGGCGTGAATTAGAGAGCCACTGATGCCTAATGCCGGTCTTTGAGAACGTTTTATTTAGAAGCACTTCTGCTTGCCGTGCCGTGAGCCAGATCCCATCTGGCTGGCCTTTTCCAGGCGTTTGTCTCACCGTGCCATGAAGTGCTCGGAGCAGGGACGTGGTGGGGTGCTGCACCCCACGGCCAGGGGCTCCTCCAGGAGCTGGGATGGGGCAGCAGACGAGCCAAAATCCACAAAATAAGGGCCCACGATAGCTGAGTGTCACTGTGGAGTGTGCCTGCGGGGTCAGCCTGCTTGGTGTTGGCCATCTGCAGAAGTCAGGGTGGGAAATCTGTGCGTTTTACCCAAATCTGCTGGGGCTAGGGCTGAGCGCTGGTGTAGAAGCGATGCTCGCCCCCAAGCAGAGAGCATGCAGAAGAGCAACAGCTGAGCACTTAAGCACGTGAAGTGACACACAGGTGGGAGCTGAGACTTTACCAAAACTTATTTATGATTAAATGGTCCCAAATTCCAGGGTAGTGCCAGCCCAGCAGGCACCCTTCTGCACAACCTCATGTAGTGACATACGAGTTCAGGAGAAAGACAGCAATGACCTGACTGGGGATAAAGGGGATTTCTTGCTTTGGGTAGGTTTTTAACCTTCCTCTCCAAAATGACAGCAAGTGCAGGACCAGAGCACGAGGCTGGCGGCGAAGCACTTGCATTTGTTTTGGTTTTGTGAAGCGATCCTGCCAGGTACCAGTGAGATCAGGGCCATCCTGGAAACTGAGTCAGCTGGCTGCAGACAAAAACATAAGGAACAAAAAAAAAAAAAAAAAAAAAAAAAAAAAGGGAGAGAGAGAAAAAAAAGGAGAAAAAGACAAGATTTGAAAACTCATTTTTGATGTCACAGTGAGAAAAGAAGAGAGTTTCTGCCCCCCCCCCTTGGCAGCCAGGCTGTGCAAAGCTGCCGCAGCAGCGATACCACGGGCTGACTGTGCCATCTAGCTTTGCACCCAGGCACGAGCAGCTGTGCTGTGCTCAGTGCTCACTGCAGTGCCCACTCTAACCCTGGTGTGTGGGGCCGCAGACCCCCAGGTCCCTCCTGGTCTGGTGGATGGACAGGGCAGGGGGCAGGACCCTACTGTTGGGTGTCCTGCTCGCGGTGGTCAGCTCCTGCTGGACCAGGTGGGACCCAGGACCCCACAGTGCTGAGTACTGCATTAAACACACATTTGGAGCAGCAGCTCCCACCCTGAGCCTGCTCGACATGACCTCAGCCGAACACCCCGTTTTCTTCATGAAACTCCCCAAAATTCCCCGGCCCTTTTCCCCCTGCCTGTGGGGGCAGTGGCTCAGCACGCTCCGCTCCGAGCATCACCTGCAGCTCACATGTGCTGGAAAAAAGTGCTCCAGGTGGAGCCTGCTCCCCCAGAAATTCAGGAATGGCGCTTTTTGGAACACCTACAGCCCTGGGCAAGCTGCTGTCCCATCCCAGCAGGGTGCACCTGGTGTTCTTCCCACCACGCAAGTGCATCTTTAAGCACCAGCAGAAGAGGAAGGATCAGCTGTGTCTAATAGGAAAGCCATCACTCTATTAACAGTGAAAATGCCACAGAACTCTCAGGTCAGGGATCTCTGCAGCTCTCTGGTGGCCTCTGCTGACACCAGAGCATCCCCCAGACTTCCATGCACACAGGGCAAGGAATTGGATCCACTTGAGGTGACAGGGAGCCCCTTGCCAGGCCTGGCACTCATCCCCGAGATGCTGCAAACGGGACAACAGCCCAAAAAACACCTCAGCCTGGTCCCACATCCTCCCACCACCATAAAACTGATCAGTCGGTTGAAGACCAGCTCTGCACACAAACTAGGAAGCTGTGCAGGAGGGCACCGAGGCACACAGGCATCCACAGCACCTGCGCTGCTGCGGGCAGCCTGAAGGCATTGCACTGCCTCCTACCCAAGCAGATTCATTTTTTTCTAGCCTCAGGGCAAGTTCAAAAGATGGTGTTCTACCTAAACCTTTGCAAATTCCTCTCGGAGCCTCTGATAATCACAGATTTTATCTGGTGCATAATCCAGCGCAATTTAGTGTTTCTTCCTACACTCCAAACCCCACATAAACTCTATTTCAGCAATTAGAGGTTCATCTCTTTCAAAGCAAAGGTATCAGTATCTCCTGCGTGGCTTCAAATAGGCAACATTATTTCCCCACAGAAAAACATGTATTAGTTGTTTGCTATTAAAGCAGTCCTTGAAGAGTACTTTGATTTTGCCTGTTCTTTAGGGGAATCAGCAGCTCTTTATAAATCATTTTGCTTCCAAATAAATTTGAGCTTCACATCTGTGCACCTTCAGAGCCTGTAACTGTCAGCTTTAGGAAGAAAAAAAAAATGCAATTTTCACAATGAGCTCAGGAAACTCAAGGTTTTGGCACCTAGTGTTCTCTGTATATTGGACAATAAATACCTGGCTAAGGCAGGAGTAAGTTAAAGAGGTGTTGCAGTTTCTACTATGCCACTTTCCCACTAGACTTAAAAGATGGGAGCAGCAGAACAGGAAAAAGGCAGGGCCATTTAAGGCGCTTATAGAATTACCAAGTGACAATTTAGGTGTTTTAATGTGTGCAAAGTAATTCAAAAACATCTTTCACTTTTGTTTTCACATAGGAATCTGCTTTTCGATTGGATTCCTTAGCTGTTTGGTACAGAGCTTTTGTTATTACAAGTTTCCATCATGCAGCTAACCCAGCAGCTCAGGCACTGAGCTGCCAGACCCAGAGCCCCAGCATAATTCAGTGCTGTGCCCCGGCACCCACACAGGGCAGAGGAAGGAGGTGCCCAAGAGCATCTGAAATTTTACACTATGGTCAGGTGTGTATGACAAGATAACGGACTAAAAACAAGAAGCATCTTTCATGGTAAGAAGAGATGTGTCTGGATATGCAGCCCCAGCCACCAGCAGTGTCAGTAAATTTTCCTTAACATCATTCCTTGGCAGAGGTTTGGTGCTCCATCATCACGCAGAGGGTTTTGTGCTCCAGGACGTAGCCAGGTTGGTAACTGCTCCAGACAGACCATGTCAGCCCAAAGAAAGCTGCTGAGAAAGCAGCTTCTACACCACAGCTCCCAGCTCTCTGCTGGGGGCCCAAGAGCAGAGGCCGGTCACAGAAAAACTGGCTGTTTTCTTGCTTTCTTGAAACAGAAAGAATCTAAGATTGTAGCATTAGTTAAAATAACACAACAAAAAACTTGGCCTTCCAATGAGTCCCCTTGACATAAGAAATTCAGTAATTGGCTAGAAAGGCAATTAGTGGTTCCTGATTATCAGTGATGTTGAAGCCAAACAAACACACCCCGTAGGATTCACCTGTGTCTTAGCTGAAACTGGAAAATCAATCACCAGATGAACTTTTTTTAGCATACAAACTGAGTTTTACACTGGGAAGTTTTCAGCTACAGCTCGCTCCTGTTTCGGTGCCCTTCTTGCCCCACACTGCCTCAAGGCTCCCCCCTCTCCGGGCCTCCACTTTGACCACTCTCAGGACTCCTCCCAGCCCTTCCCAGCTTCTTGTTACAGCTACCTTTCAATTTTTGTAGCAGGCTTTAACTATTAATTGATCTTGGTTAGCATCCCAGGTGTATCCATTCCTCCCCGGTAGTTCACTGCAGGTTTAGTCCCCTTGCGATGAAGCTAACATAGCAGCTCTTCAGATAATAGCAATACCTTCTTTTTGGGGAACAAATGTGCTAACCCACAGTTGCTTTAGCTCACGTTCAGCATTACTTACCAGGTAGTGAAGCAAATTTCAAACTAGTTTCAGGTAATTCCTAAACCACTGGCACCAACCAACCACCACAGCACATGCTGCTGTGCCAGTTGTGAAAAAAAGTAGATGAGCTTCATGGGGCTGCCACCAGCCTGCAGCATTACCCCCACAGCCCTTTGGCTTTTGCTGTAAATACACCTCAGATCCTTGCGCAGCTTTCTCAAGGGACATTTGACATTACAGCTCACCAGAGGCCACCAGCTGTGACCCCAGGCACGCCTGTTTGCTTGACAGGTCCGTGCTGAGCTCATGCCCATGGCATCTGTCAGATTTCTCCGTGCTTCCATCACTGCAGACACCTGGAGAGGAGCTGTGACAGGACACAGCCATGCTTCAGCTCTGAGAGGTACTCACAGAAGATGAGGATCCAGGTACACTGCCCTGTTCACCTCAGGAGTGAGGCTTTAACACATGGAATAAATACTCCAGCCACCAGCAACAGAATTTGTTCCCACTCCCCCCCCAAACCCTGCCCCACTTTGTTCTGTGTCATTTAATAGCCACTAGACTGAAAAAAGCAAGGATTCACAAACTGAATTCAGAGCACCCAGAAAGAAGGCATCATTTGCCGTTTCAGGTATCCCTCCACTTCACTGGTCAGTGATCTCCTGTGAAGTAACTTCAGGAGCAACAGTTGGGAAAAAAAAAAAAAAAGAAAAAAAAACAGCCTGGGTAGGACAGCCCCAACACTTTTAACATTCTACCCTCACCAATTATTACGTATGAACCATAAGTAAGGGATAATAAGTTTCTAAGCACAATGAGTAGTATTTGCATGACTAAAGTTCAGCACTCCACCTCCAAATTAGCTAGACAGGGGAAATGTTAGGATTCATATTACATGTAAGAGGACAAACATACCAGCCCAGACCAGTGGTGCACTACCTAAAAAGCCCATAGATTTAGGAGTAAAATGGCATAAGGAGTCACTAAGCAGCTAAAAGCAGGCAGGCTGCTGCCTCAGGGCTCAGAGGCAGGAGCATCAGCACTCTTGAGACCGCATGGCTTTGTGGGAGTAAAGTCAGGACACCAGCGCAGGTTCATACAGGCCTGTCCCCATTACAGTACCCACTCCTCCAGAAGAGACCCAGTAACAGAACACGAGGCATAAGAACTGTCACAGAAAGCAGCTACCCACACATCAGATTGGCAGGGAAACCATTTATTGAGCAAAGCCGCGCTGAGATGCTGCAGGTGGATCAGGGAGGCCCGGGTAAAGCCGCAGGAGCATCCGTCGACAGCCTCATCCTCCCAGCGCTCAATCCAGCTGCGAGAGGACGAGAAAGGCGTGAGGCATAAGCAAAAAAAAAAAAAAAAAAGAACACGTTCCCCTGTCCGCCCAGCCCCAGCGCTCACCTTGATGAAGCCGATGTCCTTGGCGTACTGTCGGAAGCACTGCCGGCACATGTTCAGCCCGTACTTACGGATCAGGCCGTGGCGGTTGGAGCACACGCGGCTGTGAGGAGAAAACAGAGAGGGAGAGAGAGACGGGGAGCGGTCAGGGCGCGTAATGGCGGCGGAGGGGGGGTATAAAGGGAAGGAGGAGGGCAGATAGAGGAGCCCGAAGCCCCCAACCCCCTATGGAACCGCTCTAACCAGGACCGCGAGCCCTGCCCGAACTTCCTGGGGTGGCTCCAGTAGAGCTGCTGGTGCCCCATGCTGCCCGCCGCGCCGCCGCCTGACCGAGAGGAAGATGGCGGCGGGCGCCTGCCTTAATCAACCCCGCGCCGCCTCCCGGCGTGCACCTCTCCCCTCCCCTCAGCTCCCTCCCTCTCCCGCCCTCACGAAATGGCGGCGGCCGTGACGTCAGCGGCAGGAGGAGTGGAGTAGCGCTGGCGCGGGGCAGCGGTGGCCGGGCGCGGTGGCGCACGCCTGTAGTCCCAGCTGCTCGGGAGGCTGAGCCCGCCGGATCGCTTGAGCCCAGGAGTTCTGGGCTGCAGTGCGCTATGCCGAGCGGGCGTCCGCGCTAAGGCCGGCATCAATATGGTGAGCCCCGGGGAGCCGGGGCACACCAGGTTGCCTAAGGAGGGGTGAACCGGCCCAGGTCGGAAACGGAGCAGGTCAAAACTCCCGTGCCGGTCAGTAGCGGGATCGCGCCTGTGAATAGCCACTGCAGCGTAGCCTGGGCAACACAGAGAGACGCGGGCTCCTTTTGCTGCCCCCCCTAGCACTATTTTGCCCCAGGAGCCCCCAAAAAGCTGCCGGCAGCCCCCCGAGCCGCGGTGCCCACACCGCCTCCTGCTGGCGGGGCGCGGATGTGGCAGCGCCGCCGCCCGCTCCGCAGCGCCTCCTGCGGGTGCCGGATTGTGGAAATCTGAGGGAAAAAAAATCTTCATCGCGAGTCTCCTGTTGTTTAGGGAGCCGGAGCCGCCACCAGAGTGAAGGTGGCAGGCGGTTGAGTGATTTTTGTGGGCACACGAGTCCCTCCGCACACCCCCAGACCCTAGTTTGGGGGAGGAAGCCCGGATGAAGTTATCTGTCCCTTCACTTTGTCACTGGGTGATGTCTCTGCTGTCACTGCAGGGCAGAAATCTATGGGGCATGGCACCCACACCCGTGTCTTCAGCTCCTTAATGTCCCCTCGCACCTAATGTCCCCATCTGCCCTTACACCCAGCATGTCCTCAGTTCCCTCCATGTCCCCTCACACCATGCCCCCAGATCCTTCTGTGTCCCCTCACACTTGCCATGTCTCCAGCCCCATCAAAGTCCCCTCACACCCGCTATGAACCCAGCTCGTCCTTGTCCCCTCACACCTGCCATGTCCCCTGTTCCATCCGTGTCCCTTCGCACACACTATGAACCCAGCTCCCCCACATCCCCTGACATCCCCAGTTCCCACCATGTCCCCTGCACCACCCAAGTCCCCTCACACCCTCCATGCCCCCCATCTCACCCGTGTCCCCTCACACCGCCCAGCTCCCCCATGTGCCCTCACACCTGCCATGTTTAGTCCCCTGTATCCCTTCACACCTGCCATGTCCCCCTGCTCTATCCACGTCCCATCACACTCACCATGCCCCCAGCTCACCCCTGTCCCCCTCACACCCCTGTTTGCTCCATGTCCCCTCAATGTCCCCTCACACCTACCATGTCCCCAGCTCCCCCCACATCCCCTCACACCCACCATGTCCTCTGTTCCCATCTCCCCTCACATGTCCCAGGTCCCCAGTTCCCTCCATGTCCCCTCACACCTACTGTCGCCCTGCCCCTCTGCACCCCCCCACACCTGCCATGTCCTCAGTTCCCCATCTCCCCTTACACCCACCACATCCCCTGCTCCATCCACGTCCCACCACAGTCACTGTGAACCCAGCTCCCCCATGTCCCCTCACACCCCTCAGTTCCCTCCATGTCCCCTCACACCCACCATGCCCCCAGCTCCCCCCTACCTCTTCATACCCCTCAGCTCCCTGTGTCCCCTCACACCCACCATGTCCCCTGCTCCATCCATGTCCCCTCACACCCTCCATACCCCCAGCTCCCCCATGTCCTCTCACACCCCCAAATCACCACATATCCCCTCACACCCCCAATTCCTCCCATATCCCCTCACAACCCCAATTCCCCCCATATCCCTTCACACCCCCACATCCCCTCACACCCCCAATTCCCCCCATACCTCCTCACACCCCCAATTCCCCCCATACCCCCTCACACCCCCCACACCCCCAACTCCCCCCACATCCCCTCACCCCCCTCCATCTCCCCCCTCTCCCCCCTGCCTCTCCGGCCGCCACCCGCAGGCGGCGCCCGCTCCCGCCGCCTCCATCACCTCCCTCCCTCCCTCCCCCGTCCCTCCTCGTCCCTCCCTTTCCTCCCTTTTCCCTTCCCGCCCTCGAGCCCTTTCCGCCCGCCGTGCCGGGGCTGGGCAGCGATGCGGCTGCAGTGCGATGTGGAGGTGCTCAGCCGCCTCCTGCCCTCCTGCGGGCTGCGGGGCCGGGGCCGTGCCACCAGGGCGCTGCTGTCGCTGGGTCGCCCGCCCGGCGGGGCTGGGGGCGGCTCCGTTTACCTCATGGTGTGCACGGCCAGGGACCGGGCCGGCGCTCGCTACAAGGTGCGGGGCTCGGGGACGGCTCCCCTCGGTCCCTTTCCCTTCCCTCGATCCCCTCGCCCTTCAGATTTTCTAATTTTCGTCCTCCCCCCTGCAGGTGCAGGAGAACGTCGAGCGGTGCTTCACCCGCTTCGTGGAGGAGGGCAAAGCCACCCTGCGGCTCCGGGAGCCTGCTGTGGATATCTGCCTCAGCAAGGTGGGTGCGGGACGGGCACGGACCCTGCTGGGGAAAAAGGGGCAGCACCGGGTCCCCAGCCCCGAGAAGCTGTGCCCTGAGCCTCCTTCCTTCTGCCCCTGTGGGAGAAATGCCCCCTCTCCCTGTCAGGTCTCGTCCCTTTACTCTGAGAGAAGCCTTTCAGCTGCCTCATCCCACTTCTTGGGCTGCAGGTCCTATGAAGCAGGGCATTGCCAAACTCTTTCTGATTAAAAACTGATTAAAACTGATTAAAAAACGTGCTCATGCTGGGGGCACACAGTGTGCCCACTGCTATCCCCAAGCTGGGACACATTTGGCGGGTCACCACCAGGCCTCGGTACCGAGCTGAAAGCAAAACTCAGGGATGTGTCCACGGCCAGTTCAAGGGGCACCTGGAAGATGTAAACATGTTTTTATTGATGCTGAACCCACCCTCCAAAAACACCATGTTAGCATTTAGTATCTGTGCTGTTATTTTTTTTTTATGTGGCTGTTCCTCTAATCTTTAGTACCCTCATAGAAAAGGAAAGCAGGACAGATCTTCAAAACCTTGGAGTTAGGCTGTGTAAATAAAAGCAAAAAGTATTGATTTATTACTTGGAAAATCATTCTTTCTGTTTCAGCTGTGGTCCTTTGACCTGAAGGAGATCAGTCAATAACTTCATGGTGTTGTACTGAGCAGCAATAATCATCACTGGTTAAGCTTCTTTCTCCCAAGTAGAATATTTTCTCAGAGAGGCTGAGGTGAGAGGCATGGGGTCTGTCCAAACTGCAGCTCCAGCAGGCGCTGCCCCCAATCTTACCACAGTTGAGCAGAGCTCAGGGCAGGCTGCAAGGTCTGCCTGAGAAACCAGGTAAATGAGTCCACGCTTGGGACTGTGGCTTCCTGGAAAGAAAAAGCACTTGTTTTATTGCGATTGTGACCAACAAGTGAATATAAGTCTGAGT
Source organism: Netta rufina (assembly GCF_964035555.1). Lineage (NCBI taxonomy): Eukaryota > Metazoa > Chordata > Aves > Anseriformes > Anatidae > Netta > Netta rufina. Next base: position 62,901,519 of record NC_140128.1, on the reverse strand, counting down.
ATAGTTGTGGTAGCCTGAGATTTTTCAGCAAGAGGCATGGTGGTACAATGATCTGGAAATACTTTGTGTGGGAGTGAAGGCCGTGGTGGTACGGAAAGCGGCCTCAGTCTGATGAGGAGAGTGGTTCACATTGCAGGGTCAAATATAAGCAGTACTTACCTAAATTCAATAATATTAAGTTTTCTTTGTCGAAAGCAAACGTGTGCAGCAAAAAAAAGTCATGCACGTTGCATTAGATCTAAAACATTCTTGTTTTACATCCTCTGAGCATTTCTACTGCAGTGTGAAAAGTCGGAAAGTTTCTCAGAACACAGGTACAACAGCAGGCCTGGTGGAAGAGGATCTACTAGTGGTATAAAACCAGCAAGGAGAAGTCCAGTGTCTTAGTGCTGCAAGACCTAATTTAGAGCGTTTATAGGGCCTGTAAGAAAACTGCGTGCCAGTGCAGGGAATAATTTCACTAAGAACTAAATGTGTTGTTTTCTTTATGATAATGATGTTGTTTGGCTGAAAAGAATGTCTCCACAGAATCTAATGAAGCAGGAGTTGGAATTTTGACCTTGTACAAAGCTGATCATAGTTGCTCCAAGGAAGTTAGATCCTTGCTTCTCGTGTTGTACACAAGGCTCACCTTCATACTGTCAGGCTCCAGGAAAAAATACACTAAATTCTTCCAAAGCCAGTGATTCTGTATGTCCCTCCTTAAATGCGCTGAATCTGGAAACCCAGTTTAAGATGATTGGTTATTTTTCTGTTTCTATTCTTTTCTATTTCTGTTAGTCATTTATAATTTTATTACAGAAAGGCTTCTGAACTCTCACGACAGACAAAAGCTTTGTAGAACAAGAAATTTCCAGGTACGACTGTGCTGACTGCATACAACTACAGCGTAACCCGCACTCTTTGTGCTCTGCCAGGTGCTGTGATTTGCTGTGTTCAGCCCCAGCAAAAACTAAGTTGAGAAACATCAGTCTGGAGCATTTAACCCTGGAGCAAAAGCACTAAAGTCACTGTGCTTTGTTGGTTTGTTTGTTTGTTTATTTTTCTCGTCAGCAGGCCTGTGCCTGCTGCGCTGCATGCAAGGTCTGAAATCTGTGTAATCTCAGATTGCTCGTCATTTTTCATTTAACTCTGGACCTTTAAGGCAGAGCAAATTAATTTAGTTTTCCAGCGTCTTTTCTGTGGTCAAGAGTTCAGACTTGTGGCAGAAAATTGCTTCCTGAGCGCTTCCAGCTAATTCTTCGCTTTTTTTCCACATTTGTCTTAGAATTTTTCTCAACATATTCTTACAGGTTTACAGATACATTGCCTTTATGTAGGTATTAGAGTGGAAATTTGCTTTAAGGATCTGAAACACAAAGTACTCTTATTTTCAAGTCACATTAATGGTGTAAAACTTATCCTAGACATCCTAGAGAATTTGGCTACAAAAATCAGGTATCTGTCATGTCTCACACTTCAAGAGCAAAGAGTTACTGCCTGGAACTTCATTCTAAGATATAATTTAACTTGGGTCTCTACAGGTCTGGAGGACCTCTTCTTACTTTTGAATGTATTTAGCTACTTGGAAATGTGACAAATGTGCCTGTAATTAGGGGGAGTCACACAGCTAAATGTTTTAGATTGGCTGAGATAACGGGTGTGGGCAGTCTGGATAACAAAGGCTTTTGCTGTGCAAATTTCCCCGTCTCTGGAGGAATTCACACGGGGAGTTAAGAGAACAGATGTGCATGGGATAATTAAGAAGACCGATAATTAGGTTAGCAATGCAGCCAAATGTGTTTGACCTTTTTTGCCTTTATTTGTATCACGTGAACATCCAGAAGTCTCTGGGATCATCGCTCTGTTGTGCTGCACGGGAAACTTCAGGTGCACAAGTGGGGTCTCAAGGCACGAGCAGGTTGCAGCTGGGATGTTTCTAAGACATTTTCCAAGAACAAACTCACACGTTTGTTCTTTCCTGCAGTGAATGAGATGAATCGGGGCTGTACACGTGCATCATTTTTTAACTTTAGAATTTCCTGGGTAGCTTAATGTGTCAGCTGTGCGCTGGCTTGAGAAGAGACTTGCTAGAGAACTCAGAAATGTTTGTTCACCTTGCTGTTCCTAAAAGTCAATGGTACCAGTACGACAAATGTATCACAGCGTTGCTGGTCTATTTAAAACAGAGCTTATCAGCTACCACGTTAATTTGGCTCTGTGTCCTTACTGGCATTATATAATGTCCCACCTAAAGCAGAGCTGGTCTCCTATTTGCAAAAAGGGCTGCAAATAATTATCCTCTCGTTTGATGCTGGCACAAGCCAAGCAGTGCTGCCTGTGGCCAGAAGCACTCACTTAACCTGCCGTGAAGCTTTCCACCTTGCTTTACATCAAATTCAACCTCAGCTTCCACCCTTAGCAGCTTTCGGAAGTAAATGCTTCAGCCTTTAGGTCTCTGCTTTGCCTCTTTGTGTTTTCATTGACTGCCCTTTTGTCATGTTGCAGGTTAGGAACATCCCGGCGCGTCGGGCTCTTTTTCTGTACGTTGCATTCAGCTGTGAGGCCTGTGCTTTGTTCCTTTTCTGAGTAACACCACGGTTTGTTCGATCTGGATTGTTCAGGGAGATCGTAACTGCTCGTTCAGACTGCCTGCCGTTTGTTCTTAAACCCTGCAAACAGCACATGAACCAAACAAGCCTGAATTGTTTCCCTTCCCAGTTCTACTCCCTGCTGAGTTAGTGTCTCCTGATACGTGCACAAAATAGTTCAGAAAGTTGTGGTACAGATAAGTGCAAGAATAATAAACTTGTGATTCCACGCTTGTGTTTTTCTGCAGGCAAATGCCAGCAATTTAAAGAATTTCCTTTCAGCCGTGAGACTGGCTCACCAAGGGACCAACATCAGCGCTCTCCCGCTCTCAGCTCTGGTACCAGCGAAGACTTCAGAAGTGGAGAAGCCTAAAACAAAAATGATCATAACTTCCAAAAGAGACTACCCGCTCACCAAGAACTTCCCTTATTCCCTCGAGCATCTCCAGGCCTCGTACTGCAAACTCGCTCGGATCGACACGCGCGTGCTCTGCTTGAAGAAGCTCCGAAAACTCGACCTGAGCCATAACCACATTAAGCAGCTGCCGGCCACCATCGGTGACCTGGTCTTCCTTCAGGAGCTCAACCTGCACGACAATCACCTGGAGACCTTCAGCAGTGCCCTGTGCACCTCCACCCTTCAGAAGTCTCTCCAGTGCTTGGACCTCAGCCAAAACAAAATTAAAGCACTGCCCATTCAGTTCTGCCAGCTGCGAGAACTTGTTAATTTGAAGCTGGATGACAACGAGCTGATTAGGTTGCCATTCAAGATCGGCCAGTTAGATCATCTGCGCTTTCTGTCGGCAGCTCGAAACAAACTTCCTTTCTTGCCCAGTGATTTTAGGAAACTCTGTCTTGAGAGCCTGGATCTCTTTGGGAACCCTTTTGAGCAGCCTAACCCTCTTGTTCCCAACATACAGCTGAAAATACCATTGACTTTATTAGAGTGTGCTGCGAGAGCGACCGTAAATTACAGGTAAGAGCAGCACGGTGGGCACGCAGTTCGCCTACTCTGTCTCAAAGCTGTCAAGCCTAAATTTTTTCCCTGATTTGTTTTTTCCTGTTAGTGGCAGCTGCTCTTCACGAAGTTGGAGCTGCTTTGAATCCCACTTGCAGTTTAATCCCGTTATTATACAGGGTAACACAGGTCCCTGTAGCAAAGCGGTGACTGGGAAGCGTTTGGGGAAAGCCGTAGATGAAATGTTTTTATCCACAAAGTAGGGGCACCGTAAGGAATATTCTTGTCCAACCACGGGGAAGGAGAATCAGCCCTGTAGGCCTGGACTACTACCAGCTCTTTAGAGTTAGGAGCTTACAGCACAATGGGTTTTGTGCCACAGATCATGTTTTGTGTTGGGCTCTGGCTTGGAAAGTGCTCTCAAACACAGTTGCCCTTCACCTTGTGCTGACACCGAAGTGCACTGGAGCCCTGTGGGAGGTCTGTGAGCCCCTTCCCTTGTGAGATCCGTTCTGGCAAGAGCTGCCCTCCACACACACCGTGGGGCTACAGAGGTGGATCAGACTGCTTCAAACAGCACCCAGCACGAGCCGAGAGGTGTTAGCAGGGTGCTGCAGGATGGCTGGGCCCCATCCTAGGCAGAGAAGCCCAGTTCAGGGGTAGCTTTAAAACCATTTAACACCAGGTCAACGTCACCCTCGTCAGGCTGCTGCTGGTGACGGGGTTTGCTCCTCTCCACTCGCTCACGTGCCTCTGCCTGTGATTTTTCCGGTGCCATCTGGTGCTGCTCCCACCTCGTTTTTCTGGGTGGAAAAAGGAGCAAGAAGATGGAAGAGAGTCACGGGTACGGGAAGGGGGTGAGAGACAGCCGGGAAGGCCTCGTAATTGCGTTCCTTGCCAATTCCTGCCTTGGGGACGGGGAGTGCCCCACAGTCCCGGGTTAATTGCTCACAGGTCAGTGCTAAAGGTGTCCACAGGCATGCAGGGCACGCCCTGGAAATGAGCTGAGTAACCGAGCGCTCAGGTGCAAATCTCAGGCACTCCTGACCTTGGAGATGTTAACAGGGTGCAAACTCCACGCTTCCTTACATAAACTGCCGGGGTTTTGCAATTTCTGCTTTCTGCTCCAGGAGTCTGGGTAAGACGAGGGGCTCCCCTCGCCCACACACACACACAAATGCCCCAAACCTTGTCTGCCATTAACACAGAGCAAGAAATGGGAGTGATGATAAGCTGTAAAAACCTTGTGAAGGGAGGAAAACGGAGAGAAGGCACAAAAGCAAACGCTTGGAAATCAATCCTCACGGTGGCATTCTCAGCAAGCACCAGAGCTGGGATTGTGAGCGCCCTGATCAGAGCAAAGGAAGTCCTGAAATTGAGACGGTGACAAAAACAGAACCACAGGAGCCTCAGCTATGTGAGTGATGGCAGGGAGAAGGCACTGGGGGTGTGTAGGTGTAGCCTGGCTGTGAGTCACTCCTGTGCTGCGGGTCTCCAGTGACAGCAGGGCACGGTGCTCTCCGCAGCTGGCAGGTAACAAAGCACTGCGGGGAAATTCCTCGCGCTGGACCCCAAACACTGCCGCTCGGCTGCGGATTTAAGCAGCAGCAGTTCTTGTTCTCATCATCGAATGTCAGTGATGCGATGGAGGAAAAGAGCAGCAGCACACTCGCCCGTTTCCTCCCGAATCCTCTTTTTAATTCTCTCTCTCTGTCCAGTTCCCTGGCACTGCCACGCAGGCTGCTGTGACCTCTGGGAATTCCCTGCTCTTCTTGGAGCATTTTCTGGAGGTCAGATCCGTGGTACTCGGGGACGTGGTTGCACATTTTAGATCTGGGAAGGGTGTTTCTGTTGGAGGTGGTTGGTGGATTGTGCACTGAACTCACGCTCGCTCCTCTCGCCCCACAGACTCCCTTACGGTTGCCACCTCCTCCCCTCTCACCTCTGCGAAGACCTGGAGGTGGCCAAGACGTGCCAGTGCGGCGGCGCCTGCCTGAGCAGCTTCATCCAGATCACGGTGACCATGAACCTGCACCACGTCGCTCACACCGTGGTCCTGGTGGACAACATGGGAGGCACCGAAGCGCCCATCGTCTGCTACTTCTGCTCTCTGGACTGCTACTCCGAGTTCCTGGACGACACCTACCTGCAAGGCAGCTGCGACTACTGACGGGGCAGGGGCTCACCCGGGGGGCTCCGTCCCGTGCCGGGGCGCTCGCTGCTCACCTCCCACCCGGTTCCGAGCTCACCTCCCACCCGCTTGGGTGCTGCAGGGGTCAGCCTGGCGGGGAGGGAGCAGCTGCGGCTGCACCCCGGGATTTCTGTGCTGGGAATAAAAAGGTGCTGAGCATCAACCCTCAGGGTGGCCGTGTGCTTGTGCTGGGGCCAGGGCTCCCTGGAGGAACTTTGGGGTGTCCAGGACCAGGGTGTCCCGGGTCCGGGGTGACTGGGACCAGGGGTGACCGGGATAGGGGTGTCCTGGGTCCGGGGTGACCGGGATGGGGGTGTCCCGGGTCTGGGGTGTCCAGGACCAGGGTGTCCGGGACCAGGGGTGACTGGGACGGGGGTGACCTGGACCGGGGTGTCCCAGGTCTGGGATGTCTGGGATCGGGGTGACCGGGATGGGGGTGTCCCAGGACTGGGATGTCCAGGACCAGGGTGTCCTGGGTCCGGGGTGACCGGGATGGGGGTGTCCAGGACCGGAGGAGTCCCGGGTCTGGGATGTCCAGGACCGGGGGTGTCCCAGGTCCGGGGTGTCCCGGGACCGGGGGTGTCCAGGACCAGAGGTGTCCCGGGTCCAGGGTGACTGGGAAGGGGGTGACCGGGACCGGGGGTGTCCCGGGTTTGGGGTGTCCGGGTCCGGGATGTCCAGGACCAGGGTGTCCGGGACCAGGGGTGTCCCGGGTCCGGGGTGACCGGGATGGGGGTGTCCAGGACCGGAGGTGTCCCGAGTCTGGGATGTCCAGGACCGGGGGTGACCGGGACGGGGCTGTCCAGGACCGGGGACTGCCCCGTGGCTGCTCCTCACCCCCAACCCCAACCCCAACCCCAACCCCAAACTCCCCACGGGGCTCCGGGCACCGCGTCCCCGTCTCCCCGCGCGCTCTGTGCCCTCCGCTCCCGGTGCCGCTCCCGGTGCCTCCCCCCGGCGGAAGCGGCTCAGCAAATGGCGCCGGCGGCGGCCAATGAGGAGGCTCCGGCGGCGGGCCCGGCCGGGCGCCCTATGGCGGGCGGCGACGTGGGCGCGGGGGGCGGCGGCGGCGGCGCGCGCGGCCGGCGGGAGCAGCGGCGGCGGCGGCGGCCGCCGGCGGCGGGAGGCGTTGGAGGATGAGGCTGCGGATCTACAAGCGCAAGGTGCTGCTGCTGGCGCTGGCGCTGGCGGCCTGCGCGCTGGTGCTGTGGAGCGGAGGGCGGCGGAGGCAGCAGCGGGGCGGCACCGGGGAACCGCCGCGGGCGAGCGAGCAGCCGCCGCCGCCGCCTCCCCCGCCGCCGCCTCGCCGCCCCGCCGCCAACGCCTCGGCCTCGGCCGCTCCCCAGCTCGTCCCGGTGCTGGCCGAGAACGGGACGCGGAGCTACCGCTCGCTCGTTTACCGGCTGAACTTCGACCAGCCGCTGAGCAACGCGGGGCGCTTCCCCGTGCGGGCTCCCGGTGGTGCCGGTGCCGGTGTCGGTGCCGGTGTCGGTGCCGCCGACGTGGTGCTGGTGGTGCAGGTGCACGATCGCGCCGAGCACCTGCGGCTGCTGCTGGAGTCGCTGCGGAGGGCGGCGGGCGTGGAGAACGTGCTGCTGGTGCTGAGCCACGACCTGTGGGCCGAGGAGCTGAACCGGCTGGCGGCCGGCGTGGACTTCTGCCCGGTGCTGCAGGTCTTCTTCCCCTTCAGCATCCAGCTCTACCCCCGCGAGTTCCCCGGCCACGACCCCCGCGACTGCCCCCGCGACGTGGGCAAGGCGGCGGCCCTGCGGCTGGGCTGCATCAACGCCGAGTACCCCGACTCCTTCGGGCACTACCGCGAGGCCCGCTTCTCGCAGACCAAGCACCACTGGTGGTGGAAGCTGCACTTCGTCTGGGAGCGGGTGCGGGCGCTGCGCGAGCACGCCGGGCCCGTGGTCTTCCTGGAGGAGGACCACTACCTGGCGCCCGACTTCTACCACGTCCTCAAGAAGCTGTGGGCGCTGCGCGAGAGGGAGTGCCCCGAGTGCCAGATCGTCTCGCTGGGCACCTACAGCCCCGTGCGCGGCGGCTTCGCCGGGCGCGCCGACAAGGTGGAGATGAAGACGTGGAAGTCCACCGAGCACAACATGGGCATGGCCTTCGGCAGAGACACCTACCAGAAGCTCATCGAGTGCACGGACGCCTTCTGCACCTACGACGACTACAACTGGGACTGGACCCTGCAGCACTTGACTGTCTCCTGTCTTCCAAAGTTCTGGAAAGTGCTGGTCCCCGAAATCCCCAGGATTTTCCACACGGGGGACTGTGGCATGCACCACAAGAAATCCTGCAGACCGTCCACCCAGAGTGCCAAAATCGACTCTCTCTTGAACAGCAACCGACAGTACCTGTTCCCCGAAGCCATGAGTATCAGTAAAAGGTACTCCATGGCACCCCTGTCCCCCCACGTGAAAAACGGAGGCTGGGGGGACATCCGGGACCACGAACTCTGTAAGAGTTACCGCAGACTTCAGTGAGGATCGCGCTCGCAGCCTTTTTTCTTTCTGAGTTGCTCCATACTGTCTTTTACAGGCACACACATGTATAAAAGCATTTATGGGTTGGTTTCTGCTTTAATATGAATAAACGTTCTTGTCAAAGGCGTCCCACGATGGTCATCTTTCATGTCCGGCCACCAGCCTTTGGAGACGGGCGGCGTGCTGCCGCTGGGCCGCTCGGAGCAGCCTCGACACCCCTGCGCAGGAGGCGGCCGTCGCCGTCTTACCGGGAGGAGGAGGAGAAAACTCGTATTTAAGTGCATCTCTCCGGGTGCTCACAGCGTGTGGTTTTCGTTCCTTTTCCCTCCGACGTGCCCTCGGTGCAGCGTGGAAGGGGCAGCGCGGGGTGAGGAGCGAGCGGACTGAGCCTCCCCGCGGCCCTCGGTACCTGCGTCCCGGTTGGTTTGCGATGTGTTGATGAATATATGAAGGAAAAACGAAACAACAAAAAAAAATCATTGTTTTTACTACAATGTAGATAAATATATACGATTTTTTTAGTTCTGCCAAAATAAAATTCAGTTGTTTTGTAATACCTGAGGAGTTCTTGATTATCCCAAACTGATCACGTCGCCTTGCGTTGCTAGAAAGCCAGGACTGGGGCGGGCGGGTGCAGGAGGGTGGGCGTCTGTAGTGCTGAACAGATGCCATCAGCCATTCCAGGAGGGTGCATTTAACTTTATTAAATTTTTAATGATGCTTACTAATTGAGTTAGACGAGAGAAACAAGCATGTGATACCCGCACGCTCTTGTTTGGAACAAAAAGAAAGGTGCACTCCCAGATTAGCGAGCCGGGTAAGGTGACCGGTGACAATTCTGCTGCGTGCTGGAAACGCACCAAAGTGGGGCTGGCAGCCACGGGCAAGAGATCAGCGCCGTTCCTCAACACCGAGCACTTATTAGCCTGCTCTAAGTGTAACGGTACAGCTGCTCTGATGGCACCTCACTGTAAGGCACAACTGGCAGCAGCAGCAGCACAGAAGGAGCTTTTTGTGGAACAGGAGGGTGTCAGCAAAAGCAACCATTCAGCTGAGGTGACAAAGAAACAGGTAGATTTTATGCTGAGAGATTTGGAGGGAGGAAAAGAAAAAGAAAAAAAAAACTTCCTTTTTTAATTAGCTAACAGGGGTTGGCGTCCTTATGACTCCAGCAATCACAGTTACTAATTGAATGGAAGGACTTGCAGCAAGGCTTCCCTTTTACCAGCATTTGTCACCTACTTTATGGGTTGTGAATGTATCAGTTAAATGTTCGTTTGGGAGAGCGCCAGGGTTTGTGAAATACTTTAAATAGTATGCAGATGTTTATGTTGAATGTGCCATGATAAAACATTTTTTGATGATTTTTTTTTTTTCAGCGGTAATTTTACTGCCAAGATTTTGTACGAGCTTTGGTAACTGCCACATTTTCAGAGTTTCACAAAGTCAGGGCTGATGCCGAAAAGAGCCGTGCCAGTTGTGTCAGCCCCTTGGTACCTCCCACGAGGAGTTGCACAACTGGGTGACAGAATTGATCTGGGTTAAACTTAACCCAGCGAAACACCCACCCTCGCTCAGCCGGAGCCGTGCTGCGCTGGCACAAACGCTTTTGGCTTCCGCTGAACTCGTAGAAGTATCGCATACGCTGCATACCCCCATCCCTGCCAGCACTTGCCTGTAACAGAGCGATGTAGGAGAGATTCCAGAGCAGCTGTGAAACAAGTCAAAAAAATTTATTCCAAGGTACATTTTTGTCTCGTACAACTCAAAACAAAAAAACAGAAGTTATGTCAGAAGGAGTGAGAAAGGGAACCGAAAGTTTATTATAGATCCGTTCTTTTTGGTTATCGCGCTTCAGAGACACGAACTAGTAAACAGCGCGCTGAAGCTGACAGAGAGCTGAAAAGTGAATCTAATCTGGATGAAATGAATCCATTTTACAAATTGTAAATACTTAGTAGCAGATGCAACAAGAAAGGGTGTTTCTATTGTACAATCAAATTTGTTCGCTGACAGACTGGGGTATGTTTGGATGCTGCACAACTGAAGTAATATACCAGGGTGGAATACATAGTATAAATGATGATTATTTCTAGGAGACTAATTTGAACTTCTCCGTGTAATTAGAAATTTCATTTGATTGCTAAAAATCAGTGGCAGTCTAATCCTCCGATTATCACAAAATGAAGGGTTTGGAAAAAAAAAAATGATGAACACCGCTCATTTCTAGGTGGACTAAATACAGCAGTTCCTGTGGGAGCCGTTAGAAGGAGGATATGTACAAATAACCTGCGTAATTTAGTAAGAGATTAAGAAAGTTAAATAAGTAATGAAGATGCATTGTCTTCCAGGATCTTAAGATTCACCTTCAGCTGCATCATTCTTGTCAGTAAAACTATTTCAGCTCATACATATAATTAAAGAGAACTCAGACCTACTAACTTGAAAAATTATTAACAGCTCAAGTATTCTAAGTTGAGGTGTAAGCAGAACGGTTTCAGTAGGAGCCTCCTTTCTGCTTTCAGCCCTGGAGCCCTCAAGCAGCGCGTGGAAGTCCCAGTAAGCAACAAACAACAGGAGGAAATCCTGGAACAATCACACTAGTCCAGTTCATACAGCAAAGCATTCTGAAACGTGACGGCGCAGCGCGTGGTGTGATCCCTGGTGATCTGCACGCTCCCGTCCTGCGTGCTCACCTCTCGGAGGAGCGGGGAGGCCGCTCTGCTGCCCGAGCTGCGCGGCGCCCCGCGGGCTGGCTCTGCATCCGCAGCTGCTTCCTCCCCTTCCATTTTCGCCTGCCCTCCCAGCAGAAGGCCCCCCTGCGTGTCAGATGCTGAGGACGCGGCCGTTTCGCCGACTGCGAGAGCAGAGTCTAAATCTGGTTCGTTGCTCCCAGATTTGCCAGGAACTGCTGAACCGGTGTCAGAGGGTTCATGCTGCAAACAATGGTGTGAACTACAGTCTGCTTTTCCTATTGTTTCAGCTGGTACAGAAGATGTAGAAGTTGTGTTGGCTTCTGCAGCATGTTCTTCCACTGTGCCAGCTGCAGGACAGCTTGTCTCTGTCTTGGTTTGGAAGGGGTCATCGTTCGTCTTTTCAGCGGGATCTCCTTCTGAGTTGTTCGCTGTTTGTTCTTTTTCATCACGTTCACTACAGGCTGCTTCCTGCGGCTGTTGAGGAAATAAATTGTTTTAAATTCAAAACCAACCATGCACACAAAACTGCTGTAACAACAGGCCGGGACACTTGTTCCTCCAACGCCTGCCACCACAAAGCAGCCGGTACGGTGCCGAGGGTTTCCTGATCCTGTAAATGCGCGTGGGAACGAGTGGCAGGGAGGCTGCTCGCCTCCCAGAGGTTTCCTCTGCAGTAGGAAATGCTGTGGGGCAGCTGCCACCGTCCCAGCATGTATCGCAAAGAACCGGGGGCAGGGGTGAAAAAGGCCACGCACCACACCCAGGCCCTTGTTTTCTGGAACTCAGGGGATAAAAATCGGTCAAAGGCTCTAAACCTTCATCGCAAGAAGTGTGTGTTAACCTTACAGGTAAGGAAATTGCTGTCCTGTTGTATGAGACAGCACTATCTGGTGCGTGAGCTGTCCCTCTCAGTCGGGCTAAGTGAGTTAATCGAGGAATTGTTCCTGTTTGCCTCAGGAGAGCACAAACCGTGAGACCTGCTGCTGCCTAGGTAGCAGTTACCCAGTTCCACTGCTGGAGCAGTCGCTAGCTAACAAAACGTGGCAGGTAGGCCGCACAGCCCCAGCAGGAGCAGCTGAATTCAGGGATTCGCAGCCCTGCGTTGCTCTCCCCTCCCCAGCCCCTCCTGACCCCAAAGCCACTGCAGGAACGTACCAGGAAGCCCTCAGCGCTGCGTGGTTCTCCCACAGGGAAGCAGGAATCATTTGAGCTATCTCACTTTCCCCTCCTTAGGTACCAAAACATCCACCTTAGCCCTCCAACAATCCCAATTTTGAATTTTTATGCAGTCCACACTAACTCCAAAAGTCAAGTCCGCCAAGTACTGCTGGAGGCAGCATTTTCTAATACTGGTGCAAATTTTCCAAACGATTTTTGGCAAGTTCTTTAAGCTTCACCTTTCAGTTTCCTACCTTGGGGAGGTCACTTCAATCCTGGGACAGACCTCAGAAACAGACCCCCCTGTATCCCTTACACAGAGGTGACCGAGGAAGAAGGGCAGCCTGAGTGATGCCTTAAACGTTGCAAGCTGTGATTTTGAGACCAGAGTTTAAGATGAATAGTCGCGTGTTTAACTATCTCCAAAACAGGAAACCACCAAGTATTCAAACACTTGGACTGCACAGAGATAATGAGACCCCATTCTTCACAGACAAAATCCTCAAGGTTTTCTCTATCTTTGTGATAAGGCAGAGACGGTGAAACACTGGCAACAACTGAGCACCCTCTGTCCATCTTCATGAGCCCCTTCTGTCTCCTGCTGTGCAAGCAGCTTCTTGGCCTCTCCTTCCTGCCCCTGCCCATGGCAGGGGGGTGGAATTAGAGGATCTTTAAGGTCCCTTCCAACCCAAACCTTTCTGCTCTATGATTCCATGACTCCAGGCCCCTGCAGGTACGCTCAGCTCTAGTCACCAGGCTCTACCCTAAAGGTGTCTGTGCAAAAGGCGGCGTGCTTTAACCATGGGCTCCGGTACCTGGACCCAAATTTTTGTATGCATGAAGGACATGGGGTATTCACTCATTTAGTTCCATTTTAAGAAAATTCTGGTTCTGTTCTAAAGACATCTGCCACGATTTGTTTGCAGCGCGTTGTCATCAGCTCTGACCTGGGAGAACTTACTGTCCCTTTGCATGAGGGACACTAACTAACCACTTGGTCATTATTTTCTTTCAATACCAGTGAGAGATTTAGTGTGTGGATGCCACTGTATACTTCTGCCAGGAGAAAGCACTGTTTTCAAAGATTTTGTCATGGCTTTCTGTCTTTCCAATGAAATACTGGACATTTTGATCCCTTGGTCACATTAAATGGCAGAAGCATGAACCCGTTTCTACAAGCTGGCATTTATACTTACAGATACACCATACTCTCTGGTTTTCCCTGCTATATCAAGACAAAACAGGAACAAAGCTGCTCCAGTCAGATCTGGTATTATCTGGCTGAAGGACACACATCCATCGGTGATGCATACGACTGCCAGTGATCCTTACCTTCAGCCTGATTTGACTTCTGTCCTCTGAAACATCAAGCACTTCAATTAATGGTTGACTTCCCAGTTCTGCCTCTGCGCAAACGGAAGGGCATAGAACAGTGTCTAGGAACCCATTGACGTTTTCTTCGCTGACAAACAATCTCTCCTAAAGAAAAGAAAGAAGAGGTTATGTTCTTGTTGTACTACACTTGAGTGCCACTGGAGCCAGAAACCCTCTCAAAGCAACGCGAGGACCCAACAAAGCGGTTTTCACAGCTCGCTCACTTCTAGATAGACCCAACGTTGGACACTGGGAAGTGATGAGGTGAAACGAATTTGGACAGCGGTGCTTAGCTCCTTTTGATTACAAGTACGGATCCTCGTCATACACAGAGATAAAAAACTTTTATTTTCTCTCTTTGATACATGATTAATATATAGATCTAGGTTCCCTTTGAGGAACGATTCGCACCAGCACTGTTCTGCTGTCCTCACCCACCTTAACGCCAGGAAGGCCTCAAGCATTTATGGATTTGTTTCAGTGCCTTCCTTTAGGAAAATGTAAACACTTCAGACGTTCCTCAGGCTTCAAGATCAGACCTTCTAAAGCAAAAGCTATGAAACATGCATGACAGTATCTGTTTCACATCCATCTGAGAAGGTTTCTCAGATCTCCACTTAGGCAAGAGTAAACACCGGTAGGAGAAAGCAGAGAGGCAGCACAATTACAGACAGTCTGGGGCACGGTTTGAGGCCCTTGATGTGCCGTACAGAAGCAGGGCGAGACATGTCGCTACAGGTTTTAAGATTTAAATCAGTTACGGGTAATTAATGGTCCTAAAATATATCCTGGAGGAGCGTTTCATAAGAATGACAGCGCTCGCCCTGTCCTTATATTCTTCTGAAAACATCTGCTCTAGGCTGTGGGTATGGACGGACTTCAGCACAGTAAAAATCCTCTGACTTAGGACTGTTCTTATGCTCTGAGAATTACCTTTCCCACTTAACAATTGTTTCATTGGAAACAGTAGGAAAAAAGTTGCAAGCCATCTATTTTAAGTCGTATCTTTAAATTTCTCCTTCCAGTTCTACCCTCTTGTCAACCCACCTCAGGTTTAATTCAATTATCGCTGCCATCTTGCAGGCTGAGAAGCAAAAAGGCAATTCTGCACATTTTTGGCCCCCTACGGATGCAGCCTTATGCACAGTCAGATGCTGCAGAGTTCCTGCGGTACAGAACCTAACTGTCATCTTTAGAAAAAAAATCTGCATGGGAAAAATAAAACAGCTTCCTATTTTTTTTCGCTATTTAAATTAGAAATCACAGTATGGGAAGTCGTAACGTATCTAGTGCTGGTTTTCAAAAGAAAATAAAATACATTTTCTATCCAGAAAGATTCAGTCCAGGCAAACATCCAGCAGTGGGTGCAGGCAGCCTGTGAGCAGGCTGAACTACGGCCCCGTTCCCTGACAGAAAACCCTCCTGTCACGGAGATGTATCTCACGTTGTTATGTATGGAGCCTGAAGTATTTATTCCCTTCGGTTCCTTCCTTCCTCGCCTGCCAGAGCGGGACCCCGCTGGCGCGTTGGGGTCACAGCAGCACTCTGCAGGGTTCAGAAGGTGGCAGGGTAAAGGATCGAGGCGTGCAGCACCACGGCTGCGATCCTCTGCTTCTCCCCAGCCTGCTGTGACTGTGCACAAGTCTGTTTGCCTTTGTTTTTCTGTATAAAATGGGGAAAACGTGTTTGTTTGGTTTGTGTGTTTTTTTTTTCTCCCTCTGAACCTGTATTTGTTTTGTCTAGCGAGAGCATCAGCCTTTTATAAAAGGATTCTTCCTGCGCATTTGTGCTCCTAACAGCGGCGGTACCGATCCTGCTGATGTCTGTAAGCCAGGCAGCAACAAAACCAAATCCCAGGTGCAGGAATGCAGAGAGGAGAAGCTTTAAATGACAACAGTTCTGCCACGTCTGAACACACCAAACCACGTCCTCAGGTCGCGTTGCCTGAGCTGACTTCCACCGGCCGGTCCCTCGCGGGAGCTGTGGAGCCACTGCCCAGTACAGCCCAGTACAGCCCAGTACAGCACAGGGGGCAGAAACAGCATCACGGGGGCACTGGGGAAAGGGCAGGAGATGAGAGCAGACCCAAAAGGACCCCTCTGAGTGGCTGTGAGGGTCGGGAAGCTGCAGCTGGAGCTGCCTCTGCTTCAGGGGCCAGGAGTGCCAACAGCAGAGAGAGCACCAGGCACGGCGTCGCCCCTGGGCCACAAGACCTACCATTTATTTCTTCTGATTCAAAGCAAAATAGCAGTGTTTCCTGTGAAGAAAACCAGTTAACACCACAGAACGGAAGGCCTGCTGATTGTTACTCTAGACAAGGACAGCAGGGAGCTGCCTGAGCTGATGCCCGCACCCCTTTAACGACCACGAGCCCGTTTCTGCAGGTTCAGTCCCAGCTCGGCGATGTATTCCCCGAGCCCCACGCTCACATTTCAAGGAAGCATTTAAAATTTTGCCACCAGTGGCCTGTCATCAATCAAAGCACCGTGTGCTGGACACGCAAGCAGTGCCGTTTGTTACCAATGACTGTCGTCAGCGTGTTCAGACAACCAGCAACTCGAACTCCAACTTTGCATTCACACCGAGCATACGCCGAGGCATTTATTAGCACTGCAGATGTTATCGAAGCACAGAGTTTGGTAAAAAGTGATTCGGGGATTTATTTAAAGCCTGTTAGCTCTGGCTTGCAGGAGCAGCAGAGGACAGGCCTCCGCAGCTGATTTCAGTGACCCTGTGAAATAATGATTTGGTTTCAGTTTGCTTTGTGATATTTATGACAGGCCGGTAGCAACTTCGAATCACACATGGCTTTCCCCAAACACAGTCTTCTGTCATGTGCAACAGCTCAAAAGATGCTTTCATGAGCTTAATCAATAGGTTAATAGCCCTTCCTGACACAACTGTTCTGTGTAAGGACATCATTCCCATAATGTGCCTACCAATTAAAGGCTAGAAATTAGAAATTAGAAATTCAGAAATTAGATTGTTTTATAGCAGAAGAAAACTAACCATGATTTTTAAGTTAGAGAGGTTACATTGGAAAAAAAATCAAATAAGCCTGTTCTGTTCTCCTTTTCCAACCTCCTCTGGCTTCCCAAAAAACTTGCCAAGAGTCCTGAAACGCTGAGCACACAATTAAATGAACCAAAAATAAACTTCTGTCGGATTAGGCAGAACAGCCTCAGTTTCTAGCGTCACCTTCTAAGAAGTGACCCCTAACCGAAGGATATTAACTCCTCACGGGAGTTCAGAAACTGAAAAGTGTAGCACGGATTGAAGAACTGAAAGGAAGCATGGAACAGCTCAGAACGGCTTGGAAACGAGGCCAAAAGCAGAGCGAGCAGGAGCGCACCTGATCTCGCAGCCAGCTGGGGTCCAGCACCTCTGCCAGGATCTCCAAGTGCCCTTCAGGGCAGCATCTGCGCTGTTCTCTAGTACAGATTTCTTCCTGAAGGTCAGGGGCTTAAAATGGAGAGGTATCTTACACTTCCCAGCACGACTCTGTAGGCTGCACACTCGGTTGCCTCTGGAACCAAGACGGTTCCTCCACAAGAGCCTCAACCCCGGGACCACCGGGCTCGAGGAGGGCCCCAGCACGGGTCCAGGGGGGCACCCCAAGCCCACGCTGCCAGCAGTGAGCTCTGGAGGCAGCACCTCACCTTTTCTCCCACGTCTAATGAGCTAACAAGAGGGATTAGTTAGAAAGAGTTCAGACTTGGGTCCCTCAGTTACAAAGACAGCTACAAAAAATCCTCTTCTGGTGGTTTTTTCTTGCACAGGGTCCCAGCAGGTGTTTGCCGTGGAGGAGCTGCCCCACAGCATTGCTGCTGTCGAAGCAGGAGACCCGAGTCCAGGGGTCAGACACGTGGCACTGGGCGTGCAGCTCGCTTACCTGGGGTTACAGCACTTCTACGGTACTTACCAGCTCCTTTCTAAAGGGAAAAGGGTATCTGTGTTCAGTAATCCCCACAAACAGCACTGCTCGTGCTTATAGCTCAAACCATGAGCTAGTTGGGAATGTTTCGGATAACGTTTCTCATTCCGTACCCATTAAAAATAAATAAATCTCAGTCAGAAGGAACAAGGCTCCCCCCTGTTCTCTGGAGCCCTGCAGGGGTTCGCTTCCTCAGCAGTCACCTCACCACGACTTCAATCTTAATATTCTCCATCACGTTATGTGGGATTTTATTACAAGAGGTTCGTTGGTTGGGGTTCACGTGAAAACGGGCACACAGGACTCTTTTGGGGTCATGCGCAATTAATTATCTACCAAACATGTTCCACATGCCAAGAACGCAGACTCCAAGCCTCAGTCGCTGCGATGCACCCACCAGAAACTGGCTTTTATTCCTGTTCAGGATGAAGCGTTTAGCCCCAGGAGACCAAACACAAGAAGATGCTTCTCGAAGGCACAATTTCAGCTATTTCCCAACTCCAGCTCCGCCGTAAACCAGGACGTTCTGGGACACGCTGTTCTCAGAAACCTTGCCTGGCAGGCTCACAGGTTTTATTAATGGTTATTTAATTCTCAGCCATTCTTTTTCACAACATATTCCTCAGGCTCTGTTTCTTAAAATGAAGGGGAATTCTCTGATGCAGGAGTTTCCTTGGCCCGAGCTCCCAGGATTTAAACAAGCGGAAGCAAAAGGTGCGGAAAAAGTCCCAAGAAAAAGTCCAAAGTTATGAAATTTCTACCTTTATAGGATTTCTGCTCACCGTGACGAGCGTGAAGGGACAGCACGGCCTGGCCAAGGGGCAAAACTACTCAGAAAGGAAAAGCAGCAAAGGCTGCAAGCGCTGACTACAAAGTTACGGCGCGGAGTCGGCAGAGCGCTGTGCGTTGTACGGGGAAGTGGTAAAAGCCAGAGGACATTAACAGCTACCAAACGAAGGCAGGCTGGCAATGACACACTTAAGGTCTGGGGGGTGGAGGGCTGCTGCACTGTAAAGATTTGCTGAAAATAAGCACTTGCTTTAGCTGGGGTGAGGATCCAGGCTGCTCAGCATCTATGGAAACTGCGCTCTAAATATATCGTCTTTCAGCACAGGGATTCAAACGCATCTGACTTCACAAAAGGAAAGCCAGTCCTTGAAATTGCGTTTCAAGAACGTTGTCCTAAGCACAAGCCCGACTCGTTCTCCTACCATTATCTGTATCAGTCCAATTTCTGAGGAGAAAAGAGGGCAGCACGATAACAGGACCCTGATGATCGCGCAAGGCAGGGCCGTGCAATTAGCGGCCCCGTTATCACTCACGTTGATCTGGCAGAGGCACACGGGCAATAAAAGCAAGCAACAGAGGCTGCACAACATCAGAGTCCAGGGACAGGGCTCCGAAGAGACGCATCCTGCTCATGCAGAGAACAATTATCCTATCCTGGTCATTTGGCACGTTAACAGGAGACACGGGGCAGCCACACGGGGTTTGTAGCAGCCCCTGTGGCAGGTTTCTGCCACAACCAGCAAGGAGCCCGCTCCTAGCAGCCTGGAAAACAGAAATTCTTGGTCTCCAATACGAAGCAGCTTCCCAGGAGACAGCAGAACAGGCATTCCCTACCCGTAAAAATCGCTGGTCTCTTCGGGAGCTATCCTCTGGCCACGCTGCTGCGGGGAAGCGACTACAAAGACACGGGCAGCAGCACAGCTGGGAGGTAAAGGACAAAATTCCTGCTCACCTAGGCCACCAAAAGCTGCCTAAAGCGATTAAACAGGGTGCTGCTGCTGGGCATGTACCAGAAATACTCTCTCCTGTGACTGATGCAACTCCTCGCGGATCTCAACGCGGAGAACGTAGCTCTGATTTATAGGAATAGGTTCAAAGGAAGAAACACCAGCGATCACGGCAGACAAATTGGAGAAATCAACGTAAGTAGAAGAGAAACGACCACAAGCAAATTGTTAATGGACAGAAGACGGCAAATAATAGCAGCTCTAATTAAATATTAATTTTTCTCACTTCACGCTGACTGGATGCGGCTATCTGTGCTGGCACAGGCACTTCTGGGAAACAGCACGGTTAAAAAAAAAAGAAAGAAAAGGCAAACAGAACAAATGACTTCAGATTATTTCAGCTGCTTCCATTTGCAGGCTTGTATCCAAAAGGACTGCACCCCAGAAGCAATCAATCTTTTTTACTCTGCTGCATGAATGAATGGCTGGGAGGCCTATGACTAATTCCAAGTCTCCTCCTCCTCCTACTCCATCCAAAACATTTGGCAATATATAATAAATTCAGGCCACTGAAAGATTATTTTTTTTTTTGTCACAAAGAGGTAATATTGCCTAAAATCCCATTACTGGCTAGCCTTATAACACCTTTCAATAGCACGATGTTCCCCCAGTCATAATAATGAATACACACACCAAGCAGCGTAACAATTAGACTGAGATCAAAGCGTGCAAACATGCCAATCAACCACGGCACTACAGACACACTTCAAGCAGAATCTCCTGTTCCCAAACTGAGTTTTCAGCAATAACTTCACAGTGGCATAAAGCTGCTTTTTCACTAAAATAAGTAGATCTTTGCTACAACCATTTAAAATGACAACTGCTAACAAAAGAGAGTATCACAGCAGCGTGTCCAAGCCTCTGTAAGCTCACCGCCTTCCTGGTTCTGCCAAACTCCCTGAAAAACTAAGCAGGCTGTGAGATGCTCCGGTGGCAGACTGCATTTAGGCCTGTTTGCCATAAAACAATGAGCAAGCAGACTGACGTGCACCATGGCACACGATGAAAGAGATGGAAATCCAGACAACGTGAAAAAGCAGGTAAAATGCCTGTAGTGCCCATCCCTCCCTTCTACACCTATACAGGGCCAGCAGTCTGCAGGACGGCTTGCCTGATGCAATTCGACATTGTGTCAGCACCCAGCACCTGGCCACAACGATTAACGTGAGTGCCAAATGTTTTGTGGTCCCACCTGCACGGACTTGCAAGCTCCTGCTCTGGTAAAAGTCAAGGCCACGCACTGCAAACAGTTCCATGTGGGTGGCTCTCGATAAATCCATCATCTTTGATACGCACCCGAACCGATGAGCTCCTTCAGAGGAGCTCACAGAAAAGGTGTGCAGCCTGCTAAATGGGAAATAAAGTATGAAGATTCAGCTGTAGGTATGCTAGCTGGACAATTACATCTCCTCCAGAATCATGCAGTATTTTCTAATTGTAGGGACAGAGCAATTAAGACACCCCAAGCCATCATCCCACTGGATATACTTTGTCTGCTAGTTTTGTGGACTTGTGAACCAAGCTGCACAGGGTTTTGTTGTTCTAAAACAAAGATCAACTGAAAATCACTGGGCCAAAAAGTTGCATAAGAATTACGCAGCCTTAATCCCTGTGCATGATACATTCTTTGAAGCACTGAGCTTCCAGAATAACGCAGCTCTCCACAAAACTTGTGTCAGTGCTTCTTCACAGCAGGAGTGCCACAACGTGAGCATCTTTTTGGGGAGACTGCCAGCTCTGTTAGCACTGTCAGCCAGATGCAGCAGACACGGCACACTCCTCCCATCACACAGAGCATCCTCTGCCTAACAACCCATAAAACAATAAGACACCTAAACTAGAATCATATTGGGATTTGTAAGGAGAGGGGATGAAGAACTAGGCCAGCAAAATGGCAATCAGCAGCTGCCTGTTCACAGCTGCTGGTTGCAGCATCGCCCTGGTTGAACCAGCAGGTGTTCCTGCTGTGTAAATAGAAATTCTGCCCTGAAAGGCAGACAGGTATACACACACACCTGCATTTCAAGAAATAGTATGCATGTATGTACCTCTGATGTGTTATAAACACCTCCTCTCTTCATGCACACAGGTGGGCATGAACCAGATGGTCGCTTACACGGCCTTAAAGACTAAAGCTAAGGACACAGCACAGGCTGTTTTTACTCATTATCAGTGTTTCCCTTGGAAAAAAAAACACCAGCTCAGGAGGCAGAAGCCATTTCAAGCTCCAAGGACACAGTTATCAGCTCCGGGACGTGACCGCTGCTAACCGTGTCGTTGCACTGACGCCTGGTCACAGCTCTCGGAGGGCAGATAACCTAACAGCTCCCGGAGATACCATTTATAAACAGCTCCAAAAGCAGGAGCTGCACGCTGGAGAGCGAGGCTGTGACGTGGCTGGGAGCAGGCTGAGCAACCTGCCCGGAGGGCTGTTACCTGCAGAGCGGAGGCGTCGAGGCCGAAGCTGAACTTCTCCCAGTGCCCGTCGCTCCCGGGGGCTTTGGCCAGCCCGATGGCAGCGTTGTGGGGGCTCACGCTCACGCTGGTCTCGGGGGCTGCCAGCCTGTTTGCTGGGGGAAACCTCAGGAAGAGGGAGTAGGAGGTGGTGGCACTGGAGAAGCGGAGGCTGTAGTGGTTGGTGCCCACATCCCCCTGCAAGCTGTGGGGCTGGATGCAGGGCACGGGCAGCAGCAGGGTGAGGGAGGCCTCGTCCTGGCGGCAGCGGAAGGGAGGGCACAGGGCAAGGGGAAGGCTCGGGGCCATGGCAGCGGGGTTGGCCTCAGCCTCAGCCTCCAGCGGGGCTGGGCAGGGGGGGGAGCCCTCAGGGAGGCCGCTGGGCTCGGGGGAAGCAGCTCCGGAGCGGGGGGGATCTTTGGGGGAGGTGGGGGGGTCCCCAGTGCTGCTCCACGTGCTGTAGGAGGAAGGAGGAGGGGAAGAAGGAGGAGAAAGAGGAGGAGGAGGAGGAGGAGGAGGAGAAGGAGGAGGGGAGGAAGGAGGAGGAGCAGCCCCGCTGCCTCCCCCCTCATCCACGGGCTCCCCACCGGGGCCGGGCTCCTCCAGCCGCCCCCCGTCGTCCCCCTGCGGCTGCTGGGGAGCGGGAGGGGGGTCGTGCAGGACGGGCAGGGTGACGAGCAGCCTCCTCTCGGCCTTGTGGAAGGCGGCCCGGCCTCGGCTCTCGTCCACGGCGTAGGGCAGGCGGAGGCGGAGGCGGTAGGCGGGTCGCCGAGAGTCGAGGCGCAGCTCCCGGGGCAGGACCTGGAGCACGGCCCCGGCGGCGGAGCGGAGCAGAGGCAGCTCCACCGTCACCACCAGCTCCCGGGGCACCGGGCTGGGCACGGAGTCCCGGCAGCAGCGGTAGTCCTGCAGCTCCACGTAGGAGCGCTGCAGGAGGCTCCAGCGAGGCGTGGTGGGGCCGGGGGGGGGATCAGGAGGAGCGGGGACGGGGACAGAGGGGATGGGGGGCGCAGCAGGGACAGGGGGGACGGGGAAAGGTGGCAAAGGGCTGGCGGAGGCGGAGGGGGGCGGCGTGGGGCCGCCGGGCAGCGGGGTGCGGATGACGGGAGCCTGCGGGACGCCCTTGTAGGTGGCCCCGCGGAGGACGGCGGCGTTGGTGCGGTCGAGGCGCAGGGCGAAGCGGCGCTCCACCGCCTCCATGGCCGTGTCGCTGAGCAGGCGGCGAAAGCGGGAGCTGCGGGCGGCCAGGCTGAGGGCTGAGGGATGGAAAACCACGTCGTACACCAGGCAGCGGCGGTGGCCGCCCCGCATCAGCTCCTCGCGGCCCGGCGCCAGGCTGTAAGGCAGAGCCCAGCGGTGGCCGCCGGGCTCCCGGCGAGCCTGCGGGCGGTCGATGTGCGGGTTGCTGCAGATGTTGAGGTAGCAGCGGCGGGAGCCGGCCTGGCTGGTGCGCAGCACGTAGCCGGGGGTCGGGTGGATGAAGCGCACTTCCACGCCGCGCTCCCGCTCCAGCGCCGTCACCTCCTCCTCGTACAGCCGCCGCTGCTCGGGGTCGGCCAGCTCGGCCGCGTACTCGGCGAACAGCTCGCGGAAGCGGGGGTCGCGGAAGGCTTCCCGCAGCCGCTCCGCTTCCTCGGCGCTGAGCTCCAGCTCCTCCGGGCGCCCCGCGGCCGCCATCGCCTCGGGGTCCGGCTCGGGTCGCCGTGGAGACGCCAAACAAGATGGCGGCCCCCGCCCGTTGCTATGGTGATGGCAAACAAGATGGCGGCCGGGCCCCGCGGTGGGTTGCTGTGAGGGCGCCATGGTGGTTGGTGGCTCCGTGCATTCCCCTCGTGGTTTTTTCCCTCAGTGCCCCGGCTGCCCGGGGTGGAAAAGGCGGCAGGTCTCCGTTGTAAGGCAAACTGTGTGGATATATGTAATATATACGTAGATATTGATAAGATATATAGAGATATAAGCACTGCCTGGCCCTCAGTTCTCTGCCTTTCTGATTGCTCCTGCGGTGGGATTTCCAAAAAGCACCCACCAGCCTCCCCGGAAATGTCAAAGGACCATGTCCTTGTTCCCCTTACACCCCTCCTCACCATAACTGCCTAACGTTATTCGCTAATTATATTGCCAGCAGTAATCAGTGCCTCACAACTTTTCCTTAGACCTTTCCTGTCCAAAGAAAAATCCCAGCCTGTATTTCCTGTATTTGCTGCAAATAACTAGCTATCAGTTAAGAACAGCATGGCAAAAACCAAAGTTCTCCTTATCTTTAACTTCCTTTTTAAAAGGCGGGTATTTTCTATCTGCTATACATGCGTTGCTTCCTCCAGTTGCCTTCATTTATTACGTTGTGGCGATCTTCATTGTGACTCTACATTTTATCTACGCCAACACCAGAATATTTTTCTGTAAAAATTTATTGACGTACAAAATAAGCCATTTTTGGCTTTGACATTCATTATGAACAGTCTGTAATACATTATAAAATCAGTCCATCTAAAATGAGTGCTACAGTCGACTTTACAAAGACTCCATCCCTTTTTGCAATCTTGTAGGAAATCACAGCCCCTGAAGCTTGCTGAAAATACCAAACAAAAACAATACTTAGTTAAAAATTTCACCATAACTGACATATTATTCTATTTCTTGATCTGTGAAAAATTTCATAATGTTTTAAACTATTTAAAGACCTGAAGCATCTCATCATATTTTTTATATTCAAATAAAGGCTATAGGAGGTCTATCTTAGCAATTCCCTTACGTGGAGAATTATACAATTCTATTTGAGAAAAAGCTTCTGCAACAAGATGTGAAATTGAATCAGAGAGACAGACAAGGCAAATTTAAAGTTCCCGTTGGGTTATTTCAAACATGCACATTTTCCTCGCTGCTGTAAGCCCTTTGATACTTTTTCAGTGTTGAAGTTGGCCTTTTTTCCAGTTGTTGCAAGATCACAATTGGAATGAATAAGCACGGATGTAAAATACATGAAATCAAAGCATGAGAAGTGGCTTCTGAGTTTGATTATGATCATAAAATGAACCAAGAATTGTTCCTAAGTGCAATTAACCTATGCAATAAGCATCATCTCCAGAAACAGATTAAATCTGTTTCCCAACTGGGTCTCAGTTATTAAAAATGATATAGTACAATCCATCTTTCTATTTTGGATCATGCTTCTCATCACTGTTACTTGACTGTAATTTCTGAATTTATTATTTTAGTTCTAGGCGTTCTTACACCAAGTACAAAGCACAAGTCTACGTTAACTGCTAGAACATTCACTGTTTTTACAGTTGATTTTCTGTATTCTTCCTGATAATTGGAAAGTCAGCAAATAAAGAGATGCTTTCTGTTAAATGAGAAACTGAATATATTTACCTGTCTTCAACTGTCTTGTTGGAGGGGTAGAATACCTTGAATGAAAACCCACTTCTTGGAAATGAACCCTGTAAAGAAAAATACACCATGCTTGTGTAAGTATATCACTGTACAGATGGTAAGAGACACACTTAAACGTAACTGCATCCCCTTTGGCAGTTGACCAGTCATTTTCATGGTATTTAAATTCATCCATTCAGTAAATTAAAGGTTGTTTATACAGGTCCAGTACATTCTTATTTTGGTAAAGCATAAGGAAGTCTTACAGGATTTATACAAAGACAGTCGGTGTTGGTGACAGTGAATGGGTCGTATTTATCCGCAATGACAAGCATGTCTGGCAGAGGATACACCCTTAGGGAGTAGTCGTAGGCCCAGTACACGGGGCTAACGTACAGCGGAAGCGGTGTCAGGTGTCCTTGTGATAGTATAGTCTTTACAAACTGCAAAACAAGCACAGACAGATAGTTTGAACCAGTTAGTTTGAATCATTTTCTTCAAGTCAAACTTATTCCTGCAGATGCTAATGCTCTGTTTATAAAGAAGTTTTTAACATGGAAATATTTTTTACGTGTCTCACTCTGATTATTAGTGATTTCTATAGTAAAGCAGTGATTCCACTACAGCAGCTAGCTGCTGGTTTTTGTTTTGCTTTGTTTTTGTTTTTAATACACAAAGTCCTTTCTGCAACTTTATTTCAAGATCTCAAAACTATTGCATCAATCATACTCTACAAAAAAACACAAAATCTGCTTACTTGTTTCTCCAGCTCAATAAGTACCAGCACTGCCGTAATTTTTGTCTTTTTTTGTTCCTCCCCGCTGCCCTCCTCTAGGCTTTCCTTGCAAGTCCAGTTAACCAGAAGACCCACACTTAAACAGTCTTTACCCTGAATTTGTGCCTTTGATTCCCAAGTATCTTTTCCCTTGACCATTGTTATGGTAGTTGCCCTGCTCTAGACACTACCTGACTAGCCGCCTCCTTTGTAGTTCCCATTTTCATCGGCAGAATTTGGCCAGGGCATTTGGGTTCCTGAAGCCCTCCACTCAAGCCCCCTGAAAGCTTTTATTATGTTTCCTCAACCATGTAGCTGCAGCTAGGATCTGTTCTCCCCAAAGGCCTAAAATCACTACAGCAACTAGGTGAGAGGGGCTGCTGTTAAAACAAAATGACGTACACAGCAGAGGCCCAGCTATTCCAGTGGTACTGTATGAAGCCTAAAGACACTGTTGATTCAATCTCATGTTAGTAACACAATTTCCCACTCATTCACGGATGGCATAATTAAGATATTAATGACAGGCAGAAACGGCAGAGAAGAAACAAAGGATGCAAATGCAAGCCAATACTCCTATTTGCAGAAATTATTATAAGACATAAATTGATGTTTCCTTCATGACTCCTCTACCAAGCAGAAGAAAGCCCTGTATGAGTGCAGGGAAGTGAAGGTGCACAGCGTACACAAACATATGCAAAAATGCACACAAAAAACAGCTGCATCAGTGTCCACGGTGGGATTTTTTGTGCTCACAAAGAATCTGAGCACTGTTCTGATGGAGAGAAGGAAGAATTAACAGGAAGTTTCCAAGTCAAACAAGAAAAAAAAAAAAAAAGTAAAATAAATAGAAGCAAACTCCATCCATCACTGCAATGAGCCAGTATTGTCTGGATCATTCTCATTCAATTATATCAGTAAGTCCCATCAACTCCTGCTGTGCATTCATTAACTAGAATCATAACTCAGAGCGCTGTGTCGATGTATCAAAAGGAGGATTAAGACTTCAAGTAAAAAGGCAGGGGAAGCAGGTGACCTTTCGGAAAAAGTGACATGCTGCTTTCCTGCAAATGTCACTGGTTAATTGATCAAATCTTAAAAAGGTAATTTGTATTAAGCTTTGCATTTAGGAATCAATGTTTTGTGGTACAACATTCGTGGCTGGTGCATAAGCACCAACAGTCAGCTGCAAGGAAGTTCTGAGTTCAAGGGCACCTGCAAAGGGACAGCCAGAATGACTCAGTGTCATCAGTCAGTATCCTGGTTTCGGTTATTTTGCTGTCAAGATGTAAATGAAATTACTAATAATAAGTGTATAGATCCCTCTTCACAATGCTTTTAGCAAACTTAGTTACTCTTTCAAAACATCAGGAGTATGCAGATCAGAGTACACTAAATGCAAATCTGCTGATCAAAAGATAAAAAGTAAAGCTCTTGGCAGAAAGTGTTGAACAAAACTCACTCACGTGGTTGGGAATATCCATGTTGCTGTTAGGGAAGCGGACACAGTTTCTGCACATCTTGTTTACCAAATCTTCACGAAAGATAATTATTTCTTGGGTGCAATATTGAATCCTAAATGGAAAACATTAACGAAATTAAATTATGACGAAACACCAAAAGATGGAAAGTTGTATTATGAAGTCAATCTTACTCTGATACAGCAAAATTAAAAAGTACATTTCAATTAAAATAATACCTTCCCATCTCCCCTTCATTACACCTCCAGATTCAGAAAAAAAACATGATGCTTTTGAGCAGGTCATTACACTCTGTCATTAAACTTCTGGCAGTACGTCGAAACCATCTTGTTCAGGATGGTTTTAGAAGTAATTTATTTATTCATTATTGTATGTAAAACTAGTTACAATTAATGCAAGTAAGGAATTCTCGTAATCTAAAAATGTTAAGGCCATTACATCTGCACATGAACTAGTCATTCAGTATAAATAAATAAATAAACAAATAAATAAAACAGCAAGTTAGACTGTTACCTGCAAGGATTTGTGGTGAAAACTGAAAATGGCACTAGCTGCCTGAATTCCTCTGTAATATTTTCAGCCAGAGGAGGTCTAAAATAAACAGCAACAGGTGTATCAGCCAAGATTCTGACCGTCCTTAACTATTCAATTCAAAGTTTCAAAAACTGAAAAACAAGCAAACTGACCGTGGTAAAATAGAACCAGGACCAGGATCTTCAGGGCCAGGAATAAACACAAATCGACTACTGCAAAAAGATCAGCATAGTGCTTTTACATAAAATAACCCCACGTGTATCTAAACATTGGTTACACGCTTCTATACGTGCACTACTTCACAGATACATGCAAATCACCTATTCTGGGACAGACTTGACAGTTCCCCCTGTTGAAGACTTCCTCTCGTTCCTTATAAAGAACATAAATCACCGCAGAGACAGAAGATGCATATCCACCCCTCCCTAGTGGAACAACTCTTAAAAAATGCTCACCATTACAGAAAGGACAAGCCCAGCTGCCTCCCTGTTTAATTTCTTTCATATGTTCTAATCTCTGTAGAAAGAGTTAGTTCTCCCAGGCCTGGAATGCAGCTTCCACTGAGCAGGCACACAAGAAGAGATAAAAAAAGGATCTCTTTCCAGGCCTGTGTTTCAGTTAGCTCTCAAACTAGCAGCCACGGAGAACCGTGTAGGCAAGAACAGGAAAGCAAAAAGCAGATACTGCTGGTAGCAGCACTGAGACCTAAACAGCAGTTTATAAAACAGCACTGCATGGGCAGAACCCTGCTAATTTCAAGGGAATTCCAGAGGAAAAGAGGCTTGCCCACGCAGTGCTTTTCAGGAACCGTGGGCCTTGCTTAATGATGTGGAAAATGTTCCAGAGAGAGGCAGTTTCACCTTTGCTCATTCAACAGCAGATTCCACGACCAAGCTATTCTAGATAGAATCAGAGCTTTACGCTGCTCCCAAAACAACCTTACAGGCCTGTTACCTGATCACAGCAGGCTCACAGTAACTGCAGAACAGGTTATCTGTCAGTTTCTTAAAGTAATTAAAGCAAAGCTCTTCACAAAATAAGCACATTTCCCTTTTTCATAGCACTTTGCTGGGTACCTTTTATGAATGCTGGGATATTCACAAATTATATCTGCAAGAGCCTTCAAAGAACCTAGAGTCAGAAGAAAAATATCTATGATACAGCACCTGGTTAGGCAACAAACACACAGTATATGAATCACCTGCACACTTCCGTGCACCAAAAATGTGTCACTTAGAAAATATGTGATTCTTTTCCGCTCTCCTGAATTGTTTTGCCATCATAATTTTAATTTAATGCACATGTCTGACTGCAAAGAATTCCTTACCTTTCAGAGACTGAATTTGATTTTTTCCATATGGTGCAGATGAAAAATTTCCACAAAAGAAAAAGCAGGTTGGAGGTGCAGAGGAATAACCTGGGAAAACAGAGCATCTGTGAGTCTAACATCCACCCCCTCCACTACCTTTCATCAGTCAGCCTGCAGAGCATTTCATGAAAGGCAGAAACCAAAGCAATATTTGAAGCTCTGCTGCTATTAATACCCCAAACTATTTTCTCAATACAGGCTTTCATTATTTACAGACCCAGTTCCAACAACATTGGTTGTGTGTATGCAACTAACTGCTGACCCAGCCATATAATTACGCAAAGTACAACTGTAATAAATAATACAGTTTAAGAACACACTCTTCCCTTCAAGAGAAAAATAGCATGTAAGTAAGTAGCAATGGATTACCATTAACCTCCATGCACCATTCCAATTCAAGGGCTCTGCTAATATTTAATTCCCTCTTTAGCATTATGAAGCAACAGTGACTGCAATTGCCTGAGCGTTTTAAGAATCTAATGAATTCTCACCGGATCACGAATCACACAGAAACACAGGCTTTACAGCAAAGGCTATGATTCTATGACTGAAAAAAAATTTAAAAAAAAGCCTTTTGCAAACTCTGTAACAAAAATAAAACGTCTACTCAGGCATTTGCCTCATGTTCCAGGTTACACTCCAGCTCCCTGGCCTTCAGAACCAGACTTGCCTTTCCCTCGCTGCTTTACAACCCAGCTGGTAAATACAACGGAATTCCTTATACCAGAGAAATGGCTCATCAGGATTTTTTCCTTGCTATTCCTCTCAGCTATTATTTTTAGTTCGTAATTATGAAGCTCATCATTTGTCTATTTAAAAAAATCTGAAAATAGTAAATGCAATACACACATCTTTGCCAGTTTGATTTATTAAACTGACCAAAGTCCCTTTGTTACTTCAGCATCTGAAGCCTTAGGTCAGGTTCGGTTTGGTTCAAGGATTTTGCCAACTTTCATCCAGATACAGAACTGGTTTCCTAACTTCAAAGTTAACTTCCTACCTTCCCACTAGATATTGTGATAACGTGTCCAATTTTCTTTAAGTGACTAGCAGCGTGCCACCCTTCATTTTACATTGCTTGTTTTTTAAAGCAGACAGCCTCTCACATTTCCATTCTACCTAAGGCAGACAGGACAAGCTGTTCCACAAGTGTTCTGGATTACAAAGAAGCAATTCACAGATCTCACAGATGCTCGCTATCCAAATGTTGTCATCATTACCAATGTAATGATGCGTGCAAGAAACAGTTCATATTTTGAGACTAACAGACATTTTCTCCTTGGTAAAAACCAGAAAGCATTCAAGGGAGAGTGCTGATCTCTGATGAAGGAAAATGTTTTCCTTAAACTAAGGCTCGAAGAGTTCTCATGAACACTCTTGTCACAGCACATAAAATGGCTACTGTCCAAAACAATATTGGTCCTGAGTGATTTATGAAAAGGGAGTGACAGCTTGCAAAAATACAATACAATACAATTTTTAAATCTGTTAGAAAAAGATCCAAAAGAAACAGAATAGTAACCATGAAATGCAAACAGCTATCACTAAAATTGCAGGGAGACTTCACTGGCTTTAGGCTTGGGTTTAAAAGGGAATGAATGAAAAAAAAAAAGCAACAGTTGGGCTTATTCTGGCTTTCTCAGAATTTAAGTTCCCCAAAACCACACGATATGGTAGTAACAGAAAATTGTTACTCAACTTTGAAAATCGTTGCTCAACTTTTTCCTTTAAAAGAATCCTTTTGACCAAAGGTACCAAATCCACTGTTTCACAGAAGAGCACCTTTAGATCACAGTTTGTCAGTAAAGCTGGCCTAACACTTGGCAGCTCCTACCCAGAGCAGGCTTTCTGTCAGTAACAGGCTGTCCAGCTTCCCCTGCATGGGCTTCACACCCAGCAATGCTGCTCAGCCCTAAGGGAAATGGTAAAAACTCTCTAAAATCAGGCTCTGAACCAAAGCAGCCACCACCTACCTGAAAACATCATATGCAGCTTTTCTAGTACTTCTGCTTGGTCCAGCCACACATCGGACAGAAATACAAACATGGCATCTTCGTTTTCATCCTCCAGCTGCTTTAGTTTCGCAGAGGCCTTTACTGAAGTTGAGGAAGGCCCTCCAAAGAAGTTTATATTTCCATAGAAGGCTCTACAATGTTAAAATACTCAAGTCAATTCTGTTTTCTTCCCAAGTCATTACTAGTTTTGAATATGGCTCACTTGAGCCATCTTAATTATTATTATTGTGAGAGGTAGCTCAGATGGTATCAATTATCATTTTGTATTTCAGAAAGAAAAGAAGAAAGAGAAATGGCAGTCACCTAAATCTAAAGCACGGGTGCTGCCCTGCCACATTATACAGATCATCTCCAGGTAATATTTATCCTGGCTTCTCTCCCACAATCATTCCTTGAGTAATAAGGAGTTTCTTATTCGCGTGTATTAGTTATCTCCTTTGCAATTGAGAAGGGTTTAGATCTTAATTGTTATCCACATGAAGAATCCCACGGCCTTTGGAGGGGTTTTCCTGCTCACATGATAGGCTTTAGAACCAGCCCAAGTAGACCTGCAAGGCCCAGAATTGCCTCCTTATTTATTTGGGAACATTTGGGGAGGGGAAATAATAGCACACTTCACCAGCATAGCATGCTTATAACAGAAGTTATACAACAATAACGTGCTCACTTGGCAACCCACAACACAACACAGTCAGAGTGAGGCTGCCGAAAGTCAGCTTCCTACCTAGTGGTAGCAGACGGCTCAGTAGGCGGAAATCCAAAAGCGTTCACGTGGAAAACCTCATCTTCATACCAACCTAAAACATTTTTCAACAACAAAATAACCTTTAGTTTTTTCTAACAACATCGTGTCCTAGACATGAGTCAGACGGTTGGCAGCTGCGCTGCACAGCCCGTCCCAGGCTCTGTCAATCCCTCCTGTGACAGCACCGGTCCCTGCCCTGTGCAGCAGTGGTGAACCAGAGCAGGGAACTACCCGGCTGAAAAAACAGGCTGAGCAAGAAGCCAACTCCTTTTTACCCCGTCATTTCTCTGAATGGATTTGCTGCCCAGCCACACAAATGACCTGCTCAACCCAAATGAGTAAGAACAAGAATGTAGGGAAACAGGAATCATTTTTAGTGGCCTGGCCCCTGAACTACATGAAACTGCACCCTTTCTTGAGAGCTGTCATATCTTAAAAGAACAGAAGTAACAGGGTGCTTCTTGTCCCCCCTTGCTATTGATTTCTACTCAGTTTATAAACTGTAAGCATAAATGCATTAACAGAAAATAAACTGGGGTTATGTGCATCTCACAGAGTAATATCCTACAAATGGCAACGTCCATCGTTGCCCTGAAACATGTTTCAGGCTGCAGAACTGCAAGCACTTACACTGGCTTTGTGAGAAGCCTCTGAAGGACTGAGGCTTTGCCAACAGCAAGCAGCATTTCCATATTGTTAACTCACTGCTCGGTTATTTTAGTCCTTCTTCCTAATCTAGTCACATCATTTCCAAGCATGTTGTAGCCATGTTAACTAGGGCCGATCCTCAGCACTGCTACAGATGCTCTCATCCCACTGATGTGACTGAAAACCACAGAATTTCACAGAGCTCTGCCTCCAGAGCCCACAAGATAGCAGGAAAGGCTTAGGGCCAAAATCCTCAGTCATAAACTTAGCCCATGGTCAAGCCTCACCATCACGAGACTTATCTTTTTAGCCAGATCTAGCAAATATCTAACTGCAGCAACAGCCACATGCAGAATAATTTATTCCAAGTGTAAAAAATAAATAAAAAAAAACAAGTCTACTTTACCTTCTGCCAAAACAAAGCATGACTCAGTATATAAACCACTGTGGAACTGGTGCAGGGAGGTTAAGAAACATATTTTTCTTAGATCAGGACTCATAGGCTAGCTCATTAGCCCAAGTTTGCTTTCCAGCTGGTGTTAACACATTTGGACTCTACTGGGAGTTCAGGGGCTGCCTGCAGAGCCTGGTGATCACCTGGTAGCTGAACAGGTAAGCCCATAAGCAGAACAGAAACCTTCCACTAGGAGGAATACTAACCTTGTCCTAAAAGTCTTCGAAAGGGCACTGAGCTGCAGCAACCATGTAATTTGCAAAAGAAAGAGAGCAACAGAGCTGCAACTCTCTATACATAATTTTTAATGGTCAATATTGGTTTGTTATTCTAATTGAAATTCTCCAGATCGACGGGAAGTTTATTCAACTCTTACATCACAGATAAAGGATATTGCTTTACTAAGGTCTAGCTGGACGACTCCTGTAGGATCTTCTAGGAAATACTTTCCCTAAAAAAGAGGATTCATTAATGAAATAAAGCATATCCAAACATATAAATGCTCCAAGCAGAAGCACCTACAAGCCAATATTTAGAAGCAGTTTAGCAAAGTGTTCAATATCTTAAGCTTAGAGCATGGGGCAGAACTAAAAACAATGTAGTTTCCAGTAAGGGTATCATAGCAGCTCCCCTTAGATATCCTACAGTTTTGATTGCTGGGGCGCCCTTCCCCTATAATTACAGGCCAATGCAACGACAAACCCACACTGAGGGATTTGAGGCTCCAGCTTTTCAATAAGGAGCACGCTCAGAAAATATAAGCCTCTTTTTGGGGAATGAATCTTGTACCACTGACTTACACAGCGGGATAAAGCAGTAAGACATTTAAGCCTTCCCATTTTCTAAAATATTACAACGCTGAATGGCTGCTGACCCAGATATTCCGCAGTGAACAGCAACCTACCTCCTTGAGCTGAGTTATCATCCCGAGGACAATCACTTCCCCCACCTTCGATGTATTGCCCAACAGAGTTTCTATTGTTTTAAGCTGGAACCAAAGGCAAAGAATTATGTAAGAATTAAATCTAACTCTCCATACAGCTATTCTAAAGCGAGCAAGACAAAGCACCAGGCAGCACGTATTCCCACACAAATACACGAACAAGCTGGGACAGAATTCAGGCTCGTTAGAAAATCAGGGACACATTTCTGATGGTCAAATGTGGCAGTTTAGGGAAATATTTCCAATGATGGCTGCTAGCATAAAAAAAGTGCTTAGCAAGTAAATATTTGTTGTGGTTATTTTGCTTACAAATGGCTTAAAACTGAAAAGAACAAGTGACAATTTCTGCTCTGGCAAATGAATGTCAACTGCAGTAATTGGATCTTCAGTGGGATCCAAACTGAACCCCAGGGCCAGCTTGTGCCCACACAGCACCGCTAATTCCTTTTATTGAGGAACCTCAGAGGGATGACAGAATATTCCAGAGTAACACCGGTGATACTGCGTACACGCTGTCTGTGGGTTCTGGACAAGCTTATTTTGGTCTGTGAAGCTGCAGTTAAGAGAGACAATCCTCCTGTAACATCAGCACAATGAACTCGCCACCGCTGGCAGGGAGGACAGAAAGGTGTCAAGAGCAAAAGATGCCTACACAGCCTGGATGGAGACACAGGCATGCCTCAGCTAAGGGCGGTTGTGATTTTCTACATGATCTTACACTGAACAAGCAGAAACAGGCAAGCTGGTCAAAGAAAAAGCTTCTATTTGGTGCCCAGAGACACACATGTGATTATTTTTTTTTTAATGTATAACAATTATATAATATGGGGAGAGCATTTCATATGAGAAAACTGAAATGGGAACAGAACAGCATGAAGTCGTGACCTTACTCAACTGTAGGCTGGTGACTTTAGTGCTGACAAAAGAAAAAAGCAAGAAAAATGTTCCCAGCACAGAGAAGCAAAGTGCTGTAAGCTGAACAGGGAATGGATTTCCACCTCGGGAAGCCGTGTCTCCCCTGCATTTCATAGCTGCTTTTGAGTAGCTTAGTCATCATGCTGATCTAAACCAAATAACTGCGTTTTTGACACACAGGCTAAAAATGATAGGGAAAAAAAACTCATTTTCATTGATTACCCATACTGGATGTAAAAATAAGGTGTCACTGGAGAAGTATGACTGCATTGAAGTGTAACACCAAGTGCAGCTCCCTTCGCAAGAAAAGAAAACAGATTTTTTACCTGGAATTTGCTCCTACTGTCATCAGGATGAACAACAACTGCTGCGGGTGTAAACAACTCATGTCTGTGAATCCTCTGCCGAAAGCAAAATGGAAATAATCCATATTTAAAAAAAAATGTGCATAGTCAAAAAGCCAGTTCACTACAACCACCATACAAAACACTTTCTAAAGTTATCTTACTCTGCTTTACCCAGCAACATTTGTGTTGTTGAGCACAACCAGTTCTTTCGACAAAAATTTGCTTCTAAGAAATAGATTATCAGTAACACGAGACAATAAAACTAAGCTCAAAAAGCAACAGTGCATCTCTAATGCTTTTAAAAATTATTCCTGACCATCTGGAGGAAAGGGGTGAGAGAGCAAAGAAAGTTAACTCTATGAAATGCTAGCTATGTGGAAAAGAGCAGGTTCTATCTTCAGAGCTGGGCCTATTAAAAGTAGACTTTTTTTTTTTTTTTTTAACTAACAGGAGCAAACTACAGTGAAAAATAAACTGCAGAGGGCATGAAGAAAATGCATCGTAGAAATTTTCACGTCTTTCCATGTTTTTCACGCAGTCTAAATACCTCCCCTTGGAACAAGCCCATCGCTACCAGCCCATGTCACACATGCAGCAGTTACTACCTGCAGCCTTCCCCCCCCGTGACCCAAACCCTCACTTTCCTGGAGGTCAGAAAGGAGTAAATATGACAACAGAACACAGAGCCTACGTGAAAAACTAGCAGGCAAAGAGGTGCAACAGCACAATAGGAAACAAACAGGCTTCAGGACACCCATCCCCACTTGACACCTCCAGCTGCTGTTCACAGAACCCAACCTGAGCGTGCCAGCACCAGCAGGCTTCACCAGCCCTGAGCACTGCTTGGAGGAACTGAACCTTTAGCTAATGGTTAACCAACCACCCAGGGCAGAGGTTCCCAAATTGCAGTACGAACACTCACAGCAGCAGCAAACCTCCTGGGGACAGAGAGTTGCTGGTATTTTGGTGTTCGGGACGCTGTGCATGCACCTGCCCATGGTCTGAAGGACGAGCAGGTCACGCAGGCTGCCCGTGGGGTGGCACCAGCAAGAAGCCAGCTCGCTGCCTGCCTGCATCCTGGTGCTGTGCTTACCCCTGGAGTCAGGGCCAGGCAGCTCTCTGTGCACAGTTCCTGCAGCACGGAGCGTGATCTGTGCAGGGGAGCAGCTAAAGCAGGCACCCGATAAGCAATTAAGCCAGAAGCAAACTTCAGTGCTTCAAGGAGAGGCTGAACGTGAGCTTCACAGGGGTTTGGGTTTATATTATCTCAACAAGTGCTCCGTACGATGACACGCTAAGCAAACCCAGCACAGAGCCAGCCTACATGACACAAGAGCAAGGCACAATCTACTTTAGGGACACCCAATCCACTCTTATGATGCTAAAATGCAGAAACACAAGCATCGGTCACGCTGTATGGTATCAGCTGAATAGCCTGATCAAATTTAGTACAGATCTTGTTCTTATTCAGATTTTATTGAAACTGGAGCTCCCAGCAGCACCTCCGGACAAAGCACTGCCATATACACAGGTATGAACCCAAACAACTGCATTTTGTTCATGTGTTCTGTTGAACAAAGCAAAACTGTTTCTCACCTGCTGTAAGATGGAGTAGCGCTCACGGAACAACTCTGCTTTATCTCTGGCAGATCCAAATAAATTTGGTGCAGGCAAGTTGGTCATTGACAGACTGCAAGAAGTTTAACAAAATCGAGATTAAAAAACATACCCTCCGCACACAGAAATGACTTATTGATCTCAAAGGTGTGGGAGGCTGCAGAAGTTACAACACTACTGCATAATATATTTAGCCAATGCCTAAGATCTCTGCTAGGGACCCTGTGTTTCTGCATTCTGAAGGCTACCTTGGTTTAATGTCCTTCCTACTCACAGTCCTTGAGGCCTGTCTTTCAATCCGAACGGGACTCTGCAGAAATCAGTTCTTTAAAAGCAGTTAAGTTTCCTAAGTGGCCATGAACAAGTATATCTTCTTCTTGTTGGTTGGCAGATTGTCTTCATAGGGTTCTCTGCTTCCAACAGCCTGGAGAGCTAGGAAGTGGCACTGGTGCTAACCTCCTCCTGCAAACACACTGAGTGGTGGTGCTGGACCAGCAGAATCACGAACCAAGACTAGAAAATGAGTTGCACTTTACGTGAATGTCGCTGTAATGCCTCACAACGAGTATCACTACCCGCTCTGCAGCTAACCACCCTTCAAGCTTTATAAGAGCACAGGCTCTTTTTGGCTCAGCAGCCTGGGCTGCTTGCTGTTCAATGCAAATTCTTTAGCTAGCAGAACATTTCACAGCCAATTCCTGCAGCTACTTCTTTCTTTCTCCACTCTGGGGGATCACTCCTCTTTTTTTTTTTTTCCTTTTTTAAGCTCTCTTTAGAAATCCCTCTTGAGCTTCAGATATTGCGAGCTACAGTCTAGGGAATAAATACAGGCAACAGACAGGCCACATTTATTGAAATAAAATGAAACAGACAAATACAGAAAGGAAAAAAAAAAAAACAAAAACACACTTCATCTAGTGATGCCCTTAGCCTCATGATCTCTTTTACTCGTTAGGTGACATTAACACGGTCTGAGAATTTTTACTGCCTGATAAACGCCCAAGCTTCAGAGGCAGTAAGATCCGTGGCAGCACAGAGCACGCTACCACAGAAGATACAGATGGCCATTTCAACTTCATCCTGCCAGGCGAGGAGAAACCCAGTGGCACATTTATTTATGAGACAGCATTTATCATTGTCTCTGAAAAGCCAGCCGGGCTCTGAGAAACAAAATTATCTCATTTTCTCACACAAGCTTGAGATGAGTGAACCCCAGAGGGGAAGATTAGAAAATAGACTTTCAAAGACAGCAAACAAGACCTCTTTCTTAAAACAAGAAGCAGTGGGAACTTAAAATATGCAACACTTACGGTAGAAACCTCTTTCTTTCCAAATTGTAAACATAGCGTGGAATATCAAAGGCTCCGATAATGTTGAAAACGTTTTCTCTGAAATGAGAATCCATTTATAGCGTTATCTTAGGTGGAACTAACAGACACTACGGAAAGAAACCAACTGAACAAAACTATATTCATTTTGTTCTCCATCACCCTGCGTTAGCACCACTTCTCCCACTCCACTCTACCTGTTGGCTACCACAGCATCTTCGGATTCAGAAAAAGGGAACTCTTCAGACGTTTATTTAGAAATGTCAGAGGGATAAATCACTTTGCATTGTCATCCTCTGGTATCTTTCTGGACAGCAGAAGAGCCTTGGCATGGTTAAAACGAATAGTTTTAAACGTGCACAATCTTCAAACTATTAATTGTGCTGATACATCCCGTTATATGCACTGGAGCAGCTCTCTGACACCTCCCATTTTACTGTAAGTGCATCAGACTCAGCAGAATAGATAACAAACAGCCCATGAACTTTTGGTAAGGCTTACAAGCACAGGACAACCACCACGCCTAGCAGGCAATGGTATCTTAGGCTTCAGATTGAATTTCTTACAAAACTCTGCCCTGAGGCTCTCTGCGCCGTAATTCAAGAGAGTTTTACAGGCTGGTCCTGTGGTCTGTGAACTATTCCCTCCAGGACTCTGCACTAAGAATCTGTGCAGACGGGAGTGAAAAATGCATTTAGGTATGGAAAATGACGAGTGAAAAATGCATTTAAGTATGGAAAGTGACATAAGAAAAAGTCCCACTCAAGCTGTCTGCGTTGCAAAGGTGCCAATGCCTAGGAGAAAAGTCAAAAATAAATTTGCTTCATACTGAGGCACCGCGGGATCACGGTATCTGACATGCCCAATAAACTATTTATTTTCATGATTTGCATTACAATGCCAGCACGCAAAGTAAACACTAAAGAAAACACATTCATCACAATCACAAACAAAATTCTCAGAAGCACAAGTAATTGCTCTCTGCTTTGTTATCACCCAGTGAAAATCAAGCAGAACAGCCCTGCTGTACAAAAACAAAAAGCAACAAAAAGCAGCACCCTGGAGGAAGGTGTTCCAAGTGCTTTCAGAAACGAGGCGTCTTAAAAAGCCGCAAAAATAACCTCATTTAATTTTCATCTACAGAAAAGAAAATAAAGAAATGAACAGAGAGGTAACAAGTTCTCTCTAAATCCTAATTATTCGTTTATTTTATTGGTTAATATTCAGCCTGTGTCAGATTTAACACATAACCGTATAATTTTAATTCCAGAATCTCAGCATTATATTTAGAATCCCCTAGAGGCCTATCCATGAGAACGAATTTTCTAAGAAGGAACATTACTAACCTTCAAAGGCAGCATCAGGAAAAGCACAAAGCAATTACTGCACGTGTAGCACTGCAGAAAATGCCTGACATTTATTTCCCAGCAAGAAATAAGGGAACACGTACCGACTCCCATAAACATCACATTAAAAAATGTCACCGTACATTGTTTCGTCTAATGCCTGGCTACATTCCTGGACAGCTGCTTCCACCGTGGATAGTTCAATCATATTAGTTGACACTGAAAAGAAAAATTCAAAGCATTAAAACCGCAGCCTATGGAAAATGGTAAGGAAGTAAGCAGGTCTCAAATATTTTACCAAAAGGGCGCAGTATTCTTAGAGGAATAAGCTCCACAAATAAGCATATTTTCAATAATGTAACAACACTGCTTTCTCTCTGCAAATGGAGCTTAATATTCTTACCAGAAGGACACATCTCTGGCTAAAAAATAACCCCCACACATATTGTGCCCGCCATTAATTCACTAAACATGGAGAAGAAGACAATTATAGTTTATGCAAAGCTGCCAAATATACTACAAATGTGTTAGATGAGAGCTTTCACATTCTGGAGGTTAATTTTGTTCCAGAACATTATCACACAGATTGCTGTCATAAATAAGTATTCAAACAGCCTAACACAATCTTGGAGACAGGCACATTGTTGTCTTCGTGGACGTTAAACTGCTAATTGAAATTCAAAAACATTTCTAAACACCAATGTTTTCCTGAACTTGCAGGGGAATCCAACGCGTGGATTCACAGAAGGGCTTGGTCAGCACTGCCAAGCCTCACTGCTGAGCTCTGGGAGAAGAAATCAATCAGCGCACAAAGAGCAGCCCTTGAGTTCCCTTCTCAGGGCACACAACATCAAATCACAGCTCCTGGAAGGCAGTGCTCAACAGCACAGCACAAGTGAGCTGGCAGGAGCTGCAGGGGATAGATAGCAGCCTGTCCGAACTGCAGTCTCAAGCAACTCTTGGCCAGCAGCTGGACAACACCAGAATTTATTGCACACAACAGCAGCTTGCACAAAGAGCATCGCTAGCAAGTACACTAACTGCATGTGCTACATTGGCTCTGGAGTTTCTTGCACTGATTGAAATTTGTTCAAAAACGTGGATGCGTTCATTTGTACCAGCAGGCTTCACGCTAGATGGGGAGCAGCTCTCCAAAAGTGGTTTTGCTCCCCATTTGATCAGCTCTGATGATTTTCCCAAGGCTAGTGTGAGAACACAAAGCGTAACTTCTGTCGTGGGTGCTCCAGTTAAACTGCGTGTAAAGCAAGCAAAAGCTTGCCCTCAATTTAACTTGGTTAATAGAAGCTGGGAAAGTTTCCTGAATTCACGTAAGGCCTAATACTCATTTTAGATCACATTTATATGGATTTGAACATCCTCAGTCAAAAACTGGAAGTGAGCTCAAGTTTCCTGGTGTTCATGAGGTCAGATCAGTAAATGCACACAGATTTTAGGCACCTCTTTCAGCCATGTTCTTTAACTAAAGATGCTACAACTCCCACTTTGGTGGTCCAGGATCAGGGAAGCTGGATCTGTGTGCCTGAGGACAGTGTCCCGATTAAGTAGGGTGCAGTACCCAAACGAGATGCTGCTGCCAAGATGATGGAGTTTCAGGCGTGCTCAGAGAACGATCAGGTGCTGGTTAAACTCCTTCCACAGTTGGTTTAAGTTACTATGCTGGACTATTGCACAGTTGCATTTGCACTGCCACCCCATCTGGATCGACCTCTGAATGAAGGGAGGTGACCGGTCCCTTCCTGCGGTCGCAGCAAGGCTGTGAAGGTTACAGCTGTCAACACCTCTAACCCTTCTCTGGACTTGGACTACCAAAAACAAGTCAATTATAATTTTATGCTACATATTTAATATTTAAAATGACAGTTTCACATGCAAGGATGTCCATGGTGTCCAGCTCGATGGTCTCAGTAGCTAGCATTGAAAAATTTTGCTACTTTTGGAAAAATCAGGAGGTACTAAGCTACTAAGCTGCCAACTTTTCAAATGGCAAAATTATGCTATCCTTTGCTGACATTAAAACTTCACTATTTAACAAAACAAAATGACAACAAATATGTTTATCCTGAACAACAAGGTGTGACCAGAATGACACTGTAGTGCATAAGCTGCCAGTAACTCTCTGTCTAAATAACATCACAATTGCAAGATAAACTTAGCAAGATTAAGAAAAATAAGATACTTACAAGGCTGCTTTTCAACAGCATCGATGACCTTTTCAATTACATCTTCAAGTTCTACTTCACTGAGGGACTGAAGAGCTTCGGTAAGGTACTTTATAGCTTCCCTAATTTCAACGAAGAAAATTAGCTCCAAAAGCAATTAATACTAAATAAAGTTCATACAAACGATGCCAATTTTGGCAGATGTGCACATAAGCACTAAATGCCTTGTGATTAAAAACGTAGAAATAATCAGTACTGCGTAATACAGTCAGACAAAAAATTCACCAGGACTGAAAACACTGAGCACAGGAAGCAGGTACAGAGATAGAGAGAACTTTGTTTTCATGGATGGAGATGTTACAGTTTCAGTGTCTCAGTGTTTAACTACTCTGATTGTGAACATTTTTTTTTTCACGGGATTCACTGGGATTTGATTCCCCTGAGCCCTCTCAACCTGAGGCTGAACAAACCCAAATCTCTCACCTTTCTTCCACAGGTCAGGTTCTCCGACACTCTAATCATCTTGGTGGTCCTCCACTAGACCCTCTCCAACTTTTTAATCTCTCTCTTGAATCGAGTGAACTAAAACTGGACAAGTGGGATTTATTTTGTTGTACGCTGTGCTTGCTGCCTCTCCCTTTCCCTGTGCACTGACCCCTTTTTCTCCCCAAGCCCCCTTTGGGCAGCTGAACATCGCCACCTCAGAATCACAGAATCATTAGGTTGGAAGAGAGCTTAAAGATCACCTCATCCAACCTCTTACCTAACACTAACAAGCCCTCTGCTAAACCATATCACAAAGCTCTACACGTATCACTGAGCTCCTCTGGCTTCCCCACACACCTTGAGCCCCTGCACCTCAGCACCCCAACCATCTTCACTCCACCAGTCCCCCAATATCGGCGTTGTTTTCATTCGAAACAACACGAGAATTAAAAAACCACTTCTTCCCTCATCCTTTGACTACACTCTGGCCGTTACAGATAACGATTTTCTTATTAACATCACCCGTCACCCCATCAGAGGTGGCATTTGGTTGACGGCCTGACCTTCCTGACGTCTCTGCTCATTTAATGGTGCAAAGCAGGGGCTCTGAACTTCTCTCTCCTCACTAATGCATTTGCCAGGACCTTGTCCCATGATGCCAGGAATAAACCAGAACTCATATTTAGCATAATTGTGACAGGAGAAATAAAGGCAGAGGAGCCCCAGGCATCGCTCTGCCACCTTCCCCTGCAAGCAGCACGCTCTCTCCCTTCACTGCAGCCTAGCCACGTTACCACAGCCCTTTGGGCATTCAGAAATATCACTTCAGGAGACCCAAACCCGTAACTGCGCCTCCGGGGGCTGCCA
This sequence comes from Netta rufina, assembly GCF_964035555.1. Classification (NCBI taxonomy): domain Eukaryota; kingdom Metazoa; phylum Chordata; class Aves; order Anseriformes; family Anatidae; genus Netta; species Netta rufina. The sequence continues at coordinate 62,858,468 of NC_140128.1, read as the reverse complement.
GAGACGGACAAGAGCCCCAGCACCAGCAGGGCGGGCACCGAGGCCTGGCCCCGCCGAGCCCCGGGCGGCGCCGCGCGGGCAGCCCGAGGAGCTCCCGAGGCGTCCCCGGGCCGTGCCTCGGGTCCCCGCCGGCCTCCCCCCGCCGCCTCCCCGCTACTCACGCCCGTAGCAGGAGCCCCCGCACCCGGAACGCGGTGCCCAGGCGGCGCCTCAGCCGCTCCGGCTCCATGGCGGCCGCGCAGCCCCGGCCCCGCCACGGTCCCGTCATGGCCCCGCCGCGGGGGGCGCTGCCGCCACATGGCCGCCCCTCAGCGCCATGGCCGGGCTGGGGGGAGCCCTGCGGGCCCCTCACAGGACGGGACGGGGTGGGTTTTCCCCGATTTGCCCCGTTCTGCATTTCTTTTCGACCTGCCCAGGTTTTAGCAGGTCTGGATGGACGCCCTCAGCACTGCCTGGTGGGTGTAGGGCTCCTCTGATAGGGCTGCCTCGCCTTTACCTGCCCCACTGTCTGTGGGGAGGGTACCCCGCGATCCTGGTCCCTACTGTGCTGCAGCTGCCTCACCTGAATGTCAAGTTTACTAGGACAAATGTCAGCTGCCTCAAGGTTTAGGATATGGTAAACTCTTAGTTCTTTGGTCCATCACCCCACAACACTGACTGCCCATGGCCCAGCATGGTTAGACGGAGATCCCCTCCAGCTGGCTCCATCATGGGCAACAAGCATACGGCTGTCCCCACGGCTAACTTTACATTTTACACATCTAACTTTACATTTAACCAGGGAATTAGCCCTACACGCAATTTTTCCTTTGGGAAAAGCAGTTGAAGTCTGTTGCAGCATACCAAATCCTGGTACAGAGCACAATAAATGCGCCGCACCTCTTACGGTTCCAGTCTCGTGGGGCAGCTGCCTTCTCTCCAGCCAAAAAAATGGTTGGAATATTGGAAATTGAAATATTGAAATTGAAATATTCTCAACCCCATCCGTCAAAGTACAGCTTTGTTCCACAGAATGCTCAAAAAGTAACTGAAAGTTCCTTGATCATAAGACTGTAGGGATATAAAACCAGATAAAAAATATCAGCCTATTTTATATAGTCCATTCTTGACTGCGTCATTTATAACCAGTCCTCATCTGGAGGAAGCTCATGGGTGAAGCTGAATCTATCTACTCCCTTTAGACATAAAACTACCATCTGACAGGTTTCAGCTATTTTGGCAGGAAATACGATTCATTTTTTCATTCTAGGCATGCAGTTAGGTGTGAATTATGAACCCTTATGTAAGTTCTTCTATTTGCTAAGATTACTGCTTTTTCTCCTTTAAAAAAATAAAATTTGTCAATCTGCTCATGTCTCACCTAGAGAAGGAAGGTAGCCTGCTTCTAACAAAAGCAATTCTTTTAAGATACATGACCAAAAACAAGAATATAAAGCATACTCCTGTGGCACCGTGCGGTACTTGGGGTTCTGCTAGGTTGCCTGGAGCCTCCCACCAGAGATATAAAAGTATTCCAGCGTGAGCTGTAGACTTCTGTTCCACTGAGCCATCTGTCCTGTGCTCTGGAAGCCATGCCCAGCTCTTCATCCCTGCTGCTTTTCATGCCCTTTATCTGCAATGACTTTCTTGGACATCAGCACTACGGTGTCAGCACACGTGGCTTGAGAGCAGAGAGCTGGCTGAGACAGGGTAATGGTTTAAGATCAGACAGCACATCCCCCTCGTGCCAAAGGTGAATTGATGGAATTGTTTTGTTACACCAAGCACGGTAGATAGCTCATCGTTCATGTCTGTCACTGCTCCGCTGGCAAAAGCCACGGGCTGCTGACTTTGCACTGCTCCCGAGTTTCTGAGAGATCACGTTGTAGCTCTACTTGACCTATAGATTATAGATACAACTTGGAAAAAAAATAAATCTTAACTCTTTCAAATGTTTATTCCTATGTTTTATACATCATCCCAACGTGTCACCATTACATTTCATTTTGATATTAGCAGACACTGTCAGGAATAGTTAACGTCTTCCCTTCTAGATCAGAGGAAGCGTGTCTCACTTTCACATCCTTTTACAGATGTTAGAAGTGCTCAGTTCTCAGAAGCTCTATTCTTCCTGAAGAGCTGTACCTGCTTTATTTTGAATTCCACTCATTCCAAATTGATCCATACTTCAGCTGGAACTCACGGGGTTGTCAGTCTAACAGCATAAGAGCTAGAATAGGAGCGTAAGAGGCTATTGCCTTTCCCAGTCTGCTGCATAATGCTAGGCAAATATTTAGGAACAAAATTATATAGATGGGGACAGCAGGGACTGGAGAGCTCTTAAACAGCGACAAATGTGTGGTTTGACATGATAGATGCGCTGCTGGGATCCCAACATCACTTTTATTCTGTCAGTTACCCATAGCTCAGCACCAGCCCCAAAACACAGGCCCTGAGTGGCAGCTCTGGGATCCGCCACACCGGTTTGTAGCCTCGCTTCATCTGCTCCAGGTCAGATGGCATTCACAGGATAATTGTTCCTGAGGTCAAGAGTTTGAACTCCTACACAGTTGTTTTAATTAATATCAGCCGCTGTTTCGCAGGTGCCGTTTCTGGAAGGGACACATCACATCTAACCAGCAGGCAGTGGCGTGGCTGTCCTAACCCACCTGCCGTGTGGAGCTGTGTTTGCAGACCCCCCTCTGCCTTCCCCTCTTGCTCTGGATCTGTGTTCAGGTGCCCTATTTCCAGCGCTTTCCCCCTTCTCTCCTAGCCCTTCTCGATAGGCTCCTACACGCTTTATCAAGCCCCCAACCTCCCGCTTTGTTTCCCCCGTGCCTCAGCGGACAAGCACGGAGCCCTGTGCCCCCCAGCAGCCTCCTCAGAGCCTCGTTCCCCCCCCCGGGCCCCCTCCCAGCACCGACCAACCCCTCAGGGCACCCTGAGGCGCCCACCCCACCCCGGGGCAGGGGGCGGCGGCGCGGGCAGCCCGGTGCCGCCCCACATTTTGGACCCTCCTCGCTTCCCGTCCGCCTGCGGGCAGCGAGCGGCGGCGGCGAGCCGCAGCCTCTCCCGGAGGAGGCGGTGAGGCAGCGAGGCAGGCAGGCGGCTCCTTCCTCCTCCTCCTCCTCTTCCTCCTTCATCCTCCTCCTCCCCGTCCTCCCCCTAAGATGGCGGCAGACCCCGCGGAGCGCTTCTGCGTGGCCGAGGAGCGGAGCGGCCACTGCGCCGTGGTGGACGGCAACTTTCTCTACGTCTGGGGGGGATACGTGGTAAGGAGGGCGAGCGGGGCAGGGCGGAGAGAAGCGGCAGGAGGGGACGCGAGAAGCGGGGTGCAGCCGGCGGCGAGCCCCCACACGGGGGCTGAGGGGGCGCCGAGCCGGCCCCCCCCCCCCCGCCATGCTTGCTCCCCCCCCCCATGCAGCGCTGTTTACCTCAGCGCGGCCGCTGATTGGCCGGCGGCGTGGCGCGCGCGCCGCGGGGGCGGGCGTTTCAAATGGCCCCCAACGGCCGCGCTGAGGGGATGGCGGGGGGTCCCCTCACGGAGCCCCCCCCCCCCGCGGTCGTGGGGCTCGGGCAATGGTCTGGGCTGATTTTTTTTTTTTATTATTTTTTTTTAAGGGTGACAGCTGTAATTGGCGGCTGTGCCTCACCCTTACGTAATCCCGGCGTTTTTGGGGCGTTAGTAGTTGTCTGACGGAAAGGTGTCTGCTGCCTGTCATCAAAAGATCGCCACCGCTAAATGCTTCTGACTCCTAGTTCTCAATTATTTCAGTCTTAAACTACAAATGATGCTACACTACATACAACCAGTTCATTTAATCTACAGTGTCTGCGCACTGGGCATAAAATGTGAAAGTCACTGTGCTTAGTCTTACCCCAGTTTAAATCATGTTTCTATTACATTTTCAGTTTTTATCTCTATTTTTTTTTTTGTGGGTTAAAGTAAGCTTTTAAATGTGAAAAACCTCTCCTGTGCTCAAGCAGAGTTCCAGTTGGAGCATCCTGGGTTTAAACTTTAAAACGTGGCATGTGCTGAGTGTAGGCGATAGCACGGGAAGGACACTCTTAGGGCCCTCAGGTACCACTGCCCGACTGCCTCTGGTCTCTTCCTGAAGAGCGTTAGGGTTTGGTTTCTGGAAATCAGAATGTTATTTTCTTGGAACTAAAATGTTGGGCTTAAAAGATGGGTCAGAGCCGAGCAGCCTGTGCAATTCGAAGAGTTTTTCTGCTCCTGAGCTGGGTTCATTTGACCTGAAAGGAGCTGTGCTGCTGGTGGCTGCTGCGAGGCTGAAAATACAGCCCGCTTGTACTGAAATAAGAGCCCTGAGCTGTGCTGGGAAGCCAGGCAGCAGCTTTGACTGCTAGGTATTACAAGGTCTGGCTGGGATGTTAACTTACCCTGGCACAGCCCTTGTTGCCCAATACCAAAACTGAAATTGAGGAACCTGTAAAGTATCCTGTAAGCTATTTCTACAGCTTTCCTTCACTTGGGGACTTTGCTAGGGGGCGTTTCCTGAATGCCTTACGGTGTCAGGAAGTTAACCACCTCCAGAATAAGCATATATAAATAAATGTGAATGATCTGTAATGTACAGGAAGTTCTAAAGTTCTTCTCTGGCCTTAAATTCAGTAATAGTCTATAGCTATGCAACGCCTAAACCACTGGAAATATTCAGTACTTCTCTGTGCTGTAGCCTTTAAGATTGGGTTGACTACTGCACTATTTCCAAAGGCTTTCTGATAAAAGATTATAGGTTTCTGGCGCAGACAGAATACCATGTGTGTTGAGTTTTGCAGATAAAACTACGAAACTCATACACAGGGTGTATTTACCTGTGTACTGTGAAAATCAGTAAGTTAATGTTTAAGCAGCGCTTTACAAAGCCAAATCACTTTACGTTTTTACGTGTTGTATGCTGAATGGTAGACTGCCACCCAGCTAACTTACTCTTGGTATCAGTGTTTTTACTCCAGGCTGGTTCTCTAGCAACCACTTGGCCTCTTACCACTGTTGGGTTTAAATTAAATGTAGTGGACTTTTGCACTTTCTGAAGTGTGCAAGCTGCGTGTAGTGGCATAGCCTTCCTTAGGAAAGGTGCCTGGCAAGATAAACTAGAGCAAATGAATTTCTTGCTTGCCTAATTGGCACCTCTCAAATTGAGAAGGTAATAATAAAGGCAAGTAATCAATATCAGTAATAAATAATTAAGCTTCAGTTTTGTTTATAACTTCTTTTCCTCACATTGATTTCGCTTTTATCTCTGCTTTTCTTTTCTTTATTTGGTTACCGTCTCTGGCTGCTTATTCCCTTAAAGTGTTTAATTTCTTTCTAAGGCTAAGAGAATAACAACATAATTGTCACCCAGCTGGAGTTCTGCAGTTGCATTCCCTCAGACTTCCTTTTCCTTTTTGTTATTCTTCCTCAACATTATTTCCCAGATTATTTTTATATAGCCTCTTTCATAGCTCTGTTTTTCACAGAGGAATTAGGCTCCTCCTGATGTCCCTAACCACCTGCAGGAGGGTGCCGAGAGGACAGAGCCAGGCCCAGAGACCCCTCCTAATTTAAAGTATCTCCCAAAACAAAAGATAATGCTTCCTGAATATCGAAATGCTTATCTCCCTACCTCTAATTTACTAATAGACCAAATTTAATTTCCTTTTAGGGCACTGTGATTATAAAAAGTAGTGATTAAATCTACTATTCACAATCAGCAAAACTCAATGACACGAGGACACACCTAGCACAGCATTTTTAATAGCTTCGAAACGTAGAAACATCTATTTTGAACTTCCAGTATAAATTGTAATATATTTAAATCATTGAGCTGCCTGCTCATAAAGGTAATGATCAGAGCAAGAGTGCTGGAGTATGACTTATGCTCTGGTAAGATTATCTCCTTAAGAGTATTCGGAGTTGCTAAGTAACATGATTTGGTATTCATTTAAAAATGTATGGTGTATAATGCATAATTGATTTAACATTTGCGATTTTTTTTTTCCATTTTAGTCGATTGAAGAAAATGAAGTGTATTTGCCTAATGATGAGCTCTGGATCTATGAAATGGATAGTGGGTTATGGTAAGTTAAATTATTTATATTTGATTGATAAACAAAGTTGATATTTGCAGAGGTTACAACTAGCTGCTGTGTAAAGGTTTCCTTTGGTTAGATGAGCTATTGGTCATGTTCCTTGGTGTTTATGTAGCAAATATTTAATATGAAGACTGAAAGACAAGCATACGTACTTGGAAATTACTCTAGGAAACGTTAATTTCGTAAGTATAATTGTGTGTTTTTTTTTCCTGCCAGATGTTTGAAATGGCCATCTCAGGGCTCTCTTGTTAGAATAAGTGCATTTTACTTGTGCTTAATTCTCCATATATTAAATACTCCTTTTAACATTAAACACTGGGTAGTTGGGTTGTTGATCTATTTACAATTATATAGATTTGTGCTATTATTTAACTGTGTATTTCTAAAAGTAATTGATAGCTATACAAATCTTGCACATCGCTAGCAATTTAATCTTTGTTTATATTTATTGTGTTTACCATTGTATGGGGGGAGAGATTAACAATGCTTCTGTTTTAAGTTTTCCAATGGTTTTTATTACAATAATTGTCTTCAGCCTAGTAGAGCAGTATTCATTTAGGTTCATACGTGCTTTCTGCCAGCTGTCTAATCTCCCAACTGTTTACGTGTTCTTTGCATATCCATAGTCACGAGATTTCTTTTGAACCCATATTAAAAGCAACATTTTGAAATTGAGGAAAAAGGGGAGGAGGACTAGATCAGGAAGGTGTCTTATGTATGAAATTCCTTATCTGTTCAGTCAAGTCACTGACTTTGAAAACAACATCTTGCCTACAGCTAGCTGTGTGGTTCTAGCAAGACTTCATTAGTGTTTTGTTGTTATTTTTGGTGGTTTGGGTTTTTAAGAGTGTAACCTCACTGTCTTTTGATGTCTGTTTCTTTTGGTGAAAGGGTTGGCTAAAGCAACCTCATACCCTTTCGTGTTCTTAACCCCCTGATGTCCCTGTATCAGTTGTCCTGGTACAGCTCTTTATATGGTCACGTAGGAAATTGGATCGGGAAAGTGATCTGAGTTAAATATAACCTTTCTTTTTTCAGAGCTATTTTTAACATGGATCAGTTCTTGAACTCATTCACTTACAGCATAAAAGTTGTAAGCATACAGCAGAACACACAGCCTGACACAGGAATGAGCAGGAGCAGAGAAGGGGAAGGTGGTTTTGCCTGTGGCAGTGCTGATGCCAGAACAAAGGTATTTGGAAGCAGAGCCATGACCTGCTGTTTGTTAGCACAGCTTTCAGTAAGGACAGGTTACACATGCATCATTCGCGTCTGGTGATTAAGGACATAAACAGCTTTTCCTTTTAAAGGCTGCTTCCAGTTCTTTTAGGTTGGGATAAGGTCAAGAGTCAGAACTGAACGCTGTAACAATCCTTCTACATGGTCACCAGTGCCAGAAGCTGAAGGCATCGGGTCTAAGTGCAGGTGCATCGATGAAGGGAGTGAATCGAAGTGACTGCTTCAGAAATCTGGTGACGTTACACCTAGCAGAGAGAAGAAAATCTGGAGCTAGGCTTTGAAGGTGGGAGACTGGGCTAGAGACCCAGGTGGAGAGCTGAGAAGTAACGGGAATGACAAGGGAAGGGAACTTTGACCAGAAACTGTGGGGTGAAAGCAGTTGAGATTTCGGCAGCAAATCTGGAGAACAGAGTTGGAGTGTCAGCACTGGGAGGCTGGGATCTGGCTGGTGTATCTCCAGAAAACGAAGGTGTGGAGACAAGGTGTAAATGCTAAGAAAATCCCATGTCCTCTGGCTGTGTACGTGTGAGAGAGGGAGGGGTAGGTCCCCATCTTCTGCAGAAATTTGAGCTTCTAGCAAAGCTGCTTGCAACGTGGAGTAACGATGCTAAGCACAGGCTTGGCCTGGTGCTCAGCCTTGGGAGTTTGGCAGAAAGTGACTTTGGTCAGCCAGTTGCATGGCGCTTCCGACTGCGTGGCATTAGGATTTGCACCATGGAAATCACGGCCTTGTACGTGCAGCTAGCAAGAAGGTTGGGACTGCCGATGGTGGCTGAAGAACGGAGCGCTCATTGCTGTAACTGGCATTGTTGGAGCTTTTTTATGGTGCTAAATGCAGTGCAAAAGGCAGTTTTAGAAGTGACATAGTACCAAAACCAGTGAGTACTTGTGACCTTTACTTCTACTTCAGTTATTTCTAACGTAACAGCATTGCTGTATTCTCATTTCAGGAGTTTTTGGAGTTATTGCTAATAACATGTCCAGTTTTTGAGTAACTACACTTTTAGCCCTAATAAAGTTCTTTTACTATGAGATACTTCATAAATGTATACGCAGTGTTCAAGCGAAAATACTCTTCTACCACAGGAGCCCAACTTAATAAATCAGCTATAGTTTCTCCTCCTAGTTACAGCCAAAATATTGCAAGTGTATTTTTAGCTTTAAGTGCAAAAATTATTTATACCTCTATTTATACCTCTATACTGTGCTTGGAAACAGCATTATAACACCTAACGTATGTGCTAAATTGCAGGACAATGCACCTAATGGAAGGAGAGCTCCCTACCTCCATGTCAGGAAGCTGTGGAGCAAGCATTAATGGGAAGCTGTACATTTTTGGTGGATTTGATGATAAAGGATACAGTAATCGGGTATTGTGTTCTTTTGTTTTCTTTCACAAAGGATTGTATTTGAATGAATAGTAATGCTGGCCCTATTTTCTGAAATAGAGAAATTTAAGGAAAATCTTTTAGTTTTGTAGACAAAACATACTTTAAACTGACAAAATAAAAAGTTTAATTTCTGTTTTACTGTTCAACTCCATTTATTTTTCTGGGAATTTTTGTTGAATCATAGCTTCAGAACCGGGCACAGAATGTGAAACTTTTTATTTCTAAGAATTGCCAGCGTTTTCCTAATTACTTTTTTAAAAAAATGTATTGTCAGCCATAATTGAAATTGATCTCCTATATCCCTTTGGTGATTACCTTTCTTATATGGCCAAGCAGTAATTAAAGTTAAAATATAGCTACAGGATTTCGTAGTAACCAAAGACTGAAGTAGCAAAGTCACAAGTACGCTATCATCTAGTGTCAGCGATGTCAGACTTCAGACTAGAAAATAACTGAGCTGGAGCTTGCAGTCACATCTGTTCAGCACTCCATTCACAAACACTGCTGATTTCTGCGTGGGCGTTCTCTTCAGGTTAGGCAGAGCTACTGCTGGTTGGAGAATTGAAGGAGCAGGGTAGTATTATACAGGTCTGACAGAGGGAAGGCAAGGAAACTGCTAATTCTCACGTTTTAACTGTTCTCGTGGTGAATCGGACTCTTCCCATATGCTGCTATGTATCGTAAATTTCACTGACAGTTCCTTTTTTTTAAAGGAAGTAAGTAGTATATTCTGGGGGAGGTGGGTTGTTCTCTTTGCTGCTCAATTGTGCCAGATTCTTCAATACCATTTATACTGAGAATGTTGTATTTTTTTTTTTTCTTTTCAGCTGTATTATGTTAATTTGCGAACAAGAAATGGAACCTATAGGTGGAAAAAAATCACAAATTTTAAAGGCCAACCTCCTACACCACGTGACAAGCTTTCCTGCTGGGTGTATAAGGACAGGTAACACATTAAGAATATTTAATATGTGTTGATTGCAGAGAGGCCATACTATAAAGTGAGGAGAACACAGGTTTGTGATTCATGAAACTTGAATTCTTAGCTTGACTTGCTATGGGATTTTGTGCAACTTTCTTAACTTTGTACCTACTTTGTACTTAACTTTGTACACATGTAAGCAGAATTAATGGTAAATATAAGGTGGCTTTGGGAGAGAGTTAGGAAATTCCATGGAAGTTTCTGGAATGCTTTGAGACTTGAGGTGAAACTTGTTATGCACATATTACCTATGTTTTTAATTTTAACGCACAACAAAAAAAAATCAGTATAGAAATGACATTGAATTTCTGTTGCGTTATGGAACCATTAATTATTTCATGCAAAAAAATATATTTTGGCATTTGTATGCCTTGAAAAATACACTAACAATTACAAGAACATTTCAGTGAGTATTTTTACATTATAAGAACCAAGTCAGGCTAGATACGTGTTGTAAAAGTTAGTCAACATATTTAGAAAAAAAGCTTAATCAAATCTATTTTAGGCGGCAGAGTGTAACAAGCATAACCTTTTAATGTAACAAACATATTTGGAGACAAGCTATGCACCTTTGTAGAAGTATACCTTAAAAATTCACAAGGTGTGAATTTGCAGATCAGGATGTCTTGGTGTGTTGCACGATGCTTTCAGTAACTCTGTTTCCCCAGGAATGTGTCTGGAATGACCTGCACCATGCCATCAGTTCCTAAATTGCCTCCTCCCGAGATCACTAACAGCTATATCAAATATCCTCAAATGTTGAAGTTAAACAAAACTTTAGGAACCATTACTTGTGGATGGCCATTTCATGGGTGGAATATTAGGCTGGGAGGTGTGTAACGCTACTTGCAATGCAGTATGTTCGGTAGCACTTAGCTGAAAGAATCTCTTCATAAGCTTACAGAAAGCAAGAGGAAGATGTTGTGAGTCATAGCCAGTGAGCTGACCTTTGGGAACATTTGTTGAAAAAAGCTTAATACAGAAGGCTAACAAATATTGTAGAAGCATAGGGATGTTACTGTTGTGTGTAGTGCATCATTTTGACTCATGTCTGAAAATGACTGGTGAGCTTGGGGATGGAGGAATATAGAACAAGGGCTTTGAGGTATCATGAAGCTCCCTCCTTACTTATGAGGATTTCTGTCAGGCATATGGAGAGGTGTAACAATACCACCTTCATGTTGGTAAGGTTTTCTGTATGATTAGATGCAGTATGAAATATTTTAATCTGTTTGTATTATAGTACAGTAGGTAAAGCAATATTTGAGGCTAATTATTACAGTTTATTAATTTGAATTCTATTCTAAAAACAGCTAACAACTTTTTTTTTCTTGGTGTTTTAGGCTAATATATTTTGGTGGCTATGGCTGTAGGAAGCATAATGAGCTGAGTGATTGTTTTGATGTCCACGATGCGTTTTGGGTAAGAGATTTGCCACAATTCAGAGCATTTTGTCCTTGCTTGTTGAAAGCATGATCTCTTGTACTATGCTCAGTAGGTACGAAGAATCATGAGAGCTGTAAACTTGACTATTCTGCTTTGATTTGGAATTTCAGGTGTTGCATGTTGCTGGGAGGTGTTGGGTGTTCAGTGTATTCGAAGTGCTAGACTTTGAATGCAATGAAACAAAATGCTGTCAGAGAGAAAACAAGGGCAGTATTTTAAATCTGAAGACCCTTTTTTAAACATGGAGCTCCCAGAAGATTTTAGAATTGCTTTTCTTGAAGTAACAGAAGGGAATTTATAGTTTCACAACTCCAACGGACAAGCACTCTCAGTTAATTTCCTTAATTTGTTAACCAAAGTAAATGCCATATGTTTTAAGATGCCTGGATTAGCTAGTTTCCTATAATGAATTCTTACTAGAAAGAAGGAGGCTGATTAGAGTCTTTTCACACGAATTAATAGATATGTATTCACGGAGTCCTGACCCTTAACATCGAATGTTAAATATTGACTTACAAGAAATGTATTACCTTGTACAATCTAAGTGTTTAATTCTTAGTATGTTGTGGCATGATGTAGGCTTTGCCTACCACAGTGACTTATTTTGGAGTCCAAAGCCCATTTTCGAGTGTCATTATCCCTCATCCTACCTCCAACTAGACCTGAGTTGCTCTATCACTTTGAAAATGTTAGTGTATTTCTTTATTTAAAGTTCTGAATTTTAGTTTATTTTCTGTTTTGATAGATCACTTGTAGGTTTGTACCCTTTAACAAGCACAAAGATTTTAAAATAATGCTTTTAATTTTTTAACTTCTCTTTCAGGAAGGACAGATATTCTGGGGATGGCACAATGATGTTCATGTTTTTGATACAAACACACAAACTTGGTCTCAACCAGCAATTCGAGTGAGTGTTCTTTAAGTCTTATCTTTGGAGACAATTGTGACCTTCCTGCATTTTGAATAGTTACTGAGCTCTCGAAATTCATGTTGGGACAAGTAATTTGAATATGCTTCATTTTCATTGTCTTCTAACATAGCACAGGAGGACACTCGATGAATCTGAAATGTGGAGAATTCAAGATTGATGTCATGACTTTTTTTCTCTGCAGGATGTAGACTGGTGTTTGTTCTATAATGTGGTTCTGAGCCAAAACATAAAGTAAGCTTCAGAGAGGTATTTGACATCTGGATAGATTAGGAGGTGATGCGGTATCCTGTACCTAGGAGGTCAGGCTTTGTATTTAGGTTTTAAAGTACACGTTGGGAATATGAAATTCCCGTCAGCTCTCTCTGTTGCTGGGAAGCCACGGCACTGGCATGCTCCATGAAACCATTCAGTGTGACTCCCAGAGCGGTGCTGAGGAGCAGGAGGTGTTTCAGCAGCTCCTCACAAAGCCCCCGTGGGCCCTGCCAAACGCGTTCTGCAGGCTGGTTGGGAATCCCTGTGGGGTTTGCCAGTATCTTGGGTTGGGAAGAGTTTCTTGGCTGGAGCGTGGCTGTTGACCCACGGCGCATCTCACCTAGCAAAGGCTTCCTGGAGCAAAGCGAAGGTCTGTGGGCAGCGTGCAGCACAAACGTACGTGTGGTTTTAATCATGCCAAGCTGAATTTAACCAGTGTCCTCCACCTATTTTGATACAAAGCTATTTGGTCGACTGCAGCTGTGTATGTGAACCTCTAACACTGATAAGCTATCACAGGTAACTGGGAGTTGACCATATACACGTGGATTTCTTCCTCCCTTCCCACCTCTCTCCTTCTTCAGAAAGCTGATAGGTCAGTGTGAATGATAGCCGAAAGAACAGTAGTGATCTTGAACCCTAGTCTCTCTTGATTCACTGTTCAGCTCTCACAGAATTAAAAAAAGATTAAAAAAATCTCCCTATATTGTTAGTTTAGGCCTTCAGTCTTTATTTGTGAAGTAAAGATGTGTGTTTGGTATGATGTATGTTTAATACGCTCATTATTTGTTTGTTGTGTACATGCAGTTGCTGTTTTCCCTTCAAGGGCTAATGTTGAAAAATCTTTTAAACAAGTATCTACTAGTCATACGATCTTGTTAGAATAAACAGACCAGATATTATTCAGCAATACATTACTTTAATAGTCTTCCAAAGGAGCATGTGTACTCAGTTTCCCAGTGAAATAGGAATGCACACGTCTTTATGTACTGACATTAAACGTGATAGTGTAGTGGAGAGCTTCATAAAATCCTGGGGAGCTTACAACTCAGTCGAGTTGTATTGCAGTGAGGTCTGACACTGTTTTATGCTGTTTATAGGCTGTACTAAAACTCCTCCAAAATTAAATGCAAAAAAAGGAATTACCATTGAAAAGTAAAAGGCAGTTTTGCTAGCTTTATTTCTGATTTACCCAGGGAAGACTTTTTAGCCTGTGGCTGTTGCATGTTGCATCACAACTTAAGATCTGATTTCCAGAGATGTTTAGTACCAGCTCCTGACAGTTTGTGCTTTGGAAAAATAAAGCGGCACAGGACATACCAACAATAACTGATGTGTTATTTTAATTTTATGCTTAGGAATTAAAGATAAATTAATTGAATTTCACTTGAAAAAAGCCTCAATGTCTTAGACCAAGAGGGAATACATTACACATTAGCAACTGAGGAAACTCAATTAAAGATTCCTTAGCAATTATGTGTATCTTCTAATGTCTGTGGAATTTTGGACGTGACTATAAATTATTTAATTTGAAATATGAAAAATATAAATGTCATTTATTGGTTCTTTCAGGGTGGAGATCCGCCTCAGCCTCGAGCAGCTCATACGTGTGCAGTGCTGGGAAATAAAGGTTACATCTTCGGAGGACGAGTGCTGGTTAGTGTTTAATTAAAACATTTTATAGGTAGTAGTTTAGTAGGTATTATTTTTGTTTGTTTTTGTTTCGCTTTTCTAATAGCAAATTATTGTTGCAGTAGAAGAAAATCCCAAGTGTTTTTGGCCTAACTGGTATGTTTAGTGGTGGTGAATTCAGGATACTTTCTTTCATTCCTCTGTACCTTAGAAAAAGAAGATTCTGTCTTTCTGTCTCTAGTATTTACGATGAAGCATACTTTGTCCCCAAAAGGGAAAAACAGACGAGGAGTAAATTTACGTGTTTATAAATCAACAAAAATGGTTGACCTCTGTGTAAGATCTGTAGGAGATGCTTCTTTCAGAGTGGGGGAAAAGCAAGCCCGATGATAGATCAGGTTTTTATAAATGGTGAGATGCTAGCATCCTGTGCTTAGTACAGCTCTGCAGGTTTATAGATCCCTTAATGAAATGGTAGCAAGAAGTAAATACAAATAGGATTTTAGCTTGTGATTTTTTTTTTTTTCTTAAAGAAAGGGGAAATGTGTAAGAACAGTCATTTCTCACATACACGCCTCTCACCTCCTGATTTTTACCTTCTGGGAAAGTAAAGTTTAGAATAGCAGGTTTGATACGGTATTTTAGATTTATAATTGCAACGTGTGGTCCCAAAAGGTAGGAAACAGCAGATTTCAGTTGGCTTTATAATTTGAACTTTTTTTTCTTTTGCATAGAAGTATTTGAAATACACTCATGTGGAAGAGCAGTGTGTGATTATAATGTCTGGATGCAAAGCCAGCATCTCCGTACGTTGAGACTGGTACAGGGAGCTGCAGCACGTTACCTGATAGCACAGGGTACTGCAGCCACCCGTCACTTAAGCCTCTCCGCTGCTCTCTGAATGCCAGTTTTGCAGTCTCAGTCTTTACCTTCAGCATGTTCCGTGACCTTGATAAAGAAAATGTGGAGCATCCTGTAGAGATTGCTGTTGGCAGCTCTTTTCTGTGCATCCCGTAAGGCTCTTGACCACAAGAGTAAGGCTTGTGTGTACTTCCTTGATAACTGATCCAAAGCCGTACCCTTTAGTACATTATTGGAGGATCTTAAATCTGTTGCCCTGTAGGTAATTGAAGGCATAAGATCTGCATCATATATAATCAGTGCATATATAAAGCAAGAATAGATTCTTGCTATGTAATCTTAACTCTTTATTTTTACTAGCTTTTTTTAACCTAAAAAGGAAAAAAATCATAGGTATCATCCTATGGTTGTCTGTACCTAACAAACCTGAAGTCATCGCTGGAAACTTGGGAGATACCAGAACCTCAACATTCAATTTTTGTAACATTGATTAGGGGAAGTTTTCTCTTTGTTCTGTGCTAAAGCATTAAATAAATGTGAGAATTTAAACCTGAGGCAGCAATTCAATATATAAAAAAAAAAAAAAGTATACCTACTTGTGTCTTAAAATAAGACTGGTAGGTAGTAGGTAAAGTAAGTAATCTTAACTAGAACAGGCTCCACCCATGAGCTGTAATTTTTTTTTGCCAGTGTAGTTTTGTTATGGAGTGGAAAACATACTAACTCTTTTTAGAACTGTTGCAAAAGCATAGGTAAGATAATATTCTTGTATGACTTTGAATGAGCTGGAATTTATGAGGAATGCGAGAAGCAGATTCTGTAAGGCAAGTAAAAAAATAATCTAATGTAAGTTACTGTGTACTCATCCATATTTTTAAAAATTGTTATGGTTTTAGCCTTTTTTTTTTTTTTTTTTTAACCTACAACTGATTTGTAGCCTTTAATCATATTCAGCTAGCCGATGAGACTTTGATTTCTACTGCCATGAAAGTAACAGTGAAGGTGCTTTTGAAAGCACTCAGTGCTCTATTTCTGTAGTTTTCCTATATGAAAAAGGAGTTAACTGTTGGTTGGAAATGTCCTACAACGAACATACACCAACTTCCTCTTAGAATCTGCCATAACCTAAACCTTGTATTCTTAAGGTATGAAGCTTTTTTCTGAAGCCAAGTTCCCCGTTTTTTTAAGCTCTATTACAAAAGCTCTGCAGTGGTGCAACCTTCTTCTCAGGGAAAGTCTACAGTTCTGTTACAAAACGGCTTACTCCTGCTTGCTCAGACAGAAACCAGACCCAGACCGAGGCAGGTTGAGACTGCGTGCGCCAGCAAATACCCAGCCAGTTACTCAGTTTGAATTGCCTCCCACAGCTGCAGGAAAAGTTTTTACCTAAGTAAAGTTTTACCTTTTCAGAGCGTTCAGAGAAGAAAGCCACCGAATTTGCTCCTGTTTATCCTAACCGGTCACGTTGCCCTTGGTACAGGCTCACAACCTCAGGATTGTTGCTAAAGCCCCACCTCGGGCTGTGACAATTGCACACGGTAGCTTCCAGAGCTGTAGGTTTGGTCAAACATATTTGCAAACAACCAAGGAAATAAATGGATAGTGGAAAAGACTGACAAAGTATCTGGTTTTGATCAAATCCTGTGTGTCAGGGTGAGCCATGCTGGGCTAAGTGAGCTCTGTGCTCCTGCTAGAGACGTGCTGTTTGATGTCTGCTGTGTGAATGAACTCTTGCTAACCACAGCTGACCCGAATCCTGCCTCTCATTTAGCAAGCCCACAGATGTGAGAGGGAGAGAAAGCAAATGTGAAGAACTAAATGTGCAGCTCAGGACCTCCTGGCCTACCATTTATTTCTGAACGCTTCCTCAGCCTTCAAAGCCTCGCTCCCGCTGGCTTGCTGTGAGCGAGGGCTGTCTGTGTGGTGCAGACGTCTTCACACCACAACAGAACAGCACTGCACGTTGTGCCCAGGGTTGCTGCACTGTGCCTGTTGCAATTGAATTGCTTTATAACCCAAGCCACGATTCCCCTGCAGCCTCTGCTACCTGCACGAGAAATTATTAGTAAAACTGGAGCTCACCTGTGATCCCTCTGCTGTGCTGTTGCATGATTTGATGTGCCCTAAGAGGACGTGCCCTCTGGCTTCTAGTTACCCATGTCTATTTGACAGCAGGGTTCAGAAATACAAGAAGGCTCTGAGCTGAAAAGGTTTTTCTCTTCCTCGGGTAGCATCTGCTTCCTTAATAACCACTTGCTAAATTTCAGTGAAACCACTTGGGAACAATATGAGAGAAGAGTGAAATTTTGGAAAGCTGTATTTAGCTTTGTAGGAGAGCAGCAAGTGTAGTTTTCACCTTAGTGATACCCAGTTATTGATTCACTTTCTATCCTAGGAAAAAAAAAAAGGACGGAAAGTTACAGAGGTTAGGGAGCATTCAGTGGGGCCTGAGGAGTTAATGTAAGTCGTGAAGCAGGAAGGAAAGCTAAAGACATCAGAAAAGGCTTGCGTTTCCTGACAACAAGAGTAATTCCTCCCCAGAGGATGAAGTCTTGCTTTTCTCCGCAAATTAAGGAGCAAATACGGGGTTGCTCTGCTCCTCCTTCTCCTTCTAGTTCACCATAATACAAATCTTCCCAGGGAAAAGGCTCTACAAGGAACCAGAAAGGGCCAGGAAGTGTCATGAGGCTTCTCCTATTCATCTTTCTGGGAGGAAAGGGCACCTTTTTCCAAAGTTGGAGCTAGAGCTGGTAAAAGAAGATGATGATGATGATGATGGTGATCAAAATCAATTGTACCAGGAATCATTTGAAAACAGGCTCAGAAGTGTTATGTGGACTCTGTTCCTCCAGGTAAGCCCCTGACAAACAGAAATGGGAGAAAGTGGGAAGGAAGGAAAGTTAGTCCAAAAGTTGATGCAAGTCTCATGTTTAAGTGGAAAGTTGTCATGTAAAGAATGAAGTAATAACACAAAGTCTTTTCAGCAGCTCTTCACGCATCCGATGCCTTAATGTATGCATGTTTATATTTCTTTTTATCCTTCCTGTCACTGAAGATAAGAAGATAGATTGAACTGCAGTCCTTCTACAAAGATCTGCGTTGTAATAGCTGTTTGATTGTAAATCTGAGACTGGAGAGCTGCACAGAGCAGTGATCTGTAAACATGTCACCCGTAATGCCTTTCATCATGCCAGAAAGCTGGTCCCGAGACAAAGCAGATCCTGGTTAATATTTACTGGGCTGCAAATAAATGAACATGCCAGAGATAAGAAAGATGTCTTCGGAGTCCTTGTGGCTCAGACGGAAATGCAAACGCTCTTACAAGGCTCAGTGCTTTCAAGCCAGCTAAGAATCAATCTAGGATCATCAGCTAAATTATTGAATGTAGTAGGTAGCGTTTATGGTTACAGGAGAAACTGCGAGCAAATTGTGCATGTGGCAAGTGATGATAGCCTGACCGGGCCTTACAGCTGCCCAAATAAGGGCTGGGGAGAAAGGCATTTCCATTTGTTATTTGTTAGAGGACTGAATCTTAGGCAGAAATGTCTGACTGATGCCGAGTTGTGAATTCCAAACGAGGTGGGTGTCATTTCTCATCTGTCAGTCTGTTGAAATATTAGCATGTAAAGATGATAACACATTGATTTCCCAGGGACCAAGGAACGGAAAACTACTCCATCTTCCGCCTCATGCCTAGCTTTGTAAAGAGAGGAAAGTCAGCTAGGAGGTCTTGAACAGCATCTTCTTGAAACCTTAATTTCCAGCGTAACAGCAACTCGCTCTCCTCCCTGTCTTTAATCAATGTCCTCTGTATTGAGCTGTGTGACTCCGAGATGATGAAATGTTTGCGGTTCTGGGGGCTAGGATGTTGTTTATTTTCTCCCACCCTATCCCCAAGTGTCTGGCTGTGTACAGGTGCAGCAGAAGATACTCAGTAACCGCCTTTTGCTTTCTGCATGTATGATTTGTTCCTCGTTTCCTTCGAAGCAACCTGAGGGAGCAGGAAACTGGATAGACTTGTCATGGAAGGCAGATCAATCTGTCAGTTGGACCATATTTTATTGTTACATTCACCCTCTTACGGGAGTAAAGTTTCTCAGGCAATGCACAAAAGCACTCACGTTCTGCTTTCCTTTAGCCCGCTGCCGGCTCTGAAGGCATTTTTCAAAATGCCAGTTAACATCATCTTCCCTAGGACAGAAACGGGCTAGCACTTATGTGATCAGAGGAGGCCACAGCTATCCCGAAATCCTTGCGGTTCCCTGAAATACACCGAGAGACCTTCCACAGCTCGGCTTTGGAAGTCTCTCAAACTCACTAACTGGCTGAGTTCTCAGGGACAAAGCTACTCCTATTCTGACTTAAATGACAAGTCTAGTTTCTGCCTCAGAGGATCTGCAAGCTGGAGAAAGGCTTATTCTAATAGATCTATGGACTACCCTAGGAGAAAAGAGATTGTAAGGTAAGGCAAGCTATATTTCCCTACTTCTCAGATACTGTTTAGTAGTACCTAGAGGAATCACAGCTATCAGCCAAGCATATTGCAAGCCGCTGAAAGTATTGCTACCATCTAAAGCAAATAAATTTTCGTATATTCTCTCCCCCCTGCCATGTTTCCAAGGCAATTACTTTCTTCACCTCAAAACACAGGCACATATGCAAGTGTATCGATTTCCCATTCTTCTTACTGATATGTTTTATTATTTCTATGGCAAATGCTAAAGGGTCACGGAACCTTAATGTTGCTAGTATTAACTTGCTGAAAGGGCTTGCCATTCAGAAAAGACGGATGTAATGAACTGCTTGAGGCCTGTCATGTACTGAGTATGCTGTTTATTAACGTATTCCAAGAAATCAGTGAGCAGGCAGCCAGGAGGATGCAGAGTCAGGATCAGAATGCAAATAAAAATAATGAGAGAAACTGCGGGTAGAGTATTGAGATGAGCAGTTCTGCAATTACCCACTGCAGGTTTTGTGGATCGAGATTCAGTGCGTTTCCAGGAACTGAGTATCACAGTTCTTCACTATTAAGCTACTATTAAAGAGTAAAACTGGCCCCGTAGTGCCATTGCATTACTAGAAATGTTCTTGACAGGTTATTTTCAGTTGCCTGTTTTCTTTGTCGCTTTTTTTAAGAAAAAATGTTTTTTCATGTGCTCTGTAGTACAGAGTTGTTTTAAGGCATATGGGTACAGTTTTCTTTAAATTACTTTCACTTAAATGCTCTGTCCTATGAAGGCCTCACTGAAATACTTTGCTCTTTGTTTGCTTAATATAACACAACTGGGATTTTATTTTTTATTTGTAGCAAACGAGAATGAATGATTTGCACTGCCTGAATTTAGACACGTGGACTTGGTCTGGAAGGTACGTTGCCCTCTCTAATGCTTAAAATTGAATGTAGCAGATTGAAACATGCTGTTAAATAGTTCCAATTTTAATTCTGTATTTTTTTCCAAGAGGAGAATGGGAGTTTGGGGACTTCAACAGCTGTTACACTGTAATTTCGATTGAATTTAATTTGATAGGGGTTACCACGCTTTTTCTGTTCTGCACCACAGCATTGTTAATGCTATTTTAAGCACAGCATGTAGTGATTTAACATGCTCATTTCCAAGACTGGTACATTCATCCATATGGAATTTTAGGTTTGATGTCTTTCTGAATACTTTTTTTTTTTTTTTTTACTATATCCATATATTGCTCACTGTGGACCAGATTGAGGAAAGATCTTTTTTTCTCCTCTCAAGCATCTTTTATTTATTTAGGTAAAACAAATCACCGAAATATTTCAATTTTAAACTAAATCAGGTGTTAGTGTACTTGTTCAGGTTTGCTTGCATACATTTGTGGTAGTGCTCACTACATGTGTAGTCTGTATTGTTCACTGACAGACAAAGCAGAAGACGAGCAGAAACCAGTTGGTGATGACCACTGTTCTGGTCCTGTCCTCAAGTTAACCTAGTAGTAATTTCACAAAAGACCCCAAAATACAACTTCCATGAATACTGATCCTGCTCCAGAGCTTTATGTGCTGTGTGCACCTATGTTGGGCGCCTTTCTCACCTGGGACTTGCTGATCAGTCGTGCACCGAGCGAGTTTCTCTACCCTCTGAACCAAATGCAGAAGGAGGGAGCAGGCAATCCTCCACCTATTCCTTCCCACTGCTCATGGCAGCAGGACGAGGAAGTCTCACAAGTGGCCCTTCAGAAAAACTTCTCTTTGGAGGTTTCTTTAACGAGCACTTAGGATTAAGTAATCAGTTGAATTTCCCTTTTTCTTTGCTGGTTGTTTTTAAATGAATAACGTGCTGCCTACGTGATAGCACTGTCCCACTTAGACTGCAGACTTTGCCTCTGAGTGGATTGATTATTCCAGTTACTGGATGCAACTGCTTCCTTTTTTTTTCAGTTGTTGCACGAGCTGTTGCTGTTTGACTTGCTTTGTATTGCTTTAAAAAAGGAAAGCCATGACAGCTGAGTGACAAGTCAGTAAGAGGAACTCAGGCCTTGAAGGAGATGTGTCAGTGGTGAAGTTGTAAGTCCTAGTCAGCCATATGAAAGTTTGTATCTGTCATATTGCTATCTATTCACATTTTTGCTCCAGTTTATAGACTGTCGTTGCACAGATTGCTTGGGAAATGAATTCTGGCCACGTGCTTCCTTTCATAGAGTCAATAGTGGTGGCTGTGTTAGAAATGGAGCTTTTGTGGGGATCATCTCCAATACAAAGAACTGGGTCCCAAAAGTCTGTCGATTCCACACAATGCAAAATAAGGCAGTGTAGATAAACAGGCTGAACTTTTTTCTCTCCTTTTATTATTATTATTTTTTTGTTTCCTAAGAATTCTACTTTGTAGATTGGCTTGGATGAAACTTCCATAGCAAAGAAATACTGGCTGAGACCAGTGAAGTTAGGTATTAAGATCTTGAAATAAACCAAATCACTTCATATCCTCTGAGCTTCAGGAATGGATTTGAATAGTTCTCATCAGACAGTCTATTTCCAGCTAAAAGCTGCCTCTTAAGAGCCCAGCATTGCACAAGTGGGGAAATTCCTTCAGAGTTTTTTGTTATTAGTGTGAATATTTTCTGCTGTAGGTGCTTCTTGCAACAGCCTTTGCCTTTCTTACGCTATAGCTTCAAGCTCCTCTGATGTGATGACTAATGAGAACATGGGCAAGTTGCAAGGTATTTGATCTTGATAACAGAATTACCTCAGCCATTCTGCAGCTGCTGTTTTGGACTGCCCGTGTGAATTACCACCAGAGGAGGGTCAAGCATTTTATATAGATTTACAAGTTTGGCTCTCTGAATGCCGCCGGTGTTTGAGATTCTGTTGTAAAGTCCAGATCTCCCAGCAAGGAGGCGCTGGTTTGCACAGCACAACAAATTCACTTGTTGAATATCCTCTCCTAAAAACAGAAACACCAAATATACTGATGATTTTATTTAAAGCCCCCTGGCTTTTCATTAACTGGTGTGCTGTAATGATCCATCACACACCCATTTCACCAGGCTGTTTTCCCAACCAGCCATATCAAGTTTTTTTCTTTTTCATCTCTGTGTTGATTTCTCAAGGAATTGCATCACATTAACGTATAAATCCAGGAATACCTTCCAGCATGGGGTTGCAATATTGTCTTTTCAAGCTCCGTATATGAACTGTTAAGCTTCTTTCCAAATACTCTTGCATTACATAGATACAGCTTTCACTCACCGATTTACCAACCAGCACAGCAAGCAGGCTGTAAGCTGGGGGCCAAACCTCTCCTAGAGATAATTATCATTGCAAAAGAATTGGAGGAGAGGAGCCCACCTTGCAGTCACCTCTCAGGTTTGTCCTCAAACCTCCCTGTTACTATTTTCAAAATCTTAACCAAATATACCCAGTGTTCACGCTGCCAGGTGCTTTCATAAATGCAGCATCTGCGAAATGTGTTGAGTCCCACCCAGGAGGGTACAGCCCATGTCTGTTTTGCAGTGCTAGCTGTCTGGCATCGAGTCAGGTGCTGGGGAAAGTTGGCAGCACGTTGCTTTGTCCTTCCTCAGCCTTTTTAAGTGCTGATGTACTGCTGCTACGTAGGGAAGGCCAAGGGATTGGGGAAGGGGTCTCAGGCACGAGCTGTCCCACAGTGAGCAATCTCCTGTAGCTAGAAGGGGAGGAAAAGGACAGGGTCCCAGATGATGAATACCCCAACCATGGGCTGCCAAAGTGAGGTAGAGGTGGAGGAGAAGATTTCTGCCACCACCCAGAATTTACATAATCTCCCCTGAGCTCCACCAGCCTGTTAACTGAAACATTCAATATTATGGTATTTCTGTTGCTGTGATCATTTGTGGTATCAATTGCGTGAAAGATTCAAATGCTCTCACCCATCAGTTTCTGGTAGATGTTTTTCTAAACATCAAAGTGTGTTGTATCTTGGCAGTCTGCCTCTTTTGCCAATTTCAGAAGTCTCTTATACAAGAGTTGTGCAAAGCAGGCATTTAAACACTGTCGACTTGGCTCCAACTTTCACGCCAAATTTAGTAGGACAGTTTTGCAATCAGTGTTTAATTAGCTGTGATTCTTCAGTCTCTGCTTCCAGATGGAGAACTGCTTAACAGTCACCAGTAGTGAAATTCCTCTAACAGCTGCAGCTGCCTGTATTATTCACCCCAGGCTCCCTCTGTGCTCAGTTAAGAGAAATAGGCACTTCTCGGGCGTGAGGTAACTGCTGCTAAGGTAGACAGATGGAAAAAAAAATCACAAGGAAATCACAAGAGCACAAGTTGTGCTCTTCAAGGACCTGTTTCTCTTCATTGATTGTAAAGGAGACACAGATTGCAGTCTCTGTCTCTCTGCCACGTTCACATTATAGATTGAGCACACGTTACATCAACCCCTCTTCAGCAAAGCAGGGAAAAAAAAAGAAACTGGAGATACAATCTGAACTGCAGAAAAGTCCTTTCTTCACCACTTAGGGACAGTCTCCGACTAAGAGTCTGACCCCACAAGAGACCTGATTGGTGTTCGTAGCTGCTCTTTTCCTTATCTTTCCAAAATCAGGACATACCGAGTGTGTGCTGGCCTAGATTCTGTGTGTCTGAGTTTAGGTACTTTTACAAAAGAAGTTGCCTCTTCGGTTAGATGGAGATATTACGTGGTCTGATGCCCTCTGGAGGTCCTTAGTTTTCTCTGCTAACTCTTGGGATCCATCTGGGACTGCTGTACACTGAAGTGCCTGAACTAAATGGTGTGAATTCAGGCCACCCTGTATCCACCCCTAATGCCCAGGTTCTTTATTGTTCAGATTCCCATCTTCAGCATACGGAATTGTGTGACTAAAATGAAATCCACAGATAAAGTCTGGAAGAACTAAATTTTTGTAATGTGACCAGAATTTAAGGATGGTGAACCCTCCTCTGTTTTGTGCTTAGGTATTGCCCTTTTTACTAATGTTTTTCTCAAGGTTTGGATGGCCTCACTCCTTGAAGGTAAATTCGGATTGCTTGAATGCAGCTTTTCCGCTGGGAAAATAAGCTTGTTCAAAGACAAACTAAATTAACTACTACGTTTTCTGGCAGGTTCATTTTCATCATTCTTTGAAATTTTGTTTTTGCTTATTTCTTTCACCAAGAATTAATATCAGTGGAGAGAAACCAAAAGATCGATCATGGCACACATTGACTCCGATAGGAGATGACAGACTCTTTCTTTTTGGTGGACTGAGTTCTGATAATGTTCCTTTAAGTAAGTAACTTTAAAATTGTGTTTCTATTATATGCTTTAGTGCTAACTTAATATATTGTGCATATTTGTTGTTTTTCAAAAACTGTTTAGACTATTTAAATATTTTTCCAGAATTTTAATGATGCTTGAGTATTTCTTGAGCCATTTTACCTTTTAAAGAAATGTAGGAGCACATTGTGCAGTACAATGATAACATTTAATGATCAAACTGATCAAACTAATGATCTTTAATCAAACCGTCCTTGATTTGAAAGGATAACGATAAGAGTGTCTCACATTCAGATATGTGCAGAGGATAATTTTTGATCTTGCTACGAATTGCAGTTAGAAGATTCAAATAATAATGTTGACATAATGTACATTTTTGGATGAATCATGTCCACAAAACATTAGATGGGAAGTAAGGTGGTCTTATTACACTGCGTTCCCTTTCTAGAAAAGGCAATCTTCTCATGACAAAATATGAAAATAGCTTTGAGTGTCACAGATGCATTCCATTGGGAGGGGACAGTTTTCAAAGGGACATTGACCTGCTTTCTAAGGGACATCGACCTCCTTTCTCAATATACCAAAAAGAAAAAAAAAGTCTGTGTGTTTAAATTCCAGATCTCAATGCAGCAAGCTTTTTGTAACTGAATGGTTAAGTTTAAATTGCAAAGGTTGAAAAGATTGTCTGATGTTTTTGTTATCTTTATATAATGTCCTCTTAGAACAGAAAGCTTTTGTATAAATAAAAAGAGAAGGTAATGCTTTGTCCAAGGAAAAAGTCCTAATATATGTTCTTATTTATAGGTGATGGCTGGATTCACAGTATTACAACAAATGGATGGAAACAACTTACCCATTTGCCTAAGAGTAGGCCGAGGTATACAAAAATAACACTGAAATTTAGACATTTCAAGTTAAGGAATTCTAAATTAAAAAACAGTGTTTTAAAACTACATTATAGAAATACTTTACAAAGCGAATGTGGCACGATTGAATAGTTTGCACTGTTTCCTTATGTGCCTCCGTACCAGCTTAGGCATTATTACTTTGTGTTTGTTACAGCTGATTCTTACTTTCGTTATGGTGATTATTTGCAGTAAGAGATTCTGATGAAGGATCTGGGTGTCCAGTTAACCTGGTGGTATATAACCAAATGATTTTTGTGTAAGAAAATGTATATTGCTTAACTTTTGAGGAATTTAATAACCAAGGAGAATGACTAAAGTTAATTAACATTAATACATTTTTAGAAACATGAAGAAGACAGCAGTGAAAATGTTGATGCACCTTTTGGGAATTAGAAATAGCTGCTGTGTTTGTTTTTGTTTTTTTCTCTGATCAGAAGCAACAAATTATGATTACAGTTTTTCAAACCTGAATTTAGTACTAAAGTACAGCAGCTAGATTTAAGCAGCACAGTAAATGGAGTTTTTTTTATTTCGGGAACTTAACTGCCAACCAGAAAGACCTAGCTCTAGGATGTGTATGGCTGTGCTGTCTCTTCCAGACCATAATCCCCTTTTCTTTCCAGTTTAAGAGCACAGAAAAAGATTATTTCTGTCTTTAAAAAAAAAAAATAAGTTGCATGTTCTAAACCTGGGCATTATTTGAAAGCTGCCATTAAAAACATATTTGAAAGCTGCCATTAAAAACAGATGCCTACTCTATCAGAGTACAGCTTTTATTTTTATCCCAGTCTTCGCAGCATTCTCTGTATTATAATGTGAATACTGTGGAAATGAATGGTTGTATATATTAAATATTCAGTTTTTCATGGAGTTCACTCAATATATTCATCCAGGTATTCTCAGCACAATTTCTTGTCATTCTTTTAGTGTATGATTCTAGTCTGACATTTGTATGCTTCCTGCCTTATGTTCTGTTTTCTATTACTGAAATATCCTTACGTCATTGAATTTTCTTCTCATTTTATTCTGTTCTAGGGCGTTCTTAAATATAGCAGCCACTGTTAGACCAAGATTTCTGCTTTCGTATATTTCAAACTATTTCAAGACTAAATAAACTCATACCTTAGGTTCACAAAGTATTTTCTTTTTATGATCAGTGAACTGACAAGTGAAGACTGACTGCCTTAAAAAACAAAGCACATCATTAGCAGTCACAACTCATACCTGTCTTCCTGTTCAGTTCTTTATACAGATGGTTTCCTAAAAGTTGACTGCTGAAGTGGACTGCCTCCCCTCAGGTTTTTAAGTTTTATTGGTGCCCCATGAAAAAGGACTGGGAAGGGACAGGATGTGCTCTCCTACAGGCAGCAGGCCAGGGACCTGCAGCTCAGCCTTTACTCTGTAATTACACAGGGATAATTCGTGCCTCAGGTGGTGGTGGCACCTGCCTCGTGAGCCCCACATGGCTTACAGGCAGTTTGAGGGCAGATCCCACGCCGGGCTACAAAGAATAACCTCCGTTTGGCTGTGCTGGCAGGAGACTGCTGTGCAAGCCCCTGCCTTGCTGCTGCAGAAGCACAAAAAGGGGTCCCCAGACTGATGCTGATACCTCAGCCGGGGACTCAACCGCACACGCAGCCCCAACCCTCCTAGAGAACGGAGCTTTTTGGGTTCTGTGCTGATGCCAGTCGGCTCCCTCAGTCCTGCATCTTGTTCTCTGCCATCGTTAGCTGTTGGTGTGTGCTTTGGTAGGCTGAGGTCAGGTGCCTTGCTTTGAGCTAAGCCTTTAAGGCAGTAAATGCCCCCCCTGCCACTGCCTTCCTTTTTAAAGGAAGATAATAACATTTTTTCAGGAAGTTTTGGAAGTAGGGGCAAAAGGAGCCATACCAAAAGTCTGCCTGTATACTGAATTAGTTTGAATGAGTATGAAGTACTTGTACCATAATTATGGCCCTACACTTGCAGGGGATTACTGCAGGGTCTCTGCAGACAAAAAAGGTTTAAATCAGTTCTATTGCTCCCATGCTTTTAACAGTAGGACTTAATATGTAATGGCAACAATACTTAGATATGTACTTAAATATATTTCTATTATAAAAATACACTATGTATCATATATGCATTAGTATATTTTCCCAACGCTTCTGCAAAATTGATTTTCTCCTTATTTATTCTCCTTATATAAAGAACAATTCCTTTAATTTCCTTCAGCCTCCCTTTTTTGGAATTTCTAATAAATTGTCCTCCAGGTTATAGACCCATAATTCTGGTGGAAAATATTTGGTTTTTTTGTCCATACGTCGTACTTCAGAAAGTATTTTGCATACCAGCTTGATATACAGAACAAAATGTGTGTTTAATGTACAAATTCTTAGTGTTTTCATTACAATGTAATTCTCTTAATCTATATTCTAGTTAGAAGAGCTGTATAAGAAGGTTACATTGATTCAGCTTCTGTATAATTTAAATAACGTGCTTTATTAGAATGTTTAGGTGATAAGTTAGAGCAGCTGTGAGAGGACATAAACTCTGTCAGTCTGTAGAAAAAAGCATCAGGTTGCAAGCTAGGATGTCAACAAAATCAAGGCAGGAAAGGCTCCCCAGTGTTCTTCGGTGACGAAGTCCAGGCCAGAGTTTTCCTAATGCAGATAAGGCAGAGACAGATCTATCTCCAGGTATGAGGAAGAGAAAAGGGTGGGATACAGTTTAGCTTAAGGAGAAGAGTGAATAATAACTGAAATGAATGGAGTAAGAAAGTGAGAGCGTTTACTTCTGCATGAAAGTTCTAGCTGTGTGCATTTTTTCATTTAAGTAAACGTAAAGGGCCAGAGCTTTGGTGATAATCATCTTGTGATACTTACTTCAGTGGTGATACACCAGTAGAAAAGGAACAGACTTTGATCTGCTGGCAATAAATCAAGCAAGGTGTAGCTACTGAAGCAGAATCATTGTTCTGGCAAGATTATATAAATCGGGGTTTTGGGTTTTATTATTTCATGTACAATTTGCTTTTGTATGTACGAATTACTTGTGGGCATGATGAAAGTAATTGGTGCACAGAAAATGATCCCCGTGAGTGTTCGGGCTTAGAATGAAACTGCCACGAGGTAATTGGTGTTGTGAAGCTCTCATCCTGGTGTTCAGGGGCAACAGTCAGTACTAAAAATCCTGCAGTCTGAAAGCCAATAGAATTATAGTTATGAATTACAGAAACAGTGGATTTTTTTAAAGGCTGTTTTTGGCAAAAGCATGTTTTCTTAACTTTTCCACTGTAACATTTTTTTGAGCTACTGATAAATAAGACAAGTTATATATAGGCATAATACAGATAGGTCAAACAGTGACAAAAAGATACTGGTCTGTATGGAATGTAACCATTCACCAAAACTGTCTGAGATGGATAGTCACATTACTTTTGTCCTTTTATATTGTTAAAGAATTGAATAATAACATTCTAATGCATTATTTTCAGATTTGAAAACCTTTGAAATAATGTCTTGGTTTTCTAAAAAGTAGGGGTTCCATTAGAGTACTCTGTGCATGTACATCTCTCTCTTTCCCATGCACATTTGGAATCAATCAACCTATCTCAGTAATATTGGACAAATTAGAAACCTCAGAGATGCTTCACAACATAATCTTTGCAAAGAAATGGTCAAACAGAAAAGAGAGACTCTCATAATCACTTTAGTCCTTTAAGGCTTAGTGCTTACTAGCAAAGACTGGGAGGTGTTCCTTGAGATACAAATTGTTAAAGAACAGCCTGTATTGTTTCTGCACCTCACAGAGCAACTTGTAAAACAAATCATTTAAAATTGTGAAATTCTTCTGGGTAAATAGTGTGAGATAACAAGACTTCAAGTCTCTGTGCTTAAGTAGTGGAATCACAGGATTTAGGAAATGTGACCTTTCCGTTTTAATTAAAAGGATCATATATCCTCATAACAAAAGTTGTTTGAAAAGAAACTTGAATATGAGGAATGTAGAAAAGTCTGTGTGAGGTAATTAATACATGAATAAACTTCCTGCTCCCCTGAAGCCCCTTAAAATATATAGTTCTTAGAATTATTTTGCTGATAACACACAGCTGCTTCTTGTTAGTCAGTCACTAACCCTGTTTACAATTTTGTTGCTAGATTGTGGCATACAGCCTGCCTTGGAAAAGAAGGAGAAGTGATGGTGTTTGGTGGAAGCAAAGATGACTTGCATTTCATGGACACGGTCAGTAAACTGAGTAATGAAATCCTAGCACTACAATAATTAGAGCTGAAATGGAGTTAATACAGTTGTTGATATTATTGGATTCATTCATATCATGCTATTGTGAAGATGTGACTTCAAGTGTTCCTGAGATGTAATTTAGGAGGGGTTTTCATGCCTCTTTTAGGGTCATAAAAATACCTTGATGGTCACATTCTTTAAAAATAATTATTTAAATATCCATCATTTTAAATTATGTATGTGGTAATAAATGTTACATTAATCCAGAAAGTAGCAGTATTTCTGAGATAAGCTGTTTATCATTTTAATGTTTGTTTTCCTCTCTCTTTATCAGGGTCATTGCAGTGACTTGTTGATATTTCAGACTCAACCTTACTCGCTTCTCAGGTGAGTTGAAGCTATCAGTACAGGCAGTCTAAGGGTAAATTGTTGTAGCACTATGCTTTTTTCATGCACAGGTTTTAACTATTTAATCCCACGTAGGCAGGTAAATATAAAATCACCTTCTCAGTAAATATTTGAAACATGCAGTGTATGACAATCCGTAGCAGTTTAAATGTTGGTATTGTATAATACTCTTCTTGCACATGCATGCACAACACGTGTAGTGACTATGTTCATAGAACTAAGACATCACAAGCAGCTTTTATTCAATAATATTTTTTGTCTTTAGGTTATAGGCCACTTACTTAAATCTCCTTTTTTTTTCTCCCCCTCTTCCTCAGGTTGTGTCTTGACTGCATTGGTAAAAACGCAGCCCTCTTAAAAAATCAAATACCTTGCTTGCCATCCAAACTTCTGCAGCAGGTGCTGAAAAAAATAACCTTCTGGGCTGCAGTTAACCACCGGCAAGAGAAGAAAGCTGAAACTGAACGACAGTGTCAACTAAACACCACATGAACAATGGCAACGAAACTGTTGAACACTGGTTTATTTACACTGTACAGCAAAGTCTTTTGTTAGTGAACTTTACTAATGCTACAGAGCAACAGTATGTTAAGCTGAGTTTCTAAGTGAAGTTTGAGAACAAAGAAATCCTTTTTATGGAAGTCTTTTGTTTTCTGCGTTATAGGAAACTGAGAAAACTTGATTTGTATATATTGTTAACTTCTGCTGTTGTGGTCTTAATGAGACAGTCCATACAACTTGTTCTTTTTGAAGGTGACATGCCATAAAAACGTTTTCAGTTGACCAAACTGTGGCTTAAGTCTAAAAAATTAACTAGAGCCTTATCACATCAGCCTTTTTGGAAAAAAATAAGTTTAACACCATCTTTGGAAGACTCAGACTTGTCCATCCTGAAGAAGGTAACTGGAAGGTAATACCACCAAATCTTATTTGATTCCACTAGACTCTGTCATATGAATACGTAGTCAAGTGACGGAGCTGAGCATCGTACCCACCCCATGAAGGGCGATAGCTGAGCGGGGGACTTGAAGAGCACTGTAAGGAGCAGCATTACAGCTCGCATAGGAAAGCTCACATGCTGCTCATAATGTGGTTTTGCTATGTTTCTGTAATCAACGAGTCCTTTTTGAAATAGGTTGTATATTGTATTTTGGATGTGTAAAGTTTATATTTAATTCTTGTTTAAAAAAAAAATGCTTATTTATTGTTTAAAGAAGAGCATATGTAGTACTTGCTATTTTTCTGTTTCGAATACCCAGTTAACAGGAGCACAGTCATTAAAATTTTATAGAGTTGGAGACCACTTTTGACTAGTTTTGACATTTTTACGATCCGCAAAACCCCTTTGATTGGGGGTGGGGTGGGGTGGAGGAGTCTTTCGGGCTAATTTATATCAGAAAAGGGAAGTTTCGTGACGGGGTGTTGGAAGAGAGACGGCATTTTGCATGTGCTGAAACTGACGACTATTTACTGTTAGTTTGGGTGTTTGGGGGTCTATAAAACCCCGGTATTTCGGCCGAGAAGGGCTTTCTCGTGCTATAAAAACACCTTAAAGTTGTTTTTTTTTATGGCGGGGGCCGGCGGGGCAGGGCCCTGAGGGCGGCGGGGCCTGTGGCGGGCGGGCGGAGCGGAGCCTGCGCGGCGCTGACGGAAGCGGCCCCGGCGGATGCTGGCGCTGCGCGGCCCAGCTGAGGCCGAGGGGGCCGGGGGGCAGCGCCGGGAGGGCTCGGCCCTGAGGTAACGGGGCCGGGGGGGAGCTGAGGGGGGCTGAGGGGACCGGGAGGGGGCTGAGGGGGTCGGGGGGGAGCTGAGGGGGTCGGGGGAGGCCTCGTTTGGAGCCGCTGGGGGGTGCGGAGGGGGCGCTGCCTGAGGGGGGGCTTCGGTGTAAAGGCGGAGCTCTGAGGTGCGTGCCTCGCGGGGTCTGCTTCTGGCTGTCTTTAGATAATCTTAAAAAAAAAATAAGATGGAGATTTTGGTATAAATAGGCAGCTGAAAACCTCGTAAATTTTTCAGCAATCCGCACCCGCAGCGCTGCTGGCTGAGGGGACAGCTTGCACCCAGAGCTCCCTGTGAGAGGCACCACAGCGCACGGCCTCTCATCTTCCCCTCCCCTGCTTTTCCCTGCTGGTTTTCGAAGCCCCTCACCGTGTCGTTCTGCGCACCTAGCACCCCGTCGACATGGCTGATGACAACGAGGACCTGCAGGCCGACGAGGAGCTCCCGGCACCGGCTGAGGACAGCTTCGAGCAGCTGGAGAACGACAGCCCCGCGGAGCGCAGCGGGCATGTGGCCGTCACCGATGGGCGCTGCATGTACGTCTGGGGAGGCTACAAGGTAGGTGGCCATCACCCACAGGCACTGCATGTACGTCTGTGGGGCTACAAGGTACGTGGTCATCACCTACAGGCACTGCATTTATGTCTAGGGGGCTACAAGGTATGTGGCTGTCACCCACGGGTGCTGCATGTACGTCTGGGGGGCTACAAGGTATGTCCCTGCAGCCCATGGTGCTGGTAATTGGGTCCCGTTAGTTTGGAAATCAATCTGTAAAATTATCCCTCCTCTGAAGAAAAAAAAAAAAGTATGTAACAAATTATAATATGGCATTTAAGAGGTTCGAGTTACTGAAATAATCATGAGCGTTAAATACAGATCTCGGCACACAGATAACTTCTGTGGGATGCTAAGTGTCGTTTGGCTTCCTTAACTCGTGCCCCTGTTGGAAGAGGAGGAAATGCTGTCTGATTTGAAGTGTGCACCATGCAAAATGGTGCTTTTATGTCCACCATTATCAGCACAGCTGTGTGGTGCACGTTAATGAGCACAAGTTGGTTGTTTAGCATAAGAGGGGGGTGTAGAGCAAGTAGCACCAAGCTGTCCTATGGTTTTGACAGCAATGAAAATTATTTGACAGCGAATTCAGTAGATAAACTAGCTCAAGGTAAAGCTTTTGGTGAGTTCTGCATTTTGTGGAAGGGATGGGGAATGTAAAAAGAAGACTTTGGCTCATTCGTGCACCCTGTCCTCTTTGGGATACAAACGGGAGGATTAGCTTCTATTTGTATCAGTGTCTGCCTCTGCTGGGAGTTTGTATGGTCCCCAGCAGAAGCTAAAATGATCTAATACCTGCTCTTTGGGGCTGCTCTGCAGGTGAGAGGTACAGGACTACAGCAGGCATTGTTCCTGCAGATTAGACATCTGAGGGGTTTTAAACGTTCGCAGGAGTCTAATTCAAGCATCCTTCTTTTGCTTTTTCTTTTCTGAACTGTTCTGCAGAATGCCCAAGTTAGAGGATTTTATGACTTCTATCTGCCTAGAGATGAAATCTGGATCTACAACATGGAAACTGGAAGATGGTACAGTAAATAATTAACTTAATAATTTTTGCGTTGTGGGGAAGAAAGAGAGAAGTTCTTAAATTGGTACAGAAACCATGCTGAGGGTCTGTGAACAGAGTGAATTTTCTGATCTCTTTATTCCCACGTATCAAACTGTTGCATAAATGTGTGCAGTGCTTCCAGGGTTGTTAGTTTTTGTTTGTTTCTTTTGTTTTGTTTTGTTTTTCTATGTGGAAAACAATTATGCTTTCACAGGGGTGAGATAGGTGAGGTGGGAGAGACAGCTCAGGCAGCCCATACAGGAAAATGTAGTCAACAGCACAAAGTTTTTTTGGGATATCTGGTATAGGATATAGCACCTGGAAATTGTACTTGAACCACTCACTGGGGAAGAGTGCATTGAGGGTACCGTATGTTTTTGTTTCTTGTCCTTTTAAGGAGTTGTTTTTAAATATTGATGCTGCCAGAGAAACTACTGTGTCTTCTTAGACCAGTAGGAACCTGGAAGTTGTGTGAAACCTGCGTGCCTGATGGTACAAGAGAAGGGAAAACGGTGCTCCAATTCTGTTCCTAGCTGGGGCCTTGCTCTGTGAGACCTGGCCCCCTCAGTGCTTTGCAGAAAATGCAGCTTCAGCACTGCTTGCAGTCACCAGAGTGGTTGAGAAGAGCCTTGAGCAGGGGGTGGAAGCTTTTCTTTGTGTTTACAAGCATTTAAAAAAAAAAAAAAGGTAACAAAACATAAACCCTCAGTTTAGACAGGAGCAGCCTCTTTGCCTGGGGATCTTTCTGGGATATTGAACGTGAAAATCACTCCAAACTCCTGAACTGGGCAGACGGGATTCCTCCCCCAGAAAGCACGTGTTAATTAAGGTGGCCTTTCCCCACGCCACCCCTTCATCAGACCTGCCTCGTGCTGTGAATTGTTAAAGTGCACGGGGCTGCAAAACTCCTAACTGAAGGGTCCGCAGGGACGTGTCGTAATGAGAAACGTACTGGTAGTGTTATAAAGTTCCACTGCAGAGAAAATTGCTGTTGTTTGGTTTGATCAGATGTAATATTTTAAACTGTTCTTCTAGGAAGAAGAGTAAAACAGAAGGAGATGTTCCCCCTTCCATGTCTGGAAGTTGTGCGGTGTGTGTAGACAGAGTGGTGTACCTGTTCGGAGGACATCACGCGCGGGGCAACACCAACAAGGTCAGTGGTTTCATAAACTCTTCCTCACAGAGAAGTTTCTGGTCGTTAGCTTTGGTCCCATTTCGTAGGAGAGAGAGGTGGACTTCTCAGTTAATTAATTCCCATCCAAAACAAGAAATGGATCATAACAAATCACAAAAGCATTTTCTTCTGAATCACTGGACAGGTTGAATCCTGTTTCAGAGCTTAAATGTCAGTAACCAGAGATGCTGAACATGCATCTAATCACCGTGCCCTCCATGGCTTCTGCAGGATAATATTTTCACCTCCTGGAAGCAGATAACCAGCTTTCTCATGCTGTCAGCAGCTTCCTCAGATGCGAGCTAATTGAAGCCATGTTCCTTTTGTGCTTGCCAGAGAGATTTTAACTAACAAAATACGGTGCTTAGCACTTGAATTATTTTTTTTTCCGTGCAAGTGATCGGCTGGCACGCTTTTATCAGCCTAGTTTTTAGTTTTGCTGCAACAGGTCAGCTAACCTGAAGTTTGGAAAACAAGTTAGCCTTCAGCTCTGCATCATTTCACATGGTGGTTGCACCCCTGTTGCTTTCCACCACCGAAGGAGCACCGTGACCTGTTTGGGTGGCAGTTGCTCTAGAGCAGCTCACCCCATAAATTGTATTGCAGTGGTGCTTGTGAGTTTGATTCCTCTGAAACCTGGGAATTTCCAGAGGTCACTGAAACAGTATCAGCAGGTGATTTGTAAATGCTTTGAAATGTTACTCACTCTTCTCTGGAGTACCTGAAAATATTTTGATGTTCCGAAAGTGGGGTTTAAAGTAAATGGTTTCGGTCTCGCTCTTAAATATAAACTGAAAGTAACCTGAAAGTAACCTGCTGCAATACTTGTAAACAGGCTGAACCAAACTAAATTTATGAAGTGTGGGTTGCTTCCTTCTTGCTGGGGGTATTCTGACACTTCAGGCAGTGTTTATGTGTGCACCATGTAAAATCACACAACACACAGAGAAGGGATGAGGCAATAAAAACATTTATTTTTGATTTTTTTTTTTTTAATTCTGAGACAATTGCTATATTATGCACACCTTCATTTTATCCTGGTTCAGCTTCTGGATGGTGCCACTCAATGTTAATGGTCCTGTGACTTTTGTAAAAGAAAGTTTGGGGCTTAAGTCTGCAAAAAGACAAGGATCTTTAGATCCATATTTTGTTCCAAACGTTGTCAGTAGTCTGTGCAGCTAGGAAAAGAACTTTTGTAGTGTTTCTGTACCAATACATGCTAATTAAAAGTAATTATTTTAACATCAGTCAGACTTAAGCTTTAAGCTAACCGTGTGGGTAAAAAACAATCTTTTTATTTTCTACAGTTCTACATGTTAAATTCCAGATCCACGGACAAAGTGCTGCAGTGGGTCAGAGTAGAGTGTCAGGGGGTCCCCCCTTCATCAAAGGACAAACTTGGCGTTTGGGTTTACAAAAACAAGTAAGGCTCCAGCAACGAAGTCAGCACAGCTGTCCTTGCGTGTGTGTGTGCTTTAATCACTCTTAGCCTTGTCATTGTTGTGTCTTTTTGTTTAAACAAGGGCTGCAGAAAGATTTCTTGCCTGCAGCACATACGTGCTCCAGGAAGATGCTGGATTTGTTCCCCAGCCAGCCTTTTAAAGCTGCTCTGTCCTTTAACTGTTGATAAATGGAAAACCTCACTCCCAGTTTGGGTATGTGTAAGCTGCAAAGTATCTGGGTGAGTCACGATCCGAACTGTGGGCTCCTGACAGGCAAATCTTCCACGGTGCATTCTCAGTACATCCCTGCTTCCTCGTAGCAGCGTTGTTCCCCTTGGCAGTTGCATCTGGGTTTATTCTCCCAGAAGCCTGCTGTGGGATTCCTTTTACACGCAGAAGGCAAACTTTTGGCCATGTCTTGTGGGGCAGCTTGTTCCTGATAGTCCAGGAGCAAGAAGCCGTGTTAATCAAAAGCCACGTGTGACTCTCAGCACCGCACAAGCTCCATGCTGCGTGTTTTGTGCTGGTTGCGCAAAACCAGAATGCAATGGGATGATCTGCTGGCGATGTTATCCGACCTAATGTGCTGGAGTGGTGTCCCAGAGATGCCTTTTGGCATCGCGAACCTTGGAAAAGATGAGGAGGACAAGGAGGAGGTGTCGGAGCCAGATGAGCTGACACGCAGAGCGTTGCCTTGCAGCCTCCCCCTGCTCAGTGCCGTGCTGGTCCCTGCAGGGAGCTGCGGGATGAGATTGCTGCAGCCTCCTGGCACTGGGGACAGGCTGAGGAATGCCCCTGCTGTGGTGGCTTCCCCCTTCCACCAGTGTCCTGCACCCGGTGCTCAGCAGTTCTTGGGCAGAAAGGGATTGTCTGGGGGCAGGCAGGAGCTTTTGGCTCTCTCCTTGGGCTCAGGGCTGGTTTCTCGGGGGCTTTCCAGCTTCCAGAGAGCAGGACCCAAAAATGAGCAGGTGACAGCTCACATGGCCAGACCCGTGCCCTGCAGGAGGGCTGGAAGGGCTGCTCCCCACGGGGCAGGGCTCTGCAGGCTGTGAGCAGGCTCGTGGTGCTGCTGGGGCTGAGCTCTGCTGCGAGCAGGCAGTGGTTGGGGCTTCTACTTCTTGTTTTCAGCTGGCAGGGCTCGGAGGCTCAGCACCACGTCGTGCCGGGGCTCTGCAGGCTTTTACTTGCAGCCTTTGGAGACCCAAACGTAACGTAAATCACACTTACAAGATGACAGGAAAGGAAGAGCAGCTGCAGGAGTGCTCCCAGGAGCTACTCTTCGGGCTTTGAAACAAAACAGGAGTGCAACGAGCAGTGTCTTGCCCCAGGAACCCGAAACCTTCGCAAGCAGCTCCAGTGGCTGTGGGTGCATTGTGCCTCGCGTGGCCGCCCTGCCCTGCCCAGCCCAGCACACGCAGGCAGCACAATCCCATCCCTGTGCTTCTTCCAGGGGTGTCTGTGAGCATTTTGGGGTCAGGCAGAGTGAGCTGCAGGCTTGGGAAGGGTGGGGGCAGGACCCTTCAGGAGCAGACCCCGTAGCTGCCCCGTGGGAGCCCCGGTAACAAAGACTGGAGCGCAGTGAGCAGGCAGCGGGCCTGGCAGCTTCACAGTTGGAACCGGAGCCAAACTTGGAAGCCTGGGGCCTGGAAAACACCTACAGAGGGATTTACCGGGGGTGGTAGGGTCGATGAGGCAAGAAACAGGGCCCACACCCGGAAAACTTGCACTGTTGACATATTGGAAGCAATGAAGTCAAAGGGGCTTCCCTGGTTTCCCTGCCTTTTGTTTGAGCCCAGCCTTTACAGGGCTTTACTTGCTAGCACCAAATGGGGTAATATTTCTAACAGACCTTGTGGCTTGTTTTCTTTCAGGCTAATATTTTTTGGAGGCTATGGCTATTTTCCTGAAGGGAAGCAACGAGGAACTTTTGAATTTGATGAAACCTCTTTTTGGGTAAGTTAACTTCTCCCACCTTTGTGCAATTCCCGTTTAACCTCTAATATTTCATTAGTGCTTATTAAATCTTGCTTCTTATTAAATATTATTCAATATCTTTAAAGAATTCAGGTCTTCCAAGAGGGTGGAATGACCACGTGCATGTTCTGGACACTGAAACTTTTACCTGGAGCCAGCCTATAACGACGGTAATTACTCTTACACCGCTTGTTTTAAGTTACAGCTCTGTGTGCCATTTCTCTTCTTGTTTCCCCTGAAAATACACATGGCTCTGCTGGGCCAGGGTTCACTGATTTAACTTGTTTTAATTAGAAGAGGTTGCTGATAAAAGCGGCCTCGCTGCGGGGCGTTAGCAGAGGCTGTCCCAGCCCTGGTGGCTGTGTGCTGCAGATGTCCCAGTGCCTGCTGTGTGCTCAGCTAACCCGCAGGACAAAGCAGGCTTACCCGGTCGTATCCTGCCCCCTGCGGGGTCCCACCTCCAGCTGCCACCTCCCAGGCATTATTTTAGAAGATGTGGTTAACTGTACCCAAGCAAGAAGCATCTAAATTCACCCTTTTTTTTTTTTTTTTAATTTTACTTTTTCACTTTCCTGCTGCGCCCCGCAGCCTGGTTTATAGGTCACCAGCCTTTAACTGCCAAGCGAGCAGTCCTCTGGTGCTCCGTGATCCTGCCTCCTTCAGGGTATATAAACCAGTCCCCGAGTGTCAGGAGTTAAAGAGTTCCTTCTTTGTGGAAGGGCTCCCTGAAATGCCTGGTGCTGGCTGGCGGGAGGACACGAGAGGCGCCTCACGGGGTTACGAGATGGGGCGCTGGAACAAGGGGACTGTGTGGAGCTGATCTGCTCGCTCTGCTGCTGTGAAGTTTGTTTTCACCTTGGATGATTCCTGATCTGCTGCCTGGCAGCCGCTGTGTAGCTGTGGCTGGTGCTCTGCCTCCCCTCCTGAGACAGGCGGCCTGCCTGATCCAGCCCCGGGAGGAAACCAAGAGCTAAAGCTTAGGGCTCTGTGACCTGGGCTCTGCTCCCTTCTCTTCCCGAGCGAGCTGTCTTAATCCCC
This sequence comes from Netta rufina, assembly GCF_964035555.1. Lineage (NCBI taxonomy): Eukaryota > Metazoa > Chordata > Aves > Anseriformes > Anatidae > Netta > Netta rufina. The sequence goes on along the minus strand of NC_140128.1, from coordinate 62,819,388 downwards.
CGCACCTTGCTTATTTGCCAGCAAAGTGTGGCTGTTAACTTCTCTCCTCTGCATGGGTTCTGGGCGGTGTCAGCTGTGTTTGCAGCCTTTCTACAAGCTGTTTGTGGGAAAGGACTGCTAAGAGAAGGGTTTAAAACACTGTCAGTAGGACTTGCTTGGAAACATCCACGAAAAATAAAAGCTCCCTGCTTGCCTGCTCAGTGGCATTCCTGAGACCATTTAAACCAAATTTAAGTCATTTGTTTCACAGAATCACAGAATGGGTCGGGCTGAAAAAGACCTTCATGGATCACCAAATCCAATGATCAACCTGACCTCCCGAGTCCCACCACTAAGCCCTGTCCCTCAGCATCTCTTAAATACCTCCGGGGTGGGGACCCGGACTGGGCAGCCCGTTCTCTTCATGCTTGGTGAAGAAATTCTGCCTCAAGTCCAGTCCAAACCTTCACTAGCCCAACTTGGCACAGTTACTGAATGCTTGTTTACATTATTTACCTGATCCTCTCCTCTCCAAAAACAAGAAACTTGCCTTTTGTTTTGCTTTTTCTTTAATTTTTTTTTTTTTTTTTTTGCTCTTCATTATTTTTCCCGTTGGGTTGCTTTCTTTCATGCTTCAGTAGCGCTGTTCTCCTGGGGAGCTGAGGAAAACAAAATGTCTGGTTCCCTGTCATCCTCGCCGCAGTGTGACAGTTCGGTGCGTTCCGCTTGGGTGCTGGATCACGGGCAAAGCAAAACACGGTTATTGCAAACAGACCCCGTGTGAAGTGTCCCAGGAGGACTCAGGAACAGGCAGTTGGAGTGATGCTGCTACGGAATTGGAAGAAATCAAATTAGAGTTAAATAACTCCTTGCTCACATTACTGAAGAATTGCCTTGTCTTAGTGCAGAAGGATCTCAATTATGTCAGAAGAATAATTTACCCAAAAAACCTGATTCATTGTATCCCTGATTCATTGTATCACTGCCTTGTTTAGAGTCTGAGGTCCTCTGTGACTGTCTGAGCCCTCTTCTAAAAGTAAAATTTGTACTTTGAGGCATAAAAAGAAAAAAGTATTTTTTTAATGAGTTTTCTGATCTTCCAGCCAGCAAAAAAAGCAAGTTTCTGAATGCAAAATGACCTGCTGCATGTTTTTTCACTCCCTGTTCCTTGTTGACCTTAAGTCTGACTGTAGTTCAGCCTCTCACCTCCTTGGGTGGCTGACGTGTGGGAAACTCTCTGTCTGTGTGTGAGCTCCTCCCTTTCCTTGACCCACTGCAGGTTTCTATTGCGATGACATCACCTTTCTTTTGTTATTGTACTAAATGTAACCTCCTTCTTTCACTTTTTCTGTCCCCAGGGGAAAACTCCGTCCCCGCGAGCAGCCCATGCGTGTGCTACAGTTGGGAACAGAGGCTTCGTGTTCGGTGGCAGATACAGAGTAAGTCCCAGCACGATTTACCAGTGCGCTGCTGCAGCACAGATGGAGAATTTCAACCTCGGTCTGCTTTATTGTAGGAGTCCCGAATGAACGACCTTTACTACCTGAACTTGGATACGTGGGAGTGGAATGAAATGTAGGTACTAAAACTCGAGTTCTTTTATAAAGCAATATGAAGACGTCATTTTTATCTCCTTCTAATCAATCCAATGAAAGTTAGCGAACGCCACTGTGGGTAAACTCAAGTGGAGCTGAGCCTCCTGACTTTGCTGTCAGCAGTTTCCAAGTACTGATAGGAGCAAAACTCTTTTACCGTGTCTAAAGCAATAAACTCGCTGGTGGGTCATGAACTGTGCACAGTATGAAGTTGCATAGCTCAAATACCTGAAAAACAATGAACAGGAAAGAAGAGCAGCGTTTTATCGTAGCCCTTCTGTAATTTATGGTGCTTTTATTGCAATACAGAATCACGCAAGGCATTTGCCCGGTCGGCCGATCCTGGCATTCTTTAACACCAATTTCCTCAGATCATCTCTTTCTCTTTGGAGGATTCACCACAGACAAGCAGCCATTAAGTAAGTCATTCCAGAAGGATTTTGTGTTGTCTTTGTGTTCTTGAATAGTTATGCACAGGCCTGAGTTATTGCCTAGTCACCGTAAATTCTTTTCACATTCCTTCCACGTACTTGTGATCTGGCTCCTTATGGTCACCAGCTCAACTGGCAGAGTAGGAGTCGCTGCATGTGTTGAGACTCTGCTATTTGTGGCACTTCGGCTGCTCTAAAAATGTGTCTAATGCAAATTGCAATTAGTAAGAGCTTTACAGTTCTCCATCTTTCCCTCCTGACTTCACTCCTATAAACCACTGTTAAACTCCTGTTTTCAGATAGCCAACCCAAAATTTTGCAGGGTTTTACCTGAAAAACTTAATTTAAGAATAAAAATAGACTGTGTTATACCAGAGCGCGTGTTTACTGCAGCAAACGTGAGAGACCTGATATAATACTGCTTGTATTTGGGGTTCTGCTTGTTTCCAGGTGATGCTTGGATTTACTGTATCAGCAAGAATGAGTGGGTGCAGTTTGAGCATAACTATTCTGAAAAACCAAGGTACAGTACACACTTTCTTGGAAATGTACACAAAAAAAAGTGAGGAAGCTTTTCACTTGGGCTGTGAGAGAGAGGATTCACATCCCTCCTCACAGCACTTGGCTGTCTTAACCATACAATACCTCGTAGCAGCAGTTCCTGCCCCAGGAACGCTGATGTGCTGAATCTGTGCACACAATGGGAGATTAACACCACCGTACGAGTGGTGCGGGAGGCAGCGTGTAGCTCAGAGCCTTGTGAAACAGCCAGAAACACGGGGATTTGGGGCTTGGTGTGCTCTGGCTGAGCTCTGAGCGCCAGCACAAGAGCTGAGCAGCACCCGTGTGCTCCTGCTGGGCCACCAAGCACGCGCTGCTTTGCGCGTCCTCGGTGTGGCTGGCCCTGTGCACACCCAGAATGTTTTTGTCTTCCGTAAAGACCTGCTGGGCAAATTAGAGGTGATGACCAGCAATTTAAAAGCATCAAAGCTACCGTGATGCATGCGTGTGGCATCAAAACCACCCGTGTCAAGTTAATGTGCTCCCTCTTGTCTGGGGAAATGCTTTGGTTTGAGGTTAAATGACCTGGAGCAGTGGCACTTCCCGCTCTGCCCCTCTGAGCATAAACTCCTGAACTGCTCAGCTCTGCAGCGCGGTGGCAGAAAGGCAGCCTGGCAGCTGGAACCTCCACGTACAAACCCCAAACAGTACAAATCCCAAACACGGGCTTTTGGGTGGGGCTGGGTTTTTGTGTAACGCAGCGCTGTCTTGTTGGCAGGTTGTGGCACACCGCCTGTGCGAGCGAGGAGGGAGAGGTGATCGTCTTTGGGGGCTGTGCCAACAACCTACTTGCCCATTCGAAAGCCGTAAGTTTATGTCGAGCTTTTTCCCTTCCTGTGCAGCCCGGCCCTTCCTGCAGGAGCTGTGATTTCTCAGCGCTCCCGCAGGTTTGAAATGCTCGCAGGCAGCAGCGCGAGGTACTGAGGCCTGGCAGAGGTGCATAAACAAAGCTCTGAGGGGAAATGTTTTGCTGCTTTTCTAGAAAACGTCGTTATTCAAACAAACCGTGACTGGCTGTCCCTCAGGCTTGTGTTTCACTTTGAGCCTGTTCTTATCCCCTGGCTGTTTCTTTAGCTTTGCCCTGTGCCTCTCACCAGGATGTTTTCAGGGAGGGCTGCTGAGAACGGGCTGGACATTGAGGGGCTCTCCAGCTGGAACAGGGGAGCGCTGGGGGCTGTAAAATCCCCCCCCTGGCTGGAAGGGGCACAGCAGCACCTTCTGGTGGCAGGAGGCGTGGGCAGCAGGTGGCAAACAGGAGCGGTGCAATTCTTGGTGCTCCGTGCCACGGGGTGCTGGCAGGATGGGAGCAGACGTGGAATCATTTAACAACACGCCCCTGTCCCCCTTCAGCTCTTCATATAAAATGGCCCTTGGGCTGGTTTTTAACCCAGCTGTAGTTCCCTGAGTGCTGATAACCGCAGGCGCTGTAGGATTTGGTGAGCAAGTTCATCATCAGCTTGTCTGCTGCCTCTGTGGCTTAAGTGAACTCTCGCTGTTTGCCGGGGTTCCTTTGTGCACGAGCCTTGGCTTTTTTGGCTCCTGCTGTAATGATGTGAATCCACATCATCAAACTGCTCCTCTCTCCCTCCAGGCTCACAGTAATGAAATTCTCGTGTTTTCGCTACAGCCAAGATCTCTTGTAAGGTAAGAAGGCAAGGCTTAAATGTTAAACGGTTGTGTCCCCTTCTAAACAAACAGTGCAGGCCTAGTGCCAGAGCTGGTTTTTAGGGTGCTAAAATACTTGAAAACATTTCTTCCCCTAAAGATGAAACCACAGCAGCCAAATATGAGGCTAGAGTGAGATTCAGGTGTATGCATTTGGTGCTGAAGATGAGAACAAGCCCTAACTCACTAGCTGTAAATAATTAGCTTAGTTTGCAGGCCTTGTTCAAATCCACGTTAACAACAGCTGCCTATTCCTTCTCCCCAAGGCTGTGCCTCGAAGCAGTCATTTGCTTTAAGGAGATGTTGGCCAGCTCCTGGAATTGCCTCCCCAAGCACTTGCTGCACAGCGTCAATCAGCGGTTTGGAAGCAACAACACCTCAGGCTCCTAAGCCCTCTGCACTGGCAGTGCGTGGATGAGCAATCCTGAGCTGTCGTAACTGTACCGAGTGTGACAGGCGTTAACCCTGTATAGATGACATAGCTGTCCTGTAGGTAGCTGCTTCCCGCCTTTAAGTTGCATGTGAATGGCCTAGAGAGAACCTATTTTTGTGTAAAGATGTTTGCAATAAATGTATTTAATGCAAGTGGAGGTGTATCCTGTGCTTAAGCTTCAGCTAGTTCTGGGTTTGGCCACCTTGAAGTGTTTGTGAGGGCCAGCCCCAAGCAGGGAGAGGAGGTGTGCATGCGTAGGGATAGTTTTGGGGCTGTGCAGGCAGTACAGAGGTACACCACGGCCGTGGAAGGGGAGCGTGGCTTTAGTCTAGGCTGAGGAGTGCCGTGATGGGCGAGGCCCATTTTAGTCTACAGCATTAGGAAAGTGCTTAACATACTTTTTGCCACAACCAGTCAAGGTCAGAGCAACAGGATTTGAGAATCGTACGTTATCGGAGTTGGTAAACTGTTGTAAACCTTCAGATGTTAAAGCACCACTACTCTGCTTGTTCCTAGTTTGTTTTTTGAAACTCTTTTATGTCGTGGAACTTCAGTTGTGAACCTTAGGTAGCAGATATTCTGCCCTGAGAAGTGTAACTAAAAAGTGCTTGAGCCTGTTGTCAGCTGTGTCAGTAACCCGTGGAGCTCACCTGCAGCCGGCCCAGCCCAAGCCCCCACAGACTGCAGCAGGGTGCAGGGCTGCTGCGAGCAGCTGTGCGAGCTCAGTGCCTGCTGCTGGCAGCTCAGCAGCCCCAGCAGGGGACAGCTGGGCCAAGGAGCAGGCTGTGCTGCTGTGGGGAAGGGGTTAAATCATGTTTAAGCTGTCCTCAAAATCAATAAACAACTGACTTCTAGAACAAACAATTCCTGTACTGGAGTTCTGTGCCGATTTCTTGTACAAGCTTTAGCTGCGGCTTCAGGAAGCGCTGAGGGAGGTGCAGACAAGCACCAAGATGCACTTGGAGAGCTTTGGGGGCTGCTGATACAGCAAACGCAGCGTTGTTTTGACCCAGGCTCCAGCTCTTCCCTGCGTGCTGCTCTCCTGCAGGGGTGAGAATTACACAGCAGGGAGCAGGGAAATGGCTACAGCTGGAACTGGGCTTCTTATCTCCTGGCAGCTGAGGGTATGCTAGGGGAAAAAACGCGCTTCTGTCTTTCCTCAAGTAAAGCACTCTGCCCTGAACCTCTCCTGCTCCCACTAGGACCCCCAGTCCAGATTAGGAAGAAAGAGAAGAGCAATGCTGTAAATTAGGAGTAAATTAAGGGCTGCCTTTGCCCACAGCTATAGGGAAAGAACGCTGAGCTCCCAAATTCAAAGCACGAGAGAAGAGACACCTCGGCAGCACGGCACTGACCCAACGCCAGCAATTTACTCGCACATTTCTCTGCTGTTTATCTCAGTGAGCTGTCAGAGTCCATCCAACCCCCAGCGGAGGAACTGGTCCACGTCTCACTGCCACGGAAGCTGATTTCAGTCAGGGTCACAGCGCTCAGCCCGGGGCTGGCTCTTCCCAGGCTGCAGGTGCAGCTCCTGCCTGCACAGCACCAGTTGGGGGGCGACACCTCCAGCCCCAGGTCACTTCTTCTTCCTGTTCAGCAGGTTGGGCGCGGATACCTTCACTTTACCAGGAATATTTCTTGACAAGTCGGTGTCCTACACAACAAAGATGAGGAATTGAGCGTAACAGCAGTGCTTTTACAAATACCTTCCTCACCCCTGCGAGCGTTTCTGGGTCAGGTGGCACAGATTGATGTACCCATTTCTGCTGCCTTTCCCCTCAGAATACATGGCTGACATCAGGCTTCTGGTCTCTGCCCCCAGTTTATTAATGGGAAACTTTTAATGGGTTTCCACGCAGCTTCCATCCCTCGGCTCCATTAGGATGGGGGGGCTGAGTCAGCAAGTCCCTGGACACTGCCTCAAGATCATTAACCATTAATTGTGGTTTTTCTAGCAGAGTTCCATGACCAGGCAGCGTTAGGGCTGCTGCTTTTCGGTATGTCCTGTCACAGAACAGCCCTGGCTGCCCAGCAACCTGCAGGCATGGACATGAGCTGAGAAATCTGCCCCTGGGGACTGAGAGCCAGGAGGGGCAGCAGCTGGCAGAGCCTCCCCCCCAAAAAAAAAAGCAATAACTTTTTTTGAAGCATTTACCCCCAAATTGGCACCAGTGGACATTTTTCTGCTGCTCTTAGACTCATAAAAGATAAAGGATGTAAAGAAAGTCACCTTGACGCTGCGGAACAGATCCTTTTCTCTTGCAGTAGCTTCTTTGGACTGCATAAAATTATGCAGGGCGATCTTTGCGGCTGTAAAACCACGGGAAAGACTTAAAAACTCTACAAACGTTCTGGTTTCGACAGGTAACGCACCAAGAAGGATGGAATTGCTTAAAATCATTACCTTTTCCTTTCTTTTGGGTGCCTGGCGTGAGCTTGACTTTGTACCTTTGAAAAGAAGAGGGCTCTGTGAGTCGGACAGCAGGCGCCCCTCTGCTGGGTCTTTCCCCCAGGAGGCGCCGCCACTCACTTGTAGTTTGTCATCGCCGTGTAGGGAGCGCAGATGGGCACGGCGAAGAGCAGGATGTCCTCGGGGTGCGGCTGCCCGGTCAGGGAGTCCAGCAAAGCCACGGCCTCCTGCGGGGGCAAAGAACTTCTGGGGAAGCAGGGCAGGAGCAGCACTGGTGCCCGAACCCACCTCTGTCACTGGTGTGGCTGCAGGGTTGCCCCTTCCAGCTCAGCTACCAGCTGGAATTGCCCCATCACAGCTCTGGGGCTGCCAGGACGTACTGAATTTAGATTTATCACCTTCACTGGTAATTAATTACCAAGCCATGGCTCATTACTGACCAGCTTTGATTGCTAATATCACATCTCAGTGATCTTAGCTTTAAATGGCCCGAAGGGGGCCCCCAAATGCAGTTACATCTTCACGAGGTCACCAAAAGCTTCCCCCTACAGCCAACCATTACCCTCCTCAGTTAAAAGATTTGAAGAAATGAACTTATTTCCAGCCTTGGGCAACACCCCCAGCCGGTAATTACAGAGCACTCTGAAGCAATTTTACACTTAAACAACCTCCTAACCCTGACATCACGCTGTGTCCTCCAGCCCAGAGCCACCCTGCTGGGGGTGCAAAAGGTCAGAGGCGAAGACGGGGATGAGCTCCAGTTCCTCCAGTCCCTAATTTCACAGGGGATGTGCGCGATGAGCAGTGTGAGAAATAAAAAGACAGAAGCAAGCTGGGTTCCAGCAGCTTTGGGCACGAAGGGGACTTAAATCAGCAGAACCAAACCCTTCCGAGGGGCTCAGGGTGGGAGCCTCGGTGCCAGCAGCAGCCTGCTGGGCTCCAGGCATGTCCCTAGAGTGGGGCCCTCCAGCTTCCAGCAGGACCAAGCCCCCTCCTCAGCGCGTATGGGAGGTTCAGACGAGAGCATTTACCTCAACTCCTGGCTGATCCTGCTCCTGGTCATCCTGTATACACAGAAAAGGAGACATCAGAGCTGAAACGAGCACACAACTGCTTTTTTCTCCCTAAGTCCCTGGAGAAAATAAATTCTTTTAGCAGCGGGACACAGAAAGCCAAATTTTCACCGCAAAGACAGCTCAACTCGTTTGAAAGTAAAGGTAGAAAGAGCGGTTTCGTGTAGGTGGGGGAGGACGATTTCCTTCAAAACTCTCATTAGCTTGGCACATGCCAAACTGGGAGGAGAGAGCTGGGCTGTGATTCAGATCCTGACTCACAGCAACAGATCGGGAGAGCTCAGGGACACTTCTGCTGCACCGAGTGGGAGGATCGATTTCTCTGGATCCTCGGCAGCCTGGCGAGCTGCTCCCCAGGCCTCGTTTCGGCTGTGCTGGGAACTCAGCACGCACACACACAGACTGCTGCAGGGCTTTGTGCTGCTGCCTGAAACCGACGGGCTCCCAGAGCGATGGCATCAGGCACGCTGTTCGCCATCGGTGCCCCAAAAGCAGCGAGAGCTGCACTACGCAGCACCAGGAGGGTCACAAGAGTGGGTGACAAGGAGCAGCCACACGAGGAGAGGCCAGCACGCCGCTCACCTTCTCGTCCTGCTGCTCCTCCAGGGCTGGGTCCTGGGACTCATGCAGCAGGACTCCTCCTGGGAGCACCTCCTTGCCGCCGTCAGCACCGCGATGTCCAGACTTGGGTTTCTGCTGTTGCTTTTTCACTGTACTTTCTTTCGTCTTCCCCTTTTTCCCTTTTTTCCCCTTCTCCTCCTTGTTTGAGCCTGCAGACTGCGGTTGCACACGAGAGGTGGTTGGAGCCGGCGCCCTGAGCGCACCAAGGGGGGGACAGAGCTCCCCTCACTCACCCCCAGCAGCTTCATGATGAGCTCCCGGTCCTCCTCGTCCTGGTCCTTGTACTTCTCCTTCATCTTCTTCATTTTACTCTGGAGGAGAAAACGCAACAATTTTAGGAACGACGACTTTTGCAGGGCTTTGTAGCCACCCAGAACCAGATGCTGACCCCAGAAGCGTGCTCCTTCCAGGTCTCCCGAAGCTCTTTCAGAGCAATCCCCAGCCACCGAGCTTCACCAAGAGTCTGCAGCTCTCAGGCAGGCAGGGACCACACAGAGAAACCCAGAACTTCTCCCTGTGCGGGAGACGAGCCCACACTTCACGTGGTAACAGCTCAGCTCGGGGGCAGTGCTGCTCCCTGCCTACCTTCTGGCCCCGCTTGATGGGCTGAGGGGCTGGCACACCCTTGGTGGCGTTGGGAGCAGGGGGACGCTGTGGCTCCGGCTCCTTCTGCTTCTCCTCGGGGGGCTCCACGTTCTCGGAGTCATTCTGCTGCTTTTTCTTCTTCATTTCTCTAAGGAGAACAAGGACAGGAGCACCCCGGGGTGACGGCGCCTCGCTGATGAGCCCCCTTCCTCCTCCCAGCTCCTGCTCTCCCACCAGTGCTGGTGAGTCAGCCGGAGCAGGCTGCTCTCCACGGGGGGAACCCACACTTGGAGAAGAACATTTCACAGCCTCCTCCTCAGAGACGGCAGCAACACCAAGCTGAAAAGCTTCCCTCTTGTTCAGGCTCTCCGTAGGGAGGCTTCAGCTGCTGGAGCAGGACCCCCACACGCAAACAATCATCTCCAAAACTTCCCACCCCCCCCCGGCTGCTGGCTGACCACTGACAGCTCTGACAGCTGCGGGTTTCCAGGTTTCCTGGTGACGAAGAGCAGGCTGACCCCAAATCCCACTCACAGGGAGGAGGAAACGAGGAGGAGGCGTTCACCTCACCCCAAACACTGAGGCTCTCACCTCCTCTCCTTGGCAGAGAGATGCCTTCGCCCCTGGGACTTGCTGTCACTCTAAGAAGGGAAACACAGTTAGAGCCTACCACGTCCAGCAGCAGCTGCTGCTTTTGCCACACGCCTGGACTGGGGCCTTACCAAGCTGGGTTCTTCCTCCTTGGGGACACTTTTCTGCAGGGATCTGTGGGGAGATCAAAACGGAGCTGGTCAATGGATGAGGAGCAGCTCAACCCTGCAGGCACCACCACCAGCCAGCCTGGGCACCTTGCTTTCAGCTTTCTAGATCTTAAAATTTCCAGAAAAAGGGCAGCAATGCCAGGATGCAGCTGACAAACAAGCCCTCAGATCCCTGCCAGCTTGCCTCGAAGCACACACGCGGCACAGGCAAAGAGCTCCCTGCGTGCACAGCCCAGATGGGCCACGGCATTCCCTGGGAGAGCTGCCCGCTTCCACCCACCCCATCGTTTTGCCTTCCATCCTCTGAGGAGTTCCATTTCCAGAGGCACGGGGAGATGAGCTCATCTCACGGCCACACGCAGAGCACTAATTCAGCACCAGCTCTGCACAGCAGCCCGTGACTCAGTTTCTTGGGGCTGAACGGCAATTCAGAGAAAAAAAAAAAAAAAACAACAACAAACAGGGGCAGCCATCTCCTGAGGAGCAAAATCACTGCGTGGGCAGTCACGGGATGCTGAGGCCAGAACGGGGACTAACAAACAGCGGCCAAGGAGCCAGACACCCCCAGGCAGGGAGCAGGGAGCTGTGTGTGTGCTTCAGGAAGGGGGGTGCAGAGCAAGCAGCCCACAAAGAAGCGCCTTTTAGCAGGAAATGGCAGGCAGCACGGCAGGATTAGCACGGTACAGGGTTACTGCCCTGCACCCTGACAGCCTGCACCAAAAGAATTGATGGCATCTCATCACAGCCCTGCCCTCGGCAGCATTTTAACAGCGTGGAGATTCCACAGAAACGCAGCTGCTTCTTCACTTACCTTTGAGACTGAAGGTGCGACAGGTCGATGGTTGTGTCTGGGTAATCTACCTCTTCTTCCTTCGCTTCACTCTTCGGCTCTGGATGTTCCACTTCATCCTCAGATTCACCATCCTCCTCTTCGGACTCCCCCTCGGGCGCAGGAGGGGTGTTTGCTCTGCCCTGGTCGAGGTCAGCAACGTCCTCATCCCGATTATTCTCAGGCACGGCTTCCACATCTTCCGGTGCTTCCTCACACTCTGCTTTGTCTTCTTCACTGCTGCTGTCCCCTCCTTCTACGGTGCACAGGTGAGGAAAACACAGCTCACTTTAGGAGTGCCTGAGGCAGCCAGGTCTGCTTGTCCTGAGCCCACGTCACACCCACCGTACCGAGCAGCTCCACTTCTTCCGACACCAGCTCACTGGCGCTGCTGGAAACCATTTCGAGATCCTCATCCTGTACTTTGACCTTCCTCTCCTCTCGGTGCCTCCAAACGCAGCTTTCGTCCACCTACCAACAGGGGCACCTCACGTTAGGCCAGCACCAGCCCCGATAAGGCTCGCCAGCCCTCGCAGAGCACACCTGACTCAGCTTCATGCTCTCCCTTGGAACGCTTCCTGCAGTTCCAAGGGCAGAAAACTAAACCAGCACCTTCAGACCTGAGTCTGACAACCTGGAAAGCACAGCTAGCGAGGAGGCAGCTGCACAAGCAGCAGACTCTCCCTGAACACACACATCTCAAACAGCTGATATAAAAATTCAGCAGACAGTAAAGTTTGATAGTTCGTAACAGGGTCTGTTTGCTTTAAATCAAGACAGGGAAAATGGAAATATGAGGAGAGTAACCTTCAGCAAGACACATTTTATGGGATTTGTCCCAGTGAGGAAAAAAAATCACTGGGAATATACTGATAAGCGAGAACTAGAAATTAAGTCTCCCACAGCTCAAAACAAATTGCAAAAGCCAGCAGGATGTGCACAGAGGAAGCAGTACCTTAAACAAGAAGCTAAAGCCCATCATCAGATATGAAGGTGGAAGAAAATTCTTCTTCCCTGAAAAACAAAGGCAGATTCTCATGAAGAGGTTTAACAGCAGTGTTAAACGACGCCTTTTCAAAACTCCTTTTTATTAGAGGCTTTAGGCTGCCAGAAATTACACCAAGGCTTGTTCTAGCTCTTGGATGACAACAGGGGAAACACTCAGCTTGCGATCTGCTGTCCAGGGCCCTGGCTAGCACATGCTGCTGCAGCACCTGGTGCTCCTTACAAACTGCTCGGGACACACTTTGAGAAGATCGGGATCTGCCGGCTGCCACAGAGAGGGGGGCAGCTCAGCTGAATTCCTGCCACCGCGGGACAGCACGGCATCTTCAGACAAAAGGGGTGCCCCAGCACTGGGGGTGCCCAAGGCCAGGCTGGATGGGGCTGGGGGCAGCCTGGGCTGGGGGCAGGGGGCCCTGCCCATGGCAGGGGGCTGGAATTAGATGGATTTTAAGTCTCTGCCAGCCCAAACCAGCCTGTGATTCTGTGAAAATGCCTAATGCCAAAGTCACACGGTTCCTTTGTGTCTCACCTCGGATCATGAAGCTTCCAGTGGTCAGGTATTCTCCTGTAGGTGCAGTTTTAGAAACCTAAAAAGCACAATACAGATTTTATAAAGTGTCTGTAAGAGGAGACCAGCACTGTGCAATAACAGCACTAACAGCAATGTCCAAGCACGCCACATTTTTAACTTATGGGAACAGCTCTGTAGGAGGACTCTGTACCCAAGGGTTTCCTTCTGCCCTTAGTAGGATATTTTCCTAAGAGATGTTTCAGTTCAATCACACAATGATTTTACAAGTCCTGGGTGAGGAATCGGGCTAGTGAGGCAGTAAGAACACAGAAAGCACCTCGACCTTCAGTTTAACGTGATCTCTCTGCCCTTAGAGCGGAGTTGCTTGGAAGCAGACTGAGACCACAGCTAATGCACAACCTAGAAGCCCAACTGAAAAAAAATAAAAAAGGAAATTCCTCTTTCATTAAAGTGCTTCCTCTCTGGTATCAAGAAGCCAAGCTTGTAATATTTCTTGTCGTGGTCACATCAGCTCAGAGGTGACTCCTCCAACCCTGCCCTAAGCGCAGCAGAGCCAGGGAGAACTCAAGGACTGGTATCAGGGAACAGGAATTTCATCCCCATCCATCAGTTCCCCCCCAGAGACACTCCATCTGCAGCCCCACACCACTTCCTTCGGATGTTCCACCTGCAAAGATCACACACAGGTCTCCTTACCTGGTTGTGGGAGACCCACCAAGCACTGGTGACAACCCGGGCATCCCAGGCAGCGCTGTAACACAAGGCCATCGTGCCTGCCTCCGTCAGGGTCCGCGGAGGAATGGGTTCCCCTGCAACAGTCACAGCCAACACACCAGTTAAATCAGCTACAAACACAACAGATGAGGCTCCCCAGCTTCCACACGCCCCCTGATCCAGCACGTGTGCTTCCCAGGGGCTTTAAACTAAAAGAGGGGAGGTTTAGATGAGATATGAGGAGGATTTTCTTTACTCTGAGGGTGGTGAGGCACTGGAACAGGCTGCCTGGAGAAGCTGGAGATGCCCCATTCCTGGAGGTGTTCAAGGCCAGGCTGGATGGGGCTGGGGGCAGCCTGATTTAGTGGGAGGTGTCCCTGCCAATGCAGGGGGGGTGGAACTAGGGGATCTTTCAGGTCCATTCCAACCCAAACCGTTCTATGATGAGCAGCATCACCAGCTGGTCTTCACAGCTCCCCAGCAGGAGCTGAAGCCCTGCCACTGCTCCTTTCTCAGCTCTGCAAGGGAGCAGCAGCTGCGCTGCTCACAGCACGAGGCCAATTTTTGCCACCTCCCAGGACTGGGGCACAGGCAGGTTTGCACAGCTGGTCCCCCATCGAGTCGATAGCAACTTGATTTTGGAGGCAGCGATGCCCCTCACATCCTAACTGAGCCCTCTGCTGGAGCTGGGTGCCACAGCGCGGGGGGAAGGCAGCTCACAGGGCTGGACGCAGCCACGCAGTGAGGACACCACCAGCCTGCAGGGCCCTGACATCCCTCCGAGCCCCACAACGTACCTGTCGGGTTCTTGATCACACAGCTCGTGGCTCCGTGGAGGTCGGCGTGCACGTATATGTCCCCTGGAAAAGAGGTGACTCGAATCAGTCATGTACAGGGTAATTCCACGGGTTACTAGAGCTAAAGTAAGAAAGGCTCCCAGCTTCAGTGGGAAACAGCCCTTTTGTCTGCAAGGAGCAGGATGGGAAGAGGACCTGGAAGTCTTTTAATCCTCCCCAGCTGCCCCAAGAAGGATCAGCTCCTTTGCTCCTTGACAGACACTTGTCCTGCAGCGCTGGAGGGTCCACTCACCCCCAGCCCTCCAGTGACAACACACACGCAGCCTCCAGGCCTCACCACCACCAAAGCCCCTTTATCTGAGGCTCGAGCTAAGAATAAACCAGGCAGACCTTGCCGTGTTGTTCTCAGACAACTGGAAAACGAGACAGAAAGCTGATACGCCCCGCTCAGTCATGCTCACCTGGCTTAAGATAGCGCTTCACAATTATCTCGTTCTGCTGCTGATCTCTCCCAGCAATGACAAGGTAATTCTCCGAGCTGACAAACCACAGGAACTTCTCAAACCTGCCAAATTACATCAATCCATGGGGGGAAAAACACATGGGGCTAGCAGAATGTTCCAGAGGTACTTTTTGTGTCAAAGTCTGAGAATACACAACTTGGTATCTGTTGCTTATAAAAAGACACTGCAAATAGTGTCATTACCATTGGCATGCCTGTGGCACGGAAACAAGACATGGTACAAATATAACATCACTGCCAACGGTATTTTGAGATGAAATAAATACTGTCACCACCAAGTCCAGCTGCCTCCTATTTATTTTAACAATTTACTTATTAGACTATAAAAAGCTTCGTTGAAACGTTTTTGATCTACTGTTACTATTTCACAGATGCTGAGCTGCCAGAAAGTAACAGCCAAGTTCCCCAGTTTTACTAAGCCCATCTTCCCAGCTTTGTTAAAAGCCAGAAACTCAGCTAAATTTTAAGTCCAGCTCCACTGAAAGGAACTTTTCCAGACAAAGGCTGTAACAGGATCAAGCCAACAACTTAAAGCAGCAGCTGTAAAGAGACTCGATACGAGGTGCAGAGTTTAGCTCCACTTCTCAGCCAGTGAAGTCAGCCTGACGCAGCTGTTTTAAATTGATGCACGCTCACAACACGTTAGACAATGACAACAAAACTGTACTTGCCAATAGACCTTCCTTGCTTTCTGAATGGTGGTAACCGTCTGAACTTCCTTCAGCGTCTGCTTCGTCTTCTTCTCAGCTGATTTAAATGCCTGTTTTGACAGAAAGCATGACCCCGATCAGCCAGCACAGGAATCATAAAATTGCTAACCAAATAGCAGGAAAGATGGTTGAAGTTTCTCTAATTTTTATTTTTTTTTCAGAATGCAGGCTCCACATACAGCTGTTCACCAGCCCGCATTCCCTTCAGGCACAAAAGCACATCTAAAATCTTCATAAACCTCTGCCCCACTTAAGTGGCCCCTGAGAAGATGATCAGCTATCTGATCATACGGATTTCCACTGATTTTCCACCCCTGCCTCTGCAATTACTGGTTTGTCAGTACCTTCACCGGGCACTTGTCTGAAGTGTTCATAATGCTAACAAAATAATACAGCAGAGGTCTTCAATCCTATATTTAGTCACCTTAAGTGCTTAAAAATGAAACAAATTTGCTTGTTTTTTTTTCCCTACCTTTCACGTCTCATTAGGACTACCTCGACTACATCACGATTTTCCACCTATCAGTGACAGAGACTTTGTTTTTAATTATCATCTAAAAATGAGGAAAAAAAAATACCTTTTCTGCAGCTTCTACTGTCTTCTGCGTTTTCTTAGCTGCATGTCTCTTGTGATCATAGTACCTGCAAAAGAGAAGCTTGTTTATGATTTAACATGCTGGGATTTCTAATATTTTTAGGATGTATTTCTCAGGGTTCTTTACATTTGTACTAAAGTTCGGTTCTGACGAAGTATTTCTAGCTCAGATCTTTTGTTTGACCTTTCCCTAAGAAAAGCAACCAAATGGTGAAACTTCCCTCCTGAGACTGAAGGAACGCGGTGTTTGCACTGCTGTGTGACAAGAAGCAGCCACTCTGTGTCACTGTGCAGAACCATACTCAAAGCGCTGCAATAGCTGGAGAGCAGCCACAACACTGAGATAACAGTTTTGGACCTGGAAAATGTGCATCCTAGACTCAGGGCACCTACCCACTTCCATTGTTATTTATAAAAAGCTATGCACAGAGCCTTTCCTATGATGTTATCACCACCAGCTGAAGGCACACAGAACATTTCTACTAGCAAAGCACAGTTTGCTGTAAGCCTTACTTTTTGGCATTGGCATACGCAGACAAACTGAGATCAACATCGACCAGTGACGGTTTGTTTTTCTGAGGCTTCTTCAACTGCTTGTTTTTATTTTTCTTCTTTTTCCCCTTTGGCTCTTCTGTTTCTTCTTTCACTAAATCAGCCTCCTCCTCCTCTTCTTCCTCTTCAGATAATACATACGGGTTCCTAAAAAAACACGACATCATGTGATTGAGATAAGAGAAACAGTTGGTTTTCAACCATAGTGCAATGCATTTTTACTTCTAGTCTCTCATGAGGACTGGAAATGGCCTAAAGAACCCTTTTCACTACAAAAACATTTTCACCATGCAGCCACAGGAAGGCTCCAGGATGCAACGCACGCAGGTTTGTATCTTAGAGTAAACCAGACTTTGGAGAAAAAAGGAAACAAAAGTACAAAATAAAGAGCTCACGTTTCCCAATCCAAGGAAGTGATATTTTCCAAGGCAGCTTTTTCTATCAAAAGACACACATCCACGCTACCAATCTAACAAAAAGGCCAAACTTAAAGAACAAGTCTGAAGATCTACTTGCATGAAGTAAAGAAATGCACAACATTATGCCTGATCACATGAAAAGAGAGCAGTTGTGCTGTCACAGTGACTCAGGGAACAGCACAGCAGTGCACTGGTTTAAAACCTTTAAAAAAAAAATCAGAATTGCAGAATCCCAGCATGGCTGAGGTTGAAAGGGACTCTGGAGGTCACCTGGGCCAACCTCCCCGCTCAGGCAGGGCCCAAAATATCCGTGCCACTGTTTTTAAGCAGTTATGCTGAGCACACATCAGATGGATTTGTATTTGCTTCTCACCAGTACATTAAATCCTGCTGTACCTGGCTATGCTAAGTCTGTGTAGCAAAAGGCAGTGGAGGAGCATAAAATAACGTGCTTCGTAAAGGGAAAGACATCTCCAGAGTCTCCTGTACTGCGGAAGCATGATTCAACAACTGGGGGACTGACTGAGCTGGCCGATCAGCGCAGTGACTATTACCTGCTCATGAGACAGACAGAGGTCACAGCTGCAAACGCAGACCTCGCTCCTGAAAACGAGCTTACTTCACATACCAACATTTTTGAAAATGAAGTAACTAAAAATTTGTAATTAACTTTGCAACATTACAGCTTTCGTACCTGAAGTTCTAGCTACAAAAAAGAAATTCTAACTTTTTTTTTTTTAAATCTCTGGAATCATGACACAGTGTCAAATCTGTTTTTTAAAAACACTCCAGATATCGTCTCACTGCCTGCTCTCTCGTCAGGACTTCCACAGGGATGAGCATCAAAACTTGCAGCTCACAACAGCTGCAGCCTTGAGCTGTCATCCTTTCAGTGGACTGCCTCCGCCATCGAAAGGGGCAGGATCTCACATGAATTTTAGGTGGAAGCAGAATAAAACGTACACAGTTAACTGCTGAGCAATACAATGGTTGGGACCTATACTGATTTAGGACACCTTCCAATATTTTAGGATATAGTCAGCCAGACTAAAAATACCAAAACAAAAGCTATTACAGTAACCAAATTATTATTTTTGAAAGCAAAAAAGAAAGCCCACTGAACTATGTTCTCTTCACAATGCTGTTAAGAAAACGTCAGTAATAATTCAGTAAAGAAAAGTTTTATTCAGTAAAGAAAACTTCAGTAACAATTCCTAAGCTAAAGAGATGGTGGGAGCGCAACCCCCAGCACGCAGTCAGTCCTACTCACACTTGGTACACGTGCTCTGCCACGTACTCACCTCAGCAGCATCGTGATGTGATTTGTCTGAAGCTTTAGTTCCTTGATTGCACTTGCAACAGGGTCCCCCTGTGCCTGAGCTTCCTTAACGATCGTTCCAATCTCTGTCCAGTCTATCTGGTTGGCCAACGCGCTACGGACCACCTGGATGGCTCGGTCAACGATCTCCAAGTTCATCTCTATAAGTTCTCCTTTGATCTTATCAACTTCCTTAAGGTAAGAAAGAAATTTACACCCATTGAAGCTAAACACATACTAGGCAATATTAAAAAAAAAATAGTAGTAATTAATATTGAGACAGAATTCAAAAATGGCACAGAACTGATCACATGAGGCAATAGCCAACTTGTGTCTTGCAAGCAGAGCTGCACAAGCAAACTTTGGCAAGAGAGGTACAGAGCATTTGTAGGGGAGCAGAGACCCACTGGGTCTCTTTCTTAAAAAAAACATTATGCATCTTTGTTAAAAAAATCCCAGTCTTACCTGAGCTTGCTGAAGAGCTTCTAGCCTGTTCTCGTGATCCCTGCGGACATTTTCAAGTTTCTTCAGTGCTTGTTTTTCCTTTCAAAGACAAGTAAAATGGAAAAATATTATATCTATACATATGTGACATCATCTAATCCCTGTGAGACACTCAGTACAGCATTCCAACAAAGAAAAACACAACGGCATGAGACACAAAGTTTCCAAAATACTGTTGTTACTTCAACTCTGCATACAGGCAATTGCTGCATTATGCAGTTTGAAATCCGTACCACATCATTTCCGTACCACAAATAAGTAACCACCACCTCCCCCACCCCAAGCTACAGAGACCAAGGGCCCTAAAGAAGCATTCGAAGCTCAGAGAGCCGCCTCAGCTGTTCCAGCCTGGGTGAGAGCATACCTGCTGCAAGGCTTTCATGTCAATTTTCTGTCCCTCTAGCTTGGAGTAGAATTCATCTGCTGCCTACAAGAGAAAAGCAGTTTTAAAAATCTCCAAGTTGCACTGACTGATACCAGCAACAAGCAGGCAGAGGAGGTTTTCCCCAAGAGCTGACTGCAAAGCACTAAGAAGAGACATGCTAAAACGGGGTTCAAAAACTTCCTCCATTTCACCTTTGCCTGAGATGAGTTCAGCAAGGCACTCTAGGTTATGTCTCACTACAAACAGTGGGCCACACACACAACAGAAAACAGCTGGCCAACCTGGACACTCATTTTTTTGTTAAGAAATTATTAAAAGGAACCTGCTGTTTCATACAGTGTGCAGTCATTTAATCTGCAGAGCAATTCTAGACCTGCGTGCCCTGAATCTCTGCTGCTTCAATAGGTCAGTTCAAAAAAAACAATACAGAAATCCTAGAAACTAAGCCTAAGAACCGTCCCTGATGGGATGCTCCCGTTGCCAAACACTGATTAAAACAAAAGTAGAGGAAGGTTTTAAGGCTGCTTAGACCGTCAGTGTTGTGAAGGAGATGACAGAAATTCGGCCAGGAAGCAGGGCAGGAAAGTAACACGGGAACTCTGAAGATCAAGGTTAGGAACACGCATTTAATGATTCCAGATAATGTTAACAAGCCAAGGACCAGGAAGGACAACACTCAAGGAAACACTAAACCAGACGCCTCGGGCTTTCAAAGGGGTCGCTGCGGTGAAAGCTCATCTCCGGTGAGAGCTCAGCATCTGAACTCTCCACTAACAAAACGTTTGGCTGTCACCAGTCCTGGTCAACAGCTTGGCGTGTTCCATGCACACCCAAATTCAGTGCCACGTGCCATCATGTCAGCTGCAGGACCTACTAACCAAGCCAGCAAAGACAGCACCACTCAACAGCAGCCTAAAGGCCCTGTTTTACTCGGCCTTTTATGTGTAAAACTTCTACCCATAAAATTAATCACCTCTTCCAAGCTCTGTGTTTTCACTATCAACTTTTGCACCGCTTTTTAATTACTCTTCTTAGCATCAGTCAATTAAAGCACTTAAGTACAGCATCAGCAAAAGCACTGTACCTTATTGAATGAGTCAAATTCCAAGTACGGACATTTTGAATGTTGAGAAAACAAGAAAGGATGAAATTCCTCATATCTGTAAAATACACATTTGATATTATCACCTGAAAACTAATTTAGGTTATGCAGACTAGAAAAATAGGAAATAAACACTTCAGATATTTACGTGTAAATATCTTCTGCGGGTTTATCTGGTTCCAGGCTCGGCTTTTTCTCCTTTTTCTGGATAATATAACCCTAAAGGAATGGATAAATATGACATCAGCATTTGTCTTTGAAAAGGATCCTCTTTTATCTTGGCAAAGCAGCCAGTTTCAGGTGCTGACCTACTGATCAGCACGAGACAGTACTTCACTCTAGCTGGGAGACTTTATGGTAGAAGCAATGTGACAATGTGACATCTTATTCCCCCAAAAAAGGTGAACTTAGGAACCTCAGAACTGCCCAAGCTGAGCGGTGCAGTCGATAGACCAGAAGGAAGGGAAGCAATCCAAAGGGATCTGGACGAGCTTGAGAAGTGAGCCCACATGAACCCAGTGAGGTTCACCAAGTCCAAGTTCAAGGTGCTGCACCTGGGTCAGGGCAATGGTTTTAAACTAAGAGGGGAGATTTAGATTCGATGTTAGGAAGAAATCCTTCACTCAGAGGGTGGTGAGGCCCTGGCACAGGCTGCCCAGAGAAGCTGTGGCTGCCTCATCCCTGGAGGTGTCCACAACCGGGTTGGAAGAGGCCCTGGTCAACCTGATGTAGCGGGAGGTGTCCCTGCCCATGGCAGACTGGAACTGGGTGGTCTTTAAGGCCCCTTCCAACCCCAGACATTTTGTGAATCCACCCTGCAAATTAGCACACAAATGCAGGGCTGACAGGCAGAAGAGCATTATCTACCATCAGAGCACAAGTGCAGTTTTCCTAGGACCTACATCACCTGCTCGTAAATCATTTAATTGCTGTACATGCTGTGCAAGGAGGTTGTTTGTATTACCCAACACCACCAGGAGCACAAGCTCCCAGAACAAAACCTGAAGCTGATAACCCCAGAACGGGCACGTTGCGAACAATAACTGCCCACTAGTTTAATTCTGCAGTTCCTGCGTGACTGCTAACCAAGTTGCCCAGCTGAGACCCACCTTTCCGCTGAAGTCATCCGTTAGTGCCATATATTCTTCAGCTTTTTCCAAAGCAGTGAGTATTTTTTCAATATTTTCTAAAGAGAGAGGGGGGAGGAGAGGAATATTTTAAGACACCTAGAACAGAAAGATATTGTTACATAAACCTAGCACAACAGCAAATCAAAAGACCCAGGCATCAGCTCTTCTAAGTGCCTGGAGCAGCCTGTCCGACCTAAACACGTCCACAGCAAGCTCCAGCTGTGGCCCTGTCAGATAGACTAAGAGTAGGATCCCAGCATGGCTCAAAAATAAAACTGCAGATATCCTGCACCCTGTTTTTAGTAACTGTTTCAGTAATTGCTTCAGCAATTACTATTCATTCTAAACAGGAGCCTCAGTACACATTTTATGTTTGGAAGGTGTTCTTTTTTTAAATATATATATATGCACTTTAAAGACATATTTCAAGTTCCATGAAGGAAGACCATACGAATGCTAGCAGTTTATAAAATAAAACTGCAGAGAAAAGCATAAACCAGTTCCTGCAAGCTGTTTGTTATAAAGTCGATTTGTTACAGCACCATAAAGCAGTACAAAGTAAAAAATCTCTTTGATTTATGGCAAATATAAAGGACATTAGATTTTTCTGTAGTCTTATTTTTCTTTTCTGACTTTGAAATTTTGCAATAAATGTAAAGCCCCTGCTTTATCAAATCCCCACCATGTCTGTTATAGCCAAAGGAAGACTTTGATGCCAACTCCTCCCTACAGAATTCTTGTAAAATATCCCTTTACCTAGCCAGAGTTCACCTGATGTTTAAGGCAGTGTCTCATAAAACCACTGAGACTATAGGAGGAGTCTTACGTTCTATTTCAAGAGTTTTAATATGAAGAAGGTTGGTCCCAACCTAAGAACATTACAGCATATAACCATGTGGTCAGAAGTACAGGTTTAAGGATTACTCATCTCTTTGAAAAGAATACTACCCAGACATGAAAATGACCAAATATGTACAGCCTCTAAAACACTATTTTCTACGTACCTTTATTTTCCAGATTTTGATCTATTTTGACAGAACCAGAAAATCCAGCTTCTATAAGGCAATGCTCAATGAGGGTGGCTCCATAAGCTACAAGAAAAAAAAAAAATAAAAAACTCTTTTATCGAGGTGATTCTCCATGAAAACTGTGTTCACAATAAAATCATAAGAAGCGTTTCAACAATCTACAGCCAGGAAACTACAGTCACAATCCTTAGAGAGACCGGGGAGAGCAAAGGCATCGTGGTCCTGAATTCAGAAGGCAGGATCTATAGGAAGCAGGTGATCAGGACTCTCGCAGTGGCTCTCAGAAATGCTCACTGGTGGGCAGAGCTGACAGGTCTCAGCTTATGGTGTGAGCTTTTACAAACTCAGGGATACTTAGGTTCATCTGGAAGTGGGAAAGGTCAAGGACTGAATGAGGATATTCAGGAAGGCTGGGCTTCACGTTGGCCTAAACAAAATAAAGCCTTTAAAAATTTAAAAGGGGGTAGGAAAAGAACTGAGGAGTGTAGGAAACCCGGTAAGGGTGGAAAACCACCTGGTCTGGGACAAGGGAGCACAAAGGGTGAAGTCATACAGGCTGTGTAGCTTCAAGGAAAAAAAGTGGGAAAAAGCTGTCAAAGCTAACGGTGAAACTTGAGTGGCAGCGGAAACAGATGGAGCCCCGTTTGAACAGGGTGCCGAGAAGCAGCAAATGAAAACAGATACAAGATCCTCCTCTAAGATGCTTTAAGACAAAGAAACAAGCTGGGCCCTTGGAAAAGCACCTTTAACTGAGGACTGGCAAAAAAGAAATGAGGAAAGATGAAAATCACTGGGACAAGGCGGCACCAAGCTTAGGATGATGCACGTGGCCTCACAGAAGGTGACCCCAACAGGCAGTGGGACAGCCAAGAGCCCATGAAGGCAGGGTACAGAACGGCTAAATCAGATTTCAGCCACCCAGTCTGCCCAGCTGGATGCCACACCAGGCTACAAGGTCGACACGAACATTATAGACATTGTTACCAACTGTTTAATGGCATAGGTAGTCAGAGAGCTTCTCTCGTTAACCCACAGAATCTGAATGAAATACCACTGTTAAAGAGCTGCACGGTAAGAGACAAAACACACTTGAATTCAACATCCACACCAGCACAAACTGGTCTTAAAACTTTTCTATTCTCAACTCTTTTTAGCCTAAAGCCTAGAACTAGCAGAGCTTTGTACTAGATACAGAAGAGGGAGCACAGTTCTGCATTTTGCCTAATAAATTTACCAGACTGTTAAAAAGACACAAAGGCACAGGAGGTCAAACAGATACAGTCTATTCAGATCTCCAGAAAACATTTAGCAAAGCTCATCCCAAAGCTCTCAGAGATGACAAGATGCCATCAAGTAACAGACCAGCCCCTTCCTGGCTGGAAGTCAGGAACCAGAGAGGAGGCCCAGGCTGTCAGCTCCCTCCAGGAGGGAAGCGGAGTTCTGCAGGGACCTACGCTAGGGCCCGCGCTGCTCCGTGTGCCCCTGAACAAAGCCCAGTGACAAAGCAAATTCTGCCTAAGCAAGAAAGACCACAGTAAGCCGTGAAGAACTGGAGGAGACAAACACTGGTGATTAAAGAACTGAGAGAGAAACTCACTGTAAAACAACACAAATTGATGTATGTGAAGAAAGACAGTCCTGCTTTTCCATGTGCAGCACCAGAACCCAACCAACATTTCTGCTTGGGAGCAAGAACAACAGATGGCTCTGCAACAAACTCCACTGTCAGTAAACATAAAAACATCAAGCTGTGTGTTGGGAACTTTTGGGAAAGGAACAGCAAGTGGAATGAGGGAAACCATGCCACAGCACGAACCTGTGGTGCTCTGCCACTTTGAATGTTAGGTACGCTTTTATCTACCCTGTTTCAAAACAGGTAGAGCTAGAAAAAGTGAAGAGAAGGACAAGTATCAGAGGCTTGGAACAGATTCTGTACAAGACTCAGAAGGCTAAACAGTAAGAGCTGGTCAGCCTAGAAATGACCAGGACATAAAACGAGTGGTGCAGAATTCGTAAATAGCAGCTGTTCACCTTCTCCTCAAATGCAATACTAGAGCACCAAGTTAAATTGAAGAGATCAGCTTAAAAAAAAAAGAGATGACTTTTCACATGGTATGAAAGCAAGTGTAAGTCTGCACCACAGGACACTGCAGAAGTCCATACAGGCTCAAAAAGAGATTGGGTAAATGTATGGAAGACAAATCCAACCCAAGCTATTAAACGCAAGGATGCCTGCTGGTCAGTGCTGCCTAGAAGTCTCTAAAACATAAAAGTACTGGGACTGAGAGGCTATTCTGGGGAAATAGCAGTGTTTCTGTTAGGGCTACAGGCTAAGGACCAGGCTGTTGACCAGGCCCCAGCCCGAGTTTAAGCTGACTGAGTAAGATGTGAGGATCTGCAGAACACAACATCAGAAAGCCCTGGACACAAGAGCTCCCAGCATGGGAAGCACAGTAAGTTGCACTGAAACCCAGAGGGATGGTCGGGTTTCACAGGTGGTTAAGGAAGAGGTGTGAGAAAAGGCCAAGCTCACAGGAGGGAAGAATCGCAGCCCTTTTAGAGAGCAGAACCTCACCAGGCCACCAGTGCCTGAGCAACCAGATCAGTTCTCTGCCTGCCTACCAGAGAACACCCAGACAGACAGATTAATCGTGCTGGTTTTACCACAGCAGTACTGGTTGTGGGACTGGCATCCCCCAGCCACTTCCTAGCATCCCTGCCCCGCCTGTACATGTACCACCTCCTGGTCAGTACCACCACCGACAGGATGCTGGGCAAAATGCACCACATCAAAGCTCCAACAGAGCTGTTCTCAGGCCTTCATCCCTGCAGGATCACAGCAAGGCTCATTGTGCAGCTTGCTTTGAATCAAAAACAACAAAAAAAAATCTGTTTTCAAAGGCTTCATTTTTTGTTGTTTTTCAAACATACATAAAAGCAGGCTGTCACCAACAACCTCAAAAAATAAAGACAGCTTGAAGTTACTCAGATATTCAGTATCATCAAAACAGGACAGATATTGCCCCCATTTCATTTCCAAGTGAAACAGAATTACTTACGAAGATGCGGGTTAAGAACCCTCTTCAACTGCTCCCCCTTGGGTGCATTTGATATTATTTCAGTTAACCTGCGAAAGATAAAAAAGAGTTGCAAGAACAACGGGTTTTAAGATCACGCTGTATTGCTTACAAGCAACAAAACATTTTCAGTATTAGAAGAAATGCAAAATGGCTGCGGTACGTGAAAAAAATACCCACAGATAGAGTACTTTTCGCACAGTAATTGGGGTTTATTCCAACACATACGCCACCTAAAAGCAGCTACCTTTCCACGGTTGGCAGAGGTGCAGGTGCTTTTGCGCTGTCCACCGGGTATCGCTCCCGAACCGCAAACCTGACATCATCTGCTTCATCCGTGCGAAATCTCAGGATGTTCAAGATGAGGTATTCGTGGTCTGTCAGGACGATGTTGCCCTGCAAGAAAACACCCCAGGGGATCATCAGCCAAAGCCGTGCTCGAGCGCTCGCTTGCAGGGGACGCGCGTGGAGCCTCGCACTCACCCTGTCATACAGCTCGATGATGAGGTGATAAGCAGCCTCGTTGCTCCCAAACTGGAAGTCCACGATTCTGTCTATACCCAGCTGCTTCACGCTGACCAGCCTTCTGGTTTTCAAATGCTTACGGCACTGCCAAGAGCAGAGAACATCTGTCAGACGATGCAAAGGGCCCTGCTTGTGATGTTTTACGCTGAAATATATTTGTTGGTTTTCTAAGCTATTGATCCCTGCTACAACACCGACCGCTTCTTTCTGAATACAAATACTGGAAAGACAAAAATCCCAATCCCAATGATACAAAAGTAAGGCAGCTCTTAGGAAAAATAATATCACCTTGATATTTATAGATAATACAATTGTTCCAGGTTCTTACATTAAGTGATTTTTGCCATTAAAAGTGCTGTTTGTTCAGCCATTATTCAAAGCAAAGTCATCTATGTCACCTCAACAAGCGAGCAGTTAGTTAAAGTCCAAAGACTTTGTATTACAAAGAGATTCAGGATTAACCCTGCATCAACAAAGGACATGAAAAGCCTCCCAAGAGAGTCTTTGGGGAGCCATTTCCATGAGGCCACATCCAGAGGTGGCAAGCTACGCAGACCTGACCTGTGAGACAGCCCTTGGGCTGCATTCCCACAGACCTACCTAGAGGAATGCAGCCCAACAGCTTGCCCCAAGATCTGAACCCTCAGAGTCTGGCAGAGCGAACAGAAGGACTCTATTAACGCAGCGTGCTGTGCCCAGGACCTACACGTTTGGACAATCCAACTGGAATGACAAGGACTTCACTGAGGCAAATTCTGAAAGGTCTGGGTGGCACCAAAAACATCCATCAGGTTAACACCAGTCTTCATAAACGTACACACTCGTTGTTTTGGGTGCTGAGAATCAACAACGTGATCCTACAGCCACACGTGCTGCTTCCCCACCTTCAGCCACCTGCCTGATCAGGATCCACCAGGCAAAACCTTTTAGTATTTTCTTGTCTCCGAGGACAGCACATTAATGTTGCTTTCTTTAACCACTTTCTTTTTAAAACGAAACCGCAGGTTGGTTTACCTTCATTGCAAAGCTGGATGGCATCATGTTTTTTGGCCATTCGAACTCCGTCGTGTGAATCCGTATTCCAGACTCAACCAGCAGCGTGGCCTTGCAGTCGGGTCTGTTACCAAAACACAGATTTACCACTTGGTACCCGAACAGCCACCTCGTGCTACACACCAGGCTGCACTGGGACGAGACCAAAGCACCGCAGGCAGGAGCGCATCACCTGCAGAAAACACTCACCAAGACCACTGGAATCCATCAAACAGTGCCGCAGCCACGCTGACAGCAAAAGGATGCCCACGTGTCAAGTTTACAGACAAAGGGCCAAGAAAAATGGTTTTGGAGTCAGAAATTCCCCAGTGCAACTGGAGGCAAGGAGGTGATGCTGGGCCCAGGTGAGACACGATGCAGCGGACAGGCTGGGGACAGCAGCGTGCCATCCCCACCACCTGGCCTGGGCATTAATATCACTGCAGAACTGAGGCTCTGCCCTCCTGAACACCTCTCCTACTTCCCCACAGAAAGAAATGGGGATGGCTGCGTGCTTTTAGGGCAACTGCTGGGGCCTTCTCTACCTTTGCTGCAGCATTTTGCTTGTTTCACAACCCTATGTACGCTACCCCCGGGGCCTTCCAGAGTAAGAGTTACTGAGTTTTAGCAGAAAATGACAGGATTCCACTGAAAACTGGTCAGAAAAGCGAAACACCTGCCAGCAGCAACGCCGTATGTACAAAAAGCGCAATTTCCATACATACAGCGACCGGGTGAGGGGAGTTACAGCGATTCTTACTTCTGCAGCCGGATGAGATAGGTCTTGTTGTCCACATCGTAAACATTGCTCACTCTCATTCCCAGCAGGCTGCCAAAAAAAAACAAAAAAACAACAAACACGGCCGCGTTACGAGCACAACCCCACACAGCCCCACACGGAACCGTGCCGGCGCCTCAGGCAGCGGCGGGGCTGGGGGGGCACGGGCTGCCCGGGCAGTGTCTGGGGGCCCCACGCAGCCCTCCCGGTGCCTCTCCGGAGCCCTCCCGGTGCCGTGTGTCCCCCCCCGGTGCCGTACCTGCGGCGGAGCTCGGCGAGCAGCGCACGGATGTCGATGGTGCCGAAGCGGCCCTTCATGGCGCCGCCGGCCCGGCCCGGCCCGGCCCGGCCCGCTGCGCATGCGCCGCCGCCTCACGGAGCTCCAGGGGGCGGGCGAGCCCCGGGGGAAAAACGGTGCGGGCGGGCCCGGCAAAGAAACACAGAAAAATAAACACAGAAGCATCACAGAATCACAGAATTTCTAGGTTGGAAGAGACCTCGAGATCATCGAGTCCAACCTCTGACCTAACACTAACAGTCCTCCACTAAACCATATCGCTAAGTTCAACATCTAAACGTCTTTTAAAGACGTCCAGGGATGGTGACTCCACCACTTCCCTGGGCAGCAAAAGGAGCCCGCGTCTCTCTGTGTTGCCCAGGCTACGCTGCAGTGGCTATTCACAGGCGCGATCCCGCTACTGACCGGCACGGGAGTTTTGACCTGCTCCGTTTCCGACCTGGGCCGGTTCACCCCTCCTTAGGCAACCTGGTGTGCCCCGGCTCCCCGGGGCTCACCATATTGATGCCGGCCTTAGCGCGGACGCCCGCTCGGCATAGCGCACTGCAGCCCAGAACTCCTGGGCTCAAGCGATCCGGCGGGCTCAGCCTCCCGAGCAGCTGGGACTACAGGCGTGCGCCACCGCGCCCGGCCACCACTGCCCTACATTCCCCTCAGCCTCGAAGGGAAAATGGTGCCCCCAGCCCTTCAGGATGTCCGCAGCAGGGCGTCCTCTCCCTCACAGAGCCGCTTGTTAATCCATGTGTTGTCTCCCAGAAGTTCAGCCGTTAGCCAAATAGAATCATAGGATTATTAAAGTTGGAAAAGCCCTCCAAAATCACCTGCTCCAACCACCCCCTACCACCAGTGTCACCCACTAACCCACGTCCCTAAGCACCACATCCAACTTCTCCTTGAACACCCCCAGGGACAGTGACTCCACCACCTCCCTGGGCAACCCGTCCCAGTGCCCGGCTGCTCTTGCTGAGGAGAAATTTCTCCTCATTTCCAACCTGAACCTGCCCTGGTGCAACTTGAGGCCATTCCCTCTGGTGCAATAACGAGTTATCTGTGAGAAGAGGCCGACCCCCAGCTCCCCACACCTTCCTTTCAGGTAGTGAAAACTGGAAGGACCCCAAACTCTCACAGGGGAAATGCAAACAACCCTAACAAAGTAAAATAGAATAGAATAGAATAGAATAGAATAGAATAGAATAGAATAGAATAGAATAGAATAGAATAGAATAGGAATAAAATAAAATAAAATAAAATAAAATAAAATAAAATAAAATAAAATAAAATAAAATAAAATAAAATAAAATAAAATAAAATAAAATAAAATAAAATAAAATAAAATAAAATAAAATAATAAAATAAATAAAATGTTTGGAGTGATAGCTATAAAAACAGAAAAACCAGCGATACACCATTTTCCAGTCTGCCCCCCCAGCAACAAGCTGGCTGCACTCCTGGAGCTCTGCCCCACCGAGCCCTGAGGAAGGCACTCCATGGGCCAGCCGGGCACTGCCCAGGGCTAGAGGGGCTCTGAGCTGCCCCAAAGGAAGCAAATCCTATCTGTACAGCCTCTGCCTCCTTGGCACAGGCCTGGGTTCATTGCCTCCCACACAACCATTTGGGGTCATGCTGCCAGTGCTTCGCTGCAGGATCTAGCTGGGGGCTAGTGGAGGATCAGCAGCACCACCTTGATCAGCGAATTTCTTTAAAATCCTTCTAAATCCTCCTAAAATCCTTCTCCTCCCCCTTTTAGAGATGCCTGTTTTCCCCCCTCTGTTTCTCTCTTCCCTTTCAGAAAGCCCCCCGTGTGACATGCCCCGCTCCCCTCTCCTGGCTGGGACTCCCCAGTGTGTCAGTGCGGCTCGTGCCGCAGCGTTCCCAAATCAAATCCCAATCCCTTGCTGCCCATTCAGGCATCCTGAGGGCACAAAAGGAGGCTGGGTCCCGCTGTCTTGCCCAGGCTGCACTGCAGGGTCTGTTCACAGGCGCGATCCCGCTACTGATCAGCACAGGAGCTTTGACCTGCTCCGTTTCCGACCTGGGCCGGTTCACCCCTCCTTAGGCGACCTGGTGCCCCCCAGCTCCCCGGAGGACACCATATCGATGCCGACCTTAGCGCGGACGCCCGCTCGGCACAGCGCCCTGCAGCCCAGAACCCCCAGGCTCAAGCCGTCCGCCAGCCTCAGCCTCCCCGGCGCTTGGATTACAGGCACAAGCCACCGTGCCCGGCTGGTTTCCAGCCTTTTGCAGACTCCTCCACATCCATCCTGTACGGGCTCTGCTTGGCCACACAGTGGCAGTGGGGAACTGAGAGACAGGCCTTGTGCTGCTTGTATTCTATGATTGAAAATGGATGGAGGGATTTTTAATCATAAAGTACACAGGACAGACATTTCTGAGCACAAGTAGGTTTAAGCAGCTGAGAAAGCCCGGAGTTCTCATTTTGAGCCAGAAGAGGCACGTCGTGATGCTCTGCTTTCATTTTAAGCCAAAAGAAGCGCATTGGGGAGCTCTGTCTCCAGGACAGCTCAATATGCTTCATTTACTGAACAGAGGGAGAGGGGGTAAGAGTTGTCCCACTCCCCGCTTTCTCTTACAGAGAAAGGCTTCTCGATTCATTTCCTAAGAGTGAGAAGCTCAGAGCTGAGGACACAAATGAGCTGTGACAGCAAATACCCAAGGGAGGAGGCTAATGAGACGCTCCTGGGAGCCTGGAATCAGCGTGGAGCAGGCTGCCTAACCTGACTGTGCTCAAGGGACGTTTGCTGACTTGCAGGTCTGCAGGGTCTCTGAGACGGAAACATGATGGGAAATTCTACTGCCTGGGATTTCCCACGTTCATAGTCAATTTTATTTGGATCCAAAGGTTTGGCTGAGTCCTGAACTGTGACCCTTCACTG
This sequence comes from Netta rufina, assembly GCF_964035555.1. NCBI lineage: Eukaryota > Metazoa > Chordata > Aves > Anseriformes > Anatidae > Netta > Netta rufina. The sequence continues at coordinate 62,788,527 of NC_140128.1, read as the reverse complement.
CTGCAAGAAACCACTACGCACATAACCAAAACGTGAGCACACATGAATGAGCGAGGTTAAACATCTGCAGAAGATGCTTGTCCCACACCAGTATTGCTTGACCCTTTTGTGCTTGCTCCCCAGGATGGACAGTCCCAGAGCTGCCAAGCGCAGAGTCAGGCAGGGGAAAGGTGCCAAAAGAGGCTGGGTCCCGCTCTCTTGCCCAGGCTGTGCTGCAGGGTCTGTTCACAGGCGCGATCCCGCTACTGACCGGCACGGGAGTTTTGACCTGCTCCGTTTCCGACCTGGGCCGGTTCACCCCTCCTTAGGCGACCTGGTGCCCCTCAGCTCCCTGGAGGACACCATATCGATGCCGACCTTAGCGCGGACGCCCGCTCGGCACAGCGCCCTGCAGCCCAGAACCCCCAGGCTCAAGCCGTCCGCCAGCCTCAGCCTCCCCGGCGCTTGGATTACAGGCACAAGCCACTGTGCCCGGCTGGCCGCAGCTCCTGCTGCCTCTGCTCTCCATCACACAGGGACCAGCACCTCCGGGCTCTCCGTGGCAGCAGGATGGGTTAAAGCTTCCACAGCACCCAGGAGAGGAGGAGCACAGGCTGCAGGAAGCAAAACTTAGCTCTATTGCATGAAGATTCAATGAAATAGTTTGCTTTAGAATGGACACATTAAACTTTATAGAAAAAAAAAAAAAAAAGTGCAAGGTCCTGTTCTAGGATGTGTCCAGGGAGAGCTCAGAATTCCCTGTGATGAGGCACTGGAGAGAGACTAAGAGGCAACCTACTTGCTGCAGTGACTGCTTGGGGCTGCAGTGAAGTATTCTGATTCCCAGAGGACGTAAAAATAACAGAAATGTAATGCAAAGAATAAAATGCAGGAGCTTCTTGCCTTTATCTGTTCACTGCTGCAATAGACAACCATCTAAAAGTACCTTCACAGGGCATCTGAGACCTCCCCTGTGTATTTTGCATGCCAGAGGACTGTCCGAGAGAGCTCCCCCAGACATCCCATGAATTTATATTTATACATATATATATATTTATATATATAAAGCACCTATATTGATAAACAGTCTTTGGAACCGCTCTGATGCCAGGGGTAAGACCAGGAGTTGGCCTGTTAGTACCTCAGCACTTCTGTTTCCAAGCTGGGCTGGCTGAGGGACGCTGCAGACACCTCTCACTGGCACCCACAGAGACCAAATCTTGGAGCCAGTGGGCTCAGATAGCGAAGGCAGCCTTTGGTCTAATCCAGACGTGTAAACTGTGCCGCACCTTGCCTAGCATATAGCTAAGGGTGATCCCAAACCATTCACTGCCGTTGCCAAAATGGCCTATTTTTTTTCTACATCCTTCCCAAAGTACAGCCATGCCTCCTACCCAAGACCAGGCCCACTCAGGAGGTATCAGAGCACTTCTTCCAGCCTGCCTGACCCATGTCAGCAGAGCAAAGCCCAGCATCCCCACCTCAGAGCAGGCAGAAGTGAGATTTTCTCCAGACCGTACAAGCCTGGCGTCACCAAGTGTGTTAATGCTGGGTGGCAGAGACACCTCGTTCCGTGCTCCCCTTATCGACTTAAGGAAGAGCTGTCAGCAGCGACAGCTGGAGTGGTGGCTAATGACATTAGTTAATGACTGTAGGGTCAAGGGCCTGAGGAGATGTAGGCTCGATATCCACAAAGAGGGGCAGAAGCAAGGCAGAGGCAGCCCCCTGCCCGCTCCCTAGCGGGGCCTGGTGTCCCCTCCTCCTGTCAGTAACTCTGTGCCATGCTGTCTGGCCACAAACGCATACTTTTTACCACAAATGCACACTCTTCATCACATTAAAAAAAAAAAAAAAATAGCAGGAGTGGATCAAGATAGCAGGGGAGTGAAGGAAATTTTGCCTGAGGAAATCTGTCAGGAACGAGCTTGGCAGACCGAGGAGGGATGGGGCACGGCCGGGATGCAGAAGCAGAGTCCTGCAGCAGTACCAGCTGCTAGCAGGGGTGCACCCTGGCATGTCTTGGCCTCCAAACAGCTCCTGAAATGATGAACGAGGCCACTCAGAGCTGGGAAACCTCAGCTGCCCCTCAGTAGAGCCTGAAGCCACTCGCAGCACCTCGCCAGCTGCTCTGGGCTCCCTTAGCACAGAGCCGCTGCTCCAAAGCTCCTCTCCTCACAAGGAGGCAAAGCTCACGCTGCCTTTTCACCAGAGACCCTTTGAAGGAGGGCTGAAACAATCCTAGTTCAGCCTCTGCAAAGCCACACCTGGGCAGCAGCGATGCCCTGGTTCAAGATCCCAAAACCCCAGGGCACGGGTCTCCATGGGGCAAGCCACCATGACCAGCTCAGTCCTGGAGGTCACTGCTGCACCTCCTGCTCTGTTGCTGCTGGTAAATACAGGGTGTGAAAACACACACACACGAAAAACCAGGGAGTGAAGGAAAGGCCTCACAAGTTATTTTTATATTTTTTTGTGAAGGCTTCGTGATTTTTCAGGCCGACATTGTCACGGCGGTAATTCGGGATTATGGAAATTCGGTCACACAGCAATTCCCACCTACATTTCCTCTGTCTGCTCCCAGAAATAACCTGTGCGAGGAGGAGCCTGCTCGTTTGCCAGCAGAAACTGCAAAGGCATGGCAAATGGACTTCTGGTACAAAACAAACCCAAACAGCCCGGAGGCCAAATTATTTCTCCTTGTAGGGAGGTCACTTCCCAAGGGCTCTTCCCCACTTCTACAGAGGCTGGAGGACATCCAGGGAGACCAGGAGGGCTTTCTCCTGATGAGAAGTGCAGGATTTCTGGGGGTTCTCCAGGTCCTCACTACACCATCCCAGCATGTAGAGGGGCTCACAGAGACCTCCTACACCTGCAGCCCTCGACAACACTTCACTCCTGCCCTCACAGGGTAACGTTAACCTCGTGGGAAGGGGCTGAGGATCTGTTTAATGCTGATTTACTGACAAAGCTTGTGCTGCAGGCTGAAGCTTCAGCTTCCTGGCCCAGCCTGGCTGCGGTTGCACAAACACAGACATCGCAGAATCGCAGGAAATACAGCTGAGGCGCCCCAGGGGACCGTCACCGCCACTCCCTGCCTGCAGACCGGGGTGACCACAGCCCGTCACTCGTGGAAAGTGCTGCTCCGACTCGTCTCCCCCCCAAAAAAAGGTGGCACTTGGCCCTTCGTATCAAATTGCAGTGATAAGAAAACCACCGTCAGCATGCGCCCGTCCTGCCAAGGATGTCATTTGTTTTCACAACAGAAGAATTTAGCCAACACAGATGCCAAAACCAAAGCATTGTTGCATTGCCCCGGCCTTCCCTGGGAGGCCACAAGGGTGTTTGAAGGAGATCTGTGCAGGTCTTTTCCCATCTCGCTCTGCCAAAAGAGGAGAAGAAAGTAAGCAAGATGAAAGGAAGCGTGTGAAAACAGGGTTGGCCTGGTAACCCAAACTGACTGGGAAGGGAAATTATATTTAAGGGATAAAAATAAAGGGGGGAGGGGGTTGATCCAATTCCTTGAGGGTTGCTTATCTGCCATGAGGGCTGTTACGTAAAGCACATCACTGTCTTCCCCCACGTTCTTGCGATAGCACTTAGGTCACCGGTGGAGGACAGGGCACGCAAACACAGCCTTACGAAATGGGGAAAGATGCAAAAATAGCTGCAAAGCTCGGGAGCTGCCCTGCCGGGGGAAAATAGGCTATGAACAGCCTGCAGCCAGGCCCAGACACAGCGACCAGAAGGCCCTCGGGGTGTCTCCAGGTCTCTTTTTCCCCGGGCCCTGACCTCCGCTCACCTCATAACCCTAATTGCTGTGTGCTCCCCAGGCTGAGGATGCTCGCTGGCACACAGCAGGTGCTCAGCCAGGGCTGGCTTTTAAAAATATTGAACTTCCCCGGGCTGCCCCGTAACGCTGCGCGCAGCCACACACCTAGGGGAGATTTTAATACTCGAGTGGGTCCACAAAGAGGTCCCTGAACCCAGGGCGTATTTGGGGACGGCAAACTGTGCTTGGAGACCCGATCATGGAAATCAATAATTAATGAGCAATGCTCAATAATAATTAATGAGCAATACCCAATAACAATGAGCAATGCCCAATAACAATTAATGAGCAACGCCCAATGATGAGCAATGCCCAATAATAATTAATAAGCAATGCTCATAATAATTAATGAGCAATACCCAATAACAATTAATGAGCAATGCCCAATAATAATTAATAAGCAATGCCCGATAACAATGAGCAATGCTCAATAATAACTAATGAGCAATGCCCAATAATGAGCAATGCCCAGTAACAATGAGCAATACCCAATAATAATTAATGAGCAATGCCCAATAATTAATGAGCAATGCCCAATATTAATGAGCAATACCCAGTAACAATGAGCAATGCCCAATAATAATTAATAAGCAATGCCCAATAATTAATGAGCAATGCCCAATAACAATCAATGAGCAATGCCCAATGACAATCAATGAGCAGTGCCCTGTGCTGCAGTGAGGCTGTGTATTGGTGTGTGACCGGTCTCCCCTCCTGCTGGGGGGCTGCTGGGGGGCTGCAGGGTGCAGCTCTGCCCCCCTCTCCCAGCCGAGCCCCCCCCCGAGGCCGCGCCCGGCACTTTTGGGACCCCCTTGTTCCCGGTGTGTCCCCACCGTCCCGCCCCGCGCACGCCCCTTTAAGACTCCCCCCTGCCCTTGCCCCTTTAAGACGCGCCCTACGCGCCCCCCACCGCCTCCCGCTGACGTGTGATCGCGTGGCGCCTCTCCCCACCCAAACCCCGCCCCCTCCTCTCCCGCATGCGCACTACCACCTCCGCCCGAGGTGTGCCCCTCCCTTCCGGAAGCAGCACCCCCCCACACTTCCCCTTCACCCAATCAGCGCCAGGCATGGGCGGGGCCAAGGCGGGTTGGGGGCGTGGCGGGAAAGGGATGCGGGCGGCGCGCCCCTCCCTCCCCCCCAGCGCGCGGGAAGCCGGCGGCGGCGGCGGCGGCGGCGCATGCGCAGAGGCGGGGGCGGGCCGGGGCGCGGCGCGCATGCGCAGTGGCGGCGGCGGCAGGGGGCAGCGAGGCGGCGCGCGGCGCCCGGTCCCTGAGGCGGCGGCGGCGGCGGGGAGGGGAAGGGAAGGGAAGGGAAGGGAAGGGAGGGGACGGAGCCGGGAACCGGGAACCGGGAGCCGGAGCCGGGCTGAGAGCGGCGCGGAGCCGCCCACAGGTAACCGGAGGCGGCCCCGCGGGCGGGACGCGCCGCTCCGAGCCCCGCCGGGGTCCATGAGCTGAGGCGCCCGGCGGGCCCCCCCCCCCCCTCCCCCCCTCACCTCACCTCACCTCACCTCACACCCACCGTGAGGCGAGGCCCGGCCCCGTGAGGCGAGGCCCGGTGAGGCAAGGCGAGGCCCGGCGGGGCCCTGCCCGCAGCCCCGGCCCCGCTGTCCCCTCCTGCTGCTGCCGCCGCCGTCGCCGCCGCCGCCTCATGCTCGGCCGGCGCTGAGCCCCGCCCGGCCCCGCTGCGCTCCCCTCCAGCTCCCCCCCCCCCCCCCTTCAGCAGGCGCCGGGCCCTTGGATGCCGCCGGGATGGGCAAGGTGCTGTCCAAGATCTTCGGCAACAAGGAGATGCGGATCCTGATGCTGGGGCTGGACGCGGCCGGCAAGACCACCATCCTGTACAAACTGAAGCTGGGCCAGTCGGTCACCACCATCCCCACCGTGGGCTTCAACGTGGAGACGGTCACGTACAAAAACGTCAAGTTCAACGTGTGGGACGTCGGCGGCCAGGATAAGATCCGGCCGCTCTGGAGGCACTACTACACGGGCACGCAGGGGCTGATCTTCGTGGTGGACTGCGCCGATCGCGACCGCATCGACGAGGCCCGCCAGGAGCTGCACCGCATCATCAACGACAGGGAGATGCGGGACGCCATCATCCTCATCTTCGCCAACAAGCAGGACCTGCCCGATGCCATGAAACCCCACGAAATCCAGGAGAAACTGGGCCTGACCCGGATCAGGGATAGGAATTGGTACGTGCAGCCCTCCTGTGCTACTACAGGGGACGGACTCTACGAAGGGCTGACATGGTTAACGTCCAATTATAAATCCTAATGAGAGAGTAACTATTTAGTCTACAAAGAATTAAAAGAGAAAAAAAAAAAAATAACCCACGTGGCTTTCCGGAAGAATGATTCTCTACTGAAAAGTAAAACAAAAGCATCCATAGGATTATGATCACCTTTCTCCAGTTACCACCCTTTCCTTCCTTCTCCACACTTGACTGGATTCCTGTTTTAACTCTTCTCGCTTGGCGTTAGGATGCTCTAATCTCCGAATGTGACACGAACGCGAGCACTAGATGCTATGGCAGACTTCCAGCAAACAGGCGAAAGACACATTGTAGACTTGCTAAGTAACTTTTTTTTTGTTTTTTTGTTTTGTTTTTTGTTTTGTTTTGTTTTTTCCTCTTGATAGCCACTAAGATGGTTTGATTATTTTGGGGGACGGTTGGGGGAGGGGTACCATTTTCAGCGTATGCTTTCTGGTTCTACTTTTTTTTTTGATTATATATATATATTTTTTTCCCTCTTCTATCACTTGCTGTAGATTGCTACTTTTTTGCATTCATGCGGAATATGTTGCTAGGTCTCCTTCATCTAGTAAACTGAAAATTATTGCTTAAAATCAAACCGCCGTCTGTCTTTTTATATTAAGGACTTTTTTTTTTAAAAAAAAGTTCTGTTAATCTGTAACCGAATAGTGACTCTTGGTCTGGCTTCATATCTCAGACTAATAACGAAACGAATTCCTGCCGAGCGTGGCAGATAGTGAGAATACCATTGTAACATGTTCAAAGTGCATATCAGGCATCATGTTAACTAGGTAATGTAAGAGCTGCTTTGAAATGTCAGCTGTGAAGTTCTGAACCATACATCATGCATGAGAAGGGATGCAAATAAGTTCCCCATACCACATAGCAACCATATAGCAAATAAGCCGTGAATGATGGGAGAGTTCCAGGGTCTGCACCGTTGGGTTTCTCTCTTGCATTGCGAACTCGGGGATGTGTAGTTGCAGTTTTTACTGCCCGGGCCAGTCTCCGGTTCAGTGCAAGACAGGTTCCTTCCAGAAAAAGGCAGCAAGAACGCGCAGGCACTGCACCGAGTTTGACTTTAAATCGCAGGCGTTCAGGTAAAAATCTGGCGCCGACCTGCCTGCCTTGGGGAAAAGACAAGTTTTGTTTTACGGCGCCTCAGTCTGGAGAGGGTTTCCCATGTGTGGTGGGGTGAGGAGCGCCCCGATTGCCCGCTTTTAGGCTGCCCAAGGGGCCGGCGCAGCGCCGAGCTTCCCCTGAGCTCCGAAGTTCTGCCATCGCCTTGCCATTTTGAGGAAATGGCTCGCCGGGGTGGCTCCCCCAGACGAGGCTGAGCTGGTACAGACAGGGGCAGCCTTCGCCAGCTGTCCCCGCGGCGAGTTGTTGCTGAAGTCCTGCAGGAAGGGAACTCCGTTGGGTGGCTGAGGCCCATTGAGGAACTGCTAATGAGAGCGGGGAGGAGAGAGGGAGAATACGACTATGAATGTAAACTTCCACAAGTAGTTCTTAAAGGGCGAGCGGCTCGCTGGCCCTGTCACAGTGTGCAGGTGTGGCTGGCGAAAAAAAACCCCACCCAGAACCAGTATTAGCCTAAAATCTCCACCGAGTATTAACGCTGGGTGCAAAAAAACAGTCAAAGCAGCTGGTTCTCATTCAGCCTTAAGGATTATCTTCAGTTTTCCTCAAGGAGTTAAACTCGATTGGGGAATTCTAGGAATGTATGCTACAAAACCAGAAGAAAATGGCTTTTTTTTGTTGTTTTTTTTTTTTCTTTCTTTCTTTTTCCAAGGATCTGAGTTTTACATGAGATCGGGGGCATTACACTACATTTCCGCAGTGTTGACTCTGCATGCAAAGCGTGTTGTATATGGAGCTCTTACCAAAGATGAAGGGGAAGATTAAAAAAAAAAAAATAATATGAGTTCACCTCTGAAATTGAGCGCTTGGGACCGCTTCAAAGTTATTTGGGAACGTGGTTCCAGGCGGCGGATCTTTTTGGGGTTGCAAATGGGCCGGGATGGGTTCGTGGTGCTGGAAGATAGAGCACTGATGGGCCGAGGGGAGCCCGCAGAAGTAAGCGGGGCGTAAAATAACTCCTAGCTCTCAGTTCTGAAGCAGAGGAGGTGAGACTTGCCTTCTGCTCGAGTCTTCTTGCCGTTGGGATGTCACTGCTCTATTTTCTGGCTCTTTACAAGCGCAAGGGTTTATTTTTTTTTTCCTTCTGTCGATGTAACTTAACGGTGTGGTGGTATAAAGCCTAAAAATACACGAATGTGGTTACTGTTTTCTTCTGGAGCAGAAATAAAATAGCCAAGCACAAAGTAAATGCCTAAACTGGAAAACTTGAAGCTCTATTCATGGTTCTTGAACTTTCTTAAGCCTCTTCTCAGTCAAAATGAAAATTTCAATGACTTCACTTTCCGTCTGAGTTGATTTACTGTGTGTTCTCTTCCAGCGCCGGGGCAGACTTCTTCGCTAGCCTTCCATTGAGTTGCAGTCACGATTTTGTATTTCCTTAGCAGCTTTGTTACTTTAGATATTCTGTTTTTTGTAGGTGAGAAGGAAACTGATTATGCTTCTGATTTTTTTTTTTTTTTTTTTTAAATGTCTTTTTTTTTGGGGGGGGGGGGGGGAGGGGGAGAAAAAGTTACTGAAGCGTGGCGGAGACTTCAAAACTAAATGGCCATTGCTACCGAACACAACGCAGCGGTTTCACTTTCAAAATCTCCTTTCTAGCTTAGAGCTGAACCTCACCATGAACTGGTGGCGAGCAGGCAGCGAACGCAGCCTGCGGGAGGAAGGGGCAAATCTGTCAGCAAGCCGGTGATTTAAGAACTGATCTGAAGTTCAAGCGCATCAATCTGTGTTCATGTGAATTTATGGAGTAAGTTTTGAATGGCGTTAATCGTGTCTGATCAGTGAATGAGTTTGTAGACTGTGATCTCCCTGACAAGTAAACAGGAATTTTGTGTTCTCAATATGGCTGTAGTGTTGGTAAAGAACTAATAAGCAGAAAATAAAGCAATTATACAGCGGAGCTCTCCTGGTATCTTGCTTACGTTGAATTTTGAGAGAAACAGAAAGGGGCAATATGGTACCGGAGCGGTGCCTTGTGCCGGCATAAAGGGGCCTCTGTTCTGTGCTTCACAGCCCGGCTGCAGATCCTCTGGGGCTCCGATTAGCGACTCTTATAAATGGCGAGGAAGATGCTTTCGTACCCCCGCTGGAAGCCAGAAATCTTGCTGGCCAACTTCGCTGTCGGGTTTGTTCTGGGGCGGTGCAGCCCTGCGGGAGGGCACGGCATAAAAACCACCCGGAGGGTTTTTAGGGCAGCGTAGGGAACGCGGAAGTGGATGGATGGATGGATTGGGGGAGTGGAAAGGGAGCAAAAAATGGGAGCGAGCCCCACAAGGCCTCGGGCAGGTGCAGCGGGGACGGCGTGGGGATCGGGGCAGCGGGATGGGGTGCACACGGTGGGCTTCCAGCACCCCGCTGCACAGCGTGGGGATGCTGGCGCTGTATTGGGGTTGCAAAACCTTTGGGAAGCAGCAGGAAATCACCAGGTTGGGCTGTGCAGGGGTACCCGGCGGCTGTGAGCCTCAACCGAGCCTTCCTGCTGGGGCTGGGCCCCGGCTGCCTGCACGCCAGCTCAGGGTGTGGCTGTGTAAATGAACCCACTCCGGTTTCATTCAGCCTCTTCGGGGCCGTGAAGCCGCCCCTCTCGCCGCAGCACCTCCTCATTTCTCCCCGTGTCAGCGCCTCGCCGTGACTCACTGCGGGGCTCCGGCCACGGGGCTCGTGGGGAAGGGGTGGAAAAAATGCACCTGCCCTCCCTGGTTGGAAATTAACTCTTCTAACACAACCTGGGCGTGTAACGATCCCCCCCCCAAGGAGCGACATTCAGCTTTTAAGAGCAAGCTGTGTTCCCAAAACGGGCCAAAAGGCGGGCGAGCGGTGCTGGGTGCGGTGTCCTTGGTTTTGGGAAGGGGCAGCATGCAGGGAGGGGAGCCTGCCCTATGTCAATTTGTATTGTTAAAGCACTCAGGGCTTTGGGGTTTGTGCTTGTCCTGGGTCTGCTCCCAGTGCCCGTCCAGCTCAACCTCGAACCACACCAGCTTCAGCACCAAAAAGTTTCGGAGCCGTGCCCACTGCCGGGGCTTGAGGCTCGCTTTCAGAAGCTGGAGCACCACGAAGAGCGGCGTCATTTTCGCCCTGCCTTCGGTTTTGAAGGGGAAATGGCTGAGTCAGAGCCCCGTGGCGCTGGCGGGGAGGGTTTGCTCTCTCCGCCCGCGGCTGGGTGCAGGCGGGACGTGCCCCGTGCTGCCCGGGAAGCCGCCGCGCTTGCCCAAGAACAGGTACCTCTGCCCTCCTGCAAAAAGAAAAAAAAAAAAAAGGCTGAAAGAAAAGCAAAGTGTGAGTCAGCTGCCGGGTGCTGCAGCCACACAGCCCGGCCAGGGTTCGAGTCTCAGCCCTCTGCTCCTCCTCGCCAGGGAGGTTTCCCCTTCCCCGGCTGCCCGGTGTGCTACGGCTGGTGGGACGGCGCCCGGGAAATAAAACAGAAATAAAGTAGGGTTTGATGGGTGTCTCTTTTGGAAGAGAAGGAAATTGGTGAGGTTTTAAACACTTTTTCTTTTTTTTTTCCTTAGTTTGGATGGGGGATCCTTGCCCCTGGGGGTGCCACCAGCGGGTCCAGGCTCAGCCAGAGGCCATTTGTGCCCCCGCTGCCCCTCGCCGAGAGCCGGCTGCAGAGCAAGAGCTGAGCTGTGGCTCTGCCAGCCCCATTTATAGGCCTGCTCCCTCCTCGTGCTGCTCAGATCTGCCATTTTTACCCCAAGGAGCTTTCCACGTGTTCCCCTTTTCCTGCTGCAGGCAGGGGGATGCTGGCGAGCGGGCGCTCCCCCGGTGGCTGGCAACTTTCAGCTGCCGCCTCGCAGCGGGCTGGGCTGCGCTCGCAGTTATCCCATTAGCTTAACATCTGCCAGAACGCCCTTTCCCCACGGGGGCTGGATTAGTTTGGAGCCGGCCCAGCTCTCCTGGAAGCTTTTCCTATCACGTACTTGCGGCTTTCAATCCGCTGCCCGAACTGGGACCGAACCCAGCGCCCGGCCAGCGCCGCGTGCTCGCGCCGGGGAGCTCGAACTCCAACCCGCAAACAAAGCCACGGCTTGGCTCTGCCTCCCCCCCGCCGAAGCAGGCCTGGTTCGTTAAGTTTTCAGATTACTGCGTTTAGCTGGTCACCCCGCAGCCCGTGCTTCGTGTCCTTAGCTCTGTTTTCGCCCTGCAGAGCCCTCCTGGCTGCGGCACCGAAAATAAAAGGTCTGGAGGGGGGAGCGAGGGGCAGCGGCCGGGGAAACACCGCCGCCGTGCTGGGTTTCTCCTTGCTGCCCGGTGCAGAGCTTTGGGAAAGCCTTCCCCAGCACCTGCTGGCTGCGAGAGTGGCCGAGAGCAGAAGAAAAGCTGCTGGCAGTGGGAGCAGCACCGAGCCACAGCCATCGAGCGCGCCCCGCGCGGCTCCTCCAGCCCCGGGCCCTGCAGCCCTCACCCCTCAGCATCCCGAGGGGCTTCTTTCCCTTCACCAAAGGTGAAGCTGCTCCCTTAGAGAAGCAAAACTGCCCAGCTTTCCTCTCCGCCGTGGCCCTTATTCCTGCTTTCCTTGATGACAACCTCCCTGAAGCTTTCCCAGCTTGTGTGTGCGTGGCTCTCCCCACCCCAAATCTCCAGGGCACGGCCCGAAAGCCGCTGCTCCCATGCCGTGCCTCCTCGTCCTCCTGCTTCCCGGTGTGTCGTGGGGATGCCCCACTCCCTGTCCCCTCGTCCCACACTCGGGAAGGGCTCCCAGCAGCCAAACTGGTTCCTCCTGGGGCGCTGGCACCGGCCCCATGGATTAACTGGTTCCACCCGGCGGTGCCAGCTCCTGGCAGCCCCGTGCTTCTTCCCGGCCCTCCGACAACCCGGAGCTTCCCAGCATTTTGATTTCTTTTTTTTTTTTCTTCCTGAACTGACAGCTCCCGCAGCTTATTCCTCGTTTGGCTTGCTAATGAGCCGGGTGCTGCTTAACGAAGGGGCCCGGAGGATGGTGCTGCTGATTCCCTGCGTCTGCAAAAGGGGCTCAGGGCAAGCGGGCACCCCCAGGGACTACGGCTAAAAAGAAGATGCCGGTGCCGGCGTTGCATCCGTGGAAGCATTTAACATCTCCCGGCTCCCCTGCAGCCCTTTCTTGCCAAAACTGCAGCACCCAAGCTTCGGGAGGGCTGTGTGGGTACGCGCCGGGCGGCTCCCAAACCTGCAGTTCAGGCTGGGGCACTCGCAGATGACAGATAGGGAGGGCGAGGTGAGTAATGAGGCACATCCTGCTGCGCCCTCCTGGGAGGCAGCGATGGCTCAACGCCCCGCTGCTGCCTGCGCCCTTGCCAGGTGGAGGATCTGGGCGAGGGGAGGCGGCCCCGCCGGCCCCACCACCCGGCTTTGCTTTTCTTTTGCCTGCAGGTGTGGGAGGAAAGGAGGAAAGGACCAAAGCTCAGGGCTTGGGGTGGTGCTGGGCGGGCAGGGAGCGGAGCCCAGCGGGTGAGGGAGGCTCCCCAGAGGGAGGCCGAGCGGTGCCCGGGGGCTGCTCCCTTCCCTCCCTGTGCTCAGAGGGGCTGTCGGGTTCCCATCCTCTCCCAGCTCTCAGGGCATGGCAGGGCTGTTCCCCAAACCCGTTCCCCCTTTTTGGGAACAGAGCCGAAAACAGGTGCTGCTGCAGCACCGAGCACCCGACCACCCCGCTGCGGCACCGTTTGGGGGTGAAGCTGTTTCAGCACAGAAACCCAGCACGATGGAGGGGCTGAGCACACCCATCCCATCCCAGTGCCCCCAGTGCCAAACACCCGGGTCCTGAGCAGCCTCAGGTCCTGCCTTTTGGCACGGGGACACTCGGAGCCCAACGCCACGGGGCTGGTGTGCACAAAACCCTCTTGCTCCCCCCCCCGCCCCCTTCTCCAGCTAGGCCTTTCCAACCACGCGTCCCTCGGCGGTTCCTCTTTTAGCACCACTTCTCCAAAAAAATAAAAAAATAATAAAAAAAAAGTCGACTGCAGCTTTTCTGGAGGCTGATTAACGCAGAGCTTCTCCGTGGACTCTCTCCCCACTCCGGCTCCTGGGCTGAATTCAATCTTTTCCGGTCTGAGCGCATGGCCAAAGAATGCGTGTGCACGTACAGCGTGTGTCTGGAGTCAGTTAAATGCCAGCACTGAGGCTTTCGGAGCCGTGCAGAGGAAAAGGCGATGCCCAAGCTGCTGCTTCATCGTCTCCTTTTGTTTTTGTTTTTTTTTTTGGGAGGTGGCAGCGGCCGCGCTCGCTCGTGGGCGAGGAGTTTTCGCCATCCCGAAGAGGAGCCGAGCGCCCGACCTCAGCCCCTGCCCCTGCTGCCGGTGCGTGGCGGCGCTTCCTGCTCGCCACGCTCCATAAAACCTTTGCCAACTGGAACAGAAACGTTCAATCCGGGCGGCTGGGAAGGCAACGCTGGCTAATAAATAAGCAGGGCTGAAAAAAAAAACCAAACCCGAGCCAGTGTCGCTGGCGAGCGTGGCGTTCGGGGAGCCCTGCACGAGACTGAGGGAGGGCGATGGCGATCATTAACACAGCAATTAATGCCAGCCATGGAGCATGCGAGGAAATCCAGGGCTGGCATCGCTGCCATTTAAAGGCTCAAAGCCTTTAAATGTGGAGCTAAACCCGAGATAAATCTGGCTGGGTGACCCCCATCCCTCGTGTCCTGCACATCCAGTTACTGCCTCCAGCCACCGGAGCCCAAAACGTGCCGTGGGTACAGCCTCCAGGACAGCACAATGCACAAAAATAGGTGTTTTCCCCCAGAAAAATCCCTCCCCTTTGCCCCATGCCTCTCGTGCCAGCCCTGGCACGGCGCCGGCTGGGTTCAAATCTCGGCTCTGCCAAAGCAGAGCCTTTACACCCGCGGCCGTGCTCGCTCGGCCCCGTTACTCGTTAACCAGAAAGCCAATATTGACCCACGGCCCGCACCCCAGCGCCACTTTTCCTCCTTGGGAAAGCTCCGGAGGGGACAGCGATGGATGCATGGTCCTAGGTTGGGAAAGCTCCGGAGGGGACAGCGATGGATGCATGGTCCTAGGGATCACTGCAGGCTGCACATCCTTGGGCATTTCGGCTTTTATCCCCCCGGGGACAGCGTGGCAGGGGCAGGACGGGGACAGCAGCACCCAACCCGTGCCCCTCGTCGCATCCAGGGCACACCCGCACGCGGGGCTGGCCTCGGGGACACCCAAATGTGGCTGATTTTTTCCCTCAGCTGCCTCTCCTGGAAGGGAAATCGCTCGGCCGTGCTTTTCTCATCAAGCCCCGTCACATTTTCCAGCCAGAAGCTCGGGGCCGTACATCGGGAGTTTTCCTCTCCCTCAGGGCAAAACGAAAGCGAGCTAGGCCGAGGCCTGCGCTGAGCGGCTCGGCCACGGCCCCGGCACCACCGGGGTGGGTTTTTGGGGATGTTTTTAGCCAAAAAAAATGTGATTCTGTGATTCTGTGAAAAAAGTGGCTCCCGAGGTGCAGCCGTCGTGAGGGGGGGGGGGGTTCAGGCAGCCCCGGCCTGCCCTAGGCCGGCGCTTTGCACAGGCAGCTCACGGGTTGCTGGTGAAGGATGTGACCTAATTAAGGCTCAGCTCCTTTCAATATGATTTTCATAGTCACACGGCTTGTTTTTTTTTTTTTTTTTTTTTTTTCCCCCCACCCCGTGTGACCAGACGGCCCGGCCGGGCCTCCCGGGAGGTTTTGAGCAGGGAAGATGGAAAAAGGGGAAAAAGTCTGGGGTCAGCTGTGGGGTGCGGGGGCTGCGCAGCCCCCTCCTGCCCCCAGGTACCACTGATGGCTTCTGGGGGTTTTCACCCCAAAAAAATCGTGGTTCCCAGGCTGGCAGCAGCCTCAGCCATGCCACTGAGCCCCGGTCTCAGCTTGGTGTCAAAATTCCCTGGGAAATTTTGGCTTTTCCCCCAAATCAAGAGATGAAACTCCCCATGGACACCCCCCCAGGAGATTGGGAACAAGAAAATGGCCTAAAAGCACCGGCACGTGCTGTGCTGCCTGAAACCGGGTTCGTGTTGGGGATGTTTGCTTCTTAAGGGGGATTCTTTGATTCTTTAATGAATGTTTTTGATGCTTAGGGCCCGAAAGCGGGGTTCTCATCTCCTCCCGGCTGCGGGGGGCACGGCACCACCCCGGGCTGATTTTTTCCCCCAGGTTTCTCCCTCGTGGTGCAGGATGGAGCTGTCCCCGCACCGGTGCTTGGCTCAACCCCTTCCCACGAGGAAACCCGCCGAGCAATTTGGCTAAAAATGAGACGAATCCAGCAGCTCCTGCTCCCAACCACGGCCCAGGCCCTGGGAGCTGTGGGGCTGGGAGAGGCACCGTGGCACGGCCCCGGGGGCGCCGCGGCGAGGGCGAGAGCTGGGGAGCTGCTAAAGCAGCCGGCCCCTTCTGCACGGCCGCCTCGCCCTCCAATTAAGGCCATTCCTGGCTTCCCCTCCCAATTAGCAGAAAGGGAACCCATTAAGTGGAGCGGGATGTGTGCTGCCCACCTCGGCAGCAGGGCCGCGGGGCTGGCACGGCGTTCCCAGGCACCGAAACCCGGGGGTGCCGCGGGTGAATCAGCCCGGCGAGGCGGGGAGCACGCTCCCAGCGAGGTTTCCCGGCGGGCATCGCCGTGCCACAGCCCTTCCCCTGCTGCAAACCTGCCCCAAAAAGGGGATTTGGTGGCACCGGGAACAAGTGGAGGTGGCGCAGGCGGTTGGGGACCCGCTGGGAGCAAAACCCCGCGGGGATTTTGCGCTTGAGGGCTGATTATTCCCGAGGCGTTTTGGGGATGGGGGGCACAAACCCCGCATGCCCATGGGGCAAAGCACCCCAAAGGACACCCCGCTCCCCTCTGGGTGCCTTGTCCTCCTTTCTCTGCAGCTGAATTGGGGCTGCACCCATCCTGCACGCCCCAGCGGCTACGCCCGTAATCCCCGCGGCCGGGTGCGGCAGGAATTACCTGTTCCCGGGCTGCTCCAACTTGCCCGCCCGTCCCAAGCAGCTCCCGTCCCCCCCGGGCCCCCGGCCCCTTTGGGGTTTTGCACAGACGCTGCTGCTTTGCCTGCCAGAAGCCCCTTTGCCACCACGGGATCCCCTAGGATCTCCCCCCGTCGCCACCGCGCTGAGCCAAATCGGCATGGATAATTATTAATTTTTAATTTTCGGGGCCTGAAAAACTGAAATTAGCTCCCAGCAACAAGATAGAGAGCCCCACGGGCAGCTCCCGCCCGCCCCCACCAATAATTCCTCCCCGGCACCCTAATCTGCAGCCAAAGCCAATTAATTACCCACGCACCGATCCCGGGGCTGCCGGGTGGGGAACCCAGCGGAGGGGCAGCGATGTCCCGGTGGCTGCCTGGGGAACCCCAGGGGTGCAGAGATCCCGGGGCAGGTGGGACCCCACAAGGACCCCGCAGAGGAGCAATCCCTGCCGTTTGGTGCCGACCTCTGATGTGGGGAGGGGATGTGGGAGCCTTGGCCGTGGCCCCGTTGGGGTGATGCTCTATCAGACGGTCCCCACTCCTCTCCGTTTTTTGGTAGAGCACGGCACGAGGCTCGGAGGCCCTGGCACTTCTAAAATAGTGCCCATCAAATCCTCCTCGCTCTGATTTAGGGCCTCAAGACCCCGTCCCCGCAGGGCTGCAGACCACCGGCAGCGGAGGCAGGCAGGGCATCCTCTTCGCTCTGCTCCCGAGGCCGCTGCCGGCTTTTCCCATGACCCGATTCTCCAAAAAAATAAATAAAAATCCTGTTAAACAGCAGCAGCTCTGGATGAAGGCACCGCGGCGATGACACGGCCTCGACAGACCCCGCTGGGAGCGGGGCGAAGCCGAGGGAGCCGCGGCGGTGCTGGTGCCTGCAGACGGGCGAGGGGGAGCCGCGAGTTTGGGGCACAAAATCAGAGATTTGGGGGAGGGAAGAAGGAAAAGGGGTGGAAAGGATGGGGGTGTATGGAGAAAGGGGGGGGACGCAGGAAGGGTGGGATGGGCTGAGCAAAACTGGGGGTTAAATGGAGCAGAAAAAGGAGAAGAGGAGGTGGGAGCGCAGGGGGCGAAGGTCGGTCCAGGCTCGGGGCCACCCGATGGGGTCAGGAGCTGAAGTTTAGCCTCCGACCTCGCCAAGTGGACCAAGGGGCGAGGCAGGGTGCGGGCGGCACGGGGCTGGCAATGAGCCCAGGGTGCAGGGAGCAGCGGCTGGAAGGGGGAATTTGTGGGAGTTGTCTGTGGGTGTCCCTTCTCCTTCCCCCAGGGAGCCTGCGGCTGCCCGGCCCCGCTGCAGGACGTCTCCAAAAACTCCCCCTGCCCCACAGACCCCGGTTAATCGGGGAGAGATGTCTGCTGGCGGGGACTGGCCGAGCTCTGCCATTTATCTCGGCTCTCGGTAATACCCAGCCCCTCCTGCCTTATTTTTTCAGCTCGCTCCCATGCTGGGGGGCTCCAGGAGAGCGCCTGCAGGGGCTGCGCCGCGGGGATGTGGTGGGAAGGGCGAGGAGCCCGGTGGCACCGGTGACAAGGCTGCAGCCGGCACAGCGAGCATGTCCCGCTAGCCCGGATAACCCTCCCTGCCAGGCACCTCGTCGCTATTTAAACCCCTCTCCAGGGACGCTGTTAAGGACGGGTCTGACAAATTACCCCATGTCACCCTGCTGCAGCCTGTCCCCTTCACCCCGTGGCTGCTCTCGCATGACCCTGCCCGCACGGCTCCTCTCCGTCCCCATCCCTTCCCACGCCACTTCCCACACCTTCCAGATTTGAGTTTTTCCCTGCCGGGGCATTTTGCACAGCCAGCATTTTTCCAGGGCTCCCCCAGTCCCAACTGATCCCACTGACACCGCCGAAGCTGCGGGCAAGGCGCTCGCTCTCTGCCTCCCCCCCCGCTGCCCGCGGCTGGGAGCGGGGACGGCGCTTGGAGCAGGAGCCTCGAGGTGTTTGGGAACATCACACCTCCCCTCGCCTCGCCGAGATCTTTAAATATCTGGCCCAAATCCACAGGAGCGCCGAGCTGCTTAACTCCTTGCCTCCAACCCGAAGGGAAATTCGGTGCCTGAACTCAATCAGCAATCAGAGGGAACGGGGCAGGAGGTGCGAAACCGCGCCGGGGGGCGTATGGATGGCTGCGGGTGCCGGCAGCATGCACCGACCCCAAAAGTCCTGGCAAAATCAAGGAGGGAAAACCCAAAACCCGTTGGGAAGCTGCTGCCACCGTGGTTTTTCTTGCCTGCAGCCGGAAGGCGCCCGGAGAGGCTCCTGTGGCAGGAAGCGCCCGCGCTGCCGGGGTGACTCAGCGCAGCGGGGCCCCGCGCCCCCAAGGGTGCTGCAGCCCTCAGAGGGACCCTGGGCCTGTACATGATGGCAAGGGCTGCGAGCAGAGGGAGAAAAGCAACCCCTGAACCCCCAAAATCCCCCGAACACGGCGCGCTGCCCCCCAAAATGATGCAATCTGCAAGAGGAAAGCGATGCGCTCTCCCCAAAAATGATGCGTCCCCAAGAAAGTGAGGTGCCCTCCCCAAAACTGCTGCGCCCTCCAGGAGAAGATGCTCCCCCCCCCCCCTCCCCAGAAGCGAGGCACTTCCCCAAAACGGCCGTGCCGGATTTAGCACCCGCACACCGCGAGGGGAAGCGGCAGCTGGGGACAGCCAAGCCCAGCTCCCCGCCGGGGATGGCACCGCGGGGAGGGGTTTGGGGCGCCGCGAAGGGGACAAGGGGTGCCCCGGGTGTTTGGGGACGCGCTGCTTCTCCCAGCCGAGCTCGTACCCTGCTCCTCAGCCTGATTTGGGGAGCAGAGGCCAAGCCACAGGCGGCGTGCTGGGCTATTTTTCAGGAGAGCATCCCCTGGCACATGAGGCACCGTCCAGCCGCAGGCCAGGGCTCAGCCGAAGTGCAGTGGGAGCTGACGGGAGCGAAGGGTGAGGCGGCCGATCCCTGGAGCCACAGGAAGGGAACAGAAAGTGCCCACGAGCTGGGGAGCCCCGGCTGGCCCCGCACCAGGGTTTGTGCTCAGGGTTTGCAGCAGATGAGCTCGGCCCAGCCGGCAGCGAGAGCGATGAGTCAGGGCTCGGGGCACAATGGGAAGTGTGGGCTCAGCAGGGACGGGGACGCCGCCAGCAGCGGGTTGGGGACACAGCAGGATGGGGCCCTGAGGCTCCGATCCTTCCAGCACCATGAGCAAAACCTCCCCTGTGGCTGGGTACGGGGAGAAAAGAGGGGCAGGGGTGGGATCAGGTGTGCTGCGTGCCCCAGCCCACCAGGACCAGGCACAGCACCAGGGCTGGGACCCCACGCAGAGAGAGCCACCTCCAGCCCGGCTGCTTCCCCGTGTCCCCACCTCCCTTCCTCCCATGGTGGCTTCCTCCCTTATATAGCCTTTAAAAAAAAAAAATAAAAAAAAAAAAAAAAAGCGTACAAACCAGGCCCAAAAGTGAAAGAGGAATAAAAAATAATGAAAAATAATCAAGCCGAAGCAGGAACCCTGCATCGACACCACCTCCGAGGAGCCCTCAGGTGCCCCCGCATCCCACGTGGCAGCTCCAGAGGGCAGAAATAATCAACACGCTAATGACAGGAGCGATTTGGTGTCCTGCAGGAGGCCACGCAGCCTCAGGACAGGGGCGAAACATCCCACAGCGAGCCCTGGGGTGGGCTCAGCCCTCACCCCGAAGGGGCAGCCTCCAGAAATGTCCCCAGAGGCCTCGGATACAGCTTCCAGGATTGCAGCTGCCGCTTTCTGTGCCCACCAGCTCGGTCCTTCCCCTTCGATGGGACGATGGAGGGGAGGAGGACGAGGCCTGGAGGCCAACAGGGGCCTCCTGTAGGATCAGGGCAGGAGCTGGCCGCGGGGCTCGGGTCGGGGCTGGGGGCTCCTGGGGCACAGAAAGCGAGTGCGGGTGGGAACAGGACCCGCGGATGTGACTTTTTGATCTCCGAGTGAGCGACTTAAATAGCTCCTGCAAACGGCTCGGTGGCCCCGTGCAGCACAGGAAGCACAGCGTGCAGCGTCTGCTGCTCTCCTGCTAGGGTGGAAACCCAATTTTGGTGCCACAACACAGAGAGAATGGGGCAGGGGCACGGCCACGCGGCCTTGCCATGTCCATGTTGCTCCCTCCCCAGCTCCCCTGCAGGCCCCCTTCCTTACTGGGAGGCAGCCAGGAAGAGGATGCTGACCCCCTTTCCAAAATCCCCCTTTTATTCCCCAAAAGCAGCCGTTTCACCTCAGGGCCGTGCAGAACAAGAGGCGCAGAGGTGACCACCGCGCTCTCGGCCTCCCCCTGCTCAGCAGCCATTTCCTCCACACAGAGCCGGGGCGGCAGCAGCAGGGGCAGAGTTTTTGGGTTTCACATCCCCTCACAGCGGGTACGACCAAGACAAGAGGGTTGTAGGGGGTGTGAGGAGAACCCGTGTGCCCCCCAGGGTCCCCCTCACCCCACACCAGCCCCAGCTCAGGCACTGTCGAGTTTTGCACACCCCAAGCTGAGGGCCCGGAGGCGCAGGCGAGGAGGAGAGAAGCACGACTTCCTTTTTTCTTCAGAAAGAGATGAAAGGAAGTGCTGAGAACACAACCCCGCAGATAAAACCCAGCTGCTCCGCCAGCACCGGCCCCCTGGGAGATGCTGCTGCACCCCTGCACCCCCAGCGGGGAGCACCTCCCGCGGCCCCGCTGGTACCCCCGGCTTCTTCTCGGGTGAGGTTTTCCACCAGCCCCATCAGGCTGGCACGAACAACGCCAGTAAATCTCTTCCTGCAGGCCACCTTTTAATTAAGAAGCTTTTTGCAGAGAGAGTTAGCAAATAACGCGTGCGGTTAGGACAAATTACAGCCTCGCTTCGCCGCGCACTCGCTCGCTCATCGCCCGCGCCGGGCTCTGCAAGCCAGGGCAGCGCAGTGCGGGGCTCCCTGGGAGCGCTCTCAGCAGATATAAAGCGGGGCCGGGGGCAGGAGGAGGGCTGCAGACAGCACCCAGGTGCCTCCCAACAGGGCTCCCTGCGCACGAGCTGCTGACTCAGCGCCTCCGCTGCCGGTTCTGGAGGAGGAACTGCGTGTGCTGCACGTAGCGTGCAGCAAGGGGCTGAGGGAACAGGCTGTTATAAGCCGCGCCGGGCAGCATCGCTGCTGCAGCAGACCTGATTTCACGGCGTGCTGGGGGATGGCACAGCCAGCCTGGGATGCCTCCCCGTATGGAGAAGCAGCACAATTTCCCCTGAAATTAGATTTCGAAGCGGTTTTCCCCTGAAATTTAATTTCCAAGTGCGCAGTAGCAAGGGGCAGCTGGGTAAGGAACACCACCTGCAGCAAGGAGCCTGCTCACCAGAAGAGTTTAAAGGTGGGCCAACTTAACGCTGTGCACCCTTTTAATAAGAGAATTCAAATGGGGTTAAAAGAAAGAACAATTTTGCCCAGGTTCAGGCCCATCTGCACATCCTCTCAGTGCCGTACCCACCGCCACGCTGCCCTGCTCCTGCAGTGCAATTCCCAGGACCTCTGCAACGCAGAAACAGACACAGAAACCACCAAACGCCAAATAAATAAAATGAAAAGTTTTATTGAGCGGCTCTCTGGGCCTGTTTGAGCCCCCTCACAGGGGTTTCTCCTCAGAGGGGGTGGGAGGTGCTGCTTTATGGCACGGAGACTTCCGCGCAGCGCCCTTGGGTGTGCTTTGGGAGTGCTCGGCCGGGCGGTAACCCGACCACGCAACCAGCGCTGCTCTGGATTAAGCTCTGGTTCCGTTTTGGCCTTCCTCTTCTCCTGCAGGCAGCAGGAGATCGGTGTGCGCTCAGAACGGTGCTATCAGGGCATCTGGGGGAAGGAGCCCGCTCCTCCCTGCGCCTCGTGCCAAGTCCAGCAGCGTTCCGTGGGTGAGTCACCAACCACGCTGCAGGCAGTCCCGCTGCGGTGCCGTTTCATGCTCTCTCCGTCGTCTCCAGAGCTCCAGCCAGCTGCCAGAGGACAGATAACGTGGTCAAAGATCTCACAACAGAAAAATCTAGGAAGACATCTGAAAAAAAACCCAAAAGTACAGACTTTTCACTGGAACACTTCTGTTTAAGTACTGGACCCACGTGTAACGCCAGCACCTTACGCAGAGCACTTTCTTCATGCCTGTCTGCTCAGTGTTAACTAAAAAATGCTCTAACACTGACAGGGAGCTAAGTACCACCTCTACAGGCTGGTTTTGGGAGGAGGGAGGTAGAGCAGAGCACACAGTACTGAAAGCAGCAGTGGGCACGTTGGTTTTTTACTACTTTGGTGCTTCAAAACTCCAGCTTTGAGGTTCTACCGTGCTACACAGCGCGGAAACAGAAGAGAAAGTCAGCGCACGGCTCGAAGGCAGCCCGGCTGAAGTCAAAGGTTGGCACCTGGCAGAGCTCCGCAACAAAAGAGCTCCTTTGTACCAGCACAGTTCTGGTTTGTAGTTCCACGGGGTCCCTCACGGTATTTCACAGCCAGTTTACAGCTTCAGCTGCGGCACGCTCCACCGGTGCCAAGCAAACAGCAGCTCTGTTAACTCCTGGCAACGCGCACCGCGCCGGCCAAATGAACCTACCGCTTGCTTCCTGTGGATATTCACGATGTGGATGTCTGCGCTGCGATACTCCTCGTCGTGCTTATCCAGGGGAATTTTTTCCAGCTCAAAGTCCGCCTGAAGCAGCTGTTATGAGAGGACACAAAATAACTCAAATGACGCCGCCCTTTCGAACTAAGCACGCCTGAAGACAAACTCGATTTAAAAGGTCCCACAATACGCCCCACGAAGGTGGGAATCCTTACGGGGCTGGAGCCTCCATGCTCAGACCATTCCACTGAAGGCCTTTACAAGCAGGCGAGCCATTTTCCCCCCAGTGCAGCACATTTGCCCTCATTTTAGCTAACCCCGTGCCCATTCAAAGCTACAGACATCTTGCGACGTACAAAATAAAAACCCTAAAGCTTTTGACAGAAGGTTTTGCTTCCTCCCATCCCCAAAGTGCTACGCCAAACCACAGCACCTGCCTCTGTCTGCCAACCTTCACAGCTGGAGAGAAAAGAAAACAAAAACACATCAACCCTGCAACGCGCTTGGAAGATTAACTTGGCTGAACCCTGACAAGCTAAGGAAGGAAATAAATTACAGGAAAGCAGAACCCATCCAGGAACACCTACACCTATTGTATTTACTGTGGGAGCAGTACCTCATCAGAACCCATCTCAATTATAGCAACCCTCCTCACAGTCAGGTCCCTGCAAGAGTTCGAGGCAAGGCTAATTACCAAAGAGGCACTTTTATTAACACGTACAAATCACCTTGGAATTCTTGCCCTTCCTTTTTTTTTTGTAGCGCTATTATTTCATACAAAGCAGCTCTCCTGTACAAGGGCTGCTTTTCAGCAGGCTTCACAGGTACAGAGTCCAATCCTGCACTGACCGTCACCCCCACAGCCGTAACCAGTGTTTTGTGTCTCGACCTGCTCAGGAGATACAGCTGATCTATTTTTACTCACCTCACCTATTAATGCTCTCTCGGTGGGGGGCAGAAATGTTTGCAAAAGCAGCTGTACCACTTAGCAAGGAGCTGATTTCCTGAGCTACTCTGGCGAACTCTACCCATGTTTTCCCTATGCTTTCAATTGAACATGTTAAAAGAAAAAAGAGATTTTCGCCAGATTATTTTTTAATCCTCCCAATGACTTCTGCTAACATCAAGACAATCGCTGCAGAAAGAAGACAACAACTAATTGTGAATTCTCTTGCTCCTATATAAATTACCCTACCTATCCTGATATAGACAGATATTGCTGGATGTGTAGGGTCCCTTTTGCAAATCTGGACAGCATCACAGGACAGAGAGGATTTTAAAACCCCACGCAGGTCTGGCTGCTTATTTTCCTCGTGGTCAAAAAGCCCATGTGAAAAACACTTACCTCAAAGTACCTTCTCTCTATTTCAGGATTCTTCCCCATAGTCCTCTGTTCGTAACAGCACAAGACACACGTATCAGGGCCAGTCAGGTCTTTCAGCGTCTTCAGTAACGGTTCTAACGACTGCCCAAAAGAGGTTAAGAATTTCCCACTTAGATTTCAAGTTCATTTTACTGGTACGATACCCTCTAACTAGAGAAAGTCTTCACCCAAGAGAAAACTTTCCAGTTTTGCTTTTCAGGGAGTTATTTTTAGTACATTATCTAGGACAAAAAGAACATGGGGCCAAGCTGGAAAGCAGAAGAGAAAGTGAGATTGCACAGAAGATGACTTTCACAGACTGACCAGGGAAACTGAACTAGCATCAAAGCCAAGAACATCCCACAGCGCTGAAGTGGGCACTTCCTTGAGGCACGCAAGAATGACTATTTCTTGACACACTTCAGAAGTGTGTGTTCTTAAGGGTTCTTGGAATATGGCTCGGATCCAGAACCCTACATATGGAAGCATGACCAGGGAGCCAGTGCAAGGGGCTGGTAACTGAAACAGCGCTGGGCCACGGGGTTCCTCAGGTCATTTCCCTTTTCTGATGACTGCTGTTAGCTCTCTGCTCTGTGCACAACCCACAGCGCTACAGGGTGAGAGCTGGGGGAAGGCTGCAACAGCCGCTTGGCTGAAGCACGAATTCTCCCTTCCTAAGGGAAGTAACAGGGGCACGAGCAGTGCAGGGATGGCACTATTAGTTAGATGCCATTCGCCAATGCACAAGACAGCTCACGGCTATCAGTCGAAACGTTTTCATTCACACTTCACTTGAAATGTTAAAGAAAAAGGAGAGGGAAGAATAACTACTAAGATTTATTATTATTATTTTTTTTAAAGTCTCTGGCTGAATCTCAGACGGCCCTAAATCTGTTAAAAATACCCTTTTCAGCCTCGTTTTACACAGCCCTCTAAGACACAGGGACCAAGACACAAGCACAGGATTTATTTGAACACTTCTCACGCCAACCCCCAACTCCTCCCAGGCAAGCTTTCTACGCGGGTTTCGCGAAGGCCTCGTTTACCTCCTCGTAGTAAATGCAATCAGCCATGAGTATGTAATCAGGGGGCGGCTGAAACTCCGTGACATCTTCACCCCTAAAAAAAGAAGCAGAAAAAGGTGAGCGCTGCCTTCCGTCACACAGCACGCTGCGCTATATACATGAGCGCGCACAGAGTTAGCGATTTGTGCTTCCATTCTGAAGCAGCGTTTTCACATTTGGTAACATCGGGAAGCAGAACGGGAACATTCAAGGCTCATACAAACCATTTCAGTACCTTGGCTCGGACTGACCCCGTGACGAGGTGTTTGTTGTTCTCTATATTAACCAGCAACAGCTCCTGCAGCTCCTCCAGGTCGGTGACCGTCACGTTCGCCCTACAACACACACGGGTCACCTCACGGCCGCACCTCCCCACATGCACAACCCCCTTTTTTTTTTTTTCTTTCTTTTTTATGAGGGGGAGAGGATTTAAACCCGGCTTTCGCACATCTCCATGCACCGAAGGAGGAGGAGGAGGGGAAGGCTCCGCTCACCCACCCCAGCGTGGCCGCCATGATCCCCACGGCGCCGGTGCCGGCGCCCAGCTCGAGGACGGCTCGGCGGGCGAGGGGACAGGCGCCGGTCTCCAGGAACTTGGCGAGCACCAGCGCCGCGTCCCACACCACACAGCCCACGCCGCCCGCCGCCCGCTGCTCCAGCCGCAGCGCCGGGCCGCCCCGCCGCTCCAGCTCCCTCACGAAGCCGCCCGCCGCCGCCATGGCCGCGGGCTCTGAGGCGGCGCGGCCCCTCCCCGCCTCAGGGGCGCCGCCCCGCCGCCATGGCGGCCGCGGCGGGCTGAAGGAAATGGCGGCAGGGGCCGGAGCCTCAGGGAGCGGTGCTCCCCCTGCTCAGCCTCTATCGGGTTCTCCGCTGAAGTAGCGGGGGTCCCACCGGGAGCTGTTTCGTTAGAAGTGCTCCATAAGGTGTTTTTTAAACTCACCTGTACGTTGGCTGCTACAGGAAAGTGTATTCTGAGCTGCCCTTGCTTGACAGAAAAAATCCCTTTTCACCTGAGTTTACTGTTCACTGGCAGCACAGGGGTAAATGTAAAGCCGCCACGCTAACAGGCATGGTTGCTGTAGGGAAGAAAACAGCAGTCCCTGCTTGTCTGGTCATTAAAACCTTGTACATGCTTTCCACAAAAGCCAGAGTTTAGTTAAGAGGTGAAAAACCTCCATGTGAAGACCCCATGGAGAAAGTTCCCCCATCCCCATCCCTGGCCCTCATCCCACCTTCCTCGCCCAGCCCTCCCGTTCTGCTGGGCTGATGTTGAACACCAGCCAGAGGAAAGTCAGCTGTGGAGGAAAAATGGGTTTCTATCACCATTCTCTTCATCCTACACTAACTGCTCTTCCAAAAAACCACAGGGCTGGAAACCAGCACTGTGCAGGTGTCTGGGAGAGCTGCAGGTGCTCAATGTCACCTGGAGATGTTCACTTTCCATGTGTGTTTGTGTAAACACGGCGAGCATATGATCAGTTTCCAGCATCTTCCCAGCTTGTTTATAAGCAAAACCCATTCCACAAGTTGCTCCATGCAACCAGAGGCTGTAGCCTGTAAGCGCTGTGGGCACGCAGTCCCACCTAATGCCACAGCATTGCTGCAAGTCCCAGGTGTTCGAGGTCCTCATCCAATATTTAAACTTCCAAGGTTTTAAAAAAGCAGCTGAATATGAGTGGACTGTGAGTCAACATCGTTAAATGCAAAGGCTTTTTGTTGTTATTTTCCTTCGATGTTTGGAAACTTTAATTACTCTCTTTCTTAGCATTTCTTACTGATGCTCACTCCCTTCCCTCAGGAGGAGTTCCTGCATTTAGTAGGAATCCTGAATGGGCCATTCAGACCTGTGGTGTAGTTTTGAAAACTGGAAAAATTTGAAATCTGGAGAGAAAAAAACAAAAAACACAAAAGAACGAATAAAAGATGGTTAAAGACGGTTTCTTTTTTTTCCTGTCTTTGTTCTGGATCTGCTGTAGCCAAGTCATAGTGCCTGAAGAAATTATCCTGGCTCCAGAGCAGGAGGAACTGCTAAAACCCAGTAACTCAAAATAGGATCACTGAAAGAAACTAGCAACATGTTTCGTTTGCTATTAAGCGATTTCACGTTCCATCTGTTTATCTGCACTTTTCTGAGGGAACTGCCTTTTCCCACACCAGCCAACTTCAAACCCAGCAATTTCACATTTTTCCTCTAGCATTTTTTTTTTTTTTGCTCTTTTTATCCACCCCTCTAATTACGAAGTAGCTGAAATGTTAATTTACTGCTATCTTGGCATTCCAGCGAACCACACTGCTGGGAACCTGCCTGCCTCTGACCACTTCCACAGCAGAACGGTTACTTTGGGAATGCGCGTTTCTGTACCCACTGTACTTTTAAAGCTGCTGGCATTGCTCTTGCTGCCCTGCTTTGGAACAGTTCTTTGTTTTTGCATTTTCCAGCTCCTGTTATGCTTGGAAGACGGTTTAATTGTGCGGTAAGTTATCCATACGCAAGGCCTCTTTTCTGAATCATGCTGTGATTTATATACTTCGAGTCAACTTCAGAACTGGCTCTGTGAAGGTACGGGTAATATTTCACGCATGGGAAATGCAACCGGGAACAATGTTTTCCTGCTGCTTTCTAGCACAGGCAGCGTGTTCTTCTAGCACTGCCCAAATACCTTGGGCAACATGTTTCCTCATTATTACCTCTATCGGGAGATCTAATTTAAGAGGTTCCTGCTCTCCTCTCCTCTGGCTAGAGCTTTACTGGCCCTCCACCAGTGCTGATTCACTTCACAGAACCACAGGATGGTTTGGGCTGGAAGAGACCTCACAGCCCATCTAATCCCAGCCCCTGCCATGGGCAGGGCCCCCTGCCCCCAGCCCAGGCTGCCCCCAGCCCCATCCAGCCTGGCCTTGGGCACTGCCAGGGATGGGGCAGCCACAGCTCCTCGGGGCAGCCTGGGCCAGGGCCTCGCCGCCCTCTGAGGGAAGAATTTCTTCCTAATGTCTGTTCTAAACCCACCCTCTTTTGGTTTAAAGCCATTCCCCCTTGTCCTATCACCCCACCTTGTGACAGAGTCCCTCCCCAGCTGTCCTGCAGCCCCTTTAGGCACTGGCAGGCTGCTGTGAGGTCCCAGCTCTCAGCCTTGTCTTCATGAGAGGGGCAGTGACACACCAAGCCCACCTTGTGAAAAGCAAGGGGATCTTTTTCCACATCCAGTTCAGAGCACAACAAAATACGGTTGAAGAGGCACCAGGAGGAGGAGGATGTTGGGCGCTTGCTTAGTGGGACCTGCCGCTGTCAAAACCACAACATAAACTCATAGGCTCCCGTCTGAATGTAGAACTTCCACCCCAAGCCACTCTTTCACAATTAGGTTTAAGAATTAAAAAATGAAGCCTTTCACGGGTCCCTCCCTATGTGTTTTGTAGGCTGGAAACATAAAATGCAAGTCATCACCTAAAAAAGGCTGCTGTGAGTGGTGTGCCCCTGTGTCATCCCAAGGGGAGCTCTACTAAACACACACTGCTTCTGCCACAAGTTCACACTCTGCTTGAACTCCATCACAAGCTGGAGCCTCACAAAGGATCTGGAAGGCATGGCCTGTGAGGAGAGGTGAGCACACTTAGGTTGTCCAGTCTGGAGGCCACGAGGAGACCTCCTTGCTCTTTACAGCTCCCTGAGAATGGGAAGCACTGAGGCAGGCACTGAGCTGCACCAGGGAAGGTTCAGACTGGAGGTCAGGAAAAAAAAAATTACCTTGAGAGTGGTCAGGCACTGGCACAGGCTTCCTAGCAAGGCAGCTGATGCCCCATGGCTGTCAGTATTCATGAGGCATTTGGATAATGCCCTCAATGACATGCTCTAACTTTTGGTTAGCCCTCAAATGGCCAGGCAGTTGCACTAGATGGTCTTTGGAGGTCTCTTCACACTGATCTATTCAGGGTCTTGATGGAGGGAAGTACTTTGACATACATGGAGGGCCGTTACTAATCAGCAGATGCTCAGCTTAAAGCGATCTGGTGAGGACTTTGCTGAATCGGGACCAAAATAAAGCTATGCTGCATTGTAATATGGGATATGGAACATGCTTCTGGTCTAAGCACTTGTATAGGAAGGTACAAAAAGCTGACATTTGTATGTTCTCAGGAAAGGAGCATGAAGGGGACAGGCAGGAGAAGAATGTCCAAGAGACAGACACCAAGATGCATCTTCCCAGGAGAAGAGAATTAGCACTCCTTCCCAGCCGTATTGTCTCTCCTCTTCCTGAGGAAGTGCCTGACACGGTGGCAGCAACATAAGCAGGCTGATGAAAAGCCACAGTGTGACTTGGAAGCCTGAGCTGCTTTAAATCCCACCGCAGCGCTCAGCCTCCAGACAGGAACTGGAAAAAAGGGAAACCACTTCTCCAGCTAGAGGGGCTGAGGCATCTAGCTGGTGGGTTAGCAGGTGGAGGGAAAGGACACGCTCCCAGGGAGCTGTCATGTGTCACGCTCAGCTTCCTTGAAACTTTGCTTGCAGCACGGTGTGGACCCAATTGCAGAAGAAATGACAACAAAAGCTGAGAATAGCAACGTGGAAAATTGGGGCATTTTGTATTGCAGACTTACTAAATCCAGTTCCAAACCTTGTCCTTACAAGGAACACGCACTGCTCAAGCTCTTGAAAATTAAGACTGGGGTGATTTATTAATCTTGTTAAGAACTCTGATACAAAGCACAGTAAAAGGCCACAGACCAGTAAATAAAATGTGGCTTCTGACCACTTTATAAATGCTGCTACAGTACTACCAGTAAAACAGACTCACTCTCACACCAGTTCAAACAAGTAGTTCAACTGGCAAATAAAAGTTCCATTCACTTATCAGTTTAAAAAGTTTAATAAAGCTTTAAAGTGTTTGCTGGTTTAAATGCTACCGATTTCCAAAATGGATTCACGATTAAGTTAAGTGAGATCTAAAGGAAGGTATTAGGTTTGGAAGGCAAGACTGTTCCTAAGCCAGAGGAAACACTTCTGACCGTGTAGGATTGCGAGAGTAGCAGACTGTATTATAGGCCTCACGTCACTTAAATTTATACAGGTTATTAGCATTATCTGTAAATATACAATATAAACAATTGTACATACATGGCATATAGCTTTGTTCTCCAGAACAGTAGACAACTCTTTAGCTTAAGACATCTTCACCTACCAAAACAAAAAGGCACATCTGAACAAGATGCATGCTAAGTACTAGGGATCCTTTCCAGTATCTGAGACAGGCAGTCCTTGTTCATACTTCCTCAAAATAATCACGACCAACTGAGTATTTTGGTATCTTCTTTTAGATTTCAATCTATTTTTTTTTGTATTCAGCAGCAAATCAATGGCAATTAAGACATGGCATTAAAATATTTGGGAACAGTAGCTGTCACTCACGAACCTCCAAGCCCACACAGAGTTAGAAGGCAAGTGGCCAGAGGTTTAAAATCAGGAAACGCTGTATATCCTGCCGTTGGGTAATCATCCCATTGTTCTTTTGAAAAAAGGCCACTAGTGCTCAAATTGGAAAAAAAAAAAAAAAATCCACAGACGCACCTTTTTTGGCTCAGTGCAATTAAATGATGTCAGTTTAAACTCAATTAGTGTAGTTTACAGTGCAAAAAGATATATTTTGTATACTGGCATAACTGTCGGCACTAAGGACGTGAAACAAGGCAATGCTGCTGATCACCTGAGGGTAATGCTGTCGAACAGACGCAGGCTAGAGTGTGTGTCGTCTTATTTTTCCAATTTAAGCTATTTTTTTTGTTTGATCAGCAGCACTTTAAGAGCATAATTTGTGAAAAGTACTAAAATACACTGCCTTCTTCGAATAAATAAAAAAAAAAAGGAACTTTACAAATACTATTCCAGTGTCAATGACTACTATGGCTAAGGTCATTGAGGAGTTTCTGCATTTTCTAGCAAAGACAGTCTGTGCAAAGGCGGGTGGGAGAGCTCCCTTTTGTAAGTCTTTGGTGGCAGTTTGGGTAACTGAGGGCTCGAATTCTGCCTGGGCGGGACGGGGGGCGCGGGCAGGTGGACCAGGTTGTTGTGACTGGCGCTGGTCACGCAGCAGCGGCGCAGGACCCGTGGAGAGGGAGTGCTGGGAGGAGTGCCAGGAGAGCTGGGGCCCGTGCCAGCCTCCCTGAACCACTCGGGATCTCTGTGCAAGCGTCCCACCGGCGGCGGCTGCAGGTTGAGGGGGCAGTTGATAAAGTGTTCGGGAGGCCGGTGCGGTACTGGCGGCGGAGTCTCAGGAAGGGGGTCCCGAGGGGGCGGCGGAGGAGGGCTGTGCAGAGGCTGCTCGAAGGAGCCAGCGTAAGCAGGAACACGAGGCTGTATCTTTGGAGGTGGCGGCTGCCGGGGTGGGATCGCGGGGGGATCGTCATCCGATTTTAAACTTCCCTACGACGTTACAAGAGAAAAAGGCACCGTAAGAAACGGAGATTGTTATGAGAAGAGCATTATCTCCTGAGAGCTGCTGAATTTTCTTCAAGTTTGTTACTGGTGCTGTCACAAATGTGATACTGGCATAGCCCTATCTCTGATCTGATTATGACCGGTATGTTCCCAAAGCAGCTAAGCAGGATTCAGACACTGGGAACCTGAAACTTCAAAAGGAGTAACTGGAGCACTGCATCTGAAATGTGCCAAATCTCCAAAAGACTAACGAAATCCAACCTGGCTAGACGTTCAGTGATTTATTATCAAAGCTGTTCAATACAGGGAAAATATACCTTAGCGTTAGAAGCATCCTGATCCATCTTTTTGCGAGGAGGAAGCGGGGGAGGGTTTTGAGGTTCGTCACTTAGTTTAGGAAAGCTACCCCACGAGCTGAAGAAAGTCTCTGGAGAGAGAAGAGCCGGTATTTTACTGCTTGTGTAATATCTGAGGAACGTGTTCAAGAATATTACACCAAACTAGATGAAATTCCAACAAGCAGATCTTTGTGTTCAACAGCAACATGAACCACTACATTGCAGCTGTATGAAACTCTCATTCATTGCTTTCATCAGATATACTCTTTACAAAGTGGTCTCCCATTTCCAAAATCAAAGATACACGTCAGCAGTTAGCAGTCAATGCTAAAGGACCCAAAAATAAATAAAATGAAGTCAACTCCTAGCGGGTACTTCAACAACTTGCACTGCAATCCTCTCTGTATTGCAGAATTTGCCTGTTTACCACAGCACCTGCAGTCTGGCCACACGGCTCAGTTACACTTTTGAGTGGAAAGTTTGTTCTCTCAGCCCTATGGGTACATGCTCAAATTTGGAAGTTTCGAGGCTGTGTTAATAGCTTTGTAGCGTTTCTAAAGCAGAAGAATTATACGCTGCACTGAAGAGACGGTGATAACTCCCACAGCGTTTTATTACGTTCCAAATTCTTCTGTTTTACCGAGGAAAAAATCCTCGAAGAAACAGCACAACCCAAAACCTGTATGTGACTTTTGTCACACCTTTGCTTTTTTGCTTCAATGTGCACAGCACTCTATACCAGTGCATTAGGCAACTGCGCTCTCCAGTTTGAAATGTTCATATTATGGATTATATATGTCTGCGTAATAGGGGAGTGAAAAAAGAGAAGCTCAAAAGGCAGATGAATACAGGATTTCCCTCACAGCTGTGGTACAAAAAGCACCTCTTAATTCCCCAGCAATAGAACAATTATTTTCACTGAGTGGTAATGCTAAATTATCAGGTTGCTTCGTTTGTATCATTAGTCAAACAAAACAATCATCAAGGACATTCAAAAGAGAAGCAACATCACACTAGAGGCCTGGGAAAAAAAAAGATCAGACAGTTCTTAGATTTTTTAGACTGCTTTACTGGATGGTTGATCTAAAGCCTGTAAAAAACTTCCCTCAGAACTCTATTTAACGAACACGGTCCATATTTTATTCCAGATTTCAGAGACCATTTAATTACTATTCAGCTCTCCTGAAGCCAGGAAAGGCAAAGTTAAAGGAAACGTTTAATAGAGTTACAGTACTCACTCGACTGTGGCAAAGTGACGGGAGCGAAGATGCTATTGTTACCTGTGAAATGAAAAACGGATTAAAGATTTTCCAGACAGAACATCTCCACTACAGCACAAAGCATGCTCGTGAATGACCTCAAAGGCGACCAGATTTTCTACGTTTATCTACTGCTAACACAAATTAAGCTTTCCTTTGAAAAATATTCTTGAACAAAAGATTTTAAGTTATGCTGGGAATTAAAACTTCATTATTACAGTCTGTTGGACACCACCACGTTGTCACTCATTTCCCCTACAGCCCACACGCCCTCAGCATTTGCCATATAGATCTTGTCACTTACCCCCCATGAGGATTAACCTGCCTGCCCAGTCTGCAGCTCCCTTTGAGAGGAGGCAAGGCCTCTCAAAGGCTGCTCCTAAGACCACGGAGCTGCTCACAGCTACAAGCAAAGCTTGGCAGCATATTAGTGCATCTATGCTAAGAGGATCATTTTTTAATCAAGACTGCATTTTGCAGCGAGCGCCCTGACCACCCCCCACTTTCTGGCGCTTTGGTTCACATCTCCAAATATACAGACTGGATTCTCTTCAAAGGAAACGAAACCAGAATCACTAGAGTGTGTTCAGCCCACAGGAATGCTCCTGAAATGCACTGGCGTGGACTCCAGGCTCTCAGCACTGTCTCTTTACATAGGTGCCATACGTGGTAAAGCAGGCGCAGTCCCTGTAAAGCCTCACAGGGACATCTCCCAGAACAGATTGCCTCAGCTTTAGTAGGCCAAAAGACTGGAAATATCCCTTGTTATTTAACTACTTAGGGCAGGCAGTTCCAAACTGCAGTACATACAGCGCTGATTCAAGAACTTCATCGTTCACAACTAAATTTTGCAATGATTTTTTTTTTAAAGGCTGGCACACAGACCAACACAGTTTGGAATCCCGAGGGACAGCAGCAACAATTATTAAAACATATTTACCATAAGAACTGTTGAGATCAACGTCTGAAAATACGCTGAACTCTGAAGAAGCAGAGACTGGCGGAGTAGACGGCGTGTTTGGAGAAGTTGGTGCCGATACTGTTGATTCATGCTCTGCCTCAGTAATTCTACTGAAACTTATCTTACTCGGTTCCTTTTCAAGTGGTAATGGATGACTTCTCAAGGTGCCAGAGGTGGAGCCGTGTCTGCCGGTGTTGGGCCTTA
This sequence comes from Netta rufina, assembly GCF_964035555.1. Lineage (NCBI taxonomy): Eukaryota > Metazoa > Chordata > Aves > Anseriformes > Anatidae > Netta > Netta rufina. Next base: position 62,754,212 of record NC_140128.1, on the reverse strand, counting down.
TCCCAGGAGATTTTAGGGGGTACGTTGTTTTTCTAGGCTGAAGAAATAAAGCTGGTTAGTACTGCTAACACTGCAGATAGCAAAATCACCAAGTCTCTACGAGCAATTTTAAAAGGTACTTGTCAAATACATATGAAAGTGTTACAGCCTCTTTGCAACTGACTTGAGGTTGTTATCTGTACTACAGGAGCTTACTGAAAAGTTAGGGATGCAGCTTAAAAATCTTTTTTTCCAGCTTATTAAATATTCTCACAGCTATGAAGAACGAATAGTCAAATTTCAGATGCACGTCAGTCATGACAAAATAGAAGGAAGAGCAAGTCACAATCTTGGCAGGGAGTTATTTTGAGTGCCTCCATAGGCTTGCAGAAGAGCTTCACATAACAGCAACGTAAGATGTGAAAGTCTCCAGGCCCCTGCATGTGTCCAGGACTACGGACAAGCTCAGGCGCATGCCGTGTATGCACGCTGGGTGAATCAGTCTGAAATTCTTACACACGCATTAGTGGTGTGCCTGAAACAAGCCTCATCAGACTCAGGTGTAACACAGCACAGATCAAAGCCGATGCTTTGAAGACGAGCTCCGTTCCCATCCTGTGGTGGTGTGCGTGACTCCACCACATTACAGCACCCAGAACTGGACCTTCCTGAAATTCCCATAAGAATGTCTGTCTGCTTTGGAAGACACAAGCTATAAAGAATTCATGCCCAGATAACAGAGAGAGCAGTATGGGTTTCTATTTTTAGAAAAGGAAGAAAAAAAGAAGAGAGAAATTACTGTAAACAGCATTTTTGCACCAGTAATTTCTGCCAGTTTCTTGCCATAGTTGCAATATCATCTTAGTCATTCCTCTAAAAGGAGATTGCTAAAATGATTGATGGCTCTTAAAAATTCGATAAATTTCCAGCTACTCAAATGCACAATTACAACATGTAGAAATCGAGTGTTCTTGTGAGCTGTATTTCTCTGCTTAAAAAAAGAACTCTAGGCCCCAGCAACTTTTTTTTTTTTAAACACAGCTACACCTTCAAATCATATTTTACTCTGCAAGAAGGTTGTACCTTGTCAATTCTGTGCTGCACTTCAATTTTTTGCAGTAATACAAAATACTTAGACAAATAAATAATAGAAATTAAGTTTATTAAAGAAAATATAACATGTATAAAAACAGTTTCTTAATATTAATATTTTATAACAACTTTTGATGCTATGAAATGTTATTGCATATTCTACCAAATGACTATAAAGTAAGAAACCCAAATGTAAACTGTAATATTTTAGGTTTGGGGGAAAAGAAGAATTCATTCCAAAATAAGCTAAAGGCAGTATGTTTCAGTAACAACAAACCCCTGAAATAAAAATATTTTTAAGTCACATTTTGCTGGAAATTAATCTCATGAGACAGAATTCCAGAGAAAATGTACATGGCTTACTGAGTTAACAAAGTATTCTTTTTCCTGGCAGCTAGTGGATTTCATCTATGTAGTTTACAGGCCAAGACTTACAAATCTAGGTGGCTGCTTGCAGTTTCGAGGTTCAATTTCTAATGACTTGTTGAACAGGTAATCTGTAAACTCCTTTTCTGGTATCTTCCCCATAGGATTGAGATTTTCAAAGAACTTCTAAATGAAACAAGCATCAATAACATTAAAAACCAGACAACCAAACAGCAACAATAAAAAACCACATGCATAGAGCAAGAATTTGAATGAAAAATCTAGCTCTTCACTATTCTGTAACTTTTTGACAGGAAAAAGAGATGGTAGAGTGCTCCCTGATAAAAATAAATAAATAAAAAATACTATGCAAGAAATAATCAAAGATCCTGGTAAGTTTCCTGAAATAAACGACCTTATTTCAAATACCCAGACGTTTAAAATGAAGTTTTCTGTAAACTTTGCCAGCATTTCTTTTAACTACTTGATCATTTACAGCCTGGCAGTGTTCCAGGCCATACAACCGTGCCCTGGACACTTCCCTTCAGGTAACAGCACAGATCTGGGAAGGAGCCGAATCAGATCATGAGGTAGTGAAAGCAAGTGTTATTATGCCAGTGCCATTTTTAGGGGAATTTTGGATGTCATCAGTTAACTACAAAGGACAGGAAGGGACAGGGGACAAAAGCAGGAAGGTCAGAGGCAGGGACAGAATCTGGCGATATGGCACGAGGACAGGAGGTAAGGCATGGTAAGGCAGGACTGGCACCAAGGGCATGGCACAGAGCGAAGCTCCCTGGTGCAGCTGGAGCCTCTGGGTGATGAATTACAACATTTTCTACTTGCTCTTTTTACTTTTAAAGCGCAAACCCTGCCATCCCTTGAGTTTATTTCACTTCTTGGCTTGAGAATACTGTAAATCTTCAAAACCCTTCCCAGAAATGTCCACAGCAATTAAACACACAATGCAAATAACATTTTAAACAACAGCATTATTGCCCATTTCATTCTTTATGTAACCAAGTTCTTTGTTGCTTCCTGACTGCTGCTGTTCACAAGCTGAGAGAGCTATGCACAGAGCTGTTTTCTGGAAAGGTTACAATTAGCTGTGCACTCAGGAAGATGTCTGGGTACTTCAAACTATTCTTTTCAATCGTTATTACCCCTCTACACAAACACTTGCCTTTACCTGGCTCAGGTTCCATCGTTTTCTTTTAATTTACTTTAAATGATCTGGGATGCACTGGGTGTTTTTCTTATCTAAGTAACCTCTTGAGGCTTTCTCATTTCTCAAGCTCGTGCTGGCTGACACCTCCACACGCCCCATTTATGTAACGCAGCGGTGTCAGGAGGCTGGGTCAGTAGGGTCACTGCCTGCTTGCAGCCCAGAAGGGAACTGAGTCCTGGGCTGCATCACCAGAGGGGTGGGCTGCAGGGCAGGGAAGGGATTGTGCCCCTCTGCCCTGCCCTTGTGAGGCCCCACCTGGAATCCTGCATCCAGGTCTGGGCACCCAGCGCAAGAATTATGTGGGGATGTTGGAGAGGGTCCAGAGGAGGGCCATGAAGATGCTCAGAGGGCTGGAGCACCTCTATGGAGGGCTGTGAGGCACTGGAACAGGCTGTCCAGAGAAGCTGTGGATGCCCCATGGAGGTGTCCACGGCCAGGCTGGATGAGGCCCTGGGCAACCTGGAATAGTGGGAGCTATACCCAGCGCTTTAGGCCAGAAGAAACTGACTTTTCTTCCCAAGTTCTGCTGCTCAGTCAGTGCGTCTCACGCACTGTTCTGCTGCTAGGAAACCTCACCAATACCAGGCTGCAGACCAGCAAGAGGATGAGCAAGACCCAGAACACGGAACCCAAGAAAGCAGATACCTGGCTCTGGCTGGCCCTTTGCTGCAACATTTTTGTTGTCTGCTGCCACAGATCAGCCACCATTTCCTCCCTCTTCTGATGGTCACTGATCACACAAGATTAGGTCTGTGCTGGCAGAACGACTGACCATTTTTGGTTGTGTGCATTCTTTTCCTTCTCTTACCCCCAAAGGAGATATTTAGTTTTTGATTACCCGAATTTCTGGCTCTATCCGTAAGCAGTAAGGCTGATTTTGATACTGCTGGATTTCTCCTGTGATTTCAGCCACTTTTCTCCTTTTGCTGAAATTAATTAATTCTTTCCCTTGTCTTTTAAGGAAGTCAGGATTCCCTTCTTCTGTCTTCAAAATATTTGTTAGGTATATTCCTGATAGAAAAGAAATGGATTTGAAAGTTCATTTTTATTCTAAGATCTAATTTCATTCTTTATAATGAATGAATGATAAAAAAAAGTCCAAGTATAGGCAGACCATTCCCTTTAACACTCCAACAGTTTACTAACTGGTAAAAATGAATTAAGTTTGCATTTTACAAAGGAACAATGTATTATTGAAATAAGATGTTTCAACTCCCTAACCTGAGATCCTGAATTTAGAAAAACATCTTCAGGTCATTGCCACAATCAGCTCACCAATGCAGAAGCAGAGTAAAATGAAGCGGGGTAATATTCATACCAATAATACCAGTAATCTGCATTACTAAATTAGAAAAATAACTTTTATACAGAATACACTAAGTCTGAAATCATTACAAACCTAGGAAGTCAAAGTAACAAATAAATATTTTTTAGAGCAAAACACCACCTGTTACTATAAGCAAGATTAACACATCTGCATCAAACCTAATTTAAGAAAGACAACACACACAATATTAGCCTATTCTGGTGTTACTTACCAAAGAAAGGCACACAGGGTGGATTGATTGACTTGAGCTTAGCTAGGTACTTTTTAAAATGATCTTGACTTAGTTCTACTGCTTCATCCAAAACCCTTTTTTTCCTTTCCTGTAGTGCCTAAATTGTCAAAGAGAAAAAAAAAAAAAAAATAGAAGCTATGCAGATCTCAACAGCACGGTTAGAAAATACAAGATAATTACCTAGGTTTCTTAACAAAACTTAGAAACTCAAATTAATATTTGAAAGAACCTCTTCTGTAAATGGCTCTTGACTACAGCACCATCAGTTCAATAATTCTTCCTAGCCTCTCTTCGTAGTGTCCACCTAAAGCAGTCAGCAACCATTTGTTTTTGTCTCTTAACAACGTGAATTGTCAGAGACTCTCATGCAAAAGTGCTCATGAACTGAAATCTGAGCTTTAGCTATCCCCTCGGTCCTTGTGTAGGTAGGAAATTCTGCTGTTCAAGTGTTCCAGTCCAGGCTTCTCTGCCCTGGGACCCTCCCCTTTCACACACATAAAACACTGGACTGAAGCAATGGGTTCATTTCAGACAAGTTAACAATCAAATGTCCATGCTGTTTCCCCTTTTTGAGCTGAATACAAGTGAGAAAACATCTGCTGAAAAGCTCCACTTCCTGTTACAAATCCTTTGAGACAACCAGTCCATCTCATGTTGTCTTGCAACTTTTAAAGTAACTCTGTCTCATAATTAATTTGTTTTCTTCTAAGAAAGCAAGTACAATGTGGATTTCACTTATGAAGTTTGTCTGATTCATTTCTGGATTCTGTTTTTTTTTTTTTCTCAAGATCAATGCCCAGAGCTTACCTCAAACGTGTGATCTAATCTGTACACTGACACGGAGTTCATTGCACTGACTATCTCCAGAACACCATTGAAATTATTCAGATCTTGAAAAACTTGCAGGATTTCTATAATCCTGCTCAGCACAGCCACCCGCTCTTCGAAGTTCTCGGTTTCCACTATGCACCTAATCAAAAGACGTAACTTGAGAAGTACTGATAAACAGAACCTGAAAGCTCAGCAAGCTAGCAAATTAATTTAGTGACTAGCAAAATGTCCAAGTGAAAACTGTGTAGTGTGTCTAGCAGGCACGGTTTGGTGCACTGTCAAAAATCTCAAGTACAAATTTATGTAATCACATTTTATATATGTTTAGGTTGAAATAACAAGATGATTTTGGCACATACTCTAAAATAAAGCAAGACCCAAGCACAATCCAGGGTAAGCAGGGTGACCCTCTCATGCTGCAGTATCTATGATAGCATTTTAAGCTCATGAGGTTAGGTATACACGTACAGACTGCTACACCCTTTTGACTGCAGCATGGCCACGTCTTCAGAAGTCCTTAGTGATGCGTCATGAGAAGGGAGAGAGACTAAGCTAAGGGGATAGACACAACAGATTTTCAAGAGATGCAGAAAAGTGTCCTGCATTGCCTTCAGTGCCCTTGGATGTACTGTAGAAATAACAGCAGGGCACATGTTGACCATGTGGACAGTACTGGAAAAAATCCATTTATTTAATTTTTTTTTTAAATGGAGGAAACACATGATTGGCATGGCATGGACCTAGAAATAAAACCTGAAATTATTGTAATACTCTACTACTATCTCAAGATTCAAGGCAACAGAATTCAAGTAAGACAAAAACGTTTCTCAATTTCAGAAGGATTTAATGCCACTATACTAAAATCACCATCACTTTACTTACTTTTCAAACCAAAGAGTAAGATTTGTAGTGTGACGAATCATTTTCAATAGATTTGGGGAGTTAATTTCCTTATCTTCTTTAGTCCACACACTACCGACGAGTTCAGAAGGCTGTACTGCCCTGTTATGATAAAGCAAGATGAACAGGATTGTTCAATACAAATAATAATTGTGTTCCGTGTTTGTATTAAAAGATTATTTCTTCCCTTAATCACGACTTGGTATTTCACAAATACAACCCAGTATAAGAAAAACAGTTACTTAAAATAACTTTTCGATGAGTACTTGCGGATAGAAGAAAATCCATTTTTATCTTAACTGAAATTGGCATTTTTGAATAAGCATTTCCACATAAGAAAATTAAAAAGGAGTTAAGTTTAATCTCCTGAAGGCAGAAGAAAGAATCTTAAAGGCAATTAAAATATTTTTTTTTTAAATAGGAAACTAAAGTACTTGGAGCAACCTGCTGGAAAAATGACCTATTTCCATTGAGAACCTGTTATCACTGAAGCATTAAAGGATGCTTCACCTTTTTGTTTCGTAAGATCTTAAAGAACTTCTACCTGGCAAAACTCAGCTCTCACATTGAGGCTAGCTTTATTTATGATCAGTAACAACAAAGCACAGAAACAGCAGAGCATTTATGATACCAGACTAAAAAACTCTTCAGAACTAGATTAGAGGACCCCGATGTACCAGTCCTGTAAGTTATATTGTGTGTAATGCCTAGGACTTTGCTATGCATCTATTAAGCAAAGGGGGAGAGACAATCATGTGTTTTTTATGACACAATAAAAGTTTTTTATTAATGTAACAAAGTTTGCTTTTAACAAGGAGACTATAAACTGATATTACCTACTCATAATACTTTAGTTTCCTAAACTACTGTATTTATTCAGTTATGTTATCAGAAATCTCATATAGAGATGTAAAAACACCTTTTCTCTTGTATATTTTGGTACCAAACAGAAAACCTACTTCCATAAACCCTGTAAAACAAGGGGACGTACTTTTGACTGATTCTATGAACTTTCTTGCTCAGATAGAACAAAGAGACCTCTACCTGTACAGGTCAGACTCCAGAAGTGTCAGCTGCCGAGCAATTTCTATGGGGTGCAGAGTCATCAGGTCCAGGGTCTCGCTGTGCCCAACGCGCCAGATGTGCCACTCGATGGGGGGAGGCGGGCTCTCAAAGGTGATGTTGTGACTGATCCCATTTGCTTGAGCTTTCTTTCTTTTGATGATTTTAGCAATTGATTCCACCCACTTCTTCATGGATTTTCCTACAAAACATAACCCACAAAAACCGTTTTTAATGTCATCTTAACTTATTTTTGATAGTTTAATGAAACCAACAAAATACGGACATGCACTCAAAATACTGCATTTCTGCAGGGAAATTAATTAGGTTTGCAGTTCATTATTTATTGTCTTATGTGTTCTTGCACTTGTGTCAGTTTGAAAATACAGACACACCAACAAATTTTTAGGTGTCCAGTTGCATTTAAATGCATCTACTGACACGTTTAGTGGGAGACAAGTGACCACGCACACACTGCATTTTACTGTTTCCCCTAAACTGCAACCATCTTTTTGACTGCTAGCTTCACCTACTAAAAGGAAAGTAACTGAAGAAAGTAAACAAGCTTAAACTGGAAACTTTGCAATATGCTGTACTAGTGCACAACATAATGAAGAGATTAAAAAAAATATGCTTACACCATCAGTCCAACATTTACAGTGCACAGCATCATGGACAAGACAAGAAGTATCTTCAGTATTTCAAGACAAATAACTTTTATGAGACTAACCCCCAAAATTGAATTATTTCTCTCTGATCAGCAGTAGAAACCTCTGCAAAAGATAAGCTATGGGTCTCAAAGTTTGCCTCAGCATGGTATTGCCCCACATACGGTCTGACAATCTGAAAAGTAAAGTCTAGCATTGCCAGGACAATGATGCAAACTGCCATGTCATCACTGCTGGCCCTCCATCTAGGCTGCCCAAAAAATCTGCTAGTTTGGAAAGGATTGCTCCAGAAAAAGTGATACCAAATGGAACAAGCGTTTTCTTAAAGGATAATGATTTTCAGCTAGAATTTTAAATTAATGGGAGAAGAATATGGAAAAACTCATTAACCAACAGGGAAGGAATTCTCTACAAATTTAAAGCGAAGAAGGGAGGTGAGAGAATTCTGAATTCTCACAAGTCTGTTACAGAGTCAGGCAAGGATGAATCCTACTGCCCAGAAGTAAATACACTGAAGTTAAACAATACCACAATGCGTGAAATCATTTTTTGGTAGCTATTTATGTATGATTCAGGCCAAAGATTGCTCATGTAAAGGAGAGTTAAATAACAGCTCCATTAAAGGCATTAAAATTACTCATGTGTGAAGATATTTTCATGCCTAAAACCCCTGAGCATTAGAACAGCAGGCTGTACCAAAATGGGGAAGAACAGAGGACTACCAATTACCATACCTCTCACACTTGAAATAAACGTCTCCAATCTCTCTAGCAACTCCAGATCTCTTTCAAAATCGTAAAAATGGTGCTCTACCCAGTGGCGAAAAACATTTAATATTCTGAGGAAGGAGAGAGAAGAAAATAATTATATTTTGTGTGTGTGTGTTTTTTTAGGACTTCCAAGCTCATCCTATGTAAACATTAAACAAAACACAGGTATATAAAAGCTGAGTTACAGATTCGTGTAACTGAAGACTATCAAAATGCAGATGGACACAGGGGCAGAGCAAAGACTAAGCATGCATTGATGAACACAGAAGTCCCCAAGTATTTTAAACCTCATTTTCCAGACTTAGCATGTCTATAAGTTCTAAAAACAAACAAATAAATACAGAATGCTAGTGTTGAGGTGTTTTCAGAAGAGGAAAAAAGTCATCAACAGCAGGTAAAATAAGTATCATGAATATAATTTATTGGTATATTTTTTAAACAAACAAAAATAATTAGAATTGACCATTTGATTGGAAACAAATTTGTAACTGTTTCTTTCCTATGCGTAAAATTCAATCTTAGAAGTTTTTGCAGGTGTGCTGGCCTAATTTTTCATCTTTTTATTTATACTAACAGCACTACAAGATCCAGCGCTTTAAGGATAACACTCAACTTTCTCTTGACTTTTCTCTACTTTCTTAACCAGACCTCTAATAAACAAGCCTTTAAGAACTAAACCACAACTGCTCTTCAGCCTTCCACTCTCTTCAGATGTATCAGAATAAAAAACTCTTCTGCCTCTTCTTCGTGTAAACAAGTTGAACTTGTAACTCAAACCTCCGATTTATTGGGGTGCACCACATCACCTTACCTGAGTGCTGAGCTGATACCTCCTCCATCAACAAGTACAACAGATTTTCCCTGTGCCAGCCCAAAAGCTGGGATAAGGATGGTGGGGTTAAAAGAGGGCCCACAGTCAAGGGCTCACAGAGGAGATGGTTGCAGTGAGATTTGGTTACTTCAGCCCCGTTGCCTTTGCAGAAGTGGCTCAGCAGAGTGCTGCTTAACTTTTTGCAGCTCAGGATATTAAGGTAAAGCAGCACTAATTGTGGTCCTCCTTTCAGCACCAGGCTACTGTTTGCAGTGGTTCAGCTCTATAGACTGGGGGCAAGAATGTCTGAGAGGACCAGGGCAGATAATTGATTTTAATTTGCCAGTCTGGTGTGAGTCTAAGTATTGGAGCAGTCGGCTGGGCTAGCTGAGTCAAGCTAAGGACGCTCAACATGAACACACGGAGGAGAAACACTGGGAAGAGGAGAGCTATTTAAGTTAAAGAAGAAAGTTTATCCCATGAAAGAATGGCTACTCAGACCCTTCGGGCTGGAAATTAATGACAGCTTCTAACCATCAAAGGAGGGATGCTTTGAAACGAGTTCCCAATAACAGTAATAGAGGATCTTATCTAATCAGTCTTTGCCTTTGAGATATCGTGGTAGGAGTACCGAAAAAGCAAGAAAGACTACCTGGTTCTGCTGACTGCACTTGCAGCTGGGCACCTCCTTCTTTCTCATAACCTCACCTGCATTTAGTCAAGTCAAAGATCTGACTGTTTCTGTGCACTGCGCAGCATGTCTACAGCGTGTGGAACAAGCGCTGAAGAGAGGGAAGGACTAGGCACCTTCATGTTCCCCACCTTACTCCCAAATCTCAGATCTCTCTGAAGTAGAGCTCAATACTGGTACAAAACTGGGATGTACGAAGTGCTGTGCAAATCAGCATAAAAGATCAAATTCAGACCCTTCTTTTGAGCTGTAGGACAGCTAACAGTTTCAAAGCCACCAGAAACCTGTAATATCTCCTCAATTCTAAGATTAACTATAAGCCACAGGAGTGTGTGCGTTAAACAGCAGCTCTGAACCACATCTCTCATCGAGGAGGCACTAATAAGGGCGCTCAGCTCACCAACCACAGCATGAATTAGACATTAAGGGTACCTGTCATGACAAGAGGTATCCTAATCTCTCAAAGAAAGAAACCAGAAACCAAAACCAAACACCCTGGAAACTTTGGAACTAGGCACAGGTTTCAAAGAGCTCAAACACGTGAAAGCAATAGTACTGCACTGATTTTGGAAATCAAAATTTTTTAGCCAGAATCATGGTTACTTGCTGCCTTCAACTGTTCTATGGGTTCTGTTTCATTGATAAACCCTTGTCCTGCTCAGCTATGGCATCAGCAGCGCGGCACGAAGATGCATTTGTACCATGCAGATGGGCACTGTAAGGAGGTCTCCAAGCAGCTTCAAGCCTAGCTAGAAGAGGAGGATATAAAAATAGCAAGAAAAGCGATACAGCTATATTTAAACTCGTGAGCCAGTTATGTCACAAAAGCCCATTCTGTGCAAGTTTCTTTGGAGGGGCTCTATAGGCGTTTATGGGGATGTCTGCAGAAACACTAACCAGAAAACAGCAATCTGAAACCAGGAAAAAATGATGCTGAGAAGTAGCGCGTGAAGATCTCCCACGAACTGATAGCTCTGGAGACCAGCAGCCCTGCTGAAGCCACGGGAACTGATAAACTCAGAACACCAAGAACCTGAGAAAGCTGCACAAGGACGGGAGCGCACAGAAGTATCAAGGTTACTCTGGGGTTGTGTAACTTGGACCACATCCAAGAAAGTGGCGGCTCCTATATATCGACGAGAGCTACAGGATTGTGTACACACATACGTGGGTGTTTAGTTTGGATCTTGATTATTTTTTTCAGTGTATATATTTGTACACAAGTATGTGATGAAAGAGGTACGCCCTCGGTGACCTTCCAAAAACCTATACTGAAGGTCCTGGCACGTCAGGATGGTTCTCTAGTTAACAGTTAATTGCTGCTGCTCTGAACAGGTAACTGTGAAATATGATTGTGTGGTGAGGGAAAAAAAAGGAGGGTACTGTGCCTATGGTTACTTGCCATAAATAGTAACAGCTTGATACTACTAATAGCAAGTTTAATGAATAAAGGTTGTTCTAACAAACACTGGCTGTGAGCTCTGTCTCCTCCTGACTTGATTCCCTATCAGGGAAACAACAAGCCTCATTCATGCTAGAAATGCTTAATTGTTCCCCAAATTAGCTTGGTCAGCAAGACCTTGAAGATTCACTGTAGCCCGTTGCAAAGTGCAGTACAGACAAGAGTCTCCCTGTGTGCAAATCCATCAATAGGCTGGGAAAGGGAGTAAAATACCAGCAGGACTGAAAAAATGGAAACAGAGAAACTATCTTCACAGGGCCTGTTAACAAGGAACCCATTCAAAACGCCGTCAGAAACACTTTGAGTTGTACATCTCTCACCCACACCCGCTCTCCATAGCAGCCATACAGCGTTCTTGTGGGTGGCAGAGATCACAGCTGTGAGCAGCAGAGACCCAAAGTACAGTTGCAACAACAACAACAGAAGTCAGTATGACTAATCAGAACACGGCTTGGGATATTAGTCTGGTTGCAGACAATGATAAGTCCCTACTTGACAGCACAGCAGTCTCCTAAAGAGATTACCGTCTCCAGGCATGCAACGTAATGGCTGAACTAAAATCTGGCTTTAAGAGAACAAATTTAAAAGCAAAGAAACCTGAGTTGCACTGGCTGGACGTATTCCTTGCGAAATCGCTTCAGGTCTGCGCTGATGGGCTGCTCTCCTTTCTCGATTGCCAGCCTGTCTGCTTCAGTAGGCTCCGGCTCGGGGATTTCAAACCTACGAACACAAGCACCAGAAAACCGATGGCAATTAAGATAAAAGCCAAACCCTTTATGTAGGACATGAAGAGCAATTTTATTTAAAGAAATTCAGTGCAGTGAAACTCAGGCACTCATCTGGCATCCAGTCTGCCTGGAATTCCCTCTTCCCCTGGCTATGTGCTGCCAACACACCCAGCTCTCACTGATAATTCCCTAGTTTTCTGGTCATCACAAGATGTCTAGACTAGGATAGAAGGTTTTTAACTACCTGCTAGCTTGATTAAGTGAAGATTAGAAGAGAGCTTAAGAGCAGCTTTATCACACTGCATTAACATGTTGTTTACAGTACGAGTCTGTGCCTTTCAAGCAAACTGCTTAGAACACTTCAGGATACTCCAACATGTAAGCAGTCCACCACCACCCCGCAGCTGAGGCACACCAACTTCTCTAGCTGATAAGGAATTCAGGTGCTAATTTAACAAACAGGAAAAAAGGAAGCTTGCATTGAAAACTGTCATTGCTGTAGCCATGTTAAGAAGTTTCTGTTTTATGAACTTCGTTGTTTTTCCTGTCTGCCAAATGTATTCCACACAGCACTGAGAACACGAGCAGAAAGGAGCAGGTAAATGAACACAAAGCCTTTTTCAGGAAGGATAACCACAGCGTACCTTTCAATCAGTAAGCTCAGCAGTTCCTGGGGCTTGCAAAAGGAGCGATATGTGGTAAGGAAAGTACGTACAAAATTTGGATCTGTAAAGACAGAGTAAGAAAACGATGAAAGTTTTTTTAAATCTTGTCTCAAAATATCAGGAAAAAAAATACACGTCCACACAGGAAGAGTTTAAAGTGCAGAAAATACATGGAAATTGTAAGTCAAGCACTTTAGAAAATACACGAACTGATACTGCTTGTGAAATTTTCATTTAGCCCTCTGATACAATTCCCCTGATACAATTCAGCTGCACATTCTCTCAAAAACTGTGTCTCAGTCTTGGCATGTGGAATGGCTTACACTCACGGCCCAGGCAGCCATTCAACGCCCTCAGAAAGACAAGGAAAACAACGTAGAGCTAGGCTGTCTGCTATCATGACATCAAAAATACCTCTACCACCCCGACGAAACATTTGTCTTACCTGTTCTTACAAAAATCTCCCCAGCAGAGCCTGCACGCCTCCCCAGCACACAACTGCTGTGGGCTGAGCAGCCGGCAGGGAAAGCAGCACGGGCAGCAGAGGCCTTACAAAGCAAAATACCTGCAGCACTTCCAGCCCGTGCATCTCCAGAAGCCACCACACCTGCCTCCTGCCTTCTCGCTGCTGCAGGAGGTGTGTTACCAGCGGGTGCAGCTGTCTGCAAGCCAGGACAATTCTCAGCCCGGTGTCAATCTGCCTGCCCTGGCATTTCGGCTGAGGCCAACACGTGTTTGTGTTGGCCCGCTGCTAGCTTAGAAGCATACATCTGTTATGATCTTGTTTATCAGAGGTATTAAGAGCACTTTATTTCACACCCCAAGCATAGTTTTCCGTGCTGCAAGAGCACTCCCATCAGTCGAACCCCTCTGCATCAAGCTGGATTATAAATTCTGTGGCCATCTGCTAAAAAGCTCCATCAAACTGACCAGCACCACAAAACAGAGTCAAGGAGAGAACCCAGCCCTCTAATACAGCACCCACGTGCTGCAAACACAAACGTTTCTCCTCTTGCTCCACAGTTCCATGCCTCATTTGAAGCCTGGGCACAAAATTATAGCCCCCTGAACAGACAATCTTGCTTGATTCATCCCTAGAACACCATCCGAGGAAGGTGGCACAGCACGCAGACACGAGGGAATAAAAATCTACGGCCATGCCTGCGTGAAAAAAAGCAGCAACCCACAACAAAACACGAATTAAATGCTTAATTACACAGAGTCCCACCATTTTCCTTTAATTTCTTTCAATTCCACTCTTGGGGAGTTTCCTAGATTGTGAATAAGCAGGCTGACAGACGGATCACTTTGGTGTGAGCCTCAGCGGGTCATCATCTGGCCCTAATCCTTCCGTGCCTGCAGCAGACCCCCCAGGCGGCTACCAGTGGCTGCAAGCTGCTAGCCTGTGGCCGCAGCAGCTGCCTGAGCTGCTTGGGAGCAAATGAATGGTGAAATACAGGAAAACCAGGCCCAGAGAAATGCTCGTGCAGATGTTCACTACAAGCACGGATTTGGGGCTGTTGGGTGTTTCTCTTTACTTACTGTGCTGTAAATCATCTTGAATCTGTCAGGGAACTTACGCTAGCAGTCATCAACATGCAGTCAATTAATTTCTTCTGAGAGGCACCCAGAAGATTAAGAGACACTTCTTTTAAGCAGGCTTAAATTCCCTTCAAAGGCTCAACGTTTATAAGGGAGCCTACTTGGGAATGTGCTTGAAGGTTGAAGTAATGGTGCTCTCGTTCTGGGCTGCTGAGTTTGCACCCTAGTCCTGGACTGGCCTGTTCTGCCTCTCCGTCACATCTGCAGTCACTCGTCAGTATTATTTATGGCATTTTTAAAAGAAAAATCTTCCTCTTACCACTGAACAGGTGGGCAGGTTCTGTCTGCTCTGCAGTCAAGATCTGCAATTCTCAGAATGGGGACTGCTACTCTGCTTTCTGACCTGTGCAGGTGCCTGGATATTATTTTTTAGATTATTTTTACAAATAAACATTCTCAACACAATGGAAAATACAAGCAACGTGCTTCTAATAGTGGCTTACAAGCTAAATTCAAGAGATTAACAACTCTGCATCTGCTGCCTGCCATGGTATCCCGGTATCAACTGGCAAGCTCTTTCACACGACAGGAGTTCTACAAACAACCTCTGCTGGAACAAACCTGCTTCAAACAATCTGAAACCAATGCAAACATCTAAAAACCGAGCAGCTAAAAACGTATTGGTACATAAATACAAAGATAAAGCAGCATCAGGATCTGCTCGGAGTCCCTCCGCATGCTGTTAGTTATTGAAATGCCCTTGCGGAGGCAGACGGACAGGGTTTGTTAGTCTTGGCTCCAAACACTGCTTGGGAAAAAGCACACAGAAACCCAAGAGGACAACGCTTTCGCTGAAGATTCCCAAAGCCAAAGCAGCATGTACTTGTGCTATAAAGCCCTCGCAAGTTACACTATCAAACTAATAATCAAATGCACCAGTTCTTTCCGAAAGAGAGAGAACCTGAAACGCCACATGGCTTTGAATTGGATGATGTGGGATCCACAAACACAGCTCTGGGTTACTTGTGTGACAGGTAGCTGCATCCATACTCAATTTCAGTGTGTGGCCAATGAGAAATACTCTTCTCTTCTCTTTCTTTCTTTAAAATATACAGCTCAAGACAATCCAGCTCTAGTTGTTACAACAGCATGCACGTTTCTAAAGACTCATACCTAAGCTCTCTCAAACTTTTTCAGCAGTGTTAGTACTTTACATAATTACAAGTTTTATTTCTGTGGCTTTAAGACAGCATTTCACAGGAAAAGGCTGAAGAATTGATTGGGATTTGCCTCCTTTTCTACTGAGGGACTTCAGAAAGCGGCAGGCTAAGGCTTAACAGAAATAACCAGCGACATTTCTCCTCCTCCACACAGCACGCAGCTCTGCTGCTTTAGCCACGATGGTCTTGGGAGAAGAATGAAGCAAAGGTTTAACAGAAAGCATTGGTAGCTCCTATTAGACCACTGACACACTGCAAGGGGGGAGCCTGCATGCCTGAAGTCTTCTTATAGCTTTGCCAGCAAAGTCATTTGATTTAATAAGATACTGGTTATTTCTGCAAACCTCGCTTTACATTTAACTATATGCTGGGGAAAAAAAGAAAGAAAAAAAAGAGAAAAAAGGGACTAAATTAATTAACCATACAAGCACCATCTTAAATAAAGACCGTATATAGTAAATGTTGAGGGTACCTGCATACATATGGTATGTTAACCTTTCGATTAATTTCACAACCGTTCCTCCTTTGATGATAGGAATTCCATTCCTGCTTTGCAAGTTGTCCTCAAAAACAATGTTTTCCTCAGAGTCTTCCACTACAAAACGATACACGCTTGGGCTGGGCAACCTCAGGGGCTGTTCGTTTTCTTCTTGCAGTAACACTGAATCAAGCATCCTATCCAGAGTACTCCGATACTGGAGGGAAATCAGAGCAGCCATCCAATTACTCTTCTCTTCAGCAGACTTGGCAGCAAAGAGTATACTGTTCTCATCTTTAGGCACCAGTTCAAAAGCATGTTTATATTCAGATGTGTCATCTTTATCAATAATCTGTATTTTTCTCATGATAAGTTTTTCCTTCAGTCTATACTCCGCATTGCTGTAACCGGGCAGCCGTGACTGGCCGTGATTAGTTTTACAGCTGATCATTAAACCATCAAAGAGAAAGATGTGGCGTTCATGTTTGGCTCCTATTTTTGTCAAGGTGCCTTCCATTATGAATTCGTTACAGCACTGCCCAATATCTTTGCCTTCCCAGCCATCAATATTTTTCTGGATTTCATTCATTTTCTTGATGGCCAAGTGTTTGCTTCTTATTTGTCGGTTATAGAAGCGACAGACTGGCTCCCTTGAACGAATAAAAGAAAAAGTCACGATGGGCACATTCCATGTTTGCCATCCCAAGAGACCAAAGTAAAACCACCTAAATTAATTGCTTATCATTCCTTCTTTCCCCTAATCAAGTTTACTGTTCCAAATAAACTATGTGCACTGTTTTGGCACGTGAGAGAGTAAGATACTGACATTATTCATAGAAATGGACTCTAAAAGTTTGGGCTGCTATTCCATTTACAATGAAAATGGGCATAAAGACATGCCTTGAACAGGAAACACACACACTAACTAGAAAAAAAAGGACAATTCCTTCCACGTAATTTATTTCTTTCTCTCTCAACTTTGGGAAACCTGTGTAGTTTTGTGGATTATTACCCAGGCCGACGTCTTGGGGAGTGTTTGCTGTAAATGCGCTCCATGCTGCACTGGAGGTTCAGAAGAGCAGTAATGGCTTGTTTTAGGCACTCCCGATCCTCTTCATCTTCACTGCATTCCTGCAGTTGCTAGAACATAATAAACAGTTTTCTTTCAGATTTATCTGAATTACGGACGGGTAGGAAGGCTGACAAACATTCGTACAGTGTTTTGCACAGCACTCAGTGAAATCACTGACTTTGAGCCCATCAAAGAGTGACACACTCAGAGCTAGCTGTGTGTGTAACTACAAACCATTTGTCAGATACTTGGGAACAGTCTGTACATATGCAAAAGCAGAGAACAGGTGGGAGTTTAGAAAGACAACCCTTTTCTTACCGAGTGCCAATACTAACTGTCGGAGACATTTTTTGCTGTTATCTTTTCAACAAGATCCTATTTTACAACTGGTAATGATTTTGTTAAACAGTTTGGAGGTTTGAAGCAGTCAAGGGTGAAATGCTGTTGTATGTAACCACATGTAATATTCCTTCAATAAGGCCATCTCAACATTTCAGAGCACGTTTAAAAGGACCAAGATTTGCTCTCTTCTTACTGTTCTGAACTCAGCCATCTTCAGCAAATTCATCTATTTCAAGAAGAAACACCAACTCTGTCTGGCAAACTCCACCATACCAAATAAAGCCTGAAGTTCAAGATTTGCTTCTAATTGCAAAATGTAAACACAGTGAGAATCAGCATGAAGACTAGATCTGTCTTTGCCACTAGGCAGAAACTTCTCGTATTTGGCAATTTAACAAGCTTTCCTACCACCTCTATACACTCAACTGCAGTACGGTTTGAGAAAAGCCTATTTCCAGAATTCCTCTTTTTGGTTAAGGTCATCACTCCTAAAACACTACTGCTCTAAATAAGAGAGATTTTGCTTTTTAACCCCTTTCATGTTCAAGATTGTATGATTTCTTTAAAGAAAACTTAGGCAAACTGATTTGCTGGGCAATATCAAGACACTAAGCCATGCAGTTCTGGGTAAGTTCTGTTTTACCTCCATACTTCAAGAGAAATCTTACTTACAATCACTCAGCATGGCAGAAACCTTCTTTTCTTTTCCCCACTAAGTTCCCTCAGCAAGGATATTTAGCTTCCTCTAAAAGTAATTGAGAGAATGGGATTTGACCAGATTGGTCCACTCTCTTCCTTTAATTTAAATCACTGAATTTTTTGTTTTTCACATGCCCAAACAACCTTCATCTTGCGTGTTAGAGAAATGAGAGTTTCGTGGCAAAAAACTTCTGGGAGGTTTATGAGCTGGGGAACAGTACAAGAAAGGGAAAAAAACAAGATGTAAATCTTTGTGGAAACCCTTTTTTCTTCCTTTGTATCTGCCATAGAAATGCAAAGAACATAAAAATGGCTTGAAAAGTGCCATATCCTAGAAGTGGGGAAAGCTACTGAGCCTGATAAAATACTTTTCTTCCTCCCATGTCCCAAGCACAATTTCTTGCATACCCTTTCTGAAGCGAGACTTTGGCAGTTAACAGATGTTAAAGGGCGTACTTTGCTTTTCTTGTTGGTATTGAACAAACAAAACCCCACTTGTCTAGTAATTTAATCCATTTCTACATCTTAACAAATAGATTCCTGAAGATCAGGCAGACTACCTGAAGCTCATTCTCTGTAATCACTTGACCAACATCTGCTTTTCCAAATGCCTGTTCATATTGAGCATCTTTCTGACTAAACAGATTAAAAAAGTGCAACAGTTGCTAGACAGAGAAAATATGTAAATCTACAGGAAAAGGGAAAAAGGGGTCCTACATATATCAGATGTATTTAAGAATACCAGACAAATCGAGTATTAACTATTCTTTTTTTTTTAATTATACAGAAAACTGGGAGAGAACAGTAATGAAGCACGGTATTCATTAAGGAAATCACGACATGATGATCCTGTAACATACTGGCCAGGGTTTCAGTCTGTGTCAGCAATTAGGTAACAGTGGAAAAGATCAAAAGGCAGAATTTCATATACTTTGGGTTGCCTGATAACTACACAGTGAGTCACATGCATGAATTAGGGGCAATCTTGTGTCTGACAGTCACATGAGAAGGCAGGCTGTATTCTCTAGTCAATAAAAGCAAGCCATCTTGGACTTGTGCACAGACTCGAGCTGCTGATTTTCAGGATTTTAAAGATTCATCTGTCTCACACCTTGTTCAGGACTTGGATAGATTATATGACCCCTCGAGTCCTTCCCACTGCATTTACTGAGTAATGTTTCCTGGAACTCTTGTATTGACAGACGTTTATGAAAACATTACTGGAGCTTGAAAGACTGATGAAACACTGAGTGCTTCTCTACACTGCCAGCATTCAGGTGCCTGTCCTCCCAAGTGTCAAAATTAGTGATTTGAAACACAAAATATTTGGATAATCAATTCAAAATGTCACAGTCTGAACGCATTTGTTACCTGTTGGCAAGAGCTAACATTTTTTGATTGCTACCAGTCATTTTTCAAGGTATTTCCTTAGTGTGACTTCCTTCAACCTTCACTACAATCACGCGTTGCGAAACAATCCAAGGTAAGGTTTGTCTTCTGTCATGATTTGAATAAGCAATCAACGTCATTAAAGAGAAGTGACAGCAGGGTGTTCAAAGGCTATTTCCTGGAGTATTTCTGGAGAATAGAGACCTCTCTGCTGCTGCTACCCAAGAGCAGACAAACCAGAGGAATTCGATATGGAAAGGACTAGGAAAGGACTCTGATGCAGATTTTGCACGAAATGGCTGCATGTCCAGGCTTTTGCAAAGAGCAAAGTTGTTCTGCCTGAAAGAATTTTCAAGCTTTTCAAACTTTAATTTCATCCAATTTAGTTTTCCTGTTTTGCAGGAGAGCAAACGTCAGGGCCTGCACTTCTGTAAATCATTATTTTATTTACCTCCCAAATTCAGTAGCTTTGGGGTTTTTAGGTTGTTTTTTTTTTTTTCAGACTGTTGCTCATAAATAAAGTTAGCAAACTTAGCTTTTCTCTCTGCTGAAGCCAAGAAAATATTCTATATGAGTATTCTGTTCCTCTTCTGCTTCCATTTTCAACCAAGGTTCCTAGAGCCAAATGCAATGGCATCAGAGAAGCAGTCACCCATACTTCATAACTTGCTAATATTGTTGCATAAATGCTTTTGCTATCCCTTAAAGCACTCTGCTTTTTAAGAATCACTGCTGTAGGTTTAGGATGTCTTCAAAATACAACATGAAGTTCAGATTTGAAACCTGCAACTGAAGTGATCACAACAAAAGGTTCGGTAATTATGATTATTTGGATAAAGGTCAAATTTCATCATGTTCACTACCAGAATTCCCTAGCTAAAAAAAAAAAAAAAAAACAAAAACAAAAAACAAACCATTGGCTAATTACCTTTCATGCAGAATCCTGTTACTTTGTAATAAAGGTAAAAACAATTAAAAGAAACAAAACTTTTTCTACTACCTCCAGATTATTCTTCAAAGACCTGAGGCAATTTGAAGAACGTGCATTTAGAAGCTGATCCCATCGATATTAGCCGGAGATCTGAGCAGACTCAGAGCCTCCCATGAGACAGAAAACTCTTACAGCATTGCAAACTTAAGACAGGCTATCAAAAATGAATTGTCTTCTCTGTGCAACAGTTTAAAACAGAAATAGTAACCACCCTTTCCTGCCACTGAAGAAAAAACTAACAAGTTCGTATGCTAAGCATTTAATCTTAAATTTGAAAACAAATTACAAAACACTCAAAAAACACTGGCTGGTAAGACATGCGTGTTGTCGTTTCCCTGAATAGCAAGCAAACTCCACAGAGCTTGTAAAATCAGGTAAATGCTTGGATTCTGCCAAAGCTGGGGCTCATGATTTCATTCTTTGATTTCATACCGAGGCACTCTCATTCCCAGCTTTAAGACACAATGGATCAAACATTAGCCTGACCTTCAGCATAATACAGGTCACTGAACTAATTGTGTCGTTGAAACATGAAAGAACAACATTTTAAGAAGTTCCAGAGACTTATCATATGCAACTGACCCTTGCGGAAAGGGAAGTTGCACTATTTTGAAAAGGAGATGTAGTTACGAAGCTGTAAGTGTTCACAGCAAGGCTCGCAGAACAACGCTGCACTTCTGCTGCCATCCTTTAGTTCTCAGCTTTGTGTTTCTTTTCTTTTTGAAGCTCTCCTCATAGAAACACAAGTTTTATGAAGGCAAATACTAAAACTATGGCAATTTAAATTTTAGGTTCTCAAAATAGATCTGCAGTAATCTGCATAAAAGCTCTGACAGTTACACAGGGATGTTTTTTTTAAGCTTTGTTAACTTTTTTCTAAGCTGAGTATCAACAGAAACAGTTGCAGATTTAAAATTTGTTGAAGTCACTTGGATTTAAAACTTTCTACATGATCCTGGTAAATCCATACATTGCTATGTGTGGTTCCTGGCTCATGTCAAATGACCAGTATTTTGGAGGGTAAAAAAAAGAGTATATGTTAGGTGTTAATCACAAACCTAGTCTTAAGCCAACTGTTATTTTTTCTGGTATGAGTTCCTTTACTCTTGAGAAGATTTTACATTGCATTACAGATGTTCTAGGTTGCAAAGTTTCCTATTCTTCCTTCATTCAAATAAATCCTGAAATACAATGGAAGACCACAGAACACATAGCGCAGTACAACACTGCTAACAGTGCTTTTTACATTGAGAACTTAAAAAAAAAAAAAAAAAAAGTGTAATTTCTGAAGCTATTAACGAAATGTCAGCTATAGCCACAGGATATTCCATCTATTTAATCTGAGTATATCCCATTTAGTTAATAATTCACGTAACCTTATTCGTATTACAAACTTTCCCAACACAATAGGGCGAACAGAAACTTTTTTACATTATCCTCAACTACTTCCAAAAGCTCTGACCTAAGTATTTTTTCAAGACACTACATTTTCTACAGCAAGGGTGCTTTTTCTTATTCAAGAATGGTCATTATAGATCTCAGATGTTAAATTTCTGCTGACTGCTGGCCTCTGATCTCATAACTCACTGCAGAAACATTTGCTTGTAAGCAAAAAAGATCCACGCTTAGTTACTTTTTGGCTTTTAGCTGTTATACCCAGGGGAAATATCTACTGATGTGAACTACCTTGCTAGTGCATATCAGAATAAAATACGCCCAAGTGATATGTGGTCAGACCAAGCAAGGCTATTGTAATTTAAGTAATGCCTTAATAGGCAGCACAGCTCATACAGACTGGATGCCAATGTAAACTATTTGTATGGTAAGACCCCCAAAATACATCCTAGAGGGATAATTTTTAACCAGCTAAATCAGAATTCCGTAACGCCTGCGTATTTCATCAATACCATTGCATGGAAGATACAAAGTAAGAAAATATTATCACTTATTTTCATCCTTCCTTATCATGGAGAAAGTGTGGTACACCATGAAAAATGGTACTTTTTTGCAGTATTTCTTCAGTTTAGGGCTCAAGACAAATAATTTAACACTAAGAACAGATTATTCCTTGCTGAAAAGAAGTGCTCTCCACCACCCCAGCCCCACCAAGATCAGCTGAGCTATAACTGTAGTGTGACTTGGCACTGAGAATACTTTTCTGAATCATGCTTAGCTTTTACTGAATGGCCATAAAATGCAGAACCCTAGGAAAGAAGGAATTAAAATATGTGTGTATTACATTTTAAACTATGTTAGAACTCACACTCAATAAAGGTTTAGCTGAATAAAATATAAAAGCTACTTCAAATATTCATAACATAACAAGAGGTGCTTTTGATTATTTTTCACATGAATTTATTTTTCAGATGTACCCTGATGTCAAATTAATGTTTGATATAACTTTCGATTTTCAGCAGCAGTAAATAAAATCTAATTGCCTATCTAAAAGCTCAGACTGTCCACATAAAGAAAGGTTTTTAGCAGGAAGGAAGAGCGTGGCTTCACTTACCTGTAGTAACTCAAAGTAGTGCAAACAATGATAGACTGGGATGAGCATGAGTCGTGGGAGGACGTATCGCACAGCTTCTTTAAAGCCTTCAGCAGTAGACTGAAAAGGAAGAACAAACAGGATTCCTTACAGTGACATACTCAAAACAGGGCTGGACAACGCCCTGAGCACCCTGGTCAGATTCTGAAGTTAGCCCTGCTCACAGCAAGATGCTTGGGCTAACAGATCCAGGGCGTCACGATCTGCATTACTCTATGCTTACAAGCAAGGAATTTTGCAAAATCGTTTGTCTAATGAGACTCCCTACGAAATTCAGAGACAAAAAAAACTGCTCTGACATCAAGCAACAGACCCTGTGAACACCCTTTTGCAGATAATGCAAGCACTTTTTCTATCAGCAGCTTAGGGTGGATGTTAATGCACGCTCACTAGCAAGCCCATAACTCTGGGAACCCCCCCAAATGCTGGCACAATCTTGCTGTTGAAAGGGGTAACCAGCTGAATGGTTTACGTTTTTGCCAGAAGCAGCAAATCAAATAGATAAGATAGATGACCAAGTTAACAACAATTCTTTTTGTAAGAACGCTTTAATACACAAGATGGTCCTATCACAAGCCCTGGACACCTTTATATCTCAGCAGTTTGCTGAGATTACTCAATTAATAACAACAGTTCAAGGCGACAACACCTAAAAATAACGCGCTATCTGTGGCTAAGCTGCCCCTGTGACTGCAGACACATCCCAGAATGCAGAACAATGCCCATACCCACTTCCAAAACATGTTTCACTGTGGGCCACAGTTTGCTGCAGAATTTAAAGAAAACACTGGAATGTTCAAGAACAGCCAGGGCTCCTATCCTCGTCAACAACTTGCCTCTAATCACCCCTCCTCTCAATTAGGCATGCTGTGCTGCCATTTTTACCCAAAATACCACAGAAATATGGGGTATCATCGCTGAAGACGTTAATGTTAGTATCTCCCCTTCCTCAAAAGCTGAGATATCACAAGTTTGTGAGTTAGAAAATGCTTCAGAAACCCTCTCCCATCCCCAGCAGTTAACTAACACAGAAATTTGGGTTGTGAGACAAGAAGAATTTTTCCAGCTGACGGTGAAATCCTTGTCCTCTTCCATACCAAACAGGAACCGAATTACCTGATCTCCATTTTGGAAACGAGCCCTCCCCCTTGTTTAAGACTTCTGGCTGCATCTCTCTGCAATTGCCAGAGACAGCTCCTGCAAGGCCACAGCCCAGAGCCTGAATCTCTGCCTTTCCTTCAGAGCTTGGGGAAGGGTGGAGGAACATTCCTAGGAAAGCCCAAACCCTCCTATGGTAAGGAGAGTCAGAGAGGAGCCCAGATTGATTGTCAAATAACTCGATTACCAATTTAATCTGGAATATAGTTTGGGGCTTTAAATTTGCTAGGGAGATGGATAGAGGGCCTTACTTCATTCACCAAGTAATATTTCAGAGCAAGATGAGGCAGTTTACCAAGCACTCAGAGCTGGAAATACTCTGAAGAAGAGGAATTTGTGCTCTCAGAGATGCAGGTCCCAGTAAACTGTACAAACTAAGTGCTACTGTAACGGGTTTAGCTGGGAGCCCCAGTGACTGAATGCACACTGCAGCTCCTCCAAGTACACTACTGAACACGAGCTCAGCTTTCTTCTGAGCAGCAGCAGCCTTTAATAGATCTGCCAAGCTGGCAGAGATTAAAAATAAAAAAATAATAATGAAAACGTCATCACAGATGATCTTGCTGGAGAGTCCTATTAAAGAAATGATTTCTGCAGTTTTCTTGGAAAAACTGTCAGCCAGTCCCAATGCCAAATGTGGGACCTGGAATATCCAAGGAAGAAAATGCAAATATCACTCCCTGATGCCTGTGCTTGCTGTTAAAAGGCAAAAGAGAAGTAGAAACAGCGGGTATGAAAGGTTACCCCCTCTATTCAAAACCAAGAGAATCCAAACCTTCAAAACCTGAGAACCAAATCAATTCAGTATTTCTCATTTGCACTTACCTGGAAGTGAAGAGCAACAGCAGGTTTTGCCATCAAGTTATTAAAATGCTCATGAAATTGTGGAGAGAGAATATCCTGGGACAAGGTCTCATATGGATCAAAGGCTTGCTCCTAAATAAAGGCAGAGAATTATGTACATACAGAAGAATGCAACATACTTCTGGCCCTGTTGGCACAATTCATTCTGTTAATAAGCAGATAGACATGTAGAACTTCTCAAAAGATCCATTTCGCAAAACAAAAATATTCATTACACCACACATCTCTGTTACTGCTAAGTTGTAAATGCACAAAACATTTTCTCAGCATTTGTCAACCTCACCATACTTATCGCTAATACAAACCGTTTTACTGAAACAGTGGGAATCACCAAGAGTTTTCAGCCCCCCCACGTTTCACAAAGAAGGGTTAATTCACCTCCTCTGGCAGCAAGGAATGAAAATTTGGAAAGAAATGAAGGTAAAGTGCCACTTCAGGTGAACTTTGGACATTGTCACAAGGAGGCATTGTTGTGCCACCTCCATTTCAGAACACACTGCTTAAGGATGGCCTGTTGTAAACACCAGCCTTCTGCACACTCCTCTGGCCATGTTGTAAAGCAGGGAAAATATCTCACCGGCACAAAGTAACAAGCCTGCAAGAGTCTCGGGGTAAATAAAGCCCTCTAAGGGGGTCAAACGAGTCTGTGGGGGCTAACACTGGCCAGTAGAACAGCATGGATTTGGCTCTTGTGAAAAGCAGGAGTAGGTTTAGCAGTACATCCAAAAGATTACTAGAAAACAAGAGCTCTTAAAGGAGTTATAATACAGTCCCACCAACACAGTGTACTCGGGATGTGATAAAATAAAGCCTCTAAAAAGTTGTGGCATCCAT
Source organism: Netta rufina (assembly GCF_964035555.1). Lineage (NCBI taxonomy): Eukaryota > Metazoa > Chordata > Aves > Anseriformes > Anatidae > Netta > Netta rufina. The sequence continues at coordinate 62,728,263 of NC_140128.1, read as the reverse complement.
AGCTTCCAGATGGAAGATCTCCACCACGAGCCACTGGATACTCTAAGGAGTCTGCGCAGGGTGACACAGGATGCAGGCTGACCCCGACAGTTCCAGGTGCAGAAATCACAACTCTGGATGGGCACCTGGCCGCGATTCTGGAATACCAACCGCAGCAGGATGGGACAGAAGCCTGACTTGACATGAATCTCTGCAGGACTCATTTATGACTGCCCATAGATCACCTGCTCCACAGCCCGCCAGGCTGTTCCTGAGTCTGCAGATTCACGGGGCTGAATCACTCGTGAATCACAGAGTGAGTCTCTGCGGATGGCTCCACGCCCAGAATTAGCACATCCCTCTTTCCCCCTAACAGCAGAAGCAGAATTTGGGAGCACCGAGCACCACCAAGGCTCACTGGAACATTCAGGTGAAGTCTCAAGTCTCGTACGGCCAGGGGCACAGGGGATTTCCTACTTTACTCATGGGCAGCTCTGATTCAACTCTTCTGGGGAAGGAGAAGCAAAGAACTCGCTCTCTTTTCACATGCAAATTCTAATCCTCACTCAGCCTCATCCTCAAGTTCTACTCATTACTGTCCATTCGCATTAGGCTGTATCTCGTGGTGGGGAAAAAAAGATTTGGCAGATCAGCAGCAGCAGCTGCCGAGGAACGAGGAGGCACTAAATGAGCAGGCTGATTTTCCTGAGCAGTCTGAATGCTTTTTACAGCCTGCTCTTTTGGTGACATGACGCTCCTGCCCACTACCTACAGGCATGGGATACGAGGGTCTCACTTGACAGTGTCCAAACTAAAGATGAGGAAGGCAACACCGCACACACGGCTTCTCTTTTCCATACCAGCCGTGACAAAAAATGAATATAAACCTTTTCAGGAGCATTAAATCATCCATGGGCATGGGCTCGGCTGCATGCAGAGGCAGTTGGCAGGGACACAGACGGCTGCAGCTGCTCCACGGGCTGGCACTCTCCCCTCTGTGCCACTGGACACAAGCACAGCGTAGAGCTGGAACTACTCAAAATGTAATCTCACATGCACATCTATCGGGGGAGCCAGACCAACACATTTATGATGTGCTTTTACTGCCTTTTACTGCATTTTAGAAGTGTTTTCAGTTTCCTCCACTCAGACTTTAATCGATATTTCAAGTTTTCGGTTTTGTTTTCTGAGCACAAGACTGAACCAAACTGCATTAGCTATCTTCCCCAAGAGAACGATCAGAAAAAAAAACTTGGATTTTATGTTTGCAATTTCACAAAACCTCCTGAGCTACGGAGACGTTAACTTGATGCCTATATAACCTATCTTAACGCAGCGCACAGCTCTGGAGTGGCGTTTGTACTTTTCAGCTCCTTTTGCTGTAGTGCAGCTGTTGGCGTCTTTTTTTTTTGCTTTGTGGACACCTAAAACATCTCCCAGGAAAACACCAATACCAGCGTAACAAATTTACAATCTACTGCTGATAACCTTGCTTTGTTTGCTGCCTTCTGAAGACAACTTCAACATAGGCTCAAAGGCACTGCCCTCACTCCTGCTGTTCTCCTGCCACCAACTGAACACCACCGATGAGATTATCTAAGGCAATCGTTAAAAACATGTTGTGCTAGTGAGAATTGCAAAGGGTAGCGCCAAGCTAAAACAAAAAATGTGTTTACCCACATATTTAGCAAATATCCATGTCCCACTCACGTGCGTCAGGCATCAAGTTTTTGAATTTGTTTCACACCAGGGAAAACTTATTTTCCCCATACTTCCCTATCTCAAAAACACCATAATATTTATGGTTAAAGCTTTCCAAAGGACTGATGCAGAAAAAACAGACAAAGCAGGAAAATTCCAGCTTGCAAGGGCTGTTTGTTTTTAATTATCCTTCCAAACAAGTTGAAGGACCTTTATAATGGAAGCACTAAGCAAACAAGCCTGGCAGTACGATAGGCAGAGCAAATAAACAGTTCATTTTCCAACCTCTCTTTAATGATCCCTTTTACACCTATCCACAAAAAGATGATCTAGACCCGTGAGATGATCAAATGAACAATTAAGTACGTCTTTTTCTGCATTAATTCCATTATTCAATTCAAACTTACTAACTGCATAAAAAGTAGGTTTGAAGAATAATGTTCTTCATCACCTACTGAAGTTTTTCAGTTAATAAAAAGCAAACCAGATTTATACTCATTTGAAATAATTTGTTTCCTTTAGAGCACAGGATGCTGAAGAATACTTTTGCCACAAACTGCAATATATCTATTTTCTGGGATTGTGCTGTACTATTTCAAATTTTAAGTCTTTTTTTCAATTTTATATAATAGCTACTTTAATTTGTTGTTCAAGTGTTTTTCCCTATCATTGTATAAGCAATTACGCTTTAACATTTTAAGAGCTAAGACTTATTCAACCGGACTTTTCTCCTGATAGATCTCCTGAGTGGCTTAATTTAAATAAAGACAGCAAAACCTGATCTTTATGGTATATTCCTATGTGAGCAGCACAGGGGCTGAAGGATGTATATTCCTGACACCTACAAGAATATAATTCTTTTCCAGGTGGCACTGATGGGTTCACGCACTCCGGCTCTAAACATCAGATGTACTTAAAAATGAAATAGAGAAGTTACAGGTTCTCGTTTACTTAAACATAGTACTTTTAAGATAAAACCATAAACGTCACATTCACTGTGTGATTTGTCTGAGATATTCTCTCTCTCAGGCCAGAACATCTCATTTGACTTCCTTTCTAACACAGCCCATATGGTTTACACGGTTACCCTAACACTTTGGTTCAGAAAACCGGGCTCAACACATCTCTCATTTAAACGTGTCCTGAGGCAGAAAAAAATCCAATCCACACCCACCTTGGTTATTTACTCCAAGAGTTAGCTCCCCTGACAGTTACACAGGTGTGGCAGATTTCTAACCTGAACTGTCCTGTTGCCTTCCAGATACTGCTTTTTGCTGTGCCCCTCCATGATAAATTCCTGAGCAATTCTGTACTCAGTTTTACGGTCATGACAGTACCTGTCTCATACTGTTTGACTAACCTGAGCTCTATCTCAGACTATTTCTTTCTCTGAAACTACTTCCATGACTCTCTGCTGCTGTCCTTCCAGTATTTGAAAGTGAAAGCCCCATTAAAACAGAAACAAACACACAAACCTGACAAAAGAACTGTTAGTAATGTTCCAGCATGAGCCACACAAATTCCATGTGCAGCCTCTCCCTTTAATTCCTACTCTTTTATACCTATAGGTCAATGGGTATCAGTAGCACTTTTACCGTAATACTGAACAGTAAAGAACCTGCTTAATTGCTTGTCTGTTCTGATCATTCATTCCCTCCCAGAGTCACTGCTTTGCATGGACATTTCCCATTCCAGATGTGTAACAATGCATTTGTCTGAGTAATTCAAGTCACCTTACGACGGAAACAATTTTTGGGTAGCACTGGGCCTGACACCAAAGCCTCCAGAAATCAATGTTCCAGCTTCTTCCAGTAGGCAATCCGAGGTAATTGCTTTTCAAAACCACATCCCTATAGGATCGTAGCAATTAATTCCAACTCCAAAGTAAGGTTTTGGTTTTGTGCTCACCTACTTGATACAGGTTTTGTGACGGGCAAAAAATACACTTTATATTACCTATTAAAGAATAGGTAAGGAAGATCTCTGTTCAGAGCCTATTAAGAGAACTAATTACAGCCATAAACTTACTGGTGATACTAGAGTCATGACCAAAAATTTACCAAGAAAAAAAAAAAAGGCAACAAAACCAAACCACAACATTAAAAGCAAAGCAAAGCAAAGCCCTTACCTCTGCAAGATCCTCAAAGCAGCTGCCAGCCAGAGGATGAGGACTGCTTTCATCAGTCATTTCTACAGTATCCTCAATCAATCCCAAAAGCTTCACTGTCAACTCATGAATATCTGAAATGTTGCTGAATACCACATCGATATCCTGCGAACGTGAAATGTATCTTAGTAGTGTTTAGAATCGTATATTTTGTTTATGTAAATACCACAGCATTTTTCAGGAAGTCTGAACCAAGAGGTAAGTGGAAAACAGCTAGGAAGAAAGTTAAATTACGTGGCCTCCCCAGCCCAGCAGGCTTGTCTGGGCACATCCAACCTTGCACAATTCTCACCCCAGCAAAAGAAAGTACACCTTCCTTCCGAGGCTGGAAGGGCAGCAGTCTGGGTACAGTCTGCTCCGAGCTTTGGACAGAAATGTCCGGCTTTTTCAGCCACAATTCACAGCTGTTATTTTCCTCTCTGATGCTTCTTGTCTCCGAACACAACAGGAAGGTGGCCGCTTAAAGCAGCTCCAAGGTCAGAGCCTCAAGAGCACAGGTAGAACTAAAGCAGCACTGGGCTGCTTCAGCAAAAACACTACCTGGGTACAGAGGAGCTGAGCTGGCAGTTTCTTTTTACAAAGCCTGCTTTTAGACTTTTCAGATTCACACACCACAAAGGCACGCAACTACGCGATCTCTTCCAACAGCTCTCATTCTTCTTCTGACCCCTCTGAAAAACATTTCTCAAAAGCCTCCTCTGCCCCTACCTAACCCTGCAGCTTTCTTTGTCCTGCTCGCTGCAAGACCATGGCAAGCTCTTCATGGGAACGAGCAATCTCGGTCTTTCATACCCATTCCCATGTAACAAAGAATATTCCTCAACTCCAAAACATCACGCCCTTTTCCCCCTATCTTCTTTATTTGAATTCTCTCCCCATATTTTCACAATTCTCTGATGCCCCATCAGCTACTGAGGGTCCTCCATGCTCAGCAGTAAGGAGAACGTCTCCTGCTGCCTCTCTGTTTAACCTTCTGGTATCACTTAAGAATCCCAGTTCAGTTTTTGCTGGCCTGGTCCCCTTCTCCTTCCTCCCTCCCACATGAAGGGTTCACTAATCTCTTATTACTCTAACTTCTCCTACGAGAGCTGTGCTTCTCCTTTAAGACTCCAGCATCCTGAAAACAAAATTTGCCACAAATACAATTTCAGTCAATTATCAAGTACTTGAACCATAAATCAAACAGAGATTTCCTTTACAGTCAGTCACATGCTAGCGAATCTGGAGCCAAGGGCTGTTTTATTTGCAGTTTCTGCAGATAGGGGGCCCTGGAATGGACTTCAAATGTCAATTCAAGCATTCATCTGCATTCAGCGTACATGCAGGTAGATAATTCTTGTGTTAAGCAGAAGTTAACTATTACATCCATGGCCAAAGGGCACCAGCTCTCGCTGGCATCCAGCCAGGAACCCTGTCCATCAGGCTTCACTCTGGGAGCAGTGCTCTTCATGCTCTTAATGGCAATTCCTCCCATTTATTTCATATACAGGCACCGCTTGTTATGCGCTGACATACAATAAATCAAATTCAATTTTACCTCCAGTGCAGTTAATGTAAAATTGATACGTTATGGCTGCTAATGGAGAAACCAGCGTTACACATCAATAACCTATTAAGGACTTACGTTAGGTGTGAACAATTTTCTGTTAGATAGGAAAGCTTCCCGAAATACTTTTATTATCAGATTCAGCTCCCGCAGATATTGCCTTTCTTCTGCAATTTCATTTCTCACTAGGTCGTAGTAGTTGAGTTCCCCAGAAGAAGAGGGCTCGTCTTCACAGAGAGAAACCAAGCCGATGTCATCCTGATCAAACATATCCATCAAAACCTAGCAAAGAAATTAAAAAAATTACATGCAAGCCTGATTTTTACACTTGGATCAAGCTCAGCTATTTCAATGTGTTCAGAGAAATCCTTTGAGTTTTTAATACAATACTTTCTGTGATCACTTTCACAAGGGAGTAATATTTAAACTTTGGCAGCAGAAGGCTGGAACAGATGCCAAAGCCATTTTCCCCTTTATAAGTTAGTACGACCTAGAAAACAAGTTACAATTCATGCAGAACGAACTTTGAAAACAAGGCATCTTGCATAAGCTTTTGACAAAACCCTGCTGATAAAGATAAAATTCAACAAAAATGTTTCTCATATTAATGAGGATAGAAAGCTAAAGGTCTTTTCTGTATTAAAAAGAAGGAAAGAGCTTTCATGACAAAGCGACATCAGGAGGACAGTTACAGAGCTGGGAAACAAAGGACAACATTTTCTGTCCTTATATTGCTTTATAAGAAGTATTACTGTTCCAAAGCAGGCTTAGGTTAACCTTAAGTCTCTACCATGACAGGTCTGGCACAAATTCAGAGAGAAGCTTCTGCCTTTCAGTAAGCCTCCCTCCTATCTTACTTCAGATGCATCCTCTAAAAATATCACCTCCAGTATCTATCTGTCCAAACGCCAACCCACTCCTTACCTTATCGGCACACATTGACACTTTAATGTCCTGCTGGGAGATCTCAAAGTGTCGTATATTGAAGACATAGTTTCCAGCCAGCTTTAAAATGTCAGCTGAGATGTATTCTAAGACAGCCACAATATACAGAGAGACATGGTAATCTACTTTATAACCTAGAACCTCCTGCAAATTGAAAACAAGGGGGAAAATGCTGTTTATTCAAAAAATTCATATGGAGTGACAGTACATTTGGGTATCTACTGAAACTGATCTTGTCTGTGTCGCTGATTTACAGCAATGGAATAGCAAGGACAAAGGACATCAAACAGCCTCAAAGGAAATGCTTGCAAACACTTCCTTGTGCTATTTTGCCATATACTGACCAGATGAAAAGCTACAGAACTTACAACAAACCTTCCCCTAAAAATGACAGGCCTAAAAATAGGGTTTGTTCAAGGAAGGGACTTCACTGGAAACAGTCTTGTACTTAAATTTTAGCCTACATCTATGGTTATTGCAGGACTGTGGCCCGAATCTGGACTCTTCTAAAAAGAGCACACTTTTTTTGATTTGTTTTTGAATTTTGAATTGGTTTTGATGGAAAAGTTTAAAGTCTGCACAGGAAAAAAACAAAAACAAGACCAAAACATAAACAGGATGAATGTTACACCTTTTTTCTTGTGATGCATGTTCCATGTTCCACACAGCATGCAACACACAATGTCGTATCTGTGACAGGACCATCAGGACTAAGTTCATGCTAGCATCGTTCTTACCATTTCTGGATGCATCTTCTTACAAAACAGGTTCTATATCTACATCCACACACTTCTAATGCAGACTTCACAAAAGCAAGCCAGTGTTGTCTGGACAGGTCTTGGTAAATGCTGTTTTCTTTCCTAACTTCTCTTCCCATCTCATTACTGTCACAAACTGAGAAGTTGGACGTAAGAGCACAGGGACTATGTCTGAAAGAGTGCTTTGATTTCTGCTTATGCTTGAGTAACGTTTTCTCAATGCAGCTGGAACCTCTGCTCAATAATGCCACCACTGGAGAAAAGCATTTTTTAAGCTATGAACCACAAGCAAAATAAACAGAAAAAGAAATACCAAAGAAAGAGCCATGTTTGAATCGGCTTGAATCAATTGATTCAGCACAGATCTGAAAATGATTCAGCACTCAGAGTACTGTTTTATCATGGGCACGATACGAACAGATGCTTATTGTGTGACACTAAATCTTGGCTGGGAGTAAGGAGCTCTACACCTGTTATAACTGATGTGACATCTGAAAACTGAGATGGCCACTCTCCTCAAAACCCACCAACGATAAAGTCAGTATTTGGTCCTTTTTTTACACCTTTGCAGATCTGGGGATTTTAAAAGCAAGGTATCAGTGACTTTTAACAGTAAGGACATTGATACACATCTTAGTTGACAGTATACAGGGAAGGGTGTCTGTTCTCTCTTCTTCTATTTTGGCTTCTGCAGCATTTTGAAACCAATGAAGCATCAAAACAGAGCTACTGAAATAGGTAAGGTATTGGAGTTCGGGTTTTATTTATGTTAAAAACTAACTAGTCATATTCCAAAGTAGAGTAACATGTTAACAAACCAATGTGTAGAACATGAATTCAGGGATCTAGATTTATTACACACTATAATGTATTTGTCCCGTTTTATGGTGACTATTTACTCTTTCCGCCAGTACAAGAAACTTACCTAATTTCACACAAATTAAAGAAATATCTAAAGGTTACGCTGGAGGGCAATAATACAGCTGGGGTTGTGTGGTGGGCAGAAGCAGCAGTCATCAGGTTGTTGCTTTAAGTACCTTTAATAACGGGTGTATTTTGTCCACAGGTAGCAGGAGAGGGTTTCTTCTTTTTCGTTTCTCTATAGCAGACTGCGCATCAGCAATCGCCCACTTGTCTATCGGGTGAGGAAATGTCTTTTGAACACGCTCCTGTCCAAACATAAGGAACACAATTAGATTAACCACAATAATCAAAGAGAAGTTAAAAAACAAAACAACGAATTACTTCCCCTGCAGTATAGCCAATTATCCTCCTCCTCAGAGCTTGCAACACGTTTTCCTAAGTATTCTCTCCTTCTTACCCAACTCAGCTTCACTCCTTGCAGTAACCCCAAACTTCCCTTCCCCAAGCACAAAGAACAAGAGCTGCAAGAAACCTCAGCGGAGACCAGAAGCCCAAAATACAAACAACACGAGGAAGTACTAAACAGCTCCCAGTCTAAATGAAGAAAGCAAGTTTTTATTGTTCCTATTTCATAAAAGACCAGAACGTAACTCGCCCTGTATCAGATGAATTTTATGGCAGAAGCGAAAAGTAAGTGCAGGTAGGAGTTCATGATTCATGAAGGAGGCTGGCTGGAGCACTTTGGACTCCACAAGCCTGCACAAGAACAGCTTCCCTGCTGCATGGCCAGTCACAGCGGCTGCAGTTTACAGCCCACAATACCGCAGTAAACTGCATGCAATTTCCATTTTTATATAGGTTCGCACTTCCCCACCTGCTACAGGAACAGGTGAGATGATCCCCACAACAGAACAAACTGTTTTGGGCAGCAGTCCCACACTAAACACGTGCAAAACCTCCCTCCTGCTTTCCACAGCGTTCTCCGGGCTTCCTGCAGCAGCAGCAGCCCCTGAGAGCTGAGGAACGAAACGCAGCGAGAACAAGTCTAAACTCAGCGCTGATTACTGCTTCTTAAGGGACTGAGGAAAAACAGATTTATTAAGTTAAACAGCTATTGCATAACGAGCACAGAAGAAAAGTGAGTTGTCTTCCAGGACACTGCAACTGCCACGGCTCCATTATAGGTTAGCTACAGAATGAATCGAGAAAGATGGTGAAATTTATGCCTCCCTTTGATAAAAAGATTTTTGCGTGTATTCTGACATCTCACAGGAGGCCTGAGGTCTTCCTAGCGGCAGCTTTTTAGTACCTGCACTTGGCCTTTCCATGTTCAGCTGTGCCAGCCGCCTGTGCCAGGCAAACGCGCTGGGACCTTTCTGGGACAGCAGCCTGAAGCTGCAGGCTGGCTGTACCAAGTGAACTTTCCTTGAGATGCTACCAGGAGATCACGAGTAAAATGTGGAATTCAGATGTCCTTCAACGAGTAACAAGGATCACGTGCACGAGGACTTCACTGGTTGCCAGCACTTTGGTGGGAACAATCTGAAGGGCTTTTACTATTTATAAAACATTTATGATTTGAGATTTTAGATCCTGCAAATACTTACGTTTAACATTATGCTCCGATAGTTCCCTTAACTCCAGGCTGTTATGTAAATAGCTGCATGATAAACTTTAGAGATCACAGCTCTCATGTTTTCTCCCAACAGCTAAAAACAGCCGAGGAGCAGAGCCAAAAGCCCTCACTTGGGGCTCTCAGATGCCTGCTGGCAGCGCAACCTCACCAACAAACCTTGACACTGAATTGAATTCTACTTCCCCTGCTCTGGAAGAGTCTGAATTTATTGATCAACAGAATAATAAAGTTTTGGGGAACGTGTTACTGCTGTTTAAACAGAACTCTGCAAGTTAAATAACTGCTGTATTGCCAAGTTCAACAATGTTTTATTGACCACAGCTTTAAAATGCCAGGTATATTTAAAATACAATAGACAGGATTTAGTGTCTGCTGTGACGTTCATATGCACAACTTGGAGAGCTGTCAGAAGACGGGGTGGATGGTGTGCAGCTTTGTACACAGTCATTTGTGGAGCATATACACGACCTAACAAAAAACAATTAATTCATATGTACACACGGTATTTTATCATCTCATGACTCAGAAGCAGAAAATCATGGAGTTAGTGGGCAAAATAATCAGTGCTATCTCAAATTGTCCTGCGCACTGAAAGATTTATCAGCTGGGAAGTGGAGAAAGAACATGGGATTGCTCAACTTCACATCTGAGGTTCAAATCCAGACTCAAGGTAGTAACAATCCTGCGAGCTATTAGAGGACTATTAAATTTTACTTTTATTTAGTCGTACTGTAATCTTTATGCATCAGTATTACAAAATACGTTAATCAGAAACCACAATTAATAATTAATGAATCGACTCGACGTTGAATAAAGGGTGATTATTGCATCTAATAAAAATCCGAATCTCCTCAGGCAATTATTTTGTAAACATTTATTTATTTATTTTCCAGGATGAACACTGAGAATGGTAGATGAGGACTTCACCCTGCTTTAGGCTGAAAACCCTGGACATATAGATTGCTGTAAAAGTAATACTCTGCAAAGCTATAATGGATCACAGCTCCATGAAAGCACTTTCTCCCTCCAGACTGTATACTGAGGCGTACTCCATTAAAGCTCTCATTTTCTAACTGATGACACAAAAGCAGACAGCTGCAATAATACAAGAGCCTCAGTGAGTTCAATAAAGTTCCAGGAACATCCAACTCTATTCCCTCAGCTGCACGATCCAGGCCTAACAACGGTAACCTTTCATTACAACATTTATTTTTTTCCATATATTAATGTCAAAGAGCAGGAAAAAAATCACAACCTCCTTTCACTCTCACATCCAAGGTGCATTCAAGCAGCAGGAAAATCTTTCAGAACGTTCTGCATTTACAAAAACAATGCTGAAAGCATAAAACTCCACCGATTCTAACTCCACCGATTCAGAAACAGAATTTCCTATTAAACACACTAAGAAATTTGAATGCCATATAATCTTTTAGATAAGCAGTGTTACCGAGCTCTACTCTTCAGCTTCATCTTGCTTTAACTCCGACCTGCACTGGTCAGAACATCTTTGTTTCTCCCTCGGTTTCCCAGTATCCAGCCTTACCTCCACATCTTGGACAGTCCGTGGCTGAGCAATGCATAGCTTGTTTAGCAGCTGAAGTATCAACTCCTCAATGTAGTAGAGGGAATCTTCCTTTGCTGAAAGGTTTGGGTGAACCTGTTGCTGAACCTGTCCAAAAGAATTTAAGAAATTAAGCCTTTTTTTCATTCAGAAGCTGCACAGAAGGATGAATCGTAGTGAAAGCAGAGTACCCCTGGCTTGTCCTGCTGCAAACGTGCATGCTTCCAGCAATTCCCCCCAAGTTTTCCCGGGCTGTTAAGATGACAATTCCTACTGCTGCAATGTTGGTGCCTCTATTCCATTTAAATCTGTTTAGCCTTTATAGCCAGGACGAAATTTTAAGCCCAGGCAGATTTCTGCTAAAGATGCACTGCGAACCAGCCCTGTAAGTAATTCCACAGTTACTCAGCCACAGAATGAGTAAGAAACAATTATTCCTAACCCTACCAATGAGTACTGGGTGATTTGTGAACAGAGGAGGAGCATGGACAGGAAAAGACTCAACAAGCAAGGAAACCAGGGAAGGAGCTAACCGGGTTGACAGGGAGCTGAACCAAGGCACTCTTAAAACCTGTGGCAATAAAAAGCCATGGCCACAACGCTGGGCAAGGGCTGCAACAGCTCTCTGAGATGCCTGAGAACTGGAAAATGAACTAGAAAATGAACTGAAATGGACATGAAACATTGTCTGAGGCATGAGAAAGAGACATGAAATACCTCCAGCAAGGAGGGAGACCTTACAACAAAACCCAACACCCTCGGGAGTTAGCCTATACACTCAGCTTTCCCTGGCAGCATCTCAGTCAGGAAAGGGCTAACTCCATCTTTAACTACAGCCAAAAGATTCCTAAATGCAATCCAGGGAAATTCCCTACTTTCCCCAAAACAAATTATATGTTAATCACTTCAAAAAAGGAATCGTACATACCCACGCCGCCATTATTCTGTCCGTGGTTTCGAGCACAAGACAAAATGTTTTGGTGGTTTCTCAGGAGAAGACATCTTGGGGTCAACCTCTGCTCCTCTGAAACCCATCCCTCCATAGACCACGGGTGAGTCCACAAACAGAGGGGCTCAGGGGGCTTCCTCCAAGTTAAGCAACTAATAATTTCACAGCACTGTGCTCAGGGCACTCCGTTTGCAGCCTGAAGGTCTTGGGATGGGTAGCACAGACGGGGAGGACATCTCAGGGGAGCAGAGGGAGATAACAAAAATGTGAAGGCTGCCCTGGTGCTGTAACGGAGCTGAGAATCAGGGTAATGTGCTGTGGTGGTGTAAGGGATGGCCGAATGTGTGGGCTCCTGTGCAATGCCCTGGGAAATCTGCCCGGCCAGGTAACAAGGCATGCTTCTAGGGCTCGGTTCTGCCCTGGCACCCTTCCTCCAAAACCACAAGTGAAGACTTGCATTACCAAGGCAGCAGTGAGCTGAGAGCAGGGAGCACAGCCGCTGCTTCCAATGCAGGCACCCAGTTCTGTCACAGTTGTATGGACCTCCAGGCATCATTTATTTTTCTGCACCTCAACTACGAATAGTTTTTGGCTTCGTTTAGCTGTTGTGCAGCTGAACACAAGATCTGATACTACTGAAAGAAAAAAATAAACTCAAGAAAGCCCAAAGCACCCTGAAAACACTCGCTGCACGCTGCGGGTTTTCAGTAATCCAGGAACATTTCACGTTCTTCCTGCACACGAGTTGAACTCACAAAACAATGGAAAACCAGGAAATCAGGCGAAGGTCCTGCCACGCATCCCTCCACAGAGCGTTACCACAGCAGAAGCACTGGCTACCTCGCTGGGAAATAAGCAGAAATGACATTTTCCACACAATAACCCTCGAAGATGCTCCACTGAAATGACAAGAGGAGCTGGAAGATGAGGAAGGGAAGCTGGGCTCCCTGAAGAGCAGAAGGAAAACTTCACGTGCTGACCACAGCCAGCCTCCTCCTCTCACAAGGGGCACTCGGCTTCAAAATGCAAGCTGGTGCCACGAGGAAAATGACTTCAGTCTGTGAGTCTGAACAAAACGATTTGATCGTGAGACATGGGCAAACTGAAGAGACAGCTCGGGAAGCTGTGCACCAGCCATGCAAATCAGAGGCTGCTGCCTCAAAACAGGACTTATTTTTATGGAATTCATCTAAAACCTGAGTGAAAGAAGCGAAAAAATAAGGAGAGGATGTTTGATAAAGCACTGAACGTAGGGAAAAAAGCAGGAAGAATTACTGGGGGCGGATTTCTTACAGAAGGTACGTTCACTGATTTCAGGTCCAGGCTGAAATACCTGAGCATGCCGCGTTAGCTGGCCTGGAACAATGCACCAGAGCTAACAATTTTGATTGAACTTGGAACTGTTTCCTTTAAGGGTCAAAACTCTTAAAAGCAGGCATTGCACTAACCAGCGAGAACCCCGCTGCAAGAAATCTGAGCAGAAGCAATCAGGGAAACAAGATTCTTTTTAACCCATTTTCTCTCTGAAACGATCCAAGCAGAAACCTTGAGGTCACTAAAGAGGGAGGTGAAGATGAGTGGGACCAGGTTTATTTTGCTGTCGTTCCTTTGTGATTATTCCCTACTGAGCTGCTCCAAGGTGTGGAACCAAAGCACCAGGTAGGAGCCCTGTAAGCGAGGCATTTAAACACGGCCCTAAGGCCTTTCTGGGGGACATGCCCCTATTTTAGGTGGGAGCTCCCACACAGCTCCTTCCCTCGCTCCTCCTCTTCACCTCTCCCTACCCCTCCACCCCCCACCTCTTGCATATTTGATGATAATCCAGCCTTCACGGGTAAACTGAGATCCTACCCCTCGCTCCCAGGCAGCTCCTGCGCCGCGCCACGACAGCTTGCAGAGGAAACAGGCAGCCCCAGAGATGAAGTCAGGCTCAAAATTCCTTCTCAGTGAGATTTTAATAATCCCTACAGCCCCTTGGGAAGAAGTGTGTTAAGACAAGGACAAAAGCTTTTCAAGGAGACAACCAGCAGCATCAGGACGGGAAACAAACTGATCTTACTTTTTAGGACCACTACAGGGGCAGCAAGCTGAATTTTGACCCACGGGAGCTCTGGCCTGAAGTCTGAATCTCAGTGATATCGGGACTTGGAGAAATTCTGAAGTGCTGAGTATTAAAGCAAGGGCCAAAATGTTGCATCTGAAACTGCAAAAAGCTGAGGAAAAGATATCAGTCAAAACTGCAACTTCTTTTTAGCCTGTAGTACAGAGACAAACCTGCAGTTTGCTGCCTAAATATATTTTTACATAATGCACTTATTTTGGTAGTAAAGCTACCAAAACACATTCCGAAAGCTCCACTTGTTCCACAGAAAGAACACGTGCAAACCAAGAGGTTGTTCTTAAAAAACAAAACAGAAAAACAACCCACCCCAGGACACACACATCAAGTCTGTAGGCAGCACAGCGCACCAAAGCCGTACGCTGTCATCTTCCTGAAATACCAGATGACGACGTCCCACTCCTCTACCTATACTCAAAACAAACCTACAGTTTCAGAAGGCAAAACTCCAGCACAAACAGAAGTTTCAGAACAAGAAGTCTCTAAAAAGTGCCACCACAAAAACCATTAGCACAATTTTGACGCTTCTAAGCCCACTGCACTACCAGGACGGTTTCATAAATTGCACATTAAAGTTGTAAACTATTGGTAACAGAAATTACTCACTCCCCGTGTCCCACAGTGACTGATTTCAACTTCAGAATGATTTATATTTGGACTTGCCTCGTCCAAACACAGCGATACCAGATCAGAGGAGGTGTAAGACTTCGCAAGGCTGTTTGTTTACTCGAGGAACGTAGCATATACGTTTGGGAGCAAGAAAAATAATTAGTGTATAGAAGTTCAATGTTTACTGTCATGCGCTGGTTACAGCCTTGCCAGCACTTGTCAGTATTTCTGTGCGCTGTGTCCAAGGTGATGAAAACACCTCCCAGCCAAGGAAAGTAGCTCTGGGCCTGCCTTGTACCAGGATGTTGAAAGCTAGCTAGAAGAAAAAAGGAATCGGAGAAATGTTTCTTTTTAGGTTGGGTTTTTGTTCCTTCTCATCTTGTCTACTGATAACACCGAGCATTAAAAGCAGAAAACAGCTGCTCTGAAGGTGTTTTTAATCCCTCAGTCAGGGTGATTTACCATCACACGCCAGGGGAAGAGGAGAACCAGCTTCGAGGCCTCTGCTGCTCTTAATTACTGAAAAACGACAGCACCAGCACTCCCAATTTCCAGGCGTAATCGCGGACATTTAGAAAGAAACCCAAAGATTTTGAGACTTGAAGAGACACGCCAAATAAAAATGCAATATCGACTTTTTAAAGCTAACTGTGCCACTTCCTAACCCCGTGCCCAGCACAGCAGTCCCCAGACCGCCCGTGTGTCTCACACCCGATTCTAACAGCTGCTGCCAGAGGCAGGGCACGAAGTAAGCCAGGGAGTAAGCCAGCACTGAACAGACGGCAGCATTTCAGCTTTTTCACTGCAATTCGAGATGTTTGCTGCTACCAAAACGAGGCATCCGCTGCGTTCGAGTCCAGAGCTCAGCATCTGCCCACAGCCCACCCGTGCCCGCTGCACAGAGGTATTTCCTCCGGCAGTTCTCCTGCTGGCACTTCCCTCTGCTCTGTCTGCTCTCCTCCACACCTCATGTTTTGTTTCTGACATCTTCACGCTCGCTGCTTTCCCACCCCAGCACTTGACCTCCTTTCTCTACCCGACCGCGTCCTTTTATGCAGAGGGTCAAGCAGAAATTGAAACGTGCATGCTCGTACACACACCAACACTTGTATCTTAAAAATGGATGGAAAATTAAACACCTCGATTTCATCCACCCAGTTAAAATGCCTTCTTTAAATCGAGATAAACCCCAAGTGAGCTAGGCACAGCCTCTGCCCCACAATATGGGAGGAAAAGAGCAGAGCCAGTGCAAGACTGGCGTGCAGACATCTGTGATGCCAGGTCTGTGATGCCAGGTCTGTAACTCTCGCAGATATTCCAGGCACTGCTCCCCAAGCAGGGGCTGCTCCACTCCGCACCCTGCAGCTTTGCTTTGTGCCCTCCCCAGCACCAACAGCTCGCTCAGACCAAACCACGAGCACATCTGCAACTTTTCACGCAGGTCATTCGAAGGCTTATAAATAAATCCATGAGCAGCACGGGGCAGCAGAGCTCGGAGACAGCGGGGTGAGGTTTGAGATGGTATTTGAAGGTAAGAGAACTGCCACGGAGATGTCACGAGAAAGGATAAATGGTGATAAAGGATAAATGGTGATAAACAAAGGAAAGGAAAAAAGAACAAAGCTTAAACCTGGAGATGGTGAAGAGCAGCAGAGTCGTTTCTCTGAGAGCCACGCGGTCACTAAAATGCCATCCAAAAAGCACACCAAGTGTCAGGAGGATGAAGAGGATGTAGAAACAGGAAAGCAAGCTGTGCCCTGAGCAGTGCTCGGTGTATTTCTGACACGAGAAGCCCCTGCCCTCCAGGAACAGCGGCAGCTCACCAGGAAAGCCTGGCAGAAACAGCCCCAGGTAATCACAGAGGCAAACTGCAGGCTGGGCAGCTTCTGAGGACATCAGATAATGCTCACACTACGCGAAGAAATCAAGATGTGAAAAACTAAAGATACCAGACAAATATTGCACCCGGTGACGCAGTTCACTCCGAATATGCGCAAAATCCATGAGGAGAGAGAAGGAGAGGAGAAGATGCTGCTCAGCTGCTTGTTTTGGGCTTCAGCATGCGGTGGGACACGGGTGGGGATGGGGTTTCGAGGTTGCTTGGAGCTGTACGAGGCATGGAAAAGGTGCTGAGGGCAACTGTGGGGCAGTTCTGCTTTGGCTGGAGGGCTCAAAGGGCCAGGGGCTGAGCCCGGCTCCCCCAGCATGCGGTGCCCAAGGGGCAAACGACCAAAGGTGAGGGGAGCACAAGGACGAGGTCGGGCATGCAGCAAGCAGCCCGGGGCTGTTCTGCTGGAGGCAGAGTTCCCCCAGGTGCTGCCAAATACAAGGGCACTCTTCCTTCTACTCATCTGTGCCTCGGATCTACAGCTCCCTCCACCTCGTGCCGCTGCCTGAGGAGTTATTCTGCTCCCTTGTGCCAACTGCAAAACCCAGCGATGGGATTTCGGCTGAACGGTGCAACAGCGAGGAGAAAAAGGCATGAGAAAGAGGATGTAAGTAGAGGGACCAGTCCCTTTGGTTCCTAATGTTATTTAGGATCACAAATACTGATGCAGCAACAAAAATCAGTCTGCTCACAAATAAGGGACCAAAAGCAACCTACGGAGATACCCAACCACTACCAGGGATATGAAAGGCCTGGAGGAATTAGCCCATTATTTAACAAGGGCTTGGTGGCTAGCACTTCACGGGGACTCGGTGTTCTTTCCACACCTCCTCCATCCTCTTCTCCACTGTGAGCATGCTGGTATCTGCCCTGCAGAACTGTCCAGGTGTGTGTATTTCACAGATAATTTCTATTTAAGCATCGCCATCACTGCCCTGGTTCGGCACTCTCCCAGGCAGAATGGCACTGAGGCACTTCTGTTTGCAAAAGTCCAGGTTTCAGAGCACAAATAATGATATTTATTAGAAGCTCAGTGACCTAACAGCCCTCAAAACCAAATATCCCTAATATTTTAAAGCATCGTAACATGGGAAGAGATATCGCTGTTGAAATTACAACGCATTGAATAATAGTGCCCTGAAATGGAATACTAAGGTGTTAAATAATTCTAACCCAAGGCGGCCTGACCCTGCGATGGAAAATGTTTGGTGAAGTGCACTTGGCAGGGAGGGAAGCGGGGCAGCCCCTGCAGGTACCCAAGCACGGATGGACACCCTGACCATGCTGCCTTGCACGAGAGCAGGGGCACCAGGCTCAGCTCCCCGGGGTTTCACAGCAGTGTGAAGCGCCGGAGCACCGTAAACTCCAGAAACGTCCTCAGCGAGGTCTTTTGTAGTTCTGAACGCAGGGCTTGCTAAGAATAAACCCTTTAGTCATGCTCTAGAAATCCGATGAGTGCTCCAGAGCAATGGTGGGATTGTTTTAGAACATGCAAGCAGCGCACAGAGCCCCGGTTACACGTGTAGCGCCCGCAGCCGGGGCAGCGTTAATTGCTTAATGGTTTCTGGGTGTGCTGAGGGAGAGAATCAACACAACAAGGCCTGGGAGATGCTCCTGAATTTGATTTAGAGAAATCCAACAAACAAAGCAATTGACTACACAGCTCTTTGTTTACAAAATGAGATTTTTAATTTGCCACTGGATTTGTAAAAGCATGCACAAATGCTAATGTGTGTTGGGAAAACAGTATTTTAGGGCAAATAAATCCCCGTATACACGTCATTACGCATCCTTTTCAAAAAGGCCTAATACTTCTAAGGAGTCACCTGTTTCATCCTGAACACTTGCTCTAAATAACTGGAATAAAACTTTATTCCAGGTAGCAATTGAAGATGTCTGGCATTAGTAAATTTTCAATCCCAAAAAACTTTTACACAGTGCACGTCTGGTATATTAAAACTGATAATTTATAGGTTGGTGGGAGCTACATGCTCAGCTGTTACCACTCAGACTCATGCTTCATTGCTCAGGGTCCCCCAAAATCCCAGCCTAAAATTAACAGATCGGACATCAAAAGATTGGTATCACCTTGGGAAGTCATTTCAGCTCTGGCCAGCTTCATCTGGAAGCCAGCTGACAATCAGCAAGAACAAGATTTGGCACCACATCTGTACGAGGCAGCAGGGTTACAAAGCTGCAATGCCAACTTCAGACACACGTGTCACAATTTGACATCTTTCTCCTCAAAGCCCATCGGGCTTTGAAAAAAAAACATACCCAAACACTCGAAAGCAAAAGCAAACCCCACGACCAAAACCAAACCACCCCAAACAACAAAAACCTGCGTGGAAAGGGAGAGAGCAAACCCTCAAGCATCGCCTTCTCCTCCAGCATCCCCCGGGCAGGGAATCTCCCCCAGGAGGGATCTCTGTCCCATGGGCTGCGGGGGGAGCAGGGAAGACCCTTGCAGAGCAGCAGCGATGCTGGTGCCCACCAGCACCAACCTGCCGAGGGTTTGGTGTGAACCCAGTGCTGGCAGGGAGCTCGAAACGTGCACAGTACTGCTGCAGCAGCATCCTGCAGGCTGCTGGAGGTATTTGACAGGCATCCTGACCCTTTAATTCCTCACGTCAGCTCCCAGGTTAAACAACTTCCCAAAGCTCAGCCCATAAACGTGTTTTACTCACTACAAACTGCACTTCTAGGAATTATAACGCAAGCAAGCAAAAAATCATTGTGTTTTTTTCTGAATCATTTACTTTGACAGCACTTTTATAACGACTTCCATTATATTCACTTCCTACTTAGGTTTCCAGAACAGCAACAGATGAACATAAAATACTTCAGAGTAAGGACGTGCTTGTAAATCTACCAGCTGGAAAAGAGTGAATACATGAAACTACTTGAAAAGATTCAACTTAACTAGATTCTAAGGTACCAATGCTAGCAATGTGATGATTTAAATGTAAAAGAACTAAAAAGGTAAACCAAAAAATCTGTTTTAATTATGTCCTTCTGTTTAACTTTATTTATTTATTTTTTCTCCATAAGAAGAGCCCCACTGGTGGGCATGATTTGGCACTCTTTAGCATCTTAAGGATCTCTACCTGCCTACGCAGAGCATCGTTCAAAAGACAGATTCTCACATTAGTTCTTTAATACGTTAAAAAAAAGGTATTTCAACAGTTTATTTTTTCCATTTGTCAAGTCAGCTGTGTAGAATTAAATGCAAGTGCAAGAGTTTAGAAGTGTTTTGATAAGAAGCGACCTTAAAACTAGATGAATGCAAAAAGAGCCGAGCTCCTCAAAGCAGGTTGTGGACTTAAAGCTCAAGCGGCAAGGAAATATTCCTGGTGTTGGTGAACTGTACTGACCCGTTATCCAGCCCCACTTCTTTCTCTATTTTAGGGCTAAGATTCCTCATACCTTAACACACAAAGGAAAACAAAATCTTTCCTCTTTTTCTGTTCCCAGTTTCTCAAGAAGTGTTCATTTCAAAAAAAAAAAAAAAAAAAGGCCAAACAAAACAAATTTTCAGAAATGGGAAATAAAACGTTATCTCTGCCCCTGCAGCATCGGTTACTGTGATGAAAGAGCAGTTCAGAAGTTCAGCTAACTCTGATTCCAGGTATTTAACTAAAAAGCTTCCGGAGCTTTTAACGGGACTTTAAAATTTTCATCACAAAAGCATGCTGCTTGGCAGGATTGTATCTAAACAGGCTGACGTGCAGATTTTTCAAACCTACACAGAATTACCTTGCAAGAATTGAATACTGTAATAAGTTTGTAAGCTCAGAAACTAACAGGTTGGGGCTTTATGCACACAGGGAGCTCCGTGCAAGTTTTCGGCAAGCCTGCAAATAACGGGAGCGCTCTCATCTCATTACCAAAGTGAAAGTGCAAGACGTAAACAAAACAATAACTCATGCATTTGCTAAAATAGCCCGGTTTAAAAAATCCCCAGCGCCGGTATCAGGGCATTCCATCTTCTAAACAGGATTTTCAAACTGGCTTTCTCCCCGAAACTGGAACAATGACACGATTTTGTTTTGACTCACTGATACTGCCCGTCCATAGGCGAAATGCACGTTACGGTACGATTGCTTCACGCCAAAGGGTGGGTACTGCAGACAAGGAAACTTTCCCAGGAGGAAAAAGATTATCTATAAGCAATTATCAATTTTTACAAGCAGTTACTGGTATCAAAAAATCATTTTCCCTGCTAGGAAAGTAAGACCCTGCCCTATTTCTTTTGCTCCAAATGAAATGTACAGAGAGAGAATCAGCCAGAGTGATGTTAATCCAGTGACTTTAACGTTTTTTGGTGTTGTATAGTAAAAATAAACGGTAAGGATGTGAAATCCTTTGGGCCAAGCTGATGGAGCCGGTGAGTGCCGGGGGCAGGCTTGGTGCTTCGTGTGGCAAAATCCCACCTCAGGACCCTTCAGGCAGGTGCCGAGCGGTTTTTTAGGCCAGCCAGCGGACTACTGGGCTGCATTTTAACACCCCTGACCCTTCAGCAAATCCTGCTCCTTATTTTTGAGGGGAGCAGGCACCTCCCCAAGCCTTACCCGGCCCCTCAGCGATGGGCAGGGGCTGCCCAGCTCCACAAATTGCCTCATGAAGGGGAAAACCCCCCCGGGGGGGAGCTTCCCAGAGCGGGTACCCCCCTCAGGGGGCATTTTTTCCTCACAAAACCGGGGGCTGCCCCCAGGAGCCTCCCCCTCACCCCCTTCAGGGGGGACACCGGCACCAAGCGGCTGAGGGCTGGGGGAGGTGTGTGGGGGGGGACTCGGGGCAGGTGTCGCCGGTGGCGGCTTGGGACTGACCTTGCGCAGGGCGGGCACGAAGAGCCCCCGCCATTTCGGGCCGTTCTCCTCGCTGAAGAAGTCGTAGGGCTGCGGCGGCGGCTGCATGGCGCCCGCCGGCGGCTCCTCCGCATCGGGCCCGCCCGTCCCCACCGAGGAGGAGGAGGAGGAGGAGGAGGAAGAAGAAGAAGAAGAAAAGAAGAAGAAAGGCGCCGCTCCTCAGCTCCGGGCCGCCGGCGGCTGGCCGCTCACCCCCCCCGCCCCGGCGGCCATCACATCCGGCACGGGAGGGGCCGGGCCCGAAGCCGCTCGCCGGGCGCTGACGGGGCGGCGGCTGAGGCGCCCTGAGCCCCGCTCGCTGCGGGCCCGCTGCTGCCGCCGCCCTCCCCGCGCATGCGCCAACGCCGCCATTTTGTGCCCCCCCCCTCCCGCCTCCTTCCCCGTCAGTAGCGGGCAGCCCCCAGGGGGCGGCCGGGCTGAGGGGGGAGAAGGGCGCCGCCATCCCGAAATCGCCTCGGGAATCAGGCGGCGCGGCTCTGTGCCGCCCTCGGGGGTTTTCTTCGTCCTCCAGGGTGTCCCCTCCGCTGGCTGAAGGCAGCGTAGTTGGAGTTTTGTGTGCCCCTCACGCCCTGTGCACCCCTCATGGCTTAGGTACCCTCACACCTTACGTATCCCTCCCCCCCCCCCCCCCCGCCCTTTTAGGGTTTATCTACAAAGTTATTCCAAAAGGGATTCATTAAATCAGAATTAAAAGTGCCTTTCTGCCTTGTTAGGGTAGGTTTCCCGGAGGACTTAGGTGCCTGCTGAGGTACTGACAGCTCCCTTTGCTCTGTGGGATCCCAGCCTTCCCCCTGCATCAGGACAGCCTGGGAAGTTTTCAACAAAATGGTTATTTCTGTGGGAAAATGCTGGTTCGTCAACTCTAATATGAGCAAAAAGCAATTACAAATGTGGCTGGCAGCCCCCCCCAGTCTGGCAGCAGGCACCCCAGCACCACGCCTCCCTGCTCCGTGTCCCCTTCTCCGAGCCCCCAGGCCCCATTTTTTAGGATGGGGTGGTCCTGTTCTGGAAACACAAAGTGCCAAAAAGGAGCTCGTTTTCCCCAAAGCAGCCACTTAGTAAGCCATGGCACGGACACTCAAGCACTTCTTTACAACACCTTAAAAAAAAAAACAATCATCATACCACACTCTTCCAACATTTAGGACTGACCCTATGGAGGAACAATTTTAGGGGAAAAAATGGATGTTTATCACAAGCTGTCTTAATGCATTTATTCGGAATTTCAAGAATTACCATTCCACATGTCATTACAGGTCCAGGTCAGGCTTAGGACCAGTTCTGCCCACCGCACACATACCTACACGAGAAAAAGCTGTGAAGTGGTACAAGCACAGATAAGATAAAGGTACTTTAGGAAGACAGGTTCTGCACCCTACCCTCTAAATAAATAAAATAATTCCTATTATGTGGGGATATAGCCATCTAAATCTGATGAGAGTTAGCACATACCAGTGAAACTTTTCTGTAAGTCAGGAGAAATACACAGACCTTACAGCAATTTTAAAAATATGCTATTTTAATCGCAATAGTGAAAGGCAAGGTGATTAAGCCATCCCAGTGAGTTGGACCCTTTTAAAAAAAAATAAAAAAAATACATTCATACATTTTCACACTTCATGGGCAACACACAATGTATGTATTAAACCCAATTATCATAAATCACTGAAGTTATTCCTTTAAAAAAAGGTTTATAGCTTTATCTCTACAAATATAAATATTTTGCAGAATGCTACAGAATTTGAAAGCTTCAGTTAAGCTCTACCCCAAAATAATCATCTCCTGAGATAAAATGCACAGCAGGCTGTGCAGTTAAATGTGCTGACTTAAGATTCACCACAGTATATGACTGCTTTACATTTTAATGTTCTTTATTCTGTCAATACATGTTAGGGCCACACCTCGTGTGGGAGGAAGTTGCTTTTGCAATCTTTTTGTAGTATTTACTGTTGATAGGCAACACTTCTGGAGGGGAGTGAAGATACAATTGGTTCATTGTGAAGATATAACTTGTACACTGTATTTTAGCATTTGGAACATCTGAATCTTTGTCTGGTGTTATTGAGGCTAAAAATAAAGACCAAAGCTTTTCTTTGAAGGATTAATTATTTGCATTTCCAGGTTGCCCTTATATGGGAGTCACTTTTCCAGTAAAGTAGATGTCACCAGAGGAAAAAAGAACAACACAACAAAACCCAAACAGATAGGTTAAGCCCTGGCTCTCAAAAGCAGCTCAGCTCTGTACAGTAAAAACATCAGCTAGCACACCTGACCTTCTACGATAACACAATCCCTCATGCATGTCAGAGAGCTACAGAAAGCAAATGAAAAAAAAAAAAAAAGCATGGCAAATCGCCTGGTAGCAAACTACCCACAATTATCTGTATTACCCAACATCCTGTGAACATCTGCTTTAAAAGTACTCTGAAGTACTTTGTCCCTCGGGCCACATAATTCTTTTTTGTAGCAATTATGCAGAACACACCAAGATACTGTTAGCTTAGAACTTGTTTAACATCTCTTTATATTTCTCCAGTCTCCACACAGATTCTCTTCTAGGTGCACTTTTGATAAAGCTTCAAGTACCAGTAAGAGCTCACAAGAGTAACCAGTACTTTCTGAGCTCCCCCCTTGCCAGGCATGAGGGAAATGGGAAGCTTTCCTGACTCACTGCTCTTTGGGCTCCAAGGGAAGCAGTATGCAACATGAGTCAATTAAGACAGGTTTCTGTAGCTTCCCTCCCTTCACATTTGCTTTTACAAAGACCATTTCCACTAGATTGCTCAATATGCTGTACAAAGATAAGCTCCTTTTGCCCTACCAGTATTCAAAGGGTAAAAGCAAACAAAAAATAATACCAACCCAAACCGCCGAAGTAGTTCCTGATCTGTGATGACTTCCCAGGTTTAAGGTACATGAAAAATGACTGTTTATATACACATTTTAATTTCTGCTCTATAGGAAAAAAAAAACAGAGACAGATCAGATAGACTGTGTATCTGAATTGCATATCTAAATTACCAAATCCAAGTCAATCTCGTTAGGCTTATTTTTCTCTGAAATACTTTATGTAAAAGGCTCTGAATATTGTTTTCAGTCTCTGATAAAGCTTTTAATTCCATATCTACAGAATCCTTAAGCAGGGCTTATCCTTCTACCTCCATTATTTTAATACAAGTTAGGGGACCAATTTAAAGAGGCGGAGAGAAAGCACACACAGAACCACCCCATGCCTGGGTGTTTTTTTTTGTTTTGTTTTGTTTTTTTTCCCCCCAGAAGTGGGCAACCCAACCATGGAGACTCTTCCTGCTCCACCTACTGCTCCCTGCGGTCCTGGGAGAACCTTGCCCGGAGCCTGGCACCAGCCCCTCCGCAGGCTGCTCCTGCTGAGGTGGACAAGCCTTTACTGTGAACCTGTCAACGGTGCGTTTGCTTGGCTCTTGCAGATGCCAGCACCATACCAGGCCTTGCCAGGAACCGTAAATCCTTCGCTCAGGGAATTGACAAGCTGTGGGCTGGCGAACACTTCAAGTGCTGGTTTTGCACTGCACAGCTCTACCGGTTGATCTTGCAAGCAACACATTGCCTGTTTCATCTTTGTCATTAAAGGCTGCAGGGTTCATTCAATGCAGACAACCTGCTACACATACGAGAAGGGGAAAACAGCACTGCACCTGTCAATATTCACAATTCAAATCTTCGCTTCACTTCATCTGCAATCATTTTTGCAATGGCAAGGGAGGAGGTAGCAGCAGGGGAAGGGGCATTTCGGACGTGAAGAATTCTGCTTCCGATATCTCCCGTGCCACCATCAAATACAAAGTCATCTACCAAATTTCCATCGCTGTCCAACGCTTGAGCTCTCACTCCAGAGGGACCCCTGCAAATCAGAGGAGCTCACTGTTAGAAAGAGAATGTTATAACAATCCAGTCAGCTTAACTGAAATATGGTAATATTAGTCATTTCTTTAAGAAAATGTGAAGGACCCAGGAATTAGTAACATTTCCAACACGTTTCAAAACCAAACCATAGAAACCATATAATTTCGAACTGAATCCCTTTCTGCTATACTAGAGAACCATCCAACAGAAACGAAGGAAAAGACAAGACATTGGTCCGCTCTATTCTAGATCAAAAAGGATTCTTATCTGAAGTTAGATGGATTTTAAAGTTACAGACTTTACCCAAGCTTTGACACACTCTCTCAGAATGTCAACACAATGTTTAGCAAATACCAGCAATGATTATATAAACAGCACCTGCATTTTTTCCAATGT
This sequence comes from Netta rufina, assembly GCF_964035555.1. Lineage (NCBI taxonomy): Eukaryota > Metazoa > Chordata > Aves > Anseriformes > Anatidae > Netta > Netta rufina. Next base: position 62,702,395 of record NC_140128.1, on the reverse strand, counting down.
TTACTTCTGTCCAGAAAGGCAGAAGTATTGACAAGCTGTCTTGGGGCTTTTGGTGCTTGCATACGTTGCCTCATTTCTAGCACCAGGCTTTTTCCCATGAAAAGTAACGTGTGACATCATGAAAACATTTTATGGCTGTGAAGTTTGCACAACACATAACCATGCGTTTCCACATGACAGCCAAGATGACTATTTCAAGGCCAACATCTTTATCACATGTGAAAACCAAGGAGCACCCAATAATTTATCAGATTAAAAAGTAACAATGACTTCCCAGTGGTATTTCTATGGTATCCTGTGCCTCACAATCTTTAAGGAATTTACTACCATAGCACTCTTTCCAATGTAAATTTGAAAAGTGCTGTAATTCCCATTTTACAGGGACACAAAGGGGAAAAAACAAAAACAAAAACAAAAAAAAACGAACAGAACACCTCAGGTGCATAGACAAATTTCCTGCTGTAAAAGGAGAAAGGGCTCTCAGACACTGAACACTGATAAGTACATCTATACTACGTCATTCCATACTACCACATTATAAATTACATCTTTATGATTATTCATATTATTATTATGCTAAATTTCTTCAGGTAAACGTATTCTCAACGTTTGTCCAAAGTCACAAGGCAGAGCAGGGAGCTGAATCTGATCATCCAAATCTTAAGGCAGTATCAACTCCCAAACACTGTGCCCATGTGAAGACGACACAGCAGGGTAGCAGTGGCTCACGAGTTAACTGTGCTCCTTCAAAATCCTTGCAGGGCACAATTACCTGCAGTCCTGAACCTGATGCAGCACCTGCCTGTCTGTCAGTAAGCAGGCTTTCTTCACAAGCATACGTGCTGAGGTTTTCCCAACGCTGATTTTAGAAAAGATGATTAGGATTACTGTAAAGGGCACTAGCACTCATGTAGAGAATTAAGAACCACAAAGGACATGCAAACATTTGTGACTCCTTTGTCTTACTCCAGAGGTGAAAGCACTGCAGTAAACATGGCACCATATTCTCCTTAAAGATAATTTGTTGGCAGATAGGGAAAAATCTGAAATAATAGCTCATTGTAGACTAATTCTGTGGAGTTTTCCATCTCAGAGTCTCTGTGACCCTCTGGTGGCAAAACCGAAGATACTACACTTTATTGATTATGAGTCAGTCTAAGAAATTTGCTTCCGTTCAACAGCCACTGGGGCTTGCTTGTCCAGTCCTGCCATTCTCTAACACCCTACTGGGTGTTTCCACCTCAGCGGGTTACTAGAGAAAAAACCAAAATGCATTGTTCCTTTGGAATTAGAGAACCAAGAACCAAGAGTATCATTTTACTAGAAAATAACCCCCAAAGTGGAGATTTCTGCTGTTCTGTAACAAACACAAGAAGGACATTCATACTGGGTCAGATCACAGGCTCACCTACCCCAGCAGCTTGCCTCCTGCCAGCCACGTGCCAATACCTGCACAGAACAAGCCCAGAAGACTTCTTCCAACTGCTCTCAAGTCACCACCAGCTTGCAGCACAGAGACTTCACCTCTCCAGTCCTGAACAGCAAGTTTCTCCTTTTTCACCTCTCCCACAAGCTCCAGATTTGCAAGTCCACCCTCCACAAACAAAGTTCTGGAGATCATTCCAGTCTCCTGTCCTGTCTAGTTTTAAGTCTCTGAAGTAACAGGATAAGTGTTACAACATTTAAGAAGTTATGCTTTATAAGCTACTTGTTCTTGCTATAAGGAAACGCTTCCTGATAGGTTATAAAATTCCTCCTTCTCCATTTCACATCATTCCTGAAGGTTATGAGCTCTTACATTTTCGGAAGGCAGAAAAATCAACTTTTTTCCAGCCTTATGAAGATTCCCGAGGAAAAAACAAACAATGAAATCAGGCTGGGGAGTCAAAGGCTACTCAGGCTTTTGGGGGAGCGCAGGGCAGCGTAACGAACTTGAGAAGCAGAGTGGGAGATGTCTCAGAGTCATTACAGTAAAATGAGGGCAGGTAGCCAGGCAGAGGATTTTCTGTATCTTTCCTCCTTGTGAAGTCACTCTCCTCCCCAAACACGCAAACAAGCCCTCTCTTTTCAAAAGGAAACCTTTTGTTTTGAAACAGCAAGCCTTGTCAAACATGAATTTCATGCCAACGGTATTCTGCCTGAACTAAGTAACTCCTTTTTTTCCCCCTCTTATTTTGCATTTTCTCCCTGCAAATATTTAGACAATGAAACCCACCTCCACGTACTTTAAATGCCTCAGCTTTCTTCACAAATCTTTTCAGTTCCCTGTCATTTCAACACTCCTTTGAATTAGTCTCTCTCCACACCTTAAGAAGCTGAATACAATTTATTGACATGATCAAACCAAGGCATTATTCACTCCTATCTGATGACACAGTGCTCTCAAGCACACAGAAAAACATCACTGTCCTCCTCCATGTAAAAAACAGAGGTGCAAGCACTTCTTGCAATTTCTGCCAGCTCTAGCTCTTTCCTAGCACTACAGCTTTCCACTTTTCATTAAATATCTATGCCTTAAGCCATATGTTCCCTTCCTGAGGGGAATCAGCAGCCTTCTCTTCTCCTAAATACAGGAAATTTAGCCGGGGTACCTATTATGCTACATCCCTCCCTCTAGTAGTATGAGTAACAACTCTCAGGCTTCCCCATTCACTAGCCATTCGCTAATGAATTTCATTAATTTTGCTTCACAAAGGAAGCAAACACTATGTTCAAGCTACTTGATGTGTCATTTGGAAGATATTTCTCTTTTTTAGCATGTCACATCTGTGAATTTCAGCCTAGGGAGAGTAAAAGTAACAAAGCTATTCATCAAACCTGCCTATACTTAAGTTTACATGATATAAAACACCTTCCTGGAGAAAGCATCCAAATACTTTAATGCTTTGGTAGTGCATTTTGGTGGAAGAAAGGAGTAAGCTACGCTACATTTGCTACAACCAAAAATAAGAGATTAAACAAGCCGTTGGGTGTTACTAACAAGAAAAGTTTTCTTTACCTGAGTACATCATTGACGGTGACCTCTGGTATGAACTTCTGAAGTTCCTTCACCTGTGCACTAAGGAAACACGCTCGGTACATTTCATTCAGTCCATACGACAGGTTTCTCAGTACAAGCTTCCATAACCCACTGTAGAAAAAAAATAACTGCAGTAAGAACAAATCTTCCATGATATATGCAGCCATGTCAAAATAATGTTGTCTTTAGAAGGTAGCAAAGGCAATTGCAGAGCAAAATTTCCAATTCCCTACGTCAATAATCCAATCCTTGCTTTCTTCTTGGGAAATACATGCTGGTTCTTCCCTGTTTTCATCAAACCTTGGAAACAGAGCTGTATCGTTCACTTCCATTCTTTCTGTGGAACATCACTCTGAACTCCAGTCCTTCCTATGTCCATGCTTTTTGACTGATTCAATCAAATCGATGCAAGAAGCTGAAAACCCACATGCGTGAGGCTTTTTTCTAGTTGTTCTGAAGAGATCATCTACTCCTAAAAACCTCAGCTTTCTGGTAGTGAATCTTGTTATGTCTTTGCAAGCCTTGCTTGCTTGGTTTTCCAGTATAAAAAGTCTATAGATAACAATCAAGATGTTTTCAACACTTTCCTTTAATAAACTGCATTAAGCTGAGCTCCTTGCCAGGAAGCTATTTTGCAGTTCCCTGACCTGTTCTGCAGCCTCTCTTTGGACCCTACCCAATATTTTCACATCCTTTTTTCCAGCTTAATTTCTAAAATTGAGCACTCGGTACCTGTCAGCCCCTCATAGAGAAGCAAGATTTCTCTTAATTTCTACAGATACTCTGTTGATTTACGCTTGCATTTTTAGCAATGATTCCTAGCTGCTCTAACATGCTTTGTAAGACAGCTTCCCAGTCTTTGTGGCTCTCAATGTATCTCCTTGCACTCTGATGTTTTTGAATTCTAAACTCATATCGATGACCTGATACAGTTTAACATGACAATCTAGACCACTGTGCATTCTCTCGTCCAAGCAACCTCTGCAGAGATTTTAATCCCACTGTCTATGTTGGTTAAAATACATGCATTGCACTCCATTGAACCAGGACCATTCCCAAAGCAACCCCATTAGTGGCAACACAGCTCACCAGTACCTCCTGATGAGCAGTCACATCCTCAGACCAGCTAAGAAATGCCTTGGTAGTTTACAAAAACTGAAATACTAGATTACACAAAGTTGAATCTCTTTGGGAAGTCCACCCGTATCAGCACAACACCAAAAACTTGGCAGGGTTTTTGACAAAAACGAGTTTCCATTGGATCATAGGCTGACATTTAAATTACTGTATTGAGCAAGCAAAAAGACAAGACATTATTACCTGTACAGCACAGCATCAAAGAAGTCTGTAGTACTGAAGTCAAACAATTTGTAGCCCTCTCGCTTAAAGGCTAAGACTGCATTAGGACCAAGCCAAACGCTGCCATCCATTCTTGGTGTGAAATGAAATCCCAGGAACGGGAACCGAGGATTAGGAACCTAAAGCAGGATACAAGTTATTACAGCTAACCTCAGCGGCTACAAACCAGATCAATCAAATAGCTATCCAACCACCGAGGCCAAACTACTCCGAGGAACATGGGAATCTGTGAGAAGGAAAGCACAGTACTTACAGGTTATTGTGTGAGAGTGAATAAAACAAACCCAAACACAATAAAGGAGCCGTCCTCCCAATAAATGGAAATAATTCATTTTAAATAAATAAAAAAAATGAAAAAAGTAATTCAGTTTGCCATTTTATTTCCATTCACCACAAGAACATTCAAGACAAATAACCACGCAGTTGGCTCCTGAGCTCATTTCTGTGTTTGTTAATTGTACAGTTACAGCACGTAACTAATTGAAAATGCTGAAGTACAGAGCAGGGCCAAGAAATACTGCATCCCAGATAAAGCTAAACAATCAACGTATGAAGAAGTATACGTGATTTCTCAGGCTATAAGTCAACCCACAACAAAACCAAGAACACACAAATGCTATTCACCAATAGTAATTACATTACAATAAAGTAGGTTATAAAATATAAGGAAAACCTCACCTTTCCTGTACAACTCAAATGGTTAGCAAGCCTGATTAATAGGAATAAGTATCTGCAGTTTCTTTTATTGTTTGTGAATGGAACACAGTGTAACTGTGTGTGAAGGCTGACAGAAACAAGCTGTCTATACACAGAAAAAAGTATAAAATAAGCACACCTCTCCATGTGCTGGGGTTTCAAGATCTTTAGCTGTAGGGGCCTACAGAGTGACTATCTTACAGGCTGAAAATAAGCAATCGATTGGTATATCAAAACATAGGTTATGTTATCAAAAATGTATCAAAAAGTTGAAGTAATGTCATAGTCATAAACTATAAGTTTCTTTCCTGTATTCAGAGCACTGCTTTTCCTGTTAGAAATAGGCTTCAGAATTTTTCTAAGCTTAGTGCAACCACTCCACAAACTAAATCCATTTCTGGTAACATATAACTAAGTGAATAAAGCAGTGTTCTAGTCTTATTGCCATGTTTGGCCATAACAAATTTTCAAAGGGTACAAACTATTCTCCCATAGCCACGGCACAAGGCTGGAAGCCATTTCCAGCCAGTTCCTCCCTCCATCCCAATGCAGGATCCTGCATCATTGCCAGGTGACAGGAGGCCAGACAACATCCGATACCTGAAGATCCATGGGGTGACCTGTGCCAGCTTTTAGCAGGCAAACCTAAGCACATATTAAAAAGGCACTATCTAAATATACTGCCTGAACTGATTAAATGCTACCCTAGGAATCCTCTCTTCCTGACTGATAATGTCACCTTCTCTTTGGAATTGTCCCTCTTTGTCACACCAGTTTTCTTACTAGACTGTAGAAAGCTTGTCCTTTTCCTACCACTTCTATTTTTTTGTCATACAAAGCAAAGTTAATTCAAAGATGAAACTAATAGACAATATATCTCAGTCTGAGCCTTCAGCATTAGCAGACTAAATTAAACCCTGCATCTAATTAACTGATAATTTACTGTTATATCTCATTGACTTCTGAATCCTGCCAACGGGTTTATTTTATAATACATGGAAAAAATCCAGGCTTTTGTGGGTATATGGCTATCATGTTAAATGTTTGATTCTTTCCCTAAAATAATACCAACCCATTCCTTTAGAAATGAATGAATAGAAAACCACACTGGCAATAATTTTCCCTGATGGTTCTTTTACCTGTTCCTTAAAAAACAAGCTGTCCTGTCAGAAAGCAACTGAACCTATGCTGAGATGTTGTGCATCACTATCTTCAGTCTAACAACAGTGTGATATTGCCCTTATTTTTGTCGTTTTAGCAATTCCTAGGACACACTGTGGAACATGCACAAGAGAGTACCTACCGGGTAAATGTTTCCTTTAACCATATAGCACTTCTCTGGTTTTAGCACCAAATAATCTCCACGGAAGGGTACAATACGAGGCTCAGGGCTGCAGCCGCTGATTTCAGACAGGCGGTCTGAGTAGAGTCCTGCACAGGTCACAATGTGCCGACAGTAGATTTCCTCACCCTGGATGGGGGAAAAAAGGCAAAGCCAAAACCAAACAATTAAAAATTGAACATATCTACTAAAAGATCACCTCAAATTCTTGGAAAAAATGAGTAAAAACCAGAAATAAAGACAACCACATTTTCAAAACATTTAATTGTTTCATTTCAGTTCCTATTTCAGATAACGTTCTCCTTTATTCCCTGGAAGAGAACTATCATAAAAGGGCAATTAATTGGATAGGTAAGGCTGGAAGAATCCTTAAAGAATAGAAGGGGGGAAGAAAAAAAAATCAGGAAGTGTCATCAACTCTCAAACTACCTTCAAGTTCCTTACACAGGCTTATTGCACAGGGCTAAGGCCCACCATGAGAGTTAAACACTGCTCCTCCAGCTAACCAACTACCTCCCTTTGGCACTCCCTCATTGCTGTCTGCATCCTACAAAGCACTGATGCCACACTAGTGCAGCTCCCTGGCCACATTTTCCTTGCCAGAGGGCACATTATAGGTGAGGTACCTAAACAACCACAAGACACTTGGTTAAATGAGGCCATTAACAGATTTCACCCCCGCACTGGGAGTGGTCATGCTGAACAGTAGCTTATCCAGACACATAAATTCATAGCACTGGAGAGCTGTTAAATAGCTCAACACCTTATTATCTGAATAAATTTTAGAAATCATAATCCACATCTTCAAATACTATGTGGTTGTTTTTTTTTTTTTTTTTTTTTTAATTTCCCCATTTAAAAACATTTTTATAAGGTACTCACTTTTTGATGAGGGAATCTAACAGATTTGGAAGCTACTTTTTAATTAAAGCAGGGAAATGGATCAAAAAAAGCAGCAGCTCTAACTTGAAACGCTATTTGGAATATGGTAGGGAAGGTGTTCTTTGTTCATGTCATTTTTTTTGTCTTTGTTTTCCCTTTCTCTCTCTCCCCCCAAGAAAAGAGCACAGATATTTTCTCCTGAAGGTGAAAAGGTTACAAGTACATTTGTTGTGCAGCATTAACAAACCTGCTTTAACAACCCCAGTATGTGTACCTGTTTCACTACATTACCTCGTGGCTTTCTGATAATAAAACGATTACAAATGCCTCCTTATCATTTTTATAGATGTCGAAGATCAAGAACAAACATGAAAATTCATGTTTCTCTCTGAATCAATACGTAATAAAAGGAGTCCATGGAAACAACAAGCGTAAGAATGTGCAAATAAGGAAGATAAGGAGCACATACCATCAAAGATGTCAAGCAGCAGAAAGTTATACTTTCATTATTATTCTCAGCACACAGTAAAATCTGAACATACTCATATGCTTTGTTAACAATTGACTGAAGTTGTTCTATAACAGCAGTCCTGGATGACAGCGAACATGTTATAGAAAAGCACCTTTAAAGCTTTCCAGAGGCTGACTAATGCACTAGGACTTGACACCAATTCTTAAGAAAAGGAAGAATAGCTTCCTATTAAGCAACGAAATCTTGAGTTTAGTTCTTACCTTGGAGTTCCTAACGATGACTGGGTATTTCAGTCCTGTAAGAGAATTAGACAAGAGAAGAAATTAAGAATTAAGGAATTAAGAGGACACATAACAGAAAACTGACAGAATGAGCTACTTGACACAACAAAGGGTTCAGGGTAACCGACATCATTGGACATGACTGTATTTATAAATTAATAGATTAGCATATCTATTAGCATAGATTCTGGAAGGATTAAAAAAAAAAAAAAAAAAAAAAAAAGATGTGTACCACCACAGATCTAACTCACCTTCTAGGATAAAGAGCACTGTCACAATCACACACATGCAATACCCTATTAAAATTAAATTTAGCTGGAGAGAACATTCTACTTCATCTATATTAATGTCATTTTCATCCACCAGTGTTTTGACTGAAGGGTGAACTGCCTGGGAAAAATAGTGAGTTTGTTGAATACTCTCACTAACATAATTTTGGCTTTTGTCTGAAAACATCCTTTTCAGGCAGAAAACTGAAATCACATCTCAAGCCTAATGCAAACATGTTTTGAACAAAATCTTTTGCAGAACTGTAGTAAATGAAGGGCAAAAATCGCCTTACCATCTGCACTTTCTGAAGAACTTTCTTTAGCCATCTCCATGCCTGTAACTTCAAAATCTGTCAAGATTGTTCCACCTGCTTCCTGGAAGTCTTCAGCATAGGACTCGGCCACTTGTTTGTAATTCACAATACCAGTATATGGAGAATCAAGGGCCATCAGACCCTGAAACAATATTAAGATATGAAAGAACAGTGAAGGCTGTATGTGCACTTTGGTCTTTGATACAAAACATATTTCCCCTGGAATGATGTGTGCTGCCACCAAGAAGGGAGTACTGGTGTCTCCCCATCCTGGGCTGCTTGTTCCCAGTCTCTCCATTTTCCAGCTCCAGTGGCAGTGTTTGTGTTTGCTGACAACTAATATGGTGAAAACTGCTTACAGGGATTTCACTGAACGTGAAAATACAACAAAAACAACTAGTTGATACAGAATGCTTAATGTTAAAACATGTTACCTAATCCTGACTTCATCTAATATGCATTTATTTTTCACCACAGACTATGCAGTTCCACCTACAAACAGTCACTTGGGAGTTTACCTGATGTGTGGCTACTACCAATGCCTCCTGCAAGGCTAAAAGATATGATCTAGCCTGGTCTCAACACCCACTGCATTGCACATCAGAGAGAGAAGTCCCTTCTGAGTTAGACAACAGCCTATGCCTGTCCTAGCAGAAAGCAGACCAAACTTTCAAGTTTAGTGCAGAGTGAGATTTTTAAATTTTTCTTAGAGACATTTAACTACTTTTTTCTACCAAAATGTCTCAGTTTCTCACTGAATTCTTATCCTGCTGGACGACAGAACGTTTTTCTAGTTCCAGCTGTAACATTGGGATAGTAGGATTGCTTTATCTTGCAGAGATGCTTCAAGCAGAAATATACTGAAGACTGTCAGCCACTTAGATACTACAATAAGAGCCATTCACAAGCCTGAGACAAATAGAATTGTTCATAAAATTGTCTTCTGCACAAAAGATTTCTCTCCACTTCAATGGTCTTATAATACATTGCACTGTATGTGCAGTTACCTTTCCTTAGAAGAAAAGGATTCAGCACAGGAAACCAAAGCAAGCGTAGTAAGCCCCACCTGAACCTAGTCATTTGCAGAAAGAAGTGCTCAGATGGATCTTGAACACGCAAAGAATGTTTTAAGGAGTGGATACAAAGTGTTTACAAGACCGAAAAAAAAGATTCCCCTCCAGAAAATTTTTGTCTGAGCCTCCAACTGCTCAGAAGCAATGAGTCATGCACTACACCGAGAGCAGGCTGCCAGATGAAACAGTATGGGGAATTTACATCCAGATTTTCCTTTCAATCAAAGGCAAACCAAACAATAACAACTTTGTATTCCACAAACCACCCACATTTCTCCTGCTGTCAAAATAAACAAGCTGAGAAGCCCTACATTACAGCCAAGTGGATAGGAAGTAACTCGATCAAAATTGGCTTGAACCAAGCCTGTATTTGCAGATGGGAAGGAATTTTCATTGCTGCATTACTGAGTTTAACATAAGTTAAACAATTTTAGTGTGAAGGAGCAGAACTGTCTCAGCATAAACTCAGAAATAGCAGTTGTGACCTTGGGAAAGGAAAATCTGCCTATCGACCACAAAAACATACAAGCAAGCTCCTGCAAGTAGAAGGGAAAAAAAAATAAAAATCACCGATTCCTATTGGTGGGAAAGCAGTTTGTTTTTTCCCTGAACACATAAATACAGAGAGAACACCTCCTTGTAAAGCTGAGAAAAGGAAGAAGTTTGAACAGCTTGCAGGTTCCATCTGCTTGCCTATAGATTCAGTCCTGTTCAGGGGTTACAGCCTCCTTTTCCACTTGGACTCAAGTGAATCTGGTTCCTTTTGTAGGCTGTAAGTGAAATGAGTTACCTGGTCTCCAATTCATGAATTCTGGTCCTTGTGACACAAACCAGAACGTCATTTGCAATTAGTACAGCAGCAGCAGCTCTTTATGTCGTCAGCACACAGAGAATTGGTGTGCAGTGAACAGATGAACAAGGAATGAGAACACACAAGCAGCAGCAAAGCGGGGTGAAAGTAAGCATGGACAAGAAAGTTTCTGCAGGATCACCTTATGTTGTGTTAGGCCTGGTCTGATTTGTATGTAATGGCAAACACACATGAAGAATTGGCCTGAGAAATGAACAGATGTATTCTTTTTTCTTAAAAATTGCATTTCTTCTGGATTTTCAGGCTCTTTTCGACTTGTTACCCATACAAGTTACCCCAAGGCAGAAACGTGTTCACGTTAAATTCAAAAATATCATCATCCGAAAAATTGAGATCTTACACAATGGTTAAATAGAAGAAAATTCCTTACCCTGCAGAAGGGTTCTTTTGCTTGTATTTCTTTTGATCCAATCAATTTCAGACCTCGGACATTGTTCTGCAGCCCTCTTTCATACAGAGCTTTGAGTCTTGGAATTTCATCTTGCTCAACGGCTACAATGAGCTTCAAAGAGATAACAAGGCACACCAGTGAGCAAAATACACAGAGCCAGTTCAGCCCTGGCACCCAGCCCAAACAAGCAAGCAACAGTGAATGTGTGAACAATGAATTACAATGCAAGGGGGAAAAAAAACATGGTTTGTGCCACTACTAGCACAAAAGTCAAAAAACACAACTCATCAAATAGCATCAATATACCAGGGAGAGTTAAAAACAAACGTTAATATATAGCTTGAGTGACTATCCATGGAAAATATTTGCTAAAAGTACTACGGGACCACAAAGCTGAATGTGAAGGAAGACAGCATGATTTCAAAGAGCCACTGGGGTGCTCCCGAAAAATAAAATTGAACGTAACCCAACACGTAAAAGTCTCAAACTGTCTTGAATAAAGGACGTGTTCTGACACAGCATCTCAACTAAACTGCACCAGCCTCACTCACTTCAGCACGTCGTTAGATCACAGCTATCACAAGAGATTTATCCAGGCTATGATACCTGTGCCAAGGACACCAGAAGCAAGCCTGTGCAGACCACGCTACTTCCAGGCCCTGCTCAGGTCTGGTACCTTTGCATTACCAAGGCACCAAGTTCTCCAAGCCTGGGGCTGCTCTATTTAAAATTTAATTCCCAATATCACCTTTCCTGGAATAAACACTGCTGAGGAAGGTGATGCACAGATACAGAAATTCGGTGCCAGCAAAGGACCAACAACGCTGCAGGGATTGTGTTAGCCCTTCCCAGCACCACACCTCTTGGTGCTCTGAGTCGAGAGCAGGCTTCTAACTCCAGGTGTGTGGCTGCACAAACCCACAGTGCCATCTTGTGACCAGTGCCACACCTTAAGGAGCACAGCACGAACAGTCCAGCCAAAAATAAAAGCGGAATCAGAGCAGGTACGGGGTCCACCAACACTGCCATATCCAGGTATCTCAGCTCTGCACCCCAGATCTGGGAGAGATCTTCACCCAGCTCCCAAATGGGGCTGAGGAAAAGCCACTGAGCTAGGAGGCCTTGAGGTGGCCCTCATCATATCACACAGGGTCTGTGCAACACTTCTAAGAGAAAGGCGTGTATTGTCTGAGACATTTATGAGTGACCTGCAAAGGGGAAACCAGGGAGGAGAGAAAGTCAGGTGCTGGTTTAGAGTGACTCAAGGTGGTTCAGAGAAGAGGTGATTGTAAAAACTGCAGAGGGACATTCCGAGATGAATGAGAGACCAACAAAAAGGCAGATGAAATTCAGTGCAGAGTAATGTGAAATGATGAGCACATAACTAAAAAAAAAAAAAAAAAAAGAGCCTCATATATAAGTGTTGGGCTCCAAGTTCAAAGTTATCAGGATCAAGGTCTGGGGGTTGTGACAAATGATCCTATGAAAACATCAGCTTCACGCCTGCTGACAGTCTAAATACCCTAAATGGAGTATTAAAAACAATCAGGAATGGAATACAAAATGATAATAGAGAACTTCACTATTTCACTGCAAAAATCCACTGCCCGACCACACCCTGAACACTGGTGCTTATCTTGTATCAAAGATGAATTGAAGTAGAAATGGTTCAGATGACAGGGATGACAAAAGTCATGAGGCGCCTTCTCTAAGAGGAACGACTGAGAAGGCTAAGACTCATCAGCTACGAGAGATGACTCTGGGAGGAGGAAATATAAATTTAAACATGGCTTGTAGAGTATGGGCACAGATCAATTGTTCACCACATCTCCCAGTAAAAGGGCTAGGAGCCCTTAGATGAAGCCAGCAGGAGCCAGTTTCAAAACAAGAGGAGGTAGTTCTTCATGCAACGGGCTGTTGATCTCTGGAAATGTTTTTAATTGAAAAACACTTGGACAAGAAACCCATTGAGTTAACGCAGACAAAACAGATCAGGCTCAGAGAATAACCTGAGCTGAAAATAGTTGGAAGCTGAGAGAATTAACAATTAACATGTTTGTTTGTCCTGCCTGCATTCCTCCCTTGGTCTCTGAAGATAACTCCAGAACCAGGGTGGGTGAACCCCGATCTGAATCAGTACAGCCACTCTTCTGTCTCCAGCATCTCAGGTTGTATGAGTTGAATATAATATGGTACAAATGCACGTACCTAGGTCCCACCTGGAGCTGTATTCAAGTCTGAGTCTTTTCAGAGCCTGCTATGCCAAGAAGCATAGCATATGCATACTGAAAGAGTTTGTGGCTCTGCATGGGTGTCCTCCTTCCACTGTTACCTAGGCTATTTCAGCTCAGCCCCCAGATAAGGAGGATTATTCCTTAGGCTCAGATAAGGAACTAACTTGAGTAGCTGGAAATAAAACAAAAAAGACCTTCATCCTGTAGGACATAAGTTGCAGAAAAGCAACATGGAAGAAAATACCATACTGGGGCACATGCTGTACACTGTAACATACATCACAGTTACAGTTTCAAAGGTAAAAACACACCGCAGTTCCTGTACCTTGCCACACTGCTTATATGGAATTCCCTTCTGGTCACAGTACTCATAGCAGAGAGCTGCACCCTGCACACACAGCTTAGCTTTCAGAGATCCAGGCGTGTAGTAAATCCCACTGTGAATTACACCGCTGTTATGTCCACTCTGGTGATGAGCTAAACAGAAAGAAAAATACACTATTAAAATACACGTTCCCAAGAGCGGTTAATTATTTCAGCTGTCAGAGAAGTGAGCAATTTGAGTTTCTGCCCTAAATCAATGTTACGAGAGATGCGCAACTAAGATAATCACACAGCACACAGGATTCATCCCCTGGTGCCAAAAAGCTAGAAAAAAAAAACACTGACACAGCAACAGTTAGTTAATAACAAGCCAACAAACCATCACAGATTGAAATGTGCTGAATCAATGTGTGGGGGGAGTTTTTCCTCCAGGAGCTACAACTGCATGCAAATCCATCCAACCTTTCTACATGTTAGTGTAGAAAGCATAAAATTAGTTTTAAGAAATTCCACTTTTAAAGCAAAATGCATCCTTAAAGGCCTCACGTAAAGTAATGTCATTGTAATCCTCCATTTCTTTGGACATGCTGGCAGGACTGGTACACTTTTCAAACACTTGTGAACTGGATCAGCTTGCTGTTTAATTACTTCGTAACTAATTAAGCTGAAGTAACTAAGTAAAATGGAGGTGAAAAATATCAAGAGCATTTTTATTAAAATAATTTCATTTTACTGTAACAAGTTTTACTGAAGTGATTTAAGTTGAAGTAAGAGGTTCTCCCTCCTAAAATATCAACTCCCAAGGGTTGCTTTCAAACAGCAAAGCAACAGGGCTCAGTCTTTATTATTTCAAAGCCAGGAGAGATGCCTAGGTGCAGAGTGCCTCAAGATTTCCCATAAAACATACGAAATAACTATTCTGATGTAAGCAGGCAACAGTGGGAGCTGTGCCACTTTACTCTGGCTAATGCTGGGCCAGTAACTAGCAGTATCTGCCCAGTTATCATTACTTTACCTTCGACCTCCCACCCAACTGGGAGCACCCTGTGCAGCATCTACAGGAATATCAAGAAACAAGGGGCAAACGATTGTGGTTTACAGCGCTAGCAATTAATAGACAAGCGTAGAGAGTGCCACGACCAGCAGCACCCAAACGTTTTTAAAATTGCTCCCACTCCGTACGGCACTAAAACAGCCTCATCCTCACCTCTCTGCAACAGCAGGAAAAGGTGAAAGCAGCAGAGCAATACCTGCACTGCTCATTCTTTCAGTTATCTGCTCTCCTTGTCCTTTTGCCCCAAACCCCAGCTGTGGTGCAGAGCCTGGTACCCCCACTGTTTGTGACCTGCTCCGTGCTGCCTCACCGCTACCCTTCAGATGTGTCTGGGGACGCTGGCAGCACAGACCATGGTCTCCAGACCAGCCTGGCAATGCCAGCAGTGAAGGGGACTGATGGCAGCTCTGAGGGACACCTGATGGACATGTCCTCAGGAGAAGGAAGAAATCCCATCACGGCACCAGTGTCTAGGAGCAAAGACGCTCGAACTAAGGTGAAACCATCACTTGCTTCAACAACAACGGCAGCTGCTCTCCCACTGCTGCTCACCCACCCCAAAAAGCATCTCCTTTCAAAGACATGCTTCCAAACTAGGGATGTTTTGGTGGAGGTATTTCGGCCGCGATTTCTGACAGCCCAGCAGCGGGACACCCACCGTACCTAGCTCCTTCTCCTTCTCCAGCACGGCGAAGGCGAGCTCGGGGTGCCTCAGGACCAGCTCCCGGGCGGAGGCGAGCCCCACGATGCCCGCACCGACCACGGCCACGTCGAAAGTGCTACAAAATACACGGAGAAGCGGCGGTGAGGGCTCGCCCGGCGGCTACCACCAGCCCCCGGCGGGGACGCGTCCCTCAGGGCGGGCGAAACGCCCGTCGCGGGCGCCCCCCTCACGTCCTCGGGGTGTGTGTGAGGGAACGGCCGGGGGTCCCCATGACCGAGGGGAGGCAGCGGGGCTCCCTCAGGGCCTCATGGCTCCCTCACAGCCTCCTCTTTCCCTCCCCGCTCCCTCACCTGCGCTGGCGGCGCTGGGTCCGCCACAGCGCCCCGGGCCCGCCGCTGCCCGCCCGTGGCCGCAGCAGCGCCGCCGCCGCCATTTTAGGGGCGGTGAGGGACACCACAGCGCGCCGCGCTCCTCCTTTTTCTCCTCCTTCTTCTCCTCCTCCTCCGCTCTGGGAGGCGAGGAGGTGGCGGTGAGGGGCGGCCGAGGCAGGGAAGGGAAGGGCCGGTCGGCTTTAGGGGCAGCCCGGTGTGAGGGGAGGCTGCGAGGTGGGGCTGAAGGGGCTTCCCCTATAGACGCCGCCTCACGGAGCCGGGTGGGCTTGGCGGTGCTGCGAGTGACGCAGCACCTTTTTTTTTTTTTCTCCTTTCCCCTTTTTATTTTCAAGGACGCGATGCTGGTGGGCAGAGCCGTGCCACCAGCACGCAGCCTGGGCAAGGTGCTGGATGTGGGTGCGAGCAGACACTTCTGGGGGTGGCTGAACGCCGTGTTCAACAAGTAAGGCACGGGCGGGGTCGCTCGGTGAGCACGGGGGGTCTGACACATCCACCACACGCTGTGTGAAGAGGGGCAGACCAAGACCCAGCATAGAAGAGAATATTTTCTGTCAGTAGTGGTTGTATGGTGACGCTTGGCAGGGTTGTGCCTTCATATTCCAGCTATGAAGCAGTGGGTGCCAGAGGAAGGGTGTGCTTCGTCCCCTCCTTGAGGTAGCTGAGGCAGGCTGGCAAGGGGGATTTTCTCCCTATTCCCCAATCTTCCTTTGGCCCCCAACTGCACTGACACCTAAGCCAGAGTTACTGTTGTGTCCCGTTTACTCATTCAGAAAAGCATCTGCCCAACATTTAATAGTGTTCCGCTGCACAAGGGTTTCGTGTTTACTTTCAGAAAGATAAAGTCCTTCAGAAAGATAAAGTCTTTATCTTTCAGAAAGATAAAGTCTTTCTCAGTGTAACTCTTTCTCTCTTCATAACTTTTACCAGTAGCTAACAGCCTTATGTATTCCAGCCCTACGGAAATGCCTTGCGTGGTGCAGCTGATGGCTGTAATGGGGTGGGAAGTTCAGCCAGACCAGAGTCCTCTTCAAGGTTTATGCTTCTGCCTTCAGCATTCCTCACCAGACTAAGAAAGATAGCCTTTTCTTGACTAGATTTGGAGATTTTAACTACTTGCTGTAATTATTGAGGAAAAGCCTTCAGGAATGACATATATATGGCAGGCGATATGCATAGGGATAGGACACAGGGTAATAGTTTTAAGCTAAAATAGGTTTAGATTAAATGTAAGGAAGAAAATCCAGGCCAGGCTGGATGGGGCTGAGGGCCACCTGGGCTGGTGGGAGGAGTCCCTGCCCATGGCAGGGGCTGGAATTAGATGGGCTGTGAGGTCCCTTCCAGCCCAAACCATTCTATGTTCTTATATAATCAAGGTATCTTTACAAGACAAATTTGCAGTTGTTGTGAAATCTTATTCTGGAAAGAGAAAAGTGTTTTGTTTTTTTTTGTGTGTGTGTTTTTTTTTTTTTTTTTTTTAAATCTCTTCTTACAGACATGGAAGTAAACAATTAGAATGGTTAACATGTGCCAAGTCAAACTGTGTCTGTATTCTTTTGTTACCAAAAGTAACTGCTATTTAAAAGTAACTGCTATTTAAGTTAAATCAAAAACAAACAAAACATACAAACAAAAACACAACAAAAATGATAACAACAAAGCAAATACCAGGCTGATTAAGAACCAACATGATCCAAATAAAACACTTCCAGGAAATCATATTCTTAGTCTTCTGATATCTTATTGTGCCCATAACTGTATATTTCTTATGCAGTATTACTACAAAGATAATAGATCTGCTACCTTATAATAAATGTGTAAATGCTCTTTCTGTCTTGGCAGAGTGGACTATGAACGCATCCAAGCAGTTGGACCAGACAGGGCAGCTTCAGAGTGGCTGCTGCGGTGCGGTGCCCTGGTGCGCTATCAAGGCTCTGAGAAATGGCAGCAGGACTACAACGGTCTCCCCACTGGGCCCTTGGGGAAATACAAGATAGAAGCAATTAATGCCACCGAGTCTTGCATCATGTACAGAGGATTTGACTATTTGGGTAATGTAGACCCAGCAGTGCGAACAATATACTGAATGGTCTTAGTTCTTTTCAGTTGCTTCAAAATATGAATAACTGGGTCCTTTCCTCATTCTGTAGTAATATTTAGAGAAATCTTTTGTTTTCATTCCCTTAAATTGGCCCTACAAAGATTTAGCAGTTCCTAAGATTTTGCTGCACGTTTGCTATGAAGCAAGAAGAAATTGGCAACTTCCTCACCCTTACCTGAAGTGACAGTAGCACTAAGGTGGTGCAAAAAAGATTTTGTTTCATTGGGTTTATAGTTAAGTAGTTGGTAGCAAAGGGCACTATTTAAAATACTCTTTCTTTTAAACCAAGTGATGTTTCTGGTGTCATAGTACTACTTGTCCTGCAGGCATTTATGATGATCTTAGGAAAAACAAACACTTGGTTTCTTATATATATAATAATAAAAATATTTAAAAGTGTTTTAAGTTTCCTTTAAGTAACAAAAAAGAGAATGGTGAGCAGTTTTTTTTTTTTCCCCTTAGTTGGAATTACATGCATTATTACATTCCTAACTCAGTCATTCTTTATCACCCAGACTTGCAGAAGTTTTTTGTTACTTGCTCATGTCAGAACTGTTAGAATATTACCGAAAGGATGAAAACTTTTTAGGGTTTCTGTAATTTCAAGTCCCATAAGGGGATTTTGGAGATTCATTGTCATTATGTGTCCACTCCCTGCACACAGGAACAGGTTGCTGTGTGTGGAAGTAGTTACTAAATTTGCAAGTGAGAGTTTAACAGCCAGTACAAGTTGTTGCTGGTACTCTGAAACAAACATTTTTTTGTCTTTTTTTTTTTTTTTTTTTGTGTGTCTTTCCAGATGGTCTTGAACATGTTTCAGAAATCAAGCTGCAGAAGTGTATTTACATACAAGACGAGTGTCTGAAGAGGCTCAGTGAGACTAAGAATCTCCAGAAGAGTCTCCTGCAGCTGAAGATAATTTCCTGTGGGAATGTCACAGATAAAGGCATCATTGCACTTCACAAGCTGACGTACGTGAACTGCTGAGCTCTTCTCTATCACCCCACAGCTTTGGGATTATGTTGACTGGAAGGGCTAAAGTCTGACTGTTTCAGATGTTTGTGGGGCTGTGGGATGGCTGGGTTTGAGGAACTGACCTGACTGACAACCTGTGAGCTGACAACCTACCAGCTGTATACTGTGCCCTATAGCTCTGAAGCACATCGGATGTGCTTTGTTGAGCTGTGGACTTGAAGTAACTCGGAACTGTTCCAGTGTTACAGAGAGTTACAGACATCTACAGATGGGTGGTGGGATGAACTGGATTTCATCTTACAGGAAGTTATTATTAAGGACTTTGAAATATTACTCCAATTACTAGATTATAATAATTTATTAAATTAGCAATTGTATTATTAAATACTATTTAATTTAATGGAAGCTTGATGATGGGGGGGCCTGGGACCTCTCTTTAAGCTGTGTAGACGGACTAAATTTATGATGAACTAAAAACTTACAGCTCCCGCTTCAGAAAAAAATCTTCCATTAGGACCAGTAATCTTTAAAATAGTTGTAATAGCTACAGCGAATAATCCTTTGTCAAATTTCTAAGTCAGTGGTTAACTAGTAGTTGCTAACTTTTCTTTGTATGTACTTGTAGGAACCTTGAATATTTGTATCTGAGTGACCTTCCTGGAATAAAACAGAAAGAAACTACTGCTCATGTCCTTCAGCAGGCACTGCCAAACTTAGAGCTGGAGCTGGATTTAGAATAAATGCAATTTCAAGTAAATGAAAGGTATTTGATTTCACAGTATTTATCATATGTTGCATAAATTAAGTTGTAGATGTTACCATATTTCCAGGTATGGAAATAAGCCCACATCTCTCAATCCAGCCTTAAAAGCTGCATGCAGTCTGTTGACAAAATATGTAATTAAATTTCACTAAGCTTAAACTGCGTGGTGAACCAACAACTGTGAAGGCAGGATTCGGTATAATTTTATTTTCTGATTTTATAGGAAGCTGTTAATTCATCAATTAGAAGTTATAAAGTATTTAATTGCACAAAAAATCATGTGCAAAATGACAGTGAAAAGAATGTCAGTGTTGTGAAACATCAGTGCTGTACAGTTTCATTATATGGTTGTGTAAATCAGAGCTGTTTACCCTCTGAGCATCTCACCCGGTCACTGGGTGGTGGTTTTATAAAAGCCTATGGGCCTTTTTCCTGTTCTTCACACTTTAATTGGTGCAGCCTTTGTTTCCAATGGATTAAACTACAGACAGGCAGGCCGACTTGATAAAAACCTGTGTTGATGAAGTGTACATCTCTTATTTGTGGAGAAGCGGTTCTCCTTAGATATGCCTTTGCTCAAATTTTTGCCATGTGCTGACATGGACTAAATTCTCTGTACCTGTTTAGCTGCAACCACGTCACTTCTGCTAAACAGAACGATTCACCCCCAGGAAGAACGTAGCATTTTTAGTCTAATTAATTCCTAGCTTCGGTGGCAGTGGAGAGAAAGACGGTAGGTGGTGACTTAAAGAAAGCAGGTTTAATGGTAATGTCTCAAGCATGGCTACCTTGCCAGAACTGTGATTCTCTTTTCTTACCCCTGATTGTCAGCTTGTCCTCTGAGGTAAATGGTGCCAAGCACTGGAAGGGGTCATATTGCATGGTGGGGCCGATTCTTCATGGTGTCTCCTAGCACACAGCAGGCACGAATAGTGTCAAGAAATGAAATTCCTTCCAGCCTGCACTGCCTAGGACCAGGTCCAGGAACTGATGGTGGGTACCTTGCCAGTACACAGAATGAGGTGACTGACTAGCCATACAGGAAGGACAAAGCTTTTTGAGTGTAACCAAAACTACTGATGCACCCAACAACATTGAAGGTTAAAATAGCAGTACTGGGAAAAGAAAACATTTCTGCTGTAGTTTGCAAGTAGGAAGAGGATGTTCCTTGACCGTCATTAAAATTTTATGCAGTAAACCACATCCCGTAAATTGGAAAAACAAGCTACATTTATTTTATTCAAACACAACATTACATTCTGAAGTTACACAAACCCCAACGTTTGTTCTCCTACACATACTTAGGTAGAATTCCTGCCTGTGTCTGGCTATTGTTATAAATTACATTCATGAATTGTTTTTGATAAAAACAGTTGTTCACTAGTCAAAGTGACTTCACTATTGACAGAAACAGCAAATAAAAATAACCTCATAATGCAAGGAAGAAACAGGTAGGACAAAATCCAAAAAGACTAAAGAAAAAATAGATTTTCATTAATTATGTTCTCCTTCTGGTAACCGTCCCTGCTGAGCCTTCCATTAAGTCTAAGTCACTGCCAGTACTTTTAATACTCCATGATATAGAAAGCAGTACACAAGGCAGACATATCTTTAAAGCAGTGCTGTTTCAGCAGGTTTAGAACTAACTGCACCAGTTAGGTAGCCTGGCTTCAGTCTTGGCTCCATAAACACACACATCTGTCTTCCACGCACATAGGGAATAAGGTTACAGCTCTGTGCAGGATCAGTTACTTAGCCCCAGTCTAAAACAGTGTAACTGTTCAGACACAGTGGGACTCTCTGATTTATTTGGCAAGGTTGCAGGTCTTCTGCCAAGTCTGAACTACAGGCAACAGATAGGCGACAGAGTTCTTACGATTCACACTGTAAACACTGGTTTGTGGCAATCCTGAACCAGCATGCAGTCATGAATTAAAGCAAAACAAACGCAGTTTCCTTTGTACACAGAACACTGACTAACGGGAGCTTGGAGTGCATCGCTTTCCTTCCATTAGTGGCCCAGAGTACATTACTTTACAGACCACTTTTATATGTCATAACATGTAGTAATTTAGTTTTCCATCCCATCTCCTCCTCGTATAAATTCTGAAGAACTTGAACTTTGAACAATGCGTAGTTTTTAATCTTCCATCCCTTAGATGTTAGGGAAATGGTAGTTTGATTTCCTTGTTTTGCTGAAGTACTTCTTGCTGTCCAGAGCTGGCAGAACGTTACTGCTGGTTAACTGAGGCAGGCACTGCAACTAAAGCAGAAGTTACTCAGTGTGTATGTGTTTGAAATGAGAATAAAGCACACGCTTAATTTTTTAACAGGAATATAAGCTATAGAACTATTTGTTCTGTAATTCTATACTTTTTAAAGTAAGAGTCATGGATCTGGTGTTCTACAACTGGACTGCAACCAGAGTAGCTCATTAGAGGTATTTCTTCCAAACATCCAGGGGAAAAAAAAAATACAGTTATATCCCGTGTCATAGAAATGGAAGAGGTGAGTCAGTTGGATCCAGGAAATTATATGCTCTAGCAGTTCTCTGTCTTGCATTTCTAACTTCCCTGCATGTTACCAGCTCAGTATTACAGCTGTCATGGGGAATGTACATCGTTAGAAGAAAGAACTGCTGAATGACTCTTATCATGGGCAGGATTCAAAGGCTTGGGCTGGAGTCTGGAAAGAGTGAAACGGCAGCGAAATGTTTGCTTGGCCACTTCAGTTGCAGAAATGCCCACTGCATTGTCTAGCGTCTGGAAGTCAGCAAGGATTCACATCCCATCAGTAGTTACAAATGGAACCGGGCATTTTTGCCATCTTTATAATTTGGGATTCAAAAGCATCAAGAAGACCCCAGAGAACTCTGAATTAAACCAGCTGTTCAGCTGCAGTTTGTTCAGCTATCCTGCTATACTTTGTCGGGAATGCACGTTCCTAGATAAACCCGATCTTTCCCATTGCTGTGCTGCTTATCTCCAGTGACTCAACGGAGCTGCAATGCAGAATTCGGTTTGTCCTGAGTTACTCGTTAGCCAGGAGATTCGTTTTCTCCTTGGGCTAAAATTAGATTGGTCCAGTGTGGGACCTCTGCCTCTCCCTTAACTGCCAGGATGAGCAACTCTTGGGAACCAAGCAAAGAAAACGAGTTCCCTCGTTAGACAAAGAACATTAAATACCACTATGAAAACGTTACCCCTGGCACATGCTTCCGTGTCAGCTTGGCTGTTTTCCGAGCTGTTTTTTCATGTTCTTTCCCCGGATCTCCTGCCTCCCTAATGCTGTCAAAATAGGGATGCTGCAGCAGCTGCTCACATGTCTGCCTCTCTGCAGGGTCCATATGAAGGCAGCCCTTAGAAAAGAACAAATAAAGAATCACACAGAACACTTGATAAAACCGTCTGCACAATTCCACCTACTCACAACAACCAACAACTATTCCCACAGATATATGCCTTAATTTTTTAAATTAATTCTAAGAGTCTGGCTTTTCAGAGTCAGGACAAAGCTTGCAAAGAAGCTAATGTTGAACAATTGCCTCTTCTGACACAAGGCATTGACGGAAACTGAGGCTACAGGAACAGCTACAATTGCGTGGTGTAGCAAACCATCACGTCTCAAAAACCAGTTAAGCCTATAACTTTCATTTGAACTAGAACAGCTTTCTTAAATGGGAATCCACTGCATCACTAGCTGTGTCGTTCCAGTGTTTAGCGTAGCACTATTGAAAGCTGCACCTTAGTTTTAATGCATTCATTCATCCTCAGTTTCCATTTAGTGCATCTTAACAGTGCAATGTTTTCCATTTTCATGCTAAAGATGAGTGGATAAAAGAGAAATGGATTAAAAGTCTTCCCCAAGTCCCCTCGAGCTCTGTTTTCCTACGAATGTCTGATTATTCAGTAGCCAAATCTCAATTTGCCACCTGAATAAGATTGCATTTGCTAAGTCTCAGTGCAGAGCTCTTCCACTAGTCCTGGGCACCCATCTCTGGGTGGCCCTGCTTGAGGCAGGGCTTGGACCAGTGACCTGCAGAGGTCCCCACCAACCTCAGCCATTCTGTGGTAGTTTGCTTACCTTCATGAGAGCTAAAGCAGGGTGTGAAATACTGGGGAATTTCATTTCCAGTGGCTCCTGGAGGAAAAAAAAAGAGTGAGTGTACTCGTGTTAGCAAGTTTTTCTTTCACCAGCGTACAGATGCCCAGCTTACCACAGCAGCGTGACCTGTACCTCCCCAGATTCACGTCACTTCATGTGCTTAGCAGGGAGCTGCCTGCCATTACAGGTAGATTGGCTGCTGTGCCACCAGAAGTAGGGGAGAAGGAGCAGAGATTAATTGTTTGATTGCTTTTCCAAATGGTATCAGTTAAAAAGTCATGAGAGGGGTTCAGCCACCTCCAAATAATACTGTAGCGTACATGCACAAAGTCATGGGCAAAGCTTTTGGATAGGGAAAAAGTTCTGCATGGCAAAGGATTGGTCAAGCTGGAAAGTAAAGCTTTTCCAGCTCTAGATCCAATGCAGGTGACCTGTACTCTAGGGAAAAAGAGGCAGGGACGTTTCTCTGTGCAAGCACTGTGTCTCCTTAACAGATGGATTGCTGGGCAGTGCTAGGCTCAAGGGGAATGCATCCGAAGGGAGCTCTTACCATGCTCTCTGGGTCCGGAATTCTCACCCCGCTGAAGAACTGGTTGGTGCTGAACACTTGCTGGTGCCTGGGAATAAGATCCCCTTTGACCAAGAAAAAGAAAAAAAAAAAGAAAAGTTAAACTGATTTGCTGTTTTTACAGCACCTGCGTTGAACGAGCTTATCCTCGAACAAGGCTGACAGCACCCAAGAGAACAATTAAAGAGGTGGAATTACCATCAAGTGAGCTGACAGAGTATTCTTTTGTGAAAATATCCATCCATCCAGCACACCAGTGACTGCACAGCCACCTGTCTGTGCTGAATGACAGGCAGGGCCACACATCTCTAGCTGCCTGCAGTCAGAACTGCCTGGGGCCTCATGCTGGAAATAACGCCAAGAAATGCAGCTGCTGGGAGCAGTTTTTGGAGCAGGAGCACCCAGCTGCTGTGCCTCTTCCCCTGCAGGCTCTGAGGTTCTGTGCTGTGCAGCAGTGGTCAGTGTGAATTGTGGTCACTGCAGCTGGGGGCTGTAAAAACACAAATTTCTGTGCATCTCCTCACGCCAAATGCCTGGATCTTATCACTTCATTATTTGGGAAACTGCAAATTTGGATTTCCACTGGCAGAAAGACCCCTCAATAGGAGAATGAAGAATGCCCTGGGAGGAGATGGAAGAAATACTAAGGTTTGTAACCACACCTGCTCCGTGCCAGCACCCAGTACCTCCACCGTGTGCTGGCTGAACGATGAGTGACAGCGTGCGGGGATGTGCTCAGGCATCATAGCTAGAGGGTGCTGTGCAAACACCTACCGAGATCTGAAACTCCAGCCTCGCCACAGAGCTGTGCTTCAGCCAGGAATCCTTCCCAAAGTGTTAGGCAAGAGCAGATCAGCAGCTCACTGCCCTGCTCACACGGGACACGATGGAGCTGGCCGGGCAGGGGTGAGCGACTGGCAGGAGTCGCTGTTTGCTTTGGACGTGGGCACACGTTGTTGGCTGGGCTGTGTCCGCAGGGAGGCTGAGCGGGGCCCTGCCAGCCCACTGCCATACCAAAGCTCTGCTTCAGCCTTTCCGAAGGGAAAGGATCCCCACGAGGCAGCCTGTGTGCATAAACAGGCCTGCCTTTTGACTGCTGCAAGGGGACCGACCACAATTGTTCCTGCTTCGTTAAAATTTAACTCCTCTCGAAACCCTTTTTGTGCAGTCCTGAGGATGTTGTGTGGAAAAGGGCAGAAATGCAGCGTCGCTGCAGACACGCTGTAGCTGTTTCCCCAGTGCAGCCTCATCGTTGTTTTTTGAAGTTTGTAGCAGCTTGGAGCAAGCAAAATGTTTAAAATGAATTTAAAAAAAAGAACCAGTGCAACAGCCAAAGCACCGTAATTACACAGCTTTGGCCAAGGAGCTTTTCGCTGTTGATTCTACCTCCATCGACCACTTGGATCAAAAGAGGATTTCTGGCTGAGACCCTGTCATTAAAAATAAACCAACTATAGCTCAGCTAACAGTGGCTCGAATGTATTCTGGAGGATGAAGCAATCAAACTGGGTTTCTGGCTAGGGAGCTCATCTGTTTATAGCCACTCGTCACCTTTACGGTTTTGTAAATTGCTCAGTAAAAAATTACAGTTCTGTGTTCGTTCCAAGAATTTCATCTAAACAGGGGGGGTTGTTCCTTCCCACCCTATAAACAAGATGTTACACACCAGCATTAAAAGGAAGCAACGAGACTGGATCAGTTCAAGTGTTAAATGGGTAACAGCTCTTCTGTTCAACCTGTTTCAAATCCAGAGTGGCTCCTAGAATTCCTGGGAGAGCAAAGACAAGCAGGTGGGACAGAGAAACAAAGTGTGCACGCTCTTTTCCAAGCACACAGCCACCACCAAGCACCCACTAAAGGCAGAGAGCCCCTGGGTGAATTCACCTCCCGCTGGCTGATTCCCAGCACAGAGGAACCCACTTCTTGGGCAGCTGCAGCCTGCCAGAGGTGTCGGGAGCCCTGAGGGATGCTTACCTAGGGTTTTTCGGATGAGGTACAGCTGGTCCACGTCGGACTTGCCAGGCCACAGGGGGACCCCGGCCAGCAGCTCCGCGAAGACGCAGCCGATGGCCCAGACGTCGACGGGGGGCCCGTACTGCGTGTCGCCCACCAGCAGCTCCGGGGAGCGGTACCACCGGGTGGCCACGTAGTCCGTGTAGTAATCGCTGGGCCCAGCTGGGGAGGGATCCGGGGGGAGAGAAACAAAAAGCAGAGCGGGATCAGAGCGAGGCAGGCACGCCGCCAGAGGTTTTGACGGATGCTGGGGCAGCAACGAGAGCACCTCCTGGACAGGGAAGAGCTACAGGAACAGGATGAGTCACCGGCCGCTCGCAGAACCCAACGTGGAAACATTTAGGGTTTGGGGAAAATCAAGACCAGATTTTTCTCGCACTGAAAATATGCAGAGCTTTGCAGCAGGACCCGGTGCCAGCCAGTGGTCACTTCTCAAAGCCCACATGATTTGTCTGAACAAGAGCTAAAAAAAAATAAATAAATAAAAACGAAGGGGGTTATTATGACGGAAAATGTGAAGACATTGTTTGCAGAGACACTGCCTTCTGCCAAAGGCAGCCCTCCTGCCAGGGAGCTCCAGCTGGGTCTCCAGCATTGCACAAGCAACGCAGGCAGCGCAGAGGTGCCCGAGCTGGCTGCAATCCAGCAGCTCCTGCACCACAGCAGTGCAGCTGCACCGGCGGGGAGCTCTGATGCAGTTTATTTACAGAGGCGTTTGGCTGTCTGAGCTAGCTGCACGTAAACTGGCTTGGGGATCTGTACCCAAAGCCTCTTTCTCCAAAGCCTCTTTCCCTGTGAAAACGTGCCAGCCCTTATACCAACCCTTATACGTTACATGGGATGATTTCCAGGCCCATCAAAGACAATTGAGTCTTGACTGGGGTTTAAAGCCTGAAGCTGCACTCCATTTGAGCCTCACATGTAACGGGTCCGTGTGAGCAGCTGGCCAGCACTCACTCAGTATGCGAGCAAATCCGAAGTCACAGAGCTTGATGACCGAGTGTTTCGTTATCAGGATGTTTTCTGGCTTTACATCGCGGTGGATGCACTGGAAACAAACAACAAACAGACAAAAAAAACACACCCAAGGTTACAAGCAAGTATTTCACCTGGCCCTCGGATAAACAACCTCTTCATTCAGCCACACACCCCGTGCAAATTGTGCCACAAATGTTAACCATGCAATCATTTCTGCTGGGAGAGAAGACGAAAGGATTTCTTAGGAGCAGCTAAAGTCACGTCCTGCTGGGCACAGCAATTACCTCGCCTGTACCCCACGCCTGGGATGAGATATCGTGCACCCAGCCTTGCCTGCACAGATCCTTATCTCTCGGGCAGTACTGGCTGAGCTCGGGTTGTCGTGTACCTTAACCTGAAACCAGCTCTCTAGAAACCAGAAACCTTATGCAGGTTTGTATCACACACTCCTAATGAGGGGCTCAATTAGGAGAGATCCCGATGAGAGGGGCTGTTGTGTGTGGGGCTCCATGGGATCAGTTCCTCAATCAAGTCCAGGAACTGATGTCCTGATGATGATCTAGTGGACAAGCAAAGGATTTTGCTGGCAAAGCAAACACCTTGGGCTTCTCCTAGCTGAGCTGGTGGTAAATTACTGTGTCTGCTCCCAAGGACTGAAATGCTCCTTGTTAAACCAGTGCCAGAAAAGGGCAACTGCATAAAAACTCATTACCTGTGATGTACAGCAGGCCAGACTGCATCTAATTGTTTCCTTGGCTTTAAAACTCCATTAAATCTTTCAGACTGAGAGAGGGAACAGAAAGAAGCAGCAAAACAACAAATCCTGGAAGCAGGACAGACCCATGACCAAGTTCCTGCGTCTCAGCCGGACATAATTCTTCGAGCAAAGACAAAACACCCATTCCAGAGCAATCTCCTGCCAGCCTCCTAAACCTCAAGCACTGGCAGATAAACAAAACCAAAGACAACTCCAGCTAAGTTTGCCTAATGGACTTCTCCAAAAGGCTCCTTTCCTTCCCTGCCTTTTAAAGCATCCCCACAGCATTCTGCAAAATGCTTGCCCTGCACAGAGCTCTCATCTCCCTCCAGAAAGCAGGGGAGGGGCTGTACGGCTGTTTTACTGCATCTAACTTCTGAAACCTCTTAACTGGCGACAGGATTCAGTTCCTGTGACTATCAGCAGAGGGACTTGCCGGGAAACCAGCAGCAGTTTGCTCAGGTCTGAGCTGGTGAGACATTAAGCCAGTTTTCTGAACATCAGCTGTAATATTACATGTGTTATAACAGGAAACATGACCCAGGGAACATATAAGGATATATTCTTGCTCAGCCTGGAAGCTGCTTTAAGGTCATTAGTGCAAATCATTTCTCGACAGCAAACCCAAGGGACCTGCGTGACTAAATGCAGCTGTTGTGGGCACACACTAATAGTTCAGATACGTGTTTTCTGTTGAAAATGGGAAATGGCACCTCTAACTTCTTCCCATGAAAACCCCGTAATCAGAGAAACGGCACCAGAATCTCTCATCCAAAGCCATGCTACTGCACTTGGTAGTGCTGGTCAGGGGACTTACGTTGTGTTTATGGCAAAAGTTCAGAGCTTGGAGAGTCTGCCAGGTTATACTCTTGACTAGATGCTCTGGCACCCTGTTGTAAAAAAGCACATTTTTTACTTTGGTCACAAAAATAACTTCACTATTACAGGAAAAAGGAAGAGGAGGCCTTTGAGTGCTAAACAATCATAGAGGAGTCTGAGCAAAGCAGTCGGGGACCAAGTCAGAAAATGCAGAGGACAAACACTAGCTGCATTTTTTTGCTATAAATGTTACAAGAAACACACAAAAATCCTCAGCTCGTTGCTCTCCCACTGCAGGGAAGCTGTCAGGCTGGGCTGCTGATGGTAAATGCTGTTTGTGCCTCTTCCCCTGCTTCAGAGCTGCAGCTGAGCCCTGCCTGCACCTCCTCAGAGAGCCCTGCAGAAGGTAAAGCTCTCCTCTCAGGCTGCCCTCCCAGCATTGCAGGAGCACCAGAGAGAAAATCAAGGCCAGTGCAGTAAGACACGAGGATTTATGGCAACCAGGAGTGTTGCAGAGCATCTCGTACCACTCAGTCCCAGCAGCATAAGCCTGGTAACGGTGTGTCAGAGCCTGCAGGTCCGTGTCCAGTCCTGTCTCATGGCTGTGCTTGGCACCCACACTTCCTCGCAGTCCTCCTGAAATGCCAGGGGGCATTTCTGCCTCTGCAGCTGCTCAGAGTTGGAGGCAGTGAGGTAGCCACAGTGGAGATGCATGCTCTGAGCTGCTATGTTGTCGTGTCATTGATTGTGCAGAGTGGAGAGGTGCCCAAATGGGACAGGAAGGATGTTCCTACAAGAGTATAAAGCCCTACTGTGGTTTGTTTCTCTGATCCTTTCCTCCAGTGGCTGGCAATCGCTTCTGAGAAAAAAATATTTGTTAAAAATTCAAAATTCAGCCTCCTCTCCTCTTCTCTGTCTGCCTGTAGTGGTCTTCAACAACCCCAGGAAAGGCAGAGTGACAGTCTTGGCAGTTTCAAGCTCAAATCCAATTTTATTTCATATATCTAATGCTGTAAAAATCTTGATTCTTCATAAATAATGAATTACAAAAAAGTTGCAAGAGGCTGGCTTTAAGATCCCCTCTGCTGTCAGTGCTGAAGGTCTTGTGCTGACACTGCTGTTGAAAAGCTTGAGGTTACCTGCAGCAACACCCTAGAGTGATGAGTTCTGCACTGACAGCCTGAGAAAGGGACGATTTGGCCAAATTACCTGGAAACATCGTGCAAAGAGACATGTGCCCACCCATCTTAATCCCGACCACAACAGCCTTGGCCATCTGCAGATCAAAACCAAAGCACGCAGCCAGGCGTTACACGTTCCCACTGCAGTTGTTGTGATGAATGCAAAGGAAACGTGAAGTGTTTTCTTCCAGGAGGGTTTTGGGTCCTTTCTTTGGGTTCCAGGTGAACAGGCTCAAACTGGGGTGGCTGCTGCTGAGCAGCTCCCAGAGCCACGTGCTCTGTTCTCCTACAGGTCCGTCTCACACAGAGAATACCAGGCTCTCATTTACTCAACCCCCAATTAGCCTCCTGCAGGCAATTCATTGAGCTTCAGGCCTGTGAAATGATTTATCAACTTGTGCTTAGCATTTCCATGGCACCAGCTCACGGTGAATAATTAGGGGTGACCTATTTAGCGGGAGTGTCCTCATAACGTGTCAAAAGAATAAACCCTGTCCTGGAGAATGTGCCTTCTGCTCACGTAGCTCACACTTTGTGCAAGTGCCTGTGCAAAGAGGAGGCTCTCTGACCTTCCCGAGCTCTCTGAGGCCGTGCAGAGAGGAGCAGGCACAGCTCCAGGTAACTCTGCAGCAGGACACGAGATCTCTCAGCACTGGGGGCTGCTGCTGCCGAGCCAGCCAACGAGCACCCAAATGCTCGGGCTCGGCGCTCCGGTCACCTGGGTGAGCAGGGCAGGAGCAATTCTTTTGGATGTTGCTGCTGAGCCACAATAACAGCCCGAGTCCTGGGCGCCGTGCTGAGAAACCTCTCCTGTTCTTAACGAAATCCCTCTGGAAACTGCGCAGCAGCAACGGGCTCCCATGGACACCCCCTGCCTCCTGTGCTGGACAGGTCACTCACCCCCAGGGGTGCTTGTCCAGCTCGTGGAGCACCGTGTGGTCGCAGTATTCGAAGACCAGATGCAGCTTCCTCTTCCTCCTGAAGACTTCCAGCAGGTTCACCAGGTTGGGGTGTTTCAGCTGCTGTAACACAGTGGAAGGACTCGTTAGCTGCTGCATGGCAGGGGGATGTTTGGGGAAAAGTGAGGGATGCGGTGCCTTCACCCCCCAGGATCTCAATTCCTCGAGCTGAAACCTTTTGCAGAAGCACAGCACAACGCGGGGAAATGGCACACGGGAGGAGCCCCCTAAGGCAAACGCACGTTTAGGGACACCACGAGCTCCTCTGATAAGCATAAAGCAAGCATCTGGCCGCAGCTTCTCCACTTTATTGTCAGCATCTGGATGGATTAATCAGGATTTTTACTGCTGCTTTTTCCTCTCGGTTCACTTCCCGTGCTCATACCAGGGCTTCCCCTCCCTGGGAGCTCAGACAGATCCTTACCATACAAACACCTGAGCAGGGCAGGGTTTTAGATGCACCTTCCAAGAGGTGAGGCTGGAAATTTACTGCACCTCCTCATTTTCTAT
Source organism: Netta rufina (assembly GCF_964035555.1). NCBI lineage: Eukaryota > Metazoa > Chordata > Aves > Anseriformes > Anatidae > Netta > Netta rufina. The sequence continues at coordinate 62,671,033 of NC_140128.1, read as the reverse complement.
TCTTTTATTCGTATTTTGGGGCAGGACTAGGAGGGGGCTTCAACCACGGGGTGAAGACAAAGCATTCAGAGAAGAAAGCAGGGAGGCAGCTGAGGGATGTTGGTGTTTCTTTTCAGATGATGCACGGCCCCGTCCACACTGCTTGCAGGGACGTGCACCGAGGCTTTAGGACACAGAAGCCCCAAGGTGAAGGATCACGGAATGCATTTTATTCAAACACATCATTGTAAAAGCTCCTTACAAAAAGACCTTCCAGGGAGCTCACTGCCTCTGGACCCAAACTACTGAACCCAAACTACTCCGAGCCCTCAAGCAAGCCCCCCACGGGTGTATGGAACGTGGCTGTTCAGTCCTGCAGCTGGCTGCAAGGAGCTGATCTTTCTAAAGAGCATCTCCTACCACCCACACATCCCATTCCTTCAGTCCCTGCAAAGGGCCAGGGCTCCTGCCCACACCGTGTAAACCGTGTGGTGGCGTGGATCAAACCCAGATAACAACCAAGATTTCCTTCCTTTTCACTTCCTTGGTCCTTTCTGGTAGGTGTCCCCTCTCAGCGACAGGCGAGGCCAGAAGAGTTGCCAGCTGACTGTAATGCAAGAAGAAAGGAAACCAACGGTAACAGGAGACCTCTGGAAACCTCTGCCATTAACAGGTTGGTGGTATCGCCTTCAGGAGCGACTGTCGCAGGAGCTGGCTGTGTCGAGGCACCACCTCTGTGTCCTGGCTTTCCTCATGAGAGTGTGGAGCTGGATTTCTGGAGGGAGAAAGCTTGAACTCGAAGCACGAGGTCTGGCTGGGCTGGGGCTGCTCAGGGGGGACACAGCTTTGGGAACGAGCTCTGGTGGGCACGGGACCTGCAGAGGGTGCCCCTGGCACCACCCCACGCCCTGCTCACAGCCAGCCTCAGGTCAGGGCTGTGCAGGCATTCAGACCGGCAGCTCTCCACACAAAGGAACTGCAAACCTGCGGGCTTCTCCCCATGGTTACAGCTGCTCCTGTGTGAAGACAGCAGGCGTTTCAGCCGCTCCTAGGGCACGGGGAGCAGGCAGGGACCCGTCTTTGGCTCTCTGCTTCCAGCCCCGCTCTCCCACCTTGCCTCCTGCAGCTCCTGGCCACAAAGCCCTTGAATCCAGAAGGCATTTGTTGTGCTGAACGGTGATTTATCAGCCCTACAGTGATTTATAAGCCCTACGGTGATTTATCAGCCCTACGTTCTTCTCTGATGAAACCCAACCTCACTGCATCTTTGACAAACACTGAGTTGTTGCCTGAGCAAGGAACCACCTCAACAAACAAGCAAACAAACTGTTGCTATTTACAGGCAAAAAGCTGAAAAGACTTTTCTCTCTGCAGGTCTGCACTTGTTAAAATCAACACCGCCCCGACACAGGTCCTGCCACGGCCAGCCGCAGTTGTGCTGCTCTGTACCCTGCAGGGTGATGCATTGCCCATCTGCACGAGGGTCTTTGTGATTATTTTCTTCTTCAGATCTCTTAGATCATTTCAATCTGAATGCATCTCCAGCATCGCTTACTAAAACAACCCAGCCACCTCTCATCCCTTTGTTTCAGAAAGGAGAAAACTGAGGCTGCTTCTTCACATAACCTAACTGAAAAATTAATATTTTTTTCCCTAGATGATGACTCTTCGAGCCTCACATTCAGGCTTTCTTTACCTCTTTCTGTAGCAGGTAGGGAATCAGGCCTTCATATTCACAGAATCACAGAATTTCTAGGTTGCAAGAGACCTCAAGATCATCGAGTCCAACCTCTGACCTAACACTAACAGTCCCCACTAAACCATATCCCTAAGCTCTACATCTAAACATCTTTTAAAAAGACTTCCAGGGATTCCTTCGGCAATAACATTTACATCATTCATTTATATATAAGTGCTCAATAAAAGACGAGCTGAGAGCACAAAAGAGATTTGGAGAGGAGAAATACAAGAAATACAGCAACCAGCTGAAATCCTGCACTTACTGTAAGTCTGAAAGTCACCCAGTTCCCAAAGAGCAAACCAGGGCAGCTCCATGGAAGGGAACACGGACAGCAAGGAGCGATCGACCGCTGTGACACCAATGGGCAGCGAGGGCTGGGAACAGCCTCAGGCAGAAATCAGCGACCAAGGAACTATCAGTTTTGGGAAAGAAGTCTTAAAATACAACATCTTTCTCTGCAGCTTTCTGTGGGGTTTTGTCAACTTCAAAATCCTAAATCCCTGACAGTCTACAAGAACGCGTTGTATCCAGGCTGAATTGTGCGTTCCTTATAAAAAAGCATCCTACTGAAAGCGTTCTACATTATTTTAAAATGTAAAATAACCCAACACATTGTTATTATTGTTCTTTCATCAGTTCAACGTCAAAAAACAGTTACATTGCTCTTCTGCAGGGAAGGGAGCTCACTGAAGATGGGGAGATGCCGGAGGTGTAAAAAACCACGAGTGCCCTGGAGCAAAAAGGGGAACCCCCCACGTCTCCTACACAACCAGGGTGCTGCCACCCAGCACCAAGTCTGGAACAAATCAAGGGAAATACTTTTCCACACAGCACATTGACGGCTGTGGCACTCGCTGCCTCAGGATGCTATGGAGACCAGATGAATACATGAGTGTAGAAAGAGATCAAACTCTCAGCAGAAGATGCCCGTGAGCGCCTGCTAAGCCTCTGGCCTTAGTGCCTTTGGCAGCAGCTGGGGCTGTGCAAGGAAATCTTACCCCATCCTCTCCTTTCTCCTGGCTTTCTCCTCATTTCTGCACTCTCCTGGCCCACTGCCAGCAGGGTGGGCTACGTGAACCCGGGGTCTGACCCACTGCAAACATTCCTGAGCTTTTATTTCCTCAGGGAAGGAAGCAGAGAGGCTGAACGCAAGCTCGGGACAGGCTGAGCAGAGGCGAGGTGCTGCTACCTTCAGCATGCGGACCTCCCGCAGGGCGATCTTCCTGATCACCGGGTCCTCCTCGGACTCCAGGAACTTCTTGATGGCCACCACCTGCCCCGTGTCCTTGTTGCGGCACTTGAAGACGACGCCGTAGGAGCCCTCCCCGACCTTGCCCAGCTTCTCGTAGCGCTCCATGGCGCCGAGCCCGCCTCACGCCGCCGCCTCGCCTCAGCGCGGGGATCCCGCCGTGAGGCGGCTCCCGCCAGGCGCTGAGGGGAGGAGAGGAGAGGAGGAGGAGGAGAAAAAGGAGGAGGAAGATGAGGAGGAGGAGGGGAAAGAAGATGTGGAGGAGCCGCCCCTAGGGACACGGGGCCAGCCGGGAGCCGCCGCCGCTTGCTCTGCCCCCTGCCGAGGCTCTCCTGCCCTGCTCTGCTGTGGGGGGGGCTGCGCGGCGCTGGCGGCCTCTGATTCTTTTTATATATATTTTTAATATATATATATATATATTATTGGAGAGGATTTTGGGTGCCCAAACACAGCTGGATTTGGTGTGGAGCCCAGATGTTGCATCGTCTCCCCCACACAGCTCGAGCACCTCAAGTGCTTGCCCCCTGCTGAGCTTCCACTAGGAGCTTGTCCCTTGCAGCATTCCCGTCTCTTACCTTTATATCACCTTTTCTTGGGCACCCATTTAGGTCCGTGACCACTTACCCAGTTCCTGATGCCCTAACGAGGTGGCAATCTTCTTCCAGTTGATTTGTAGAAATTCAGCTCTGTGTAGATCCTCTGCTCCACGCAGCGTTCTGGGATAAGGTTACCTCCTGTCCCACCACCAGTCCTTTCCCAAGGTGTTTTCTGAACTCTACCCAGAACAAAAGGGGCACCATTTATGTTTCTTGTAAGCCACATCTATCAGCGATAACTCTCCCCGTGTTGCCACACACGGTCTCTTTCTGGTTCTTTGCATACCCGTTCATTTTTATGACAAATGTGTCTCCTCTCAGCAGTACTACCCAGTCACTGAGATGCTCCTGGCTCTATCAAGACTTGCAATCAAAGCACCAGACAAATGCTGTGAGCCAACTAAACTTCCAGCTGCTTTTCTGAGGAAATCATCTGATAGAGTTGTCCCCAAGAGAGACCTGCAGAACTCCCTCAGAGAGAGGCCAAGGACTACGCCACTGTGGAAGCTCCTCAGATGAGAGGTCAGCCCCAAACGTCATTCCCAGACACCCCATACAGGCCACACCACACCTCGGTATCAAATAAAGCATAGTTTATTTGGCATAGACTGAAATGAACTGCAACAGAAATTGAAGTAGAACAAAGCCTAGTTGCACAAACTGGAACGAGTGCAGTTAGAGTCTCAGTTACAATCTAATGCATAAACAAGGTAAAAAGTACATTTCAGAGTCTCCCAGTCTTCACTTTTTTTACTCAGAGACATAGTGGCTCACTGATGCATTGTACCTCTCATCTTTTGAAGAGATGTCATCACAAGTACAGTTTTATTTCTCAGTTACAATGAATTTGATCAGGAAATCAAGAGACTAATTACGTGCTGCTTTTCAAATACTGTCTGTACTTCAAAGAGCACTAGGAGCCTGTTTTAAGGCTTTCAAGTTGAGTACATGCACCTTGTGCATCGAATAACTAATACTTTGATATCTGTCAAAAGAGTCATGAGGGGGAGAGCAAGCTTTTGCTTAATAAACTCCAAAACCACATGCTAGGCTTTCTCAACCCTGGCTGAAATGTCACAAGAACATACAAGGATACAGACGATACCAGATTAACTTAAACAGCCTAACAATACAAATCACACTAGTCAGAGTCACCCAGACTGGCCAGTCCAGCTAGGAAACATGCTAATCAGTTGTGCCATACTCCCCTAAGAGTAACAAGTGAGGTTTTACACTAGGAAACAGTATCTTGCAGATTATATAAAAAAATGCCACTGTCTATAAAACCAGACCAGATAAAGCATTTCAGAATAAACCATTAGAAATGCTTTAACAGCTAAAAAGGAAGTTTGATTACAGGAGGGCTTTCCTGGATTCCTTCTTTATAATTCAGCAAATCACCAGTCATTCATGTCATTCAAAGAAAAATACTTTCAGTTCATTATTTTTGCATGACAGTGTCCTGACCTAGTAGTTATTTACTCCAGTTATCCCCCATAAATACTCGTATTTTATTCACACATTTCTCTACTCTTTGAGAGATCTTTAAGTCTTTTCAAAGATGAAGCCAAAATTACCTTCTGCAGTGAATAAAGTAAGTTATGTGAAAACATTTGCTCTACAACATCTATACCTGGTGCTTCACTTTTTCATCAAGGTTGTTGTCGTCTATGAGTTACACAATTTTAGAGTTAGTCACCAATCATTGTTACCTATAGACTAGGTCAGTACTAGAGAACTTAATTTCCTTAAAACAAAATTTAAATGTCTCTTTTAACACTGCTGATCCAATTGCAGCTGACCACTTAAAACATTTTCAGTACATTGCTTGTGGGCTGATTTTCAAGTTCTATCTGTACACTTAGTATTTATTAAACCTTGATAAGGTTTCAGAACTGAAAAGTTTGACTTGATTTAAATACCAAGTCAGTGACAAGAATTAGTTTTGAATGACAATGCTAAGTGGATAAAATGCTAAATTGTGTGCAGGTTTGTCTTTTTTTTTTTTTTTCCTTTCCATAACGTAAAACTCCAGCTGTACCTCGTAACAAAAAGACATTACTGATTCATCACATGTGATGAATTAATTCCATCTATGTTAAATTATGAATCAAGTAGTCTGATGCCTCAGCAGATAACCCAGCGCTCTGTTCGCCAGGCTGCGAGTTAAGATCAAACCAGCCCAGTTCTGCTCTGTCAGTAAAGCCTTGAGACAGGCCAAGCTGCTGTAACACACTTACCTTTAATGCTTTAATAAAATGACTTGTGAAGCTTTCTCAGGGTAGCAGATCACAGGAGTTGAATAAATGGCAGCAGACTGAAGGATTTAATTTAAAAAACCCTCCCTTCAAATTTTAATGAACTGCTACTGTATCTGCCTATGGACTGTGTTTACTTACATCAAAGCTAGCAGGTTAATATGAGGTAGTAGAACCAGATGCTATCCTGTAGTCAGCCTATATTTATATTTCATGGTACCTCAGGAATTTTAATTAATGAGGAAGACAAAAGGAACCACTGTGACTCTTTAATGGAGAAATAAAAAGAGAAAGAAAACTGCAGATGACAAAATAGGGAAAGGGAAAAGGTGATTGAAAGCTTTAATATAGAGTACGGGTTCTTATCATATTTATTTATACTACACAGCTGGGGAATTAACCATTTCCAAACAACTGTCTGACTGAAGACAGCTGAACGACTGCACGGACAAAAAAGCTCCTAAGTTCAGTCATCGCTAACAGGCTCCCCTTTGGAATAGTATAAATAAACTATACGTCATGGGCAGTTCGATACATGATACTTTCATTCATTAAGGATGATGACCAGGTACAATTTCCATTTCACGTCACGAGGCTTATCCCTAATTTATGAAAATAAAGCATATATATTTTGTACATTTATATATATATATAAATATATATATATATAAAAAATACACACTGCCGGTCAACTTAATACACATGCGCACATGCACACACACACGTATGTATATTGTACACACCCACCCAGTAGCAACATGTCTGATATCAATATTATATTTTGTGTACACACACCCTACATCTAGTAAATAAGAAAATCCCTTTTATGGCAATTCTGCAGGCAAAAAATCAATACAAAATACTTCGTTGTACAAAACTGCATTTTTACAAGATCAACCAACATTGTAACATACCCCTCAATAATGCACTACATCTCTACAAGAAAAAAGAATAATCAAATCTTTATACAATTGTAAAAAAACCTGTAAGCTGCTCTGCAACCTTCCTTTGCTAAAAGTTAGATACATTACACCATTCTAGCAGCAGATTAATAAATAAGGATTAAATAGTCTATTATACAAAGCCATACTGAATGGCAGATTTAAAAACAAAAAGCTTTGCTGATACTTTCACTTCCTACACAAAACTTTTTTATTAAGAATAAGACTCAGTATAAAACAAGGAAACAGCCAGCACTATATCTGTATCTACAGAAGATAAAGAAAATCCAAGGGAAGTCAAATATTTAACAGTTATGGCACCTTTACTGAATAACATTATTTTAAAGGCTCTGTTTCCCTACAACTAATGAGTAAAGGGCTATTTATCTCTCAGCTTTTATTAAGCAAACTTGATATAACCAACCACACAGTGGCAAGAGACAGAACCAGCTGTTCCCAGCTGCAAAAATGAACTGATTTCCACCCTAAAACAGCATCATTTAGGTGACAAGAAAAGAAACGGCAAGTCACAGTCCTGCTTGTACTGAGTTTCCTAATGCTCCTTTTTTCCTCGTGTGGTGAATTCACTGGTATTTGCGTTAGGTTACTGTTGCTTAGTAACTATTTTCATGTCCAGCCAAGATGTAGAGATTGCTGTGTGCAGTCGGGTTTTCTGTTGGCCTGCTTTCCAGCACTACCACTCTGCAATCAAACACAAACAAAATCCAAAATTGTTAGTGGCAAAAATATGAAGCACATAGTTTAACTACCAAGGAAGAACAATCTTTTTGCTCACAGGTTTTTAAAGATTAGAGAGATACAGGTACTCCTAAATGTTTTGTGCATTTTATTCTTTAAACCAGTTACCTCCCGTAGCATCCCTTCTGTAGCAAACCTAAAGCAGAACGCACAAGGAACAGAGAACTAGAAGCAGCTCCTTAAACCAGAATCTACCCCTGTCAGCTGTAGATGTGTAATATGTTATAAATCTCTTATAAAATGGTGTACTCCACTCTGAAATAAGCTACGTCCTCTGCTTCTATTGGGAAATTATCTCAGAGCCGCAGTGTTGGGAAGAGACACAACCTTCCTATCATCCACAGCCTGAATATGTTTATATCTCCTATGGTGAGTATCAGCCGCTAACCTAAACAGTTCTCCCTAAAAGTGTTCGTCACCCAGTGGGTTCATAGGGAACACTCAACCCCTCCCAGCCCTCATCCTGCTGGTAACAGTCCTGGATGCTCCTCTGGGTGCCTTGCTCTCCTGGTCTCTACACGTCTGTGCTGTGCTGAACCCTGACAGTCACCTCATCAGCTGACAGCCCCTGTCCTCCTGTCTGCTTTCCAGCTGCTTAGCTCCTGCATTTCCCTACACCAGGTCCCACGACTACATTCTGTCATTTTTTTTGTTGTTTCTCTCTGTTTTTGTGTTCCAGTGGCTTTTCAAATAAGCCAAATGTGCCATTTGAACTCCGAGGTGGATTTCTCAAAGGAAGCCTATCTCAGGGTTAGCAGTGCACACACTCTCCTCCCATATCACGTTCCTCAGATGGTTTTCAAATGATGTCTCACCCTTAACAGCCTCTGTCCCTGCTCTTCACTTCTGTAACTCAGTAGTTCTTAAGTGATCCAGGCCAAAAATGTGTTACCACATCTCACTCAGATGTATGTCATAAAAAAAGACTCCTGCTCTGTCCATACAGTGATGCAAAAATACAGAAGGGAGGATTTGGCAGTTGAATGAGAAGAATGGAAGAAAATGGCTTCTCTGCAAACCCGCACATAGCAGGACTTCAACCTTTCCTCCAGCCTCGGAAACACCTTGGTATTTAGTACCGAGTTGTTATTGATGTGCAGGTCTTCCATAGAAGTTCAAACTGAACCAGACGAGACACTGCTTTCCATCCCTCTATGTGTTTAGTACACTTGTGTTCACCAGCCCAGAGAAATTAGGCAAATTTGAGCCATTTAAAGGTACCAAATCCAGCACGCAACAAAGATTCACTGATGTGGGTGCAGCACATGCCTGGAACTTACAAAAATGTCATTTGTACAGCAGTGGACCTTAGCAAAAGCTTATTCTTGTAATAAAATGCCCCCTGCTCTGCTGGGGATCGCTGGGAAGGAAATCACCACTTGCCTGCCTGCACGAGGGGGATACCAGACAGAAAAGACAGAGGACGCGTTGTCAGAGGTTGTGTTGTATTTATATTTTTGGGATCTCAGAGTCGGCTCTGGTAAGGGCCCTCAACTCCAACCACAGTGATGAAGCACAATGGGCCCTCGGTGACTCACACACGCAGCCAAGACTTCAGGTGCCTCCTGCATAGCCTACTCCTGTTCTCTCACTCTCTCTCTGGACGGGGGATCCAAGAACGTAACCACACAAAATTATGGTTTACTTACAGAAAGTGAGTCAGAGCCAGGTTGCCCGCAGGCCAAAGGAGGGAGCAGAAGCTCCGGTACCAGAACTCCTTTCTTGCCTCATGACTCACGTCTGCTTACACACTCAGTGCTCTGACTGCCTGAGAAGCCACAAGTACGTGTGTCCAAACCCACGGCACTGGGGCAGCTTCTGCCAAGGATTCAAACCTGGGCTGAGCAGTGTGTGCTACCCCCTGCCCACAGGGGTTAGGAGTAATAGGGTGAATTTAGACCACCTTGCATTAAAACCTCTAAGTGCTGTAGTTTGCTCCACAACTTCCAGGCCTCAAGGTCCAGAGCAAAAAGGCTTTTTTAGAAGTAATTTGCTGCCAAGATAATGTCAGTTCACCATAAAAATCTATCTCTGCAGTGAAAAGTTAGTGGGAGAGTTACAGGAGCTCTTCGAAATAATTTTGGATGCAAATTACTAATGAATTTTTTGGCTATCGCAGGCAGAAACAGTGTTACTGTCTACCCCAGGACTGCCTACGGATGGATCTGCTGTGGGATGGAACCCAACTCCAGCTGGGAGTTAGAGAACTGATTGAAAGAAAATAGGTTTACATTCCTTCAAGGTGATTACCTGTCTGATCCCAGTAAGCGGAAAACCCTGGTTTCATCTGATATCTCTTGGGTAACCTGTAGAAAAATGGAGATATGAGTCCATTTCAGTGGCAAAATGAAATGTATTGGCCTGAGCCGGAAGACAAAAAACAGATCAGTCTCTTCAACAACTCAAATATAGTGCAAATTACACAATTGAATCATATAAACTGATAAAGTAGTGTTCTACATTTCCTCAAGTAAAACTTACTTTAAATAATTTTTGTATTGGAGAGCATTATCAGTCTAGAGGACTTGTTGGTGGCATGGATGGACTATGTTGATCAAGTCTTGGTCCACAGAAAGCGAGACTAGCTTTCCCCTGCATTTTTACACAGGATGCTATTGAAAAGGGCGATGTCCTTTTTGAAAAAAAATATACTTCTTTGTTTTCCAAAGGGATGCTGTTTGTTTTTCCTTTTTTAGGGAATACTCCCAACTAGGGTTTTTTCATGAGATCCAGGAAACCCAAGTGCTGCTTACACCAGATCTGTGCTGCCTCTGTGCAGAACCAGTTTAGGAGTCTCTGAATGACACTCTTGGAAACAGAGCTGCTTAAAGCATGTCTGTGAGCTCTACTGAGAGCAACACACAAGGGGAAATCAGACAAAGAACCAGCAAGCTGCTACAATGACAGTGTGAAGCACATGCATTATCACTGGGGAAGCAGTTAGAGGGGCCAAAGGATCAAGCAGTAAATGAGGAATAGGACAAAGTTAAACCAGGAGAGGCTGGGAGATTACTCACTTCATCTGACTTGAAGCTTTTCCCCTGCATGCCGTGTTTCCAGAAGGCTAGCACACTGTCTTGAAGGCACACTGCAAGAGAAGAAACAAAAATCAGACCCAAGCGTGGCTTATCCGAACCAAGAAAATGTGGGCTTCTCACCAACAATGATAATGGGAAGCATGTGCATAATAAAGTCCATGGTGAGACTTCAACTCCTGACAGAACAAAACTCTAAAATCACTGTAGAAAAACTTGATTGAAATTACTATTTAGATCTGATGCACACATTACTTTTTACAGACAGCACTCAGACATTCCCTGTTTGCCAAGACAAGATCGGTATCTCTGTTTTTAACTTTTCTCCCTTTCACATCTACTCTCTGGGCCTTTGGTTTGCTAATGGTTTGATTCTGGAAAAAAACACCAGGAAGTGCATAAGCATGCTGCCAACCACAACATTCTGGGTTGCTGGAAATTACAAACCCTTTTAGTGATTACATTTACTTCAAAATAGACATGAGCACGAAAAATGGGAGGAGTCTGCCATTCAGGGCCAAGAAGAGGAAAACTACCAGCTCTGAATGATTCAGTCACTAGATTCTTTAAAATACTGGATGAAGAACCTGGTGTTCTTTAAGCAGTGTTACAGAAACGTAGTTTATACAACGTTTTGTTCTCTTAAACCCTACATGTTTTCCTTTACTATTCCTGTGTCACGCTTTGCATCTGCTCAGTATTAGCTCTGTACTACATACACAGAACAAAGGCACTCAACACAATCCTAAGAGCAATGTTTTTCACAACGGCCAACTAATCTCCACCTGTTATTCCTCACTCCACCCTGCGATCAGAAAATGAAGTTGTTTAATACCCTGAATTCCCAAGAGACCGCTTGGAGTGTAAGGAACTTCTCACATTATTCCATGTCAGTTGGTAAGCACAAGACTTCTAGATAAATGAATCTGTCTATGAATTCCTTCAGAGTTCAAGGAAAAGGCAATGGTCAAGTCATGTTATGCATGTGTCAGCAGGAGATACTGTATGATACAAGCAGTGCAGTTAATTAGAAGGTGTCAGAATTTAGGGAAGAATCACAGGCTTGATTAAAAGTATCATAATTCTTACTTCAGGATGGTTCTGACATATCTAATAAAGATGCTGTACACAGATTATACACTGCTTACCACCTGCTGTCAAATACAAAACGCTTATATCAAGGATCTTTGAAAAGGAAGATATGTGAGCAACCCAGAAATGCAAGCTGTACAGAACTGGTATCAAAAACAAATTCACTTTCTGTGTCTTCACTGATTTTGATTCCAGGTAAGAGTCCAGTTTCTGAACTACTGAATTCTTAAAAGTACTATTCAACCTTTTAAAATCAAATCATGATAGATTTTGCTTACAGAAACAGGAATGACACCAGATGGAAACACACACACAATGGATACACCCTACCTGGCAACTGGCTTATTTTCTTACACATGCCACTGCAAAGAAACTGCTCACAATATCCTGACGCAAGCAATTTTTAGAGTCAGGCCCCACAGGGTGCACTAGACCAATCTAGATTATTAAAATCCCTTCAACACTCATTCCCCCCATACTCAGCTCTTGAGAGCTGACAGAGAACCAAATTACTTACCCACTGATTCAATGCAGAAATCAAAGCTCAGCTCAGAGGCCAATTTCTTGCTTGACTTCAATTTTCCTTGTAAATTCACAATTTTCACAAATTCTCAAGAAAAGCAGAAAAATAAATATTAAAACCCACAGCCAAAAAGGATTACTGATGGCTTTAAGTACGAAATACTAATTTCAACTTTCAGATGCAAAAAAATGCCCACATCTGACAGCTACGGTGTTTGCCCAAATCTAATCCAAGAGCACCTTCTCTCAAAATAAACACACAGAACATTTTTATAGAATTTGTATGATTTTAGACTTTACTGACGGCCTTCCTGAAAACAAACTTAGTGCAGAAATGTGAATGCAACATGAAGGTTGGAAACGTAGGCTGATTAAGTCATTGCAAAGTTCCCAGGGAGGTATTACCCTCTGACGCACGAGTCATTGTTACTGGTACTGTGTAAGATGCAAGAGTGAGCCTTTTATCTGGCTAGCCATACATAACAGGCAAATGTCACACTTTCCAAGGAAATTCTGAAAATTTCTGACTGGCATGGATTTGAATTCTCAGCCGTAATGCTGCATTACATTTCCTTTTGGAAAGAAACAAGAGTGAAGAGGGAAAGTGGAACTGCAGGAGTCACAATGAACAGTTACTCGAATCGTATCTGTTAGGAAATGCTACACCACAAATTAGTAAGGAAAAAATTAACTTATGGTAGAGTTAAAATCAACAACTGTGCAAAGCATGTTTTGCAAAAGAGATAGTAAGTTGCCCAAGAGTCGCTTGTTACTTACTGTCCAGGCAGACTAGGACAGTGTCCCTTTCCAGCTGTGTTACGTGAATGGCATCTAACTGTTGATTGCCTAGTGAAAAAGAAAAGGAATTAGTTTATATCACATCGTAACACTGATTTCTGCCATCCCCCCATCCTCTTGCCAATTGGTACAGCATTTTCAGAATGCTACAAGCATTTTGCAGGCTACAGTATTTTTATTATTTTATATTTTCAAGGCTACGTGATTCCAGAATGTTATAGGAGCAGAACAGGGCCTAAGGACAAACCCATTAGTTCAAAGCGTGTATTTAATATGAAAGCATTACTGTTTATTGGCATAAAATGCATTTTATGTTACAGCTCAGCACAGAAAGTCAGCTTCCTTCATGAAGGGGCATGCTAATGAACAAAAGGAATCATCAAGGGAATCCTTGCCCCTAAAAAATGTTCTTTGCCTTTAAATTCACATCTGGAAAGATTACTGTGCTGATATTAAACTAGAATTTAATAGTTTGCATACTTTTTATTAATGAATTTCTCAATACAGCTGTATTTAAAGGTTAAAAATTGCATCCAACAAAGGCAGCAAAGAAAAGCATCTGCAAAATATCAACCAGCTTTTGAAGATAAAACAAAACATTCTACTTATTAATAGCCAGCTGAAGATGACAAGCCTCCCCCAAGGACTGGAGGACAGACAAGAATGCATTTATGTGAGTCTTTACACAGGAAAGAAGGGGAAAGAGCATTAAGGCTGACCCCAGTAAAAAGTATGCGACCACAAATGAGAACTCGATCAGCAGGGTCTGCGTTACTATTTAAGGAAGTTTAATAAAAGATCTGTCTAAAAATGAAGTCTTTTAAGATAGTTTACAGTAAGGTTGGCAAATCATCACAAGAAGAACTTGGGATTGGCTTCTATATACTTTACATAGAGAAGCTGCATCATTTTGCCTAGCATAAAGGGTTTCCAAATGACTTCTGAGGCAGCGATGTTCAACAGTTACCAGACAATAAAAGAGTTGCAAGAGAGACCAAGGGTCTTACCTGCACCAATTTCTGTAAACCATGAAGAAGCAGAGTTCAAGTTGATTGTCTCAAACTGAACTACCTGATTTGGTTCAGCACCCTTGCTGATAGCTACGCAGACCATCGGGTACTCCTGCTCTGGTATCACTAGCATTTCAAAGACATTCAAAGGGCTTGGCAAAGGAAAATCAAAGTGCTGAGGGAGAAAAAAAAAAAGGGATAAAAAAAAAAAAACATTTTTAAAGTTTCCTTTTACCTAGGAAGAAAGAAGCCTAAAATGACATGCACAAAATGTAAAAGATATAGAACAGTGCTTCACTGCTACCAAGAGTGCTTTTTTTAAGAAATCATGAGCTGTGAGCAACATTAGGTTACACAGAGGCACGCTACTCCATTATTGCTAGTGCTGGGCTTGATCCAACACTTGACTGATTCAGTCACCGGATTTTCTTAGTCAACATGTGTCAAGCCAGAAATTCAAGTGCTCAAAACCCACAAATGGGACTATACTAGGATGTACTTTCCATTACAAATAATAGAAAGGTTACTTCAACAACCATACAACAATTGAGATCTTGGAGCAGGTAAGAAAGAGATGCAAAATTAGATGTTCTGAACTAAAATGAGATATTTACCTTTATTAACATGAATTTCTGCATTGGCTCATACCACTGTAGCAGAACAATTCCAGACTGCAAGGCACCGCAGAGGTACTTGTGTCCTGTGTATGGATTTCTTACTATATAAAATAAACAAACAGGAAAAAATTAAAAAAATTAAGTCCAGGAAGCTTAATGAATACTTGAAAATAAAAACTGCAGATATCTTGGCAAAGAATTTAAGAAACAGTTTCACTTTGACACTGATAATAGTTTTCTGGATTTTCATTCAAATATCCCCAGTGATTAATATTCTGCTACATTCCAGATAAATTAAATTATCCTTGTAATTAATAACCACTAGCATTTTTTGCATTCCAGTGAAGAGGCCACACGCTGAGCGGCCAGAAAAAAGTTGTAACACCTTCTTCTTGGGGCTGAGAGATGAGGGGGAGTGAAAGGTCTGGGTCATGTTGTGAATTAAAAAAGATTCCCAAGCAGTCCAGACGCCCCAGAACTTCCTGTGAGCTTTGACAGCTAATGAAATACATTTTTTTCTCAGTTAGATCCAAGACCAGCCTGATTTTAGGAATACTTTGTAAATATGACTACTGTAGACACTTTAGATGAGCTAAACAGGATGTTCAAATTTGCTGCATGGTACTTTGTATTTTGCTTAAGCAGAAGTGTAAAATACCATTTCACACAGGGCAGATTTCAGAAGGACGTGTGTTCTGTAGAAAACCCAAATCTTCCTGAAAGTCAGCGAAGCCAAAGACAAGTTTATAACTTCACAAGCTTTAACTTTTTTGTGGGCACTTATAACACTGAGAGATGGCTTCAGTCCTCCCCATACTGACATCATTTTTATTCATGCCCAGCCTTTTCTTTGTGGAAAATATTATTTTCACATTAGCCTCACTAAAAATTGGATCCAGGTCAAAGCTCGAGGCAAACTGACAAACCAGAAGGGTGTTTGTGTATGGCACCGAGTCTGGGATTCAGTTACAAGCGTGACACTCGCAGGCAGCCTGCATGTCACAGCAACCAGCTGGCTCATGTGGCAGCCTGAAACCAGTGATCCCAAACATCTCCTTATTCACTGAGAGCTTCAGATTCACCCTTGGCAGCTCTCAAAAACAGCGTGCAACACATCAGCTGCATGCTACCGGCATTCTCCAGGGTTTCCCAATGGATCTTGTTCTAGATAGCAACGTTTCTAGGTTAAGAGTTGATACCAAAAATGCTTGTGTTATCATTGCCATTGACTGGCATAAAGATCCCCTGCAATAATATAAGGAAATAGCATAATCATATTGTTTTCTGAACAGTGAACTAGCTATAAGTTTATTAAAAAGCAATGAGCTGAAGACATGCCATGTCCAAACAACAAAGACCAAGAGAATAACTGTGAAACTCAACACCTACTCACCTATACAGCATTTGTGGCATCCTTTTGTATCAGGAATCTTTGTCGTTAAGGCAAA
Organism: Netta rufina; assembly: GCF_964035555.1. Taxonomy (NCBI): domain Eukaryota; kingdom Metazoa; phylum Chordata; class Aves; order Anseriformes; family Anatidae; genus Netta; species Netta rufina. The sequence continues at coordinate 62,654,988 of NC_140128.1, read as the reverse complement.
CTTCCTGGAATAACAGGTATAAAAATGCATCAGCAAGAGATGCCAAGGGACTTTCATGCTACCAGTTCAACAGCATTCAAGAAAACTGTCACTTGATAATAATTATAAGTGAAAGATTTGTACCTTGGTAATATTTTGTCAGGAAACCTATGGGTTTGAATATGAGCAGCTAATCCTGTTTTCTTGGCTTGTTCAAACAAAGCTATTAAATTATGGGAGTAGAGCTGGAATGTTTTCCCTGTAAGAGAGAACAGCACAAATTGATATGGCACACACACCTCCGTCAGAGGAACGTACGTTTTAGAGAAATATATGTATAGAAAATTACCTTCTAGAAAAATGGACCACATGCGTCAGATATTTCAAGTCCAATTATGAAGAAAAATAAAACAAGACAACAATAATAATGCATATAGAGAAAACATGGCATTCAACTCAAGTTCATTTCAGTAACACTAAAAAAGCTCTGAAAGTTAGTTTTATGCACACATTTTTAGAAGGCTGTAATTACACGACAACAATTCATTTTATCAGGACATCTTTATAAATCAGTAACAGTGGCGCTACACAAAACCCTGTACGTTCAAAGGCACAACCCTACAATTAGTCTGCATGCCACACTACCTCTGTTTCCTGCCAAAAAATTCCACAACTGCTGATTTTTATTTTTTTTTATTATTTTTTTTTTTAAGAATCCATCTGAGGGATTGGTAGTATTTCACAGCCACCTCACTGTTCTTTAACTTAAAACTTTTTTTTAGGGTGTATTTATTTTCTAAATCTGGTTCATACCGAACATGCTGTCCAACAGCCCCATTTTGGTAATGCAGCAGTATTGCCAAACCCTATCTATGAAAGTTTTTCAAATTAAAACACTCATGAAGCAAAACTTTCTATACAAACACATGAAATAATTACAGTTTTCTATTTCACTGCAATGAACAGACATTGTACTGAATGTTAATTTTAATCGTTTATATTTTTTCTGCTTATACATACCTGACAAGGACATTAAGGTGTTATTGATAACATACAGCCAGGTGCATTTTCGGGGAAATAACTGAAGAAAGAAATTATTTCCATTACTAGAAGCACACAGGAATTTCTAACCATGGCTTTCCCTGCCAGCTCCACACCTGTCACCATTCCTGCAGTGATGGACGCTGGAGAATGTCCCAGCTTCAACTACATTTTCCCCTTTAATTCACTCCTTTGGACCCCTTGCTTAGTTTATTTATTTTTTTTATTTTTTGGCTCAACCAGTTTTCATTCCTTTCCTCTTCTAACCCTGAAACTTTAGAACTTCAAATTGTCTTTATTTTTTAATTTTTCTTTATTTTTTAATTAGCAGCAGAGAGCTGAAGTGGGACAACTGGCAAGACTGGAATACCAAATATAAACAGACACAGCCTGCTCAGGAACGACAGCCAGAGAGACAGCAATGTTATTACAGAAGCCTACGAAGCCCCAAACAAGTCAGAAGAGGGAAAACTAAAAAAAGGCAGTCATATTTTCTAAGTAACTTGAATTAGCACAAAATCCTGTATTTTGTGGGACTTATCTGCTGGCTATTTATGTTAGCATACTGCTTTGTAAACAGGCAGCTCAGGGAAGGCATCGGGACTTATTTTTGTTTCAGAGTAAAGAAATTACTCATAGGCAGCTAACCTAGGTCTGAGAACATTTAAAGCTAGGAGCCTCCTGACAACCTGAAGGAGGAAGGGACTTTTGTTAAGTGATAGGAAAATTACAGCATTCAGGAGTCAACAATGGAAGGAATAAGGATACATCTTTATTTACTTATTTATTTTTTTTAAAGAGACTGAATTTATTGATGAGGATTCATAGCTAAGGACCTCCCATGAAATTCCATGAACAAAAGGAAGAGTTCATAAGATTGAGCTGTTTTGAAAGGATACTTCAAAAAAAAGACAACAGCAGACTCGTCCACTGGGAGAAACCACTGCATGACAGAGTAGAAGATGCTTGAATCAAGGATCTAAAAAGAGGGGTTCTGCTGGTTCAAGCAAATGTCTGCCTAAACTAACACCTATTTCCAACAGACACTATAAAGTGACAAAATCTTTCCTAAAAAATGCTCAGCCCATGAAAACAACGTACATAACACTGCACCAAGCGCTCTGCCAGGTGCCAAGTTGCTTCAGCTTGGAAACCTGCCGAGTCAGACAGGGGTTTTTATGCTCTTAGTGATCTTCAGTGGATTCATCTGCCATGAATTTGCCCAGGCTCCCCTCTGAACTCACGTAACTCCTACCATTTGTAACTCCCCACAGCAAAACATCCCAGGCCAGTTACCCCCTGTTTATTTTTACATAGGCTCCTGTTAGCTTCATGTGATGCTGCCACTGGAAGAAAAGGGGCACAGCTGCTCTGTGTGAACCCTCTCCAAGCTACCACAAGATGGGCATTTGATATTTCCACCCCAAACCTTAAGTATCACACACGCATATACAGAAAATGGAAACAAGGGTGTGAGGATGAATAGAAAAATCACAGGATAAGCCTGAAGAAAGAAACTTAAGAGAAGTTAAGATGCAAATCCGATTACCAATGCAAAGTACACAAAGGCAACTTCAGCTCCTGGTAACTGGGAAAACAAATGGCGAGGACCCCAGCTTGACAGGAAAGAAAATTAATCTGAAGTGCATGATTAGCACAGTTACTAGCACTGGGGTAGAAACTTGTGCTAGAATCAGATAAAAAACACATTAATAATTATTCTGACTACATGCACTCATGTCAGCAGGCCCCCCAAGTTTCCTTAACAGTACTTAAGAACTGGCTCAAACCCCAAGGCCTTAGTAACAATTATTTTCAAAAACTGTTGGAAGACAACCAAGGACCTCAGGAAGGACGAGCACAGCACCTAGGCTGAACTCTGAGAGCTGCATGAAAGTCTGATGGACTGCCTGGTCATCCGGGGTAGCACAAGGACACGCCACACACTTTTTAATTACCAAGAGGATAACAAGAGAAGCTAGTGCAGACTTATACAGAAGGGGCTGCATTTGAACATCAGAATTTCCTTTTTCAGCAGAATAACTGCCCTTCTGGGTGAAGTGAAACAGTCAGATATGAAATATATGTGAAGGACTTCATCTTGCATGCTGCTTCCAATGGCAAAATGAGAAAATATGAAGAAAATGCAAAAAGAAAATACGAAAACAAGAGTGTCTATCAGATATTTGCTATTCAGTAGGGGAAAAGCAGCAGCTTACAGATATAGTGTCTTTTCTGGGTATGGTTCTATTCAGTATTTTTGCTGAAAAATTAGTAATGGAATAAGAATATGCTTCTGAAATCAGCAGATACTATCCTTGGAGAGACAACAAGCACTTCGAAGGATGTCACCAGAATTAAAAATTGGAGAAACAGTTAAAAAATCTCAAGCACCAACATTTAGTGGGGAGGAATCATGAAAGGAATAAATGCAAATAGGGAAACAACTGGCATGGCTGAAGCACTGCTGTAAAGCCTCTGGGGTTTGTAGTGAATCACACTTAACCTCCGCCAACTGAGGATGCTCTCACAGAAAAGGAAACTCATTTTGGGATGCATTAAATGTCATAATTAGACAGTGCTACATTCACTCTGCCAACCACTACCATGTCTAACCTCTTGATAGGATATAAAAAAGCATCTGGAAGAGTTCAGAGAATACTGTCACATAAAATAAATTACGAAAATATACGAAGAAACAGATTAGTCTTACTGACTGAGGGAAGAGATAATTGAGGTAGGGCCAGGTGGCCTCCAACAGTAGTCAGCACATTTTTTGGAAATCTGTTAGAAATAGTAGTTATTCCTTATGTGGAAGGTGGCCCTGCCCATGGCAGTGGGGCTGGAATTCGCTTATCTTTAGGGTCCCTTGCAACCCAAACCATTCTGTGATTCTATGATGCCACAAAAAGATTTAAAAAAACAAACTTAATATTCAATGTTCTTCTACTGCATTCAGGTACATGGTCATCTCTCTCAACGTGAAAGGGTCTTCTCGATATATTGCATTCAAATTCAGACTTCTCACCATCAAGCCAGTTATAAACTTCTCTTGTTTTGTCTGTGCCAAACTACTCCCTCCCCGACCTTGCTGAATTGCTTCCCTTTTTCTTTTTCCCTTGAATTTCTGTCTTCTAACAAGATGCTCCCAGAAACAAAGGATTTTTTTTTCCTCTTAAGCACAGACCTCTATACAATGCCCTTTCTGTGAAATCATCTTTCTCTCACTATTAGTCATCAGTGTCCACCTCGTCACCTCTGGCTTTTGAGCAGTGCCATGTCGTGGCTGAATGTAACACTTCAGAGGCCTGAAGTGCCTTTGTGAACTGCTTTTGAAAGCTGCAGGTGTACATCTCATTAGCAGCCTCTGTCAATGCCTCCCTTGCAAAAACATCCTGCTGCTTCTGATTCTAAAAAGGCAAATATAACACCATGATTTTATGAAGTGAAGCTCTTTGGAAAGGGTTAGAGAGCCCAAGAAAACTGAAGCAAATGCATACTTATTGGTGATATCACCACCAACTAAACTAAATGGCTGAGGGCTTTGCTAGCATGCAGTGGAGAAGCAATATGCCACCTAGTGGAGATAAAATGGAGAAAGGAAAGGTAGGCAATCAGTTGTCTCCATGGAGAAGAAAGCTAGTTTAGTACAGAGGTCCTCTGAAAGCAGTGTTATATAAAGAGCAACAACAAAATCAGGTAAGGGAACTATTTAACTTTAAGACTTCCAGTGTTTACTTCGATGTGAATCAGTTTATGCCACAAAGTCTGGCATCCTGTCTACCCCCCCTTTAATATAAAACTTTCTTGCTTCCTACTATTACTAAATCTGTGTGTTCAATACACCAAAGATCACCTGTTCCATTGTTGCTTCGTGAAGTTCATTCAAATTCAAAGTATAGATACCTTCTTCTGTTCCAAAGATAATGTACTGATCTAAAAAATTAAGAGAAATTGTTTATTTCACAAGCTCATTAGCACTTCAGTAACAGGCAGCCTTAACATACAAACACAAAAAGTAACTTTACCTTTAGTATCTGGATGTATCCATGATGTTGCACAGTTAATCTTCAAGGGACAACCATCAAAGACTTTGGAAAAACATGCTCCCATCTGAAAGACACAAAAACTGAAACCTGAAACAAGTTTCTAGGATAAAGGTCTTAACTTCTGGCACTTGGCTACTTAGCACACAACTGTACACACAGCATGGCTCTCTTCTCTTCAGACACAAACTTACTCTAACCTGCTTTGATGAAAAGTATTTTTTACTTTTCCCCCCAATTACAATGCAGCCTTCCAAACCTCTTCCTAGACTTCATATATGTTAAGAAATGCAAAGAGTGCTCAAAATGGTATGGACAATTCTTACCTACTAGGTAAGAAGAAGTTCGAGTGCTTATGCAACTGTGTAAGAAAGCAGAACAAGCAGAAACATTCAAGTAAGTAGCACTCTCTCCATTTGCTACCTCATTTCCCCCTTTCTTTGTATAAAACAGCAAATGCCACTGGAGATCACAGCCCACAGAGCCAGTGAAATCTCCATCTCTTCCCTTCACCACTCAGTCAGGATGTGAAGTTTTTAAGAAAAGGAAACAAGTACGAATAACTGAGTGAAAAGTAATTGGCTACGACATGCACATCAGCCCAGATGAGGTGGTGGCTTGTTCTAGCATAAAGCTTCTGTCACTAGAGAGATGACATGAGGGCAGACTTGCAATAATTCCCACTGCAGATGAGGCTTCTTACCAGCACCTTCGGCGTGGGTGGTAAACCATTGATTGCTGGCTTCTGTGGGAAGAGAAAAAGATCATAAAATAGCTCCCACGCACTGAAATAAAACTAGCTGGCTTGAAATGATATGTGAAATAGGGCAACTGATCAGACTGAGAGTCACAATACTTACAGGAAAATCTCTTTTCTCTTTTTTACGTGGCAGCTGAGGGATTTGTCCAGATCCTTCTGCATTTTCTTCAATGAGTTTCAACATGCCATCCCCATTTCCTAGAAGGAAGCCCAAGCACATTTTGGAACTCACTTGGCATAACAAAATAGAAAATATTTTGCTGCCCTATTCTCTCTTCTCCCTGTGCCTAGTGGGAGTAGAGCACAGTGAACTCTGAAACTTGTGTATACACTTCTCAGGTAGCTGAACCTTTTCAAGAGCAGCTGGCTTCTCTTCTGCATGCAAAGCTACACAGTAAAAAAGGCTTCCCATTATCCAAACAGTCCCCAGGCTAAACAGGATTGAGAATGAAGCTGTGGCAATGTCCTCACAGATGGTTCTTCCCGCACGTTCATTGTTTTTATGTTATTCCTGCAGGCAATAGTATTGACTGGCTGAGCATCCCTGCTTTGGGAAGGACATGGCACCATGGGTCATGGCTCTAACAAGAACCAGCACGCATGTAAAGTTTCACTTCATGGTCATGTATTAAAATACCGATCATCTGAACCCAGAGCTGACTCCCAAACTGATTTCCTTTTACAGGAAACAAGGCACCTTTAGGAAATGCAATGCATTTACCCAAGTCGCTGTATCTAGCTGTGAGCAATCCTGGGCTACTGATGCTGCTGGTCATACCAATGGAGGAAGAATCAGTCTGAGGCCCACAAACAGGAATACTCTGTCTCCTATGAGCTGGTGGGGCTCTGTTCTGGGAGTCGGGGAAATGCTTTATCGTCTGAGATTTCTCATCATCTGGGAGGTTTTCTTCAGGGTAACTGTTTATTCTTGGCTGCAACAAACAAAAGAGGTGATGATTACCTGGGAAATGGCATCTGGAAGCATACGCTTAAAGCAAATCTTAGTTCAACTCACACTGCTTCTATATCAAAAACAATATAAAAATCAGCCTTTGAACAAAGCCATTTGTCAGAAGAATAATCTAAGAGGTATTCCTTTTCTGATGGAAAAATCCCAGCAGCGGGCACGATGCTGACTGAGAGGACATTCCGCACAGCATGCTCTCTTTACAGAGAAAATACCTAAAACTCACTTTGTCTACAACAGTGCACAAGGCCAGGAGTTCCCAAAGGTCAAGACTGTACAGACTGCAAGTCAGCATAAAATACACGAAGTCAGCAAGCAAATGGTATTGAAGAGAATTTATAACCTACTGAGAGCATCCAACGTAAGCACGGCAGAGGCTGCACGAGTGGGGTTTTGCTGCCTAAAATCACAGCCACTTACCTTAGGAGGTAGAGGAGGTGGCCCTGCTCGCTTTAGTGTTGATCTGAAATAAAAAGGTGCAGTAGTTGTCTTAGTTAAATCAGCAATACAAATAGACTTGCTCGAGAACAAAGATTATAAATGATACAAGCCAGATGCATAGAAAAGACTGATCACAGCTTTGCACGAACAGGGTTAAACTAGAAGTCCAAGGGTGGGAAAAAAAAAAAGCATGTTAATCTTGTTAGAAGTGTAGTTTTTGATAAACTCATGTTCTTTCATAAATGTAGACATTAGAGAGCGTTCTGCGATGAAGGGTATTGAAATTTGCAAATCACATACATGTACATGTATGTTAAAGGACTAGTTCTCTGAAGGCACCCCCCTTCCACCGCTTGGATTTTACTTTTGCACTTGTTTTTTCTCAAAAATTCTTCCTGCCAGTGAAAATGCTGCATTTCTGGATCAGCCAGTGAATCACAGAGCAATGTTCTTCCCCAGCTTTTCCAAAGTGACAAAAGAAGTTCACTGGACATCTACTAACAGCAGCCCCAGCTGCACCTGAGCTTTGGGCCAACCAACACAAGGGTTCACAGCCTTTCAGTGCAGCTTGCTGCTTTCCAGTGCACTTCTGGATCACTCAGATGTCTGGGTAACAGGAACTGCACAAACCCTCCCGGAGCTCTGCAGGAATATTTGCATGCCCACTGCCACCGTGGGGCCTGGCAGATTCGTCAACACAAAGTCTACTTTCAAGTGTGAGGCACTTCCATACATCCTAAAATAACCTCAGGAAGGAGAGCAAAGGAAGAAAGCATTGCTTTGCGTACATTCTCCAGACGATCAGATAAAACAGTCAAGCGTGCGTTAGCTCTTTGAGCGCGACCAGCCCTCGCTTCTACGAGTGGCAAAGCTGCCTGCAGCATTTTAGGGGATGAGATTTTGCCAGGAGACTGCCTGCTTAGCGAGAGCCACATGGGGTAAATGCAACTGTACACGAAGGAGGTTCACTCACTCTTCCACATCTTCACTCCCATCGCCAAATTTTGTAAGCAGTCCCCTAGGTGAAACGTTTAGAACATTAGGAGCTCTGCTCTAAGGCTGGCACGTGCAACCAAACTGATTGGTGAAAGCATCATTTAGTTTTGTAACGAGCATCTCCCAGCCCTTTACAAAACACAGTGCTTCTCTCTTGCTGCATTAAGCCCTTTTCAATTCAGCACAGTCGCTTCCTTTCCCTCCCTCCCTCACCCCCCACCCCCAAAGAATCATTTCAGCTCTCTTCCACACTAGATACCATCAGCTAATCCTTCCTCTTCCTACGTGGTATTTTAAATATTGCTGAAATGCCTAATAATAGAACCAACAAAAAAAAAAAAAAAAAAAGAAACCTGAGGAAGTTACAAAAGGAGAAAAGCCTTTGCAGAGAAGAAATAGTGGAAAATTGCTTCCTTGAGTGTTGTATGCTCAAGGCACAGACTGTTTCCCATAACAGCAGGAACTTTTCCTCCAAAGCCAACAAAAGGTTGCAGGCTGGCTGTCTCGGTGCTCCAGAAGCCTGCTGCAACCCAAGATGCTGCAGACAAGTCAGCCTACAGTGCAGACACCCCCAAATCCCACCACCACAAACATCCTTCCGTGTCCCACAGCACATGTCACCCAGTGAGGAATGGCTACAGGGGTAGCTAATGGGAAAATCAAAACATATTACCCAAAAACTAATCCAAGCAAACATGGATTGCTCTACAATTCCCCTACCATTTATTTGTTTTGAAGGAAAAGCAGCTGTGACCAGGAGCTACTAAAAAAAAGCCTACCCATCAGCAAAAAACCACCTCCATAATACAGAGAATCTATACAGAAAGTCATTTTAAAATACTACAATAAGGATGGGAAGAGCCAACAAGTCCGTTCAATCTTCAGGCACAATTTCTGGTATGCCTCTTTCCACTGAAACAATTCCCAAGTCAAACATAGCAATCGCCATTACTCTGATAAAAGCCAAAGGACATGAAAAGCAAGGCCGGCTGTCTGTCTCCCCGCAGCACGCATCCTCTCTTTACATCCCTGGTGTTATTCTGACTTGCTGGGGACAGAGGAGCTATGCATTTCCTGTTTATCTTTTTAAACTGGAAGTGGCTTCCAAGTGAGCAGCACAGACTGACCATCCAGAAGTTTTATGACTCTTCTCCTTTCAATCAGAGAGCTTGTGTACTCGATCTGTATCTATTTACAAATCCATAGCCCTAGCAACGTTTGCTACAGCTACATTCCTTCTGCAGTATAGGCTGGAATGGACAATCTTATTAATGGTACAGGAACGGAATTAAATCAGTAAGTTGCTTTGCAGGGAGGATATGAAGATGAGAAATCAGAGCTTTCCTCCCTCCCTGCTCTTCGACCCTGCAGATTCCAGCTGTCTGCACAAAACTCACCACTCATGAGAAAGGCTTCAAATCTTTTAGTTCATCAGGGTCACACAAGCAAAAAATCATGAAAAAAGGAAGGAAAGAAGCCACTGTCATTACTGGACAGAGAAAGGCAAGGTCTAGAAAGCCACCCTGAACTTTTACTACAATGACAGTGAGAAAAGAAGAATGGGTTGAACTTAAAAAGACCCAAACACTAGCAATCTACATGACAAGGTCAGCCTTCCAGGGGGCTGGAGTGTCAGCTGACAGCTTATGCAAGACTTTATCTGCAAAAAAGCCAAAGAAATTTACTGCGTGCTGCTCAGTTCCAAAGAAAGATGGGAAAGAGGCTCTTTTAGCTTAGCAATTATTTGAACTGAAATACCATCTTTCCCTACAGATGTGCATCGCTGTTACTAAACATTCATATCACTCAACACAAATTCAAAGGTTGCCTTTAAAGGCAGAATCTGGTAGTTTGCAGCAAAAGGAAGCCACATACATGGTAAATTCAGTCCTAACTTGGGCACAGTTGTGCTCCCTTACATCAGGCCTGCTTTAGCCCAGAGGAAATCAGTTCGAGGGTATCTTTGCCTGAAACACTGCATCCCTTAACACTACGCAGCTGTTGTTATAGACTGTGCTAAGCAGACACCCACAGCAGCAGTCGCACCACTAAATCTTCAGAAGCAGTTTCTCCTTCGCTTACTGGCAAAGACCTGACCTCCAGCACTGCGAAAACACTTGCCACAGGATGTCACAACTACAGAAGTGGCTCACAAGAGACGTGCAAGGGTAGTGCAGGATCCTGAACTCTGCCCTTGCAAGGTTTCTGATTTTGCTTCAGAAAACTGGCTTTGGCAATGTTATTTCAGCACGGCAGACATACGTGTATGCTTTGCTTTCCATCTACAACTGGGAGCTACAATAAATTTAAAATAAACTACTGTTCATCATTAAAAGAGATTAAAATCCAGTCTCCAAGACAATGACCAACCAACAGTAGAAAGATGACTGAAAACTGGGTAAAAACTCCCTTGATTTCATAAATATTAAATATAAATTTGGGCTTAAGGTTGGATTTTCCACCTCAATTTATTTCTTTCAGACTATATTTTCACATTAAATCACAGAAGTACAAGATGTTTTAAAACTCTGTACTTACCTGCTGCTTCCACCTTCTACAAAAGGATTCCAATGTGAAGCAAAGTCATTGCCAGCTGCCACCACCTGAGGACGCAGAGATTTTCATTTTTTTTTCCTAACAAACTGTATTCACAGCACGTGAAGAAGCCTGGGAGATTCCCAGAACGACCCATTAGCAATAAATAAAATTCCTAAGTGAGGTAATGTTTTAAAATATAGTTACAAAACAATTATCGAAAAGATATTTTCTTCTTAGATTCAGACTGAAAAGCAGCATCTGGAAATGGTATAATGCCAGTATCAAGTAACGTTAAATAACATGAAAGCAAAAACTTATGGTGAAAACTCAGTAAGGATTTTCCACTCGGGGCACTTCCAAGACACTCTTCCAGCAAGAGAACATAGTGCAGCCACCTCCAAACTCGTATGAAATACTGTCAGGAAAGGCTGGGGGCATTCCTGCCACTGTACCAAGGGGACCTCAACAGCAACAACATGTACAAGTCTCTGAAATCACATGCAAATAGGATGAACTTGTATCCACCTGGTGAACTCGAGTACAGCTTTAAAAAAAATAGGACTGGGATTTTTCTGGAACGCTGAGCACAGATTTCTCCAAATCAAAATTAATGGCAGCTGTTGGTATTCACAACACTTACTAAAAAATGGAGCCCTTTCAAACAGTCACATACTGACCCAAAAGAACGTTAATTAGCTGATCTGAAGTAAACTGCTGAGAACTGGAATAAACAGCAGCAGCTCACAGGGGGCAAAAAGTCTGCATGCAAGTTGGCTGGGTTCCAGGAAACAAGCAGCAAATAAGCTGATGATGGTAAGATCAGGGACTGAAATGCAGAACAGCCTCTCCACATTATCAAATTAATTGGCACTTGCTGTTTTTTTTCATCTGAGCGTGACTCCCTGCACAAAGCATAGAGGGCAATTCATTTTCTTAAAAATGTTTCAATTGTCCAGGGACCAAGAGTAGCCTTCTCATGACTCTGTACTTCAGACTTAAATTACTTAGAGTTGAACCACAAAACAATGAAGGTGCTGTGATTTTAGTCAAGGAAGGAAAAAACAAACTTGTCCTTACCATTTCATCCCGAGCTTCAGTTTCTTTCCGTAGAGGGGGCTCAAACTGGAGCTTATCAACTACGAAACATTACATGGTCAACTTTAATACACACAACATTCTGCTAATGTCCTTTCGATGCTTACTACAGTGAAGCACATGTTGTAGCACAACAAAATAACGTACACAACACTTAATTTGCCTATAAAATGACTACCACTATAAATATCATTATTGTCTAAATGCTTAAATTCACAAATTTGAAACCCACAAGAAACAGATGAAAAGTAAACAGCAAGTCATAATACGAAAACACACTAAAATGTAATTGTGTAACCGCATGTTATTTTTAAATTCACATGAAAGAAAAAAAGGGGCTTTTAAAAGTAAGCTTCCTAAAAGCGAGACGTACGTGACTCAGAGGAGCAGCTAGTCTTTATATTACAACAGGCATTTGTCCAAACCTGGAGAAAGGCAGTTTCTGCCCTCAAAATTTCAACTTAGATCCAACTGGGTAGAGCATTAGCATTGTTTTAAAAGTAAAGAAAAGGTTTTATGAAAAGAAAATGCCCTAAGTTGACAGACACCCTTGTGAGGACAGCTATTAAAATTACAAGTGCTCCAACAAGGTCAAGAAAAGGTTTAGCTTGTGAACTTGAAACAGTATACAGACAAACACAAAATGCTACCTTTTTTACAGTTTTCTTATCAGAGAAGGACAGCCAGTGTATTCACTCCTATCAAGTCACTCTTAATTTTTTATGTACTTCCAATTAGTGTTTTTGATGTAAGACTTAAAGTCTGACAGATCACAGAACTGAAAGACTACACTGGTCATAGAAGGTTTCTGCCTGAACTTTACTATGCAGCAATGAGATGAAATGAAACAGCAGAATAACAGGAAAGTTTTAGTTTTGTTTTTTGGAAAAATGGCACTGGCCTAGGCTGCCCAGAGGAGCTGTGGCTGCTCCATCCCTGGCAGTGCCCAAGGCCAGGCTGGATGGGGCTGGGGGCAGCCTGGACTGGCAGGAGGGGTCCCTGCCCATGGCAGGGGCTGGAATTAGATGAGCTGTGAGGTCCCTTCCAGCCCAAACCATTCTATGATTCCATGAAAATATCATTGAAGATTCATGTCTGTGCATTGTTTCTTCAGGTTTCGTTTCTCAAATGTGCCAACAGCAGGAGAAAATTTCTAGAGTACACAACTGAAGAATGACTACAACATCCTCTCTTGGTAGAAACAAATCAACACCATCATACGGGCAGATTATATTTAGAACTCACAGTTTATCTCTGATGCCGTTCTTTCTGCCCTAACATTCCTGTTCGTAGAACGAATTGTATGGCGAATAACAGAGTGAGGCTGCAAGAGTTGTAAACACAAAAAAAAAAATTAGTAAAGTTATGTGCCTTTCTGTTGGATCTCAATCAACAATCAAACGAACAGAGAGAAAGAGAGAGCTATTGCAGAGCCACATCATCTTTGTCCAAACCAAGACCCTGCACAGCCTGCACATGGGAACTTCATACACACTCCACAGCAAAAATGTGACAAGCTCTGACAAGATTTCCTGGTTCCTCCAGCACAGGAACTTACAGAAACTCTAAAAATGTTGGGGCAGTGCCCCTGTCAAGCTGGAGTCTTACATGATGAAAGCAAAGCAAGATATTTAAACGCTGGGTTTACCTAAAGGTAGAAAATAACAGATGTTCTCACCTCAAAATCATCATCATCAACTTCATTGTAGTGTGTGTGGTTGTCAGGATTATTAACTTTGTCCAACAGCTCAACTGCTAAAGATCTTGAAAGACCAGGCTGCCCTACAAAGCTATGCTAAAATCATAAAAAAAAAAGAACAAGTAATAATATGCAGCTGATATGCAACTTTCAATAATAAGCACCCAATATAGAACATCACTGAATTTTGCCTTGTTTGGGAGCTCGAGTATTTCTTTAATGACTCCATAGTGACTAGAGTTTCTATCTCCTCTGTAAGCATGGAAATGGCACACTTTTGACAGTTGGAAATTAAATTCTGAGTCAAGCAATTACACATTAACTTCATTTTTCACAAAAGTAGTTTGGTCAAAATCAGTAAGAAAGATACACGAACAAATGCTAGCTATATAGATCAGTTTTCTGTTTGTGTGACAGAAAGGGTCAACATCTGTGCAGCTATACCTAAGAGGCTGAGACATCCACTTGTGGAAAGGGCAGGCTGAAGAACATGAGGCAATTTTCTGTAATTTTCCCTACCAAAAATCATAAAAAACTTGACCCAGAATAAAGTCTTGCCACTTTTTCTAGTTAATCATTGTCTCATTCATTCAGATTTCACCACCCATATTGTGGGAGAGAAAGAAAATTGTTCCAGTTTGATTTTCCATTGATTTGTTGCTCACTTTGAAGCAAGAGATCATTTACTAATGTCACAAAACGTTCCAAGTCACTTACAGAAAGGAGTCTGTCTGCTGTTGGTCTCTTCTTTGGATTTTTTGTAAGTGCAATTTTGACAAAATTATGGAATGTTGATGACCTTAGAGGAAAATGAAGTTTTATATTTAATTTTTCAGTAAGATCATTTTGATTTTAACACAGAAACTAGACAGATTACAAAAGGATGCACTAAGTTAGAATGCTGTCTAAATACCTCAATGCATCTCAGGTTTGAATTATTATGTTACCAAGTTAACAAGATAGGAAAAACACATTTGACTAATGGAACTTGCATGAAAAACGTTTTGGTAGGATACAGAAAATAAACTAAGCACATATGTTGCTATTTAAACTTTTTCCAGTTTCAACTGTTACGAAATTAGGTAGCAAAAGTAAAAATTGTGAATTAGGTACCTAGCAAACCCTCAAAATCCAAGCACACCTATAAATTTCACTGTTCTTTGCTACTCGTAGGAAAATATATACGGAGTTCTAGACAAAGACTCAACTTACTCTTTAAAATATTTTGTTGCTATTTCCAGAACAATTTAGGTGGTTATGTCATATAATCCTTTAAAATCTTAAGTACAATTTGGTGTTATGACTGGACCTACTGTTTTTCAAGCATTTTTTCTCAGTTGCACTTGTGTTAGTATAACTTCTGTGGCCAACATTAGTCCAAGTACACTTGATTTCAAATCATGTTAAAAAACACATTTCCTCTTCTATTTTTAACATCTACAAAAGGACATCGGAGAAGTAATGTGCGTTGACTGGCTGCAGTTACAGCGAGCAGTTTCGATTCAGGAGACAAACATTTAGAAGTGTTTTCTCCCTTCTTCTAGCACGCACCTGTCTACCCAAATACCTCACGGTAAAAAGATTTTATAGCAAAATTGCAAGCAAAAAATCCATAATTGTTTTGATAACAAAACATGAAAATTAATATGAAAATGAAATGTTATTAAGTATGACACAAAATACTGCAGGTGCTAGGAAGGTATCACAAGTTGAAGGAATTATTGCTGAATGTAAATTGGCAGAGGCACATACTTCATGAAAGGATTAAACAATTACCTGTGCCATTAATAGTGGCAAATACCTTATAAATAGGAATTAAAGCAAAAGGATAAAAATAGTTTTTCTTCCTAGGACAAACAAGAGGACCCAAGGAGGGAGATTTTACATCCATCTGGACCACTGGTAGGGGGCAATTCACAAAGTTAAGACTGTCCTGTGCCATACTGCTGGTTTTCTGCCATGTCAGCAAATACCTGCTGCTGGACCTCAGTTCTCTCTCATTTGTTTTCATACTGCAACAAACAACTGGCTGTTTCTCAGTGAAACAACTTCTGGGTGAAATCACCTCTCTGAGTTTCTGAGTTTAAAACTAGCCCACACTATTTTTCACAGCGTTCCATCTTCAATAATGACAAATCATTTTCTCATATTATCTACAAAACATTGAACAAAGGAAAGGGTTTTAACCTACCATTTTGCTTTTTCCTTTAGCTTTGGTGGTTGAAAGTTACTTTTTGACATTAAAAACAAAGCCCTAAAGGTAAAGGAAGAATAACGTAAAATAATGTCATCATATGGTTAAAAATAATATATATATATATAAATTATATATATATTCATTCCAATATCTAAACACTTTAAATTTATAATTCATGATAAGAATCATTCTGGTGAAACTGGATTATAGTCTATACTGTGTTAGAGGACAGATGTGATAAAGTTGTTCATTTTCTTATCCTTAAATAAAATATTTTTAATGCCGTGCATAATCTTGTTAAACCTAAGGCTACGGGTTTCTTTAGCGATTTACTCTACCTGTTCTTAATCACATTGTTACTGACACTATGAATTTCTTTTGTTAAATTAAAAGATTTAAGTTTATTAATTCAATTCTAAATTCAAGTCTTTAGCTTCAGACCGGTATCTTAAAAACAGACATAGCTCATGCAGAAAGCAACTGATGAAGGAATACTAGTGTGGGTTTTTAACTCTGAGCTATGAAGAGGGTTGAAGCGTATCGTAACAGCCCCTGCTAGGACTGAAGAGGATCTGGAAGGAAAGCAGGCTCCGCTGCCAGCAGACCTCATGGGGTGCAGATCGAACATGGGTGGCTGGAGCTCCGCGAGCTCAATGGCTGTTATGCCGACCGCCCAGATGTCGCAGAGCTGGTTGTATCCACCATTCTTCTCCACTGCCGCAACTTCTGGGGCCATCCTTTAAAAGCAAAGGCATCAGTCAGTCAGCACATACAGAAAACAAGAGCCAAATCTGAATCACTGCCTGCATGCAGGAGTCACGCAGTACTTTATGTAATACTAGTGCAGAAAACCCCACAAAGAGCACAAGTAAGGCAGAAGCCTGCTGTTGCCTCTCCAGCATCAGAGGACAAAAGAAACATAGAGGTTTGTGTGTTCTGCCTAAGGCTGTGAACTTGCCAGCAAAGCTAGGAATAGAACCAGAGTCTCATGATTCCTGGAGAAATGCTTTAATGACCAGATAATCTTCCTGCCCTGAGTCCTCACGCTGCACCAGGATAAGGAGGGCAGCAAACAATTAGAAGCCATTGTCTGAATTAAGCTGGACGAACACGTTCAGTCTATACTAAGAATATCGCCCTGGAGAAAGGCATCCTAACTGCATCACAGTAATGCCAGAATTCAAAAGCAGCTGCATTTGCATATTCATCCCGCTCAAGATTTACACTGATAAGTTAGCATATTAAAAGCTGTCTTGCACAGAAATTAGGTACTAGAGATGATTAAAAGATCAAAATCTTTTTCTTTGCAATTTCTTCTGCACAGCAGAAATCTGAAAGACATCATTTAGTTTATTCACTAGAAGAACAAGAAGCTGGTGAGAAACTAAATGACCACTGCATAGCTGGAAAAAAGGGGAGAATGTTTTGCATTAATAAGGTTGAGAGAAATCTGAGGCCTCAAACACCAGGTAGGTTATGTTACAGCAACAGACCAGCTACAACCAGTGGTTCCCAGACTTCCACTCTTTGGCATTTTACTTGGAAGAAAGGGAATGTATGCATTTGCTATATATATTTTAAAATACATGCATATACTTCTATATTTATATACACATACTTGAGTATGTGTATTTTAGAATTCCTGGCATGATTTCTAAATACAGACTGAGCTTTGCATGCAATCACAGAAATGGAAGTAGTTTATTACCAGTAAGGGGTACCAATAAATGATTTCCTCTTTGCAATGGTGGCTGTTATTTTTGCTGCTACGCCGAAGTCAGCTGGAAAGTGAAATGATCATATTTAGAAATTTAGATTTTAACACTCCAATTCTACTCTAGGAAGTATCATATTATGAAAAGACACTAATGCAAATCAATGCAAATTAAGAATTCATTAAGCTTCAACAGTTAAAAATTAATAATGAGATCAGCTAATTTCTACACTGACATGATCTCAAATTAAGAAGATTAGTTTCTATGTACAGCTCACTCATGATCCTCTTCCTCTCCTAGCTATTTTTCCATCTCACAAAACAGCAACCAAGCAACCTCACAAAATTTAGTGGGTATTCAGTTTAATATTCTAGAGGAAAAATAGCATCATGCTTTGGAAGCAGCACTATTTCTGTGTTACTTACAAAGGAACTGTGGGGGGCCATCTGTTCTTACTTCTGGAGATTCTGTCTAGGGGACAATTATCCCTTACTCTGAGAGCTGCAGATAATCGAGGTGGTCTTGCAGAGCCAAATATCATTTAAGTCCTGTTTTGTTTTTGTTGTATTTGTAGTATGACAGCTGGAGGTTAATTGTGGACAAATCTAACTAGCTTAGCAGGCAAAAGGAAGGTATCAGTGTGTGGCCCAAGTTTAACGGAGTTAGTGGAAGCTCCTATCAGTTTCAAGGTTTTATTTTATTTTATTTTTCCTTATTCTTTAAAAAAAGCTTTACTTTCCTAGCATAGCACTCCTGTGCCACCGCAGGGGAGTAAGCATGTGGAACTGCACAGCTTTTCTGAGGAGCAGCAATGCAGCTAATCGCAGCTACCCCAGTTTCAACACCAGACACATGATGATGCATATCTCATGCTGTCTCCCAGGATGTCTGCGTGTGCACGTAGGCTGCTCTAAAGAGAGGCAGCAGACAGGCGGACGGGGTTTTAGAAGGCAGTGTGCTCAGATGAAAGATTCAGCCTGCCTGAGCTCCCCTAAACACGAAACATCACTGGAGGAAGCCAGCAATACAGATCCCTTCTGAGTGTTCATCTCTGGGCCACACAGTGCTTGCAAAGGAGGAAAGTTTCCTCATCTCCACCTGCGTGGACATGCCCAACATCACACGCTGGAGGCGCAGCCAGCAATGGACCCTGTGTTGCCACAGGCTGCCTGGCTCAGGAGAAGCTATCTCACTACAGAGCTGTCATTGTGGCTAGCAACAAACACATCGATATCCAGGTAGCCCCAGCCTGACAAATTCCAGGGAAACCTGGGAAGCTTCAAGGTCTGTTGGTTGAAAAAAAAACAATTATCTGCAACTTCTTGGCAGAATGCAAAAGTTCTCATCTCATACAAACATACACCCATAGATACACACTTTCTGTTGTCAACTACTGCCCTAATAGTGCAAGAAAGAACATTCCACAGTGCAATACCAAAGGTTCATGGCACAGAGAACTAATACAATTGGCTGCG
Organism: Netta rufina; assembly: GCF_964035555.1. Taxonomy (NCBI): domain Eukaryota; kingdom Metazoa; phylum Chordata; class Aves; order Anseriformes; family Anatidae; genus Netta; species Netta rufina. The sequence continues at coordinate 62,636,039 of NC_140128.1, read as the reverse complement.
TTAATACAGGAGATTTGCTGTATTATGCTTTATCATTTATTGCAAGCTCAATCTTGGCTGAACACGTGCTGCTCAACACAAAGACAAGGCCTTATAAAAGCTGAATATTCTCATCAGGAGGTAGGGTCTCTACATTACAGTTATTTTTTTGTGTTTCTGCCTGGTAGGAGTGATAAAAGACAACTTGCTAAATCAACGGTCAATAATTAAAAAACCCTCCTATTTGCTTTCTGTCTTACTAATAAATTCAAGCAACTTACCTAATTTGACATCTCCATGGTCTGTTAGTAGAATATTTGCACCCTAAAACATAATAAATATAAAATTAAAATACTTTATCAGAAATATTTTTTCTGCACTAGAAAGTTTAAGATAAGTTTCTTAAAGTTCCAAGTTACCTTTATATCTCTATGCATTTTTCCCTTCATATGCAAATAAGCAAGACCCTGGAAATAAAAGAGACAACACTTCATCATTTCTGACATAACACTTCATCATTTCTGTCATTTGTTAACACAGTGCAAAGCCTGTCTTATTTAACAAATTGGAATTACTCAATGTACCTTATTTGAAAGTTCAAAAATTTGAGATTTGCAGCTAAGAGGTATGCTGGATTCTGTTCTTCATCTCTCCCAGCCCTACCCAACACATGTGAAGACCTGTTTAAACCACTCATGGTCTAGCATCTTACATATGGATATGTGTATTTTCAAAACAAGCCTCAGGAAAAATCACCATTTTCCTTTACTAAAATTAGCTATATTTTTGAAGTCCTGAAGGTTTCAACAAACAGGTGTTCAGTTTTTGAGCTGCCCGTCCAGCAATACCAGTTCCTGCAGCAACAGGAGATCAGGAACAGAGCTCCCTAGCAGATTTGTCCATAGGTTTACACCCCTGCCTCTGGCAGTGACGAGTTCAGCCACCGCTTCAGGGAAAGGTGTGCATCTTTGTGATTCTCTTATGCAATTATTATTCATAGATGCAGCAGGGAATGCAAAGTTCCTTTAAGAAACATGCTGCCTGCATCACCTTATCTTATATTTCTACAATTATTAGCAATCAGAAGATGAAAGAGTTTTAGTTATTTGGTTGTAATATTTTTCCTCTACAAATGGTTAAAATTTAATGCCACATATCAAGCAGGCAGTTTAAAATGTGCCTTTTTTTTTTCTTTTTTTTTAAATACCCAGGTACTTACTCTTGCTTGCTAGATATTAGCTGCTTTCTGCAATGAGATTCAGAACTTTGTCCTAAACTTAAACACTTTCTGCACTGAATCACTGTATCAGAACAATGCATGAAAATAGCCTAGACAGCACTGTGGTCACAACCTGCAAAGACCTGTCTTCCATAGTTTCACTGAAACCAACAAGATCACCAAAGAGTTGATCCAAACAGGACTGAGTTTTAGTACTTTGGCCCTGTAATGGTTTCCACAGAGACATCTACTCCTGCATAAGCTCCTTTGCAAATTACATTGCAAAAGAATCATAGAATGGTTTGGGTTGGAAGGGACCTTAAAGGTCATCTAGTTCTAATCCCCCTGCCATAGGCAGGGACACCCCCCATTAGATCAGGTTGCTCAAAGACCCAACTAACCTGGCCTTGAGAAGCACTGCTCTGACAATGATTCTAAGCAAATATTTGCACTACATTACTGTATTTTTTTTTTGCTAGTTTTTATGTATACAATATAGAAACTAACAGATTAACTCTGGTCAATTGGTCTCAAGTGAATTCCCAATGCTTGCAAATGGAAGCGATGTTACCGCATCATTTTCTGGAATGACTCACCTTCCAGATTTACTTTCTGTACACAGACTATCACACAAGACTTTATCACACACCTGCAGAAGTACAGTACCTGTAAAGTTTCTCTGCACACGTATGCAATTTGTAACTCTGACAGAGGTCCTGTTACTGAAAACAAAGATTAAAAAGTGTGTAAGTCGACAGCCTGTAACATATAAATATTGTGAAGCAGCCAAAAAAAATTTATTGCCATGAAAGTTAAAGGCCTTTTTTTACAAGGACTGTATTTTACATTCAGCTGAAAAGAGGGTTTTGTTTGTTTGTTTTACAGAAAGCCTTTCTGTAAAAAAACAAAAACAGCACAGCAACAGAAGACAATACCCACAGCGAGAAGAAAACTTGTTTGACAGAAATCTAATTATCATTTTAAAAGTGACTTCGCAGTAATAAAATATCCTGTACTCTGGGAAACGTAGAAAGCAATAAAAATGACTTCTGCTAATTTTCTAATATTAGCAACAGCAATGTTTTATGCTAGGGGACCATGGGACTTAGAATTGTTTTAAAGGTGTCTGAAAAATAAGTTAGAAAGCTTTTGTACTCAAAAACCCCACATTTTCATTTAAAGGCAAAGCAAGTTTCTGGACTGCTTTTTTAACAACTCCAGTAAATCCTTCTACAGGGTCAACAACTCTAGGTTAGACCTGACAGGTGAAAATAATAATAGAAGAGTGGTACAGTATTGTACAAGAGGAGAGATAAAGAGTCTTTTTTTTTATTATTCTTTAAAGAACAAATTTAGAGATTTCTCAGTAAAACCTGCTTCTTCATAGCATGCAGAGTCTCCACATCTAAACAGAATGTCTTCTAGCTGTGAACTATTTAGAGGTCTTTTTTTTCCAGTACCTTCAGAGAAAGGAGATAAACTACTACTGCATACTGACATTCAAGACACTGGGCTGACAGAAGGCAACTAAAGACGTAGACGAGCTCACAATGTACAACAACTGTAGTTACCAAAGAGCTCTCCACTGGGATAAATCAAGCTCTTGTTACCTAAGTATCACAGAGAGAAACGAACAGTGTGATGATTAAAAGATAAAGCATGTTCTGGCCCAGAATGGCAGGATATTAGCACAAAGTGACTGTTTCCATGCTGAGAATTGCTCTCGACAAAATCTGTTGACTGTAGCTAAAAAACACTGTTCATTTCTTAAGAAAAAACACATGTAGTGCTGGCTAGTACCAACCATTCCCTGTTAGTTTCCTCTCAAATTCTCCTCTTTGCATAAACCTTTCAAAGGGTACAAATGTAAGTAAGTAATTTTCAAAGTACCATGGTAAATATCTTGGAGGGATCCCCCACCGCAGTACTCCATGCATATCCACAGCTTTTCACGGCTACCAAAAAAAAAGTTAAAACACAGACATCAGAAGCTGATTGATCTGTATGCGGAACACAATTAATAATGATTATTTAAATTATTTTCTATTGGTCTTGATCGCTCTTTGTTAAAGACATACACTAATACGTGACTAGCAGTTACATGCTTTGCATGTTATTAAAAATCTCAATATAAATTCTCACCTATCAAAATGAAAATTTTATGCCAAAATCACTGAGAAGCTTTTAACTGTTATCAGACCTAAAAGATGTTGCTTTAACCCTGACCTCTTAACTGCAAGGAATAATGTGATTAAGGAACACTTGAGGTTTACCTTCTAGCAGCAAGAGTACATTAGATAAGCATGCTACACTCAGTTTCAATCTGAAATTGAAATTACCTAATTGTATCTAAAAAAATTCCTCACAACCTCCAAAAGGAGTGTTGGGGATTTAGAAATCCAGCTATTTTCCAGCTGAAGTCCACTTGGGCTGTACAAATTACTTAAAAAAATGCAGTCCTCCATGAAATCCAAAGACGAAGCTGTGTAGAAAAAGACCAAATTGGCAAAGTGGTGATATATATTCCCACAGAGCCAATTGATAAATGGCATTGTTCCACAGAAATGGAAAATATTCCCCAACTTTCTGTATAACATTTAACGTGTGCACTTGAAGACGTGGCCAGCTGGCATCACCTTGCTCTCAGTACGTCGCATCTGTCGCACCAGAGCTATGAAAAATGTTATTACCAGCAGCCCAGATTTAGTGTGTTTTGCTCTTACAACTCACTGGCTATCCTTGCACAGCACACAATACTGCCATTAAATAAAATACCTAAAAGCAATTCTACTCTAGATAAACAGTGAGCTTGCTTTATATTAGAAGTGATAAATGTTTAAAATCTGCCCAGCAAGAGAGCAGGATTGGATATGTTGCAAGAGTCTCTAAGGGAAAAGTTTCTTTCTGTTCCTAGTGATAAAAATATTCCAGCCTTTTGGCCAGCAGAGAAAACAAAGTATTAGTCACTTTTTTTTTTTCTTTTTTTCTTTTTTTCTTTTTTTTTTTTTTTTTTTAAGCCAGATGGGAACTGAAGGGAATTCAGCATAGAGAAGACAATGAGAACAATGAGAGAGGATATAAGTAATAAACCAGACTGAGATTGTCTCAGGAAAGAACCAGACGAAATGTAGGTAATACAGTGGGGTTTACCTGAGATAGCTCCCAAAATAGGCGACTATGTTGCAGTGTTTGCATTCTTTAACCATATATATTTCTTGCTGTATCAATGAAAAGTCATCTCCTGAAAAACAGGAAACAATCACAGTTACATCACACAAAGCTGAACTTTGAAAGAGACCTCAGTGTGTACGACGCTCGTAAAAACAAGCCAAGGGCTTGGATAACTGCAGCAGCCCCTTCATGGCTCCCAGGCCCACCCAGCTCCTCCAGACACGGTGTCTGCAGCATGAGGGTCCCGAACACAGACTGAAATATTGCAGCAATGTAACTCCAGAGTCCCCCAGCTGAAACCGAGAGAAAACAGGCACCGTAGGCTCGCCATTAAAAATCTTTCATTTCAAAATGCCTCTGAGGCAGCATACGGCCTGCACGCCCACTCGGCCACCGCTGACTCAGAAGAGAAGCACAGAGCCCGCACCACCGGCTGCCTCGTCGTGAGAGCAGTTTTTGATTAGGACAGCTACATAAGCACATTTACACATTCTACACAGCCTCTGCAAAAAGAGCCCTGTGCTTAAAAACACATTAGGGACAGCACAATAGCCTAGCATGTTCCTAACACGTTAATTTAAAAGGGTAAAAGCTTGAAAGCTATCCTAAACTCAAAAAGATGTAATTGTATAGCTACAATGAAGGCAAGAAAAATATGGAGCCCTAGGAAAAACACTGGTGTATGTTTATTTAATCCCACAGGCAGAATTTCCACACAGGATCCCGAGCTCAGAGGTGGCAACTCCTCAGGCCCATGCCTCAGAGAAGGCCGAGGGCCGTGTCTGTGGCCTGGCCCCAGAGGCTCTCCCTCCCTGTGAGCAGCGCTTCCCTGCCATCCCATAATGTACTGCCATAATGCCTGCACTGACTGACAGCCTGGCAGCCTGCCTCTGGGGAACAACACCTCAGGAACTGGCCGACCGGGCCCTCACAGGCATCTGCCCGCCTTGTGGTCATGCACACGGGTGTTACTACCTTTGTTCTTCCTTTGGCATGAACAAGACGCCTGTAGCAGCTTGCAGGACACGAAAGACTGCAATTTAGATAAAGGTCTTGGGTTTTAGAGAAAGTGCTGCTTCCGAAAATGTGGCAACTACCATGTCCTCTCATGATTAAAAAAAAAAAAGAGCTTTGTATATTTATTTTCATTTCAAATTTTATTAGTGAAATCTATCTGCTAATATCAAGCCAGGGGTGTGGAAGCAGAAGTACAGCCCTATACCGCTGCCCTTAATTTATGTGATTTTGACAAGTCCAAGAGGTCTCAAGTACTGCTATAAATTCTGTTTGGATCCCCGGTGTGTTTATTCAAGAAGTAACAGCGCGGCTAATAGTCTTAATAACCTCTTTAAAAATCAATGTTTTTATGGGCTGTGCTTCAAGCAACTTCACCGAGCAATGGAGTCACCAAGGAGACCACACCGGAGGGTTTTTAGGCCGGACTTTCCACCCGTGCTGGACAGACCCACAGCCAGCCAGGACTGACGGCCTGCCCCATGGCACTGGAGATCACAGTGCAAATCGTGGCTCTCTACTTACAGACATTCACATTGTGCATAAACGTTTACAGATAGAGAGAAAGAAGTGCCCATTCACTACAATTATTTTCAAGTGATCGCAACCTTTGGGATTTTTACGTAAGAAAATAGCCACAAAACACAAAGGTAGAGAGGGAGGAACACATTTGTACAAACAGAGCCCTGGCTAACTTCAGTAAATCCTCAAGGGCTTCTTGAAGTTGAGTTGTGTGGAGAAAGACTTCACCGGGGAAGGAAAATATTAGTAGAGGAGTTTAAGACAGACTCTTGACATTTGAAATACGAGCAGTTATTTTTTGGGAATAATGAAAAAAGGAAAAGGCAACACAAACTAGGCAATCAAATTTAGCACAGGCTTCACACTGTGCTTTATGGGTTACCTTTCAACTATAGCTTTGCTTGAACTCAAGCACCCTGCCTATAAACAACTGCTATGAACAAAGGGTTGAGTTTGTTCCAGGCGGACTAATCCCTTCTATTTCTGTGATGAATTTCCACAAGGAAACTGGTAAATACTCACAGGTAACTCACTGGAGCATTTTAAAATTAAAGAAGTTTTTCAAGAAAGTCATATGTGAGCAAGAGCGAAAGCAAAAAACCTCCCACCTCACACCAAAGAAGGTACCACCTTTCTCTAATACTGCCAGCTGTCCATGAGTTCAAAGAACTGAATCCCTACTCTTCGAAGTAAAGGATCTTTGGTATGTAGCATTTCAGAATATCTAAACACTGCCTCATGAACTTCATGATCAAGAAGCATTCCTGAAACAGCAAAAAACCTGTAGGTAGCATCTTGACTTGCCCTTCGATAGCACTGTCTAGTGTGGAGTAACAAGAACTGTAACTAATAGGGGAGAAAATGAAGGAAATATGGTGATTTTGTACTAGAAAGAGTGATGGTAGATGAGATAACAACCTTCATGCCCATAAAAGACATCTGTGGAAAAATAAAAACAACAGGAATAATCTATTCTGTTGTTCTAAGATAGGACAATTAGACAGGGGCTTAAATTGCCTTAACCTTCAACCCTTGTACATATGAAAAGTTTCTCCTATGAAAGTGGCGATGAAACACTGAACTCAATGCATGGAAAGCCAAGAAATTTTGCACCAGTGGAAAAAAAAAAACAAAAAACACAAAACCACCAAAGAAGTACCCATCAGGAGTGACTCAGACTGATCCTACCTTTCAGAAGAGGAGATGAACACAGAAAAGGTAACCTCCATGAAAATAAATAAATGGAGAACCTATTAAAAAATGGAGTAACCTACAAAAAAAGGGAATAAAAGAGGGATTTGGAAAAAGGGGCATGGGCTGAATGTGGGCACAGGGCTGACAGAACAGTAACAAACAGACGGAAGAAAGAAGAGACATATCCACGAGAAAAGTCTGGCAAAATACGTAGAAAAAGATTCTGAAAGATCAGACTCAAAGATAGGAGAGAAGATGTATAGTGCTTCAAAGATGACAAAAATGAATTCAAAACAATGGAATTCAGAGTTTCCAGGCAGCTGGAGTATTAATCTTGGCAAGAGATGCTGGAATTGGGCAAATATCCTTGGATAGCATGAAAATAAAAAAGACAGTAAGACTAATTTGTAGAAAATACTTAATCAAGAGGGAGACAGCAAGATAAGAACAGTTAGATCAAAGGTGACAATATATCCATACAAAGAGATTTTCATCTGGTTTAGTCATCAGAGATCGCTTGATGCTAAATAACATGGAATTGGAAAAATGTACTTTTTGTCTACTCACATGTTTGCAATTATGGGCTATGTGGCATGCTGAGCAAAAACGTAGTTTAGGGAGCTGCTGTAAATCACCCCAGCAGCGTGGTGACTCACTGCAGCGCGCTACTATTATGTAATTTTACCTCTCTAATGAGACATGCAGGACACAATGGAGGGTTACAATGGAATATTCTCCCCCGATCAGGGTCCGTGGTCGAGGCCGCTCGGCTCGGCACAATGAGCCGCCTGTCCGCCAGCACAGCTGGTGGGGAGGACGACTACTGCAACTTGCAGCCCCATCCTCTCGCGTTGCAAGCAGATCAATTTCAGAAGCTTAACAAAGTAAAGATTAGTAAATTCGCGATAAATCTGTATTTAAGCAAGAGATCGCTGACAAAACTGATGGTCCATTAACACTCGTGAGTTACTCTGTTTGCAGACACTTCTCACCTGGTACTGGATGTCCTGCCAAGTTCCCTTAAATGTGCAGCCTGGGTTTACATGCCCCACTCTGCAGCATGGGAAGGACCTGATGGCTCTACTGCCTTTCATGCAGCACTGTTAGGTCCTCTGAGCACGCCTGACCTTGGTGGTTTGCAAGCAAGTTTGTTCCTGATCTTATTTTCATGGGCTCCACTGACTGTTTTGCGTGGGCCCATCCTGCAAAAAAGACCCAGGGTCACCCCTCACATCTCCTCCTGGGTCAGCTGAGATCCACTTTATTGTCCAGGAGGCTCCTCAGGGGAGAATTTCAGAGCTATTGTTGTAAATTGGTTTCTTTAGCATTACTTCAGAGCTGCAGCACAGGGCTGATACCAAGAGGGAACAGAGGGAGGGACAGGCAGGCAGTGCCCAGGCCTTGCATGCAACTGGGAGGAGAGAACTGACGGCATTTGGAGATGCTGATGGTGTCGTGAAGGGTGGGACAGCAGTGATTACAGAGAGACAGAGCAGACCTCCGTGGTACCAACCTGCTGGGCAGTACTGTATGCTCCTGGCCGCCCAAATGTGCTTGACAGGCACGCCAGGCTGCCTGGCAGGAGGCGCGATGGGTGCTCACAAGCTGGCTCCAGCAGCCTCCCCTGGAGGCTTCACTGTACATACCTGGGACTTCCATCACAATATTTAAATTAGACAAAGTGGGATGCCATTAGTAACGAGACCAGGTGAACACCACTGTTAGCAGAAGCAGCTACTGCTGCACCTGGGACCGTGTCTCATTTTCTTCTTCTTCTTCTTTATTATCATTATTATTTATTTATTTTTATTTTTTATTTCAACAACCTGGGTGCCAGAACCAGGCCAGAAAGCACCACGGGAATCACTACTTCGCGGAAACCATTCGTCCCAACAGACAAACCTCACAGCCAAGCTGCCATCTGGCACTACTTACAGGTCGTTAGCTCCTCTGTGCTGATTTCCGCATATCCCTGTGCCACCCAGCTCTCAGTCACTCCAAGCCACTTCTCTGAACTTAGTAAGGGTTCAATCTCTGCTGATGAAAGAGGTGGCACCCCCAATATACAGTTTTTTCTTAACACTGAAATTTGTTGCCAGTCTTTTCCCTCCAGCCTAATTAAGTTTAGCTCCTGAGACATTTTCCATTTCCCATTTCTATAGCCTGACACACAACATGACTGAACTCCAGCCCCAAAATATTTTGGGGGAGGTGGAGAGACGCAAGGCATTAGTGTAGCATCCCATCCTATAGCTCTGACACACACAGAAGTCCTGCTTTCTTCCCTGCCTTGCAGACCTGCATTCCTCTTTACCAACCATTTTGAAAACTGTGAACAATCCTTTTAAAGTTTCGTGTCTTTAAGAAGAATAATTCAGATTGCACTCAAGCATCCGAGCTGTTTTAGCCATACGTCTTTTCTTGGGCTTCAGGGAAACCTGCAGTCTGACTGAAAGAATTTAGATTCCCAAACCCTGAAGCTGAGAAACTTGATTCCAAGTAGGATACAACTATTTGGAAACAGCGATGTTTCCACCAGCAGATTTCATTGCCAGGCATCTCAGCTCCTGACTGCTGAGGGCTGATGGTACTGATTAGCTCTCGATTGATGCAAAATATAACTGATGGCAAAGCGCTGCCACAGCAGCACGAGCTTGGCAGCACGCAGCACATGAATGTTCAGTGACTGCTCCAACGCCAGAACCAATTTCCCTGCTTATACTCTCTTTTCCCCTGCGTGGTCCTAGTTACAAGCAGCCATGTCAACAGATAACCTGTGCTCCTATGTCGAATGTTTTCATCTCCCTCCCTCTCTCCTTGTCTTCTGTACTTACTGCCTGGGACCACGAGCTCACCCACTCTGGGTACACACATTTCTGCAGGAAGAACAGCAGGTTATAAACGCATTAGAAGCAGGCAAAGCAAAATCGGACCACTCTCCAAGAAGTTAAATATCATTAAAATGCTGGGCACTCTGCATTAAGAGACCACGCTGTCTCTGTTTTGCTTTGGGTACGCTCCAGGAGCGGGCTGAGCAGCTGTGCGAGGCGGCAGCAGTACCACTCGGCACATGGCACAGCACAAGGCAGCGACGTCCAGCCTTTAGCAGCTCCAGAGCATTTGGAAAGGCAGGCGTTGGGCTCAGACAGATGCAGTGGCGGTGGAATGAGCCGTGCTTCGACTTCTTCCAGGTGTCCCCAGGGTATGGTGATGCCAGCTTGATGCCACGGGAGTTTGCAGCCAGCAAAGGAGCTCAGGAACGGGTTAGCGAGGGCTTCTGGCAGCGTCTGACAGTTCAGCATGTAAAACCTGTGTGTAGTTAAACCATCACACACACCAGACATGATCCCAACCCAACCAGGTTCCACACCACGAGGCAGTGAAGGTGAAAGGGGTAACCAGGAGTTATTTCCATATTTCTTCAGCTCCCGGAGCTTGTAACAATGGTTTGAGCCCTGCAGGCTTAGCTCACATAAGCCTCAGGCTTGTTTTCCTCCACAGTTCATAGCATCTCTAGGGAATTCATCACACAGAGCATGAGGCTGCACTGCTGCAGCACCCCTCTTAGTCCAGCAAGGCCCTGGAGTGTCCCACAGCTCCCCTGTGGTTGTGGTCCAGAGGGGACAGACCCTGACCCGACTCAGCCCGAAGGCTGTGCTCGTACGTGGAACACGAAGCTCCACATCTGAACCACGAGATACCAAAGGTAATGAACCAAATCCAGCTGTGAATGTCCCGAGCACAAAGCTACACGGAGCTGGCTGACTATTTTCCCTCGTACAGACACCCTTCAACAGCTCCACGCATGGATTAAGATCCAACTAGAAACACGTAACCGGCTACTTCTGGCTCCTACAGAGATCTCACACAGAAAACACTCACTGAACCCAACGAAAACCACAAACGAGATCCTTCTGTAATCTTGCACTACAGCTCACCACCAGCCCTTAAAGCATCAAAGGCTTCCGAGGTCACTATTTATCATTCTGACAGTATTTACACGAGGCGTCTCGTAATTTTAAAATATTTCGGTTCTTACATTTTCCCAGGGAGAAAATTCGGTGGAGTAAAGCTACCCTGGCAAATAGTTATCTCTTTGTATTGACTGCCTTCTCGATTCATCTGCTAAACCCATAGAAGGAAGTGGCTTTAGTGTTTCAGATGGTTTTGGCTTCCACGCTGCTGAGTACAGTTGGATTAGTTTCTGAAATAGAATTGGCTCCCAAATTATTTGAAGCATTTGTACTCGGTGAATGCTGGGAAATGTCATTAGCGTGCCATAATACTTTTGCCTAATGCTCTCCAAAGGCTATGCCAAAAAAGTGAAAAACACTGTCTATTTCGATCCTAACAGCACAGCTTAAGGAACTGTGGTAGCAGAGCTCGCACACTGCCCAAAAATTCAAGTAAGCTGACGACAGTAACCTTCTATGTAGGGAGCTTATGTCTTTTGTCCAGAGAGCAGACAAAGGAAGGCAACAGCAGATGAAATTAAAGCGGTCATACTGGGGTCTCGGTCGTGAGTTTGAGTCTCCCAACTCATTTAATCCCTCATCTGCTGCAGGTAGTAACAGGATCAAGCCACAGCTCACCCACACTCGCCGTTTCAGCAGTTTTGCTGGGTCTCCCAAAGCGCTGCCATCGTACTGCGTGATGTTTCCTGCAGCTTGAACTCAACACATTGCTCACCTCCTTGCTTCAGAGGCTTTTGTCTTCTGCTCCCAGTCACCCGTCGATGTATTACACTAGCATTGGGTTTGGAGATTTATTTTTCCATCTCCAAATTAACTCCCCATCCGTGAAGCAGCCTTCCACTCCCCTCCCAAAGATGCTGTACCTAACTCGAAGAGAGCCACAGGCCTGTTTCCCTGGTGACTAATTTATGGAATTTATCACGAATCTTTTGCTCATTGTGCCCTGCAGTCTGGCAGGAGCTCGTACTGGCTGCACCAACTTCTAACACTGACCTGATCTGCAGGCACAGCCCAAAAATCCTTAAAATTAATTTGAATGTTGAAGACAAACTCTCACAAGGTGCAGCTGGTTTTTATTTATTTTTTTATTTATTATTATTGTTTTTAATCTGGGAGACTTTGAACAGCTGTGTCTTCCTGTCCAGCGAAGACAGTAAGCTGCTACCATCGAGCTACCCCACAGAGGCAGCAGACATCCTAGAGCACCAAACGTAAATAAATAAATGCTGTGAACCCTCCTTAAAAACAAAACAAAAACCCGACAAGATCTCTGCCAAGAGACTGTGGGTGTACATGCTGCGGATGGAGATCAGGCTGGTAAGGTTTTAAAAGACATTAAAAAAAAAAAAAAAAAGACAGCTACCCCAGAAGAAATCACTTCTCTGTGGTAAGTCAGACTAAAAACAGAGTAAAAACTATAAAGATGGGGTCATCAATGCTAATTTTAATGGGGTTCTCAGTAGGGATGACTTGGGGCCAGAGCTTTGCACTTTTCATTGTCGTGTTTAAGCAGGTACAAGCAGAGACTGGGATTACTTACTCAGCTGCCCAAGGTTCGTGCTCTTCCTCTGGCCCCAATAGCAGAGGATTCAGCCTCTGCCTGTGGTCCGTTTTCAAAGCAATTCTTCTCAGTGATGTGGTTTAGTGGAGGAGTTGTTAGTGTTAGGTCAGAGGTTGGACGGGGTGATCTTGGAGGTCTCTTCCAACCTAAATGATTCTGTGAAATTCACAGTAGAACCCGACCTACTTCACTTGCACCAGGTGCAGCAACGTGGAGGCTCAAGGAAGCTTCTCACTACACCAGCAGGAGGTTAATACCATCCTCCTTCCATCATGGGAATACTGCTCTGCCCCACTAAGAGATAAATGTGGTGCCCAGCTCTCCCCAGGCATGGGCTGCAGCACCTCACATCGCTCCTGCGCTGGGTGCACGGCAGCTGAGCAGCCACCACTCATCCCCATGGTCGTATCGCTCCAAGGCAGCAGCTTCAGCTTCTTTCAGAGCCTCCCCACACATCTTCTGCCTTCAGCTTCCCAAACATCTGCTTGGCTGCAGAGCAGATCACGGAACCAACCAGGAGCTGCGCTGAGTCAGAAACGGGGCCTTGAGCTTCCAGTCGAGGGTGCCAAGGAAGCATTACAAACAGACCACACAGAGATGCTTTCCCCAAACGCTCTCCCCCCACCTCCAGAGACCGATGGCTCAGAAAAATCTCTCGGTCGTAGATGGGATCTTTGTATTTAACCGTCCTCCATCTATTTTTCTCCCGTGCAAATTTGTGCAGTTGTTTTTTTGCACCTATGTAAACACAGCTTCATACAATGAGGAGTTTCGCAGATGTGCAGAGAGAAAACTGGACACTTTCTGACTGCCTCCAAAACCCTGGGACACAGTCGCAGGGGGACAGGATGAAGCAAGTAGGGCCAAGAGAACCATCCTGAACCACTGCAACGTTTCAGTTCCTGACAGCAATCCCCAAACAAGACGGGAAGCCACGCTGTGCACAGCACCAAACAATGACAGGGAAAATTCAGCTCTGCTCCAAAGAGGTTGCCAGCTCACAGGACCCACCAGTAGAAGACTTGAAGGGACCAGATGGAGTCAGAGCAGCTTGCAAGGTGCTGCTAGCAGGAGGTGAGGCCACACCTGAGGTTTTGCCCACTGACCACCACTCCTGAGGTCGTACAATCATGAATTCTGGTGTGGGTAAGTGGGTTCAGAGATGAAGGCCGTTTATTTAACCACAGCCACTGACATCCGAACCACACTGAGTGCATGAAGCTGAACTTGCAGAAGACCTTGCTGAGTCTCAAAGAAGAGAGTTGCGAAGAATGTGGCAGTGTTCTGGGGTCCCTTTGTCACCAACGTGGCCTGGCTGCTCTTTAGTGGTTACCTATGTTATGTTTCCACAAAAGGAGGGAAAAAAAAGCTAAAGAATCAAGCTGAACCTTTTGTTCTAATTTATTTGTTCACTCGAATTTTTCAAATTCTTCCAGTTGAAGAAACTGTTCTGATTTCACTAACTTTTAACTGTTAAAAAAATTAGCAAACAAAAACAAAACAAGAGCTGTGCTTTTCAACCCAAGTCAATAGAACCACGTAACTCCACCCAAACGGGACAATGGGTTTTCTTAAGCAAGAAAGCAAAAAACAATGCATCCACCTCAAGTTGTTATCAGTATACTGACGCTGCAAGACCCCCATCAAAACGACAGACCCTTAACCTGTCCTGTCGCACCACCACCACCGATGCTGGAGTTCAGGGACCGGAGACATTTCAGAGTTGGTCTTCAAACCCCCAGATCACAGCAGACAGGTTGGTAGGACCTCCAGAGTCCTCTGCTCCAGTTTTCTTCTCCAAGCAGGGCTGGCTGCATTGCCAGGCCATGTCCACTCAACTTCTAAGACTCCTCCAGGATGCAGATCCCACCACCACTTCTCAGGGCCCTGTCCCAGAGCACAAGCGCTCTCCTCGTGAAGAGTTTTTCCCATTTCCAGCTGGAATCTCCCTTGCTTGTGCCTGCTCTTCACCGGGCATCTTCCGCATGTCTCCAGTGGAACATGGTGGTGAGATCCCTCTTCACTCTTCTTGTCTCCAGAACAAAAACCACATGGCTCCATCAGCCTCTCCTGTGTCAATTCTCTTTCCATATTTTCCTCCACTTCCTAAAGAGTCTGCATTCGTTGTCTGTAGCATGCCAGCCACAAGTTATCCCATCGTGTCTCCAGAAATCCTACTACTTCCTAGCTCTGTGACTATAGGTTAATTTCCAGTGTCACTTAATTGCTTCATAAACGACATGGTACTACGTGAGCACTGGGAAAGTCTCCCTCATCCCCTGTCCCAGAGCCACCCTGAATGGGCACAGCACAGGAGTTCAGGCAAGGAATGGCTATGGGGAAACTCAGGTAGTAAACAGATGCAGAAGAGGACTTCATTAAAGAGGGATTTGAAAGGTATTCCAGTGAACAAGTAATGACAGGTTACTTCTTCAAGCAAATACATGATCCCCAGGTGGGACAGATAAAAAGCTCCTTGCCTCATTTCCACTGAAGACTTAATGTCTGATTTCAGCTCTCTGTGCAGGACTCAGATTAGGCTTCAGCTCAGTGAGTTTCCTGGGTAGCAAGTGAGCTCTTTTAGGAGAAGTGAGAAAACGTATGGGGAAACAATAGCCATCCTCTCAATACAGGTGAGAAAAAAGACAACCCATTACGAAGCAGAAGGCATTGTTTTTTCCCAAGGCACCTTTGGCGAGCATTAGCATCATTGCTTGGTCTCTTTCCCCTCCCAGCTCCCTATTCTTTCAGGGCTCACAATCTACCATCTGTCCTAAATCTTCTCTTTGTACTGACAACACATTGTAACTGCAACTTTTTATGAAACAATGATAAGGCAGATAAGAACAAACAAGGAAATAGTGAGCAGGACATAACCGAGAGTGGTAACACATCCTGCAGAGCTTCCTGTCATCTAACCACTGAAACAGCAAAAAAAAAAACCAACAAAAAAAACACACCTCTTTTGTCTGGAGCTTTGCAGCTATGAAAAAATAAACATGTGAGAAAACTGAAAATGCAATCCCAAAATACAGAAAAGAAGGCAAAACTTACCAGGCTCTAACTTGATTATTTTTACAGCAGCCAGTTCTCCGGTATGAAGATTTCTAGCCTGCAATAAGAGAGTTAAGACACATTCAATTACACTGCAAAGGTTTCTCACGAAGTCTTACCAGGTATGAAAAGATACGCTGTGATGTAACGTGCTACAAATATGGCACAATGCAATTAGCTGAGAGCGACCTGGGCGAGGATTATCTGGTCTTAGTATTAGCACAGCAACAACCTCGTTGGAGTTTGAAGAGTTACTGGCAGCTCTTTGCAGAGCTTTAAAAAACCCCAAGCAGCTACTTGTCACAGAATGAGAGTTCATGCCTCTAAAACACTGTTTTTAAGGGTTGTTGAGTCTGAGCAGTGCCTTGCCCGTGCTCACTGGGGTGGTACAGAAGAGCTGTGCTGCAAGGCAGGCTGCCAGAGCACGCACTGCTCAACCACCACCTCGTGGGCGAAACCTCCGTGCAGTCTGGAAGTGAAACCGGTGGGTAGCAAGAGAGCAGCACCACGGATGCAACACGGATGAGTCTCAGTTCCCTGGGAACAACCTGACCCTTACACTCTTCCAGTGGACCCACGACCCTGTAGATGAAGGGGTACAGAGCTCAAGTTCAAGCTTCACACCACACCTGCAGGGAGCACTTCTGTAAGCTTCACCCCAAGAATTCAGTGCTGGAGGAAAATGCTACAGGAACCTCAGATACGGAAAGTTTCAAGAGGGGCTTCCATTAACACTGTTAACTCTGGTAAAATGAGCTCTAAATCACTTAGGCACCGTCACCAGAGCTAAGCTGCAGTGTTGTTGACACACAACCTAATCCAATTAGGGACTGTGGCATTCCCTTTTTGCTGAGCATCCGAAAGTTACAGGAGCCTACACCCAACTCTTTTCTTCTTACCACAACAAACACGCAGAGTCTGCTGCATATAAAATCCGGTTAAAAGGTAGGCTGGAGAAAATCTGGGGAAAAACTGGGGGAGGTGAAACTGATCTAGGTAAGTATTTAGGATGAGGACGCAAAGCAAATTTGCCCCTGTGGGTTGAGGTGGAGAAAGCCACTACAGAGCAGAACTCTTTTCTTGCTTACGGACAAGAAAAAGTCTTTATTTGCCAACAGGGAGAGCAAGAACTTGGAAGATGAACCTCTTGCTTTTGTCAACACTTAGTGAAGCTTCCAAATCAGGAATGGCTTCCCAACTGCCAGGAAAAAAAATAAAAAATAATAATTATTGGCCCATGTGAAGTCCTGTAGTGCTCAGGCAAGTGGTGGCTGTTGAAATGTATGCTAGGGACACAGGAAAATACGACAGCTGAAGACAGAGAGAACCTGAACAACCGCAACAGGATGGAACAACTCAAGCAAATCACTGAACACAGGAACAGGTATCTGCTAACCACAAAGAAAATCTTTACCACTTCTCAAAGTACCTTCCTACCAGAGATGCTTTGAAGACCACAGCATTTGCATCCCTCAGCATCCAGGAGGAGCATACAGCCAAGCGTGGACAGAGGGTTTAGGGTTTCTTGGGTGCTGTTACACCAAATTACCAGTAAAAAAAAACATAAAGGTTCCTATAAGAGACCAAGAACACAGCCTCTCTCACTGAAGTCAGGGAACCTCAACTGTCCATCCTCTATCCTCTTGCCTGCTGAGCAGCCAAGATATTTGGATAAAGGGGGCTGCACCGTGTAGCGATCACCTGCATCTCAGAAACACGGGGAAGACTGCATTCCCTCCTGATGTTCCTCTTCCACACAAGCAGTAGCTGTCACTGCTACTGTTATGAAGCCTGAAAAAACGGATGGGGTTTGCCAAAGGTCTCTGGTACGCAGGCTGCTTGGCTGGGCCCCGAGGGCTCGGGCCAGAGGCTGCTGCAGTTGCTGGCTGGCAGCTGGTGCCCAGCACAGACCTCGCAGCTCCACCAACCCCTGTCCTGCTGCTGCCAGTGCTGCCACCGAGCGCTTGCACATGACCTACGGACAGAACACAAAATTGTTTCGGTTTTCAGCCGTCGAACTTTGCCGGAATGGAAAGCTGGTCACCAGGTTGGCGTTTATGAGCTGAACACGTCAGGTTTACCACAGAACCATGAAGGTTGGAAGAGACCTGCAAGATCACCTGCTCACTGTGAGGTCCCTGTTTGGATGCTCACAGGTGCAGGAATGGCATTAGGTGTTCTGTCTAGCCAGCCGTGTCGCAAGCATGCAGCAAATTACCCAAAGTGGCTTTCCCAGGAGACAGCCGCCTGCCGTAAGCGCGACTGACGGCTGTTATTTCACCTTCGATTGCACCCGCTTTACACCGGTACCTACGTTTCTCTCTGCTGTCACCTCCTGTTTTTTTTTAAAGCTTTCTCTTCCATGCCTGTCAGCTGAAAACTTCATCAATAATGAAGCACTGCGTATCATGAAAAATGTACGATGGTGAAGGCTAAGAACTGGTTCCCCGTGGTACACAGCTAAATAAGAAAGCTGCCAAATAAGGATCCCTGAAATCATTTTAAGACACATTTGTTAAAGAAATTCTCAACTTGTTTCCTATGGGTCACGGCAGCCTCATTACTCTGATGTTTTAAAGGGGCTGTGCAGTGCCGAGGAAGTCACGGACAGGAATCGCCCCATCGCCACTGCTGTCTTTGTGACCCAAACGTGGAATTTCACTACGAGTGACATCTGACAAACCTCACTGCTTCCCGTATCCCTGACGTGAAGGATTAATTATTGATCTTCCATTTGTTTTATTGATATACTTCTTCACTGGGTAAAAAAATAGAAGTCAAGCTAAAAAACTGCAGTTTTCCTACTCGTTTTATTTGTTTTTAAAACCTAACAGCAAAATACCTGCCTGCTTCTGCTCCCCTGAAATTTCCTCTGTATTTCAAGTCTTAATTTAAAGTGGTTTAAACCAGGGACCAGGGGAGCTGTTTTACAATATCTGCACGCCAAGTAATCAAGTCCTGCCAATTAACAAATACCTCACTTTGGTACCTGCTGTTTAATATCTCTTATCTATTACTGATACAGCAAGTTATCATGCATCTGCAGTCCTCACGCAGAGATGGCAATGATATTGTGAATGCAGATATTGTGAGTTCAGAAAATTATGCTCTGTGGTTTCATTCTAAGGAATGGAAATTAAAAGGCCAGGATTTTAGCAGAACAATTGCAAAGCTTCAACAGGAACCTTGATCTACACAAGAACGGGACCAGAGCAAGGCTATATTTGAATGAGGGGAGCTACAGAGTTAACCTTATTTTTTTTCTACATCATATACAGCATGTATTTACCAAGAAAGAAGGGCTAAGTGGGCTTTTGGCCACCTCCTCTTCCACTATCTCACACGGGATGAGTGGCAGCATCCCAGCAAGCACAGCTCCTCCACAGTATTTTACTAGCTAAACACTACAGGACAACAGCATGCGATCAAAATAAAACAAAACCTCTTTTCAATGTCTCATTACAGAAATGGAAAGGCCGAGGAACAGGATTAATGCCAGCAGCTTCATGTTAAAACACAATAAGCGTCAACTTTTTTCTCAGTCTATGTCAGCATCTGCCAACGCAAACCACAGACTCGCTCAAGCATACACACAGCTGCAGCAGAGACCAAAGGTTCCTCTAAATTCACGGTCCCATCCCAAACTGCAGATGCTTCAGCAAGTGGTTGAGAACTGACGAGCAAGCTGTGTGTACGATGCTTCCCTCTGCACCCCAAAGAATGCACAGCAGAAGACACATTTTGGGTAGGACACTTTTTATAGCTGATGACCAGAAATAACAGGGAAAACTGCTTTCAGCATCAGTTACACACTGCAGTTTTATTTAAGGCTGTGAACAGGATGATTCCAACCCAGAGGGATTCACAGTACAAAGCTGAGTGGAAATGGACAAAAGCAGGAGAAATATTGCACTTGCACACCTTGGAAGTAAGTTTATGTGCTTGGTTTCCTTATCCAGCCACTTTCTCCTTCAACACCGAGGAAGAGAAGGTTCAGACACCAATATTACGACCTCCAAATCAGCATTTTCAATTTCCATGGTGAAATCTCCTCCTTACTGCTATGTCCTAGCCTGATCTCCAGCCTTGGATCCACCATCCAGTTCCCCAGAAGATCCGTTTGTTCTATGGAGTCTTCATTTAATCTAATCACAACTGCAGCCCCTGTGGCAACCCTCCCACACATCCCCATCTTATTCATTCCTTGCCAAGCTTCACTCATGAGTGACCACAGCGTTTGTCACGTGCTGCCTGCTTCTTCTCAGTTACTGCATGGACCTCCAGAAGGTCCCCTGACCTCCTGCCCAGACATCAAAATGAAAATTTCTCATCTGCTTTCTAGCTTCTGTCTTCTGACACTTATAACTCTTAAGCTTCTCTGCCCTGTTTTGAAATTCCCATTACACTGTACTGTTTTTTTTCTGTATCTCACAGCATCACCAAACCCTGAATCCACCTACCTACAGCTCTGGATGCACATCCACCACCACTCTCAGCCAACTAAGGTGTCCCAAAGAAATCTCTCACCTGGGCTGCTCTAAATCCATGAGAACAGCATCCTTCCTAACAGGCAGGACACGCAGTAAGTATCTTGGCTGTCGTGGAAAAAGAGAATCCAAAATACTATGGAGAAGAAAAAGAATGAGATAAACTAAACCAAAACTACTACATACATACCAGAAGGCAAGAGCAGAGACCTTGAAACAGAGGATGGGCTCTTGAAGATGCCACCACAAGCAGCCCACCTCTGGTGTGAGCACCTGCCACAACGTGGCACCACCACCAGACCCTTCGGCAGCACCTCAGCATTGAGCTTCTTTCCTTTTAATGATCTGGGTTTTACTACTTCTTGTCTGATTCCTCTCCTGTGTGATACACGCGCTCCCATACACATGGCAAATTCTTGTATGCAACCCGTTTCAATCTCTCTGTGCTAGGCTTGAACTGATTGCACCTTCTGCAAAGGTGGCCCTTCCTTCTCAGGATCAGGCCCACGGTTCCTCACTGCTCTTCCCAGCACGCCAGAAGAAACCATCAAGGATCAGGAAGTCCTGAGGCTCTGCATCGTGCTGCAGCCCCCCCAGGCAGACCTGCAGCCAGTCCTCAGAGCCCCACTGTCTCCATCAGGACAGTCACTGGGGTTTCATCCCTTGTAGCTGGTTTTTAGTGAACACACCACTACACATCCACAGGAATCAGTGAGCAGAGGGCAGTTTAGGTTAGGTTTCTGACCTGTCCAGTTTGCCATTTATCTCTCAGGTAAGCAGCAAAAGACACGTTAGAAAAGAATTAGGTCTCGGTGGCGGGCAACCTGCTGGCCTCTAACAGAATCCGAGTTATGTCCTAACGCACAAGTTCAAACAACCTGTCCTCGTGTTTACCGTGATTATCTGCTACAATTTTGCTTACTCCTCTGGTTTACGTAAGCAGCCTGTCTGTTGTAAAAATGCTCTGCAAACAGAGCTGAGGGAGCAAGCTGGGAGAGAATCGGGAAGGCAGAGCAGAAACACCATTAACAAACGGGAAGGAGAAGCTCAAATTTCTGAAACACCACCTCTTTGCCAGCTGAGTTTAACACCTGGACTACAGAGCTAGCTATTCATAAAAAAAGTCTTTTTCTAACCTCTAAATTTCTCACAAAACCCAGCTTAAAAGCAACAAGAGTTCGTCTCCACTGTGTGAGTCCAGAATTGCTGTCTTTCTCAAAAGGCTACTGGGACCTGTGCGGTGCCACACTTCGGAGAGCACTTTTGCAAAAGAAATCAAACTCTTCAAAAGCTCTAAGAAAAAAATAATTAAATTAATTAAAAACTTGCAGCTGAAGGTTAACCCAAGCCAGCACAAAGACCAGCTGTGACAGCTCACTGCTGAACACCATCTCCTGAGCTGCTCACCTGAGCAGCACCTTGCAAAGCAAATAAGTGACTGCCCTTCTGCCAGCACAAATTCAGACCTTGGTGTCAGGATGGTGAAAAGTGAGAGTCAGGTCACGGACCGACCGCAGAGCTCCTCTGCCTGGTCTCCAGCCAAAACCAGTAGATCCCACCACAGCTTTCCAGTTTTAGACTGAGAAAACCTAACTAGAGTACTGGACCGAGTAAAGGCCCTCCTGCTTGGCACTGGGAGCACCTCCGGAACAGATGCTGAACAGATATTTCTCTCCATGCGGGAAGCTCTATGAAAGGATTAAAATTTTAGAAGAAGGCACAGAATGGAATAGCTTTAAGGAAAAAATAATACAAAAAAAAAAAAAAGTGGGACGATTCTACAAAATATTAATGCAAATCATACCGAATGGGTTTGGATCTGTGCCGGGCAGAAACAACTGTTCGGAGTCCCTCCTGCCCTCCAGTTGTCTTTTAAGGTGTGCCAAGGCAGCTCACGTGTCAAGCAGATGTCAATCTAATCCGAGCTGCTAGAAGAAGATACCTAGCAGCAAGTTCTAATTTTCAGGGCTCTCTCTGTTTTAGGAGGCAGGAAGAGCCAAAAGGCAATTGTTCACTCCGCCGTTTTCCAGCTGGGTTTCTAAGATAGAGAGCAGTACCAGGCTCTTTTATAGGGAAAAGGCACAGAGGCTTCCAGAAGCCACTTCTGGAACAGAGACTTTACAGATTCGCCTCTTACAACCATCAGCAGGGTGCTTTTCAGAATCAACCAAAAATAAAGATTCACGTGCTAACTTGCCTTTTCTTTCCTTACACTGCAGCAGCACCACCGAGAGCCACTGCCGTGGATGCCAGAGCAGCATGCTGTTCTCCAAACACAAATATTAGTTCTTCAGGGTGCTCTGCAGACAGACACGACACTCCTCGTTCCTCAGGTGAGCACCGCATGCAAGAGCAAAGCAGGAGCTGACGCTTCGCAGCTGTCTCTGCCCACCTCCACATTTACGGCGCTCGCAATTTTCCCCTCTCTGGAGGAGCAAAAGCCAGAATACACAAAAGTAACAGGGTTTAAATAAATTCCACGTTCAAACCTCAAAGCCAGAGCAGCAGGATCAGTGACTGGCACTCCCAAGCACAGCTGTAATGCAAATAAGGCTCGAACGTATTTACTTTTGCTGGCGGTTGGTGAAGTTTCGATAGTGTATCTCTAGCAGAGAAAATTGGTAGGAGGGGAACCTACCTTTCACTCCCAGACTTCATACGCTTTCTTGCTCAAGGCCAATTAACTCAAGCAATAAGGGATTAGAAGCTCATTAAGGATGGGAGGCCAACTCCTTTTATTCCAGCACAGAAAACAGACTCGGGATTTGTATAAGCCACGTGCCCTTACCGTTCTGCTACGGATCTCAGCGGACACCAAAACGTTTAATTCTCATTCCTGGCAACAACTGCTGAAGGATAAAGACCTATGGCACGACGGAAAACAATAGTAGCAAAGCTAAGATCAGTGCACATCTTAACAGTATGTGTTTGGGAGAAGAAATAACAAAAAAGCAGCGATATGCATCCAAGTTGGTTATTCTCCTATGAAATTTTTTTGGCAGACCATAATTTGCAAAATATTTGGCACGACCCTCCAAAAACTGAAAAGCTGAAGCTAGAAATAGAGCTTGACCACAAAAGTACTATTTAGCAACTAATGCTGCACGGAAGATACAAACAAATACCACATGAGGGGAAAAAAAAAAGGCCAAATTTTGACTCAGTTGGAGCAGGCCACTGGCAAAAAGACAAAACAAAAAGAGCTTCTTCAAGTTACAGCTATGTGAGTAAGACTGTTTTGAAAAGTTCATATATTGTGGCACAGGATACTATTTGTGAGCACAGCATAAGATGACACAAATCAAAGAATGCCCACAAAGCTGCTAATATATTGAAAACTGAGCCCATGCCAAATAGCCCTACTGGTCAGGGTGTAAAACAGGGGGAAGCATAAATAAATAAATAGATACCTTCAGACATATTATTCATCTACACACCAATTTGGGTTTTTAAAAGGTTAATTCACCAGAAAACAAAAAGAATAAATTTAATCAACTCTCTTCCTACGCTGAAGGCACACATCAAGACACAGGAAAAAATCCCCCCCGGTATTATGGATTGCAAATTCAAGTAACATTAAAAGGCCGCACATTTTATCTGCTGCAAGGGAATTTATTTATTCCTTAGAGATGAAAGAACTGAAAGATCTGTCAGCCAAAATACGTGAAGAAGAGTATCTATTTCTCTTCTTTTCACTGCAAAGAGAAATGAGCATGTTGAACCAAGGCAGTCAATCTCTTAAGACCCCTACCAGGGCAAGGCAGAACCCTTAACCCTAAGCGCTTTAGACATCAGGAACTCACATGACGGACACCAACATTTCACATTTCAGGGAAGCTACAAAGAATTTCTGATAGTTTGCACATAACAAGGACAGAACCACTGGGCGACACCTCATAGTCACGCAGGAAATCTACGGTTAGGGTCCAAAGCACTTGGCTGTTCTTTCCCATCACAATATAAAATCCTGGCTGGCTTTCTAGACTGGGAAGAAACCGTGTTGTTGAAGGAAAAGGCAAGTCTCAAGCCACTTCTGTTTCGTTCAAGAATTACACACCATCCTTTTCTGTTTTGGTACTAAAAAAAAAAATAATAATAATTAATTTCTCACTTTGTAAGCAGGAATTAACCCACAAGCAGCGTCCCTTCAGGAGGGCAGAACTACGGAACCGCCACTGGTATTTTTAAGAAGAAGCTGCAAGTCACAGACTGCGATTCTCACACCAGCGCCAATGCATGCAACTTCCTACAACACCAGACACGCTTCTGGATGTCCTCTCAGATTAGTCAGAACGAAATATCCAAGCGTACACTTCTGTTGTTGTTTTTAATTAAAGCTATTTTGCCTAGAATTGCGGTGTTTCGTGCTGAGACTGAGCTGTGTGTGCAAGCTCTTTTTAACTACAGAGTGTTTGGGCAACCCCCTCCGGCTTTTAATATCACACACAGGCTCTTGTGCGGTACCAACCCTTCCATGCCAAGGGCACAAATCTCTTTTGCAATTTATCTGATAGAATATACAGAGAGGTGCAGGTGAAAAACATGCATTTAAATAGGGAAATCTAACTCCAACATCGTTATTCAGCGACTGCCTCCTTAAATTTCAATTCCTCAGAGATACACAAGCAGTTAGAAAAATAAAAGGAACAAGCCATAAAGTTGTCTTCATGAAGAAAACAGATTTGGGTGTTTCGGTCTGTTGTTGTTGTTGTTAAATAAAACAGCAACCAGATTGGAAAGAATGAATAAAAAAGCAGCTGTGTAAATCAAAGATAAAAGAAAAATAGTTAAAAATAGGAGTAGGGAGATACTTTTGTCCTAAGTTGAAGTTCTGTTTTGTACCTGTACTATATCAATTGTCATCTTCTTGGGGTGAGAATGGAGAAAGGTTTGGCTTGGTTGAAACAGAGCAATTGGCTCTCAATTTCACTTGTGTACCTGTGTATACCCATCGCAGTATGCCTGCCTCCTTTGGATCACTGGGATGGCACAATTGCTCAGCTGTTTCTACTAGAATATAACGCAACACTTATTTACAACCTTAATTTATGTCTTACCATGATGAAATAGTCATCAGTAACATTTCTACTTCTGCAGACAATTTAAGATCAGTCTGAAAGTAAGCTTAGTAACTTCTTGTAAGCTTTTAATGAGGAAAACTAGAACTTTTAAATGTGCTAGATACATAAGGAAGGTTAAGTACAAAATGCATCTTGCACTTACACTAAGTGCAGAGAGGATGTGATCTGTACTGAAATGGCAGCTGTAAAATCCTGGAAGATGTGCTATCTTATACCCTGACACCATACTTTAGTCAGAATGAAGTTTTTCAGGTTTTTGTTTTTTCAATTTTTATTTTTTCTAATTTTTGGCTCATCGACTCATTTAATGACATAACTTGAAAAACAGAAACAAGGGCTTTTCTACAGTTAAGCTACGCTTGCCGAACACCAGTTTCACTTCAGTAGCCTGGTTTCAAGTCACTTGGCCAGTGACTTCCCCAGTTCATTTGTTCTACTTTCTTTACAGTATGGACAGAAGACCTGCTGCTTGAGCAGCATACACACTACAGAAATTATATTATTACAGTAAATTTGGCCTTACGATTTAACTAAATTTTTAAAGATTTTTTCCCCCTGATTTTAATGTAGTTGAAAACATCTTCCATTTTGCCTTATTCGTCTCTGTTTCTAGATGTCATTAACTCAACAAATTACCTGCTTGACCCTCGGTGGGCCCTCGAGGCTGTGAAGGCAATGCCCCTCCATCCTCTCTGGTTCTGCAAACACCTGCAATTCCCACCCCCGATACATGCAATCCTCTCCCTTCTGCAGCCGTGTGGATTTTGCATGGACAAGGAGTGTGTTCAAGAAAGCTGGAAGGAAACGTGATAGCAAGTCAGTCATAGTAGCTGGCAGGAGTAGTTCAGCTGCCACGTGCAGGGCATCCTCAGCATCCTGGTTATGTTAAGAACCACCGTGGTGGAGGCTTGATAATCTGCACACCTGCCTAATTGAAAGCAACAAGCCACAAGATCTTCATGAAATAAAACACTAAGTTGTGGGGTGTTTTTTTTTCTTTTTTTTTTTTTCTTACATAAGACAGCAGCCAAAATGCAAAAAAAAAAAAAAAAAAAACAAAAAAAAAACAGAAAAACAAATGCAAAAGCAGCCCTGTAAATTAAAACAGATCACATCCACATCCTTAAATAGAAAAGCCAAAGTCGTCGCATGTAATGCTACACTTGCTATAAGGTATCTTGAAGACATGATATATCCTGCAAGTATATTCCACCTGCAGGAAGCTTCAGATATCATTCTGGCCCTTCTCTGCCTAAATCCACGGGAGAGTAAACTCACGTAATCAAAGGGCAACCACACAGGGATCACATGCAAATTCCACTCCAAGCTTTGGAAAGCTGCCCTCAGCCAAATAAAATGATATACGGAGATGAAGCAATGAAATCAGAAACCATGAGAGAGTAGGAGGGCCACCGCCACCACGTCACGTTGAACTCGAGACTGCATCCCGGGGAAGGATGAAGCACCAAGCACATCCACCCTAGCCGGCACACAGCATTTCCCACACACTTCCCATACACTGCCTGAAGCACCAAAGCCCCAAAATTAGAGGCAGCAACTGCTTCATCTCTCTCTGAGGTCCATCACTTCATGGTTTCATGGAGAGAAGCCAAAGCCTGCTGGTTCTCCTCCCCCTCCTCCCCCCAAACGTCGGCCCTACAGCAGCTACCTTTGTTGGCCAAGCCAACAGAGCCCATCTGTACTCAAGACATTCCAGTCTAGGATTGAGACAAATGTCAACACCTACAGAATGAGAAAAAGGCAAAAAATTATGTTCCTATACCCTAAAAAAAGGCAATTGGTTGTGTTTGCAGGCCTGCATCTGAACTAGTGTGGCCAGTAGGGCTGGGGAGGTGACTGTGCCCCTGTTTGTGGCACTGGTCAGGGCACACCTCAAATACTGTGCTCAGTTTTGGGCTCTTCTCTACAAGGAGGACACACAGTTGCCTAAGCATGTGCAGAGAAGAGCAAGGAAGCTGGTGAAGGGACTGAGAGACAAAAATTGTGAGGGATGGCTGAGGGCACTGGGGCCGCTCGGTCGAGAGGAGGCGGCTGAGGGGAGGCCTCACTGAGGGGAGGCCTCGCTGAGGGGAGGCCTCCATGATGCAGCAAGGGGGGTGCCGGTCTCTTTTCTCAGCTGACAAGTAACAGAACACAAGGAAACGGTCCCAAATTGTTCCAGGGGAGGCTTATGTTGGCCATCAGGAAAAATTTCTTCATGAAAAGGATGGTCAGGCATTGGAACAAGCTGGTGGTGGGGTCCCCATCCTGGATGTATTTAAGAGATGCGTGGACGTGGCGCTGAGGGACGGGGATTAGTGGTGGGACTCGGGAGGTCAGGTTGATGTGGTGATCCTGAAGGTCTTTTCCAACCTAAATCATTCTACAATTGTAGGATGGCAAATCATAAAACATTCTCCTCAGAACTCCCTAACCATTCTCTTAACTCCCTTCCTCCTCATTTGAGTACCGGGAGCCAAACTTAAAAAACAGCTCTCTAGACAGCAACAGCTTGGCAAAGTTTTAAAGGCATTATGTTAATCAACAGCACTACACACATTTTCTGACCATTACTTCTGCCTCTTTGCAATTACCCTAGCAGACTATCAGAATCCAAACAGTGCTTTTAACTTCAATCCAGATGTGCCTGACAAGAAGAAACAGCACTACCAGAAACTGCTTATCCTGCCCAAACGCTGACCCACAGAACTCCTGAATTTCATGCTGGTGTAGGTACTTTGGATATGCAGACACATCACAGCCCAGAAACCCTCCTCCCTTGTGAACCACTACTGCTACCAATGCCCAGCAGCCTCCCAACACGCATCTGCCATTATCTCTCTCCTCCAGTGGAAATTGTCCTCTGAAGGCAGAGGGCGTTTAAAATGGCAGCACTTCTTTCAAAAAAGATTTTTCCAAGAAAAAGTTCTCTCAGATATTTGAGATAATCCATCGTCACACTTTAATTAATAATCCCTGAGAGCCCACATGACTGTGAATACCCGCAAGTGACACATCAAATACCCTCCCCCACCCCACCATAGGCCAAACTCAAAGGAAAAATTTCAGCTGCTGCCGTTTTCAAACCCTGGGTAAATACAACACAAATACCTCAAGCTGTTAGTCACTGCAGAGCAATGAACCCTCATCAGACAGACATTGCTTCCTGTTCCGCTCAAATGCTAATTCTTTAAGTTTTATCAAGACAAAATACATCCATACCAGACAGCATAGCCCCACCTTTTTTCTTCCTACCTACTGCATTTACATCCCCATGCTTCTGCAAGAGACTTTACCGCTTATCTTCCATTAAGATTAATGGCAATGTCCCAGTTATCTTTGGGAGACTATCCAGTGATTATAATTAATCTCTTATCTTGCACGTCTGTACATTAAACAGCGAGTTAAGACAGCTGTACCACCACTGACTATTGCTTCACCAACAACGGTCAGCAAACAGGCATTCGCATAGCTGAGAACAGAATAAAAATATAACTTCTTGGAGTAGACCATCAAATTAAATTTAATATCTGGCCTTATGATCTCTCAGCCTTTGCTGTTCCTTCTTACTAATAACTCTGAAGGAAAACAATACATTTCTCGTGTACTGGGCTCCTTTGGCAGCATCCTGGCAAAGCAGGTTACGGAGAAACACCAAAAATACAACTCCATCTTCTTCTAAGTAGGGCATTAGTATGGTGCATTGATAAAACATCCAAAGTAAGTTCATCTATTCCATACTTAAATTGTGGCTACTACTGTTATTTGACAGCAGGTCCCTTTCTAATGATCTCTTTAGCATATATAACCAGAATAAAAATGAATACGAATGGCTTATACCCAACCCCAGATTTCTGCATTTCTACTAATGGAGAAGAAATGATGCCCTTATTGCTGCACAGGTGGGTTATTCAAAGAAAGCTCCATAAGGGTTACTTACCAGTAAGACAGCAGACCCCTGCAAAGATCTCTTTGCTTTGTGAGGAGAAACAGCACCTGCCTTTCTGGAATATCTCAATTTTCACATTTCAACAGGCTAGAAATCCGGCGGTTTACATGAACCTGAGAATATGTTTCAGTCAGCTTTCTGGACATGTCTAGCCAAATCTTCCTCACCTCTATGAAATCATGAACTTACTATATATTACAGTCATGTGGAAGACATAAAATAGACTTGGGAGAAAACTCCAACATGCTAAAATATCAAATATGGCATTAAAGGTGCTGCTTTCACGGACCAGTTCAGTAAAAGCAGCAGTTCTGGCTACCAGCACTGTATGTCAGCTCAGAGCCCTCTGCAATACCCGTGACTGCATCCTGCACAATCTTTTTACTATCTTCAGGAGCACAGAAGTCAGCAGAAACACATACACCAGCACCGGGGATAAGAGACTAGGGAAAAGTACTGGAAGAGGCTAAGATTTTGGAACAAAAGCCTTGGCACTTCTTGTTCTCCCTCTGTTGCAATAAGCTTCAGATTTTTTATGGCCTGCATGTGATGCAGTGAGAGGCATCTTCTCAAACCGTTTCTTAGTGTTCTCCAGTCTCTGAAGTGTGCAATTTCAAGAGCCCTTCGATGCTAAATGTGCTAGCCCCATAATTCGACTAGCTCTTGACAGAGCAGAGAGGAACACGCCGTGCTGCATCTGACAGCTGTTAGTGGTCACTGGATCAGAGATAAGAAGTTAGCCTTTCTCCTAGTACCCCCACTCCCACCTTCCTGAAGTTTCTGCATAGACCAGTCCCGTCTTAATCCCCTTGCCTTGATAGGGGCAGCATGGAAACAGCACCCAGAAAACAGATTTGCCTCTGAACTACAGTCCCAATGGGAAGCAATTCCTTGCTCACCTCCTGTGTGCTCTTTTCACCTGGAGCAGGTGAGAGAGCCCCAGGGATGCAGTCGAGGCACAGTGCAGCACGGTGATTTCCATCCGCCACGGGGAAGGATGAGCTTCAAAGAAAGTCCATGCAGACTCTATCCACTGTGCCGGGTAAAATGAGTTACTGGAACCCTTGGGTAAAGGACTGCAACAAGATGAAGCACAGAATGGAACCCCTCTGTACCAAATACTGAAATTTTCCCTAAAATAATCTTGGAAGGAAGCAATTTATCCAGCCTCCTTAACTGAGGAACTCCTGACAGCACAGAGCTCCAGGTGAGATGTTTCCCATTGGCCTGCT
Organism: Netta rufina; assembly: GCF_964035555.1. Taxonomy (NCBI): domain Eukaryota; kingdom Metazoa; phylum Chordata; class Aves; order Anseriformes; family Anatidae; genus Netta; species Netta rufina. The sequence goes on along the minus strand of NC_140128.1, from coordinate 62,605,602 downwards.
GCCTGTAGATGAACAGGCAAAGCAGGGGCTCTAAATGATGGTGATGGGCTAAGCATCACCCAGCAGCTGAAGACACTGATTTTTTAGAGCTGGTTATGTGGGTGAGGCTTCACTCTCAGGGGAACTGCTCTGCTTTCCTGATAAACTGAAGTGATACCAATCTTTCTCTGGAACAGATTCCATAAACAAGACAAGGAAAGGGGATGGGAGGTGCATGTCGAACAATGCTGCATGTGAAATTCACGCTGTGAAAACACGCTCTCCAGTCTAACAAACCACAGCCTGGAGAAAAACGTGGTGGTACACAGTACACAGACCCCATCCCTACATCTAGTCAGGCTTGGTTAGCCTGTCAGAAAGACGACTACGTGGCGAAGCCAAATGGGAAGTTCAGGCAAACAATCCTCTGCACTACCTCCTCCATAGAAACGCTCTGCCAGGAGATTTGAACAAGCCCTAATGAAATAAATTGGCTTTTGCTGTTCTTCAACTACTGTCAGTGTCAGGTCTAACTTATGTACCTCACTGAAAGCAATGTAGCATCTGTTTTTATAGGTAATAAATGCAAATCTTGAACAAAAAACACCCTGCCCTTTGCCCTAAGCCTTTACTGGAATCCCACAATGCCCTCATAACCTCTTGAGTTGCCATAAACCACAAATCAAAGGTCCGCCAAACCTTGATGAGGTAGGAAGCCTTCAGAAATTTGGAGAGAAGGTAAAGCATACTAAATCTTGGAAGAAATATTAAATCTTTGAAGAAATATTAAATAAGAAATCCTAACAAAACGGCAAAGCGTAAGAAAGTCTCGGTAATCTGAAACGGGAGGCATCAGGGTTGCCTCGAGCTGACAAACAACTTTCTGTGTGAGCAGACCTACCCGTTTCGCATTGCTCTCCTACGGAATCACCTGCGGTTAACGCTGCCTCCTCTCTTCATTCACAGCCACAGCCAAGAAGCGAGGTGCCAGAGATGAATAAAGGTAGCGAGCGTATTTGTTTTTCCAGCTGCAGGGCGGATGGACAGTTGCTGGTGTCAGCCAAATAAGCTGGCGAGCTGCGCCCTGGCCTTGCTGCCAGGAAGAGCTGTTCCATCAGACACGGACGGTCGGCTATCGCTCTGCTTGGAAGCACTCGGCCACCTCACGCTGCAAAACCTTGGCCAGGTTCAAAGCCATCCAGATGAGTTGGCTCTGAAAGCAAACGTCTTCTGGAGACGACGCTGAAGCAGGTAGCGGTATGCAAATGTCATGATCTTTGATCTGTTCTTCCTCCTCAGGAGATTTCCCCTGCTGTCGGGGGCGATTCAAAGGGGATACGCCAAGTGCACCACGTGCTTCCTCTGAACGGGTATCTCAGGATGAAACAAGAGCTCCAGGGTGAAAGGCAGAAAAGGCAACTGAAGACTACGTCAGAGACAAGGCTGGTAAGAACAGGACATGAAACTCGACCGAACAGGCTCTCAGCTCCTCTACGACTGAAGGGATGCATCAGTGCAAGGCAAACAAAGCACCGAACCCAAGCAAGCGTATAATCCTCGCAGACAAGCGCTGTCAGCACACTTAACATCGCCTCCTACATCAGCCCTCGCTGAAGAAAACACTGCTGGCACCAACAGCACCACAGTTGCCTTTCTGGATGCAGCCTTGGCACTGGCTGACAGAAGCATACTGAAAGTTGCTGCCACGCTTTCTTTGGCTCCTCTGGTACCCAGCCTGGGAGGACAAACCTCTTCACAAAGAGATGGAAAAGAAATCAGACCGTGTTTTGAAGATTTCGGATGCTACCTGCTTTTCAGAATGAGAGCTGGGGAGAAATGCTCCTAGGGAGAGGTGCTGTACCACCGCAGAACCTTTAAAGAGCCCCAGGCAAGCCGCAGGGCTCACCAGAGAGCAGAGCTCCCACGAGGTCAGGAAGCTGCCACGTGGTGCTTTCCGAGGTGAGAGCCACCAGATCAGAAACATTTCACACGGGGCACTCTGGCACCAAAACCTTGCGCGTTCAGCATTCGCTTTGAAAGGCAAAGCTTCTGTTAAACACTCAGGGGAATGAGTTTAGGTCCTCACACCCCGTTAACGGGAACCACAGGCACACAGGAGGTAGTATTTAAACCCAAGCAGCTTTGAGTGTTACACGATAAAAACCAAATGCTTAATAAGGAAAAAAATCAAAGATTACAAATAAAAAAGCAAGGGCTTTTCCCCAACTCCTGAATAACCTAAAAGTGGGTGTCATTAAGCCACTGAGCAACTTACTTCTCAGCAGCATGCATCTCACCGCCTGCATCCCGAAGAAAAGCACGCAGTTTTCCAGAAGAGAAAATCCACAGCAGCAGGAAGAAACTCAACAGCAGCTGGTTCGATGCCACTGCAAACACCCTTCAGATGGAAAACCAGGAGCGTGCAGAGCTCACGCATGGCTACAGCAAACACTGCTCAAGCAGACAGCTCTGATCCAGGGAGGAGGAGTGGAATCCCTCTCCGTGACAAATGCTTACGGCTATCGCTCCGTGTAAGCGACGTGGAGGCACCGGGAAAAGAAGCACCGAAGCAGGGATGGTCTGCAGCTGCAGAGACACTCATATAGAGTATGAATTAAAAAACCAAAGCCTTAATGCCCCATTTTTGATCTGTTGGCTTTAACCAGGAGGTTCTCCTGCTCCGTGAAACCAGGGTGACATTAAGAACATCAAATACCTGCTCTCAGCAGGCTGTTACTACAGAAGTTATACGTACTCCAGGGCGCTGTGAGTAAGGTCCTGACCACAAAAGCAGGGCCAAAACCTGACTTGAACTTGAGGAAGTCTGAATTTATGGCAACCCTTTGAAGTAATCAGTTGTTTTGTGATGTTGACGGTGGTGTTTTTGATTTGGTGGGGTTTTGTTTCTTTGTTTTTAATAATCTGGAGCAAAAGCACCTCTGGCTGTGCTGATCCCATTCCACGGCTCAGTGTTTTCCTGCACAGGGCACTTCTCAGCCAACGTCGTTAACTGGTTCAGGAGATTAAACAACATCCCAAGAGAATGAGAGAGGCTGAGCACATGAATTAAGAAGGGATTCAATTTCTGCGATATTTACCAAAAATGTGTCTTGTTTACGGATAGTTTCTGCTATTAATTTGGTACATTTGTCTCCCCCTGTGCTTACTTTGAAAGAAAGCTATTGCAGCACTGTTCACGACCCTGCTTGGGAAAGCAACAAAACACAACAAGACAAGACAGCTTCAGTATTGCCGCACAAGATCATATTTTATCATCGCCTCTCAGCGAGGACAGACATCGAGCTATTCATCACTCAGAAGCAGCCTGCAGAGGGTGCTGGGCTGAGCAAATACACGATTTTTCAGCTCGGCTGCCAAATGAGAGCATTCAAAAGGACAGTTCGCATCAACCACCCTTTTGTTCCCCTCCCTCAGTGCTTAAGGTTAGTAAAAAGTCTCTTTGGGGCACTTGCATGAAAATCCACAACAAGCAAAGCCCCGCTTAGCTGGGAGAGAAGGGCACAGAGGAGGCAGTAGCGAGCCTTTTGTTCCCCAGCAGGCTGGCGGTGAAGGCACTCACACGCAGCAGAAGACTTTAAAATCCTTTTTATGTGTAAGGGGTGGTGACCCCACAGCTCTCAGTACAACACAGGGTATTCCTTCTCCTAAATCTCTCCACCAAATCTATCCCAAGTCAATAAATAGCCAAATAAAACCCCATCAAGACCTGGGAAACATCTGGGTAGTGTGATAAATTAGTAGGGGTTTGTTCATTGTCCTTGAGAATTTAAAGAATCTACTGAGGAGATAAGGTTTCACAACTCACGGCATTGTAACATGGGGACAAAGCAAGACATCCTGTTTTGCCCCCACCTGAACACAAGCACAACGCATGATCACCGGAGGAAGAACAACGACCCCCAACAACAGACTGCGCAATCTCAGGACAGGTCTCGACAAGTCGACAAGTCGACAGGTCTCGACAGGTCTCGACAAGTCTCGACAAGCCGGAACTTCAATGCTATAAAACAGCGACACTGGAAAGGGGAAGTTGCGTGCCGTGGTGGAGCAGAGACTCCCCAGCCGCCCAGCGCTGTTTTGCTTGTGTCTGCTTACTTGATTAATAAAATAATTTCAATAGACCAGTAAATTGTGTGGTCTAATTTATAACAATTTGGTGCCGTGACTCGGATGAAGGCAATCTGATTGAAAGACCTTCGGAGGGGCGCCCTGCTGATTTCAGCGGCCTTCGCTAGGACTACTTTCATTCAAACCCTTCACTGACGAACCCAAAATTAGACACAAGCAAATAAAACCGGTAAACCCCAGGCAACCTTTGTGCACGAAGCCCGAACGAAGACCCACGGGGTGGGTAAGTATAGGCCGGTGTTCCGTTCGGTTGGGGTTGGGTTTCCCAGAGTGTGACAACTGAGACGTCCAATTGCGGACGAAGCGAGAGCGGACCCCTCGGTAGTGCGGTTCCCACATCCCGCGAGGGACTGGGCCACAAAAAGGGGGAGCGTGTGTGTGTGCGTGTGAGGGCACTCTGGAAGATGGGACAGAAGAAGAGTAAGCCTTCTGGTCCCATGGGTGGGGTAACGTCTGATGTTAGGTTACCCCGGGATTAATGATTAAAAATTGGCAGGATTCCCCTTTTAGGCGGGGAAGGAATAAAGTAAAAATGATACATTATTGTGTTGAAGTTTGGGGTGGTAAACAGATTCGAGGAGACCACCTTTACTGGCCTGTATTTGGGTCTTTTGAAGATTGGGTTTGTCAGGCCTAAATATTTATGTAAACTCAAAGGAACCCTTTAGTCTAGAAGAAAGTGAGTATGTGCACCTCTGGATAAATTCAGATACGAGGATGCATCTATATCCTCTAAAAGAAAAAGGAGGGCGGGATAAAAAGAGAAAGGACTTAGAAGTCCCGACACCACCCCCGCCCTATATTCCACCGCCCGCACCAACAGCTCCTGTCCTGAATGGACTCCCCGAATTAGCTAATCCAGGAGAATCGAATCGGATCATGAAACACAGGGGCCGGTAACCAGAAGCAGGGCAAGAAATCAGAAATCTGCTTTAAGGGAGGGATTATATCCCCTACGAGAAATGGCGATGGGGGGACCCCAGCCAGGAATGGAATATGTGGCCATCCCCATTAACTCTGGGGATGTCCGAGATTTTAAGAAAAGGACAGGAGGAGGGTAAGCGAGCTTTAATGGCAACTGGCATAGTGTTTGCAGCTGCTGAGGAATAATTCTAACTGGAATAATAACTGTACATTGTATATTGTATATATAAAAGCCCGGGCATTTTTGTTAAAGTATTCTTTTATTCATATGTTAATATGTAAATATGTAAATATAAGAACTGCCATTGAGGTGTATGTCTAAGGGAACAAAATTTGCCCAGGCATATCATCGGCTCATCAGCTTTAAATGTCCTCAGTGTAATTGTCAACAGGCAGTTAATTTACAGTGGTTTGATTTTATTTGTGTATCTATATATTGTGAATTTTGGAGGGATTGGGATTGACTAGTAAAGAGCTTCTAGGAAAACAGTGGAATATTAACCACTGTAGATTACAATAGGAAATGTTCAAAGCAAAGAAACCCCGAGGAAAAGCCCCCTAGGGTGTATACTAACACATTGGAGGGATATAGTGGGGTGAGAGGGTACAGAAAGTAAAAGAACTCTTATCAAATATTGTAATCAATGGTGGCCACTTTATAAACTAGAGGATGGAGCGGAGTGGCCCCTAAATGGAACTATTAATTATAACACCGTATTACAGTCAATGTTGTTTTTGTGGAAAGAAGGAAAATGGGATGAAATATGGTATATTGATTGATATGTTGTTTCAGTATCTGGGAGGGAAAAGGTATGGAATTAAGTTGGACTCAGAATGAGCCTTTGGTGCTGGTATTAGAAAAGTACGGGCTGGAGAAAGATAAAGGAAGTGTTAAAAGGATTGCTGAACGTGTTAAAGGTGTGGCATGTAGTATTTAACAGAGCTGTTTGAAATTGAATGAGCAGGGAAAGGTGATGTAGGCATTATCTAAGTAACAGTCTAGAAGTTTTGGTATATTTGCATATTTGCTGTGGTGTTTGTTCAGTTTCCCAAGCATCGGGAAGGGGGGAACAGCCCGCTCCACTAGGGGCCTCTCCAGCGGCCGCAGGGGGGCTTCGGCTCCAGCGCCTGGAGCGCCTCCTCCCCCTCCTTCTGCACTGACTTTGGTGTCTGCGGGGGGGTTTCTCGCTCTCCCAACTGCTGTTGAGCAGCAGGTTTTTGTTTGTTTCTTTGTTTGTTCGTTTTCGTGGATGTGCTCTCACAGAGGCACGGACTGTGTTGTTCATGGCTTGGCTCTGGGCAGCAGTGGGCCCCTTTGGGGCCAGATGAAATTGTCCCTTACCTACCACGGGGAGGTTTCTGTGTTTTTCTCACGGGGGCTGCCACTGCAGTTTCCCACTCCCACACCCCCCACACCCCCCCCCCGAACCTTGCCAGCAAACCCAATACACTGGGGCAGCTAAGTCATTACTGACTTGTAAAGCTTCAGGGATTAAATTAACTAATGAAACCCTAAATGTGATGGGGGTAGAAGGTACTGGGATAACAGTGCCACTTTTGGGGAATACTAAGCTGAGACCAGGGGATAAAATGATCACTGGGCAATTGTATGTATCCAAGGCGGAAACTAACTTGTTGGGAAGGGATTTGATGATTAAATTGGGCATTCAAATAGTAAATTGTTAGACTGGAATAACAGTGTTATTAATGGAGTGCTCTCAGGCCCTGAGAGCAAACGTATATTCACCTCTGACTGGAAAGACTCTGAAATGGGGGTGGAAGCAACAATATAGGTGGACAATTTTACCTCAGGGGTTTACAGGGCCACCTATCTATTTGGGTAAATTCTAAAAAAGGTTTTGGAGCAATTACAACCTCCCAAGGAGGTATTAATGTTACAAATATGTGGATCATTTTAAGGAAAATGGATACTCCCCAATGGGAGAGAAATGCTGAATAAAGTGATAATGAGGCAAATATTAACTGTTTTACATCAGAAGAGTCATTGGGAGGTGCAAGCAATGTGTGATGTTGTTCTAAGAAAGCATGTCTGTGTAGAAATATATACTTTAGGGAAGCACACATGCAGAGGATGTACTATATGTCAAAAGGTAAATAAAAAAGGTCTTCTGTAACCTATCTAGAGGGGGACGGGAGCCAGGGCTTTGACCTTTCCAAAGTATACAGGTAGACTTTACTGAGTTACTTGTTTGTCCTAATTGACCACGTGACTGAATGAGTGTAAAGCTTTACTGCAAGGATTAAAGCAGGCCTTAGAGATTGAGTGGGATTTTCACAGCCCCTGGCACCCCTCCTCTTCTGGAAAGGTAGAGCGAATGAATGGTGAAATTAAGAAACAACTAACAAAACTTATGCTGGAAATTAAGGCTTCTTGGGTAAAATGCTTACCCCTTGCACTGTTAAACATATGGATGCAGCCCAGAACTGATGTAGGAATTTCTCCTTTTGAAATGCTATATGGTATGCCCTATGACTTGGAATTGCCACTTGATCACCCTCAATTCTAATTAAGACTTTGAAAGAGACTCTTTTTAACGCCACGATGGGGAAGACCCCTATGTTGTTTTGCTTACTACAGAAACAGCCGTTTGGACTGCGGAGAAAGGATGGACACATGCCAGCCGTGTTAAAGGACCCACCAGTGACAAGATGTGGGAGATCGCTCCAGGAAACAAAGACCTGAAGCTCACATTGCGACGAACTCGATAGGTACCGTGGGTTAAGGTAGAGGCTCTCCCCTGAAGAACACTACTGCTGCCGAGAAGAACTAAAACCTCGTAGTTGGCTGCAACCCAACTGACGAGTGAGGCAGAGGAGTGAATAAGTGGGGAAAGACATTGGCCTCAGCCATTCCTATCGGTATTTGGGGGTTCTCGCAGTGATTTCATCCTGCATAGTGACTCAACACCACCCCCACCAACCTTTTAAATGGACTTTAAGTCGATTCGAAGATCAACAGGTTATTGCAACCCAGATAACATCGGGGGGGGCTCGAGGCCCCGATGCTGGGAATATGTGGGATTTTATTTCTGCCCAAGTTCTAACCTGGGAAGGGGGTACTGTAAATGCCTGAACGTGTATTATTGTGCATACCGGGGGTGTGAAACCATTGCTACAGACTGGACACTCGGGGCTGGTCGGGATAAATTCTTACAAGTGGGATATGGGCTGCAAAGTTGTAACCGACAATTGGATCCCCATTACAGGTGGTGAGGGCATGGTATAGGGTATACAGGAACCTTCCACGGAAATAAAGAAATTTGCAAGGTTCTATATATAAATATAACAAACTGGGACAATACTAGCTGGGTACTAGGAAAAATGTCAGATTTTACGAACACGGAACAGATAGGGGAGGACTCATGCTAATAAAGAAGGAAAAACCCGAGACTTCCAAGGTAGTCGGGCCTAATAAAGGGTTAATAGGGGAAGGTTTGGTTGTCCAGACTGTAAAGATACCTGGGACTGCCCAACCTACTACAGTGTTTTCTAATAAGTTGACAGAATTATCCTTTCCCACACTGCTTCCAAGCATTGTGAAAAAAGAAAGGGGTTGTACTCGAGGAGATAACTGAAGGGTGCTGGCTATGTGTAAGTGTTAAGCCCCCATATTCAAATTCTTCCAAGTGCAGTTGGGGTCAGGAAATTGGGATAACTTTGACCCAAGTTACGGGAAAAGGTAGATGTATCGGCACAGTTCCAAGAGATAAAAATGATCTGTGCCATGCCACTGAAAAAATGGACCAAACACACAAATGGTTAATTCCTGCAAATAGCACTAGGTGGGTATGTTCATTGTTGGGAGTCACTCCTTGCCTATCTTTAAAATTGTTTAACACATCTCATGATTTTTGTGTACAGGTGGTCATTATACCAAGGATTCTATACCACACTGAAGAGTATATGTATACCCATCACACAGTGGCTGAATACCATCTGGTAAAGATCATACTGGGGTGGTAAGAGATACAATGACTAAATTGCGGGAAGGATTAGAAAAACACAAAAGGGAAAATGAGGCTCGTCAGAATTGGTATGAATCCTGGTTTAATTACTCACCTTGGCTTACTACCCTGCTATCAACCATAGCAGGGCCTCCTTGTTGTTACTTATATTAACACTGACTTTTGGACCATGTATATTCAAGTAATCGCAATTGTTAAAAGTCAATTAGAAGCTGCTCATCTTATGCTTGTGCATGCTAAATATGAATCTCTTGAGCAGGAGGAGGACAATGCAGAAACTTTGATGCTCAGCAAGCAGATATTGCAAAAATTCAATGAACAAAATATGTTTGAAAAAGAAAAAGGAGGGATTGTGATAAATTAGTAGGGGTTTGTTCATTGTCCTTGAGAATTTAAAGAATCTACTGAGGAGATAAGGTTTCACAACTCACGGCATTGTAACATGGGGACAAAGCAAGACATCCTGTTTTGCCCCCACCTGAACACAAGCACAACGCATGATCACCGGAGGAAGAACAACGACCCCCAACAACAGACTGCGCAATCTCAGGACAGGTCTCGACAAGTCGACAAGTCGACAGGTCTCGACAGGTCTCGACAAGTCTCGACAAGCCGGAACTTCAATGCTATAAAACAGCGACACTGGAAAGGGGAAGTTGCGTGCCGTGGTGGAGCAGAGACTCCCCAGCCGCCCAGCGCTGTTTTGCTTGTGTCTGCTTACTTGATTAATAAAATAATTTCAATAGACCAGTAAATTGTGTGGTCTAATTTATAACAGGTAGCACCTACCCACAACTCGGGATGGGATCTGACGGGCCACTTCGTGGAGGCTAAATTCTACCTGCAGTTTCTCAAGGACTCCTTTCAGCTTTCTGTCCCGTCGGTGGACAGCTGGAGAGTTTCCACATTAACGCCACACACACAAGGTCCATTTCAGTACCAGCGCCAGGAACACGAACAAGCCCACACCACTTCTAAACTCCTGCTTTGAGACGGGTGTGCGACCAAAGTGGGCAAGCAAAAATCTCACCAGGAAGGCCAAGCTGAAGCCTCTCTTGTAGCCCTCATCGTTGCTAATGGGTACGATGCTGGGGACACGAACCATTTGACAGGTATTGGGGAAAAAAAAAAACACACAAATGTTGTCATATTAAGTTCCAGTGAGTACCCAAATACATTACCAGCTCTTTCAGAAGCCAATAATTTAAGATGTGCCTAACACGATGCTTTGGGAGAAAACGTATTCAAGTGGGTTACAATCAGCTTAAGAGTAAAATCCTCTATGAGGGAGAAAAAAAGCTTTCCCAACACAAATGGACCAAGTAACGTGCTAGGATTTTAACGAGAAGTGTGCTTCCAAGGCTGGTAGGCCCAAACTTGGATCTACTTCCACCCACAGTGCACAGATAAGAAAATAGTTTATTTAAGGATGGTTTCTTTCCCACCCTGAAATGCATTTTTGGGAAAAAAATATTAAAATAAGGTCAACAATCCAGTACTTATGAGTACCCTACAATCAACCATTGTGCGCCATGGAACAGAGGGGAAAAAAAGCACAAAGACTAAAAAAACACATTTTAGTTTTAAGCTTCCATAGCAGTTACGAAAAGCAAAGTGGGCAGGAGGTTTTTAGGAAGGCCTTAAATAAGTTTCTGTAACCTAATAGCGAACACAAATATTTGCTTAACCCCCGCCTTCAACTTCCAAAAATGAACTAATTACTCTAAAAGCTACCAAATGCCCCAAGAGGAATTTGAGGCACGAACCACCAGCGCCACCAAAAAGCAACTGAGAAAGAGGCAGATCTCCCACAAGCAGAAGGGCTGCCTCCTTTAGACATCCTAAAAACAACTGGGCTGAAGACACCGGTGACTCATTATTGGTGATGGAGCAGGGAAACCACTTGAAGAGGTGAGAGGAAAATTCCATTTTAATTTCAGAGCGCTCTCTAGCAAGCCTTGCCTGAGCTCCGAGACAGAACAACAATCAGATATTGACCGAGAAATGCATTTTATAAACACAACTGACGGCCCTCAGCACGCACAAGATGTGCCATCTGCACTAAGAAGAGACTCAGCATGGGCAGAGAAAATTAAAAGTACAATGCTTACAGGTAACTGCTCGCAAGAAAAGAGGTTTACCTTCGTTACTCTTAAAATTAACACCACATCAATGACTTGCAGGAATAAGCTGGCTTTGCATATTTGCCCTAAGTGCCTGGGCCACCCTATTGAGCACTCCCTTGACACAGTTCCTCCCTGTTTGCAGGGCTTTATAAAAACAAAGAGCAAACCAGTGACCTAGAAACAAATGCAGGCTCCTAAACTACTTTAAACTCATTAACTTTATACTTGCTGTAGGGGCATACCTCTGGCAAAGGCTTTGATTTAAACTTGTCAGGTTGCACTATGAGGTTTATTCCTGCCTGGGACCCGTTCAGAGCAGAAGGGGCATTTTTCACAACCCAAATAAAGGAGGGTTTGGGAGGAGGGGGTGATTTATTTTAAAAAAGGGCTCTGTTTACATGGCCCAGAGCAGAGCCATGCATTCGACCAGCTCCGGAAGCGGAAACTGTATGACATGTCAGCACAGCTCTCCGCTAATTAGCAGGATAATGAAAAGCAGAATATTTCTTTTTTTTTTTCCCCTCGGAGAGCAAAGGGATGACACAAAAACATTTCCCTGCGACACAGCTCGTCATTTCTCATCGGGCTGCCCCGTGCTGTGCCCCAACACACTAGCTGAAGGCGCGCTGAGCTTCAGATTTAGGACACCCGAAATGTCCTTTTGGGGCATTTGGGGCCGGGTTCCCTAGCGGAGAAGCTGACTGATCCGTGCGCAGCGCTCTAGGAAAATAAGAAGGTAAATATTCAGCACGGTGAAAACTGTTAAAAATAACTCCCCGAGGCCACGAGCAACCATTTCAAAGGGGTGGTGGGAACGAGACGCAGCTATAAAACTTCAATTTGAACATTAGCAAGGAGCCCTCCCCCAGCGCGCGGCAATTACCTGCGCCTTTCATGTGGCAGCACAACGCACCTCTTCCTGTACCTTTGGCTGTGCCAGGTCTATTTAAAACACACTCAGCAGCGGTGTGAAGCCAAACAGCACTGCTGCCCTTCCCACGAAACCCAACAATTCGGATTGCCACGGCACAGGCCGAAAACGTGGACGCTTTCTTTGCAAGCGGCCCGGCTCCTGAGGTCGCCGAGCATCCCTGGTGCCTACAGAAGGGGCTTGCGTCTTTCTAAGGAAGGGACGTGCTGTGCCTACACCTCTTGTTTCACACATTTGTGGTTAAAAATTTCAGGCACTGTACCTGCAGTTCCAGGAGCATCTCTGGGACTCCAGCAGCGAGCCCTCACCCAGCCCCTGCCTCTAACCAGCCCTAATCTGCTTCTGCCTTTCCGCACGCTATTATTAACCCCGGGGATAAACTCGCACCCTTTTAATCGGGTGCTTGAAGCGAGGAACAGGCAGGGCAAGCCGATATCCCCTCTGCCTTCCCCAGCAGCGAGGCGGAAAAGCGGCGCCCGCAGCCCTCACGGCCCCGAGCCTCCAGCACCAGCCCGGCTGAGGCAGCCGGGGGGGACACCCGGGGAGGGAGAAAAAAACAAAACAAAACAAAAAACAAACAAACAGCCCCTTTCTCACCTTGTAGACATCTCCGTAGGTGCCGCTGCCCACCCGCTGGATCAGCTCGTAGTCCTGCTGCGGGTTCCGCCTCAGGATGTCCCCGCTCGGCCGAGCCGGAGGCTCCATCGCGGCGGGCCCTCCCTTCCCTCCCTTGTCTCGCCTCACGGGCCGGGGCTTCAGCCGCTGGCCCGCATGGCTCCGGCCGAGGGAAGGGGGCTGAGGGCGGACAAAGGCCGGCGGAGGAGCCGCAGCGCCCGGCCCCGAAAGCGCCCAAGGGCGGCGGGGCAGCGGCGGGGCGGCCCCTGGAGGCCCGCGGGGAGGCCGGGCCGGGCCCTGCCTGCGCACCCGCTGGCCCTTTGTCCCGGCGGAGAGCGAGAGCCTCGGCTTCCTCCTCCTCCTCCTCCTCCTCCTCCTCCTGTCCTTCTTCTCCTCCTCCTCTTCCTCCCGCACGCAGCGCCGGGACGGGCCAGGCCGGGACGGACAGCACCGGGCCGGGCCTGCCGCGACGCCGCAGCGCCACAGCGCGGCCGCCCGCTGCCTGCCCGCCCTCCTCCTCCTCCTCCTCCTCCTCCTCCTCCTCCTTCTTCCTCTCCTCCTCCTCCCTGAACCCTCAGGCCCTTCCCCGAGGCTCCTGAGGCCGGGGGGAGAAGCGGCTGTGAGCCCCTCCTGAGGGGAGTGCACGGTGCTTGGGTTTCTCCCCGCCTCGTGGGGCTGAGGGATCTCGTCCAGCCTCAAATCACCACATAAATAAACATATAATAAATATATAATATATAAACTGTGCGTATGCTGCTGTCCGAACAGCACTGAGCCTTCTGGCTGATGCCTGAGCCCCCTGTGAGGGCTCATCACACAGCAAAACCCAGCTCCCAGTACAGGGACGGGGGCAATTCACCCGCTGCCACACGCCAAGGACATGGGACAAGTGTAGGGCTTCCCAAATTTTCGTGCTCTGGATCGTAACCTCGCAGCCACGTCGTCATGTAACGCCTGTGGTGGGCAAATCGAGGCCACAGCCAGTCAGTGCGATGATAGGCACACAAGAATTAGCTCAGGCCTGTTGGGGCTCGTCTCCTTGGGCTGCCAAACTCAGAAGCACTTCTTTGAAACTGTGAGATGGCAAGAGTGCTGTATCTGCCTTTCCGCCTTTGGAGAGTAATTATTTTCGGCAAAACAGCCGAATTTCTGAGTAAAACCCCCCGATGGTCTCTTGAGTGCGAAACAATTTAATAAACTGAAAGGCAGCGGCAAGGGTAGAGGGATGCTGGAATTAGCATTAGTCTTTGCTGCACAGTAAAATCATTAAGGCCTAAAAGGAGGTGTGAGTTTCTAGGTGCAAGAAATACCACATACTCAATGCAGGAAATATGTTTGCAAAAGCGAGGTAGAAAAAAAAGTAAATGGATGCCAGATGTATAAGCCTTTCTGGTGTTCAGGACACCGGACCGGTTACTTGAGAACAGATTCTGCCTCCTTGGCAGGCAAACAGCCCAACCAGGTCCAATCTAGCCTATTGACAAAGCAGCTAGGTGCTGATTCCCAGTTTAAAATGGAGTCTGGATTTTTAGCTTGCTTCAGCACATTTAGAAATGCCACATGCACGTACCTGAACCAGCCCAGCTGATTGCATAAGCTTTCCCTTCAAAACACAGGCTCTCCAGCAGAACTCATTAGGATTATTGGACTGTTTGAGGTTAAACTAAAGACAACTCATGCAGGCGCTCGGGAATTGCACAGTCGCATCTGATTTTATTGGGTTTTGATTTATGGGCTCATTTGAAACGGTGTGTTTCAGAAGCAGGCTCCGAAATGTAAACTATCCTGCTTCCAAAGAGGCGGGGAAGCATGTGACTGCTAACTTAAAGAGATTCGCGTTTAATTTCCCCTTGTACTCTGAAAGCTCTCTACATCCTGTATATTCTCTCCAACATAAATACGTAAGTTTTCCTGAACACCCAGCAAATAAAGAAAAGAAAAAACTATTTACCGTTTAGGGAGCTGTATTTCCTCCAGCGATTTTTAACAAAACAATTACCTCTCCCCCATAAATTAGCTTCCTGCACTCCTGATAGCGAGCTGTTTGTGTCCTTTTTTTTTTTTTCTTTTTTTTTTTTTTTTTTTTTTTTCCCTCTTCCTTGGCCAAGGGTTCGAGCACCGCTTCTCATTTGACTCATTTTCTGCTCTTGTCAAGACATCAGAAGACAGCACAGGAAAAGAGGCCGTTTCATTTTCCAGGAGCAGATGGTGCATTAAGGCTTGGCCTCCTCGAACGTCCTGCAGATCCAAGGGCCTTCCGATGGCTGCAATTTAACGCACAGCCTCCTTTATTGACCGCTATTTTGCCCTCGCTTGGTCAGCCTTCACGTCCCACCTGGAGGTTTAGTTTCCTGTAGCACATTGCCAGTGCTGCAGAGTGAACTTGGAGACTGCCTCGTGATCCCTGCTTTATTCCATCTTCCCCAGCTGGGTCCCAGGCCCTGCTGGAAGCGCTTCTGGAAAGTGTACATACATAATAGCAGCACCAGCAATGTGTTATTACAGCCATTTTATGATTACAAAAATTGAGGTAAATGAATTGTGTGAAGTATACGGTCCAAGACATGGCCTGACACCGCACACTTCCAGCCATCTCCTCCTGCACACACACGCTGGTTTCCATTCTGTATTTTCCACCCGGGACCACGCTGCTTTTCTGGTCAAGCACGTTAAGGAATGTGCTTTTATGTAGCATCTTTCATCTGGATGGGTCCCAGCCTTAAAAGGAATGTTAAGTGGTTTTACATAAGGCATTACGTAGGATTAGAGAATGTGATCTGTTTGCATTGTAGTCTTAACAGGAAGAACTGCGAAGGTTATTTAAATGAGGCATCTAGATTTATCTGGTAGCGGTCAGTGCAGAAGTGTACCGATTTCTAACTGAGCAGTGCCATAAAGCGGCTCGTAAAAGCAGCGCAGGGTGCTGTGCATGTGAACGCGTGCTCATTTTCACCTCAGAAGCTGAGCTATGAAACATCAGCACGAGGAAAAAAAAATTCAGCCCTACTTTTCATCAGGTTGCTAAAGTGTCTTTAATTTCACATGGTCTGTTGATCGCACACCGAAGGTGTTCAAAACTATTCTGTGGGATTACTTCATGGGATTATTACTAAAATAGAGCAGATGAACAGCAATAAGGAAGCCAAAGACTCGGGAATCAGTGACGAGGTCTGCAGCTTTTTCCTCTCATTGATTCGAGCAATGCACTATTGCACATCAAACTTCATTGTTGAGGTGACAAAGCAGGTGCTCAAGAAGTGCTGCAGCATTTTCGGTGTGGGGTTTGTGGTTTGGGTTTTTCAGACTGCTTTTCCTCCCTGATGAAACACGTGCTGTTGCTGCAGACTGCTGCCGCAAGCCCAGGGCCTGCCCGGAGGGAAGGGTTGAGGAGGATGGAGGAGCTCTTTTCAGGGCAGCTCCCCACCACCAAGTCCAAGGTAGGATTTTGGAAGCCTACTGAAAGCTTCTCAGCGTGGCTGGTAGGATGCTGAGCCTAGTAAAGCCTCTCAGCATCACTTCAGCAGCTCACAGTGCTGCTCACGCTGCTTCACCTGCTGAGCTCTGCTAGCAGGACCCACGGACAAGAGGGGCCAGGAAGGTTTCCCAGGGGCTAAATGAGCTCTCGTTGCTGGCACGGCCCTTTGGAGCTGGAAGCAGCTGGGATAATGGTTGCTGTGAGTACATGACTGGTGCAAAAGATGCCAGGAAAAAAAAAATAAAGAGTGGGTAAGGGGGCTCTGAAGACAGCCAGCTATTTCAGTTGCAAGAGCAGAAAGAGGGAGGGGTGTTTCTGAGATGGAAACACCATCCAGGAGAGAAAAGTCACAAGGGTCTCCGAAGGACAAAGCCTTCCCAGGATGTCCAGGGGCTTGTATCCCTGGCAGGCGCAGGAAAATTAACCCAGACATAGCTCAGCCCCTCTGCTGGCTTTCACTCGGGTCCTTGGGCAAGGATTTGTTTTTCACGGAAGGAACGGGAGCCCCGGTGGCTGTACATTGCTCCACGTCACCTCGTTTACGTAGCTGCAGCTTCAGGGCACTTTGCAGCTGAGTGTGCTGTTTGTGCTCAGCAGGAAGGAAGCGAGGGCAGAGGTGAAGCAGGCAGCTTCGCCGGCAGCCACTGCTCAGCACGGGGCTGCAGGAAAGTGTGACCGCTCAATTAAAAGCAGCGTTAACGAGGGGACTTCAGAGCACTGCCTGGAAACCCATCTGCTCCCCTGGTTTCCAGGTGCACGAACCTGGCCGCAACATATTGCAAGTATCGTGCTGAATCATGCAGGCAGGTGGACGCGGGTATTTCTGCCAAGGCACGAGAGGAGCTGGAAGCCTCTCCCTGGGAAGAGGTGTATCTGCAGGGGGAAATCCTAGAAACAAACTTGGCACAGGCAGATTTTGGCGTGGATTTACTGCAGCCACGTTGCAGAAAAGAGGCTGGTGGGGAAGGATGTTTTGAGCACGGTGTCCATCTGTCTGTCAGCACAGGAGAGAAAGAAAGAATCGAAAACAATATTGGAAATAAATGGGCAGCTGGGCTTAGAAGAGCTCTTACTGACCCTTAGACAAATGTGAGGAAGGAAGAGAAGCCTGGGAAGGTTGTAGTTGGTCCTCCAACACCAGCATTATCTGAATCCAGAGCCGAGAGTGGGATATTTTATTCAACAAACCCTTGGAATAGTCCTGAGAGTGCCATTCGGGGTGAGGAACCTACTGGAAACTGGCCTGATGGTCTAAATCAGATTAGAAAAGTTGCATCTGTTTATTGTAGGACTTGTGCAATCGTTTGTTGTCCCTGTGCTCAGCCTGACCAGACCCAGACAGCGGGGAGGCAGCCCACAGCGTTAAACCCAGCCTGGCCCCGAATGCACTCGGAGGTTGCTTTGGTTGAAGCTTTTGCCTGACGTCTCTTTTATCTAAATCACTTCTCCTATTCTTTAGTCGTTCCTTCAGTTTACAGAGCATCTTCCAGAAGTAAGGTCCTCCCCGCAGACTGATGAAACAAGTCAATTAATTAACTGCTGCAATTCTGTCTGCTCTCCGAGTGAATTATGATGGCTTTGTTACAGCCACGATGTGCAGCAATGTTTACCAAAGGAGCAAAGATGATTCCTCTGTTTGCAATCCCTGTTTAAATGTAGGCGGTCACAACACGATTTGGGGTGAGAAACAGGAGCGGCAGGAACAGGAGGATTTCCTAAGCAGCAAAGATCTGCTTTGCTTAAAAATAATTCAGTAAGGAAAAAAAAATAAAAAAACAACAACAAAAACCAACAACGCAGAAATATGAGAAAGGCTTCAGAAGAAGAGGAGGGAGAAAGCTCATTTCATTTTAACACTTTTTGCTATTTCCTAGGAATCTTGGCCTCCTAACCCGAGGATAAGGATACAGAAACAAGAACAGCGATGACAAATCTCTGCCACAGAGGCGTGCGAGTGCTTAGGAGAAGTCCTCCTGCAATCTTCTCTAAGCACAGTTAAGATTTCCCCTGTACTTTCTCATGCAATTAAGCAGAAGCAGTGTAAGAATGAAGACGGAGAAGGCAGAAGTGATAAGAATAACCGCAGGAAGAAGCAAATGTGTTCAGGAACCTTTTATAACCAGCGTGAGGACGGACCTGGCGCTCCAGGAGGGCCCGGGCTAAGGCGGTGAGGTGGCACCTGGGGCAGAGCAGGGATTTTGCAGCACCCGACCCCTTACATAAGGATTGCACAGCACGGCTGGCTCCTGCTGGCGAAGGACTGGGGGTGGGAAAAGCAATGCTGAATGCTCTCGGGGTAAGTGGGCCAGCTGAAACCAGGTGAATTATGAAACTGCCCCCGCGAGCTCCGGGAGCGTTGCACATTATGGGTTTAAATCCAGGTTTTCTGTGGCCTTTTCAGCTCTGTGCCCCCAAGCACTCCAGCCCCACGGCCGCAGTATCTCTGTGCAGTTTTCTCCTTTTGTCTTTCCCCCATTTGGCGTTGCTTTTCCTCCAGAGTGCTTCCACTGCGTGCCCGTTCAGCGTGCCTGCCCTGCAGTCAGCTCTTTGTGATCTGGCAGCTCGGGCAGCAAGCACGTCGAGATGCCTCCGAGGGAGGGCTGCTCGGAAAAACGGAGGCAGGAAGAGCTGATGGAGCGACGGGGTGGAGGGCGGGTGGCAATGAGCACGTGTGGAGTGAGCCCGGGAACGAAGCCATGCCCAGAACGCCCTGACCCGGGTGGAAAAATATGGCAGGAACGTTCCCCTGGCACAGCACAGGACCAAACCTCTGTCCCTCCTTCCCTCTGATGCCACATGCCTTAACAGAAAGAGAAAGGAAAAAAAAAAAAGAAACACCCATAAATGGGGCAATACAAGCTTGACCTGAGCTGCAGTTCTCAGAGGGAATGAGGAAACAGGGCCTGAGCCCATCTTGGTTTAATCAGACTTTCAAATTAACAGATCTCCTTTTCCATCCTCTCTTATTTATTTATTTTTTCCCTCTCCATTTCCCAGCTGCTTTTCTTTTAATCTCCTCTTTCAACCTATTTGAACTCGGGCTGTCTCCAGTGTAAGAAATCCCCCTTGCAATGCTGCCCGCTCCTTGTCTGCTTCAGAGAGAGGATCGACACGCACAAGGGACTTTATTATGTGTATATTATAAATATATCTAAGCACATATTAACAACAACCCCCGTTTTAATTCTTTATTACATTATTATTATATTTTTATTATGTTTACAATAATATCTGTTTTACAGGGGTTATTTATAAAAGTTGTCAGGGAGCTCCTGCAAAGGCAGCGAGGGGCCGGGCAGCCCGCAGGCTGTGGGCAGGAGGATTCAGCTGCCGGCCACGTGAGCCAGCCCTTCAGCGAGGCGAAATTACATCTTTCCCTCCAACGCTATAAACACGGAGGGGAAGCCAACGGGGGGCAGTCACTGGGTGCTCGAGAGGGCACTTAGGAATTAAGTATCAGCACACCAACGGCAGCGCAACGAAACGTGACTTGGGCACCTACTGGAACATTGCATCATTTTTGTGTGTTTTCCCTGCTTTCACAAAGAACAAATCCTGATGGTTCCTGTTCACCCAACGAGGCTGGGCAGCCATCTGGGTTGTCCCCGACCACCGCAGGCCAGCGTGCAGCATGGAGCAGCGCTCCCCCAGCATTTCCAGTTTAGGTGGCTGTGCCTCGAGTGCTGCACCGTGCTCCTTCCAAAGGGCAGCAGGGAGCTGTGACGGGTGGCTCAATCTGCTTCTTGGCGAGCAGAAGCATGGGCAAGAATCAACACAGGCCATAAGCTGTGGGCGAGGGCTGGTTGGGGCACGGCCAGGGCTGGTGCTGCTGCTCCCCTGCCCGAGTTTCACGCCTGGGCGTTCCCTTGCGCTCGGGCTGAGTCACGGTCTCGCGTGACAGAGCCGTGAATCAACTCCAGACACAAGGGAAACCCTCTCGTTACCATCCCAAACATGACGGCTTGCTGATATGGGGGAACTGGGGGTGTGTTACCAGCTGTGGGGCAGCTCAATCCTGGGGTGCCCAACCCTGGCACCTCTTGCGCTGCATCCAGAGGTGCAGAGTGCACCTCCTGGGGATGCTGCTGCCATGGATGGGGGGCAGCATCCCAGGGCAGGATCCGACCAGTGATTTCTTCACCCCAGTGTGCACCAGGGGTGAGCAAGGCAGGATTTCTGCCCGCTGTGTGCACGGGGAGCCCAAGTCTGCATGGGCACAGGGGGTGTCCATGGTGCGTGTGCACCCCCAGCCCTTCAGGGCACCCCAAGCAGGACACAATCCCGGGGCGAGGGGCGTGCAGGCGTGACCCCCAGCCCTTTGGGGTACCCCTTTGGGCTACCCTTCTGCTGCTCACCCCCTACCTTCACCCCCACCCACCCCACGGGGGGATGACAGCGGGGGGGGGACCGCGAGCCGTGGGTACCCGGCGGAGGGTGCGCAGCGCCCGGGGACGAGCCGGCTCCGGCTGCGGGCACCCCGTGGGGCTCCGTCCCTTGCCGTGCCGAGCCGTGCCGTGCTGTGCCGAGCCGTGCCGTGCCGTAGAAGCGGGCGGGGATGCTGCCGGTGCCCCCGCCCGCCCCCCGCCCCCGCGGCAGCCTCGCCAGACGCAGCGCGGCTCGGAGCGCGCACGGAGCCTCCCGTAGCCACCGACACCGCCTCCCGGGTAGCCCCGGGCAGCCCCCACCATGGCCCGGAACCGTAGGGAAAGGAGCGGCTGGGGTAGGCGGCACGGCACGGCACGGCACGGCAACGGAGGGGAAGGGAGAAAAGGGGAGGGGGCGGCCGAACAATGCCCGGGGCTGCGGGGTGGGATGGGACGGGGCGCGCCCGGGGGGCTGCGGGAGGGAAGGGAAGGGGGAGGCCGGTCCGAGGGGTCGGGGAGGGGATCGGGGACGGGGAAAGAGGCAGGGAAGGAGGCAGGGAGGGAGGCTGAGAGGCTGCCGAGGCCTGTCCCCGGCCGCCACCGCCCTCGGCCTGCGCGGGGGGGGCTGCTATTAGTGCTGCTGCTGCTGCTGCTGCTGCTGTTACTGCTGTTACTGCTGCTGCTGCTGCTGCTGCTGCTGCTGTCACTGCTGCTACTGCTGCTGCTGCTCCTCCTGGCCGCCCCCGCTGCCCCCCTTCAGCCCCAGCCTCGCTGGCACGATGGGGACGCGAGCGGGGGTCCCGCACGCCCAGCCCTCCGGTCCCACACGGGGCTTTGCCTCCTGCTTGAGGCGCTGCAGGAGGATCGGGGCCGTTTTCAGAGCGCCCCTTCCCACCCGCAGAGGGAGGAGGAAGCCTTGCTTCCCTCAAGGCCTCCCTTCTCCTCCAACCCGCCATCCTACGGGCAGCTCTGGGGGAAAAACTGCGCCCGCCAGCCACGCAGAGCCAAAACTGGGCCCACAGGTGGGCTGTGCAGGGCACCCGGGGGGCTCCGAGCCCCTCTCCCCCTGCCCACAGCCTTCTTTGTTCGCCCTTCGCTGGTGCATCGCTGTACCGGCTTCTGCTGATGCATCCTCGGCTTTGTGGGAAACCCAGCTTTAATACGGCAATTTGCCGTCATTTAGGGCCGCTGGGGTGTGATTTGTCATCCCCCGAGTTGTGCGCCGTGCAAACCCAGCCCTCAGCGCTCGGGGTGCCCCGTCTCCTCAGGCGGAGCAGGTGAGCCGAGCCGTGATGTTTAGATACACAAATTACATTCTCATTTGGACAGATGACTGGAGCATTTCCCACGGTAATGATTAGCAGTTCAGGGACGTGTTGGCAGAGGCGTTCAGATAACGGAGCCTGCGAGTCAAGCAGTCGGAGCGTGCGGTGGCCTCTTTGCAGGAGAACATCAGCAGCGTCCATTTGATAAGGGCCGTCTGGAGCCGTGACACTCCGAGGAGGCTGCTAGGCCTTGGATAAACAGCAGAGGAAACTTCTCGTGAATATTTTGATGCTCTCAGCCTTGTCTTGCAGAACTGTCAGTCCCGTTCTCGTTGAGCACTGGGCGCACGTACACGCGCTCGAGCTTCCCCCTCTCATCTTGGTAGCGTGAGGAGAAAATGCAAGCGGTGTCAAAGCGGGTTTCGAGGGAGAAAAACCTCATCTCGGAAGGTACAGCCTTGGCCTAGCGGAACAATTAGGCACGTACCTCGGTGTGAGCGTGCTGCTAAGGCGATCTGGTGCTGATTCACTAAACTCTTGCTTAGCTTCTTGGTAAGCTTCGCAAGAACCTGGAACCAACTGCGAATCTAAGCAGGTTTGCCTTCCATCTACAGAGCCAAATCGTACCCACAGAGGTTTAGGTATTCCTAGAACGATTCCCAGCACTTCGCCATGCTGGTTGGTGTTATTACAGGTAATAAATTAGGCAGCAAAAGCCCCCTTTTGCTTTGTAATCCAGCAAAAGCCCCCTTTAACCAAGCGTGCATTTGTAGGGCAGCACCTCGGTGCCCTGAAGGATGTGTTTGTGCCCGCTGGGTGCTGACATCAGCCCAAGGGGGAATTCAGGGCTCCATTTCTCAGCCTGCCTGCTGAAGGAGGAGTCTGAGCCTTTCACCATCCGGGCCCTCCAGCTACATCCTCGGTGTGCTCTAAAAATGTGCTTATGGGTCATTAAAAATACTACGCTATTTTGAAACGGATCAAACTCCGTCCTAGTTCCTTTCCAGTTAGCCAGGCCTGAAAGGAGACGACTGCTTAGTGCAATCCTTCGCCTTTGTCTCATAAAAACAATTTGCTTTTTTAAAGATCACCGAGTGAATTAGGGTGAGCGATTGCATAGCGCCCAGGAGAAATTGCCTCCAGTCAGCTATCAAAGCTAGGTTGCTGCCACACGTGTACGTCCCCGCGAGCTCACACAGGGGCATGTAATGCATCAAGTGTAGGGTTTAGCCCGGGGCAGGAGGTCAGTGTAAGGCTGTGCAGCATTTAGGGCTCCATTACTGAGCGTGCTAAGCGGTGCCGAGACCTCACAACTGCTGCTGGTTGTGGGATGAGCGGCTGAGGGAGCTGGATATGAAACAAAAACACCTAGAACTGTGCATCAGAGGAAGGGATCCTGCTTTTACCTGAATAAGGACTGCTAGTCTGAATCCTGACGGGTGCAGTCAAGTCCAGCCAGCTTGATGAAGGCTCATAGTAGCTTCCCCTGATGTTTTTTTTTTTTATTTTTCTGAAATTCTTGGTGCTTTGCAGTTGCAGGTGCTCGGCAGCCTGCTCCCCTTGTTGTGGCAAGGCCGTTAGAGATCTCTGCTCCCCGTCACTCCTTTACACAGCTCAGACGAGGACAAACTGCTTGAAATCTCTCATTTCCCATCACGGCCCATGCTGTAATCAGAATGACCCACTCGTCAAGAATTCAGTTTCAAAACCGTAAAAGGGAGTACAGAGGTAATACTCGTTGGTCAGGGTTTTCAAGCTGGGCTAGAGGTTAGTGAGAGCTCTTAAAGGAGCTCAGTGGTCGGGAAGTGCTGAGCAACTATTTTGGGGGAAGGGACTTTTCCAAAACAGGCCTGACAGATCTTTGATGTCACACTTTCTTCATGCACAGCAATGGGTTCAGCTGGAAAGAAAAGGGCGATTTTGGTGTTGGTTGGTGTGAAGGAACAGTGCTAACAGCCCTTCTGCTTGTCATTTTGTTCCTGACCTTTTCTGGCGGAACCTCAGATTCCCCTTCCAGGCGTTTCTTTGTCACTCTGAACGCTGGGAATCTCCTGAGAAACGAAAGCTGAGGTTTTTCAGGCAGGTGAGCCTTTGCATAAGAAAAAAAAAAAATAGACATGAGAAGATTCACAACGAAATTGCTAGCTTGTAAATGAGAAGGGAAAATGAAGTGCTGGGACTCGTGAGAAGAGACGAGGACATTGCAGGCTGGAGATCCAGCACGTGGTGGTTGGTCCTCATGCCCTTTTGAGGCAGTGGTATTGTATAATAAATCAGAAGAGCAGGGTCTGATTCATTCAAAGATTAGGAGGAGCAAGGGCAGCCTGTTTTTCCCCTTTTGGAGAAGAAGCAGGATCCTTTGGGCCTGTTTTGCCGTGGTCATGCTCCATGCCGTGCCCGTGCCGCAAGAAGCTTGGTCAACGTCAGGGCAGGCAGCCCGTGGGGCTGTGTCTTGCTGTATTTTCTCTGCTAAACATACAGGTGAGGAGCACACACAAACATTGCTTAGGGCCTAGGTGATGTTCCTAGGCACCAGGCCTTGTATTAACTCCTCTGCTCTGTCCTGCCTACGAGGTGCGGGGTGTCCAGTGGGTCACCTCCAAAGCCACCTTGCTCTGGAGCCACCCCAGCTCCTTGGGTCCTGGAGAAATGCTCATGTTTGTGATCAGGTGAAGGACAGTTAAGTGTTAGGGCGATGAAGGAACTGAACACAAACTTCCCAAATGGGGTGGAGGCTCACTGACCTCTGCCAAGCCCGTAAAATGTGTTTAAAGCCCTCTATATACTTTTACATTCCTTCTGAGCGTAGTGGCCTTTCATGCTGTATCCTGGGATCTTGTGGCACGTTGACCAAACTTTGTTTTCAGGCAACAACAAAAGGGTAAAACTGATTTAAAGTCAGAAATGAGTAAATGAAATACTGGTGGTGGAGGGAGGCTGCTTGCTGACAAACAAAGTGGATTAAGGACCATGCAAGGAATGCATAATGGGTGCAAAGCAAGACTTTTGGGGACGTATTCGTGCAAGGTGTGTTTCAGTCATCGTGTCACATGTGTGTCTGGCTAGACTTAAATGTGGGTGAGCGAACAGTCCTGGAATTTCTGTCTGAGAAATAAATGATGGCCTTTCTGTAGTTTCTCTTATGATAGTGTTTTGACAAACAGAGATGGGATAAGGTTCCCTCTGAGGGTTGCCCACCTGGGCTTTGAATCAGCCAGTCCTGGCGCGTAGACTGGCATGAGCATAACCACGGGGCTGTCTGACATGACCTCAAACTTCCTGAACGACCTCTAGAAGGGAATCTGTTTGATCTGCTTTCTTCCCAAGGTAGTTGGTGTGCCCGTCTCTGAAGCATGCTAATTACAGGCTCAGCCTTGGGAATTCCGCCCGGATAGGTATTGCTGTTGTTTCAGGGCTGGCTAAGGCACTGAAATTTAATGAGAGAGGTAATAGGCGTTGGTTTCACTTCGTATTTTGGCATTTGAGCTGCCCCTGTTGTAACAGACCGTTTGGTGGCCAGTAATCACCCAAACCCTTGCTTCTCCCAGCAGCCTTCCATGCAGGGAGTTCCTAAACCACTGGCGTTATCAGCACGCTCACTCAGCTCCTCGTTCCGGCTGCCAGAGGAGAAAGGAGCCGAGCTGCTCGTGCTGTAGTCGAGGCTGCTGTGCTGCCAGCTGGATGACTCAGGGCTGGTGGCAAGGAGGTGCACTCAGCATCTTGCCTCCTGCGAGCACCCTGGGCGCAGAGAAGCTTGTTGGGGGCATGGCAGAGTGCTGATGGCCCCAAGCAGGGGCAGTAACACCGCTGTGCTTCAGAGGGGAGAGCTTTTTACCCGCCGTGGGCTATTGACCAGGGAAGGAGCTTATTTTTTGCATCGCCTGGTTGGTGGTGCTCACCAAGAGCCTGCCTTACATCTGAGTTCAGGACAGAGCAGTGACTGTGTCTGTACACGGAGCTCGGAGCAGCAAGCCTGCAGAGCACTGATGGATGGAAGGGAGGGCTCTGCCCAGCCAGGCGGCCCCGCTTTGTCCTCTCCAAGACACCATCTCCCAGGGGCAGCGCTGTCTAGACACCTTATGGCAGCCCTGTGCCTGGGGAATTTGCTCACTCATAGCTGCCCAGGCAGTCTCAGCACCTCGGGATGCAGCTTTGTCCTTCTGCACTCCGTAGGGAGTGTTATTCTTCCCCTACCCTGCTGCTGTGCAGGATCGATACAGGTTATTGCTCTACAACAGCCGGTATGTGCTTTGTGTCAGTTTACTTCTCATTTTTCCTTATTAGCATGGTAAGATAGAGAGTTCTGCACAAGCCTCTCTTCGAGGGAAGGAGAGGGTCTCTGACGTGTGCTCAAAGCGGCGCTGCCTTTTCCGTGTTCCTCCGAGCTTTGCCCATGATCTTTGGCTGCTTGGCAGGCCGTGGAGTTAGTTCAGCATCAGCGGAGCGAGCAGAACCTGTGGCACGGCAGTGCTGAATGGGATAAGTGCAAGGGATACTGTAGCTTGGAGAGAGATGTCTTTGCCGGAGCTGTTTGCACAGGGCAGATAAGCCTCCTGGCAGCTGAAGCCCTCTGTGCAAAGGGATCCTGCCTGGCCGCGGTCTGCTCAGTGCTGGGCTCGTGGTGATGTTGGTGGCACTGCGATATGTTTGTAAGGCAAACAGCTGGGGTGGAAACGGCTTCAGAAGGGATCCGCACAGCTATCGCTGCTGATCGAATTAATCCCGAGAGGGCTGCTGATAAGCGACCTAACCCAGCCAGTACAGGGAAGTTTCATTCCAGAGGAAGAACAACAAGTTAAAACATTAAGCCTCTATTTTATCTCCTTGGTAGTTTATTTTTTTTCATGCAGTGAAGAAACTGGGTTCAAAGACCCTCAGAATACCTGCCCCACTTTATGTCTGTGTATTTCAGCAGGGGAATCAGGACCCAGGCTGCAGCCCTGGCATCTCACGGGGTGTGCATACATGTAAGGTTCCCGGGCGCCCCAAGAGCACAAGAGCAGGGCTGGCAAGTTGGCTTTCTCGAGGTCTGTTAGGCAGCCTGTGTTTGCACAGATGATGCCCTGGGTCATGGGTTAGTCCCTGGAATGAAATGTATTTATTGCGCAAACTCGTTTAGCAAAAAAGATGACATTATTAGCGGGCCTCTGGAAAGGAGTCAGCATTTCAGTGACCTGTTCGTCCATAACTAAGGAAGAACAGGCTTAAGTACTCACCAAAGTATGCTGCGTGATCAGTGACGTGTAATTTATCTAATCTGTTCTTCTGTGGGAGCTTAAATACATTAAATCAGCTGTCCGACCTTACATGGGCAAAATGTGAAATATGCTGGTGTAGTTTATTAAACTTTATTTAATTTTAACCAAAAAGAATTCCTACAGCAATTGAAAAGTGCTTTATTTTTTCCTCACAAAGTGAGCAGCCCTGTGTTACGGGGCTGCCTGCAGCAGCAGGGCCATTTTCTTGCTGCTGTCTGACAACACAATAAGCACGAATGCAAATTCCAGTCTCCTCCACCTTTCCACTTTAAATCACCATATGGAAAAGAGACGCGGATTCCACCCCGCTTTCGAGTCATGGAAACGAGCTGTTATGAAATGGGAAAAAGGAACTGTATCCTGGCAATTTCTGAATGAGCAGCTTGAGAATTGACGTAATTGCAAGGCGCCGAGAGATAGCCGACAGAAAGGAGGAGTCAAGTTGGAAAACGAGTAAAAAAAAAAAAAAGAGCGTGTTTAGGAAAGCTTAGGCCTCCTTCTTTTCCTTTTTGGCCAGATGATGTTTTGCCATTGCCAGGTACGACTTCCTTCAAAGCAGATAACTAATTTATGCCGGAAAGAACAATCAAAATAATTGATTTTCAGTAATGTGCCGCCAGCTTGTAAAAAAAATCTCTGGCTGTCCAGTACAGCAGATAATCTAATAACCAGGACGTGGAAGTTTCATCACATGGAAATAAATATGAAAGATAGAGTTTTGTTTGCAGACGGCCTCCATGAAAGAAACAGAGCTAATAGGGCTGAAATCAGCTCAGAGACCTGTTTAATATAGTGCCTTTTCTCCCGATGTCTCTAATGAACTGGAAAATCAGCATATCCTGTTCATAATACTCTGTGTTTTGCCCCCATGTTGTGCAAACAGCCAGCTCAGGTGACAGAGGCAGGGATGTCCTCTAGCAGACCACGGCCGCTTTGGGCGGCTGCCTCTGTCCAGAGACACTCTCCCAAAAGCTGTCAATACCTGGTGAAGAAAAACAAGGCGTTTCTCACAGGTTCTGGGGTTTTGAATGGACAACACAACGTCTTCAAGCTAGTTACGGTTGGTTATGGCAGTGGGGATGACCACTTTCTAGATCCCTTTTCCACCCCTGCCTGCGAGGAGCTGCTGCAGCACCGCAGAAATGCACGAGTGGTCTGCTCCTGATATCCCCGAGTGGTCTCATTCTCATGTGAGACTGGTGGGAAGCGGTAAAAACTCTTCAGTGGAGATTTCCATTAACCCCTGGAACAGAGCACTGGTCTCTGCTCTTTCTGGCAGCTGAACTGGAGGGAGAGGACCACCCGGGAGACCTCATCCAGCAGCAGCAGGGGGAATTTGGCACAAAGCTTCCCTTCTCCTAGCAGGACAGGAGGGATTAGCGAGGCTCTCCCCAGGCTCTCAACATGCTCAGATGTACAGCAAGGTCCGAGCTGGGGATGTCTTCACCACCTTGCCTCTGCATGAGGCCCTGGGCAGCAGCTTTTGTGCCCATCTGGGTGCAGACTGTGTGGCCTCGAGGTGGGTTTGGGGCGGTGGTACAGCTCTGCCACCTGCACGCCGATGGCTTTGCCTCCGCTGATGGCTACAGTCAGAAATATTTAGATTTAATTCCATTTACGGATTTTTTCCTGCCTCCACCATGAGTCACATCCTACAGAGATCTCTCTGCTGTCCTTTTTATGCAGCTGTAAAAATGAAAAAGAAACTGCACTCGGTTAGCGCAGTGGGGTGTTGGGAAACACCATGGGAGAGAGGTATTTCCGATCGGAGGCTTTATATGGCACTTGCAGCATGGCAGCCCTTAAAATGAGCACGCAAACCTGTGGCCCTTTGGCACCTGTCCGTGCTTACGTGCTGGGGAGATCTTAATGGTGTGTGGTGTGTGCAGCAAGAGGACCGAGTGTGCTCAGGGGCTTCATTTTTCGGGTGGCTTGGTGATGTCTGGGCATTGGGAATAGGAAGGTCTTTTTCCTGTGGCCACCCAGCAGTGGCATGGGCCAGGGGCTGGTGTTTGGAGGGAGTTTGGTGCTGCTGGAGGCTGGTGGAGAATCTAGCTTTTCAGAGCATTCGGGACTTTTGTTTTGCTAAGGAAAGTCCAGGCATCGGGAAGAAAAGATCTTTGTCTTTCAACTGTGAGCAAAGAAAGCTCGCAGTATATGTCTGAGAACCACCAGATATCCCCTAGCAACAAGGCTTAATGATCCTGATATTTCAGGATCATAGGAAATCAGAACCGCGTACAAAAGCACCGTTGTTATTTAAAAGAAGAAGTTGCTGCTGGAGGCTTCTTTATAAAGAGGCCCGGAATGGGCAAACCCCATTCCTTGTGGTATTTATAGTTCGTCTTTTAGCATGTGCACGCATCAGCCCTGTGCTTTGAAACAGCTGGGACTGGCTGAAAACTGGGCCCCTGAGGTCAGGGTCTGAAACAGAGACTTCAGGCTCCTGTGCTTGGAAATTTGCAGCCTGAGCCAGCGACCTGGGGACTTTTTGTAGAAATGAGGGGAAACTTTCCACCACGCGCTCCCTTCCCCGCTGGCGAGGAGGTTTTTACGTGGCCGTAGGTGAGCTGAGCAGCGTGATTAATCACCTTGGGCTTTCCTTTCCTGTGCTGGGAAGTCGGGAGACAATGAAAGGAAAATTACAGGAGCTGGCCTGCGCCTGCTGAACCGCCGGGCGGCTGTCGGTGAATAAGGCCCACACCGGGGAGCTGCCATCAGCAGCCCCCTCGTCATAGGGAACCAAACGGGGTGGCAGTGACTGTGTGCAGGTGGCAGTGACTTGGTGCTGGACACCCACATTTGCTGTCCAAAGACAGGGAAGCGGTCGTTTGAGCAGTTTACAGGAGCAGCAGGTTGTGCTGAGAGCGGCAGTGCGGCCTGCAGATGGAGCAGGCCCCGGCGCTGCGCTGTTGCTACAGAAACAGCAGCCGCATAGGATGCATCCAGGCAGTCCTTGGTGGATCCGTGAGGTGCTTGCGTGCCTCAGCTCGAGTGCTGCGTCCATGGCTGAGGAGCCTCTTGCAAGGGCCTGGTGGGCAGCGTGTGGAGGAGAGCACTGTGAGATGCTCAGGCAGCGGTGGTGTAACCTGGCTTGGCACCACGCAGACCGCCCCCTTGTTGTTCTGGGGGAGAGAATTGGGGAAAAAAAGGCAAAACTCGTGGGTTAAGATAAAAACAGTTTAATAAGACAGAAAAGGAAGAGATAATAATAATAGTAATAACAGAACGCACAAATCAAGTGATTCACAACACCACAGCCCACCACCCGCCCACCACCCACCAACCAGTGCCCCGCCAGACCCTGAGCAGTGGCAGCCCCCTAAGCCAAGTCCCCAGGTTTTATGGTTCCACATGATACCACATATCATGGGACATCCCTGTCCTGGTTCTGTCCCCTCCCAGCTCCCTGTGCACCCCAGCTCCTTGCTGGCAGGGCAGCATGAGAAGCCACAAGTCGCCAACCTAGTGTAAGTGCTGCTCTGCAACAGCTAAACCATCGGTGTGCTACCAACATTATTATCCTAAATCCCAAACACAGCACCACACTAGACACTGGGAGGAAAATTAACTCTATCCCGGTTGAAACGAGGAAACAGTGTAGTCAGCAAGCGATGATCATCAGTAGCTTGGAATTCTCCTGTCTAGCACAGAGAAGGCTAAGGACATGGAGAGGCTAGGACAGTCTTTGTGTATGTAAGATGTTGCAGGTAAGAAGAGAATAATCTGTTCATGTCAGCTCTTGTAGGACAAAAGCTGACGGGAGCATTTCTCCAGGAGGATCCCAGCAAACTCCCTGGCTGCTGGGAGGGCTGGGCATGCTGACAGATTTCCCCAAAGCAGCTGGGTGGCTCCACCAGGACGTCTGGGGAATGTTGGACAGACATCTGCTCCGAGTTATGCTGTTTTGGGGTGATATTTGAGCTAACTGACCTGTTAGGGCCCTGTCCAGCCCTGCTCTCTGTGATTCTGTGCTTTGCAGAAGGAACCAAACTGCTCTTGTTTCGCTGTTTGTGCAGGTAGTTTTGCAGAGAAGACTTACGAGTGGAGCTCGGAGGAGGAGGAGTCTGTGAGGAAGGCAGGACCGGTGCAAGTCCTCATCGTCAAAGATGACCACTCCTTTGAACTGGACGAAGCCGCGCTGAACCGCATCCTCCTCTCAGAGGCTGTCAGAGATAAAGAGGTCGTGGCTGTGTCTGTTGCCGGAGCTTTTAGGAAAGGAAAGTCGTTCCTGATGGACTTCATGCTGCGGTACATGTACAACAAGGTATGGCTGCAGCTGCAGGGGGCTCTTCCTGCGGGTACCGTGCTGCTCCCATGTGCTGCTCTGGGATGAGCTGGACAGGACACTGGCTCAGTGCTCTAGAGATGCTCAAGCCTCTCTTTAACATGAGGCCTCACAAAATAAAATAGAGCAGATACTTCCACAACCCCATACATTAGTGGGTCTCCAGTGGGACTCTGCCTTTCTTGGCTTTGGAGCAGAGATGCTCACATTTACTGCCCTTTGGGAAACCACTCTTGGGAGGGCTGCCTCTTGCCAGTGCTGGGTGAGGCAGTGCAGAAGAAAGGTGTAAAAACAAAGTGGGATGAGAACTTCAGCGCTTTTTTTGTTCCCACCTGCAGGAAGCAGTGGACTGGGTTGGAGATTACAACGAGCCTCTGACTGGTTTTTCCTGGAGGGGAGGGTCTGAGCGGGAGACGACTGGCATTCAGATATGGAGTGAGGTTTTCCTGGTGGACAAGCCTGATGGTAAAAAGGTATTTGCTTTTCTGCTGCATGTTTTTTTAGTTCTCTGTTGCTGGTCAGCTCATCTTGCTGCTCCAGCTTTTGTAAGACTCCCCTGCCTTGCCATGAGTGTCTCAAATGCTTGTGCAAGTTTAGAGAATGTTTTGATGCCATATCCCTAATTTAGCATAATTTAATGCACTGAGCAATATGAAGTCTTGGTGTCTCCCTGTGTCCCTGATATACTCTCTGGGTGTCTCTCCAACTCTGGACTCCTCAGAGTTTCTTTCTTTTCCTTTGTCCTCCACCAACTGTGAGTCTGAGGCATGAGCAGCGAGATTCCCTACCTGATAACACAGCTGGCATTCACCCACCCACCCTGTTGGCATCTGAGAGTGTTTTCACTGAGTGTTTTCCAAGCTGACCTGGAGCTTTCTGCCTGTCAGGTTGCAGTGCTGCTGATGGACACACAGGGGACCTTTGACAGCCAGTCCACCCTGAGGGATTCGGCCACCGTGTTTGCCCTTAGCACAATGATCAGCTCGATACAGGTAAGAATGGGATTGTCTCCAGGAAGCAGTTCCTTAAAGGTGGTGGCTAAAAACCAGCAGTTACTGTGTGGTCTGTTAGGGCTTTCCCCTCCTGTCTTCTGCTCTTTGCTCCCAGAGAGCAGCATTAACAGGATGGAAGCTGGGTCCTGATACAGAGTTCAACACATAAATGGAGGAGGAGAAGCATTGTTTGGACCTGACAGGCTACCTGGCTGGGGCACGACAGCCCTTGCTGCCCTCATGCTGGAGTGTTTTGCTGTGCCTGTTTGTCTGTCTGTGTCTGCCCAGCAGTACAGCTGTGCTTGGGACCTGTCTTGGAACAGCTTCAGAGGCCACTTGGGCCTTTGGCTGTATCCCCATGGTCATGTCATGAGCTTCAACCACACTGACCCATGCACTGGCCTAAGGGACAGGCCATTCTGAGTGCTCTGAAGTTTTTGTTTTCTCATGCAGGTTTATAACTTGTCCCAGAACGTGCAGGAGGATGATCTGCAGCACCTGCAGGTAAGTCCCCTTGTCCTGCTGCTCTGTGTCACCGGCGTGCCTGCATTATGCTCCACACTTGCAAGCTGCATTGTGCTGGAAAGGCATGTTTGGAGCCACAGAAGGGTCTCTGAGTTTCCCAGCTTTCACTTCAGCTCATGAGCATGGAGGAACATTCGATCAGGACTGAAACCTGTATTGCCTGTGCTCTCGTAGCACACCTGCTTGGGGCCTGGGCTGTTTGGCAGGACAGTCAGTGGGACACTTGCCAGCAGCACAGTCAGGCCCTGTAGGGGAGTAGCAGGGGTCCTGTATTTAAAATGGAGGCTCTGTTACTTGTGTGACGTATTTGCAGCGTGCCTTGAGTGGTGGCAGTAAAAGTGCTCCTTTGACTTACGTGAGTGGGAAGCTGAAGGTAGAAGTTGCACTGTTCACACCACAGGATAGGACCTTTTGACTGAGAAACCCAAATAAACTGGGTATGGGTTTATAAACTTGGGTATTGACATCTGGTACAGGCTCAATACAGGTGACCCATAAGAATAATTACAACCCTGCTTGTTGAAGACAAGCAGCTAAGGTTGCTTTTTTTTCCCTTTTTTGTTTTTCTGTGGCACATCTTGTCCTGCCCATCTCCTGGTATTACCTCTACTTACACTTTTCTCTTTTGTTTGAGTGACTGTTTGACTGGGTTTTTTTGTTTGTTTTTTTTTTTTTTTTTCTCCAGTAGTTTAAGGAAAGAAAAGCTGTGGAAAAATCAGAAGAGTTCTGTACTGTTTCAGCCAGTAAATATTGCTTAACAATAATACCTTCTAGATGTTGAACTTATCCAGTGCAAATCTGATCTTTCAGTTTGAATTTTAGGCCATTATTGCTTAATATGTTGACCCATTTTTAGGCATCTGTGAAATACATTATTGGTGCCTTCGCTTAGGAATTACAGCCCAGAGAGACTGGAGAGCCTTCAAGTCTTGCTGGTAGGCTGATCTTACAGTCTGCACAGTGGGGGTTTGCAGGGAAAGTACTTATTTCTGAATTCATTTCCGCTTCTTCCTGGAGTGTTTAAAGAGAGCCGGGCTCCAGCAGTCCCCTCTGGCACGTGAAGTTTCTGGTTGGTATGAAAGCAACAGCAAGCAGCTGATTTGAGCCATTTTTTCACAGATTTGGCAGCCAGAAACTCTAGGCGAGATCTTTCACATAAGGGCTTAGCATGGCGATTGTCCCTAACAGCTCCATCTGCCTCTAAACGGGAACCAAAACCACACAGCCAGCCAGTCTCGGTTCCAGCTCTGCAAATGGCGTTTTTTTTACCCCAAATCAACAACTGCGCCTTGCTGCTTGTGCCTGTGTGGCCACAGCTGTATGGCCTGCGTGTATTCTGGGGAGCTAAAAGTCCTGCTGTTCTTTGCCTCTCTCTCCAGCTTTTCACCGAGTACGGACGGCTGGCCATGGAGGAAACGTTCCTGAAACCTTTCCAGGTGAGTAGAGGGTCCTGGCCACGTTTCCAGGTGAGTAGAGGGTCCTGGCCACCACGCATCCTGCTGCTGGAGATGGCTTGGCCCTGAGCTGGGTGGCTTTGCCACGAGGTGTCACTGCAGTTTGCAGGACGGGGAGGAGAAAGGGAGGCCTGGAGTCTGGCTCTGCTGAAGCGAAGGAAGGGCTTTGTGTTTCCTTGCCCCCAGGAGGTTTCTGAATACATCCAATATCCCTCTTTCTTTCCACTCCCAACCTTTGTTGTTGGCAGCTCTGCCGAGCCCTGCAGCAGCCTCCTCGCCCAGCAGGTCTGGATGCAGCTGGAGGCTGTTATCTGTGGGAGGCTTTGTTCGGGGGGACAAAAGGCATGGGGTGAAATGCAATGAGCACTGTGTGGCATCAGCTGCGTCCTGGCAGGGCCCTGCTCCCAGATACAAGCCATGCTGGGCCTCGGGGAGCTGTGCATGCAGTGCTGCAATGCCCCCAGCTGAAGGAGGGAGAGAGCAGAGACTGTGCAGGCAGCCGTCCCCACAGCTCTGCCTCGTCCTGCTGGGCTCGGAAAGCAGTCAGGTTTTGTGGCAGAGCTGCATAATGAATGCACGGCCAGGTTCCTAACGCTCTCTGCCCAGCCTTTGCTGTCAGAGGCTTGAAGCCACCTGCCCCCGGAATCCCAGCTCTTGGCAGAGAGGAGGACAGGGATTAGCTCAGAGCGCTGGCGGGTGGCAGCAGAGCTGTGGGAAGGCTCTGTTTAAGTGGGATTTTAGCTTCAAATAAGCATCATCTGCTTCCCAACCTGTGAAAAGCTGGCATTCGGAAGAGGGAGAGTGTCGGGCAAAGGGCTTGCTCTGGATGTCAGGGCTACAAGCAGCTCAGGGTGGTGGGAGGTGATGGGTTGTGGCATCCCCTGCCATGAAGGTGGATGAAAAGAAGTGGAAGAAGGGGGTTAGGAGTCCGTGGGGCGGCTGTAGCAGCTGCTGTTGAGAAGGGTGGTTCAGCAGCTCGCTATGCCTGCAGACCTGTAACAGACCAAGTCATGGCTTTGTACAGCTTTGATAAGGGCTGTACCGAGTGCTGTGCCCCTGGGAGGCTGGGAAGGTGATTGAACAGGTTTGGAAGATTTGGGGGATCGTGGGCAGTGGGTGTAAGCCAGGAAGCAGGGCCAGCAGGGATGGAGAGTGCTGCTGGGAGACCCTCACAGATCCCAGTGTAATTGTGGGGCTACAGAGCTCTGGCAGCGGGGCTGCTTATCCCCTGCACTCTGCATAATTGCAATGCCAAGCAGGAGGACCCCTTCTGTGGGGCATCCTGTACAGGTTGTTTCCTTATCCAGGTGCCCTCTGGCAGTCCCAGTGGCTTGCTCTGACTTCTAGCTTCCATCCGCAGTAGGCGAGCTGGTAGCAGGCTGGGGATTTTGTGAGCTTCCCAAAATGAAATACAACAGGGAGTAAAAACATGCTATAAAAATGCAAGTAATAATTGGGAGTGGGTTACAGCTATTTTACTTTTGCTTTCCAACATAAAAAGAGAATTGCTGGCCACACCATCAGCCTGGAAGGCGTAAGGCGTTTATAAGGTGGCCGTGGTCAGGAAGTGGGAATAAAATGAAAAGGTTAAAAAATGCAACAAATGGACAAATTGAGATTTTGGGGAGCTTTGAGTAGATATTGGATGTTAGCATGGGCCGATGACTGATAAACCTCGTTAAAGCTACCAGTAAAAGTATGACTAGTAGTAAGAGCTAGGAGAAAATTGTAACATGGTGCAGAAAAAGCCAGACATTAAATAAATATTTCTGTTCCTTATTTAGAAAGTACCAGAATATTGTAGCCAAATATCACAGTGAAAGCGAAATACTTCCTACTCCATCAGTAAGAAGAGGGCTGTAATGAGGCACTTTTAAATATGCTTAAGTCATTAGGGCTGGATAATAGCCTGTGATTTCACCAAAGACCGTAATTGCTGTCAAGTCACGCAGTTCTGCAGATAGCGAGTCTTGTCAAGCAATCCCAGTATCAATTTTTAAAAAGACCACAAGTTTGGTTGATAAAGGTAACTATCACCACGGCATCCTGCCTTCTGTACGCCTTATCTCCATACAATGCTGCTCAAAAAGAAAGCGAACTACAGACCAAGTCAGCATTGTCTGGTTTAATCCGTGTAAATGGATTAAAAACCCATTAACTGATAGATGACTGAGAACGCTGAGCTAATTTTAATGGGGAAATCATCATCCTTCAGAAGTGCTTCCTTGGGGCTCCCCCCAGGGTCTCTCTGATTCATTGCAATCTCCGTTAACGATCTGTGGAAAAATATCAAAGGGCTGGTAGTAACCCTTGCAGCTGAGATAGACGCTGGGGGAAGGATCGCTGGCGACGTGGCCAGGTGAGCATCGTGGGGTTGGCCTGTCCCTGCAGAGGGCATCTTGAAAAGGGATCTTCTGAGTGACTGCTACGGAGTGGTCAGACATCGGGGGAACAGCGAGACACCAAGCACAGACCTTGGTCTGTCCAGGAGAGCACCAGAGGCTGAGCCCTTCACAGTTTGCAGCCCTCGCTCAGGGTCTTCAAACCAAGACAGCTCTCTGCAGAAGGCAGTGCAGCTGGAGGTGCTTGGGCGAGGCTCTAGGCCTGGAAGTCAAGCTCAATGCATCTCTTTTGTCCTTAAAATATAAGAGCCTGGAAAGGAGGGTTTTGGAAAAAAAAATCTCATATAGGAGAGCGCTGCCAAGCAGGGAGTGCTCTGAAAGTGCCGATAGTGAGATAGTCGAGTGGATGCTGCTGGAAAGGAAGCAGCTCTTGGCTGTGGAAAATGCACATTTCCCTTCTGCTCCCTCCTCCCACTGCCTTGTGCCTGCGGAGAACCTCGTGCACCACACCAGCTGCCGCCAGGTCGCCGTGCCTTGGTGAGGGGGGACACTAGGTGGGATACGGGCAGCCTGTTGGGAACAATTTTGCTTTAGAAAAAAAAAAGAAAATAGCTCCCAGTCCAAACAGCACAGAGTGCATAATGTGTTTGTGGAAAAGTCCTAAACATGGTCATGCTTCCTGAGCTTCTTGCAGTCTCAGAAGGAACAGCATGTCCTGGGAGAGCTAGCTGTGGACATTTGCTGGGGCTTGTAATGCCTTTAGGAATGGCCAACTCACTGTTCTCTTCTTTCTTATTTTTTTTTTCCTGATGTTTTATGGAAGAAAATTAAGGAGGTGAAATATTTTCCCTCCCCAAAATCTTTGTTTTAAACATAGACAAATTTAGGGAAATTCCACTGAAATGCATCCCACTTACTGACTGGTTTATTCATACACGTAGGAGAAGCCCTGGCACCTCTGGGGCTTCTGCTTTCAGGGCTTCCCTCTGCAGCCCCTGGATCCCTTCTGTGGGACGCAGCTTTCTTGTGTAGAGGAGGCACTGGAGGCGTGATTTCTTCTGAAAACGATTTTCTGAAAAAGATTAGACGTTGACCGTGCTGGTATTTATTTATTCATTGAATAGAAATTCGACTGCCTCAATAAAGATTACAAAAGCCAGCAATTCCTTATTCAGCCTCGTTATCCTACATATGCTTCTCATTAAAAGTCTGTCTGGAAAGCTGCCCAGTGAAAACGGCTGAAAAAAACCGAGCCTGTGAAATTCCCATAGGATGGAACTAAATGTGGCTGGAATTAGGGAGCTCGTTGCCTTTTGTCCCGGTTAGCAAAAACCTCGTTCTTGTTTTGCAGTGGAAATGATTGACGCTATTTTTCAAGCTCGGGAACCAAATTGCCATCCGGCCGGGCTGCCACGAGCGATGGTGGTGGGGCAGGAGGCCCCGGTCTCCCTCTCAAACCCCTTCTGATAACATGCGGTGCTTGGGTTCCTGTGGCATGGCACTGACCTGGACGTGTTTCTGTCTCCTAGTCCCTTATATTCCTCGTGCGCGACTGGAGCTTCCCTTACGAGTTTTCCTATGGATCCGATGGCGGCGCAAAGTTTTTGGAAAAACGTCTCAAGGTTCGTTCTTTCGGAGCTGGATTTCCTCAGCGCTTTCCACGTGGCCTTGCATGGCCAGGGCCTTGTGCTTTTGGGTGATGGAGAGCGAGAGGCAAACGTGGCTTGTGTCCTGGGGGCAGTACGTTGCCCTCGTCTGTGTGGATGTAGAGTGTGTGGGCACAAGGCCACAGCCTTGGCCTGGCTGGGCTGTAGGGTCCTGCACTGCTTTCTTCAGCGATGGGGCTTGGGAGATTCCTGGGACCAGGAATAACGCTTTAGGAACAGGTAAAACCAATGGGCTCCAGTGGGGTTAATCAGGAAATGCTTGGGCCACTTGGTAGTGGAGAGACCTAATTAAAGGGGAGCCGAGAAAGGCCCGAGTGGGAAATCCCAAATGTTTTTGTATGCGGGTCATGCACAGGCACGCACGTTTTCCTGACGATAATGACATGCCCCAGGGCGTGTGGTCAGAGATAGGCCAGCTCCTTGGTCGCTGGAGGGGCCCTGTCTTGGCGCTCACACAGGGACATCCTTGCCGGCTCCTTCCCGCTGTCAGCAGCCGCAGTGTGGGGTACCCCATGCTCCTGGCACCCCGGTGTCACCTCTGTCTGCATCCGAAGGGAAGCTGACCCCAAACCGATCTCTCGCAGGTCTCAGGAAACCAGCACGAAGAACTGCAGAACGTCAGAAAGCACATCCACTCCTGCTTCACCAAGATCTCCTGCTTCCTCTTACCTCACCCCGGCCTGAAGGTCGCCACCAACCCTAACTTCGACGGAAAGCTGAAAGGTACGAGGCAAAGGCCTGCTTTAGATACCTTAGATGCCCTGACAGATAGTCCCACTGACTCCTGAAACATTTCTGAGTATTTTCCATGAAAGAGCTTCTGCAAGAGGACCTGAATCCTCTTCCCAACGACATACTCAGCTCATTCCTCTGAGCGCAGCCAGCTGCCTGCCCTTTGCCAGATGCTTTTAACCTTAGCGTGAGCTCACGTTCGCTGACAATAAGCCCTGCCAACAGATGGCTGATAGACAAATGGGGAAGGGCAGGTGAGATAGGATTTTTATGGACGTGATGCTCAGCCTGCAATTAATTCCTGCGCCTCACCTGCAGTTGGGTGCAGACACAGCCGTGCAGACTGGTTGCTGCACAGCAGGCTTGTGCTTGCGCAGGGTGGCAGGCTGGTTACACGTGCTCTCAGAGGAACGTTATTTCACTTTGAAAAGCTTTCCAAGGAATATTTAATCCTGACTTATCTGATCAGTGGTTTCCCTACAGGGCAGACTTAGTTCACAGGTGAAATAAACACGAAGGAAAAAAACACAAGGTAGGATTCTCTACCCTGAAAGGAGCCGTGTGCTGTGGATTTTCACAAAATCACAGAATTGTAGGGGTTGGAAGGGACCTCGAGAGATCATCGGGTCCAACCCCCTGCCAAAGCAGGTTCCAAATTTTCAATTTGTGTGAATCAGCTGCTTACCAGCACCTTTGCTTAGAGGCTGCTTGCAGCCTCTGAGCAATGGAGAAAGTGGCTGTTAGTCACTTAAAATAAATTACCAGACAGAAAGAAGTTACTTCTTCTGGTTTTGGCTAGTGATCAGACTCGTCCTTCTGGCAAACTCCGTGCTAACTAGCAACAGTGCAGGCTCTGGTGGAAGCCAAACTGGTTTCTATTAGTTCCCCCTCTAATTTCAGGTGCTAAGCAGCAATTAACAAGTGGTGTGTGCGGAACTGGCCTGGGAGTTGTCAGCATCTCGACAGCATTTTCTTGTTCCTCTAGACCTGGACTCAGCCTTTTGTGCTCTCTGAGGAGAAATCTGGGGAAACTTCCCCTCTCTCGTTACCTTCCAGATGCCCAGATGTTGGATGTTTGCATGTCTCAGTTTAATTTAAATAGCAATAATGGATGTGAGGTGCTCTGAAGCCATAAAAGTGGCTGTTAGACAAGGAGCCTGCCTCCCTCAAGGTGACACAAGCCTGTGGGGCACTCGGTGACACTGTGCCAGCTCTGTAGGGGACACGCTGGGGGAGCAGAGGCTGTGCCCATCCCTGAGCTCTGCACCGAGGGGTGCAGTGTAAATACCATCACCTGCAGGATTTCTTAGTGCTGAGAGCCTGACGATTTTCAAAAGCTTTAAAATACTTTGCAAGGAGAATCTGACATCTGGGTGCGTAGGGGACTGAGAACTGGGCACAGGAAATCCTACTTGCTGGCACAGAAGAGCCAAAGCCTAAGCCCTGGCTGAAGATTTCCACTATGGGTGCCACAGAGGCGTGCAAAGGGAAGGCACAGCACGTTTCCATGCTGTATACTCAAGATCATGCTTTACAAAGAGTGTGTTTGTCTTGGCAAGAAGGTGCTGTTCTCTGGCTGCCAGTGCTGGTGTGCATTACCCGTGTCATCAGCAAAAGCATTTTTTTTTTCCCCGTGCAGTCACATTTGTGTTTGTGCAACTGGTTTTGAGACAAGAAAGCTGGATGATGGATCTAGGCACAGCTGTATGTGCTGTTGGTGGGTTAAGTGACAACTTCACCGGGGCCGGGATCATTTCTGAGTGCTCACATCACTAAATCACAGGGTGTCTGAGCTGGTGCCCTGGCTCGAGCCTCCTGTCTTTGATGGGAGTGCACACGGAAGCACAATTCTGACCGAGGCCTGGTTCTGATGACGTTGGGTTTCTTTCCAGAAATAGACGACGAGTTCATCAAGAACTTGAAGATTTTGATTCCGTGGCTTCTTAGTCCTGAGAGCCTGGACGTGAAGGAGATCAATGGAAACCATATCACCTGTCGAGGCCTTGTGGAATATTTTAAGGTATTGGCTTATTCAAGAGAGACGGGGCTTATTTGTTTGCAGCACATTTGCACTTCTAATGGAAGGGGAAAGCAGCAGCAGACAAGCTAGCACTTGTTGGCTGGAGGAAATGATCTCGGTATAGCCTAATAGTGCTGGCTCCCTTGCTGCATTGAGCAAACCCCTCACGGCTCTGTATTTGGCCATGCTGTAAGCCCAAAAGTTGTCAGGGCTCTCACCCCACCACAGGGACCTGCGGACCAGGGGGAGGTAGGCTGAGGGCCGTATTCCCGTTGCCTTTGGAAAAAAAAACACATTAATTTTGTTGTCATGACTACCGTGACATTTTGATGCAAGATATCAGTGAGTAATTCTCACCACCTACTCTCCAGGGCTACCTGACTCTGGTTCCTTCTCCTTCAGGGAAGGACGGAGGTAGGTGCAAACCCTATGGTATAGATACTTAGAGGAAGTGGTGGAGTGTGAACCTTGAGTGAGTGCCAAATGCCATGCAAGGAATTGACCTTGGGCCATGCTACTTGCCTTTTTTTGACAGAGCAGCCCCTGCTGAAGCCATCTTGTGCCAGGAGCCCCCTCCTCTCCTGTGCTGCTTTCATCCTGTTGATGCTGTGCCTGGAACTGGGTGGAGGTGTTTGCATCTCGCTGGCATCCGATTGATTCCGTGTTTCTGTGCCCTGTTTTGCAGGCCTACATAAAGATCTACCAAGGGGAGGAACTGCCACACCCCAAGTCCATGCTGCAGGTACGTGAGGGGGAGCTGCTGGGCATCCATGCACTGCAGCTGCCATCGATTCCCACTTAATTATCAGCATCCAGCCAGTGCAGCACGTCGAGCCTTCGTGATTTTGTTTCAAGTGCCTTAGCTGCACAACCCCAACGTCCCTCTGGGCAGCATTCAGCAGTCACTCAAAGCCTGAGGAAGGTGTGATGTGGCCAGGCAGTTGAGGCAGCACAGCTCGTGCACCTCGGCCGGGCTGTGGTCACTCCATGCACGCAGCAGCACTCAGCCTGGCCAAAATTATTCCCCGCAGGTGAGCAGCATCGTGCTCTGGCACATGGAGGTAGCGTGGCCCCACGCAGAGCTGCCCTCAGCTCCCTGCTCCGTGTCAGACAGCTCAGCAGGAGGCTGCAGCTGGAGCTGTTTACCCTCAGCTGAGCCTTTTATCTCTTCCCTTGCTGTTTCCCACAGCTGAAGCCCAGAGGTTTTGTTGCCCTGGCTCGGAGGGTAGGAATCCTTTCTTGATGCAGGTTTTTGCCTGGTGGGGGGGGGGCTGAGGATACTGGATGTGTAAATACAGAAGGATTTGATTTGGCGTTGGTCAGATGCTGGGGAGAGTGCAGCTGGCTGAGTCAGGGGGGGCTGTTTAATTTTGTGTGCGTGCACCATGCATCCATCCTGGCTGAAAACACGTGGGCCATGTGCACCCAGCTGGTGGCTGCTCTTCTCTGCAATTACACTTCTTAACCTCACCTTTCTGCAGCTAAACGTGGTGCCCTTTTTGCTCTTCGTGCAGGCCACAGCGGAAGCCAACAATTTAGCAGCAGTTGCCACTGCCAAAGACACCTACAGCAGGAGAATGGAAGAGGTAGGTGGTGCTGAGCACCTCGTTCCCCAGGCTCTCCTGTCCTCCTGGAGAAACCTCCCTGCTTGGCTTTATCGTGTCGGGGCAGCAGCGCTGTGTGAGCACGCAGCCCACGATGACCAAAACGTGAGGGAATGGCACAAAGCTGCACCTGGGGAGGTTCACACTGGGCAGAAGGAAAAATTGCTTTACCACGAGGCTGGTCAGGCACTGGCACAGGCTTCCGAGTGAGGCAGCTGATGCCCCGGGGCTGTCAGTGCTCAAGAGGCATTTGGATAACGCCCTCATTAATGCGCTTTCACTTCTGGTTAGCCCTGAAGTGCTCAGGCAGTTGGACTTGATGGAAGGTCCCTCCCAGCTGAACTGCTCTGTTCCATTCTTTAACCCGTGCTGTGGCTGGTGCTAATTAGGGGATAAAGTCATTACAGCAGGCTTTTCACCTGTGCCCTGCCCAGTCAGCTCTGGAGAGGGATGGTTGTGGTGTTTTCGGGTGAGGCTCAGCCCTCAGCCTGTCTCCAGCCTCTTCCAGGTGTCCCGTCTGTTCTCCAGATGGCTGAAGGGGCTGCAGAGCTACACGGCCAAATTATCCGCACGCTGCTCTGGGTGGGTGTTGGTGCTTATGCCTTAAAGCCAGAAGTGCTAAGGAAAAAAAAAAAAACAAAACCTGCACAGTTTGCAGCACAGGAAAATGCTGGGCTCCAGATCTGCTGGGATCGTAGCTCGATATTGCCCGAGATCCTGGCTTAGGCTGTGAGCAAATTGAACAGGGGGGTCGTGGGACCTGGCTTCTCAGTACAGACACCTGCAGCCCTGCTTTAATCTGTGTCTGAGGAGCTGCAGCTGGAAGAAATAGTGCCAAGAGGATGGCAAGGACAAACCCTGCACTGCCCTTTGGTTTTGGGGCTCTCCAAACTGGAGCTCAGGGCTAAGGGGAGCAGAGGGGATAATTTGTGCCAAACAGGAGCCCCCAGAGCCCGGTTCCCGTGGTTTGCCTGGCAGGGGACAGGAGCTGAGGGTGCTGAGGTTTGTGCAGCGATGGGGCCGTGTTTTCCACGCAGGTCTGTGGTGGGGACAAGCCCTTCCTCGCGCCCAGCGACCTGCAGAGCAAGCACCTGGAGCTGAAGGAGGAGGCCGTGAAGCTGTTCCGCGGGGTGAAGAAGATGGGCGGGGAGGAGTTCAGCCGCCGCTACCTGCAGCAGCTGGAGGCCGAGATAGACGAGCTCTACATCCAGTACATCAAGCACAACGACAGCAAGAACATCTTCCACGCTGCCCGCACCCCCGCCACGCTCTTCGTGGTCATCTTCATCACCTACGTGATCGCTGGGGTCACCGGCTTCATTGGCTTGGACATCATAGCCAGTCTGTGCAACATGATCATGGGCTTGACACTTATCACACTGTGCACCTGGGCATATATCAGATACTCTGGGGAGTACAGAGAACTGGGCGCAGTAATAGACCAAGTGGCCGCAGCCTTGTGGGACCAGGTAGGATAAAGAGCTTTTGATTTAAAACAAAAACACCAAAAAAAAAAAAAACACACAAAACTAAGCAGTACAAATCCCCACACCGGGTGCTTAAGCGTTGGGTTTCCTGGGGCTGCTCCTCCTCTTGGAAATGGCTTTTTGCGTTGGCATTTAGGGCTGTTTTAGGTGCTCCAGCGGGGCCTGCCCGGGCAGATCCGGCTGCTTGAGCTGCTTGTGCAGGCAGGGAGGAGCTGGGCTGGCCTCAGGCAGCAGGACAACGTGCTCCAGTCCATTCCTCAGGTGGGGAGGGCAGCGGCAGGGGGAATATTTTCAGCTCAGTTTGTGGAGTTGGTGATGGAGGGGACGAGTTTTAGGGCCTGGGTACAGCCACCCCGCAGGAA
The DNA here is from genome assembly GCF_964035555.1 of Netta rufina. NCBI lineage: Eukaryota > Metazoa > Chordata > Aves > Anseriformes > Anatidae > Netta > Netta rufina. Next base: position 62,561,057 of record NC_140128.1, on the reverse strand, counting down.
TCAGCAGCAAAGCTGCTCGAGACTGACCCCCTGAACCCTGCCCAGTGTAAAAAAGGAGCTGTGCCAATCCCACCGACACAGAGCACTCACCACAAGTGTGGGGTCACACACGCTGTCCCCGGCAGCAGGAGGGGTGGCCAGAGCCCCATGGGGGACCTGCGAGGGGACAGGGCTGAGCCCCCTGCAAATAAACCACCCTGGGGGCTCCGGCAGGTGGCTGCTGGCTGGAGGTGAGCGCTGTTTGCCCCGTGGATGTGCATGATACACAGAGATGCTTCTTTTTCTTCTCCTTTTTATTTTTTTTTTCCCCCTTCTTCTCCCAATGCCTCTCCCCAGGGAAGCACAAACGAGGTAAGTGGCTCTCGTTTCCCCTGCTCTCCCCCGGCATGCACCGCACGGCTCCCAGGGGATCCTTGAGGGCGGCCGAGCCTCAGGGACAGAAAAATCATCCCGGGATCAGACGCACGTTGAGCTGCTTCCCAGCCCTTGGGCTCGGAGAGAAAGGAGGGCCCTGGGTGGTGGCTGGGACCCCAACCCCGCAGCGGGGTGATCGCTGCTGCCAGGGTGTCACCTCCGGAGCTGCTGCCTGCCACCGACCCCACGCTGACAGCCAGGAGCCTGAGGGAGGGGTTTTTGGGGTGGGCTTGGGGTGGAAGGAGGGGTTGTGTGATTGTTGTGATGGGGTTTTTAACCTTTTCCCCCCTCAGTTTGTGGCTGGGGGCTTTCCTGGCGTGCTGAGCCCTGCCCGTGAGTTTGGTTTTGCGGCACCAGGCATGGCTCGGGCTGAGCACAGCCCTTGGCTTGGTGTGTCTGCAAGCGCCACATGCCCAGCTTTGGGGAAAAAAAATAAAATCCTGGGTGGAGTAAACCATGCTCGGGGACTCGGAGGTGTGTTCTGCCTCCCCAGCCTCTTCCTTGGGCCGAGGGCTTGGTGTTGATGCATTTTTCTGCCACTGAGTTACGCGGGGGTTGCCTCTTAAGAGGAGTTTGAAGCAGCTCTCGGCGGTGCCAAGCAGCTTGGTGAGTGCAGGGAAAAAGAACCCGTTGTGGCCCATGGTGGCCTGCACAGCCGGGCCGTTTTTGGGACCTCGCTGTGCCCCCAAAGCTGCCCGGAGCTTTTCTGACCTCTGGGGCCGTAGGCTTTGCTCAGTCTTGTGCTACAGCAAACCCCAGAAGGTGTTCTTTGGTAGAGAAAGCCTTCCTGCCAGGAAAAAGGCAGCTGTGTGGGGTGAAGGCATCGAGAAAAGCTGAAAATAGCCCAAAGTGCTATTGATGATGATGGGCATGTTATCAGACACCACCAAAAAATAAAGAAACGCAGAGAAGCTGCTGGCAGACCCTTGCACCAGCCCACCACAGCCCTAGAAACGCAGCCAGTAGCCCCAGGCTTTCCCAGGGTGTGTCAGGGATGCGGGCAGCAGCCCCTCAGCACCCCGGGGCCTTCTGCTCACCCTTGGCCGTGCTGTGTCTGCCTTGGGCCGTCCTGCTTCACTCCACGGCCTCAACATGCACATGACGAAGCCATCATGCCGTGATGAAGCTCCCATCTCCATCGTCTGCCTTGTCCCTCCCCGCTACAATCCTTGTTTTACATCACCAGGAGCCTTCAGAGCCCCAGCAGGAGCCGCTGGTGGTTTTATTTTTATTTTTTTTTCCCCCAATTAAAAGCTGTTTGAAGTGGAAAGCTCAGCGCTGCGCTACCCAGTCACCCTCAGGGCTCTGTAACATCGCAGCGTCTCCTCTGCGCTGTGCCCTGGGTGCAGTTTGGGGTCGGGGGGGGGCAGTGGCACCCTTCTGGGAGGCTGCAGCACCCGAGGGGCCCGGGCATGGCCCTGTGGCTGCTCTGAGCTGAGCTCTGCGAGGGGCACACACCCCACGGCCACATCAGCATGGGTAATGCAGCCACTACCACATGGAAAATGCCCGGGTCTGGTGCCAGGCGTGTCCCTCGCACGCTCCATGGGAGCTGGTGTGCTCCGGGACCGGCACGCTGCTGTTTTGCCAAGGCCAGGCCTCGCTGTCAGGTGGGAAAGGCACCAACGAGGAAAGCAAAAAATGGTAACACGAGAAGGAAAAAAAATCTGCACTCACCCGCAGAAAAATCACGTAGAAAAGCCAGATAGAAATGACCCAGCAAAACCCTCTCTGCGATGCAATTCTGCCTGGTGGGGGAAAAAAGTGCTGAGAGTGCAGAAATTTAAAGCCTGCACGTGAAACACGCAGGGAAACCCAGCCCCTGCCAACCCCTACTCACACTGCAGGTAGGCCTCAGCCGAATACAGCTGAAGGCAGCTCTTCCCCTTAGGTCTGAGAGATCGGTAAACTCCTGAACCCTATTTTTATTTTTTTTTCCCCTTTTTGGACACTGCACTGCTGAGCCGGTGCCCAAAGCAAACTGCACGCTGCGCAGGCTGACCCTGCTGTTGCAGCAGAGCCTGTCAGCATCTCCTCTGCTTTTTTTTTTTTTTAGGCTTTGTACAAACTGTACAGCGCGGCCGCGACTCACAGACACTTGTACCACCACGCCTTCCCCGCACAGAAAGCGGAGCCCGCCGAGGGCTCGGAGAGGAAGAAGCTGTAGGGCAGAGGGGCTGCCCGGGGCACACGGAGGAGACGCGGCCGTTCGAGTGCTCGATCCGTTCCTGCAGCAACAGCGTTGGATGGGAAGATGTAGGCATGAGTTTTGTTCTGTTAATATGTACATATCAGCACTGCTGCGAGTACCAAGTGCTTTTAATTTGCAATATCCGGCACACTTCCCAACTAATTTATGAAGCCTTATTTTCTCCCTTTTTAATTAATCACCAAGTCATTACGGGAATTATAATTTACGTGACGCTGCAGCTAAAAACCTTCCAAACCTTCGCATTATTCAAACTCGTCTTATTTTCAAACACTTGAACGAGTTATAACATGTAACCGAGGGTTTTCTTCAATCAACTAATTACATCAACATAATTAAAAATGTATTAACTTGCTTTATCAGAAACTGTAAGGACAGCTGCTATGGTATGTTAACGATATTGTAAGGAAAGCGTACTTTTCCATTCGTAACTGATGCACAAAGTATCACTTTGTATATGTATTGGAGAAAGTTTCACTGTATTTCTGTACATATATATATTCATTATAGTGCATAGAAAGTGTGTTAAACAGTTCTATTCTTTTATCATCAGAACTATTAAAGTTTGCTTTTTGTTCCTAAGAAGTTGGCTCCATCAGAAGCAATTATTGACTAACGACTTCAGAGCTTCCTGGCGTTACTTTTTACATTTTCTGATTTTTTTCTGACCTTCAGAATTGGTGCTTTAATAGCAGCTTGACATCTTTAATATATTCTGGTGTGTTCACTGCCCAGGTGCGACCTCCGTGAGGTGCTTCTGTCACTGGTAGAGTAAGAGCAAGTTTTATAAAAGCAAGTTTGGGGCAAAGCAAAGCTTCCAGCTTTTGTAACAGCTGCACCCATACCTGGCAGTCACAGCAAGTTGGGTACAGCAGGCTCGCAGGGGCAGCAGTTGGGTTTTATGGGGACCAGCTCCAACAGCAGCTCTGTTCTACCACGACTCACGCAGGGGACAGCATCCGTGACAGCTTCTGATTGCGGCCACTCCCAGTCAGATCTCCTTGGCTCTAACCACTTCATTTGACCTGCTGAAAGGTGAAAAATCAGTTGTCCACCCTTTCACTCATTAAACAAAGTGATTTTTATTGAATTAATAGGATTTACAAGAAATGTATTTTGTCTGCAACCATGTTTATTGCACTAAAAAGAATCCATAAATAACATTTCAGGACAATCAATGAACCAAATGAAAATATCGGCGAGGGTAACTGTACAAGTAAAAATTTTCCCCAAGTCAGGAAACTTTAATACAAGACAAAGCTCGGTAAAAAAATGTTGATACATCCCTGATTTTTTTTCGTGGTGTGGTACAGCTGGTTGGTAAGCTGGTTAGACAATGCTACAACCTTCCCGTGTGGCTGGGGCTCATAAAATGCAGCCTCCCAAGCATTTCAGAACCTTTGAAGAGTTTGCTTAGTGATATTGGTCTTTAAGAAGGTACGAGTATTTCGCCCTCTGACTAACCTCTGTGAAAACTAGTAGTAAATCTAAGGTAATAATGCATTAAACAAAGTAAAAAATAAGGCAACTCAGGCTTCATTCTCATGAAGCACTTTGAGAGTGATGAAATCAGCTTCTGTACGGTTCTAGTACTGAGAAGTAACAGTGCCAGCGTTCTGTACATTAAAGCTGTAAACAAGGAACAGACCTCTCTCTCAAGAGGGATACAAAAAGTCCAGAGGGAAATACACCAAAATACTAATTTGGATTTTAACAATGTTTTGCATCCAGGGCATTTCTTGTAATTGCATCTATTGCCGTTTAAAAATATATAGTCAGCTTCTTAATAATACAGCCAACTGCTAGAAAAAAGATACCAGAATCAAGTCTCTGATCAAACTCCGTAACTCCATGCTGGTTTTCAGAATAACAAACTAGTTTTTGTATGGAAAAAGATTAACAAACATTTTTCATTTTATAAACAATACATAATACATGTAGAAAAATATTCAAGAGGATAATAACAAAGGTGCAACGTCAACAAAAATAAGCTGCCTTTTCAACCAAAGCACTTTTTCATAGTATGAAGTGTGGAAACTTTTTTTAAAGCTCGTAGTGTCCTCGGAAAAGTCTATTAGGAAGAGTTGTTAGCTTAGAAATTCTTGCCGTGCTGCTGGGCATACCACTGCTGCCTCTGCTTGCGATGCTCCAGCTCGGTGAGGAGGGCCTGCCTGTACGCCTCGTACAGCTTAACGATCCGTTCCAGTTCTTTCATGAAGAGCAGCTTCAGCATGCCCTGGTACGTGTCCAGGTCCGCCAGCTGGAAGAGCTCCCACTTCAGGATGTGGTCATACCTGGGGGGAGATGAGTAGGAGATGATTATCCAGATGTCACTGTGTGTTCAGTGAAGAGCTGACCTCACAGCTGCACGGCCACTCATCAGCTCTGTAGCCATCTACAGCCTGCATTGATTAGCACGTTCTATGTGAGGAAATAACTAATTAACACCTACAGACAGTGAGCTGTGGCTCCAAGTGCACTGGAGAAACACTACTTAGAGCTAAACTGCAGAATCACCCATAATATGCCAGATTACTTTTTATACAGGTAAATTTGAGAAGTACTACAGATCCTCTTAACTGACTACACAAACACTCCCCAAATGCATTTTACACCTTGGTTTAGAACATCAGTTCTGTTACACAAACCTTGAAGATTTAGCAGTAAAACACCTTTTAAAATTGGACTAGGCAAGAAAAAATGAACTATTTTAACAGCTTATCCTAGTATTCCCCAGCAAGTACCTCCCAGAAGGCAGAGCTCTGCAGGCCTGCAAGTTCTCCCTCACAACGCGCTTTTGTTTCCACAGCATTCTCGTTCCAGCCTTAACGAGCACTCTTGGACACTGCCCTGCTCTTGGTTAATTAGCAGCAATAATCTCAATCAGTGTCTCCAACTGCAGGTCATGAACCTCCCAGGACAGCAGACGGGGGGATTAGATAGCACCAGCGAGGGCTGAGGGAGGGAGAAGGGAGAGAAGGAAGCCCACAGATGTTCTCAGTCCTCACACTGGAAAAAAAATTGAGCTGCTGTGGACCTGGGGAGGTCCCCTGGAGAACTACACGGGCTAAATGCTGGCTGGCCAGGCACCCTCAGCCTTTTTCATTCTGAAAGCCTCCTCTCCTCCACTGCTTTTCTTACAGGAGCTGCACTTACCGCCAGCGCTCACTTTAATTCTTATTTTTTTAATATGGAGCAATTCTGGAGTGCTGTTTGTACTCCTAGCGCTTTTTCCAACTGCTGAAGCCTACAAACATCTCCTTACGATCACCCGTCTGGCTGTCGAAGCTGCTGCCACTAGGTAGCTATGAGCTCCATGCAACAGGAGCCTCCTTGAGCCTCCCTCATTTCGCCAGCAGAGCTGCTGAAGTTTCCCCAGGGCTGCGTTTTGTGTCCTGACTGCCAACCCACCCGCGTGAGTAATCACGGCCATTCTCCGGTAATTTTCCACGATCCAAACTGGCACTGCAGCTGCACTGAACAAGATGCTGGTTTAGGGACATTCGTAATGCAGAGGGTTGTTCAATCACACGTTAGTCAGTGACTCGCTTTCATGCCATAAAAATTCCTCAAAGCTTGTTTTCCCAAGTTTAGTGTCTATAGTATCCATTTCCCTCAATATATAAACCACAGGAGCTATCCGACCCCTTATGGGTGGATTTTTGGGTGGTCCTGAGTGGACCCAAGCATTGGGCTTGACGATCCTTGTGGGTCCCTTCCACCTCGGGTTATTCTGTGGCTCTTCTAACGCAAGAAGCTATCAGAACAGAGGCTGTGCGTGGGAACACGTCTGTGCTGAGACTCACTGAGCACGCTGCCCGTACACTCCATGTTCCAATAGGCTCCACGTTTCCATCAGCCACTTTTTAGCTGCCACCAGATCAAATTATATGGAAGTTGGGTTGCCTCCAAAATCTATCCACCCCATCAAGAAAACAAACTTTTTTTTTTTTTTTTTTTAAATGTGTTGCTTTTTGTGCCAGTGGTGGAGAAAGGTTTCCAAGGTCCCAGTAGAAAACCAGAATTTCTAACAAAATTTTTCAACAAAATCGTGGTAATGCTGCAGAGAGAGGACTGCAGGTCTCTGGCTGGGACCTGCCTCAAGTCAGCGTGTCTGAGGAGTGGCTGCGTTACCAGGCTGCAGTGCGGGCACCCCTTATATGCGTAAAGAAAGTGGCACAAGGGCTTCAGAGAGCCAGGCAGATACCGAAGCCTAAAATAAACGGGCTGTTCCCTTTGATGTCTCCAACCACCTCAAGGTGATGACTGGTGAAGTCTGGCCAGGAGAGCCCCAGCTGGTGGCCATGGGGACACCGCCTGGCTCCAGGAGCAGACACTTCTCATGGCACGCAAGGGATGGGGAGGCAATGAGTGCCCCCGGAGCTGTTTCTTACTCAGGTGGTGGCACAAGCAGGAAAGAACAAGCTACACCGCATGCAATAATGCATTTGCACATCTCCTGGGACCTGCAGCTAAGAACAGCCCCCTCCCTTGATTTTAAATTATCAGAGTGCCAAAACCGTGGTTGTTCTTTAGCTCTTTGAAACTCATTGCTGGTGGTCTGTGATACAACTGGCACATCGGGGCTGCTTCTCCGTGGCAGCTTCACTTTGGCTGCCGAGAGAAGTACTGAACAGAGGAGGTCTAACTAAAGATCAAGCCACCAGCAGCACCTTGACAGGAACGGACTCATTCCTACCCAAAAAGTGGTGTAGGGCCAGGAGCACACCACGGAGATGTCTCGTGGAACAGGGCCCAGAGTACCTGACCTAGACACCACGGGCATTTCGTAGAGGGGCAGCTAGTCACAGAGCCAGAAACCAAGAGCACGTTGGCAAAGGAATCCTGCCGAGCACCGAGCCTTTCCTCCTGGGCAAGGAGAGGAGGGCTCACCACTCAGAATGCTCCGTCCCCAGGGCTATTCCCAGCAGACAACAAGAATTCAATACAACATTCACTTTTCACAAAGCAGATGGTGAGCTGCCCAAAATATTTACGGCCTCTTGGTTACAGCTGCAAGGAGAAAGACCTGGGTTCTGATCCTTGCCCCCAAAGTCCCACGCACACACTATGGCACTGTTAGAGCACCTGCCCCACTGGTCTTCGGGACTTTAAAACTGAACGTTTATTCATCTTTTGAGCCTGGCAAGGGCTTAAATGCACGCCAGGTGTCTCGATTTCACTGTGAACATTCTGGTAACAGTGCTTATGCTTTCAAAAAAAAGCCCTGGACAGATCCTGGGACAGAGAGGGAAAGGGTGCTCCAAGGTGTCACCAGTACCTTGGGATTGGAAATCATTATGCCTCAGGTTATTATTAGACCTCAAAGCCTCTTTGCTGTCTGGTGAGCCAAATATTTTCTTTTTGTTCTTAACAGATTGACTTTTTCACTAAAATAGTGAAACATTATGGTTAACACCTGCCACAACTCCCCATTAGATCTTTCCGGTGGTCAGAATGCTTACCCTTTAGAAAAACCTGTCAAAGTAAAAGCTGTTACCTATTTTTGCTATAATACCTACTTGGCTTTTCCTCAACATCCAGCCTTTAGTCAGCTAATCAAGCTACAGCACCAGGCATCCATAACAAAATATACCACAGTGATCTCAGTGGAAAACAGCACTATCAATCAACAAATTTTATAGGGAATTTCAAATAGCAGATCCCAAAAGATACTCCCCTACTACCACTATAAAAGTGTTCTGCCAGCTTTCATTTTTGTGCTATAAAACAGTAAGAAATGCATGCAGTTCTCACACTCAGCTTTTAGGAAGTGCTGTTTAAGAACTTACAAGCATCACCAGGTTTTCCCCTCAAGCTTTAAGCCAGTTGTTTTCACAACAGAGGTTTGTTATCACAATTACCTTTGTAATGTGTAAGTGATCTTGATTTCAGTAACTAAAAATATTTGTCAAATGGCCTATAAGAAGCCCTCATGCTGAGGTGACACCAAGCCAGTTGCAGTTTCTACCTGTCTTCCCCACTTTTCCAGTATAAAAGTGCATAAAACAGGATCTGCTTCTTCATAGAATTGTTTGAGAGTTCCATGAACATTCATATTATGACCAGAACTACTTTAACAGAAGAGTTAAAAGGATATAGGCAACTACATGACTTTTGGTTCCTCCGAACAATGCCAATTCTCAAACACGGAATGAATTAAACATTTCAAAATGTCTCAGCCTATTAAAGGCATTTCTGAGAACCTTATATTGCTTATCCTCAAGTTTCAGGAGAAGTACCGGCAGGAATTTACGCAACACAGACTGAAATATTTCAAACTGCACTGTCTAAATGTGCCAAAGACCTAAATAAAGAAATACAGTCACAGCCAAAACCTGGAAGTGTTTCTAGGAAATAAGTCCTCTCATAGGTTACAGGAACTTAGTATGTCCTTGGTGTATAATATACTGCTGGATTTTAGGCAAGCCCAGTAGCCACAAGGAGTAATTAAACACTTCCAAATTATAGTTCAGAAGCAGCTACAAAAATATTTCAGCTGGAAGTCACTGATCATACGCTGCTTGTGAATTTGCAACTATAGACTGCCCTGCTCACTGCTGTAAAAATCAGTTTCTCCATATTTCCCTTCTTCTGAAAACATACATGGTTTCATAATTACTGAAATATTATCTGGATTTTTTTCATTGCTTTTCTCTTTAGTCTTTTGCAGAGCTGAACCCATCAGAGAATGTTTCATTATGTTGACTTAAATCTCTTCTTGGAGGCGATTCCCTGTTCCTAGAGGGATGTTTCTTCAAAAACTAACTTTTTATCACCACTTAGTAGTAATTAAAGCTTTTGTTTGGAAACAGATTTCAGTCTGAATTCAAACTACAAGTTCTCCTTCACAGTTACTTTTTTTTTTTTTTTTTAAAAAAGGAGTAACATAAGAATTAGGAAGTTAACACCCTGAAAAAAAATATATTTTTTTTATAAGCCGTTTGGTGCCATTCTCACAAATACACTGACAGTAAATCACATCCTACCAGTTCTCCAACATAACATTCTGCAAGCCATGGGATCTGCAGGAAGTACTGTGATGATTTTAAGTGATGCCTAGTACAAAGCAAGCTAATGTGATGACAGAGTCTCCAAATCTTCTAGTAAGATGACACAAATAAAATTGGTCATACTTATTACACACAATTTTCAACTGGAAGAGGAAAGGGCCAAATCCCTTTAATGTGCAGATTTTGGCTCTACTTTGGGGAGATATAAAAATCATACATATAATAATGGTTTAAACCATAATTTAAACCACATATATACATTATATTATTTAAATAATATTCATTATAACAATAATTACATCATTATACATTAATACCATAATATATATTATATAGGGTGAGATTATATCTATATATGGTTTAAAAAGCATCTTTTGATACTAATTGTTGGATGGCTGATTGCGAGTAACAACAGCAAATTAGAAGTTTAAATGTTTAGGCTAGATCCTCAGCTCATAAAAAGCAATGGTGGTCCACTGAATTCAGCGTGGCTTTTTTTAATATATAAAAATGTGGGATAAAACCAAAATATACTTATTTTGCATTTGCACATCTGCTAAAACTTCACCCGTGCAATTACAGGCTGGGAATATTAAAGCACCTAGTTTTGTTTAAATCATATTCCTGATAACATCCCTGAGAGTGTTCAAGGCAAGGTTGGACGTGGCACTTAGGGACGTGGTTTAGTGGGTGACATTGGTGGTAGAGGGATGGTTGGATCAGATGATCTCGGAGGGCTTTTCCAACCCTAATGATTCTATATGAAACCATCCAGTATAACTTCCTCATGCGCTGTCAGCATCAGTTCTTATGCAATTCAGAAACAGACACCAGCTAGAGTTCTTTCAGCCATCAGAACTCATTTGGTTTCCTTCTAAACTAGGCATGAGTAATTTGGTGTGAAAAGAATAAAGAAACAAGCTCACTTCACGGGAGCCCTGGCGTAGACCTGCAGCCAGTCCGGAATCTCGGCGGTGTGGTAGGGATTCGCAGGGACAAGGAGAGGCTGGCTCCGCTCTGCCTGCTGCGGCTGGTAGGTCACTGGGGGAGGCTGGTCATAACGGGGAACGCTGTACGAAGGAAGGCAGAGGCACTCAGTGAGCTCCAAGCAGGCATTATTTAATTAGTAACACCAATGGACAGATTAATACAATCTGCAATCTGTTAGCACGCTGCACATCTTGCTCAGGACCTACTGACCTAGTGCCCGCTACCTGGACACTACAGCTGAAAGGAAGTGTTGTCTGGTTTGGAATGAGTGAAAAGGGAAACTCAACCAAATAACACACCATTTCATATTTTAGAGCAAGTGTATTCAGGCAGCAGCTGATACGTTACTCCATTTATAACAAATGACATCCTCTTATGTTTGTTTTTGTGTGTCACACGTTAAAAAAAGCTTTCTCTTCCTGGGAAACAGTAAAAAAAAAGATTGAATAGCAGAAAGTAACTGGTAGATCTGGTACATACTAATTTTATTTTACCTTTGAATTTTATGTAGCTAAAATACCTAAATTCATTCTAAAGAAGACAATTCATAGTTCAGATTATAGATGCCACTTTCCAGAGAACCTCCAGGAACATCTGATCAAGTTTCGTTTCAACCAACAACTCAGTTCTGTTCTCAGCAACTTGGCTGTTTTACCAACAGTTGAGGAGAATGGTTGCTTTGTTTTAGTGAGTTAGGAACAATATCCTGTTTCTAAACTTAAGATAGTAACAGATGAGGAAAAAAAGACACTAACAATTATAACAACTTCTAAAAATCTTCGTCAAGGACCAGTAAAGCTTACTTCGAAAAGTAAGATGGTTTTGGCATATTGTATGTGAGGCAAAAACAGCCCCACTTTCTCAGCTGGGTTAGGAAAAGAACAATCGTAACACACAAGACTGATGTCATACCTGGGAGCACAAGGATGTTTGTACTGAGCTCTTTTATTGATGTGATCCACGTAATACACTCCAAATTCTGCTGACTCGACTCTCTCCCATCCCGGGGGCAGTCCCTCGCGCTCGAGTGGGTGGCTCCAGTGAGTTGTATTAGTGTTATGATCTATATAGTATTTCCTTCCTCTAATAGTCCAGTCCACTGACCAGCCAGGAGGAAGAGGCAAGTCTTCAGAGCTATGATTTGTTAAGTTTCCTAGAGATGTAGCAGCAACTCTCCCGATGCCTAACAAGAAAGGGAAAACAGCATTTAGTCAAACCAGTAATAACCCAAACCAACGTTATGTACAAAGTCAACTTTTTCCCCCCCTGCATGATGCAACTGAACTTTGAACGATACCATAAGATTTACAGCATGTGCACTCGTACACTAGTAAGAAAAAAAAAACAAAAAACATCCTGATGAAGTCAAAATAGCTATTCCCCTTTTAAGTCTCACATGTTTTTGCTCTCCTCCTACTCCAGGATCACTGGCCGGCTTCGTTCAGACAGTGAAAGCCTCCTTGCTTTTTCAATTAAGAGATGTATTTTAGCATACTCAGCAGGGATAAAACTCTTGTTATCGGCTCAATTTGCTGAGCAGAGAGCCAACATAACATTACAAGTGTTAAAGCTTCACCTAAATGAGTTTCTGTTTATACACTATTACAGATGCATCAGAACTATTTACCTACAAGAAAAAAAAAACAGCTTTTTTTCCTAGTTTAGTCAGAAACAGCTAACTAGAACAGTCACAGGATACCAACAAAGCCTTAACCCTTCAAAATCAGTAGCTTGAAGAGGAAAACCAAGCAGAGGGAAAAGGTTAGCACTGCACTGACAGGTATTAGTGATGAGTGTGCAATCAGCCAAAAGCCACCATCAGTAACTACAGAAAACAGAGACACCAGATCCACCCAGGATCCTGCAAAAGCCCTTTGCTGAACAGTTCTGCACACACTGAAGTTTGTGTTGCCATGCCTTCTTTGCCAAAGCCACCCATGCCTGCTAGGCTAGCTAGCTTATGTGCACCCCAGGTGGGACAGTCAGGCCGCCTGACCACGATCCAGCCAAGATTTAGAGGCCTTTTTTTTGAGAGAAAGTCACAAAATCTCCTTGTTTCTTCCTCCCTTCCTTCCACAGATCTTGGAGGGGCATTTCCTGCTCTAGCAGTCCGCTCATCTGGTTCTTCTTTAGTACTGAGCACCTGCACTTCATAATGCTAACAAGGCCCATGCAAAATGGTAATTTCCAGCTCTCTCAGTGAAGCAGGCTGCAGTAGGAGAAGACTTTCTGCAGCAAAAGAGAAGTAAAATGACCTAGGTCAAGTGTATTTTGGGTTGGGAGAACTGACCCAAAGCAATACCTGATTTATTCCCCACCTCTGCCCCGCAAACACAGCAGGTTTATGATTTATAAATAACCAGTTAAAGAGACTGCTCATGATTATTTTAAAATAATTTGTTCCAACATACACACGGCTTTTACATTATCAAAATTAGTGTGCTGGATGCCGGGAGATGTACTGAAGAAACTTCATTCCATTTCCTCTTTTCCTTCCCTCTGTATACTGGGGATACTTAGGTAGGTAGGTTAAAAACCCAAAGAAAACTTACAGAAAGTTCAAAAAAAAAAAAAAAAAAAGAACACAAGTGGCAATCAAGATTTTCACTGGTGTCTCATCTTTTGGAAGCCTGTGCTGGCTCAAACTCACCTCTGTTTTAGAGTAATTACCTTCCATTACCTGTAACTCTACAGTTACACAGTCTGTGGCTTTAAAGAAATTCTAATCATCTTCTCAAACACCTCTATTCGATCACAGAACTCAGAGTTTGTGTATCACTATTTCCCTACAACCAGGAGGAGCAGTATGGGAGTCACTTTTCCTACCTTCTTGTAAGTCAGAAAGTGACTCCATCACACCCACCTTGTTCAATGATCAAGTGAATACACCCCTTTCCTTCTCTTTTTGTGTTCTTATTTTTGAGAGCAGAAAGAAAAGGCACAGCCTCTCCCATCGAAATCGTATTACTAAGATGAAATTTCAGGTCTGGGCTTTAACTGAGAGAGACAACACTTCAGCAGCACCAAAGCTGTTGTATTTCCCAGGTAATTTCATAGCTTGTTTACTGACTGTGTCACAGTCCAATCTATAGCATGCCAGCCAAGGGGTGCCTGTTTCTAGGAAGATACAAGGCTGGAAACTTCTTGTTTCATCCTGTTTCTAGCCTTGCCATGTTCTAAATTATTGGCCTTAAAGCATCTCTGCTTGCTGGGGCGCTCACCTACTCGGTAGCTTTAGGAAGAAAAGTTAATAGCAGCCCTCATGTGACAGCTCCACCTCTCATTAGGATTAAGCAAGCCAGACCTTTACTTCCAGTGAGGAGAAACATCCTAGACACTTCCTGACCTTTAGCAGTACTGGGGCCAGGGAGACTATTTCAGGCCCTAGCTACAGTTATGCCACTGTTTTTGTTTTCATTCCAGTGACAAAATACAAGCGCTTCGGCTTCTTGGAAATACTGCACTTTGGGTAAACAAATTCAGTATTTTCCCCAATCAAGTGAGCTGCTGTGTTGGAATTCTGCATGAACAGCAAACATTAAACCACCACCACCAGATCGAACACACAAAGCTGACGGGGGAAAGAACTTTCATCAAGGTATAAAGGTATAAACACACTTTTCTGCTCACTGTTAAAACCAGCACTTTTTTTTTTTTTTTTAAATGAGTTCCTCCCACTTAAATTCTAGCACGATTGCAGCAGAAAAATACCAGTACAGTTATTTACTGGGGGTAAAGGTTAATGCTTTTTAACATCTCAACTTGGTATTAAGAGTTGCACAAGCCAGGATGATGAACACTGAGCCATCCCCTGCACCAGAAGCTCTCTTGACACAAAGCCTGCATTTCTTCATCCAGAAGTCAGAGAAGACTGGGAGATGCACTTGGGTAAAGACAAAAATCAGATTCTGACTACAGAAATTACCCAGAAAGCACGCTGAAAAACAGTGCTACACACCCTGTGGAAAGGCAACATGGGCAGTTCTGCTTTTGTCCCTTCACTAAGTTCTAGCTCCTGCTTTTACCCCGTGTATGGGCTCAGTGGGCATTACCTCCCCTTAAAACCAGGCATCACACTGAAATGTCCTGCAGACTGGAAGTTTTCAGATGTCAGGTAATATTCTGTGTCTTATGACCATCAAGCCATTATGGCAATTAGTATAATTTAGCCATTTGTTTATATAATTAGAGTTACTAGAGAACAAAATAAATTGTATCCTATTTTCCTTATAAAACTCAGCAGATGCTCCCTTCAAGGCAGAATGAGCACATGTGTATGAGGAGTAGTTCCTGCTACATTTCAAATGAGAGAAGATGAGCATCTATGTTCAGATCTATACACCTGTAAGGAACAGTAAGACAGGACCACACTTCAAAAAATAACTTTGTACATCATCTTTCCCAAAGCATTTTCCAAGGAATCAAACTATAAGAAAGCCTGAAGCCATCTATTGTGAACATTGCTTTTCTGTGTAATACTGCCCAAGTGGGATATTCTTCTGGGTTTTAATTTCAGGTGAGGTCTTAGCCCTAAAACATTTTCACAGCAGCACAAAGCTTCACATAGGTGTTTACTACCAAGGCTATTCCATGCACTATGGGCCTGTACTATATTTTAGTAACATAAAATTATCTACAGGAAAAATAAAAACACATAAATTTACAGCTTGAACCATTTTTGTCAAAACGTCTAGTTTAAAACCTGTGACTTTCCTCTTGATGGAAGAAATTATCTCCACTTCACCGTAACTACTCAGGGTTTTGTTACACACACTCTTTTGTACCCATGACCAGGCAGAAATTCCAATTCTTCCTGCTTCTCCAAGGAATGGCATTATGTAAGTTATCTGCTTTTTCCTAATGTTAAAAATCTCCTTCACTCTTTTTAAAGAACAGTGCTCATCATTAAACACTCTCAGCAGCATTATTAAATTTCAAGCAGAGTCTCCAATGAATTTAAATTTATGCAATCGTAAATCCTTTTCAGCTTGTATCTTTGGAACCTGCCTAGTCTCATTTGTTAATTCCATCTCCTAATGCTTGTAAAACACAGTATCTTCAATTTAAGGTCTTGAGTGAATTGCAAAGTAGCCTAGAGTATTATTTGCTGTTCTAAAGCAAAAGAAAATCCTGTTCAAGTTTGCTTGCTTAGGAGCATCACCATGTATATTCTCAGCATTTTGAAAAAAGAAGGTGCCAAGGAGCAACGATCACTTTAATTATGAGAACTAAGATTTAAAAAAAAAATCGGTTTTAAGTGAGGCCAGGTCCATTATTCAGCCTCTTTCTCAACATCTTCAGGAATGGAGTGTCTTAACACCAGAGCCCAAAGCTTAATTTTGAGCACCATATTCTAGTGCACCCCAAGCTATTCCCTTAAAAATCCACCTTTGGCTAACGATGTCACAAATGGGACAACTCTGTAGGATCTTCTACAATGGTGGAAGTCTGGTTGGTTTTTGCTCCGTTAATATGGAACAATGCAACCGTGAGTGATGGGAAGAAATACTTTCATAGGGCAATACAGGAGCTTTAACAGAAAAGCATTCTGCATAAGAAAGTCAAGCAGTTCTTCAGTTCATCAGCAATGGTAGTGGAAAACACAGGAGAAAAGTCCTACCACCAGAGCAGCCCAGCAGAAAGAAAAAAGGGCAAAGACTCTGGAGAAAGTCTCATTTTATTTGAGACACAGCTAACATAGAGAAGTTTTAGAGGCTATAAACTCCCACAGCTAACTTCAACCAAAATTCATAGTACTGGAGAACAAATCTAGCCAAATGCAAGGCCTTCGTATTTGTCTTTACTTAGGTCAACCGTTTTGAGAGCTTTTTCCCCCCTTTCCGTAATGATGCCCAAATCATCTCCCTTTCCCTCTTCAAACCAGGATAAGAGACAGGCAGAGAGAGAAATGTTTGTCTTTAAGGGAGTGAGTAACAATAAAATAGCAGAAAAGTTCTGGGCCTTCCTAATGCATGCCAGAGCTCCTGAAGGTACTTCCTGAGCACAAGTACCTCGATTGTCAGAGGGCACGGGACATTCCAGGCAAGCATAAATTAACGAAGGGGACACGACAGGAAGTATTTTGAGAGCTTCCAAAAATTCGACACTGAAATTACCGCAGAATCAGCACAAAGAAGAAAAGGTCAGGAATTGCCATGTTAAAAAAAAAAAGGTGAAGTGTACACACTTGAAAAGAAAAGCCCTGCTACTTTAACTCTAAAGAGAGTCCTTTAAATAACTTGTATTTCTTGATTTTGCTCTCATGTTCAATATGAATAAGTTTGCAATTCTGAAGGGGCACAATTTAACACGAGGTGAACCTCCTTTCAACTAAAGCTCACCAGACTCTCCCTTCAGAGGGAGAAATAATTTTTCTCCTCTGACATCACAGGCAACTGCTTACAATACTACACCATAAAATCCCTTTTTTAAATCTCAGCAATTTGCATATACACAAGAATTATTCAGCTTACCGCTCAAACAGGTACAAATAACTCTGAGGTCTTGGTTACAAGTTAGTTCCAATCTATACTGTAGGTATAACTTCAACCACAGACCTCCCAAAACCTTTAACCTAGAAGAGAGGAAAGAGATGTCGAGGAAAGACAGGTAAAGTCTCTTAGAATTAAGTTTGAAATGGACACTTGGAAAAAAAAATAAATAAAAAAAATAAGAAATTGCACAGAAGTAGCTAAACATACAGAAATAGGAAATAACTGAAAACATTTCTCAGGAAAACAACTAGCACTAGTTTGTTAATTAAAAATAAATCTAATGAGAATGAGAAAATGAAGATATGGAGAATTGAATCATGCAGAGAGAGAAAACATGACTTCAAGGAGAAACTCCTATGAAAGGCAACACTGTCACCATCAGCTTCTGAAAAATCGTGAGACTTGGATAAAGGCTTTGCCAACCACTTTGGGTTGGAGGATGTCAATGAGAACACATTTCAAGTTATCACCAAATTATAGAGTGGAATTCTTATTCTGACCCAAAGCTGGCACTCCCATGCACATTTGGTATCCAGACACTGCTCCTCAAGGGCCATCTCAGCTGTAACCCCCACTAAATGAATCATCACTCACCGCTGGTGATTACACCTTGTGCTCATCAGGCAACACCTCTTCATCAACGAACCCAAACCAGAACACAACTGAGAGCACTTTCTGGGAGAGGAGGCAAGAGGCAGCATTTACAGACCACAGCTAATGAAGGGGTGTGCATCACGCTTTGTACCTGTGTTATTAGGCAAGTTTATAAGCTGCAGTCATCAGTGATCCTGCTGAGGAACAGTTTCAGCTAGGTGAAACACTTAACAACACTAAAAAAATGTGTGAGAACTCAGACAAAGACAATGAAAGTAAAAGGCCTGACCCAGTACTCTGGAGATGCAGGAGAAGAGGAATTCGAAATTACAGTGATTAGTGTTGCTTAAGAGAAACACTTAAGGCTTGATGACAATGGATGGTTCGAATAAAAACAAGCTTAAAAGTGAGGCAAAAGAAACAAGATGTCATGGGGTTTTCTTGTTTTTGGACACACAATTCTTCTACTGAAAAAAGTAACAGCAACTCTTGAGAAGACACAGGGAAGTTGAGGACACAGGTCAATGCTCTTACTGCAATGAAACCTCAAGGTGGAGTTTAAGAGTTCATATTCCAGGTTGAGATGAAAGGAAAAAAACAACAACAACAACAAACAAAGGAAAAGGGCTCACACTGTCAGACAAGACATTCACCTTTTTGGTTTCTTCCTACAAACATGTGACTGAATACCCACCCCTTACCAAAAGTGTGAAATCTGTTCAAACTGTTACAACATCTGAGGAAACGACAAAGACCAAGCAAATACCAGCATGTCCTGTATGTTTTCCAGTGGCTAAGAAGGCATGAAAACAAACAGGAGAAAAAAGCCTTATGAGAAAGAAATGTGTTGCTACAATCGAGAAAAATCTGGCTGTGAAGCTCTACTTTCAGCTTGTTCTAAAATTTGCTAGATTAACTTCATCTTCAGACTAACAGGTGGAGCTCCCTTTCCACTTCAACACTGATCCAGTTCTACAAAGCAGCAATATTTTGGAAGACTCTCAGCATTAGTATTCTTGTTTTAAAGGTCACATTGGTTTATGAAGTCCTCCCCTCCTGCCTCCAGGCCCACAGCAGATGCAAACAGGTGCTCATTATCTGGGCCAGGTAAATGTTTAATGACTGCTGGCTGAAGAACAGCTGACAGAGATGGAGGGCTTCCATGCACAATCTCGATAAATGCTGGCTTAATACATAAATCTAACAGCATTAACAAGGATGGAGTAGCCAGCCTTAAACATTAACATTTCAAGATTTACTGGCTGACAGCAGTACAGCTAACATTACTTTTCTGCTATTTTTCACTGAAACGTTCCTGTAGTAAAAAAAAAAACAAAAAAGCCCACACATCACAAACACCAAAGCACTGTCAGCTTGTAACTCCATGCGCTCTGTCAGCAGCCATAAACGATGACATTTTTAGTTGCAAATTTGTTCTTCTAGACAGGAGATTTACTATTTTGTTTACAGATTACAAGGAATGAGCTAGCAGCGTATTATTTACAGGTCTGAAATGTTTCTTTCAGACTCCTCCTCGAACGTAGTGTCAGCAGCATACACAGTGCTCCAATACCACCAGATTTACTGCTTTTAAGGTCACCTTTCCACAGGTAACATTGAAATCCTAGATTTTTTAATTTCAGCAATACATTCATGACAGTAAGAATTCTTCTTCAGCATCATCACAGGCAATCAAATACTTCTTTCTGAAGTATTTAATGGATTCTTTCTTTCTTACTGCCTTGTTGCATTAGAAAACAAAGACAGGTTCCACTGAGTTTTTAAGTATGCCTGTTTCCCCCTCAAGCAATATTACAAGCTAAAAAAAGTCAAGGACTAAGAAGTCAATTTGAGCACTAACTACATGCCAATTTGCTAATTATGCATAACAGTCATTCTTCTCTTTATCTGACATCAAATAAACAATTTTTTTCATTATAAAATAAAAAATAAATATTTATAATAGTAACAACAACAAAAAAGCAGCATTATAGTTTAGAGCTGTTGGTTATTCCATACACCATGAAAACAGCAGCTGTCCCCTAATGAGTAAAACTGCTGGCTCACTAGCAACTGACTCAACATGGAGAACAGAACTGCACATAGGTTTGGGATTAAGATAAATTTGCTCAAACTTACCTTATTTATTCCATAAATCAATCACTGTCTACAGGCAATTGAACTGTTTATACTAAGAAGTGTCAACACATACTCAGATCATAGAAATGTCACTGAAAGGAAGCTCTGTCCTACAAGCGTAACTCAGAAACATGACTACAGATAGACTGCCACACCAAAAGCCTTTCAATAGCATTTAAAAACCAACAATTAATCCACACCTACCTGAAGTGTGCCTGCCATGATTCTGGGGCATCCTCTGGAAAAGATCACTGTTGTGTTCGTAATACCTGTAGTCCTCATGCAAGCGGTCATTTAACTGCCGTCTCCTTTGGGCATCATAAAAGTGATCGTAATAGTAGCAACGGGCACCGGCGTCTCCATTTTCCATAACAGAATTAGCTTCTGTTAAAAAGGACTGGGAGGAAGAGCCATATTCTCTAGGGACATCAGCTAAACTTCTAGCAAGATAGGAGGGTGCAGACAGTCTGTTGCTTTCACGTCTCATTATTTCATGAGGCGGCCTCTGCACTGGAGTTCGAAGGAAGCTCTGGTTCCTGGAAACAATTCCATCTCCCCCAGCAGCATACGCGGGCGTGGAGTCAGGAGGACAGATATCAGTTCGTCTTGGAATGGTTGGACCGTGGCGGATAAACGAAGGCATCAGATCTGTTATAGAATAAAAGAGAAATAAGAACTGCGTGTGCATTTAATGTATTTGGCTAGCTACACTGCTCGATTTATGCCATGGAAATGGGGAAATTCGAATGCCAGGATCCCTTTAAAGCAGCTCTAATGGACATGTGAGTATAACGGTAACGCTGCAGCGTGCGCTGCCACAACAAAAGCCACACACCCTCTGCCTGCAACAAAAAAAGCGCAGTTTTGGCAGCATAATCGCAGCTACAAAAACCAACACACGACACCTCCCACCCCCTGTCTGTGGCTTACACCAGCCAGGCTTCATCGCTCTCCTCCCCGCACGGCCCAGAGCATCCACGTACCCTGCCTACAACTGAACCACGCACGGAATTTGTCCTTTCTCCCTTAAATATGAAGTTTGGGCAGCAAAACACTGCCTTTTTGTGCGTGTAAATTGTCAAGTCATTGGAAAAATTCGCTTTCTCCTTCAGATAAAGGAGCTCGGCACGTGAGCGCTGACACCCCCTCACGCAGCCCCACAGACAAAGCCTCGCCCCGCTCCCACTGCCTTCAGCATGGCTTCAGTATCTGCTGCCCTTCCAGGTGAGCTAACTGCAAACACCTCCAGTTTAGAGGGAAGCCGTGCCTGTTATTAAGCCTATTAACAAAGCCCTTGTGAAGTTATGATTTAACGACCTGCACCACGAATTCAGTGCCTCCCAGGAGGGGTAATCAGGCAGTTTATGACAGGCACCCCACGGTTACATCACGGCGAGCAGCAGCTGGGTGAGAGGCCTCAGGCCGCCAGATACACCCACAGGTTGATTTAAAGGCCTTAATGTGCATTAATTAAGGGCCAGGCCGATGCGACCAGCCTGGGAGCTGGGTGTTGGTGGTCCCTCAGCTAACCCAACCACCACAACACCTCACAATTCACCTCCTTTTCCCTTCAAACACCCACAGCGAGCACCTCAAACGCCTGCTCGCTAATTTTCCACAAAAACCGTGACAAAACCGACCCCCCCTCCCCCCCGGCCCCTTGACACTCACTGCGGAGCAGCGGGCTCGTCTCCTTCTTCACGTACTTGCCCTGCACCTCGCCGGGCTTCGAGAGCTCCGTGCGGGTCTTCTTCCGCGACAGCATCCCCCTGACCGGCCCCGCATACCCGGCACCGGCCCCGCCGCCCCCTCAGCCCCCGGCCGCGCTCCCTCAGGGGCCGCCCGTTGAGGGCCTGAGGCGCGGGAGGGGAGGGGAGGGAGGGGGGGGAAGCGCGTGCCCGACCGCGCGCGCGCCCCCGCCGAGCGCGCCCCCGGCCGCGCCCACCCCCCCCCTCAACGCGCCCACAGCGCGCGCGCGCACGCGAGGGGGGTTGTGGGGCGCCGGGCCCCGCCCTAGGGGAATGGCCGCGGGATGATGGGGGGGGCACAGCGCCCCCGCGCGGCGGGGAGGGCGCATGCGTAGTGTGTGTGGGGGGTGATAGGAATGGTGGCCGCCCTTCCCTCAGTCACCACAAAACACGTTACAAGATTAAATTTACTAGAGGGGAAATAAGTTATTTAACTTATACTTGTGTAATTTATACTTCTATAAGTTATACTTGTATAAGTTATATACTTATAACGTGTACTGTGAAGGGGGGGGGTCGCTGGCAGGAACGGTGCCCGCCCTTCCCTCAGTCACCACAAAACATGTTAGGAGATAAAATTTACAAGATTGGGGTGTAAATTATTTAACTTATACTTGTGTAACTTGTATAAGTTATACTTGTATAAGTTATAACTTGTACTGTGGAGAGGGGGCACTGACAGGAACGGTGCCCGCCCTTCCCTCAGTCACCACAAAACACGTTAGGAGATTAAATTTACAAAATGGGGATATAACTTATATAATTTACACTTGTGTAACTTATACTTGTGTAAATTATACTTGTATAAGTTACATACTTATAATGTGTACTGTGAAGGTGGGGGTGCTGACAGGAGCGGTGCCCACCCTTCCCTCAGTCACCACTAAACTAGTTACGAGATCAAATTTACAAAACGGGGATATAACTTATATAACTTATACTTGTATAACTTGTATAAGTTATACTTGTATAAGTTATAACTCTTATATACATACAACTTGTACTGTGAAGAGGGGGGCGCTGACAGGAACGGTGCCCACCCTTCCCTCAGTCACCACAAAACACGTTAGGAGATTAAATTTACAAAACGGGGATATAACTTATATATTTTACACTTGTGTAACTTGTATAAGTTATGCTTGTGTAAGTTATATACTTATAACTTGTACTGTGAATGGGGGGGGCGCTGACAGGAACGGGGTACCTGCCCTTCCCTCAGTCACCACAAAACACACTACAAGATTAAGTTTACAAGATGCGGATATAACTTATATTTGTGTAGTTTATACTTCTATAAGTTGTAACTCTTACATACTTACAACTTGTACTGTGAAGGGGGGGGACGCTGACAGGAACGGTGCCTACCTTTCCCTCAGTCACCACAAAACACTTTAAGATATTAAATTTACAGGACGACGATATAATTTATACTTGTATAATAAGTTATAACTCATGTATACTTATAACTTGTACTGTGAAGGTGGAGAATTTGTATGTGAGGTGAGGGCAGGGTGTGCTCTGACGTAAACCTCGCTCGCTGCCCATCAGTTTTTTTACCCATTAAACAGCTTTATGCTCTCATAATGGAAAAAAATGACCTTTTGATACCGTGGTGTGCTTGTAGGTATCCTTTAGGTCCATACACATTGATCACAGTATTGTAGGTACTGCCTGAAACGCCTACAGCTTGCATGGGAACATAGCAAACTATTGGCATATTACAATCACATTCAAATAAAAAAATAAAAATAAAATAATAATAAAAAAAACAAACACCACACACAGGGATCGTACAGTCATTTATTGTTTTTTTTTTTTTTACATTCATTATAAATAACATGTAAGTTGGTTCATCTTTCAGTTTTACATGATGTCGAAAGGACAATATATTACACTGGAACAAAACATAATAGAAAATATATACAATTGTTCTCGTTTATACACAACACGGCAGCAATGACAGCATCTGACACAGCACAGGAGACCTAACAGGTAAACGATGGAAAACCTGAGAGAAAGTAAAACTTTTTTTTTTTTTACTTTTGCTGAAAGTAAACTAGGGCATTTGACTCCTGACAGGTCCACTGTCCCCTACTCTACCTTACATATAATCTGGCTAATATTATGTATATTACAACCCTTTACTTCCATCAGAATTCAAAGAATTCAATTTTATTTCTTTGTATTTAAAGTGGTAATTTGAGAATATGAACCTTTGTGTCATCCTAAATCGACACACAGCACGTCCACCCGTGTGAATTCAGTACGGGTAAATTTAACTCGGTCATATACCGCCACTGCCTCTCCCTCCTCCTCTCCCCCAAATCCCAACCCTAGATATCTCTGTGCCTTTATTTTCACAGTGATTCACAAAGCAAGAGTTGAATGCTTTCAAAACACCTCCTGGTAATACAGTGGTTAACATCTTAATTGGTGAGACCTGTTGCAGGAACGCGGCCTAGAAATTCAGTGAGCTTTGACTGTCAGAATACCAGTAAATACTTTGGTATCTTTAAAACGCCTGTGCTGCGTAGGAGACACATTCACACACAAAAGACCACAAATGCTGAACATGTTTATATGCTTATTTTCAGTAGCTTTAATTTTGTAGAAGTAGCTGCTGACACAACGAACCAACAAGCAACACTACAGTCGCTGGCAAGCAGCGCTACTTTTCTCTGCGTTCCCTCCACTTGGGAAGGGATTGTCCTGAAAATTGTCCTGTAGCAACACAAACGGTACAGTACAGAAAGGCTGTAGTGTATGTAATCACAAAAGGCACTTCTGGGAATTAATTCACGCAAGTATTCCAGTGAAATTTGAGTTTTGTCTAAAAAATATTTACCATTTTCTTCTCCCTCCATCCTTCTACTTTCTCTTGTGTTTAGGTTAAATTTTTGAAGCTAAGTGAAAAAAAAGTAGTGACAGGGTTGGGTGAGAAAAGGAGAAGTCAAAATCCCTTTTCTCTGCTTGTTCCTTATATTCCAATGATAATATCATATTTTGGCTTGTACTGTGCTCTAGAAATGGCTGATTAAAATCAAAACAAAACAAAAAAACAACTGGTAAATTCCAGGAGATTAAATGAATTGGGTAAGTAGTCTAGCCTTTAAAATGAGTAATGTGAAATTAACTCCACAGTAGCTCAAGTGAAGTACTCACTTATGTCAGTGTTCAGACTTTGGTCACATACAGAGCATTATTACTAAATCTAGGTCACCATATGAAGGAGCGTTAAAATGTACTAGCTGATAATATGTAGTCCTGATTATCTGAACCTCACCTATGTTTCCTGAAGTATTTTAAAACTTTGCTAATTTCTATAGCATAAGCATGATTTTAGCTCAACTACCATATTGCTAACACACAGCCCTGGTACCCGCACACAGAGGTTTGTTATAACTGATACCAGTGATTAATGTAAAAAGAAAGATCTCCCTACTTCAGATTTTGAAAGCAAGCTCCAATTTATGCGAATGCAATTTGTCAAAGTGACTTGTTTTTGCAGCCTGTGAAAAATGGGATATGTAAATCTCTGAGATTATGCAGACAAATAACCAACACAGGCTTTTAGAATAGCAGAGTAGTGAAATAATTTAAAAGGATTTTGTGTTACTCTAAGGTATTCCATTATTGGATTTCCATTTCCACTACACTGCTTGCATAAAGGGATGGAGGAGGAGAAGGGAGAAGAGGAGGTCATACGCAGTATGTATAGTTGAGTCTGTCAACCCTCCAAGCAGCAGGTAACCCTTTAGACATAGAGGGCATCCCCTACAGCCACATGCTAGTCAGTACCAAGCGAAAATAATGTTCAATAGGTTACTCAACAGCTTGCAGGCAGTCTAATCCCAGAGTCTGGGAGACATCTGGCTCATTACAAACACTATTTTAAGTGTCACCTTGCTAGTGGTCCCAGAGACAAAGAACCTTGCCCTCTTCCTCTGCAACCACGATGATGCATACGTAAAGAGGTCCAGTTTCAAGTATTGCCAGCATGGCCCCTTGCACCAGTTTTATGTACGCTGCTTCAGTGTGACTTACTGCTGGAGGCAGGGCTAGCCTCTCCTTCAGACTGTTAGCAGTAGTAATGGATTATATACAAGCTTGAGCATGCAGGCTCTTATTCGGCTACTTCTTGTTGCACTTGCATTTCCCTAGCCTCATAAACTCATCACTTAGGAGGTATTACAGATCATTACAAACCTGGATGCTCTTCAGCCTCCACAACTACAACACTACTGCAGGTTGGTCTGGGAGCATTAAGGTAATACTCAACCAGTTTGGTGTATCCTGCTCTTCTTAATGCATGCTTATCTTCATCTAGTGACATTAATATCCACATGTATTATATTGACGGAAAGTAATATAGGCTATTATTCCCTGAGTTTTTTTTGTATTCACATCAAATATGTTTCCTCACAATTAATTACAAACGTAGATTCTGTATCAGGACTTAGTACAAACAACATACCTTCCTAAATCATCACTCATGTCAAACGGAACTCTGCTTAAGTGGCAAAAGTTCACGTCTGTGAGGCCTAAAGACAGGATTTCACTGAAGAAATCGCCCAAATCCCCCTCTTCATTCTTCTGCCAGCTGCTTAATAAACATACTCCACTGCTTTACTCCATTTACAAGTTATATAAACTCACTTCTTCACTTCTGTGTAGCGACTCTTCCATTGTTTAGCATAACTAATTTCCACACACAAAAAATTAAGGCCTCTGCAATTTTTAAGTTGTCTGGCAGCACAGTTTAAAAAAAAAAAAAAAAAAAAAAAAAAAAAAGCAGTAGTCTTTATTTGCCATCTGGGAAATTTCTTCTGATAAAATACGGTTATGCTTAGTTGGATGCGGTAGTCTATTTACATATTTTAATATTTTTGTTTCCTTTTTTTTTTTTTTTTTTCTTCTGAGCTCTGCAGAAAAACAGCCATGAAGAAAAATCCAGATGCCTAATGCATAAGGTGGAGCATATTGCTTTACAGAAACTAGAACCAGATTGCAGGATACAGATGACAACAGTAAAGTCTTGCTTTCAATAGCAATTACACTGACAGTGTTCAAGACTGACCCGTCAATATGACTACATTTGGGCCACGAAGTACCCTAGAAAATGAAAAGAATTTTAAAGTTTTAATTCAATACCATAAATTTGCATTAGACATTGGCTTCAATCTACATAGATACAACCAAATCAGTAAATTCAGAATTTGTATTTTAAATGAAAACCAAAGTATCAAAATAAGTTAACCTAGAAAAACATCTGTATTTTTAAATACCAAAAATTACTTTTAGGCAAAATTTAGCAGAAAAACAGTTTGGGAATAAACAAAAGATCTGTTGGCAGTGTCTGGTTTGGGATTTAGCTCTGCCATCTCCTTGGAGGCATCTGTTAACTAAAATTCACCAGTAGAAAAGGCAACATAGTGAAAAGCTGAAATATTAACATTTCAGTAAAGTGCATGGGATTGTGGCATACTTAATGGCTTTGCTATGACCTTAACTCGGATGCTGAACTAAAAGCTGGGGATGCCAAGTTCTTTACGATTTTATTGAGGTTGGCAATTTTTTCTTCTAGTAAATAGTTTTTCTTTTCAGCAGTTTTCTGGCGCTGTTCTGTCATCTCCAAAGCCTTCAGCAGTTGTGCATTCTCTACATAGAGATCCTTGACCATTGCATCTGCTTTAGTGTTCTTGGAAAGCTGAATAGTGGATGAAACACAATTACTCAGCAAATGAACGAAACACAATTACTGTGAATGAAACACAATTACTCAGCAAATTAAAAGCAAAAGAAAAATTAAGAATAATTAAAAGCAAGAACAGCGCTGGGAATATAGGTAATGTGTTCATTGTAACATATTAAAGGAAGACAGCCCACCCATTCATGCTATTTTCATTTGTTAAAAACTATACATTTGTGAAGTCCTCATGGATGCTGTGAATGTTTTGAAACCAGAAAGACTTTGTGAGGATCTTGAAAGCTCGTGCAGATGTCGGAGTGCTTCAAATGACTCGTCTGTCAGATCATTACTGCTTTACAGCCTTTGTCCTCTAAAGACAGATTAACTTCACACACCCCGTGATCCCCCAGAGATATTTCCACAGAGGTTTGGACTGCCAGCTCCCCCTATAAAATCAGGGAGAGCACCTAGCGCTTGTCTGCATGCTTTTGGGAACAGCCCTTTAGCAGAAGGCCCTGTCAGTGTAGCACTTCCTTAACATGAGAGAGGAGACTGTACCTCAGTAGAAAACAGATATTCTCCCCACTGTTATCATGTCATGCCTTCTTAAGTGTTCAGAAGCCAGCTTTTCCTATGCTCCTGGAAACTCCTGAAGAAGGCAGACCAGGGCAAGAATGGAAACCCCAAAATCACATCAAGCAAAGGGTATAATGGGGCAGAGGATGTGGGAAAAAATCCATGTTGTACACTAATCCCATCTGTATTCTTCAGGAAATTTGCTTTCCTCCTTTTTTAAGCAACTTTTCTAGTTAAAATACTTGGCCCAAATTTGGCGTTTGTTTCCCAGCTTTAAGTGTATCAGCATACCAAACATGCATGGCTGTTGGGATTAACGATTCATGAATTAATGATTAGTGAGAAATAAATAAATAATGATTAGTGAATACTGTCCCAGTTTGGATTTGGGGGAAGTTTGGGGCAAATATGTTCTACTGTAGCTCAGATGCATTAAAAGAGAAAGGAAAACTCCTTTAAATTTCTTTTCAGCAAGAATGATTTGGCGACTTTAGCTCGCCTAGTTGTTTACAGAAGCAGTGGGGAAGAGCTGGGAAAAGAGCAAGAATGCTTACTTGTTCTTTCAGCTGATTTACTTTATCTTGGAGAAGCCTCTTCACAAGCCTCAGTTTCTGTTCAACATCCATCATGCGTTCTTCCATCATTTTCAGAAGCTGCTCATGACCCCCCTGAAAAGCAACAAGAGAATCAGTTAACGAGGATCTTTTCCCATTCACCAGTCTTCTTCCTTTCACTTTATGCATAAGAAAAAAGTTGGCAATCCACACTTGAGTCCATTTTAAAGAGTCAACTAAGTTAATAAACAGCTCGTGGAAGCAAAATTTTATGGCAACATTTAAAGGACATTCACAGCTTTAATGGATTTTTCCAAATCTAAGTTATATTTTAGATTACTAGATCTAAGACAAATTGATCTAAAATTCTAATTTCCATCTTGTCTGTGCTAATTAGATCTGGATCGCTTCCTTTCCTTGTTCTTAGGTGTTGCCATATACCTGCTGAACGTGGGAAACAATACCAATCAAAGTTGTAGTGACTTTAGGGGTAAAGAAAATAAAAAAAGCAATGGCATAATGGCATCACTTTGACTGTGCAATACTTCTGTGCCAAAGACCCCTCAAAACGGAATAATATCCTAAAAAAGTAGGGTGCTGTTACCCCAAACTTGTTTTTTTCTTTTACTTTCTTCAGATTAGTTGTAGACAGATAATCTTCTGAATACTCTAGCATGCTTTTGCTGTTTTCCTTCAGTGAAGTGATGGACAATCTAACTAAGAGGATAGTAACTCATTGTCATGAGGGCACCTGTTACACCAGGGGTTGAGTGAGGTTTTCCCAAATAAATTAGAAAAACCAGGAACAATAAGGAGTTCTAATCCGTTTCCCAACAGTTATTGTCTTTCTATTGATGCTAATGTTAAGAAGCCACCTGAGCAGATTACCTTTGAGAAAGCACTAACCTCCCTAAAACAAAACACCTTCAAAACCAAAGTACCTTCATATTTCTGGGGGCAGAATGAATGAAAAAACCCCGAGGAAGGAGACCAGTTCAAGAAGTTGGTTGTTCATCTAAACCACTGTAAAAAGAGCCTCTAGGATTGATGGATGTCCACTCAACATACTATTTGTTGGAACACCAGAAACTCTTTAAGGCTTTGTGTGGGGTTATACAAACACTTTGCTTGTAAAAAAGTTGGAAAAAAGTTGCAGAGAGCTGTACAGAAAGCAGTTTTAAAGTGTTGCTGGACAGGAGATGGTTCCAGGTTAATAAAAGTACTAACTGGAGAATTTGCAAGGGACTTTGCAAGGGACTTTCTAAACAAATTATCTTCAGCTATCTTTTGTAATTTGATTGGAATTCAAAAATGTGGCTGAACATAACATTTCTTACTGGTTACAGGAGCTTTGAGGGAGTAGTTCAGTGGAATCTAAGAATTAGTGGTCTCAACATCTGTGATCCTTGTTATTTGGTTATTTGGTTTAAAGTTAATTTGAGAAGGTTCTGCCTGATTTCATATTATTGCATGTTTAAAGGGAAAAGCCAGCTCAAACATTAGCTTTAAGGTCATTAAGATAAGCAAAAGGATCGTTGAAAGGAAACAGCTGAAAAGGTTCATGGCTCCCAACTAGAAAAAACATAGGTCTTAAAGCAGTGTTGGTAGACCTCAAATTACTAGGGAAAAGAAACGTCATTTAATCTAGTAATTTGAGACCAAAGAAAATCAGTAAGGAATGCCATCAGAGGGGAAAAAAAGGCTGTTAATAATTTTCCCCTTTTCTGGAACTATTTTTACTTTATGGTCACAACAGAAAGATATGTGAATGTGTTCTGGAAATTTTCTCAAATTTGCATGTACATCTGCTGGGGAAGCAGCATATCTGCATGTAAGTATATCCCATGCTACAAATCTTTCCCAGAAGTCATAGAATAGAATCACAGGATGGTTTGGGCTGGAAGGGACCTCACAGCCCATCGAATCCCAGCCCCTGCCAAGGGCAGACACCCTTGCCCCCAGCCCCATCCAGCCTGGCCTCAGTGTGAAGTCCTGATAAGATAATCCTCAATATCCATGACATTGTCTAAATTTGTTAATTCTTTTCCATAAAGCTGAGACTATTGATACTATTAAGACAAGAGACATTATGTTTAAAAAAATTTTTATTTTTCATTTACATCAAAAATGTCATCTCTCCCTGTTAAAAAGTTTATACATCTTTTACAAAAACGCAGTATAAATACCTCAGATTTTCTTCAAGTCTCATATAAAATTAATACCATTTGAGAAAAATAGTCTCTTTCCCCGCTGAACAAATCCACATTTTAAATAACATAAATAGAAATGATTTGTAACAAATTAAAAAGGGCAGCTTATGAACTTCCACAAAATAGCTTCTAGACAAATAAATAGGAAATAACACTGTGAAGACTTTTTTTTTTTTTTTTTTTTTTTTTAGAAAAAAGCACAACATTTGATCCTCAAGTTTCTCAGCTTATGCCAGTTCGTGTGTTTGTGTGTGTTTATCATGGTAAGGAATGAGATCATAAGCAGCCAAGCTGTCAGAGGTGCCCGATCCTCCTGTAGGAATCTGCATGCACTGCTCGCTGCTCCGGTAGCAAGGCCTAGAGAAAGAAGGCAAGTGGGATACTTCACCCTGATATCCAGATTTTCTTTTAAATATCTACGTTTACTTAAAGCAAACCACCGATACAAGCTAAGCAAGCAACACAAGACATAAAACACACACAAGAAAGCATGCAGAGTATCACATATTTCTCTGAATACTCGTATTAGCGCTACACAAATGCAATTAAGGAAATATTCAGGATGCATTTCCTAGACGTAAGGTCTCTGAAGAGGGTTTATCCACATTTTTGGGGGATTAAGATCAATAACAGTAATTAAGTGCAATTAGCAAAGCAGTTAAGTTTCTCAAGAGGAAATTATCTGCTGCTATATGTGTCTCACAGATTGCCAAATAGCATTTGTGAAAAATGCAGTCCAGCTGACCTCCTTTGAAAACTTGCTTGCATTTCTATTTTAAACTTAGTCGCAAGTCTTTTCTTGAGACAGAACAAGCTGTTGGGTCGGAGGTTATTTGAGTTTTCAACTTAAGACCAGAATAAGGGGGGAGTTGAGCAACTCAAAGTACTGGGAACAAAAATAGTGATTAGCAGAGGCTGTAAGGGAACTTGGGAAAATCTTGGGTCACTAACAGGCCCACAGCTCTAGTTATTGAGCAAGGAAAGGGAGAAGGGAAAGGGAAAAGGAGTGCAGCAATTGCTACTGTGCAACAGGGATCACAGCACTAGGCACAGCAGGCACAGTCATCTGTAATTCAGAAGAGTGCAGACAGGTCACCACAGGAGAAAAGGCCCAGGAGTTTTATTTTGGTGAAGCTTGAATTGTAACCTTGGTGGACAACAGCTAACACTGACTGTCATACAAATGAGAACACAGACCACCACGATCAGAAAGCAAATGGAAGTTGCAGAGCATGAGGAGGACACAGGAATTTCAAAGAGGAGGATAACTTGGGATACCTGAACGAAAAAAGCTGCAAGGTGCATAGCAGTAGCAGCAAAACTAGGTAGTTAAATTCACCTAGTAACATGGACAACCTGACATTGTACTCACTGGCGAAAGGATGAAGAAGAGGGATTAAGGTGCAATTTTTCAACATGCTAAAGGGAACATTAAAATGGACATAAGCTCAACTAGATGTTAACCCTAGAAATCAGGACCATACAATCATTTAGACTGGAAAAGATCTTTAAGATCACCTGGTCCTTCCTTTAACCTGGTACTGCTGAGTCCACCACAAAACTACATCCCTAAGCTCTACACCTACACGTTTTCTGAAGACCTCCAGGGATGGTGACTCAGCTGTTTCCCTGGGCAGCCTGTTCCAAGACTTCACAACCTTTTCAGTGAAGATATTTTTCAAGATATTTTTCCTAATATCCAGCCAATGATGGTGAAGGAAAAAAAAAAAGAATCAATGAGAATTAAATGAAGATGTGCTTAGAGAAATGTTTCAGTTTGTCTCAGCTTAAAGTACTGACAAATTTAGCCTTTTTTAATTGCTATAGAATGCATGTTTAACGATTTTAGAAAATTATGTAGTACAGCTCATGAAAACAGCTGTAGGAGACGTAAACTGGGAGCTTGTTGATACCCATTCACTTTAAGCAAAAATCAATATAAAAATGAAAGTTAAAAGGATTAAGTATATTGACAGCAAATACTTGCAAAACCTCTCTAAAAGGATTTTTAACTTTATGAAACCTTCTAGGATAAAAGGTTTCTACAGGAAACATAAGCAATGCATCTGTAGAACTACGAGTTCCAGGATGTGACTAGTTTGCAAATTGTTTCTCAGGCTTTCAGAGGCAAAATTACAAAATGACTCCTAATGCAATTCACAGCCCATTCATTTGCAGATGCTACTGCTGTAAGATGGCTTTTATTGATTTCAAAATTAAACTGCATGCTCTGCTTTCTAGTGTATGTGACCAAGCACATTAGCCTGTGGTAATGCATTTCCATCAGCTGAAAGTGAGAGAACCTTATAATTGCTTTTTTCCTTATCCTATATTATTTGCTGCTAAGCTCCTTTTTTTTTTGAGGGAGAAGCATTCAATTTAATGTCTTTATTAAAAATAAAATCTTACTCCAAGTTTTGTAGGCTTTAGAAACTATCATTACTGCATATATTCTTTCTCCATAAATTTTTTCAAAAATATCCTATTTATGGCATGATGGTATGATTATGCATGGTCAGAGGTTTTTGAACTTCAGTCTTGAACTTTGCTATACATATATATTTTTATTTATATTTTATAATGCAACAACCCAGTGTAAAATGTAAAGTTTTTTTTTTCTGCTAACAGATTAAGAAACTTGTATTTCTAATAAAAACGTCAGTGTTTTATTTATCTTTTCATATAAGATAATACAACTTGATCGTAAGACATATGGCCAGAGCTGAGGCTTTAGAGATCTGGATACTTTCTGAAGAAACAAGTCATTTGGCAAGCCTAATTAAAATCTTATTTTCTTATGGGAAATGCAACATTTTCTACCAGAGCTTATTACTACTCTTACCTATAAGCTTCTTACCTATAACTTAACACGTTAAAATATTAGAAGTGATTCAGCCCAACATGCTGAATGACTGTATTCTTCCTTGGAATTAGATTGTTTTCCTTCAGAAATGCCAATGATGAAGTCTCTGTATAACAGGAACAGTGTTGTCCAAACAATGTCCTGTCATGACCAAATAATGCAGATGGGCTGACCCTATAAAAGGGATTACTTGTTTGTATTATGCTCTACTACATCTGACAGTAGGATTCCTTCTGACAGGAACTGCCAAAACGGATGTTTTATATTTGATGTATATATGATATTGCACATGTAGCGTGTTTTTCAAGACAATGGTTCCAGACATGGACAGTAGGTAAAGAAAAAACTAAAAACATTTACTGCACACCGATCAGAAAGAGAAAAGCCAGTTGAATGTGGATAGAAGTGATTTTATTTCAAGAAGGGGACGTCAGAAATGAGCTATGGCTTAAGCTAAATATGCTAAATGTCAAAGATGTACAAAACAAACCTTTGTTAGAATGAATTTTAATTTTTGAACTGGCATAAACAGAGAATGGATCTCATCCAAATGAAAAAAAAACAGTCAGCTAACTGAACACCCTTCTAAAGTTATAACCTGCAGAGAAACGAGGGCTTTACCTGTTGCATGTTTGTTTCAGAGGGTCTGCTTTCAAGTTCTTCCTGAAGACGTTGACTCCTCCTCTCTGCTTGTAGTAGCTGGTGTTGGAGCTGCAGGAACTGGTCCTTGGGCACCACGGCACAGCCTTGCTGCTGGAGCTCCCAGGGGTGCGGCGGCTGGCTAAGCATCACGCTGCTGCTGGAGTGGAGCATCTGAACAGCAAAACACATCGCCATCAGCAGAAAGCAGCACTGCAGTTCACACAAGGTGTTTTTCAGAGTTTCTTTTGCACGATACATGTTCACTAGACATCAGCTTAGTCTTAAATAATTCCTTGTACACGAGAGAAACAACCCTGAAGTCAGAAACAGAAGCTAAAACTCCTCCTTTCAATGAAAAAATGCCTCTCTATGTGTAGTTCTACAGCTGAAGTCTAAAGGAGAGTGAACTTTGATTCATAATTTCAGACCTGAACTATAATTCACTGAATTTCTGATAAAATCACGGCAAACTTAAACGGGCCTGTGGTGAGCTTTAACTTGAATATTCCTTTTTAATTTTCACCTTGATCTTAGTAACTCTTTCAAAATAGTATCTAGTTACAAATAAGGACACTAGCATGAGGCAGGCTATTGTTCACCAGTGCTGCTCATTTCTAGTCTTTAATTTAGAATGGAGAGATAAATTCCCTATATAGAAAACTTGTTTTCCTTTTGTGTATGGTAATTCAAGTAATTTCATGCTGTCTACTACATTATATTCAAAATTCGGTATTTAGTATCCCATACACCTTTATGTTCACTACTGTAGAAATTTCAGCGCATTTTATGATTTTCATTTAGAGCCACACCACAAGCAGAGCTTGATAGAAATTCTGGAGTCCTAAGTGTGCTGCATAAGCAAGTGTACCCAGAGGGGCCCTTGAGAGATGCATGCATGTAGTAACCTGAAGTAGTTTAATTCCCAACTTAAGTCTTGCCTTCATTAAGAAAGTTACTGCATGTACCAAGTCTGTTATATAAAAGGCAGTTATTGCCAACACAGCATTTGCACATACTGGGTGTCCTTTGTGAAGTTATACCAAAAAAAAGCTTCTGTAGCAGTACAACGAGGCCACTCACATGTAATAATTCACATTCATAATCATCCTTGCTGTAGCAAAAAGAGCATTTAAGAACAGACTTGTTCGAAAAGGTTTAGCTTTCCCACATCTTTTAGTTAAGTGCTGCTGCCAGGCAATGCCACAGCAGTTACTGGATGAAAGTGGGTAGAGAAGTCAGGCACTTCTGGAATTACCTCACTATAGTAGCATTGTAATTAGAAGAGACAGATAAACTATCCCAGAATTAGATGAACTTTTGTACAATATTATGAATTGAAATTGTTTTGTGTGATTTTTCCAAACTACAATAAAATCCAGGTAAGACTGTCTCAGAGCTGTAACGAGTTATAATACTAAAAAATCCCCTTAAACTACACAGTAAAACCCCTGATGTTTCAGCCAAGCCATTTTGGAGCTTGAATTTGCATAAGATTAATGCTTTCTTCCTGTAAAGATCATTCTTCCTGTAAAAGTCATTTAACCGTATCATAAAATTCTCCCTCATTATCTCATAACCATTACTCTGGTCCCTTAGGAAAAGGTATGTGAGACTATGTTAGTGGTATTACTTTTCCTTTCGCAAATGCTGTAATTAAGGGCTCAATTAGTAACCATAGTTCAATTATTGAGTTCATCTATAATGGAATCAACTATAAGCATTTCTCGTAATGGTGTAGTTTTGGTATCAGGGGTACTGCTCTAATGTAGACATAGTATTGGCCTGTTTGAAGTGTGGTAATGTCAGTGCCTGGCCATGTTAGTGTCTGTTCACCTCTGCTGGCCCAAGTAAACAGAATATAAACTTAAATATTTATAATATTTTAAAAATACTTTAGAAAATACAACCTTTTTTTTTTTTTTTTTTTAAATCTGTTAGTAGCTTCTCCTGAATCAACTCGTCAGTAAAAGAACAGGTCCTTTACAGACTAAGTAAATAATGAAATTTCAGTGGAATTTATTTAGGGTTTCATATGATGCTGGTATGATGTTGTAAAACACACAAGTAACTAATGGAAGTGCTGATGAAACAATCAATAAATGTTAACAACATCTTCAGAACAAATACTGGTGGCATAGTTAATGAAAACAATGTATTTTGCCATATTCAGTTGTGGAAGGAAGTAAAACAGTAATGAATTTGCTAGACTATTAGGGTGAGTGCGGTCACACATCAGGTATTAAGGAAACGTTTGTCTGGTCAAAAAGCATGCAGGATGTCAGAGGTAAACATGAGAACACCTTCAAGCCTCACAGTCATTGGGTTAGAAGGAAGGGGTTGAGCCACTTTTCATTTTCTTACGATCAGTTTAATTCTTTGGGATGCAATTGGTCTTTTCTCGATTTTCACAGTAATGCCTTACAAACATGAAGCTTTTTGCCTCCAGAATCAAATCACAGAAATGTGCTAGCCACACCAAATTAGGGCAGCTATCAAAGAACACTACTAAAATGAATAGTGGCATCTTTGCTTAAGAGACACATGGAATAGAAATCCATAAAAGACAACGTGTTTTCTCCATGCTATGGTAGTACATTGAAAATGATTGCTCTACCTTCGCACACTATTTCAGAAAGAGAACTGCACCCTTCTCTGCTAGTTCCAACCACTGAGCTCTAGACAGGTTAGCCATGAACAAAAGGAGAACAGGCACAAAAGAGAAAGTTAGAAGTCAAAGCGTTAAGTGAATGTTATACACACCTGTTGGGAAAATGTTATCAGAAGTAACAAAAATCCTGCATGTGTGAAATACAAAGTTTTGGGAGGAAATGTGATTCCACACTTGATGTTTGTACTGAAGGATTTAAGTGTCTGGATTTTTCCCAAAGCATAATTAAGAACACATAAAAGCACAGGATATAAAAACTTATAAGAACGAGTCAGTAACTCGTCAAGATCTCATCTTTTGCAATTGAGTTATTAATAATTTTACAGCTAAATTGCATAATATACTAGGTATAACATGTTTCCCATTCACTCACTTGATGAGATATTTTTAACAGTGTTGTAAAAGTCTCATCTAGAAGATACTTTAATTTATGGAACATGCCAAAGCTTTGATGGGGTTATGTTATGTTTTAGACTCAAATACAGACAAAATCGCAGAGACAGCTCCCAGGTCAGTCCTGACCACAGGGGATACAGCAACTTTAGTTAAACATTTCTGTTCCTGTAACCAGGATCACCTAAGAATTAAGCAGTTCCCATAACATACAATCCATCTCCAGCAACACCAAACAAGCCTCCACATTTATGAGAGGCTTTTGAAGAGTCTCAACTGAAGTTTTCACTCATGCCTTTAGATTAAAAGCAAGTTGCATAAATTGTTATTTGATTATGCTGTAGATAAGGTAGCAAGGCTTCAGTTCAGCAAATTATTCCCATAGTAAATAACAGGTTTCTACGTTAAGAGCAGCATTATGCAAATATTAGTTAAGAAACTTGAGGTTACATGTTTCAGGAAGGAAGAGGAAAATGTTAGCCTTGCCTCAAGCACAGAAGCAAATTTCTTCACTATTTGACTTCTTATCAGATCTTACATGAATTATGATAAACCAGTTTACTTCATAGGAACTTGTTTGTCACACTACTATTGATCATAAAAGATGACATTATTATTATTAGAGGGGATCGATTCTTCTAGTTTCAATCAGTTTCCCCCTGAAGAGGATTTTTTTTGTAAATAAATTCACAAATTCAGTGAGATAGTGATAAACCTCCCCACTACAGCCAGTACAGTCAACACCTATTGAACAGTACCTCCATTAACTGATCATCCAGCTTGACTTGCTTTTTTCTCAGCCCTTCATTTTCTGAGCTGGTTTCCAATTCATGTTCAAGAGAATTCATCTGGCTGATCTACGGAAGACAGGCAGTTTCCTTAGAAAGGCAGTAGTTTCATTTCATCTGCTGTGTTCAATATGCAAGTCATGAGTCATTGCACATCCAGACGACTCACGATTAAAAGATTAAGTATTTGGACAAGCATAATGCTTTGTTAAAAGCTATGTCTAAGATAATGTTATACAGCATGGCTGACAAAAGCGTCAAATAATAGGTAAAGTAGCTGATTTTCAATCTAAATGTGGTAATGCTAGCATGTGAGCACTGTGTGCTGCAGAGCACTTGGAAAGGCTGCATTTTTTTATTTTTATTATTATTATTTTTTTTAATGTTCCTATGCTTCACCACTGAACTGTTTGTGCCAAGCAGAAGTCCTACAGCATACTGGCACTCCGACAGCCCCACCACAGAGGCACAGAGACCGTGGGCTCCTTGGGACAGGGATTTGTAAAAAGACACGGAGCACAAAGCTTGGAGTAAAAGAAAATTACAGCTTTCCATCTCTGAGAGCTGTTGTGATACGCACAGCACTGACTCACACGTTTACCATCTGAAACTAACCTTCCTGTTTGCAGATGACAACTCCTTCTGAAGCTGTTCACACTCCCTCTTCAAGCTTAATTTCTCTTGCTCTATGGCTTTGACGATACCTGACTGGCTTTGATGTTTTTGGTGCTTCAGGGAAAGGATGGTGGATTCCAGCTGTCGGATCTAAAGAGACCAGAGATGAACAGATGTGGAAAGGCATTCCAAACCATTCAGAGCCTGCTTCACAATGGCATTTCCACTAGGTCAAAACTGACTTTGCACTGTGAGTCAATTGCATCTATTTCATCTACAATATCAATCTATGTCAGACTCATAACAGATTCTGGTATTTTTGACATTTGAGCTTTCAGCATCATGTCTTCCCTTCCCTCTCCCCATAACCTGCCTAATACTGCAAGCTAAGAAATTAAACGTGAATAATGCTGGGAGTATGAAGAAATTTTTTTTTTTTTTTTAAGTGGTAATAACTAACAGTTAGACCAAAATCTTAGAAGACAGGAGTTACCAAGATTTTCTTTAAAATGACCAGGGTTTTCTTTAAAAAAGAGCCATTGTTTGAACCATTGTAAGAGTGCCTGCCTACTTAGTGCAGGTAGGAAGGAAAGCCACACCACGATGCCTTCTTTCTACTCAAGTTTCCACCCAAAACTCATGGCCAACATCCCTCTTCTGCACTACCCGCTGTGAAACAAGGATCATTGAGTCTTGCCTCATATCAGCAAGTGCCCTGGTGAGGTGGGGCACACAGATTACCTTCTCCCTGGCGAGGGCCAGGTCGGCGGTGGTGCTGTGGACCTCCCTCCGCAGCCGCTCGTTCTCCTGCCCGAGCTGCTCCGGCTCGTCCCGCTGCGACCGCCTCTGCTGCTGCTCCTGCGGCCCTGGGGAAGGCACAGCCCGCTCGAGGACCCGGTTCTTAAGACAGACAGAATTGCAGGGTTAGGCCTTAAACAAAGAAGCAGACATTTGCTCTCTTCAGGTGGGTTTCTAAGGCTTTCAGTAGCTGCAGACCAAAGGCACAGGATTCCCGGTTTCCCCCCAGCCTGGGCACCATTTTCCAATAAAACCCAACACGCTAATCACGGTGCAAAGCCAAGTGCTTCCCTCTGCTAAAATCACAGATACAGCCGTGCGCCAGCATGGTTACTGTGAGTGCACGCAGTTCGACAATGCAAAATGGCAATTTGCACTCTATTTCACAGCCTCATCAAGCAAATAATAGAACTCCATTATATATTATTCGGTAATAGCTGTAATTTAGTTCCTGTTGTATAATCCTGAAGCACTCTCTTCTCCATGTGGACATTAAATATTCCTTTAATTACATAGCAAACAAGCCAAATTAGTATCTGAATTCATAACACCAATCACGAGACTGCTGTCTGCAACCTCCTTCAGTTACAGTTCCTCATCAGCTGAGAAAGGCTGCTACAATACCACAATACCCTGCCTTTCAAAAACAAATTTCAAAATCAGACCTCCCTGTCAATTACTAGCTTTGTTGTTGATACACTTATAGTCTGTGTAAATTCATATTACCCACTGCTTTTTTGTATTTTTTTGGAAAAGATTTTTTTCTAAGGAAGAAGAATAAAGACTCCTAGGACATGAATCATAGCCTGCCCTCACATTCAGATATTTTAGAAGTAAATATCCGGTATACACATTACAAAACTACTTAGTCAACTATTTTAAAACTGAAAACTGAAACTGAATTCTAAAACAGAATCCATTAAATTAGGACTTTTTTGTACTCTTCTTCTAGTTGTTTTTATTGTTAGCTTCTTATAACTTGTGTTCACAAAAGAGTCAATAATTACACAATTCAGTCTACTTGCTCAGATCTGCAGCTCTATTTGTGTCCTTTTAGTGAGCAAGCTAACCCCCCAAAAAATAAAGTGGGCTACAGTGACAGGCTACAGAAGAGCAGCAACTAGCTGCTATTAAATTTCTAATCTGAATCTTTAAATTTGACAAGTGGAGTTGACCAAATTTGAGGCCCTTGAAGCCAGTTACCTTTTCATTGGCATTCTGCAGTTGCTTGTGTAAAGACATCACTTCTTGTTCAAGAGTTTCCTTCTCCTGCTGCACCACCCGTAGGTCCGATTTCAGGTGGGACACCTGGAGGTTGGTGTTTTGCAGCGTTTCATCC
Organism: Netta rufina; assembly: GCF_964035555.1. Classification (NCBI taxonomy): domain Eukaryota; kingdom Metazoa; phylum Chordata; class Aves; order Anseriformes; family Anatidae; genus Netta; species Netta rufina. The sequence goes on along the minus strand of NC_140128.1, from coordinate 62,520,321 downwards.
AGACTCTGAACCTGTAAGGGGCAGGAACACAGCTTCGTGTTTGCTGTACCAAGACTTGTACCCCTCAGCCACCAAGCTCATAACATATGCCACAAATCACAGGGATTTGGCTGCTGCCTGTTGGAAGGGGTGAAGAAACCAGTGACAGCCCAACTCCTGAAAATGCTAAATGATTCCCTGAATTTCTGTTTGGAGTTAGCCACAAACTCTTAAACACGGCCAAAATACTGTACTCAGATATGCATTTTCCACCCCAGAACATTTCCTGTGATATGCTGGGAAAAGGAGATTCCTTTTGAGTTATTTATTCTTGGCAGCCCATGGCTCAGAAGAAACAAGGAGAGCCAAGCAAATGGCCATTTGTTCTCCTCCCTTGACTGTTGAGAAGCAAACCACCAGAAGAAAGGAGGAAGCAGAATCTCTGTAGTGTTCTAGGGATCGCTGGGCTGAATGAATTGGCAAAGGGAACTTGGCTGTAGATGCAAAATAGCTTATTCCTGGGGGCGGGGGGGGGAAGAGATCTCATCATATTTAACAAGTTTCCTCTTGTCCTTTAAGAATGTCACTTTGAAAGCCCATCAAAGTGTCCATTCTTAGCTGCATGAAGCCTTTGAGCATATTAGGAGATGGCTGTTTTTAGAAAAAAAGAGCACTACAAGAGATTAAGAAATACTTTTGATTTGGGGCTATAACAAAACCCACTTTTATACCTTTTCTTGTGCGACTGTGAGCTGTGTTTTCAGGGTCTGACTCTGTTGTTCCCAGGACTTCTGTTCCTGCTTTAGGCTGCCGACTGCGTTCTCTAAGAAGCTTACTTTAGCTACCTAAAATAAGATTACATCGTTAAGCCCCAGCCGTTCAGGATCTTCTTTAACTCCATTTGACTTTGGGAGTTGAGCTAGATGGAGTTACAGCTATGCAAAGAAAGTGCAGGAAAGCAAAAAAAAAAAAAACAAAAAAAAAACCCTCATCTCCCTGCCCGAATCTCCACACAACAGGACCATTATTTATGGCACGCCGACTGCTCTGCTCCAGTTCAGAGCTCCAATACATCAGAGCTGCAGTAAGTGCAAGAACACTGTCTTCCTTGTCCTGCTACAATATTTATATCCAGCCCTCTATTCCTTGCAATGTTTGGAATTTGCTACATAATCAAATTACACTAAAGCTGTGCTCCAAAAGCTCTCTAAAAGCAGCAAGGGTAAAAAGGCAGTGGCAATAGAGCCTTTATCTGGACTGAAGATAAAAAAAAAAAAAAAAAAAAAGTAGTTTTACAGGTTAGGGTGATGGAGATCAGGATTTAATAATTTTAGCAGCTTGTTACTGCATGTAGGAGTGACATGGGCCTGCAGTTGTCCTACCTTATCGATGCATCTGTTTAATTCCTCACTCAGGGCTTCTTTTTCTTTCAGCAGCTTTTCGTTTTTAGTAATCAAGCTAGAAACTTCATTTTGAAGGTCAGAGAGATCAGGACATCTGGGCAGCTGTGGAAAACAACTCTAAGTCAAGTTTCTGTGCTGTTTCCGAATTTTGCCTGCAAGTGTCACACGAAGCTTTCTCCCCTCCTCAGGGCCAAGCATCACATTCCAGGCAGAGCAGAAAAGGTGGGAGCAGACTGAAAGCTGCTTCATGAGTGATCATACAAATACCACTCACAATCTGAGACACCCTTCCTGCAGGAACAGTGCTAAGGACACCAAAATCACCCTGCAATCCCTCAGATTTGTGTTAATGCTCCCGCGAATCACAGGCCAGCAAATGGATGCTGTGCCTCTTACCTGAGTTGTATTAGCATAAAACCCCTAATAGGATCTGCCCTCTGGGTTGCATGACACCAATTGCCATGAAAAGTGCACTTTCCATACACCTACTTTTCATTGTGTGCATTTATGGCATTTTTATTGCTTTATTTTTAAAATAACCATAACAGATTGGGAATTCTCCTTCCTGCAGCTCAATGTCAGTGTTCCTCTTATAACCTTGATGAGGTGAATAAGGTTTTAGATTTCTCCTTCCAAGGAAGGGGAGAAAATACCATACAGATGACTTCTGATCTCTTTCCCAGTTGACAGAGTGCTTTAGCTTAGTCTGCCTGCTCCTGGGTGATTTGGTCTCTGTTCAATCTTCTGTCTTTAATTACACTCAAGCCACAATTCACTGTACTGAATATGCCTCATCTGCTTTTGCTTTTTAAGACCATTATAAATACAAAGCATTAGGAACATCAAATGAGTGCTTTACTCTGAAGAAAATGACTTCGGCACCCTAATCAGGAGGGCTAACTCATTTGTGCCCTTCATTATCTATGATTATTAGCATGTATTTACAGCCAAATGAGCCATGCTTATATGGGCAACAGCCAAGTCCTCCAGGAAATTATCTTTTTAAGTTCTGAGCTACTGAAGCCTCCAGGTAGCAGCACTCTTAATGTTACATCTCTGCTAGAGGACATGATGGAGGACACCAGTCCTCTTGTGGACCTAGATAGATATCAGGGACTGCTCAGTGGCTGGGGGATGTTCCCCTGCCCATCCCACCCACACAACCTAGAAAAGCCTGGTAAATTGCTTGATTAGAACTTTAAATTTTTGGTGTTCATTGTTGAAGTCCATCTGTGAAGATCCACTGCTCTGGAATACCTTTTGGCAAGGGCTAAGTGAAACCAACCTTATGTGAGCAATTGTGCACTGTACTGGGAGGTTTTTTCAATAAGATTTATATTCCTCTAGTGTTACGACATTTTGTAAGTTAACTATTAAAAATGAATATAAATTAACTATTTCCAACTCAGTCAAGATAACAGATCACACAAAGAGACAGCCAGCAGGATGGTGGCTCTAACCCCATCACTTGATGGTACCGGGCAGGGTGCTGTACCTGTTTTGTCTTCTCTAGTTCCTGCTTGAGGATGTGGTTCTCCTGCTCCAATATATGAGCTTGAACTTTGGTTTTCGACAGCTCCATCTCCAAGGAGGACACCATGTTTGATGACTGCAAACAGTAAAAGCTCAGATTTCAGCTTGGGAGACAGAGTAACAGATTAACCCAAGGATGCTACAGCCCGTGAGTTAGAGGTGGGATGCACGGGACTGAACAGAACAGGCATGCTGGAAAATGCAAGTGAAAATATTTGCCATCACTAGCCTCTATTTTCAAGACAGAACTGCACCCTTCTATTTCTTTGCAGCAGCCAGAAAGCAGGGGCTGCCACACTTTCCCTCCACCCCTACTGCAGCATGCATAAGCATTTGCAATATGTAATAGGAAAAGCTTAGGTTTGAAAGACCACACACAGCTTGAGAAGGGGATGCTAATTCCTAAAGGTTCAGTTGTTGCATACCACTCGAGACACTTATCCTGTACCTCTACTTTAGAGTTTTCCAGTTCCTCTTTCAGTACCAGTCTCTCCTTCTCCCATTCTTCCAGAGTACACTTCCCTGCTTCCCTTTCCTTTTGCTTGAGCACCCTTGCCAGCTGTTGGTTAAGATCCTGCACATCTGCTTGGCTTTTGGAGTTCCTCTGGCTCAGCTCTGTGTTTTCAGAGTCCAGCTGCTGGTTCCTGGTCTTCAGATCTGCCACCTGAAGTGGGACAGCAGGGTCAGTTATGACTATTCCTGTACTGGATGGTAGGGTTTTTGTTTGTTTTAATCCATTTCCTTTCTGTTCAGGTGATTAGAAAGAAAAGCTGACAAACATCACCCCAATTCATTGGCCCAGCCACAGAGACAGAATCCCAGCACGGTGACTCTGAATGGTGAGACAGCAGTGAACTACCTGCACTCCACATAACAGTCACGACCCCAGCAGAACTGTTTTATTTCCCTATTGCCTACAGAACTTGTTCCATGCTCTAGTATTAGGCCAAATCAAGTAGACCCCTATATAAAAGTAGGACTGCTGCTGATGACACGCTGCACACAGCCTCACAAGCTTCATTTCTGGGAACTGGCCTCAGATGTATCAGCTCTATCTGGCATACCTCTCAGTTCCTTCTTCCCTTCGTTATGCTGACATAAGTATCTTGAGTAGCTGACGAGCTACGAAATTATCCTGAGCAATACCACAAGGAACATGGCTGTAAAACCTATTTAAGCCTTCTGTTGCTTGCCTAGCACAATGAACCTCCCTTTAAACAAAAGCAGTGAATCTCACAGATACGAGCAAATGGTCACTGCTGGCAACAGTCCCAGACCCATCCAGCTGGGAAGTAAGAGGCTGAGTCACATAACCTCTCTCCCGTGGGCTACTGCAGAGCATTACCCACAAAATGATTACAAAGGAAGACTTTAAATTCATATTTCCATTAAGTAAATTTTCCAAGTTGACTACGGAGAATGCTCTCAAGTCAGTAAGCCAGTTACAGCAGCACTGCAGTTGTCTTCAGATCAGGTCAAAGAAGCCTCACATCAATCCCAAACAGTTAATGAGAACATAATTATCAAGAAGCGTAGATAGTGGTCTTTTTTTTTTTTTTTTTTTTTTTAAAAAAGTTTTTTAAAAAAGTTTTTTTTAAAAAAGGGCAGCAAGTTGCTGGTTTTTTTTTTAAAAAAAAAAAAAAAAACAACTACCTGATGATCTAAAAAAAAAAAAAAAAGACTTGTACATTTATGATTTCTCCAGAGAAGATTATGGACTCAGTCTGCTTACCTGCTTTTTCAGGTTGTCAACCATCTTCTGTACAGCCACCTTCTCCTTTCTCACTGCCTCTATCTTTTGCCTAGGAAAAAGGAAAAGCTCATTAACATTGGGGTCACTCGTTTTTGTGATCTCTGCAAGAACAGGCTGCTTTTTAACATCACGAGAAGAGGTAATTCTGGATGTTCATTATTTTTCACTTAGCATCACTGCTTTGCATAGGCTTTGTGAGTACTCACTTCTTTCACCTACCCACATATTCCTTTCCTGGAAGGAAAGGCTGGGTTCCCAGGACTATAGGTAGTTATCTACGTGCAAAAGACCAAATTATTGAAGTGCTCTGTCCCACTGTATCTCTTCCTGACTTTTCTAGGGCTACACCAACCTAACCACCTCTGTCCTTGCTGAAGCAGCAGGAATTATAAGAGGTCAGCTCCTAAGTGTTAGCAGTCACCTGAATCCCATCAGTGAGGCTCCTGCTTTAGCTCCAGGACTGGGGAGGACAAGCTGGGACAGGGGAGAAGCAGAAGGAATAGACCTCACCCAGGTGGAGAGCTGATGGCACCAGAAGGCAGCCTGTTTCACAGCCTGTAGGATCTCTAACACATGAAGGTCTACCACGTGAAGAAGCTCTGAGAAAGGACTCTGCTGCTGTGTGCCTGAAGGCAGGCACGTGGTCTATGTCCCTGTAGCATCCTTACCGCATTTCTTCCCGGGATCCATTCAGCTCCCTCAGTTTCAGGCTGGAAGCACTACCTTCCTCGTTTAACAACGTCACCTCATTCTTCAGAGCAGTGTTTTCTTCCCTGAGCTTCTCGGCTTCACATCTGTGGCAGAGAGATGAGACATGAGAACTGCTCCTGTGCATTGTCCAAGCCCACGAGGAAAAAAAAAAAAAAAAACACACTAAAAGCCTGAGTTGCTTGTGATACTTTAAAAACAAAGCTACAGCTGGCTTATTTTATGAGCTGTGTATGGATTCGTATAGATTTTGCCTTTCAAGTGCTTCCCAGATCACTGAAAAGGGACATTCTAGCTATAAAAAAAATCGCACAAAGTTGCTTAAAATCTAAGATACCTAGTAGAGCGATCACAGTCCAATACTGTACTGTACCTCTCAGTCCTTAAACTTCCACTAACATATCCCTAACTTCAGACAGCCTAACATTGCCGTATGCAGGCTGCACCCCAGCTGCTTCAGAGCTCTGTGTGCTGGGGGCAGCAGCATGGAAACAGCAGAGTTTGTGAGTGCCTTTCCTTTCCCCGGGCACCTGAAGGTAAATAATTCAGGCATGGAGCAATACTTGAAGGAACAATTTCTTATAGGAAGTCGGTGCTGAGTGATAACTAAGCCATTTGTAAGCAGTTTATGACCAGCACTGAGATACAGCAGGTAAAAAGGAGGCAACCTATTGTATTTTCTTTGTTACAGTGGTATTTGCCATGTAGTATAGCAGATGCATTCCTAATACCAGTTTGAAACAATCCAAAATAAGACCAACTCCTAACAAAAAAGTAACTAATTCTTTAGCATTAACTTTGATATTTAGAAAAAGCGAAACGCTTCTATCTTTCCAAGCAACATTCAGTACTAGAAAGGCACAGAGCGAAGAGGTGATATTAGTAAAAATTAGAAGCATTCTGGAAATGTTACCACAACATTTTGGACATAAAAGCACAGGAACCTCTGATAGCATCAAATATACACTGTGAAGATGCCTGCATCCACAGGCAGGGCAGCAAGTTGCTGGTTTTACCCCTTATTTTAGGTCACGTTCAGAGAGAACCAAGTCACGCACGCTTATTTCAGCCGTTGTTATCCACGCTTTGACAGCCTGCCTGCTACGGGTTAGAGTCCGAGGCACCTTTTTCTACTCAGAGCTAAGCTACAGAGGTTAATGCAGCAGCTGTGGGGCGGTCAGTAGGGCTACGAAGTGGTCAGTGGGACACTAGGTTAGTTTCTACGTGGAGCAAGCAGCACGTTGGAGCACAGCAGGGCTGGCACGCTTCCCACAAGGTTTTAGTGTACGTTACCTCAGAAGATCAACTTTTTGCTGCAGCTCAGTGCATGTGCTTTGCAAGCCGTGTGTCACTGTGTTCCTCTCCTCCTTCTCCTCATGGAAATGCACGCCGTTTTGGTTCCCCAGGGCAGTAACTTTCTCCTCCAGCTTTCTGTTGGGGTCTTGCAGCTCCCTCTTGTCTGCCAACATCTCTTTCGTTGTGCTGTCACGTTGGGCCTGCTCGTCCTGCAGGACCCTGAACATTTCAGGGTGTTCTTCCAGCTTTCCAAGCTGGCACCGCAGCCTTAACTTCTCGCTGTGCACATCCAGTTTTCCTTGTACATCTTGGTTTTGACCATCTTCCAGTTCTTTAGCTTTTTTGAGGAGCTGTGTGCTTTCTTCTCCGAGCTTAATGCCTCCCAGGTTACCTGCTTCGAGCTTGCAATGAAAGCTTCTCAGCTTACATAGACTGTCTTCTAGGGCTTTATTTTTCTCAATTAACTTGATCACTTCAGATTTTAGATCCATGTTTTCTGCCTGGATTTCTTCCTGGAGTGACAGAAGCTTAGCCTGTGCCACCAACCTTTCCTGCAGCTCCTCGACCCTTTTCCAAAGCTGAGGAATCGCATCCCTCAGGTCGCCGTTCACTGATCCAGGAGCATGTTCCAGCTGGAGAGAGGTTTCCGTCAGCTCTTCAGCTCTCTTGAGATCAGTCTGCAGCTTGGAAGCGTCAGAATAAAACCCTTTATTCCTGGGAGCTATTCTGTTATTTGGCAGATGGGCATTCTGCTGCTTAGTGTCATTTTGAAGTACTTTTAATCTAGGAAATCTCTCAAGATCTCTCTTTTTCTGCAGCAGAGGCACCTGAGCCACTAGCTCTTGATTTTTGTCATAATTAAGATTACAATCACTTCCCACTTCCATTTTATTTCCTCGCATCTGACCTGCCTGCAACCTGAGTGCGTGGCCGTCTGCTCTGCCTTCATCCCACGGTTTCTCCACAGCAGAGTACATCTCAAGCACTTCTTCCAGGTCTGTGGTGTCAGCCTCCAGAAGTGGAGACACATTCACACCTACCGCCTTGCCTGCATCTCTCCGATCATGGGGCAGCTCCTGGAGATCAGGATCCCTTCTGTCTTGCAGCTGTGGTGATTCTGCACCGGGGTTGGAGCGACCAGACCCAGGAGGTCTGGGGTGCTCCCGCTCCACAGCTCGCAGCCGTTGCTGCAGCCTGACAATCTCCGAAGCCATCCTCACATTTTCCTTCACAGCTTGCTCGTGCACCTTCTGCAGATTTATGAGCACATCTGCATCGTCTCCCAGAGGTTCTATACTAGAGAAAGCAGCAATTTTGCTCTTTGCTTTCGCATATTCATTTTCCAGGACCCTATAATGGTTCTGCAGTGCGGAAAAACTAACAGCCTCCCACTGCAGTTTCTGTATTTTGTCTTGAAGGTTTGAGATTTCCAGATTCATCTCTGCCTTTTCTGTTTCTGCTCTTACACAAATGTCTTTGTTTAAATTTTCCAAAGCAAGAAGTTTGGAATTCAGTTCTTCTTTCTCTTGCTTATACTCACTGCTGAGTCTCTCCAGCTTTTGGCTAATCAGCCTCCCATTTTCCTCCACCAGGGATATCTGCTCCTCTTTGTCCTTTAGCTCTTTCTCATGGTCATTTTGGAGTTGTGTTATTTTATCATTCAGCTTTTCCTCTTGCATCTCAGCAGCATTCCTCAGGTCTTGCAGCTCTTTCTGGAGCTGCTCCTTCTCGCACACCAGCTTGTTCACTTCCTCCTTGAAGTTCTTCTCCAGCAGCTCTTTCTCCTGGCTCAGGGCAACAGCAGCAGCCTTTTCATTTGCCAGGCTTTCCTTCAGCTGCTCGTGGGCTTCAGCAGCCTCCTGGGCAACTTCATCCCTTTCAAATTCCCACTGAGATTTTTCCTCTCTCTGCTGTTCAACAAGATCATGCAACTCCTGCTGGTAGCATCTTTCCAGGTTTTGGATTACTTCTTCATATTTATTCGCAAGTGTTTGTGTGTCCATAGAAAATTGAGTTTCAGCATGAGATGCTCTTCTGTTATAGTCAATTTCCATTTTTTTCCTAAACATGGTTAACATAATAAATTACTAAACTCTGAGCTAACTCAGATTCAATTTTTTTTAAGCTACTCAATAAAACAAGCTAAAAGGTTACTATTTCCACTGAATTTTAGTGGAGCTACTATGTGATGGGTGTTTCTGAGAGTCAAAGTTAAATTTGAGGCAGTTTGCTGAAACCTCAGAAACCAAAATCTAATTGCCTTGGAAGGGTATAACTCACTAAATGTCCTTTGATATTGTTTTGCATACAATATATGCCTTTCCTGTGCTTCTCATCAGATTTAGAGGGTCTTGTCCCAAGAACATCCCCAAGATGTTCATGTCCCCCATCTCTCTCTGTCACCCCAGGACAGCTTCAGTTTCTGTTGACACTCAGTCCTGCCTAAAAGCATTTACCAGCCATGCATGAACTTCTTCAGAAAAGACACCTCAAAATTCAAACTCTTTAAGTGCAAAGGACTGTAAAGCACAAGGACACTGAACAGAGCTCAAGGCAGCCACATCTGGTTATGCTTTAACAGTGCCGTTGCCTCTAGGTGAGCTAAAAACCAATACAAATATCTGCTTGGAAGAAGTCAAAAGCCACTGGGTACCATCCCACCTGTGTCCTGGGATGAAGCAGGTGAGGGCACCGCTCAAAACACACCTGCAATAAGCCTCAGGAATGACTTCTGCACCAGCATCACTGTGCTGAGCACTCGCGGTCAGCGCAGACCTCTGCTGCCAGGGCTGGCGGGGACACTCACCTTTCCTCCTCCAGCTCCTGCTTGTGCTTCCTCAGCAGCTCTTCCTGCAGCTCCTCTTTCTCCAGGGCGTGCATTTCTGTCATCCTTTTCAGCTGCTCATGGAAGCCACGCTCCAGCTCTCCCTTCTCGTCCTGCAGCGCCTGCACCAGCACCCTCATCTTCTCCTCCACCCAGATGCTGTTCTGAAGCAGTTCCTCTCGTTCCTGACTGAACTTCTCCTTTGCCTCTTCCAGTCTGGCTCTAAGATCGTCCTCGTGCTCTTTCCTCAAGAGTTCTTGCAGATTGGCTTTTTCCTCATTGAAACTCATTTGTAATTTGTTTTTCTCATCGTTATGCTTGCAGTCAAGCTTCTCCTGCTGTTCTCTGAGCACCGCTGCCTCTCCTTGCAGTTCTGCAACTTGATTTTTCAGGCCAGTTATCTGCTTTTCCATGACGTGCTTCTCTTCAGTATACTTCTTCCTCATATCCTCTTGCTCCTTCTCACAGTGGATTTTTGTCTCATCTAGCTGCTTTTCGTAATGGCTCACCTGCAAGAAGGAAAAACAGATCAGTTCATTTAATAATGCATTTTCTAGATATGTTTCCTGCACATTTGTGTTACATATTTCCTAACTTTCTACAGAATGATTTGATTTACATATTAGCATCTTATATCAGTTCTCCCTGCAAAGAATACTGAAGTGTGCAGCTTAATTTCTTACAGGGATAAAGATGATTATTCTGTAGAAGCCGGTGAAATCCATGCTTTTCTGTTCAGTTTGTGAAAGAAGAGAAAAGCCACTAATAATTTTTGAGTCTAAGTGAGTTTTGCAAATTGCAAGTAGAATATTTCACTGATTCCTTTTTCAACCCCCTCCCCAAATTAATTAGATGATGGATTTGCCTTTAAAAAGGCTTTTACAAATGACATGGGGCAAGCCCTTTAAGGAAAAGTAATTTCAGGGTAATATTTTTTGGTGCCCTTTCTCTATACCCATGCCTCATTTCCCCTTTGTAATCAGGGCAGGGGGCCGTCAGCTTCATCAGAACAGTTTCAGTGCCCCTGTGCTGTGCCATCCACAGAACAGGTCTGTTATCGAGATGGTCTAAGAGATGCAACAAAAACCCGACAGGATCCCTGACTTCTGGTCCTGAGCTGGCTCTTGCAGAACAAGCCTGTGAGGCCAGATCAACCTTGCAAGCTAGGAAACCCCTACCCAGAAAATGGGAAACCACCAGGCACCGCCAACACTGCAGCAGCAGTTTCTGTGCTTTCACAGCATGGAGCGCATTTCAGCGCAGTGTTCCCCATGCAGACTCCTGCCAGCAGCCTTCCTAACCCACAATTATTCCCTGCCAGTGTGAATGAAGTGGCTGATTCAGCTGTGCCAGCCCTTCAAGACAGGAAATGCACTACTGCATCTGAAAGGCTCGCTGCTCCTGTTAGCTGGTGGGTGGCTGGGGGTGTAATGCAGCATTCATCCAGCCCTCGCCAGCACCCAGGAGGAGCAGGGGAAGCAGAGGCTCAGATTCACAGAAAGGTTTTGGTTTCATCAGGGCTCAGAAGTCCTTCTCCAAGAGCATACCGCTCGTATAAGGCTGGAAGAGTTGTGAAGCTTGAAGGGAAAATAGCTCACCGTGTCTTCAAGCTCCTGTTTGAGGTGATGTAAGTCCCTGTGATGTTGCTCCTTCATTTGTTCAATGGCCATTTCTGCCTCTATGCTCATGTTTAAGGGATTGCAGTCTTCTGAACCAAGTCCTTTAAAAACAGTAATTATATACAGCTTCAAACCCGAACAGCTACATTCTCAATAGAATTGGTAATCAATTTAAATGTCTTTGGGCAGCTACAGCATCACTGAAGACAAGAAACTACAAATATTTGTTTAGCTTTGAATATAGCAGTTATATTCCACTTAATGTTACACATTAAAATGGGATGTTGTTTAAGGAGTGCACTAGGAGGGTTTGGGGGAGCCTTTACATCATCACAGCCAAGGCTTTATCATGAATATCTCATGAAATTTATGTCCCTCAAGTTCCCACAGAGGAAATGTGTTTTACCTTGGTCAGGTTCAATGCCGCTGTTGCCGTGAGTTTTAAGATCGATGTCGAACTCCTCCGACAGCGAGTTTTTCAGCGATGGCCTGAAGGCCTTGCCCTGAGTGCGGTACTCCTCCAGCTCGGAGTGCAGCTCATCTATCTGGTCCTGCAGCTCCTGACCGCAGGGGAGGGGAAGGAAAGGAGCTGAGTGAGAGCAGGCAGGCATCCGTGCACCAACACACCCCAGTGACAGGGCTTTTAGGGGAGAAATGCTGTGGGTAAAGACTAAATCTTGCCAGTTACCATCCTCTTGTCTGCAAAACAACACCTTCTCCACAACCCATGCAAATAACATGGAAGTGTTTATTAAAATAATAGAGCCTTCTTCAGGCTGAAAACATGCATTTTGCTTCCAAAACCTGCACGTTCTAGGTCCTTTATTCCACTTTATTCCTTCTTCCCACCACAGTTTTAAGCAGCAGCTTAGGAACATTTTCAAACATATCTGAGAAATACCTCCTCAAACACCATTCTACTTGAAAATCAAATCAGAAGCAAGAGATCAAATTAGAAAGGAGATATCCTCATTAGTGCATTTCCATCTGGTACTGCTGCCCGCTTGCCAGCAGAATATCCCAAGTGTTTGTGCCAAAATGCAGCATGCTGAGCTCAATGAACATCGTTTATTGAGGAAAATGAATCCATGAATGTGTAAACACGCAGTTCTGCAGATTTGAAAGGTTCAGAAAGTGAACCTTGAAGACTGACTCAGATCTGCCAGTACTCAAAGAAGTCAGCTGCACATTGAAGCAAATTCTTACCAAGAAGCATCAGTTCAGCAAATATTTCTAGAAAATATTTGCTTTTTAACTCCAACTTCTTAACAGAGCTACTATGTTGTTGCAGATTATGCAGCCTCTAGCCAAGACAGTCCTTCATTGAAGGAAAAGAGTAATGCAGAACAGGCGAGCCAAATGCTTGTTATCATTGTAGTCATCAGCAAACAGGTATGGAAATAGACACTTGCAGGCCCACCTTAAAGAAGCAGTCAGCTGCACAAGATGCAGGGAGAAGGCAAGCTTTAGATCTGTGTAGCTTTATTTCCTTAAGCTATTACTGTTCCAGAAGCTGACAAAACTCAGATATATCTTATTCCTGCTGGTAGTTCCTGCAGCTTTAAATTCAAACGAGGGCAGCCTTTATTTCACGAATCAGACAAACCACTGGCGCATTGCCACACAAAGCATTAAGCTTGGTTTACACCAGTGGAGCAAAGGAGGCTCCATATACCCTATTCCAGCCCACTTATCTTCTCTTGACCATTTGCTTCTGCGGTAAAAGCTTTCCACCAGCCAAGAGCATAGATTAACGTAAAAAAGAAATAAACCAAAGCATCACAAACAGCAGTGTTGCATTGCATGCTGCTTCCAGAAAGGATGCATCCCTCAGGTGCTGTGTCCCCAGCCCCAGGGCTCGACTCACCCTGCACTGCAGCTCGTACTTGCTCTTCATTTGTGCCAGCCTCTCCTCCTGCAGGAAGAATTCTGCGCTGCTGGGATCGAGGTCACCGTACTGAAACGGCATCAACAGGACCCAGTCAGTCTTTCACACACCCCAGCTGGGATGCAGCTCTCAAGCAGTCCTGCAACCTGCTCCCTCTTTTTTTTTTTGGTGTTTTTATTTCATTTTATTTTTATTCCCCTAGGGAATCCCAAAAGGGAAGAACCTCCCTAATGGATACTAGCTGCTATCTGCCCATCACTCTTACACTAACTTTGATTTCAGACTATACCTTTCTATCTTAATGCATGTACAAAGTCAGCATATTCCACAGAAATAAACATTTCCAACTTGAAACAAGTCTGGAAGACAGATGCTGGGTGAGGATCATTGCGGAATCATCACCAAGGAGCCTTTGTCTGTAGATGCACGTGCACAGAAATGCCTTTGGAAAAGCTGATGAGTTTATTGTATCATCACCACGCTCAGCTGTTTCTCATTTTTCAGATGCAGTTTTAACAGAGATGCCACATAGCACCAGACACCTCAGGTATCATCTGCCCTAGCTGGACATCGGGTCTATGTGAAACTATATTCTGGGGAAAAATCCCTGTAAACCTGTGGAATGACTGCTTTGCTGTAGGGCTTGCTGTTATCACTTAGCACAGGACCACAGTGAGGCTGGGGTATCTGCAGCTCTCTTAACCAGAGGGAGTCAGGCTCAGCATTTGTCTGATCCCCTTGGGAGCAGCCCCTGGGGACCCCACCAGCAGCAGCTCGAAGCAGATTCAGCTCCGGACACACTGCAGAGAGGAGGATTTACATTTACCTTCTCAGCCAGGACGTTCTCCAAGTTCCTCTGCAGCTTGCTTGCCAAGCTTTCATACTCCGCCAGCTTTTCCCCCGTTTCCAAGAGCTCACTTTCCAGACGGCTGTTTTCCTGAACCAGACAGAAACCCGACAGCCTCAGCATTTGGAAGACCAAAGAAACAAAAAGTGGCAGCTCATTCGAGAAGAGCAGTCTCCCAGTCAAGTCAGGGCACAGCACCGACACGAGCTGCAGCTGATGACGGGAGCTGTTAATTTCTTTCCCACTGTTCACACGTGGGCATCAGAGCAGTGAGTGTACATTGGCTGTGGGCCTGGTGGCCACCAGGCACACACTTCTTACTTGCTAATCCCTGCTTGGGGAGGAGCATTTTACACTTTCCCTGGCACCAAAAGGACAGCTGACCTGGTCAGAAGCTGCTCTCCTGAACGTCCTTACAGGTGTCAGCTCACGCTGACTGTCAGCGCTTTTGATATTTGTAAGCCAACACCATGACCTTTAGCTTCTGCTCAGCTTAAAAAAAAAAACAACACAAAACATTATGATAAGGCAGCTGTCAGATGCAGAAAAAAATGTGATTTAAGTAAAAAATTTTCAAAAAGTTTTCCTAAAAAATTTGGAAAAAGGATTCGAATATGTGGGATCATGGGTGAATGATATCATTGCAAGACAGCAAATAGGTTTTCAAATGGAAAAACAGCAAACTTGCTTTAGAGTTTTAAGCAATGTTTTAAGCTTCATCCAGACATGACCTCCTGGCTGGGCAGCCAGAAATCTGAAAGGGAGCCCTACAAGTCCTAGCAGTAACCAATCAAGGTGACCCCAAAACATTTATGGATGTGCTTTTATCTGGCTGAAGCTACTTTATCAGCTGAAGCTACTTTCACCTAGCTCAATATATGCTGGCATAGATCCTCTTAACAAGGATCAAATCACAAGCATCGCTCCCTGCTTTTGCATAGCCTGGGTTTTCAGCAGAAAGTGCCATTTGCTTTCAGCCCGTTACCTTCAGGGAGAGGGTGAGGCGGTCACGGATGTAGTTCTCATCAGTTTTCAGCTTTTCTATCTCCTGCTCCAGCTCCAGCCGCTGCTTATTAGCCTGCTGCAGGATTTGCTCCCGCTCTTTCCGGAGTTCGTTCTTTAGAGCTGCGATCCGCTCCTTGTATTCCTCATCCAGCTTCCTGTTAAGGCATCAAAGGCAAAGAAAGCTCACAGAGGGAAGCAGGCAGCAAATGCCACGGCGTTAAGCTGGGTGGTATTGGCACTCCGAGCCACTGCCCCTATTGGGGCTGGCTCCAGACAGAAGCACGGGGATTAACCGCGCAGATCGGCCGCACGGTGCTGGATGATTTAGTCCTCAGGCTCAGACCAGTTTTCATCCAAACCACAGGTGCTCACACCTCTCCTGCCCTTCCTCCCAAGCCTCTACCTCCATCACCAACACCTGCAGTGATGACGAGGACAGGCAGGAGCTGCTCGCGCTCACCCTTGGTGTCCCAGGACACTCTACCTGAGGTTGTACTCGTTCCGGCGCTCTATCGCAGCGTGGTGGTCATCGACTTCGGAGGCCATCAGGGATTTCAGCTTCTCAGCTTTTTCCAAGTCTGACCGCAGCTTCTCTTTCTCCCTGGCCACTTGGTCCACCCGTTCCCTAGGGTGAACATGGCCCTGCTGGGTTAAGGCAGCCCTCCCCCAGAGGAGAGGCTCACCAGAGGCTTGTCAGAGAGCCTGGAAGAATTTCTGGGGGTTTCTTATCCTCAGCTGCATTTGTAGCTAGCTATGAGCTTGGGCACACAGCTCTGGGCCTGTCTTGATGCCCCCACAGGTCCCAAACCAGATGCGAACCCCCTGCCCCATTTACTTGTTCTTATTTTTATCACCTTCACCACTTCATCCTCACATTTTATCCCACCTATTTTAATCACAGGTTAGCAAGGTTTGCTTTCCTGAGCTGCTTTCTTGGTGGAAACTCAATAACAAATCTCCCCATAAAGTAAACATAAAAAGACAGACCCGCACAGTGGGAAGCTTCATCTTTTGCTCTAAAAGTGAAATGGGTAACTCATAGGCATGAGTGCTAAGCTGATAGGTAACACATCTGTGGTCTTAATGACCAAAGTCATCCCCAGTGATGCACAAACAAGAAGTCTGCACACCACAAGTCCTGTGCAAAGTCAAATTATGTTTGACATTCAAATGAAAAAAAGGGGAAACTCAGTTTGTACCTCATGCATCCCTGTCCCACAGCAAAACCTACATAAAAGTACCCTCAGAAAGCATTTAGGATTTGTGGTGTTGCTTATCAGGTTGTGCTAGCCTCTGCCTGAACACTTTTGTGTTCCTTGGCCAGTGCCCACTGCAGACTGCACTGATCCTTTCAGGCTGGGAACAGCCTGATGCTTTGATTTCCACCCCCCAGCACATTCTCCTGTGATACTTGGCTATTTTATCCAAGTAAACCCAAATGAAGATGAATTAATGATAACCCAATAACGATGATCAGGGGGACAGGCAGCGCGATGCCCCTCGGAGGGGCCATGCTGCCGCTCAGCAGCTGCTCCTTAAGCTCCTGCTGGGCAATCCCCAGGGAGGAAGCAGAGACAACAATCCCAGCGACTTACAGCAAGTGCCTTATCTCTGTTTTGAAGCTCGCCAGGGCTGCCTGGTGGATGCTGTTCTTGGTTATTAAAAGCTCGTTTTCTAGCGCCAGCGTCAGCTCCGTCAAGTTCACCTTCCCGTCCAAGCTGAAGTCCAAAGCCTGCGGAACAACACGCTGTTGGAGCAGAGCTTTCTTGCTCTGCAGGAGCCTGAAGACATTTGTACACAAAGGGAGAATAAACTGGGGAGGCTTGGAAAAGCTCTTTGCTTGCTGATGAACCTTCAGGAATGGTTTTGGGGCAATAAAACAGACCTCTCAGGCACCTGCCTACATTAAAGTGCTGCTGCCGGCTCTACAGACAGAGAAAACCATGGCTACACTGCAAGGGCAAGAGGAAAGTAAGCCTGTGTATGATTAAGAGTATTAATTCTTTAGGGGACATAATTGCGCCAGGAGCATTTGAATGTTTTAAAAGGCAAGAAAGTGGTTGAAAAAGTGTTCACATAAAACGGGTATTGTAACAGAGGTGATACAGAAGAGGTCTTGCAGGAGGTTCCGCAGTAAAAACCCCACATCTTCCAGCACATTATCAGTAGGAACTGATTGTATTTTCCTTCCCCTCACCTTGCACGAGCACAAAGGAGCTCACAGTACTGCTGGTGGTGCAGTTACTGCTCCCATGCCACCAAAACCACGCAGCAGCACGGCCAACGGGGCCGGCTGTGGGCTAAAGGCAGCTCCTGGCAGGAGGTGAGTTAGGGGCAGACCACGCAGGTCTGGTTAAAATAACACGGAGTTATCAAGCTGGGCTGAGTCCAGGCTCCAAAAGGGTTTTATTTGCATGAGAGCAACAGTTTTGCATAAAGCATTTATGGCAGCCTGGATGTTCAAAATCCGTATGGACACAAAATGCTAAGAAAAACCTGTCCTTGTCACAGCCAGTAACCCAGCGGGTCTGGAACAGACACGTGGAAGCGTCTTACCCCGTGCACAGCTTCCAGCAGGATGGGCAGGGAAGCAGTTTGCTTCAGGTACCTGATTTGCAGTACATATGACCCTTTTACCTTGTATAATTACTGGGCAGTGCAAGCTGTAACCCGGATCATTCCAGCACTAAGAGCTTTGCAGGTGCTGCTGTTCAGCGAGGTAAAGGAATTAAATTGCTTTACGCAAATGTAGGTGACCTCTTCGAGCTGAGCTGGAAGCCCCATTACATTTTATCATTAACTTCCAGCTCTCTCAATGCAGGAAATCACCGGAGATTTCCCAGAACAGTTACGCTAGCACCAAGAATTTTAGAGGAAAAAAAATCCAGTTACAGCCCAGAACCTCATAAAGAGGGCGAAATAAAGCAAATAGAAGGAGTGAGCTGTGCCTGCTGGTTACCTTCAGGATGTCCTGGCTGTTCTCGACGCCCTCCTGGTGCCAGCAGTCGAGGATACCCTCCACGCAGCCGTAGCCCATCCCATCGTCCAGGCTGGAGAAGAGGCAGAACCCGAGGGTGCTGGGCATGGCAGTGGGGCCAGCCGTACGCCTCCCGCTCTCATCGAAGGACTGCAGAGAGAGGGGAGAGCTGTGGCAGGGTGCAGCACCCTGGGGGTGAAGGATTTAGCCTGCTTTTCCTCGCAGCAGGAGCGCTGCTGCTGACCTCGTGGCACTGCAGCACAACCAGGTGCTTTGGGCTTCGAATAAATTTGAGGAGGAATAGCTTTGGATGGGTTCTCTGTGCTCCTAAAGTGTTTTCCACCACCTGCTTTTAAGTGTTGCCTTTCCCTTAGAGGCTGTGTGGGCACTTGTGTTACAGCCCTCAGCTTCCAGACACAGATGGGCAGTAACTCCAGACTCTCAAAAGAGAAAAAAAAAAAAGGATGTGGGATGTGCAAGCCCACAGCCTGCAGCTGACCTCAGGCCACATCTTTTTGCCCTGTTCACAGCCTGCACCCTTTTAGTGCCCACCATGTCCTGCAAAGGTGCATCCCAAACCTCATTACTTCAAAGGGGCCATCTCTTCCCTTCCCCAGGAGGATGCCTCCTGCCCCATCCCCATCCCAACAGCCCCAAGGGAGCCGAGCAGCCCCTCACCTGCATGGAGAGGTGTCTCTTCAGCTGTCGGTATGGGGTGGATGCCGAGGGCGTAAGTGGCTTCCCGTTCCTGAGCAAGCCGTAGAAGAAATCCTCCACGCTCATGGTGCCATCTTGGTCCAGGCTGTGGAGCACCCCCTCGAGCACCTGCGAGCAGCAGGGGGCAGAAATTTTTTGGTTATTGCCAAAAGCACAGCAGCAAAACTCAGCACAGCAGACAAGGACCAAAAGAGCTGCCAGGCTCGCTGCATCAGCACGGACTGGGAAAGTCGTCTTACAGAAAACTGCAGAGCTATGCACACTACCGAAATCCTGCCTGCCAGAGCATATAAGCTCCTTATTGTGGTTATCTTCAAGCATCCATCTTGTAAGGCAGCACGAAAAAGCCTCATTGCGCCCTGCTCCCGACCCCAGGTGACACGAGGAATTTAGTGCAAGTTCGTGAGAAAAATGCCCAAACCTCTGCAGCATCTGAAGCCACTGAACAAAAAAATAGTACGGCACTACAAGGTTACAATAAATCTATTTTATACTTCAAGGGCAGTCTTCTTGCTTACAAACAAGACTGAACATATTAGGATTAGAGAGGTTACGATAGTCCCTTCCTATTCCTTTGCCTTCAGTTTATTTCTCCCACTTGCTGCCTTTCCTACACTTTAATATCCTGAAAACATTTTTGCAAATGCTGCAAAGGAATAACAGTCCAGAAACAAGCTTTATAGAGGAAACTGTTTCAAGCAGTGGTATTCTAAGATGGGAAGCAGTTTTATTAAAAAAGCACTGAATCTTAAGACGACATTTTGCTAAAGAAATAATTTACTCAGGGACTCTGTCTGGAGGACAAAGACAGCCCGCAGGTCTTTGCAAAGTCAAAAGCAACTATCTATGAATATTTGAACCAATATTTGCTTTCCAGATAGACAGATCCTAGGATTAAGGAGTCATGTTTGGAATCCAAGGTATGTTTTTTAATTTAAAGTTTACTCTGTGATGGTACATGACGACGGACAGGCATTACGGTGCAGGGCAGCTGCCTCGGACCAGCGCAGCCTCTCGGTGGTTCAATGCCAACAAACCCCTTGAAAAGCAGCGAGCTGTTAGCCTGCACTTATGCTTTGTGATAAGCAAAAAGTGATGAGCCACAAGGCAGGCGTCTGTGGCAGCACCAACACCCAGCACGCCTCTGGGTGCGAGCCACCCCTCTGGCAACCCCAGCCCCACGGCGCTCACCTCCCCGCTGACATTTTGGAGCCCAAACTGCTCGCAGATGGAGACGAGCTTCTTGCGGTTCAAGTGGCCATCCCTGGTGATGCCGAGGTGCTCGCAGACCTCCTGCAGTTTCTCCTCTATCCACTCCGGTGTGGGCAGCGAGGTGCCGGGAGAGGCGTTCAGGTCATCCGGGTTCCAGAAACGCAGCTGCCCTGAATTGGGGGAAAACAGCTCCGGTGTATGGGACTGCTCCCCAGGGACCACCAGGAGACCCCATGCCACACGGGACCCCGTTAGACAGCCAGAGCCCCCCTGCTTGCTCGGCAAAGAGATTTGCAGACCCCAATGCACAGAGCTTGCTCAGCTGCAAGGCCACATCCTTGGGGCTGCCACCTCACCCCACCCAGGGGCTGGGAAAGGGCTTTTTGGGAGCAAAACTTTGGTCCTGTTGGATGGGGTGGTGGTTATTAGACCACAGCTAATGGGGTAGGGGTGTTGGGGCAATTAGAAGCTATATGGCTGTGGTGCTGGGGCAGGACGGGGAGCCCCCACCCCGGGGTCACCCTGCTGTCCCACAGGAGGGCCCTAAGGACTGGTTGGGACTGACATCTAGTGCCTGCCACGCTCCACTACAGCCCCACAGCCCCCAAAGCACGCTCAGAACCAGGCCTGGAGATGCTAGGCCATAAGGCAGCACCTTCAAGGAGCCTGGTTTCATCCCAGCATGGGGCTCGCCTCCATCTCGTGCTGACAGCAGGAGGGGCAAAGCATGGCCGTGACAGAGGAACGGAGCACGGGATGGCCACAGGGGCTGCACCGTGTGGTGCTTTGCCTGCCTGACCCCATATAGGGCCCACACCAGCACCACAGGCCTGAGGCGGCCCCACAGGATGCTTTTTTAGCTGTGCTCCTTGGGCTTTGAAGGCAAAACACACCCAGCTGCTTGCTCTTACCCTCTGCCTCGTACTCCTCGCTGCCCCGCGTCTTCCAGTGCTGGGGAGAAAACAAAGGGGTCCCGGGTTGTTATTATGGCCAGACACGGCGCTGACGAGAGGCTCCAGCACCGGCATCAAACGAGGCTTTCATCTCCTTGGTCTCGGTGGGCCAGGCTGGCAGCCCCCGGCTTTTTGATGCTGCCTGCTGCTGGCAGGCACGGTGCTGCTGTGGGGATAAGGCAGGGGACTGCCAAAGCCCCCCAGCTGAGCCAGGAGAAGCGCAGCAGCAGATCAGAGCCATGCCGCTAAGAGATGGGGGATGCAGCGAGGATCGCGTGCTGCGTGTAGGCACCGAGTGTGCAGTACCCCTTCCTTACAGCATCCTGGGTGACTCCCACACCCCTTGTGGATCCTACACGCAGCCGGCCTGAGCTCCAGGATGAGAGCAGAGCCTCGAGCATCCCCGTTGTGGGTAGCCCGTAACATTACCCTGAAGCACACCACCACCCCACGGCCTCCCTGGGGGATCACGCATCACCTGCGCCTCTCTGCAGAGCCCGAGCATCCCAGGCAGAGCACGTTAGCAGCAAGTAATTAAGCTGCAATGAACCTGCACACGTGAGGGCGATGGGGACATCTGCTCCCAGAGCACACACGATGTGGGAAATGAAGGTTTTGCTGCTTTGTGCTTCCCCCTTTACAAAGGGGACACATCTGCCTGCAGAGCTTGGGGGCCAGCAGCCTGTGCTCGGCCAAACCCACCCCAAACCCACCACCACTCTGCTGGTGATAGCTGCAGGTCAGGAGAGCAAACTGCACTGCCAACAAGCTCCCTGAGCTACACAGAGGAGAAAAAAAAATCCTTTGCTGCTCTGAAGCCACCCTGCTTCCTCCTAGGCAATGCAGCAGCAGCTCAGGCAGCACCAGGAGCAGGGCAGAAGCGCAGTGCTCAAAATGACTTCCCGTACGTAATGTGCTGCCCTGCCACCACCAGCCTTGTACCAGCCGAGGGGATTTGCTAACGAGCCATGCTCAGCAATATTAACTTCTAGTTTAGCAACAGCAGGGGCAGATGTTACTTCTCCACCACCAGCAGCGCGTGCTTGCGCATGCATGGCGCTGATGGACTGGATGGCAAAGTCACCCGGGACATAAAGAGGCTCTAAATCATCACAGAAAAGTTCAATACGTCTCATTCAGATTACAGCTAAAAGCCATTAATCTACGGCGTTACCATGGGAACTGGATTAGGTCACTGGACTTTTTTAGCTCTGCCGCTTGTGCCCGTTTCAGCTGCCGGATGAGGGAAGGGCCGCTCCGAGCCGCAGCATCTCCAAGGACCCGTTTGGTTTTGGGGCCAGGGCAGGAGCCCAGGAGGGCAGGAACCCAGGAGATTTGGGATCTTTGCTCCCCCAGGAGGCTGCAGGCAGCAATCAGGCTGGCACAGACAGGGCTGGAGCCTGCAGCTCTGCTGGATATCTGAATATCTGCTGGATATTTTGGGCAAAGCTAGGGACATAAGGAAGAATACTGCATTTCAGCCCAAAGAAGCGCTGTTCAGCTAGCTCCACCACCATTAGGGTGGGCAGACTCCCTGAAAACCCATCGTGCTGATCACACAGAGCAGGAGCTGAGGCAACAGGTACTGTAAAAGCAGAGACCAGCCCCTGCTCCCCCAAAATGTACAGATAGCACCCCGCCTTGTAAGTGCTGGTCCATGCACAACAGCCTTCGGTGCGTGGGGAGAAGGCACCTTTGGGTGCCAGAAGCAGCCCCTGCCCTGCACTCCTGTCCTCACACCAAGGGGTAACTGGGCAGTGATGCTCAGAAGGGGACCCACTGCTGCCTCCAACTCTTTTTGCATAAGCAGCATGTGTATATTCACCTCAATATCATTTTATTTAAAGAACCTAAATGTGGCCATTTAGCACCAAAACCTCTCACATCAAGGACTTGTCAAAGACAAAAACACTCCAAAAAAAAAAAAAAAAAAAACACAACCAAAACCCCAGGAGCCCCCAGACCACAGCACAGGGTAGAACCACGAGCCCAAAACAACCTGAGGACACCAAGGCACCCCCTCACCACCAGCCCCGGGGGACTGTCGTGACCCCCTGGCAGCATTCACGGAGGGCCCCAGGGTGCCCTTTGTGCCGCGGGGGCTCGGGGTCGGCACCGCCAGGGGGATGACAAAGGGGGCCTGGGGCCGGCGCACGGCGGTGTCAGGCAGGGCATTGTCCCCGGGCAGCGATGCTCCAGCTGGATGTGGGTCACGCACGGCACGGGGGGCTCAGGAATGCATTATTGGGGCGGGCGCGTGCCCCCGCGCGCCGAGCGGCAGATGGCCGCGGCTTTCAATGCTCGCCGCCCTCCAGCTCGGGGCCCGGGCGAGCATCTGCAGCCTGGGCCGTTTGCTCGGCCTGGCCTCTCCCCAGAGCGACGCAGCAACCTCTCCCACCCTGCCATCTGCTCCAGCGAGACACAGCTTTGTTCTCCCCCGGAATATATTGCTAATTAAGACGACGAGCAGGGGCGCAACGCTGAGCCCGCTGCGCACACGGCCAGGCGATCCCTGGCGGCAGGGCTGGCAGCCCCACAGCCTCTGCTGGGGGACAAATGATCACAGCGAGGGCTGCTGAGGGACAGCAGAGCTCCACGAGCCACCTCGCAGTTATCTTTAGCTGCCAAGCAGCAATAAAGGCACCTACGGGGAGAGCAAGCACCGTGCTGAGCTGTCACCCGCAGATCCTGATTTTTTTTTCAGGATAAGGGAGAAAAAAAGCTCTGCTCTGCTACAGCCCCATGGCTCAGCAGCTTTCCAGCAGGGAGCAGGGCACGGCTCTGCCCTCTCCTCCCACAAGGGAACCACAGCAGACACCACGTTGGGCAGAAGCCAGCAGGCAGATGCTCAGGGAATGAGCAGCTTCAGCAGGCACCGAAGGGACAGGGCTGGGACACAACAGCAGTTTGGGAGGTTTTGCCTCCTGCAGTGACAGAGGGACCTTTCCCGGAGCAGAGCCCAGCAGCTGGGCGAGGGGAGGTGACAGATGCCTGACCCTGAGGTCTGGAAGTCAGCACAGCCTTGGGACGGGGAGCATTTGGCCACCCCTGCATCGAGGTTTTGGGATGGAGCAATCTCAGACAGCAACCAGGGCTGGAGAGAAGCGGCTTCAACCACTGCAAGTTTTCACATTGCTTTTGTAGGGGGCTTTTAGGGTCGCAGCTCCAGCAGCACCACATCCACAAAGCCACCAGAGCCACAAATTCCTCGCTGCCCAGGAGCCCAGTGACATCCCGGTGGCAGCAACGCCACCGAGCTCAGCCCCAGCTGCTCGGGGCTTGGTCCAGTGGCACCTGGAGAGGTGACGGAGCCACTCGGGGCAGCCGATCCCCACAGACCAGCCCTCCCCGGCTCCACAAACACGAGATGAGAGGCTGAGAGGGAAGGAAGCCTCCCAGACAGAGCCCGAGCCCTTCTAATTGGCACCGCTTGAAAGCAAGCGCCAATTAAGCCGCGCTGCCCCAGTTCTCAGGCTGGCGAAACACCCTGAGCTGGAGACAGCCTGAGCGCACTCAGCAGCGTGTTTATGTGCACAGCAAGAAAATAAAAAAAAAGGGGAAATGGTGCTGGTTGTGTCAAGCCCCAAAATATCAGTGCCTCGGGAGCCTCCAGCACCAGGCAGCATCTCAGCCCCAGGACCCCCAGCGCCTCCAAGAAAACAATTTCTCCATATACCAAAATATCATCCTCTTAGAAACGAGATAGTAACGCTGATAAAGATGAAAATTGCAGATTTTACAGATTTATCCTGGTTCTTTTCTTTTTTTTTTGGGCTCACGTTTCAAGGGAATTAGCCACCCCATCCACCCGGAGGGGCGCACCAAGAGGCCGTGCTCCCTGCCGGCTGCACCCAGGCTGTTAGGCACCGATTTAGCTAATTGTCTGACCTTGTTAATGGAGCAGCCCTTCGCGCCTACCCAACAGCTAAAAGCGAGGAATAAAATTAGAGTGGCCTCTTCTATCGAGGGCATCGCTTCCCCAGGGGGGTGTGGGAGGATTCGTGCTGGTTTCCAGGGCAGGGCAGCCCAGCACCAGGAGGTGGGTGAGCATCACCCAGGGCAGCGAGCAAGAAGGCAGGGCAAAGAAGCTGCCTTTGGGGAAAAAACTGTTTTTTGAGCTTTTTTTTAAAAAGCTCAGCTTCACAGGAATAGTAACACATATGGCTGTGAAGCTGGAAATTGGAAATTTCTCCCTTCCTTCCCCTCTCAGGGCTGATCATCCCTGTGTGCAGGGTGGCTGCGGAGAGCCCAAGGGAAGCCGGGAAGAGGAGGGCAGAGAGCAGCACGTCACGTTTCCCCTTCCCAATGGAAAACTTGTGCCGTGAACTCCTGAGCACTCACTGCTGAATTGACAATGCCTGGCAAGCCCTCGGCGGGCTGGAACAGGCCCAGCTCCGAGGAAATGCTGCAGTTACAGCACCTTAACGTGCGCCCAAACCCAGCCAGGCCCTCCTTCACCTTCAGATTTTTTTGGAGAGGCAAAACTGGAGCGTGAGGGTGCACCCTGTTAGCACCCACGCTGCTCGGAGTGGGGTGCCCAGCACTAAGCACCCTCCCCGTGGCACCAGGGCAGGGGCACGGCCTTACAAGTGGCTCACTAGGAAAAAGAAAACACAAAGGGCTGAGCCCACAAAGGGCTGAACCACAAAGGGGACAGCTCTGAGATGCCAGCACCATCCCACGGCAGCCGCCTGCTGCCGATCCGTGCTTTGCCAAGCTCTCTGATGGCCACGTGCCCTTGCCCAGCCCTCCCACCAACACGCCAGGGCCTGGCGGGGTTTTCCTGGGTGAGCTGCTGGAGGAGGACACGCTCCTTCTGCTCGCATCGCTCCCAGCCCACACCTCGTTAGCCGCGGAGGCAGGGTGGCAGCCAGCTTTTAATTGCTGGCCAGGAGCACGGTGAGCGCACGTCACCGCGCCGCCGCGCACGCCCAGCTCCTCCTGGGATACCCACGGCTCTGTGGAGCTGATCCTGGGCAGGATTTTGGGGTCGGAGTGAGGGATTTTGGGGTCATCTGCAGTAGGAGATGCATAATGGATCGCTGGGGGACAGCAGGAGGGGACCACCCCCTTCGCTTGGTGAGCACCAAGGACATTTGAACCGCCTCCATGCTGTGCTAGCACATCACAGAGCTGCCCACCTTGCTTGGCCATGGCCACGGGCTCAAAACAAGAAATTATTTCACAAACTGGTGGCAAAGAGACAGAGCAACCTCATGTGAAAGAGTGGTTGGGGCAGAACAAAAGAGAGAGGTGAGAAAAGGGGACAGGGAGGGGAGCAACTAAGCGCACAGGGGCAAAATCAAAGCGAACCCCAAAAGCAAAGCGCAGCCCCCAGCCCACAAACCCCAAAAGCAAAGGCTCACCTCCTCGCAGCCACCGGGAGCGACGTGCAGGGGCTGTGCTTCCTCGCCCAGCGGCTCGATGACGGTCACCTCGGCGAAATCCTCCACCGACGCGCGGAACTCCGGCAGGGAGCGGCGGCCGTAGCGCTTGCCACCTTTGATGTACTTGGGCTGCGCTTCTGGGGAGGAATCTGTGAAGTTTGGGAACAAAGCACGGTGGTGACACATTTTTCCAGGTTCCTGCCTGGCTCCTGGGCACACAGCTGGTTTGGTGGCAGCTCTTGGAGCACCAAAGTGCTGCTGCCCCTGTCCGGCAGCGTGGACCTCGCCGTGATTTTGGGCACGCAGGGTTGGGACCGGTCCCACCCCAAAGCAAATATTGGCACAAAGCACAGCGATAGCTCTGCCTTGCTCACCCCCAACCCATTTCCTGACGGGGTTTGCTCGGTTAACAAGGTGCTGGGGGAAACCTGTCAGCCTTGCCAGCCCTGCCTCGGATCGGGAAGGCAGGCAGCTCTGCTCTCCTCGCACTCATCTTCATTACCGGGGACGGGCAGGTTTAATTAGGGACCGCATCGCCAGAGCCTCCAGATCACCCAGACACCTGGGCAGCCCCTGCCGCTTGAATCACAGCTAGATTAAAAGCCTGGAGACGAGCAGGCAAGTGGAAAAAAACCCAGCGAGTTCGGAGGCGAACATCCCCCGAGGGGCCCGAAAGGAGGAGCTGATCCCAATGAGGGCCGGGGCAGGTCCCAGCCTGCACCAAGCGGCGTCCCCACAACCCTTGGGAGCCGCCACCTAATTACAGGGGGGCCCCGTGTGGCTCCAGCTCCCCCGCAACAACCTCCTGCCTCCGGGGCCTGAATTATCCACGAGCACTCGCTGACAGGGATCAAAACAGAAAAATAAATAAATAAGCACGTTTCGGGCTATTTCCAGCACGAGTCATCCGACGTCTGGAGCAGGGGGCAAATTAAGCAGAGGACCAAATTAACCAGGGATTCAATTAGGGAAAGGCTCTCTGCCGCGCTTTGTGTTGGCGTTTGCTAACCTCGCTGTCGAAACCCACCCCCCCCCGGGACCTGATCATCTTTGTTTTTCGCCACTCGCAGCTCACCGAGAGAGGCAGCTTTTTAAATTTTTTATTTGCAGAGCGCTCCGGTACGAAATAAATGCAAGGAGCTGAAATAAATGCACTGATCAGGGCCGGGGAAGCCGCTCCATCGCTGGCGCACGGGAAGCAACGGGTCCCCAACCCCCCCCCCCCCATGCCAAAAAGCCTCCTCGGATAATATTCCTTCAGATATAAGAGGTTTCAAGCTCGTTAGAGGGAAAAATATTCCGCAACTTAGCTATGCAATGAATTATAAAATACACAGGCCTGGGAGGCCTTTGATTCCTCCAGCCCCGCGCTCCATCCGGCCGTGCTGCAGCTCTAGGGAACAACCCCGGCGCCCCGTGTTTGAACAAGGCCGTTTTAACAAGATTTGCTGCAGCTGGGACCCGGCACATGAAAGTTGGGCGATGAAGTGTGCCGATAGAGGGAAAAAAAAATAAAAAATAAAAAAATAAAAAAAATAAATCGCAGGGAGACAGGCTGATTAAGCGAGAGCCGGAGAACAAAAGGCAGCCTTATCGCTCCTATTAAAGCCTGCCCGATGGTGAACAATCTCCATCCAGCAGCTCTCTCTGAAATGCTAATATTTGTGGCTACCCATTCAGCCATTTATTGCCTCGCAGAAGAGGGCTGGGGGGGTGGGGGGGGGCTTTGTGTTTTTCTTGATAAATAAATTTTCTCCGCCGAGACACGGCCGCACCTCTACGCCCATCTGTCTCCGGGAAGGCCGGGGGAGAAGCAGCAGCAATTTAAGCCCTAATCAGGTTATTGCTACATTTACCTCTGCATTTCCTAACGCTCAGAGTCGGGCTTCCAATCCCCCCCCCCGACAGCTCGGTTTAAGCACGGCAGCAGCCAGGGAGTGAGGAAAACCCAGCACAAACACAGGTGCCTTCATGCCAAGCCTTGCAAACAGGCAATGGGAGGTGGGTTTATTTTTTATTTTAAGCAATTTGAGGCTGGCAACTGACTTAATTCCCTCCCCTTTGACTCCTAGACCACCCTTTGGTCTAAGCATCTCATTTTTCCTGTAAATCAGAGAGTTTTGAGGCCCGGGAACATCTCCGGGATGGAGCGGTGACATCCCCAAGCCGAGAGCAGAAAGCTCACCCCTGCCCCACGAGGGGCTTCCAGCCACAGGGATCCCATCAAAGGACCAAAAAAATAAAAAAAAAATAAAAAAAATAAAAAATAAATCACACTTTTGGAGCCACACAGCTTCTGTTAACACGGGGTACAGCGGCAACCTGTGCTTCCCGAGCGCAGAGCGCCAAAGGGCTGAGCTCATTTCCAGCCCAAAATCATGGGGAAGGATGAGGAAGGGCTTCTTAACCCACACTTGCTTCAAAGGCAGGTGAGGAAATAAGAAGGAAACATCAAAAATCAGCACTTCAAGGGATACAGAGCTGTGCTCACCCCCCCAGGCGTGGTGAACCTCAGGCTCCTATGGAGCCGAGCCCCGGCACCCCGTGGGTAGAGGGCCTCCAAACAGGGAAAAAGGTGGAAAGAAGAAAATAGGGCCAACCCTCCCTGCTTTCTGCAGCCCTCAGCAACATGAGGAATCAGAGAAATGCATGCTTTGGAGCCAGAGCCTAATTAGACACTGGGGTCTTATCTGATCCCCCCAGCTGCCCCCGAGCTGCAGGACGAGGGCAGGAGCCAGCAGCAGTGTCCTGATGGCCAAAAGGAGCCCATGGGCACCTGCCTGAGCTCCCTCCCTGCCCCTACGGGGGGATCACAGCCCCCAAAGCCCCTCTGAACAAATAAAACCAGTCTGCATTTCAGAAGGAAAGCCCCAGTTGAAGCACCGCAGCCAGAACCATCGATTCCCCAGCTCCCCGGCTGGAGACCCACACCCGATTTTCTGCCTTCCTGCCCCACAGAAATCATCTCCAGCCCTGCTCTGCCCTCGGAGGCATTTCACACTTTGGGCTCAGCAAACGAGGCAGAGGGAAGCAGCAGCTCCTGGGGACCCTGCCCAGGGCGCCGTGGCAAAAAACTGAGGTGTTTTGGCCAAAAAAAGGCACTGCCTGCACCTGAACCATCCCCATGGCTTTGTACTTCTCCCCACAGAGGTCCAATCGCAGATTTATCCCGGGTGTTCCCGTAATCCCGCACTCCACCCCATTAATCCCTCCCTGCCCGGGCTGCTAGTGCACGGATGGGACTTCTTAATTTTTATTGCCCCCGGACAGCCTCCTCCCAGCACAGCAGGGCACACGGCACTTGTTTTTCTGCTTTTCCCAGGGGAACAGCATCTTCCCCGTGCGGGGTGCCCAGCCACAGCGCTTCCCAGCAGGGCTGGGGTTTGCCCGGCCAGCTGGGGCTCTGCTCCTGCACCAGCAGCCCCCCGAGGGGACGCAGCTGATGACAGCAGTGCAAGGAGCTCTGCCTGCCCTCGATTTGTAGGGCAGCCCCCAGGACCCCTCCTCTTGCCTGTCTGCCCTTCAGAGAGGGAACTGAGCTCCTTCGCCAAGGGAAAATAATCAAGTTGAATTAAATCAGCCGCTCCCTGCGAGCGTGAGCGCCTCGCCCACCTGCTCTCCTCTCCCCTTCCCAAAATGGGGAAGCCCCTAGAAACCTCTTCCGAGGGAACTGCTTTTGCACCACGCAGCTTTTTGGGTTCCTCATCCCCAGCCTGTGCCCTGCTGGGCAGCAGTGACAGCACCCATCCACCCATCCCTCCCTCCGGTCACCGCGCACCCCAGGGACCTTCCCATCACCCAGCTCCACACGAAACCACAGCATCACCACACGTGGCCCCTTCCTTACGGGGGAAACCCAGCAGATGCAGCAAACAGCCTTCAAATCCGTGCTTCCCCCACAATTAAATTCTCATTTTAATCGCACGACGCAGAGCTCTTCACGTGATTCCCCCCCCCCCCCCCCCCCCAGCCCGGGGCTGGCTGTAACGCCGGCGTTTCGGCGGTCGCTGACAGCTTGACACCAGCAGCACAAAGCAGCTTGTTCTCCAAATCTCGAGTTTGATCTAAATTAAAAGCAGCGCAGGCTTCTGCGTTAACCAACCTGTCAAAACGTATTAAAAATAAATGCCTCCCGGGGCCTGCCCGTGCCCGGCTCCCTACCTGCCGCGCCACCCCTTCTCCACCCCTCACGCTCCTCTTCCAGGCTGATTTCCCCTGCGATAACCCCAAATTGAGCCGTTTCTAGAAGATTTCTTTGCATTTAGATAAAGCCAGAGCTTCTCTGCCATATGATTCCCCCATAAACGCGGAGATTCGGATTAGTTCTGGTTCATTGGGGTGCCGGGGCTGCCTCCCGCCCCGTGCCAGCTCCTCTCCAGTGGGCTGGAAGGGATTGCAGCAAACCTGAGCCCCCCCCGAGGCACCAGCGATGCCCCCCCGTGCCCCCCAGGACCCACTGACAGCACGGGGAAGCTGCATTAAGGGATGCCTGGCGCAGGAGCTGTCAGCGCCCATCTCCCTCTGCGCATTAAGAGCTTCAAAAATGAAGTAGGGGGAAAAAAAAATATTAAAAAAAAAACATCAATTGCATCTCTTGGGTTATTTTCCAGCCTGTTTTGGGGAGGAAGCTGTCATTTTGCTGCCTGGCTGCGCTGCTGAGCGAGGATGCTCGAAGGGCAGAGCTGAGATGGATGCTCCAGGAGGAGCCTGGAGTTCCCCTCGGCCCCGTGCTAAGCTCTTTTCTCCTTGGGGGATTTCACACCCCGCTGCTCGGTGGGCAGGATTAGGATGGGATTTACATACAGGTGTGTGTGTGTGTGAGCAGAGCTCAGCCCCCGCTCCAGCTGGGCTGCGGGGGCTCAGCCCCAGCCGCGTGCGCTGGGAGGGGGATACCAGAGCTGTGACCCCATCTTCTGCCAAGGGTTTGAAAAAAAACAAAAAAAACAAACAAAAAAACATGTCTAAAAAGCACAGGGAAACAAAGAAAGGAGAAAAAAAATATCCTTTTCTTTTTTGCTCTCCTCTCTGGGAGCAGGAGCGCCCACCTCAGCACCCAGAAAGCGTTTTCGCTTCTGAGTTTCTCTGTGAGAGCCACCCAAGCCTGCTTTTCCTAGGAAAACAGGCTATTTTTGATAGTTTCAGTATTTACCTGGTTCTTGGAAGTGCTCTTCATTTGACAGGGTTCTGGACAAGATGAGGATGAGTGCTTCTTTAAATTGGTCAAAGTGGACCTGCGGAAAAAAGAAGGGAAGAGATCAGCTGGCACAGGTGATTAAACATCAGGCTAATGATCCTGCAGAAGAGTGGCAGCAAGGCAAACACCCAAACAGATCACAACACCAAGCCAGGACCATGCCTTGGAGAAACCACAGCGAGCAACAGAGGCACAGGCAGTGCCTTTGAGCTCCTGGAGATGCCCAGCAGCCCCACGTGCCAGAAAATACTTTCTGGAGCTGATGGCAGAAAGCTGCAGCCCCTGCTGCTGGCCTGGAAACACCAGGTCTGGAACACGGCTATAGGAGAACCAGGGAGGGATGATCTCAGTGCTGCTTTATCCCCCTTCCCTTTTCCATCTGCATCTTCCCCAAAAAAATCTCTTTCAGCCTCTGCCACGAACAGTTGCAAGGGGGGTAGAGCCCCATGGGGAATGCGAGCAATGCCAGCCCCGGCACCGCGAGGCGGAAACGTGGGGACAGCTGGGGAAGCTCTGACATGGCACAGCTGGCCACCACGACTCCTTTGGGCTGCAGAAACCTGAGGGGGAATTTTTGGCATCGAACAGAAGCCTTTATATTTAGAGAAGCGGGGGACAGGCACCGCAGTGAGGAGGGTGGGGGTCCGGCCACGTGTGCGCTTCACCAGGACAGTTGACAGAGATAGGAGAAGATGCTTGATAAAGAAAAAAACTTGAAATTTAGAATAAATGGGCAGGAAAAAAACACGGGGCAGGTTCTGAGCAGGAACGAAGGGGAAGGAGGAGGGGGCTGCACCCTGTGCCCCCCGGCTGCAGCTGCGGGCCAGATGGCTCCGCGCACCGCGATTGTGCCGTGACCGTGGCCACGGGAGCCCGAGGAAGATTAGGCTGCGGGGCCAGAGCCTGTAATGCTGCAGACCCCTGGATTTAAAATGCAAATGGGCAGCACAAGACAATGGGCACGGCTGCTCCGTGGGGCTCACAGGTGTCCCTGGTGTCCTACAGAGGGAGGTGGTGCAGGCATGGCACTAAGGAGAGCCCGCGTGCCTTCAGCGCCCAGCTTTTGGATGAAGGTGTGAGAGCTGGGGGGATATTTTTCTTCCCGTTAGACCTGCTGGAAAACCTCGGGCACATCCTAAGAGCCAGGAAAAGCAGCATCTGCTCGGGTTGCACACTTGACCTTGGATGCTGCACGCCCGTGCACAAAGAGAGAATTGCAGCTGCTAAAATTAAAGCTGCGCTCGGAACAAGCCAGGAGAGGAAACCCACGGCACAGCAAAGCCACAGAGCCTAAAATATCTCTTTTTAAAGATCCTTTGCCTTGGCTTTGCTGTGGCAGCCCCCTGGGGTGGCAGGATCCTGCCAGAACAGCCTCTGTGCTCTGCTGAGACAGCACCAGCAGCCGAGGGAGCCGGGTAAGGACAGCACCAGCACCAGGACAAAGCGCTTCTGAGGCTGCCCCAGACAGCCGAGCCAGCCCCCTGCCAAAAGGCTGTCTGAACGCGAGGCAGAAAGCCCTCAGCAGCGAAATGCTGGCAGGGTATTTAAAGTTTAATGCTCCTTTTAGCATGCTCGGCTGAACCCGGGGTATTTTGGAAGCGGCAGCTCGCGCATCTGCTCCCAGCTGCCCCCCGGCAGCCCCTGGGGTGCTCGCTGGGGGGGCACAAGAGCCCAAATTGGCCACAGGTGGAGGTGGGATCAGGGTCAGGGCCACGTCTCCTGGTGAGCTGCAGGGGGTTGGGGGCACCGGGGGCTGCCACGGTGCCAGCACACGGGGCAATTCCCCCAGCCCAGCCAGCACAGGAGGAGAGCATCGTGGTGTTTTATCCTCCTGCTGCATTGGGAGCATCAAGCCCCGGTGAGGAGAGCATTCCCAGAACAAGCAAATCCGAGACAAACGAGACAAATGACCCCACACAGACACAGAGCCCAGGGCAAACACCAAGCACCGGCTGCCCAGCGGTCCCAGCACCTCTCAAGGCTCAGCGCCTGCTTTGACACCAGCTTCCTATGAAGCCAGCGCCTTGTTAGCACTAGAAAGAGAGCGCGCATGTGCCGAGCTACCTGCTGCTTTTTTCCCTGCTTGCCCCAGCAATGCAAATCAGCTGTCTGCAGCCGTGGGCCCTGGGGAAAGCGAGCGGCGACGGCTCCTCGCAGCTCCCTGATCCCCACTGAGCCTTCCCCAGAGCCCCGTCCCCACTCGTGGGCTGCTTCCCACAGCATACAGGGGGAGCTCTGGGTGGGATGGGATGGGAATGGGGCACCCTGATCCCAAATCTCCTGCTTGGTGTGCTAAAAGGCACCATGTGTGACGGGGAGCGGCTCGCCAACACCGTGGCGCACCACCAGCATCGGGGGACCCCTGAGCTCACTGTCCCCAGCTGGGGACGGCCACCAAGGCCAGCCCCGTGTCTGGAGGTGCCCGACTCGCCCTGTCCCTGCTGCTCACATCACCCAGCCACCCACAGGCACCACCACCACCACCGTGCTGTTCCCAAACGCCACTCCGCGTTAGCTGCTAACTGATGGGTATCGTGGGGAGGGGGGGCTGCACGCATGGCCCGGGGCCCCAAGCAGGCAGCCTGCCCGGGGAATGCCAGGAATTGCTGCAAGCATCGCGTGAGGAAGAGGCATTTGGGATGGTCCAGCTCTGCTGCGAGGCAGGATTTATACAACCCTGAGGGACCCCAACCAAAGCGTGCGCCGCTTAATCCCCAAAACGCTGCATGGAGCCGGGGGGGGGCACCACGTGTGTCTCTGCTCCCCGCAGCACCCTGCATTTATCCTCACGGCACAGCCCCGGCACAAAAGGCAGCACGTGGCCCCGCAGACAGCACGCTCCCCCCGGTGCCCTCCCGTTCAACGGGGCCCCTCCAAGAGCACCAAAACAAAGGCGGCTCCGCCAGGCGCCACCATCTGCGGCACTGCGCTCGATGCTGCACTCCCGATGGGGTCCCGAGGAAACCCGGGGGACCCCAGAGCTTAGCCACGGGCTGCTGGTGCTGCTAACGAGCACAGGCACCGGGGAGACGCAGGGAAATGTCAGGAGCAGGTTGTTATGGCAGGGTTGTGAGCGCGAGCCATCCCTGCAGACAAAGAGAGGGGAAAAAATGCTCCTTGGGGTCCCTCGCAGGGCAGCCTGCAGGGGTTGAGCTCGTAGCTGGAACGGGGTGAGCGTGAGCCACAAAATCAGACAACAGCAGCCATGTGGCAGGAGCCTGAGGGGGCCGAGCAGCACGGGATCTCTCTGGGATTGGAGCAAAAAACCACGCTGGGAATGCAAAGGTCGGAAACCCCCCTGGATCAGCTCCTGCTTCCATGCCGGCCACTCCCACGGTCAGGAGAAGGGCTGCAGCCACGGGGCGAGCAAGGAAAAGGAGGATTTGTTCCCTGAAGGAACCAGTTTGCTTTGTAAAAGCTGCGTTTTGATGGGAAACTGGAGTCCAAACAACTCAGCACAAAGCAGCTCTGCCACAGGGAGCGTGCCCATGGGGCTGACAAAACCGGTGCCCACCCCGGCCTTACCCTGCCTAGGAGGTTGCCCTGGAGCAGGGTCTGCTGCAGCGCCGGGGCCACCTCCTCCAGGTGCAGCACGTGGCACAGGTCGGTGAGCTCCTCCTGCCCCAGCGAGCCCGTGCCCGTGCTGTCGAAGCTGTCGAAGAGCTCCTTGAGGCGGGCTTCATACTGGTCCTGCTCAGCTTCATCCATCCCATAGCCTGCCGCGCTCACCTGCGGGGGGAGATGGGGATGGTTAGGGCTTCCCACAGCAAAGCAGTGCAGAAAAAAACCCCAAGGGCTGACAGAGCAGCAGCCCATGCCACCAGTTTCAACCTCATGTGTGTTTTTTTTTTTGGATATCTGCACCCTGCCAGGCAGCAGCTCAGCTACGGGCACGCGTGGCCCCCTTGGCACACGGATACCATGGCACAAGAAGGCACAGTGCAGACACCCCAAACCAGCACCTTCCCCATTATTTGCATTATTTGCATGCACGCAGAGCTGGGGCAACGCCACGCAGCCCCGTTGTGCTGAGCTGGGCTGGATGTCCCCGTGCTGGGTCACTGCCCTGTCCCCACGCTGCGGGGACTCGAGGTCAGGCCCTGCCCGGAGGCAAAGCTCAGAGCACTGCGCCAGGAGAGGGACGCAGCCAGGGCAGCAGCAGGGCACGGAGCCAGCCCCGGAGCAGAGCTGGATCATTTCTCCTCTGCTGCACGAGCTGACAGCCCCAGGAGCTGCCCTGGCACTGCCCGGGGGCTCGCCCTCCCCATCTCCATCGAGTCAGGAGCTGTGCCTCCAAAGCGGCACCGGTCAGAGCGCCCCAGCCCCAGGAATTGGTTTGGGAGGAGGGGGCAAGGAGAGAAATTCCCCATCCAAAATGCAGGATCTGGCTGGCCTCCGTTCAACCAAGTGCCAGCACCACTCCAGAAGCGCGCTGTGGGCTCTGCAATGGGTATCACGGGGACCCTGTGCCCAGGGATGCTCGGCCAGCCTCAGACCAGGGCCCAGCACTGTCCCAGTCTCCATCTGAATTTGTTTTGCCCACTCTGCCACATGCTTTCCAGGCCACAAATCCCAAAGGAGAGCTCATCTCCAAGCCCCCTGCCACGGCACAGCCACCCCCCTCCTCCCACCACCTCTGCCCCCACCAGCGGTGCTCACGGACACCCCAAAATAAGCAGGGATCGGCTGTCAGAGCACCACGAGCCATCAGCTTGCACACACACCCTGCAGCAGAGGTGTGACCAGGGAAGGCCGACCAGGAATTAGGGAATTTGGACACCTGCGGGGCAGGTGCTGCAGCCAGGACCTCGATGGGTTCGGGGTTTGGCTGGAGAGGATGCTCCCTGTGCCTGCCAAGGGGTGTGGGGTCCGTGGGGCAGAAACAGCCCAGCCTGGCTGCCCTCCCACCCCGAGGGGACACCACAAGGCCAGCAGCAGAGCCAGACCTCCCTACAGAGATGCAGCCAGCCCCATATCTTCACACCCAAGCTCTGCAACCTCCCTGTCCCCCGTTTTTCACCCCCCAGGAGCCTCTGGAGTTGCTTTAGCAAAGCACCCGGGGAGGGTGCAGACGCGTTTGCATTCAACCTGGGGTGCAGAGGAGGAGTCAGCACCCAAAATCCCAGCTGCCTGCAAGCAGAGGGAAGGCAGCAAACTGGTTTCTTGCTTCTCACACCAGTAACCCCATTTCCCACTCGATCCCAGGGTGCTGGGTACCAGCATCGCCGCCACCCTGAGAGCCCCCAACCTCCAGCCTGTGGAAATTCCCAGGCATTTTTTTAGCCTCTTCCCTTCAGGTTCAGGCACCTCCTGTCCCCCAGAGACCTTTCCCGACCCTAATTCCACACCGCCACAACCAGTTCCCCCAGTTAGGTAGGGCAAAGAGCTCAGTGCCACCTCCCGGCGTGTCCCTGGGCACCGGTGCTGCTGCAGTATTGGGGTCACCAGCCGAGCCCCTCACTTGGTGCTGCAGCAGCCCCAAAAACTGACCCCAGATGAGCCCAGGCATGCTCAGGGAGAAGGGCTGGGGAGCCCATAAAACCGGGGAGGAAAATAGGATGGTCAAAGAGAATGGGGTGCACAGTCCCTGTCTGGGGCCAGACCCCAGGTGAGTTTTTGGAGAGGGCACGGTGTCTGGGGCAGCCTGGCAGAGAGGCACAGCCGGAGCTCACCAGGCTACAAACACAACCAGGGAGAGACCCCACCACCCCCACACAGCCAGAGGGGGATATTCCAGGCTTTCCCAGGATAAAAAAAAACAGAAAATAAATAGGATCCCCCCCCCCCAGCTCCTTGCCTACCTGCGGTCAGTGGCGGCGCGCTGCCGGCAGCCAGGCGGTGCCGCACGCATCCTGCACACCCTCCATCTTAGGCAGCCGGCTGTGCAAGGTGACCCAAGATGCCTACTCCCAGCTGAATTATTCAGCAGTGCTTCAGGGAAAAAAAAAATAAGAATAAAACCACCCCACACTCTCCTACCTGCCCGGCTCGGGAGGTACCGGGGAGCTCCTGCCGTGGGCGCAACGAGGGCAGCGGCACCGAGGTGCCCAAAGCCACCCGAACCCACGGGCTGGGGGGATTGGCAGCAGGAGAAGGGCTGAGAAAGGAGGGGGGGGGGAACACGAAGCAGCAGCACAAAGCCCCGAATTAAAGCCCAGCCCTTTCATCTCGGCTCCAGATGGGCCAGCAGCTGAGATGCAGGAGGGCGGCTGGCGGGATAATAGCGGCGCTGAGCACCGGCAGCAGCTGGGCCAGGCTGCCCCGGCCCACAGAGGGGGGAGAGGGGCCCCCAGCCCCTCCGGGGTCACTCTGCTGGCATTTATCTTCAGCCCTGTGGGTCATTTTAAGTCCCCCTCCCAAATGGGCAGCTTGAGGAAACCGTGCAGGTTTAGGAAAAACGGGCTTTTCCTTCAATTTCTGCTCTGCCTACAACAAGTCCTCGGCAGCAAGGAATAATGGGACGAGGAAGTTTGAGCAGCATTTCTTTCCTTCCTTTAAATCCAGCCCCTCCAGAGAGCCAGATAACCTTCAGAGCACAGCACACCACGCAGAGGCCTGACGCGAGCACGTTCCCAGCTAAATTTAACTCAAATAATACAGGCTCAAAATCCTAATTACCACTGAGCACAGCAACTGCTGAATCGACATCAGCCTCCAAGCTTTAGCCTCGAGCTACAGAAGACGCACGCTGCCCGATCAATCCCTGCAACATCAGGTGAAGATGGCACAGCGAGCACAGCACCTTTTTGTGCCCACACAAGGGTGCATCAAGCCAAGCAGCACATTTGCTCAGCACAAGGCTCACGGAGCTATTTCTATGGCTGTATCACCAACGTTGTCTGTGTGCCTGCACCAGTGTGCCCTGCAAGGCACAGAGAGGTGCTGCTGTCACCTCCACCTTTGGTGGTCTCGGCTCAAACGAGGGGCTGACAATTAGCAGCCTGTGACCGCCCATTGGAGCCACATCTCGTGGCCACATCCAAAACACGACAGCAGCTCCAGGATGTGACCATTGTCACCCTGTGCTGAGGAACCTGGGCAGGTTAACAGCACCTTCCCTCTGCGCTTTGACACCCAGGGTGGTGGGAACGCAGCTGCCAAGGAAGGCCAGGACCTGGGCACGCTGATGGGTTTTGTTCGGGGATGCTCAGCAGCCACAGAAATGGGGCTCTGGAGCCAAAAGGCCGGAGCTGGATGAATCTCAACTTATTGTCTCCTTTCCCTAATGATCTGTCTCGCCCACCCCAGCTGTGGCTGAGCTGCGATTCAGTGCTCACACCACAGACCCCGACGCCAGCTCTGGGGAGATGTCTGAGCTAAACCCACGCCAGGTCCCACCCCACCGCGTGCCGTCCCCTCTCAGGGAGCTGTGGCTCCGTGGCAGGTCGCACAACGGCAAGAAGGCAAGGGAAAGGAAAACAACAAGGGGGCAGCGAAGCCCCCCGAGTGTCAGTAAATCACTTCGGCTCCGTAAATCACTTCGCAGCACGCCCGGCTCTTCAGGGGTCACCACCGCAGTCAGCCGTACAGCTGGCGGCTCCTCCTCCCCATTGAGCACCGCAATAATTTCCACAGCCTGGCACCGGGCTGCTTTGCACCTCAATGCCACCTTCCACCCCCCCCCAAAAAAAAAAACAACACAGCAACCCCCCCCCCTAAATCGGCGGAGAAAGGGGATCCTGTTAACCAGCCTCCCCGCTCCCCAGATTAGCGGCGGAGCGGCGGCACGTTAAGCGCCATAAATTTATGTAAAGAGCTTCAAAAGGCAGCGCAGCGCTTTGAATATTCACGCCACCTCGGTATTTGCATGGCAATGGGTCCTTTCAGCCAGCAGCCCGCACGCCACCAAGCAAAAACAAAGCACCCATCTGGCCGGATTTGCGCCGCGGCCACTCGGGGAGCCCCCGGCCCCGGGGGGGACCCGCGCTGCGCACCCGAAGGAGGTGATTTTGGGGATGCCAAGCGAGCTGCTGCCGGCACACAGAGCCCCCACGGAGCTCCCCCACCCCCCCCCGGGGCTGAATCACGGCTCCCCCCGCACGCAGGCACGGCGCCGAGCGCCCTCATCCCTGCGGCAGCGGGGCTGGAGGCGATGCGCAAGGACGGATGCGGCTGCGCCAAGCAGGGCGCACGGAAAAAAAAAAAAGCCTCGGACCCCATCTCCTGCGGCTGACCCTAAAAAAAAATCTCCGATTTGGGGTTCCCCCCGCTCGCCCCCATCCTTACCGTGCCGCCCACCGCCCGGGATGCGCCGGAGCCGCCGTGCCCATGGCTTCCTACCGGGGACCGGCTGCTGCTGCAGCGGTGGGGGGGCTTCGGCGGCGACAAAATCCCCCCCCCGCTGCCTCCAGTTCCTCCCCCGGCAGCTTTCTGCTGCTTTCACAGCCGGGGCAGAGCCGGCCCGGCGCCGCCTCCCCGGAACGGGAGGGCCCGGGGCGGGAGGGGGGCGCGCAGCACCTCCGGTATTAGGGGCGGCCCCCGGGGGGGGGTGGGGGGCGGCGAAGGGCGAAACACCCGGGGGTCGCGGCGGAGCGGGCACCCCAACCGCGGTGCCGCTCACCTGCCTGGAGGGCCACCACCCTCACTAAAGGGCTGCTGGGGGCTTTTGGCACATCCCAAGGACCCCCCCCACCAGCACCCAACCTCTAAAGGGTGGTGGGCTGCGCCCCGGGACCACCCCGGTGCCGGGGTGCCCCCTCCCCATCACCCCCACCATCTCCATCACCCGCCGGTGTTGGGGGTCCCCTCCTCACCGTCCCCATCACCCCCCAATATTGGGGTCCCCCCCACCGCTCCGAGGTCCCCCCCCGGCCCCAGCTCACCCGGCGCTGCTGCCGGTGCGCGGAGCGGTGCGGAGCAGGAGCGCGGCTGCCGGGGGAGGCGCCCGGTTCAAATGCGGCGGCGTTTATTGGGCCGCGGCGCGGGGGCGGCCCCGGGGGCGCGGGGAGGCCGCCGGCCCTTTGTGCGCCGGGAGCCGCCCCCCCGGAGCCGCCCCCGCCCCGCCGCACACCGGGACCCCCTCTTCTGCCCGCCCAGTATCGCGACAGCCGGTATCGCGACACGCCGGCGCCCCCCAGCCCGCGCGCAACGCGGGTCCCCCCCGCGCGTCCGTGCGTCCCCGCCGGTGACACCCGGGTCCCCACCCGGAGAACACCCCCAAAAAGGGTCCCTATTAAAGCATGGGGACCCTCCCGGCTCCCCCCTCGCCAGGGAGCTGGGGCTGTGGCTTGTGGCTTCTCTGATGGCTAGTAAGGGGTTGTGCAACCCCGCAACCCGCTGCGGCACGCAGACTCATTTGCCTCTCTGCTGAAACTCGAGGGCCGTGCTGGTCGTTAGGCACCTTCCTCTTCTTTAGGATGAACCTGAAATTGGTCTGAGGGTGCAAAATGTTTAGGAGGGAGGGAAGCAAAAACCTCGTGGCCAGATGAAGCCTCGCTTCAGTGGGAAACCCTACTGGAGAGCCACGGGGTCCTGCAGGAGAGCTGGGCTGGCCTGCTGTGCCACCCCACAGCTGTGGGGACACAGGGGACGTGGCACGGGACCTGAACACCCCAATAAAGTGTGTGGTGGCACCTGGAGCAGCCCCAGTTCCTGTGCATCCTCACCAAATGTCACGGCCTTCTGTGGCAGTGCCACCGTGGTGGGACGCATGGATGGGAGCGGGACCCCGGCCATGGGGCACGTCCCCACAAAATCGGGGTGAGGAGAGGGGAACGGGGCCTCTGTGAGGGGTTTGCTGGACAGATGTTAGCACAGAGGGCTTTGTGCTGGGGGAGGGCTCGGGGGGTTGTTTGACAACATTGCCATTTTTCTCTGCAGCTTTCTGCTGCTCTGACACTTGCTGGGGTCTCCTTTTTTTCTTTTCTTTTCTTTTCTTTTCTTTTCTTTTCTTTTCTTTTCTTTTCTTTTCTTTTCTTTTCTTTTCTTTTCTTTTCTTTTCTTTTCTTTTCTTTTCTTTTCTTTTCTTTTCTTTTCTTTTCTTTTCTTTTCTTTTCTTTTCTTTTCTTTTCTCTCCAACATTTGCTTTCTCATCCCCTGGTCCGAGCTCTTCCATTATGCGAAGCTGAAACCATCTGCCGCTTTGTTTTCCTGCTAGCCCTGCTTGTGCCAGGACCTCATCCCCTGCACCCTCCTCCTTGCTAATCCACGGAACAGCCCCGAAAACCCACGGCTGCCACCAAACAAAGGCTCTCAGCGCGTGCTCGCGTGTGCCCAGCGATGGGGCCAGCAGCCAGCGCGGTGTCCCCGTGTCCCCAGCCAGCTCGCGTGGCCTCTGCAGCGCCAAGGGCGCATCGCTGCGGGGCGAGGGGGGAGAATTCCTGACTCATTCCCAGGACCGGCTGTTTGCGGAGGCATCCTGATATATTTTCTCCCCCTTTTCCCATGGGAGGAAAGCGTGTTTGCAGAGCCCCGCCAGCCTATTTTGGGACCCCCCCTCCCCAAGGGAGCAGCTGCAGCCGAGCGTCGCATCCGGCACCGGCGCTTCGTGGGGCGAGCTCGGAGGAAGGAAACCTCTGCTCGCCGGCGCCGTCACGTGTGGCACAGGGAAAAAAAAAGCAGGAATTCGGGCAAAATCAGGCCTGCTGAGCCCAAACTGCCTCCCACGGCCCTGTGTGGGGGCTGCCACCCGAAAACGGGGGGTTAAGCCTCGTGGGTGTGCGCCCAGGGCAGCGGTGACCCCAAAAAGGGGCCACGGGGCCCTCCTGGCCTGGGTGCGTGGCCGGGTGGCACCGTGTTTGCTGCTCCCCTTGGCTGCGGGCTGCTTGGTGGGGCTGGGGATATGGGGTTGGGGATATGGGGCTGGGGATATGGGGTTGGGGTCGTGGGGCTGGGGGGTCCCCAAGTGCGGCCTCCAGTGCCAGGAGGGCGCAAAGCCGTGGAAATGGGAGGGGAAAATAACAAAGGGGGAGCTCCGCGCCCCGCCGCAGCGCGCTGCTGCCACCCCCAGGGCACCCGAACGGGGTGGGCTGCTGCGAGGGGACAGGGGGATATGGGGACAGGGGGATATGGGGACAGGGGGACGGGTACAGGGGGATATGGGGACAAGGGGACACAGGAATATGGGAAAAGGGGGACGGGGACGCCGGGACAAGGGGATATGGGGAGAGGGGGACACGGGAATATGGGGACAGTGGGATATAGGGACAGGGGGACAGGGGGATGTGGGGCCGGGCCCCGTGCAGCACCGGCAGCTGAGCGGGGACGGGGAGCGCGGCTCAGCGCCTCCTGCTGGGACCGAGAGGCAGCTGGCGTTATTTTATTGTATATTCACGTTTTATGTTATTTTATTTTATTTTATTTTATTTTATTTTATTTTATTTTATTTTATTTTATTTTATTTTATTTTATTTTATTTTATTTTATTTTATTTTATTTAAATTTAATTTTAAATTTAATTATTTATTTTATAATTCATCATGTTTATTTCTAATTTATTTTTATTATTTTTATTTTTAATTTATTTTTATTATTTTTATTTCTAATTTATTTTTATTATTTTTATTTTTAATTTATTTTTCTTTTTAATTTATTTTTCTTTTTTAATTTATTTTTCTTTTTAATTTATTTTTATTTTTTAAATTTATTTTTATTTTTTGTCTTTTTATTCCATTATTCATTTCCTTTTAATTTCGGTACTTGCACTCCCCCCCCCGTCCCTTTAACCCCTGCAGCTCCCCCCACCCCCCAGCCCCACCCCATAGGGGGCGTGTCCACAGAGTGGGCGTGTCCGAGTGGGCGGAGCCACTCGACGGCCGCACCCAATGGGCGTGCCCCGAACACAAAAGAGGCGTGGCCACCGGGCGGAGCATGAATGGGGCGTGAATAGGCGTGTCCCTGAGAGTGGGCGTGGCCTCGGCAGTGGGCGTGGCCCCGTTGGCGCGCCGGGCTGGCTGCGGGCGCGATGCGGCGGCGCGGCGGCGGCGCGGAGGCTCCGGGGAGCGGCGACAGCGACGGGGACAGCGGCGGAGGGGCCCGGCCCCGGCCCCAGCCCTCCCGGTGAGTCCCGGCCCCGGTCCCGGAGCCGTGCCCGAGCCGTGCCCTGGGTGGCTTTGGGCTCTCGGGGTGGCACCGGGGTGACACCGGGGTGACACCGGGGCGCCCTCGCCCTTCGCAGCCCTCCCGCTGCGCCCCGGTGGCACCGGTGGGGTCGGAGCTGTGCTTGGCTGCCGGTCACCCCCCTGCCCTACAGCCGGATTGGGGGCACGGCCGTGCCGATCCCATTACCGGGCAGCTCTCGGTGCCCTTTGCTCCGCTTCCCCGCAGCGCCGGGGGCTCCCCGAGCTCTTTCCCAACTCCCCCGCTGGGCTCCCGGGGATTGCGCAGGTTCCCGTGGCTCCGGGATGCCTCCGGGAGCGGGTCTGGGCTGCGTGGGCTCCGGGCGTTGCCCCGGCTCGGTGATTCCCCGTTGCCGGTTTTGCTTGCCGGGCACCTGCCCTGCCCTTCCTGCCCACTCGTGGCCCCGTGGGAGGCTGCGCCAAGGTGCTCGGCCCCATCCCCGAAAGCCAAAAGTTATGGGGCGGGTGGGGCTCAGCCCTAAACGAGCCACACGGGGGGCTGCGGGGTGCCCCAAACCCTTTGGGGTGCTCACGGGGCTGTGTCTCCTGGCAGGGGCTGGCTGGGCCGGTGCCCCCGGCTGCGCACCCTGCTGCTGGAGCTGCTCCTCGTCTACGTCTCCGTGCCCTTCCTCATCCGCCTCTTCCCCGTCATCCTCACCAAATTCATCTTCCTCAACTTCCGTGAGTGCCCCGGCGGGGAGAGCTCCACCTGGGCGAGCACAAGCTTTTTGGGTGCTGCTTTTGGGGCAGGAGGGCCAGGATGGGGTGGGGGGGGGGTCCACTCTGATGGCACGGGGCCAG
This sequence comes from Netta rufina, assembly GCF_964035555.1. NCBI lineage: Eukaryota > Metazoa > Chordata > Aves > Anseriformes > Anatidae > Netta > Netta rufina. The sequence continues at coordinate 62,476,169 of NC_140128.1, read as the reverse complement.
CCCCCAGCTGCAGAAGCGGCTCTCCCCGTGGCACGCCGCGTTTTGCAAGCGTTTTGTAAGGCGCTGACACCAGCCCTGTTTGCTGCCCGGGGTTGCGACACGCGTGGGCACGCGAAAACATCCGTGGGACGAAGCCTCGAGGTGGCCGAGGGCCGTCCTCTGGTGGTGGCACAACCCTGGGCTTTGGGGTGAATTATCGAATTAAACAGCACCGTGGGGCTGCGGGAGGTGCACGAAATCAGCTGGGTTGGGGGGTTCCTGGGTGCTGCCCACCGTGACGACCCCTTTGTCCCCTCCAGTGGCTTTCCCCTTCTTCACGGACCTGCGGCAGCCGGCGCTGCTGCTGAACAACACGGTCAGCCTGCGCCTCACCACCGAGCCCGGCGTCTCCGTCGGCATCTGGTGAGCAGGGCTGGGCCTCCTCCTCCTCCTCTTCCTCCTCCTCCTCTTCCTCCTCCTCCTCTTCTTCCTCCTCTTCTTCCTCGTCCTGCCCCGGTGGAGGACCACGGTCCCCGTCCGTCCCCGCAGGCACACGGTGCCGGGCAGCAGAGGGGCCAAGGCGCGGGGCCAGGAGCAGGGCTGGTACGAGGAGGCGCTGGGCGATGCTCACCCTGTCATCATCTACCTGCACGGCAACGGGGGCACCAGGCGAGTACCCGAGGGCTGTGGTGACACCCCGGGTGGGTGGCAGCTGCCCTCCCTTCCCATGGGTGGTGCACAGGTTTGGGGACCCGTTTTTGAGCGTTGAACCCGATGAAACCTCGCACACGTCCTAGTGATGCTGTCCCAGGGGATGGGATCTGGGTGCTTTGGGGTCCCTTTTAGCACCCAGGAGACAGGATCTGGGTGCTTTGGGGTCCCCTTTAGCTCCCAGGATATGGGATCTGGGTGCTCTGGGGACTCCTTTGCTCCCAGGATATGGGATTTGGGTGCTTTGGGGTCCCCTTTAGCACCCAGGAGACAGGATCTGGGTACTCCAAGGTCCCCTTTAGCACCCAGGGGACAGGATCTGGGTGCTCCAGGGTCCTCTTCAGCACCCAGATCCCATCCCCTGGAAGTTCTGTGGTCCCCTTTAGCTCCCGGGGTACAGGATCTGGGTGCTCTGGGGTCCCCTTTAGCTCCCTGGGGTGTGCAGCTGTCCCTCGTGCGACCCAGCCCTGGTGGTGACGGTGTCCCCAAGCCGGCCGTGCCCTGGCCGAGCGGGGGAAGCCCGCTACCCCCTTCACGCCCCGATTTTTATCCTCGCGTTCCCCATCAGGGCTGCGAGCCACCGGGTCCAGTTCATGAAGGTAAGTGGGGACCGGGACGTGCCGGGCGTTGGGCTCGTGCTGGCTTTGGGGACACGTGGTGGGGACATAACTTTGTGCCACCCCTCCGCCAGCTGATGGGGGCTGCCGACTTCCACATCGTGGCTCTGGACTACCGAGGTACGGCCACCCCCTTCCCCTCGCTGAGCCATGCCCTGGGGACCCGGGGACCGTCCCCTCGGGGCCGTGACCCCCCCAGACGTGTCCCCCGCAGGTTATGGGGACTCCAGCGGGTACCCCACGGAGAGCGGCTTCACCACCGACGTCCTGGCGCTCTACGACTGGGTCAAGGCACGGAGTGGGAACAGCAGCATCATCTTCTGGGGACACTCCTTGGGGACCGGGTAGGTGTGGGGCCAGGTGAGGGGCATGCCGTGGGTGCCCCCCCTTCACCCTCACCTCCTTTTCTTGTAGGATCGCGACGAACGCGGCCAGAAAGCTGCAGGAGGAGCGAGGTAACCTCCAGGGCTGGGCTGGCTGCGTGCCGCTCACCAAATTTTAGGGGTCCCCATGGCTCTGCTTGAGCATCGGGCGGGGACAAGCCGCTGTCCCCATCCTCCTTGACCCCAAACCCCCCCAGCAATGCCACTTGGGCTGACTCCCACCCCGTGCTGCTCTCAGGGGTCCAGGTTGATGCCATCGTGCTGGAGTCGCCCTACAACAGCATCCGCGAGGCGGCCGCCCACGTCCCCATCACCACGGTGAGCCCGGTGGCCCTGCGTGGTGGCTGTCCCCGCTGTCCCCTCACCCCATCAGCGGCTCAGCCAGCGTCCTGCTCTCTCCCGGGCAGATTTACCGGCAGTTCCCGGGTTTCGAGTACCTCATCTTGGACTCCATAGCTCTGGCCAACATGTTCTTCCGCAACGATGAGAAGTGAGCGCCCGGCGGGACGGGGCGAGGGGGCTGGGGCGGGCATCTCGCGCCACCGCTGCGGCGTGCGCTGTGTTTGCTCAGCTTGCTCATGCCCCAGAAGTGCCTTTTATTGGGTGCAAGGTCAGAAATCCACATTTCTATCGGGCTACGTCACCATTTGATGGCCTTTTATTTTCGCTCCGTCGAGCGCGGTGCGCTCGCATCCCACCCCACGCGCTGTGGGGTCCTCCTGCCTTGGTGTTTGTGGGCACCTCTGCAAAAAGCTGCCTGGTTTTTGGTGATTTTGCAGTCACAGCACCCCCGAATGGTGTTTAAGGTTATTAAGGTCTCGAGGGGAACAGTTTCTGGTTCACCCTGCAGTGCTGCCCTGGACACCAAAGGGCTGGATTTGGGGTGCGGGTCATGAGGGATGCTCAGTGGGGTGAGGGGGGCTCTGGACTGACCCCAGCGCCGTGCCTGCCCCCCGCAGCGTGAAGGTGCTGGCCTGCCCGCTCCTCATCCTGCACGCCGAGGACGACGCCGTGCTGCCCGTGCAGCTGGGACGCAAGGTGGGCACCGGGGGGGCTGCGGGTGGTCCAGGGAGAGAGTTTGGGACCCCGCTGGGGGTCACCGACCCGAGGAGGGGCCGTGCACGCCCCTAACCCTGCTCCCACCCAGCTCTTCGAGACGGCACGCGGCGCCTACAAGGACAAGAGCAAGGTGAAGTTCATCACCTTTCCCAAAGAGCTGGGCCTGGGCCACGACTACATCTCCTCCAACCCCGAGCTGCCCGCCCTGGTCAAGTGAGTGCTGCTCCGTGGCAATGTGGGGGCGCAGGACGAGCCTCACCTCTTCCTCTTGGGGTCCATCTTCCCCTGCAGCAACCGTGCAGGTCCCTTCCCCGTGTTCCTTCCCGTCCCCATGGGGTTTGGTGGCATTTTTCGAGCCCCGATGGCTCCCCGTGGCCCCAGGTGGCACAGGGAGGTGGCACGGGGACGGCACGGGGACGCAGCTTTGCTCAAAGCCCAGCCCAGACCCACGCCCAGGGGTGCGAAATGATGCTCTGAAGCAGCACAGGAGGGTCGGTGGCACAGCGCGAGGTTTATTGCGTCTCGTTGCAGAGACTTCTTGAACATGAAGTGACGCCAGCCGCTGCCCACAGCCCCCGTGAGCACTCCCCCCCCCACGCCCCGCGCCAGGAACCCAGCACAGCACTGACCGTACTTCTGTACGTAATAAACTACTGAGAAACTTTCTAACGCTCCCGCTGACTCCAGGATGCTGCGGGATGCTCGGGGGATGGAGATATTGCTGCTGGGGATGGAGACAGCGCCGTGACGTTGCTGCTACAGGGACAAGGATGGAGCAAGCAGGGGTGGGGGCGCTGCATGGGGTGGGGTGCGGGTGGCTGCAGGGGTCGGGGAGGGTGCAGGGGGTGCGTTGCCAACACTCCTTGCCTCCTCCCGTCCCTGGAGCTGGTGTGTTACAATCACCAAGAGCTGCACCCCAAAACCCAAACCCTGTTTTGGCATCGCGAGGACCCAGCTGCGCCCCCCACCCCGTGCCACGCGCAGCCCTCGCGCGCCCGCTTTTGGCTTTAGCTTTGCTGCAAGCAAGCCCAGCCCCTCGTCTCAGGTTCCAGTAAACACCCCTCCGGCTCTGCTCGGCACTTTTATTTTTAGTACCTACCACAAGCAACAGGGCAGAAAAGTTTTGCTTTTCCCTATAAAACTCCCCCAGCAGCAGCAGCACCCACCTCCGGGTGCCCCCGCTACGCCCGCGCCTCCGTCCCGTTGGGGGTCCTGTCCTCGGCCACCTCCCTGGGCTCGTTGGGCGGGGGGATCTTCAGGTCGGAGGGCTCCACGTGCCAGATGTCCCGGGCGTACTCCTTGATGGTGCGGTCGCTGGAGAACTTGCCCGCCGCCGCGATGTTCCTGATCACCATCTTGGTCCACGCCTTGGAGTTCTGACGAGAGGCACGGGGATGGAGGTGGCACCCGCGGGGACCTGGCCCCCGAGCCCGTCCCCACCACCCCACCGTGCCAGACCCCTTCCCCAGGATGGGGAGACAGGTTCCTGGGCTGGTTCCCCGGCTGGCACTCACCAGGTAGAGCTCGCTGACCTTCTCCTGGCACTTGACATAAGCCTCGTAATCCGCAAAGACTTTGAACCTGCAGCAGCAAGGGAAGGGGGAGTTAGGGAGAAGAGGAACGCGCGGGTGGGAGCGAGTCTTGGTGGGCAGCTCTGGCTGCCAGGGCCACACGAGGTGTCAAAGAACCCGCTAGGAAAGCCCTCGAGATACATCTGTCATCACCCAAACACAGCCTAGCCCTAAAGTAACCAAGCTTTAAGGCAGCACGCATCTAGTGCCACCCATAGGGAGCCTTTTGGACCAGGGGAACATGAATTGCCCAACGCCAGGGTCAGGAACTGGGGTGTTATCGGGTGGGTGGCTGGGGCAGGGGCTGCTCCCCAGGGGTACGTGGTGTTTGGGGGGGGACCCAGCCCCGGGGACGGGTCGTGGCCTCACCGGTCGTGGTGGAAGAGCATGTTGACCACGTCTTTGAAGAGGTCGGGCTCGTTGGAGGAGAAGAAGCCGCTTTTGATCTGGTCAACAGCTTGCTTCAGCTCGGGGAGCCGGTCGTAGTACTGCTGGGCATCATACCTGGCGGGGCAGGGCTGGGGTGAGCCCGGGGTGCTTTGGGTTCCCCGCAGCGTCCCCAACCAACACCTCCCAGCCCTCACCCTTCCCTGTCCAGCTCCGCGACGTCCTCCACCCTCATGCCGAAGATGAAGAGGTTCTCCTCGCCCGCCTCCTCGGCCATTTCCACGTTGGCCCCGTCCATGGTGCCGATGGTCAGGGCTCCGTTCAGCATGAACTTCATGTTCCCCGTGCCCGACGCCTCGGTGCCCGCCGTGGAGATCTGCTCCGACAGGTCGGTCGCGGGGATCACTGCCAAAAAAGAAGACACACCGAGCCACTTCAGGTGACACCAAACCTGCTCTCACACCGTGCTGAAGGACTTTAGAGCTTCTGCCCCATGGGGACGGAGCCACGGGCTGGAGAGCCGATGCCCCCTCCCCGCCTGGCACACCTTTCTCCGCCAGGGAGACCCGGTAGTTCTCCAGGAAGATGACCTTCAGCTTGCTGCCCACAGCGGGGTCGTTGTTCACCACCTGAGCCACGGCGTTAATGAGCTTGATGATCATTTTAGCCATGTGGTAGCCCGGGGCAGCCTAGGAGAAGGGCTACGGGTGAGCCTGGCGCGTGGGGCAGGCGAGGAGCACCCAGCACCCACGTGCCCACGTCAGCGGGGACCCACTGAGGACAACGCCTGCACCCAGACCCCATAGGGCATTTCCAAGGGCTTCCCCCAAACCCAAATTACCTTGCCCCCGATGATCACCGTCCGAGGAACAAACAGCTTCGTAGGATCCCTCTTGATGCCTGGAGGAGAGGGCAGGACCGGGGTCACCTCCGTGCCAGCTGCTGCCCCGGGGGTCAGGGATGCTCCTGCACCCCCGGGCACGCTGTGGGTCCCCGCCGGGCCCATGGTGGCTTACGGTTGTACATGGTGATGATGTGCAGGCAGTTCATCAGCTGCCGCTTGTACTCGTGGATCCTCTTCACGTGCACGTCGAACATGGAGGAAGGGTTGATCTTCACCTTGTACTCCTTCTCCAGGTACAGCGCGAACTTCACCTTGTTCTCCTGGCCGAGGGGGCGGGGAGGGTGTCAGCCCCTGGCCCCCAGCACCCGCACCCCGTGTGCGTGTGCCCCCCCTCACCTGCTTCACTTTGGCAACCTCGCGGATGAAGAGGTCGTCGTCCACAAAGTCGTGCAGCTTCGCCAGCTGGCTCAGGTCCCGCACGTAGTCCTCCCCGATTTTCTGCAGGAGGAGCAGAGGCGAAGAACTCGGGCGAGATGCCGACGGCGGGCGAGCACCCCAGGGGGGTGGATTTGGGGTTGGGAGCCCCCCCTGGGTTATACCTCCGCGATGAGCTCCGCCAGCCCCGGGTTGCAGAGCAGGAGCCAGCGCCGCGGGGTGATGCCGTTGGTTTTATTCTGGAATTTCTCGGGCTCCAGCTCCGCAAAGTCCTTGAAGCTGCGAGGATGAGGGGAGAACGGGGTCACCGCAGCGTCTGGGAGCTGAGGGGGATCCCCCAGTGCCTCCCCCTTCCCCCCCTTGCCCTTACACTTGGGTCCTGACTATCTCGGAGTGGATCTTGGCCACGCCGTTGACGGCGTGGGAGCCGACGATGCAGAGGTGAGCCATGTTGATCCTCTTGGTGCCTCCCTCCTCGATCAGCGACATCCGCCGCAGCCGGTCCACGTCGGCGGGGAAGAGGGAGGCGATGTGCTGCGGGGTGGAGGCAGGAGAGGGGGTGACGGTGAGCCACCCCCTTGGGTGCCCTTCTGCCTCCCGTGAGTGTCTCTGGACACCCAGACCCCGCAGAGAGGGGCTGGGGGGCACCTGTGGGGCTGTTCCAGCTCAACTGCAGCTCAGGAGGCCAAGCCACCAGCTCCACCCCCACCCTCATCCTTCCCCAGGATGAATTTAGGGTTTAAGGAACGAAGAAAAAGAACTCACGTCCAGGTGCCTCTGGTTGATCTCGTAGATGATCTGCAGGTGTCTGGGGAGCAGCTTCTCCACCAGGTCCACCGGCCACCGCTCCAGGGCCTCGGGGAGCACCGTGTGGTTCGTGTAGGCAAATGTCCTCCTGGTGATGTCCCAGGCCTGCGGGAGGCAGCGCGAAGCCCTGAGCGCCCACCCGGGTGGGCAGCGGGGCCGGGATCGTCCCTCTCCAACAAGAGGAGCTGGGGACGGGGATGATGTGAAGGTGGGAAGAAGGGGAAGAGTTCAACGCACCGGGGGAAGAAAAAAAAAAAAAAGCCATGCAGCTGCTCCCCACCTTGTTCCAGGGCAGCTTCTCGATGTCCACAAAAATCCTCATCAGCTCGGGGATGGCCATGGCGGGGTGCGTGTCGTTCAGCTGGATGGCGACCTGCAAGGAGACAGAGGGTGGCACTTGGGGACACCCCGTGGAGCCCACAAAACCTGCCCGGAGCTGGGCACAGAGCAGGGAGGTGGCAAATGGAGCTGGGAGGCAGGCGTTGGAGCAACCCCGGCCCATACCTGGTCGGGGAAGGAGTCAAACACGGTCCGGACGCTGTCTGTGCTGCCAAATTTGGAGGCTTTGAAGCGGCGGAGGATGTCCTGCAGGGTGGCGGCCACCACGAAGTACTCCTGCTTCAGCCGCAGCTCCTTGCCCTCGAAGAACTGCCGGGGAGAGGAGCGGGGTGCTGCCGGGGCCGGTGGGGATCACACCGTGCCCCCGAGCACGCTGCTGTGCACGGGGAAGGGTTGGGGTCACATCGCATCGTGTCACATCCTCGTGTCACACCGTGTCACATCATCGTGTCCCCGTGCACGGCGGAGCAGCCATGCAGCAAAAATGCCCCTAGGAATAGGGTTAGGGTGGCTCGAGGCATCGCCGAGCGCCAGGGAAACGCCAGCCAGGTGCCAGCAGCCTGCAGCCACGCTGGAGTTAGCCCCAATTTCATGTTTTGGGGATTTGAGGAATATTTCTTCAGCAGGACGTGCTCCTCTCCTCGCTGTGCCCAAGCACGGGCTCGTCCCTGCCGCAGCAATCCCTGACCAGGGGCACCTGGAGGTTTGCAGCCCCCCAGGACCCCTCTGCAGCACGACAAACCCTCTCCATCCATCCTAAAAACACCCCCAGATCCCAACTCACGTTGTCGTTGGGGTAGAGGACGCGGGAGATGTTCTCGGCCAGGTTTCTGTCCAGCACCGCCTGGATGTAGTCCCCGACGTTGACTGCGGGGCAACAAAGGGACGGGGTAGGGGTGACCCCACTGCTCCCCGACCCCCTTGGCCCCCACCGGCCCCCACTTACAGTCCCGCAGGTTGAAGTCGTTGGGCGCCCGGGCCGACCACAGCCGCATGGTGTTGACGGTGTTGTTCATGTAGCCGGGCACCGGCGTGTCGTAGGGCAGCGCCAGCACCACCTAGGGCATTGGCAAGGCTGCACAGTCCCTATGTCCTGATGGAGCCCCCCCCAGTCCCAAACAAGCCCTGGAGAGGGATTTTGGGGTCGCCCCCAGCCGGGGCTGCATGCACGGTGCCACCCCAGCTGCCCTCGGTTCCCCAAAACCCCCCCAAAAATAGAGAGGTGCTCGTGAGGAGAAACCCGATTTCAGCAGGCCGTGCACGGCACCGAGCCCTTCTGGGGGTGCTTTAGGGCACGTTTTTGGGGACAGCCCCCCGATTATGGGTCGAGCCACCTGGCCGTGACCCCTACCTGGGTGTCGACCCACTTGGCGCCGGTGCCGGAGTGCTCGACGCGGCCGTAGAAGTGCACGGGCAGCATGTACTCGGGCCGGGCCTTCTCCCAGGGATTGCCGTGCCGCAGCCAGTCGTCGGCCTCCTCCACCTGCCCGAGGGAGAGCCACGGCGCTGACGGGGCCACCCCAAACGGGGACGAGCCCCGAAAAGGCCACCCCAAACGGGGCCCAGCCCCGTGCTGGCGGCCGGCTCCGTGCAGCCTCGAGCAGCCCTGACACCGAGTCCCCTCCCCAGCTGCCCCGCAGCCCCTTTAGACCCCATGAAGGCTCCCCAGAGCCCAAAGACCACCCGAGGAGAGCTTTAAGCACTCCAGGCACCAGCTCTGCCCCTGTCCTACCTGCCAGCCATCCCGAATCTTCTGGTTGAAGATGCCGTACTCGTAGCGGATGCCGTAGCCGTAGGCCGCCAGCCCCAGCGTCGCCATCGAGTCAAGGAAGCAGGCTGCCAATGCCAGGGAGCTCATGGAGCAAGGAAAACCCCAAATCTTTCTCCCAGGGGAGCCCAGGACGGCTGCGAGCAGCTCGTGCCTGGAGCAGGGAGCCCCCCGGGGCGCGGGTGCCACCCCGCTGGGTGCCACCATGCAGGGAACAAGATCTTTTTTTTTGGGGGGTCCTCACCTGCGAGCCGGCCGAGGCCGCCGTTACCGAGCCCGGCATCCTCCTCGATCTCCTCCAGCTCTTCTATGTCCAGCCCCAACTAGAGGAGACAAGGGGAGTGAGGGGCTGGGGGCTGTCCGAGCGCCCACCCAGCACCCTTGGGTGCTGCCCAGTGCAGGGCAGGGACCATCCCAGCTCTGGGGCAGGCACCCAGGCTCAGAGACGTGCGGAGACGCGGCGCCTGCACAAGCAAACGCCAAATTTCCAGCCCGCAATACCATCGAGGCAGAGGTTTTGCCTATGCAAAACTCCTCGGGCAGCTGAGCAGGAAATAAAGCAGGCACGGCCGGGGCTGAGCCGCCCCTTCCCACCCTGCCAAACAGAACGGGTCTGCCAGCTCCTCCCAAACCACTCGGCTCCAGGCGAGCCCAGCGTCAACCCTGCTGGTGTTTCTCAGCACCGACTTGTACCCAAAGCCTTGAACACCCACAGAAATGTTTTGGAGTGATTCACGTCCCACCAAACATTTTATTTTCAGAAAAGTCGAGCGTTTGGGTTTGCGGCACGGCTACACAACCCCTACGCAACCTCCCCGTCTCCTCCTTTACAAACCCGCCCCCGGCCGGGCTGTTGCCCTCGCTGCAAGGTTAACAGGTTAAAAAAAATAAATAAATAAATAAATTAAAAAAGCCCTAAAAATAAGCTGCTCTCCCTTTGAACGTATTTGCTCGGGTGCTGCTCCTGCTGTTGTGCAACCGCTCCAGCCGTGCGCGATGCTGTTTGGCAGGCGGGGCACGAGTGGAAAAAAACCCAAAAAAAAACCCTCCCCGGCCCCAGCGCCACGCGGTGACGAGAGGCAGCGGCGTGCCAGTGCCACCGGTTGAGGGAGGACAAGGTTTTATCCCCTCTGCCACAGGCTGCAGCGAGCGACGGCCTCGTGGGTGCCGCCTCGGGGGCGGCTGATAGCAGGAGCTCGCCCCGAGCCAAAATTCGTGGCCGCCCGGCGCTCACCTGGTAGACGGCCTCGTCGCAGGCGTTTTGCAGCCCCAGGTTGATCATGGTGTTCTGCAGCGTGCGCCCCATGTAGAACTCCAGGGAGAGGTAATAAATCCTCTGCGGGAGGGAACAGCCCACGGGCAGTGAGAGCGAGGACAGAGACAGCTCGGCCAAACCTCCCCCCAGCAGCTCCCACCCGCTGTTATCTGGCTTGGAAGAGGAAAAAAATCCCGACGCAAGGGGGAATTTGAGGGCTGCGGCTCCCCCGCAGGGCCTGGCCTCCCGTTTTCCCACAGGAATCTCCCTGCAGCTGGCAGAAGGAGCCCAGCAGTGCCCCCCCCAGCCCCATCCCTGCCCTCCCACCCCACGCTGGCTCCGGCCCCGCTGTTGTTTTGCAGGGGGAGGACAGCGCCCGTTTTGTTTGCCCGAGGACGGGACAGCTCCGGGATGGTCACCCCGAGGGCACCGCGGTACAAAGTTAAACTTTAAAGAGTTTCCTAACGTCACCCCGAGCTGCAAAAGCAAGCCAGAAAAGCAGAACTGCTGCCGGGGGGGGGGGGGGCACCCGGCCACCTCCTCGGGCCCTGGCACCCCAAGGGGGGAGTTTGGGGATGGCTGCGGTGCCGCGGACCCCGCCGGGCACGTGGCTGCTAGCACGGAGGGTTGTGTAAGCCGCCCCAAGCTGAGCCCTGGTGTCAGCACCGGCGGGTTTTAGGGCAGGATTGGGGCTGGAGGAAGCTGCTGACTCCGCAGGTTTCCTTGGGACCTCCTGAGGCGCTGGCTGGGTGGGTGCCGGCGGTGCCAGGGGGGGTGGCCGATCCCTCGAGGGGGATTTTTCACCCCACGGGGACACGGGGTGCCAGCTCCCGCCGGCCGGTGCGGTGCCAGCGAGGGGGGGCACGGGAATAAATCGGAGCCGACAGGGCCAGGCAGGTGTCAGGAAGGGATTAGGGCTTAATCCCTCGGCAGGCAGAGCCCCGTGCTGGCACAGCAGCTCCCGCACCCGCCGCATCGCTCGGGCTCGGCCCTGCCACGGTGCCCGGTGCCAGCCGAGGTCTCCCCGCGGCCTGTTTCGGGTTCTTTTCTCTCCCTGCAGCTCATTCACCCTAGAAGGCTTCGCTGTGCTTTTGGCAGGCGGCCCCCACGCCCTTGCTGCGGGACGGCGGGCGCCGTTCCCCTGCTGCGCCCCGCGCCGTTTGTTTTGCCAAGCAAAGGGACGGGCGGCGCTGCTGTGCGGGGCCGGGGGGGTTTTTAAGGGGGGCTGAGGGGTGCCAGGGGGTGCCAAAGGGTGCCAGGGGGTGCTGAGGGGGTGCTGAAGGGTGTGAGGGGTGTCACGGGGTGCCAAGGAGTACCGAGGGGTGCCAGGGGGTGCTGAGGGGTGCCAAGGGGTGCTGAGAGGTGCTGAAGGGTGCAAGGGGTGTCACAGGGTGCTGAGGGGTGCCAAGAGGTGCTGAGGGGGTGCCAAGGGGTGCTGAGGGGTGCCAGAGTGCTAAAGGGTGCCAAGGGGTGCTGAGAGGTGCTGAGGGGTGCCAAGGGATGTGAGGGGTGTCAGAGGGTGCTGAAGGGTGCTCAGGGGTGCCAGGGGTTCCAAGGGGTGCTGAGGAGTGCCAAAGGGTGCTGAGGAGGGCCAGGGGGTGCCAAAGGGTGCCAGGGGGTGCCGAGGAGTGCCAAGGGGTGCTGAGAGGTGCCAGAGCACTAAAGGGTGCTGAGGGGGTGCCGAGGAGTGCTAAGGGGTGCCAAGAGGTGCTGAGGGGGGGGCCGGGGGTGCCAAGAGGTGCCAAGGGGTGCTGAAGGGTGCAAGGGGTGTCAGGGGGTGCTGAGGAGTGCCAAAGGGTGCTGAGGGGTGCCAAGGAGTGCCGAGGGGTGCCAAGGAGTGTTGAGGGGTGCCAGAGCACTAAAGGGTGCCAAGGGGTGCCAGAGTGCTGAGGGGTACCAAGGGGTGCCAAAGGGTGCCGAGAGGTACCGAGGGGTGCCAAGGGGGGCTCCAGCCCTCCAAGCCCGCAGCTTCCCACTCCCGGGGGGGTCTACCGAGGTTCCTCCGGGGGCCGGGAGCCCCCCCACCCACCTTGGGGTCCCGCTCGTAGTAGTGCTGCTGGGTGCGGATCCAGCGCCCCACCAGGTGGTCGCGCACCGTGTGCGCCAGGGCGAAGAAGTAGTCGCGGGGGGTGGCGACGTTGCGGTCCTTGACCAGGGTGAAGTGGAGGTGCCGGTTGAAGCCCCTCTTCAGCTCGGCCACGTTCTCGGCGCCCACGATGCCGCGGATGCTGATTTGCTTCCGCCGCTCCTGGTCCGACAGCGGCCGCGACATCGCTGCGGGGACACCGCGGGGACACCGCGGGGACACCACCGGGGGGGGACACGGGGAGACACAGAGGGGACACGGGGGGGGCGCGAGGGGACACGGGGGGACACGGGGGGACACACGGGGGGACACTGCGGGGACACAGACACACACACAGACACAGACGGGGACGGGGCTGGCAGCGCGCACCGTGCGCGCTCCGCCGGCACCGCCCCGGGGCCGCCCACGCGTGGGGCGGGCGCCGCGGCCACGGGGCCCCAAGGGAGGGGTGGGAAGGGTGGGAGGGGAGGGGGGAGGCACCGGCAGGCCGGGGGAGGAACCGATTTGGGGGAAGGGAGGGGGGAATGGGGCGGGCAGCACCGCCTCCGGTCCCAAAGGGGAAGCGCCGCGCTGCTGGGGCGCTGCCCCAACCCCCTTCCCCTGCGCCCCTTTCGCAATTCCCCCTCCCCTTCACCCCCTTCCCTGCTCCCCTTCCTCTGCACCCCCTTTCCCTGCACCCCCTGTCCTGTCTCCCCTTCCCCTGCACCCCTTTTCTTTCTCCCCTTCCTCTTCTCCCCCTTCCCCTGCGCCCCTTCCCCTGCGCCCTTTTCCCATCTCCCCTCCCCCTGTACCCCTTCCCCTGCACCCCTTCACCTTCTCCCCTTCCCCTGCACCCCCTCTGCCCCTTTTTCCCTTCTCCCCATTCCCCTGCACCCCTTTTTCTCCCCTTTTCCTTCTCCCCCTTCCCCTGCACCCCTTTTTCTCCCCTTTCCCTGCACCCCCTTCCCCTTCTCCCTTTCCCTTCTCCCCTTCCCCTCCTCCCCTCTCCCCTCCCCACTCCCCCAGGACCCCCCACTCAGCTCCGGGCCCCCCTCAGCACCTCCTGGGCCGGGTCCCGTCCCCGTGTCCCTCTGTCGGGCTGTGCCCCACCGGCTCCTGCCCGCGTTTCTTCCGGAGAGCCAGGGCCCGGCGCGGGGCGAGCAGCGCAACTCCTCTTCCTCTTCCTCCACCCAGCTCTGCGCAGGCTTCCCGGGCGTTTTCCCCTGCCCAGGCAGGGCAGAAAGGAGAGAAAAAACCAAACCCGCTGCTGCGTGCGGCACGGGAAACCATCCTGATTTTATTTTATTTTATTTTATTTTTTTTACAGGATTATTGGGTGAATTTGGGTGCCTGGAGGAGGCCTGCGGTGCTGTGCAGCCGGTGCTGGGCCCCACAGGGGGCTCTGCCCTCGCCTTTGGGTGCTGCCCCCGGCCCCCCAGGGGCTCCCCCACCCCAAATTATGGGTTCCTGCATCTGGGCACACCGCCCGGCTGGAAGGGATGAGCCCCTCAAAGGGTTTTAATGCTGCCAGCACCTCAACAATGCACAGGGCTCCCACATGAATTTCCCAAAATCACTTAGTTTCTAGGTTATTTTCTGTCTTTTCCACCCATCCTCGCCAAAATTTGGCACCAGGGCAGCGTCTGGCTGCAGGAACCACCCCAAGCAGCCTCCCACACCCAGCCCTGGTAATCCCCCGTCCCGCTGGGTGCCGGCATTTCCGAAATAACTCCCCGGTGGGTGTGCTCGGAGAGGGAAAGGCTCGGGGAGGGCTGGCCCTTGGATCCTTTAGGATTTGGCACGGTGCCCTTGGGTTTTGGGGGCCGCAGGGGTGCGCGGTGCCCCGGGGTGGGGGGCGAGGTGGATGTAGGGGGCTGTGGCGGCGCAGAGATGCTCCGGGAAGCTTGACCCTTCTCTGGTAAAAGTCCTTTATTAGAACAGCAAACATGACACTTTTTTTTTTGGGGGGTACAGCAGCTGGAGGCAGCTATCACCGCGCTACAGTGGGGGCGACGTCTTACAACCACGAGGAGTCTAATAAGCACCGTGAACATCCTAAAGAAATGGGTGGGTTGGGGGGAAAAAAGGGCTGAGAAATGGGCCCCGTGACCCGGCCACGGGGAGGGGTTTTTGGGGGGGGGGGGGGGAAGGGGCTGGTGGGGAATTAACCAAAAAAGCTGCTCGGCGTTGGCCCGCAACACGGCTCTCCTGCAGCTGAGAAAACGCCGCCGGAGGGGAAAGAACGAGATAGCACCCCTGCAAATAAATCAGGTCAGTGTGATCCTAGAGCGACGAGGGAACGAACCGAACGGCCCCGTCCCGGAGGGGGGATGTCCTACGGACGGGGCCTTCTGCTCTGCACCGCTCCTCCTGCGGCCCCGGGGGCGAGGGGACCGGGGGCCACCGAACGCCGGGCAGCGAAACCGGCACCGCGGAAAGGACGGGGGAGCCAAGCCTGGGGACAAGCGCATGCAGTCGCCCTCGGTGCGAAGGGTGCGTGCTGGCAGCGGGCTGGTGGCCACGAGCTCCTCTCCTGTCCCCCCCAAAATCGCCAGCAAAGGGCACGGGGGCGGATGGGAGAGGAGGGGAGAGGGCGGCGGGCGGCGGGCACGGGTCCCTGAGTGCGCAGCAGGGCTGTGGGCAGCTCCCCGTCCTCTCTTCCCCGTCCCCGTCCCCCCCTGTTGGCTCCTCGCTGCAGAAGGGACTCTCCGGGGAAGGGAAGGAGGCTGTCAGGTAGTTAAGGCTAATTTTTTTTTTATCCGGCGAGTGTAAAAAAATAAAGAGCTCCTCTCCCAGGAGCCGCGCGGCGTATGGCTGTGGGGTGCTGGCTGCGCCGCTCCGCGGGGAGCCGGGGGTGAGAGGGGGGGCACAAGGGTGGGTGCTCGCTTTGGGGGGCGGTGGGAAGCGTCTGGTGGCGTTAATTAACGCCCCGTGTTAATGAGCCACGCCAAACCCCTGCTCCTGGGGGGTCCCGCTGCGTGCGGGGGGAGCTGCAGCAAGACGGGGCGAGGCGGGAGGGCGCCTGGGGCTTCCCAGGACCCGCTGGTCATCCAGGCCCCACCTCGAGGGGGTGGCTGAGGTGCTCTGAGAGAAAGGCCACGGGGAAAGAAACGTCCTGCAAAGCCCTGGGACCCCGCAAAGCCACGGGACCCCGCAAAGCCCTGGGACCCCACAAAGCTGTGGGACCGGAGGGGCGAAAGCCTTCCCGGGGGGGGGGGTTCCCTCTCCGTGCGGCCGGCCCCGTACTGCAGCTCGGCGCTCTGAAACGAGACAAATCTGCCTCCCCTCCGCCCCGGGACCCTAACCAAAATGGGGAAAACCGAACCTAAAAGCGGACACGGAGCAGCAACACCTCGGGCTACCTAGCTACACCGGATCAGCCAAGAAGAGCGAAGGAGCGAAGCGCACACACACAGGACAGCGCAGGCGGGTGGCGAACAAAGACTGCCGAAAGCCAGTTTCTTCCTGCCCTTTTTTTTTTTTGTGTTTTTCGTGTTTTTTTTTTCATTTTTCTTCCGCCTCCCCCGTCGAGCAGAGGCCTCTGGTGCCGCAGAAGGGAGCGGGCTGGCTCCTCGGGCCCCGAGCAGAGGCAGCCGGCCCCGGGGAGCTGCCTCACTGCATGGCCGAGCGCGAGGCGTAGAACTCGGGGACGGGCAGCCCGGTGTGCAGCGTCACCTGCAACGAGATTGCCAGGCCTCAGACGTGTCCCCACCAGGCTTGGGGACACGGCCCCGGAGTGTGACAGCCCCTGCGGTGTCCCCTCTGGGGATGGTGGGACCCCCGGTGCGGTGGGAGGTGGTCTGAGAGGGCGTGGGGAGCCCAGCGGTGGGGTTTTGGGGTGGGAGCAGGATCCTAGGATGTGGTGGTGGCTCCTTTTTGCTTCTTCTCCTCTTATTTATGGGGTTGGGGCCCTGACGCAGCTCCAGCTTGAAGTAGGGCTGCTGGTACCCGAGGTGCTGAGCCCCAAATGCTCCCAGCTGGCTGCCAGGGGTGGGACGTGGGCACAGGGTGGGGGTGGGCACAGGGTGGGGGTGGGATGGGCAGGAGAGGGCACGGAGGGGGCTGAAGGACAGAAAAGGTGCTTAGGGCTGAGGGAGGCTTCTAAAAAGCCCCAGAGGAGGGGACGTGGCTGGAGGAAGGAGCTGGGCAGGGCCGTGCCGTGGGGTGCAGGGTGCTCGGGTGCCAAATGTGAGCCAGGCACCCGGTCCTGACAACAGGGAGCAATTCGGCACGGACTTCAGCACATAAATAAGGGGAAAACCAAAGAAAAATTTGAGAGGGACGCTCCCTGCTTGCAGGAAATCCCTGGTGAGCTGCAAGGGACTGAGCGGGCCAGGGGCCAGGTCCTGCAGGCACCCAGGCACCAAGGAGCTGTGCAGGGCTCTCCCTCCCCAAATAATTTCATCTGGGAGGGAAGCACAGCTCCTTCCTTCCTCAAGCAGCAGCATTTTCCCCCTTCAGACCCAGATTTGTAAGAAACTTTGTCTAAAACATGATTATTTCCAGCCTGATTAGGGTGATTTTAATTACCCGTGCCTTTGAAGGAGGAGGATAACGAACGGCTTGGGTTCATTAGCGGCCTTTTATCAGCATCCCACGGGATTCCCCTGCTCTCTGGGGATTTGGAGCCCTGCCTGGCACATTGAATTACCAGAAACCAGAGGGCTCCACAATGTGCTCGTCTCTTGGTGGTACAGAGGGTTGGGGTGGGAATGAAACCCTTCATTTTCTCCCAAATAACAGGAAAGCCCTAAAAGCAGTGCAGGGAGGAGTGCTGGAAGGGCGAGCAGTGAGAGGGGACGTGCCACGGCCAGGCTGAGTGAGCTGGGGACTCCGTGGGGCGGCTGCTGGCAGGGAAGGGATCGGTGAGAAGGGGAAATGAAAGATGGAAATACCGCACGGGCACGGGGAGCCGCCGCTCGGTGCCGTTCAGCAGAGCAGAGAGCTTGGGAGAGAGGGAGAGAAGAGGGGTTTGAACCTCCCGAGGGGAAAAGAGGCTTTGAAAGGCGCCCCGCTCCATCCCAGAGCTCCTGCCGGGGTCCTTGGGGCGATGCAAGAGCCGGCGTGATCCCGAAATGGAGCTGCCAAACCCCAGGGAGCAGGAGGGGCTGGAAAGCTGGAGAAACCACGGGGCAGGGAGCTGGAGGCAGCAGCTCCGGGGGGCACGGCCCCGGCACCCACCTGCACGTTCCTGTTGAGGCTGACGGCGGGGAAGAAGAGGCCCTCCAGGTTCTCGAAGGCCACGGGCCCTTGCTGGTCCTCGTTGATGGAGAAGGTCAGGGTCCTCCTGGTCAAATCCAGCAGCACGCCCACCGTGGCGCCTTTCGTTATGCCGCCCTCGGTTCTGTGGGAGCAGAGAGTTGGTGACAGCCACGCTGGCTTCGTGTCCTTCCTGCTCCCAGCTCAGGGTTTGGGTTGTGGCCCCCTCCGGGTCACCTCCCCAGGGCTGTGTGGCTGCGATCCCGAGAGGAACGAGCTCAGCCCCTGCCCTCTGGCATCCCCCAAAGCATCCCCATGACCCTACAGCCCCCCAAAAAAGGGCTTCACACCTTGCCAGTGACCTGTGCCCATCGCCACCCGCGCCACCGCCTGTCCCCACGTCCCCAGGAGGACACCAGGAGGGGAAAGCTGCTGGGCAGAAGTGCGAGCCCTGCTTCAAACCCTACTGATCCAGCAGAGAATTGCCCTCAAGCCTTTGAGAAGGGGATGCCAGGCTCTGCCCAAGTTTACCACAAGCTTTCCAGCCCCCAGCTCCACCAGCCCATGGGGAAATCGTGCCATAGCTGTGGCACAGGGATGAAAGGAGGCAAAATATTCTCACTGCAGGAATTAAAAGGCTTTGGAAGTTAGCAGATGGGGTCTGCTATGCGCAAGGGGTGCAGTGCATGCTCGGGGGAAGAGCCAGCGTG
Organism: Netta rufina; assembly: GCF_964035555.1. Lineage (NCBI taxonomy): Eukaryota > Metazoa > Chordata > Aves > Anseriformes > Anatidae > Netta > Netta rufina. The sequence goes on along the minus strand of NC_140128.1, from coordinate 62,458,040 downwards.
CAACCAAGCCACAGAAATAAGCAAAAAACCAGCCACAGCAACGAACCAGAGCAGCAGGAGCTGCCCTTAGCTTTGGGCAAAGCCACACGCTCCCACAAAAGGCGACGAGGAGCGAAACCCCAATTCCTGCGGGTGCCTCTAGCGTCCCCGGCCCCTCGTGCCAGGGCAGGGCGGAGCTGCGGGGCCCCTACCTGTTGGTGTGCGAGTTGTTGTGCATGAACCAGCTGCGGTTGTTGTCCACGTACATGGCCCAGGCCTTGTCGTCCTTGCCCAGCATGGCATCCTTCAGGACGTCGACGCGCGCCACGCCGAAGGCCGGGTCGGGGTGGTTGTCGTAGCGGTCGATGGAGAGCTCCCAGTAGTGGAGCCCTTTGGAGAAGCCCGTCTTGCCCAGCACCACCCTGTCGTCGTAGCTGTTGCAGGTGACGGTCAGGTTGTCGTTGGAGAAGATGATGTCGGCGTGGGCGGAGGAAGGGTCGAAGGAGAACCAAGCTACTGGAAGAGATGAAAGCCAGAGGGGTCAGGGGGGACGGGCGCGGCGCCGCCGAGGCGCACGGAGAGGACGGGACGAGAAGCGGCGCATGCTCCATGCAGGGCGACACCGAGCTCCGGGGCACGGCCGCGGGGCTCCTGGCTTTAGGGTCGGGGCTCCGAGCTGAGTTTTGGATCTGCTGCTCCCCTGCCTGTCCCCTTGGCAGCTCGGGAGCCCGCAGGATCGTTGTCCCCGGCGCTGTCTGGCTCTAGCAGCTCCGGGAACACAAAGCGCATCCACCGGCCGGCATTCACGGCGCTGCACGCCCAGGAACAGCCCTGCCCAGCAGCCGGCCACACGTAAGACAGGAGAAAGCCCACGGACAAGGCCTGAGGACCTCCACGAAGGGGTTAAAGGCACGGGACTCGCTCTCTGGCCAGCGGACAGGTACGGGGGTCACGCTCTGGACAAGACAACGGGGGGGGTGGTTGCACAAGCCACCAGCTGCCGGTTTCACCGGTGTTTTTTTTCCTCCGGCGGTCAGCGAGACGTGAACTGACACATCCACAAAACCACTCTCACGCCTGCAGAAGTAAACACGGCTCGAAGAAGGAGACACTCGGGTGAGATTTGGTGGAGGGCTTTATTGGAACGCTGCGCGCGGGACGGCTCGCATGCACGCGGGCTCGCGCGGCGCGACAGGAGCGAGTCCGTACCTGCCACCATTTTTTTAATGTCAACTGTGGTCATCCCCCGGGAGAGGCATGCAGGGAAAGAAAACAGCGCGTGAAGTTGGCATTCAGTCCAAAAAAAAAAAAATAAAAAAATAAAAAAATAAAAAAGGGAATCAGAAATAATTTCTGCTCGCCCGCCTCTCCGGCGAGCGCACGGAGCTTTCAGGGCTCTGCACACACCAACGGGGGGGAGATGAAGCGAGGATGGAGCAGTGCTGCTGGCAGGCATGGTGTGTGAGGGACGTGCTGTGCCCTTCAGGGGACATTTATTTCCCCAAAAGAGGAAGGATTGGGCCCAAATTTGGGGGCTGCTGTGCGCCACTCCTGGGGAAGGCGCTCTGCGTCGGACGTCGCCCATCGGCGCCCCGATGAGCGCAGATGGGGGCACACGGCTTTGGGCAGAAGGACCAGATTTTAAGCACAGGGCTTCTCTTTAAAACCAGGGTGGGGAGGAAATTAAACGCCCTTGCAGCACACAGCAATGATGGTTCTGTCAATTTGCCTGCCACCGGGACATCTGGGAGGGTGTGCAAAAGAAACGCTGCTCGCTCGCCAAATTAAACTTGAAGACAACGAAAAAAAAACAAAAAACGATGGATGAGCAAGACGGAGGAGGTGCCAGTTAATCGTTAACAGATATACTTGCCTAATTGAGAGTAAGGCGTTCCTTGGGTCTCAAAATTGCATCCTACAAAGAGATACTGCGTTTCACACATCACAGCTACGACACAACACCTGAGAAACCCCCGAGGATCCGGCCAGCCGCAGGGGGCCGGGCTCCTTAAAAGCCAAAGAGCAGGGCCAGGGCTCACGGATGCGACCTGTGAGGTTGGGTGCTGCCAGCCTGGGGTCCCTGGGGCAGTTCCTGAACCTCAGCCCCCTGCCACCACCCCGTTTGGCCCCGCCACCCGGCCCGTGGCTGCGGAGACACCGACTCGGCGGGACGGCTGGGCACGAAGGCAGAAAAAGGGCCCGAAACGAAACGGAGTCGAAGCCATGAGCGCACAGCGGGGTGAGGAGGAAAAACACGAAAAGCACAGAGGGAATCACAAAGCCGCGGGGCCCCCGGTTATGTCGGCACCGCTCATGCTGCAGCATTCATTCCTCATTGCAGGCGATGGGATGGGAACGGAGAGATCGGGGGCCCCCATTCCTCCGGGGCTTCCAGCAGAGGAATTCCTCCTCTTGGAGCCCATGGAGCGGTGTAAATCGGTGCAGGGCTGGAAGAATCGGGGCCCAGGATCTTTTAACGACAGAGGACGTGCAAGGAGAGGTTAGAAAACAGCTCCGAGACGCGCCGCGCCCGCTGCTCCTTCGCCGGCCCGCGGACACCGGGTGCGGGGCCCGAGCCAAGCACCCATGGGTGCTGCCAGCAGGGTGAGGCACTGTCAGCGTGGTTACCTCTGCAGGGCAGGAGCCTCGGGTATGCTCACGCCTGGCTTTGCAGCTCCCAGAGGGGCTGTTGGAGCGCCCACCTCGTTAGGAGCCGGATTGTGAAGGGTCTTACCCGACCGTGCTTCGCCTGGGGAGGGGAAGGAAACCAGGGAAATGTCCCCGGGGGGGGCTCTGTTCCCCTGACCGACAGGAGATTGGAGAGGAGGAACGTGCTCGGAGCCTGGCCACGAGCAGCACCTTGGCTCTGCTGCTCCAGCACCCCAGGGGATGGACCCGGTGGTGCTGCGGGCACAGCCGGGCACGTCCCCAAAAACCGCACCACCGAAATCCCCTCCGCCTCGGGGGCAGCCCCTGCCATCCAGCCGCGTGTCGTGGGGAGAAAAACGAACAGAACAGAACGAAACAAATGGTTTGGAGACGGCCAGAAGCACAGACCAAGAGGAAATGCCAGAGGCACCCGGCTCACCGGCTGAATTCAGGGACTGTAAAGAAGAATGCAAGCTCAGCTGGTGGGCCGAAGATCTTAGCTCAAAGTAGGATCTCCCCGGAAAGCTGGGTTGTAGATTAAGGGTGGAGGAGAAAGGACTCATTCTACGAAGCTGCAATCTTTCCAAAGGCACTGGAAAAGGGAGGGTCTGCTCTTCTGGCTGCGTTTCTAAACGTGAGATCAATGCAAACCAGGGGTCAGCCACGGGCTCTGCCCGACCGCGCCGCGCCACCGCCCGCCGCACCCGGGGCCGTGCGGGCACAGGGGGGTGCAGCAGGGAGCCGTGGGGCTGTGCAGCCCGGCGGCACCCTCCAGGGGAGCTTTGCCTCGGGTAACATCCAAAATAAACGTGTGGTTGGCTTCCAAAATGTTCCTCGTCCTCCCGACGCTCATGAGGTTTTTCTTTTAAGCCAGCCCTGCACACCTCGTCACCGTAACGCACCTAGAAGAGCTCACAAGTTCCCCCCCCGCACAGCTCCTGTTATTTTTAATGAATTTTGTACCTTTTTTGTGTCCTAGACGCTACGTTCGTCCCTTTCTAGGGTGCTGGGGAGGCTGCAGAGGCAACGAGGCTCTAACGCCCTGCGCGCCACCAAGCACCCGCCTGGCCCGAAGGCTGCTCGGGATGCGGGGCTCCTGGTGTCCCCTTGTACCTGTCCAAAAACACCTGAGCCTTCCGAGGAGAATTCAGGTGATTTATGGCAAAACGTCACACCAGAGGGATCCCCTCACGCCACCAGCTCCCGCTCCCCACTGATGGTCACCTCCTGCGATTTCTCCCCTCGTCTCGCCAAGGGGTGTGGAGATCCCAAATCCTCCCCGCATTCACAGCCCTGACTCCGCGTCCCCAGTCCTCCTGTCTCTTTCTGTGAACCACAATAAAGCTAAAAGAACCACAAAACAGCTAAAAGAAGCCTTTTTTTTTTTGCACGGTGGGCTGTAATTTCTGAAGGAGGCCGCGGGAGCGAAGAGCATCGATGGGGTCAGAAATTTGGGTGCGTGCATCACTGCAAAACCTTCCTTTTTTTTCCCCAAAAGAGATGGAGCTGCAGGTCAGGTGCCCTCTGATGGCTCGTGGCTCCCCCAAACCAGCACCTCCTGTCCCTGTATTTCCTGGCAGCGTTCCCCTCGTGCTGCTCGCCCTGTCCAGATGATGCTCAAACCTGCTGGGGATCAAAGCCTGAGAGGGGCCGTGACGTGCACGCAGGAGCACCACGAGCAGCCCGTTCCTTCCAGGCTCCTTCAGATTTTGGAGCTGGGCAGCTTAAAGGCCACGGAGCCGAGGAGGAACCCAAGCCCTGCTGGCTCCTGCAAGGCTCGGGGGAGCCAGGCAGAGAGCTGGGGGAGCTCTGCTGACCTTCAGGAGTGCTTCCAGCCACCCCACAGCAGGGCTGGCTCCGGGTTCTCCTATTTTTGGCTCTCCAGGGCAACGCTGCAGCTTCCTCGAGTGGTTCCCAGCTCCGCAAACGTGCCCGCAGCTCGCAGACCCATGTGTTGAGGCCTTTGGGGCTCGTGATTTGAGATTTCTGCCTGTTGGATGGGCTGGTCACGGCTCAGCTCTCTGCTCAACCCCTTTTGCTCCCCGTTCCTGGTACACCCCCGGGGCATTTAGCCTGGGAAATATGGGAAAGGGGCTCCTCCGAGCGTGGAGAGCTCCCAAAAGAGGCTCCTTGCCTGGCAGCAGTGGATGTGGGGCTGCTCCCTGTCTCCACATCCACAGCAGCACAGCTCCTGACCTCCTCGTGCAGCTCAGAGCCCCCCTTCCAGCCTGCACGTCAGCACCAAGCCAATTTTCCGCCCCGGATTAAGTGCCTGCTGTGACAAATGCACTTAAGAGTCTGTCAGGGAGACTCCTCCATGGCCTGCGAGAGGGCTGTTCCTACTCTGAGAGCCTGCCAGCGAGGGGATCAGCCCCGCAGACGGTGCCAGGGTGGCTGTCTGTCCCTGTCTGTCCGTCCCGGGGGTCTGTGAGGACACCTGGGCGGCTCCGTGGTGCCTCTGCTCCCTGCTGGGCACCGCCAGGCTTTGAGGGGACGCTGTGGTGACGCTGTGCAGCCACGCACGATGCTTTGAGAGCGGTGCTGAGCGTTTGATTTTCTTTAAAACAACATCAGTGAAGACATTGGAGCTTCCCCAGGGCGTAACACAAACCCTGACACCATTTCTCCCCGCGCCATCTCCCCCTGCACCCACACCGACCCTCTCCAAAAAAAAAAACACCTTCTGGCACGGAAAGGGAGAGAAACTCGGATCTTCCCGAGCCTCCTGCCACAGCCCTTCCTTTTTCCCCTTGCCAGCAGCGCCCGGGGGATCCCTGAGCCCGGCGGTGCTGGCCGTGCCCCCTGCGCCTTACCCTCGGACGTCTGCAGCACCAGGGTCTTGCTGTAGGGGCTGACGCCGGTTTTGTTGAAGGCCTTGACGCGGGCGCTGTAGGTGCTGTTGAAGTGAAGCCCGTCCACCGTGCACATGGTCTCCTTCCCCACGTACACCTCCTGCCAAAGAAGCGCAGCGTCAGTGCCCGCAGCCCCGCGCCACCGCCTGGGGCAACGTCTAAAGGAGAGCGAAGCGCCCCGAGGGTTCCTTCCTCGGCCGTAAGAGCAGTTGTAAGAGTTACACGAGCAGTTATCCTGCCCTAAAAGGAGTTTCTGCAGGGATTGGAGCTGCTGGTTGTGGTCAGAAAGCAGCGAGCCCGGCCCAGGAGAGCTGTGCCAGGGAGAGGGATTAATGCAGGCGGTACGCAGAGGGAAATCTCCTGGCGGAAAGCAATTCTGCGTGCTCCTGGGTGGCAGGATCAAAGCGTTCCTTGAAAGAAAACCGAGGTGAGTTCAGCACAGCGCTGCTGATTCACCAGCACCTCCCGCTCCTGCTGCCAAAGGAGCGAGGCTGTGGGAGCAGGGCGGGCGAGCAAACACATCCACAGGCTACCGAAACGTGTGGCTCACGAAACTTTCACTTACAATTAGCAGATCCCACAAGAAAGCCCGGGGGTTTGCTGCCCTCCGTGGGGCGGGTGGAGGGACAGGGCAGGGCAGGTCGCTTCCACCTCCCCAAAGACCCTAAAGGGGCTGGGAGCAGCCCAAGCTGTGGGTCCAGCAGCGTGCTGACAGCCTGAGATGGGTGATGAGAAGCTAAAGGTGACCCTTGGCACCCAAGGAACCCTCCTGAAGTTGGCATCCCACGAGAGGCACTCGCAGGTCTCCGGGCAAATTAGGAGGGAAGGAAGAATGGAGGCTCTGGGGGATTGCCCTCACCTTGCTGGAGCGGCTCTGCAGAGCCTCAATGTCCCCTAAATTGGTCTCCTGTGCCCTTCCCTCTGCGGATCTCGCCTCCTTTTTTCCATCCTCGCCCTGCTCCAGCTCCTGCCTAGCTCAGTTTCGCGTGGACGTGCGCGGAGAAGGCGAGGGGCTGCTGGCTGCGAGCACGCCGGGAGAACTATCAGCGTGTCGGATCAGAGAAAAATCTGATTTTAATTGTGTAATGACGGCAATCCGAAAGCCCTCAGGCCTCAAACACCTCTGCTTTCTGGCAGCTGGCGAAACCCCGAGGCTTTCGGGGCAATTAGCATGGCTCGCACGAAATATTTAGCAACCTGCAGAGGAAGCTTCACACGGATCCTCCGCGTCTGCAAGTCACATTGCTCACCGGGAAGGTATTTCTACCCCTTCAAACGACTCCAAACCTCCCCAGAAAATGCCCAGAGCTTGTCTGCACCGCACCTGGGCGTCCCGGCAAGCCAAATCTCACGTCTCCAAGGCAGGAGGGGACTTGAAAAAAGGTCTGGGGAAGCACCTACCCTGAACTGGCCGCCGTTGCCATCATCGAGCTCCAGGATGTAGCCCTCCACCTGCACCGTGGACAAGGGGGGCTGCTTCCAGGACAGCGTGGCGCTGTTGTTGTGGGTGCAGCACTCCTCCAGCTGCAGGATCGGCGGGGCCGGCACTGGAGAGGAAACTAAAGGCAAGTTAGAGGGACCCTGGCTGCTAGCACCGCCACGGGGAGGGAGCACGGAGATGGATTTAGGGCCTCGGGGCTCAGCCAGCACTGCTCGGGGTGGAAATGGGGGTGCCTTGGGGGTGAGCAGCAGCAAGAGCTGTTCTTCCAGGTGAGCTCCTCCAAATTTCGCCACGCTGCAGCCTGGCGAAGCTGGGATTTCCCTGGGGTTTCTCTGCTTTCTGTCCTTCTGATGGGTTTTTGGAGAAGCGTGGTGACACGACAGGGTGTGCCACTGCCCCGACTCATGTCCCGAAGCAGGGAGGCTCCCAAAAATGCTCAGCAGAGCTGGCTGCAGCGGGGTGCCTGGCCTTGCCCGCAGCCCAGCACGAAATGCTGCTGGTTTTCCACCAAGACGCAGCGAAGAAGAGACGTGGGGGTGCCTCTCAGCAAGGCAACGATGGCCCTCAGGCTGCCCCAAAAACATTCGGGGTCCTCCCACGCTGTCCCCAGCAGAGCACCCACCCCTGGGGGACTCGGGGCTGTTGTCCCCTGCCAGCTCTGCCCGCACACAGCTCCTGCTGCTGGGCACATCCCAGGACACGGGGAGCCCTGACACGACGTGGAGAAGCCAGGGGATGCTCGGGGAGGAAAAGATGAACCTCCCCGTGCAACCTGCTCCTGTGCTCGGCCACTCTCACAGTGAAAAAATGAAAAATAAATAAATAAAAACCTAAAAAATTGAAAAAAAAAAAAACAAACTTGCCTGCTTCAAAGTGGAATTTCTCACATTTCTCTTTGTGGAGCTGAGCCAAAGACCCCCCTCCTGGTAACCTTGACACTGGGGAGCAGGGAACTGATGCCACTGCTGTCAGGGCCACCCAGCTGGATAAGAAATGTCTTACTTGGCTCCTAAAAGCCTTTTCTTCGCCTGTGAGAGGCGAGGGTCTCACCCCCGATGGTCTCACCCCCTGCCCCTAGCTGCTGGCGTTTGCTGTGGTACGGAGGACACATGGCACAGCACTGCCCCCAAAACCAGCCCCAAAACCAGCCCCAAAACCAGCCCCAAAACCAGCCACGGGGATTGCAGGGGAGGGCAAGTTGTGGCTCTGCGCTTCACCACCGAGAAACAAAGCCGAGGTTGATGTGGAGGCCAGGAGAAGGTGAGGAAAGCCAGGCTGATTTCCATCCTCCCCGGGCAGAAGCTCTCCTCGGCGGCGCCGGGAGCGAGCAGGGGCGGCGGGCACACTCTTACCTTTCATCTGCACGAAGTCCAGCTGGTGGATGGACTGCAGCAGAGGGGCGTTGTCGAGGTTCAGGTCGAAATCCGTGGTCATCCGGGGCGTCAGCGTCCCCTTTCCCCACTGGTCCTCGGTGAGGTGCACCCTCCTGATGAGCGCGTCCGAGATCTGGCGGCGAGGAGCAGCCTCAGGCACCGAGGGGCCGCGTGCTGGGGACCTGCCCTGCCCTAATCCTGCTCCCCAATTTCTCCCCCTCGCTCCTTCCCCTCGTTTCTCCGCTCTGGAGAGCCCCGAACACATCCTCCAACCTCTCCTTTCCGTGCTCAGAGCCAACCGACCCCATCCTGCTTCTGCTTCTGTTCTGTTGCTCCAAGCCCTCGATTTTAGGGCTGGAAAAATGGGGATCCCGTCCTCGCTGTGCCCCCCCCTCCCTGTTGTACCACCCCAGGGCTCCTAATCCCATCCAGACCTGCAGGAAGCCGCTGGGGTCGTTCTCCTTGATGACCTCCAGGCAGTACTCCATCAGCCCCGTCGTCTGGCGCAGCTTCACCGTGCAGTGGGAGATCTGGTCCCGCACCACCTGCGGCGACAAGGAGAGCCACGATGGCCCAGCCGCAGGGCTGGGAGCCCAAAAAGAAAGAAAGAAAGAAAAAAAAAAAAAGCTGCAGCCTCGTGGGGATGCCTCCGAGCAGAGCAGAGCCGCCGGGTGGTGGGTGAGGATCAAGCCTGGGGTTTGGTGTTCCCGAGAGGGATGAACCTGCCCCAGCTGCAGTGCTGAGGGGGAGATTCGTGTGTTTGAGGTGCTCACCCCGCATCAGCTGAGATGGACCACGCAGAATTGCCCTTTTTTTTTTTATTCCCCAGGCTGCAGCAGAGCCTGGAGATGGGCTCAGAGGGACAGCCCTTCCTTTCCTGCAAGAGCTTTAGAGCTGCGTAAAGTTCTCCTCGGTGGGCTGTCAGGGGCAGGACAGGCGAGCTTCCCACCAGCAGCTGATGGAAAAGGCTGCACTACGTTAAAATTTGGGAAAGCACAGCCACATCCCCATCACGACAGGCTGTGAATCCCGTGTTAAAACACCCCCCTGGGCTGCAGGCACCCCCCCTGCCCAGCCGGGAGGGACGCAGAGCTGCATGGAGGCACGTCCCAGCCCCCTGTGGCACAGCAGCCCGGGCTTCCACGGGGGCAAGGACTCCTGCAGGGCAATCAATCAGAGCGTGCGTGGCTTAATTAGAACCTAATCACCTCCGCTTCATCACCTAGCAGGAAGAAGAGAACCGTAAACCCTGCAGCTTGGGACGAGGCATCTGGGAGATGCTATGAAAGATGCTCCTGGCTGGCTCCTGGTTTTTAGGGGGTTGCTGTTTGCAAGGACACCACTTGCTGCTTTGGGGAGGGGGCTGCAGGAGCAGCAGCAGCAGCAGGAGCAGCAGTAACAGCAGCAGGAGCAGTAACAGCAGCAGGAGCAGCAGCAGGAGCAGCAGCAGCAGCAGCCACCAGCACGCCAGGCTGGCGAGGCAGCAGGGGGAGCTCCCATCTTGTCCTCCGGAGCCGTGCAGAGATGCTGAGGAGCTCAGAGACCATGCAGGAGAGAAGCACACGCTGGGTTTGGCCTCGAAAGCTTCCATCAGAGGGAAGAGCTCACTCGGTGCCAGTTTTTAACACTCGAGTGCACCGGAATGGCTCTGCTGGCGTCAGCCGCTCCTGGAGAGCCAGACTCCTTCACTCCCTCTTTGGCTCCGCTGTGCCTTTTTCCAGAAGCGTGGGCAAGCCCCCAAACCTCCCTTCCCAGTCCTTTGGGGCAGGATCCAGAAGGTGCAGGGGGAGTGCAAAGGGGTTTCCAGAAGCCTGTGGGGTTTCCATATGGCTGTGAGCATCCCGTGGGCGTCATGTACCTGCTGCTGCCACCTGGGATTTCCACCGTGTGGGGCATCTCAGCTCCTCGCTACCCCAGGAATGAAATATTCCCATGAAATACCAGAGGAGGTGGATCCAGAGCTGAAAGCAAGACCTGGAAGATCCTCAAACCTTTGATTTGTGCACGGGGATAAAGCAAAATCCGGAAGGTCCTCAGGCCTTTGACTTGTGCACGGGGATAAAGGCAGGGGCTGGGTAGCTTCAGGAGAACCCAAAAGGATTGGGATATCCACCAGATCTCCAGGAAAACCAGCCTGCCCTGGGCTGTGCAGGGAAGCTGGCCGCTTGCAGAGCTCTGCAGGAGCCCAGGGGTAGCCGAGTGGTGGCATCTTCTGGGAAAAGCCTGGCAGGGCAGTGAGCTCGGGTGATATCAGCCCACGAGGGGATTTGGGCAGCTCCACACATCCCATTCCTGGTCGTTTTTATGTCTTTTTTTTCCCCTTTGCACGTCAAAGGAGGCAGCAGGCAGCAGCTGGTTCCTAATTACAGCCTACAAAAGGGGCGTTCGCTGCGCGCTCCCAGCACCTCGCTGCCGCCTTAAAATAGGGCGTTTATTTCAGGAGCTTTTCTTTCCTGCAAGACGATCCGAGCTATAATTTACATTCGAACACAGCTCCTGGAAGGCAGTAACACCTGTGCTCGTCCCTACCTAAACGTCTTCCTCACCTTCCTCCTCTCTCAGCGCTTGGCTGGGTTTCAAGGCACCCGGCCTCGCGTGAACCCTGGCTCCGGTGCGCGGGATGAGCCCTGCTGGGGAGCGTAATCCCATAAGAAGGAAGGGTCACGGACCAGTGTTTCAGCTCTGGAGACACAGACGTGTACAGAGCTATGTCCAGGAGCTCAGTGGCTTTGACAGAACCCTTGGAATTTCGTCCTGGGACAACCCTGCAGGGACCTTGTATGACCCCTGCTCAATCCAGCCCGTGCTGTAGGGTGGCTTCCCTTGGGGAGCTTGGGGAAGTCCTTTGGAAACCAGGGCTGGCCACGAGGAGCAGAACAGACAAGGGATTTAAAACCTGGCCTCTCTGCTCCTTTGGATGCCGTTTGTTAAAGGCTGGCTCTTTGTTTGAATCCGAGCCTGGGGGGAGGTTTGGGAATGGCAGGGAGGTTTGGGAATGGCAGCGCGATGTCCCTCCCCACTTTGTTTCCTCCCTCTGGAGCAATTAGTGCCGGCCCACGGGCAGCCCTGGCTGGGTGCCTGCCGCACGAGATGTGTGTCAAGCTGAAGTAGGTCAGCCCTAAAGCCCAGCTGACCCCAGCTCCGGGTGCTCCACGGGGCAGGGAGCTTGGGCTTGGTGGTGCCAGGCGCCGGTGGCCCGGTGCCAGCTGGCAGGCCCTGTCCCTTCGTGCCCCTTGTCCTCGTGCCCTCCTGTGCCGTGATGGCCACCCTTGCCTTGAAAGCAGGCAAGATCCCCTCTGTCCCTGTCCCCAAACCAGAAGGAAAGGGTGTGCAGAGGCTGTGAGCCTCAGCCTGACTGCTGAAGCCACTGCCTGGCTGTGTGAGAGGGTAACTAACTGCCCCACAGGGGAAAAGTGAAAGAGAGCTGGTCCTGCACCCACAGGATGGGCTGTCGGTGTGGCACTGCCTGCTTGGGCTGTGCTTCGGTGCCAGAGAAGGAGCACCGAGGCAGGGCTCGGCCCTACAAAGCTGTTATCACCCTGTAGGTCCAGCTGGACCTATAAGGGATCCACGGGGTTTCAGCAGGATCAGAGCCCGACGCCGCATCGCGCTCACCCGCCCCGCTGGGGACCGCAGGGAAAAGCTGGGGACAAGGCACAGGGGCAGCAAGGAGCGAGGAGGGGCAGCCAGTGCGGGGCAGAGAGCTGGAAATCCCGCCTGGAAATAGGATGGAAAGCCTCGTGGGGAGTGCTCGAAGCAGTGCAGAGCCCAGCCTGTTTTCACAGCTCACGCGGAGAGCCGCGTCTCGGCTCCCCTCCCCGTGCCAAGAATTCACCTCTGGGCGAAAGCACCACGAGTTTTCGTTGGGCAGAACAGAAATTGGAGAGATTCCTGCTCCTGCCCGGTGACAGAACCGCCACCTCGTGACCCCGAGTGCCCCGGGATGGCAGCTTGTGTTGAAAGCAGCGTTTCACCCCAAAACCGGCGCCGTGGTGGTGCCGGCAGCGCTGCAGAAAGCTCTCCGACCACCCGAGCTGCAAGCAGGGCTCACCTTCAGCTTGTGCTCGTGCTCCTTGTTGACCCGGGACAGCAGCTGGGCTTTCCTCCTGTTGAGGGCATCGATGAGGGCATCGCACTGGGCCACCAGGCAGGCCTCGAACTCCACGCTGTTCTCCTGGGGGGTCAGAGCAAAGCGGGGTGGCTTTGGGAGGAGCAGTTTTTGGGGAAAAGCTGCACGGGGATGCTATGAAAAGAGGCAGGTGCTGATTGCGGACCCCTTTGGGAGGGGATTCCCTACAAACCACGCGGGGAGACGGGGCAGGGGATCCCCGGAAAGGCTGCTCCTCCCCAGGGAGACGCGCTACCTGGATCTGCTGCACCATGTTGCGGAGCTGGACCAGGAACTCTTTCGCCTCCTTGGCTCTGTCCGACAGCCCGTTGAGGGCCTGGGAGAGCTGGCTCTGCAGGGGGAAAAAAGAGTAGGGTTATTTCCACATCCCGAACTCGTCCTCGTGCCGGAGGAGCCGAGGTGTGCACATTGGGGCTGGGCACGGAGCGCGGTCCCTGTGCCCCGGGGCGCGCAGCCTTCAGCAGCCCCACGGAGGCGTCCTCCTGCCCCTGCTGCCATGGGGATGGGAATGGAAAAAGGGTTATCCATCAGCTCAGGGCTCCCAAAGCCCTGGATTTGGGATGCGCAGAGCCGGTGTGCCTCGCTGGCTGCCTTATTCCAGGAGCTGGGCAAATCCCCCGTGGTAAGTTACCGCTCGGAGACATCTCGCCTTCTGGGGGGCTGCAAACAGCACGCGGGTTTTAGGGTGGAGACGGCCCCACGTCTCCAAAACCTTACCCTCTGTGCTCCTGGGGATGTATTAGGGGCAGGGGGAGGAGGTGGGCTGGCTGCCTGGCTGTCAGAGAGCAGCGGTGCCCCAGAAAACGACCTTGCGGCACTGCCTCCCCCGGAGATGTTAATAAAACCCCGGTGATTTTGGCATTTCCTTGGTGATTTATCGTGCCCCGGTCATTAGGACGCGGAGATAATCAGTGAATGCATCTCTAATAAAAACGGGATTGCTAAGTCAGCTCAGCAGCCTGCCGGGCTCCTCGCCCCGAGCTGTCCCCTGCGAGATCCCGTCCCCTCCCCGACAAAACCTCCCCCAAAACCCCCCAAAAAACCCTTTGGCTCCTGGCCTGAGCTCCCATCTCCCCCCGTGCACAGCTCCAGCCCTGGCAGGATCAGGGATCAGCCCGGCACGGAGCTTTGCTGGGGGCTGAGCACCGCAGGGCAGCTGATGCAGGGAAGCAGCGGGAGCCTGCGAGGTTTACAAGCTCCTCATTAAAACTGCAGCACGGTGGTTTTTCTTTCCTTTTTCCTTCCATAAAGCTGTTTTTTAAAATCAACATGCGTTTCGGGGAAAAAAAAAAGAAAAGGATCTTTATCTCAGCATAACTCTTTGAGGCTTTCCTAATGGGCCAACGCTTTCGATGCGCCCTTAAAATTTAATGAGAGCTCCGCGCTGCCCACGGGTAGGTCACCGGAGAGAAATGACCTCAAAACCAGAGCTCAGCCCCTTGTGGACAGGCTTCGAGGAGGCACAGGTCTCCTGGAAGAGCTCTTGCTGCATCCCCAAAAGCCATGGTGGTTAGCCCATTAACCAGCGTTAATTAATGCTGGGTGACCAGGGAGAGCGGATGGGAAGGTGCGCAGGGCACGGCTGGGCGCGGGGACAAGGGGATTCACAGCCGTGGGACGCAGAGAAAAGCACTCCTGCTGTTATTCTGTTATTCTGTCTGCGAGTCGGGGGTGTGGAGAGGAATTAAACGGCCCGATTGGGGTCGTAAATCCTCCAGGTGGCTCCCTGGAAAGCCATCAGCCTTGGAGCACGCCCAGGGTTTAGGGCAGCCTGGGGTTTCGGAGGATTTCCTCAGCGCACGCTGAGGGGCAGAGTTGTGGGTTTTGGGCAAGGAAACGGGGAGGCAGCTGGCAGGAACCCCACGGAGGGGAAAAGTTTGGGATGGAGGAGTGTGGTTGGGGGTGATGGAGGCTCACACTGGGGTCTTGAAGGGCTGGGGATGAAGGGGTGGGCTGGGGGATGCTCCGGCAGGGCAGCCCTGCTGCCCCTCCCCTGAATTAATGTGTGAAATGCAGAAAAACATCACCTAGCCCAGCCCTAAAATCAAGGGCTTTTGTTCCAAAGCAGCAAGAGGAGACCCCAGGAGCTCCCACCAGCACTACTGGGAGTTAAGGGCTTCAGTCTCTGTCCCCAAAGCTCTCAGGGGATCCCGTCCCCTTTCCGTGGCACTGAGGGCTCTGCAGGATGGGCTCTGGAGAGCTGCTGCCACCCGGGGACAGAAAACTCACCGAAAACACCCCCAGGGCTGGTGGAAACCACATCCACTGCAGCCTGCCACAACCCTTCGGTGTCTTCGGAGGGCAATCAGGCAGCAGAGTGCCCCGAAAGCCGGCTTGGTGCCCCCAAAATCGGGGTTTTCTCCCTGCTCCACCCCACAGAAGGCGAAACGCTTGCACAGCCCGTGGGGGCTGCTCCTGCTGCCGAGCAGATGCCGCCCCGCACGTGCGAGGCAGGGTCTGGGGATCTGCTAAGCTGATTATCTCCGGGGCAGTTGACACAGGAATTAATTCCAGGGCTTGCACAGGGCCCCCCGCATCTCGGGAAGAGGCGGAGATGCCGCTGGAATTAACCCAAGACCCTGGAGGGTCCTGCTGGGGGGGGGCCAGGCACGCAGTCTTTCTGCCTGAGACCACGGAAGAGGCTGCTCAGCTTCACTGAGAGCTCCTCAAATGCTTTTTAGCTGCTTTTTCTGCAGCTTTTAGCTTTTTTTTTTAGCTTTTAGCCGCTTTTTCATTATGGTTTTTTCATTAAAAGAAAGTGGGAGGGCAAAAAAAAAAAGGCCGAGGGCTCCCAGCGCCCACAAAAAGCACGACCCAGACTCCGTGGACCAAGGCTGCCTCCAACCACTTGGCCAAAATTGGTTAAAAACACCGAGTTTTTGATAGTGTTGGTGAAAAAAAACCAGCAGAGCAGGGTGCAGAGCAGGAATTGTGCGCACAGATGGCCGCGGCCGCTGGCTTTGTTCGGGCACACAGTGGGGCAGTGTCCTTCCTCAGCAGGCAGAAGCGACTGAAAGGCTGCAGCCTGGAAAAGAAGACAAGGGGATATTCTTCCCGAGCACCGTGACCTCGCTGCGAGCCTTTCCAAGTAGCCCCAGGGGTTCCCTGCTCCGGGGAGCACACGCGGAGCTCTGCCTCCTGGCTCGAGTTTCCAAAAAATTTAGGGTGAGGGATGCTGAGACATCCGTCAGCCCGTCCGTACCAGCAGGGTGAGCCCCAGGTTCCCCTCCAAAAAGGATTTTTCTGGTGTTTGGGAAGCCACCTGCTCAGTTCCCAGCTTGCAGGACTGCCAGGACACAAGAAAAAATATTTATATTATCGATTAGGATATATAAAGATCATTTATAACGTAAAAAATCGATTAGAATCTATCCTAACTGAATCTATCCTAACTGAAACCAGGGCAACGCGCAATGTAAATCATTCTATGTTGATAATGAAAAAACAGAAGATGTAAAAAATAAAATATTATTAATGTTATAATGTTAATAATGAAAATAAGGCACGGGAAGGGCTGCAGAGAGGGGCTGATGGCCGGGGAGACGAGGCTCCCCTTCGTGCCGGCTGGAGGAGCGCAGCCCTGCTGATGGCTGGGAGCTCGCTGATGATTTATAGGTGATTTATTGCTGATTTATCGCTGATTTATCACTGATTTATAGCTGCTGGTGGCTTTTCCAAGCATCCCTGGGAGCGCAGGGCTCGTTTGCTGCCCGTCGGCGTCGGTGTGCTCCCGGAGATGGATGAGGCTGGCGAGAGGCAGAGGACAACCCGCAGCTGGCCGGGGATTTCTCCAGGCTCCTTCCTTTCCCTTCCAGGCACAGCTCAGCAGCTCCAGGCCCTGTGCTCAGCACGTGGAGGTGCTCACGGCTGATTTTGTGGCAAAAAGGCTGAAATCAGTCAAGGCAGGGTATAGGAATACAGCCGGCACCCCCCTAGTGCCAGCTGGCTGCACGGGGAACAGGCAGATCGGGGCCTCGGTGAGATTTCCTTCTCCTAAGGGTGATAAAGGGCAGGACAAGCTGCAGACAGACTGCTAGGAAAAAAAAAAAAAAAACAAAAAACACAATTCTGCTGGAGGGAAAGTGCAGGAATTGGCTTCGTGGTGCTCCAAAAAGTGCTGTGCGCCTTGCTCAGAGCTGCTGCTGGGCGCTGCTTCCCTTCGGAGCCCTCCCCGTGCAAAACCAGCCTTGAGAAGGAATCCAGGAGGCACAAAATGATGGTTTATTGTCACTTATCCACCCTTCTGGGGCATGGTTTTTGGTTTTTGGGGCAGGCAGCGCACAGAAAATATTGAGTAGTAACATTCAACCTTATGATTGGAAAAGGAGGGCTCTGCAGGTCAGGAGGAAGCGTCTCATCAAGCACATCCCAGGCAATCACTGAAATAACGTTATTATTGTTGTGAGGAGTAATAAACCCAGCGCACAGCCTTAATTAGAGGGCAGGCAGTTAATAAAGCCCGAGGCTGCGTTTCCTGAGGAGCCTGCTGGGCAGCTCGCCCCTGCAGCAGCCGATCCCTGCCCAGCTCTCTGCTCCTCCTGGTGTTTTTCCCTCGGCTCCCAAAAAGCCTCCAAGGAAGGGGCTGGAGCATGGGTGTGCGATGGGATGGAGCTGCTGGTGACACCGGGGGACTGACCTGGCTCCCCAGAGGGGTGTCGTGAGCTGCTCTCACTTCCAGAGGACAAACCAGGGCTGCTGGAGAAGGTGGAGGAGCTCTGAAACGCTCCTGGTCGGGGCAGCGCTGGGTCTGGCGAGGTGGGAACAGCACCAACTGCTGCTTCGTCTGCTTACGCAAAGAAATTAAAGGAATTCCTGCCAACAGCAGGGTAAATCCCAACGGATAAACCCTGCTTTCCTCCGCACTGCGTGGAAAAACACGTCTGCAAAGGTTATGGTCCCAAGGACCTGCTCCACGCGCAAAATGAAGGCGCTGTGGGTGCACAAATGCACTAACAACACCACCACCCTGCAGTGCAAGCTGCCAGGGCATCACACGCCCATTTTTTGGGGGTTGCAGTTAGTGCAGGAGCGTGCCTGCAAGCACCACGTCCCCCAGGCACCCTGCCACGTGTCCCCACACAGCCTTGTCCCCACCACAGCCTCAAAATCACGCCCCGTGCGCCCCCACCCCAATTATCCCCTCCCCGCACGGCTCTGCCGTCCCATTATTGCATTAAGTCTTTAAGCCTGATGCCTGGGGAGTTAAATCCCAACCCGATTAGCTGCACTAACGATGATTTTTACCAATCCTTCCCCAAATGCCACCCGAGGAAGCAGGCTGCAAGCCCCCTGGGGTGGTTCCTGGTTCCTCCTCCTGCATTTGGTGCGTTGGCCACCCTGTCCTAGAGGACACAGCAACCCCCCTTTTGCTTCCCTGACACTTTTAGGAGGATGTGGGTTCTTTATTCATTATTTTTTTGTTAAAATATCCCTCTTGGCTCGTGCTTTAAAGCTCGTGTTAATGCCTGACAAGCATCCAAGGGGGATGTTAAATCCCTTGTGCGTGGGGGACGGCTTTCAAGCGGCCTCCCGGGAGCCCCGCTCAGATTTCCAGTGGAAATAAGAATTTGGCACGGGTGAGGAAACCTTCAAAGGTGGCGTGAGGCTACGAGGGAGGTGGGCAGGGGAAGGGGATATCGTTAGGATGGCCAACCAAACTGGATGGATTATGAGGTTGCAGACCCATTAACAACAAAAGAAGAAGAAATCAGTAATTTGAGAGGAGCTGCGCTAATGAGTGCCTTTAAAAAATTATTCTTTTATAAGAATTAAATTAGGCTGATTAGGAAGTGATGAAGGATCTGTCAGGGTGCCCACAGTGAGCAAGGAGGCGAGGGGACCCACAGCTTGGAGCTGAAGGCTGCCCAAATTGCTGGGGCCGAGCAATTCAGCTCGGTGCCACGAGGAGAGCACTCAGCGGACTCGCTGAACCATTCAGGAGCATTTCAGAAGAAGTGGGGAACCCAGGGAGCACCGAGGGATGGGAGGGGGAATAATTCACGTTTGCTTCAGTGATAGTGTGTTGGTTTTGTGCATCCCCTTGGCAGGGGCCGCAGGAGCAGCAGGCAGCATCCCAAAGGGCACACGAGGCTTTGCAGCACTTCACTTTCAACAAAATCAAACGCTTTTACACCATAAACGTGCAGGCACGTTCGGAAGTGATCCATTTCATACCTCTTTTACAACAAACACGTATTTAAAAGGGTCTGTGGAGCCCCCGGGCCATGCGTTTGGCAGGCAGAGCCCACTCAATCTGCAGGGCCCACTTCTCACTTGGCTGAAGGGCTCTTCTAAAGTCCCTGTGAAGTTGAAGGGGAAAAGAAATCTCTTCCAACAAAGCCTCGGAGGGTTTGAAACTCCCGGGGAAGGAGGTGCTTTGCTAATATTTATAAGCTCAGCTTCAAACGCAGCGCCGCGCCGGCCGACTCGCAGGGACGGCACCGGGCGTCTCGGGAGCTCTTCTCCGGTTCCCAGCTCTGCCGTGACGAAAACAAACTTTAAAGAGAATGGGAGAGGAGCTGCTGGGCACGGGGAGCAAACACACGGCGTGCTGGCAGGGCCGGGAGCAGCTTGTTAAAATGCTCTTTGTTCTCCCCGCTGCCGGGCTATGCGGACGAGCAGCAGCAGAGGGGAATCTGGGGTGTTTTTCGCTCCTCCTGCTGCTTCGTGCACAGCAAGGAGCCCCTGCTTGGGACATGGTGTGATGGAGCAGCACCTGTACGTGAAGCAGAGGGGCTGCACGTGGTGTGGAAGTGCTAACGATGCTGTGACCAGCATCATTTTCCATCAGGTAGGCTCGTGGGGTGCAGGAGAGGATGCAGAGACTCCTGCAGGTGTCCGAGCTGCGGCATCCACCCCGCAGACGCGGCTGAACGGAGCCAGCCTGCTGGGATTAGCCCGGTGCTCTGCCTGAGCTCATTAGCCCTGACTCTTAATTAGCTCCCGGGTGGCCCCGCTGTGACCCCTGGGCTTCACACGTGCAGAGATGGAGCTCGGATCTGTCCCGGCCTCTCCCAGCTGAGTTCGCTCGCTGGAAACCGGTGGGAAAGGACCCCGGGGGCTCGCTGCAGGGAGCACGAGGCCAAAACTGCCTCTGAGCAGCACAAAGGGGCCCTTCTCCTCCTGCCTGGCTGCTCTTCCTCTGCCCAGCACGTGCGGGGTTGTGGCAGCCCTTGGGAACACATCCTGCCCCTGAAAACATCCCACCCTGAAAACATCCCCCTGTGCGCCAGCCCCCTGGAAGAAGGAGGTAAATCAATGTAGCTCTGCAGGTGTCAAACGGTGGGTAAGAGCTTACTGCCTTCCAAACGTGCCATAAATCACCCCCCGTGTACGTCTCCAGAGCCGAATTCCCCCAGCCAAACGCTGGAGGAGTTCATCGCTTCGAGCCCCCATGGCTGCTCCCAGCAGCAGGGATGGCTGCACGGAGGAAGGAGGCAGACACGGCCCTAAATTACTCACCTATGAGTTAATGGAGACACAGCAAGCTCCAGGCACACAAAAGCAGGAGCTGCCTGTGGACATCATGGCTCATGATTAAAATTAAAACACAAATTGTGACACACAGAGCAGAGCTGGAACGAACCACAGCACTCGATGGCACAGCGTCTTCGCTGCACCTGAAGACTTTGAGGCTCTGCACATTTTGCCACTGCAGACCCACCCGGCATCAAGCTGGGGATCTCTCCAGAGAAAAAAAAAAATAAAATCCCAGGATCTGATGAGCCTCATGGCAGCTACAACAATCCACAGCTTGCTGGAAGCTGGATCCGATGGCAGGGAGGATCCTCATCCACGCCGACAGCTCCGTGAGCTGTGACCCTGCTCCTGCTGCCAAGCTGCTCACATAAGCTCGGATCACCCAGAGGACACGGCTCGTTCCCCTCCTGCTGCATTTCACCGTGCCCTCAGAATATTTCTCTTTGGGAGAAATCTTTGGATTTCTTAGCTGGTAACGAGTTGGTGCTGCCGGGCTCCAGGGGAGGGGAGAAATCATCTCACAGGTGAGGAACCGCAGCGAGGCGCTGGCTCTGGGTCACCGAGCTGTGGCACAAAGCCCATCGGGTCCTCGTCTGCAGGGAATTCCATCTCGGGGTGGAAAAAGTGGTGCTGCAGGATGGGAACAGGTCATCTTGGCCGTGTCTGAGCTGCACGAGCTGAGCCACCGCGTTTGATGTAGTTTTGATGCAGCTTTGGACGCGATAGAGGAGTCTGAGCGAGGAAGGAGGACAGGCAGGGAGCCTCCTGAGTTATTTGGCCAGCACCACGAGGCCAAATCCCAGCAGGGCGAGCTGGCCTCCAGCCACAGCCACATCGCTTCTGCCTCCCTTCTGCCAGCTTCGCCTGCCCCAAGTGGGGAGACCACAGCCGAAAATCAGAGCAGGCTGTTTGTACGGGGATGCCCCTCACTAAAAACTTCATTTCTTTCTGAGATCTGTTGGTGGGATCCTTGTTCTGTACGCCACCCCACCCCAGAGGTCCCGGAGCACTGGTGTGCCAACCCGTGGTGTTTTTGGGTACAGCTGGAACCATCCTTGGGAGCCTCTTACCCTCTCCACGGGGAGCAGACTTGCACCGTGCCACCCTTCTCATGTATGATCTGAGCTGGGATCACCAGGGATCGACACCAATTCCTTTGTTTGGCTTCCCCTGAACAGATTTTCACCCCAGCAGGACGATCTGAAGGGGCACGGAGCGAGCTGGCTTACTCAGCAGCTAATTTAACAATCCAGACAGCGAGGGCACAACGCACGGCCAGCCACACGGAGAGCCTCCCCCGGGACAAACGGAGCAGGGAACAGGGCAGGAGATGCAATAATCCGCCTGTTGTTTGTTAATTAGCCCTTGATATAGCCAGGGAGACCAGGGGCAAGTCGAAAGTGGTCTGCTTTAAAAGAGTAAGCAGGTTTATCATGCCACCAGGCGATGCGGGGCGTTCCTTCAAGCCTTTAGGAATAAAAATGAAAATACCTCCAAGTGCTACGTGCTGGCAACGTAGAAAGCACACTACAAACCTCCTCAGATCCTCTAATAAGTATTTTTTATTCCTATACCAAATAGTTGTTAAAAACCCACACAAGATCGCTGTGAAGACGCACGACGGGGTTGTGTTCACACAGAGCAGGTTCTAACGAGAGACACCAAGGCTTTCACCGCACAAACCTGAACTTTGGGGCGCTTTATTTAGGACAGCAGAAATCAAAAAGCGGCACCATGAGCCTCTGGAGAACGTGTCTCAGACCACGATCCACCCTGCATGGCTGTCAGCTCTCGTGCTGGCTGCTGGCACGGCTCACAACGCCGGCAAACAAACAGCAATGCCTTTTTCTCACCCTCGGATCATTGATTTAACCCCAGGAGCCGCGGTTGCTCTCACTGCTCGCTCGTTCTCCTGCTTTTCCAGCTGCGGATGCAGTGTCAGGAGGCTCCCCGGCTGACACACTGCCACCTGTTGACATTTCCGGGAGAAAAAGACGAGAATTGGTCCACGGGCTGATTGTTTTCCACTGCTGGATTTCCACTCGTCTCACCTGGCGTGCTCCCGACCAAAAATTACCGAGTTTGTGGGATTCTTCATTCGTGAAGTGGCCAGAATTAAAATCCCAACGCACCTCCACGTGGAGAGAATGGAAAAGGGTTGGTACATGCAGGGCACGGGAATTTTGGCTGGCGCAGCACAGCGTTGCCTGCTCCAGTCCCTGCATTTTAGGGCTTCCCACTGGAGCCGCAGGGATTTACACCCCCTCCAAGGCAGCCCCGGACCCGTTTTTATTTGCACAGAGCTCAGTGGATGCCTCCTGGCATCAAGGGGATGCTGCAGTAGCTCCAAGAACACCCTGTAAAACTTGCTGTCCCTTGTCACCTGGGATTAATGGGGTATTCTTGGATGCTCCTCGCTCTGTTAACCGAGGCAAGCGCAGAGGGAAGGGCAGAAAGCTGCTTTCTGAATAAATCCTGATACAAAAAGGCAGCATCGCCTGCAGGACACACGGAGCTGGTGTAAATCCACTGATCTCAGCCATTTCTTGGCTTTTTTTTTTTGGCTTCGAAGCACCTCCACCTCCCTGGCACCCCCAGGACAACGCAGCCCTGGGGAAGGCAGGAGGCACCCCGCACGGCTGGAGGGGAAAGGGTGCTGGGATTTTTGGGAGACCCTCGCAGCCAGGCTTGGGAAAATGCAACAGGAGGAGATTAAGGACCTGCCCTGCTTCTGTTTTAGCTGCAAATATTTCCTTTTGCCAAAGCAATGGGGCAAAAAAACACAAAAAAGCAACGGGGAAGGTGCTGGTGAAGAACTGAGGCCGAGCCCCACGAAGCCCTGTGATGGAAACCCACCACCAAAACCCTGCAGTTTGTCTGAAAAAATAAATAAATAGGTATTTATACACAGCACTGTCAGTGAGAGGGCCTGGAATGTGCAGCGAACGCAGGATCCAGCTCCATCTTGTGTTCCTGCCTTTGACATGACAAGCAGCACCACATCTCGTCAGGGCGCAGGCCGGCAGCTGCAACCTACCTACACAACGAGGACATTTCGGGTGAAAACCCCATTTCCCTCTCATCCCTCTCTCCCAGGACTCCTCTGTCTCTTCCTATGAGCTGTAGGAGCCCCTCACAAGCACTCACCTCACCGAAAGGACCAGGCAGAGAGGGACTGTCACCTTCCAGGCACGTCTTGCCACCCCCCAGGAGGGCAGGGAGGTGGTGTTGCAGGATGCTCACCAGCTCCAGTCTGAAGGTGGCTTGGTTCCTAAGCCAGGTCCGTGGGGTTTGGTGGTCCTGGTGGCTTGGTTTAAACCAGCTCCACAAAGCCTGACCCGTCTGAAGGCCCCAATTTGGTTACACAGCCCCTGGGAGCACCCCTGAGCTCTGGCAGCGGGGCCATCCCTTCAATTCTACAATACTGTTGTATTTAACTCAACTCCTTTCCCTCCCCTAATAAAAAAACCAGTGCCTAATGGCCACAAATCCCTGCCTGTCACATCCCGAGGACACACACAGACTGCAGAAACGCAGGCTCAGCTTCACCCTCTCATTTCCAAGATCTGCACGGCAGGTCTGTGCCTGCTGGCCACGTGAGCAAAAACACCGCCCTGATAAAGACCTTCTCCCCAAAAAGCTGTTTTGAAACAAAACCTAACCACTCACCTACAAATACGCCACCCTGCAGAGCACAGGGACTGCACCTCGGAGCAGCACCGAGCCGCCCAGACACCCACGGGTGCTCCTAACGCCTTGCTGCACCCGAGGCAGGGCAGGAGCACAGCGCCGCAGCCACAGCCTGGCGAAAAGGCCTGGCACAAGCGAGATTCCTCTTGTTTTAACAGCACCGCTGAGCTCCGGGGCCGTGTCCTGCCCTGCTGCGTGTCGGCACGGCCCCAGCCCATCCATCCGTGGCTGGAGAGCCGCCTGCTCCCGCAGGAGAGCTGGCGCCGGGCTTTGAATGCGGCGAGCACGGGCTGGGTTTCCGAGCAGGAAAGATGCTCCCGGCATCTGACAGCCACCGTGCTGGGGGAGAAGAGTCCTGCTGTCCCCAGGAAAGCAGGGCCAGGAGCAGCAAGAGGCACAAACTGCACCCTTTTTCCTCTCTCGCAGCACGGTGCCAAGCGCCCACGGCCCCAGCACAGCCGTTTGCACCCCCCAGGGAGCCACAAGGCGAAGCACAACGCAGAGACAGCCCCCTGGATGGATTCCCCAGCCCCTTTCAGCAGGGTTTTGCGTGTTTCCACCTCTCCCCGACTCCTTTCTGCCAGCACCCATCTCCTGCAGCTCATGCAAGGAGCATAACGCATCCCCTCGTGCCCTGTCCACCCACGTCCCCGTCCCCTCTGCCCGTTTCCCCGAGGGGATGAGCTGAGGGTCGTGCTGTGAGCAAGGAGGGAGGCTGCAGCACGAGCTGGGTGGCGCTGAGCCCACGCTGGCTGCATCCCCAGGACCCTCTCCCCCCAGCGAGGACGCGTGTGGGAGCGAGCTGCGCTGATCAGCATGCAGGGACAGGCACCTCTCCCTGCTGCCGGCCTTCCTCCTCCTCTTCCACCTCCTCCTCCTCTTCCTCCCGATGACTCAGGGTGCGGGAGGAGGCGGGCAGCCCTTCCTCAGCCACCGAGGCTTCACGCCTCCCTCCTGCCAGCAGCATCCTTCCCACCAGCAGGTTTGGGGAGCCTCTCCTGCCCTCCTCTGCACGAAGCCACCAAAAGTAGAGGGCTGAGGGTGCCAGGACGGGCAGGCGATGCTCATGAGAGGCAAGGGTGGATGGATGGCACGAGGACACGGTGCCCCCAACCATGGTGGGATGGTGCCCCCAACCAATGCATGACCCCATTACACGGAGGGAACCCCACGCAGGGCTCATCCCGGCGGCGTGGCAGCCCCCGGGGCTCACCTTGTGCAGCTTCCACATGGCGCCCAGCGCCTTGACCTCGTGGCTGGAGTGCTTGCCTTCCTCCAAGCACTGGTAGCAGACGGGGCTCTTGCACTGCACGCAGTACATGCTGTGGTTCTCCAGCTCGTGGTCGGTGCAGGTGGAGATCTTTCGGGGGCTGAGGCGCCGGCTCACCCGGCCTTGAGCCGGCGGCACCAGGCGATGCTTGGCCAGCGGGCCCCGCGGCGGGTGGCAGCGCAGGCGGCAGGGCTCGCAGTAGAAGACGTCGCACTGCTCGCACATCACGGCCGCCTCCTTGGGCGCCTTCTCGCACAGCTGGCAGCGCAGGGCGGCCGCCCGGCCTTGCTGGTAGCGGTCGATGACGGCTTCCAGCAACCTGTTACGGGGGAAACCCCGCAGGCCGCGCTCGTCCAGGCCCAAACTACGGTGGCACTGCGGGCACGTCAGGCAGGCGCTGCGAGGCGGTGGTGGAGGAGCCAAAGCTGAGGGTGGCGGCGGTGGCAGCGGGGCGGCCGGGGGGAAGACGCGGACGCCGTTGGGGGATTTCTGGCAGGGGGTGGTGGGCGCGCTGGCGAAGCCGCCGTAGGAGCCGTAGCCGCTGTCGGCCTCGCTGTAGAGGCTCATCTTGTCCAGGTCCAGGTAGTCGTAGTCGGAGGCAGCCGAGCCTGAGGCGCGGCGGCTCTGAGGGGACTCGGCCTCCGGCGTCTGCACCAGGATGTTGCGGGCGCACGCCTGGCAGAGGTTGTGCGAGCAGGGCAGGATGATGGGCTCGCGGTAGAAGGAGCCGCACACCGGGCATTTCAGCTCCTCTTCCATCTCTTCCATCAGGGAGCGGGGCAGAGCAGCGGCGGTGGCGGCGCTGCCCGGAGGAGGGGGGGAGTTTAATGGGGAGCGGAGCGACCCGCACCGCACCGCGCCTCAGCGCCGACTGCCGCCCGCCCGCCGCCCGCCCGCCGCGCGGCCCGCTTGGCCCCGCCCCTCTCCTCCCCCATTGGCCCAACGCTGCGTGAAGGGGCGGGCGGAGCGCCGTTATTGGTTCTTCCGCCTGTCCGTCCGCCTTTCTGCCCGCCCCTTCACCGGCCGGGCGCTGCGGGGGGCTCGCCTCAGGGCTGCGGCGCCGAGCCGCGGGGCTCGGCGGTGCGGTGGCGGCGGGGTCCTCCTCCTCCGCCCGCCTCCGCCCGCCTCCGCCGCCTTCCCCGCCCCGTTACTGTGTCCCCGCCGCCCCGCCGCAGTCCCCTCAGCCCCCCGGGGGAGCAGCCCCGTCAGCACCGGCTCCTCACCGGCCCCCCGAGCAGCCCCCGGTGCCCGCTCCCGCCCGCCCGCCCGCAGCCCCGCGGGTGCCCCCCAAGATGGCGGCCGCTTGCCGGCCCCTCAGGCAGCGAGCGCGGGTCGGGGCCGCGGTGCCCCCGCTGGGTGCCGGGCGGGCGGCTTTTAAAGCCTTATTCTGTGATTTTGTGATTATTTCACACTCGTTTCACGTGCGGTGGGCTCTTCTCGTGGGCTCTGCGGTGACAGAACCCAGCGCTGAGGGTGGCGCTGAGGTGGGACAGGTGCCTGGCAGCACAGCCCCCTGCTGGCGTACGGCCCCCTCCTGGCTTTTAATAGCCACATCCTCTCATTTAATAGCCCCCTTCTCACATTTAAGAGCCCCCTCCTCACATTTAAGAGCCCCCTCCTCACATTTAAGAGCCTTTTCCATGTCATTCTGCCGCTGCAGGGGCTTTGCAGGGCGCTGAGCCCCTGGCTGAGCACTGGTAGCAAAGGGCAGTGGAGGAGCCAAAGTCCAAGCATAACGGGAGTGTTTTGGGGGAAAATTTTGCAAAAGATGGGATATGTGTGAAATTGGGGGTCCCCTAGGGCTTCTACTGAGAGTGTGACTTCATAATAAACGCAACACACTATCAATAATTTGATAGATTCACATTTTGTCTATAAAATTAACGTGTTGGTACCCATATCAGAGAACGAGCACGGCCAGCTCCGTGCTGGGCAGCCCTCTCGAGCTCCGGTTGAGCTTGCCCAGAGACCCCAGGGTGTCTCCCAGCGCTAACCAGAGCAGCCTTTTTCAACCTTTCTTAACCCAAAGGCCACCTGAGGTCTTAAAAAGAACCTGGCAACGTGCGGTGCTGCATAGCGGCTCCCTTTCAGCCAGCTGAAAATTCAAATTACTTGGAATGTTTCTGCGTTAGCTTTTATTTCCCTCTCTTTGAAGCACCCTGCCCACGTTTGGGGCCGTGCGGGGCTGCAGCTGCTCTGTGGTGATGCCTTTGGGAGAGGAGCCTTGACCTGAGAGCTATGGAAGGGGGGCTTGGAGGCACAGGGGGCCTCTGGCAAGGAAAAGGCTCAAAATTGGAGTTTAAAGGGCTCCAGAAATTTGCAGAGCCCTTACCTGGAGCTCTGGGAAGCTGGGCAGAGGGCTGTGGGGCTCCTAGGTGAGGCTTGTTGGAGCAATGAAGTGCCTTCAGAGCCCGGACAGTCCATCCAGGGGAGGCAGTGGTCTGTCAGTGGTTCCTCTGCTTCATACCCAGGGACTGGCAGAGCCTCAGACTTGTTTCTATCCCCCTGCTTGAAGTACTTCATTAGGTTTCCGAATGTGGATCTTATCTGGACATCTCCACAAAGGCAACCTCTGCTGCCTGGAGGCATTTTCCCTGGTATGCAGCCAAGCAGGATGCACCGCAGCCCGGTCCCACGAGAGCTCCTCCGCGGCGTTTGCCAAGTGATGCTGCTGTCTGTGCTCTGTCCTACAGCTGAAAGTGGTGATTTATCCCCAGATCTCTGCAAGGCCAGCGTCCTGAAGTGCTGCTCTGCCTGGAATAGCTGCTGGCGGTCTCATCCTGCCTGTAACAGCAGAGGGAAGAAATCCCTACGTAGCGTAGGGATCCGAGGGGAGGGCAGCAGAGCTCAGCCACAGTGCTGAGGACATCCAGACAGGGTGGGACACCCACCTCTGCTCCCTCCTCACAGCCACCACTGTGGTACCAGCGCTCCTGGCTTGCCTTTGCCCAGTCTGTAGCATCCCAGAGTGCTGGGAACTGATAAATTAAAGTTATTATTATTATTTTATCGAGGTTATTTTCTTAAGTAGATGAGCCACACGTGCACAGCGTGCCTCCCACCGCTCCTGGGCACCTCCATTTCCAGGACGGAGAGGTGGCAGAGGTCCTGGGGGCACTCCAAGGCTGTCCGTCACCTCCTCTGGGATTTTGCCACCAAAGCAGGGCTGTCTGCCCCCTTTTGCTGACCGCCGTTGCTGAGCCACGCTGTTAAATCTGTGATTTGGGCAGATTAAAGGGAGCTGTCACCATCTGCCTCGCTCATCCCTCTGTGGGGACGCAGGTGGTGCCAATCCCTTGGGGTTCATGCGGTTCGTCCAGCTAGCAGGTACAATTCCCAGCTGCTGCGTTGGTATTTGGATGGGGGGACGACCCAGTGGGTGAGCTGAGATGCTCAAGGAAGGCACCGCCACCTCTCAGCCTGATAAGGAGCGAGTGAACTTTTTGTTTTGCCCAAGCAAAGCCGTGATTCCTCGCTCCCTCTACCTCTTGCTTCCCTTGGCCATTTCTCATCCCGGCAGCTATGCGATGCCATTTCTGCTTTAGCTATATTTCGATCAGATAAATGGGCAGAAAGGGGAAAAAACCCTCCATGGGAGAGCGCAGGCAGAGCATTTGGAGGCCACCCTTGCTCGCAGCAGCTTACGCCTTCACTTTATTTGACAAGAGGCAAGCATCCCCATGCTCCGGCTGAGTGTTATTTACAATTGTCAGACCCGTCACTGCCCCCAGAGCCGCGTGGCGTGCGGCTACGAGCCTGCAATAATTAACCTGACCCAGCTTCCAAATCCATTTGTCTAATGTCGGCGATTACACACGGAGGGATCGAGGAGTCACCTCCTTCTGGGCTGCCTCTCGCTTCCCTCCCGTGCCTCTGGCCGGGAGCCTCAGCTTCAGAGACGGCCCCGGCTCCTGCTGCGGGAGCCTTTGCTTTGTCTGCTGGAAATGCAGATGAGCGATCGGGATCAAGCAGGAGGGTATTGATGGATGGGAGCGAGACGGGGTGGTGGGCGACGCGCCCTGAATCATGCATGACGCGCTGCCGCCCAGGAGATCGCATCGGTGCCGCGATTTTTTTTCTGGAAAATCGCAGAAATTGCCCTGCCTGATGAGGGTCGGGGGTGGTCTGCGGTGTCGGGACCCCGTCCAATATCCCCCTCCAGCCTCCTTTGATCCCACCACACCTTTGCTCCCCCAGCAGCATGAAGAGTACAGGACAGGAGGGCGGTGGGACTCGGGAAATCGATGGCACTCACATCTTAGACACCCATCTCACCTCCAGGAGATAAATGAGGGAGCAGAAGGGGGTTCAGGGGTAATTCACCCCATGATCAACAAATACACCCCGATCTTCCTTCCCCTCAGTCGTTTTCAACAGATGAGCTCTGGGCTGCCAGCAGAAATCCTTGTTTATTGCTCCCTGCGTGCCTGTGTGACCTTGAGATCCGTACCCCCGCTGCCATCCCACCCCTCCAGGTCATTCAGTTTCTGTGTAGGTTGGCCGGTTTTGGGGTTTGGGGCAGACCCGAGAGCCCACCAGCATCGAGAGGAGGCTTTCCACCGACTTCAGCAGGCTCTGCAGCAGCTTGAATCACAAAATATTTGGCATCTGGCTGCTTCCATCACATCCTCGCTCCCCGGGCGATGCCACAAGAGCTGCTCTGGCTGCCGGGCAGCAGCTCGAGCACGGCCTCCTGAGGAACACCAGCGACCATTAGCAATACAACCCTTCTAAATATTTAATGCTCTTTTCCTTTAGCAGGCTGGAATGAAAATCGCTCACGCCCACGGTGCCCCTTCCCTGAAACCAGCGCTCAGCCGGCAGCGCCGCGAGGACTTCTCGCCCACGGTGCTGCCAGTGGCTGTGCCCAGGGGTGGCAGCAGCTCCCCGTCACCTCCTGGCATCCTCTCTCCCCCAAAAAATGCTTCTGGAGATACGTCAGCAAAACCTCCTCCATCAGGAAGGCCCGGCCGGGTGACACGCCGGCACCTGGGGACGTCTGATGGCTGCAGGGGGAAAGCTGACTGCTAAAATGCTGCCTCAGAGCGCTGAGAAGTCTGCAAACCCGAATTGGCAGATTATTTTCAAAGGTGTCATCTGCTTATTTATTTATTTATTTATTTATTTTAACCCCGGGGGCTTAGTGGAAAATTTCTGATTTTAATCGGGAGAGCCAAAGCGGCTGCTAATAGCTAGGAGGAGAGAACTGCAAGGGTGATTTGTGGCGCTCCTCTGGCCACTGCCTCCCCGCTGCCCACTTACTCATCTCCCCCGAGATCCGTGCCCCACTTTTCCGCCCCGTGACTCATTTCAGAGAGCAGCAGCGCTGAGCTCAGCGCGCCGGGGCGCTCTGGCCTTCCTCCCACAGTGTTCAGCTGTTCCTCAGGCAGCCCGAAGGGGGGCTATTCCCCGCATCTGCAGTGCTGGAAAGAAAATCCTCGGGTTTATCTCGAAGTTCGCCCTCGGCAACACCCCGGGACAGCTCTCCAACCCCGAATTCCCATCCTGGGGTGGCAGGGACAGGTCTGTCCCCGTGCCATCCACCCATGCCAGCAGCCCCCCATGAGAAGAAAGGGCACGAGCTGCTCCTCTGCCTCTGCAGCATTCCCATCCAGAGGGTTTCCAGGAGCTGAGATGCTGGAAATCACCTTCCTCAGCAAGGAACCGTGCTGGCTCTTTGCTTTCCAAGCCTCTTTCCACGCCTTCATTTGGGAGAAATCAGTTGCAAAGTTTGGGGCTGATCGAAGTGGGAGACCGACGCCGAATGTAGGGCTGTGGCTGGTGCAGATCCTCTCCGCGCTGCCATGGAAACCAAACTAACTAAAAATAAGAAGTATGCCCATAAATGCCAAAACACACCCTGCTTCCGTGACGCGCGGCGTATCGGCCCCGCAATCTGCAGGCGTTATGCAACGGCCTTCACCGTTTCGCTAATTACACGGGGGAAATTGGCTCCGGGTTGGGCGTTTTGCATAATTTAGGGAGGCAGGCAGGCTGCTCCCGGGGAATATTGGTGCTGTTATTGGGGTGAAAGCACGGACACCCTTCAGTCCTCCTGGGTGCCCGGCGGGGCTTCCCCCACGTCACCGCCACCTCCTGCTGCTCCAGCAACTTCAGGCACCTCCGAATTGGTTCTTTTGGGGTGTTCTTCCCCAAAACGGTGCCAGCCGCCCCCGTGCCCCCCAGGCACGGGGTTTTTGCTGGGATTTTGCACGGGATGAGGTGCTCAAACACCTCCCCGGGGGGTTTGTCGCAGCGCCGGGCACCGCAGCCAAGAGCGGTGAGGACCAGCCCCTCCCCAGGCAAACCCAGACATCTCTTCCCCCCTTTTTTTTTTTAATTTCCCTGTTTAAAAGAGGCTTTTTAAAAACCAAATGCTTTTGGCATTGATTTTCTGCAAAGAACTTGGAAACCATTGACTCGGGGGCACCCCATTACCCCGGGAGGTGGCACTGAGCGGGGCAGCTCCGTGCCCAGCCTGGCTCCGGGATGGCTTTTTGTTATGATGGGGATCACTTCTCCCATGCCCATTGCTAGCTTTTTTTCCTGCTTTTTTATTTTTTTCCCCCTTTTTCTCCTTCCTGCTGCCATGGCAACCTTCGAGAGATCCTGGGCACGGCGTTGGCCGCAGGAACATCAATCAACAAGTGACACCCCCAGCCAGCGGGGCAGGCAGATCCTGGGGGACATCCCCAATCCCCCGCCGGGTCCCCAGCACACAGCAGAGCCCCCCTGGGACCCTCTCCCTATTCTGGGGCAGGGTCGAGCCCCCCCAAACCCGGTGTGCGGGGCTGATGCACCAAGGGGATGAGCTGCAGGCACGGGGAGGGCTTCAGGGGGTCTCTTTTTGGGCAGCTCTGCTTCTGATGTGGCTGGATCCCAAAGGAAAGCCCCAGTCCCAGCTCACGTCTCAGCAGCAGGGTTGGGAAATGCCAGCTCTGGCTGCCCAGCGTTTTGGGGTGAATTTTTCAATTCACCCCAAAGGAAGAGTGAATTGAGAATGATGCGGGATCTTCATGGGTTTGAAAGGGAATTGCTGGCTGGGACTGAGCTCCGCTGCGAAACCTGGAGAGGAGACGATGCTGCCTGCAAGGGACTTCAAAAGAGAGCGACATCTGCTCCTGCTGGGAGCAGCATCCCTGGCAGGATGCTGAGAAAGGCGGGGTGAGGGCAGCTGAGGACACCGGAGGGGGCATTTGTACCCGCTCCTGGGCTGCAGCATCTCAGCAGCGAACATATAATGAAAAAAATCCAAAAATTTGCTCTCCAAATCCTATCTGGGATGCCGCAGCTACAGCTGTGCCCGTGGGTGGAGGTTTGCCGGGGGAGGAGCGGGAGGTGGGCAGACGAAATTACCGGGGTGAAGGCAGCCAGAGAATAGGATCAGAGCCTCCGAGATCTTCGTTGTCTTCCCTATTTAGCTCGGGGAAATTTAGCAGCACCCGAGGAGGGCAAAGCTGTCTCCAGCAGGTTTCCAGAGCTCCCTGCTCACGGCTGGGCACCCCCTGGGACCAGGAGCCCACCCCTGCCCTTTCCGTGCCCCTTCCCTGGGCATTGAATATCCCAAAAACAGCAGCATCAGGAAGGCTAACGGGGAAAAGGGGGCGTTATTATGGCACGGGGGAAAGTATCGGCGGAGCGAGGAGGGGAAGGAGTGAATCATTCACGGCAGATGTCCCCACGCTGCAAATCCCACCTGGCTGGGGAAAAAAAAAATCATATTTCAAGGCTAAGAGGAGCCTCGTTGCTTATCTCAACAGCTACGGCAGAGCAAAACCAGAGCAAAACCCCCCTGAAACCCCGAAGCCCATGGCAAGTGGCCACCCCAGGCTGTTTTCGGCTCCGTCTCGTCCCTACCCGCCTGCTGCACGTAGGCTTCACGGGCTTGCGAGGGCCGGGGGAGGCTTTTGGAGTTGCTCTCCTTCAGGCTGTGTTTTGAAAATATTTCCCAGGTCCTGGCGGGGCTCAGTGGGGAGCCAAGCTCCCCTTCGGCTGGCTCCAAACAGCCTCGTGTTGGCTCAAAAAAAGGCGATGGAAATCCAAATTTTGGAGAGGTTCTTTAGCCCCGAGCAGCGCTGGGGAGGACCTTCTCTCCCGGTGCTCCCTGCAGCTGTGGCTCTGCCTTTGTGCAGCGAGCAGGCTGCTGGAGGACGGCGTTCAATCCATTACTGCCCAATTAATGGCTGTAATTAGCTAGCCGCACATAAATAAGCAGCTGTAGCACGAAGCGAGCTCACAGCGCTTGCACCGGGGTGCCCTGCCTCACGGAACAGGAGCAGGAAATAATCCGTGCCGAAGGAAAACTCTTGATACTTGAGGTCCAGGGAAGACAGAGCAGAAAGTTCTGGAATTAGGCTGAACGTTTGGGTTTGGGAATTCAGCAGGACTGACTGAAAGCCCTCCCCAAGGACCACCAAATGCCCCCCGGTCGCTGCGCGCCACGGGCACGCTGCAGCCCCTCGCCCCCGCTGCAGGCACGGGGAGAGGCGGGCAAGTTGGGAAGCCCCATTTTCCCCCCAAAATGTGGGTGTGGAGGGAAAAAGCTTGGATCCTGGAGGCGTTGAGCACCGGGATGGTGCCACCTTCCCCTCGCAGGGGGCAGCGGGGCCGTGCCGTGCCGCGGGAGGCCGGCGGTGGCAGCCACCAGCCCACTCCCTGGAGGCTGCGCTCCCAAACCGCGGCGGACAAAAATACCCTGGGAATGCGTCTTGCTCTGACTAAAGCGCTGCTAAAATAGGAGAAGACGCAAATCCCTTTTTAGCTGCTTCTCCCCAACCTCCTGCGTTTTCTCCCCCGGGGCTGCCAGCACCGAGCAGCCAGCGTCACGCCGGCCCCACCACCCGCAGCCTCTGGGGACGCGGTCCCTGCACGCCACCACGCTCCTCCTGCTGGGACGTTGCTTTGCTCCCACTGGAGGGGCCATAAAGAGCTCCTACGGACTCGATCAGATATCATTAATAAATGAGTGGTAACCCTTTATTATTGTTTTTTAAGCTCCTCGGCTTGGGGCAGGCGGAGGCTGGAGAGCGGCGGTGCCGGCGGTGTTTGGGGTGGCACCGCACCATTGCCGTGCCCTTTCCCCACCAAACGGATGGGTTGGGCTTCACCCAGGGCTGCGGGGCTTACACCATGAGATCTTCCCTTGTAGGGCATTAAAATAAAACCCTAGGACCTTTTGGTACCTCTGTGTTTGATGTCCAGTCCTCCAGCTCCCCGGCTGTCTGATGGGGCCAGCGGAGAAGCTCTGCTACCCCTGCACATCACCCTGGACCAGAAATTTTTCCCCTTCCCTTCTCCCCAGCCCCTCTTTTCGCTCCTTACAGACGCTGGGGGTGGCAGCAGGAGCAGCGGGTGTCAAAACCCTTGTGCCGTGTGAGCGTCTGATTAAAATTCCTCGGGAGCTGCCACTGCAGGCTGCTCAGGTAGAGGCTGCTCTTGACGCTGAGCCAAATCGGTGGCGTTTTGCGTCTCGGCGACCGTGTGAACACGCAGCCAGATGTCCAGAGGCAGGAACGGAGAAATATTCACGGGGTGTGAGGCCGGTGGGGCTCGGCACGTGCTCGTTTATTAACCTGATCATTGTGTGTGAGCTGAGTGATGGTGTTCGGGGTTGTTCTGCGTCCCGGCTCACTGAGCAAGCAGGGATGTGTTCAGCAGTGAACCGAACCACAGCCGGGCAGACACAGCCCTTTATTTTCAGATCTGTGTGGATTTTATCCTGGCAGCCCGGTACGGTGACCCGTTACCTGCCATTAAAACCAAGTGCCTAATTGCCAGCTTGAGTTTTTCAGGCCTGAGCTCCGGGAGCACACACCTCTTCCCCTGGAAAAACAGCCCCAGGGCTCTGCGTTGCCTCAAATCACCCATTTAGATCCGTTTTATTTCACCTGTCCCTGATCCAGCGGGGTATCTCGGGCTCCAGTGCTGCTTTGCCCCGTTTCCAGTCCCACATCTTTGCCCTCGCAGCGATGCTGAAGCGAGCCCTGCTTGCTGGGGGCCCTGCTGGAAGGATTTTGCTCGCAGCCAACCTGAAGACAGCCAGACAGCCTCAGCGGCGCACAGCTGCAGAACCGAAGTTGTGTTTTTCTTCTCACTTGGGGCTTTTGCTTATGCTCGGTGAGTTTTTTATAGCGTGACATTTCCCCGTGCAACGAAGGAACCTGGAAAACACAGCGGGGAGGAGGTGGCACAGGCAGGGACGCGCTGCAGCT
This sequence comes from Netta rufina, assembly GCF_964035555.1. Classification (NCBI taxonomy): domain Eukaryota; kingdom Metazoa; phylum Chordata; class Aves; order Anseriformes; family Anatidae; genus Netta; species Netta rufina. The sequence continues at coordinate 62,422,967 of NC_140128.1, read as the reverse complement.
CAAAACCCTGCTCAAGCCCCCAGCTTGATGTGGGTGGTCCCAGGGCACCCCAAATCGCCCTCACCCCTTTCCCCTTGCTGGCACCAGGTCAGGAAACGTCCCCAAAACCATCAAGCTCCGTGGGGACCTCGGAGAGGAGCTCTGTGGCCACCGTGCCCTTGCTCGAGCCGACCCCTCTGGCAGGGATGAAGGCATTTCTAGGGAAAAGCCCCCGCAGGGAGCCGGAGCCGGGTCCACCAGCAGGAGCTGCCGCTGGCTGGCATCGCCTCGCCTCGCCTCCAAAAGTGCAAGGGCAATCAGCATAATGGCCTCGTTTACAGTGGAAATCCAATTACCGCGGGGAAGCATTTCATTAGGGTGGATTTTCTCTGCTGGCTGCCACGCGTCGGGAGCCTGCTCGTGGCACGCCGGGCTCACTGCTGCTGCTGCTGCTGCTGCTGCTGCTGCTGGCATGGGGTGGTGACAAGGCAGGACATCTGTGACCCGTGCTGTTCCCCCACCGGCTCCCAGCTGCCCGATTTCCCCTTCTTGTGCCTCTCCTTTCTGTCCCAGCCGCTCCGCCAGCCCCTGTAAATCCGGCTGATTACAGCAAGCCTTCCCCGCGGCGAGCCTGTGGTGGCTTGGCTTTCTAGGAAAACACCCTCCGGCGTTCCCCTAATTCCCTTACTGTCCCCTTATCCCCCTGTGGGTTCAGGGGGCAGTAGCTCGGGCAGTGTAGGAGGTGGATGGGGGCAGTCGGGAGGCATTTTGGTAAGAGCGGAGTGCACCCGGTGGCAGTGGCAGCTCGCCTCCCCGCGAGCACTGCGTCTCCTCACCTCACCAGCTCAGACAGTTTCAGTTCAGGAGTGGTTTGCTGTCAGCAACTTGGTTTAGGAACTTGGTTTGGGTTCAGTGGCAGGCAGCAGACGGGGCTGTGGTAGAAGGGGAGAGCGTAAGGAAGTGAAAACAAGGGGCAAGGCTGGGCAGGAGGGGGGAGAGTGCTCCTTGGTGGGGCCATTTTAGCCAAATCCGTCCCTGCCCTCTCCTTTAGATGCCTCGGTGAGAACCACGGGGGCTCGGTTTTCCCATGTTTGACCTTCAGACCTCCTGCCCTGCAGCAGGAGCACACCGATGCCCTGCATGTAACAGGGTGCATCCATCACCTTTCCCTCTGAGAGGCAAGCAAACAGCCCAGCGCTTCCCACACTAATTCTGCGGGGTCTCACAGCGCCCTGCTCAGCTCCCAGCCCCCCTGCACACCCCTGCGTCGAGGCTGGGCGATAAGCGAGCCTGTGCCTGTGGGTTTCGGCCACCCACGTGCCGTTTCGGAGCCCCTCACCCAGCAGGATCACCACAGAAGGACGGGCAGCGCGCTCCAGAAGCGCTCGAGAGAACGGCTGGGTGCGCTGATCACCGCCTCCCCACGGGGGCTTCTGATTCAGCACTGACATTTCGTTTTCTCCAGCATCCTCTGGCTGAGGAAAGCTTGGCGATGCCTGCAGCCAGAGCTTCCTCGTGCCCCCTCCCTGCTGTCACACCACCAGCCCCGCGGTGCCTTTTGGTGCCCCGGTGTCACCCGTGCCACCAGCGGGTGCTGGAGGCGCGCTCCTGGCAGAGCAGCTTCCCTTTTTAGCCTGGCTTCTCGCTTGGTTTCTCAATGACATTTTAAGGCAGAGGCAGGCGGGGATCTGTGGGTGAAGGAACATTTTGCATCAGCCCACACAGCAGCTCCAGCACCCTCGGTAAGGAACGTGTGGGCAAGGCACACGGGGCTCTTCAAAACAGCACGGCAGCGACGTGTGCCAGCGAGAACACCCTCTGGGGAACAGAGGGCAGGGCTCTCGTTAGGGAATCATTGACTCAATTATTCCCTTAAAGCATATGGAAATGACTATTTTTATTTTTATTTTTATTTTTATTTGGTGGTGTTTTCGTCTATCCCTACGCTGGCAGGGAGGGGTACTGACAGGACACGAAAAGCCCACCTGATAAACACGTGGCTCAGAGGCTGGTTTTATTAAGAAAAGTTCTTTTAGCCATTTTATTAAGAAAAGTTCTTTTATTAAGAAAAGGTTACACATCGACAAGTTCATATAGCAAGTGTGGGGTGTTGCAGAATTCTCGTCCGCAGCTGATGGCCCCATCTGCTCCTCTGTAGGACCGTCCCGTAGGATGCTGATGCGTCTCCAGCGGTGCATCAAGGAGAGGCGGCCAGGAGCGTGGTATCATGGACTCGTGTCCCTGTCCAGCGCTGAGGCTAGCAGAGAAGCAAAAGCACTAACAGGGGAACCCCTGTGTGTTGTGCCACCCACCTCCTGGGCCCACCGTGTCACCAGCCCCACTGTGATGTGGCCATGACATCAGTGGGGCTGGTGCCAGCAGCACAATGTGGGAAGATTGGGAGTTGACCTTCCTCAGCATGTGGCCATGGAGTCCAGGGATCTCTCCTGTCGAATGTTGTCGTGTCGTGGGCTCGCGTCCGTGTCCAGCGCTGAGGCTAGGAGAGAAGCAAGTATGGGCAACAAGAGAACCGCCATGACTAATACCAGGCCTCTCCTGGGCCCACCCTGTCCCCAGCCCCACTGTGATGTGTCCTGACATCACCAGGGCCTGTGCCAGCAGCACAATGTGGGAAGATTGGGAGTTGACCTTCCTCAGCATGTGGCCATGGAGTCCAAGGATCTCTCCTGTAGAATGCTGACGTGTCATGGGCTCGTGTCTGTGTCCAGCGCTGAGGCTAGGCAACAAGAGAACTGCCCGTGTGTAATACCAGGTGTCTCCTGGGCCCACCATGTCACCAGCCCCACTGTGATGTGTCCATGACATCAGTGGGGCTGGTGCCAGCGGCACAATACGGGAAGGGGCTGGGTGTTGACCTTCCTTATCATGTGGCCATGGAGTCCAGCGATCTCTCCTGTTGAATGTTGAAGGCCGTCTTGCTCTGTCGTTTTCCAGGATTCTATCTGTAATAATAAATAATAAAAAAAAGCAGCTGGAGGGGAGCGGCCGCCCTTCATTGCCCTGGAGGGCCTCTCCTCTCCCTCCTCAGCCCCCACTCATCTGGCTGCTCCTCGGCCGGACTGGCCGGCCTGGCCTGCTGCGGCCCTTTTATAGCTGCTCCCCCTGTGACACGGCCACCGCCAACATTCTGTCCCCTGTGACATGGCCATGGCATCACCAGGACCAGTGCCCACCGAGCAGAAGAAGCGGTTAAATAAAATAAAGTAAAATAAAAGTATAACAACAAACAAGAGCCACTTGTAATTCTGGGGAGGGAAATTCAGCAGCTGTAAGATCGGTTTGAAGATCAGCAGCTCAGCAAAGGTTACAAGAGCATCAAATCCTGCAGGTACTGCCTACCCACTGCCACATTTTAAAGATTTGTGTGGTACTTGCTGCTGAGATTTGTGGGTTTGAAGGCTCAATTGCAGCAGAAAAATGTTTGCTGTCTGGAGGTGATACTTCACACTTTGGGTATGAAAGATGTCCAGTGCCCAACCCTGTGTCCGCAAGTGCCTGACAGTGCTGAGGATGTCTCAGCCAGAGCTGTAGACTTGCATCTTTCTTTCTCTTATGTGAAACGTTTTGTTGCTGTTTGGGGCTGCCCAAAGAGACGGCTCCGTCTCTGTCCTTGGACGTCTTCAAAAGCCGGCTGGGCATGGTCATGGGCACCCAGCTCTGGTGGCCCTGCTTGAGCAGGGGTTGGCCTCCAGCCTCAGCCGGTCTGGGATTCTGCAATTTGGGGAAATATCCCAGAGACTCAAAAGGCAGCAAAGATGCAGCAAATCCCTAGTGAGAATGCATGGATGCTGCCTTCAGAGAAATGTAGCTGAATCACCGATATGTTGACCTATGTAGAAAATGTAATTACCTTTTGTTTCCCCGATGTAAAACTCTGTCGTGTTACAAGCAGTGAGGTTTTGTATAGCTACGTTTCTCAGATGTTTAAGTACATATTGCAGCATTTCTTTTTATCTACTGTGTCTTCAGAGTAAATCCCAAACTCTTATTTTTCCCCTGCCTTCTACTGCTGGGTTTTGTGTTGTTTTTTCTTGAAGGCGAGGGGGGCTATAGTGCTTCTTTGTAAAGTAAGAAGCGATGTCTCTTGCTTTGGTCTCTGGCAGCATTTGTCACTCTGTTAAATGGAGAGCAGGCTCAAAATATGATTCGAAAATTTCACCAATATTCTCTTCGGGGAAAAGAAACATCCGTGCGACTCCAACCAGCGGATGCTTTGCTGTGCATCACTAATTTGCCCATTTCGTTTACGTTCAAAGAGTTTGAAGGACTTGTGCGTGCTTATGGCAATGTCGAGAGGTGTTTTTTGGTGTACAATGAAGTTACTGGCCATTCCAAGGGCTTTTAAAGGGGAAAAAAATAAAAAGCATTGTGTCAGTAATTGTACGAGGACATCTGATTTATGGCAAAGAATTCCGTGCTGCTGTTAGGTTCAGGATAGCCAGGAATATTGTGTGCTTTTTGGCTCTTACAAAAGGGATAATTGTGTAGTGAGGAGGGAAGCATTGTTTATCCTTGTTTCTGGACAACTGAGACTCCAAATTTGGGTGTAGGATAAGAAAATACGGTCAGCACAGTTTTCAGGCTGTGGTTTCAGACAAGTTGCTTGCACTGAGCAGTATCGTTGCTTCTTTTGCCTTTGGACCTTTCTAACCGGGCTCCTCATTTTTCGATCCTGTTGGTGAGTATCCACTGGGAGAGAAGTCAGGAGAGGCAAACTGGGAATGGAGAAAACTTCCTGCTCTGTCTTCAAGAGATGGAGGGAGAGTTGATTTTACCCTGTTTGGATGTGTTAAGGTGGCCAACCTCCTCATCAGGGCTGCCTGCGTGGGGAGCTCTGGGTGTGGGACAGCAGCTCGGGAAGCGGAAAAAAAAATATCACAAATATCGGTTATAAAAATAGAAGGGGAGGTGTTTGGAAAACCTTGCGAGAAGAGATCCATTAAAGCGAGCACGGGAAACGCACGGCTGCTCTGGAAAGGCACTGTCAGAGGGCAAAGAAAAAATGCCAAATTGATTTTAAAACCTTTTTTTTTAAAAAGGAGCAGTGGGCTCCCTGCCGACAGGCAGCCAGCGCCCGCTCCTTCTGACTGCAGAAATGCGTCCCCCTTCCGAGGCTCCTCGTGGCCTCCGTATCCAGGAGGAGAATTTAATCCAATCTGCCCCAATAATCCAGCAAAACCTTCTGGAGAGCCACCAACTGACAGCAGGGAAATGCTGGGCTCTGTTCCAGATCACCTTGTTGATCTCAAGGATTTATTCCCAGCTTCAGAAGCAGAATCGCTTCCCTCTCAGCTACCCGGGAGAGCTCCTCCAGCCCCAGAGACCTCGCTGAAAGGACAGGTTGGATTTTTACAGCCCATGCCAGGCTGGGACTGGGACTGAACTGGAAAGCAGTGGTGCCAGCAAGCTTTTGCTGGTTCTCTTTGCTGGTTCCAGCCCCCCCTGTTGCACAGGCATCGCTTCCCGTGGCGGCAGTGAAACACGAGGCGTTGCTGACACCTCCCCTGCCTCATGGGCTTTTGAAGAGAGAAACTGGGCCCAAACTGGGATGTTTTCATTGCCATATTTCATAGCATCATAGCACATTTCGTAGCTGAACGTGGCCTATTTTCTGTCACCTGAACAAGCCCCGTGCATGCAGCTTTTGCAGGAGCTCCTAAATCAGCACAGGAATACCCACACAGACCTTCCTCTTAAAAAAAAGTGGTGTTTTAAAAGCCAATTAATTTAATATCATATCCCCTTGTATGTCTTTGGACACCCTCGGGCAGGTTCCTGTGCTGGCCTCAGGGCAGGTTTCTTGTCGCTAAAGCACAGCAAATGGGTTTCCATCAGCATGGCGTTCACCGTCTCCTGAAAACGAGAGTACATCCTGTACAACGAGAGTACATCCTGTAAAACACGAGTAAATCACTGCAAAACAAGAGAAAACACACTGGTTTGTGCATCTTCCGTGGCAAAACGCTGTCAGCAGAGGAAGGAGCAACACTGGCACTCCTGGCTGCCTGGCATTTCCCTCGCTTTCAGTCTCTTCTCACCCCCCAAGCTGAAACCTTGCACGCTGATGTATTCCAGCCTTGGCACAAATATTCGGGAAGGTTTCTGCTCAAATCAGTTCAGCAGGCTGAGGCTGAAGCTACCGAAGACAGGCGGCTTGCTTCACGCAGCGCCAGCTCTTGCCCGTGTTTCTCCAAGGTTATCTCAGCTCGTCCCCGATTTTGGAAATTCGGTGGCTCCACCACACTTGCCGCAGGAATTTGCCTTCTGCTGGTCCTGCTGGAGCTCGCCAAGCTGGCTGCCTGCTGCCACGGGGAAAGCGTGGAAACGGGGAGGGTGTGGGAAGAAGCAGGAGCTGATCTGGGGTGGGAGGAAGCGAGCAGCTACTGTGGCACAGCCCTGTGGTCTGAGCAGCAGCGTGAAATGAGCCAAATGTGCGGCGAACGCGGCTTTCTTCAGCCTTGTTTCTGTTTTTTGGAGCTGTTCTCACACCAAAACCCTGCTCCGAGGGGCGCAGGACAAAACCTTGCCCCAGGAAAGCCACGAATGCGACGAGAGTTCTATCAGTTAATTAATTAGTTCAAAACTAATGGGAGCACAAGGGCAATGGCAGGCAGGGCGCAGGGCGATGCTGTCGGTACGGCAGCTGGGTGCAGTCGAGAAAGGTAAATGGAAACTGCTGGAGTGGGACGTGGGCCTTTGGCATAACCCTAATTATTTTTTAAGAGGTGAAAGAGTTGTTGTATATGAGCCAGAGGATGGTGAGATATTGGGGAGGGAGCTGAGGGCATGGGAGGGAAATCAAGAGATGGGGTGGGATGAAGAGGAGGGCTTGGGGGGAGAGAACAGGGAGCAGAGGCTCAGCTGCTGGCACCTGCTCAGTTTTTCTGCCCTTCCCTAAAGTGTCAAACCTGGAACTGGAGGAGGGGAAGGTTTGAGAAGGCCGGGGAGCTAGAAAAGACAGCGGAGGAGTTACCCCAGGAGAAGCGATGAGAGCAGGCGGGATGGGAACCCTGACACTTCTCCCCATAAGTGTCCCATTCCCACACCGAATCCTATCTGGGAGCCCCCCAAGATGTCCTGACGCCTCGAGATGTTCCTGAGAGGCAAAGCCAAAGAGGAAGGTGAAGTTAATTAGTGCTGGAGTGGGAGCAAGGTGCCCTTGCGAGAGAGGAGGGGGATGAATCCTCCGAGGCGCTGAGTCTCTTTGGCGCAGCACCCGATGCTAAAAAAGCGATGACACACACATTATATTTTATTTATAAAGCTATTTCGGAATGCTGCTTGAAAGAGTTAAAGCAAATGAATAAACATGCGAGACAATATTAATTGTCTGCAACACAATCTGTTTGACTTTTGGTTTATAAAGATCTCTCCGCTTTCGTTCCCATGGTAACTGCTGCGCAAAGACACACTTTCCCTAATCATCTCCGCCGAGTTTAAGGCAATTTTGTAATCCAATCAAACACAAAGCAGAGGATTTGCTTTTGCATTGAGAAAACCGCTACCTAATGAGCAAACAGTGACTGGGAGAGGCCAGATTTACAAGGATGACCCTGGAGAGGCACTTCATTACTGAATAATTAGCAGTTGCCGGAGTTTCTCAGCACACCGAGGGGAACGGCTTGCGGATGGTGGATGCGAGAGGGGCTGGTGTAATTCCGAGGTCTCCCGAAGCAAACCGTGCTGCGCAGAGCATTTGCAGCAGCTGACGCAAACTGCAGCCAGGAGCGCGTTGCGTAACGGCAGGAGCCGAGGCAGCGAAGCTCTTGCGATGAAGCTGAAGCTTTCGAGGACTCAAAACCCCAAAACGCGGTCCTCGGACCCCGTGAGCCCACGCTGGGGCAGCTCCGGTGCTGGGAGGAAGGAGGATGAGGCTGGAAACCCAGAGCTGCAAAAAAGCAGTTAGCTCTTGACTTTAATCCTTCAGACACTGAAGCCTGTAAGAGTGGCCAATTTTGCCATAAGGCTGAAGCTAGAAAACAGCCAAATAAATTAGGTAGGATCAGCCCGTGTTCCTACAGCGGTACGAAAGACAGCCCGAGGCCTTCCTATGACTTTCGGGGTCAGCCTGCTTTCACCTTGGGCTGCGGGACAATGACTTCACGTCTCCTGCCTCATATGATCCCTTGCAGGAACGCTCTCTGCATAATCTCCTGGCATTTCATAAACGCAGCCTCTGTAAATCAGGTCAGGGCTCTGATGCTGTAGCTCCCCCAGGGACTGCAGAGCTTGAAATAATGACCTGGCCAGCACTCTGCTCTCCCCAAGTGGCCCTTCAAAAGCTCGGCCCCAGGCAGACAGCCCCGGGGTTCCTCCCCATCATTTGTCTGGTTCGGTTCAGCTTGCCATCAGGAAATGTAAGGGGACTTTAAAAAAAAAAAAAAAAAGAGAGAAAATATGCAGAAATAGGGCTGGTTCAAGTTGTTCGCGTTTCAAATATAGTTGAATTAACATTCTGCAAAAAAAAAAAGAAAAAAGGAAGAGAGTGGGTGAATTGGCATGGATGTTTTTCCCATTTTTGACCGCTTACGGAACTGTTTGAATTCACCAAATTTGTTCGTCTCTGTGGCTCTAGCTTTGGGCGATATGTTGAGACATTCAGGCACTTTGGTCTTGATTTTCACTCCCAGTCTGAAAGAAAACAAACTCCGAAGGAAGCAGACTCTTTCTCCTCCCACTCCTACCTGCGGGATCTGTTTTTCTAAGGCACAGATGTCATTAAGAAAAAAAAAGAAAAAAGAAGATGATATCTTGGTTGCGCAGTCATTTTTTGCTTTATCGTCTTCCATATTTTATTAGAAATAATAATAATTAAAAAAAAAATAAAGCTCTGTGGGCAGGAGGCCTTGTTTCCTGGGCTCAAGTGTCTCATGGCTGAATCTCCCGTCTCTGACAAGTGTTCTTGCTGAGCGAACCTTTCCCTGCAGCTAAAATACTCATAACTCCTCTTCTGTCTCTAATAATAACCTAAACTTGTGTTTCAGCCTCTTTCTGTGCATCAGTAGCACTTACTCTGTCCTAACTGATTGTGGAGCTTACAGAGACCTGGTATTTTTGTAACCCTGGCCTTGGCCAAAATGACCAAAGCGGTGCGGAGTGGGGGGAAGAGCTGCAGACTGAGCACCTGTACCCCATCTTCTTAGAAAAATCAACCTAAAAATAGGAGAAAGAGCATTACCAGGCACAGAAAAAGCCCTCCGCTAGGACACCATGCTCTAACAGGATGCCCTAGCAGGCGATGCGGGTCATTCCTAACCAAGAGGATTTTTTTTCGCTCTCCTCCCTGTCTAGAAGCAGCCTCAGCCCTGCCGCCGTGTGGCAGCGAAAAGAAATCCCAAACCGATCCCCTGTGGGTTCACCCTACCAGGTAGGGGAAAAGGGACCTGCTTAGCACTGTGGGGTTGATTTTACAGATGGGAATTTGCCCCTGAGGATCTCCACCACCCCACCAGAGGGGTCGGTGCTTTGCAGGACCGCTCGGGGCTCTCTCGGGGGATGCGGACAGTTTTTGGGGTTTGCCAAAAGGATGGCAGGTCCACGATGGTCCTTAAGGATCGAGGGTGTTTTCCCCACTGATCATCCTTTCCCTTTTGGGTGGTGGTGCAAACTGAGGCCAAAGTTGGTTTTAAAGGCGGGATATGCTGGTAAAAGCACAGATCACAGCAGACAAACCTCTTTGTGCAAACACTTTAATTGAATTTAAATGCCAGCAGAGCACCTCTGACAGTCTGGATCATGCATTTTTTATCCCTTCTGTACACCAGGATGTGTGGACAAACCCTGAAAAAAGAGAACTCATTAAGGATCGGTACCAAAAGCTGTTTAATATATGTTGGGCTTCAACTTAGACCGTACAACCTGCAAAGGGAAAGAACCTCGAGGCCTGAGGATCCCTCTTCAGATTGAGGAATAAGCAGAGGTGGCAATCCTAGGATGGTCTTGGAGACATGGCAGCTCCATCAAGATCAAAGCCACGGGGATCTGCAGCTTCGTGAATGCTGAGGTACCTGAGATTGCTCCTGCAGAGGAGCATAAGAGGAGAGAAGGGGACTGGATGGTGGTGACGAGTAGGTTAAAGCCGTGCTGTGCCTCCATCCTCTGCCCGTTTCTAAAATAAGACATTTTTTCCTTCACGGTAACAGAGCAGGCACAAAAGAAAGGGAAAAGGGGTGGTAGAATCAGGAGCTGTGTTCGTGTGTTAAAGGCACTCAGCGTCATCTCCTGTTGGGTTGGTTATTAAATCTCTTTATTCTATTATAAGCCTTGAAAGGGCAAACATTGCTCTTACAGTTTGGGAGGGCTGAACAGGCGAGAGGATGCATGCATAAAAGATATGGCCAAGGTTTGCTTGTTTTCAAATGCCTCAAAACTTTTCAAAGAAGCAAGAAAATGTCAGTGTAATACTAACGGAGATGAGGAGTAATCCACAGTAGTTATTAATTAAAATAATTATTAGTACCAAGAGAAGAGGAGGTATGAAGTCATATTTTTGTGGATCTTTCAAGCTGTTTCCATAGGGAGCTTAGTGTGCCTCTGAAACTACTCTTTATTTACAGTAAACGCCTACCAGCTCCTTTCTCCTTGAGCACAGCAGCGTTAAATGGCAAAATCACTCTCACCATCTCTCAGTCCCACACGTGCCCTTCTAGGTGGGATTCGGTCCCTGAAGAGCTCTCCTGTGGTGTCATCTGAAGGCTGTGTTGCCATTTGCTCCTGTTGTAGCCTCTATTCTGTTTTTTCTTTTGTTAACACATGGATGAAATCAAATTCATCCTCTGTTCAGTCATCTGTGTGGACACAGCTGTTTGGTAAGGCACGTTTAATTATCCTCCTGTTCAGCATGTAAGAGAGGTGAGACCCTGCATCCAGCCACTTCTCCTAGGATGTAGATCAAAGCCGTGTGGCCCGGTAGGCACCCGACCTCTACACAACAGTAACGCAGCACATTTGATAAGCATCATCTTATTCCTGAATACATCTTAAATTATCAGGATGTGTACCACTACTCTGAAGAACTGAAGACAACTCTTAGCATCTCGTGACTGATGAACTGAAGTGTTCTTGGATTATCAGTAACAAAATTTTCAAAAAGAAAAACAGTTATGACTAAAGCAGAATGGCAGTGAGAGTGCTGCCAGCAGTGAGTTGTTCCTGAACCCTGAATCAATGAATAATAACCTTCATCAAGTCCTTAGTAATGCCTTAGTGTCCTCATACAGGAGGAACATACACATTGTACTACGGAAAAGATGCCAAAATTAAAAAAAAAAAGTCCCAAATGCTGATTTATTCCTTTCCCTGCCCTCCTCTAATGGCTGCTCCAGACTAGCTCTCTCCACCTGCCAAAGCCCTAAATTGTGGGATATTAAATTATGGCAAAAGCCCCTGTGAAAGATGCAGGGAAAGAAACGATCCAGGAAGAAAAGGTGACATTACATTACCACAGCCTCTTCTGATCGAGAGCTGGCAAAAACTTTGTGGAGAGGATTTATGCAGTGATATGGCTTAGTGGAGGACTTTAGTTTTAGGTCAGGGGTTGGACGGGGTGATCTTGGAGATCTCTTCTAGCTTTGGTGATTGTGTGATTTGGTGATATGTGTGTATCAAAAAATAGATTAATCCCCGTGAATAGCTTAAGGTATCAACAAACTTGCCCAGGGAGGTGGTGGCGTCACCGCCCCTGGGGGTGTTGAAGGAGAGGTTGGACATGGTGCTTGGGGACCAGGTGATCCTGGAGGGCTTTTCCTATCCTACTGACTCTGTGATTCTATGATTTTAACTCCTTAACTTCCATGAATTGCCATGTTTTTTCCTGTGACCTTCCAGCTCAGCCTTGCCCGCTTCCTCCCGTCCCCGACCACCACAGCCCGCCCCAAGCACCCCCAGCTCTCTCCCCCTCCTCAGGCAGGAAAAAGGACACAGCACACATTCACAGCCTTTGTTTCAGCTCTTTATTCACATTTAAAGGTCTGCCCGTGGGGTGTAGAGGGGAAGAGGAGCCCTCATGGCACAGCAGCCCCATAGGGATGGAGCAGCTCTGCAACATGGCGGCCCCCCCCGCCTCACCCAGCCCCTCCCAACATGGCGGCGTGCTCAGACCCTCCCGCCTCACCCATCCCGCTCAACATGGCGGCGGGAGAAGCCCAGCCACCCCCCATTGGCCAGCCGCAGCGCCCGCGAGCCGTGATTGGCCAACCCCACCCCCCCTCCCCGCAACTCGACGCCCTATAGGCTGCCCCTCGTCTTAATCCCGCCCCTATCCCTCCCACAGGCGCGCGGCGGGCGGAGAAGGGGGCGGGGCGTGCGCGATGACGTCGCACGCCGAGCACGCTGCGGAAGGCAGAAGCGCGGCGGCGCAAGATGGCGGCGGTCGGGTGGCGGCGCGCTCTGCTGGCGCTGCTCCTGGCGGCCGGCGGCGCCGCCGCGCTGGGCAGGCCGAGCCCGGTGCGGGTGCTGTCGGACGGCACGTGGAGGGAGCTGCTGCACGGCGAGTGGATGGTGGAGTTGTGAGTTTTTGGGGACCGGGGTGGGTAATGGGGAGGGAGGGGGGTTCTCGGAGGCCCACCCCAAGTGATGGTCTCCGTGTCCTGCCGCAGCTACGCGCCCTGGTGCCCCGCCTGCCAGAGCCTGCAGCCCGAGTGGGAGAAGTTTGCTGAGTGGGGGGAGGATCTGGATGTGAATATCGCCAAGGTGGACGTCACGGAGCAGCCAGGTGGGGCGGGGAGCCCAAGGGGAGGGTGTGGGGGTGTGGGGGGGGGTGGCTTTGGGGAACTGGGGGAGGTGGGAGGTGGGGTCTGGGCTCTGGGGGGAGCTCGGGCAGTGGGCTGTCCGGGCTGCCGGGGCACAAAATGCAATGGGGAGACTTCTTTGGGGGCTGAATGAAATGCTTCTTCTCATTCTTTAAGTACTGTGCAGACTTAAAAATTTACCTTTAGTCTTTTCTGTACTATTAATAAAAGGGAGCATGAGCAACAGGTTTCTCTCTGCTGAAGCTCGCTTCCCTGATCTGCTCTCCTGTTCATGAGGGATTTGTAAAAACTGCTGAAGTTGGTGCTTTCTCTGAAGGCATGCAAGAACTTCTGAAACTTGCCTCACTCAGTTTGTTTTCGGTGAGCACTGGAGTCTGCACCTCCTTGTGGACAAAAACAAAAAAAGCATATTTGAAGAGCCACAGCCCAAATGTTGAGAGGAGTGGTTACCTTCAGCCATCTCTTTTCCCATCACCTGTGGAGTTTTCTCCCATTCTTCATGGCCCCTTCCTTTAGAAGGCATGCTGTACTTTGATACACACAAGTCCATGTGATCACCTAGGAGCAGCTGCTTTTATTTGGGTGTATAATAACAGTTCCAGCTGTTCCTTTTATACAACAATGCTGTACTTCTCTGAATATAACTTTTTTTTTCCACAGGATTAAGCGGGCGATTTGTCATAACAGCTCTTCCTACCATCTATCAGTAAGTATGCAGTGTGACTTTTTGTTTGAAGAGGAAATAACTTTTTATGCTTTTTTGGTCTAAGCAAATGAGATTTACCATGCTTTTTAAAAACATGAGTGTCTCTACACAGAGACATCCATTGCCTTATCTCCAGTGACCTTACAGTGCCACCAGTGCTTTCCTCCTCTTTGCCCTCAGGCCATATTTATTCCATCTTTTCATGGGTGTTCCCCTTTTGCAATCTTTTCTCTGTAGGTTGATATTAGTGCTGCTGGGTGGCAAGTGCGTTAGGAAGATCCTTATCTCTGGATGGAATTGCAGCCTGAGCAAACCAGGATTTGTGCAGTCAGGGTTCTTAGAAAACAAGTCGAAGCCAGTATCATCTACAGCAAAGCAAAACTCAAAGGAAAAAGGGCGGGGAGGGAAGATGTTGAGTGAAAACAAATGTTTCAGCTGCCTGAAATAAAGGACTTGTTCTCTGCTTCCTTTACAGCTGTAAAGATGGGGTGTTTCGGAAATACCAGGGCGCAAGAACTAAAACTGACTTCATCAACTTCATCAGTGACCAGGAATGGAAATCCATTGAGCCGGTTTCGTCGTGGTTTGGTCCTTCCTCTTTCCTGTAAGTTTTGGTGTGATTTTTATAATCGCTTTTTGTCAAACACGTGCACTTGAAGGACGTGGTGGGAGAGATGCAGCACGTACGTGCTCCACCTGGTGCTGCGTGGGGAAGGACGGGTCGGTACAAGCCCTGGGTTGTTAACAGCTCACGCAGCAACTCGGGGCTGGCAACGGGGCTGTGCACAGGATGTGTTCTGCGGCTGGGAAACGCTCTCAGTGGTTACTGCATGTGGGGAGGAGAGGGGCGGCTCCAGAGCAGTCGAGTAACTGAGCGGTACGGCGTGGTGGGAATGAGATTGGCTGAGGCAAACAAACCCAATTGTTCGTGGTTTCTCATCTCATTTGAGAGATGTCAGCTGTCACTGCAGTGACTGACCTGTGCTGACTGTCCTGGGGTTTAAACAGGTTTGGGGTCGTTGGTTCGCTTCATGAAGTGTTATGCTAGATTGAAATCTTACATTTTTTCTCTTATAAGAAGCTCAGCTTCATTATGTTCTCTACTTACAGTACTATTTGAATCTCCAAACCGTGTAGTTTTCTTACAATGTATTATCCATCCCACCAAGGAACACATGAAATCGGGTACTAATTTCAGGATTAGTAGGTTTTCTATTGGAAGGGTACAGCACAGCTCCTTTGTGCACATTGAAGGAGTGTGTGCAGGTCTTTATTCATGACTGCCTGCTTCTGCAGCGCACCCATTAGCAATTTCTGTTGTCTTCATGCTTTGATTTCTCCTTTTTCATTTTTTTATTTTTACAGGTAGCCAGTGCTTAATGCCAAGTTTCACAGTAGCAGGGAAATGTCAGAACCAGCAGAATATCCGTAGCAGATAGCCTGGTCTTTTTTTTACTTGTATTTAACACAAAGCTAAACTCAGCCGCCTGAAGTTCTCTCAGTTCTTACATAACCTGAGCTTTTTCAACAGGTTCTTTGTTTTAGTATAATGTCCAGATGATTAATTATTAGTATATGTTAGGATCTTAAATGGAGTTCCAGCTGGCTTCTCAGAGGCTGTTGAT
The DNA here is from genome assembly GCF_964035555.1 of Netta rufina. Classification (NCBI taxonomy): domain Eukaryota; kingdom Metazoa; phylum Chordata; class Aves; order Anseriformes; family Anatidae; genus Netta; species Netta rufina. Next base: position 62,407,887 of record NC_140128.1, on the reverse strand, counting down.
CCATATATAACTTAGAATATAAACACAAGTAATTAAAATGAACGTGCCAGAGGGCCAAGTCAAGGCATTGGTGGTTGTCCAGATGTGGAATATTGTGCAGGGTGATGCTGGTTCTAAAGATAGCTTCGTGGGAAATGGGTGCTTACTGCAGGAGAAGACAAAACAGAAGATAAAAACCAAAGTAGTCAAAAGGGGAAACCGGGCACGAGCAGAGAATTGTTCAATGTGCAGCTAAATAGTGACTAGTCAGGCAAACGAGAAGATAACAGACATTTGACTTAGTTGGATGCTTTCAGTTAATTTTTTTCTGCTTTCTTTCAGGATGAGCAGCATGTCGGCTTTGTTTCAGTTGTCGATGTGGATCAGGGTATGTGCTCAGATCTCAACTTTGTTTCAATATTTAGGATATTCAGCTATCTGTGAAATGACTCTCCTTTTATTTTTTTGTTCTAGCACTGCCATGGTTATTTAACAGAAAGCGTTGGAATACCAGTTTGGGGCTCTTATGCCATTTTTGCCTTGGCAACGCTGTTCTCAGGACTGATACTGGGACTTGTAAGTGAACCCCTTGAAGCAGAGTGGCTCGTGTCTGCTGTGGTGTCTTTGCTTTAACCCCGTCTTTCTTTGGTTTCAGATGATGGTGTTCTTAGCAGACTGTCTGTGCCCTTCCAAAAAACACAGACCACCGCAGTACCCTTATTCAAGTAAGCCTACTGTTTACTTCAAATTCAATCTTGGGTAAATCTTACTGAATACAAATTGGTGCAGAACTTGGGGCTGCAGAAAGGAGATTTAATGGTGAAGTTTTCACACGTGACTGATGCTGTGCTTTAACTGTGGCTTTTGCCCTTTAGGGTTTATAGTGAGAGATTATATTTGGGGCTAATGCTAAACTATTGCTTAAAAGCTGTGCTTTAGGTGATAGAAAAATGTTTTTTTTTGTTTTGCTGCATTTTTATACCTACAGGTTCTAAAATTCCATAAAACACAGAATTTAATGAGAGCTTTATCCTGTGGAGCTCTCGTTGCTGCTGCGTTGCAGAATTTGCTTCTGTTTTAGGGGCAAAGTGAGGATTAAAAGGGGACTCGTGTTTCTGTGGATAGTGATTCAGTTTGGGGTTAGTCTCTGGAATCTATCAAGGTAACATTAAAATACATGGAAGAAGATCTGAATGCTAGCTTATGTTTTATAGAAACGGTGCTCATTTTTTCCCAGACTGGAAGAAGTTTTTTTGTTACCTTGCCTAGTAGGCTGTAGGCTTTAATAGCTGACCTGTGGGTAACTTCATGCTAGCAACAGCTCTACCAAAGGTAGCAATTTAAGTAACTGATGCTGGAAAGTGCTACCTGGATGAAGTTTATTCACATTCTGTGCTAGTCTGTGGTACTTTTTAAACAAGACAAAAAAAAAAAAAAACACCACCAGACATTTCACTTTTTATTCATATTACTTTATGCCTGTTTTCTTTTCCCTTTAAGAAAAGCTAGCTCCGGAGTCAGCTCACCTGTTGAAAAAGCTGGATGAGGAACAAGAAGCGGACGAAGAAGACATCTCAGATGATGAAGCAGGGGATAAGGAGGAGTCTACCAGAAACTCGTCACCAAATGCTGTGCGACAGCGCCCAGTGAACCCTGCTGGGACAGCGGATAAATCTTAGCATTACTTGCATGCAGGATTAGTGCTCGTGAGTCACCAAATCAAAAGGAGTTAAATGTCAAATCCTTCAGCTCGAAGAGAAGAGTGACTCCTATCGTGGTAGTTCTGATGCATTTCACTAATTCAGAATTAAAGTGGCTTCGGTATCAGGTATTCAAAACGAAAACTTGCTGCTGCACATGGCTGGAACTTCTGTCTGTGTGCAGAGGAGTACCAAGAAATGACGTGGCTTCTCAAATGACTTGTTCTGTAGGGATTTTTTTTTAATAGAATGTAAACCACTCTATTAGGGAACATTACCAAGAAAAATGCACTAACCTGTTTGCTGTCAAAGCATTCAAAAAGGTTTCTCAGCATAACTCCTATCTAGTTGTGCTCTGAAGAAATGCTGAGGGGAGGAGTTCCTTCAGTTACGGGATGTTTTCCGGGCTTTCTGTGCGACCAACTTGTGCTTTCTGCTACGACAATGAGTGCTACAAAAACCCCAGTCTTCTCCAAAGAAATGAAGGTTACTGCCTTCGTCTAGAGGAACTGAAGCTTCCCTTTGAGCAAAAGGTAGAGTTTGTCAGTGCAGTCCTTACGGGTGGAGGTTACAAGCAGCAGCGTGTGTGACACAGACAGGTTTCTGGTAAAACTTGCATCAATTTCCTTTAGAAAAGGCTATAAAAAGTGTACGAACCTCTTGTTGAAGTGTTCTGCTTCAGAGAAGTATTACAAGTAGCACTATGAAGCCTCAGTGGTAGGGACAGCTTGCACGCAGGGTTCTCTGCTCAGTGTGAGTCCCATCTGTGTGTCCTGCTGTAGGACTCTGCTCGTTTTTAATACATCATTAATAATGTCTGCATAACCAAATCCTACTGCAAATCCAATCAGGCTGTACCTGGTCTGAAGCTGAACTGGCTGCTTAATTTCCTTCTTCAAAAATTCATCTTTTCTGTTTTCACAAAACCACCTTGAAACAGTATCTCCTAGTTCTTTTAAAAACAAAAGCAAAAAAAACCTGTGACCTCCTGTTTCCTGCCTGGTATTTGTTTTCACTCTGCACGGAAGTGAATGCACATGAGCATTGGACTAGTGCTATCTTGCATCACCTGAAAAAGATTTTTCCATGTTCTTTCAGTTAATTTCCAAAGTATTTGCAAGGGAAGGGTTGGTCTTATGCTGAGCATGCTTGGGGTTTTGACAGGCTTGTTCTTGTCGGTGTGTTTTTGTTGTTGTTTTAATTTTTAATTATTCGTCTGAGTGGGCTTGCAGGACTGGCAGTTGATAAATCTGTGCCAGTAACAGACTTGGTTGTGATTAAGACCACAAACAGAAGTTCTCTTGAAAATGTTTTCACTGGCAGCAGGGCTGTTTAAAGCCAGGCTCTCTTTGTGATTAATAAGAAGACAGACCATGAAACAAAAAGCTGGTAATGAGTTCTGTGGGATAGGAGAGAAACATTGGGGGAAAGAAGATTCAAAGCTCTTGCAGGTGAAAGAGTTTACTTAAAGCTATTCAAAAAAAAAAAACAAACAACTCTTGTGTTTTTTGTCAGTCCTAAACACTTTGTCAGTTGCATTTTAAGTACATCTGACAGGTTATAACTCGGCGTGCGTGTTGTGAGTGGAAAGAAGTGATTCAGCAATCCAAATAGCTGAGTGAATCTCCCAGCAAGTCCTTAGATGAGTAAGAACGAGCTCTTATATAAGAGCCTGGAACTTCCTCCTTTGACTTTTTTGTTTTTTTTTCCCCTCCTCTCTTTCTGAACATTGGTGCTCTGGAACGACTTTACTCAAGTGCTGGGTTAGGTGTTGACAAGATACAACTGCGATGCTTGAAAGGATCGTTTTGGTTAAAATCCAAGTGTTCCTGCCATTAAGTATCAAACTCCTTCCTGGTGTTGGAACAAAGACGTGCGTGTGCCATAAATGCCATTAAGGTGTCGGTCTTGTAGGATTGCCTTAAATTCTCTGAACGCTTCGTGTTAGCCTTTGTAACTAGGAAAATTAAGCAATAAATCTGTGGTGTGCTGAGGGGAAGTAGGAGCACTTTGATAAATGGTGTATTTAATTAGTTTGGAGAGGGCTCGAGAAGACGGGACGCAAATGCTGCATGATCTTGGTAGAAAAAAAAAAGATGAATTGTTTTAAAAGTTGAACTCTGTGGGCTAACTTCAGTGAATATATTTAAATGTAGCTGTTAAATGCAGAATTTTTTTAGGGTTTTCTAATTTTTCAGTTACTTTATAACTGGTTGTGCAATACAGGAAGTATATACTGGTAACTTTTGTCTCATGTTTTAAGTTCAGAAGAACAAATACAACCTTTTTTCCTTGCTCTCATCTTAGACTCCTGGTTTAACAAGAACTTCTAGCACTGATTTACCTTGCCTTTGCCTTCTGCACTCCTACCTTTTTTTGTACTGCCTCCCTGCCTTAGGCAACTGATTGAATTCCAAGACTGCCTCTTACTCAGAAGTGTTCTGAGTTGCTGGAATCCAGCCCCTGTTGCAGACCCGTGCTTATGATCAGTGTAATTTATACAATGCTGTTCTGATTATCCATAGGCAGCCTGCGTGTGCTGATCTCTGTAAATTTTGCTGTTCATATTTTTAATAATAACGTAATTTTGTCCTGTGAATATCGTTTTTTTTCCATCTGTATTCAAAAGATGTTTACTGAAGAAGAGCAAAGGTTGCCATGTAATAAATGTGCATAAGAGCCTGTCCTTTGTGTGCGTTGATGATGCTTGAATATCAGTTTTACACAAGTCAGACTGTGTCTGTATCCTCGCCTTGACCAAGCACATCCAGTGTAATTCAGGAAGAAATAAATTAATTGTAATGGTGTTTTTTAATATTTCAGAGATTCTTCAAGTAAAAAACCATGAGCTTTGGATTCCTGTGTTCAGTGTTTGTTTTTTTTCCTTTTTTCCTTTTTTTTTTAGGACAGTGTCTGTATAGCAGAGGAGCAAAACTGCAGCTGTTTCCATGGAAAAAATTGCTGTTACGCTCTCGCAAATGAGCCATTTGTGATAAATCTCCTTGAAAAGACAAGTCTGAGGAATTCTTTGGACTAAAGCTGCGCTGAGCTACTTGTGGTCTTTAGCTGAGCCTGGCTTGGGTTTCTCGTGGTAGCGTGAGTCATTTTGGTTAGATGATTTTTACGGTTTGGGAAGGAGCTTTCATGCATACCAGGCTTAGACACTGATGGTTGAGGAGGGGAAAAAAAAAAAAAAAAAAACAAATAAAACTTGTGTTGCAAAAAGAATGTAGGCTAGAGTTGGCAAATGCTGTTTAAAATTCAGCTCTTTGCAACTTCTTTGCCTGCAATCATGTTGTGTATGCATGCAAATCGCTTCAGCTACGGCCGGCTGCCTCCCCTCTTCCACCTACACACCGCATCACTTCCCAACAGCTGAAGTGACCGGTGTCGGAGCGTTTCTGGTAGTGGGGAGCTTAAACTGGAGCTGTCCGAAATGAAGGAGATATTTGGGGGCAAAACAAGGATTTGCTGCCTTGCTTTCATCCATCTCCTAGGGAAGAATATGGTAGCTGTCTGTGCATGCTCTCTCTGTGTGGATTTTTCTGGAAAAATGCAGTAATATTCTGCAATCCTTCCCCAGCAGGAACATGAAACATGCATTGCCTGGGGAATTAGTGGATACTCATAAAAGCCTGACTTTCCTACTCTTCCACTCAGTGTATGACGTGCAGCGGAGAACAATAACCAGCCCAAAGCAGCTAAAAGTCAAATATGCTTAGCTAATCCCAGCTATTTTAATTATCTTGGAGGGAAACAGAAAAGTAACTGTCTGCTTAGCTGGCAACTGGTGTTTGCCAGATTGCCATCAGCCATGGGTCTGCTTTTGAAACTGGAAGAGTTTCAGTTTTAACAGTGACAGGGAAGGAGAACGTTCAGCTATGGCATTGGTTCAGTGTTCTGCACCACCAAAATACCAACTTTAAGACTTCGTAAAATCTTCAAAGGTGGGGGAGGCTGTCTCCTGGAACTGTCTTATCTCTTGCATCAGCTGAAGATCTTGATTTGACCTGAAGAGCATCACCTTTGGCTCTTTCTTCCCTGAATTTTATTTCTGGCTAATGCCCTACAGTCCACTGTTGGGTCAGTTTTTGTTTTTTACCTTGCTGAACTTCTTACCTTGCTAAGAAGTTTTAACTTAAGTAACTTTCTAGGAGAAGAGATTCTGCCTCAATCTGCCCTTTTCCTTCAGGTTTCTAGGTTTAGCTCTTTAATACTTCACAGATCAGTTTCATTTCTGTTTAGCATTGCTTACAGCCTTTTTCTTAACTGATACAGAAAGCCGAACCTTAGGTATACAGCTGATCTTCAGTAGTCATTAGCCTGTGAAAGGAATAAATGTATTTCCTTTATCTGATGGAGTAGAATACATGCATTATCCTGGTGTAAAACTTGCTGTATTTCACCTTAACTTCCTGTGTGCAAAATCCACCCTTCCAAAAAGCCCCTAGAGCCCTGTTCCCAGCTCCTGCTATACCCAGCGAACCGCGATTCTCCTCCTGCTGCTGCCCTGCTGGTAGGTGCCTTCTTTGTGCTGTGGCCAGAGAGAAAGTGCCAACGACTGAAGGAATGTGTGGTGTTGGGGTCCTGAATGCGAGGCAGATCAGAGACCCAGCCTATCCTGCTCTGGGAGCTGATGCTCATCTCTATGAGAGCCCATTTCATCGCATGGCCATGGCACGTGGGCCTTGAAGCATCGTGTGCAGGAGCTGGGCTCTGGTAGCTGCTGGATGCCTGTCTAAAACCGGTGCCCTTGAAATGAGAGAAATTTGTAAAATAGCTGTGAATCTCTGCAGGGGAAAAAAAAAAAGTCACCAGTTAAATCTTCTGCATCTGGCTTCAGAAGGTTCATTTATAAGCTAAATGGTGACTTCTAAACCGAGAAGCTCCAAAAATGCGAGATGAGAAACCATTAATGCAAGATCATCAGTAAAGATAAAATTTGTTGCCTGTGCTTCTCCTTCCAGCGTGTTCCAGCTATGCTTTGCTGAGCCCGAACTGCAACCCCATTTTTTTCCCCTGTATGACTGGTAATTCCTCAGGAAGGATGTCTCCGTGTCCTTGGCACTCGGGAGAGCTGCTCCCTCTGCATGCTTGCTGTATTGAGACTCAACTGAAGGGGAAAGGGGCGTTCAAAGTATGAATTTCTTCTTGGCCTCTGCAAATGGCATCCTCCACCTCTGTAATTTCAGCCCCAGGTGAGTGTGTGTGGCACAGCAGTGACACTGGGGGCTGTTTGCCCCTTAATATCATCATGAGTTCACTCTGTTTCCATGCAGCTCAGAGCTGCAGCTAGCACCGGTGCTATAAATCCTTCCAGCTGGCTCCTCGGACTATCCAAGTTCTCTCTCTTCCTTGCCACTGCCCGCTGAGCCCAGCTGATTTCCTCTTGTAGGCCACCTCAGCCCTGAAGTCTCTCAGGAAAAATTCACATTTCCCTTATTTCTTGCTGTTTGCCAACTGCAGAGCTGATTTCTTAGGTGTCCAGTAAAGCGTCCTGGCTCTCTGGAGGTGACTAACCATGTCCTCCTCCTGCTCTCCCCATCCCCTCATGAGATATTTGGGAAGGCCATGCAGCGTGGCCTTACGCCGAGCTCTTTTTTAATTATTATCATTCAAGAAGGGCTTTTTTTTTAACAAAACTTGAGACGAAGCACTTGGCATTGAGCAGGCTTTGGTGTGGCCTCCGCGTGCACCTGACTGGTCAGAAACAGAAATTACATTATGTCCCCCGTAGGCCAGAGCTTGTGTCTGTGGCCAAATTTCCCAAAGGCTTTGAGTCGCCGAAGGATCTGCTGTGAGCGGTGGTGCTCCAAAACGGGGCTAATTGATGAAATCCGCTTTGATGGGTGTTTTCGGAGCCCTGGAAGCAGGTGATGGATCCCTTTTTGGATCTGCCGAGCCTCCAGCTCGCTGCCAGCCCAGCCGCAGGAGGTGAGCCGTGGCTGGAGCCAACCCGAGCAGCAGCAGGGTTTTTGTTGGAGCTTTCCCTCTATTTTCTTAGGCATGAGAGATGGAAAGAAGCAGCCCTGCTGGCCCCAGGGGCAGAGCTGTGTGTCCCGATGCTTTGCTGGAGCTGTGCAGCGATGACTAAAGGAGCCCAAAATGAGACCTCGCCGGGCTGGAGGAGCCGGTCAGCCCGGGGCCGGGTCGGAGACACCATAAAGAGGCCTTTTTTTAGAAAACGCTGACTAACTCCAGCCCCTCGGCTGGATTTATGCGAGGCACGTGGTGTCCAGATATGCCTCATTTCTCTTCTGCTCGCTCAGGAAATGGCGAACCTGGCTGATGCCTACAGCAGCGGTCTCAGCTCCTGGTGGAGGGGACTTTTGGGGAGAGATTTGGCCACGTGCATGTAGTGCTGAGCGTGTGGAGCTCAAGGGCATCGCTTTTTGGGGTTTGTCTGCTGCAATTAGGGACTCGGCTGTGAGCAGGTTAAAAAAAACAGGTAAAAGCAGGTTAAAGATCAGCGAGAGCTTCCCGAGAGAAAGGACGTTAGGAAATGAATAATTAACGCTGAGCTAGGGGAAGCACAGCAGGAAATAACCCCGCAGCAACACGGGGACTGGGGAGAGGGGATGAAAGGGAAGGAAAAGGTCCAGCTGGCACCTTGTGCCCCGGCTGGCTGGCTGGATTCACTGCTGGGAGCTGAGCAAAGAGTTCACTCCTCTCTCTCCTTCCTTATTCACAGCAGCTGGCTTTCCTTCAGGATTTTGGGGTCTTCCAGGAGAAAACAAGTGCCAGAAAGGTTGGGGATGTCCCCAGCAGGGGCAGTGGCCTCACTGGGGGGATCAGTTCCTTTACTTTCAGGACCAGCCCCACTGCTGCAGCCCTGTCCGAGCTGGCCGGGGCGAGCAGTGCTGCAGGGGCAGCTCGTGCACGACCTCCTGTATCATCAAAACCTGTGCCCGTTTGGATTTTCCAGCCTCCCCGTGCTCCTTTCTCCTGTTTTTGCTGCTGTTGCACTTGGCCAAGAAGAGCAAGCCGGGGCTGGCAGCGAGGGAGCTCGCGAAGGCAGCAGACGGCTGGTGGCAGCAAAGCCGTGCGGGCGCAGGCGATGCTCGGCAGGGAGAGCAAAAACCACAAAAGTTTTGTCTTTAGGGCAGCAAATGTCAGGGTTTTTTTCCCCTCTGTGGCTGCAACGCCTGAAGGCAGAGCAGCCCCAGGTCCAGAGGTGGGTGCGGGTGCTGCCAGCAGTACCAAAACCACCCTGCCGTGCTGCTGCCAGCCCAGCAGGGGCTGCCCGCTTTGAAACAAAATCCCCACTGCTCAAAACGCAGAAAACGCAGTCAGTTTGCTGAATAAATTGAACCCAGAAACATCTCATTACCTGTATGAGCCACGCAGAATAATCCTGCCCCTAAAGGAGAATTTGGGAACGTAGCCTTGCTGCTGAAATCCTTAATTTCCAGGTTTTGGGAGAAGATCTGCTCCGTGTTGTGTTTTGCTCGGATTAAATACATTGAAGGTCTGTTGGCTTCGATACCCAGGTGCAGGTAGGGCAGTATAATAAATTAATTCAAATTCAGCATTTGGGGCACGAGGCAGCGGATGGGGTAGCTCAGAACCTCTCCAAAGGGGCTGCTCCCCATCCAGGCTGCCTCCCGCACCCTGCCCCATCCCGGAGCAGGATTTGGCCAGAATCTCCCTGCTTTGGAGATTTTTTTCCCCATCCTGGTGTCGTTAACCCCGCGCTGGCCGGCCACACGAGCCCTGCCTCCGCTGCAGGTTGTTTTGGCAGCTGCACCTCTTAGTCACCTCCCCATCCCCTCCTTCCCTCTGCCACCTCTCCTCGGTCCCGACACGTATTTCCCTCGGCCGGGCCCAGCCCGTGCCTGTTTTTTCTGGCCGGCTTTGCAGAAGTCGTTTATTTACAAACCTCTCCAGAATTGGCCTCTTTTCGGCTAAAAAGGCGGCGCGGGTGTTGCTTGAAGGAAAGCTGATTTCTGACAGACTCAGCACGGGGAGGAGAACAGATGGAGACTTTGATGAATTCGATGGCGCTGAATGTTGGCCTCCTGCAAATCAGCTTGGTTTTCCCTATTAGCATAAGAAGCAGGGAAAAAAAAAGGATTTAATTTCTCTAAACATTTCCCCTTAATGATCTACCTCTCCAGCTCAGAGATTTATATGGCTGTTATCAGCAAAGCAGCTGAACGCCTTCCACGGAGAATCAGCAGCGAATTCGAGCTGATTCCTGGCACTTCTCCCTCCCCGGGATGAGCGCAGTGCTTGGGAGGGATGCTGGCCATCCTTAAATTCCATCTACTTATTCTTTATACATTTTTATGAGTTTAACCGAGGGATTTTTGATTTTATTTATTTTTTTAAGGGCCGGGAGGAGGCACCAGCACCTCGTGGAAGCGCCGGGGGCTGTGTGCCCACCCGTGGTGACTCTGCCAGCTCCTTCCGCCTGCACCCGGGTACCTGCAGGAGCTCTTTGCTCTCCCCTCCAGGACGCGATGCCAGCGAGCCCAAGGGTTTGCAGACATCAATGGTTATTCCTTCTGCCACTCGTGGGGCTGAGGCTGGACGGCGAGATGAGGCATCTCCTCGGTGACCCCATGAAGGGAGCTGCTTTGCAATCTGCAGCTCGCTGCACACACCAAGAGGCACCTTGTGCCAGGAGCTGCACTCCATGATCCCGACGGGTCCCTTCCAGCTCGGGATATTTTATAATTCCATGATTTTACCTGCAGCTGCGAGCTGCCTCCCCTTCGATGCATGGGCAGAGAGCTGTAAGCCTCGATTTTTGTGCTTTTCCTCTCCTCCTCCGAGCCCTTCTGGATGCAGCCTGCTCCCCCTGGGATGGATTTGAGGAAAAAAAGCGTCAAACCACGGAGGTAAAGAGAGAAACAGGGGCACAGCTCCCTGGGAAACACGTGCCTGTAATACATGCTGGCTGGAGAAGCCTTTTGGTTGCTCCTTTGGCAGGAAGCAGCCTGAGGATGGAGGGGAAAGATGTCCGGGACACCCAAGGGGGCTCAGCCGTGGTTGTGGAGCTGCCTGGGGCCAGCTGGAAAGGGGCAGCTCAGCTTTCATCTCCATCCCATGCCTGGTTTAGTCACGAAGGACACCAGTGAACCTTCTGGGCCATAAATCCCTCCAGGGGTTGGGGTTGGAGGCTGCAGGTTTGGGCGCTGAGGTTGGGTTACGCTCTCCAACGAGCATCCCCGCAGCAGGAAAGGTGCTCGGGCGCTGTGCGCATGGGAGAGAGCTGCCGAGTGGGCTCTGGCTGAGAAATGAGGCTGCTCTCAGCCCGAGCTTTGTGCTGTTATTCTGGGAGAGAGGAACGGGAACGGCACCAGGCTCGTCCTGACAACGGGGGAGTGACGGAGGAGGCTTCACCGAGGCTCCAGCACGGGATCTGTACTCAGAGCAGCTCCTCCAGCCTCTCCTCCTTGCTGCTCTGTCTCTTTTAATCATTTAATTGCGCTGGATTTTCTGGAAGGAGGAAGAGTCCCTGTATTCAGGCTCTCGGGTTGAAATAGGGGATTTAATCTTCTCCCCTTTATTTATTTATTTGCACGCCAAGGGCCCGCGGCTCCCAGCAGGGGCTCCTGCGGGGCTGCTGCCCTCGATGGGCTGCCAAAAGGAGAAGGCCCCGGGATCTCCAGGCAGCATCTCAGGGGATTAATTTGGCTGTGAGTGAGACTCTCAGATCTTGCTCTTCCTTTAGGAACTTGGTCAAAACTCTTAGCCACGAGCTGCAGGGGAAGGGCATTAAAATTTGGGAGCCGGGCCAGCATCCCCCACCTGCGTTCACAAACCACAGCGACCTGGGGCAGCTCCGAGGGTGGCCGAGGTGCACCGAGACAGGACGGTGACAGCACCGTGTCACCCCCCTCTCAAAGAGGAGGCCTCCCCATCACCTGCAGCCCCATAAATGCCACAGAGCAAGGAACGTCAGAGCTGGGGCTTGATTTCCCCCAAATTTGACCCCCGTTGGTGCGCTCTGCGCGGGAGCGAGCGCCGTGGAATCGCTGGCTCTGCCTTTGGCCAGCGCAGTACCTTTGTGTGTGGGCACGGGATCAAAACCCATTTATCAAGGCAAGATTACGACTGCTTGGCTCTGACGGAGAGAAAATCCCTCCTGGCCTGCGATCCCGGCCGTGCTGGCAGCCTTCGGCCCCCCGCTGCTCCCAGCAAGCTGGGAGGATTTTGCCCGCTGGGTGGTGTCAGCCAGGGCATCGACCTGCCCTGATTTCTTGGGCTTTTTTTCTCAACATTTGGCACAAACGCAGCTCCTGCTGAAGCTCTCGTGTGTCTTTTGTTATTTGGACCAGATGAGCATCGTCAGGGCAGCTCCTGTGGCTGGTGAAGGCTGGCTGGGGACCAGGCTGCCCAAAATGCTTCCCAGCCCCTCCGGGAGCGTGTCCCTGCCTGGCGAGCCATCAAAAGCAGACCTTGCTGGTAGGAAAGGTGACTTTGCTGCTGTGACAAGTTCATGTGGGCATTTTCCTCCAGGTATGGAGGGGAGGAAATGTCTGAGCCCGTCAGAGCTGGGGTCGGTGTCACGGGAGACAACGGGCGCTGATTTAGGATGGAGACAACTGTGTCCAACACATCCCAGCCTCATTCCCAAATGTTTGCCTTCCTTGGAGCACCGTCACCGACAGAGCAGGCTTTTCGTTAAGGCTAACCCTGCCCTGAGTCAGGGAGCAGCCTCTGAGGCAAGGAGGGATGCAGCAAGCAGCGGTGGGACCCCAATTTCCCATCCTGGCCCTCGCTGAGGTCCGTGGAGCCAGGACCCCTGGGCTGGAGGAGCTGCGTTCACTCTGTTGCCTCCTCCGAAGCTCCCCGGGACTCGGCCACTCTTTCAGGCCACCCGCACGACTTCGGAGCTGCTGCTTTTCCTGTGCCAAGAGTGCCAGGGGCACGCTGAGCACCACGGGGCCGTGGCTGAGCCCTGGGGACCGGGAGCTGGGGAAGCACGGCCGGTGTCTGATGAGTGCCTGGGAAATAAAGCCTGGGTGTTTTTATTTCCCAGGTTCATTTGTCCTGCGTCATCGGCTCTCTCGTGCCACGCAATTATTTCCTTCGAGGCCGAGGAAGAGGTGCCCGACAGGAATCCTTTACCCCCCATCTCCCTCCAAACCTGGATGCATTTTAAGGCAGCCTTGGACCAGGTTTTGCTGCTGGCCCCAAGGATTTAAGGGTTTGCTTGTGTAAAATGGGGTGCCGAGGGTGTGCAGGGCGGGAGGCGTTGCCTCGCAGCGTCAGCTCTGCTGCAGCCAGCCCACCCGCTGCAGCTTTTACCCACAAATGATCGGGATTTCGGGCCATTTTCAGAGTCTGAGCTAAATATCTGGAGGGGACGGCTCCCAGCCCTGGGGAACTGCCTTGGAAAGGGCGGATAAATGGGGAGGGAGAGGACGGGGGCATGCGTCCCACGCAGCGGGGAACAAAGCGCTCCTCTGTTCCCCCCAAGGACAGCTGTGCCGTGGTGGCAGCTCCCGGCTCGGCCCAGGGTGGGCACGAGGGGACATCCTGCTGCTGGGGCTCTGGGCATCGCCCACGGGGTGAGAGAGGGGCTGGCGGTGAGGACAGGAGCCCAGGGAGGCGGCATCCTCCCTGGTGACTCAGGCAGCCTCTCTCCGTACCCATAAAACAGGCGCAGCAGGGCGGTGCTGGCTTCCCGCTGCTCTGCGGGGTTAAATTCCTTACGCCCGGCGAGGTTTGCAGCGATTCGGGTGCTGGGTGCTGCTGCTGAGCTGCCACAAAGGCGGTGCTGGAGCTGATCCTGCATCCCTGTGCTCCGTGTGGCCGTGCTGCGTGCCCGCTCCGAGCTTCTCAACATCACAAATGTGTCGAGATCAGTCCTGTGCCATCAATTCTTCAGTGCCCTCCCCTCGCCGGGCTCTTTGAAGCATTTTTCACCACCTCCTGCTCCCCTCTCCCACCCCCTGCCCCTTGCTCTCTGCTCTCCTGCCCAATTTGGGCTAAAAGAGAGCCCAAAGTTCCCCTGCGACCACCCTCTGAAACCCTCGGAGCGCTTCCCTCTGCGCAGCACCTGGTGCACGGTCTCTGCTCGAAAAAAAAAGAGGTGGAAAAAGAGGTGGCACCGCCACGTCGGGTGACGAGGAGGAGGCTGGAGGTGGCAGCATCTGGGGGTGATGGCCCAGTGCTCCGCGACGTCAGCCCAAAAGTAATGCAGCTGGTGTGGCCCTGCCCTGAGCCCCGGCCTCTGCTCCTCCCCTCTGGCAAAATCAGAGAAAAATTCTCTTCTTCCAGAAGAGAAAAAAAATAAAAGACAAAAAAAAAAGAAAAAAAAAAAGGCAAAGCAAACACCTCGGCCTTTGTTTGGGGAGACAACGGCCGCAGCCCGCTCAGATGGAATTTATTTTGCGCTCGGTAATTCAATCCATTCGGGCTCAGGATGTGGCCGGGAGGGTTGAGCCAAAAAATGCGAGTTTAAAGCAACTAAATTTTCTGCTGTGTACACAGCTAAGTTTGGGTTTGGCCCAGCCGAGCAGTTTCCATGGTTTTTGTGATTCCTGTTGTAGCAACGAGCTCCTCGTGCAGCCGAGGGGCCGGAGGCGCGCGGCCCTCTGGCCGGAGAGGGGCGCAGGGGGAGCCCGGCGGGGGGCACAGCTCGTTGTAGGGTCATCCACGGGTTTTTATGGCTGGTGCAGCGTGGTGGCACGTGCTGTCCTTTTTGAGGCATCCTTTTTGGTCCTGCAAGAGGCCGGTGCGTGCCTGGACACCCAACATCCACCCCCTGAACCCAGCCCCACCGGGTGCCCGTGCCACCAGGGGGTCACCCACTGAGGTGTGGGGACGCCTCCGTGGGAGGAGGGCTTGGAGCCGTCCCACAAAGTGTTAACACCTTAATTAAAAGAAGGAGGAGGAGCCGGTCTCATTAAGCTCGCCATCTGTTTTAATTACCCACTGGAGCTCGGGGAAAGCTTTGTGCCCTAACTGCGTAATTAAAACAAACTGTCGGGATGGCACGAAGGTGACTGGGGAGAGGGAAGCAGCCCTTGCTCCTCTCTCGGCGGTGAGGATGCTCGTTTTGGGGCCGAGCTGAGCATCTCGCAGCCCCGCTGCCTTCTGATGGCTCCCCGAGGCCGTGCCTGCAGTGGCGCTTTTTGGGCATCGCCAGCAAACTCTGCAAATCCTGTGTTTCCAGCCCAAAATCACCACCCGGGTGCGCCTCTCCCCGTTGTAGCCGTGTGGGTGCAGCCCCTCTGGGTTTAGGCAGCAGCACCGGGGATGTGGGCACCCCAAATCCAGGCTGTGGGGTCAGTCATGGGGAGCTCCCCCAGAGCCTGGCCGGGTGCTATTGGGGATGGAGCAGATGTTTGCACGGCACAGGTTAAAAATCAGAGCGTTAAGTCCTTAAAAAAGCCTCTGAAACTTCCTGGGAATCGGAGTGGAACTTCTCTGCGAGTTTTTTTTTCATGCCTGTGGTAGGGGAACGATGTTCTCATGTCTTCTTACACCCCTTTTTCCCCCGCACCGCTGCCCTCTCACATCTCCCGCAGACGTAATCGCCGGATTAGCACATTTTGCCATGATCCGTGCTGAGGAAACACGGTGAGGTCACCACGAGTCCAAAAAAAAGGGAAAAACCACTTCTTGCCCAAAGCTCTCGAGGGGAAGTTCTCCAGCAAGGAGGAGGTCCCAAAACACAGTGGTTTGGGGGCAAAATCTGACTCCTGCCGCCTGCCCACGCGGGTCGGGCTGTTGGCGAGCTCACGCTGAGCGATGCGCTGGGTCGTAATTAGAGAATAACTGAGGCTGGCCAAAACCTCCTGGCGTGGTAAAAGGAGCACTTTTGCTGTGCCCAGAGCCAGGTGAGCCCCGGGTTGGGGTGATGGGGGTGCCCTGGTGCCCGTGGGCTGCTCGCCGTGGTGTTTCCCCTTCGGCATGGCCACGATGGACGGTGTCTGCCCCGCACCTGAGGGCTCCCGTGGGCTGGCCGATAGCCACAAAGCGATTTTCCTGGCAGAAAATGGTGTTTTTGCCAAGCCCTGCACCAGCACCGTTCACCATGGGAAGGGTGATGAATTAAACAAGTCCCTGCTAGAGGCTGACCCCCTTCTCCTGGCTCTTCTCTCCCCTGGAGCTTTCTCCCAAATAAAAGCCTCCCGGCGCTGCTGTCCCTCAGCTCTCCAAGTAAAAACATGGGGCGATCCTGCAGCCGCCCCCAGATCCACCAGTTTTCCCCTTCCTGGGCTTCTTTGCCCCATGAGACCCTCAGAAACCTTCCAGCCTGGGTGCAGGAGGCAAATCTCAGATCTGCTGTGTTTGGGGCAGGCCCGACGCTATGGAAAACTGGGCGCTGGTTTCATCGTTCCTACCTCCTCCTCGTCCGCATGTATTTATATAACATAAAATAATGCAATAATTAATTCAGCTAGGAGTTGGAGTGGCGTAACTGACCCGGCTGGAAAAAATAAATAAGAGAAGAAAAAAAAAAAAGACAACTTTTTTCCTTTGAATGTGCCAAAATAGGGCTCTGTAGCTCGCCCAGAACTAAGCACCACCAAGCACCCAGCCCAGCAGCCCCGCGTGGACACAGGGCGCTTTGTGCAGGACAGGTGAATGCACACCCAGAATTCACAAAAATTAATATAATTCACATTTATTTTGCACTTATTTCTCTTACAACGGCCTCCACAGCGAAGCAGAGGAGGCAATAAGGCAGAAACGGGGATAAAAATAGAAAGGTGCGCTGAGGGCTGGGGAGGTGCTCGGGATTTCAGCAGCTCTTGGAGGGTTTATTAACAGGGAGAAGTTATAGATGTTGTATATATACATATAGATGTTTTGTAGATGGTTTTCTATTAGTGTGGATGAGCAAAAGGATCTCAGAGGTCATGAAATGCCAGGGCAGATACGGATGCTTTTGGTGGAAGGGCAAACCCAAGAAACTGGGAGGGTGCTGGCACGGCCCCTTCCTAACCGAGCATGTTTTAGTGTGCTTCTCAAAAAATAAATAAAAAAAAACAAAACACTTGAGGGACTATTATTTCATGTTTTTTTAATAAAAACACCGAGAAATGCCTTGCCCAGACCCACCCAGAGCTGCTCCTGGGACCAGCGCAGGGCTGGTGCTGTTGGCATCGGGTTTGCTCCCCCTTTTGTGCCGCGATTCCTTGTGAGCACAAAGTGCTGTTTGCTCGGCAGCAGCGAGCTCTGGGCACAAAACCCCCCAAAACAAGATATTTTGGCACCAAACCCTGCCCGTCCTCCAGGTTTGGCACGCTGCGGCCACAGGGATGGTTTTCCTGGGCTGGAATTGGGACAATTCAGGTCCTCTTCTCCATGAGCCCCGGGCAGGACAACGCCGTGCCCCAAGGGAACCCCACGGCCAGCGCAGCCCCTTCCCAAATCCAGGGGAGAGGTTCCCCAAACCCCCAAACCCCTCCGTCTCCATCCCACGGCACGGACCACATCTTGCAGCGCTTGCCACGTTGCACATCTCCAGCGCAGAACAAGCGCCAAGGTCTCGCAGGGAAACCTTGAACCCAGACAGCAAAAAAAAAAATAATAATAAATATAAAACCACCTCGGAACGATCTCCGCGATCGCACTTCCATCATCCTCTCCTACCAGCTGCAGCCCGAAGGAGGGGCGATGCAGCAAATTGTTTAAAAAACCATTTTTCAAGTGAACTACCCTTCCCCGACGCTGCGGAACAGCCTGTGCCGGGCTGAGCTGGAGGCTTGGAGGGGAAGCAAGGGGCTGGTGCTGCTCAGCCTGATCCCGGCCGGCTGAGTCACGCTCTGAGTTCATACCTGGCACCGGCCCCGCCGCGGGGAGCAGCTCCTCTGGGGAGAGCCGGAGCTGCCTGTGAGCCCGGGGATGGGCAAGGATGTGCTGGATGGGGAGGGGAGAGGTGGAGGAAGGGGTGAGGGGTTGGGGGAGAGCCGTGCTTGGGGCTGGTACTGATGGTTTTTGCACTGTTGCAGTGCCTCGGCCGTGCCAAGCTCGGTGCCAAAGGGGGTAGCGGCTGGATGGGGTGAGGAGACACAAAGCTGGGGGTGAAAAGGGGATGAGAGGGGTCTGGGAGGGAGGTCTGGGCCATCAGGGATTAGCAGGGGTGGGAATGAGCCAGGATGGGAAAAGGAGACCGAATGCTTCGTGTCCCGTGCAGCCAGGAGGGCGATGCTCCAAAAAACACTGCAGGGATGCTGCGTGCCAGGGTCCCCCCGTCCCCTGCTCGCCCCTTCCAACCCCGTGCCACAAAAAAATGGGTGGGGGGAGGACGCAGCGAGTGTGCCCACCCAGCACAGGGTGGAACAGGTCAGGGCTGCATTAGGAAGGCAAAACTGGGTTAATTAGGGCTGCCGTCAAGTTGCCCATCGAGCAAGGTGCCGCTGGAGCTCCAGGGGAGGTTGATCAGCTCGCGCCGTGGAGCACGGCAGGGTCCATTAGCCAAATGTGACCCAATAAGCAAATAAATATCTGCAAATCAGCCGCAGCTCCGACAAGTTCCTGCCTTTACCCATTGCCCTGCAACCGCTCAGGGCAGTGGGGTTGGGTAATCCCTCCTGCCTCCGATGCGAACCCGCCTTGCTGTACGAGGAGCAAAGCTGCAGAAAGCCGTGGGAGGGAGGGGAAGAGCTCCGCAGGCAGCACCGTGCCACGGATCTGCTGCTCCAGGGTCAGGGCTGGCTCCTCAGCCCCTGAAATCCCAGGGGATGGGCACAGCAAGTCGGTGCGAGCCCCGGCTGCGTGGGGGGGGACATAAATCACCCCCTAAAGTCACCTTGTGCCGGCATCATGTCTGCTCTGTCCCCCTGAGTCAGCCCGCGACGACTTCTAGACCGGGCTGGAGACGGGATGAATCATCCAGGGCATTTTGCATTGGCTTGGTCCATGCAAATCCCCAGCCTTAAAGCCTGGCTCAGCTCTAAGCGAGGTTTCCACCCTCGGAAGGGGAGCCCTGCTCTTTTGTCGCCCTGGCCCGGTTTGCTTCGCCTGCTCTCCCCGAGGGTCACCCAGTTTCTGTTCGCAGCAGGGCTTGGATTTGACGGCGGGTAGAAAAAGGGGCCGGCGAGCTGAGAAGTCTCCAAGAGCTGGAGAAATAAAATAAAAAATTAAAAATAATAAAAAAAAAGGGAAATTGATTCCAAGGTGGGCAATGCGTGGTGGGCAGGGAAGATGCCTGTGCAGCCATCGGGGCTGTGCAGGGACAGCAGGACGGCGTCAATAGCTCCCCAAAAACCTGATGCGCCTGGTAAATCACTAAATGGTTCCCTGGTGGGTCTGTGGGGGAGGCTGGGGGTCACAGAGCCAATTTTTCCCCACGTGGAGGTTAACGACAGCCAGCCCTCACTGTGGGACGGGCACCACCTGGAAGGAGAGCGTCTGTCGAGAGTTTTTATCGTATTTCTGTTCCTGCTGGATGGACACACTGCCGTGTGCCAGGACCCCCAGCTTTCATCCCAGGCATCCTGGGGTGGTGCTGGACACCTCCTTAACACTCAACCATTCTCTGAGTGCAGGGAAATGCCACCCCTCCCAAAAAACTTCTCTGGGTTCATGCATCTGAGCGGTTGGCTGGATGGAGGAGCAATCCCCATTCCCAAATGTCATTTTCTTTACGTCCCTGCTATTTTTAAGCTCCCAAAAAAAGTCCCCCAGCTGTTTCGGGTGTGCTCTGTGCCTGCACACGATTTACCAGCAGAGCTTTTGCAGCGATGCCCGGATTACGGATGGAGAGGTTGATCTCTCCACGGTGCCCTCTGCTTCACCGGGGCTTCTCCAAGCGCAGCAGCTTGCTGGGATCTCCTCGCCCATCTTTAATCCTTTAATGTGGGCTTTAGCGATGCTCTGCGGAGCTTAGTTTTCCGTGGCGAGCTGAGAAGTGAGCTCCTGCTTTTGTTAAGGCCACGGTAGGCACGGCCCTTCTGCTGCTGGCAGGTGGGACCAGCAGCTCACCCCTCTCTCCCTGCCCACCGGGGCTTTCATGCCTCCTGCTCGGGGTGATTTTCTTCCTTTTTGTGCTCACCAGCTGGCTCTGTGAGATGATCCACCCGTACAAAACCCTGCCGAAAGGGGAAAACGTCCTCCAGCATCTCCCAGCTGCGTCCTGCCCGGGCACCGTGTTTCCTGGTTTATTTTTTTTGCCTGGCTGAGGATGAGACTCGGATGCGCGTCCTGGCGAGGAGCGACACGAAGCAGGTTCCCCTGGGTAATTAAAAGGCTGCTTTCCCGTGCTTTCCCTGCAGCCAAAATTGCAGCCTGCCGTCCTGCATGCGCCTCGCTGGCAGGCTGCAGCTTTGCAAGGATTTCCAGGGCGCCAGCCCTGCAGGACAGCCCTTCCAGGGGTTGCTGCCCAGGCTGAATTTTGGGGCAAAATGGCAGTAAAAATGGGTTATACGGAGCTCCTGACACATCACTGAGGTGTGCAAGAGGGGCGAGAAGCTGGGCGCAGAGGAGGGCTCAGCTCTCCGGCTTTCAGCACAGGGTCAGCACGACGAGAAACCCCTGCTGTGGCCACGAAAACCTCCTGGGATGGTGGCAGGGGATAGAGCAGTGACAAGAGATCCGTCGGTGCTGGGAGAAACCCTCACCCTCCTGCCCCGGGGAGGCTTAATTACAGCCGCGCGCGGGGCCTTTGATGTGGGAGCCTGGTGCAGGTATCTCCGGGAGGAGATGGCTCCCCGCCGGCCCGCCGTCTAGACTCCCTTTGCAGCGGGGCCCGGCTCGCAGGGTGTGATTCAGCTCGTCTCGTACCCAAATCCCACCCCAGGTGACTCTTAATGAAGCAGCCGGCGACGAAGTGGCAGCCCCGGATGGGAGCCGCGGGCTGAGGGATGCGCCCTGGGCATGGGGCGAGCCGTGCCTGGGTCCTGCACGGTTTTTGGGGGGGGGAAAGTGAGGCTTAATTGCAGCATGGGTGTCCCCGGCACAGCTGCTGGCAGGCTGTGGGGGTGATTAAAGCCCGTGGAGGGGCTGGAGCTGCCTTTTTCCAGGGCAGGAGGCAGCGCTGCGTGTGCCAAAAGGCAGCGAGGCGGCGAGCAGGACGCGGGCAGTGTTTTTTGGAGGATGGCCGTGAGCTCCCTCCAGCCCACAGTGGGGTGGAGAGTTGGGCTGGGACACTCGGCACTCCTGCAAACTCTGCAGAGTGGCACCAGGAGGTGGGATCCCCACGGAGACGTGAGATGAAGCTGGATTTGGAGGGTCCTCGCCGCTCAGCTCTGCCCCCAGTTCACCGTTCCTCCGGCTCTGTCCCTGGGGGTGGAAAATACCCAGACATGACCTAGGTCCAACATCGATTGTGTCCTCCCCAGCACCTCAGGCTGCTCTGGCACCTCCTGCCAGGCAAACACCATGCCAAGGCACGCTTTGGAGACCCCTGCCCTGCTCTGCCACCTTGGGGTGGGAGAATGGGATACACTGGGGGCTCCTCCACTCCAGATCTATTTCTGCAGCCATCTGGGGCCACCTGAGATGTCCCACGGGGTGACACAGCCCAGGCCCATGAGCCCTGCAAAGCCAGAGAGGGGAAGCAGAGGCAGGGCTGGTAAATCTGCCAGGGGAAAACCACCCGCGTCCTAAATCCCCACCGGGCACAGAGCAGAGTCCCTCTGCAGCTGGCTCCTGCGCCCCGTGGCACCTTTCCCATTTCGTTTGGCGCTCTTCCCGCTTTTGATCTCGAGATAAATAATTAAAAAAAAAAAAAAAAAAGAGACGAGCAGATGACACAGATCCCTCCCAGCCCTTCACCGCACTCTGCAGCAGGATGGCAGCCGTGTCCCCGCGGTCATTGCACCGGGGACCTTTGGGACAGTGGGGGATGACCGAGCTGAGCACCGACTGGGCACTGAGACCCAAGCAGAGCAGTCTCTGGCTTTCCACAGCAGCCAGCCTTTTCCTGGGGAAATGTCTGCGTTCCTCTGCCCTGGAAGGCTTGCTTTAACCAAAATCCCGATTTCTGCCTCCCACCGCTCACCACTCCCCTGATGAGGAGCCACGTGAAATTTCTCTTGCCATCTTTCATTAAAATAATCCCATTAAGCAACTCTCAGGAATCTCCGGTCCGGGCCAGCCTGGTCAGCCGGCGTTCCCGTGTTTCCAAAGCATCTTCTCGCCCTGCTTGCCCTCACTTCAAAGCTCCGGGGAGCAGCCCCGTCCTTGGAGCGCTTCGGCAAAGTATGTCAAGAGATTCGGGAAGCAAGTTTTAATGCCGAGGAAATTAGTAACCAAATGAGTTCTTAGCCAAACGGCTCCTCTTCTTGATCTTGGGCAAAGTGGTGTTTAAATTCTCTATCTCATGGTTTTAGACTCAGGAAATGTGATTGCACATCTGTCATTATTTTACTCTCCTGTGTTGATTGCTCATATTAAACAAACCACATTCCTGCATCGCTGAGTAATCTCTGCTGTTCCCTTTCCTCTCCGAGAAGACAAGTCCCAGCTTGACATCAATGTACCTGTTGATCAGAGCTCCACTGTTAACCAACCGGCAGATCTGTTCAGACACCGGCCGCGGGGAGCGTTCGCACCACCACCGGCCCCTTTCCTCCAGATTGCCGCAACGCCGCGGCGCCTCTTCTCCCTAACCCTCGCTCGGCCGAAGCGCAGGAGGAGCCGCCGAGGTGCACACCCCGCGGGGACCCATGTGCTTCCCAGAAAGGCTCTCCAGCCTTCCCCCGGCCTCCAGCGAGCAGGTAAGAACACGCATTTTGGAGTTGGACACCAGTCAAGACAGGGTAGGTCCCTCGGAGCAGAGCGCGCTCCCCAGGAGCCTCACCAGCCCCGCAGGACGCGGTGCGCCCCGGCACGCACCATGGGCTCCCATCGGCTGAGCCTGCTCTGAGCCATCGCACCTCTGCGGGACGCTGAGCTCTCCCCCGTCGTGGTTTTGTCTTCCAGCTCTGCTGAGATCGCCCCCAGCTCGCCATGGAGCTGCTGGAGGATCCCGACTCGTAGGTGTTCCCAGCTCCAGGTAGGGAAGCTGCTGTGGGTTTGTGATGGCGAGGGAGGGATGGTGGTGAGGGTGGGGAGCTGGTCCTAGGGGGGCGTCTTGGCTGGCACCCGTGGGGACGTGGTTTTCACCACGACGTGCCTGTCCTGTGGCTGGAAATGCTTTCTAGTGGGGGATCTTAGAGCAATCTCGTTATCAAGCTTTGTCTTCTCCTGGCGAGGACACGGGGCACGTGTTCCTTCCCCGTGTCCCATCGGGGTGTTTTTTGGGTGCTGGGGCTGTGCAGGGCTCCAGGGTGCTGGTGGGGACGGCTCTGTCTCCAGATCCCCGAACCCCCAGGCTCTTTTTTTGAGGTTGTTTGGCTTGGATCACTCCATTTGGATTCGTTTTTATCGGTTTTGTTTGCATTGTCTGTGGCGGTGCTTTCCAAAGGAGCACCGGGGTGGGTCGCTTGGGGCTGAGAAAGGAAAAAAGGGCAAAAAAAAACATGTCCTGTGGGTCAGCGATGGAAAAACAGGAGGAAAGGCGGGCGGGGAGGAAGGGGGTGGTACTCGGGAAGGGAAAGCAGGCCGCCTGCGAGCACCGTCCATCTTGTGCTCCGGCAGCTCCGCTCCCTCCCCGACACCCACGTCCCCGTGGGATGGGGGCTCTTGGTGTCCTTTTAGGTGGCCTTAGGACTTAGGGGGCAGATGGGAGCCCTCTTGTCCTGTCCTTGAGCTGTTCTTGGCGAGACACCTTGGAAACAAAGCTGCTTTTTAAAAAATAACTCTTCTTTTTGCAC
The DNA here is from genome assembly GCF_964035555.1 of Netta rufina. Lineage (NCBI taxonomy): Eukaryota > Metazoa > Chordata > Aves > Anseriformes > Anatidae > Netta > Netta rufina. The sequence goes on along the minus strand of NC_140128.1, from coordinate 62,384,540 downwards.
CGCCATGCGAGGCCCCGAAGTGTTTTTCTCCATCAGCCCCTATGGGATGAGAAGGAGAGGCCCTGGGAAGGGCTTGTGCCGGCCCCAGATGAGGTGGGGGCAGGAGGCATGGGTGCTGGGTGCCCTTCCCCGGGCACCCCAGGGTGCTCCTTAGGGTGACAGCAGGGCCGTGCCGGGTCCCCTGCTGGCTGCCACCAAATGGGAGTTGACCCAGGGCCTCCCTGCTCTGGCACACCGTGGTTTTTGTGTATAGGGCAGATTTTGTGGATATGATTGAGGTGGTTTGGGCTGGTGTCACCTCCGGGTTGCCCAAACCATCCCGACGCAGAGGGCTGACACTCGGCCTTCCTTCTGGCCACGGATATCGGGCCCCGGCCCCGCTCTGCTTGTGGCTGCCTTCAGCCAGAGCCCTGCTGTGTGGGACTGGGGCAGGATGAGGCCTGCCCTGAGCTCTGGTGGCATTTAGAAAGCAAGTGCATGGGGTAACAGGAGCTTTCGTCCATGCTGGTTTCAGTTCGGGGCCCCCCGAGCCCTGGGAGCGGACAGGAATGTGGCGCTGGGTGCGTCCGGCTGGAGGATGCGGTTTGGGAGCATTTTGTGGCTCGCCCGCAGCCAAACCCGTGCAAATCCCCGCGTGGGGTTTGAGGAGGCCTCGCAGAGCCGTGGGGGTTGAGGACGAAGCCCCGTGCTCCGTGTCGAAACACAGCGCTGTGCTCGGCCGCCCTACACGCCATTTTGCAGCGAAATTCATCTCAGGAAGAAGCAGAAGCAACCCCAAACTCCCTTCCTGGCCTCACCCCATGTTCACATCACTTGTTACTCCATTTTTTAATGTTGTTTTTTTTTTTTTTGATGTTTCAAACCTTGCGAGCACGGCCAGCAGCAAGGCCACCGTCCCTTGCCCTGTCCCGGCGCCACACGGGGCCGGCGGAGGCGGCGCCTGTGGGACGGCTCCTTTGAAACCATTCAGAGCTTCTCCAGCTCGTTTCCTTCCATGCCCTCGCGGAGGAAATCGGCTTAATTAGCAGCCTTGGTGAATAATTAATTTTCGCAAATTCTTTCGACAGCTCCTCTAAAAGCCAGGGGAGGGCTGGGTCGGGCACGAGCTGCCGCCGAGCTGCCCCGGAGCTGTCGCCTGCAGCCCCCAGAAAAAAAAATTTGCTCCCTTTTGATCGGGGCAGCCCAGGGGGGTGCAAATATCCTAAAAAGTGGGGTGAGAAGGGGCTGGGGCTCTTCTCCAAGCGGTTTTCCATTCTGGCATCCCATGGACATCCATCCACCCTATTGATCCCATGCGTTCCCTGCTAGAGCACGAGCACGCGACCCTAAAGCCTGCTGAGCTCCTCTCCCATGGAGAGGGTTTCGAGGCACTCAGTCCGTGAAGATTGGGTTGATTTTCAGCTTGGGCTCCCTGCTTTTAATAACAGGAGGGTCTGCTGTTGTTTAGACCTGAGCGGAGAGACATTTAATTACTCCTTCTGTTACGAAAACGATGTAAATAGGGACTCGGGGAAGCGGCGAGGGTTATTAAAGCGAGGAGGCTGTAATTGCCGTGCCCCACCCTCTCCATCAGATCTTTCCTCGCTCTCGGGTTTGGAGAGGACCGGCTGAGCCAGTCGGGTGTCCCCGGCCGCGGGTCGGCCCCGTAGCCTGCCGGCAGGGCGAGGACGTTCCCGGCGGCACCCGGCGCACCGAGGGCGGTTATCGGCCCCGGAGAGCATCGCCTGCACCCCGTGGAGCCGTGCCACGGGACCCCTGTGTTTCGGCACCCCCAGCGGGTTTGAAGCTCGAGGAGCATGGATTTTGCGTGGTGAACCAGGAGGGTTTTCCCTGGGGAGAGCCTTTTGCAGAGGAAGGAGCTCCCAGCAGCATCTCGCCGATGCGAACGTCCCGCGCCTTGTGTTTTATTTTTTTTTTTCTTTTTTTTAAGTCATATCTTTGAGTTCATTTAATAATGGATGAATTATCAGAAATATGCGCTGGCGCGGAGCCCGGGTTTTGTCAGGAGGCGAAAAACTTCAATAACCCGTTGGTTGAAATGATTAAAAAAACAAGGGAGCGAGAACAAATTTAAAAAAAGTGGAAAGTAAATCCGTGCCAAAGCCTCTGGGGATGGGGAAAAACCAACTCGGTGGCAAAATTTCTCTCTCTCTCTTTCCCTTCATACCTGTGCAGGAGGTGGGACTGCCCTCACCCAGTGATAAATAAAACGGCTTGGTTAAGCCTGAATCTGGCAATTTTGGGGTCAGCAGCCGAGCCTGGGGCTGGGCATGCCCGGCACGCTGCCACCCGAGGAGAAGGAGGTGTGAGACCCTCCTGCAAAAGCGGGGACAACGCTGCGTGCCGGTGGCTGCTCTTTCCCCGTGGCCAGAGCCTCTGGGGTGAAGCAATCACACCCGTCATCGGGCAGGAACGAGGCAAAGCCGGGGCAAGAGGCAGCAGGGGGGGAGCGTTGCCTTCCCGTTGGCGTGCAGCGACACGCCGGGCAGCACGGCTCCCCCAGGTTCAGGTGTTTTGGGGTGGGAAACGTGCTTTTTGCATCTGCCCTCATGCAGGGCAGCGAGCTCAGCATCCTCCTGCAGGGCACTGGGCTTTCTGGGCTGTGGGGTGCAGCCTGGTCCTCAGCTCTGGGTTTTTGGGACCGTGGGGAGCAGGGGGCGGCTCGGGGCGTGCAGCTTCCCAAAAGTGCCGGTGGCCTCAATCTCTCCTCTCCCGGAGCTTTCCCCGAGCCCTGCAGAGCTGAGTCCTGCAGAGCCGAGCCCCTGCGCCTGTTGCGTAACGCACCCAGGGTTCAATCTGGGTGGAAAAAACATCCTTTTGGTCACGCTCGTGGAAAGCCGCGGGCCCTGGCCGCCCTCGCTGGCTCCAGCGCTCGCCTTCGGGATCCTGGCGCCGACGGCAAGCTTCCCTTCCCCTCCCACCACGCAAGGTTTGGCTCTGCGGAGGGGGAATTTCCCCGCTGCCTGCAATTAGCCAGTTTTGAGGTGAAAATATGCGCTCCCCTCCCTGCTCCCAGTCAACAGCTGCGGCTGTGCGAGAGCCCAAGCAGGAGGGGCCCCCCCCCGGGCTCCAAAACATCCCCGCGCCTGCGTGCCGTGCCTCGTTTTGGGGCAGTCTGGGGGGCAAATGGGGATTTCCAGCTCTCCCTGGGGCTTGGGGGCGATGCTGGGCAGTGGGGAAGGGAAGGGAAGGGAAGGGAAGGGAAGGGAAGGGAAGGGAAGGGAAGGGAAGGGAAGGGAAGGGAAGGGAAGGGAAGGGAAGGGAAGGGAAGGGAAGGGAAGGGAAGGGAAGGGAAGGGAAGGGAAGGGAAGGGAAGGGAAGGGAAGGGAAGGGAAGGGAAGGGAAGGGAAGGGAAGGGAAGGGAAGGGAAGGGAAGGGAAGGGAAGGGAAGGGAAGGGAAGGGGAGCACCCTCCTGCCTGCTTGCCGGCTGCTCCAGCTGGGTTAATAAGCAGGTAGCTGCACCTTGGCTTCCCCGCCTGGGTGGGGAGGATGCTTCCAGCACCGAGGGTTTGTAACGAGGCATAAGGAAGCAGACAGGAGGTAATTTTTAGCCCCGAGATCTAAGCAGCGTCGTTTTGCTTGGAAAATGCCTGAATTTCCCTGCTGTTTGCCCCGGCAAACTCTTCGTTCTTCCCCATCTGGCTTCCTGCTGCGAGAGGGAAGGCGAAGGCACCCCGCCAGCCGGCTGGGTGGTGTTTCACCACCACGACGTGGGGGCAGCTTCGTTTTGGGGTGGGAGCTGATGGTCAGAAAGCAGAGCCAGGAGATTCTGGGATTGCACCGAGGGTGTCGTGGTCCTGAGCAACCCAAAGCAAGGGGCAGGTGGAAGCTGCTGGCGTTGCCCTAAGGGGGTGCCTGCCATGGGACAGACCATCGCTCCGTCCCCATCTCCTCTCCGATGGAAAAATCTGAGTGTCCTTGGCCTTGCTGATTAAAGTTTAATTACCCTCAATGCAAACGATTTACCAAAGGAACGCAGATTTTAGTTCTTTTTTGGAGAGCTTCATGAGGCAGGGAAAAAAATACTTCTGTTTTTTTTTTTTTTTTTTCTTTTCCCAAAGAGCTTCCCACCCCCCTGTGAAAAATCCCCCAGCGCCCTCGACAGCCAATTTTACAAGTGAGTTACATTTTCCTGGTCCTCTGGCATCCGGATGCTGAAACCTCTCGCTGGGAAGCGCAGGGATGGGGAGGAAAAGGGGGCCCTTGCTGTTTTTTTTTTTTGTGCCTGGAGATGTGATTGCAAAACCAGCCCTGGGTTTGGAGGGAGATGGAGGTGCAGGTGCTCGCACTGCAGCCGTCCTGTTCTTCCTTGGTCCTTTATCTCGCTCTGCAGAGCCGGCGATGCCTCTTTGCGCCCCAAATCTTGCAGGCAGCAGAACGGGCAGGGCTGCTGCGAGCCCCCTGCCCTCCCCAAATCAAAGCGAGCTGGTGACGCAGGAGCAGCTTGTCCTACAGCACAGCACCGTGGCTTTGCATCCCGGTGATTTAAAGCCACCAAATTCCCTCTGCTCCCATCCCTCCTCAGCCTGGTGCCGGCGGCAGCGTGCGGGGCGTGCAGCAGGGGAGCGAAACGCTGCCGAAAAGCCCAGCCGGGTGCAGGCGCGGTGCTTGCCAAAGCGATGCCGCCTGCGCCACGGGCTGCAGCCAAAAGGGCCGTGGAAAACCCCTCCTGCTTTTGCAGCCTCAAACATCCACGTTGCCAGCCCCTGGCACAAAGGAATCCGGCTCCCAAAGCGTGGCTGCGCTCAGAGGCAAACGCAAAGGCATTAAAAAAAAAAAAAAAAAAAAAAACATTTTAAAAAATTGCAGTATTAGTAACCCGTTTGCGCCACGCGGAGATATCGTTAATTGGCAATTAGCTGTCAGCCAGGACTGCAACCATCCAGCTTGGGGAGCGCAAACGCAGGCGGCCCTCGGCAAGCAGAAAAACACCCGGCACCGTGTAATTAACCGGCTCCTGCGCGCTCACCCCGCCTGCAAACGCTGCGGGAGGCTTCCCACGCCGCTGGGACGGGCACCGGGGGGGTGGGAGCCACTGGGATGGGACCACTGGGATGGGAGACACTGGGATGGGAGATGCTGGTCCTGGAGAGCCCGGTATTTCTTGTGGACCCGCCTTATTTTGGATGGAGAAGGAGCAGCGCAAAGCTGCGTGCCGGGAGGAGAGCTTTGAGCAATCCCTGCCTTGGGAAAAAAAAAAAAAAAAAAGTATTTCAAGCGTTTTCTCTACCTTGAGCCTGTGGGCACCTGGTAGGGTCCTTGGTTGCGCAGGCAGAGCTCTGGATCTGATGGCACGAGAGCCAAAAAGCCTGCAGCAGGGGGATGGGTGGCTTTGGGGCTGCAGGGGGTCAGAATAAAATGGGGAGAAATCCCCAGGGTGGGTGAGGGCTGCCCCCTCCTGCATGCACCCACCATGGGAGGTCCAATCCTGCCCCCCCCGGGCTGATTTATCCACACCAGTGCCTTGCACCGGAATAACAGCGCTGCAAAAAGCCCCTGGGGGGCTTTGGGGATGCAGGGGGGGCTGCACCCAGCCCATGGAGCATCGCAGCGAGGGGCAGGGTCACCTCTCCCCGCTCCCCCAGGCCAAATCCTTCTCATGGGACGGGCAGGATGCGGCCCTTTGCTCGCCCCCTGTGGCACTCTGTATCTCTTCCACCTGTTTTTGGGTGCTTTTTTTTCCATCTCGAGCCCTTCCAGGTGCCCACGGCCGGATCCTGCCCAGCTAATGCACCGGGGGCTCGCAGGCAGCACTGAGGGTGCAAAGTGCCAAATCAGCACGGGGTTCCCATCATTAATTACACCAGAGGGTAACGCAGCATCTCCCTAATCACCGACGACCTGGAAAGAGCCGCCCTGCGTCTGATTAAACGTCTGGGCACACGGCGTAAATCACGGGAGTGGGATTTGGCACAGGGGAGAGCGTGGAGAGGAGCTAGGACACGTGGCCACGGGGGTCCAAAAGCAAGCAGGGGCTCAGCATCCCTCCTGCAGCGGTGCTGCCACCCAGACGTGCCCTGTACCCCTCACACCTTCCCCTGCCCGGTGCTCTGGGGGTGTCCCCGTCCCCAGGGAGGTGGCTCCGTGCCCTCACCCCGCAGCTCGGCGTGGTTTTCCGTCCGCCTGGCGATGCTCTAATATTAGCACCCTGCTTTTCCCTCCTGCTGGCAGCTCCGAAGCATAACCAAAAGCAAAAAAAGAGGAAAAAAAAAACCAAACACTGATACTAAACACAGCAAGTGCTGACAAAGCGAGCCGGGGCTGGAGGCTCGCCTGCTCCCCACGCCTCTCCTCCTCCAGCCCTGCTCCTTCTCCCGTGTAAAGCCCTGGGCGAAGCCCTGCTGGCCCGGGGAAGCTCTGTGCAAGCACCAGCACCGAATGAGAAACACCTGGGATTTCTCCCCAGGCACCGTCGCAGCCTTCCAGCCACTTTATTTCCCCCCAAAAAAAGTCCACGAGAAGAGGGCATGGTGCAAGGAAGGTGGATGCCACTAAAAGCAACGCCCAGAGAAAGGCTCTTATCCCGGGAACACGTGTGCTTTATGCCACCGCGTTAAAGGGTGTCAGTGCTCTCTCCTAAGTCTTTATATCTGGATCATAAAATTTCAGAGGAGCAGGGGAAAAAAATCCCATAAAGGAGGCGGTAGCCACAGCTGCTTCTGCTTTATTGCGCTCATATAGCTCATAAACAGCTCTGTTCTGCAAAGTGAGGAGCTCTGGGGTGTGCTGAGGGCTCCTGCCTGCTGCCACGGGGTGCCCAGCTGGGGACCTGGCTGTGCGCGGCCACCCCAAAAACCTTCCTGGGTTTTAGGATGCGCTGTGATGCTGTGGTGCAGGGGAGCGTGGCTGGAGAGCAGCGATGGGGAAAAGTGCAGGGCTGGGCTGGGAGATTTCTCTTCTTTTGGTTATTTCTGGGATGAACCCAACAGCCTGCACCCGGAGAGCTGGGAAAGGAGGGAAGGAGACTCCCAGGCTCTGAAATCCAAGCAAGCCCTGTCCTGGAGGGGTAGGACCCCAGCTGGAATCAGCATCGGGTCCGCTCCTACCCGCCCAGGACACCCCCAGCACCCATATCGGGTGGCCTGGGCACCTCCAGCGCTGCCTGCGCTCACCCCGGGGCCTCCCGTTGGCATCCGCCGCTGTTTTTTCCCCCAGCTGGAGGAATCCAGATGGAAACCATCTGCTCGGCCCCAGCCGGCTGGCCCCGCATCCCCTGGCCCCGCCGGGTGCCAGCTGGGACACCCCGAGCGCATGGGGAGATGCTGTGGCTGTCGGGGCCAAATCCTGCAGCACAGAGGGGTGCTGCCGTGCCACACGAAGCACCACAGGGCGATGCCAGCCTGCCCCGTATCATTTCATATCATTTTGGCCCCGGGGCTGTGCCTAACTCACGGTTTAAGCACATTTTTTTCTTTTATCCCACTAACTGGGAGCCCTGTGTGCAAGCAAGTGCGGTGCGTGGCCAGCCGGGGAGACTTCCCAGCTGCCGCTTCCTGGGGAAGCGACGTGTCTGGGGAATGTTTCTGCTGAAAACGGCCCTGCAGACCCAAACACCGTGCAGCATTTCCTTGCTGCTCACGTCTGTGCAAAACTTGGTGCCCTGCTGCACGGGAGGGCGCTGGGAGCCGCGCTCCGGTCGCGGGTGCGCTCTGCGCCGTGGGCAGCGCTCCCTTAGCTGCATTAAATAAATCTATGCGTATATGTGCATATATAAGGGTCTTCTCCGCAAAAGGAGGGCCCCAAAATACTGGAATAAAAGCAGTGAAATGCAGGTGAGCAGAGCTGGAGTTAAGGAAATGGCCCCGCAGGACCCCCGCGACGTGCCCAGGGAGCTCAGCCGCATCGGGCCTTATCCTGCCGGCTGCTAACGAGCCAGGAATTAAGCATTTTTTTGTGGGATCCCTCTAGATAGACGTTACCCAAGATATGGATGCTCCCAGAGGCCTGCTCAGTCTGCTCTTTAATAACCCTGGAGCATTTGGTTGGGCATTTAAGGCACGTTGTGCTCTGCTCCAGAGGTGGACCCGCGCGGCCGGGACCTCTCCCAGCCCTCCTGGGAGGCACAGCCCAAACACCCACGGTGCCAACAGGGGTGGTTTGGGGCTGGGGTGGCCACTGTGCTGCTGGCCCTGTTGGGAACTGGCTCCAAAATGGGCTGGCACCCCTCTACCAGGCAGAGCACGGGTGTGGAAACCAAGGGGTGGCCCCAAGGCAGCGCAGCACGGGGTGCTCTGGCATGGGGTGCTTTGGCACGGGGTGCTTCGCCCTGGGGCCGGCGGGGACAGGGCTGGCGTGGGCTGGGTTTCCTGCATATTTCCAGCCCTGCAGCCCTGCAAATTTGCAAAGCACGAGGCCGGAGCCCTGTTTCCCTGGCTCCTGCCTGCACCCTGGCTGCTCGTGCGCTCCCTCAAGTAGCGATCATCCCCAGCACCCGATGCAACGTGGGGATGTCCAAAATACGAGCCATATTGCAGCATGCAGCTCACCCTACGCATTGGGGCAAGCCTCTTTCAGTGCTGGAGTCCCGTCTGGTTTGAAAATCCTGCTGGTGAGGGACTCCTCCATCCAGATTTGAGCACACACGGGTGCAAACGGAGCGGCTCCAGCGCAGGAAGCCTCTCCAGAGGCTGGTCTCTGACCTCCCGCACGACGTTTTGACCCCGTTCCCTGCCGTCTGCATCCAAAAGTGAGCAGGGAGCGAGGGAGAGGTTTGCTGCCTTGTGCAAGTCCTTAATCAAAACCCGCTGCCGGGGGCTCTGGCTGAAAGCACATGTGCTTGGGGGGGGGCTGCAGATGCGCCCTGGCCCCAGACGGGTGCTTCCCCCGCCCAAATGGCATTAATTGCAATTATTTTCCAGCAGATTCCCCGAGCTGGTTTCTCCCCCAGCTCCTTAACCCCACGCCGCCGTGGGTCCTCTGATGTCTCATAGGGCTGAGGCTGTGATGGGGTCAGCGGGGGGGCCCCACTGGGCTTCCCAAAATCCCAGCCCCTGCCGCGGAGAAGCCCCGGGGGTGTCTGTCCCCACTCCGGATGGGGCTGGGATGTGCTGGTGGCTCTGCAGCTCTCGCAGGGAAGCCGGCGAGCAGGCGCACAGACAGGCTAAAAATATTCCCCCCTGCTCCTGTGATCTTTCCTCCGCGCCGGCCGCTGCCTTTCCTGCATTGCAACACGTTTCCACAGCTTTCCAGCAGCTCCGGCAGGCGGGGAGCAGCTCTGGGAGATAAAAAAACAGGTCCAGAGCCCCCAAAAAGCTCATTTAGGGCCCCAGAAATGGGCAAACATGCAGATGGGAGAGGGAGAAGGGTTATTTTGGTGGTTTTTGTGTGTTTTTTTTTTGGAAATGCAAAGTGCAGCGTGTTTCGTCGCGCAGGGGGCTGAGCCAAACCCACGCCGTGGCACTTCTCTGCTGGCCTCGTCAACTCCCCCCCCCGCCCCCCCCAGACTAATTAATTGCCTTATCAATAACTTGGCAATGACAAGCAGCTGACGAGCAGCGAGCCTGCCTTCCCATGGGGCTGTCCCCATGGATAGCGGGGCAAACAGAGCGGGAGATTTGGGGTCCAGACCCATGGCACCCCCCTCGGTGGGGACCCTGCGTCCCGCTGCTCGCAGTGCCCAGCCGGAGCACGGCGTGGCCGGTCCCCCCCCGGCCGTGGAGCCGTGGGTGGTTCTGCATTTCTGGCATTCCTGCCCCGGCGCCGATGGCCGCGTGCCACCGCCGGCCATCCCCGCGCTCAGCTGGGCCGTCTCGGGGCCACCCCTTGCTTCCCGCTCCCCTGCGGAAGGGCGCGATGGAGCTCGGCTTGTGCGGGGTTTTCCCAAGGCTGTGCCAGCCCCGTAACTCCGAGGATGTGCCCCAAATCTCCCTGCGAGCCCTGGAGCAGACAGGGTCCTGCTGTCACCCTGCCTATCCCACCGGGATGGACTGGGATGGTGCTGGAGGTTTCGCTCATCCAACACCAAAGAATCGAGGCAGCACCGGGACAAAAACCCCAAGGAGGGCACCCACAGCTGCCCAGAATTTGGTCATCAAGCAAATAAAGGCAGGGGCTTGGTTGTGCCCCTGCAGAGCAGGCACCCCTGGTGCACCCCATCGTGTTAACCCCGCAGAATCCGGGCTCAGAGCTTGGTGCCCAGCTCGCCGTGCACAATTTTGGCCCCAAGCGGGACAGGGCACACGTCTGCCTGGCCCAGGGGGGTGCAGAAGATGAGTTTCCTTGGAAATCCTTCATAAAATGCAAAGGACCCAGCAAGGTCCAGCTCCTCGCCGGAGTTTATAGCAACGCGCGGCTGTTGTGGTTCTGCGCGGAGCCGAGCGGGGCTTCATTATTTATTTTCTTCCCTTTATGGGCTGAGAAACCATCCCAAAGCCGAGCACAGCCCGGCCTCCCCCACTCAGTGACCGCCGGCTTTGTCCTGCCTGCCCCAGGGAAGAATTTCTGAACCTCACTTTGCAGCTGGAGCCGTGGCCCTGCCGCCGTGCCAAGCGTCCCCGGGCGGCGGGGACACCCCTGTCCCCGGGCGCACCCCGGTGCCGTGCCCATGCCTCTGGATATGGTTTATTAAAAAGCAAATATACACTGGGGGAGGCTGGCAGAGAGCTGGAAGCCCTCCTGAGACTGCATTTCATCGGCTTTTATGAAAACTATGTGCAAAATCAGTGACACAGATGGAGGAGCTCGTGGCCAGGTTATGGGGAGAAGTCAGGGAGCTTGGGGTTGCGCACGGGGGTTTTAGACCCTTCCTGGTAAATTTTGCTCGAAGGGACATCCTAAAAATTCCCCGTGCGAAACGGGTGGCTATTTTTGCAGCACCCGGTGGTGATGCTGAGCACTGACGGGGAACGTGCCTCGGGTGAGCGCAGCCCCAGCCTGAATTTGGAAATGCTCCCCGGACGGAGCGGAGCGCCCGGCGCGCTGCAGGCTGCAGCAACCCCAGCCTCTGCAGAACGGAGCCGGGCGCTGAGAACCAGATGAATTTATTCGTTACTCTGTGGCTTTGTTTATAATTTTTATCCCATTAGCAAAAATCACAGGGAAAATATGTATGAGATAAGAGAGCTTCCACGTCTGTGCAGCGATTCCTGCCAGTAACAATGCCGATATTGAGACGCTGCTACAGAAGATACTCGACTGGCGATAATGCAGGATCACAGTGAACAGCTGCTATTTCCCCTCCTCTTAATATAAATACATCTAGTGTGAAAAAAATCTGTATATTTTATGTGGATGATATTTTTGGTCAGAACCACAACTCCGTTTTTTTTTTTTTCCTTTCCGGAGACATGGCTCGCAATGCAATTAGCCCCGCTAAAACCTTCTCCAAAAGGAAAGAGAGAAAGAAAAGGTTCAATTTATTACATTTTCCATCTGCGTTTCCGTTTCTTGGGATTTTTTTTTGGCAATCTTAATGCCCGAATTGTGAAAGAGAAATGTCACTGGAGTCCTTGGGGTTTTCCTTTCACAAAGCCGGCCGGCCGGACACTGGCTCGTGTCCATCTTTCCGAGCTCTCCCTGCGGAGGGGACGCGCCCGCAGCCCTGGCCTGGGAGTATCTCCGTTTATCCTGGGATCTGTAACACAGCGTGAGCACGCACACCATCCAAATATGTGTTTGTGTATCGCCTCGCTGGCATCTGCAAGCTTTCTGCTGCTTTATTTGGCTGTCCCAGTGCCTCCAGAGCAAGGCACCTTAGTACCGAGGGGCAGCTCACGCAAGCCCAGGGGTGAGCAGCAGGGAAGGGGCTGGTGTGGGACCCACAGGTGACATATTCAGCAGGATGGGACCCGTGTGGCACCCCTGTGGCACTGATTTGCCCTCCTGAGCAGAGCAGGAGGTGATGGGGATGTTTGCCCCTCGCTGCTGGAGCTGGTGATGTGCCCCACCAGCGCCACACTGAAAATATTTTGTTCATTTTCTAGAAAATGAAGCAAATTGCAGCTCCGCAATGTGCATGGCCCCTGCGCTAGCTGGGGAAGGGAGGTCTCCAGAGTGAATTTTTGGGGAGAAAAAAAGACTTCTGGCTGGGGAGGTGGCCTCTGCTCTGCCCGTCCCCTTGGCTGCGGTGGCACCAAGCACGTGCCACCGGTGGCTTGACGGGGACGCGGTGTGCCACGAGCAGCAGCGAGCTGCAGAGTGCAAACGCTCCCTGAATTTTTCATGGAAGAAGAGAGCCCAAACCCGGCGCTTCTCCAGCCCCTTTCAGCTCTGCCGAAAGCCAGGCTGTTTTTTTCCATGAGGACAGCAGCAGCAGCAGCGCGTCGGGTTCCCACTGCCGGCACCGCGCGCTCGCGTCGTGTAATTACCCGGCACGATCTGCCGGGCTGCAAACAGATTTCAGGAGCGAGCGTCAGGGTATTCGCAGCAGAGCTGCTCTTTATTTAGGTCTGGGAACGAGCGGCTGTTCTCTCCCACAGCCTCGCAGAGACTGCGGGGGCAGAGCCGGCCTCGCAGGTCAGCCCGAAAGATGCCTATAGACACTTAAAAGTGAGGAATAAATAACTACTCCCAAAACAAATCTCGCCATATGGCACTTCTGAGGAAGGAGCGCCGCGGAAGATGCTTTGCCGCTAATTTATGGCGCTGCTGCTGCTATTCCTGGCCCGGGTCACCGATGGAGCCTGGCCCCGTGTGCGCATCGGCTGCCTTGTGGGCACGGGGCACCCCTTACGGGCACCCTTGGGCCGTCACAAAAGCCAGACAGACCCCCCCGTGGTCCTGCTGCCAGGACATTAGGGGAGGATTTTGTAGGAGCGGGATCCGGCCCTAATTCTGGCTCGGTTTGGTTCCTGAGGGCAGGCCTAGGGGGTCGCTGGCACGGCCGGGGGGTGCTCAGAGCCCCAGGCACCGCACGCTGAGGGGTGGCAGCGGCTCCTCCACGGCTGGCTGGGGCTGTGGGAAAACCTGGGGGCTTTGGGGATTTTTTTGGGGGGGGTTTATGAGAGATTGGGGCTTTGGGGGAAAGCTTTCTGGGGGTTCTTTCTCGGTGGCATAGCAGCGGCCCAGGCACCACGAGTTTTTAAGAGCAGGGGGAAGGATGAGTGATGTGATGGGGCACAGGCAGAGCCCGGGGCTTCTGCTCCCAAGGGGCTGCCTCGGGATGGAGCTGGGGACCGCAGGGCTGGCTCAGGGGGTGCTCGGCTCCCCCCGCAGAGGCCAGGCGATGCCGGTGCCCCCGGGGGGATGCCCGGCTCCCTCCCGGCTCCCCCCAGGGGCTGTCCGCTCCCTGCGTCTATCAGCTCCCCGCAGGCAGCTCAGCTCCCCCAGGACCACCCCTGGACCCCCTCCCCGGTGCCCTCCGTCCCCTCCCGGCCCCTCTCCGCGCTCCCCCCGGGGGCTGCCCGCTGCCCCCCGGCCGGCCCCGGCCCCTCGCCGAGGCTGGAGGGAGGCGGCGCCGGTGGCGCTCGGGGCGGTGCGGCCGGGGAAGGGGCGGGGGCGTCGGGCTGGGCTGGGCTGGGCTGGGCACGGCTCGGCACGGCTCCGCACGGCTCGGCACGGCTCGGCACGGCTCGGCACGGCACGGCTCGGCTCGGCAGCGCGGTCCCCGGAGCCGCAGGTAGGTGCGCACCCGTGCGCCCCGCACCGCGCGCACGGCTCGGGCACGCTTTGGCACGGCTCGGCCGGGCACGGGCACGGCTCGGCACGGCTCGGCACGGTCCATCCGCCGCTCTCCCGGCTCCGGTGCAACCCCCGGAGGTGCCCCGGGTGGGCTCGCGTGGCCGCGGGGGGCGTTTGGGGGCGGCGGGGGCCGGCGCGGCGGCTTGTTGCGCTTGGGGGCCGAGTTGGTGCCGGAGAGCTGCAAGTGGCTTCATTTTCCAGGAATGCGAGTCATTTCCTCTGGCCGGTCGCAGGGAGTTGAAATTTAACAGCGGCGGGGCTGCTCCGCCAACCCCCCGCCCGCCCCGCTCCGCTCCTCTCCTCTCCTCCGCTCGGCCCCCGGGACCCCTCGCCCGGGGCTGTGCTCGGCCCTGGGTCCTGCCCATCCGTGGGACCCCCTGCCCCTGGGTCACACTCGCCCGTGGGCTGCGCTTGCCTGGGGGTCCCCTCACCCGTGGGTCCCATCGCCCAGGGGTCGCAGTCACCCATGGGTCCCATCGCCCAGGGGTTGTGGTCACCCGTGGGTCCCATCGCCCGGGGGTCCCATCCTCACCCGGTCCCCTCCCCTTGTCTGTGGGTTACACTTCCCCATGGGATCCAGCACCCATGGGTGCTGTTGGTACCCTCACCATGGGGCCTCTTGGCCATGGATTGTGGCCTCTGGGTGCTGCTCACCCATGGGTGCCCCTGCCTGTGGGTGCCCTCACCCCAGGACCTGCTCAGTCCCAGGGGAGGCTGCGTGGCCAGAGGGTCACCGGGGCGGGTGGGGACACGGGGGTGCCATGGCACGGAGCTGGGTGGCACCCAGCGCACCCAATAACACCACTATGGCTCAGTGCTGTGCTTCCCACTGGGGATGTGAACCCCCATCCATGAGGATAAACCCATACAGCCCCTTAACGAGGCCCTAAACGAGCTGGTGGCCCCATAGGGACTAGCGTTCCCACGAGGAGTACCTTTCCCTGCTGCTGCCACCGCGGCATCCCCAGGACATGCCACCGCTGTCACCTCGCAGGAGGGTGCCTTCGCTGTCACCTCGCAGTCCCAAATCAGCTTTTTTTCTGCTCGTGGCTGAGGCGTTTTCTGGTCATGAGGGTGTTTTTCGCTCGAAGCCAAGCTCAGCTTTTCCAGAACGGTTCCAGCCGCGCTGATTGCGCGCCGAGGGTTCCTGCCCTGCGCGGTTCCTGGGCTGGTTTGTGTCGGTGTTTTTCCACCAGGCTTGCTCGCACTCCCTAATTCTTAGACAGAGCGTGGATGGATTTGGTCTCTGTTGCCTGAAAGCGACGTTGTTTCGTTTAAAACTCCGAGTCCCGAAGGCAGATTGGGATTTGGTTATAGGTTAGAGGCTTTTTACTATCAGTTTGCAAAGGGGTTCTTTTTTTAAACTCGGTTTATTCAGGCTCTTTAAACCCAGAATCTGTAAGCAATTATTCCATTACATGAAAGTCAGTACACTGAAAAGGATTAATTCAGACCAGATGTAAAAATAAATGTGAATTTCAAATTAAGATGATGTCAGCTCCCTCCTGCTAAAAAAAAAAAAAAAAAAGAAAATAAAAAAAAAAAAAAAGAAAGGCAGCGCTGTGGACTCCAGATGGAATATACAAATTATGGTTGTGGTTAAAATATCTGCCTGGTTGTTAATTTAGTTTTATGCTTTTATTTTTTTTTTCTTTGCCTCTCTGAAAAGCAGGCTTATGATATTTTCCAAAGGCAGAAGGCTCTCCCCAGCGCTGCCGGGGAAGGGGAGCTGGGGAGGTGCGGGGTGGCTCCCCCAGCCCTGCTGTTTTTGGGGCTGCCCGGGGTGATTTGGAGCGTGGAGGTGCCCGGCTGCTCGCAGAGACCACGCTGCTCGCTCGTGGGCTGCCCAGCCGGGGCGTCTCTGCTCTTCCCCTCCAGTCCTGAGGATCCCCAAAATAGTAACTTTGGCTTCGTTTGCCCCAATCCGGAGCCGGAGGCAAAGGTGCCGCGGACTTCGGAGGGCGCAGATGGGGACCTGAAGGTTCAAGGCGCTGCTGTGTGCGTTTCGGCATGAAATGGGGCTGGTTTTGTGCAAAATGGAGCTGAGAGCTTGGTGCCTGGCATGCGTGCGCTTTGGGAAGCGATGCTGGGAGCCACCCGGTGGGGCTGAATTTGGGGAACCCGCCGGCATCCCGTGGGGCTGTGGCTGGGTTCTGCACCCACCCCACGTGCCTTGCACCTCGCTGCGGACCCGGGGCAGGGCAGCGCTTCCCCACGTGCGGTTTTGAAGCCGTCTCCTTCTCTCCTGGGAAATCTCCCCTGTCCCGGGGCTACAATAAGTAGGATGGAGGCTTTGGGTTTGGGGCTTTTTCCACGTGCACCCGGAGCGGGGACCGCTTTGGGCGCTGAGCCCCAGCTGGGCCGTGGCAGCGCGGCTCCTGCCCGGGAGCACGGCCATGGGATGGGGCTCCCAAAAGGGGTTTTTGCACAAAAATCTTCCAAACCCTCCCGAAAGCCCTTTCCCTGGGAACGGGGACTTTTTCCCGGGGTTGGGGCATCACGCAGGCAGGACGCTGCCCTGGAGTTGGTGTTATTTTTTTTAGCAGGGGCTTTCATGGTTTGGAAATGTCTCTTTCCGGCACGGGGAGGCCAAGCTGGCTGCGGGGAGGTTGCTCTGCTCCTTGCCTTGTGGCTGGAGAGCAGATCCTACAGCCAAACCCAGGGCCAAACCCCCGAGGATTTTTGGATACTGCTCGGGCTAACCCCACGGACGGAGAGGGCAGCGCTGCTTCCCATCCCCAGGCATCCTTTGGGGCAGCTGCTGCCATCCCGGGACCCGTGCTCCAAAAAACCCTGCTGTGGGGCTGGGGGAAGTTTCACAAAGCCCCGGAAAGCGTGGGGTGGGGGTGTAACAGGATGAAAGCACTGTGCAGGGGCTCGGGGTGCCCGCGCCGGGGTCCCGTCTGGCCGGGGCGCACAAAGCCCCGTCTGTTCCCCTGCCTCTCCTCGAATAACCCGCAGCAAGCAGAGCAGCGCCGCGTCTCCTCCTCCTCCTCCTCCTCCTCCTCCTCCTTCTCCTCCTCCTCCCGGCGCTGCCGCGGGGGATAATTGCTTCCAGCCGTGTGCCAGCCGGCCTCCAGCCCGCCTCGAGCCGTGCGCCTCCTCTCCGGCCTCCGAGCGGTCTGGGCGCCTCGCGGTGCGATTTTGGGCACCGCCACGGGACGGGGGTGGTGGTGGCTGGGCCAAACCCGGCTTTGGGAGGCTGAAAAATCAATGGAAGGAAGCCCAAGTGCCCCAGCTGGATGCTGCAGGAGGGAGAGCTGCTTCCAGTGGGGAGGCGCAGGCTGCATGGCCATCCCGGCGTGGGGGCACCTCCTCGTTTCCAGCCCTCCCAAACTGGGCAGAGCTGCAGGACACCAGCTTGGCCGGATGCGTGCGTGCAGCCCCGGCCTTGCCCCTGGTGAGCTGTCCCGATGGATCATCACCGCCAGCTTCCTTCAGGGCTCGGACATCTGCAGCAGCCGGGGGGGGAGCATGGATAGAGCCCCCCCAGACCCGGTGGTGCCGCATCTGGGAGCTCTCGGCAGGCGTTGCTGGAATCCCAGAGGCCGGTGGTGAAGTTTTCCAGAAGGAAATAAAATGGAAGGGGCTGGTTCGTGAAACAGGAAAGGAAAACAGAGAAGAGAAAAAAAAAAAAAAAAAAGCAAAAAGCAGGAGCTGGCGGCCGGAGCCTGCCGAGATCCGTCTCCTGAGCGCCTCCGCTGCTGGTTTTAGTTTGTGGAGCACCGAGCCCAAAAGAAGGCAGTGAAGGCAGGAGGAATTGCTGTGCCGCGCACGGGTAACGCACAGCTGGGAAACTCCGTGCTCCCAGGCTGGATTGGACATTTTGCATGGCACAGGGAGCAATTTCCTGAGCCCCCGGCTCAATTTCCCGAGCCCCTCGGCTTGCCCCGGCTGCAGCGTCCCCGTTTTGGGATTGTGCTCGTGTCCCAGCCCTTGGTGGCCATCCCCGGGTGTCCCCAGAGCTGCTGCACGCCGGTGGCCGCGGGGACCCCGGTGCTGCCCCGGCCGAGTCCCCAGCACCCCGACAGCTTTGTGGGGGATGAAGTAATGGAATATTTATAACCCGGTCCTTTTTCCCAGTGCAGGTCTCTTTCATCTCCCTCAGTTCGTTATGAGGAAACTGTTGAGTTCAGGAGGAATTGGAGACAATTTTAATTACGGGGTGACCGCAAGCGCGAATTAATCTCGCTTTTGGGTTCGCCGAAGCTGCGCTAAGTGACAGCCTCCAAACTTGTAATAACAGCTTGCGCATACCTGCGCCCTGTGATGTGGGGTAGAACCGACTCTCAGCTCTTCCAAACAAGAAATTCCTGCCCCGTGAATTCATCTTCCCATCCAGCTCTGCACTTTGTTCTGCCTTTCCTCTCCCTGCGCCGATCAACCCTTGCATAATCCCTTAATGCGCTGCTATTGTGGCTCCCGAGCGCACCCAAACAAAAGCCGGGGACCGGCGGCCGGCTTGGACGGCTGATAGGACAGAATTTACAGGGGAAAAAAAAAGGAAATTGGTCAAATATAAACGTGACGGCGCTCGAGGGATGCTGTTAAGGGACGTGCTTTCAGCGTGTGCCTTGTGCTGTGCTGCTTCTCCCCGCCTTGGTGGCAGCAGGAGGGACTCGCTGGTGACCGGTGCCACCCGCCAGCACCGTGACACCCGTCCTCGGGCATCCCCGGAGCCAAAATGTCACAACCCAAGACCCGGCCACGTCCTCTGGGTCCGATGCACGTGCAGAGCAGCCTCGTTTGGCACGGCAAGGAGCTGCGTGCCGGCTTTAGGGAAGCAAAAACCCACCTCGGCCACGGAGTTCAGGCTATGCAAATCCCCGGCGCTGGAACGGGACCAGAATTGCTGCTGGCTGTGAGAGCCTGGCAAGCTGCTCCCCCGCTGCCAGAGCCCTCGCGTGCCCGTAGCCATGCGTGCAGGACCCACACAGGTTCCACACGGCGCGTGCCCGGGTAGCAGGGATGTTGGGAGCTGCTTTCTGGGCTTTATTGCACAACGTTTTCCTTCCAGGGCAGCTCTGTAAAAGCTTTCGTCCCGCGGCACCGGGGCAAGCACAACGGATCGAGGAATTTTCTTCCTGTCCCCCGGAGTCCTGGAGCGCAGGGAGGCTGATGTGGTGTCTGCAGTGCCATCCCATGATGTTTTAATGCTTTTTGCCCGAGCTCCCTTTAGCAGGAAAACCACCAGCGTGCCGTTCTAGCTGCGCCGTGGCTGGGAGAGCCGCGAGTGCCGGCACCACGGGGCTGCTCCATGCCCAAACCCTCCGTCCTCCATGGGTTTTGCAGCCTCACGGGTGCCAGCACCGCTTGGCTCTAACAAACCTTGCCAAATCGCACGTGGGGAAGGTTTGCTGGGGGTCTCTGCGTGCACAGGGGCAGCTCTTGCTGGAAAATCGCGGGATCCAAGCAGAGCTCCCTTGCTGCAATCTCCTCTTGCCGTTCCCAGCCCGGAGCCGTGCGTGTTCGGGGCTCGTGTCAGCGCTTGTTTGGGCACACGGGGAGAAAAATACCTGTTTGCTGGGAATCTTAACAGCGACCACAGATAGACCGAGTTTGCCCCCGGCTCACGGTTAGCCAACAGCAGCACTTACCGGGTTATTTTCCTTTTTTTTCAAGCCTTTCCACCCAGCGCCGGCGGGTATTTTTGGGGAGACAGCTGAGCGCAGCGCCCAGCCCGCGGCTGTCTCGGCGCGCCGGAGCAGCACAGGGAATGCGAGCTGACCTCGTGGGAAGGGGCAGTAGCTGCCCCAAAATAATGCCCCCAGCTCTGCGGGGGGACAGCTCACCCGGGAAGGGCTCGGGGTGCCCGATGGGTGCCTCTCACCCAGCTTGCGGACACCCAGGGGAAGCTCCAGCAGCTGGGGGGGGTTGTAAAGCTGCCCCGACACGGGGAGACAGCGTTCAGCAGGAGGATCTGGAGCATTTCCTCTACAAACACAGAAATGCGTGGTTTTTTTTTTTTCCTCCAGCATTTTGCCTGCTCTCGCAGGCAGTGCCCTGCAGGGCGAGGAGTGAATGTATGGCCTGGCGTCGCTCCCGGGGCACGGGCGGTTTTGCCAGGGCCCCGAAGATGTGGTTTCATTTCCAGGAGCTCTTCGGGCTTCTTCCTCGGGGCTGGGCCGGCTGCCAGCAGCCCGGCTGGAGGAAGGACCCGCTTATTTCTACCCGGAAAGTCAAAAATATTCTGTGCTGTGGCTGCAGCAGGAGGATGCTCGGGGGCTGTGGGGCACCCGTGGGTGGCAGCGGGGTGCCGAGGGCGCCGTGCAGCGCCTGCCCCTGGGGCACGGCGCCCTCCCTGCTGTTGGGGACGCTCACCAAATACCTTCAGCCCCGTTTCCTTCCCTGCTGTGATTTTTAATGAACCCCGAAAGCAGCCTGGCAGCTGGGCTGCTTGCTTCGAGTCGGGATCGAGCGTGTCCGGGCACGGGCACGGTGCGCAGAGGCACGGGTGCAGTGCACGGCCACGACGCATGGGCACAATTCAAGTGTGCAATGCACGGCCCCGTTGCACTGCTCTGGTGCACAGATTTAATGCACGGCCACGTTGCACAGCCACACAACACCTCGGAGGGTCCAGCCCAGCGTGGCAGGAGAGCTTCACCTCTGGGTTTCCCAACTCGCCCTCACCGCCAGCAACCACCTAGCGCCAAGTCACCTCGGGGCACTTCTTCCTCCGCTGTAAAAATCTCCGAGTGGAACTGTTTTTGGAAGCCAGGCATGTTTTTGTTTAGAGCAGAGCTAATACTTGGTGCAGAGGGAGACGCTGTCGTGTCCTCGGTGCCAGCGCAGAGCTGCTGGTTAGGAAAAGGAGCGAGCTAGTTGGGGTTTTAAAGATCCTTGCTCATTGTTTCACGCGGGCGTTTGCGTCCCCGGGGACAGCTGTGGGATGAAGAGTGCTTAAGGAATATTTGCCCTTGAAAATAGGATAAAACCCAGTTGCCTGTGGTTGGTGCTGGGACGGGTTTGTCTTGGCCGTGGTCCTGACTCAGGCGAACGCAGGGGATGAGCGAGCAGGGGGCGAGGGCTGCTGGCTGCCCCGTGCATCCCGTGGGGCTCTTGCAGGGTTTGTCTGAGCCCTGCAAGAAATTGGGGCGGTGCTGGAGGGGCACGGGGCTGCTGGGGGGGGCACAGGTCCTAAATCCAGCCCCCACTGATCTGGGGCTTTCTGCAGCTCGCCGCGAAACCTCCCGCGAGGCAGCGCCGCGGCGGGCCAGCCTGGTTTGTTCCCAGCACAAAGAGTTTTTTATGATGGCTGCGATGCCCGGAAAGCCTCCTCGGAGGTTTTTCCGAAACTGTAGCCGGGAGAAGAAAACCGCTGCTTCAGGCTTTTAGGGCTGGGCTGAGACCCCACGCTGCCCAAACCACGGCGGGGCACGCTCGGGTGTCCCCTGCCACCCCTTGGAGGGGGGACAGCAGCGTAACGGGAGGGGATACGACTGTGGGGGCCTCCTGGGGAGCTCATCGTAAAGCACAGGACAGGGAATTTGGTGCAGGGCTCATCCGACCCCGTGTCCCACAGGGATGGCGCCCGCGGGGACCGAGGCCGCCCCGGCTCGCCGGTGAGGTGCCCGCCGCCCGCCCCCAGCCCCAGCCCGGCCGCTCGGCGAGGGAGAGCCCGGCCCACGATGAACAAGCTGCCCTTCCACAACAACCGAGTCATGCAGGACCGCCGCAGCGTGTGCATCTTCCTCCCCAACGACGACTCCCTCAACATCATCATCAACGTAAGGCGGCGGCGGCGGCGGATCGGGGACCCCCCCCCGTTCCCGCTGAGCACGGCCGCTGGCGTCGCCCCGCGCCTCCTTTGCCAGCTCTCCTCTCGCTTCTGCTTCTCCTTCCGAGCCCCCCCTGCCCTCTCCTCGCTGCTGAGACCCCCATGGGTTGTTCCCCTTGAAGGTGCTTTACGCTCTCCTGCTGCTTCTTCGTTCCGTGCGCCGCTTGCTGAGCTTTTCGTTGGCTGCTGGCCGTGAAATTCCCACACTCTGCTGATTTATTTTTTTATTCAGCGCCACCCAATATTCCACTTTCTGCCCCCAAAGCAGGCTGCTTGCACCACCCGCGCTCAAGCTGCCCCAGCTGCGCGTATCCCACATATTTGGGGGGGGGATTTTGTCCCCGTGGAAAAGACCCAGACCCCCCCCCGGTGAGCGCGCCGGGGGCCACGGCAGGGTTTCGGTGCCGGTGCGACGGGGCTCGTGCGTGCATCCGCAGGTGAAGATCTTGTGCCACGAGCTCCTCGTGCAGGTGTGCGACCTCCTGAGGCTGAAGGACTGCCACCTCTTCGGGCTCAGCGTCATCCAGAGTAAGTCTGGGGCTGTCCCACCCTCCCCGGTGCCCGTCCCCGGTGCCGTTTGGGCGCGTGGACGCGCCGGCCACGCTCACCCCTGTCCCCCCCCCCCCCCCCCCGGCAGACAATGAGCACGTGTACATGGACCTGGCCCAGAAACTCTACAAGTACTGCCCCAAGGAGTGGAAGAAGGAGGCCAGCAAGGTCAGCGGTGAGGTGTTGCATGGAGAGATGACGGCACTAAGGCCACCTCTGTCCCCGGCGCAGGTCACTGTCCCTGCGCAGCTGCGGGGGGCGGGGGGGAGGAACGCGTTTTGGGGCGGGGGGGAGGAGGGGGAGTGTGCAAACCCCGAGGGGGCTTGGTGGCCGTCACCCCCGTGCCACCACGTGCCCCAGCTGGGGACCTGTCCTCTACATTAATTTTTTCCCCAGTGATTTGTTTCCCTCTCTCATTTCCCCATGTTTCAGCAGAATTTCAGCTGAAATTCAATTATTTTTTTTTCAGATTTAAAATCAAGCATCCTTTTTTTTTCCCTTTTTTTTCCCCTTTTTTTGTTTCATTTTTTGTTTCCTTTTTTTAATTTTTTTTTCCTTTTCCCAAAGCACCTTTTCATCATTTTCAGTGCAGCCTGCACGGGGAGCTCGGTGCGAAGGCTCCCGTGCTGCTGCGGGGACTGGCGAAGGGGACAGGGAGGGATGGAAGAGGGACAGCAGCACGGGGGAAGGTGGCTGCAGACCCTCTGGGGGTCTCAAACCCAACCTCCACCTTCTTTAAACCCAAATCCCCTTTGTTTATTGGGATAAGGCAGATTTGGGGAGGAAAACATGGTGGTGGGGAGGGGAACTGCCAAGGCAGACCTTGCGCTGGGGGTGCCGGAGTGGGGACCGGGGGTCACAGCGTGAAAATGGGATCCCCGCAGGAGCCCCGAACGCCTTCTGTGTTTCAGGGGATCGACCAGTTCGGCCCCCCCATGATCATCCACTTCCGAGTGCAGTACTACGTGGAGAACGGCAGGCTGATAAGGTGAGGGCTGATAAGGAGATAACCGCGCGCGGGGGGGCTCGTGGCGCACCGGGCTGCGTCTGGGCAGTGCCAAAACCCTGCAAAAAAAACCCTACAGGTTTTTATGAAAGTAACCCAAAACAGCGTGTCCTCTTTCAGGAGTGTGCAGGCACCCAAGGCTCGCCCCTTTTTGCCGTCCCTGTCCCTAAATCTGTTGTGTGCCAAGGGACCCCGCGCTGCGAACCTCCCTGCAGGGACTATCAGGGATGCATCTCCCCCCCCAGTGATGAAGGAGCCATTTTTGGGGTTGGGGGCTGCGATTTAGGATTTTATCCCTCTCCAGCAAGCCAGAAGGGATCTTGACATCTCCTTTCAGCATAAAAACAAGACATCTGCAGGGCCTAAACCATCTCCGTGCCGCGCTGGGACCCGGTGGCCGCGCGGCGGTGCCGTGGCAGCGGCTTTAATTTCCCAGCTGCCGACTGGGGGTGCTGCGAGGGGGTGCCCGCGTGGACCTCGTGCTGCCGTCGGCTCCCCAGCACCCCCTCCCCGAACCCTCTCGCCCCCTGCAGCGACCGGACGGCGCGGTACTACTACTACTGGCACCTGCGGAAGCAGGTGCTGCACTCGCAGTGCGTGCTGCGCGAGGAAGCCTACTTCCTGCTCACCGCCTTCGCCCTGCAGGCCGACCTGGGGGATTTCAAACGCAGCAAGCACTACGGGAAGTACTTCGAGCCCGAAGCCTATTTCCCTGCCTGGGTAAGCCCGCTGCTGCCTGCCACAAGGATAGCCCGTGTCCGCGGCACCTCCTGCCCGCTCTCCGCGCCGCTCGGGGTTTGTTTCAGGGGAAGGGGCGATGCTGCTGGCTCCTCGGCTCCAGCCTTGTCCTGGTTATTAATAACCGGTGACAACTGCTGGGGCTGCAAATAGCTCTCGGGGTCAGCGTGGTGGTGCCACAGATGGGGATTTTCCTGTGTTTGCTACGGGGATGCCATCTACGGGGGGTTTCCCCTCGCGCCGCGCCACCCGGCCACCCTCACGTGCCCTCCGTGGACTGCCCAGGGCATCCCGCAGCCAGGACTGCTCAGGACGCCGGGATGGCAGGATGAATAAATCACAGAATCATAGAAAATCACATAAAAGGTGTAGGCACTGCTGCCCGCTTTGATTGATGACTAAAATTTCTTGGGTTTGCCCCAAATCTACCAGTTTCCGTGGTATTCATACCTGCTGGGGAGCAGTGACGGCCCCACGGCCGTGCCCAGTGGGAAACCCTACAAGGAGGAATGTTTGGCCCCTGTATTTATCCTATTCTTACCACCAGAAATTGAGCACTACAGGGATGGGGGGCTCGCAGGTCTCTAGGATGGAAGGCGCTGCTCTGCTTTGCCTCTTCCCCCGGCCTCGCCCCTGCTCCCCTCGACACCCTCCTCGCCTTCAAACAGGTCGTGGCCAAGAGGGGCCGGGATTACATCCTGAAGCACGTCCCCAACATGCACAAGGACCAGTTCGCTCTGACGGCCTCCGAGGCCCACCTCAAGTACATCAAGGAGGCCGTGCGGCTGGACGACGTGGCTGTGCACTACTACAGGCTCTACAAGGTGAGAGCCCCCGCTGAAACGGAGGAGGAGAAGTTTGTCTTCGGGGCATGGCACGTATGGAGAGCGCCTGAGCACGGCGAGGGGGCACGTTGTTGAAAAGAGCTGGAAAAATGGTTTAAAATACCTTTTTTCCAGCCATTTGTGCCCTGCAGGGAGATGCGCGTGGGCGAGCTGCGGCCACCCGCGTGGCCACCGTCACCGGCGTGGTGCTGGTGCTGGGTGTGCTCAGGCACAGAAGTGCCCCAGCCTTAAAAAAGCTGCAAATGGCGTATTTAAAAGCCTCTCATTTCTCTCCCTTCCAGGACAAGAGGGAGGTGGAAGCCTCCCTGACGCTGGGGCTGACCACGAGGGGCATTCAGATCTTCCAGGTACGGGGCCGGGCAGCGCCCAGGGCTGGGCTCCATCCCCGCGGGCTCCCCGTGCCCTCATTTCCTCAGCTTCGCCTCTTCTTGCAGAACCTCGACGAGGAAAAGCAGCTGCTCTACGACTTCCCCTGGACAAACGTGGGCAAATTGGTGTTCGTGGTGAGTGCGGGGCCACGTGCGTGCCGGGCTGGCTCACTTGGGGTGCTCCAGCTGGGGTGCAGGACGCCGGTGCCACCCTTGCTGAGCTTCCCCTGGTTCGTGCACAGGGCAAGAAGTTCGAGATCCTTCCCGACGGGCTGCCCTCGGCCAGGAAACTCATCTACTACACGGGCTGCCCGCTGCGCTCCCGTCACCTCCTGCAGCTGCTCAGCAGCAGCCACCGGCTCTACATGAACCTGCAGCCCGTGCTGCGCCAGGTCCGCAAGCTGGAGGAGAACGAGGGTAGGTGCCCGGGGGGGCTGCCCTGCAAACCCTGCCCCTGCCGGGCTCGCTGCCCGGCCTGGGGATGGAGGAGACCCCATGGGTCCCCTTGATGGTGCGTCAGGGTGGTCCTGGTCCTGGTCCAGAGCTGGGCTGGGGGTGGCCGAAAGTCCTCTCCTGGTTGGGGTGGGTGCCTGTGGATATCCCCTGGGTGCTGAGGGATGGGTGCGAGCCCTGCTGTGCTCCCCAAGGGCCCAGTTCCTCCCAGTGCCCCAGCACGGCGCTTCCCAGTGCCCCATGGCCCTTCCCCAAGCTCGTAAGACCTTTGTGGAAACAAACAATCCTCTCCTTCTTCTCCTTCTCCTTCTCCTTCTCCTTCTCCTTCTCCCCCTCCTCCTCCTCCTCCTCCTTCTCTTTCTTTTTCCTCTTCCTCCTCCTCCTTCCCCTCTTCCCCTTCCCCTTCCCCTTTTCTTCCCTTTTCTCCTCTTCCTCTTTCCCTTCCTCCTCCTCTTCCTTCTCCTTCTTTCTTCTTTCTCTTCCTCCTCCTGCTCCTTCCCCTCTTCTTCCTCCTTCCCCTTCCCCTTTTCTTCCCTTTCTTCCTCCTCCTCCTCCTCCTCCTCCTTCCCCTCCTCCTCCTCTTCCTTGTCCTTCTCTTTCTTCTTTTCTCCTCCTCCTCTTCCCCTTCCTCCTCTCCATCTTCCTCTTCCTCCCCCTCCTCTTTCTCCTTCCCCTTCCTCCTCTCCATCTTCCTCCTCTTCCTCCTCCTTTTTCTTCTCTTCCTCTCCTTCCTCCTCCTCTCCCCCCGGAGGCAGCGCCCAGCACCTTTAGAGCTCCTCACCCACCTCCCCCAGCCCCCGCGTGCCACCACGGAGCCGTCTCCCATCACGCCACCCCTTTGGGTTTGGGTTTGGCACCCCGGGGGTGGCTTGGGGTTGCCCTGTGGGGCTCAGGGTGCCCCGTACCACCCTGGCAGAGAAGAAGCAGTACCGCGAGTCCTACATCAGCGACACCCTGGACCTGGACATGGAGCAGCTGGAGAAGCGCTCGCGGGCCAGCGGCAGCAGCGCCGGCAGCCTCCGGCACAAGCGCCTGTCGCGGCACTCCACGGCCAGCCACAGCAGCTCCCACACCTCGGGCATCGAGGCCGACCCCAAACCCCGCGAGACGGGGGCCGAGGAGGCCGGCGTCCACCGCAAGCTCAAGACCTGCAGCTCCATGACCAGCCACGGCAGCTCCCACACCTCCGGCGTGGAGAGCGGGGGCAAGGACCGGCTGGAGGAGGACTCCCAGGATGAGGGTGAGCGACCCCAGAGCCTCGGTTCCCCACCCTCGAGGGCTCTTGGGGTGCTTCTCCTCGCTCACCCGTCCCCATAAATCTCCCCCCTTGCCCCGAGCAGAGATAGAGATGCTGGTGGACGACCCCCGGGAGCTGGAGCAGGCGGGGGAGCTGGCGCTGGAGGTGAGCCCCGATATGTGCGTCTACATCACCGAGGACATGCTGCTGTCGCGCAAATTCAACGGGCACTCAGGTAACACCAGCTGGTCCCCTCCTCCCCTGCCTTTCCTCTTCCACGTTTGTCTCGATATGGGACAAAGAAAAACGAGCCCGAGAGTCCCCTTGGGAATTTTCGGGTGCCCGGTGGGTGGAGGGGAGGATGGGGCACGTGCAGCCAGGTGAAAATGCGAAAAGCCCCGGAAAGGTGTGGGGTTTTCTAAGAGGAGGGTTTGCTTTAAGGTTTTTTTGGGGGGTGCACGTGGAAAGGAAGCACAAACCCGAGCAGCGAGCCCCTGTGACAGCGGGCAGGGGGTGGCAGGAGTCTTGTGGGGACGCCGGGAACGAGGGCAGCAGTGCCCTGGCCGGAGCCAAATGTGGTTGTTGGGAATCATTTTGGCTTTGGGTGCCGTTTTGGTGCCGATTTGGGATGCTTTGTGGGTGCAGAGCCCTGGGGGTGCCATCCAGCTGGGGGTGCCGTCCAGCCGGGGGTGCCTTCTATCCCAAAGCAATGGGGTGGGCACCCCAAGGGAGCCGCAATGCCACGAGATAACCTTCACACCCTCCTCTTCCTCTCTCTCCCCGGCGCAGGGCTGATCGTAAAGGAGCTCAGCTCCTCCACCTCCAGCTCCTCGGAGACGGTGGTGAAGCTGCGGGGGCAGAGCACGGACTCCTTACCCCAGGTAGGTGCCACCCGCGGGCTCCCCACCCCACGTCCCCTCTCCTGGGGACGTTCGGGTCTCCCTTTCCCCGAGGACCCCGGCTCCTGACGCCCTTCCTTCCACCCAGACGGCGTGCAGGAAACCCAAAACCTCGACGGACCGGCACAGCCTGAGCCTGGACGACATCAGGCTCTACCAGAAGGACTTCTTGCAGCTGGCCGACCTGTGCCAGGACACGGCGCAGAGCTACACCTTCGGCTGCGGCCACGGCCTGGCCGAGGACGGCCTCTACTGCCACGGCTGCCTGGCCCAGCAGTGCCTCAACATCCAGGAGGGCTTCCCCGTCAAACGAACCAGCAAATACTTCTCGCTGGACCTGACCCATGACGAGGTCCCGGAGTTTGTCGTCTGAGCGCGGCGGGGCCGGGACTGGCCGCTGTGTGTCCCCGTCCCCCCCCCCCCCCCCCGCCATCTCCCCGGCAGCCTTTTGCCTCTGGGAATGGTTTGTGCAGAGCACAAAGTCCTGGTTCGCCTCGGAGGAGCACAGCTCGCTTGGCCAGCCCCCGTTTTCCTCAGTGCCTCGGGGCAAATTTTGGTTTTTCTCCCCTCCCGGCCCCTTCCCTTCGTGCTGCTGCTCGGTGGCAAGGAGATGCTGGGAAGGAAAGACCGGATTGCTGCGCCCAAGCCAAGCCAAAGAGATGTAAATCCCCTCCAGGCCAGTATGGGAAGCAATAAGCAGCCGGGGATGTCCCTGCTCGGGGAAGGGACAGTGCCCGAACCCAGATCTTCCAAAAAAAAAAAAACAAAAACGCGCTGGAGCTCGGTCCCGGTCCCGCTGGGGGACGCGGGGCGAGCGGGGCCTTCAGGCCTTCACGGAGCTTTATTTAAAAAAAAAAAAAAAGAAAAGAAACCAAAAATACCGCACCCAAGAAAACCCAAAGGAAAGGAGAACGGAGAAGGATGGGTCACCCGTGACGACGCTGCAATAACGCTCCCCGGCTAGAAATCCCATATATAAATATATCCAAGCACGTATGTTTATATATGGCCGGATCCCACAGACCCATTTTCAGTTTGTTTCTGCGCTGAAATGCCTTTTGTACAAAGGATACGCCTTCCTTTCACGAAGCATACAGACAATCAGTTTGTTGTTTTATTTTTGTTCCAAGCACTAAGAGACTTTCCCAGCCAGGAGAAGGCGCCTGCAGCCGCGCTGGGAGCGTGGCTTTTCCCGGCGCGGTCTCAGCTCCGATTTACCACGGCTTTCCCTGCGCCCTTCAGGCTTTTACGCTTCGAACGGCTCTGCCAAAGGACGGTGGCCACGTGCTGGGAAAAGGCACCCGTTTTTTTTTTTTTTCTGAGAGCATCCCCGGGAAGGAAGGTGCAAGGAGGGGAAAGCACCGGGGCAGCGCGTCCTCGCAGCACAACGCCTTCTCGGGCGGTCTTTTTACCGAGAGTTTAGCCGTCGACAGCCAAAGTTTTACCCTGTTTTGATATTACTGCCTTTTTTTTTTTTTAAAACTGGAAACTTTTCTTAAAAAAAAATATTTTATAAATAAGCACAATCTTATTTTTCTAAGAAATGTTCAGAGTGGGGGGGGATCGGTACCAAAAAAAAAGCGGAGCGGAGCTGTCGGCACGGTGCCAAAAAATCGGGGTTATTGCTATGGGGGAGCTGGGCAGGAGGGGTGGGCACGGTGGGACTGATGTGTGTCACGGGAAAACGATGTAGGGATGCCAGCAGGAGGCTGGGGACCCCGTGGAAATCCCCCCGAAACCCACCCAAGGCAGCGGTGGGATGCTGCGTGGGGGCTCAGGGCCCTGCGTCGCTTTTTGGGGACCCCAAAAGGCCGAGGGATGGCTGTGACACCGCATCCCGGGCTGGGGTTTGCTACAGACAGCCACCATCCCTGGGTGGGTTACGGTGTGCTGAGGGGGTCGGGAAATCCCCCAAATTCATCCCTGGCCTCTTCCCCTTCCCTGCGAGGCTGCAGCATGCGCCATTTGGGCACGAAATGCGCAAATTGGTGATGGAGGAGCGTGGGGGGGATAGTGGCAAGCTCAAGGCCTCGCTGTCCCTTTCCCCACCTCATCCCACAGCCAAAACTGAACCAGAGCAGCTCCCCAAACCCAACACCAAGCACGCAGCCCAGCACCAAGCAGGGTGTGGGGTGAGAGGCCAACATGTGCCCGGGGGCTGCGGGGTGCAGAGGGTGCCACACGGGTCCGGGGCCGCTGTGTGGGGTGGGATGGGGCGTTTTGGGGTTGTCGGTGGCCTTCTGAGGTTGGTGCTGGTCCCTCGGCAACACCGAGCTGTCCACGTGCACGAGCTGCATAGTCCTTTCTGTGAAAGGATCCCCCTGTCAGGGCGGCGCGAGAGCGCAGTGACTGTGTGGCGAAAGCCAAACCCGAGTAAAACGGCCCCAAAACCCCAGCGCCGTGTCATTCGTGTAACGAGGAGGTTTGTCGGGCGCCTTGTGCGGTGCGGCCGGAGGTGACAATAAAAGTGCCCCTTGTTTGCATCCCCTTGGCTCGTGGCGATTTGAGGATCGACGAAGGGATGGAAGGCGGAGGGACGGGGCGCACGCGAGGCTGGGGGGGGGGGGTCCCCAGCCCTGTCCCCCTGCCCTGTCCCCTGCCCGCTGCTGGCAGCCGAGCGGTGGCATTTGCTGCCATCCTGTGGCCGTGTCCCCGTCCCCATCCTGCGTGGGGAGCCCTGGTCCTGCAGGAGGGGACAGGCAGCGGTGTGACAGCGTGGCCATCCTCCACCGTGCTGCCTGCACCCCAGCTCCAGCGGGGTGAGCTGGCCCCTATTAACACCAATTAACACCCGGTTTCCTGCAGAAGATGACGGTGACGATGATGGTGGTGATGAAGATGAGGTGCCCGTTGATGCAGCATCGCTGGGATGTGTCCCCCAGCGGGTGCCACCACCCTGTGGTCACGGGTGTCACCGTGTGCCGTGCCAACCATGGGGACAGCGGGGTACTGCCACCCGCCTGCAGCCTGGGCACCCCTGGGACCCACAGGAGAGCCTGTCCCATGGGACGGGGACAGGGATGGGGACACGGACACGGACACGGACAGGGACAATGCTCTGTGCCCCCAGCATGAGGACATCCTTGCCATCCCATCCCTAGGTGCCCTCAGTGTCCGTGGTGGAGGCATCCACAGGCTGCACCTTTTCCATGGGCTCCAAAAATATTTGTGTGTACCGGGGACCCCCTTTGTCCCCAGAAATAGCCCTCGGCCTTGGTGGGAATGTGCCCAGAGGAGGCAGCGGGTGGGCACTGGTCCTTGTGGGCTTTCCATGGCTCCCTGCTGCATTTCGGAGCAGCCTCGTGCAGGAGGGACGGGCACAAGGCAGTGCACGACATTTTTGGAGGGGTCCGCGTTGTGTGCTGCTAAGTATAGCCTCCAGATTCCATCGCCGGCCTATAAAAACCTGCATTTTCCTCGAACCAGATGTCGAATCCTTTTTATTTTCGCAGCGCAGCAGGCGGCAGCCCCACGGCTGGGGCAGAGCCAGCTCTCTCCCCTCCTGCAGGCTGCGCCCAGCGAGCGCTTTTCCACGGATCCCGTGCCATCCAAAGGCATCTGGGGGCTTTGTCCCTCTTCCGAGAGCTTTGTCCCCATGCAGGGGACTTTGTCCCCATGGGGGGAGCTCCAGGGGAAGGGCTCCTCCAGCTCCCATCCCTCTCCAACCTCTTTTTTTGGGCCGCCCTCGTGCCCCCGGTGCCGGCAGCCGCCAGCTTTCCAATTTCACAGGTTGGAGCTCGCTGCGAGGTTGGGGTTTCGTCTCCAGGAGCTGCTTCTCCTCCAGGCTTCGCACCCCCTGCCATCGTTTCTGGCAGCCCGGGAGCTGCAGTGTGCGAACGGGGCGGAACGGGGCGACGTGGGACCGGTTACGCTCAAAAGCCAAAAAAAAAAAAAAAATGGGAAAACTGGATTTAAGGGGAAAAAACATCAAATACCAAGAGGAGAAGCACTTTGGAGGTGAACCGTGTTGATTTAAGGAGACAGCCCGGCGCAAAACGCCCTGCAAAGGGCAAAACGCCCCGCGCCCCCCGCTCGGTGTGGGGTTTTGGCGCTGGGTGTTCCCCTGGGGGGCCAGATCCAGGCTTGTCGGGGTGCCTGGTTGAGCGGGTGCCGTGCGGTGCTTGCAGGGCAGCCTCGGAAATCAGTCATCGGCGTTGCTGTGGAAACGGGGGGAAAACCCATTTTCTCGCAGCCCATCACCTCCCTTGCAGGAAACGCGCTCGGAGCACGGGGAGGCCACTGGGGGCCCCCCGGTTTGGGGGGGGGGGGGACACAAGACGCTCACGGACCCACAGATCCCATTGTGGGGCTGGGAAAGCTGCCGTACCCCAAATGGCACCGGCCTCTGCCAGGGGGCTGCCAAAGGCATCCCCTAAATCAACCCAGTGGCACTGGGTGCACCCCCCCGGCACCTTGCCCCCGTGTCTCCTGTGGGATTTGTGATCCTGCTGCGTGCCCGGGATCTGCTCGGGATCCCAAAGAGGAGATCTGTAGGGTCAGCCAGGGACCCCACAGCTGGGACGTCAGCGCTTGTTTCGGGGCGCGGGTGGGGGAAAGAAAAAGGTTTTATAAAAACCCCGACGGTGCTCGCCAGCTGCTAAAATCCTAAAAAAAAAATAAATAAATAAATAAATAAATCCTGATCTTAAAATCTGGGCGTTTGGGTTTAAAGAGCTGAAAAAGGAAATACAAAAATGGGGAGCGCTGAGGGTCCGGGGGGGGTTGGATTGGGGGTGCCGGGGGATGTGATGGGTGCAGGGGCGAGATGGGTGCAGGAGGTGATGGGGGGCGTGGTGGGGGTGCAGGACGCAGGAGGGGGGCGCAGCGGGGGGGTTGTGGGGTCGGTGTGGGGTGGAGGGGGGGGGGTTGTGGGGCAGGGCAGGGCAGGAGGGAGGGGAAGGGTGGGGAGGGGAGGGAGGGGAAGGGAGGGGAGGGGAGGCTGGGGCGCAGCGGGGTCTTGCAGAAAAGCGCTCCGCAGCGAACGGGGGGTCGGAGGGGCGGGGAGGGGAGGGAGAGCAGCAGCAGCAGCAGGAGGAGGAGGAGGAGGAGGAGGAGGAGGAGGAGGAGGAGGAGGAGGAGGAGGAAGTCGGGGCCGAGCCGCTTCCTGTAGGCAGAGGGATGAGCGCAGACAAAGCTGGGTGGGGACTCGGCGCTCGGGGCTGCCGCTGACCACCCCTCCTGCTGCCTCCATCCATCCCTCCATCCCTCCATCCATCCCTCCATCCATCCGTCTGTCCTCCCCCCGGGGAGCCGGGGCAGCTCCAGCCGCCTGCAGGTACCTCCGAGGGCTGGGGAGGCACTGGGAGGCACTGGGAGGCACTGGGAGGCACTGGGAGGCGCTGGGAGCGCAGCCACCGGGGCTTGCGGGCAACTGGGAGCGCCGGCACTGGGCGCACTGGGCGCACTGGGCGCACTGGGCGTGCTGGGGCTGGGCAGCCCCCCCCCGGGGCAGCCCCACCCTTGGCTGGCTGCTTGCAGCTGGCCCCAAAGGGCCCCCCCCAACCCTCTGCACCCCAAAAAAAAGGGAGCCGAGCCCACCCAAACCCCCCGGGTGCCACCCCCGGGCAGGGCGGCGGCGCCCCATCACCCCACCGTCACCCCACGGGGACCCGCTGCCACCCACCCCAGGACCCCCGGCGGTGATGGCACCTGCCTGGGGGCACTGGGAGCACTGGGGGGGACTGGGAGGACTGGGGGGGACTGGGGGAAGGTGCCTGGCGCACAGCGCTCAGCCTCCCCAAAACAAAGCTCCGATTTACAGGGGCCGATCCTGGGTTAATCAACTGATTTGCCATCACACGAAAGGCTTTTGCCGAGGATGAATGAGGAGTAGTGTTCTCTCCTTTTTCCTTTTTTTTTTTTAATTTATTTTTTATTTATTTATTTTTTCCTTCCCCTACAAAGGGCTTTCCCTGCCCCAAATCCCTGCCGGAACCTCTGGCTTGGGGACGGAGCTGCCCCCAGCCTGGCTCCGGAGGGGGAAATTTTGGGGTGCACCATCCCCGCGCCGGCAGCATTCTGCCTGGGGATTTTGATTGAAATCCTGCTTTTTTTTCCCAGCTGTGGCCATACAACAGGCACGGCTTGTGCAGGGCGTTGGGACAAGTAACCACGGCAGAACAGCCCCTCTGGGGGTGCACGGGGGGGAGACCCCTTGGGGAGAGCCTCTCCAGGGGTCCCCTGCGCCAGAGGGAGGGGAAAGCAGCCAAAAACTTTGGTTTTCGTGCTGCCTCGTGGGAAAACGGATTTATTTTTAGGCAAAAACTTGAATCTGGGCTCTCCTTCCTTCTTGCTAACGAGTCCCTGATAAAGTCGGGGCGTGCTGCCCCGGGGGGGCACAGGAGGGAAGGGCCGGGGTCGGGGCACACGCCCTGGCACCGTGCTGGGGCCAGGCATGGAGGCTTTTTCCTTATAACTGGATTTCCCTGAATGCAGCTGGAAGCCTGCGATTTTAATCCTCTTTTCTGCCATATGGCCGCTGGCTGGATTGAAATATGACTCAATTAATTATTGCCAGGAAAGCCCCGGGGCGAAGCCTTTCTTTCTCCAGGAGGGTGCCCGGGGGCTTTTCTCACCCCGTGCCATGGGGTGTGGGGCCGGGCTGCCCCCTTGGCACTTTTGGTGCTTTTTCTCAGCTTTTTCAGCCCCACGTTGGCTTGCCAGGGGCGTGCTGCCACCTGTGCCACGAGCGTGGCGGTCTCAGCACCATCTGGATGATGACTGGAGTCGCTCTCACACCCAGCACAGTGACCCCAAGGCGGGGGACCCACAGGTCCCCTGCCCCAAGCTGCACTCCCTGCACGTGCCCTTCCTCTCCCCACAGCCCTGGATGCGCACGCACTGGAGGATGCTCTGGGACGGCACTGGGGATGCTGTGGGACAGCACTGGGATGCTCTGGGACGGCACTGGGATGCTCTGGGACGGCACTGGGATGCTCTGGGATGGCACTGGGATGCTCTGGGACGGCACTGGGATGCTCTGGGACCTGCCACCTTTTCTCCAGGCACCCACACAACCCCAGAGGATGGCTCTGGGTGCGCGCAGCGCTCAGCCACATCGGGGACGGGTGGCGGCAGCGGGGCACACGATGTGATTCCCGGCAGGTAGCGGGGCGTGTGCCACCAGAGGAGCCCTACTACTATTATAATTATTATTTTGAAGCCCCGAGGCACACAGCTTTTTCACCACTCAGCACGGGAGCAGCCGGAAGCTTGGCGAAAATGCCTTGCACGACGAGGCGGTGCCTCCCCACCCAGCCCCCGTGAGCGCGCCCGCACGGCTTTGGCTGTTTTGGCCTCAAAACAGCGGCGGCCGAGGCACCACTTCTCCTTTTGAAAACCCGTGAGTCATGGGAGGAGAGAAGCAGCGCCGGCGCATGCTGTTTCCATAGCAATTGGGGCTGGCGAGCCAGCGCCGAGCCCTGCAGCCCCCAAAAACGCTGCCCGGGGGGCTGCTGGGTGGCCACACCGCCCGGTCCCGCACCAGCTCCAGGGGGATTGGGACCGTCCCGCTCGTGCCGTGTTGTTTGCTGGCCATCTTGCCATCCCATAACCTCTTTTGGGTCAGGGATAAGGGGATCACCCTGGGAAAAGCATCATTTTTGGCACGAGTTGTGTCGGTGCTCAGCGTGAATTCTCCAGGCGTTCCGGTCCTTAGTTGTGCCCGGGGCCGTGTGCATTCACAGCATGCCAAAGCGGGAGAAACGAGCAAAGGGACCGGGGTGCATTTTTAATTTTTCTTCCTTTTCAGACCCTTTCCTTGCTGTTTCTCCCTCTCTGGCTTCTCGCTCAGCTGCTCAGTGCAGTCTCAGCGGGTACTGGGAGAAAAGAGGGGAGGAAAGGCAGAGGGAGATGCCACATCCCGTGCCGTGGTCCAGGCCTGGGTGCGGGATGCAGCACATGGTGCTGTGCTGGGAAGGGCACTTCTGTGCTTGTCCTTCCCCAGGCTGACTGCCCGGCCACTTCCAGCGGGGGGTCACACCTTCCAAGTGCATTTTTTAAATTTTCTGTCTGCAAGGTGTGGTTGGAACACCCCCAGGACAGGTCCTTCACGGTGCAGGAGCAGCCCCGCATCCCAAATGGATGGGGAGAAGGGAAAGCGGGGGCTCTGCTCCTGCTGGGGATGGTGAGATGGCTGCAGGGGGGGGGTGCAGGCTGCGTTTTCTGGCTGGATGAGCGAGGTTTGCTGCACACTCTTGGCACGAGCAAGTTGGCTCTCGCCCCACTTCGAGGCAGGTCTGGGGAGAAGGACGGGCTCCAGCTGCTGTGGCTGGTGGGAGGACAGGGACTTGGCTCGGTGGAGAGCTGAGGTTGGCTCCAAAACTTCAGGGCTGGGCGAGCAGAGCCCACGGGCAGGATGTGGGGAGCAGCCCCATGGGGTCTGTAGAGGTTTGGGGCTGTGGCTGGTGGGAGCAGTTCTTGGCCCCGACCCATTCCTGGCCGCTGCCTCCTGCGTGCGCGTCCTCGTGTGAGCCACGAGGAGGCTGAAGTCTGGCATAACGCTTCTCCTCCATCTCACGTAGGCAAAACCAAGTTTTCACACACTCAGTGGGGAAAAAAAAAAAAAAGAAAAAAGAAGTCTCTGAAATGGCATTGTACCAAACCTTAAAAACTTCCCACCTTGCCATTTGCGTGCAGCTGGTAACATTTTTGACAATTCCTGGGCAGCAGCTGTACCCAGACCAGCTCATCGTACCAAACACAGTTGGTTTTCACCTTATCTCATCCTCCGCTTGCTTATCACACAGTAATCTTCTTCCCCTGTTGCTTCTTGTCGTTGTGGCTCGGTCTAACTGGAGAGGGTCAGGGTGCTCCTGGGTTGTGGTCGGTGGGTACCGGTGCTGGTCTCCAGCAGCGGTGATGCTCCTGTAAGGGCTGAGATGCAGGGACGGGAAACCAGAGAAGTTTGCATTTAAAAAAGAGCAGCTCTGGGACGCTCATCCAGGTGTGTTGGCTTCTCTGATGGCTTGAAGGAGACCTCTGGCTTCACCAAGCTCACAAAGAAGCAGCTGAGCTCATCCTTGCGCTGGAGCTCAGGAGCATTGCTCGGGGTCGCAGACCTGGCAGCAGCGCGTGCCCTCCTGGCCCTTCCCGGAGCTCATGGTGAGCTGTAGGTTTGCAGGTGGTGATGGTGCCTTTGGGGTTTCATCCCTTTGGGCACAGCACCGAGAAATGCCCTTCTCTGATGTGCTGAAGCACCAGCAGCACATCACAGTGGCGCTGACACCGTGCTCACCCCGCGTGCTGGGGATGGGAGCGGGCACCACAGCACCCAGTGGGATGCAGAGCAGGAGGGTGTTGGATGAGCTCCTGGAGCTGGGCAGGAGTCTGGGTTTAGCAGGTTGATCGCCCTGCCCTAACTTGCTCTCCTGATAGCTATCAGAAGGGAAGTTTGCTCCGTGCTTCCCATAACGCTCCCTATGAGCAGCTCTTCGCGCTGGGCAGCTGGGTTTGTAAGACACGCCGACTTGGGAGTGAAAAAGCAGCATTACCTGATCCTTGGAGCTCATCACAGATCCTGAGCAATCAATGCTTCTTCCTAGATAGCACGCAGTCCCAGCAGAGGGGAATAAACCCGGCACAGCACAGGATTTTCCTGCTGCAGCTCCCGGGAGCCCCCGCGGTGCTGCTGCCTTACCCCCACCGCGCTGCCCAGCATCCATCCTGCTGCAGCATCCTCCCTTTCGGGGCTGTTAAAACCCATCCCTGCAGCTCGGCTGCCATGGCCGGAGCTGTTCCTTGGTGTCTCGGGGACGTTGGTGCCATGGGCACCTCTGCAAGAAGACACGCACACGCTCACGACACCCTTGTGACTGTTGGGGAACACAGGAGTGGGGCCAGATCCTACAGCCAGATCGGTCTCTGTGACCAAGAGGATTGTCTCACCCCACAGCCACAGGGACCTGAGGCCAGGCAGGGCATCCACAGCAATTTTGGAGAATTTTAGGTCATTGTGGGTGGCCCTGGGGTGGGTGCCCTCATCCCCAAGGCAGGGCAGGCTCGGGGTACATCCCTACGCTCTGGGGCTGGCTGTGATGGGGCTGCTGCCATGCCGGTGCTCTTCCCTGTGCTGGGATGGTGTTACCAGCCCTGTAGCTCCAAAATTTATGGCTTTGGGGGAAGGCTAAGTGTCTGCCTTGGGCAAGGGTCGTTTTGTAGGGACACCAACACGTTGGACGGAGTCCCCTGAGCTGCACAAAGCCCCTCCGTCACCCCTGAGGTGACCAGGCCCCATCTCTGGCTGCTTGATAGTAAATCCCATGACACTTCTTGCTCTTATCTGACAAAAACCTCCCATGATCTCCAAGAAGGGGCCATGGATCTCTAGCGGGGCCATGGCCACCCTCAGGAGGTGCCAACATGGCCGGGCTGCAACAGGCCCAGCCCCACACACAGCCCTGCAGGGCCTTGATGGGACATGACAGGACCTCTCCGGGGTCTCAGCAGCCATCCCAAAACCACCCCAAATCGTGTTTGTGTAGGGGAGGCTTCCCAGCCCGTGTGTGGTTGGGTTTTGGCTCCTTGGGCTGCTCTTTTGGCACGTCTGGGCTGCCAGGAGCACACTCGGTCTCACTCGTGTTATGGTTCTTGCCCCCTCTGCCTGCACCAGCTCCCAAATTTGCCCCGTTTTGGCAGGAGCTGGATGGGGAGAGTGAGGAGACAGCTCCCCCCGTGACAGCTGGGATGAACGAGGGGCTGGCTGGTGTTGCAGATGGAGCCCAGGCCGTGTGGTTTGGGGTTTTTTGGCTCAATGTGTTAGCCCCAGGAGCTGGTGGCCTCGGGGGGGCTGCCCAAGGGTCTGTTCAGTCCCCCCTTCACTTTGGGCTTTTCCCAGGGGTTTGGCAATGAAGCACCATGCCCCTTGCCCCATTAGGGTGGAGGGGACCCCTGGAGATGCCCGATCCCACCTCGGGGCATCGTATGGGTCCTTGTGGGCCCAGCAGCACATCCGCAGCCACTTGCCCCTAAAAGCACATGGTGACCTGGCCAGGTCTCCTCCACCCAGCTCCACGTGCCTGCCTGGGGTCTTCTACCCCCTCGGAGGGTCTCCAGGGGTTTGGGGGCCTTTGGGGTGGGTCGTCAGCCATCCACAACCTATAAACACTGCTCAGAGCTCTTCTCATCCGTCCCAAACTGGGTCTGCAGCTCCTCTCATGCTGGGATGCGCCCATGAATGGGGTCTTCTGCCTCAAATGGGAACACTTTGAATGCTGACAGGGACAAGTCCACGGCCTGGTGGCACCACCATGAGACCCGTGCCCCATCCCACCCCAAGGGCAGCCTTTCGGCAAGGCTCCAGGCTCCATTATTCAAGTCATGCTGACCTGATTGCGCTTCACCCCCTTGTATTTTTAATGCCGCGGAGCCGTGATGGTGTTTGTGCGGAGCTCGCAGCGCCGCTGCCATCAAAATACGTTGCATTATTTATCAGCTGATTTAATATAATTGCTGCTCAGCCTGACGTCCCCGCCTGGGGGCCGTATTCATGGCCGGTGCTTCCTGGCTGATGCCTGCGGGGGGGACGCTGCCGCCCCCGGCTCCTCCCTCCATGCTGGGCCAGGCAGGAGTAAAAAGATGATGTTAAAAAAAAAGATGATGTTAATACAGCAACCCAGGCTTTTAGGGGGGCATTGACAGCAAATAAGGGACACACCGATGATTTTCAAGCTTAAATCTGAGCCCTGGACTAATGTTTCCATTAATGGATGTCAAACTTAGGCTGGCTTGGCATCGATGCTACTCCTCCATCCTATCTGTAACCAAAGCCTGGCCCCAAAGGAGCTGCTGCCCTCACAGATTTCCACACTCCGGGCTGGAGGAGCACAGAAAGGGGCAGCACAGAGGGGTGCTGAGGCCACAGTGGGCAGGGAAAGGTGTTTGTACTCGAGCAGCTGAAGCAGGGTGGCTGCGGGTGGCTTGGCACGATTAAAGGCATGGGAACAGGCACGGGGTGGGGTAAATGAAGCACATGGGGCCCGTGGCACGGCCAGGATGCACCCTACAACCTCGGGTCCCATCCTGCTCCACATCCCTGGTGTGGCTTCACCCCCACGACAGCAGGATGGATGGATGGGAGGGTGCCTTGCGCCACTTTATCCCAGCTTTGGCACACACGTTTTTTTGGCTTTGCACATTTCCTTTACATTTTTTGCAAGGCAAAAAAATCTCAAACGTAAGAACACGGCCCTGGGGAGCAGCTCTCGGCTCCCTCTGCGTAAAGCAGGGTTTGCCAG
The DNA here is from genome assembly GCF_964035555.1 of Netta rufina. Taxonomy (NCBI): domain Eukaryota; kingdom Metazoa; phylum Chordata; class Aves; order Anseriformes; family Anatidae; genus Netta; species Netta rufina. The sequence goes on along the minus strand of NC_140128.1, from coordinate 62,344,814 downwards.
GCGTGTGTCACCCCCGGCACGGCGGGGACGATGGCTGGCGTTACACGTGGTGCCAGCGGCTCAGCAGGGAACGTGGCAGGGATGTGGCACCGCCGGCTCAGGGGTTGTGGTAGCTCATTGTACATAATAGTGTGAGAAAAAACAGCTTTTGACAAAGGGAAAAAAAATGTTTCGTGTGCATTTTGTGGGGAAAACAGGCTGGTGAGGGATGTCGGGTTCCATGAGAAAACCTAGGCGCTCGCTGTACCTGGAGCTCAGTGGGAGAGGAGGCGAGGAGCAGGGACCCAGGTGTGCTCCCTGCTGCTGCCATTGCTTTGTGCTTGCTGCTTCTGAGCGAGATGCTCAGGGTTACAGCAAAAAGGGCACAGCAGCGAGTGGCAGAGGGGGAATTTAGCGGAGGCAATGTGGGTCAGCTCGCCACGCGAGGACGGGGCGCCAGCAGCCTACTTCTGGCTCACCTGCCCCTGCTAACCCGGTTTGCAGGGCTGCTCGCTCGCCTGCGGGTAGTAACTCCTCTCACCACATACTATTTAGCACACTGAATTACTTTTATATAATTTTAATAGTAAGTTGAAAAGTACGGGGATCTATTTTTCCTTTTTTTTTTTTTTCCTCTCTTCTTGGAAACCTGCTAAAATCACCCACATTTACTGGCGATCCTCCTCCTGCTTGGGATGCGGCCGTCAGGGAGCTCTCTGCTTGTTTAGCAGGTGTCTTATTGATGCTGTCGCCAAACCCGTGCAGGTTAATCGTAGCCACAAGGCGTAGGAGGTTACTCTACAACCCCTGCACAAAGCGCAACGCATCCCGGGAAGCAGCTCCAAAGCTCTCCGTCTCCACGCGGTGCGCGAGTAGCGGCTCTCAAAGGCACCTGCTCTGGATTTATATATAAAAAAAAAGATAGAAAGAAAGGAAAAAAAAAAAAAGAAAGAAAGAAAGAAAAGGAAGAAGAAAAAGCCAGCTTCCAGCCTGCTTTGATGGCTGCGGCGCAGGGATGGGGAGAGAAGCGGTGCTCAGCAGCACCGGGGCTCTGCTCCACCCCAGCGGATAGGCTGTGACCTGTTTGATGTATTTGAAGCTGGAAATAGATCCTTATGAGTAATGTGGTTCAGGTGCTTATCACTAATTAATTAATTCTTTTGTACTGCAGATGCCTAATTAAAGCAGTCTAAGGTAATTCCCGTGGGGTCTCGAGCTAATGGGGTGGTTAAGGGGGTTGTTTCTGCGCTGATGTAACTTGTTGGGCAATTCCCCGCGGCCGGGGAGGTTTATTAGGCTTCGTGTGGCTGTTACTTAAAATAAAATTCCAATAAAGGTTTGATTCGGGTGAAATCATCAGAGATGGCAGCGGGGCTCCCGGAGCGCAGCTGGAGGCTTCACCTCCGGTGGTATGGGAGCGAAAGGCACTGCGGGGCTCTCGTGCTGGGAGCAAAAGGCTTTAACTGGGCCAAACTGGTGGCTTCCCAGCTTCCCTGTCCCCGTCCCCAGTAAGTGGCCATGGCTTCGAGTGAAGGGCCACCTCGAGCAAGGCTCAGCGGGGGTTTGCTCCTTCAGGAGTGGTGTCGGCGCAGCCAAGTGCCAAAATCTGTTTGCCAAAACGCTCCCAAAGCTCACCCCGTGCCTCCCCTTGGGGTCTTTATCTCGGTGCTGGAAGTAAGCAGCAGGATGCTAGGGGGTGAAACCCCGGAATGGGTCAGCTCGTTAACATGAAGTAATAGCCTGGGCTTCGTTAAGACTGGTTTGTGGTCAGTGGGGGGCTCCTCGCTTCCTCCGTGCCTTCAGCCACCCTCAGCCCCTGCTCTTCTCCTGGGCAAGGGGCAGGGAGCTGGGATTTCTGAGCGAGGCACATAGGGTGAGTTCATTTTGAAGCCAGTTGGAGTTATTTTGGTGAAGGAATCAAGAACTGAAGGAAGAAAGAGCTCAGCGCGGTGATGCCTCCCCTAACCGAAGGGTGATTTGGGTTTCGGATGGTCTCAGAAAGGAGCTTTTGGGGTTTTCTGCTCTCCTCTGTTCCCAAGCAAGCCCCCTGTGGTTTTGGCTGAGCACGGGCAGAGCCGTGGTGCTGCGAGCAGCCCTGCCCTTGGGTTGGGGCCGTGGTCAGGCTTTTAGGGAGTTTCCAAAGCTGCGTGTTCTCTTGGGCGAGCCGCATAAAAATAAAACTCAAGCAACCAAAAATATTGATTGATTGATTGATTGATTGTATTCTGAAATCCCCGTGGGATAAAGGCCAAGTGGTGCTTGCAGGGGGGAGACAGCTCTGCCCTTTACCACCAGGCTTTTGCAGACTTCGTGCTGGGCGTGGGGTGGCAGGGTGTCCCTTTGCCGTCCCCTCGGCACCTCGCAGCAGAGCTTGGCAGCGTCCCACCACATCATCCCCTTCCTCCTCCTCCCCGTGGGGCCGTGTTTGCCCCTCCCAGTGCACTTCATCCTCCCAGCACCTCGTTTTTGCTGGTCTTTCTGGAGCACCCAGCACCGGGTGCGAACCCAGAACCTCGTGGCAGGAGGGACAGGGCGAGGTGTCCCCGGCCCCGCCGTCAGGCGCCCGCTCCCTCACCCAAATCGTGTTTGAGAGAAGAACCAAACGACTGAAAGGAAGTTGAGGTTGCTTTCTGTTTGCCTTCTCTTCTGAACCGTTGGGGCACGTGTGGGAAAACAAAAAGCCCGGGTTCTCACTCGGGCGTGACGCCCGCGGGGACGTCTCGGGGCACGAGGGGAACCCTGCGGCAGGGCCCCCAAATGCTTGGGGCTGGGGCTGCCCCTTCCCACACCCCGAGCTGTGGCTGCAGCACCCCAGCACGCTGCTTTGGAGGCTTTCGGGGTGTGAGTGGGGGGATCCCGTGCTGTTTACTCCATCCCTAAGCGAGATTTTGGCTTTGGTTGTGGCCGGGGATGGACGGAGGGGACAACCAGAGCTCGGCCCCCTAGGATCCAGGACCAGTGATGAGCTCCCAATCCCTCACGCTGCTTTTGGAGACAAAACAGCCTCCAAATCTCCCCCGGGGTGCCTCATCCCCTTGCTGTGCACCACCTGGGTGCCCAGGACCCCGGTGCACCCTTTGGGGCGCAACACGGGGCAGCGCCGAGACCCCCAACGGGGACGAGACACCACCAGTGGGGCCGATCCGGGTGCCGGGCGGGATCATTAGCTGGTGTGCTAACGAAGCAGTTTCCATGGCAACAGGCTCAGTTTCGGCTCCGGCGCCCTGCAATTTATTTATTTATCTATTTTATTTGCTGGCGCGCCTCCGACCCGCGGGCTGCTCCTCAGCGTCGGCAGGAAAACCCACGTCGGAGAAGGGGAATAAATCCGGGATGGGATGAGGGGCTGTGGCTCTAGGTCCTGGTGAGGGGTGTGAGAGGAGCCCAGGGGCTCCGAGCTGGCTAATTATCCCCGTGCCTAATGAAACGAGGGGCCACGAGCGCTTGGGGTGTGCCGGGGCTCCTTCCCCAGCCCCGTCTGCTGCTCAGCTCAGCGAGGCCGCCCCCTGGAAACGTGGCTCTTTGCTATTTTCTTTCTGTCTGTAGTATTTTTTTTTGGCTTTCCGCGTATATTTAGTCCTTAGTTTTCAAGCGAGCAGCCTATCTTTGGAGGCAGCTCTTAGCACAAGCACGGGGATGGCTCAAAAACGCATCCGCTCCCCCCGGGTGGTGCCGGCGGGCCCCGTTATCCCCCTCCATCAGCCTTGGGGTGGGATGTGCAGGCGATGCCTGCCCCATAGGAACCACCCTGAGCCCTTTTCCCCCAAATCCTGGCTGTCCCCAGCGGGGTTTCCCTGCTGTGCAGCTCCCTGGGTGGACTTTTTTTTTTAGGTGCACCCCCAGGCTGGGTGGCTCCTGCTCCGAAAACGCCCTGGGTGGGGGGTGCCGGGGCTGGCGAGCTGCTTTTTGGTCCTCGAGGTGGAGGAATCACGAGGGTTTTCTCGGGCAGATGTCAGAGCTTTCGGTTTCCTTCCCGCAGAGCCACCCTGCCCGGCTGCTGCTTTTCCTTTTGCTTCTCCAGGAGCCGTAGAGGGGAGAGCGTTTTCCTTCAAAGCAGGCAAAAACCTGGAGGAAAAAAATAAATCTGGGGAATGGGAGGGTCAGAGAGGATGCGATCCGTGGGTTTTAAGCCCAGGGGGTCTGCGGTGAGGTGAGCAAAGGCTGCAGGCAGCCCGAGCTGTGGTTTAAGGTGTTTGGGTTAAATTTAAGGTGTTTGGGTTAAATTTAAGGTGTTTGGGTTAAAGTTCTGGTTGTTAAACATTTTGGAGGATGCTGCATGCAACCTGAGATAAAACCCTGCCGACAGGGGAAGAGGGAGGCTCAGGATTTGTGTTTGTGGGGCTGGAGACGGGGGGACAGAGCCCGTGCAAGGTGCAAACCAACTCACAGCTTGGGGTTTTGGTGTCATGGGCTAAAAAAAAAACAGAGCTTTTGGCAAAGCCGGACTGCAAAAACAGCCAGAAATGCTGATTTGGCACCCTAAAAGCAGCCTCATGCACCGTTTGCACAGCTGAGTCCACGCAAATCCCCCCCCGGGTCCCAGTTTTGGTGCCCGATTTGGCTGGTGAAAGAAAAAAAACGTGCAAGCGTAAGCACCATTAGCATGAAAATAAAATATTGTCCCTACTCAGCCTGGGGCCTCCGAGGCAGGAATCCTATTACCCAGGCACACGGCACCGCTGAGCTGCTGGAGTAGGATGTGTCCCTGTCCCCGTGCCATGCAGCTCCTGGTGTCCTGGGGACCTCTGGCACAGGGCACTGCGTGTCCCCGTGTCCCCTGCTGCAAATAGGGCTCAGGAAACGCCACAAAGCGCGGTGATTTTTAACTATATGGCAGGGATTGTTCATGGGGTGGGCTTGGATCGACTCGTAACCGCCCGCCTGCTCCTTTGGGGCTCCCTTACCCACCTCCGTCCCCATCCCGAGCCGCTCCTAGGGCTGCTGTCACTCTGGGAACTCCCAAATTCCCCTAAGAACACTTCCTAGCAAGAGCCGTCCTCAAATATTTGGGCATTTGAGCATCAAATCAGCGGATTTACCAGCTGGGGTGGTTTTTACGTGCCCGATGCTCTTGGCACCGACCCGCTATCCGTGCACGGAGCTTTGGGGTTTGCTCCCGGCGGTACCCTGGGTGTCCTCACTTTGGGATGGAAAATAACGCCTTTAGGGCTGTGCTGTTTGAAAAATCTGGGCTGTTTGGGGTGGGTTTCCAGCCCGGGATGGCCACGAGCTGTATTTTTGCTGAAGGAAGCACGCCCGGCGGCTCGCAGCGTGGACACGCCGGCTCCAAAAATATTGTCGTTCCCACGCTGGGCGGAGGGGCTGAGCGCTCCCAGGGTGCGTGGCCGGATCCTGGCCGGGTGCCGAGCAGCACCGAGCCCCGTGAGCGCCCCGACAGCTCCGTGCACGGCCAGGGCACGTCCCCTGCTCATCCCATTTGGGTCTCCGTCCTCTCCTGCCTGGTCGCTGGCACTTCGGGGCCGTCTCCTCCGCCGGAGGCTGGGGATGCTCAAGGAGGGGGGATAAGAGGGGAGGATTTCTGCTGATTTCGCTGGGAAACAGCCAAGAGACTGCGTGCCAGGAGCCCTCGGATATTTGCCCGCTGACTCGAAACCTCTTCCTGTGCCGAGAGCCGCGCGGCGTGCAAACAAACAGCGTCACGGGGGACCTGGGGGGAGCGGAAGGAAACCCCCAGCCTGCCCGGGGGCCATAAATACCCCTATAACTGTGGCATCGCATCCATCTCCTCACCCTCCTTTTATTTTTTTCCCCCCCTTTTCTCTGTTTCCCTCTTTATTTCCAGGTGTCGGACGCCCGAGAGGAGCAGCCGTTCCCCTAGGGACACCCGTCGCCGGCGAGCCCTGCCTCTTTGGTAAAAGCAATCGCTGCTGGGACACCCCCCCGGGGGTGTGGGGCTGCCTGGGGGGTGTAGGATGGGCTGGGGGGGCTGGGTGCTGCGTTATGGGGTGGTGCCGGGGAGCGGGGTGCTGTTCTGGTAAGGGGAAGCAGCCGTGCCGGAGCGTCCCAGTTACTAGGAAATCCCTGCTCCAGCAACGATGCTGGCGGCTCAGCATCTCCCAAATATTCTGGGGGCCCTCTTAACACCCGAAGGCAGCCCCAGCGAATCGCTTTTGGGGTTTCAGGGCCGCGAGCAGCTCCGTGCCGAGCCCCCCGCACGCCCGGCGTGCCGATGGCCAGCAACAACACCGCCAGCATAGCGCAGGCACGCAAGCTGGTGGAGCAGCTGAAGATGGAGGCCAACATCGACAGGATAAAGGTAGCGATGCTGGGACACCCCGCGGGGTGCTGCGGGGCCGGGTGGTGCCGCAGGGAGGCACCCAGGCACGCCAAAATCCCTCGGGGAACTCCTCCAGGGCGCTGCAAGCCCAAAGCAGGGGCAGCAGTGATGGGGCGGGATGTCCCCAAGGGAACCGTGCCATCCCCGGGGTGGGATGTCCCAAAACAGCCCGTCCCCAGCTCCTTTTCTTCCAGGTCTCGAAGGCAGCAGCAGATCTGATGGCGTACTGCGAAGCCCACGCCAAGGAGGACCCCTTATTGACCCCCGTCCCGGCCTCAGAAAACCCCTTTAGAGAGAAGAAGTTCTTCTGCGTGATCCTGTAAACCCTCAAGGAGCCTGACGGGCACTCAGGCCACCCTGAACACTGACGTAGAGTTTTTAGGAACGGGGGACGACCTGCTAGTCCACAGAATTTAAACAAACAAACAAAAAAATAAGTAAAAAAAATAAAATTAAAAAAAAAATACACGGCCTGGAAGCTACAGGGATGTGCATGTTTAACGAACCCGGCCGCCCTTGGGGGAATAAGGTGATCTGCATTGCGAGGCAAAAGAGCTGAAGTCTGTAGAGTTGCCTAGAGAGAAAAAAAAAAAAAAAAAAAAGGGAAAAAAAAAAAAAAGAGAATATTAATGTAAAGAATAAACCCGTGTCACTTTTCTGCTCACCAAAATTGTCCGGCCGTTCCGTACCCGAAAACCCCCGGCGCGGTGCTGAGCGAAGGAAGCGCCGCGGATGCGCAGAACCCCTCCCGGAATGATGTCCTGGGTTCCCCCCCCCCCCCCCCGATTTGGGATTTTCTGTTGGCGTTGCCGGATAGATAGCGACAGGCTGGCTGCCCGTGGTGTTGCTCGATGTTGGGTCTCGTGCTCTCCCCTTCCCCGCGCTCGCTGGGGACCCCCCGCCCCGTCCCGCTGCGCCCCCGCGCTCTGTCTGCTGGCTTGGCCCCCCGCGAGTGCTCGTGTTGTGCTTGGTGCTCCCCTCACCCCGCCACGGCTTTTTGTAACGCTGCATGGGACTGATCTCCTCGTTTTTTTCCTTTTTTTTCTAATAATTCCACCCCACGTGCTGGGGGGAGGCGATGCCCAGGGCGATGCCCGAGGCGATGCCCAAGGTGACACCCGAGGCGATGCCCGAGGCAAAATCGACTCCCACAGCACCTCCCTGGACCTTTTTTTTTTGGATGGCCTCCAAAATCACCTCTGGCCACGTCTCCCCGGCCCCATCCTCTCCTCCCACACCTCCGTGCCTCTTCTCTGCCCCTCGCCCGCTCCCTGCCCACCTTTTTCGGCTTCCCCGCTGCCCCTGCCCCTTCCCGTCCCCCCTCCCCGTGGCCACGGGGGTGATTTTGGGGAGGTGCAGGGTGCCCCCGGAGCTCCCCGCTCCCTCAGGTGCCTGACGCCCCATTTACACACAGCCTGCACCCCGCAGCGGGGCTGGCTCACGGGTCTGCGGAGAAGCAGCACCCACCATCAGCCTTTTGGGGGAAAAACACCTCCTTTCGGGGCAAAAACGCCTCCTTTCGGGGCTGGGTGAAACAGAGAAAAAAACTGAGAAACCCAAGAGGGCCACGGTCTCTAGGTACCTTTCTGCGAGTCTTTCTAGCCCCAAACAAGTGCGTTTTGGGGTTTTTTCTACCTTTTCATACTCTTTTTTCTAGTCTTCTGCATCGAAGACCCCTGATATGAGGCTGCGGCCCGCGGTGGCTCTGGCATCCCCCTGATCCCATTCCTGGGGCAGTGAGCTCGTGGTTTTTCGGGGAAAATGTGTACCCCCCCTGCCCTGCCTTGCCTTTTCCTTTCGTGCTGCCTTCCCCGGCCCTTCCCGGCCCTCCCCGAGCGCCGTCGTGGTTTGTAATAATTTTTTTACCGGGCGTGCATCTTTTCCACCACCCGAAACCCCAAAAAGCTGCACCAGGAGCCCAGAATTTGGGGGTCGGGAGCCCAAAAAGCCCCCAGCGGGGGTGCCCTGCGCCTCGCTGCTCCCTATTTCCCCCTCCCCGCGGGGCGCCGCTGCAGGAACCTCACCCCAAAAGTCACCCCAAAGCGTCCCCAAAAATCCCCTCGGGGCCAGCAGGGTTGGAAGGGAAAAATCTATTGGGGGGGGGTGCCCGGGTGTGGGTTTTTTGTTGTTTTTTTTTGTTGTTTTTTTTTTTTTTGGGGTGGGGGGAGGATTTTTGGGGGTTTGTAATGGGGCGCAGGGAGGTCGGCGTCGTGGTGTAGCGCATCCCCATCCCTCGTGGTCTGTGTGTGCTCGGTGGAAATCAATAAAATAAAAGTTGGGATTTGTTTCAAGGCTCCCGTGGTGGTGTCGTGCGGGGGGCGGGAATGGGGGCAAGGGGGGGGGGGGGGCTGCGGGATGGAGTTTTCCCCATCTTTTTGTAGGTTTTGTAGGTTTTGTAGGTTTTTTGAGGTTGGGACGGCAGCACTTTGCAGGCCGCGTTTTTGGGGTGGTTTCCCTCAGGTGCCCTCAGCACCGCTAATTGCCTCTGGTAATTCGTTAGGTGGGGGAGAGCAGGGGGGGTGTACTGGGGGGTGTTGGGGCAGTGCCCGCAGGGCTGGGCAGGTGGGAGCGGGGAGCTCTGCGGGGCCTCTGCACCTTGTCCTGTCTGCTCCGGGTTCTCCTTTTCCCTTTTCCATTTTTTCTTTTTTTTATTTTTTCTTTCTTATTTTTCCTTTTTTTTTTTTTTTTTTTCTTTTCCCCTTTCTCTTTTTCCCCTTTCCTTTCCCTTTTCCATTTTTAAATTTTTTTTCCTTTTATTTTTTTCTTTTCCCTTTTCTCTTTTCCCCTTTCTTTTCTTTCCCTTTTCTTTTCCTTTTATCCTTCTCTTCTCTTCTCTTCTCTTCTCTTCTCTTCTCTTCTCTTCTCTTCTCTTCTCTTCTCTTCTCTTCTCTTCTCTTCTCTTCTCTTCTCTTCTCTTCTCTTCTCTTCTCTTCCCTTCCCTTCCCTTCCCTTCCCTTCCCTTCCCTTCCCTTCCCTTCCCTTCCCTTCCCTTCCCTTCCCTCTTCCCATTTTATCCCTTTTCCAATTTCTCCTTTTTTTTTCTTTTCCCTTTTTTCCTTTCCTTTTCTTTTTTCTTTTTTTTCTTTTCCCTTTTTTTTTCATTTTCTTTTCATTTTTCTTTTTTTTTTTACCAATTCTTTCCTTTCCTTTCCTTTCCTTTCCTTTCCTTTCCTTTCCTTTCCTTTCCTTTCCTTTCCTTTCCTTTCCTTTCCTTTCCTTTCCTTTCCTTTTCCTTTTCCTTTTCCTTTTCTCTTTTCTTTTCCCATTTCTCCCCTTTTCTTTTCCCTTTTCCCCATTTCCCATTTTTCCCATTTTTTCCCCTTTCCCTTATTTCCCCTCCCCACGTTCCTTCCCCTCCTTTCCCCTTACACCGCAGCAAACCCCGCGCAAGCCACGCCCCCTGTATAGACCACGCCCCCATAGACCACGCCCCCCAATGAGACCACGCCCCCAATTAGACCACGCCCCCTCGTTGACCATACCAGCATAAGACCACGCCCCGCCCCCTCAAACCCCGTCCAAGCCCCGCCCCCTCTTAAGCCCCGCCCCCAAGCCCCGCCCCCTCCCCATCCCCACACCCCCACCCCCTCTCCCCTCCCTCCCCTCCCTCCCCTCTCCCCTATTGGACAACACCCCTGCCCTTCACCCCCCGCGAGCCAATGGCGGTCGTCCCCCCCCCCAGACCGCGCTGGGCGGGAAGGGGAGGGGCGGTCCTTCCGGTGCGGCGGGGCGGCAGGGGCAGGGCGGCGCCATGTTCCGCCGCAAGCTGTCGGCGCTCGACTACCACAACCCGGGCGGCTTCAGCTGCAGGGGTGAGGGGCCGCGGCCCCCCCGGGGGCTCGGGGACCCCCTCAGGGGGCTCCGTTTCTCCTCGCGGGGCTCCGCTCCCCCTCACGGCACTCCCGGCCCCGCGGGGCAGCCGGGCCCGCAGGCCTCACGGCGGCCAGGCCCGGCTCAGGGGCCCAGGGTCCCCTCAGGGTCCCCTCAGGGCCCCCTCAGGGCCCCCTCAGGACCCCCCCGGCCCCGTCCTGGCCCCGTCCCGGCCGCGTTGCGGAGCTCGGGGGCCTGAGGGTGCCTCACAGCCCTCACAGGCCCGGCAGGCGGCTCTATTCGTGCGCGGCGTGCCGTTTTTTTGTCGTATTTTCGTGTTTTTTTGGTTAAAAGGGCGCTGTGGCAGGCGTTACGGAGAGGCAGTGTGTGCTCCTGGGGATCGGCTGCTTCACGGCGTGGGTTCAGGGCTCGTTTCGCTTTCCAGGCTCATCTGCTGTTACCGTGCACCCTTAGCTCTTTGTAGCTGCCATTTCTTTTCCTCAAGGGTTTGTTTTGGCGGTGTGGAAGCTGTAAAAGGCGTCACTGAAAGCTGTAATTCACGTATGTTGTGAGCAGGTGTTTCTTCCACCACCTTCAGGAGCCTTGGGATGTGTAGGAGTTGGAGAAGTTACTGAAAGCTGTAATTCACGTATGCGTAGAAGCTGTAAGAGTTGTTTTTGAACGCTTTAATTCAATTACGTTGTGACCGTGTGTTCCTTACACCACCTTCAGGGGCAGCAGGAGACTCTGATCACACAGAAGAAACCCCTAACAGGTAGAAATAGTCCCTGATACAGTCCTCGTCCCTGCTAGGAAACCAGTGTGCTTACCCCAGTCTGATCTGAGGTTATTAACTTCATTAACTCCGGGTATTTAAACTCATCCAGTGCCCGAGTGTCAGCTGGTTTTTGAGGTGCTGGTGGTGCTCAAGAGCTGCGAAGCACAGGTGCAAAGAAATTGCTTTGTCTGCATCTTTGGAGAGCAGCCTTTGTGTTGTGGAGCTCCAGCTCCAAGGGATGAAATGTTGGGCCAACAACCCAGAAAGGCTGAGGCAACAGAGAAGGAAGGAAGAAAATGCCCCTGTGTAGTCATGGATCTGTGTGCGTTGTTATTTTGGTGCAGAAAGCGTTTTTTTTGCAGCATGGGACACATCTGGGCAGCAGAGTTAGGAGCTGAACAACTTAATGTCATTGTTTCACTTCTCCGTCTTTGCTTAGTGATAATTATAATTGAATTCCTAATAAAAACAGTATTTTGGCTGATGCCTTTTAGTGTAGACCATCAACCATAGCAAATTCAAAGTGAAAAAAGCTCAGACTGTTGAGTTTTGGCCAGAGGTTATCCTGGAATACATGATTTTAGCGTTAAGTACATCTTTCTTCATGATAATAAATGAAAGTGCCCAGGGGCACCGGCGTTTGTATGAATTGGATCAGAATTTCGGGGCTCGTTTTTGCCCTGAAGGTGTCGGTTGACTTTTGCTCTCTTTATTTCTCCCTGCAGATGAAACAGAATTCAGGAATTTCATCGTCTGGCTTGAAGACCAGAAAATCAGGCACTACAAGATTGAAGACCGGGGGAATTTAAGAAACATACACAGCGATGACTGGCCCAAAGCATTCGAAAAGGTATTTTGGTGTTTTAAAAGCACAAACTTAGCTATAAATGTGTCGTATGTCAGTGACAATTCACGGCTTCTGCAGTGGTTGAGTGTAACCGACTGAACACTTGTCCTGCGCCTCAACTTTTCCATTTCTGGGAATTTAAATGTGTAACAGGAGCCAAGCTGTAGGAGTTCAGCTGGTAGAGCTTTTTGTGTGTGATTTTCACTCAGCCACGTTTTTGCAATAGCTTCTGCCCTAATCTTCCTTGCCTGAATTGATTTAGCTGTTGAAATTGGCCACAAACAAACACCTTCTTCTGCGTTACAGTTTTTCTGTACCAAAATGAAACTGGATCAGGCTGATACAGTCACAGGCGTTGCGAGGGGCTGAAATAAAGCTGCTGCAGCTCTACTCTGCACCTCCTAGATGATTTTCCACTGCTGGTGCAAAGAGTGGCAAGCAGCCATGGCTCTGCAAGCAATCTCCTGTGTGCTTGTGAGCGCTTTGAGTCACCGTCGGCTGGTTCTGTGTTCGTTCCCACTTCCTTTCTCTCACAACAGCCCCAGGAGGAGCTGAAAATGCTGCTCCTGGTGCTCGCTGCCCGTTCATCTCACTTGTTTTTCCTGGAACTGTTCACCTCGTTCGCTGCCCGGAAGGTTTGGAGCTGCAGTGCTCGTGCTTTGCTGGTGGGAGCCTAAAGCACAGTGCCAAAGCTGATGCCGGGGTAGTGCTCTGAGCTTTCAATGTGTGTGATACCAGAATTACTGGCTGCTGGTGCTGTTGTGGTGTCAGTGGTATATAATCTTGCCTGGTGAAAGCCAGGTTGCTCTTCTCTGCGTGCCTGCCAGCAGAGCTCACCAGCTCGCGTGCATCCCAGCCTCACTTTGTCCTCCCCTATTGCAGACAATATTCCCTCAAGGGAAAAATTGCTTGTGCTGCTCCCTCAGAATCCTCTCATTTTGGTGCAGATGGTTTAAGGGCATTGTTGTACCTTGGTACCGGTATTGTGAGAGCTTTGAGTTGCATCGTTCCTCCTTCCTGCTTTAGATGGGAAGCTTTGTTGTGCTAGGTTCTCTGTCCTCCTCTCCCTTGCCTCTGCTCACTGCGTAAAGAGAAGGGTGTTTGAATTGTCTGGTTGTCAGTGTGACAGTGAATGGCATCAGTTACTCAGGAAAAAGCAGGTTCCATTATTAAATGGCAGACTGGAGGAAGCATTGGGCTGCTCTCACATGCCTCAGGTGGATTAGATGCTGCAGCAGGATGTTCTGTAATAATGCTTCTTGTTAATAATTATCTTTAACAACTGTAGGGACTGTTCACAAAGCAGCTCTGTGCTCCTAGCTAATTCGTACGAGTGTTTCCTTCCAGTCATTAACACCTCTTCCTTTTCTCCTCCTCCTGCTCCACAGTACATGAAGGATGTGAACTGTCCCTTCAAAATCCAGGAGCGACAAGAAACGGTGGACTGGCTCCTTGGCTTAGCAGTTCGGCTCGAGTACGGAGATAACGGTAAGATGAACTCCTCCAGTGCTTCTCGTTGGTGGAGAACCTGTGTGGCTATTTAATGTTATGGAGTGTTTGTCAAATTAAGACAACGTCAAAAGTATAAATTGAAATGCAATTTCATGTGCTTGATTTGGCAACGTATTTAGATGGGAATTGTTTCCCTTCAGCTCAGCTCCTGCGGGACAGTGCAGCACCACACTCACATTTGCTGCTCTATTTCTGGATGTAGCCAAACCCGTGGTATATATTTATCCCCTTCTCCCTGTGGTGTTGCCTTTACGAGAACTTACTCCAAAGTCTGCTGCGTGCTTTTTCTTTAACATTCAAATAAATTAAGATATTCTTAAAGCCTTGTTCCATGGGGAGTAGATCCTGAACCCTTGGGAACTGGGACAAGGGTATGAAAGAGTTGAATTGAGCCTCCACGGTCAGCAGCAGTATGTTTACAGGGAGAGTGCTGTACATTACAAATGTAATTAGTGCAAGCATTATAATAGGCAGAGTGCTGTTTTCCATTACCTTTAATTGCTGCAGGGCTGAGCTCTGCCCAAGACAAGGATGGGATATGAATACCTGAAACCCATAAAGCTGGTTCTTGGTCTGTTGTGCTGGAGAAAGTGAGCTGCCTTGGACTCAGGTTTATGTGAGGATGGAGGAAACGGCAGAGGTTCCACCTCCAAATACTTGAAAAGCACATTTGTGGGGCATTTCTGGAATGCTGCAGTCTGTAAAACAAAGCCTGTGTTGGAAGTGGTTCGTTCACTGCTTAGAACCCCTTTGAGTCTGCAGATCTTGATCCCTGTGTACACCCTGGTAAAGGCCAAGGGCCTGTCTTAGGTGAACTGATGGCAGCTGTAGCTTGTTCAGCTGCCTTCTGGAAGGCTGGGCGTGCACCACACCCCAAAAACACAGCAAGTTTGGCTCTAAACTTCTAACTAGTCATTTTTTAATGAGCCCTAACGCTGATCGTATTTACTTCTCAATTTAACAGCTGACAAGTATAAGGACTCTACCCCTGATGGTGCTAAGAATACTGACAATACAGCAAAAAACGCAGAACCGCTGATTAACTTGGACGGTAAGTGTGCAACGGCGTTGGAAATGATGGCTGCATCATACACAGATGTGTTCTGTGGCCTGCGTCAAGTTCTTTGGATTCTAAGTTGTTACAGTACTGTGATACAACTTTTTTAAGCCATGTTTAAAGCTTTAGGAATGCAGGGTTCTTATACTTCTTTTTAATGCTGTCCCAAACTGTTTCCCTGTGAACAGTGTTCTGAAAGTTACTTCGAGTTGTTTGTATCTGCGTGCCTGGACATAAAGGACAGAGAAGCTGCTCCGTTTGAATACCAGGTGTCTGGGTGTGCACTGGTGCAGACCCTTCCCTCCTGGGGAAGGGCAGGGGCAGCAGAATGAGGTACCCAGAGACTTGAGCAGATACAAAGAAGATGGGAGGGCTCTGAGCAGGCAGTGAGGAAGCAGCTGAGGGTTTTTTACCTTTTTCTCATGACCACTATCTTTCTTGATGGCTAGGCACGCTTGTAACAAGTAGAAATGGTGGGAAAGCAGCCACTAAAAATTGCCTGAAATCCCCCAAATCTTCCCTCATTACTCCTTGTACAGAAAGACAGCTGGAGCTGGCCCTACTCCCAGCCAGCAGGCAGAGAAAGAAAGATTTCTAAAAGAGAATATCTTCACGATGGGCTTTAATTTCAAAACCTTAACACTGGTTTCCTTTGTAGTAGGACATACGTAACGTGCTCTGCATTGGAAGTAAAGCATGTTTGTGCTCGGATGGGGTTCTACAACCCGCTTACAAAGCCTCGTGGCACATTTCCATGGCTTTGTATCTTTTATAACCTTATGCAGGATTCAGCCTTGCGCCGGGCTGAGTGCTTTCCTTCTGTTACTGCTGCAGTGACTGGGTGCTTGCTGCCGTGCCTGTGTGGCCTGCACACTTGAGGGCAATCTGGTACCGTGGAATCAGGAAGCTAATGGTCTTCTGCAGCCAGTTTATCTGTCTTTTGTTTTTGTTTTTTTTTGTTTTTTTTTTTTACAGTGAATAATCCTGATTTCAAGGCTGGAGTGATGGCTTTGGCTAATCTGCTTCAGATCCAGCGACATGATGATTACTTGGTAATGCTTAAGGTGAGCTTCACGGTTTTCAGGTCTCCTTTTTCTTCTTCCTCCAGTGGCTAGTGTACATGTAATACTTTGTGGTGCACGTTTACTGATAACTATGGCTTTTTTAGGAACAAAGAGAAAGTATGGGCCTTTCCAAGTAGATAAGAACACACAGTATAAATCACAGAAATTAATGCAGGGATAATTACCTTGGTAAACAGTTTGATTGTAGCTGAGTTCCGGGAATTGCAATGCTAGCTGAGAACTGTTGTTCAGGTTTTGAAGTGCTCTAGGTTAGCAGAAGTTGCTGTTTGGTGAGGTTTCTGCAAGCCTCAGAAATATTGAGGAACATGCTTGAAGACTAGCATTGCTTTCCAAATCTGGAAATTAAAAGAGAAACTTTGAAAGCAGAGGCTAAGGGATGCAAAGGATGCTTTAAAGCAACACAGGGAGAAGCCACAGTTAGATGCTGCCTCCTCGTGACTTTTGGTCCTATGAATCCTTTATTCCTTGTCACTACCAAAGTCTGTTTAGTTTATTCTTGACAGCTGATTAGAGCCTTTAAATGCAGTAAGTAAGCAAATAAATTTTGTAAAGATATTCCTTGTGATTTTGGGAAAATTAGTGACTTAGTGTGGGAATTCTGTCGTTACCTGTAAATTTCAGGTTGAGGCTGTGTTCTCCAAGCCCTGTATTTAGTGAGGTGGGAGCAATCCAGAGTTCCCACGTGATCATGCCATAATATGGAAATACACTTGGTTTTGTTTGGCACCAAAGTAAGCTTATTTCGCTGAATAACAAGAGAATAATGCCCATTTGTTGCAATATGCTAAATTTATCTTGGAGAAACTCATGCAATGAATGGGTGGTGAAGTTTGTGTAGGTGGGTAAGTCTGTAACAGGTAAGGCACTATCATATTAGCCTGGGTTCCTGAGGAAATGATGACCTAGAGTTATCCTGTCAGCCGCTTTCTCTTTCTCAGCCCTTGTCCAGCAGAATTCCTTCAGCTGCTCTTCCAGCTGTGTCTCAAGGCTAGCAACCTTTATCTGGGTCCACCTATTTGGTACTAACAACCCAGAATGCATTTTCTGTGTGAATGTATTTACATTTTTGTCATTCTTTCAGCATTTCTAGTCTCGCTATTTTTTTGGGTGCAGGTAGTTGGGCAAATCCACGAGCCTGAATTTTTCCTCTTTTTAATTGCCTTAAGAACAGATTCTTGTGATGGCAATTTCTGTTGCACAAACAGCAGCAATGCTGGCCTTCAAGGCCTGATGATAACGAATTGTGTCAGTGAAAGTCTTTTAATTCTACCCCACATTGCCTGTTGCAGTGCCCATACGTAGAGATTATGATGCATGTTCAGGCTTAGACACTCTGGAATGGCTCCTTAGGGAAGGCAGAAGGGTGCAAGCCTGACGCAGGCATCTGGCCAAACCTTGGCCAGAAGCAGAGAGGTGTTTGGATTCCCCCTTTTATTACTTGCAATTTGAGAAGTTGGGCACAAACCACCTGTGTAACACAGTTACACACTTTTTCTGAAGTAAAAGCCACTCAAAACTCTCCCATGTGAGGTCTGGTTTCACTGCTGGAGTTTAAAGTTAAACTTCTTATCAAATCACTTCTTATATCTGGGCCAATTCCCTCAGTTAGGTTCCTAGAAATGCTCACTGACAGCTTCGTAGGATCACGTCTCCACTCTAATCATGAACAAAACCAGGAGAAATCGTGGGGGAGAAACATGAAGCAGCACGACTGCTGCCGTCACGTTCGGCTATTCATCAGGGAAAGTCTGCAGAATGTTTTTGACAGACCAAGTGTTTTTTTTGGTGGAAGAATGCCTGCCTGGTATTTCTTTGTTAGTTTCTAGAGGCATTTCCAGCTGTAGGTATCACAGCTAATAGCTCAGTAGGATTTCGGGCTGTGTTCTGGAGCCAGTAAAAGCAGATGAGCAGCAGGATTGATAAGACTCTTCTTGTTTCTGTGTCTAAATCTTTTCTTCGTCATTTTAAAGCCTGGTTGGGGAGCCTCTTTCCAGGTTTCTCTGCATGTGGAAGGTGGCTCAGTACCTACTGAAAGATCCCTGTAGCAGGAATTCCTTCCTGAAGAAGCAGGTTTGTTGCAGCATTAGAGGTGGAACAGTGTAATCCAGGCAGTGTAAGCTCAAAAATAAAAATACTGCTGCTTTGGGATTGTTAGCAACTCATTTTAGGAATGGCAAACTTTCTTGGCTGTTCCTAGTGCTTAGCAGTTTCTGGCCCAGTGGTGGCTGAAATGAAAAGTGTAGTGCCCTCATCTCTTTTGGTTAACCTTTCCCTAGCCAACTCTGCCTGTGTAAGCTGCTCCTTACAAGTTGTGCTATTTACAGAGCTTTAAGGTCTGAAGGAGTTCTCCAAAAGTCTCTCGCAAAGCTGTGGTTATGCTAACTTAAAACGTTGGCTCCTTTTCCCATGGATTGTCTGTGAGATGCATCAAGACGTAAATGAATGACTCTGGCCTTTAAATGTTTTTTTTTTCCTAGGCGATTCGCATCTTGGTTCAAGAGCGCTTGACGCAGGATGCCATAGCGAAGGCCAACCAGTCCAAGGAGGTTTGTATACACAGTGCACAAAGCCGGTGTTAATTGTTCAGCGCCTGCCATCTCTGTCAAAGTGGGTGCTGTTCAAACACTTCGCTTAATTGGGTGCTGAAAACTTGCTTTGCTTTGGCAGTTCTGAACCTGAAAGACCCGAAGGGAGCATGCAGAGCTCTTTCCTCACTTGTGGTATGGTACAGGCACACTTTGCACACAACTGAATAGCTGTTTTCCCATCTTAGTGTCTGCTAAAGGGTTACTGTTCATTGCAGCAGGACCACAGCACCCAAAGAGATAGATGCCCTGGCTTTCCTTGGAATCAGCAGGGTTGGCTGCGTAAGCAGGTGAAACATTCCTTGTATGGAGTGTTGTGCTGCTCACGTCTCATGCCTTTGAAAGATGGGATGTTGGTCACCCAGCTCCTCTCTCCCTTCCCCCTGAGTGAGAAACGGCGAAGGAAACGTCTACAATTAAGCCTCAGATTCTGCAGAATGATTTCTTA
This sequence comes from Netta rufina, assembly GCF_964035555.1. Classification (NCBI taxonomy): domain Eukaryota; kingdom Metazoa; phylum Chordata; class Aves; order Anseriformes; family Anatidae; genus Netta; species Netta rufina. The sequence goes on along the minus strand of NC_140128.1, from coordinate 62,326,415 downwards.
ACAACGAGCTGCCTGTGAGACGTTGTTTGCGGGTCGGATGAATAATGCGCCAGCGATTCTCTGTCAATGACTGTTTTTCCAGATTGTCATTTCTTAAACATCCCAGTTCTCCAGCACTTGGCATAGCAGCTGTTGGCATTGGGTATCGAGGGAAGGGAGCCTCTCCTGCCCTGCAGATTGTGTTTAGAAATGCCCCTGCTAAAGCAACTGGGTCTGGTCAAAGAGGGCGAGTCCCTTCATCTTTCCTGGCAGCTGTTCTGAGCAGCCCGTGCTTTATTTGTTATCATAACGCTGCTCGTGGTGTTTACTAAGTGGCAACTGCAGGTGCTCAGGAACACAGTGCAGTCAGTCATTGCCAGAAGCCTTGGAACAGTAAATCAGAGCTTTGGACTCTGATATCAGAAGATATAATAGAGCAGGAAAATACAAAAGCAGCTGGGATCGTTGCATTCATTTCAGTTTCTTTAACTGCTGCTAATAAAAGGCTAGCTTTTGTTGTTGTTTACATAGCTGCAAAGCTGACGTGCAGGGATCAAAATGGGATTTTCCAAGTTTGGCAGAAGATCTTTGAGGATCAGTGCATTTTCTCATACCAAATACCGTTTTTTATTTGTTACGTCCTCAGAGCATGGTCAGGTTGAAATGTCCCTGTGTCACCGAGCGTGATAACGTCACTGGAAGCATATTCTCGTGATGAATATTAATTTCCAAGCGAGGTGGTGAAAAGGCAGAGGGTTGGAGGCAGGGAAACAGCTTTGTCTGCGCCAGGAGTGATCGTCAGTATCATAATACGCTGGATAAATGGAGAAAATATCTAAACCAGTGGGGACAGCTGGGTCACGGGATGGGAGCTCGGGAAAATAAACCTCTGCTCCTGGCTTTGGCTGGCTTGGAAATGGCCAGGATACCAGCCAGTGACACTCTGTATTAAGTCTTGGCCCTGGAAATGGTTTATAATTGTTTGGCTTCTGCATGGCTGGGGACTTAATGCATCTCGTGACATTTTGTGTATTCTTGGCAATGTCAAGATATGGTGGGGCTAAGATAAAATAGACATAGAAAGGTCCTCGCTGAGGGATGTGCATGAAGGCTGTGCAGAGGAAACTTGCACTGCTGTGCTTGCGGTTTACAAAATAAAATGAGATTTATCTTGGGCTGTCAAGCTACAGTTTTAAAGATAAGGAAGACAGGTTTTAAAAAATAATATTTTGAATGGCTTGCAGTTCGGTGTCTGGACAGGATTCAGATCGGTACCAACAGGCTCTGAGCCTGTCTTAGGCTTCCCTTACCTAGTATCCTAGGTAAGTACAACAAATGCCATTGAAGCAGTCCTTCAGGATCACTTTAAGGGAGTTTAAAAGGTTTAAAGGCACAATAAAGGGGGTACATTTTCCCCCTGCTTTGACATCTGGACACTCCTTGCCTTCCGCTCCCAGGGTATCTGGTTTTATTGCCGACAGCTCCAGTTACAGAGGAGATGCCTGCCGTGGTCAGGCCCGTTGCAAGCATTTTGTGCAGCAGTTTGAAATAAAAATTCAGGGTAAAGTGAGGCTGTGAAATGACCTGCTCTGCGTGGTAACAGCTGTAAAGATGCGTTTCATTTCTCTGCCTGTTTGAGGCCACGCTGCAAACGGAGACCTTCCTTTTCTGGTCGTGGCAGCAGTGGTGCTGGGACAGCCCAGTGCCTGCTACGAGACCGCTGCAGGGCTGGAAAGGGACACGGGCACTGCTCGGCCAAGGACAGCTTCCAGCAGAGGGAGCAGACAGCAGCCTGAACAGCCAAAAGGGAGCTCGCATCAGGGTTGGGGGAGCAGGGCAGGGGAAGCAAAGGGGGTCTGAAAACACCACCAGCTTTCTAGTGCCACTGGGGTCACCCCAGTGGAGGTGCCTGTGACAGCCCTGGGGAGTTTGGCTGCAAAGAACTGGCTGAATCAGTGCTTTGCTGCTTTGAAACAGGTTAAGGTGGTCGTGAGGTCTTTGCAGTCTTAAACATGAAGCTATTAAAGCATGCATGTGGTCTGAAACTGCTGGTTTCTGTCTGAAGTGGCACTAGCAGTATTCTTAGCAACAAGCTGTTGAAGTTTTAGTGCTAGTGTGCACTCATGCACGTGTGTTTTTAAGATTATATACCCCTTTATACATATTTCTGTGTATATATTTATATACATGTATATTTTTATATACGCCCCTTTATATTAAGATTTGTATTTATATATATATATAACCCTTTAAAAGAAAACCTCACTCTGTAGGAGGTTTGTAACCCCATCGCTGTAGAAGCTAATGGGATTGAACTGAATGTTTTTGTTGTGCAGGGCGAATGCTGAGAAGTTATGTAGCTGGTAAAAGGCAACCTCTAAGATTTTCATTGTTTAAATCAGTTTCTGTGTATGTGGAAATATGCTGAACAATCACTCACCCTGACTTCTCCACAGCTCAAGAGGGTGAAAGAAATAGAGCAGTGCTTATAAATAACCGCTAATAAAACCATAAAACTTCTGCTTGCACTGTTTTATAGAGCAAGTGTTTAGAAAATCAAACGTTTAGATTTATTCCGAAGCTCAGCGCTCGAGAAAATGCTTCGGAGGACGCTGATGGAGGCTGCCAGCTCAGTGCTTGAGAAACTCACTTGATTGCAGCTTGCTTCCAAATCAGACAATGCTTTGAAATCTGGCAGCTGTTTAAATGCAAGAGTTACCAAGAAAGCCTAGTTTGTGCGAGCTTTTTATGTGTCTGGTTGGGGATGTTGCTGTATTGGGTGTTCTCCTGCAGTACAGCTGGTTGGCCTTTTAAGGATTGACTATGGGCAGCGTGTATCCAGTGGGACTCTCTCTACAAGGAGGGGAATACTGCGAAGGATGAAGGTTTTTCATCATTAATATTCCGTGCGTGATGCTTCAGGACACCAGGGCAGTCACACAATCAGGCGCGATGACTTTTTGAAGTTGATTGTGTCTGTAAAGGAAAAACTTGTGTCCTCTCCTCTGGTGTAATCTGGTTATCTGGTCTAATACTTGATTTTATTTTCCAGGCATGCAAAATGACACTTCTAATTGCGTTTGATCATGTTCTTTCTTTTTAAAGGGTTTGCCTGTTGCTTTAGAAAAGCACATTCTTGGTTTTGACACAGGAGGTAAGCAGCTCTCTTGATGTTACTTCTAAATTGCTATGTTTGTCATTGTCAAAGTAGATCACTGTCAAACGTGTAGATAATGTGTACTGATTCTTCTGGAAGCCTGTAGTGGAAAGAATTGCTCCCTCCCAGCTTATTTATGAGCACTCTTGAGCATTTTGTGTTGGAACAAAAAAAGCACAAATCCTAGCTGTGGAATATATTAAATTGTCTGGGAGCAATGCTTCAGTGACAGCCACATTTGCACCCAGAAGGAATGCCTCTTGTTGCTCTTGTCTTGTACAACCTTACTCCTGCCAGCAGAGGACCTCTGTGCTTCTCCCGTGTGTTCCAGCTACCTGATTTACCTAAATCAACCAGATCTAACTAAATCTAACCAGAGGCAGTGCAAGTTGGCCTGACCTGATGTTTTTTTTTGTAAGCAAGAGCTGGGTGGCACGGGCTCCACTAGCCTGGCTTCGCTTTTGCCCCGTGTCCAACTAAATTACTACTTGGAGTGCTTCGTAGTGACCCAGCTTGGCTGGGGATTACTGCACGGGCTGCACAAAGCCGAGTGAGATTTCGCAGAGCACCCTCTGTAGCAGCAGGGAACGTTCCTGAGAAAGGGACTCTCCCATTTCGAGTATGGAAACTACAGGCATGAATGAGCTGCACAGTGTTAACTTAGATTCAGCTGCTCTTCAGACCTTCAGGTCAGATGTAAATGCCTGACGCTTCTCTTTTTTTTGTAACTCTCCCAGATGCTGTTATCAACGAAGCTGCCCAAATTCTGCGACTGCTGCATATAGAGGAGCTCCGAGAGCTGCAAACAAAAATCAACGAGGCGATCGTAGCGGTTCAGGCAATTATTGCTGATCCCAAGACAGACCACAGACTGGGGAAAGTTGGGAGATAAAGGGAGTAAAGCTTTTAGTCTCCTGTGTCCTTAGTACAGCTAGGAACTATGTACAACTCAACAACTCTGGCATGCAGTTCGAAATGGATATTATTTTACTGATATGAAAGAAAACAGGAAATTGAATTCCGACTGTTCTAGTGAATTACCGTTTTTTCTTTAAATAAATGAAGTTTGGGAAGTAGAAGCAAGTTGTTCTCGTTAGCTCCGAGTTGGCAAATAAGACTTTTTTTTTTTCGTTGTGTTTGGCTTTGTGTGGAGAAGGGAGTGTTTCGTAAAGGCTCTGGAGATTTCTCTTTTGCTGAGGTCCTGCCCTGTGAACAGCTTGCTCCTGGCTTGCTCGCTGCTTCTCCGCAACCCACCTGAAAACTGACATACTGAAATCCCAAGGGAAACTTAAAACAACCGTTTTTATTCAAATTATTGAAGTAACCTAGAAAAAGTGAAGCATTACAACTTAAAATGTATTTCTGGACACGCGTTGGTCTCCGTGGGGTTAGGCACTCAGGAGAACCAACGAGCATGAACAGATCGATTCTAGCATATTCTTCTAATATAAATACTAAAAGACATGCATTGAGGCAGTGTTGAAAATACAGAATTGTCTTCTGGAAAAAAAAAAAAAACAACTCCCATGCCTTTGCTATATCCCAAAACTGTTCTGCACGCTGTTCTGACCGTATACAGTCTTCAGGGCTGTAGGTGACCGAGACCCAGCAAGATACTGCATCCAAAGCTTCCCCGCTGTGCTTGGTTTTGGTTAAAAAGGACCTGGTGGTCGGATTGTCGAACTAATAAAGTTAAATCTATTCTTCCAATAAAATAAAACATTTGAATAAGAAAGCTACCTTTTAAATTTGCTTGCATAAGCAAGAGTTAGAGTAATGGCCTAGGATTCACAGGACCATTTTTTTTTTTTTTTTTTTTTGTAATAAATCCATGTTTTTTTCACTTTTAAAAAAAATACAGTAGTAAAGACTTGAGGTATAAATTCAAAAATACACGATGATCTTTTGCAGGACGGTAGGTCGCTTCGTTGGCCTTGGCGAAGGGCTCTCCCCTCTCGTTGTATGCAGTGACAGTTTCCTGGGTCTGAAGTTCCTTTGGGTGCAAAGATTGGTGGTTCGTGAAGTTGCAGTTGTTATTTCCTTGCTGTGGAGAGAAATGGATCTCTTTAGCACCTCTGACAGATGTCAGGAAGAGGGAAGGGGTTGGGATTTGTGGGGTTTTGTTGGGTTTTACCTCCAGGGCAGTAGGGATAAACAGCAGTTATTCCGTAGAGATGCGATCGGTGCTCCGGGAGATACTCATCCGTAAAGGAGCCGGTTTCCTTATTGACAGCTATCACGCCATCCCTGGTGGCAGAGAAGCGCTTTACTTGGGTGTTCTTTATTTTAACCCCACCTACGTGCCTTTTAAGACAGAAGCAGCTAAAATAATTGGTCTGAACGCCTGCGGAGCAAGGCAGATTTGCCCTGTGTAAGATCTACACGCAGCTCGTTCACTGCACGGCTTTTTGGTGACATGAAATCAGAGATGATCTCCCCGAGAGCCTCGTCCAAGCGTGGCAAGCACTGGAGTGCTTGCTGTAATCTGCTAAAATTTGTCTGCAGTTCTGAGAGCTTCCAGCTGGAGCGGGAAGAGGCGAGTTCCTGGTGACCCTGATGCTTCGGGCGGTGGGGCAGAGGGAACGACCGAGGACAGTATCACAGTATCTTTTCCCTGACCTGATCTCCATCCAGAACCCTGTGCCAAGTCCTCATTAGAGAGAAAAAAAAAAACCCACACCACTATTTCTGTCCCTCCCAGGAAGCTGGGCTTGTTTCTAAACATCTGCTCTGTGCTCTAAGAAAGATTTACAAGCGCCTGCTGCTGCCCGGGTGAGGTTCCAGGACACGGGAGCGGGTTGGGGACAGCGTTTGGCATTTATTTCCCCCGAGAGGAGCTGCTCTGGCTGTTGCAGGGAGCAGGACCCTTCCCTTACCGTCTCCAGTCGGTGTGGTAGAAGTGGTCGGCATAACTGATGATGCTGAAGGGGTAGTTGAGGCTGTTCTGGATGATGCGCCTGCCCGCCCCGTCGGGGAAGGTGCACTCCAGGTTCTTGGTGCCTTTTCACGGGCCACAAAAAGCAAAGAAAAAAACACATTCAGTAATTTTTCCACCAGCTTCTCAGCCTGAAGGCGTAGAAGCAACCTGTGCCGCGAGCCCCCCAGCCCCGCCACGCCAAAAATCTTCAGGACAAGGACAGGGGAAGGGGATAAAAAGCACACGCAGCAGCTTTCTCCTCGGTGTGTGACCCGTCCCCAAAGTTACCTGCGTCTGCCCAGCACAGCAGCTTGGAGAAGGGGTCAAAAGTCAGGCCGTTGGGCAGCCCGATGTCCTTGCTGACCAGCACCCTCCTGTTGGCCCCGTTGACGGTGGCCGTTTCGATTTTCGGTGCCTCCCGGTTCCAGTCGGTCCAGTAAAGGTTGCTTGGGGAATAATTACACGGTTAATTAAACGGGGCACCCGTGAGGGCTGGAGGAGAGCGCTGGCTGCCTCGTCACGGCCGGGTCTCATCACTTAAGAGGCTTGGTTTTCCCCCTGTGCTGCCTGGAATAGCTCTTTATTTGATTTGAAGAAAAAAAAAAACAACACAAAACCTCTAAAAGTGAAGCCAGAATGATGTCAAATTGTGTTTACGACCCGAGCTGTGGCTGCTCGATGAGGGTGAGCCTCGGGAGCAGCGCTTTTGGTATTGCAACAGCACCCCGGGGGCACGGCTGTGTTTTCAAGCAGCGAGCTTCAAAGCCTTGCAAAAAAATAAGCCTGATGCTGAAACAGCAGGTTTAGCCAAACCCGGAGGTTTGAAAGAAAAAGAGGGCGAGGGAGGACAGAGCCCATCCTTTTTTTTTGGGGGGGGTGTGGTGGGAGAGAGCGGGGCCGGGAGGGGTCTTGGCACCGCTGAGCGCATCCGGCAAGGTGAAACGCGCCCGTCCCACCTCGAGCAGCCCCAAAAAAAAAAAAAAAAAAAAAAAAATTAAAGAAATGGGGTCTCACCCTCGGACGGGGTCCACGGCGATGGCCCGGGGGTTGACGAGCTCCGTGTCGAAGAGCACCCGCCGCTCGGAGCCGTCCAGCCGGGCTCGCTCGATCTTATCGAGGCCGCTGTCGGTCCAGAACATGGCCCTGCGCAGGTGGTCCACGGCCAGCCCCTCGGGGCTGAGGAGCCCTGCGGGAGGGGACGTGTGGCTCCCGGCCCCGCACGGCGCCGGGGGATGCAGGATCCCGAAGCAGGGCGGCCCCAGAGCCACGGCGGGCACCCCGAGGTGGCTCTAGGGGAAGGGGTGGCACGGGTGGTGGGGACACACCTGAGCTGATGACGGTCTCCGGCTCGGCGCCGGGCTCCAGGCTGGCCCGGTTTATGGTCCTGCCAGCCACGTCGGTCCAGTAAACCGTCCTCTCCCGGCAGTCGTAGTCGATCCCCACCACGATGGAGCCCTGATGGGGTTGGAGGGGACGCGGTGAGATCCTGCCGCAAGCACCGGGAGCCGCCCGGGGTCCCCTATAATTGGGGGGGCGATGCTCGGAGCCCCTTTTCCCTAGGAATAAACCCCCACGGGGCTCCCCCTGCAGCCGGGGCTCTCAGGCCAGCTGCCGCGGGCGCACACCCACGGCCAGATGGGTCCGAAACCCTCCGGCTCCTGGAGAGCTTCCTGCAACAGCGCGGCCAGCCCGAGGCCCTGGGATGGGGAAGGGAATAGTTGGCAAGCGGCGCTTCACGTCCCCAAGGGCGCAGGGAGGGTCGTGGCCCAGCTTTTGGAGGCTCTCCCTCGGTCTGGCCTGGCTGGAGACGCTCCAAAGAGGAGGCAGAGGAAGGAAAAAGGCAAAAATTTCGCAGTAGGGTCGCAGCCGACTCCGGAGAGGGGAGCACCGAGGGTGCCGGTGCGCCCTCGCTTCGCCACCTCCTCCTCCTCCTCCTCTTCATCTCTCACCCCCCTGCCCAACCCTAACGCCCTGGATACTTTACATGCAGGGAAAGCAGGGTCTTGGCCGCCTCCTTCTGCAGCCGCGTGCCGTTGAGGGGCAGGTAGCCGATCTGCTGCCCCTGGGCGTAGAGCAGGAAGGTCCCCGTGCCCGGCGGCGACACGTCGGGCCGCGGCGAGGGCCGGGCGCTGGGCGGCGCGACGCTGGGGAGACCTGGCACAGAAGGGGAAAAAAGGGTCGGGGGTGGCTCAGAGAGGGTCCTCGCCTCGGCTCTGCGCCCCAAAAGCGCTGCACGGGGCGGGTTGCAGAGTCCCAGAGCCCTTCTCTTACATGGCGGGGGGCTGCCGGGCTCCGAGCGCGTGCCCTGGATCTCCCTGCCGCTCTTGTCCACGCACCAGCAGTACCCGCTGTCCCCGTGGCACTGCAGCGGGGTGAAGTGGCCCCCGGCGTCGCACTGGGGCACGTACTGGTCGCCGCGGGGGCTGCCGCCGTAGTGCTCCAGCAGGCTCTGCCGCCAGCGCTCGCACATGCTCGGGGGCCTCTCCGTGGGCTCTGGCACGGGGAACGACACCGGCACCCCCTCGCCGCGGACCCCACGGGCACGGACGGGGTGCTGGGGGATCCACCAGAACCCCCCCAGTCCTCGCTGGGTGCTCCTCCACCCTCATAAAGGATCCTGGAGGGGCACCCTGGGAGCTGGGATGTTTTGGGGTGGGAGCTGGGATGTTTTGGGGCGGGAGCTGGGATGTTTTGGGGAGGCTTTGCGCTCACCTGGGTTCCCGCAGCGCGGCGGCGTGCTGCCCGGCGCCGTCCTGGTGCCGGCGATCTCCTGCCCCGCGGCGTCCACGCACCAGCAGTGCCCGGTGCTGCCGTGGCACTGCAGGGGCCGGTACCCTCCCCGCTCGTCGCACTGCGGCACGTGCCCGTCGCCCACGGGAGAAGGGCCCGGCGGCACCGCCCGCGGGTACAGCCGCTCGTGTTCGCACGGCGTCAGCTGCTGGGAGGACCCTGCTGGTGGTGAAACCCCCACCCCCCGAGCCCCAAGATCATGGGGGGCACGCTTGGAGCAGCCGGGCACCCTCGGATGTGGGTGCTGGTGAGGCTCCGGGGGCTCTGGTTGTGCCACGGGGCTTTGGGATGTCCCCACCACAGCCCCTTTCACCCCAGGATGATGCGGGAGGCGCCCCGATGGCCACCAGCACCGTAACCCCGTGGGCAGGGTGCCCTAAAAGCTTGGGTGCCCCCTGCGGTGCCCAGCACCCACACCCTGGCAAAGGGCCCCCTCCTCTCACTGCGTCCCCACCCTGCAGCCACGCAGGGAGGGCTCAGCTCCAGCTCAGCCCCAGCAGTAGTGCCAGGAATGCCTCGCCCAGCACCTCCACGCCCACCGAACCCCCCAGAAATCCCCACAGCACGCCGCAGGACCCATCCTTCCTCCCCTCCCTGCTCCCAGCAGCGCCGACCTGGGTTCCCGCAGCGCGGCGGCGTGCTGCCCGGCACCGTCCTGGTGCCGGCGATCTCCTGCCCCGCGGCGTCCACGCACCAGCAGTGCCCCGTGCCCCCGTGGCACTGCAGGGGCCGGTACCCTCCCCGCTCGTCGCACTGCGCCGCGTGCCCCGGCACCCGCGGGTACAGCCGCTCGTGCTCGCACGGCGTCAGCCGCTGCGTGCTGCCTTGGGCTGGTGGAGAAGCCACAGCAGGGGGGCAGTGAGGATGGGGGAAAAAATAAATCAAATCAGCCCCCGGGGTAAGGCGAGCTCCGCGCCTCACCGTGCGCGCACTGGAAGCCGTCGCCCTCGTAGCCGGGTTGGCACTGGCAGGAGAAGGAGCCCGGGGAGTTGTGGCAGGCGGCGGCGGGGTGACACGGGTTTTGGGCACACTCATCCACGTCTGTGTAAGGGATGGAGAGCTCAGACAGGCACCCGGTGCCTCTCCACGACCTGGCAGGCACCGGGCACCCCGCTCCTACCGGTGCAGTCGCGGCCGTCTCCGGTGTAGCCGGGCAGGCACTCGCAGGCGGGGAGGCCCCCGGCGCGGGGCAGGCAGCGCGCGCGGTCCCCTGGCGCACAGGGGTGGCTCCCGTCCTCGCAGGGATCGGCCAGGGCTGCGGGGATATGTGGGTTAGGGGGTGCTGGGTGGTGAACCCAAAGGGGCAGAGGGGTTGGGGGATGCGGCGCCCCGAATTTCGGGGCTGGCACTTACGCACACAGGCGTGCCCGTCCTCCGCCAGCCGGTACCCGCTGCGGCACTCGCAGCGGTAGCTGCCCGGGGCGTTCAGGCAGATGGAGAAGGGGCCGCACTGGCTCAGGCCCTCCCCGCACTCGTCCACGTCTGTAGGAAAGGGGAGACACCGGGAACCCTGGTGGTGGTGGTGGGGCACCCCCCACACAGCCCGTTTTGGGGGCTGGGTGCTCCGGCCATCCCGCCCCAAACCGCCCATCTCACCCCAAACCACCCATTTCACCCCAAACCACCCACCCCATCCCACAGCAGCCCCTTCCTCCATCCCCACCCTGCTCCTGGGGCACCTTCCCAGCCACCCCCAGCTCCAGGGACCCCCAGGGACCTCATTTCCCCCCCCATAATCCACCAACATCCTCCGTGCACCTCCGGGAGCTCCTCCTACAGCGGGTGTCGCGATGCTGCAGCACGCCCAGCACCCCAAATTTCTCTACCCACCGCGGGTGCCCCACAGGGAACGGGGTGCCCCGAGCCCCCCCTCACCTTGGCAGCCCCGTCCGTCTCCCCGGTAGCCATCCGCACACTCGCACGTGTACCCCAGCCCCGTGCCGGGCTGGCAGCGCGCCGTCGCCTCGCACGTGTGCGTGCCATCGTGGCACGGGTTCGCCGGCGGCCTCTCAGCATCGTCTGCGGGGCAGAGGGGGGCTCGTTAGCGGGTGAAAAACCACTGGGAGGAGGAACCCAGCCCCCAAATCCCACCTGGCACGGCCGGAGGAGCGTGCTCACCGTGGGCTGAGCCGATGCGGCCGGCCAGGGCGTAGCGCAGGGCTTGCTCCTGGGCGTCGTAGAGGGCGAAGGCACGCGCCACGCTCAGCCGCTGGAGAGGGGGCAGGCGGCCACGGGCGTGCGGGCAGCCCGAGAAGGTGATGTTCTGGTGCAGGCGGTACGACAGGGTCTGGTTGGAGGCCCCCGAGGTGAGGACGTAGTCGCGGTGGGCTGAGGACGTCACGGCTGCAAAGGGAACCCGCAGGAAGCTGATTTCCATCTCGGATTTTGGAAACCGCGATGGAGATGGGGTGGTTGGGGGCTGATCTGAGCGCAGCACGCGTGGGCGGCATCGGGGACACCAAAACCAAGGGGAAATAAATGGGATAAGCAGACCACAGCTCCTACCTGAGCTGGAGTAGTGGTACAGCTCCTTGTAGGGGCCGACGTGGACTGTGGAGTTCTCCGGGATGAACGGCACCTGGCCCTGAATGTGGGTCTTCAGGCTCAAGTAATTGTCTGGCCCCAAGCCCTCGGCCGTCTGGGTGATGTGGACCTGCTCCTCCCCGGGGGAGAAGGTCACCTGCAGGTGCTGGGTGAATTCAGCACCTGGGCAGGAGGAGGGGACAGGTGGGATTTGTGCCGGAATGGTTTCGGGGAGCACATCCCCAGGAGCCCTCCCCAGCCCCGCTGCTGAACCCAGCAGAGCCCGCGACGCAGCGGGGAGGTGACAGCGACCCCAAACCCGAGGGGAGCACCTCCGACCCTGCATCTCCAACCCACGGCCCCACTCACCGGTGATGCTGAAGCCGTTCTCGTAGCCGGGCTCCTCGAGGGCAAAGAGCCACCCGAAGAGCCCTCCGAGGGGCAGGAGGGGCAGGAGGGCACGAGCAGCGGGCGCGGGCACCCCGCTGATGGCCGTGTAGGCTCTCCCGTCGCTGCCCACGATGTAGGCGTGCAGGTCGACGTCCTGGAAGCGGACGGGCGTCCTCCCCACCACCAGGCTGCCGCTCACCTTCCCGTTCAGGCGATGCACGGCCCCTGGGCGGGGAGAAAACGCAGCCCTGGCACCTTTCTTCCCCATCCCGGGGGCACCAGGCGCCCTCCCCGCCGCGTGTCCCCGTACCTTCGGGCAGGCACTGCCGCCCGTTGCCGTAGTAGGAGGCCTGGCAGTGGCAGCAGAGGCCGGTGGCGTAGTCGGTGCAGAAGGCGTGCGGGGAGCAGCGCCCGTGGTGCTGGGCGCACGTCTCCTTGCTGCCCGCGCTGTAGGTGAACACTGGGGACAAGCAGGGGGGAGTTTGGGGACGTGGGGACAAAGCCACCCCAGGCTCCCTGCTTGGCGCATGGCCACGAGCAGCACCAGGGCACCCGGTTTGGGCACCAGGAGCGTGCCAAAAGAGCAAACCCAACCCGTTCCCGCACAGGAGAAGACAAACCCGCAGCACGCAGACCCCTTTTTTTAGGAACCGACCCACCACGAGCCGTCCCCAGCTCGGTTTTCACCACGGGATCTCACCGTCGGTGTTAAAATTCACGTCCTCCTCCACGCCCACGCCGTGGTGCCCGGAGCTGTAGGACGCGGGGTTTGCGGGGTGTCTCTGCAGGGTGTCCCCGTCGGGCTGCAGCCGCCGGCTCCGCTCCTGCCCCGGGGACACGGGCAGCCCCATGGGGACGATGCTCAGCTGGCCGTGGTGGCGGGGACGCGGTGACGTGGGCGCCCAGCCGGGTCGTGCCGGCGGCTCCGTGGGCGCCGCGGGGCTCTGCGGGGTGCCGGGGCTGGCTCCTTCATTCCCCCCTGGCTCCACGTGCTCCAGGGGTCCCGAGCTGCCCACGTGGAAGACCCACACGCCGGGCACCCCCGCGTTGCTCCCCCTGCACACACACACACACGGGCACACGCGTTGGAACACCGAAGACCCCCAGGACCCCAACCACCGACCCACAAATCCGGCTGCGGAAATCCGGAGAGCTCCGTCCAAAAGCCAAATCTGCTCCCCAAAACCTTCCACACGCACGGTGCTGAGCCCCCCCAAAAAAACTTCACCCCCCACAGCTCGCTCCCCTGCCTCTCCCAGCTTCATGTACAGCCCCAGCAGCCGGTGCGCCCCCCGCCATCCCTGCTCCCCCTGCCCACCCCGAGCCCCCACGCACCGCTCGAGGCGCCTCAGCGCCTGCTCGGTGCTGGCCACGCTGTAGAAGAGCCCTTCTCTCCTCCCGTCGTCGCTGTCCCCGCGGCTGAAGCCCACCCTGGCCGGCAGCTCCAGCTGGACATTGTAGGACTCCTTGGGCCGCGTCCCCAGGAACTGGAGGCCGCCCTCGGGGTAGAGGAAGATGGCGTAGGTGTCATCCTCGTCGTAGGCTATGGCTGCTTGGAAGGTGTTGAGCTGCCGAGAGGAGAGCAGGACACACGGGCATCACCAGGGCAGAACCCCAGCGGAGGAGCCCAAGACCCCTGGGATCCCCAAGGGCAGGGATCAGGCTCCCCATGCCCCAAAACGCATGCAAGCGGGGCAGCATCTCCCCAAAAATGCCCCCCGTCACCCTACAGACACCTCCCAGGAGCAGGGGCTGCCTGGGTGAGCCAAACCCGGGTGCTAGGAGGATGCTCAGCACCTCCCGTCCTGACCCCACCACCAGCCCCCCACCACTTTCCCCTTAACACCGGAGGAAAACCCTCGCCCCCGCTTCCCCGGGAGAACAATTTCAGCCCGGTTTCCTCAGGAAAAAACACGCACGTGTGCTCCCGCCGGCCCCCCAGCCCCGAGCACAACCCTTTGACAAGCCACCGGAGAGCCCCCGGCACCGCGCGCGCCCCCGAGCAGGCACAAAGAGCCCCGTTGTCGGCGGCGCACACTCGGGGCATTCAGAGACCCCGCGGAGAGGCAGCCAAAATGCTGCCGGGGATCGGGGAGGGGTTGGTGACCCCCCCCCCGGGGTCGGATTCTTCCCCCACGCAGCCAGCCCGGCGGTGACCGGGGGACGATTTTTTGGCTGGTGACACATCGGAGGCGGGGGGGACAGCGGGGACACGGGGCAAAGAGCAGGGGCGGCCTCTCTGCAAAGGGCAAATTCCAGCCCAGAGGGCGATTTCTGCCCCCGCCGGGCTGGGAATTGGCACGGCACGGATGGGGAGCACGTCCCCGGGGGGGGGGATTCGCTGCTCAGGAGCCCCCAGCCCCTGCGGCTGAGCCCGGGCTGGGAGCGATGAGCTGCGGCTTCCCGAGATGGGAGGCCACCAGGCCAAATCCTGCTTGAGCACGGCACATTTAGGGAGAAAAAAGGGGCTTTGGGGATTTATTTTTTTGGGGTTTTCGGCTGGTTTCGCTCAGGGGGTGGGCTTTGCAAGGGGGAGTCCTGCAAGGCGCACACCAGCTGAATTTCCTTCCTTCCCAAACGAGGCTTTCCATCCAGCTGCTCGTTCCCGAGCAAGGCTCGTTTCAGCTTCAAACCCGACCCAAGAGGGAAAAAAAAAAAAAAAAAAACAATTAGGGCGAGAAAACGAGGCCGCATTTTTTGATGGCTGCGAGGTCGCTGCGAGGCCTCCGATGGCAATTCTTCAGCTGCTTTCCCAAGTTTTAAATAGGAGGAAAAAATGCGCTCCGCTCCCTTTCCAAACCTCGCTTTCTTCCCCCGCCCGGCCGCAGCAATCCCCAGCCTGCCACCGCGGGGCCTCAGTTTGGGGACAATCGGGGACGGTTCCCGGTGGCGGGGTGTCCCTGTCACCTCCTGCCCCGTGGCAGGTCACCGGCTCCTTTCCCAGCCGTGGACGCGGTGATTTTTGGGGAGAGCCGCAAAAAGGCGGCGCCCGCGCGGGAGCCTTATCAGCAGCGGGGTGGGGAAGGCGGAACGCATGCCCGACCCCAAAATCAGCCCACGGTGGGAATGGGGAGGCCGGATCCTTGCTGGGAGCATCCGGGCAGGATGCAGAGCTCACCCCAAAGCACCGACGAGAGGTTTGGGGACGGAGGGGTGGGTGAGCCGGGCTCTGCGCACCCAGCCCTCCGGCACAGCGTTGGGGTCGGCAGCACCCGGAGCTCCAAACCCAGCAGCAGAGCCAGGAAACCCCACGAGGTGAGAGGGGAAGGAAGCTCCGTGCCTCCTCCAGCACCGGACCCACCATCCATTTTCGGGTACCCAGAAGAAGGCAGGGCTCGTGCCTCACCTGCGCCGAGGGCTGGGCGCCCGGCGCCAGCTCCTGGTAGGCGCCCACGTCCTCCCAGGTGGCCACGAAGACGGCGTCGGGCACGAAGGAGCCGGCGGTGAGGGGGAACCCGGCGTGGATGTAGCCCGCAGCCTGGTTCAGCACGGCCGGGGAGGTGTCGTGGCGGTAGTGGATGTCCCCCCTGCCACCGGAGGTGTCCAGGTCGGCCAGGAAGGGAGCCACGACGGGGAAATCCGTGGGGAAATCGTCGTCCACGTACTGGGGCTCCCCGGGGAAATCTTGGGTGGAGATGACCCCGTTGGTCCCCACCTGCGGGGAGAGGGGCACGAGGTGTCGGGGAGCTGCTGGGGCACCTTCCCGTGTCCCTTCCCTCCTGTTTGGTGTCCCCCAGGGCACGGCATGGGGTCGGGGGTCCCCGAGGCCGCGTGGCCCTGTTGGGCCAGGGGGAAACAAAAGAGCTCGGGCACCTCCTGAGCTGTGGCTCGGGGGCTGCCCCAGCTGCTGGAGGGGGAACAGCTGCGGAGGAAAAAGGTTTCTTGTTCCTCGGTGGCCCCAGGGAGCCGGGTGGAAGGCGCCGAGGAGGAGGAGGAGGAGGAGGAGGAGGAGTGGGGATGGAGGGCGATGAGGCACGTGTGGGGTCAGGGCGAGGAGGGGGAGAGGGGTCGTGGGGAGAAAAGGGGGGGTGGAGGGATGGGGAGGGGAAGGGAGGGATGGAAAAAGAGAGGGAAAGGAGGGATGGAAGAGGGGAGGGAGGGATGGAAATAGGGAGGGAAGGAGGAGAGGGAGAGGTGGAAGGAGGGAGGGAAGGGATGGATGGAAAAGGGGAGGGAAGGGAGAGGTGGAAAGAGGGAGGAAAGGGAGAGATGGAAGAGGAGAGAGGGAAGAGAGGGAGGGAAGGAAGAAAAGGAGAGGTGGAAGGATGGAGGGAAGGAGGAAAGGAAGGGATGGAAGGAGGGTGGGAAGGGAGAGGTGGAAGGAGGGAGGAAAGGAAAGGGATGAGTGGAAGAGGGGAGGGAAGGACGAGAGGAGGATGAGGAGGGAGAGGGAGGCAGCAGGGACGGAGGGGCGGCAGGAGGGACAGAAGGACGGCAGGAGGGGTGGAAGGAGGGACGGATGGAGGGACAGAGGGCCGGGAAGGCGGCGGGGGAGCTTCGGAGGGGGGCACTCACGTAGAGGCGGCGGGCGGCGCGGCCGTAGAGGCGCAGGGCTCGGGGCAGGGCCACGGCGGGGGAGCTCTCATCGTCGCCGGCCTTCAACCGGAGGTCTCCACGGGCCGGCCCGTGGGGCAGGAGCCTCGTCCGGGGCAGAGCTTGAACGATCCCGGCCAAAAAAAGCACCGAGAGCCCGGCCAACAGCCCCGGCCCCGGCACCGCCCGCATCCCGCAGCCGGAGCGCAGCGGAGCGGCCCCGACGGGACGGCCCCGGTGGGGGGGGGGGGGGGAAACCGGGGAGGGATGGGGCGGATCCGAGCCCCGACGGCTCCGCTATTGGGTCCCCCAGCCCCGTGGTCGGCCAATGCGGGATTGTCCCAAAATCCGCCCTCGGAGCTGTGATTTCCCCTCCTCTGTGCCGTGACAGGCGGGCCGGGCATCCCCGGGGCTGGGCAAAAAAAAAGGGGGGGTTAAAAAAGGAGGGAGGGGGGGGGGCTGGCTGCAGGCTGCCCGCCGCCCCCGGAGCTGGGAGCGAGGCCAGTTTGGGGCCGGGAGATGGGGACGAAATGGGGACGAAATGGGGATGAAATGGGGATGAAATGGGGATGAAATGGGGACGAAATGGGGACGAAATGGGGATGGGGCCGGCTCGGGGGTGGGGGGAGGCTCCCCGCTGCCCCCCGCCGGGCAGAAACCCGACCCCACATCCCCAGGGAGCAGGGGGGGGGCCGGGTAAGGAAGCTGGAAACCCACAGCCCCCCCCCCCCCCCGCCCCGGGCAGCTCGGCTGGCACCGTGTCAGCGCGCCTCGCTTCTCCTTTCCCGGAGCTTTTTGGCCCTGAAAGTTTCGCCCAGGGGTTTGCCGGGCTCGCTGGGGGGGCTCCTGGGGGTCCTTGCGCCCACCCCTCCAACCCCCCAGCTTTGGCTCCAGGCCATTTGCGGTGCTGCCTCCGTCCCAAAAAGCCAGGCACGGGGCCGAGGAATGCCAGATAACGGGGAGGGAAGTGTCAGCCCCCTCCCTGAGATAAATCAGGCGCACAGCCCCGGTGCTGCCGCTGGGAATCCCCGCCGCGTCCCCAAGGACCTGGGGTCCCCTTGTCCCCAAATGGGGCACAGGGAGGGGACCAGAGGGGACAGGGCTGGCAGCCTGGATGTGACAGCGGGGACCTTATCCAAGGGCTCCAGCCCTCGGGTGGGAAGGCTTCGCCTGGCCCTGAAAAAACATTAGGGCTTGGAGCGGGGTTCAGGCCAGCTGGACGCCATCCTCCGCCTTCCAGGAGCTCCCCGGGCCAAATTCATGGCTTTTCTCTGAAGCTCTGACACCCCACGGGCCGTCCAGGGAAATCTGGTGCTGCCTGGAGCCCGCAGCCCCCCCGGCCCTGTCCCCTCTGCCACCCCCGTCCCCGGCACAGCTGGGACCCCCCCAGCACCCTCATGTTTCAGGGTGCTGGCCCCGAGGGCAAATTGGGGTCCAGGACGTCCCTCCCCTGGGGAAAGGTGGCCCTGGGGGTGGGGGGAGGCTTGTGGGCTCTCGCTGCCAAAAATAAACCCACGGCACTCAGCGCTGGGGTGGAAAATTTGGGGTTTTCCACCCCGTACCGCAGCAGCAGCGAAGAGAAGGGTTTGGAGGGGACGGGCGCTGGTGCCGCTGGTGTCCGGATAGGGTTTGCTGTGAGGGTATTGTTAAGGAATAAATTAATTTTGGGGTTGTAACCCCGCAGCAGAGCCTTGAAATGGGTGGGAGGACAAGCAGGTTTGGCTCTCTGAGAGCCCCAATTTCGCCCACGATGAGCCTCTCCTGGGGAAAATGTCACCGCCCGCGGCTGTCCCCGGCCGTGTCTGGGAGAAAGGGGCCCCACCGGGGCACGGGAAGCTGCCAGGCTTCCCACGTGGGCTTTCGGGATGCTAAAAAAGGCTTTTTGTCACCCCCGTGGCAAAGCCGGCACCTCTCGGTGTGAGATCCCAGCAGATAAAAATGGGAAAAAGCTGCTGGGAAAAGCTGGGGGCCTGCCTGGCCCCGGGGGCGCAGCCCCACTGCTGGGGGGGCTGCGGTGGTGGGGGAGGCTTAGCGGGGTGGGGATGGGGTGGAGAAGGGGATTGGGATGGGATGGGATAGAGATGGGATGGAGATGGTGATGGTGATGGAGATGGAGATGGAGATGGAGATGGAGATGGAAATGGAAATGGAAATGGAAATGGAAATGGGGTTGGAAATGGAAATGGGGATGGAAATGGGGATGGAAACGGGGTTGGAAATGGAAATGGAAATGGGGATGGAAATGGGGATGGAAATGGGGTTGGAAATGGAAATGGGGATGGAAATGGAAATGGGGATGGAAATGGGGATGGAAATGGAAATGGGGATGGAAATGGGGATGGAAATGGAAATGGAAATGGGGTTGGAAATGGAAATGGGGATGGAAATGGAAATGGAAATGGAAATGGAAATGGAAATGGAAATGGGGATGGGATGGGTTGAGGACAAGGATGGGGAAGGGGACGAGGATGGGGATGGGCTGCTCTCACCCACGCCATGTGCCGGGGAGGGAGGTGCTCACGGGGACCGATCCCTGTAATCGCTTCCACGTGGCCGAGCAGAGCCTCTGGCTGGGGTTTGGCTCTTCCCTCAGCCTGGGCATAAACAAAAGGAACAGCCAGGCCTGCTCTCGGTGCTGTTTTGTACAGAAACAGATGTGGTGGGGCTGCGGGAGGTGCAGGGTGCTCTGCAGGAAGGGGCTGGGTCCCAAAAGCGACCACATACACCCCAAATCCCTCTCCCTAAAAAGCCAGGGCTGCCCCTCGGCTGGGCTGGGGGGTGAGGAAGAGGAGGGGAAGGGCTGAGGAAGGCCTGGCACTGTGGTCTGGGCTGGGATGAGGGGGGCAATGGGATCAGAAAACCCTGCAGCCCTCCAAGGACCGTGGCCACGCGGAGGTGAGCAGGAGACGTGCCTCTCCTGGGGTGGCTGGGGAAGGGTTCGGAGCCCCAGCTATGGGGAAATAAGGTTTTTACAGGAAAAAATAAGGAGGTTTTTTCAACCCTGGGCTACTCAGCTGGAGCAGGAGTGCAGGAAGGAGTGGAGAGGAGAAGCAACCCAGGCGCTGCTTGGGCAGGCACCCGGCACCCTGGGGACCAGGGGGGGGCGCAGACACCGAAAAAATCCCCGAGGCACCCACGGCCCCAACCCAGCCACCATTCCGGGTTTTACAAAGTATTTTAAGGCGTAAAGGTAAAAAAATAAATAAATAATAAAGGTTTGATTTTATTTTAATCTCTGGGGCTCTCCTTCCTTCCTTCCTTCCTCTCTCCCAGCGCCGCTGCAGGGCTGCCTTCGCTCCGGCAGCTGCCGGATGAGCGTGCCGAGCCCCCCGCGCCTGGTGCCGATCCCTGGGATCCCCAGGGATCCCCCACATCCTCCTTCAGTCCTATCTCCAGCCAAATCCCCGGCAGAGGGGCTCAGGCTGCCGGGCAGGGCAGCGTGGATGGGTTTGAGGTCGGTGTTGGCTGGGGTGGGAGCATGGGGATGGAGCGGGGTAAGGAAAAGGATAAAAGCTGGTGTGGTTGGTGTGGCCGTGCCCTGCATTTCCAGGGCTCCTTCATTTGCCTTGCAAACTCGTTCTTTTTTTCCCCATCCTGCAGGACCTGGCCCCAGACAGGCTCCAGGCTGTGCTGATGCAGCTTTGGGGCACTGCTGTGGGGTGCTTACACCCTAAATCGAGAGTCCCCTGCAGAATCCACTCTGCTGTATGAGTTACGTGTCCCGAGGACCTTCCTTTTGCCAGCAGCCTCGCAGCGGGGACCCAGGGGCTCGCCAGGCAGCACCATCACAAATGGGGCCACCCCTGCTCCGTGCCCAAAAAGAGCACCCTCCAAACCCCTCTCCAACCCTTTTTGTCACCTCCTCGGCACTCCGGCGCTGACCCCCAGATGCTCCGGGTGACTAAGCCCCGCAATTAAGCCTCATTTCGTGCAGCCCAGCAGCTTCCTGCCTTTGTCTCTCCCTGACAACCTCTGCGAGCGAAGACGTTTTTAGCCACATTTTCCTGGCTCGGGCTGTGCCGCGGAGCTGGGAGCAGGGGGGACTGTCCCCTGATGTCCCCTGATGTCCCCTGATGTCCCCCATCACGCAGCGGTGGGCCAGAGGCACAGCTTTTAGGATTTCTCCTCTAAATTGAAGACCGCTGAGGACCCCGGAGCGTTTCACCCTCAAAGGGATTTGGGGGCTGGCAGGGGACAAGAGCGCTCGGGCTATCCGAAAATTCACCATGAAATGAGGGAACACATGGGCAGCACATTTGGGGAGCCGCCCGCTCCTCACAACCCATTCCCAGCCCTCCGGGACACGTCCCCGTGGTGGCACGGTGCCGTGCTGTGCTTGGGATTTTGGGGAGATTTTGGGTACCCCCAGCCCCAGAGATGGGGATCCTTTCCCTGCAGCAGCTGGGGTGTGCCTGGGGCCACCGAAAGGGGGGAAACCACGAGGCTTAGGCAATAAATGGAGGGATTTTTGCTCTTGTAACCCAAACCGCGGCGTGCCGGAGGAGCTGCAGCTGCAGAAAAGATCAGTGGTGGATGTACCTCCTGGGGAGACGCATCCTCACCCCCCTGCAGCAGCCGGGGCGGGCTCCAAGCAAAATAAAAACCCTTTCCTGGCCGCCGGGCTGAGCTCGGCGCTCTGGGTCTGGTGGGAAACAGCCCAGATTTTAGGGGAAAAAAGAAAGAAAAGGGGTAAATTTATGGCAGGCTGAAGTGCTGGCAGGGCTTGTGTGGACAGGTGAGAGGTGGTGAGGGAAGTCCTGGCCTTGGGGACACAAAGCTGTCCCCAGAGTGGATGTGAGAGGAGCAAGGTGACGATGTCCTGCGCTGCTGGAGAGAGAGAGGGGGTCACCATCCTGTGCATGAGCCCAGGGCATGTGCAGGGCAGCGATGGCCTGTGTAGGAAAATGAAATGAGATGAGATGAAATGAAATAAAGAGTAAAATAAGGGAAAGGGAAAGAGGATGATGAGGAAAAGGACAAAGAAAAGATGAAGATGAAGAAAAGATGTAGAAAAAGGGAAGGGAAAAAAAAGGAAAAAAGGAAAAAAGAAAAAAGAAAGGAAAAAGAAAGGAAAAAGAAAGGAAAAAGAAAGGAAAAAGAAAGGAAAAAGAAAGGAAAAAGAAAGGAAAAAGAAAGGAAAAAGAAAGGAAAAAGAAAGGAAAAAGAAAGGAAAAAGAAAGGAAAAAGAAAGGAAAAAGAAAGAAAGGGAAAACGGGAAAGGGGAAAAAGAAAAAAAGGAAGAGGAAGAGGAAAAAGGGAAGGAAAAAAGAAAAAGGAAAAAAAAGAAAATGAGAAAAAGAAAAAGAAAAAAGGAAAAAAAAAAGGAAAGAGAAAAAAAAAGAAAACTAAAAGGGGTAAAAAAAATGAGAAAAGGAAAAGGGGAAAAAAGAAGGAAAAACGAAAAAGAGAAAAAAACGAAAAAGGGAAAGGAAAATGAAAAGGAAAGAAAAAAATAAAAAAGAAAGAAAAAAGGGGGGAAGAGAAAAAATGAAAAAAAGAGAGAGAGATGAGAAGAGAAAACAGAAAAAATAAAAAAAAAGAAAAGAAAAAGGAAAAGGAAAGAAAAGGAAAAAGAAAAAATAAAAAGAGGGGAAAAAAGAAAAAAAAAAAGAGAAAAGAAAAATGAAGGGAAAAAAAAAAAAAGGAGAAAAAAAAAAAAAGGAAAAAAAGAAAAAAAAAAGACACACGAGGCGGGGCCCGGTGCCGGAGCCGCTCGGGGCTCGCTGCTGCCCCCCGGTGCCCGCCCGGCCCCGGCTCAGCCTCGCCCCGGCACGGGACAGAGCGGGCAGGGTCGGGAACGCGCACACACGGACACACGGACACACGGACACACGGACACGCGCACTCTGCCCCCACCGGGCTCAGCCCTATCCCCGACCCTGATCCTTGACCCCTATTCCCATATCCGACCCCTGCTGCTGTCCCCAACCCCTATCCCTGACCCCAACCCCTATCCCCAACCTTTATTGCTGTCCACTATCCCTGACCCCATTGCTATCCTTGACCCCTGTTACTGTCCCCTGCCCCCAACCCCATCCACAACCCCTACTGCTGTCCCCAACCCCTGTCCCTGATCCCTATTACTGTCCCCTGTTCCCGACCCCTATTCCCAAACCCTATTGCTATCCTCTGACCCTGACCCCTATCCCTGACCCCATTGCTATTCCTGACCCCTATTACTGTCCCCTGTCCCCAAACCCCTATCCCCAACCCTTACTGCTGTCCCCAACCCCTCTCCCTGTCCCCATCCCTTATCCCTGTCCCCTCTCCCTGTCCCCTGTCCCCAAACCCCTATCCCCAACCCCTACTGATACCCCACCCCCTATTTCTGCCCCCTTTCCCAACCCCTATCCCTATCCCCATCCCCATCCCCTATCCCCAACCCCTATCCCCTATCCCCAACCCCTTTCCCCCCCAGCCCTCCCTGCACCGTCCCCACCACCCCCCACCAGGCGCCCCTCTCCCTGCCCTTCCCGCAGCCTTTTTGGGCTTGTTCAACGGGGTCGATTGCACTCCCCCCAGCTCCTCCTGCCCCCACACTGCCCACCCAGAGCGGGGCAGGGCCGCATCCCGACCCCAACCCCCCGCAGCCCCAAATCACCCTGCTGGGGCTCATTTCCAAGCAGCAACAGCTGGAAGCAATCAGCGGCACTTCTCCGCCTGGCTCCGAGCAGGGCTGTGTTCCCCGCACCCCAAAGCCACTTCTGGGAACACTTGGGGTCCCAAAAAACCCCTTATGGGGTCATCTCTGCTCTCCTAGAAATAGGGACACGGGAACTGCCCGGGGCTGGGCTGCTCGAGGTGCCTCCACCAACCGGTTGGAAACGGGGTGTCCGGGACTCTCGGTGCATCACCGCAGCAAGGAGAGCCCCGGGAGGGAAATTTTGGGGCATCGCCACCCCAATTTCATGCTCCTGGCTGGCAGGGGGATGTCTCTTCCCCGTAGGACCCTCCCAGCCTCGTTTGCTCGGGATGGGAGCATCCAGCGAGCGCTGCCAACGCGGCCGCTCCCGGCCAGCCGCGTCCCTCGCCGCCTGCCAAAATCCTCCCCGTCTAACGGGCTCTAAATTAGGTGATGGGGACACCGATAAAAACGCTTCCAAAGCCAGCGCCGGGCTGGAAGAGGGCGAGAAATCGCCGATGGGGGCTCCCCCGGGCTTCCTTCGCGGAAAAAACGGGGTTTGGCAGCCACCCGGCGGGGCAGGCACCCCGCTCAGCACCCCCCCGGGCGGCGGGGAAAAGCCGCGCGGGGTCAGCGAGAGTTTTGGAAACAAAACCTGAAATTCCTCCCAGATGCTTCAAGTTTTTCCAGCTCCTCATTTGTCTTCTGGGGTTTTGCGGCGTGCTGCTTTTTCTTCCGCTTTGGGTTGTTTTGATCCCCTTTTTTTTTTTTTTTTTTTTGCTTTTCCTTTCTTTCCTTTCTCCGCCAGGAATGCGAGCAGCGAGAAGAGGGTCACGTCGGAAGCGTGACGAAGAGGGGAGATTCGTCATCGGCGGTGACGAGCCTTTCTCAAAATCATTTTCCCCCGAATAGCTGCAGTTTACACAACCCACGCCAAGAGGAGAGCCGAACGGGGAGCGGGAGCATCTGGCTGCCCACGCCGCTTTCTCCCCTGGGGCAGGGAAAGGAGGGAGATGACTTTGTGGTCGTGTTCCTGACCGGACAGCCGCCCTGACCCCACAGCAGGCTGGAAGGCGGCGCCCGTGCTCGGCCACGCTCGGTGCCAGACCTGCTTGGAGCAAGGATGGGAAGAAACGCGGCCACCCTCAGCCACCTCTGCCCGGGGTGGCCACCTCCTGCGCCCTGGGGGCACGGCTGGACCTGGAGGTTTTCCCCAAAAGCCATCTCGGTCCCCATCACCCTGCCACTTTGGGTGTTTTTTGGGGACAGGAACCAGCATCCCCGCGTCCTTCAGGGTTCCCAGCCAGCTCTTCGGTGCCGGTGCACCCGGGGACGGCACCCGCTCCAAAAAAGGGCTGACTATTGTCGAGGTTCCTCCTCCTCTCCCTGGGAGGCAAATTCCTGCTGAATTTGGCCTTTTGGCGTTGGCCAGCCTGGCGAGGAACTCCCCAGCGGTGACACTTTGGCCTCTTTTCCACCCCAGCAGCGTGCGCCCCGCGGTGGTGACGTCCCCTTCCGAGGGCGTCCCCGGGGTGCCGGGTTCCCAGCGCACGAAGCCCACAGGGCTCACCTTGAGAAGCTCCTGCATGGCTGGCTGCAGCTCCCCGGGTGGGATTTCAGCACAAAACAGCACAAATCTGCCCGGAGCGAGGCCGAGGAGCAGGGCCAGCAGGACGGCCACGAAAAGCGACGCATGGGCTGCGCTCCCCGGGCTGCGGCACCGCGGAGGGCTCCACCAAAACGTCAGTGCCGTGCCCCGCAGCACCACCAGGCTCCACATTTGGTCCCACAGCGACGTTCTTCATCCAAAAGGAGCTGCCCATCAGGGCACCGAAGAAGGCAGCGTGTTTCACCTCGACGTGCCCACCAGGAGGACGAATTTCCAGGCAGGCTGAATTTCTTCTCCCCGGGTCCCCCCCCCCTGCCCGGGGCAGAAACGCTCGCCGTGTTTGCGTGGAGCCCTAACGAGGGCAGCACTTCAACACCCACACGTGCAAAAACGCCGAGCGGCGGCCAGGCTTACCTTCATTTCTCCCTGAAATTTCTCCCTCGGCGCCCTCCCTGCCGGAGGGGGCTGGATGCGACCTGAAAAATCCAACCCACCGCCAAAACGCGCCAGCGCGGGTGCCTGTGCCGGGCACCGAGCGCCTTTCCCACCCCTCCTGTCATCTTGATACTTTCCTGTGCTTCTCCTACGCTCAGCTAGAGTAGCAAAAAAAAGGGGCCCGAGAGCAGACAGCCGTGGTTTCGTGCTTATTCATCATCACATGTATCCTGCGAGCTGCGGTATGCGCGAGGCAGCTGGAGGGGGCCGCTGCCCTTCCTGGAAGAGGCGCTGGGGGCTTCACCCAAAGCTTTCCCCTGCTGTGGACAGGGCTCTGCCGCGGGTACAGGGGGGCTGGGACCCTGCACGGGGGGGCTCGGCAGTGGCACCACCCCATGGAGGGCTTGTGGGGTGCTGTAGGAGCAGTGGGGTGCTGTAGGAGTGGTGATGGGGGGCAGGTAGGAGTGATGGGGGGCAGGCAGAGCCCTGCAGGGAACGGCCTCGTGGGGAATTCTGCCCGTTCCTGGCCTGTTTTACACCAGCCCTCTACCCCGTAGTCCCCTCCAAGGACTTGGTGCCAACCCCATCACCTACCCCTGCACTGGGGGCACAGCCCTCATCACCCCAAGGGCTGGACCCCTGACCCCCCGGGGGCTCAGCCACTTCCCAGCCCTGGGACCCCCCCAGGGGCTCATCGCCGACCCCTACCCACATCCCTAATCCCCCCAGGAGCTCATCCCCAGCCCCTACCCACACACGAGCCCCCCCAGTAGTTCATCCCCGACCCCTTCCCACCCCCTCAACCCCCCCAGAAGCTCTCCCCACAACTTACCCTCACCTCCAGCCCCCCCAGGAGCCCATCCCCGACCCCTACCCTCACCTTCAGCCCCCCCCCAGAAGCTCCCCCATGCACTTACCCTCACCTCCAGCCCCCCCAGAAGCCCATCCGCGCCCCCTTCCCACCCCCCCAACCCCCCAAGAGCTAATCACCCCCTACCTGCACCCCCAGAACCTCACCCCCCACCCCTTTAGCCCCCCCAGGACCTCACCCCCGACCCCTTCCCACCCCCCAACCCCCCCAGAAACTAACTCCCCCCCCCTCACCCACCCCCCTTACCCCCCCCAGCAGCCCACCCCCGCCCCCTTCCCACCCCCCCAGCGGACCTCCCCCCCATCCCCCCCCAACTTTCCCCTACACCCCCCGCTTCCCCTCCGTGCCCCCCCCAAATCCCTAACCCCGGGGCGGGCAGGAGCCGCCCCGGGGGCCGCCCCGAGCCTCTCCGCGCCGCCTCCCCCGTGCCTCCCACCCCGCGCCGGGGCCGGGCCAGTCGGCGGCGGCGAGGAAGAAGAAGAAGAAGAAGAAGAGGAGGAGGAGGAGGAGGAAGGTCGAGGGCGGCAGCCCGATGGCGAGCGAAGGCTACCGGTGCCGGGGAAGCCGTTTCATCGAGAGCGGGCAGTCGGCGGTGCCCAGCTCGGTGCTGTTCGGGGCTGGCCTTTTGGGCAACGTGCTCGCCCTGCTGCTGCTGGGCCAGCACCGCCGGCGCTCCCGCTCGCCCGGCGGTCGCCCCCCGAGGGTGTCGGCTTTCTACGTGCTGGTGAGCGGGCTGGCGGTCACCGATCTGCTGGGCAAGTGCCTGCTCAGCCCCATGGTGCTGGCCGCTTACGCTTACAACCGCAGCCTGAGCGAGCTGGGCTCGCCCGGCGGGCGAGCCGAGGGCGAGCCGGGGGCTCTGTGCCAGCTCTTCGCCTTCCTCATGGCTTTCTTCGGGCTGGCCCCCACCCTCCTGCTGCTCGCCATGGCCCTGGAGTGCTGGCTGTCGCTGGGCCACCCTTATTTCTACCGCCGCCACCTCACCCGACGGCTGGGCGCAGCGCTGGCCCCGGCGGCGGCGGGGCTGTGCGCGCTCTTCTGCGCGCTCCCGCTGCTGGGTTTTGGGGTCCCCATGCAGTACTGCCCCGGCACCTGGTGTTTCATCCGTATGGCCGGCGGGGGGGCCGGCCAGCTCGGTTTCCCCGTGCTGTACGCCAGCCTGATGGGGGTGCTGGTGCTGGCCATCGGGGCTTGCAACGTGAGCAGCATGCGGCACCTCTACGGCATGGCCCGCAGGCAGCCCCCCCGGGGGGCCGCTGCCACCCCCCCGGCCGCTGCCGCCGCCGCCGCCGCCGCCGGCCCCCCCCGCATGGAGGAGCTCGACCACCTCGTCCTGCTGGGGCTCATGACCGTGCTCTTCACCGTCTGCTCGCTGCCGCTCATCGTGAGTACAAAGAGACCCCCCCCCCACCACCACCACCGTCACCCTCCTCCCAGGCCCCTCCTTGCCCCCCCCCCAGCACTGAAATCCGTCCCCGGGTTGCTTTGTGCCCCCCCCAAATACCTCGCTCTAGTCCTCTCCAAACACCCCCAACCCAACCAACCCAACCCCCTAGGGTCAGCTTATTGCTTTACCCCCCCCTTAGGACATCCCCCCCATAACCATCCGTCCGGGGGGGGGTGGGTTATTGTGTTTAACCCCCCCCCCCAGCACCCCCCCTTGTCCCACGGGTTGGTTTGAACCCCCACGGACCCCCCCCCATCGCCACCACGCTGTGCCAGAGGGTGTCGGGGGGGGTTAGGGCGTTGCTTTGCCCCCCCCTCGATATCCCCCACCCCATCCCGTGGGTCTGGGGATCGCTGTACCCGCCCTGGAAGGACGCCCCCATCGCCACCACCCCGTCCTGGAGGTGTCGGGGGGGTCGGGTCGTTGCTTTAAGCCTTTTAATTAACCCCCCCCCACCATCATCCCCCCATCCCGGAGATGTCAGGGGTCTCAGGTCATTGCCGTAATCCCTTTAATTAACCCCCCCATAACTACTCCCCCCCGTCCCGGAGGGGTCAGGGGGCTCGGGTCATTGCTTTAATTCCCTTAATTAACCCCCCCATCACCACCCCCCCATCCCAGAGGTGGCAGTGGCCTCGGGTCATTGCCTTAATCCTTTTAATTACCCCCCCGCCCCCTCCACGGGCAGTGGGGTCAGTGCTTTAGTCCCCTTTTCACCCCCCCCATCACCACCACCTCATCCCAGAGGTGCGGGGGGGGGTCGTTTCATTGCTTTAACCCCTTGAACCCTCTCCCTGCCCACTCCCAGGGGTGTCAGACCCTTCAGTAACCCCCCCTGCGTCCCCCCCCCATGCTCAGAGGCGCTGGGTCCCTTGGAACCTCACCGGATCTCTTGACCTGGGAAAAATCCTCCCCCAAATCCTCCCCAAAATCCTTCCCCAAAACCCACCCCGGGGCTGGGGATCCCTCTGTGGGTCGGGTGGGAACCCTCTTTACCCCCCCCCACCCCAAAACCTCTCAGCCCCCCCCACGGCCTTGCTGAAGCCTCCTGTTTCGGACAGATCCGTGCGTACATGGGGGCGTTCGCGGCCGACTTCAACGAGAACGCCGACCTCAGCGCCCTGCGCTTCCTCTCCGTCAACTCCATCGTCGACCCCTGGGTCTTCATCATCTTCCGCACCTCCGTCTTCCGCATGTTCGTCCGCAGGCTCTGCCGCCGCCTGGGCTCCCGCAGGGCCACCACCCTCAAAGGACCGGGGCCGGAGGGGGACGCTCGTTTTTGCCCCCTGGGTTGGCGCAGGACGGACGCCCCGCAGCTCGTCTTCCCCTGAGCGCGGCGGGGGCCGCGGGAGCCGGTGAAGATGAGGAGGGAGCCTTCGGCCCCGAGCGGCGCGGGGAGACGGCGCCCTGGGCGGTGGCACGGGGTGGGCGAGTGGAGTTTCTGCCCCGTTTTGGGCTCCGGGGATGCGTGCCGCCCGCCGGAGGAAGCGGGGCCGGGGGGGGGGATCCCTCCGGGGACCTGCGGATTTTGCAGCGCTCGGCGGAGAGCTTGGGGAGCGCACGGCTGCGGGGTTTGGTGCGGGGTGCCAGGGCTGCGTTTTGGGCAGGAGCACACCTGGGGGGAGAGCCTCATGCCTCCCCCCTTGGATAAAAGTGGTTCGGAGCCCTGCCCCATCTCCTCATCCCGCACATGATGCCCGGAGAGCTGATGGGGTTGGCCCCGGGGCCGGCCACAGCCCCCTGCACTGTCCCCGCGGTGCCTCGGGGTGCCCCGGGGAGGAGGATGGGGGCAGCTCCCTGGCCCCTCCTCGGCTCAGGGTTTGCGATTTCCCCCCCGTGGCTCTGCTCTGGAGAATCGATCGCGCCCAGCTGTGCCGTGGGAGGCTGCCCGTAATTATTTTAAGGCGGTATTTATGACGATACCCGCTCTTAATAAGAGCGGCAAGCGAGAGAAAAAGCAGAGCCCAGGATGTATAACCTCGCGGTGCAAGCATGCGAGCAACAGATCCTTTTAATGAACGCTCCATTTCCCCTCAACCAGGCGTATTAACTGGTGCTTGTTTAACATCTGCCTCCAGTGACCGTTTAGGACAAAAAAATGACGATAACCCCGGTCCCCATCTGCTTAGCGTCCTTGGAGGAGACAGGGCAAATACTTCTCTCCCTCTGTTTAGCCAAGCCTCGCAAGGTGTAGCCGTGTTCCTGCCAGTTCTCACGCGGTATTTACTCTTGTTGTCAAACTGATTTTCCTTTTGAAGGAAGCAACTCGGGTAAATATAGCTTGGGGCTTTTTGGAGGTGACCTGAGCGCTCGTGCTCCGGCTCCGGGACCTGCCAGGCTCTGCTGGTGGAGGGAAGGGCAGGCTGGCGGTACTCGGGGGGGCACCCCCGGCCCTGCAAGATCCCCGGTCTGTGCCCCACAGCGGGGTTTTCTGCGGAAAAAGGACAGAACCGAGGCTTGGTCCTCATTTTGGTGTCCCGTTCCTCGCACGTTACCGACTTGGAGGTGGCGCACGTGGGACCCTGCGAGCTCAGGAGCGGCACCGAGGCAGTGCCACGGCTTTCACCGGGCTGATCTCCGCAGCAGGACGGACACTGGCTGGGATAATGGCTCTGCAAAACCTTCCTGCTGGCCCCTGGGCTGGCATCTCCTCCGCCGTGTGGCTCCGTGCACCGCTCGGGACGGGGGGACCGGGCTGGCACGAGCCGTGCCCCCACCAGCAGGATTCGCTCCTGGAGAGCGTGCCGAAGCAGGCAGCGAGCTGGTGCCGCGAGCCGGGTGCTGACTGCGTGTCTGTAAAGCCCGGGACTGTGCTCAGTGCGAAGTGAGAGCAATTAAATTAAAATAAATCAGGGTTTTTATTAAGGTGCGTGGATGCAGACTCCATCCGAGCCCCTAGGTGACGCGTGCGCCGCGCTCTCGGACTTGTCCATGCGCTCATCACCCGAGGAAGGAAATGTCCCCGATTTGGGGGGGCTTGCAGGACAGCAGGGTGACCCCAACCCCTGCCCCTGCCTCCCTGACCCCATCCCTGGAGGCTCCCTGCTCCCTGCACGGGTTCCCTGGGGGATCCTGGTGACCTCGGCGCGCTCACCTGGCTTTGGTGGCGCTTTTCATGGGTGCCCTCCCCTGCTCACAGCGGGGGGGACCCCAGCAGCTGCTGGCGAATCCTCACACCACTGGGATCCGAAACTCGGCTGCGTTTTGGGGCCGTGGCGCTGCCGTGCTGCTGTCTTCTCCAGAGATGGCAGCACGTCCCCAGCCAGGGCTGGCTGATAGCAGGACAGAGCAAAGCAGCTGCAGGGAGGGGGCTGCGCTCTCCTCTCCAGCCCACCCTTTCGGCAGCCTTGTGCCCCGAGGCGTGCCCTTGCCCTTTTGGGGGCTTCAGGAGTCAAAACCCATCGCCCTTTCCTATGAACAAGCACACAAAGAAATAAATAAAGCGCGGAGACCTGCAGTTTAGCCGTAAAGGTCCCCATAAAGCAGAGATGCTCAGGGCTGAGGGCTGTAGGGCTGAGCCTGTCCCTGCTCCCGGCCATCAGCAATTCCTGGGGGGCCCCTTTGCACCAGGGTGCTGCGGTGCCAGCGAGGCACAAAGGCACGGATCCGGTGCGTAATGGAGGCAAGCAGGAGGTGCTGCAGTGGCTGGAAGCAGCGAGGCAACTTTTGGAGCTGCTGCCTGGTGCCCACCGCCCTCCCGTGACCACGGTGTCCCTGGTGTCCTTGTCCCCGGCGTCACCCAACCCTGTAAATCGAGCCCGGCTGATTTATTTTTATATATATATATATTTTTACTATTTTTCAGCTCATGAAATCCAGGCGCAGCTTCCCCAAAAAGCTCATTTCCCAGCAACATGCTTGGTTCTTGCACGGGGCCCTTTTTTTTTTTTTTTTTATTGTCTGCTTGCATTTTTAAGCCCTTCCCGAAGTCGGAAGCCGCGTGCCTGGGCAGGCTGCAGCTCCGCGGCTGCCAGGCACCCGAGCCAGGGCGCTGAGCCCGCGGGCTGTACGACACCACGAGCCAGTGAGTGCTTTGCATTTTTTAACCCGTGCGCCCAGGTGCTGGCACTCCCCGGGGCCCAAGAACTTGTACCTGCCCCGCTGGTGCTCAGCCCGGCTTCGAGCAGCCGGAGAGCCAGGCTGCTTCCAGCACTGGTGCACCAGAGAAGCGTTGGGGCTGGGAATGCTTTGGGAAAACGTCTGGGTTTTCTTTGGAAGGAAAACACTGTCTGGGTTTTCTAAACATAAAGGCTTTTGGTTTAAAAGGGTCAAAACCCACCCGTGCGGGTCTCTGTATTTCAAACCCGCCTGCGGACGGGGCACGGTCCCAGCGCCTCCCCAGCCCCGGGCACAGCACCCCAGGGGCTGCGTCCTCCTGGCCCCGGGGTTTCTGTGAAATTCACTCAGTGCTCCTCCCAGCCCGGAGCTCTTCTCCGAGCAGGACAGCCCCATAAATCTCCTCTGAGGGAAAAAGGATGCCAACGACCCTCGGGAAGACATATGCTCCTTGTTAGACGCGGAGATAAACATGGAAGCAGAAGGGGGGGAAACAAACACTTCCCGAGAAATGGACAGATTGTACCAAGTGGCATGTTCCTGGTTTTGAGCTCAGAACGGGGAGAAAAAAGAGAAAAAAAGAAAAAAAAAAGCCCAGCAATTTCCCTATTACTGCAAAAATATCCCCTCAGAGGCAACTGTCGGTTGAGAAGCCCGAAGCCCCAGATGGGTATTTAAGGCTCCATTAGCTGCCAGGAAAACGAGCTCCAGAACCTGCCAAAAGCCCTTCCTGAGCTGCGATAGCAACCACCAGAGAGGAGTGGGAGGCTGGCAGGAGCCCTGGGGCAGCCACCCCGCGGGAGGGCTTCTGCTCGTAAAGCGCACACCGCAGCCTCCCCGGGCTGCTTACACCAAGCAGGCCAGGATTTGGCCCTGGCCACTGTTTTAATCTGCTTTTTGTGGGCTTTTTTTGGGGGCTGAGCGTGGCTGGGTCGCATCCAGCCCTCGGCAGCCTGGGAAGCTGCTGGGACATCTCCCAAAATCATCCGTGTCCGTGGGCATCGATGCTCAGCGGGATCAGCCCCACGGGGGGCTGCAGAGGTCCCGGGACAGGCATTTTCCTGTCCCACAAACACACAAAAAAACCTCTTTCCCTCCATCACACCCCTCACACCCAGCCACGGGACCGTGGAGATGGGTGGCCTGTCACCGAGAGGTGACGGCACACGGCAGGAGCCTCTCGGGCCGAGCGACCAGCCCGAGGAACGGGAACCTCGCGTCGGAAGCGAAGGTGCTGTCACAAACCACATCTCACCCTCCTTTGGAGTTCGCCTTCGATCGCGTTTCCTTTACGAAGTTCCTGTTACCAAAGGGAGTTTTCAAAAGCAACGACGAAAACGGGAGCGTGGCAGCAAGCGGCGTGCTCACGCCGGAGCTGAGCAACGCCGCCGTGTCTCGACGGGTTTTGGGGGGGGACACACGAGTGGGGACAGGCTCCAGCTGGGGCAGGGATGAAGGAAGGGGTGAACCCGCGTCCTGCCTGAGCTGGATCCGTGCTCGGTGGCTAAAGGAAGGGGCAAAGTGTGGAGAGGGTTGGGGTCATGCCAGGGGAAATGCAACGCAGCGGCGAGGCTTCCTGTGCCATCCTGCGCACCCGCGGCACCAACACAAGGAAGTTTTTCTGGGGCTGCTGCTTGGGCTGGGTGAGCCCCCTGGGGCAGGCTGAGGGCTGGGGGCTTCCCCCTGTCTCCCCCGGGCTCCCACCCAGCTGGGGGGTCCCCAGGGCGAGCAGCAATGGGGCAGGAAATGGGGGCTCCCCCTGCGCCCCCCGCGCACCCCTTGGCCCCCCGCGCACCCCAAACGCGGGGCTGGCCGCCCGGAGCGCAGGGGGGCTCCCAAAGCATCCCCGCAGCTCGCCGGCACCGGGGGACTCCCGAAGCATCCTCGGGGGCTCCCGGAGCATCCCCGGGGCTGGGGCCCGGCCCCGGGGCGGGGCGGCCCGGGAGGGGGGGCGGCGCCGCGGGGCCGGGGCGGGGGGCGGGCGGCGGAGGCGCATTCGGGCGGCGGCGATGAACGGGACGGGCCGGGAGCCGTGCGAGCGCGGCGAGGCGCTGGTGGCCGGTGCCCGGCCTCTGGTCAGCGCCCTGATGTTCTCCGCGGGGCTCCTGGGCAACCTCCTGGCCCTGGGGCTGCTGCTGCGCTGCCGCCGGCCGCCCCGCGCCCGGCCGCCGTCCCTCTTCCACGTCCTGGTGCTGGCCTTGGTGGTCACCGACCTGCTGGGCACCTGCTCGGTCAGCCCCTTCGTGCTGGCCTCCTACCACCGCAACCTCACCCTGACCGCCCTGGCGCGGGGAGGCCACATCTGCCTCTACTTCGGCTTCTCCATGAGCTTCTTCGGCCTCGCCACCATGCTCATCCTCTTCGCCATGGCGCTGGAGCGCTGCCTGGCGCTGGGGCGGCCCTACTTCTACGAGCGTTTCCTCAGCCCCCGCACGGGTTTGGTGGCCCTGCCCGCCATCTACACCTTCGCTGCTGCCTTCTGCTCGCTGCCTCTGGTGGGTTTCGGGCGCTACGTGCAGTACTGCCCCGGCACCTGGTGCTTCATCCAGATGTACCTGGACGACGGCCGGCACGCCGCCGGCGGGGCGGAGGCGGCGGGGATGCACGTCACCTTCTCGCTGCTCTACGCCACCCTGCTGCTGCTCCTCATCCTCTCGGTGCTGCTCTGCAACCTCAGCGTCATCAGCAACCTGGCCCGCATGCACCGCCGCGGGCAGAAGACCCGTCGGATGGCCGTGCTGGAGCAGCCCCGGGCGGCGGGGGGCGGCGGGCGGTGCATGTTCTCCATGGCCGAGGAGATCGACCACCTCCTGCTCCTCTCCATCATGACCATCACCTTCGTCATCTGCTCCCTGCCCTTCACGGTGAGTGCCACCACCTCTTCCCCGGGGGTGAGTCCCCTCCCCAGCATCCCTCCTTCTTTTTCTCCTCTTTTAAGGCTCCCCTCTTGCTCCACTGCCCAAAATCCAAGCTCCTTCCCAAAGCTCGGGGAGACCTTGGGTCTGGCACAAACCGCGGGCGATTCACGATGCTCACGGGGAGCCAGGGATTCTCCCACAGTGCTGGAGCCACCTTCCCCTCCCGCAGAGGCTTCGAGGCCAGGCAGGGTGGCACCACACATCCCGGGCACGCCGGGGTCCCCTGGGGCTGCCGTCACCAAGGGCCACGTGCGCTCGCCACGGAGGCGCGAGCGGTGGCAGGGCGAGGAGCAAGACACGGAAAGGTGGGGATGGGGAGGGAGAAAACCCCGCTGGGCTGGGCTGGGAGGCAAGCAGCGCGTAGCAGGGCCGTGCTCTCCTCACCTGGGGGCTGCTGTTCACCCCGCCGGGCTGCGTCTCACCGCCAGCAGCTCTCCATCACCTCCAGCCCTGGCTCGGGAGGCTCGGAGCCGTGTGAGCGAGCCCTGCCGCGGCGGGAGGCTCCTTCGCCGTCGTTTAGTTCCCATTAGAAGCGAGCCCCACTAAGGTCGGGCGTGCTGCCAGCACTAATTTTGTGCTCGTGGACTTAAATGGACGCTACCTTCCCTTTCGCACTCACAGCAGGAAGAGTCCCGAGGGAAGAGAAAACGACCGCAGCCTGTAGCCAAGCCAGGCTGTCTGGGTTGTAAGAGGGAGGAAAGACAAAGCGGCGATGTCCGGGAGCTCGCAAGCATCCCGGGAACCAGACTCAACATCCTGAGAGCTCCCGTCAATGGGCCCACGCGCGCCGGGCGGCTCTCCCCGCGGCCTGGAGGAGCCCGGCTCTGGATGCCGGGACCCCTTGGCCGGGTCTGCTCAGGACAGGCGGGGTGGGAAAGTGCCGCTGATGGGGATCCCATGGGCCCGGTGGTGGCAGCTCTTAACCTTGTCCCTTTTCCTTTCCCATTGCCCGGCTCCCACGTGGCTTTAGGTTTGGGCAGCGCTTTGGCATCGTCTCCAACGGAGCCGCCGAACGCTGCCTCCTGGGCGTGACACTTTCTCCTCTGGCCTACAGCGCCAACCCTCCGAGGAGGAGCACACAAACCATGACACTCCCAGCCCACAAAATCACAAACCCTTCCCCAAAAAAAAAAAAAAACCCGAGCCCGGGGCAGGCTGGCAAACTCTGCCATCCCCCAGCGGTACCCGGCGCACCCCGGGCGCAGCGGGGCCGCCGCGCTCCCCGTGCCCCCAGCTCCCCATCCGAGCATCCCCGCGGCGTGGGAGCGAGGGGGTGGCGATGGGGTGAGTAAGGAGTGCTGAGTCACCCTGCCAGGAAGCCCCGTAAGCCGCTATGAGTCGGCACACGCCAGGAAGCCCCGCACCGGGGCGGCCCAGCACCCTGCACCCCGCACCCGCTGCGTCCCCATCCCGCGCAGCCCCTCGCCGCCTCCTTCACCAGCCTCCAGCTTAATTGCATTTGGGCTCAGCGAAGCCTCGCTGCGTGCAGGCAGAGCGCAGAGCTGGCTTTCATTTGCAGGAAATTCATTTAAGAACAGAAAGCAGCCCGCATTTCCCCAGCTGTTGCTCTGAAAACCGCCCTCACCTGCCGGGCTCCCGGCCCCTGGGGGAGCAGCCCCGGCGTCATTTTTCCCCCCCCCCGTTGCTCTCTTGCAGGTCTGCGCCTACATGAACAAGTTCAACAAGGGCCAGAACTACGACTGGGACCTGCTGGCGCTCAGGTTCCTCTCCATCAACCCCATCCTCGACCCTTGGGTCTTCGCCATCCTGCGGCCGCCGGTGCTGCGGGTCCTGCGCTCGGTGCTGTGCTGCCAGCTGTCCCCCGCCAGCCAGGACCTGCACACCCCGTCCCCCGCAAAGACCAAACTGGAGACGAGGCTGGACCCCAGCAGGCAGTAAATCCACCAGGAGACCTTGCTGGCCGGGGTGCCCTGCAGCCCTGGCGGGTGTTACCGAGGTTTTATGGCCCCTAAAAGACGTCCCCGCTGTCGGGTGGGACGGGGCTGCGCCCGGTGTCACTACGTGTCCGGGGAGCCGCGTGAAATCGGCGTGGTGTCCCCCAGGGCAGACAGTGGGATGGGAGCGGGGCACCTGGATGGCACAACCTCCATCAGATGGGGCCACCCCTGCCCTGCGATGGATGCATTTGGACACATCGTGTAGGGGCTGAGGTATGGGGTGACTCGCTGGGACACCGCAGCCGCTGCGTGCATGAATGCTGCTGGTTAAAGGGGCCGTTTTTGGGGCTTTGAGCATCTCCAGACATCTCCTGCCCTTCCTCCCACATCCCCCGTGGTGGGATTGCTGGGGAAACGGGGCACAACCCGCGTGCCTTTTGCCACTTGCCTCCCAAGCCGTGTCCCCGGGGTCTGCTCGTGGAGGCGCGGGTCCTGCAGGGGCTCAGCCCTGGCCGCAGGCACCCGGATCACCGGGGACCAGGCAGGAGAGGAGGCAGCTGCTATGCAGGGGAGGAAGAAGCGTTCACCCCTCTTCTTTTTTTTCCCCCTTTGGCAGCCCGCTTGCCCAAGGAAAAGCACTTTATGGGGTGTAGCTCTGTGTGTCTGTGTCTGTTTGTCCCCCTGCTCCCGGCAAATTCAGGCTCTGGTCGAGGCAGAAAGCAGCTGAGCTTTGGCCTTTCCGTGTGCTGCCACGGCACGGGGAACCACAGGGCTCCCCATTTTTGCTCCGTTTTGCAAGGGGCTTTCTTTATCCCACGGGAACACAGAGCCTGGTGGCGAGCAGGTTTTGATCACAGCGTCTCACCCGCGGTGATGCCACCGATGGTTTGGGGTTGGTGTGAAGGAGGAGGGCTCATCCTCGTGGCTCCCACCAGGGCAAGGAGCACCAAACCCCTCCGCCTTCCCCAAAAGGGGACCTGCCACCCTCTGAGCCACCGCTGGGCTTGTCCTGGTGCTCGTCCCGCTGGGGAGCTGCGGCATCAAAAGCGGCGTCAAAAAAAAAGCCCAAACGGTCAAAGATTTGGAGCTTTCGTCCGTGTCGGCCACGCGAAACCCCCTCTTGTAATAAATGTCATCCCAAGGAGCCGGCTGCGTGCTGGTGGTGAGTTTGTGCCGAGGCTGCGCCCCCCGGTACGGGGGGAAAGGGGCTGAGAGGGGTGCCCACAGCCCTACAAAACAGGAGAACAACCCGAGGTGGGGGGACATCACCCGGACACCTGGGTCCTGAAGCCGGGCAGAGGCTGCCAAAGCCCCTACCTGTTATCAAAACACCAAAAAAAAAAAAAACCCAAAACACACAAACGCACACACAAAAAGAAAACCCACAAAAACCCAACCCCAACGGCTAAAAAAAGGGCAGGATCTATGTCACGGCTGTCAGCCTGCCAATATCCACAGGAAGTTTACTGGCCTCCGAAATGCGTGTGGGCAGATGTCAGGCATGGGATGCTATTGCTCAAGCCCCGCAGATGGGTTGCTGGCAGCTCCTGCAGCTGGGGGGGGGGGGCTTTTTTTTGGGGTGGTGAGCACGGGCTGCTCGTCCCCCAGCCGCCAGCTTTGCGCCCTGCCCTATTGCTAACTAATTAACTAATTAAAGTCCTGGCTTTCCAGATTCACGAGGCTTCTCCCCGCTGCCCCCTCCCCATTTTTTTTTTTTTGGGCTCATTGTCCCAAGGGGGGGGGCTTGAGGAGCAGCCAAACCCCTTTGGGGACAGCCACGAGTCCTGGTGCTCGTTTGGGGCCGGCGGTGACACCGTTGCTCAGGCTGGAATTTCGGGACCGGTTGCTTAATCCTAAAGCAGCAGGAAAAGCTGCCGGGCATGCGAAGGATGGAAAAACCCCAAACTTTGCAGGGGAAGGGCTGCATCCCCTTGAGGTAGCGGGCGGGGGGACGTGACCACAGGTTCCCAGGGTCACCCACGGGGACAGACGGGATGGGATGGGATGGGACGGGACGGGACGGTCCCGTGCTCACCACAGGCTGGGCTCTGCCAGCCACCAGCCCGGCTGCTGACCGCTAATTGCCGCCTGCTCGTTTTTTGGGAGCTTTGTGGCTTCCCCAGCAGGAAGCACGGGGCCGGGAGGTGCCTTCCAGCTCCATCCCCTGGCACCAGCCCCGCAGCCATCAGCGGTGCCTCTCCGCTGGTGCCCCGGTGTCCCCACTGGGACACCCCCAGAGCCAGAGAAAAGCTGCCGGGTCCCCCATCAACCAGAAAACCACCCAAATTAGCGCTCCGCAGGGCCCAGGAGAGCCCCAAATTAGAGCATCCTGAGCCACGAGCTGGCAGAAAAACGCCGCTTTCATTAGCGTCATGAAGGAGCCATGAAATTAATTCGGCTCTCGTCATCTCAGCCGGCATCTGCTGCCCTCCAACGCAACGTGGCACCTCACTGCCTGTGCCCTTCCCTTCATCATTTCTCATTTCCGTGCCGGGGACCCGCTCGGTGCCCCCCTAGATCCCTGCCTGGCTCTGCCTCGTCCCCAAGGAGATCAGGGCCCTGCGCCTTGCCACAATTTGGGGACACTGTTTTGTGTTTTTTTTTTTTTTTTTTTTTTTTCCAGCAGCAGGGAAGACGGGAGGGGAGTTTCCCTCTGGCTTGCTCCTTTTCCCTTGGCTTCCGACTTGTTTTGGAATATCTCCTCCGGAGAGCCGCGGGGCCGGGCGATCCGAGGGCTGGCAGTGAGCGAGCCCTCCGCTTTTTGGCTGCTTTGGGTCCCGGCTGAGCCTCGGCCTTCCCAGGGCTCCAGCGGCTCCTCCACAGCCCCACGTCCCTCTCCGGGGGCTCGGCAGAAGGGGACAAGGCTCCGGGGTGGGAACGTGGCAGGGGCGGCGAGCCCAGCTGGCCGGAGCTGCTCTCAGCTCTCTGCGTCCCCGTGCGTTAACAAGAAACGCTTCCAGCCCCTCTGGATCCCATTTTCCTGCATTTTTTGAGTCCCTTTTTGGCACCAGGGACCCCCAGCATCCCCAGGGGCTGGGCTCAGGCTGTATTTTATCGCCCCTTCCCCGGAGCCTGCCGGGGTACCCCAAGCATCACAGCCTTACAGCCAGAGCTTGGATCAACAGATCTGTGACCCAGCCCAGCGCAGGAGGGCTACAAGATCTTGGGAACAGCAAGGATGCGAGCAGGATGACTTCTCAGCGGCCATATTTCAGCTTTTTTTTTGCAACGTATGAATGATATTTATATTTAGTTTCATTTTCAGGGATTTTGGTGGCTCTGTGCAGCCCCGCAGCGGTCGAGGTCCCCCCCCAGCACCTCCAGCAGTGCTGCCTTTTGGTTTATTGGGGCTGCCTTTTGGTTTATTGGGGACTTTTGCTCCTCTGGGTTCCCTATCCTGCCCGTACCTGGCCACAGCTCCTGGTTCAGGCGGGAGGAACACAGGAGGCAAAGGCACAGCTCCGGGGTGGACACGGCAGGGATGCTCCGCGCTGGGAAAGCGACCGGCGGGGATGCCCGGCGGGCTTGGCAAGAGGCTCTCCGGCTGCTTGAAAGCACAAGGGGGACATTTGTATGCACCCAGCGAGGACAGGCAGCTAAAAATACAGCCGCCGCCGCCCGGCACGAGAGCAAAAACCCTCCAGGGCCGCCGCTTGTTTGTTTGCTCCGGGGCTGCGTGCGCACGGCGAGCCCCCGCCGCCCCGGCGCTCGCCCCCGGAGAAAGTCCTCCCGTCCTCCCTGCTAAAAGCATCCAGCTGAGGCACGCAGGGTTGTGTTTTTTTTTTTTTTTCCCAGCCTCCTCTCCCTGTACGACTGCTGCGTGAGGAGCGAAGATGAATTTTTTTTTTCCCTGAGAGGGGAGATTTGGCCCCGAGGGCTGTGCCAGCGCCGCGGATGCTGGCAGGAGATTTGGTACCCGCGCTGACCCCGACTGGAGATGTGCCACCCCGAGAAAAACAGCCCGAAAGTCACCAAGGGGTTTCCCTTATGCCTGTATAACCAACTGTGATGGCAAAACCCCCACGGGGGGGCATCTGGAGGGAGTTTTTCAGCCAGCCCCTGACGTGTGAGCGCTGCGGGGAGCCACAAGGGTTTCACGTGCCGGGCCGCTCGGTTCTTCAAGTGGGTTCCTCTGAATCATGGAAACATCTGCGTCCACCCCGGCCACGCAGCCCGTGGGGAAAAGCAGCCGATCCGCGTTTCCCAAAGCAATCCGAGCCCTCCAAACCAGGAGACTAAACAGTGTCAGAGCCATGTCAAGCATCTGGCCAAGGGTGAGGCCGTAAAAGCTAAAACCCACGGCTCAGCGTGCCGTATGGCTCCCGTCCTGCCCCACACGCTGCCTGCTGCCATCTCTCCTGCAATCCAAGCCCTTTTTTCAGCTTTTTAGCCCCGTTAGCAGCCCCAGGAGCTGGGTCTGTGCGAGGAAGAGAGCAAAGGTCTCCAGATTTCGGAGCCAGCCACGTGCAGACCAGACAGGGCCGGGCAGATCGTAAATTTGGGCACAGTTTGGGTTCCCGAGAGCAGCCCCCACCTGGCCTGGTTTCGCTGCGGTTCAGCTGCAGAAGCTGGCAGTTTGTGGCTGAAAGAAAAACCCCTAAAAAAAGAAAAAAAAAAGAAAAAAAAAAAAAAGGGTTGTTTCTTTGCTTCGTGAGTAATGTCTTTCGGTGGTCACCACGCCGAGCCGCGGGGCACGGCGGTGACAGCGGGGCCGAGGGGTGCGGGGCAGGAGACCCTGCAGGACCCTGCACTTCTCCGTGCTCTGGCAGCAAATCTTCCTGGTTCTGCAGCCTGTGTCAGATCGGGAATCTCCAGAAAAAAAGAATAAAAGCTGGGGCTGCTGTGGTCACGACCAGAGAAACCACCTGCGTGCAAGGGCTGGGCTGCCTCCTGCTCGGGGCGCAGAGCCTGAGGGTGCCGCTCGGCACGTGAGGGAACCCAGCCAAGCCCCACACTTCCTCCATCCCCATCCCCATCCCATCCCCATCCCATCCCCATCCCTGCAGGGCTCCCGGAGCAGTTACTCAGGCCGAGCATCCGCAGATTTATCACTCTCACCAGCTGCTATAAACAGCCCCCAGCGCACGCAACCTCCAGCCGCGCTTTTCCCAGCAAGCCCTTCCTGGCTGCTGAATTTATAGATATATATATATTTATTTATCTATTTATTCATTAATTTTTCTGCCCGCCTTGCTCTGCGCGGGATTTGCAGCCCAGGAATGGCGCTGGGTGCAGAAAACCCCTGGCAGGGTGGAGAAAAACCCCTCAGGGTGCCGTTTCCCCGCAGCTCGACATCCCCAAGCGGTGCCGAGGGGGCACGCGAGATTTTTCTCGTCCTAAGGGGCAGGAGGGCTGGCGTTGGCCGGGACAGACGCGAGCTTTCAAAGCAGACAGAGCTCTGAGCAGAGTTAAAAAGAGCCGAGGGCTGTGTTTACACGGGGCTCTTTGGTTTTTTCCCCGTGTTTATCCGCGGCGCTACCAGAGCTCCGGCCACACAGGGACCTGGAGGCGATGGGCTTTGTCGTGCCGAGCGGCTGTATACACCAGGGAACGTTTATTTGTCACGAGCAGCTGCTGTTTCCTCCCCTAAATGCCTCTTCCAGCCCAACGGGGATGGGAAAGGCTCGCTTGCAGCCTCGATGGCTCTCAAACAGCCCCGGGATGGAGCTGGTCCTGCCCAGACATTCCCGGCACGGGCACCGGGCACCGGGCACCGCCGTCCCCGCAGCCCCCGGGGCTGTCCCCAGCCGTGCCACCGCAGCCAGGGGTGGTTTTCGGATCTTTTCTCAGTGGGGTTGGTTGTTGGAAGGTTTGTGGTTAAAAATTTCTCCTAAACCTGATGCTGAATCTCTCTTATTCGGGGCGCTGAAGCTTCCCTCATCCCTTCCACAAAGGGTTTTCAAGCACGCGTTCATCATCCAGCCCCTTTTTGGGGCAGCTCAGCCCTTCCCAGGCATTGCAAGACCCCAGGAACCGTGCCCCCAACCCCTGGTAGTGCTGATGGGGACAGGTTTCTGCCCAGCAAACGCCACCCCATTGCTCCTTTCCTGCTTTCCCCCTGCCGGGGGGAGCAGCTCCTCTTTTCTCTCACCTTTCCGAAGTCATTCCACGTTTTTAGGAGGGCAGGCTAAGCCCGGAAGGATTTTATTTCATACGTGTGTGCTTGTTTTGGGGCGTGCATCAGCAGTGCAGCACTCAGAGCATTTTTGGGGTCACGTTTTACCTCCTGGAGGTCCCTGTGGGGTCCCTGTCCTGGTGGAGGGGAAGGTCAGGATTTCAGGGGGGCTCCTGTCTTTGCCAAGGGGTCCTCGGGGTGCTCTCCACTGCGGTGCTGGGCTAATGGGACCACAATCCCAGCTGGAGCTGGGTCCCGTTGTCCCCAGCACACGGTTTGGGTGATGTGTGGGGTCCCTGAGGGACCTCCCTGCTGGGAGGTGGCATCGCCGGGTCACCGTGGCCCTGACAAGCCCCAGGACTTCCAAAGCCATCGGTCAGATGGGATTTCCCGGGGTGACGCAGCCTGAACCTCCTGACCCCGTAGCCCTTCTCCATCCCACCCCACTCCCGGGGACGTCCCCGTTTGCCCAGCCCCATGGGGCAAATCTGAGACGTGCAGGGAAGGAAACGACCT
This sequence comes from Netta rufina, assembly GCF_964035555.1. Classification (NCBI taxonomy): domain Eukaryota; kingdom Metazoa; phylum Chordata; class Aves; order Anseriformes; family Anatidae; genus Netta; species Netta rufina. The sequence continues at coordinate 62,283,639 of NC_140128.1, read as the reverse complement.
TGCATCACTTCTCCAAAGGTCGCTGCACTCGCTGCTGCCTCCTCCCTGAGCCAGGGGAAGAGCAGGGGACCCGGAGCCCTTGTGGGGTCTGCCCTTTGGGGGTCCTCAGCTGGCCTCGGAGCCCCCCAGGTGCCAGATTCCCAGTGGGGTGGTGCAGGAGAGGGCTGGGAGCTGGCGTTTGCCACTCTCCTCCCCAAAATCCCAGGGGTTGAGCCACGCTCGGTCGCACCCCGGGCTGTTACTGGAGCTGGTTTCTGGGACTTTCCAGAGAAGCCAGCAGTGTTCTGGGGAGAAAAAAAAAAAAAAAAGGATTTTTGAGCAGGGGGGGGAAATATAGGGCCGTGGGGAGGGTGAGGGAAGGCTGGGCTGGGGCTCTGCGCACACCATCGCCGCCGGCACACCGGAGCCAGATGCCGCGGGTGCCTGCTGCAGGCACGGCTCTGGAGCACGCAGGGGCTGTGTCGGAGGAGCCAGAGCCGTTTCCAGCCCCCGAGGGATCTGCTGCATCCCCGAGCTTTTCGCCCCAAAGCAGCCCAGACACCAACCAGCCCGTGGGGATGCTCGGCCCCAGCCCTCGGGCACTGTAGGATGCTTCTCGGGGTGCTGCCCCCCCGAGCAGGACGTGCTGAGCCCCCCCAGCTCGCTCCTTGTCCCTGCTGGGAGGGCTCAGACCCCAGATAAAATCAATGGGGAGGTGCTGGAGGTGTCCCTGCCCTATGTCCCTGCCCCGAGGCTGGGAGCTGCCCTGCGCTGGGAGGCCCGTGGATACTGCGCTGGCTTCGCTCCTGAAAACACTTCGGGTTATTTTTGGGCACAAAGTGCCTCGCGAAATATTTGCCTGGGTGTTAGCGTCTGGATCCCACCCAGGGACCACTTCTCCCACCTCCTCCAGCAGATCCTGGGGTCACCCAGAGCATCTCCGGGGGCTCCCCCAGCTCCCCAAAACCCCCGTTCCCCAGCACGGGGCGCTCGCAAGGAGCTCAGCTGCTGGAGAGGAGACCCCAGGACCCAAAAACCAAAAGGGAGCCGAGGAGGAGCCCTCCTGCAGCGCACAGCGAGGCTCTGCCTCTGCTCCCCTCCTGGCAGGGCTGCTGATGGAGCAAAACCGAGCCCATCACGGTTTTCAATCCCTTCTCCACCTCTGCGTGCGAGGCGCTGCGGTGGCGCATCTGTGGCTGCGTCCCCGACCAGAGGATCTTGTTTTTTTTTATTATTTTTTTATTTTTTTTTATTTTTTTACAGGTGCATGTGCAGAACGAGCCCAGCCCAGGAGCTTGGGCAGCAGCCAGCAGCGAGGAACAAGCCCTGGTTTCACGATACAGCTGTTTGTGTTGCAAGCCAGCCAAGGAGCCCGCGTCCCACGGAGCAAAGGCCCTTCCCCACCTCTGCTCCGCGCCGGGGAGCCGGCCGTGCCCCTCCAGGCTGGGACGAGGGGACCTTTCCCAGCTCGGCCCCGTGGGGAAGGCGCTTTTGTCCCACCACCCGGGGCTGAATCACCCGATTGCAGCCTCTCTTTCAACACCCAGGAGGGATTTGGCAACCCCACGAGCTATTAATAGAGCCGAGCTGTTGTCCAAGGGCCCCGCGCTGCGCCGCCGAGTGCGGGAGAGCAAAGTAAACTCTCCGGGGAGGTGAAGCACTGAGTTTACCTAAGGAGAGGTCAGGCGAGCGGGGAAATAACCTGTCGAGGAGCAGGAACCGGAGCGCTGCCCTCTCCTCCCTTATCACCTCCCGTCCCCACGCTGGAACAATGAACAATGCAGGCAGCGACGTGGCGCCGGGGACGGGCCACCTCCGCTCCCAGCCCTCTGCAACCCTCGTGGCTCCCCTAAATTGGGCTGATCCGGGGGGAAATTCACCCCGGAGGGGTGAACGGGGATGCTGGATGGTCCCTTCTGGGTCCTGCTCCTCCAGCCTGGTCTCCCCTTCCTCCAGCTTCGCCCCCCCGGGCACGGCGGCCACCCTGCAAGGAGCCACGGCTTCGGGTGCTGCTCCTACCTGCCCGCAGCTCTCCCCCGGGGCAGCAGCAGGAGCACAGCTGTATTTTTAGCACTGGAAGTGCCGGGCGGACACGTTGGCAATAAGGAAAGCCAGCCGGCCCCGCAGCCACCCGTTATCTCCCAGCCCAGCTCCATCCTGCCCCCGCGCCCTCCCTTCCCCAGCCGCACGCAAGCACAGCTCCTCTGCCACCCCCAGCCCTGCCGACACCACGCCAGCTCCTCCTTTTCTCCCATCCCCTTCCCATCAGTGCCAGGAGGAAGGCCTGCCGTCCTCCTCCTCTTCCTTTTTCCCCCCAGCCCTGCCAGATGCTGCGTCCCCGCGGCACCAGGGACCGCTGAGCGCAAGCCAGCCCCCGGCTCTTGTCCTGGTTCACATCCTGGCAGAGCTGGCAGCCAGCATTGTGCCTGTCCTTCCCGTGCCCCTTCCTCTCCTGCACGCCTCCTGCTGCCGTCCTAAAGCTCTATTCCTGCTGTGCAGCCACAGGGGAGTGAGCTTAAAGGGTGGCGTGGGGCACGGGGACGGGGATGGGTTGAGAACAGCCAAGTCCTGGGGCTTGGAAATGCTTCAGTTTGCTGCCCCTCGGCCAAGCCATGCACCAGAACCCTCTGTAATCATCCCTCTGACATCTCTTTAAGCATGGAAAACCCAATGCGTACCCTAAATGATCCCTCGGTCCCTCTAGCAAGCACCCTGCTGCTGCCCAGCCGATGGTGGTGGCCCCGCAGGCAGCTCACGGCGCATGGAGCACCTCGTATCGCCTGGGACAGAGAGCTGAACTGCTTCGCTCTCGAGCACAACCACATAATCCATAATTTTGTACCAACAATCCATGATTTTGTACCAACAATCCATTATTTTGTACCAACACTTTGTCTTCTGGTCAACGACCGACACCTGAACACCCCCTGCAAGGCTTCCAGGGAACTGAAGCACATGAAACGCCCACCTCTGACTTTTAGTGCTGAAATACAGCCAAAAGAAGAGTGATATAAGCCCCCAAAGTGTCAATACTTTCTGTCAGTACACGCTGTCAGGAAATCTATCAGCTCATCAGCTCCTTGTGCACCTCGCTAGCATCATCTTCGGAGGCAGAGGCCTGCAGTTGGCCCAAACAGACACATTTTAATGCTAAATGGCTGAAAAAGGGAGCTGATAGCATCAAGGTTCACTGTGATTGTGCTTCTCTTGCCTATCAGCACGTGTTGGGACACAAAGAAGCTGCAGACACACACACCCCATCCTGCAGCAACCCCTGGCTTCCTTCCACCGCTCTGAATTCCTCTTCCCCACCCCGGCGGGACTGCAGAGCTCTTCTTCCTCGGGCTCCCTTCTCACTCCCGTCCATAAACACACACTGGGCTTGTTGACTACTTCTTTCCGTGCTGGTCTTTCCCCCAGGGCCGTCGCTCTTAAAAATAACATAAGACAGGGCTGCTCCTGCCAGCGAGCGGGAGAGCTGGAGGATGCAGACCGCGATCAAGCTGCTCCCAGCCCCCGGGACATTTTCTCCCTTTCCGTCCGTATCCTGGCACCTATGTGCCTCGAGAGGTTGTCTCTAAGTGCCTGCTAGCGCTGCACAAGGGAAGAGACATTTTGCATTTAAAGAAACAAAAAAATTCAAAGCCAGGCCCGTGGGGTGCAGGACCCTGACCAAAACCTTGCTCGGAGCCAGCAGCTCCATCAGACGCGGATCTCGGCCAGCTCGATGGGTCGTGGACAAGCCTGTCCCTTCCCCGTGTCACCACAGGGACCTGATGGTGTGTTTCGGGGTTCCTGGCACTGCCAAACCCCTGCTGGGAGGCTCAGGGTTTAGGGACCCCACTGGTGATGTGCTGAACCCCGTAGCGCTGCGACTCCTCAGCTCTTAGGTTTGCTTTGGCCGCTGCCCCGGCAGCAAACAGGCCCTCAGCCCCCCAAGATAACCTTTTTCCTGAACCCCCATGGCTTCGGTGGCAATTCTCCAGCAAGCATGAAGCAAATTTTCCCAGCCATAACCGAGAGGTGGCACTGACCCCTAGTGACAGGCTCCCGAGTGGCTCAGGTCCACGATAAAAAAAAAAAAGAGGCGCTGCCAAGAGCAGCGGGGATCCGGGAAGGCCCCTCGGATTGCACAAAATCTGCTGAAGTGCAGGACTTTGGGGCTCTGAACTCTGCTGCACGCACGCAGGGGTTGAAGGAGCTTTCCTGGAAGCGTGCTTCCATCCCGGACACGCGGGGCCGGGACATCAGCCTGCCCCACGCAACTGAGACCGACGCAAAGCGCTTAAATTTGAGAGATCATTTATTTAATGCTGAAGGATGAGCCCAAATATTGCCCTTTGCCTGTGCAAAGTGCTGCAGCAGCCGTGTCGCAGGGCTGGAAATGTCCCCGTGCCGTGTAAAGGAGCACCAGGAGCTCAGGGAGGGGAACTCGCCGCCCTCTCCTCCTTCCCCTGGGAAAGTTGTGCTGCACGGCAGGCTCCGCTCTGCACGCTGCGGTTCAGGACTTTAAATACAGATATTTTGGCTCCGAGCCCGGTCAGTGAGTCCAAAAACGGCCTGCTCCAATTCAGGGCTTGAAGGAGAGCACAAGAGTAATGGGTTATTTCTCGGCGTTTCAAAATAGTCCCAACCACGTAGGCTGCTTGCAGGATGAGAGAGGCTTCACAAGGCTCTCGGTGGGTCCCTAACATCGTTTTTCCCCCTCACCAGGAACCTCAGAGCCGTAAGGAGGAGGATCTGACCTTCCTGGCACGTCTCGGCAGTGCTGTGGGACAGAGCAGGTTAAAAAGGAAGAAGATTGTCATGGCCGTCAGTGGGATTAGACAGAGCTTCCCTCTGATCACACCCCAAGGCGTCTTGCAGCATGGATTGCCAGACCTTTTGCTGTCTCGAGGCTGAAATGCCACTTCCAGTCCTCAAAAAAAAGGACGTGGCACGGCTCTGTCACGCACTGCAACAGCCCCAGCACCCCCAGCCTTGCCCCTCATCCCTCTCCCCTCATTTCTGCACCGCTGCTCTCCCCACACACCTCCCTCCCTGCACCCTCCTTGGCTCAGAAGGCACCAACCTCGCTACCGTTACTGAGACCACAGCAGAACAGCAGAGGCTGTAAATAACCCCCCGGGCTTGCAACCAAGAAAATGCCAGCGCTGAGAAAAGCCATGGCCCAAATATTTGTGCCGGGTACTCACAGCTGCGGTGCTGACCCCAATTCTGGCCCTCGTAATAAAGCCACCTGAGCCAGGTACCGCTGTCACCCCCGAGGATGGGCGCTGATGAATTCAGTTCCTGACTCGGGTGGAAATAATTTTAGGTGTAAAAAAACTGCGTGTCAGTTTAAACACGGCAGCTTTGGGGTGAGTGGATTTTTTGCCCTCGTGGATCCGTGCAGTTACAGTGCAGATTGAACTGCTCATCGAGGGCAGAGCTCGCCGACAGAGCCTCTCCTGGAACCAAGGGGAGAGAAATGCTCCTTGTCCTGGAATCACTCACTCTTCCTGCCCAGGGTAATCAGAGAGTAATCTTCGTGAGATATACAGAAACTGTACAGAAAGGTTGTGCTGATTCAGCTTTTCTGGAATGATTTGCTGGGGAGCCAAACGCTTTGCATGCACGGGGAGCTCACCCTGCCTCCCCGGCAGTTACCAGGAGGGCAGAACTCCTCGGCAGCAGCCTCCCTGCAGCTCTGCTCCCGTGGTTTGCTGTGAAATGCAACACGGGCAGCGCCCAGGAGGTTGTAGGGACACATTTCGGGTGCGAGAGACCTACCGACACGCTGCCCCGGGGAATTTAAACTGAAATTTTAGGGGCTGTTTTATCCCCTCGCCACCAATTCGCAGCCAAACTCCCTTCTCTCTCTCTCTCTGTTGCAGAGGCTCACTGAGGGCTGAGAAAGCGAGAGTGTGTTTTTTTTTCTGGGCACTGTCCCACAGCCTTTCACTCTCACAGCTCGCTGTGTCTCTTGGCCTGCTTTTCCCTCCCTGCCAGCCTCGGGGCTGTCCCACGCAGGTCCCTCCCAGGGGACTGGACTTTCTCTGCCTTCAGCCCAGCTTCCTCAGGCGTTTCCTCCCTGCCTGTGGCTTTCTCTTCAGAGCCTTCTGGCTGCTGCTGCTCCTGCCCGTCCCCGTCCCCGTGGCGGTAGGGGGTAGGGAGGGTGAATTCGGGCGCTGTGGTGTCCATCATTTGGAGGAAATCGTAAGCAGGAAGAGGTGGTTTCCAGTCTTCCTCAGACAAGGTACCTGAGAAGTGAACGCAGTCGCTTGTTAATGAGTTAAGAGGCTGTGACGTGACCCCCTTCACAGGTATTTCCATTTCAGGCCAACTATAGCTTTTCTGTGCTTCCAGAGAATGCAAAATTAAAGATCTCTTTTTTTTTTTTTTCTAAAGATCACTTTTTCCTCCACGGCTAATACTGACCCTCAGATCCAACCGACCACAGATGCATTAATATTTACTGCAGCTGGCCCAGGGCTCCTCTCCTCCAAGACCTGCTTTTAAGTCCTCAGACCTCCAAACTGTGAAGGTGAGGAGCAGCAACACTCCGTGTCCCTGCAGCCGTGGATGGGCCTCAAATAGCTATGTTAATGAGTGCATTACTGAAATGTCATTAGGCATGGAGCGAGACTGCTGTCTCTGCAGAGAGGAAGCGGTACTGCTAAGTGAGGATGCTCTTTAATTTATGCTTTTAAGGCTGATCGTGCAGTTCATAGTGCTTAAAAGCTCGAGAAAGGAGGCTGTGATGGCTGGCACAGCCCTTGGCCGTGCTGCCCAACCATCAGCGCACCCCTCTGATGCCCTGAAAGCTGAGGGAAGGTCCCAACCAGAGACCTAAATGTGCAGCCTTCAGCGGTGGAGATGGAAAGAGCTGGGGGAGACGGCCAGGTCACAGCGTGGCAGCAGCCCTTATTGGGTCAGCAGTGATGTTTTTGGGTACTGAGACATCCTACACACGTCCTACTACACGTCCTACCCATCCAGGCTGAGGCTGGTGTTTGGAAACAAGCGCTTTGAAAGGCTCGTTTAGAAATTCATCAAAGATCAAAATCCCCATCGCCTTTTGGGAGCCTGGAGCAGGCTGCCAGCCCCTCTCGTGGCACCCCATGGCAACGTGTCATGCTGTAGGAAGGCATATTTGCCTTTCTTCTAAACTTCCTTAGCTGATCAAGGCAGGAGGGACTCAGTGAAAAGCTTGCCAGCCCTTTATGGCCCAAAGACCACAGCAAAACACCAGCTTCCTTCCACTCACCTGCCCAAAAATAAATGCTGGAAGGTGCCTAAAGAGCAGCTATTTCTTACCCTGACAGCCAGGAGTCAGGGGACTTTTTAATAGCAAGCCCTGTTTCAGCAAATCTGTCCTCAGCAAGCGGAGAGCACGGCCAGCTTTGGGGATTATTACAGGGAAGAGATGTCGATTCAGAACTATTCACGCTTGGCTCTGAACTTTAAACAGTCCCAAAGCAAACTCGTGAGTATGGGTATTCTGTTCTGGCCGGACTATTTGTACTGCTCCAACTCAAACTAGAATAGCTAGTTTTTCCATCATTAAATTCCAGGGCAGACAATTTATTGCATGTAGCATCTTCTCATAAACAGAGCGGAGCTAAGAGTGCACACTTAGGAACGTTTCAAACGCTCGTCCACTTACTGCTGGGAATCTCCAGTCCTGCCTTCAGCTTCTCCAGCCAAGACAAGACGTTCGTTTGGGTGATGGACTGCTCTGATGGGAACTTGAACACTTGACCCCCAGCGTGGAGGTTCACCCAGACGAGAACAGGCAGCGAAGGCACGCTGGCAAAGTACGCCTTCAGGACCCCACGGCCCACCGGGGTGTTTTTCCTGGTGAGAAGAAGAGATTTGACTCGTTCAGCAGCAGTTTGGCAACAAACAGAACGTGACCAGGAGTCAAGGAAGTGCCAAAGCCCTTGGGCCACATCCAGCAAGGCACACGAACACAGTTTTACCTAGGGGACAGCTGTAGAAGCTCCCAGCGTTATTTATGAGCTCAGTGACTTAAGCAAGCCATTAGGGTCTAATGGAGAGATAGCGGACAGCAGGAGGAGATGCGTGAAGAAATCCTCTAGCAGGAGGAGCAGAGAACTGCTGGGATAAATCCTGTAGGAAGGCGTGAAATTTGCTCCCCCAGAAGTTTTGAAGAAAGGGGGAGACAGAAATGACAGAGCGGCCCCCAACGTGGTGAGCCCCTGTAGTGTTATTTCGGGGGACAACTCCCAGCTCCCTGCAGAGCCCCTGTGGTGCAATTTTTGGGGGAGAACTCCCAGCTCCCTGCAGCCTGGCTGCTGTCAGCACCCTGCAAGAAAGGGCAGGAGGTAACGCAGAGGGGTGTGCTCACACAACCCAGTCCCTTGGCAGCAACAGGGTGGTTTCCTACAAGCCAGCATCGAGGAGTTGGAGTGGCAACTTCCCCGAGAGCCACAGAACCACAAGAGGACATCTGACTGAGACCCAGGGACAGCAAGGACATGAGGATGACGAGGCCTTCAGGCACTATTTTGAGGCTCAGTGGTGCACGGGGTCTGAGCTGGCTCTCACCATGGGAACGAGGTCCTCTTTCTAGGACTCTGTTGCTCTTTTAAAAGCCAATGGTCGTATTCTGCCTTCTCGTGTGGAAGCGCTCTTGCCCTCACAAAGGACGGCCTTTTCTTTCTCAGTAAAGGAGAACAGAGGCAGATGCGTAGGTGGGGAAGTTCCAGGGGCTCTCATTTCTTGCGCATTACTGGCAAACAAATCGTCCTCTCTTTGAAAACATGTGCATTTCCCTTTAGCAAAACTTCAGCCCACGCTGCTAGGCGCTTCCCAGACTTCAAAGCACGTTATGATTAAGACAGTGAGGTGTCTCTGGGCTTGGGCAAAACAAACAGGGGCTAAAAACTCAAAATGCACACAGGAGGAGAGGATTTTAAAAAAAAATAATCCCTTCTTCTATAATTTTGTATTTCTTAGCTCCTGGATTCATTTTGTTTCTTGAATATTTTGAAGGTTGTCTTACAGGGCTGCTTCTGGTTCTCCCTTCTTCTGCAAACTTTTTTTTCCTACGGTCAGCAATCACTAATTGCCCTGCTGTGTTTCCCTCTAATTGCTGATGGAATAATTGCTTTAAGACACTCCAGGAGGGCAAATTTACTTTTTTCACCCACGTGTAAAAAGAAAATACAACTAGCTTCAGTGCCAGGGTCAAACTACCGTGCTGTATCTTTGAGAACATTTTATTCTACTGACAATTATTTCTGCAATCAATTAAGGTTTTACTAATTTAACTTTTTTTTTTTTTGGTGCAATTTTGCAGCTGCCCAGGATACATACTGAATCATTGCTAAATGATTTGGCCTCCCAACCCATGATGATTTCAGACCATATAACCACATTACCAGATAGATAATGTTTTGAGAAATTGCGGGCTCGTTTTTTTTTTTTTCTCGCCCTGAACTGCTTAGAGCAATTTAATGGAAAGAAACAAAGACGGTTTCGCATACTCACAAGTTCAACCAGCAAGGTACAAACGCTCGCTGCGGTGTCCCTTTTGCCAGCTTCAGCATTTCCTTGCTTTCCAGCTGACCGATGTCACCATCGCTAAACAAGATGAGGAAGGGCTTCCTGAGCTGCAAGTAGCGAGGCAGATTTTGCACAGTGATTTCGGGCTGCAAGACATCAAAACAAGAAGTTGGGGTTTAGAGGGAGGAGAAAGCAAGACAAAAATCAGGCTTTTTGTTCTTACGTGAGTGAGGCAGGGGCTAAACAAGCCTGTAGGGTCCACGTTGAATGCAGGAAGCTAAAAGGAGGTATGGATGATGGGATTTGGGTGCACTTTGGAAATGTCTAACCCCTAGACTAAGTCTGACGGAGAAGCTGAGCACTTTGAGATGAAGGGGGGTGAGCAGAGAAGCGAGGCAGGCTCAGCCCAGCTCCACACAGCTCCTGAAATCCATGTGCAGGAGCAGGCCCTGCAGGAGGCCACAACAGCGGGTCTGGGACTGTGAGCACAAGCCAGCTGAGAGACTCCCAGGTCTCGCCCCACGAGACCACACTGCAAACAACAGATTCTTGTCCAGGCTGTCTGCTCCAAGTCATAAAGCACACATACAAATGTAACTCAGCACGACAGAAATAACGAGCAAACATATTTATCCTGTGCAGCCCCAACCAGAGCTCATGAAAATGACCGCAGTGGAAAAAAAACAAAACAAAACAAAACAAAACCAAAACAAAAAATATATTTTTTTACTTACAAACGTGTCCAGCAATCTGTATCTGACCGTCTGCACGATGTCCTGAGCACTGTGTTTGGACAAAGCGATGCCTTCCACACTCCGATCTCCGCTCCTGGCAAGGAGGAGGGCTGGGGGAGACACTGCGTATTTACGGGACCTGAAAAAGGGTGGCTGCAATGAAATGTGTGGGATTTAGCACGCACCAAACCTGCTGCACGCAGAGCTGGTGTCCTCACGGTTAAAGGTGGCGATGGGGAAGTGGTCCTGCAGGAGGAAAGGGTCCCGAGCTGCTTCCCTGCACACCACATTTTCCATCTCCCCTTTTTTTTCCAAGTCCCTGCACAGCCCCAGCGTGAGCCAACAGGAAATAATAAGTGAAAAATCCACCACAGTCTAAAGGATTTGCTGGCATTTACCTTTCATTTTCACAGCTCAGGTGTGCAAATAGCCACGCAGCACTTTACAGCATCTCCCAAGCCACAGCAAACAGGGGTCTGAGACTGCCCCTGATGGACACCAGCCCACGGGGGCTGATTTTTGTCTTGGGGACCGTGTGTGGTGGTGCTGAGGTCCAGCGCTATGTCACAGAGACACACACAGCCTCTGAACTTACTCTCAGCAGAGAAACCAGCCCGGTCTTTGTTCCCCAACGCTCTTCTGGTAAAAGGGCTCAAGGGTATTTAAAGAAAAGCTGAGCAGGTGGAAAGAGCAAAAATAGGAGAAGTCTGGGCAGTGAAAGGGCCCAGCCCACACCAAGGCGGGTGAGCAATTTTCTGGAAGTTTGAGGAACTTCAGCCCTGGGGGCTCCAGATGTCACTGCCCAGAGGAAGGGCGAAACTGAGGAAGTAAACCGCCTCGACTGCTCTGGGGGCTGTCTGTACTTTATTTGTCAAAGGTTGCTGCTAATTTTTCAGAGACTGAGGCACTAGAATTACTGAGGAAGTGAGCCCATGTGAGAGAGGCATAGGAACATTTTGGGCTGTGGAAGCTGTCAGGTAGAATGCCTTAAATTTCCTTTCCAAAGGTAATCTGGTCAGCCTTTTTTTTTTTCCATATGAAAAAGGTGCAACACGGATTTATCCTACAGCAGAACAGTAATTTTTAATGAAGGAAAGCTCCTAGAAAAGTCATGTTACAACCAGTTGCACTTCCCTCCGGGGTTTGCCCAGGCAAATCCAGTTTGGACACTTATTTTAGCAGTTCTGAATGGGACAGAGATGTGTTCAGATTTGCTTTAAAGATCTCAGTGTTTGTTGTTTTGGGTCACAATGGCAAACAAAGTGAGGGTGACTGCAGACAACACATTTCCATGATGTTCAGCTCAAATGCAGGCCTTTCCCTTTCCCCATCACGGCACTTACTTGTCTGGAAATTTACCACTGCAAATTTCTAAGGGTCACCCACGATCTGCACTGGTATCTTGAGAAGGAGCAGCAATAACTGCCTTGTGCTTTGCTGAGGCTTTCAAATGTTGTGAAATCCTTGCTAACCCATTCTTGGCTTTCTCAGAGCCTTTTCAGTTTCGTTGTGGAGTATCCTCTGCTTTGTTGGCCTCTGCGTTCTGGAAAATCTTTGGTTTTATGGCCATTTCAACACCTTTTTTTTTTTTTTCCCCACCAGAAACAACCCAGTTTTCTACAGACCACGGAAGCACTGCAATTTCTTAACTCCTATCGTATTTTGACATCAACAAGAAGGCCAGATACCTCTGGCCTTCTCTCAGCTCACCAAAAGCCAGGGCTGTATCTTACACATTCTTCTCTCTTCCAAAAATAGTTGTAAAGCCATTCCTGAGCTACGCTTTCTGCCTAGGCTCCAGAGCCTAGAGTTATTTCACATCTCTGCTTGTGGCTGGGAATCCTTTGATCTGTTATGAAGGTCGCTATCTTTCCTGCCTGTTGTTTTTCAAACTCACCTGCATTTGCTGTTGTTTGAGAACACTAAAACCTCAGACATTCTGGAAGTTTGAACTTCTCAAGCTCCCCCAAGGTCTTAAAGTGTCTCTCTGGCTCGATCACTTCTAAGGAGGAGATAAAGACTCTTGTTCCCTGTGTCTAAACAGATCGAGTTGTTCAGCTGCCTTTCATAAGGAAGTTTCCGAAATGCTGCCAGAAAACCAACAAATTATCCATCCAATCGATAAAGTCTACAAAGCAGTCACGTCTTATCTCACTGCTAATATGACCAATACACATCAAGTGGCTGTATTGTTGCTCATGACAGCTTTCTATTTATACGGCAGGGGTATGAGATGGGTAATATGAGCCTTACATTTAAATCAAAAGCATCTGCAAACAAATACTTGGCAGGAATCTGTGACATCTAAATATGCGAGAAATAAAGAATGACTTCATTCAAAGCATTTCTTCCTTAGTGTTTTTTTTTTTCTTCTTCATTTGTTACCAACTGTTCAGGTGTTTGCTGAGCAAACAGTTTTGCTGAGAACATTCTTGGTGCATTTTGCAGACGTTTTTCTCTGGGAAGAGAGAAATGTGAGCGGGACTCAGCTTTCAGTGACTGGGGAGCCACAAACATTTCCTTCGTGAGAGCCTAGCAAAAAAAAAAAAAAAAGCTTTTCTTCTTTAAAGAAGGGAAGTGAGCCTGGCTCTTGCATAAGGAATTCCTGTAAGTGTTTACTTTCTACTTACAGTTGAGAAGATGACCATCTACAGTAGCTTCACCCACAAATCACAGCTAAAAACACCTTCCACAGCCAAAATCCAAACTTGGCAGAATTAATATCAATAGAAACTGTATTAACTATTCCAACGAAATGGGAGCACACTCCAGGCTATGGCTGGAGCAGGAGGACGGTGGTATATTCTTGCATGTGTCACTGCTGACAAAACACAGACTTTTTCTATCGGTGTCTTTTTGTTTTTCAGGACCATCCTACCTTCCTTCGCTTTTTTCCTCCTATTACCTGGGCAGTGATCATTAGGGAAGAAAGAAGAAGATCTTTCAGCTGCTGGGTGCAGGTTTTTCACCCTGATGCTGCTGGCTGTGACTTCAGCTCCTGCCATTACCCCAGGGTTTGAGCAGGCCTTGCACTGCCTCACTTCTAATACCTGACCACAGTGGGTGCTTTGAGCACGCTTTAATTAATGGAGACGTCCTGCCAACGAATTTACATTTTTATTTTCCATGCACATCAGAAAAATGTCCATATCTCATCACAAATGATGCAAGTGATGCAGCACATCTGTAAAAAAAACTAACGAAAATAATTCACCGCTACATTACTGGCTGTTAAAACCCACTCCTGGAAAACAGGCCAAGGACCCTCGGGGATTTTTAACGCTGCCCTGATGGCCAGTTCCTGATGGAAATGAGATGTCAGGACAAGCCAAAGATCTTCTTTGGATCTACATGCATTTATAAGCACTGAAGCATCTCTCACAATCTAATCCAAACAACTTTGCGTTGGTGGAGTGAGTGTTACTGATACAGCTCAGTGTGTGCACTGACACATGCCCATATCCGATCAGCTCCAATTTGGCTTCAAGTCAGGGCCTCAACTTATGCTCTCAATCAATCAGGACCTGAACAAGAAAGCTTTGGCTTCACCTTTACCACACTTCCTGGAAGAAGGCTGCTGTATTTTCCCAGCTTTTTTCTTCCAGGAAAGGTACGCTTGCCCTAAGTTATGCTTGGAAATGGTGGGAATGTCTGGCTCTTGCCAAGGGGAGAGAAATGGGTGGTCACATTTTTCAAGAAAAAAAAAAATTAAAGTCCCCCGCAATATAAACTTTAGAAGTGACAGAGGTAGATTCTTTCCTGGCATCGGCAGCTGCAAACATCTCACAGCCAGATGTGAACGTCTACTGGATGAAACCAAAGGAGTTCAGTGCCTTTTACAGTGCTACAGGCAGGCAGTCTACTGGACACCAAGGCAGCTCCACGGACAGCCAGCATTTATTTAAGGGCTTTCAAACCATTCTCCAGCGCCCAGACACAATCCCCACTCCACCACTAGCCAAGAACTCCTTGGTGTAAAGCCTGCCAGCAGTCACAAGTAGCACACTGACTCCCTTTTGGCTGCTAGTGGCAAGTGGAAGCAACCACCAGAGCAAAACTTCAATTTACATCTCTGGCTTTGCAGCTAGGCTTCCCTTCCCACCCACCCCAACTTCAGCATGCACTTCTGCAGCGTCAGGAGAGGGAAGAGGGAAAGAGCACGTGAAGGGATTGCAGAAAGAGGCAGAACAACAAGTCTTCATTTCTTCTTGATGGAAATAGAAGGGCAGAATTCTTTTTTCTTTTTTTTTTTTTTTTTTGCACACTGATCCTAGCTAGAAGGTACCATTTTTGCAGCCTGTTTATTCCCCGTATGTTTGGGCCCTTTCTTTATGGGGAACCCAACAAACACACAGGGGAATGGCAGGGCTGGAGGACTGAAGATACCTACAGTGAACCTGAACAACAAGAAGGGACTGTTCATTACAACGGGGTTAAGTAGGTTGCCTCTGGATGGGCTATAAATCAGTGGCAGAATCACAGCTACACGTCCCCGTGGCAGAGCCCTGACCAATGCTGCTACAGAACCAGGTCACTTGTAGCTGTTTGGGGCTGCTGCTAAATGCTCAGCTTAGGCAGAACTTGTGCTAACTGCAGGCCAGTTTGAATTCTCACCAAAGAGAAAGGCAAACAACTCACAAAGCCAAGGCATCGTCTTCAAAATACATCCCCATTGTCACGTGCCCACTTAAGATGCTTCCTGCCTCTACGAAAGCTTCCTTGGCTGTAAAAAAAAAAAAAAAAAAAAAGACAAAGATACATAAATAAACAATGGAGAAGTGGCAGCTTCCTTCTGGAAACCAAATCACCGCATCTGCATATTTAACGCCCTCCCACAGCAAATTGCCAGTTGTGAACAAAACTATGATTAGTGGCTGATGAGAAATGGATGCGCCTCATGGCCACAGGCTACGTGAGGCAGGAGCTGGCAGCAGCTGAAAGGATCAGAAGCAAAGAGTTCCTAGTATGAGAACGGCGTCTGCTCTTTAGCCACCAGCACTGAGCTTCCAGGATTTTCACGACAGAGACATTGATGGAAAGTGAAATGCCCTTAAGGACTTAAAGACCATAAGTGTTCCTAGAAACAGGAGGCCATTTACAAGGCTAAACAGAAATCGCATAAATCCCCGTGACCTTTTGGAAATGATTGATGATGGCTGAACGGGAGTAGTGTTAAGTGCCCAGCAGATAAACCAACCTCTTCCAAAGTGTCTTCTGGTCTTACCCTGCTCCTCCCAGCAGGAGGGTCTGCTACAGGCATCCAGGGTCAAAATGCTAACTAAATTGAAGACACAGAGCCTGAACTGAATTGAAGACACAGTAGGCTGCCCAAAGTAGCCTGAAAACACAGCACTTTTCAACTCTCCCACTCTTTTTATACCAGGCAACTGAAGGCTCTTTTGACTTATGGAGAGTGAGAAATCACCTAGAGAAGTTCAGAGGAGTCAGGTTTGCCCAAGAGTTAAGGTTACGATTCAGATAGAGCCACGTTGCTTCTTAACCCAAACAAAATACCATCCAGATGCTGTTTACTGCTCCTCCTAACATCCACCATCGTGTCACAACTGGCCAACCCAAGCACTTGGGACCAGTGACTCAGACCTCCATAAACTGAAGCTGGCTCAAACTGGTCACTTTTTGGTTCTTTGCCCCTGGCTTTCCTGCAAGACTCAGGGCCGTATTTTCCATTGTGATCCCTTGGAGCCACAGGGACCACGAGCTTTCCTTCACATTATTTTCCTTTCCAAGTGGAAGCTCAGATCCTAAAAGGAGTGGCTCCCTGGGAGCTCAGACATTGCAAAAAACAATGCGTGTGTCACAAAGCTCATGAGACAGGTTGGCCAGTTCATTTTGTGATGTAGGGAAAATACCACGGGATGGGTCTGACACCGCTTTCCAGATTCAGTTTTTCTTTTGTCACTTGTTTTTATCAGTGCTGAGGCAAAAACAAGCCATAGGGCCAGCCGATAAGGAATACTGTGAGCTTCAGCAAGAAATCCTTTGGAAACTTGTTGGTGGTCCAGCTTCCGAAGAGAAGGCCGTGAGGAAGATTGTGAGCACACCCTGTGCTACAAGGCACTAAGGAACCCAGCCTGACATGGAAGGAGCAGGCTTAAATCCAAACTTCCTCAGGAGAGCACTTCCACAGGCATTTAACTTTAAACACTCTACTTGAGACGTAAGCATGTGCTCAAGTGCTGCCCTGGAGAGGCCCTGGCTGCAGGAATTCTCTCCTAAATCTGGACAACGTTCAGCACAATCCAGGCTTGCTTTTTTCATCAGGCTCATTTGCACCGAGACCTTTCCTCCCCATCAAATTCCACTTCGCACTTCCCTCCCACCCCACTTCCAAAATTTTCGGCCTTTTGGGGGCTATCTATGACATAGCCAGTTACACACAGCTCACAGCAACATGCTTAGTTCTGTGCAAGAGCCCCCTAAATTCACACAGTTCCACTACAGATACAAAATGCTTCCAAATAAGCTATTTAAGTAATTCCTAGAAAACCAATTCCCCTGAGAACACTGTTTTATGTCCCCGCAGAGCTGGTCATTCACTGCAGCATGTGCCTCGAGCTGGAATCCCAGCTGCCTTTTATGACAGCTCCCATGAATTGCACAAGCACAGCTTCAAAGCGGGATTTTGGAACGACAAGAAAGAAAACTGCTGGAGGAAGAAGAGTCTATAGTTCCTGCAGCTTTCAGAGGCAGGATCTGAGGCCCTCACTCCTGTAGCATCAGCAAAAGGCATGTCATGAAATCACACTCTCCAGCAGTACTTGCAGCATCTTTGTGTGGCTTCTTCCAGCCCAAGGCGCCACCCAGCTGGCTTGCAAATTAAAATGCTGCTGGAAATTTTCACTGCAATAGGAGAAAAGTTCCATGAGCATGGAAAAGTTACAGACCTAAGGGTACACACTAGTAGGTAGACAGTGTCAAGCACACAGCATGGTAAGACAGAAGTCTCCAACCAAACACGAAAGAACTTACTGTTAACTGCAGACTTCCAGAAAACTCCAATTCTTTTAACTGGAGAATGTTTTATTCTCCTGAAAACTATTAAAGCCTGTAGATTACATAGCATGCAATTTGATTTGTGTTGAGTGAAAGTTTGAAGCTGCTTGAGCTAAGCTGCTTTTCTACTTTTGCTGGTGTTAATTGTGTCCGACTGCATCTGCTGAGTGACAAAGGATGGCTTAGACAACACAAGATCTCAAATAAAGCAAATCAGGATCAATTATTCACCATTTCTACTAACAGAAGTCCCAGCAGCCAACAACACGCTTGTGCACCAGTTACCAGAGAACAGGAAACACACAGCCACGCATAAAATCCTCCAAGGACTAACGTCACTGCCATGGCATACTCCGGATACCAAGCAGAGATTCAGATTATGCCACCAGCAGCTATCAGATACAAAGCAAGGGGGAGATTTCTAGACTAATGAAGACCTTAAATTGCTGATTATTGGAGGCAGGTTCCATATTGCCAGGGAAAGAAATCCCTCTGAACATGTCTTATATCCTCTTCCTTAATGTCTACTGTGGAAATGCTGGAGACAAGACAAGGGTTATGCTGGTCCTTTCTTTGTTCTGCCCACACATAAATGTGATCACGAATTTCTTTTTAAGCGAGCAGTCTGTGCAGAAAGCCCCACGCATGATCAAAATGTTCAGCAGAAATCAAAAGCAGCCTACCTGTTTCCAAAGTGCTGGAGGACACAGAGAGGACACTCAGTTAATGTTTATTGCTAAGTTTACACTGATGCTGGCAAGCCCTGTGATGTTACCAGAGCTGCACGGAACACAGGTGTATTTTTAAACAATTGCTGCACATTTTTGGACACTGTTTTGCTTCCAAGTACGCTTCTGAGTAGCAAACAAGCTCCTCTCCTACAAGTTCCTCTGGTTTCCAGGAAAATGCTCCTTCATTGCCCTAGCAATACTGTGTACCTCTTTGTAATAAATTTTCATTATGATTTTTCTGACAAACCTCTTTTAGCTTAGGTCCACTTAATGGTTTCTTAATATAGTTCTCACATTAAGTGCTGGAAAAAGAACAGGGCTTTATTTAACTGGACATCCCGTTGCTCTGTTTCAGTTAACCAGAGAGGACAATGACATGGCACGTTGCTGGTTCAGGTAAGAGCAGGAATTCTTGCCATGAGAAAATAATTGGAAATTCCAGAGAAGTCTGCGGGCTGATAAGGACAGCAATGTGGTTTCCCTGACTCCAGGCCTGGGTTTGGTGCCAGAACCGCTGGCTCCGGTTTTCTGTTGCCTCGGATTATTCTGCATGACACTCCAATCTCCCTCAGGTTACACACTGCCAAAGCATCATGTATTTCATCTCCCCTGGCATCTGTGGCTGAGTTACCCAGACTGCAGATGCCATTCCAGCTTGCAGATGGAGCATGCCCTAAGGGAACAGGCAATCTTGCGGGCTCCATACGGAGCTGTCTGGAAACCTCCAAGGCTCTTGTTTCCACAGACAGAGCAGGTCTAGAAGGAAATTAACTTCTTCTATACAGGAAACAGTCTCAGCTCACAAGTCCAGCTGGATCCAAGCAGGTTCCTTGCAGAGAACCAGCCCCCATTCTATCTGAAATCCTGTCATCTGGGCTAATGCAGGCTCCATTACTACAGAGAGTGGAATATGTGGGATACAGGGAAGATTCTGGAGCTTAGCTGATGAAAACCAGGAAAAAATGGTCTAAATTTTTTTTGAGATCAACAAGATTTTCTCCTACATTTATCAGACTTAGATACAGGTCCTCCAGAAGAAGCAAGGCACGTTAGCTGGCTCTGTGAGCACAGCCCAGACGTTTTCCGGTTGGTTCCTGACATTTTATTTTGTTCTTACCTCTGAGCATATTAGATCCTCCCTGGAATTCCTCATGAGAGAAAGTAGCTTTATTTGCATTTAACCAAAGTTTATGGGCACAACGAAGCTTCCAAATGAAAAATGCTCTGAAATTTTGATTTTCACCAATATCAGAAGAATCTCCAATTTTACTGAAGTAAATCCCAGAGTTAGCTGGTATTGATTTGTTTTTTTAAGATTTCAGATTGTGTGTTGGTTGGCAGGACTGGGACTACCACATTTGCATGAGGAGTTAGCAAGACAACTGTTGATCCAATAGTGGAAAGGGCTTTCTTTGCAAAACAGTATGCTGTGACATGTTGCATGTAGAGGACTGATGGATCTGGGCTTGTTCAGTCAGACGCTGAGAGGAGATTTGACAGCAGCCTACAACTCCTTTGAAAGGGGTGTATGAAAAGGACAAACTTTTCATGGTAAGGGGCAGGAGATAAAACAGGGACACCGGGCACAAACTGTGCCTTGGGAAGTTCATATTGGACATTTGCAAAACCTTCTTTGCATGGATGGTTATGCAACCTTGGGTCACCCAAGAAATTGTTGTGTTTTTTTTTTTTTGTACTGTTCTAAGGACAATGTCTCCAATACCTGTCAGGGTTATCTGATGCTACCACAATGGGTATAATAAACATGTCCACAGTTGCTAGCTAACCGCTGAATGTCCTTTGAGTCAGGATTCAAACCTTAGGCCCCACATGTGGAACTACCTGAAATCGACTTGCAAAAAGTAAGAAAGGTGGTGCCAGGCAGGCTTTGATGTGAGCAAACACGGTGGGTCAGCTAGAGAAAACAAAATGTGGAGGAACTTCTAAGCATCTGGAATCAACCATCTCCAGTCAGGAATCAAATTGAGTGCTAAACCCATAAATTTCACACTAACCTTTACTCGTGGCTGTGCTAAATACTCCTAGAACCGAAGTGTGGTGATAGGATGACAGCTCAGATGGAAGCTCTCCTCTTAAGTACCCTTCTGCTTCATCAACCGTCATCAGCTTCAGAGGGCAGGAAACTCGGCTCCTGTAGAAAGAAGGAGAAAAAACATGGGCTGCCTTCTTTACTTTCGGGATGAAGAGACAAAGGGCAACCTAAATCCTCGAAACAACAATGCCCCAACCCAACATGACAACCATTACACCTCACCATAGACAAAAATCAGTTGCCTCTGGGAAGGAATGGCAATGCCTAGTCACTGAAAAGTACTGGAAGTGGTTATGGGGAAAAAAAAATAGCCCTAAGCCAAACTGGCTCTTCTGAGATCTTTTCTGCACATGGGACAGGCTGACACCCCTCAGCTAAACTGCAGAGATCTCTTGGTTTAGGTTAACGGGTTGGCTCTGCCTCCAATAAAACCACAGAGGGCTTTGCCACCAACATCATCACCTTAGGACCACACCCAAAGGGCCTTCCTGGACTGAGACCCACATTAAAAACAACAGAATGAATTCCAGAGAGGGACAGTGGCAACAGATGGATATATTGTTCAATAATAGATGTTTTTGACAAAAAAAAAAAAAAAAAAAAAGCACAGGAAGTTATTAAGCTAATTTCCAAATCAGGTCTACAACCAGATCTGACATCATTTTTCCAGAAAGGCATTCCATGACATAGGCCATAAAGTATCCAGATCATCTGGTGGTTGTGTCAATCCTGCTGTGTGGGGACCCATTAACAGGCACTTACAGCATGATGAAGCTGGTCAGTTCTTCAGTTCCCCACATGCCGTTGTACATTAATGGTTGCTCTCCCTTCTTGTAAATCTTTATGGTAGGAAACTGGGTGACATTCTCTGCCGTGCAAACACCAGGCCAGTCCCAGCAGTTGACCCGAGACAGTAAAACCCCCTGAACTCCTAGAAGAGAAAACAAATATGTTATAAATAGTATCCAAAAAAAAAAAAAAAAAAAAAAAAAGGAGTGAAATGATTGAAAAAGGGAGCTATGTGAGCTTCTTTGGACATTATTGCATAGATTTGTTTCAATGCTGCTGGAGCTTCTGTTTACTTTGGTGTACATCCTACAGATCCTAACCCAAGGTATGCACATGGTGTGAGGCCAGGTGGGCTGCCACTGACAAGTTGCTAGAACATTCCCAGAGTCAAAAGCTGCTTTGTGTGGGCAGGATGTCAAAATCCAGTCCCAAAATAAACAATCCCTTTGAGTCTAGGCTATCTCCCTCTTGAAACTGTTCACGGACATGCATTACAGCTTTGAATATAAGACTATTTCCAGCCTATATTAAACATCCCAGCAGGTGTAAACTGATTTAAACAACAGACCACGGAGAGAACAAACTCAGGGAAGTGGCAGGTTACACTTCTCAGAAAGAAATTCCCAAAGACATTCCCATCTGGCTGCAATGAATCCCTGAGGCAAGCATCCAGGAGCATATAAGGCAGTAAGGAAAGGTGCTGGAAATGCTTTAGGAGTGAGGCCAAGACAAAGAAACCATGCAGGCCCTAGCTTATGGGAAAGAGGGAAGAAAAAGCTTGGGGTGGAGGAAGGTGATGTCTCCTGCACCTGGAGGGCAACGCTCCCAGGCACCAAGACATACTGGGGGCCACCCAGCTGGAAGGCAGCTCTGCAGAAAAGGACCTAGGGGTCCCAGTGAACAAGCTGAATGTGAACAGCACTATGCCCCTGCAGCTCAGGCTAATGGTATTCTGGGCTGTATTAGGCAAAGTACTGCCAGCAGGTCAAGAGAGGTGGTGTTCCCCCTCTACCCAGCACTGGTGAGGCTGCTCTTGGAGTTCTGGGTCCAGTTCTGAGCCTCCCAGTACAAGAGAGACCTGGGCATGCTGGAGAGAGTCCAACATAGTGGCACAAAAATGACGAAGGGAATGGAGCTGGCACTGTTCAGCCTGGAGAAGAGGTGGCTCAGGGGGATCTCATCAATGTCCATAAATACCTGATGGTGCAAAGAGGACAGAGCCAGGCCCTTTTTGGTGGTGCCCAGGGCCAGGACAAGAGGCAATGGGCACAAACTGAAGCACAGAAGGTTCCCTTTGAGCATCAGGAAGCATTTCTTTACCTTGTAGTTGACTGAACAATAAAACAGGCTGCCCAGGGAGGTTGTAGAGCCTCCCTCCTTAGAGATCTTCACAAGCCACCTGGACATAGTTGTGGGCAGCCTGCTCTGGATGGCCCTGCTTGGGTCAGATGGATCCAGGGGTTCCTGCCAGCCTCAACCAGTCTGTCATTCTGTCATTCAAGGCTTTTTCACTTAATAAGGTGCCCGGTATAGAAAAGTGTCTGTTTTACCTAATACCTGGTGCTAAATACACAAAGAGCCATAAAAAATCATACAAACAAAATAAAAGTAATTCAGTCTGGTGGTCTGATGGCATTAGCCAAGCATTAGCAGGTACTTTTAGGGCCTTAAGAAAGAGACTCAGGCCTCACAAGTAAAGAAGTTGGAAAGGAAGAGCTCTTGGGAATTACAGAGCAGTCAGTCCAATTTTGATTCCAGGGACAAGCAATAAAAAAAAAAAAAGCTTTTTATGGGCCACACCGAAGTGATAAACTCAAGGGGGGGTCCATAAACAGTGAAACAACTGAATGTTGGCTTCCTGCATACTTTCCAGGAGCCCAAGACAGCGCATGTAACTTCAGCATGTCTTTATCAGCCTTCCTTTCATCTGCAGGCTGGGTGGAAAGCAGCACAGGCTGCTGCTAGTCCACTGCTAAGCATGTGCTGACCGGCTGGCAGGTGAACTGTCACTGGCTTCACTAGCCACCACCTCTTGGCTGTCGGCCTTGCCCAACCTGTCTCCTATTTAAATGCAGGCTTGACCAACGACAGAAGGGTTGTGTACAGTCCTCAGGCCATACATTGTCCATGCCCATTGCAGGAATTCAGTATCTCGGAGATCTTTATGCCTTTGGTAAATTTGTTTGAACAAGATTCAACAGTTACATGGGAAAGATGGGATGAAACGTTGAGGCAAGTACACACAGATTATCACAAAGTGTTCTGTCCTTCAGAAACCTGGGTAAGGGCAGATGATGATGATTTCTCAAGAGCACAGCAGATTAAAACAACCAAGCTTTCTTCTCTGTCCTTTCTGGGTTAGATTCTGATTGCTATTTTTACTAAAAGCCTGACAGAATAAGCATATACATCAAATCTTCAGATATTCCAAAGCTCAAAGGGACAGAAAGAGATTTGAAGTCTAAATTAAAGTGATATTCTGTAAGGAGAAACAGGATGCACAGATATCATCAGTGCTGTGGATAAGGGCAAAGCTCATTCTGGGATGAACTCTCCACAGCATTTGCAAGACATGGAATGAAAATGATGTCCTTCTATTTTGTCCTGGTGAGACCTCTGCAGAGCCCATCAAGCCTTTGTGCAGGTTGGGAAAAACGTTTTTTGAAAGGTGCAAGCAGGTAAAACAAAACCTGGGGAAGAGAGAAGTTTGGAAGATGTCCCCTGAGGAGAAGGTGAGTCTGTTTCAGTCAAAAACTTGCTAGAAGAAGGAAACAATAAAATCCAACAATATGCAAAGTCTGTTCCAGAGGTGACAGTGAGATCTCTCTCTATTGCCAGCTGGTAAAGGACAAGCAGCAGTCCATTTGCAGGCCTGTGGAGGTTGACCAAGTATTAAAATAAGCTTCTGAGAAACAAGCATAACATAGCCAGAATAGCTATGGAAGGGTTTTAGTCACAGGCTCACAGACATATATTTGCCAGGGATTGGCAAGGCACCCCAAAGACAAAGGTGAAAGCACAGGTGACCTTTGCATGTTTTCCCATCCCATATCCCTCTGTCCTTGAGATCCCATTGGACCATTTTATATAGCCTTTATTTTAGTTTCTATTTTGCAGCTCTTTCACGTGAGTTCACTGCTGTTCTGCCTTGTGTCAAATGTATGTACAGAAAAAGCAAGTAGTGGCACTAATCTAAGGGTCTGCAATTCCACTCAGACAGTCCAGTGTCTCAAAACACTCTGAGAGAGCAAAAATGGTTTGTGTCATTCTCCAGGCTGTGAAATAACTTCTCAAATTGAAAGCCTGCCCCTGGATTTATTTCACACCTCTGATCCGGTATGGCTGGTTCTCATCAGCTGTTACCACATAATCTTGTGTCTTGCCCAACTCTGAAACAAATGACATGGAAACAAGGCTTTGATGTCTTGTTAAAATCGAGCTGCGAGGCTGCTCTAAATATCCACAAAATGCAAGTTTAAGTATTTGGATACCACCTTGGGGGATTATGTACCATAAATGACCCAGATCTCCAAGGAAGCCCTGGCTGGCCTGAGGAATGCTGTGTACATGATGATCACTCTACCATCCCAAGCTGCACCATGTTACTAATTACTGAACACAAAGCAGTTTCAGGACTCGAGTCAGCAAAAGTTTGTTCAGCCCTGTGGTCACCGTTGAGCTGCTGGATGGGAAGAAAGTTGAAAGAGAAATATAAGATCCTTCTGTTCTGTGATTTTAGGTGCTACTGAAACTAAAACTAAAAGTGATAGAGAGAAACTCTGTCCAAGGGGTCTTCTGAAAACAGAACAAATCACTGAAGGCTACAGGGAACACTGCAGGATATGCAAAAAAAATCAAGAATCCTTTAAGCAGCTAATCCTGTGGAGGGCAGGACTGGCATTATCAACAGCTCACATGGAGAGCTGGCCCAAAGGTTATGAGATGAAAAAGAAACGTTATGTGTGAAGTGCTGCACTTCACGAGGAGGAATCCAGTAGAGAATGGGGAATAACCAGCCACAAGTTGCCTGAGTGTTACAATTTCTCTGTACGTAGCTCATAGATAATACACACAACCTGGCAACTTCCCTCCAGTCCTCTTCATTGCCAGCTACTGCAGAGACTTCCACGTCCCCCAGTACCACAGGGAATCTGGTTTCTCCTTCCCTCATTTCCTATACTGATGTTTCCTTGGTGTTAGTCTTTTCCAGCATGGGTGCCTAGGAACCCATAACGGACTCCTAAATCCTTGCTTCAGATTCAGGTTCCATGAAGGGAGAGTGTCTAAAAGAGGGCTATGAAGATGATGAAGGGTCTGGAGGGCAAAATGTGTGAGGAGCAGCTGAGGTCCCCTGGTTTGTTCAGCCCAGAGCAGAGCAGGCTGAGGGGAGGCCTCATGGCGGCCTGCAGCTCCCTCACGAGGGGAGCGGAGGGGCAGGCGCTGAGCTCTGCTCTCTGGGGACAGCGACAGGACCCGAGGGGACGGCATGGAGCTGGGACAGGGCAGGGTCAGGATGGGGGTTAGGGACAGGTTCTGCACCCAGAGGTGGTCGGGCACTGGGACAGGGCCTCCTCAAGGACACGGCCACAGCACTGAGCCTGCCAGAATCCAAGAAGCGTTTGGACACCACTCTCAGATGTAGGGTTTGGTTTTTGGGTGGTGCTGTGTGGAGCCAGGAGTTGGACTTGATGATTCTCATGAGTCCCTTCCAGTTCAGGATATTCTATGAATATGTGATGCATGAGTCTGTGTTGCTAAATCACCCAGGTGATGTTCATACCTTTGAACTACAACTTCACACCCCTGTCTTTGGAAGTTATTGGTCAAGAAGACCCCACGAGCACAGAAGAGGGAAACAGAATTGTTTTTCAGCTCAGTTTTTCAGAATATTACTCTTCTTTCACATTGGTTTCTCCCATCTAGGACTTTTCAAAACAGTCCACTGACACACCTAAGAAATGCGACCAAGCTGTCTCACTTTCACAACCTCTTTTACAGTCCTAGGGGTGCTGCTTCCATAAATTCACATCTTCTATAAGAAAACAAGAGCTGCAGTTAGCCCCAGTGGCAGAGAGAACCGAAAGCTCTTGATGCAAGAGCAGAAAATGTGCTCTGTTCAGCAAGACCGAGATGATTCTCCTGACCTCCTCTTAGATCATATCTCTTAACAAAGGGAAACCACTTTGGGGGGCCACTTAAACTTTATCTGGTGATGATCTACTGCTGATCATCTGTTACTGGGTGATTCATGGGGTTATCCCAGTTTCCAGCCTCCTCCATTCTCTTGTTCTGTATCTCATATGGCCTATTCTCACTGCCATTTTGCACAGAAAGTTGGCATCGAGTGGGACCTGTATTGCATCTCCAAACGTGCTTTTAGCGAGGGTGACTCATGCCTCAGACAGCAGATCTTGGCTTCTGAACCCTTAGGAAGTTAGCTCCACCTCAAACGGCAGACACAGGAATACCAGCACTTTTGGGGGAGCTGACAGACTGCACCAAAGACATAATCCGTGTTTTAAGTCTTGCATAGCTCAAGCTCTTCTTCCTGCCCCTTGCACTGGTTTACTTTCCCAGCTACCCTGCTTCACTCTGTTCTTACTACCAAGCCCTGCTCTGGATCCCCTGACACTGACTCCTACTTGGGAGTTCACAGATTCAATGATTTTCATCAGGAAACTCAGTATAAGCCATGCCCCCTGAACTAGAACATTCACAATCGATATTGAATCCATCTCAGCCTGATCTGCTATAACCTTTGGCATCTTTAACCTCTCGACTCCAGACCACCCTAATTACCAAGCCTGAGACACCTTCATCCTGGCCATAACAGAGAACCTGGGGACCTCCATCCTTCTAGGTCTTCCAGCTCCCCTGACAGACCTGCCTGTGACCAAGTCTTCCTCAGCAGCAGAGACAAAGATGTATCTTGCAGGAAACTCACTACATTTCTCTCCAGTTCCACAAAAGCAGCCATTCTCCATCCTCTCCAAGGTTACAGCAGGAAAAACAGGCGGGAGTCATTTCATGATTCCAGTTTGGCCTGGGATTCTTCAGTGGGACCTCACTGATCGCAGAGGAAAGGCCCTGACCTCAATCAGTTCATAATCTCTGTTGAGAATCTGCCTATGGCTGAGTCCATGTACTGAGATTGTTATCAAATTATTAAAGAAACACATGGTGAAAGCTTAGCCTCACACAGTCAGCCAAGTTTTGATCATTGGTTCAGGAAGAGGCAGGGTTTCATCCACTGACTCTCCCAGCTTGCTACTTTAGCTGGTCTAACAGCTGTAGAGTCTGAAAGAAACCCCAAAGAATCAATAACCATGACTTCTCTAACAATGATAACTCTCCCTGACCTTTCCTGTTTATTCCCAGGATGTCAGTTCAGATCCAAGGTGCCAGGAAAACTATGAATGCAGAACTGTTTTCATCCAAACCACAGCGCTGTCCTCAGTGTTCCCAGGAGGGTGTCTTGTAAGCAACTCCCAGTGCATCCGCTTCCCAGAAAACTCCCTGAGTCCTCTGCACACCCTATACATTTTCTCTCTGCTGAGAGCTGTTTGAATCCTGCTTGCAGTTGGCAGGAAAAGGTGCTCAGTCCCAGAGGAGTGAGAAATAAGGATGAGAAATCAGCCTTGATGAAGAATGAAAACACACAGAAGGCACCAGCTACTGAAATGAGTTGGGGATGAAGTCACCTGGGTATAACCCTGTAAGCCAGGGGCAAACACAGGTATCTTTAGAAGAGATTCAGCCCATATAAGCCTGACAGTGCAGAAGAACCCACCCATATACTGTTGACTATAGAGGGGGACAGGGCTGAAGCCCTGAATGAAGCTGAACTGGCGCTTAACACTGCTCAGGAAATACCACACTCCTGAAGCACCAATCCCTCCTGCCTTTATTAGCAGACTGCCTGATGTGCGTTGTCTTTAAATGTTACTGATTCTTTGCTGTCATGTATTATTTATGGAATCTGTGGCTGCCTGTGAGACTTCCCATGTAATTAAGCCCGTCTACAGGCCCTGAAGGCATCATCGCTTTAAATTCTTTCTCTGACACTATTCTGCTCCCCCTCTGGATCTGGGCCTGCCCACACCTGTCTGTTATGCCTTCTACCAAAGCCTGGTTACTGCTCTGCTCCAGATCAAGTGCTTATGTGGTGACTTCCAAGTGCAGGAGACCTGATGTAGCCCCCTCGTACACCAGTTTGGCTCTCAAGCCTCATGCTGTGCAGCAAGCAGTGCGTCTTCTTGCTCCTTATAGGTCACAGTGCTGAGGGGCACCGACAGGATCCTGTTTTTGGGATGCAGGCCAGGGTGCCTGCTGTTTGTCCCTCCACCTCCAAAGCCCATGCTGTGTCACTCACTGCTTTTCGTGTTCTGCCCTGTCTCCTCATGATTTTGGGCATTTATTGTGCAGTCACTGAGCCCATCAACACCACAATCTCAGCTGAAAGGCAGCTTGGGCAGCTGGTGTGTACAAATTTACACCTAAAGCAGAAGGTGACTTGTGTAAGGTTGTACTGCCAGTCCCGTGACTTTATGCAGGCACAAAGGGACTGCAAGGATCCCTAATTAAGAAACAAATCCTCTTCCTAAACAACTTAATGTGGGTATGCCTTCCTTAAAAGTTTAGGAACTGAAAATGAGTATATTCTGGGTGAGGAACTGAGATACCACCAATATCTTCCCAGTCTTCTGGTTTGTACTTCAGATGCAAACCAGCTCTAGAGGAACTTAGACCTGTGGCACCTTACCTTTCAGGTGATCGGCCACCTCCACATAAGTCTGCAGCACTACCAGGGACACTGCTTCCCCTGAAACACAGAAGAGACAAAGCCCCAAGTTACATATAGGTGACTGACAATGTTACATTACCATTTTCTGCATCCTAAGGTGCTTCAAGCTCTGAAAGACTGAATGAAATGAAGAAAATTTGACTTTATTTTACTGCAGCAGCCAGTGACTGGGTTTTCTAGGTTATCCCATGAGTCCAACGCACTCATTTCCCCTTTTGTCCCACATTCAGCCCCTGTCAAAGTGGAAAACCACTGATGTATTTTATACTGACAGATACTCTGTCGTCACACATTATCAGTCAATGAGAGGAAGTAATTTAATCTGATTGCTACCAGTGGGTGGGGGTACATGGGACAGGATGCAGCATATATTTATGATTTAAACTTGCCTACGGTATCACCACTCTACAGAAAATGTGCGAGCTAGTGAAGGGCCTGCCAGTCCACACTTCATACTCACAGCTGGCATAAAACAGCACCACCGTCTGGGCAGCTTTCAACACGGCAGAGTGAAAGGTCTCCTCCGTCAGGGTAAGGATCTGCTCCAAGGGCAGCTCTCGCTTCTTGTCCCTGGAAACTGCTTCCACCACCTGATCATCCTGAACGTCTGCAAGGGGCCAACAGCCGTGCATGAAGAAAAGCATGTGCACAAAAGGCACAGGGAACTACACACCCATCTGCAACCCCATTAGAACGTTTTAATAATTCTGCTAAACAGAAACAATCTGGTATAGAAAACAAATGTTTTCAAGAAAGCATTGCAGGGGCCGGTGTTTTCTCCCTGGAGAAAGCAAGTCTGGCACAGCTCTTACCAAAACATGTCTCAAACCTTTCCAAAGGGACAGATAATTCTGACAAATAAATCATAATTTCTTCTGATGCCTGAAGAGGAGACAGCATCGGGTGCTCCTTAAGCACCTTGCCCCCCTGAAGGTGGACATATTTAAGCAGAAGGAGCCCCTCCCTCTTGCAGCATCTCTGCAACTGTTATTATAACAGCTGCTGATTTTTGTCCGTGGTGTTTGCTCTAAAAATTACAGCTGTCTGTCATGAAACTCCAGGGATCTGCAGAGAATTAAAGAGCTACTTCGTACAGCCATCGTGTGACTGTGATAACCACAGAATGACAGACTGGTTGAGGTTGGCAGGGACCTCTGGGTCCATCCTCCCTGCTCAAGTAGGGATACCCAGAGCAGGGTGCCCACAACCATGTCCAAGTGGCTTTTGAAGATCTCCAAGGAGATTCCACAACCTCTCTGGGCAACCTTTCCCAGGGCTCCATCACCCACACAGTACAGAAGTGCTTCCTGATGCTCAGAGGGAACCTCACATGTTCCAGTTTGTGCCTGTTATCTCTTGTCTTGGTACTGGGCATCACTGAAAAGAGCCTGGCCCTGTCCTCTTTGCACCCTCCAAAGGGATAGTTTGCCTTGGATTTGCAAGAGCATTCTTTAATGCTTTAACATATGTCTTGGAGATGTTGACTGCATGTCCTACCTGATGACAATCAGCTTCTCACTGTTTAGTTACACACCTTGATTGTCATTCTCTTTCTCATCCTCATCTTCCTCATCCTCATTCTCCTCCTCCTGGATTTGTTCAACCTTGCTCTTATCTTCCACCAAGGTTATAACTTCATCAGTGTCTTCCAAGACCAGGTATTTGATCGGCACTCCCTAAGGAAAATAGGAGCAGAACATCACCCTGTGTCTATCCTACCTGCAAACCAAACTCAAGGCTGATGGGGAGTTCTGATGGGGAGGGAATTTAAAGTTCCCTCCCATCTAGCCCATTATTTTTAGGGTGTATCAACAGATTCCTAAAGCTGCCAAACAGGGGAGATCCTGGGATGTCTTTCTTTGGCGCAGTTTCATCTGCACGTGAGCTTATTTCACTCCAAACTGATGTTTGGTTTTCAGAAAGTAATTGTGGCTATGTGGGATCCTCTGTCTGTAGCAGGAATGGTGAAAGTGGACACCTGCTCCATGTTAAGATGTTGGGAGGTGAATCTCCTACTGTGAGAAAAAGCCCAGAAGCTGAACAGTGAATGTGAGTGGAAGCTGAGCTACAGATTCATGGTCCACTCTGCTTCCTAGCCCCTAGAGAGGTCAGGCTAGGCCAGAGCAGCCCATCACAGCCTGGGAAAATGGCACAGAAGATCTTCTATCTCATGTAGCTCAATAAAGACGAGTGCTCCCAAGTGTAATGAACTGCCAACCAAAGTGTATTTCTCAGAAATGAGACCTTGTCAGCTTAAAACCAGTTCTGGCACTGCCTCAGCAAGAGGCACTTCAGAGAAAATGAGTTTTATAATGAACTGAGAGAAATGACAAACTGCTGGCACCTCTAAGAGAAGAAACACAACGTGCACATCTCTCACCAGGCTGGGGGAAGCCCTCGGGGGACACTCAGATTCAGGTCTGATCCTGTTTCTTTCCAATCTCAAAAGTGACAGTTCGCGCAATTTGGGGCAATGCATGTTCCCTGGCATTTGTTGCCTCACAAGCTGGGTCAGGCCCCTCCAGAGTTTAGCTCATCTTGATCAGCCTCATTTATCTCAGGCTCTGCCCTTCTCACAGATCACTGCCAGAGGCATTTGGTTACATCAGTTCGGCACAGACCTTTGTTTGCTTTCTGGCTCTTAGTTTCATGCTCATTTCCCCTTCCATCTTTTGAACTCCTTTCCTACCGGGCCAAGGGCCTTTAGAAGTCCAAATCTTCTGGGAATTTACACTTGGACTGCTACCTTGGGTAGTTCACAACGTTGCATTGCTTTATTGTGCAATGGAGATATCACCCCATGATTAGAGCCCAAAATAAACACTTCCTTTTATCTCCTGTAGGCAGGCACAATTGCCCTGCTGTACCGAGCTCAGGCGGTTCCAAATACGTGCACAGAGCTATGGAAAGACTATGTTCCCTTGAGCTTTGGGGAAGGTTGTCAAATCACAACAGAGGCAAGCAACGCCCTCTCAGGAGAGCTGATATTCTCAGATAGTGAAATAAGAGTTGTACAATAAAGAAATCCAACACCGAACCTCATCTGGTGTCTTGAGAGCGACGTTGGACCGGAGCAGAACATTCAAATCCACCAGGTCCCTTCCAAAATACAAAGAGAATATTAGATGGTGTGAGGATGTGCGAGGTTACCTGCTCTGTCCAGCCTGCTTGGATGGCAATCACCCCGCTCTGAGCAGCACCACGTCCTCACAGAGGGCTTCAGGGCCCCAAAGTACCTGTGGGAGCCCAGCCCACGTGAAGTAAATCAGTGCTGAAGAGCTAAGTCCCGAGTGACCCGGTGGGACTGACACAATCTGTGCTTATTTCACAAGGGCTTTGAATTCCCTTTCCATGATTCATGTCTGTGCTCACACGCTGGTAGCCACATCCCAGCGCAGCTGCTCTGACGGTGGATTTTGGCTCAGGGTGAACGCAGCCAAGAAGTGCCTCTGTGCTAGGAGACACCACGATGGCAGAAAGCTGTAAGAAAACAGCCCACACCCATCCTTCCTGCATCTCCTGCCACTTGCGCTGCTGCCAGCAGCATGGGCACAGAGCACACATGCCACATCAAGGTCCCAACCCACAGCTGCTGCATCACCCGCTGACACACAAAATTTAGGAGGGGGCAGCCCCTCAGGAATGGGAGATCCCGACTTGTCACGGGCTGCCCACTCTCCTGGCTCCAGCTCAAACATCACCTGCACAGATGGGCGAGTAAGCCCTCAGAAGATCTCTGTTTTTTTGGTCTTTTGATCTTTGTGATCTTGGTCTGTGCTTTCCAAGTTTCCTTTCTGAAATTTCTTTCAGTCTGACTATTCTTCTACTTCTAAATCAGCAAGAGACTCAGATATAGAGGCTACACTTCCAGCTAGAGTCTGAAACCAATTTTAAGTGATTCTGGAGAATCATGCCCTCTAATGTGACATCCTCTCACCATATGTAACATACTCCTACTGCTTCTCACACAGATCCGAGGAAACCCACTGACTGTGATCCCATTGTCCTTGCTGTGGGGTAATTGAGCTCAGAAATGCCATGAAAACCAAGGAGAATTCCCCAAACACAGGGAAGCAAATACCTGGACAAAAGGGCGACTCCTGCTTTCCCCAAGAGCTGCCAGGCCAAAAACTCTGCTGTTCTCCTGTCTGCCTCGTAGGTCTCTTTCTGGCTGAGGATGAACACAAGTGGTAGCCCAAGCTGCAAGTGAACAGTGGAAACCTTCTCTGGGTCCTCAGCAACCTCTGTCTGGAAAAGATACATGGTTATACTGCAGCACATCTCCACATATTTGACGTATTTCAGCTCCTTTCCAGCCAGCTGCCTATTTCAATGGAACTTCATTGAATTTATTTTTGAAATTGATCAACAGGCTCAAAAGTAATTGGAAAGGGAGGCACAGAAGCCTCATTTTTCTGAGGAAAACAGCTGGAAAACCAACCACCAGATCACCATCACTTTAAAAATTGCTGGAAAGTGAGACTGAAAGCCTGGAACAACTTCCTCATTGAAATCTGGAGCCTAGGAGCGGGTTCATAGCCTGCAGTTTCTAAGGCCAATAGATAACCTGGCAGGCTGATCTCCTGCACAGCCCAAGACATCATGTTCTCTCCAGCCACCGAAACAAGGATACCTTCCAGAAATACCTTCCAGGTATCTCCACCCTGATTCTAAAACACCTACTGAAGCAGAACCCCTACAACCCTGGTTAAACTGTTCCGACCTTTCACGACCATCCCTGTTAAAAATCTGGGCTTTATATATTCATGTTTTTTGTGACCTGGCACCTCCTGATGTCAGATTTCCCTTAATTTCTATTTATCTGACAGCCGTGCCCCGGGGCAATTTGGAAACCTTGTCTGCCACACACAAGAGCTGGCATCCTTTCCCTTTGTGCCTCTGACATGTTGTTTCATGACAGCACAGAGCTGCTTGATGAAGGACTTCCCTCCACGGGCTTACTCCAGGAGGCTGGCTGACGTAGAGACTTCATTTCTGCTTGGCAGAGCTGTCACCAGGGGGAACTGGGGGCCCCCTCTGCCCAGTGGGAAAAGGGAAAAGGAGCCTCCTGTCTCCTGTGCCCCACCAGGGCGTGAATCTTGTCTCCCTGAGGTGCTGATCCTCCTGTGGGGAGCCTAAAAGTTGCAGCAAAGTCAAAGAGGCACCTCCACCCCATTTTGAATGAAGCACATTCCTGTTCATGGTGCTTCAGTGCAACCACAGGACCACAGATTGGCCCTAGGCACCCCTGAAAAGGAGGTCCACGTAAGCTCAGCAATCTAATGGAGTGTTACTCACAGTCTCAGACCTTTTCTTTGCTTGAATTCAACCTGGGAGCATGGGGAAGGGGCAGATTCCCCTTCTCTTCCTCGTCCTCTGTTCCCACCTCCCCCATCTGCCCCAGCTGCCCTCGCACTGCACAGCCCGAGCCTGGTGCATCATTTCTCTCCCCCCATCGTACCACAAGAGGAGCCCCCATGAGTTTGAGGTGCCTGTGGATGTTCAGCACAGTCAGATCCTGCTCCATGGGTGTCTTCCTGCAGGGCTGCGCCACGTCCGTGGCCTGCTGGCAGTGGCAGAACAAGAGCCGGGCAGATGATGCATCAGGCTCGTCGCTGCTGGGAGAGAGAAAACAAAACCCACACTGAGCTGGAGATCCATCACGGGGCTTAAAAATACCCTGACAGAGTGCCAGTATTTGCTGGCAAGGTTTTACAGGGCAGATATTCTCCCAGTTCAGGGTGTGACTGGCACATGGGACTTTGAGAGCTCTGCTAGTACCAGGTAGAGTTGTGGCCAGGCACCTTTCACAATGATGCTCACTGTCTACTGAAGACCCTGGTATGAATGACCCCAACCACAGAGCAGTTGGCTTAGCTCAAAAAGGACAAAAATAAGCTTTTCTCATTGGGACCAGCCCTGTCACTCCAGTGGGGACCCTGGCTTGAGGAGGACAGCTGAAATATAGGTTTACTCGTGTCTTTTACCTCCCTGATGGCATCTTACGTACTATGTAAGGAATATTTCACCTTTTGAACAGCATTGGTTCTATCTGTTACAAAGGAAGAAGTGAAATCAGGTTCCCTGGATGGTTCCTTGGCTAGTGGTGGTTCCTGGTTCTGGTACCACCACTGGTGCTGGGCTGCGGGTCAACTTTGGGAGGTCACATTCTTTTCCCCATGCATCCATTACACCATGTCTAGCATAAGGATCACCTTTTTTTTTCTTGTAAAGGGCTTTACTATCTCTCTGTGGAAGAGAGGATGTTGTATTAAGACCCCAAGGCCTGACTGCTGGTGCCCTCTCAGCTCTGTGCAGGATGAAGCCATGTCCTGTCCAAATGACAATCGTGCCATCTAGTGGCAAACGAAAAACGCGATCCCTGATCACAATCTGCAAGAGCAGGATGTGAAAGCAAGCACATTGCTGTGTAAATGCCTTGCTGAAAATGCAGCATGCCATCTGATATTCCCACCTTCCTCTCTGCCCATCCTGCAGTGACTCCTTTGTTCTGTAAAGCTCCAGGGAACCCATGGCTGAGGTTTGGTCAGTCAGCTAGGGAAGGGAGACAGTGGGCTCTTCTATAAAATCCCAGTCAATGACAGGTCAACAATGGCTAGTCCAAACCCAGGAACACAAGCAGCATTGGTTTTGGAAAAAGCAAAACAGATCTCACCATCCGTCCTTGGCTGTTACCCTAATTCCATCCTAGGGTGGAGTCTTTTACCTTGAGATGCAAAATACATATGTAGGTCCTGAGCTTGTTGACATCCAAGGGGGCTGAGAAAGGTCAACACTGCCAGCTGGTTGGAAAGGAGATTCCTAAATATCCTGGAGGACCCCAAGCTGATCTTTGACTGGAAATCATCTGTTCTCTAGCTCAGCACGAAGCCAGCAGTGAGCCCAGTGCCTTACAGGCCTGGCAACATTTGGATGCTTTAAACACAGGCTGCAAGGTTCACTTCTAGTGAAACTGATTTTTCTCCCGTGCAAGCTAGCAAGGATGCCAATGCTAGATTTGACCTGGGAACCTGAGAAACCAAAAAAGCAGTGCAGGGGAGCAGATATACCTGGTGTGTGTGTGTTGGTGTGTGTGTTTGGACATACCTGGCGTCTTTCAACAGTGTTGCCTCAGTTGTCAGAACAAACTGGTGGACAGTCCCGTAGACAAAAGCCACTTCCATCACAGCTCTGTGCTCTGCAGAGAGAAAGGTGTGACTAATTCACTGCTGCAGCTCAGTCCAGATCTCCCTCTTCATCCTTCCCAGTCACAAGCATCAAGACAAGCATCAAGCTTTCAGAAACTCTCAGTAAAACTCCACAAGGGGCTGAAGCCATGCTATGGAGGTAACTGAGTCACAGGCTGAACCCAACTGCTGATCTCCAGCAAACACAGAGGTGGGGCAGGTGAAAGCATTCTGCCACATATCTGTAGCAGAGATCTGCCAATGGGTTTAGTTATTCAGGCAGCAACCACTGGCTTGCTTTCTCTGTCCAGTCCATCTCTGAAAGCTTGTGTGCTCCCAGCAAAACCATCTTGGTCAACCTGATTCATTTGGCAACAAGGCAAGACAGAGAGCTCGTGTTTGGGTGGCCTTTTCACATGTCTTCAATTCTCCATTTCCAGGATTCTGAGTCATAAAACGAGCTCCCTTCCACATTAGTTAAAAAAAAGGCTCTGGGGGTGAGCAAAGAAGAGAAGCTGGGTGTTAATACCTGCAGTTCCAGTAGCTGGTACATACGCGAAGACCATGTTTGATTTCCCTCTCAGTGCATTTTCTATGTTCTGAAGATCCGTCAGTGTTTCGACGTATTTAACTTCATTAAAGAGCAGGGCACTGAGAAGCCAGAAAACTCATTAGCAACCGCTTTCTTTTAAGAGAGAATTTGCAGCCACATAATCACGATGGAAAAGAAAAAAACAAAGGTGAAACTCCAGCTTCTTGCTGGCAGATGCAAGATTCACAGCCAAATGCAGATATGTGCTGGTGAGTCATGTCCAGGGCATAGATTTAACAGGGTCAAACCATCCCAAAGAGAGAAGGAGCCTTCTGCTTGGCTGAAAACAGCCTCTGGTGCAGTTTATATTTATGCAAACTTTTCTATCGACAAGTGAAAACGAAAAATAAACAATTTCACAGAGATGGATCTGGCCTGTACTTACAACAGAACATTAGCAACGATGGAGTTCACGTCAAATAAGGCATCAGTAGGAAATTCTCTGATCAGCATGTTCCCTCTGGGGAGAGAAGAAAAAGTATCAGCAAAGAAACCATGAAAGATTAGCAACACGTAATAAATTCATTTCTACTCAGTGATATCTCCAAGTGTCTGCTGGCAGGTATGGCTGGAAGGAAGATGTCAGGACTGAACCTGGGGAGTTCCTAGGACTAGCAGGGTCTCCCTGATAAAAGGTCTCCTCTGTCATATATTATAATCAATGAGAACAGAGCACATTTGCTTTGAAAAAGCCCTCTACCTGATACGTGGAAAAGCTTCCAGCTGACAGTCCACGCAGAGACCAAGAGCTAAACCTTCCCACCTGCGTGGTGAGCCAACCACAACAACAGGAAGGGCACCGAAGAGTGTTTCTTTCTAGGAGCAGATCCAGAACGTAGTGCACTGACTGTTTGTCCTGGGGACCTGGTGGTGGGAGCCCAGAGGGACTGACTGAGGATGTCTTTGACGGTTTCATGTAGCAGAACAGCTCTGTGCTGATAAAAAGGAACGTGGGGCAGGACAGGGGTTTTCACACTGAGGACAAGGCATCTGCTTTGCATGTGTGGAACCTTTTTGGGGTATTTTTTGCTAAAATCTGTATGGCACCGCTGTCCTCATGGCCCCATGCTTCCTGTGCAGACATCTCTGCTCCCTGACAGCATTTCCTCCAAACCTTTGTACTTCAAAGCAATTACAGCGTGGTGCCCAGGAAGCCCCCCCCCTTACCTGAACAGGTAGGCTTTCCTTAATGCATTTTCTTTGCCACAGTATCTTGAGACATCCTCTTTGGGACAGTTAACCTGGAATTAAAAGTATTTATTGGACATCCAGCTCTACAAATGTCTACAAACACATGGTACCACAGCATTCTCCCATTCCAGGATATAAGTGCCAGCCTTCCCAAAACTGCTGGGAGAGAAAATACAATCACACAGTGAGATGAACAGAGTGCAGTGCTGCGGACTGGAGCTGGTATTTCAGTTCCCCAGCTCAAGCCTGCCTCGATTTGGGTCAGACAGGATTAAGAGATCTTGTGATCTGCCAAGCATATTCGAAGTGACAGACCACTGCTTGCTTACTGAACTCAGTCTGCGTCTGGAGGAACTGAAACACACACACACACACATATATAAAAGCACTTCTTATAAAATCTAATTGCACTTGCATGAATCTGTAATTCACTCACCTACATCTGCAGAAAAATTCAGCCAAAAAAAAAATAAAATAACGCATCCTATTTAGCATTTATTGCACGGTATTGAAAAGAAGTGAACTGACCCCCGCCAACATTCTTCAGTCAGAGCCTCTTCCAGTGCACAGGGCGAGATGGGGTCAGGCAAGTTCCATGCCCTGAGTGAAGCAGCAGGCTGATGCTCTTTTGTGCAACACAGCAGGGATCATATCCTTCCTTGCACCATGGTTAGGGGCACACATCAGTAACCAGGCAATGCCACAAACCATATGCAGCCGCCTGGGAGGTCAGATTAGATCAGCCAGCCAAGCCTGGCCCATGAGGTTTCCCATGAAAAGGGACAATTTTCAAGAAAAAGATGAGAAGTTAAACGTCTCCTAAACCCACAAATGCAAATCAAAGCTCTGTTTGAAGTGTGGACAATGTAAAATCTTCCCTGGACAGAGGAATCTGCCCCATCCCACAGGCAGAAGGTGTGACATGACCCCCAAGCGGGTGTGATACTTTTGTTTCACAGCAGTGTGCTGTGGTTACTACAAGCTGGGTCAAGAGAAAAATGGGATGCCCTGTGCAGCCAGCACCCCATTTCCTGCGGGGTCCCACTGCTGTCCATCACCAAGGTCGGCAGAGACAACCTCTGTCCACCCCACAGTCAGCCCTGCCCCACTCCTTGTCCTCATTTACCTTCACCACCGAAATGCCGTAGTCCTGCAGAGCCTCGACTGAGTTCTCAATCTGTTCCAAGAAGGGCTGGGCACCAGGGGAAACTAAAACAGCAAAAAAAAAAAAAAAGCTGGTTT
Organism: Netta rufina; assembly: GCF_964035555.1. Lineage (NCBI taxonomy): Eukaryota > Metazoa > Chordata > Aves > Anseriformes > Anatidae > Netta > Netta rufina. The sequence continues at coordinate 62,244,810 of NC_140128.1, read as the reverse complement.
CAATCCCTTCCTCTTGCAGGCAGGCAGCAGGAGAGCAGAACGACACCTTTTCTCCCCGGGCCAGGCCCTGCTAACCTTGCTGGGAGTAATTCACTGCCCTGGGACTGGGGGTCACCAAATTCTTGAGCTAGCTGTGACAAGGGGGAGGGTGGGCATCAGTGTCACTGTATCTTATGGATGATCCCTGAATCCAGCTGGATTTCTGTCCTCCCCTTCACTAAAGCCACCACAGCTTTATTTTTGATGGCTCCCCACCTTCCTTCCTAACACATCCAGCCCCTGTGTTCATGGGTTCCTCAGCCTACATCCAGGTCTCTGAGAAACCATGCCTGGGGGTCATGGGGGAGCAGAACAAGAAGGGCAAGGTGATGGATCTCCTTCTAATTACATTGGGACATCCTGTTGAAAAGAAACACGGCACCTTTCAGGGGGTAGCTCCTTACAGGGCATCTGGAAAATTAATGAAGAGGAGAGTGTTTAGGGACACAACCAGGACAGATGCCACCCCAAGACACTTCCACCTGCCAAGGGCACTCAGGAGCTATGCAAACCCCAATTTGCCAGCTGGGCTTGACTAGCTCTTCAAAACAGCTTTGGGTTTAAAATACTCAGAATTGTCTCCTCATTATTCCACTTCCATACACACCCTGACACAAATCTCCTGCAAACCCAGCTGATGTGCAAGCTGTTGAATACATACCATTAGGGCTGAAATAAGCCAGGGACGCCCTGCCAGCTTGCAAGCCACCGAAATACTCCTGGGGGCTCAGCTCCTGTAGCAGACTCGTACTTCCCAGCATCGGAATGAAGTAAGCGCAGAAGAGCAGGAATGAGAAGGAAGGAAACCATCTGTCCTTCTGGGCTGGCATGGTTACTGTTGGTAACAGGCACGGGAGAGCCACAACTGCAAAAACAAACAAACAAAAAAACAAATAAATAACAAAAAACAAAACAAAACAACAAAAAAAAAACATATATATGAGTGTTCTCTGTTTAGGTAGGTGCAGCATGACTAATTTACAGATGTGACAGCTACACAAACACCTTGAGGACATCACAAACTAGTTACTCGAGCAGCAGGTGATTCACACAACCATGAAAATGACAGCAAAGGCCATTCCCTTTCCCCTGAGTGGTATCTGCAAGCACATGTACCCTCTGTGCTTTCAATTTAGGGTTGTTTTTCTTCCCTCCCTTTTTTTTTTTTTCTTTTGGAGTCAAACAAAGATGAGAAAGTATCTTTTAGTCATTTAATTCCCCTCTTTAAAACCAGGTTCTGCTGCAGCCTGCCCTTCAGGTACCCAGCTTTGCTGCTGAGTGCCCTGCAGCAGGGCTGGTCAACAACGTCCCTGGCCAACAACGAGACAAAGCTGGGATTCAAGCCACCAAGAACATGTTTGCTTTGCATTACGAGCTGCAGCTGCTTTCCTTAACAAATGCCCCTGTGTACATGGACTGTCATTCCCCCCAGCACCGTGTCAGATGCTGTCAGCTCGTTATCGCTGCCCTGTTACGAGCCCAAACTCAAATGCTCGAAAACAAGCCAAGTCCCTCAGCCTTGCTCCGAGAGCAGGCAGCTGGGGAAAGCCAGGCACGCTCAGCCTTCACAGGCTCCCTTCTCTCCCTCCTGTGTACACGAGGTGTTTGGATGAGGCTTTAGCAGCACGAAGGCATAAATACAATGCTGAGGAAGCAATGAAACCTTTCCACCTGAAAGTCTCTGGTGCTTCCTTACACGTTTCCCAGAGCCAGTCCCATCTGCCCCACTACAGTCCCTCACCGTCCCACCACCCCAGCACGCACACATCACAGACTTTTCTGGCTGTTCACTCCCAAAAACGTGCTCACATTTGCTCATCCCATCCCCATTCGTGTCCTCTCACCTCCTCGTTACTCCTTCCTGTCCAGGGGCTTCCCTCTGGGCCACGTCAACCTCTGCTGATCCCTCTCCTCCTCCTCCTTCTTGAACCTGAATTTCCCACCCTCCAGCCCTCTGTTCCTCCCAGCCCCAGTCTCCGGCTCCCCACAGCGATGTGCCAGTCTTGGAGGTGTACAAAGGAGCTCCAGGATCACTCCCTGGAGGCACAGAGACAGAACTGGAGGCGAGGTTTATCACCCATATTCCAGGGAGACTTGGAGCACCTGGGTATTTGGGATTTTCTTCGTGAATCATGCCCCATAAACATGTCCAAGCTGGTAACCTTGGAAAACACGTCTCCAGTCACTGTTCAAGGCAGGAGAATTTGTTGTCAGTCTGTTGTCTGTTCCTTCAGCCTCAGTATTACAACACCATCCACTTGCCCAGCTGGAAATCTGGCAGTGATCCCATCCCCTTTGCTCATATCCCGACTGCCAGCCTGTGTCCTCCTCCTTCCATCTCCCATTTTGCCCCTAAAATCACTTGTAAGGCCCTTGGGCACATCTCTTAACCCCCGATAAAGCCAGGCCTCACCCCAGAGGTGCAGTCACTGGCCTGCTCTGTCTTCCCACCAACACGTACTGAAACCAGATTTAAGGGCTTCCCCCCAAGTCTGGAGCTTTGAGTATTTTATTACAGACAAAATCAAGTCTGAGCACACCCAGCTGTCACAGGGACCCGACAAGCAGTCCTCGAAGCACCCCAGGCTTCATGGTGGAGCACTGGAACTGCTCTGCTGGGCACGGGGAAAAAAACCCTGTGGAAAACATGAAGAAAAGCTTGGCCAAATGATATTTCTGGGTTCAGCCTGGGAATCCTGAGTGGTAAATATGGGCTGGGGTCCCCTCATCACCCCCGGGACCCCATCTACAGTATTTATTAAGCTGCAGCTTATTTCATTCAAAGGAGGGTGATAGGAGGTGGTTTTTAAGATGCACTGGACAAGGTGCAAAAAAAAAACAACAATATAAATATATGTATATAAATACCCTTTTGGTCTGAATATATTACACTACTGCTTCATCTTTGTTTTATCTCATTGTACCAGCATTTTCCAGGCTGCAGAGCCCCCAGCCAGCAAGTTTTTACTCCCTAGGAATATGCTCCTAAAGGATAACAGAGCCACCTCAGCCTTTCCTGTGACGATCACTACGTATCCAGCCTTTTGTTGCAGCAGGACATTCACTTTGCACCCAGAAGCTTTGCGTTTTTGGCAGCCAGGCCTCCCTGCCTGTCCTGCCCCCCCAGCAGCAGTTAAGCAGTGCGAAGCCCTCCAGACCTGGCCGGCAGTGGGGACACACAAGAGCCCCAAATCCACACAGGGCTGACTCGACCCGTGAGCTAGAGCAGGCAAAACTGGCCTGCAGCAGCCTCCCTGGCATGGCTGGATGCCCCAGAACAAATATGCACGCTGCTGAAAAACGCGAGGGAGAGCATAACGTCGGCCAGCCAGCCCCGGGGCTCGTCCTGCACTTTGGACTGTGCACACAGGATTTCTTTAGGGGATCCAGAAAACTCACAAAATATCCTCTTTGTTTCAGCCTCCTGCTCCCCAGATCACACAAGAATCCCACAAGACACACCTGACTGCCCGGCCTTTCCTAAAGCAGCACCTTGGCCTGCAGCTAGCTTGTCCTAACACGGAGGCTGTCCCAACAGGTGTACTGTCCGCAAGCCTGTTTTCTCCCAAGAAGATGGTAAATTGGTTCATCAGAGGCACAGAAAGCACCCTTGGGATCCCACTAAAGTGCATCTGGAAACCATCAGCCCACGGCCACTTCACTGACCAGGGCCTGGGCTGTCCTGTGAGTCTTTAATTCACCAAAAGACCACACAAACTCCACGTGAAATGCCTGACAACTGTTGACATACACTGCTGACAGCTGTTGAAATGCTGCTGATGTCAATAAGCAAAATATTTCAGTCTTTTTGTCTTTTTTTTCAGGGTGAGGCTATGCGTTGGTTTCGTGGAATCCTATGGCTGGGCAGCAAGATTGCATTTTCCACTGCTTTATATATTTTTCACTACAGGCTTCTCTTCCCTGCCCTCCCTCGAAAAAGTGGCCAGCACCAGCCTTCTCCTAATCAGCTGACGAGTCTAAGGTTAATTATCACTACACGGTTTTGCTGGAACAACGAGCTCATCAGCCAGCTCCCTTCAAAATTTCTGAGGGCAACTTCTTTGCCCCTGCTGCTCTGAGTACGGCCAAGAAGCCGCCCTGGAGAGGTGACAGCGCTGAGCTGGTTCTTTGCCACTTTGGAAAGGGGCCACACTCGTCTGTAAACACAGAAAAGAAATATCTGCTCCCGTTTCCACCTGCCCCTTCTCCCCAGCAGCCTGGGGAGGAGGCACATGGCATATAACGAGCCAGGCCCAGTTCTGATCACAGTGGTGCCCTCTGTCATGTGTTGCTGTGGCGTTGAGCCCTCAGCCACAGAAAAGGGTTTATTTCTACACAGAATAGGGTTTATTTCTACACAGAAAGGGGTTTATTTGGTACCGAATGTACCAAAAAGGCGTCCCAGTCCGGCTGCCCCACAGGGACAATGCTGAGAGCCCAGAGCTGCACTCGGTGGGCAGGCAGAGCCTCACCACAGCGCTGTTTATCCACTATTTGTCCCCAGTCCCTGCTTCGAAGCTGAGTGCTCACAGATTTTCCGTGCGCAGACAAACCCCCTTTTCACCAGCAGCATTTTCGGGAGGCTGCAGGCTGCTTTGCAACCCCTCCGCCGCGCGGACCAGCGCCAGCACAGCTCAGGGGACCGGAGGCACATCTGGCACACGAAGGCACGAGATAACGGGGCTCCTCTCCGGCATGCTGACACTTCCCCCAGTGTCCCTGCTGCCTCCCCCATGCTCTGCGATTTCGGATCCCACATCAGGCTTGTGGAGGAGGGAGGCCTTGGTGCGAGCGTATGAGATACGGGGCTGGAATAAAGGGGTGAGGGTGCCCAAAAGCGAGGCTATCATGACCTACAGGAGCTGTTTTTTGGCACAAGGAGCCTTTTTGGCTTCTCGAGGGTCCTCAACAGGGTGGGAAACGTTTACATGAAATAAAATCCCAGCCTGTTCTCCAGCGTGCTTTGTCTCACTGCGATGTGCCCGTGCTGCCCCCCTGCCGTGGGACCCCCCTTTCCTGCTGGGGACCCCAGAAAGGGCCCTTCAGGATAATATAAAAATAAAACTCCTTTCCCTGAGTTTTTTCACTTTCAGCCCCCACCTCCCAGCACCCCGGAGGACACGTTGCAGCCTCCCAACGGGGCAGAGCTGTCCCATGGCAGTGCACGGCCAACAGCCCACAGCGTGACCTGGCACCCTCCTTGTCCCCAAAGCCCCTGTGGGGCAGCTGGCCCCATGCTGATGGATGGTATCGCTGATGGATGATCCTGAGCTGGCTCAGGGGTGGCACTGTCACCTACCTGGGGTGGCACCTACCTGGGGGGTCACCTACTTGGGATGTCACCTACCTAGGGTGTCACCTACTTGGGGTGTCACCTACTTGGGGTGCCACTGTCACCCACCTGGGGTGTCACCTACCTGGAGTGTCACCTACCCAGGATGTCACCTACCTGGGGTGTCACTGTCACCCACCTGGGATGTCACCTACTTGGGGTGTCACCTACCTGGGGTGACACTGTCAGCTACCTGGGGTCTCACCTACCCAGGATGTCACCTACCCAGGGTGTCACCTACTTGGGGTATCACCTACCTGGGGTGTCACTGTCACCCAACTGGGATGTCACCTACTCGGGGTGTCACTGTCACCTACCTGGGGTGTCACCTACCTGGGATGTCACCTACTTGGGGTGTCACTGTCACCTACCTGGGGTCTCACCTACCTGGGGTGCCACTGTCACCTACCTGGAGTGTCACCTACCCAGGATGTCACCTACCTGGGGTGTCACTGTCACCCAACTGGGATGTCACCTACTTGGGGTGTCACCTACCTGGGGTGTCACTGTCACCTACCTGGGACATCATCCACCTGGGGTGTCACCTACTTGGGATGTCACCTACTGGGGATGTCACCTACCTGGGGTGTCACTGTCACCTACCTGGGGTCTCACCTACCCCAGGGTGTCACTGTCACCTATCTGGGGTGTCACCTACCTGAGATGTCACCTACCTGGGGTGTCACTGTCACCTACCTGGGGTGTCACTTACCTGGAGTGTCACCTACCCAGGATGTCACCTACCTGGGGTGTCACTGTCACCCAACTGGGATGTCACCTACTTGGGGTGTCACCTACCTGAGATGTCACCTACCTGGGATGTCACCTACCTGGGGTCTCACCTACCCGGGGTGTCACCTACCTGGGACATCAGCTACCTGGGGTGTCACGTACCTGGGGTGTCACTGTCACCCACCCGGGATGTCACCTACCCAGGATGTCACCTACCCAGGGTGTCACCTACCCGGGATGTCACTTACCTGGGGTGTCACTGTCACCTTCCTGGGTGCCCAGCGTGTAGGCGCCGCTGCTCCCTCGTCCCTCGTCCCCCGCGGGGACCACGCAGGCAGGGTTCCCGTGCCGCAGCTCGCTGTGGGTGACGGATCGGAGCCTCAGGGGTCTCAGCGTAGGGGATGAGGACACGGAGGGGACTCCGAGCGACGTCACCAAGCCCCCCCACGGTGGCCACCCAACCTGCCCCCCCAGCTGCCCTGCTGCTGGGACACCCCTCAACCTTCCAGGACCTTAGGGGACCCCTCAACCTTCCAGGACCCTACGGGACCCCCTCAACCTGCCAGGACCCTACGGGACCCCCTCAACCTGCCAGGACCCAGCCCTGTTGCTATGGGGCCCCTTTAACCTGCCAGGACCCTAGTGGACCCCCCTTCAACCTGCCAGGACCCTCCGCGCCGCCGCGAAAGACCCGGCCCCGCCCCCTCCCCTCCCGCAACCAATCAGAGCCGCGAACCCCCCTCAGGCCCCTCCCCCAGGGGGGCGGGGTCGCAGCCTACAGCAGCCCAGCGCTCCCGGGGGCCGGCGAGCGAGAGGGGCGGGGCCTGGCGGAGAGTGACAGGCAGCACCGCCCAATCCCCGCTCCTCTTTGCGCTCGGCGGGCGGGGCTAGCGCCGGGAAGAACCAATGGGGAGCGCGCTCTGCCTCCAGCCACCCCCTCAAATACCGGCGCTCCTCACTCGCTTGGCGGCGAGAGGGCGGGCGGGCAGCGCGGCGGGGAGGGTTCTGCGCTGCGTGCGTCTGTCAGCAGCTCCATGGCGGTGCCCGCGGGCTCGGTGCCGCCTCCCCCCCGCTCCTTATGAACCCCCCGGCGGCCCCCGCTGAGGGGCCGGCCCCGGTGGTGGCGACGGCGGCGGTGTCCGGCGTGGAGCTGGGGCTGACGGCCGTCCACACGGCGCTGTGCGCCTCCCTCTTCCTCTTCGCCTACCTGCAGCTCTGGCTGCTCCTCTACTACCGGCAGCGGCGGCTGAGCTACCGCACCCTCTGCCTCTTCCTCGGCCTCCTCTGGGCCGCCCTCAGGACCACGCTCTTCTCCTTCTGCCTGCAGGGCTCCCCCAGGGCCCTCCGGCTCCCGCAGCCCTTCGCCCACTGGCTGCTGCACTGCCTGCCCGGCTGCCTGCTCTTCTGCAGCCTCTGCCTCCTCACGCTCTACTTCGCTGAGGTGATTTTTTTTTTAATTTAGGGCTTTGCCTTCGTTTTTAGGGCTTGTGGGGGGGCGAGGGGGGAGGAGGGGCGCCTGGCAGCTTCAAAACCCCGCTTGGAGGGGTTTATGAGGGAAAAATGAGGGTTTTGAGGGGAAATAGGGGTTTTGGGGGAAAAATGGGAGGTTTTGGGGTCGTGGCCTGAGTGCTGAGGTGGGGAGGGGTTGAGGGGCAGCCCTCACACACACACAGGGTGCCCCCTGCCCCCCTCCCTGTGTGGGGGTGGCAGCGCCGTGGGTCCCTTCACCAGGCTTTTTTTTTTTTTTTAAACCTTTTTTTCCTCTAATTTCTCATTGATTTCTCTCCTGCTAAGGGCCCGGGAAGTGGCAGCAGCAGCAGCAGGGGCCTGGAGGGCCGCCAAGCATTACGTCACCAGCCCGGAGCCTCTTCTGCTATTGTTGCTGCGCTCCCTCCGGCCCCTCGCCGCCGCCAGCCCCGCTCCTTTCCGTGCCCTTTGGTGCCTCACAAAAACCCCAAAACCCCTCTGCCTCCCCCCGTAACAGCCCGGGCTGCGGAGCTGAGCCCCTTCCCGGCACAACAACACCCCCAGGACGGCGCTGAGCCGCTTGTTTTTGGTGCTGATCCACATCCCTCCTCCCCTGCCTTCCCCCATTGCCCATTTTGTGTTTTATTTGCCCCCCCAAACCCTTCCTTTTGCTCCCTTCCCCCTCTGAATATTTCCCTTCTGCTCCAGTTTCTCGCCAGCAGCCTCCCGGTTCGGGGACTCGCTTTGTAAACAGGCAGCACTTTTTTTCCTTCCAGCTCCGTCGCTGCTGCTCAGACCCCGCAGCCTCACAAAGGAATCGCTCACAGGCAGCGAAGCCGCTCCGATGTCTCACCCCTGGGGATTATTTCACGTTCCCTAGGACGTCTGCCCTCACACGATACCACGAGGCTCGGGGCCGTGGGGTTGCTCAGCTGTGTGGGTGCTTCCCTGCCCGGCACAAACACCTGGGAGCTGGTGTTAATTCTGCCAATATCAGATGTGTTGCCTGTTGAGTGCCAGCAGGATAAGAAATGCTGCGTAATATTTAGGATATAATGTCTATAATCCATCTTTAAATTGAAGGGAGCCTGCGCTACCCATTTTTCTATCTGGTAGGTGTTTGTGTGTCCCTTAGGAAGCAAGCTCAGCAGGAGATCCCGAGCTCTCTTGCCCCAAAGTGGCTGGATTTCTGTTTCCAGTGAGGCTACTGGATTTGACAGCAGGTTTACCACCTCACAGGCTCATTAAAAAGCTCCCTTAACGAAAGGCAAATGAGTTCAGGCAGGCTCCCTTCCTGCTGTGGTGGCTGTTTTGCAGTGGACTCTGGCTGGGTATGCCCTGCTTCTGTCTCCTTGCAGACCTAGAGCCAAGGGAAATCCTGTCTGAGGAAACAGGAGCTCAGCATCCAGAGTGGGAAAAGGATAAAGTGACTTATTTTAATGGGTGTGCATGCTTCCCCACAGAGAAGGGCCTGACACTTGGCTGCCCCGAGCAGCACGGGTGGCCAGCACGTCGTGTCTTGGAGTGATCTCACGGTGGTGAAAGCCAGAGCTTGTGGGATTTGGAGAAAATCCACCTCGATGGACCTTTTGGTGCTCTTCTGGCTTCCATTTTAACCAAAAAAATGGTGATTTTGTTCTCCTTTTGCTTGGAGAGCAGGCTGATAAAACTAGCCCATCCTCTTAGCTACTGACACATGGCACCTTTCTGCCAGCTGATGCCAGCTTGGATGTGTTTTTTTTTTTTTACCTTAAAGCTCAGGAGGAGCAAGCAAGTGAAAAAAACAAGAAGCTGCTGTGGAAACAGGCTGAGGATTTAGAGGATTTTTACTCAGGTGGCTTCAAGCAGGAGGTGCTCGGAGGGCCCAGCAGTTCCCAGCTCTCTCAGGCCAGCTGGCAGCAACCTGTAGAGGAGCTCTGGGGCTGCTGTCCCTGGTTGAAATGCCCTCAGATAAAAGCTGAGGCTGCTTTTGTGCCAGAGGCATGGCTAATTGTCCCTGCTCACAGTGCTGCCTTTGTGGGGGTGCTGGAGGAATGGCATCTGTCGAAGCAGGGAAGGAAAACGGGGCCTGTGCTGCGCTGTTTGCGCTGATCTCGCTCGATTTATGGAGCTCCTCGAGCTGGGGATGGGTTGGGGGAAAACCTTGGGGAAACAACAAATCCCTGTGGAGAGCTGGAGGAGTTTGGACTGTTCTAGGACCGAAATTCAAGCTGATGGAGCTGCCTCGTGCTCCCCTCTGTGGGGAGGAGGCCGTCCTGTCCAAGCTCCCTTTTGTCATGGGATTTTTCCACCTGGAGCATCAGGAGCTGGGATGCCTTCTGCTTGGAACCTTCCCTTCCTGCTTCAGCTCGTAACAAAGAGCATCTCTGCAGGAAACCCGGAGATCGGGGTCTGTCAGAACTCCTCAGCTCTGCTCCCAGCAGGCAGAAGGATGCCCAGGACACCCCAGCCCTGTTTGGAAGAGCTCCTCTGCTGCCAGCCGGGCATCTGCTGGAGCATCACCGCCTTTCCCAAGAGCCTGCCAGCTTCTGCTGCCCCCAGGTCATCACCAGGAGCCAGTACCCATAAATGCAGCCACAACAACCTCGTCCTCACCCTTTCCAAGACCTTTTTGGCATCGCTGCCTGGCCTGGGAGTCTGCAGTGGTGCACAGCGATGAGTAAGGGCTCTGCTCGGGGCTGCTCCGCCAGACTGGCGTGGCCCTAACCCTTCACCTGTCTGGGTCTGAGCGCTCCAGCGGGCGGGATGACATCAGCCTCTTTCATCCCAGCTCCTCTAATTGCTCTGGAGCAGACGGGCACGGGGAGAGCATCCAGCCTGGGAGATGTTTGTCCTCGCTGGGGGCAGCTGCTGAGGGGTCGCAGCCTCAAAATGCTCTGTCCTGGAGCTGGTTCCTGTGCTCGGGTGGCTGTGTCAGCAGCCAGGAGGTGACTGTAGGTGCTGGTTGAGGCTGATTCCACCAGGAAATGACAAGTTTCTGCCTCTTTTAGGTCTCTTGTGGCTGGATGCACCACGATCGAGCAGAGGAGCATCTGTAGGTCAGTGTTGAGGCTAAATAGTTAAGAAAAACCCGAGGCTGGTACTGCTGGAGCCAGCATCTCCATTCTGCTGCCCTGTGGCCTTCCCCTGTCTGTCTGGGGGCTTGCTGCTAGCAGAGGCTGTGGCTGTGGGCTGCTCTTTTGGGAGTCAGAGCCCTGGCACCAGTATCTGGACTGGATTTCCATGCTGCAAAGCTGTGTGCCAGACCAAAAGGCTTCCTGGCTGGCTGTCCTGATGCTCCCAAAGCAATTGGATGCAGCCTACAGGCAAGCCAAGGATGGAGGATTCGGGGATTTCTGTCTCAAAGTGACCGTGCTTCTCCTTCCAAGGCTCAGGCTTCCTCTTGGAGGGGCTCTGTGTGCATCACTTTGTGCTTCTGACTGGTGCAAGCCTCAACAACGGGGCAGAGGGCTTCGGGAACTGCTTGGAGTACTTGGCACAGGGTCTGAAGCTGTCCAATTCCTGTAGGAAGGACTTCAAATGCTCGAAACGATCGTAATGGAACAGACAGCCCTCAGGTCCCGGAGTGTGGCTGGGAATCCTGGTGGCAGGAGCCTGATCCCAGAAGCTTTGTGGTGCTGAAATCCCAGCAGGAGGAACAGCTGAGTGCCTTGTGAGGGACGGGTGAGTGATCCTTCCCTGCAGCTGCAGCCTGGGAGGTGACAGGGAGAGCTCCTGGAAGAAGTGGAACCAAAGCTCTGCACCTGCTGAGATTTGTGCTGAACCCTGGATCTGCCTCGGAGGCTCTGTCCTTCGGGATCCCAACCCTCAGGACACGAGCTGTGAGGCTGAGCGTGACCCCGCAGGTCCCTGGGCTGTGGGGAAGGATGGCAGCGCTGATTCCCTTTTGGACAGAGTGTGTGGTGCTCTGAGGAGCAATGTGGGCTGTCACCAGATGCCACACACCTCAAAAAGCTGGGCCTTCCACCTCTGGAGGGCTTCTTCCCTCTGGGTTCCTTCTCAGGTGTGTTTGGCCTCCAAATATCTGCAGGGTGGAGGAGCTGAGAGCTCTGCATGTCTCTTACAGCCTGCAGGCCCATCATCTGACACCACTGGGCTCGTTTGGATCCATTATTTGTCTTGCTGAGGTGGTTTTCTCCAAGAGGAGCTCAATCATGCTTGATTTCACTGAAATCTATAAAATTATTCCCTTGAGTCCTTAGTGACGAGGTCTTTACACCACACCTATGGGATATTCGGTGTCCGTGCCCATCAGACACCTGCGTTCAGACCTGGCAAGTCTCTTTTGCAGTGGGTACAAAGCAAGATTTTGTGCTAAGAGGTGCCGTGGTCCTTCAAGATCCCCAGCTGGATGGTGGCTCCTGTTGTATCCATCATCACCAAGCTTAAAGGAGAGCTGTAGGGCATGTTCAGTAATGCTCTGCATTTTTTTTTTTTCCCCCCCTAGGTCATATTCAAAGTGAAATGTGCAGCTGAATTCAACAAGTACAAGTAAGTGGTGCTTTCATCTAATCTTTAGAGGCTGTTTAAGGTGAAATAAACCTGTGGCATAAGAAATGGGGGCTTTGGACCCCAAAAACTGAACAGAGCTAATGTCTTACCTGGCTGTGCTCTGACAGAGGGTCAGTGTTGCTCCTTGGAGCAGGAATGTGAGCTCCAAGGAAGCTGAAATGTGTGCTGCATGCCTCCGAGTGCCATCAGCATCCCGGTGTGGGTGCTGATAGCAAGCTGGGGGAACTCTCAAGGTCCTCCTGAGCTGTCCCACCTCCAAGAGAGGTGTTTGAGCAAAAGGTGGTACACTTCTGTGCAGCCCAGGTGCTTCCTGGCCTTTTCCAGGTAATCCCATGGTGGAAAAGGCAAGCTCCAGTGGCTTTCAATAAAGCTGCAGTGGTTGTGATGACTCAGAAGGTATCGACTGAAGTTAATGCAGAGCTCGAGCGACACTTAAAATCTGCAAGATAAGAGCCTGACTGTCAGAAGATGAGCCTGGTAACTCATGGCCACTCACACAGCTCGTGCCATAGGAGAGCAGCTCAGACAAATAAATACTCAGCAGACCTGGGCTGTCAGTACAACCACTAGAACTTCCTGGAATGCCCAAATTTCGTAGCGTGCCTCTCGTTCTGCTTGCTCCCTCCTGATGAGACTGAAGGATTGTGAAGTATGACTCCAAAACCGTGTGATTTAATGTTGTTTTTTTTTTTTTTTCCCATCTTCTCTCCAGGGTCCTCTTGTATCTGGGCTCCATCCTCACCAGCCTCCTCTTCCTCATTGTGAACCTGACTTGTGCAATGCTAATCCACGGGGAGGTCCCGCAGGACCAGCTGAGGTGGACGGTCCTCGCCCGCACCCTGGTCAACGACAGCCTCTTCATCCTCTGTGCAATCTCCCTGGCTTGCTGCATGTGCAAACTGGGAAAGATGTCTTCAGCAAACGTCTACCTCGAGTCCAAGGTAGGGAAACGCCTCGTGGACTGCCCCGGGCTCCTCTCTCCAGAGCTATCTGCTCCTGCTACAGGGATAATGTGTCCTGCATGTTTTAGGGGAAGGTGCCTGCAGTTTTGCTGGTGCACAACAGGAGGCTTAGCAGCTGCTCATGCTACTCAATTTTAGAGGTTTAACTTCAGAGCTCAATTTTTAGTTTAATTTTGGAATTTAAGTTTGGAAAAGAGGATTCTCTAAGAAGTAAGATGTAGTTCCTGCAGTGTATTGCCACAAAGCACAGTGCTGATAGCTCTGACATGCGTAACACCCCTCTCTGCAGAGGGAATCTAGTAACAGTCCAGCATTAGCTGCCTGGGTTGTTTAATCCAGAGGCAGTGCTAATGTGTTTTGCTTGAGAGGAGCATCTTGGATGGGAGGAGAAGCTTCTGTAGGCCCTGTCCCAACGCAGAAGGACAGGTGAGGTTCTGAACATGTACAACTCTCCTCCTGCAGATGAAGAGGGTGAAGCACCAGCAGGCTGCAATTAAGCATGCACCTGAGAGCTCTTCCCCCATTTCTTCCTCTGAAAAGCCCTCACCCCTGTCAAAGGCAGTGATTTCACCCTGCCTGGCGAGAAGGGCAGGCAGCAGTCTCCTGATCAGCCTGGAAGCAGCTGTAGGGCAAACTGTAGGATCTGGGAGCAGTCAGGTGCAGAAGGAAGTCAGCTGCCTGGCTCGGATATTTTTGAACTGCTGCCTTCACAGTAATGCAGCGCCTCGCCTCGTGTGCTCGGAGCCCTTCTGTCCTTCCAGGTGTCAGAGGGACTCCTCAGAGACCTTCCCAGCGTGTCCTCGGGTGAATCTGGAGCTTTGTGGATGTGGCAACTTCCTCTAGTTCCATGCCTGGGGCTGCCTGTAGGGCTTTGTTCTTGTACAGCGTGCTGTGGAGAAGCCTGCTTCTTCTGAGTACCCAGCTGGACTGCCTGGTGAAGGCTTCTAACACCTTCAAAATGATTCTTCCAAGGCACTGCCTTGAGCAAAGCTGGGAAAACAGAGCTGGTGTGCCCCTAGTTGGGATGGGGAGCAGGTCAGCGAGGTGAGCTCCCTCAGGGGGATGTCTGCCCACACACAAAGGCAAGCCAGCTGTGTCTTGGCTCAGATGCTTGCCCCTATTTTGGCTTCCACCATGCAGTGTAGCTAAGTCTGGGCCTGCTGAGGATGTTAAAAGCAGCAAGATCTGCTTGGTGGCTGTTGGCTGGCCTTGGGGGGGCTGCCAGAGGAAGGCAGTGGGTGTGGGGCCATCTCTGGACCACCGGTTTGGAGCTGACAAACAACTCTGCAGGTCAGTAAAACCCTGAGGATGATGCTCCTGTGCCTTGAGCCTTTCCTGCTACTCCAGCGAACTCATCACATGAGGAAGCTCGTAACCAGCTCTGAATATTTTAGCAACATACGAATGTTCCAGGTCATTCTTGCCTGCACAGCTTCTCGTGTATTTAAACGTGGATGGGAAATCCACGCTCTGTAGGAAGGTTTGTCTTAAAACTGCTTTTCCTTTCTGTTCCAGGGAACATCTGTCTGCCAAGCTATTCTTGTGGGCTCTGTAGTCGCTCTTCTGTATTCCTCAAGGGCTTGCTATAACCTGGTGGCTGTGGCCATATCTCCAGACAGTGTTCCTGGGCCATTTAATTATGGCTGGGACAACCTTTCTGATAAGGTAAGCCTGTCACTTCGAGTCCAGAGCTAGGAGCAAAGTGAAAGGGCTCCCGTGGGGGCACGTGTAGGGGAAAAGGATGTTACATGGGGGTGTGTGTTCCTCTGAATCCCCAGGTAAGCTGGATTTCTGTGTTCTAAAGCCCTGCTTGTTCTCTCCACTGGGGCAAGCCTGAATCTTCCTCCTCCTCCCTACTTCAGGAGGGATTCTGTTATCTTCATCGATTTTCAATTTAACTCTTCTTTTGGGGGAGAGGAGGAACAAATCAGCTAGAGCAGAAGGGCAATGTTTAATAACATCTGGCTCAGAATAAGTTTTCATCAGGATCTCACCGCATTTGCAGTTACCCTGAGCTGTGCCCAGCTCCGGGAGCCGTGTAGCTCTGATAGCTAAGAATTTAGAGACCTCCAACTTCCTTCCACAGGTGCACATGGAAGTGAGCAGCGAAGAATACGTCGTGTTCGGAGTGGTCCTCTTTCTCTGGGAGCTGGTGCCAACAACCTTCGTGGTGCTGTTCTTCCGGGCTCAGAGACTGAGTCAGAACCTGGTAGGTCGGGGCGAGCTGCTGAGGCTCAACACCTCCTGTCTGGGGAGCAGACCTCTAGGAAGGCTGTCAGAAATCTCACTCCTGGCCTTTATTTCCTGTCACAGACTCCAGCAGGAATGGTCAATAGTCACAGTTACAGCTCCAGAGCCTACTTCTTCGACAATCCAAGGCGCTACGACAGTGATGACGACTTGTCGCGGCTTGGGGCCAGGGAAGGAGGGTAAGTGTTGTGCTGGGCGAGTGGAGAAAGCTCCGAGCTATTTCTGAGTAAAAGTGATTAAAGTGGATATCACACTGAAATGTGCAGTGGTTACATGCAGGAGGCCTCATCCAGGGAAGCTGATCTTTCCTCAGCTGGGGGATTGGGGCTCCTAAATTACCTCCGGAGGAGTTTTTCTGCTGGGAAGTGAGGTGGTGAAGCCCTGGGAGAGATGTTGTCTCCGGGACAAAGCTCTGCAGGAACATTTGGGATGGGGGAGGATGCTCTGGTATCTCCAGCAAAACTAAAAGGAAACCCGACAGCCCTGGCCTTGCTGCCTGGGGCTCTGAGGTCCTCCTGGCTGTTTTTTTTTTTTTTTGTGAGGAGCTGAGAGGTTCTGCCTCTCCTCGACCAATTCTGTAGGACCTGGTGCTCCTTTCTTTGCACCTGCTTCCTCAAAGCCGGGTTCCTTGGGGACACCAACCTGCTCGTCCTAACCCACAGACGTGCACCGTGGTCAGTGTTGGGGGGCAAAACTCTTCCCTGGGCTGCCTGGCGGTGGAGGCAACGTTCAAAACCATCCATCCCTGAGTCCCCTTCTGGTTTTCTGCTCTCTCCTCCCAGCTTGGCCACCCCTCAGTGCTCTGGCTGCTACGGGGCCCTGGCTGGGAACGACAGCTACACGGCGGGTCCCCAGCTCAGCGGGGCTGCAGACAGTGCCCCCTTGCTCTCTGCTGCAGGCGGCTCGGAAGCAAACACCCACCACAGCTCCTGCCCCGCGCCGCAGAACTGAGGAGGCCGCCAGGCCCCTTTCCTCCCAGAAGTGGCATTCGTGTATAGGATTGTAACCTTTTTGTTTTTTTTTCCTCCCCCTGAAGCATCTAACTCATTGACACAAACATTCCACTACCTGCCCCAGCCCTGAGCGGGACTGAGCCGACGGCTGCGGGCGGTGAGCGAGAGAACTGTGACTTTTATTAAGGTACCATGTAGCAAAGTGAAGCTGAACTCTCTCTGGAAGCTTTTTTTTTTTTTTTTTTTTTTTTTCCCTTGGTCTGGTCTTCAAGATGTTGGCAGCTAAATGCACCAGAGCTTCCTCACTAGAAAAAAAAAAAAAAAAGAAACATCCAATGCATATTTGCACTTTTTATCTGCACACTTGGAAGGAACGGATCTCGCTCGGACCGCGCCTGGTCTGAGACTGTTCTAGTTACTCTTTTAATTGCACATCCGTCGCTGGGAGAGGCACTGTCTTCCTGCAAAGATGTATTCCGTGAAGTACTCTGCATCCTGACTCGCGTGGGAGCGTGGAGCTCAGTTACCTGTGTTAGGGGCAGGGGGCTGGAGCGTGGTCCTGCTCCGACTGCTGGCCCCGGTTGCTGTCCCCATCCTGCCTAGGCTCGTGGGCTCGAAGCATATCCCCAGCGAAGGCCTGTGAGGGTGAGATCGAGTGCTCCTGCTGCTCCCGAGGTGGCTGCCTTGTGCCCAACCCCCGGCTGGTGGCGGAGGAAGAGGGCTGGAGCTGCTGGGAGGGAGGGGATGGGGGGCTGGGGGCTCTTATTGCTGGAGTTGGCTCAGCAAAAGGATGCCTGGGCCTGAAGTGTGTGTGAAATGAGGGCTGCTTCACCTGCTGGGGGTGAGCGTGGTCCTGATCCCTCCTCTTCACCCATCGTGGGGCTCTTCTGCCCCTCAGTATTCACTGGCATTTAGCAGATACCCGAAACTTCTACCCTGAGCAAATGTGAACCAGCAGAGCCCCCGGGGAGGCGCAGGAGCCCTGCTGTTGTGCAGGGAGGGGGCAGAAGCTGCTGAAATCTGGTCCTTGGGCTCCTTCCCCTCCTCTCCTGGCTCTCTCCTGGGGTGCCACGGAGCAGGCTGTGGCCACGGGGCTTCGGTGTGCTGGGTCAGGCTGGGAGGAGGCTCAGTCTGACCTTCCCTCGGACCAGAATTGGCAGCTCTGGGAGGTGAGGCTCCGCGTTTCAGGCTGGATGTGTTCCCTGCCACGTCTCTGAGCCCTGCGTGGGGTGAGTAAAGCGGCTCTGGACCCGTGCTGGGCTGGAAGGGGCTGCTCCGAGGCTGGTGAAAATGTCAACTGGAAGTGCGAGCAGCCCCAAGCACTGGGGCAGCCCTGCCCTCACTGGTGTGGCCTGGTCACCAACCCCTTTGTCACCCTGTCACCTGCCTTGCTTGCACCGAGCTCGCTGTCACTCGTCACCCCGAGCACCCCCAGCCCCTTGGTGTGGTCTCTGCTGCCCCAGGGAAGGAGCAACCTCAGCTGCTTGGTGGAGAGGGCTCGGATCAGGGCTTTTTGGCACCTCCCTGGTGCAGTACTTGAAGCAGAGAGCTCCCTCCCCACCGCCACGGCTCTCCTGGCCGCAGGGGGAGGTTGCTCCATCCATCCCTGCTCGACTTATGGCAGAGCTAAGGGCGGCCCCAGCCCTGCTGCCCTTTTTTCTCCCCCCATAAGTCACCAAAGACAGCGAACGACGCTAGCGGCCCCCAGTTCTTGCTTAGATTCCAAAGCACTAGGAGCACTTTAAGTTTTTCTTTGGAGGGAAGGGAGCGTAGTGCAAAAAAGAAAAATAAATAATAATAATAATGACGAAATAAATACAAATTCAAGGGCTACAGGCTCATTGTTCACATTGCACTGAAGCACACACCACCAATACGATCTTCCTGGCAGTAGGATCGCAGGTCGGGGCAGTGAGTCGCCTTGCTGATGTACTCGTGAGTGACTGGCAAGAAGTGTTTTGGTTTCCCTCGTTTGTATGGCTGGCCGTTAATTTCCGAGCTCTGACTGCTCCCCGTGGGGTCGGGCTTGTGTTTTACCGAAGTAATTTATAGCTGAGAAAAGTACAATGACTTTTTTAATGCATAGTTGCCTTTCATTAAACTTTTTTTTTTTTTTTTTTCCTTTTCTCTTTTTCGGTCTGGTTTAACAGCGTGTTGGCTTCGCAGGCAGGCAGCTGCTGGCTGCAACAGGAAGCTGTGGCCGATGAATGTACCTATTTGTTCTTCACTAAACTGTAACCAAGCACTACGATGTTGAAATAAAAAAAAAAAAAAAAAAACAAAAAAGGAAAAAGTTTCTGTGCTGCCTTGCCAGAGCCCAGCTCCAGACGTGGTCCTGCAGCCTGCCCGGCCCAGGTGAGGGGCTGGGGGGGTTGAGGCAGCACAGGACATGGGGCCGGCTGCCTGCTCCCCCACAAAATCACCCCTAGCTCCTTAAAAAAGCTGCCTCTGGCCAGGCGGGGGTGCCCATGCAGCATTCCCAGGGGATCTCAGGCTCCTGTCCCCACCTGCAGCCCCTCCAGCACCTGCTGTGAGCTGTGGAGGAGGCAAAAAAACAAAGCCCAGCAGCTCTGCGTTGCCTCGCTTCCTAACACCCCTGGCACGGGTTTATCAGCACGGCCTTGGGCTTGTTTTGGGTTGCAGCAGCTGCACGCAGCCCTGCCTGCGTCCTTTTAGGGGGCAAACTCAGCGCTCACCCCCTTGCATGTGCGTTTTTGGGCTTTATTCTTGGGTAGCACCAACCACGAGCCTCTCCTGGGCCCTGTCACAAAGCACAGAGTTATGGGATGGGGCTGGTTGTAGGGCCAAGGTGCAGGCAGGGAGCTGGGGCTGTGCCTGGCAGCAGCTCTGTCCTACTGCCCCAGCTTCTTGTCCTTGGAGCAGCAAAATTCGGCTTTGCACCAGCCTCGGAGGAGCAGCAGCTGTGCAGCAGGTACATCCTTTCCCTTTTTAGCCCTGCCCAGCTACCAGCGTGAGATAAATTAGGGCAAACTGGGCTTAGTGGGCTGGGGGAAGCCAAAAGGGTCCCCCCACTTGTTTCTGGCAAGGGAGCCAGAAACGAGGGAGCCTTGTTTCCTGTAAGGGAGCAGGAGAGGGTCCTGTGCTGCTTCTCCCACCTTTTTTTTTACCCAAAATCGAGGCCCAAGGCTGGCCAAATAGCAAGTTGCAGGCTTCCTGCAGTGCAATGCTGCAACTTTGTGTGTGCTTCAGCTCCCAGCACCCTTGGTGCAGCACAAGGAGCACTGCTCCCCCTGCAGCAGCGCCCTGAAATGCCACCTGCTCAGCACAGGATGATAAAGAACATCATAGGACACAAATCAGCAGATCACCTTGCTCTGTCTAAACCCCATTATTTGTTGTGGGGAACACAGGAACACCACTACCAGGCTAACAATAACTTGTAGGGACTTTAGGTGTGAGTCAAGGCACATTAGGAACAAACGCTGGGGCCAGGAACAACATTGTAGGGTGGACACCATTCTACCATGGCTGAAGAAACATGGAACAGACAAAGAATTTTCCCCAAATTTATTCAGCAATATTTAAAGAAATTATTCAGAATGATCTCCCAATATATAAAATAAACTTTACACGTAGTCCCCACTTTTATACAAAATAGTATTATTTTTTTGTACAAAGGATTTGGCATCAGCAGCTTACAGACAATCAGCTCCGGAACAGGAGGCCCAGCAAGTGGTCTTCACCTGGCAGCAGGCAGGAGTGGCATGGAATTATGGCATTTGTCTGGTTTTAAAGAACCCAGGACACGATCAATAGAACTTCAGTCCCTTTCTCTAGTGAATTCACTGCATATTCCTTAAGATGTTCCTGAAGTTTTCCAATTCTCTAACACTCGTTGAAACCCTGTGTGCAAGGAAAGAAAAACATCAGAGCAACATACGCATCATACTTAATTTAAAAAATAAAATAAAATCAAGAAAGGGACTGCTATCAAGAAAACCTTCAAGCAGCTCTTGGGAAGAGAGAATTTAGAAATTCAGCTAAATTAAGAGCCTGGCTGAACCAGAACCTAACTAATTTTGTAGACTCTTTATAAAGCAAACAGACATGAGGTTCTGTTACCGAGGCACAGCGGAACAGGATGTTACAGAGCTTAGCAGTGATCAGACAAACCCATTAACTAGAGGTCAAGAAGCAGACCATAATATTACCAGCTGTGCAGGCAGGTCGCTGAGTCTCCTTGTGGTGTAAGCTTGTTTCTTCCGAAGGCTTTTTTCACTCACCTACCTCATTTTCTTGCTGAATAAATTTTGCCCCTGGAGCATCGGCAGCAGGAAATGCTGGATTGGACTCAGAGGATAAGGTCCGTCCACCCCCTCCCCAGCCAACACTGCCCTCTCTTTTAAGAAGGTTTTGAATATTTTGAATAACCCAAATCACTTCTAAGCAAAAAGCAAAGATGCAGGTCTGCTTTAAAAGGCTCTTCTAATCCAGAGGTAGGATGTGAGGTTGGAGTCAGAGCTGAGAGACAAGCTGCCCGCCTTCAGTCTTTTCACACAGCAGAACTCACTGAGAAAAGTTTTAGCAGGGCAGCAGAGGGGGAAGGGGAAGAAAAGAAAAAGGCTCTTTGCCTGCCAGCCCTCAGCTTCCTCTGAAAACAGACTTTCAGAGGGTCTGGAGGTCTCCTGCATGCAGACTTTTCCAGAGGCTGTGCCAACATGGCAATATAAAGGCAGAACCAATCCCAGCTCCTCTCATCTAAGGAGAGCAGAGCAGCTGTGCTCAGGAGGGGAGGCAATACAACATCCCTGGATAAGGGGCTTTTGGGGTTTTCCAGCTTTGACTGATACACGTTAGGGGCTCCCTGTTGCTGCCAATTCACACTGCAGAAGACAATCAGGACCACTGAGCTTTAAGCATTGGCAGCAACATCGACTGAAAAATCCTTTAAAAACCTGATTGCCAGAAACTCCAGGTCTGTCAACACCACCAGGCGGTAATGTATAACCAAAGCTTCTTGCAATCTCCCCTCTCCCCTAAAGGCCTCGTTACCCTTTTCTGCCAAAAACCTAACCCAGCTCCCCACAGGGCTGCACTGATGGCTTCCTGACAAATGCAACGATTGCAGACAGATCTGGGAACAAACTGGTGGGAGTTTGATGCTTGGAGGAGAGTCTGAAGTGGATATAGAACAGGTAAGAAGAGCAATCTCTGTTTGGGACAGTGTGCTCACAGGACAGAGTCACACAGTTTCTTGAAAACCAAGTTTTTTGTATCTAAATTCAAGCACTTCCTTGAATTCCTTACAAAAATATAAATAACTTGTTTTGTTCTACCTGTTGCACTTCTACATGAACATCCTCTGACATCTGAGAGCTTCTTGATGAGAAAGTATGATCAGAACAGGAATTAACACCAATACTAGTGATGAAAGTCAACTGTGAAGCTTACATGGGATGTAACACAGCAGCACATGTAAGATTGGAGAAAAATTCTCACACTAACCTTCCAAAAGCATTAAATAGTGCAACAATTTCTTGTCTTGTCAGCCGGAATCCGTAGGAAGGACCGCTTTCAGGTATCTTTCCTATCAGGTTTTCAGAAAACAGGATCTTCAGCACCATGCCCAAGCCTTGTGTCTGTGCAGGACAAACAAGATCATTTAATACAGGGGAGGGGGCTCACAAGTTTAACTTCACTTCCCTTCTTCATGTTTGCAAAGGTTCCTGTTGACATCAACTTCACAGGGCAAGACTTAGATTTCACTTAACACACTGAAGAGAAGGAAGCAGAACGGAGCCAGGACATTCTGTTTATTTAGACTTATTTTGATAGCAGAGCTGCCCAACAGAGGCTTCCTGTCTAAGTTTGACCACACAAAGGTCAGTGCGGATCTTGCTGAACCCCTAGATGTTTGCCAGAGGCTCTGCACACCCTCTCCACTCTCCCAGACTCTCAGCTGCAGCAGGGTAACCTGGTTTTCAGCTGCAGAGGCAACACACAGCTCCTGTATGATCCAAAATCAGCAGCACACTGCTTCCTGCTGACTGCACCCTGGTAAGAAATGAAGCAGCCCTGATCTGTATCTGGGAGCTGATGGGATCTAAGAGCTGCATTTGAGCAGAGTCCCACCAAGTGAGGTGCTTCCAGGAGTGCCCCAGACTGCTGACCTAACTTACCTGCAACTTCCCCCAGAGGCGACATTTGAAGCAGCCAACACAGTCCATTATCCTGGTAATGTTCTTGAAGTGTAGCCTGAATTCCTCCTAGGGGAAGAGACATTTAAGTTGATCACATTTACATGCCAATTAGGACTTCTATGTATTAATTCATTAATTCAAACCCAATAGTATTAATTCTGGACTCTACCAACTAAGTCTCACCAAATTTAGCTTAAAATGCTTCCTCAGACCTTCCTCAAGGTACACCCTACAACCTGTAGCTTCCAACGAGTACCAAACCATCCAGAAAAACAAAATGGACTGGAAATACCTGGTCCAGTACCTTGACCATAGCAGAGTCCTGTTCAGATCTAACATTATTCTAGACACACATATAAAATACTGTTTAGGGAGAAAGTGCCCCAAAGGGAAGGGCTGGACAACCTTTAGTTTACCTTTAGCTTAGCAGCTTCCTTTTTATTCCCTGCAAAGAAGGAGTTCTCATCAAAATGCAGTGGAAAAGACCTGAAATAGAATGAAAAGAGTTTTAGCTCCCTATGGCTTGTTTGTGTGACTTAAATCCAGATTCAGAGAAGTTTCTGGTTAGGTATGAGAGTGAAACTGATAGGTGTTAGACGCTGAACATCTCTAGATGTATTTTAAGTGCAAGCTGTTTGTTTCTTAGATCTCCTGGAGGCTTTCAGTTTTTAACTTGCATCTCACCTTGGAGACATTTTCAGCAATTGCTCTGTGGTTTCTAAGCAATTGTAGTCTGTTTTCTAGCAGACGTAAGCACTGAAGGCATGGGAGTGTGAAGAGAGAAATTCAAACATCAATCATGTTAGGAGACACCCACTCCATCTGGTTCTGGTACCTTCCATACCTTGTCCTCAAACCTCTGCCCAAACCTCTATTACCAACATCTTTAGGATTTTTTTTCTAGACAAAAAACATGAAGCCAGGACTGGTATTCCACAGATGACTCAAACAGGTAGCCGGTTTCAGGGCTGACATGTAGGTGGTTATTAAATTCAATTCTGCTAAACCCAAGAGGCTGCCTAGGCTATTAAACTGTGGGCTTAATTAGCCTGTTTTGCTATTTGAATGCAGATACCAATGCAATCCCAACAATACTACCCAAATCACGCTATCCCACTGCAAGAAAGAACCCAGAACCTGCCTTTCTAGGCGCTTTAAGTGAAAGGTTAAGAGATGCCAGGGTTGAAAGAGCCATTCTCCCCAGGTACTGAGTGTAATTACTTGGCCAGATGGAGAATTTCCAGCAACAGGTTTTTGATTTCTGCATCGTGACTTTTGTTCCCTGTGTACAGCTGGAAACCTGGGCGGTCAAAGAATGGCAGCACTTTGGACAGGGCCCGTAGTTCTATCAGGTAGAGAAAATAGAGGTTCTTGAGTCTTCTGGGGCCTTCCCCTCTGGTGAGGACTTCATCAAATCTCTGCTGGAACTCTGTAACATTGGGGCCCCATTTCTTCTCTGACCATGTATCTGAGAGCAAAAAAAAACAAAGAAATGAGGTGGATGGGTATGGTTCCAGTTCACTGCTTCCCACTGTCCCAAGCAAATGGTGAAATATATCTCTAACCAAGGAGATCCAAGCTTTGTAGCAGTCACAGCCCTTCCACTAACCCCAATTGTTCAAGAGAGACATGCTTTCAACCAAACCCTAACAAATGCAGAACTCCTGCAGATTTTAGCCACTTGGTTTAAAGCAGGTCCCAGGCGTATAAGCCAAAGCTAAAAATGGAGGCTGTTCGTTTTAAGCAGAATCAAGTCAAGTTGAAGAGCTTCTTGACATTTAAGTTGCCTGTTTCTGAAAGCAGTTCTGTGTAAGCTGGAGTTAGTTCAGCATTTGTGTGTACACGAAGAGGACAGGCTGGCTGTACCAGGCAGGCTGTGAAGATCCCTTTATTCCTGCCCTCAAAAGCCACCAACTTGCTGCAGAACTCAGAAGCAGTCTCCCTGCTTTGCTCCAAGCATCTGCAGAGGCCTCCTGATCACGTTGTGCTGGGAAACAAGAGGGGAGTCGGAGGTTGAAAGGCTCCCTAATGAGCCCAGAAACCTTAAGAACATTCCTTCTACTGGGGAAACGTGAAAGAAAAAAAGTAACCAAGGATCAGAGGAGATTGATCTCTATTTCCTATTATCAAGCTCTCACAAAGAATGTTTCTGCTTGCCTGTCCTATTGTGTGCTTAAGATTAAATAGAGCATGTAGTGGAAGTAAGAGATAATACAGTTGCCGACATGTAAAAATGAGAAGAAAAATAGAAGGGGAAAGAAACTTCAGAGAATCTTCTAAATCACTGATAACCAGGGTAGCAGGAAAGGACTCTTTCCTAACTCCAAGCTGAGGCAGGCTCTCTGCAAGATCATGGTGCCTCAGACAGGAATCTCTGTGAGGATTCAAGCCGAGCCAAGGACCAGCTCCTCAGAGCTGAGATCTTCTGTAGCCTTTCACCAACAGGAACTAGCCCTTTCTAC
Organism: Netta rufina; assembly: GCF_964035555.1. Lineage (NCBI taxonomy): Eukaryota > Metazoa > Chordata > Aves > Anseriformes > Anatidae > Netta > Netta rufina. The sequence goes on along the minus strand of NC_140128.1, from coordinate 62,219,940 downwards.
ACAAGCCAAAGACACTTATTTTGCTCTCTGTAGCCACCTTATTTTCCTAACCTTCCCTGCAGAGTTCCAACTCATCTCTTGCCTTTGATGTTTCTCATTACCTTCTCAGCTCTAACATTGTCTAGCTTACATCAAGGCGAGGTATAGGTAGGCTGTAGACACTTGAATATGATTACTTAAAATTAAACCAGTTATCCAAATTCTAACAGCTATCACAGTCTTCTGTACTTGATTTCTGTAAGCTTTAGTAGAATAAAGCTGGTAGACTTTGTCTACAGATACTACAGTAAACTAGTGTGACTAAATCCTTCAGGAAGTCAGTCAGAGCCTACATCCCACACTGCATGAACAACACGCCACATTCCTTGGCCATGCGAGACACGTAAATCATGTTTTCACATCACCCTAGATTTCCAACCTCAGCACTGAAATTTAGATCCTTCAGATCCTTACTTGTGGACAAAGGCATGCAAAAAAAAAAATGGAAATGGCTCAAGAGTCCTGGAAAAGCGCAGCCAAGCATTTCACAGTCTAGGTGAGACTGTTGCTAAACTGACTGTCATAAAAAACAGGCTCGCAAGAGACAGCCTTGATATGCAATTAGAAACCCACTCCAAAATAACCTTGGAGGGAGAATAAAAGGCATACGTGCTGGAAGCCTCGGTGCAGCGCACACAGTCCAGCCATTTTCAGACCTGAAGGCACGCGGTAACCGCATTCCTGATTTTGTTACACAAGCTGTGTGCTGAGGGAGAGAGAGGAAGAGCACAGAAGTAGGCCTGAACCCTGCTGGAATGGGCTGCAAACGGTGTTTAGCTGAGCCACAAAGCGTACGCCAGCGTCAATTTAGAGCTGACACAGAAGGGGCAAGGCAGAAAGTGGCAGTTACCTTGTAAGAGGTACCTGGCGCTCAAGTGAATGTTGATGCTTGCGTGGAGACCAGAAATGAGTTTGTAGAAAGCACGCTTCTCTATGCAGACACCTGAGAAGAAATGGGCATTTTAAGATACTGAAAGCATACCATAGATTGAATTTTTCTCTCCTGGCTGTCAGACAGAAATCTAACCCAACCTGAGAGTGGCAAGCAGCTCCCACCCCCTTCCCAGCCATTTTGCATTCATCCCAAGAAAAGCAACCAAGTTTAGAAAAAAGGACTGTTAGAAAAAGGCTTACCTTTCAGCCACTTGTAAAACATATGTCCTAGAAACAAAAGGAAAGGCAGCACATCAGTTTGAGGCACACCTTGCAGGAGGGCTTTAACAAATAATGTTATTTTAAACTACTTCTCCGGACACAGCTTTCAGAGGACAGCAGGATGACATGCTGACAGGACAAGGCTGGACACCCCCTGCAGCCAGGGAGGGCTGTCCCCATGGCCATACCCGCTGCCCTGAAACCACCTCTGGGCCAGACCCCAGAGGAATTCTGCTCGCTCCAGTTTGCAGAAGCACGAAGAGGGATGTTAGAAGAACACAAACTTTCCTCCCCACTGAGTGATGCCACTAACAGAGCATGGTGGCACCAAACAAAAAAGTCTTTTTCCCACCTATCGCAGCTGGTGGGAAGCAAAAGCAATGCAGAACACCATGACCTAGGGGGAAACGAGGACCACAGATTGCTGTTCTTCTCTGGTGAGGGTAAGGAGAGGGATATTTTTATTAGTTGTGCTTTTTTATATTTTTCTAAGTGTGTATAGTCACATAAAACAGCGTTGCACATTAATCCCTGCTACTTGCTTGAGAATAATCTGGAGAACAAAAACAATTTGGAGGTAGTTTGGAGACGGGGAAGATGTCACATACACAGCCTCAGAGCTGCAGGGAGCAAATAGCTCTGGGCCCAGATCTGAATATGGGATTTTGGACAGCTCCTGATTTTGCCTGAATAATGGTTCTGCTAACCAGGTTGGTACAGCTCATGACAACATGATAAAGGCTTCACATTTGCTTCTGTTATCAGTAAAAACAGAGTGCCACTCACCTCCATCATCTCCTGATGAGAAAAGCATGAGTGGTGAGGGGAGAGAAGAGAGGAGATCAGTTACACAAGACCAAAATTAAACTCTAAAGCACAAAAAGTAAGACTGCTCAAAGACCCCATCCCTGCTTCCTGCAGTGCACTAGTCACTTGCATCAGCTCTGACAGGTATCAGATTAGATCCTGTTTTCATGTCCTCTTGCTTCCTCACCTGCAGGACAGCAAGCCTTCCCTGGGGGAAGGGGGGAGAGAGGCTGATGTTCTAGATGTCTGGGCAAGATGGGATATCAGGAGACATGGAGTCTCTTAGCAATCTTGGGCAAGAAGCTCTTGGTATGCTCCTGAAGTCCTTCCCTATGTTAATTTACATTATTTAGTCTTAATTTCTAAGGCAGAGTTTCTCTTACTAAATTGATTCGCAGAGGAACAACCCTGCCAGGGTCTCATTTTGGTCTCTCATAGATGAAAGGATGATACATTGCTAAGTACAAAAACCAGGGACCAAGAAAGAACCCAGGGTTCAGTCCTGTTCCCAGCCTCTCCCAAACCCACATATCTTCCAGGAATGCATAATCAGACTTTTTTCTCCGTGATGGATGCTAGAGAGCCATCCTTCCAGGTGCCCTTGAATTAGCCATTGAATTCTAGACTTGATCAAGAACTATACAATATTTATCATTCAGGAGAAGTAGCTCGCATAGCATTCGGGCTTCTGTAGCTCAGATCAGCACACTACCAAACCACTTGGCAAGATAAGTGACTCACCTCGACCAGACGCCAAAGGTCTTTTTACATTTTGAGGTCTAAGAGGGAAAAAAAAAAAAGAAAGTAAATAGTTGACTGTCTCCTTGCTGTGCAGAAACACAGAAGAAACTACTTCTCTGCAGTTAAATAGCCTAAGGAGATCTCAGAAATCCTCCTGTGCTTCAGTTTTGCTCCAACAGGAAAGGGATAGAGGGAAACTTGTCTGTTTTTTTTTTTTTTTTTCTCTAGAATAAACAGCCAACAGGGGTTCATGGGGCAGCCACATGGCTTGTCCCGTGCTCTGACAGCCCACAGTGCACAAGCAGTGCAGCAAAGACAGGAGGACGGGGATTAATGGAGCGGCTGTAGCACATGCAGCCCCTCCAAAAAGTCAGCATTGTGCCCGACCACCTGGGGCACCTGTGTCCCAAAGCACCTACTTGAAGCAGTTTTCTTCATAAATACTGTTCCAAATCTTCCAGGCATCTGGGCCTTTGTAGCCCGTGTAGCGCTCAGGATTCAGGAGTAAATCCACGTACTCTGCGTCAGGAGAGTGGATGTCTGTGAAGCAGAGTGCTGGGTCAGTGACAAAAGCTTCTAAAGGCAAATTACATCTCCCAGGGCTAAACCTGCCACCCCTTTACACACTTATTGGTCTCACCAGCAGGGAGACCAGCTCATTCCTCTCCAAACAGGCAGATGAATTGTATTTGCTGTGCATCAATGCAGCAGGGTGCAGCTCTCTGGCCTTCAGAGCCATCAGCGTGCAAGACCACAGATGGCACAGCAAACTCTGAGCATGCTCCACCCAAGCTGCTAACTTGCCAAGCCCCGAGAGACCCTGACCAACAACGAAGCTGTTCAGAAATATTCGCCTCGTCTTTTCAAGACACTGAGGGCAGGAGAGAGGGAAGGAGAAGAGAGAAGAAATAGCATGGAGGCTTGCTGAAACACTACACATGGGCCTGATGGTTCTGCAGAGAACTTGCACTGCTTAAATCTCGTTACAAGACTCGTCAGATCAAATAGGTCCACATACCATCAGCTTCGCAGAAGCTGTCTGAAGAGTCATCGTGCCGTGTCCACTGGAGCATCGCCCGCTGGGTTTCCTTGCTGCAAGGAAAGGAGAAAGGCCATCAGAAGGAGCATCAGCACAAGGGTTCCTCCGAGACAAGTAAGGATCATGGAAAAACCAGGTGGGGGCTCTCATGAGACCCTACACAGAGCACTGTGCTCAGCTCGGGGCCCCCAGCACAAGGACACGGAAATATTAGAACAAGTCAAGAGGAAGCCAGAAAGATGATCAAGGGGCTGGAGCCCCTCTGCTGTGGGGACAGGCTGAGGGAGCTAGGGGTGCTCAGCCTGGAGAAGAGAAAGCTCTGGGGAGACCTTACAGCAGCCTGCCAGGGCCTTAAGGGGCTGCAGGACAGCTGGGGAGGGGCTCCGTGTCAGGGGGTGTGGTGATAGTGCAAGGAGTGATGGCTTTATACTAAAGAGGGTAGGTTTAGATACGATATTTGGAAGAAATTCTTTATTCAGAGGGTGGACAGGCACTGGAACAGGTTGCCCAGAGGAGCTGTGGCTGCCCCAGCCCTGGCAGTGCCCAAGGCCAGGCTGGATGGGGCTGGGGGCAGCCTGACCTATGGGGAGGTGTCCCTGCCCATGGCAGGGTGTGGAATTAGATGATCTTTAAGGTCCCTTCCCACCCAAACCATTCCATGATCAAAAAGTCATCAAACCTCAAAGATTCATCAACAGCTCCAAGTCTGTTGGCCTCTTCACATTCCTCGGCATGGTTACTGGCTTCTTCTGAGTACTGGGTTGAAGAGGAAAGGAGCAGGAATGAATTAAAACACATTTTTCCTGATGTTATAATTTTGCCTTTAGTGCACTAACAGTTTAAGCATCAGAAACATCTTTATGATTCATTCCACCCTCTATTTCCACAGGATGTCTGCAGAGGTTGATGCAATTGAGATGATTGTTGCAGGGACTCGTAGCAGATTCTGACACTGCCACAGGAACATTTTGTGCTTAGCTGTGCCTGGGGTCTTGCAGAAGTCTCCTAAACTGCCCTGCATTTGTGGAGGGGAAATACCTGACTTCAGGATGACCACCTCAAAGGTTCTACAACATGCCAAACATTTGAATAGGGCAAAAAATTTAGCCACAAGGTGCATCTCAACAAATACAGCTCGTTTTTATCAGTTGCAGTGACAAATTGGTCCCATTAGCAGCAGCACTGTGTGCACACAGACCAGCCTACCTTGTAACTTGCAGATCTGATTCCATTAGGAACTTCATCCTGAAAGACAAAATTGAGCACGTGCTACATGTGAGGCTGGTGTAGCCTTTCAATTTGTTTGAAAAAGATTGGGAAGGTGGCTAGAATTTAGTAAGTATTCAGTGCACCCAGATTAGCTTACAACATTACAACATAGCCATTTTCTGGCTCGTTTGCAGGCTAAAGTTAAGCAATATTCTTGGTGGTTTATTCTGATTTTTCACAACCCTCCTCAGAAGGTCAGCAGCCTTTTACAGCTGCTACATCAGGTTGTGTTTTGCTCAGCCAAGCACAAGGCTGAGGAATCCAACAAATTTCAGAGGAGCTGATGTCTGGCATCCTGTCTTTGGGTGATGCCCAGATGCTTCTCTTCAGATATTGAGTTTTATTCCCAGCCCAACACAACCTGAGCAGCATGCACAAGAGGCCCCCAAGTTCTTCTCAACTTCTGTTTCTTCCATCAGTAGGAAGGCAAAAAACCACCACATGAGCATTACAGGGCAATGTTTCTCTGCGATGGTACAATTTGAAAATACCACGATACCAAGTAGCACAGGGAAAGAAAATTGAGCAACATAAGAGCTTTTTTTGTTGTTGCTTTCAGAATGAAATGGATCCTGGTTAAAATAATTAAAACTACAGTGAAATCTTAAAATAAGAACTTTTAGGTAATAGTAATGTAATTATAACATTAATCTTTCACATTGTCATCATCATTAAGTAAAAAAGGTTTAGTAAAAAAGTAACCCTAAATTTTGCTTAAATTCTTAACAAGGAAAAAAATCATCCCATTTTCTTCCACAGTAGGTGCTTTTTCAAGACAAGTGAAGCAAAGGAGACTTATTTGAATGGCAGTTCACGGGAGAGGAGAATAAGACGAATTAATTTAATATCCACATCAGAATTTATATAACATAATGTTCACACACACCTATACCAGATTTCAAGGTGTCATATCACCTCAGATATTTTTTTCAGCCAAGCCAACAGTTTCACTATACCAGGTTTCACAGAGTTACCACGTGAGAGGGACAGGCATCTGTTTCACCACATTATACTTTAAGTTGTACATAAAAATAAGCTACAATCACTTGGTAAATGCATGCAGATAGGATCAGGAGACCTCCTCCATCGAGAGCACTGCTGGTCGTCCACTATCCCAGCAGCATGGCACACCTCCGTGCACCACCAGCACACAAACTGCTCTGGAGATCCCAGAATGAGATAGCAAGAGCCTGTTGCTGGGTGCCAGCCCACAGAGCCAGCCTGGGTGGCATTTCTACCACGTCCATCGACCCAGCAACCGCACTGATTCACTCGCTTTCTCTTCCCCTTCTTTTCAGGCAGGTACCTGCAGTCAAGAGGCTTTCTTTTAGCTCAGTGGAGAAAACCCTCCTGTCCAGGATGCAGTGGTAAGGGTGTCTGCTTTTCTGCTGGGAGCAGAGGACTCTGGAAGAGCCATTTAATGTATAGAGCCCGCTGGAAAGGGCCTGGCTGAATTTGTCAGGCAAAACAGCAAGTGACAGCACAGCTAACAGGGTGAATATCCTGGCATTTAAGAGGGTGAGAGGATTTGTCCCCAGATCATTTCATTAATACCCAAAATAAGGGCTAGGACAAGTTTTTCTGTTCATGGAAGGTCAAATAAAGAAAACAGTGAAGCGGATGGATTCTTTACTTACAGTTGGGCAGGGTTTTACAGCACAGTCTCGTATTCCACAGTGGCTGTTGTCATTCCAAAAAGGACAAGGCTTCTTTAGGTTTACCTACAAACAACATAAGCTGTTACACATTTCTTCTTCCACACCACGGCTTAACAACTCATACCTCTGGTGTCTCACTACTAGGCTTCTGATAACAAAACCTAGTGCAAGGCCAAGTTCTGCAGTACAAGTAGAAACAGAAGGGGTCACTCATTTTAAATGAAGACTTGATTTCAGTCTATCACGCACATTCACCCATCTCTCACACAAGATGTGTGTTCCCATGCACATGGCCAAGGCTGTTTGTGGCAACAAAGACAAGAAACGGGCCACTGATTCCTAATCACACCCTGATGCTGTTGTTGAGCAGTGGCAAACTGTTTGCTGGGAGCAATCTTTGGCCTCAGAACATTGCTCACTTCATCCTTGGTGATTCTTAGGGAAGTTTGCTACCCATTGATTTTGTCTCCTTGTGTTGGAGATCTTATGATTACAGCGTGCCTCCCTGTCAGAGGAGTGGGAAGGTGTGCTGGAGCCTTGCTGTCATCCTCTTGGGGCCAGCGTACAGCTCTTCTGCTGGAAAGCCCTGTGCTCTGGGCCTGTTGGTGTGCAAGACTTCTGGGCTTGATGGGAACAAATAACTCCTTGGTGTTTAACAGATTGTTTGCTATTGCTCATATCCGTGTTATCAGTATGGGTTGTGCTTTTCATCCTATTATTTCTTCTGGTGCTCCCACCAGGAAGCTTGGGGAAGGGAGGGAGATGGGGGAAAGTAGAGAGAGGCAGCTCTACACCAGTAATTTTATATGGACCTGTTCTAATCTGTGGGGCAGTGAAGTTGGAAGCTTCTTAAGCTGTTTGTACAGCAGGGTGAATACTTTAAAAAAAAAAAATGGAAAGAGTTGTTTAATATCTATATTCAGCAGATAAAATTCTGCCCCATAACCCAGCCACACCCAAACAAACACATTTGGTCAAATAGATTCTGCTCACATTCAGTGAGATTGCATCTAATAACAGTGGTCCTGCAGTAACAGCAATTAATTAATCTGTTTGATAACTAAACCAGGCTTTCCATGTTGATAGGAAGACACAAAGAATACCTTAATTTTGCAATTTGGATCCCCAGTCATTAACATGTCTGAGCCCTAATTCAGCAGAAGAACACATTTCATTGATCTACTGCCTAAGTTCTTTAGAGGGAAAAATGCATAAGAACCTCTTTAAAATCATGCAACTTATTAGATATGAAAGTCATATCACATTAAGATTCTCTTAATAGCAGAAATCAGACTTGCTGACTGCATTTGTAAAGATCAAGATTGAAATGGGCTATCTGTGAAAGTTACTGATGTTAAAATCAGTTTAAAATTTAAAAAAAGCACACAAAATGAACGAGAAATATTCAGACATTTCTCGTACAAGAAACTTACTTTGTAGTATCTAAAATAATCACTCTCCAGGAGTTTGTTCAGCCTAGGAAAAAGCTTGTAGTTGTTGAAGGCATCAATGGTTTCCACGTCACAGGTGCAATCATCTATATGACCAGTAACCTGTTGGACATGAAAAAAATCAAAGAGGAACAAGTCGGTCAGTACTGTTTAAGACAATAAAACGATTCAGAATTGTCTTTCCTTTTATCAGTGAGCCATCCAATTAAGTCCAACCTGAATTAAACGACATTAAACCTGACTGTGCTGAACTGGCAGAGAATTCCTTCTGATGCATCCTTCAGGATCGGCACCTGGGGATAAGCAGCTTATTTAGAAATATTTTTCCCCTAACACACGTAGGTACGTTAACACTTACTGATGACAGATTAATTGGCATCAGGAACTCTTGTTAGAGAGCAGAGATGGCAGGCATTCAGCCAGGCTGTGTCACCTGCAGGAAAACCCCCTGTCCTTGACCACACATCAGATACAGTCACACAAATCAGAGCTTTTTATCAAGACCAAATCCAGCAAGAACCAGCTTGCTAGATCTGGCAACAAAGATTAAGGCAGTCAAGAAAAGTCCCTGCTGCCAACCAACTGCACCATGACCATTTGGTGGATTTAATCAGCACCACAGCGCCTGCAGCAGGCTCCCCCCTTGCCTCTGAAAGCTTTTCGGCAGGAAAACATCTGCTGTAAATCTGATGCAGGAAGCCAACGCTTCTTGCATCATCCCAAAACACAACAAGCAGCGTGTAAGCCCCAAAGAAGGAAAAAGAAAGCAACACGAATTCAGCTATGGCTTTCTGACACGTAGGTTATTGTCTGGATGAGGGCGTTGCACAAGGCAGGAGGAGGTTTGCTTCCCCTGCCACCCTCTGACTCGTACTCGGGGAAATCACCGCGGCCAGAAGCGAGCTCACTGCTTGTTCCCTCTCAGCAGCACGCTGGGGATTTTCCCTGGATGCTGCCACCTGACAGCATCAGATAAATTGGGGGTTTTTAAGACCACGGCGGTTGATTTAAATGGGAGTTGTTGATTTATGAAATATGGGATGTTCACGATGAGAAATCCTCTCGCTGCTTCTGTCCCAGAAGCTTACAATATCCTGGTATCAGCCAGCACAAAAATCATGTACTTCAAACTACACCATTCCAGGGGGGTTTTGCCCAATCCCTGCCATCTCCCCGCACACCCAAAAGCAAGCTGGAAGCAGGGGCGAGCAGAATGAGCCTGGATGCAGCTCCTGTGAAGTGTAGCAAACGAGCCTGCAAGGAATAAGGGCGAAACAAATGATGGTGTGCAGAGGAAAGAGAGCGACGTGAGAAACGTGAAGCCCAGGGCCTGACGCACACCCGGAGAGCCCAGATAACCGGGTAAGAGGGAGGGGAAAAAAAACAGCAGCCTGGGTTAAACACACAGCACCACCTTAAAGGAACGTGCAAGGTTTCTTCCTGCTCCTTTGTGGGACTGTTTGGGGGGGGAAATAAAAGCTCAGCTTCCCCAAAAAATCAGTTGTTTTAGACTAAGCCACCCTGGTTGGATTGGGAGAGAAGGGAAATCCATCAGTGCCACCGTGCCCTTCTCCACCTGAGCAAATTGTGCCAAGGCACCAGGATTTGGAGGCTCAACTCTGCTCCTCGTGTTCACTGCCCAGCACCTCAGCCCCACGCAGGTGCTGTATTCTGTCGGGTGTTTTGCAAGGCAATGAAACTGAAGATTAGCAGCACAGCAATTAAACTTTCCAGCAGCCGAAATCACTCCCATCAAAATAAAACCAGCACCCGTTTGCTAATCCAGTTACCCAACTCGAAGCTGTTTCAAAACGAAGACGGCCAAGCAACCAAAACAAAAAAAAAAGCCACACATCTCCTTGTGTTTCCTGGAAGCATGACAGCCTTTGAGGAAGGCAGATTACAGATTGGGTCAAGCTTCAGCCGGCCTAAAAGAAGCCTCCAAAAAGATCTGCAGGGTCTCCAGCCGCTCTGCACGGCCACGTCAGGCGTTCAGCACTGCGAGGGGATGGCAGTGATCACCTCCAAGAGGTGATATTCGAGCCTGAAAGGGGTGGCACGTCCTGATTGCACCAGGGCTGACTTTGCTAGGTCTGCTGACCAGCACCAACCCATTATAATTGGGGGTGAAGCCCCGTCAACGCTCTCATCGCGCTCAGGAGCAGCTGGGGGTCACCTTTGGAGATCTCCAGCTATCTTCTGGGGATCTTCCTGCTCTGTACCCCAAGTTCCCAAAAGAAAGCTCGGCCAGGTGGCACAGCCCAACCCACCACGGGTTTTGCTCCACCCGGACGGGGCGGCGGAGCCTGGCAGGAGGCGAGGGGCAGGGCTGGGATTGTCCCCAGGGAGGAGATGTGACGGAACCGCCGGGACAGACGCGCACACCAAGGGCTCGGGCTGCTGAGTAAGCAGCGAGGAAGGCATTTGGCCGGCCCTCTGTGATCCCTCACCACTGATGTGCCCGCCTTGGGTGCACAACGCAGCATGGAAACAGCCGCACGTGGGCTCTGCTTAATCCTGGGGCTGGGCCTTGGCTTCGTCTTCCTTCGCCTCCATCCTGGGATCCTGCCAGTCTGCTCCCTCCGCACGCTGCTGCCGCTGGGTTTGGTCTCCTCACCTCTTTCTGGTTCCTTCAGTGCCACCAAAATGCTCCTGGGTTGCAGTTTTAGGGCTTCCTTTACTTGCTGTAAGCCCTCTCCCTGACCTGTACGCCACCATCTATTGCCCAGCAGGGCAGGGAAGAGGGCAAAGATCTTTTTTGCATCTCCCACTTGTGGCTAGAACAGAGCATAGGGAAGGGAACACCACAGTGGGGGAGAAAATGAGCTGCTTTTAACCCGTAACTCCACCAGCAGCTGCCTTTTCCAAGCCAAACCAGCCCCCTGGTGCCCCCACAGGAGCTTCCTCGCTGTCACCCCATCTTCCACCCCAAAAAAGAAGGGAGCTGATCTCACACGGGAGCCTCAGAAGGATGTTAAACCACAGAAGCCACCAAGTGACGCCTGCAAGCCCCTGTTGGCCAAGGAGGATCTGCAGGTCCTGCTCTCTGCCTCCTGAGCCACCCCACAGGGATCAGAAGGGTGCCAGGTACAAATTCCTGCCCCCAAGGCTCGTGGGTGAGCACCAATTCGACAAGAATGCAAGAGTGGCTTGAAAATCTGTTCAGGTAACGAGGAGGCAGCTCACCGTGCCCACATGCACCCCTAATGACAGCCTGCTGACCACAGAAACACCCCAAAAGGAAACCTGAGCTCTGCCAGACCACAAACTCTGCCAGCCCACAATCAAAATCCCGGTCTGCCAAGCACCTGCAGCACAGCCTTAGCACGGCTTCGTCAGTCTGTAAACAAAGAATGAGCAATAATTACCAGGAATACGGAGAATTGATTCACGGCTGACTAAAGCATCGATCAGCAGGGAACACGTTGAGCTGGGTGGGGGATAAGCTGGCTGAAGATTGAGGGAATTGCTGTGAAGAGTTAATCGGTGCTAATGAGATAGATCAGAAAGCAGGAACAGGGTGTGAAACTTCGGTGTTTCTAATAGCAGCTGGATGTTCGCAATGGAAGTTTCAGGACTGGTTAGCAACATGAGCAAATGAAGAACTAAAGTTTCTTTTTTTAAAAAAAAAAAAAAAAAAAGCACTTGAGCATTGCTCTTAATAGCACCAAACTCCACAATCGAAGAGTGAAACGCTTGTTCCAGAATTATGACCCACTTCTGCCAGCACCTGAAATGCTGCTAGAGCAAGAACACTCAAAAGCAGCCCTTGCCAAATGCCCAACATGGGCTGAGAGACAAGTCAGAGCCCTTCCATGTACCCTTCATCAAGGTTTCCATCACATTTCTTAATCTGACAGCCCAGAAGGCGGCAAGAGATGGTCCAGAGGAGGAAACCAGACACTACACCCTTGCCTTCAAGCATACAAACGTAAAAAGGTAGAACCATTTAAGGTTTGCCCTGTATTTTATTTGGTGGTAAATAAAATCCACCAGCCATATGCTATAAATGATCAGCAAATTATTAAAAAACACAAACAAGACAGCCCTCAGGTGTGTTTTTAGTAGGTTAAGTGGTTAGTAAGGCTGAGGCATTCCACCCTATGTAACACACTTCCCAAAGGCAACAGGAAAGATTGTCAACACATGTATTGAGAACTTAAACCTACTTAAACCTTACTACTCCATAAATAAGGAGGGTGCTGGAGTATGAAGTACCGTGCCAGTTCCTCCTACCCAAAGAAAAAAGCCTGAGAGCCATTAACACACCAGTGCCAGCTCCTGCAGTGGCGAGGGCTTCTCCTGCCATACCACACACTTGACTCAGACTTCGATCCTTACCAGACAAGCCTCTCTGTCTAACAGGAAGCACACAAGCAAAAGCCCTACTGAGATAACGCACGGAAAAGCACACATCTCGGTGCTCTATCAGCAGATCTCACCTCCCTTTTCCATAGAAAATTGAGGTGTCAAGAGCCACCCAGCAGCCAAAGCCAAGTGCACAACTGCACGTTTTAATTTGCCACTCTCCACTTCTGACTCATGTTTAAGCACTGGGACTTGAACACAGTAAGGGCAGACTTTACAACAGTAGACTTTACAGCTCTGGTTATTAAAGGAGAATAAAAATGAAGCACACTGTACCACTTTTGCTCCTCGATCTCGCAAGCGTGCTCAGGCAAAACTAAGTCAAGAGGCACCTGCTATAACACCTACACCCCAAAGTTAAGCTGCCTGGGGTGGTCTCACAGTGGAGAACACACATTTCTGTCATTACCACACATCAGCAGGAGGCAAACCAGGCCGAGCAGCAGCACATCAGCAAGGAGATTTCACCCTGGGAGAGGCTGAACCCCAAGCAGATGCTGAACCCTGGGCACACCTCCCACAGCCCATATAGCAGGAAGATGATAACACAGACCCCCAGCAGAAAGGATGAGGCGGCTCCCAACCACCACAGCACCACAAAACCCCCAGACCACCACCAAACCCCCAAACACCCCTCAGGAGCCACCCGGGTGGCCAAGACAGACGCGCCCCCATACCCCAACACCCCCCTGAGGCGCTGCCAAGGGGGGAACCCAACAAAGCAGCGGGCACACGGAGCAGCCCCCCAACACTTCAGACACCCCTAAACCAGGGGTCCCGGCCCACCTGGCAGAAGCAGCGGCGTTCAGCACCGCCGGGAGGCCCTCGGGGCACGGCGGGGAGCAGCAGGGCAGCGAGGCCCAGCGCCCGCAGCAGCCCGGCCCCCGCCGCCATCTCACGACGGCGCCGCCGCGGCCGGCGGGGGCTGAAGAAGCCGCGGCCCTGCCCCGCTCCGCCCTCGGGGGCCGTGCCCGTCCTCGGGTGCCGCCTTGTTTTACATCAGATGTCCCAGTTTGAGGAGGGGAAGGAGGAAATTGTTCACGTTAAAGGGGTTGGGGTACTCGTACAGGTTGTCTGGAGGAGCTGCGGGATGCCTGGTAGTGCCCAAGACCAGGCGGGATGGGGCTGGGGTTGTGCCCGTGTCCCTGAGCAGTCACAGAATCACTAAAATTGGAAAAGACCTTCAAGATAATCTCCTCCAACCACCCCCTACCACCACTGTCACCCACTAAACCACATCCCCAAGCACCACATCCCCAAGCACCACATCCAATCTCTCCTTGAACACCCCTAGGGACGGTGACTCCACCACCTCCCTGGGCAACCCGTCCCAATGCCTGCCTGCTCTTTCTGAGCAGAAATGTCTCCTCGTTTCCAACCTGAACCTCCCCTGGCACAACTTGAGGCCATTCCCTCTGGCCCTATCACCAGTTACCTGTGAGAAGAGGCTGACCCACAGCTCCCCACCCCTTCCTTTCAGGCAGTTGCAATGAGGTCTCCCTGAGCCTCCCCTTCCCCAGCCCAAACCCCCCCATTTCCCTCAGCCGCTCCTCACAGGACTTGTGTCCCATGCCCTTCCCCAGCTTTGTAGCCCTTTGGACATGTTCCAGGGCCTCGATGTCCTGCCCTGGGGCTCTCCATGAGGCACGGAGCAGGGCTGTGCCCCAAGTGCCCGTAATGGTGACTCCTTTTCCCAGAGCCTTCTCCACCTTCATGGGGAAGTGAGGGCGTGCAAGGCAGAGGCCAAGGGACGGCTACAGCAGCTTCCTTTCTTGCCCAGTTTCCTCACAAAATTTCCCAGTTTCAGCTGCAGAAAAAACACATCCGTGTTCTCCTGTTTCCACAGGCCTTGGCTGCTCCTTAATCTATAAACTTACGCCAGTCAGCATTACGTCCACGCTCATTAACTGGATTTATAATTAAACTGTGAATAATCTAGCATCTTGATGAAATGATCTCGCACCTTGTGAGGCCCCATCTGGAGTACTGCGTCCAGGTCTGGGATTCCCAGCACAAGAAGGATGTGGGGTGTTGGAGAAGGTCCAGAGGAGGCCACAAAAATGATCAAGGAGCTGAAGCACCTGTGCTGTGAAAAAAAGTTGAGAGAGCTGGGGAGGTTCAGCCTGGAGAAGAGAGGGCTCCAGGGTGACCTTACTGTAGCTTTTCAGTACTTAAAATGGGCTTATAAAAAAAAAAAAAAAAAAGATGGAAAGGGACTTTTTGCTCAATCAGATAATGACTGGACAAGGTGTAATGGTTTTAAACTAAAAGAAGAGAGATTTAGATGAGAGGTTAGATGGAAATTCTGCACTCAGAGGGTGGTGAGGCACTGGAACGGGTTGCCCAGAGAAAGTTGTGGATGCCCCATCCCTGGAGGTGCTCAAGACCAGGTTGGATGGGGCCCTGGGCAACCTCATCTAGTGGGAGACATCCCTGCCTATGGCAGGGGGTTGGAAATGGGTGATCTTTAAGGTCCCTTCCCACCCCAGCCATTCTGTGATCTTTTCCTTGACACCTTCAAAGATCCCAAGGGGCCCAGAGACAGGGTGAAGCCACCTGTAATGGGTGATCACAGCCAGCCATGGCAGGCAGGAGCTGCCAGAGGGCTCCTGAGGAGGCCAGGGCCCAGCACTGCCTCAGGACAGAGCCCTCACAGCCAGCATCCTCTTCCTCACCCCTACAAACAACCCCTGAGCTCAGGCAGGTGTTGTGGCGGTGGGAGCCACCCAGGATCCCCCCATAAACACACATACACACGTATACACACATATATACACACATATGGACATATATACACTTATATATGCCTAGTGACAGGATGAGGGGGAATGGGCTAAAGTTGTGCCAGGGGAGGTTCAGGTTGGATATTAGGAAGAACTTCTTTACTGAAAGGGTTGTTAGACATTGGAATGGGCAGCCCAGGGAAGTGGTGGAGTCACCATCCCTGGAGGTCTTTAAAAGACATTTAGACGTAGAGCTTAGGGATATGGCTTAGAGGAGGACTGGTCAGTGTTAGGACAGAGGTCCTAACCTCTGAGGTTAGAGGTTGGACTGGGTGATCTTGGAGGTCTCTTCCAACCTAGATGATGGTGTGATTCTGTGATATACAAATATATGCACATATATGTATATATGTATACATGTATATATGTGCCTGTATACACATATACACATCTATACACATATATACCCATATATACACACATGCACACACATATATATGTATTTATGCATATATACACATATGCACACACATATATATAAGTATTTACACATATACACATATATGCACACATATATATGTATTTACACATATATGCACATACGCACACATATATATACTTATTACGCATGTATACACATGCATATATATATGTATAGACACATATACACACGTATATATGCACATGTACGCACGTCTAAATGTATATATACACATATACACACGTATAACCGTATATATACACATGTATATACACATATATAGACATATACACACGTATATACGCATACATAGACATATACACACGTATATACGCATATATAGATATATACACGCGTACGTACACGTACACATTCCCACAGCCCCCACCCCGCCCTCCACCTCCTCAGTGAGGCCCCGCACGTCGCCTCCCCCCTCCCTCCCCTCACCGCTCTGCGCATGCGTACAACGCGCCGCGCACCCTCCCACCCCTCCGCGCCGCCAGAGGGCGCCGGGACCGGCGGGGGGGCGTGGCCAAGACGAAAAGGGGGGCGTGTCCTAGCACAAAAAGGGGCGTGGTTTGGCCGCGAAGGGGGCGTGGCCGAGGCCCCGCCCCCCGGCGCCATGGCCCTTCCCGGCATTCCCTATGAGCGGCGGCTGCTCATCATGGCGGACCCGCGGGACAAGGCGCTGCAGGACTACCGCAAGAAGCTGCTGGAGCACAAGGAGATCGACGGCCGCCTCAAGGAGCGTGAGTGCACACCGCCCACGGCACCGGGAGCCGCTGGGGAGGGGAGCCGTGAGGAGATTCCCGGCCCCTCGGGCGCCGCCGCCGCCGCCGCGCTTCGTCACGGGCCTGCTCCGGCCTTGCGCTGAGGCACCGGGGCCTGCGGACGCCTCACGGGCCTGCCCCCGGCACCTCACGGGGCCTCTCCGGGTGCTGCTCGTGAGGAACACAGCGCAGCGCTGACATGGGGCTTCAGCAGGGCATGGCACGACGATATGTCGCCTTCCCGGTTCTCCTCAGAGCCCGGCTGCCGTTAGAATCCACGTTTTAAGTGCCATTTTGTGGTTTTGGACCCCCAAAAATCCTTAATTCTGTTTTTTTTAATGCTGCCATGCTCTGCTGTGTTGGGCAAGGGCTCCTGTGCTCGCAGCGGGATGAGTTGTTGGGTGTGCAGAGGTCCTGCCTGCTGGGGGAGGGCCTGGTGCCGCGTTCCTTATAGATTAAAAGTTACCCAAATCTGGTGTTTCTTTCCTTTTTTAGTGAGGGAGCAGCTGAAGGAGCTCACCAAGCAATATGAGAAGTCAGAGAATGATCTTAAGGCATTGCAGAGCGTCGGGCAGGTATGTGGGAGGAATGGGGTTAGAGCAGCCTGTGGGGGTGCTTGATGGGGAACTTGTCCAGAAGTAGCAGTTGTCAAATCCACTTCTGGGGTGAAGAAAAAGCAGGTGGGAATAGTACAGCTAATGGCAAAAGAAGCCTTGCTGCATACAGACACATCAAGCACATGGGTTAGAGAAGTTATCTGTGTTTATTCTGTTTAACAGAGATGTTTTAAAGAAATAAAACCATTGGCTTGAAGCAGGAGAGAGAATTTAATTTCCAAGTCAGCAGTTATCTTCTGTGTTCTGAAACATGCCAAATGTCATTTGGCAAGGTTAATTTATCTGTAGGCTAATACTGGATTTATTCTTTTGTAGATTGTTGGTGAGGTGCTTAAACAGCTAACAGAAGAGAAATGTAAGTACGCTGGACTGTTTCGGTCTTTGAAATCCTGAAAATAATCTTTGGCAGTTAAAAACTGGTCTAAGGATTTGGTGGAATAAAAAAATAAGCGTGTCAGGGATGTGAGCATTAGCAGAAAAATACAATATGTCAGATAGTTCAGAGGCATAATTAAGAGCAGTGCATCAAGTAAATTTGACTTTTTCTTTCACCTTCTCTCTCTAGTTATTGTGAAGGCTACGAATGGCCCAAGATATGTGGTTGGCTGTCGCCGTCAGGTAGCTGATTTATGTGAATATCCTTAAAGTGTTTGTTTTGGTCTTGAATATTAGCATTGTTTTGGATCAACCCTGTTCTTAGTGGGATTAAGTGTTTTCTTTAAGCTGTATATGGCTACTTTATAAAGGGATCTGCTTGTTTTCTCCTTTCCTAGCTTGTGGTAGACTAATTTCGTTGTAGAGTCAAAGCAGTCCAAAACATTCCTGGAACCTTGCATGTGTTTATCGTTTTCATTGGTGTGAAGCTCTGTCTTTCTGCCTGAACTTGAACTCTGAAAATTAATCCTCATGCCATCAAACTGTGTGAGGTCTGCCTTGCTATGCTGTAAACATTGCACAGGATGGCTGCTGTTATGCTAAGGTTTAGGTCTAATGTTGCACAACTGTATATTTAGCTATCTTTTTCTAATGCTTTTGCAGTCTACTTCCATAAATAATTATAGGCAAGACCTCTGTTCTGAACACATTATCAGGGTTTTTTATTTTTATTTAGTGACATAAAAAAAAAAAGCCTCGATGCTTCTAGTTCACAGGACAACCCCTTTTTTAGCTACATAAAATTTCATAAAAGCTGCCCAACTTAATACGGAACCGTGCTTACAGAATAATCGATCTTATACAGTCAGCAAGAACCAGTTTAGAGGTACTCTTTATTTTCTATTTCTGTACCAAAGTATAAGTGGTACATCGCAGACATGGCTTAAGAACTGCTGGTTGGTTAATTGAGCATTGGATGCGACCCACTTCCAGTAATTAAAACCTTGTGGATCAGCAATTCCTTACCAAAGCTATCTATTGCTTAGGAGTTAACTCTTAGTGAAAGCATTCAGCAACTGCAGAGCAGAAAGGAATCTCTGATTGGACTCAGCTAGACTCATCCCTGACTGACATATTCATCTTTGCTCCTGTCTATGAATGAAATCTGCTTTCTGAATAGGATCGTGTATCCTGAGAAGGCAGCAGCGTTTTATTTAGCTTACTGCACAGATAAGTGTAGTTTCCTTTAACAGCTGTGTTAAAGTAGTTTCCTTTAATCACCTCAAACTGATTTATTTAGTGAAGGTAACTGCAGTTGCAACTTTAAAACCTCATGATTGTAGCATAGCATGTTCTGGCATATTATTTAAATATTGAAGAAGAGTGTTTTGTTTGTTTGTTTTTTTAGTAAAAGGTATCCCAATGTAGTATTGGTGCTACAGTTGGCTTGTCTTTCTGCAGAGAAACTGATCTTTGTTATGGAATTTTCAACTCTTACTAGCTCTGCTGAAAGAAAGAAAATGTGTTTGCAAATTCTTTGCAGTACCCTGGTTCTCTGAATCAATTTAAGCTTTGTACCTGGAAGTTAATTTGAAGTACAGCATACTAGAACTCTAATGTGCAAGTTAACCCAACTCTGTTTTGATGATTCATCTGTGATGGAGTTGTGGTAGCTGGGAGAGAGGTTGGGGCAACCAGGAAGTGGCAGACTGGGGAGATGGTTTTACTCGGAAGAACTTGAAGAGGTTGTTGTTGCTGGGGGGGGGTCTAGCTGTCAGGAATTTCAGGTGAAGGCCCCCAGTTAACAAAACTTAGCAGCAGGCAATGAACAAAACTCCTGCAGGAAGCATTTTCTCATCGTGTTGGCTGTCAGTCGATTGTATTGTATTTTTTTTCAGTAACAGTGGATGTTTTCTCCTCCTAGAAACAAACTATTTGGGAAATGGGAGTGTCAGTGTGTCAGTTGATGTAGTATAAATCCATTTATCTATGATTTTCCTCAAGAATATGGATGTGGTATGGTTCTGCTTGCATAAAACATCGGCAGTAATTGCTAGTATTGAAATGCTCTTTAATTGCATACTTGTAAGCTTCAACCCTGTCAATATGTTATGGCACAAACTCACTATTTTCTTTCACAGGAATAAAGAAATTTCTCTCTGAAACACATGATAGGCTTGACAAGTTAGTCTTGAGGTTCAGAACAAAGATAAATGCTAAGGAATAAATTGTTCTTGGATGGGTCTGGCCTTGCAGCATGTACTCCACAGTTTATTCTGGAACAAAAACCACTCTTTGATCTTAAAAGATCCTAGATTTGACAGGAAGAAGCCTAAAAAAAAAAACACATATCCATGATTGTTTTCAAAATGCCAAAATATCAAGGCAAATAACTTTGCACACTGTTTTGCAGCCTACAAGAGCTGGCTTTTGATCCAGGTCCTTGTGGCTGTGCTGAGAAAGGGGATCCATAGAGCTTCAATTAAAACAAAATTACTTCCCTATCTAAAGCACACTTCCCAAGGAATTCAAGGTCAATTGGTTTCTTTATGTCTTTTCGATGCAGAATGACTTAAATCTGTTGAGCAGTGTTGAATCTGATAGAAATACCAGCTTCTACATGTTTCTTAAGGTTAGGCAGCTGGAAAGTGGGTCTTATCAGTGACTCGAGTAACAGAGGAGTGACAGCTTGATCCTAAACCCTGCTAGAGACTAAATAACGCGTGCTGGCAAGGGCCCTTATAAATCTCCCAGTGGGGGAGATGGAAAGCTTCAGGCACTGCTCGCAAACAGTTGTAGAAATCTGTAGAAATGCATTCAGATGCCACGTTAGTAAAGCTCAGAAAAATAAGTTTTATATTCATCAAATGTAGATTGAGTGCCTTTTAAAAAAAATCACCGACATGATAATTTTTTATGACTGTTGTTGTTCAAGTCCCTATTGTATGAGATGTGCAACTGCAGTCCTAGACCAGGTTTCTTAAAAGCAAGGTGAGAAACAAAAATTACTAGTTTTAAATATAAAAACTAATTGCCAGCAGGTAGCACGGAGTCCTGGAATAGGACTGTAAATCTCAAACTTTCTTTTTAAAACTTTTAAAAAAAAAAAATCTTGTAGAAGTGGAGTAGGCAGACAAAAACTTCTGAGGCAGATGAGTAGGGCATCTGAGGTAAACGACAGCAAAAAAAAAAAAATATAACAACTGGAACAGCTGACTTTGAAGATGAGAGATAACTGGATATGTGAAATTAACAAACGATGAAAGGCTGGAAGGAAATAGGTCAGGAACATCTACGCACCCTTTCTGACAGGCCAGAAATGAGAGAACCATTGACTAGACTGGTGGCAAGTTCAGACTCAAATAGGCAGGCTGCTCCTTGTGTCCGTAAAGGATTGCTTGCTTGTTCTGAAACAGCTGGTTCCATCCCATGCTGAGCAGAGGGGAGGGCTAGATCTCTCACTGCTCCTGTCACACTTACTGTGGATAAAAAACAGAGTGTATATATGAATTATGGTCTAGAAAACTATTTTCAAAAGTAGCAGAAGTTCAATATCTCTTTCAGCATTAAAAAATAACTTCCTCTGGCCTCTTGTAGCTTTTTCTGTCATCTGAGTGTGGAAACCTCCAGGTTTGTTGGTCTATACCAGCTCCTGGCTCACTTTGTGTTCCCATGGCCAGCTTTTTCCCAGTTTAAGCATTCCCAAAAATGGTGGTGAGGGACAGGCAGTGTTTACTAGAGTAGCTGCTTGGCATGTGGCTTAGCAGCCTTGTTTCTTCTCGCGTGTGACTGAGCAAGGCCTACACGTTACAATAAACATCTTGGCTAAAACCAGATGTTGTTTTGAAACGTGGTTCTAACAGAAATATCTTCTTTGTCACTAGCTTGACAAAAGTAAGCTGAAGCCCGGAACAAGAGTTGCTCTGGATATGACCACTCTGACTATTATGAGGTAGGTGTCTGCTCTCCAGCTGCTGTTCTGCTTACCGTGGAAAGGGGGAAGAACACTGATCTGAATAGGTTACACCAAAGTTTGAATAATCAGTTATATTTTGTAAATATTTTCTGTAAAATGGTGCTTAAGTAAGGACTTTTTTTTTTTTGTGGAAAGTCAAGTATCTGTCAACTAGCTTAAAAAGCAGTTGGCTGCTCATTTAAAAAATAACTTCCTTTACAACTCAGCCATTTCAGCAGCTTTTTGAGCTTTTGTTTCAGTTTTCTGTAAGGCTTTTAAAATTTTGCTACGTGTATTTTTT
Source organism: Netta rufina (assembly GCF_964035555.1). Lineage (NCBI taxonomy): Eukaryota > Metazoa > Chordata > Aves > Anseriformes > Anatidae > Netta > Netta rufina. The sequence continues at coordinate 62,198,191 of NC_140128.1, read as the reverse complement.
TAACAGATGTTTGTTTTGTTTTAAGGCGAAAGGAGAATAAATAACTTTCATACTTGCTCTAGGAATTATTGCAATAACTGTATACACATCTGCACAATTAAATATGCATACTCTTATTTTTTTTTTATTCCAGATACTTGCCAAGGGAAGTGGATCCACTGGTGTATAATATGTCTCATGAGGACCCAGGGGATGTTTCGTACTCTGAGATTGGAGGGTTGTCAGAACAAATCAGAGAGCTGCGAGAGGTATCTGCTCTCAAAACGCTTACCAAGCAGTGGGATGTGTTCTGAGTGAAGTTTTTTAGCGTTTAAATGTTTTATTGATGTTTATCCTAAACTACCATGAGAGAGGCTGTTAGAGAATCCTGTCAGATGAGTGCTTTGTGTGTTTCATTAACTTTTTCTATGCTAGAAGATAACTTGTGAAGTGTTTTTTAAACGTTTTTCAGCTTTGCAATTGTGTTTATGGCAAACAGCAATGTGATCCGGGATGCTGGTGCACTCACACTGAAGTAATTCTGTTAGTTTGGGCATCAGTGCCGCAGGCTGAGCAAGCCTGCCCGGGAATGTGGGTGTTTGAAGACTCACTCATGCTGCTGTGAGCCATCTGACTATAACAGAGATTGTTTGTGTGCTGTGCACACACCTTACAGTAGCAGAGAAGGATTATTCTAAACACCACATCCCAATTCTCAAGCTGGTTATAACTCATCTCTGCTGTTACAGGAGCTGGAATTGAAATCAAAATGAAGAAAATCTTCTAAAGAAGAGGGTTTGAAAGATGCAAGACCCTTTAAGCTAAGGGAGCACTATAAAGTCAAGTGAGAGGGCGTAGTTAGGTTTGACAGCCAACAAACCAAACTAATTCTGCACAGAAACTGCTAAAATTGCTTCGGGTAGTTGTATTATAACAGTGGGAAAACATGGTTTGAATGAGCATCAAGAGAAACAAGGGCAGGACTGTGGATTGATCACTTAGATCAATCAGGTGCTTTCTTACTCATCTGTTTCTCATCCAAAAATATGCTGCACAGATAGCTAAGAATACAGCTATCTAGAAAACAGGCTGGCAAGTGTTCCGTTAGCTTCCTGAGATCACTGATCTATTTTAAAACTGAACCAAAGTCACTGTTTTTCTGTCTCTTCACAGGTAATAGAATTGCCACTCACAAACCCAGAACTGTTCCAGCGTGTGGGAATCATACCTCCAAAAGGCTGCCTGCTTTATGGCCCCCCTGGTGAGTGATTCAGTGTTGATATCTCTTAGCTCCTGTGGTTCCCACTCGCTGAGGTGGGGTGAGGCTTAAGGGTGATGTTCAGACTCGTTAACCACTCGGGTAATTAGCGATGCAATGCCCCCCATATGCCACTTCTGTGGGCGGGAGCACATCAGGAGAAAATTCAGGGGGCAGACAGAGCACTGAGATGCTGTTCCCTTGCAGTGGATCTCAGAGTATAAAAGGAACAGAGTGGATTCAGTAGATTTCAGAGTATAAAGGGGTGGCAGTGCAGCTCCCCCCATCCCACACCAAGCCCCTGACAGACCTTTCAGACAGATAAGAACTGAAATTCTCCTAGAATCAAAGGGAAACAAAAACTTAGTGGTCGTGCTTGGTTGCAATAGCCTTTTTTTGTTTGTTTTAAAGTTGCTAACGTAATGTTGGGTTACTAGTTAAACATTTTTTATCCTCTTGTCTGTGCAGGTACAGGGAAAACGCTTTTGGCCAGAGCTGTTGCTAGCCAGCTTGACTGCAACTTCCTAAAGGTAGTTTAACCTTAATTCTGCACGCACATGTGCTTAATGTTTGCTCTCCAACCTCTTCACTCGTGTTTCTTATGCCTTTCCAAAGGTGGTGTCAAGTTCAATAGTGGATAAGTACATCGGTGAAAGCGCTCGGCTGATCAGAGAGATGTTCAACTACGCCAGAGATCACCAGCCATGCATCATCTTCATGGATGAGATAGATGCTATTGGTAAGGCTCATGGTCTGGAGAATGGATGGAGGCTCTTTTTAGCACAAAGCAGCTACAGAGCTACTGTCTGTCTTCTGAACAAAGATATTTACGTGCTGTGTTTTGAGAGGAAACATAAAAGAGCAAAGTGGTTCAACTTCCTTCTTGCTGGAGCTATGACAGCTAGCTGGGAACCATAACGATTCATACGTGGCTTAGATTTTTCCAGCTATATGAAACTGCATTTTAGAATGTGTGTGTTTAAGCAACTCATCCCTCCTTTCCTCTCCCCCCTGTTAAAAGGAGTCTTGTCTTCAGACATAGCATTATGTGGAGGCAGAAGTAAAGAATTGTAACTGAGTTTGGTATTCTGCAGGTGGCCGCCGTTTTTCTGAAGGCACCTCAGCTGACAGAGAAATTCAGAGGACTCTGATGGAGGTGAGTGCCTGAACTCTGACTGCACACTGCATGGTCCTATTTAAGAGGGAGTTCTAACACAAGTGTGAATTGTTACGTTGGGATCTGGCTTGGTGGAGCTTCTTCTGAGTTAATATCTTCAGCTAAATTGGTCTAGATGCTGCTTTTCTAAAAGGTAGCTGCATATCCTCCTAACTCGACTGAATCCAACTTGGAGACTAATTGAAAAAAAATTGCTTTTAAAATTGCTAAAATAATTTGGGGGTATTTTTTCTTCTTACTTCAATATGATTCTGCATACTGCATTTCTTTGTTTCGAGGGCCTCCTCTTAAAAGAGGAAAAGGAGAGCTTGTCTCTTATTCCCAAAGACACTTAGTTCACAAAATTTTTGAACTTGTACAGTTTGATTCTTGAAACTAGGACCGTTATTTCTTTGCTTCTGTACTAAGTGTTGCGGTGAATCTGTCTGCGTGAAGAGAATTTTTAAAACACTGGTGACAATTAAGAATTCTAAAGCTAGTGAGAGACTTCATTGGCCTGTGTATGCAAACAGTTTGTCCAGTTCAAAAGAATGTCTGCCTCACATAAAGAATTAAATCATTGTGATCGAAGAACAAGTACTTTGGATCTTCACAATGAAATGTCTTCATATGTGTATTAGTATTCTAGAGGCTGTTCTCCAAGTCTAATTTGAATGTCCTGGACTTAGTGTATTGCACTCCGAATGTGTCAGCCAGCCACTGGGTCCTTTAGTACTTGCACTGTTTTCATTGCCTTATTGTTTTAGCCAAGTCTTTCACATTTGAGCTCCGCTTTGTTCGATATCTTTTTCTCTGAATGAAGCATTTTCAGTGGCTCTTAAGCTTTCTTTTATTGCTTATAGAATACGCAGGAAGCTGTGACCTTTTAGAAAGCTTGTAGCATTTTTCCTAATTTATTTTACCACGTTTATTAACTTGGTGGAAGTACATATGCAGGAATTAAGTGCAGTAAATAAGCCAAAACCCCCTAGCGTGTTCTAAAACCGAACAACTCTTTTCTTCTAGCTGTTGAATCAGATGGATGGATTTGATACTCTGCACAGAGTTAAAATGATCATGGCTACTAACAGACCAGACACGCTGGATCCTGCGCTCCTGCGGCCTGGAAGGCTGGACAGAAAGATCCGTGAGTTACTTCAGCACAGTGACTGGAAGGAGGATGTCATCTGTGTGAAGTGTGCTGCTTTCATTAAAGCTGTAATTCTTTCCAGATATCGATCTACCAAATGAACAAGCCAGATTAGATATTCTGAAGATTCACGCAGGTCCTATCACTAAACACGGTGAAATAGGTAAGTAGAAAACTGCCTGGGTGTTCTACTTTGGTTTTTAGAAGTGTGAGGAGGGTTGTTAGACCGACTCTGAGGCTCTTGGGGTTCCTATCCTTACAACGGCAACAAAACTTTCCTGTCAGAATTCTACTTTAAAAAAAATCCTGATTGAGTTGTGCTAAGCCTCCCTTTGCAAAAGATGAGTGCATGTGTTGAAAATGAGCCTTAGAGTGCAGCTGTAAACCAGCAAATGGGCATGATCCTCATCAGTTAGTTTCTTTTTTATGGGGGAATAGCTTAATGCAAGCAAACAGCATTTCCTTTAGCCAAAAAAAAAGTCCTACTGCAGGAGACTGAGAACAAAAGAACTTCTAAGAGTCATAGAGCAACTTAACCTCGGAGTATGGAGATGGCATAACGAAAACCTTGTTATCTGAAACCAAGCTTGTCTTTGCTGGTTATTGTTGTAGAGAGACTTCTCCAGAGGGGAGAAATATCTGTCAGATAAAACGGGGAAGGTTCATTTATACAGTGTTACTCTAAGCTTCTCCGAAGTCTTATTCTCACAGTAAAAGCTGCAGAGCCTTCCTCGAGAAAGCTGTAATTGTGATTTGACTTGAAAACAATGTTGGCTGCCTTTTATTTCGGTACGGCTCTGCAGACCCTGCCTGCCTGTTCCCAGCCCTGTGCTGCCCCCCACTCCGCCCCCGCCTTTTTGCTGACATGAGCTATTCAGGCAGCCAGGCAGCATGATCTGGATAGTGGAACTGATCTCGTTCACCATCTGGCTGCACAAACAGCTGCAGCTCAATAGAGAGGGTGGCTCAGGAGCAGGAATGAGCTGGGGGAGGGTGAGAGGGATGAGGATTGCCTTTCTTAGCAGCAGTGTTGGTTTAAACGTGCATCAGACTGTAGCTGAAGATACAGAAGATGCTCCAAGGCAAATCATGAACCTGAGGTAATGTACTTCACTCTTTCTCTGCATCTTTGGGCACTGGAATGGAAGCAGGGTAGGAGCTTTCCTTTATATCATGTAGCAAAGTGAGATGTAAGATGCCGGCTAAACTTCTGAATGTGATATCCTGGAATAAAGTCCCAAATGAGCCAAATGGGGTGTGAGCTGCATTAAAATCCTAAGATTGACCTGTCCCAGGTTCCAGCATGAGGTTCTCCTGCTCTAGTACTGGTGCCTACTGAAGACTGAACTGACCAAACTTTGCAGCTTTTGATATGGCTTTAGTCCCCTTTCACTCCTCCCCCCCTGCTTTCTGTTTTCCTTGTTTATAGGACAGTTTGCTACAAGGAATTAGCAAATATAGAATTTCTAGTCTCTAGGTCTTTCTGGATTCTAAGATAAAAGCTTTCAGTTCAAATGTTTTGAGTTTCATCCATTAGGTAAACTGTTTCAAAAAGTTCTGCTGAGAAGTCCCGACTTTTTAATGTGAAGCCTTGCAAAATGGCTTTTTTTAATGAGCAGCACTGAAGGCTCAACAGTCTGTTTTAGAAACTCATTACAGAAACTATAACCAGGCTTCCTATGTCAAGGCGTTTAATGCCTTCTGGAGATGCAGTTATAATAAGAAAAGGACTGAGATGATCGCTTCCATTTAAGTTTTCTGGTTCTGTTTTGCTTTTTACATCATTTAAATGATGATAACGTTTCCTTGATATGTGTTTTCTTGCGTTTTATGTCAATGCTTGTAACCTCAAATTAGTAAGTTCGGGATTTAACTACATAACGTGAGCTTTTGGCTGAGGTACCTTTCCTTGTTAATGAAAGGGAGAATACAGCTGATTAGTTCAGCTGATTAAATTTATCAGTCTGGTAGTCAGCTATCTATTTGCACTGAAATCAAAGTAAAGTGTTCCTTTGTTAGCTGGGCGTGTGTTTCAGTGGTATCCATAAGGGGAAATGTGAATTTATTTCTAATTGGCACTTGTGTTTTGTGAATAGATTATGAAGCAATTGTGAAGCTTTCTGATGGCTTTAATGGAGCAGACTTGAGAAACGTCTGTACCGAAGCAGGTATTCTCTTCATTCTTAATTTTGATGGGCTTGTTTCATGCTAAACATTTGAGCTGTTTCTCGCGTGCTTCCATGAGTGGATTAAAATCAGGAGGTTAGAAATACGGAGCTGGAATATGGTCCTTGCACACTGATGCTCACTTTTTGTACCCCTTTCTTAAGGGGTGGACAGCACTTAATGGGAATGCTAGCATCTCATCAGTAGCAACATGCCAAAGCAGTTGCTTACCTCACAGCATGTCCCATGTGTCTAGACTGAAGTGTAAGCAGCCACGTGGTGGTATGCCCTGCAGCTTGATGGAATAACTTGAACAAAATAGCTTTTCTTCCAAGTCTCCTTATGACCTATACAGTCACAATGGACTTGATTCTTTACATCTTCCCTCTAAGGTTATGGACAAGTATCTTACCGGGTCTGCCAATAAACCAGCTAGACATACAGACAGTCCAGCTGATGTGTGCAGACCTGCTGGCAGTCAGGAGCAGTAGCAGTGCAGTGATACAGCATTATACTCACTAATATCCCCTGCCATATACAAGCTGGATCTACACAGAATTATGTGGGTGTAGGCACCATCCCGTGACATGCATGGTATCAAAGTTCTCTCCATTGCTTGGAACTTGATCTACAGAGGGGAAAAAAGGCCACCCCATGTCTGGTTTTAACCACTTTTACTGGCCAAGCATCACGACACGTTGTTATAAGCATGAGATGCATTCCAGAAACACTGGTAGTACCCATTTTTCTCCTTTTTGCAGAGCATCCAAGTTTTTCAGTACCTGCATGTTGGGAGAGTTAATAGTATGTTTTTTCGCTTCATAAATGTATTGTACACTTAAGGTTTGCCTACATTGGAAAGCTGAGTAACACAATTAAAGTTGTTTAAAGTGAGTTGTATATTTTGCTGATCGCTTCAGCGACTGTGCTGTAGTTTAATCCTCTTCCCAACTTTACAAAAGCTTCATGTAACAGTCTGTGCAGATAATGTAGCTTGGATCCTTTCCACTTAAATTGAAGTGAGACTTCACGTACTGTCTTTCTGTACTGAAAGGAGCACCAACTTACCCTTGCTGTTAAATTATTCTTTGCAGGTATGTTTGCGATCCGCGCCGATCATGACTTCGTAGTTCAGGAGGACTTCATGAAAGCTGTTAGAAAAGTGGCCGATTCTAAGAAGCTGGAGTCCAAGCTCGACTACAAACCTGTTTAAGTTAACCATATAATTCATGATTGACTGCAGGGGACATACTGGGTTAACGTCTAAGAAGAGAAATAATGTACCTCTTGATTGTTATCATAAGGTGTTTGTATAACATGTAGCTAGTAGTTTGGTAACACTAGTTGCAAGTTGGCTACAGAAATGTTTTCTGTACAATTCTGAAATACAATACTCATTACAGCCCAGGTTAAGTAAAACGCGTGGAGATGTGTTCTCATAGCAATTATGGTGTGACTATAAATGTGCCTGGATGAGTTAGCAGTCTTCAAGAAAGTCAATTCATTTCTTGGTTGTTGTTTTTTTTTATATCGGTAAATTTCCTTTCATCAAACAGTTGAATAAAACAATAAAACTTGTTTAAATTGGCTTACCCCAGTGTACCTTCTCTGTAACTCTCTTGGAGAGAGTTAAATACAATCACTACACCAGAGAAAAGTTCCTCTCCAAATATTGAAGACACATGATTTATTTGAGTCCTGTGCCTTACATGTCAAAACGTGGCATCTTTTTTTTTTTTTTTAATCTCTGGGGACAAAGGAGAGAAAATCGGTGTTTACTCCTTCACTGCTGAAGTCAGGAAAGAGGATTTAGCTGAGCTAGCTTTAGTTACTGCTCGGAGTATGAGAACTGAAGAAGTCCTTTAAAATGTTTGCTGTCTTTCTTTATGCTAGGGTAAGTCTAATGCTAGATATTTTGTCAATAAACTGGTATTTAAGTGGAAGTGGAGAATCTGAGCTGGATTTCCTCTCCAAGTTCCCCTTTCAGTTACTTCATCCAGCCAGGAACTTTCTGATATGCTTGGAACCTGTGCTGCTTTACGCACGTGAAGTGGCATATCTAATGCTCCTGGAGCTCTCAACATGCTTTGCGATGCATCTTACAGGGCTGGAATTTGGCCTTCTGTGGGCTTGGCTTTGTGCTCCCTGGGAACTTTCTGCTGCAGCTGTTTGAGTAATCATTCAAACAGAAATAAAAACATGGTGGCTAACCTGTTCTTTTTCTTAAAGCCTTCTGTTACTATGTATTATTTCTGTTTTCTAATCAGTTCCACTGAGAGGGTGTGTGTGGAGATGGACTTACTGTGTGCAGTGGAACTTACTGAAGTGTTAGACTGGAACAGCAGTGTACTAGACTGGACTTCTGGCTACTTCTCACTATTCTAATTGGATTACTTTGGGCATGCTCAGCTGTCAGACAAGTACATTAAATTAACTCTAGACTCACTGGGAAAGGCACCACTGAGCAGCATCTCCCTGGCAGTTTTGACAACCAGCATTGTATTTCATTCCCTATCACTATGAGACAAAACAGAGGCAGGGGAAGGCAGAGAACAGCTGCAGCGGGACAGGCCCTATTTTCACATTTACAGCTAATGGCTGTTAGGGATTCTGGTTGGTATGAAAACTTCCTAACGTGATTGTATCAGGAGTATAAGATGCAAATTTCAATTTTAGTTTTCCATACCATGCATTTGAGGGCAGCTCAGATGGAGCTGCTGGGTCTAGGTGCTACACCTGTATGGTGTGCTCAGAACAGTCAATGTTTAATGAAAGTCAATCTCTGAGCACTGTGATGATGTAAAAATTGAGCTGAGCTTCTTCCATTACCTTGGAGAAGGGTAAAAGATGACAGAACAGTTTTGTGAGGTACTGAAAAGGGTCATATTTTTGAAGTTTGAGTGGCAATGTCCCACATATCCCTCCTTGTTCCTATTCTAGGTGCCGGCCAGGGCCATGAAGCACACTTCTCTTGCTGTGCTGCCCTTCACTGGTTCATTTTTGATCTCTCGCTAAAAGGAAATTGCAGAGCTGTTGCTCAAACACGACTGTCGCAGGTTTCTCAAGGGGGAGATGAGCCAGCGAGTGAAACAGTAGGATAATTTAGGGTGAGGGGGCCCAGCTGAACACGGGGCTGAGCTCCTGGCCCAGGACCATCCCTGGATGGGGTAAAAAAATGCCTTTTGTCTACCACCCGAGCTGTGTGTGTGTGCCTGGGGACGAAGTGGGCACACTGTGGGGCTCTGCCATTTTCTTGGCTGCCACCAGCGCCTTGAGGGGGGGGGTGTTGTCGGCAGGGCGGCGGGGCTGGCACAAAGCCGTACCCCAGCTTTTTGGCTTTTCTACCAGCCAGCGAGCCCAAACCCACCAAAGGAGGGGGATTTCTCCTCAAAATGGAAGCGGCGGGGGCCGGCAACGGGGAAACTTCGGCGGGCGTGAGGGGGAGCCCTGAGGGGAGCGCCCTGAGGGGAGAGCCCTGAGGCGAGCGGGCGGCCGTTGTGGCGGGGCGGGACGGAGGCGGGGAGGAGGAGGAGGAGGAGGAGGAGAAGGAGGAGGAGGAGGCGGAGAAGAAGAAGAGGAGGAGAAGAGGAGGAGGAGGAGGGAAGAGGCGGTAGCAGCAGCAGCAGCAGCAGCAGCATGGCGGCCGGGCGAGAGCGGCTGAGCGCGCCGCCGCCCCCCGCTGCCACCGCCGAGCCTCCCCCCGCCGGCCCGCTGCCCAAATAGCCGCCCGGCCCCGGCCCCGCCCGGAGAGAGCCCGGCCGGCCATGGAGCTCGCCAAGCCGGCCTTCCCCGCGCTGCCGCAGGCCAAAGAGGACTCCGAGGTAAGGGCGGCCTGGGCGCCTCCGCCCGGCGGAGCGGGGTGAAGGGAAAAGGGGAGGCCCCCGGGGGGTGAGGGGAGCCCCCTGCGGCCGCTCCCCGCCCTCCTCATGGCCGCTCCCCGCTGGCCCGGGCAGGCTCGGCTCGGCTCTCCCTGCTCCTTTCCTTCGGTCCTCGAAGGGGTTCCTGCACCCAGCCCTGCCCGCAGGCCTCGGGGGCCGCCGCTGGGAGGCTCCGTGTCCTTGCCCGGCCCGGGGTCCCCTCATGGGGGACACCTCACAGCCCCCGGGGTCCCCTCACGGTCCCCAGAGCCCCCTCACAACCCCCAGTGTCCCTTCACAACGGTCCCCTCACAGTCCCCAGAGTCCCCTCACAGCCCCTGGTGTCTCCTCACAACCCCCAGAGCCCCCTCACAACGCTCCCCTCACAGCCTCTGTTGTCCCCCCATCCTCCCTCGCCCCTCTGCCTGCCCCCAAGACCCCAACAACCTCCTCTCTTCCACACCAACGAGCCCCTCCTGCCCGTCCCCATCCAAGCAGTTGGCTCCGAGGCTCTCCACAAGCCCCTTGGCGTTTTGGGAGGCATTTCTGCCCTGGGACGTGACAGCGGCTGGAGGCAGGTGGCAAATATCCACCAAGGCTGAGCCGGGCCGGTGTCTGATTTCGGGGCTTGGCACAGCTTCGTCGTGCTGCCCTGGGTGCCGTTGGCATGTCTTCATGTGCCACAAGCAGCCCCGAGCGTGATTCTTTGGTGGCATCCAGAACTTGGCACAAAATGTCACCACATCCATGCCACGAGCTGGTGGTGTCTGAGCTCCTCGCGGCTCCACAGGCTGCCCCGCGTTTCAGGATATTATCCAAGACACAACGCGGTTTATTGCTGTGTCAACGGAGCCGTTGTTGCATGCTTTTATTGTGGTAAGAGTACCTTCAGCATGCCGGGTACCTGCCTTCTTTTTTCTCGCCTTTGTTGCCATGATTGAACGCCCTCTCCACTTCAGGGCTCGGCGAGTGTTTACAAATCACCTCGGTTGTTTTCAGCAAGTTGTAATCGTTGTGTTCGGATCTGAACACAAATCGCGCGTGGCCCCGCCAGGCTTGTAATTTGTTTGTTTTTAAATATCTTTTCTTTCTGGAGAAACCAATCCCATTAGCTAAGGTTGCTTCTGGAGATGGTTAAGTAAATTAGGCTGGGTGACTTTTCAAGCCTGTTTCTAACTCAAATAGCTAAAAAAGGAGTGTTTGGCTAAAATAGTTTTAAAATCAGAGGTCACTGCCGGTTTTGCTACACTTAGCTGAGTAAGGTGAGTTGTAAGACAGAGTCCTTCACAAAGTGGGGTTTGTTTCTTGCTTGATTTCTTATCTCTCTTTTGATAGTACAGCGTTAAAACTTCAAATGCCGCAGGTCCGTAGTGGAGAGTTTCAGGGACTATATTTAAAAACCATATGCCTTACGCGCTCAGTGCTTCACATTTGTGTCTGACTCTATCGCAGTGTTTGGGGAAGCAGAAAAGTGGCAGCCGGTGTGAGAATGTCTAAGCTCGTGTACCTCTAACTTAAAGTTTTTGCTTTTTTTTCGCTTTTACCCTTTGCTTAAAGGGTAGGAGGCTGCAGCTGTGGGCCCTCAGCCCGATCCTCGAGAAGATGCTTTGGGAAAGCAATCTCAGGAAACTGAAGTCATTCTGCCTCCAAATTGATGGAGAGCTGAATATCAGCCCTTCTGTTTTGCTGTGAGGAGGCTCTTCAATGAGGAGTCCCCCTAATACTCCTTTTTTTAGGAAGAGGGTTGTGTGTGGTGTGGTGTCGTGGCGGGTTTGATTATAAGGTGTTGGTTGGAGAAGGGGCGGTGGAGGGAGAATTTGGGGAACGCCTGGTGGACATCCTGATGTGGACCGCTCACAAGCACATACAACTCTGGTCGTTTTAACATGGTCTGGCTGCCAGCTCCCTTCTGACTGACACCAGCAACTGTGTGACGGCTTAAAACAAAAAAAGCCAATTCGTGAGCCCGTCTAGTTGACCGCCCAGCTTCACGCCGTGGTGCTGGTACGAGGAAGGGTAAGAGTGGGCAAGGCTCTCTGCTGGGGAGGGTGGCAAGAGCCTGCTGCTGGATTGACTTCAGCAAGAAGGTGTTCTAGATAAATAGAGATAAAAGAGATGGATGTTCTGGCCTGTGGATGGTTTGCAACACCCCTAATCCATGCTTAGCACTAAAACCTGCTGAATTTCAGAACGACTGACCCCGTCTAAAAGTACCTGCTGGAGGCTGTGAAGTGCCGCGTTGAGACTTGCTGGCGGTATTTGCCTGCTGGATGGAGAGAGCCCCGCGTGCCTCCTGTGCATTCCTCCCCCGATAACATCTCAGGAACAACATCTCCGCAACGGAGGGACCCCAAGCGCGTCGGGAGCTCTCCTAGCAATGGGTGTCACTCCTGTTCCTGTACCTGCTGTGTGTTTAAGGCTCGTCCTGGTGGCAAAAATGTGTTCCTGGCAGGTCAAGCACAGACAGGTGCCCGCCATGCGTCGGTGCAAGCGTGTGTCAGCGCTGCTTTTTAGTGCTTCCTCTTGGCCCCTGCGTGCTGCCTGCAGCCTGCCTAATTGTCTGGGTCTGCAGCGTGAGCTAACGAAGGCTGGGATCCGCCGGCTTCTGTCTCGTGCTGGCAAGCCCATGTTAGAAGCTGAACTCCTTTTTTACCCATCCGTATGCCACTCGGGTTGTTCCAGTTTTAATGTTTGGGTATTGAAGCTGTAACTCCTCGTTCTTGCCCAGGTTTTCTGGTAATTGCTGTGAATGTCTGTAAATAGTGTGCGTTGTTTTATAGGGTGCTGATAGGGAATATGTCAAAGCCCGATGAGTAATGCCGATTGAACATAGCATGGAAACCACTTAGGCTTAGATTTATTTATGTGCCTTTTTCTAAAACTGGCGTGCTTTCCAAGCTGGGCTCTAAAACTTTCTTAAATTTCAGAAATACTGGTCCTTTTCCAGCATAGAAATCTACGGCTAGGGACCCTTCAGAAGAGGCTGGCAGCAGTGCGTGCTGCTGTATGAACACTGAGACACCTTCGCACGCTTGGAAAGATGGTAAATACGGACTGGGGTAGTTAAGAAGTACGGTGGCTATTGTTATCCCTTGAAATCTTACCCCAAAAATGATAGGGGTGAGATGTATGCAGCAGGAACACGGCACCGACTGCCAGCGCAATTATTTGTTAAGACGTTGGCGTGTTTGCTTGCGGGCAGGCTGAGTAAACTACTATTCATGATCCACGTAGATTATTTTTATTTTTTTTAGGACTGTTTGTGTTTTTTGTAGTGGCATGATCAGCCTATTGGCGAAGTAATCAAACTCGCCTTTTTATTCTGCGTGTGAAAGTGAGCTCTCGTAGCACATGACTCCTTCAAGAAACGTTCACGTCTTGGCAGCTATATTTAGTCTGAGACACAAGTTTGTATCCGACTGCTTTTAACCATGGGTAGCACAGGCCATGTAAAGGTGGAACAAATGTCTTCAACTTCTACCAAAGCAGCAATTTTCCTCGTCTTCACACTCCTTAAAGCAAGTAGGAAACCTGTGTTATCATATATATCCCACCTGCCCACGAAACAGAGCAGAGGAAACTTAAACGGAGAGCAGGGAGTGTAGAGGAGCTGATGGGATTGGCTCTGTGTGAGTCCATTTAAATCAAATTTCAAAATAAATAAATAAAAACTAGCAACAACAAAGCCAAAGAGCGTGGCAGCCCTGCCCCTTGGCTGGGACACCACGCTCTGGGAGATGCCGGTGCTGCTCGTTGTGGGCACCAAAACTGGTGTTCAGCATGCTCCTGGAGGCCTTTTGGCCCAAAGATACAGAATAGGACAAACACAAACGGATGTTTCTCATCTATTTTATGCTTCCACTTACCATTTAGTCTCCCGTTTTGTCATTTTTGTGGCTCGTGGTCCTCTTTGCTGACACCACCTTTATTTTCCTGTTGTGCTCTTCTTCCTTCCTCTGTGTGCTCTGTCATTCCCGTCCGGGTTGTTTTTTCTCCCCGCCTTCCTGCTTTTGCATTTCCTCGTGTCTTCAAAAGCACTGATGTCTGTACGAGAAGGGCTTCCCGTGGTGCAGCTCCTGCTCACAAACATCCCCAAAACATCTCTGGGCACAGCATCCCAGCCCTGGCCACCTGGGGCCACTTGGCCATGGCACCAAAGCCCATCCTTCAGCTGGCCGTGCCGAAAAGTGGCTGTGCCCACCCTGCCAGCCGGCCTTGTCACCCTTGTGTCCCTCCTGTGGGGACCTGGAGCAGGGATTTCATGTAGAAATAGATGATTTTTGGGACCGTGTCAGCTTCCTGAGCGTGGTGACCATCAGCTGGCAGTTCCCTTGCCTTCAGCTGGGCGCTCCATTGCATTAGCAGAGTGACAAAGCTCATCCTCACCGCTACCCCTGTCTCAGTAGTGGTGTGAATGTGGCTTCTCTGAGCAAAAAGAGGGGGTTTAATTTGCTCCATTTATATATCTGCACTATATTTTCATCTGGGGAAAAATATATATACTTTTTTATGTTTCTAACCAGAATAACTGTGTCTGAGATCATGAAGCATGACCAGAACTGAAGACACAGCCTTTGATTTCGTTTCTGGCTTTAGCTAATTTTGAGTCCCTTAGAGTAACCTGCTTCATGGTGATAGATACGATAGGCTGGGGTAATATTCAAGTGTTTTTCTCGAATATGCTTTCAGGACTTTATCTATTTTCTTTCTGCAACATTGCAATTGAGTGTGTTCTATTACTGCTTTAACATTTCATGATTTCTTCTGGTAATAGTTTATTCTGCTTCTTTGCACTTTACAAAGTCCATCAGCGTGGCAAGCTTCATTTTCGTGCAGGCCTTCAGTGAACGCATTTCCAGGCTTCCTGGTAACCAGCTAGGAAAGGAAGAGTTGAAGTGGAAGGGGAAGAAGAACAAACCTCAGCCTTGAAGAGCTGCGGTGAGCTGTTGGCCTGTGGAAGTGGTCTTGGAAGAAAACGGAATGCAGGAGCCAGGCAGAGCTGGAGGATTGGAGTGTTATCAGCTTCCCAGCTGCCACCCAGTCAGGCTTTCCCATCTGACAAAGCTCTGCTTTTGAAGTGTAGGACCTCAGGTAAAGTGTTCTGGAGAGAGGAATAAGGACGCGGTGGAAAAGCAAAGCGTTTGGGAGACTTCAGACTTCCACAGAATTAAGCGTGAAGCTTTTTGTGCTGTCGAGGCAGGGGATTGGACCCATCCACGACCCACGCTGCAGGCTGCCAGGGGGAGCAGCAGCAGTGTTGGCAGTTAAAATGATCGTATCTCCTGACTGCTCTGTTCAGCAGTAATCTTCTTTTCCTGCAGAGAGCGGTACGAGATTATAGGCAAGAGATCACTCGGTCAGAGCAGATAAAGGACCCGAAGCAGCTCAGCAGGACGTGGGGCTGTTGTTGCCGGATTGTTTGTCTTCAGCTTTAATTCCACAAACTGGAGGAACGTTGCACCAGGATGGGAGGAGGCGCTTGGAGTTTTATAACCTATATGAAGATACCACTAGACATGGAAACAAATGTAGGCAAGAGGATCCTGATAGCCCTAGATTCTTGATGTAGGTGAGGAACAAACAATCCTAAGTCTTGCTGTGATGGATTACGATGAGGAATCTGTGCAGAGAGGTACACAATGCTGCTCACAGTAAAAGAGCTGCCTGAGTATTGGAAAAGGGTCAGACTCCCAGAGCAGTCAGGAAAGTTTTTAAATATGTGTTGTATGTGAAAACTGGGGGGTCTTCTAACGGGTTAGGAAGCTGCTAAGTGATACCACGCTGGGTATCCACTTCACTGCCTCCTTCACTTCTATGGGGTGAGTTGTGGAGCTGTGTTTAAAACCACACAGTTCCCTTGCAGGTATTGATTATGGACAAGGCTCAACGTCAAGGCTGCTAAATTAACTTGAAAATTCATGTTATTGAAATCCTAGGTCGCTCTTGCAGGAAAAAATCCACACACATACATGCATTGAACACATCAGTGCCATGTCAACGTTTTCTTCCATGAAAATGGTCTCCTAAAGAACAGGTACAGCTATGGCAAAACACATCAATAACACAACTCTTGGCAAAGTAACTCTTGGTGGTGCAGTTTAGATGGTGGCTACTGGGAACCTGTCTGCAGCATAGGCAAAATCTTGCCCGTTTGTTCATATCTTGAATTTATTCCAGCTAGGGGTTGGCTGTAGGTGGGGAAGGGAGGGCTTCGAAACGTGCTTCGTTCCTCTTTCTCTTGCTCATCACTTCATGTGGAGGCAGTACGAAGTGCCACAGTAGCCCCCACCCTTTCATTTGCCTGAACACACGAGCAGGTGAGTGCTGTGAGCACCCCAAAAAAACACGAGAGGCATCTCTTCAACCTGTCCCTCACAGCCTAGCTTGGGCAGACCCATCAGAGGTGAGTGGCTCCTGTGGAAAGCTTCGTGTTATCTTATTTTCATTCCCTCTTTCCATTTTGTCTCCCAAGCATCAAAGATCCCTTCAGTCTGATAAAGAGAAACTTCCAGCTGTTGTTTGCCTTCGGGATGCTGCAGCGTGGAGAGCACGGTTAATAAATGAACTCCTTAAAATGAGACCTCTGCTCGTGTTCAGGCTACGCTGATAGATCTTTCAGGGCCTTTTGCATGCCATTTGAATAATCTTGCGTTGTTAATTTTAAAAGCCTGTAAGGGCTGTCAGGCAATCAGCAGAATCGCTCTTAGTTTGTGTCGTTGCAGAAGGAAAACACTTAAATCTCGGATGCCATCTTTCAGATATTTGTTTTGCAGACTAAAATCCTTGCGAGCTGTACCTTTTGGGCTCTTTGGGAAACGCTGGTGGCTGATGTCTGGAGCTAACAGCGCCGTGTTTTTGTGTTGGGAACATCTGTGGCATCTGTTGCCCTTTGGGTTTTGTTTTCCTTTGGACTACGTACCGCTAAATTCTTGCCTACTTATTGTGCACAGCTTACAGCTTTTGTGACTAACCCAATTTCCTGCTTCAGATGCATTTGAGAGGAGTATTTTTAACACATTAAGGCCCCTTGACCAAAGTAGTGACGAATTTGTGTTTTCATTACGCTCCAGACTAAGACTTCTGAATTCCCCAAGTGCATAAATAGAGTAGTAAACCCACTTTGGCACTTGTGGGCTCCTGGAGCATAACTTAAGCTCTTCAGAAGTTATTCCTCATGATGTTGTTTTCATACTTGGACAAAACTGGGACTTCCTTGCATATTAGTGAATAAATTATGCTTTTGGATATGCAGTGAGGCAGTGGGATTATGCTAAAACATGCTTGGGTCAACCTTCAAAGGAGACAGTTCCTTAAATATCATTCCTTTGTTACAGGATTTCTACGTTCTGCTATCAGGAGCTTTTATTATTACAGCTGGAACACACAAGAGCAGCTTAGCTGGCCCTCTGTCTGTACCAGAGACCGTTTCAGCGTGGTGTTGTGTCCCTGTTTGTACTACCATTTTCCGTAGTATTCAGGGAATTGTTTTGAGTGGCTTCATGTTTGTTTGCTTTCTCAGAAACGCTGCCCTAGATTCAATCCAAGTGGCTTCCAGGATAACTTTCCTGATACTAAAATCCTTTCTAATTCCCTACCAAGAGCTAGCAAAGCCTCCCCGTGTGTGTGTGTGTGTGTGGCTGGGGGAAGCACTGGATTTTTCTTGCGTATCCTTCTGAAAAGGGGCTGACTGTGAAATCGGCGCTGTGGTTGTGGGTGCTGAGGTGGGCAAAGCTGTGGGTTGAGGGCTTGGATCTTACTCGATGCCCTCAAGACCTTGTTGCAGAGGTGGGATACTTGGAGCTGAACTTTGTGGTAGCTCCGAGGAGACCAGGGATCCTGCAGGAGGCGTTGGGCATCACCTTCGTGCAGCCCAATGCCGGCATCCGTGGGTGCTGTGCGAGGATCCTTCCTGGTGTAACAGCCTCGCGTGGGGAAATGTGGAAATCTGTTTCTTTATGGCTTGCTGTGGCGATGCAGAACACGACTTCCTAGGGTTGTTAAAGCCAAATCCTGAATATTCAAGGCTAAGTCATTGTGAGTATAGGCAGTGAGATAGATGCTCTGCGTTTTAAGGGAGCTCCTGCTGTGCCTGCTTCCTTGTGCCTGTTTGTTCAGGGCTGTGGGAATGTAACAACCAAAGGACTCTTCCCTCTGTGCCTCATACACAATGTCCCGAAGCTTTTCCCTTTTTTCTTCCCCCCTCCTTCTTCCTCTCCTCTCTAGAGCCATTTCAAAGCAGAAAGCCGAGCTGTGGATATACGCCACGCCGGCTCTCCTGCACAGGCTTCCTCGCTGATGACGTCGGGTGCTTGAGTTTTTCTGCACGTTTGCTCTCAGAAGAGTGATGTGCCTTGTCCTCGAGTGTCACTGGAGTCTGCCTGGAGAGGTAGCAGGTAGCTCGTACACGCTGCAGAAAACAGACTTCATTCTTTTCTGTAACGTGCATGGATAGGTCTCTGCCTGGATTTGTTTTCCCTCCTGTGTGCTCATATAATTATTTTCCTTTTATTTTGAAGGATTGGACCTATCCCATGAGGAGAGAGATGCAGGTATGACATACTTTAATTTTCCCTTTGAGTCAAAACCCACGGTGCCTTCTAAAGGGGGGAAAAAAAAAAAAAAAGAAAGCCATACAAAAAAAGCTGGTATCAGCTGGTCCTTAGGGTAAAGCATCAGGGAGCACTGTGGGGGAGATGTGCTGCTTCAGTGGAGGAAGGACAGAGGTTTAATATCTCTGACACCCCTGGATTAATGTGATTCCAGTTGTTCCATGAGGGACTACAGGTAGCAAGGGGTTTAGTGGCAGGGGGAAGAGGGCTGCTGGTTTAGCATCAAGGTGGGCTTGGGTCTCCGTTGTGCAAGTACAGGAAAAGAAAAAATCTCCTTCAGAATCCCCCCCAAATGAATGTTTTTAGGAGCTGGTCACTAAAAATATTGGAGCTCTGCTTTTTAACTTAAATCCCGTTGGGTGTAGCTGTTCTCATGTGGGACTTCTGGACAATTAAAAGTTTCCTGCCGTGTCAGCCAAATCTTTGTACGAGACCTTCATGTCTTTATTGGGGAGGAGATAACTGCTTAAAATTAGCTTTTTTTTAAAAAAAAAAAAATTACCCAGCTTGGGCTGGGTAAGAGGTATCAGCCAACCTGGAGCTTAGTCTAAACAACAGACGTAATTCCAGTGCCAGAACAAGATCTCCTGCACAAAGGTCGTGCTGCTTTTATTTTGCCAAACTGATTTTGTTCCCTCGGCCTGTTTGAAACAGCACTTGATAACGTGTGAATTATTTGTTCCTGTGGGGTCGAATGCAATGTGTGATTTCAGATAATTTTGGGTTGGTATTAACTGTCTGTTTTCTGTCCCCCTAGGAAATTCTACCTGGGTTATTTTTAGGCCCATATTCTTCGGCTATGAAAAGCAAGGTATGATTTTCAGAAGAGTGTCTCATAAGGAAACTTTGCTGTGCTGCTTTGTTACTGTGGCAATGTGGTCAAGTTGCACGTGTGTATCCACACAGGTATAAATTTGGTTGCAACATTATGTTCTCTGACATCTTTCCTGCTGGGCAGAAGTAAGGTATCCTGCTTTTATGGGGTGGTTTCTTAAACCTGGAGGATAAGCAGGGGCTGGCAGCGATGCCTCCCTCTTTCCAGAGAGAACCTGAACGCTGCAGCCGTGTGCTGGGGCAGTTGACACTTTGCACAGACTGCATTTTCCTTAATCTTGAAAAAAAGTGAAAAAGAGTCCTGATTGATTTTTCACATGGCTTGAAGTTGTGCATGCATGCGTACGCACACGTGCAAACTCTTAATTTCTGCTGACTGGCTTTACCTATGCCCTGCAAACCAGAGCAAACTCTAGGTTTGAAGTGACTTACATGTTAATTAATTGTGAAGAACGTTTGTGTGTGTGAGTTTTATAATTAAGCTTTAAAATATTTTTTTCTTAAGAAATCATTTAAAAAAAAATCAGACTTGCACATTGCTGATCAGGCAATCGGTTTCCTTTACTGAAGTGTTGCAACACAGATCAGAATTGGAAACTTACGCAGTAAAAATGAAGTACGTAGCAGTGCTTGACTTGATTGTAGAAGCAAAAACAAACCTTGTTATCTGCCAGCTTGCACTGTGGCCTAACTGCTCTTACCTTCCATGGTCTGGCTCCTGCAAGAAGCAATGCTAGCTGAAAATTGCTATAGCCTATGCAGATGTGCAATTTCAGGAGAAATGGAAGGTGTGCAAAATCAAACGAGTCTTTGAATGCCTTTCTTGCCTCTTCCTTTCATCATTGGAATGCTTTTTTTCTTACAAATCCTAATGGTTGTGTTTTTGCCTTTTTGAAAGAGAATTTTTCACGCTATGCTGTGAATATTAGAAAGCCAGCTCTGATTTTCCTCAAGTACTTGATGTAACTCATTGCATATTTATGTCTAGCTTTCCTTTTAATGACTGTGTAATAGATGGGTTCAGTTCTTAAAAATCTGTTTTTCTTTTTTCTGCAGCTACCTATACTTCAGAAACATGGAATCACCCATGTAATATGCATACGGCAAAACATTGAAGCAAACTTTATTAAACCAAACTTCCAACAGCTATTTAGGTGAGAAATGAGCATAATGTGCAGAAGTATAACAATTAAGACTTACTCTTTAACACCTCACTCTGTAGTAATGAGATATTTCTTTTTGTGTGTTCTTTCTGGTTATTTTTACGTTGTCAAAACTATTTATACACCTTATCATATTTTTCAAAGACTCTTAAATCCAGGCTTTAGAGTTTCTTCATCACGCTAAACTCCAGACATAAGCAAATCCACAAATGAAAAGTATCTGTTAGTGTCCAGTAACTGTCTTAAGTTATGAGGTTGTTAGTTCTGTGTAGTCTTTGCTGTCGATAAAACACTTGAGGCAACTTGATCAGAAAATGGCTACCTCTGAAAAAGCTGCACAGGGAGCCCCAGAAAAGAATGCTGGCCCGTACTCACGTACTGATGGTGAGGATGTGAGTACCCAGTGTGCTGCTTTCAGACACAGCTGTGTTGCTGGTAGCCCAGCATTTATGAATTTCTTCTGCCCCCAGGGGTGATTTTTGTCTGGGGATGTTGGAGAAGGTTCCTCACTTGCTTCCTTGTAAGGACAGCCCAGAAGGCTGCTTGCTCGGAGTAGTTCTGGAGTTTGGACCAGAGAGTAAAGCCACGTGGGTAGTGTTGGCTTCCTTCTGCAGGTTGGAGTGTTGTCGCAGGGCTGAGTCAGCTGTAAGCGTTACTGTGTACTCATAGCAACTGTTCTCATTGCAGGTATTTAGTCCTGGATATTGCAGATAATCCAGTTGAGAATATAATACGATTTTTCCCTATGGTGAGTATTTGTGAACGTGAATGGGTTGGGAACAGAGTTCTCCAGTGAGATTTGTGTGAGCTAACACGCTTAGTTCCAGGTGTGGGAAGCCCAGCCTGAGGCACATTCCTAGGCAGGTGGCAGGGTTGAGAACTCATAAGTGACCTTTTTATTGCCACTGTAGTACGGGTGATTAAATCATTCTTACAAGCATAGAAACAGAGGCAGAATTGCAAGAGCTCTATTGTATTATGGTCCCAAAAGAAGAGAAGCTAATATTTATTTTGGAAACCCTTAGCCTGTAGGGAGGTGTTTTTTTTTTTTTTTCATCTCCCAAGAATTTATTTTAGTATTTGATACAAGAGATGTAAATTAAACAGAACGTGGAAACTAGCTGGTGTGGGTAAGTCTTACAGCATCTTGAAACATGCTCATGTAGAGGACTTAAAAGGTAACTTAAAACTAAACAGTACACATGACATAGTCAGATTTGGAAATAGCTCAAAACTAAAGGTTTGATCTGTGATTTTTGTATCTCTATTTGAGGTTGGTTTGCTACAGAGCAAAAGCATTTTCTTCCTTCCCCCACTCAAAGGGGAAAAAAAAAGCTTTTCTGGCTTCACTTCATATAGCAGAGGTGGTCACGTTTTTGCAGAAGGTGGCAAATTAACTGATAGCTTGCAGCTTTTCTAAAGCACGATGCCATTTGACTAAAGCATCCTTTGCAAATCCCAGTTACTGACATCTTAATATTTCTATTGGCATATTTTTAAGAGTCTGATTGGAGCTTTCCCCACAATAAATTATCTAGCTCTTGCTTTTCATCTAAACCTGGTAGTATTTCACAGACCTTTCTAGATCATGTCTCCACTTGTAGACTGATGAGACCAGCTTTTTTTTTACTGAAAATGTCATTGGATAACTTTTCAGAAGACACGGGCATCAGTAGTGTGATCTACGCCCCATTTCTGTTGATGCCTGTGTTTTTTTCCTGCCCTCAAACTGTTAACCAAGATGTCTGGAAGCCACTTTTTTATTATAATGGCATAACGTGACACAAAATGAACGTAAACAGCACACACAATGGATCTTTAAGCATTTTTGCACCTGGCTTCACATTAAGTTTCACTGACCATTTTATGGATAGTAAAAAGTACAAAAAAAAAATAGACATCACTTCAGCCAGATGCTTTGAAATCTGTACAGAGTGAGTTGTTGCTTTGTAGAAAGACTGATAAAAAGTTCTATAATACTTAAATGTAAGTAGTAGTAACACTTAGAATAATCTGAATGTTTCAGTCTTGTAATTTTTTTTTTCTTTTTAGACTAAAGAATTTATCGATGGAAGTTTACAAAGTGGAGGTAAAATCAGATTCGCTTTTCCCTTCATTTACTGCATTGCTGTTAAAGCTTTATAGCTAGCTTGGTGGTGTGTATAGCGTGCTCTTAAGTATGAGGTTTTCTTGAATTTGGGAGGCTAATTGTGTTCAACTTGAGCTGAATTGTACAAATTCAGAGTAAAGTGTTTTTTTTTTTTCTCTTGCCTCCAAATGGAAAACAAACTTCTTAATGTATTGTTTGTTTTTTTTTTGTGTCACTTTAAATGCAAGTGTGTTTGTGTGGGAATGAGTTTTGTCTCTTCCCTAATGTAGGGCCTTAAAATCTGCGTTGCAGTCCTGGAATGGAGATCCTGTTACTCAAAATCCCCAGAGGAGCAAAAGATTGTGCTTCTGTATCCCTGGGGCAGTAATGGACAGAGTCTAGTTAGCAATCTAGAGTGAATTAAAACACACATGTTGTTCTTAGGATGTACCTTGCTGCTGTGTAGTTGTTCATAGCAAGGAAAAACTACGTGTCACAGGATTTTCCTCAGTTAATACCAGTGTGGTTTTGGTTTTTGTTCTCCTCAGGAAAAGTTCTTGTCCATGGAAACGCAGGGATTTCTAGAAGGTAGGAGACTACCCATCCTGCTTATAATTTTTTTTTAATATTTTTTTTAGAATATATTGGAATATATTCTACTGATTTTTATTTTTGTCTTTTATTTCAGTGCTGCCTTAGTTATTGCATACATAATGGAAACATTTGGAGTGAAGTACAGGTAAGAACAGAGTATGGACAGTACTGCACGGTCATGTAGTTAATGATTCCTCTCAAAAGGCACTAAGAGTGCTTACCTGGAGGTAAGTCTGATATATCTGTAGGTATTGCTGTTTTAATTCAAGCAGTGTAAATGAATAATAACTTTGGAGGGAAGGTGAGCAGTCCTGTACTGTCACATCAGCCAGTTGTCACCCACTGAGACTGAGTTAAGACTTCAGGTGAGGCAGGTTATTCCATTTCTTCCCACTGCAGGTTTGTTTTCAGCGTTTCGTGAAGAAGCAGGTACCTGCTGTGAATGGGAACAGGATGCCAGCCTACACAGATTGATGCCTCACTGTTAGACTTTATAGGAGAGGCCCCAAGAGGCTGTTTTAAGCAGCATGTTGAAAGCAGGCCAGCAAGCAGAAGACTGGAGGTGGGGGTGGGCAAAGAGCATGCTGCAACTACTGCCTCCTGTTTTGCCCAGACAATTTCAGTTACACAAACCGATTCTGAGAAGGCTGCATATTTTCTAAGAACTGATAACCTGAAGAAATGCTCATGAAATCACAGATGGCTTTGTCACGGTCTATTTTCCACTGAAGAATTTTCTCTCTCCTTCTCTTGTTAAGGGATGCATTTACTTACGTTCAAGAAAGAAGATTCTGTATTAATCCTAATGCTGGATTTGTCCATCAACTTCAGGTGATGTTTTGTTCTTTGGTTTTACTGGTCGTAGCTCAAAACCCATTTGATGAATCATCTTGTTCCAGAGCCATTGTTTCTATTTAGCTTTAGCATTTGCTGTAAAGATACGCTTCAAGTAAATGTCAGAAGTTAGAGCAGAGCCTGGGAGGAAGATGAGTGGGTATCCTAATTCATTAGGCATAAGCTTCAGACAAAGCAAACCCAGGAATGGAAGAAAAAAAGAAAATTCAGTGTTGTGTAGTGATCAAGAGGCTCTGAAACAGCTTAGTTGGTGGCTAAGGAAAGTGTGAAGTGGATATTTTAGCACACATCCGTGATGCTTCTTGACGCTTGCATTCATAGACGATGAAGTTCACGGGTATGAAACAGCAAACCTTAAATGCCACGAAATTGCTTTATCATATTCCAGGAGCCTGTTGGGTGCGTGGTCAGCAAACATCAGGATAGTGTGGTGAAATAGATTTGCACTCTCCCTGTTACTCAAGTGCCTGGCAGCGAGATGACTAAATGTCTCCTGAGTGTGTGTGTTTTTAAGTAATCCCTAGTGAGGAGTTGCTGTGTAGTAACAGGCGTGATGGGTCAGCGGAACACAACTTGAAGTCCTTGTGTGGTTTGTCCTTGTAACAAATCTCTGAAGTCGCTATATTCTCAGTTTGGCTTGCTTCTGCTGTCTGAATTGCCTGCTGGGAACAAGAAGTTCTCTAAACATTCTCAGGGATTTTTTTCTGATGACAGTTCTCTCTTTCTTAAAGCCATTTCTTGTCACCCTGTGGGTTTTCTTTTGCTCTGCCTTCCTAGTGGTTTTTGTTGTTCGTGTCAAAACAACACTCCTTTAAAATCTCTGCCTTGCTGTAAAATACCCTCTGATGTGTCCTGAACTCTGAGTTAGTCCTTCTCCTCCTTACAAAGCATTATATAAAAATAAATAGCAATATGTATCACTTTTTCCCCAGGAATATGAAGCCATCTATCTAGCAAAATTAACCATCCAGATGATGTCACCACTGCAGCTGGAGAGATCCCTCTCTGTTCCACCTGGTACTACAGGTCAGAAACCTCTTCTGTGTGATCTCACCTGCTTAGCCTGGGGTTGTAGGTGACATTTGGGGCAGTAAATCTCAGACTTTTGGGAAGGAGGTGGCTGCAGCTGATGTGCAAGCTCTGTTCAAACAGAAGAATGAAGTATGGGGGAGATGCAAAGGGAGCCCCAAAATAGTGGGTTCTAGGAAATTTCTCTTTGTTGTGGAGAAAAGCAAGGGAAGAAGAGTGCTATAAGCAACTGCCTGTCCCAGAAACTGAATGTTGACCCCTTTTAAGGGTTGACTTCCTCAAAGAAAACAGTAACAGCTGTCCTGTAGCCCTGCTCACAGATGGGTATTATTACAGCTGATATTTATCCTCTTTTTTTTTTTTTTCCTTTTTTGTAGGAAGTTTAAAGCGAATGCACGAAGAGGACGAAGAACTTGGTACCATGCAAGTGGCAGCAGCACAGAACGGATGATACCTGAGGACAGCACTGTTTGTATTGTGAATTCCTGCCAAGAAAGGTGAAGAAAACTAGGGGAAAAAATTAATAATGCAAACCGATGAACACACACATAGCTTCTTTTCAATTACATGTTGCTTTCAGATGCAAATCTGCCTCTGCAACACACTAAGCATCATTTTTAAGATGTTGGACTTCTTGAATGAATAGATGGCACTGATTGTTTTACTCCTTTTTTACACTTTACAGTTTTATTCTAAACCAAGATTTTTGGACTTGCAAAGAGGTATTATTGCAATAATGCACTTTTCATACTTGAAATTTCTTTATTTGTATGATATAAAGTTATTACTTTAAACAAAATGCAAGCTGGGGGGGGATTTGTTTATAAAGTTATTTGTGTAATTTATAACAAGAGACTTTAGTAAAGAAAAAATTTGCTAAAACTCACTTTGTTCTCACTATGTTATGGTCACGCTCATAGAAATGAGCTTTACAAGCCACACTGTGTGCTGCTATTGGCAACTGAGCGACAGCAGCGATCTATTCAGTATTAACTCTTTACTTTGGTGTAAAATCTCATTATATACTGACTTATTTTGAGACTGACACTGAGACCATCTTAAGAGAAAACTATTTTGAAAATCTCTACTTGCTTGATGCAAGTTAATTTAACAGAGTACTGATAACCTAGCACATGGCTATTTTACTAAATACAGAAGGCAGCTACCAACTCTACACACTTTACACAGACTGAATTCTTTCAGCTAGCATTAAACAGCTGCTTGTTAAATCACTTGTTTAAGAAGCTGAACAACCAGTGTGGTTGTTGTCTACTAGAATAGTGCATTTTCAGACTGGTATTGAAGAATTTCCCAGCATAAGACAAGAGTTGCATCATTTGAGGTAAAAAAATAGGTGAGTATTGATACTGCTGTGGTCACTGCTTCAGGCACCAGTTTTCAAGACCAAAAGGATTCCCCGTGGCTCTTCTAAATTGAAGAGATGATTAAGGCCACACATTTATCAGTGTTTTAAAGTTCTCAGACTGGGAGTTGCTAAGGGAGTTTGTGCAGCTTTAACTCTTCCCCCTTCTCAGTAGCTCTGACAGCTGCTCATGATGTAAGTGCAGTCTCAGTTTTATGTTTCTGCTTTATTTGCCAGTTGGTCAATTGCATAAAAAATATGAAAGAAACGATGGCTCCTTTAGAGCAGCGTGTTGACTGAGCAAATGGCAAAGCTGTTAGAAGTGGTGTATGTGGGAAATCTTGTCATTAGGCTGTATTTTAACAGCGAATAGGTGGGCTCAAGACAGTTTAATCAATGCAAAAGGCATTTGGGGATCTGAGCAGCCAGCTTCCTTCCCTGTACTCTGATAGAGCTGCACGCAGAAGGCTGATGTGCTGTCACCCTCAGAAGGAGCAGCCAGCGTGGATCTGAGCAGTGATGTTGCTTTGTACTTGCTGTGAGGATCTCTTCAGAGGCTGCCTTTCGCTGAGGGCTGCCTGTTTACTTAATCGAGGACTTCTGCCTTTGTGTATTCAAGGCACGTTGACCACGCCTGTGATTTATTGATCTTGGCTTAGTCACCGAGCCTCTGCCTTCTCATGCAGCTCCCCAGAAGGCTCGCAGAGGGACAGTCCCTGCTGAGCTCTTCCTGTGTGAGGGCTAGAGACCTGTTACAAACTTCTTCTGTAAAGGAATGCTTCTGGGGTTGTTGGGAAATAAATCCCCTGCTGCCTCACCCCACAGCACTACCAGCTGGCTGTAGTGCAGAGGTTGGGGCTGCCTCCTTTGTACAGCTCCCTGACTGCTGCCGGCTACAAGCTGATGAAACAAGGGTGGGATCCAGAACTTCTGCTTAAAACTGCTTCCTATTTCAGCTCCTCTTGGAACCCTTGGGAAAGAGCAGAGATGAAACACAGCCAGGAGAACACTTGATTCATCTAACCCTTCCCTGCCAGCGAGGCTTGTTCATGCAGCCTGGTTCTGTTACCTCACTGGGGTCCTGGTGTTTCCCTGGGGAGACAGTTTCGCAAACCAACAGCCTCCATGACTAAGGACTTTCCACCAATCTGTTTTTTTTTTATCCCATTACCCCCTGCTGAGGACTTTTTAGAGTCATCCTGGTCTGGTTTAGAGTCATTCTGGTCTGTCTGCCTGCTGCCCTGCAGATACCAGCCTCTCAGATCCTAAGGGAGCCTGAGATTAGGTTTCCTCTCATGTGCTATTATTCTGCCTTTTATTTAAAGCTGTCATTTCTTGCGTTTTGTTTCGCTTACTGCTGGTACGTATTTCAATTACAATTTGCTTCCTGAGGCTAAGCCAGCGGTAGCAATCAGCAGCAAGGGTCCCTCCCTGGGGCTTTAGGGTACCACTGCAGGCTGAATTTGTGCTAACAGCACCTGCCAGCACCACGCAGAGCCCTCCCTGTTCCTCCAGGGGTGGCGGTGTGCTTGGGGTACGCGCCCTCTGAATGATTTTAGGGCCTCTTGCTTATTAAAGTCCCACTCATATGAAAACCCTTCACCTTTCCTCATGTAAAAACCATTCACTCTTCCTCCAGAGGGCTTCCTGCCAGCCCAGCAGTTACAGAGGTGTGACTCCGGAGGTGACAGCAGCTTCTGTACCTGCTGCCCTTTCCCTGGGGGAATCTGACAGGGTTGAGGACGTCACCTGTGGTAGGGAACAGAGCAACCTTCCCTGCTGAAGCAATGCTGATGAGCTGGGTTCTTCCCACCTGAAAGCATTGCCACACAGCCACAAAACCAAGTTTTCAACCCAGCTCATTTGTCTCACAATCACCTGCTCCTTACTGATCTTTTCATTAACTCCTAATGAGGGCCTGGAGCTAGTTAGGTGGTGTAGAAGCAGAATTCCCAGTCCTGTTTGAATTAGTGGAAATTCCAAGCTGATAAAAGCTGCAAGAAGCTGAGGTTTTGGCTGCCTCTGTCAGCCATCACAGCTCAGGTGCCCACCTCTGGTTTGAGGACAGGTACTCACCCAGGATGAGCTGAGGACTTCCTTGCAGGACTTGCTTCCTAGAAGTCACACTTGCAGGGATGAAACTGTGCATCAGATATTTTTATGGTTTATAGAGATTTTAAACCTCTACGTCAGAGGTTTTTACCTTCAGGCAAAACAGCAAAAGCAGAAACAGAAGAGATACAGTTGGCAGTCTTAATTTATTCAGCTTAAACAAAGATTTTTAAAAAATAATAAATAAAACAGACATTATCAAGGAAACACTATATTGAGTGGAGTACCATCAGGAACATTAAATAGAACCCCGCACCACGGCTTAAAGGAGCTCTCCACAGCACAACGAAAGAACGTTTTGTAAGGCCTGCCCGCTCACAAACAAGCCCGGCTGTTCTGCAGAACCCTCCTGTGTTTATAATGCCCTATTCACGGACGTGGGATTTGTCACTCCCTTTGCACAAAACGCTACTGTTGAAGTCGGGGCTTTGTACGTTATTTGCTTGCCACCGGGGGCAAAAGTGCTAAAATCGTTTCTCCAATCTTACAGCAAGGGGGACGCTCTACGAAGCAGCAGCAACCCCTCGGGACCAGGGCCTGGGGTTTCCGTGCCAGGTCACACTGCTGTAGGTAGAAGTGGTCACCAGCAAAACCACGGCCGAAGCAGCCCTACGGAGTTCAAGTACAGCGCGGTGGTCAGGTGGATTTGGTGAAGCTGAACACATTTCTGCCTTCGTAGAGGCAGGCATTAACATTCCCACTGAGCGCTAGCAGAAGCCCCGCTAAGAGTGGGGTGCATTCTGTCAGGCATTCCAGTTTCCTTCGCCCTGTCACAAACCATGGGTTTGTCTGTCAAAAAACATAATTATCCTGAAAACAAATCAAGTTATCAGCTAAAGTGCAGGGCCCCTGCATTAAAAACTATCTAAACTCACCATCGGCTTTATCAGAGCCCCTAACCTGCACTAATGGTAACAAATTCAGAAAATAGTGCCTATAAAACTTTAGGTACTCTAACGTCACCAGCACTTAAGTGAGGTTTCACAAAAGGAACAAATTCCCATCCTGTGTCACCACCTCTGCGTACGAGAAGCCTCCCTGCCCAAGCTACATCATTCTTCAGTGAAGCACAGCCAGGAGCACGACCCCACGAGCTGCACTTTGGCTACCAAGAAAAGAAGCGCAAACCTTTAGAAAAATACGAGGCAAGAAAAAATTTGAGATAAAAATATATACCTTTGGTTAAAAACCATCCCTTTAACGAGAGTCCTTTGTAACTCAGCTAGAACAAAAGAGCTTCACTTACACTGAACAGTAGTAAAAATTAGTTCTAAGAGCTAACCCAGAGAACCCTCCTAAATTGTAAGTTGCTTTTTTTTTTTTTTTTTTGCAAGATTTACACATTTGATGTTCAGTATTTATAGGGATCATTATATTTGCAGCAATAAACTATATAAATTTTCCATTATTAGAACGGTTTGTAGCACAAGCTCCTCCACCAACAGTCTTTACAAAAAAAAAAATAATCACTAGAAGTTCTTAATTAAAGAACCGTTGAAACATGTAGTTTTCTTCAGATACCGAGTAGCCAAACTTCTTGTAGAAAGCCACATTTTTTGGCAGACACTCGAGCGTGATTTTGTAACAGTTCAGTCTCTTACTTAGTAGTGTAAGAGTGGACGTTAATCTGAAAGAGACAGAGAAACAGCAGTTAAGTGAAATGGCCCTGAACACAGGATCAATCAACATGAAATTTGATAAAGTTATCAATCACTTTTAAAAACAAGTGCTGGGGGAGGAAGTTTAGCACAATAAAGACCAATTCAAGTATTTCTAGTGCATTTGATCTTTGATCCTACATCATCTTCTGTAGAAACTAGCACTCCATTTCAGCTATCAACTCATTCAGGTTGGAAAAGGCTTCTAAGATCACCCGGTCCAGCCTTGAACCCAGCACTGCCTGGTTCACCACCACACCATGTCCCTAAGCTCTACACCTACACGTTTTTTTTTTTTTTTTGAAGACCTCCAGGGATGGTGACTCAACACTTCCTGTGCAGCTGGTTCCAAGACTCCACAACCCTTTCAGTGAAGAAAGTTCCAAAGTCCCTTGCAAAAGCCTCCTAACCACCCTGCTGCCCTTCCCCAGCCTCACACCAACACAAATTTCACAGACTCTGCGTTCTCCTTCAGTACACAGGATGGTTGCTACCCCAAGAAAAAAGAATGACATACCAGAGTCTACCAGACAATTTTAAGTTACAGCTTGCACTCTGCCAGCTTGTGATAACTTTTGGCTAAAATCTTGTGAGGTTTCTGGCTGGGAAGAATCTGCCCCACTAACTTGCGGAACTAAAATCCTGCTCTGAGGTCTGGTGAGTGATTCTGTTGCAGTTTAATTGAGTGCTGTACTCTCTGGAGAGGGCAAAGGACAGGCAGATGGCATCCTGAGAGCAATAACTACGCATTATCCCCACCACCCAGAGAGGGATGGGCTAACTTCAAACAACAGCCACCTTCCGTGCTGCCACACTGACTGCAGCTGCAAACTTTGCTCTTCCCAGAGAAGGTTCCTGCACAGACAACTCCTCACCACTGCAGTTAACTTGTTTGCTGGCACTGATCAGTGTTAAGGTGGGGGGACAGAAACCAAGTGGATGGGGCTTGTGGCCCTGCCTGGTGTTGAATTGCAAAGATAAAAATAAAAGGATAAAATACTTACAGCTTCCCAAGCTGCTTTCCTCTGCACTCCCCGCTTACTACTACGTCTTCTATCCTTCCTCTCTGTGAAAACGCAGAGATGTGTTAGTTGAGAACACTGGTGTGTCGTTTCCCTGCTCTGTGCTTGCATTTCTGCTGTCTGGTTGGATACAATCCCTCCCTTCAAGGCATTCACAGCGCCTGCAGGTGTAGAGGTCCCACCACAGCCTCTCCCCTGCTGAGGGATTTGTACCCCTCCAGCTGGGACTCCCCAGCAGCAAGATCCTCAGCCACCTGCTCCATCAGAACCCACTCTGACTTGCTGAAGAGCTCACTGGGAGGGAGAGCGGGACAGACAAATTGCTCTTTTTCCTTACAAAAAGCCAAATCTTCCTTTTACTACTTAGCTGAGCACCCAAGGATGGTGTTTTTAAAATGCCTTTATCACTGACTCAGCAGAAGGTACTTCAAGTAACACCATAAAAATAACGTACACGTATTCTGGGGACAGCATCTTTTTCCTCACTACAGCTGCAGAAAGAGAGCGTACCTTTGCACAGGAGTGAGTGAACTTATGTTCTATAACCAGCGTTGCTGTAGCAACAATCTGCCCGAGATTCGTATCTTCTACGACAGTAACGTAGTAATCTCCCGATCTCTTCATGTGCTCAAAGGTTTCTGTGGGAGCAGAACAGTCACCGTTAGCCTTGGATTGAATTGCTGTGAAGCCTATAAATTGGATCAGATTCTGCATGCAGATCATGGCAGAATCCAGAATCACAGGGGAGACGTGCCCAAAACATCAGAACCTGAAAGGCCCAGGTGGACCAACCCAGAGACAGAACCAGGAAAAAGCAGGTGTCGAGTAAATGCCATTTCCCCAGCTGCTAAGAGGGCCTTCCTTCCCCAGCAGCTCAGCAGATGGGCACTAGGACGAAGGCAGCAGTCCCTCCTGGAAGTTTTCTTACACCTCAGACTAGTGAAACACAGCTCAGCGATGTTCTGAGCTTCAGAGGCAAGCCTCCGCTTCGCTACTGGTGCTTGAAATAATTCATCCCAAACAAGCCCTCACCAGGCATTCCCTTCTGCCAGGAAGCTAAAGCTCAGTCTCCAAAGCAAGGACACAACCTAAGCATATCCCAGCCAAGGAGCCCTTTGGGATAGCTGCAGCTGAATCCAAAGCTGGGTGCCAAAATCTGCCTCAGGGGACCTGAGCTAATAAATCACTCTGGCACGAGGCAGTCAGAAACCTCACAGCCAGGTGGATTTGCTGTCAGCATCTTCTGGTTCCCAGCAAGCTCGGTGGAAACGCCAAGAAATAATGATATACTCACTGATAAACTGCTCTGGGCTCACAACTCCTGTTTCAGTCAGCTGACCCAGAACCTTGAAAAAGCCTGTTTTAAAAGGGGAAAAAATAAAGACTCATGAGGAACAGGAACACACAAATAGCACAGAACCACCTGACAGGGCTGTTTGTTACCATCTCTACAGCATCATCTAATTCAGCTGTATGTACAGGCCTGCACTCCGCATATCACAGACTGTAAGCTTAAAATTGAACACATCATACACAATTCGGGATCAGCTAATGCAACAGCAGCCAACCGCAGCTTGAGTGCAGAATAAAAAGATGCAGGCATTTAAGCAAGGAAAGGATAAGGCTGAAATCAGGCAATATTTAGCTGCCTGTTCAGAACAACCTCCTTCTCCTAAGTTACAGGTGTGAAGAAGTCTTCACACGCTACGAGCAGTATGCTGGTTCACGTTACTTTTATACTGAAGGGAATAACATGAACAGTTCTACTCCCCCCTCTAAAGCTGCGGATTATTCTGAAAGACTGAACTTGAATTTTACAATTGTTTTTAAGAACAGTAAAACCAGTTTTGGGGGTCACCAACACAGCAGCTATCCATGGTGCCAAGCACTCTAACTCCTTACCGATAAAAATAAACAACCCAAATCATGTAAAACAGGTATTGCTGATCTACTGAGAGAGAATGGAGAATACATATTATCTAGTGCAGCACCCAGCTCTTGTCTGTGATGGTCAGGAAACAGGATTCTACCTCGATTTACATCAGCCGTGCACAGCGGTCTCATTACTAGGCCATCTCCTGGCTCCAGTGGAGAAATAGCAGGAGAAAACGTCGTGGTGTTCTCGCTCCAGTCAAGCTCGTGAAGAATACTGGGGTCAAACATCGGCGTGTCATCAGGCATCACGGTTGCAACAGGCATCATGGCTGCGAGAGGTGTTCTGAAACAGGAAGCACGCGGGTAAAGACCATTCTGCTTTAATTCCTGTTTGTTTTTTAACAATCCTGATTGTTTTAATCCCTGACCACGCAATTTCTGCGGATTGTGTAGTGGGATCCTCAGGGGAGGTAAAGAAAAGTGAACAGAACCCAAACTGCCATGCACTTATCTGCAACTGGAGGTATTTGACCTTCACCGAACCAGGACACCAGGTTACACAAAGAGCACGTTAGCTAAAGTCAACACAAACAGCCCGTTCGTGCTCAGCCAGGAAGGTTCTTCCTCGTAAAGAAGAAAAGGAAAGATAAGAGATTAACCTGGATATTTATCCTCTACAGCTCTCCGTATTCTTCCTGCTGGCAGGATGAGCACTGCTTCCAACCCACCCCACAAATACGCAGTGCCTCAGCCAAGAGCCACCGCACCACACCTGTGGGAACACGGATGATCCGACAGCCTGCACACACGTGTACAGCCCATGGAACATTTCTTGTGCAGCCTTGTTTGCTCTGTCTATTTACTGAATCGAATGCTATCTCAGCTGTAAAGCATAGTGCCTCACTGCCCTTAGCAGGTGAAGCACAGAACTGCCAGGATGGTGCTGAGACCTGTTAACGATTAACGAGGGAGCTGGGAGTTGTACGAGTTAGAATTTGGGATACAAGGAAGCACAGGGACATTTTATTGATCATAAAGCAAATCATTTCTTTGTAACAGGAATACCCGGTAAGGTTCCTGGTACAAAGAGAACATACGGGAACTTGATAGAATCACTAAGGTTTGGAAAAGCCCTCCAGGATCACCTGCTCCAACCACCCCCTACCACCACTGTCACCACCAAACCCTGTCCCCAAGCACCACGTCCAACCTCTCCTTGAACACCCCCAGGGACGGGGACTCCACCACCTCCTGGGCAACCCGTCCCAACGCCTGCCTGCTCTTTCTGAGCAGAAATGTCTCCTCATTTCCAACCTGAACCTCCCCTGGCACAACTTGAGGCCATTCCCTCTGGTCCTGTCACTGGTTACCTGTGAGAAGAGACCGACCCCCAGCTCCCCACCCCTTCCATTCAGGCAGTTGCAATGAGGCCTCCCTGAGCCTCCCCTTCCCCAGCCCAAACCCCCCCATTTTCCTCAGCCGCTCCTCACAGGACTTGTGTCCCATGCCCTTCCCCAGCTTCGTAGCTCTCCTGACAAATCTTCAGGTTCACTTTTTTGCACCATAAAACATTCAGTAGTCACATGCTTTCATGTGGCTCAAATTAAATACACTTTTTTTTGCTGTTAACGATGACTACCTCTCACAATAAGCCACAGCACAGCCAACTCGGCACAACCGCAGCATGGAAGCCCCGAGACTGAAGGCGGCTTCAGAGAACCAACCGAAAGAGTCCCTCAATGAAAACAAATCAACAAAAACACCTCAGCTTCGCGCCTCCTCCTGACACACACCGACCACACTCCCACCTCACCTAACACACACCTCCGGGACAAAACCACGCACTTAGGGTGCTGAAGCAGCCCCTCGCACCCCACATTACGCTCCTAGACGATGGCAGGCAGGCCGGGGCGCTGAGGGGAAGGCTCTGTGGGGCTGGGAGCCCAACGGGGCCGGCAGGGGGACCTCTGGGCTGCTGTTGTGGTCCTGTCAGAGACCCTCAGGGCCCCCTCAGGATCCCCTCAGGGCCCCCTCAGGGCCCCCTCAGGATCCCCTCAGGGCCCCCTCAGGATCCCCTCAGGGCCCCCTCAGGGCCCCCTCAGGGCCCCCTCAGGGCCCCCTCAGGATCCCCTCAGGGCCCCCTCAGGGCCCCCTCAGGATCCCCTCAGGGCCCCCTCAGGATCCCCAAACCCCCTCAGATCCCCCCCATTCCCCACCCCAGCACCCCCAACCCCCCCCCCCAGCTCCCTCAGGCCCCCCAAAACCCCTTCAAAGCCCCCTCAGGACCCTCAAAGCCCCCTCAGAGCCCCCCCACCCCCCTCAGGCCGCCCCTCACTCACCGCCCCGCGCACGCGGCCCCGGCGCCAACCGCCGGCTTAGCGCCTCACGGACGTGGCAGCGGGGCGGGGCCCGGCGCGCACGCGCGGCGCCGCGCAGCCAATCGCCGCCCGGCTCCGGCCTTTTCCCCGCCCTCCCCGCCCTCCGGCTGACGAATCACCGCGCCGCTCGGCTCGGCTCCTGGCCACGCCCACCCCCTCAGCGGGCGAGGCCCCGCCCCCCGCGCAGCGCTCCCGCCTCTGGGGGGGGGGCGGGCAAAATGGCGGCGGCGCTGAGGGGAGGGGAGGGGAGGGGAGGGGAGGGGAGGGGAGGGGGGGGGGGGGAAGTCGCTGAGGGGATGGGGGCGGCTGTGAGGGGAAGGGGCTGGGTTAGGGGGGCTTTGGGGCTATTTTGGGTTTTTGGGGGGTCTCTGCTCGCCTGGCAGGGTTTGGAAGTGTGTCATGAATGGGTAATTTATTTTTTTTTAGCTCTAGGGGTTTGATTTTGGAGGAGGCTCCGTTATTTCCCTCGAGCAACACCTGCTGCCCGCTGCTTACTGAGCTTTCAAAGTGCGGAGAGGGCATAAATGAGTGATTTTTTTTCCGTTCCCTTCCAATAAAGAAAACGTCAGAAGAGAGATCAACTCAAGATGCTGCCTTATAAATAGCTGAGGTCAAGGCGTGTGTGTAGCATGGGGCGGGAGGTTTTGCTGAGCAAAATAATTACACAGCGTGCTCCCAAGACATGATTTTCATTTTCCACGTTTCTTCTCCCCCTGATATTTTACCCTCAGAATGAATCACTCGGTTGCTGAGGAAACAATCAACACTATTTAGCTTTTACTTCTCCGGCCCCAGTGACCGGATGAGGATGACACACACCAAAAACTCCTTGGGGTCAGGCACACCCGAGGTCTGGTGACGATGCGAGTCTGGGGGCTGGAAAGGTCCCATCCATGTGAAGAAATTAACAGTTTATCCCACTTCAAGTGCCACAAGAAACTGAGAATTGTGGCTTTGCTGGTTAAAACAGCGTCGCTGTGAGTGCGGATGAGTTCCACTGAGTGAAAAAATGACAAAAAGGGGTTTAACTTAACTCCCTCTGTGATGCCTCTTCTCCAGTGGAAAGATTCACAGGTGTGAGGGAGGTTTTGCATTTTACCCACGTCACGGTGACAAATCCAGGCTTTTACCGAGTAAAATTGTGCCGTGACAGCGCTGTGAGAACGACCACATGGGGTCAGGCCAGCTCTCCCCAGCAGGGCTGGGTGCAGATGGCCGGGACCTGCCCAGGAACAGAGATTTTGGATAAATGCAGACACATCCTCCAGGTTTCCGGCACTCAGCAGCACAGGGACATCCTGACCCAGGAGCTTCATCCGGCCCCTGGTGTTTAACACCCGAAAGCTGCTCTCCTCCATGCGTGCGCCTCAGCTCCTGACCTCCAGAGCTCCCAGAGCGCCTCAGCGTAAAGGCACTGAATGGGGGAAAAAAAGCCTTCAGTTTGTTTAAAACTCCACTTTTATTAGTCCCGGAGACCGGCCCTTTTCTATTTACAGCCACTGAGGTACCGACTTCAGCGTGGCTTGAGGACAGGAACTATTTGTACTTGTGGGTTTTCGTAGCAGCGTGGGCCTGAACCAGAGCAGGGAAATGATCCAGATGAAAAATCTCCCCCCCAAGGGAAGAGGAATTTGCCAGGCTGCTGGCTCCAAAAGCGTCCTCCATTCCAGCAATGTTTTAGGGACAGGCTGCTGATACACAGGGATTAGCCTCTCACAAGGCTTTGATCTTCACACCCCCCCAGGGTCTGTAAACCCCCTCAGCAGACCCTGTGCCAGCCCCCCAGGCAGGGCAGAGCAGTGCCAGCCCGTTTTCAGCGCCCCTCTCTCCTTGTGCAGCGAGCTTGAAGCCTTTTCTCTGATTTTAACCACATCAGAAGGAGATGGCGATGCTCTTAAAGGCTTTCTGAGGAATAACTGAGTGTCTGGGGAAGGGCTCAGCCGCTTTGTGAACACCCCGAGGGTCCACGCACAAAACAAGCCTCGTTCCTTAGCACGGTGGAAGGCAAGTGGCCACGGATGAGCTCCCACTTCTAGAGACATCTCTAAGACCCACGGTGGCTTTCCAAAGGTCAAGTGATGCAGGTCAGTGAGGATTCACAGCAGCCAGCAGATAAATCTCCACGGTACCGCCGAGGCCAGGATTTGGTTGCAAAAAGGTGAAATGAAGCGTTTCCACTCGTGTCACAAGCGCCGGTTCCACCGCGGCGGATTGTGTTTCGGAGCAAAAGCAAAGAGCAAAGTGATATCCTCGGGCTGCTCCGTGTCTGCCAGCGCTGGAACGGGGTGATTACAAGGCAAGGAAATTGCAAATTCGTGACCGCAAGACAGTCGGAGAGACGGGAAAGGAGCCATGCACTTGCTTGATGTCAATGTCTGGGTCCGAAGCACGCCCTGCTTTATGAGGAGAGAACGCGCTCCCCTTTCATTTTGCCATATGACACAATGCAGCAAGAACGAGTAAATCCTTGCCACAATCAAATTGTTTACGTTCTGTTTTGGAAACACACTCAGGGCTCCATCTACCTAGGGACGGGCTGCTCTGGTTCTTTTTACCCTCTCACGGATCAGGCTGAATCCACCCACGGCTGAATCCTGAGCGCTGGAAGCGATGTCTGCAGGAGGGCTGCCTAAAACAGCTCCGGGCGCCCGGGTTTCACAAAGGACCCAGCACTTTTAACTCCAAAAAAAAAGAAGGATGCTGCCGCGTCTCCCCAAATGTCACCCATGGGTGGATAGAGATGAACTAAATACCTGCTAGGACTTCATAAAGTCGTAGGGGAAAGCTGGCAGCCCTCCCCAAAGCTCTGCCGCGATCCAGATGGCCGCCTGGAACTTGGGAAATGGTATTTCTGCAGGGCTTACGATAACATTAGTGCAGTTAGGGAAGGAGGCGTGCATCTGGAACACGTCTGCCTCGCTGGAAATGATTATCCAACCTGGAGCCAAGAAGCCGAGCATCATTTAGCAGTGGGGGGAAAGGGAAGTGTCAGGGAGCGCAGGTGCGTGGCACCCCCTGCCCCAGGGTGGCTCTTGCAGCCCCAGCCTGCCCTCTGCAGAGGCTGCTGGGAGCCTGCGATTGGCTCCTCCAGCTTTTCTCCTGCTTCTTGAGCATGGATTAAGAGCACATTTTTTATTTTTATTTATTTTTTTGTGTGCAGAAGATCCCCACCTGTCCCTACCAGCATCACCCCTCAGTTCTCAGACATCCCAGCTCAGACTCTGACAGCCCTGGGGCTGGAGCTGAGGTTTGGGTCGGACTCATAGGATCAGACAGAGATCTGGCCCCAAGCTGAGAAATGGGGAACGCAGCCCAAAGGGTGCTGCTGTTCCCAAAGAGCCCTGAGCCTGGAGATTTCCAATCCCCGCAGTTGAGAGCTCACCTTCCCATCCGCTGCAGGCAGAGCACGCTCCAGGACTGCTCTCCCCAGCCCTCCTGCACAAGATTAGCATGCTGTGGATTCGATAAGCCAATTTATTTGGGTGGGTTAGGGAATAAATTCGAGTTTTTCCCCTTGTCCCTCCTACCAAACATAATCTGTCAGAGCCAACGTGGCATTTTTCTAGCAGCTGTGGCATTTCACCCACCTTCCCATCCACCAGTTGAGGAATTCAGAAGGCCCACCCCGTACTTCCTAGGGGATTTTATGTATAAGACCTTGATTAAATTCAAAGATTGGCATTTCCCCAGTGGTTTCCCTGGGCACAGCCGGGCTGGGCTGGGGCAGGGGGCTCCGTCCTGCCGCGGGCAGCAGGGTCCTGCCCAGCCCCGGGGTGGGCAGAGGAGGGCACGGCCGCTGGGCAAACTCGCTCTCTGTTTATCCCTCGTGGTGGAAACTCTTTATCTTCCACTCGGGCTGCGCTGTGCGAGCGATGATAAGAGCTGGGTTGTTAAACAGGAGCCGAAACTGCTGCTCTGTGAGGCTGCAGAGAACAAACCAACGGCGGCCGATGCCCGTGCCCAGAGCTGATGGGCACAGGATGGGCCGGGGCTGTGCCTGGCATTTGGGGTGGCCTGGGAAGGATGGGAGGAAGAATGAATGCAGCTGGGGGTGAGAATTTCCCAAATTTCCCCCCCCAAAAAACCCTCTCCAAGCACACGGAGTGGCGATGCCGCCTGGCTCCAAACCAGCCCCGAATCCACGAGGATCAGTCCTAGGGCTGGGCGCGACGCGAGGCACATCCCAGCTCATTTTATCTCAGATCAAACCTCCGAAGGACCTGCTTCCCATGAGCTTAATGACTTTAATTAACTTAATGAAGCCCCTAGGGGGCAGGAAGGCTGGGATGTGCTGGGACGGAGGTCTCTCAGACCCAAAGGGCAGCGATAACGCGGGGTTGAAGGCGACACATCTGCCCTTGGTCCTGCTTTCCGAGGTCCTCCCCCTTCCTCTTACCTTGTGGCGCAGCGGGAGGGGAGGCAGGAAATCCTGCAGGGCTATTTTTGAGCTCGGGATTAATTCGTGGAGGGGCCGGGATTGACCTGGCCGTGGAGGGCTGGCGGGTTGTGGGATGTCCCAGGCAGCGCCGGGATCTGGGAAAATCGGGGCCAGGCTCGGGGTGGCGGAGATCCGCAGGGCTGGGGGGCTGCTTAGGGCAACAAAATGATATATCCACACATATTTTGTTAATTCTGCAGGGCAGAAAAATATTAAAATCACTTTTTGGACCTTTCTGGACCCTGCCAGCCACATCCCCGCTGCCAGGGCCCCTCCAGGATCCGTCCCCTCGGCGCCGTTGGAGGTCTCCCACCCGTCTCCCTCCCCGCCCTCACTTCCCCTCGGTCCCAGGCGTGTTCCCGTCCTGTTCTCCTCCTGTTTATGGGAAGGGGAAAAACGTTTGGGAGAGAAAACAGCCCTGCGGTGGGGCCGTTTGCCATCGAGTCTGGTGGAAGCAGAAGGTACTGGGCTTGGAGCAAATGCACCCCAAGCCCCGGAGCAAATGCACCCTGAAAAACAAAGCAAACTCACGCCAAAACCCAAAGCAAACGCACCCCAAAACCCAGAGCAGCAGCCTCGAGGTGCAGATCCTCGGGGAGCGAGGAATTCCCCTGGCTGGGGACAAAGTGGGGGAGCAGCTCCCAGCCAGCACCGCCCCGAGCCGAGTTTGCGACCCGGCTCCTCGTTTATCTCACACCCCCGTTTCCCCGGCAGGAAATAAAACCGCAGCCCGCTCGTTAGGGGCTGACCATCTGCTGACCAAAAGCCAAAAAGAAAAAAAAAAAAAAAAAAAAAGCCCAAAGCCACCCAAAGCAAATCCTGCGTTTGCTGAAGCCGCTGTTTTCGCAGCCCAGGGGGGTGGGAGGCTCGTGCTGGAGCTCCCCAGCAGCCCGCCCGGTGGCATGGGATGGGGCAGGGTTTTTTTGGGGGGGATTTTATCACTGTTTTACAAGAGATGTGTGTTCGGGGTGCAGGGATGGGGGTGTTAAGGCTCCGGGACACGGCTCTGCAAAGCTCGGTACCCCCCGGACAGATGGAAACCTTCAGGGTTGTGCCTTACCTGTGGGTCAAAGGCAAAACTTTTCGGGTAATTTCACTCTCTGACAGCTTCCCATATATTTGAGTCGCTTTAAAATACGGGGTTGGCATTTCCAAGTCCATCGGGCTGGGGAAATATTTTGATGCCCCTGTGTCGAGCAAAAAAAAAAAAACCCTAAAGTGGCTTTTTTTTGCACGGCTCAGATAAACTGCAGAGCCAACCACTGAGTGGATGAAAGCGTTTTGGGATAAATTGGGTGGTTTTTTAAATTATAAATTCTTCCTAAACCAGCATTTTCCATCAGCATTTCCCCAGCAGGAGAGGTGAGCACCAGACGGGGAGCTCAGGAGACGGCGAGGAGCAGCTTGCAGGGGGCTTCTGCTCTCAGGCCCTTCAAAGCGAGCCCAGACCCCATTACGCTGGCACTTACTGGAAAAGATGTGAGCAAGCAGACACCTTTTATTTATTTATTTATTTTTAATGCCTAACATCCAGCAGATATTTATAGATCTTTTATCTCTTTAGTGCCTCGGTGCCGCAAATAAAAGCGTGCGGCGCTTTTATGGTGCTTGGAGCCAGCAGGTGAAATAGAGGCACGGGTTTGCAGGAAGGTTTGGAGCTGGGCACGGATCAGGGCAGCCCAAATTGAGTTAGGATGGGTCTGGGGGGCAGGAGGGGATGCAGGAGGGGGGCTGAGAGTGACTCTGAATGCACCTTCCCGTGAAGTCTGCTGGAAAATCGTCGGTGGCAATTGTTTTCCCCAGGTTTTCCCACTGGTTTCTGGCTGCCCACGGCGAGCCCTGCCTGAAGCTGAGTCAGGCACCCCCACGCCGGGTTTCTCGCTGTGGCTTTTGGGTTGGTTTTCTCTTTCGTTGGCCCCCAAGGGCCACCCGCAGCCGGATTTCACCACGTCAGCACAAGAAATCCAGCACGGCCGCTGGAACTGGGGTCTGGGTGCCTCCGTGTGCCCAAATCTTTTTGTTTTTTGTACCAGCCAAGGAAGGAGCCTGGACACCCTGCTTGGGGTGGCCCTGCTGGGGCTGGGGCCGGGCCAGAGGCACCCAGAGGATGTCCAGAGGGGACGGGAAACGCAGCATCAAAAACCCAAGCCCCCCTTGGGCTCCCCCCGGAGCCTGTAGGGCTCCAGGCTTCCCCCATCCCTGGGGGCAGGAGAGCGACCTCGGCCTTCCCATGCCCCAGCACCGACCTCCCCGCAGCCCCCGCACCATTTCCTGAGGCCTCCAAGCCCGGAGGGACATGGGGACGGACACGGGGATGGACATGGGGATGGATGCACCTTCCCCTGCCTCGCCTCCCCTCCAGCAGAACCTCAGCCCTCATGTAGGATGGCTTTTTTTTGGCTCGCCGTCCCCATCTCCCAGCCCTCGCCCAGGGCTGGCGTTGCTTTCTCGTCCCCATCAGCAGCTCTGTTGTGTCGGAAAAGAGAAACCTGAACCCGTGAGCTGGATTGTGCCCTTCCTAAAGGGTCCCTGCCCCTCTCTCGGGGTGTTTTAGGGTGCAGCAGGGTGGTTTGGGTGCCCCCCTGCTCTGCTCACCAGCTCTGTCCCCACGAAGTGGCAGCGTCGCTGCTGCTTGCTGGGTTCCTGCTCCACGGGGAGGGGGAAAAGGGGTGACCCCGAGGCTCACATCCCCTAAATCCCACAGTCACAACCCTTAAATCACCCCCCAGTCACATCCTTCAAACTAGGGGCAAGAGGAACCCCGGGGGAGGGAAGAAGGGCTTTGGGGGCGCAGCGCGACCACGGAAGCCAGCGACGGCAGCGGTTAAATAAAAGATTTGACTTTTATTTAAAATAAAATGCATTTATACATAGTCTCGGAACCGCAGACTACGGGAACACAACACTGCTTATTCCTGGCATCAGGAGGAGCGGGCGACCCCCTGCCGCTAACGCAGCCCCTGCCCAGGGCCCGGCACTGAGGGTCTCCTGGCCCAGCTCCGAGGACGCACTTAACTTAGGTAAAAATTGGGCTGAAACTGGTGGGTTTGTTGGGTTTTTGTCTGTTTTCCACCCCCCCCCAGGTTACTCCCCTTATCCCCTACAGGCATACTACAGTTAATGCGGATACACCAGATCTACGCGATATTCTAGCTGGCTTGTGAGAGTAGTTAAAAAAAAAAAAACAAAAAAACAAAAAACAAAACTGTACAATTTTATAAAATTTGTGTTTTTACATTAGTTACACAAAATCTATACTTCATAGACCTTTACTTCATATTGTAATGAAAAAAGTTTGCATATCATAGGCAGAACAGTGGCTATGCTGGTGAATACTAAAAGTGTCATAATACAATATGGTGTAAAAATAAAAAAAAAAAGACAATATAAATGATTATCAAAAGGAAAGTTAACAAATAAACCAAGCTATAACAGACTAACAGGAGGTCGTCTTCAAGGCCACACGCAGCTATCTCCAAAATAATGTCAGGCACCTGCAGCAGTCCTGGTGCATGTAGTGTGAAAGGAGAGATTGAAATTCTACTTATGGGTAGGACAGCTTCCGAACAGGTCAAATTTACAGAATTAAAAAAAACAAAAACAAAAACAAAAACCAAAAACAAGAACACGAAAAAAAAGAAAAAGAAATAAAACGCTCATGCATTAAACATGATAAATAGACTTCATATAATTAAAGCCCTGGATGGCTTTTAAAGAAGATGGCTTAGAGTTCTCTTAGGAATTTGGCTATTTAAGGTCAGTCAAATCTGATCCCGATCTGCCGGCACGTTCGGTATGTAAAGGGGGCAGGCAGCATCACCTGGCCCAGGCACGGTCTCGTTATAGCAAATTAACAGAAGTGCTCATTAGTGCACACAGATTAACTGGTCTGGTAATGCAAAAATTTTCATGATTAAAAAAAAAAAAAAAAAAAAAAAAAGATACATTTCAAGCTTACTTTATTAAGCAGCATATTTCAAAGAACAGCTTCTTAAAGTTAAATATTAATATGGCCACGGGGGTTTCCTCTCGGCGTACAGTACATGGGCCTCACACCCAGCCGCTGGTCAGTTTGTAGAACATCTCCTCGTCTAAGCTCTCGTTCTGGTCCTTGGCTCGCGTCGACAAGAAGATGTAGCCGCCGATGAACTCGTGCACCACCTTGCAATCCACCTCCGTGCAGATGAAGGACACCCGGACGTCGTCTGCGAACTCCACCGTCACCTAGGGGCAGGGAGCCACGGGGTGAGGGGCACCGCGCGCAGCCCCGCCGCGTCCCGGCCCCACGAACCGTTTGTGCTGCCCGAGAGAAACCCAGCTGCATCACTGCTGAAATTTTGGGGGCAGAAAAGCCTCTTTCTGGCAAGGAGCAAGCCTCTTTCACCGCAGAGACCATTACATTGTTCGTGCCTCTCGGCGCCGAGCCTGTAAGTGCGCACCCTGTGCTTTACGAGAAGCAGAGGCTGGACACGGGACTGTTAATAAGGGCTGGGATTTGTTTCCCGGTTCCCCTGTGAGTGTATTTTGGATTTATACGCTGAGGTTTTGCTGTAGGAATGTTTTACGGGGTTGGGGAGCCTGTTGCAGAGTGCCTGCCCATCCTGATGCCCAGGAATTTTTCGTCCCCCCG
Organism: Netta rufina; assembly: GCF_964035555.1. Lineage (NCBI taxonomy): Eukaryota > Metazoa > Chordata > Aves > Anseriformes > Anatidae > Netta > Netta rufina. Next base: position 62,153,976 of record NC_140128.1, on the reverse strand, counting down.
ACGCCAACAGCTCTGCGGGGGCAACGCTGGGGTTTTCCTGGCAGAAAGTCCGGGCAATTCGGATACAGGGGCTTGCAAGCTGGGTCCAAACAAGGACTCCGACCCTGAATAATTCTGCCAGCAGCTCTCAACGTGCCCCGAAGCTCACAGGAACAGCCTTTACACGGTGGCTGGAAGCCTGCATTGGATGCTGCGTTGGGGAAGAGCACAGAGCTTGCGCACCCAAACGTAGCTGCTGGTAAAAAAAATATTTTGGAGCTCAGCAAAGTGCCTTGCTTGCATGAGTTACAGGAAAATCTGAGCTGAGCCACAAGTAAATGGGTTTTAATATGGATAAAGGCTCAGCACATCGCTGTTACTGCTTAGGATCACGCCTGAACCTCAGTCCTGAAGTCTGATTCTGTTTCACTGCCCTTGAGTGGGTGTTCGGAGAGACCAGGCCAGAACTGCTACGCATTAAATGTGTAACCGGCTTAGTTAAAGGTTGAATTCTTTCCTCTTTTTTAAGGGTCACGCTTGGCTCCACCAGCTGCTCAGACAAGCTCTGATGGATCTCCAGGGGGTGGAGGTGGGGAGAAAATACTTTACGTGGATGCAGAAGGATGTCATTCCAGAGCTACCTCCAGAAAAAAGAGCCTGAAAGCTTTAGTGAAACGTGTTAGCGCTGTTTCCAGCAGCGCACCGTGAGCTTCCAGCCAGCCTCGTGCCAGCAGACCACCTCCCAAAAGCCACGCTTTGGAAAACACCGACAAAAATCTCACTTTTTAAAAGCCGATGCACAAAAAACTGACAGCAACATCTTTTCCACGGAAGCGGGGAAGCGGCCTACGTGTGTGAAACACCGAGCAGCGGGCCCTGCAACTCTGCAGCTCGCACGTCTGGGCACGGAGCAGCACGAGGAGCACAGCCGGGCTCTGCCCTCTTACCATTTTAATCTCCCAGTTGACGTTCCACTGCTTCATGTTGCTGAATCGCCACGTTTTGACGGCGTCGCCCGTGCTGGCGTCCATCCGAATCAGCCGGTTGTAGGCGATGCCGATCAGCTCCTCCTTCTTGCCCCCCTGGAACCTGCGGCACGGGGAGGGATTAGTAACCACGAGCTAACGGGGAGCTAAATGTGTTAAATCCAGCAACCCGGTTAACTTATACAATATAAATCGATGTGATTCACCCCGACACAGTCGATGTGATTGATGCTTTTAATTTCGGTTCTGGTGCAACTTCACGGCGCAGGATGTGCCACCGGAGAGGTGTGAAAGAAGGGGTGCAGGTCCTAAGCAGTAGGTGCAAACCCCCTCTGCTTGCAGCTATGGCTTTGCATCGCTCTGACCAGTTGCAGATGACAGATTTAACCCAAGGATGTCATTAAATGCTCAGCTGGAACACGTTCATTCACGGCACACACCCTGCTCTGCCCACTGACCTCGCGATGAAGTGCGTGATGCCAAACTCGGGCAGCGATTGCCATGCTTGGATAAACCGCATCTTCGCCTCGATGAGGCTCATCTGGGCGACGTTCTGGTGGGCCTCCAGGATCCGGGCCGTGATCTGGGTGCGGTGAGACACAGCAGCATTAGGCACGGGGCTTGTGAGAAGCACCTCCAGCACCCCACTCGCCATGGCCACGCCGAAAGGCACAGCTCGGCCGGCGCTGGGAACGGTGCAGGTCAGCGCCGTTATCAGCAGTGCAGATAAATGACAATTTCTACCCCGAGGACGAATTTCAGCTGTTATTGCTCAAAGAGCGGGACCACGGCTGACGGAGCTGCTTTTGCTTAGCATCTCCAGACACAGAAAGCAAACAGAGCTTTGACCTGGCTGAAGGCAGAGAGCTCTCAGACTCATTTCGCTTAAGACGCAGGATGTGAGCAAACGGCAGGGCAAATTTCTGGTGTAGGGTTTCTACTTTCACAGCATAAATCACTGGGGACCATTACGAAAAACAAACGGGGCTAGAGTTTCTCAGGGAGGATGGGTTTTGTTAGTTTTTTTTTCATCGCTGCTCTCACAACCAAAGGGGATCTAGGCTATTTTAAGTTTTTTTAACTTAATTTTATTGTTGCTGTCACTTACCAAGTCTCTTACATAGCCTGGCTGTAGATGGCAAGGCGAAAAAAAAAAAAAAAAAAAAAAAGAAAAGGAGGCAGAAAGAAAAAAAAGCGATCAGAAATATGGCAACAAAGCAAAGAAAAAGTGCAAATTATCTGCAAACCAAAGTTCAAGCCAAAATAAAAAAACAAACCATGCACAATTCTGTAGGCAGAAAAGCAGCCAAGGTGGACGCAAGCGCGGAGAGGGGGCAAGCGAGCAGATTCGCCCCTCGTGCCGGTGCGGGGTCGTGGAAATGGTTTTGGTCGGAGAGTTCCTGCTGTCCCACTCCTCTCCCTGCTTCTGTGCAAACTCAGCTCTATTTATTTGCATGGAAAAGGCCTCGAGCTCAATAGCTGCTTTTATTTGAGATAGGCAGAGGAAGGCTGGAGATGCTGCTGGGGTAAGAGGCGGCTGCGGGACGCCACCAGCAGAGCCAGGCGCTGCCTGGGGACAAGGCAGGGACATCAAACCCCTGCCAATTCCCAGCTCGTGCAGCTGAGAGCCCTGAATGCAAACGGTTTTTCTTTTTTTACTTTCTTTTTTCTTTTTTTTTTTAGCTTTTAGCATTTGGCACTCCTCGAACCCAACCTGCCAAGCCTGCACTGCCGCAGCGGCACGTGGAGAGAAACAAACCCCTGAGTGGGTTTGGGGCTGCTGCGGCTTCAAATCATCTTGCGAGGCCCATTGCCAACTCCCATTTTGCATGGCCTCCTCCTCCCCTCTGCCGGGGCACGGGGGGGACCCTCACAGCCAAATTCCTTGCATTCCCTCCTCCGTCCGTCCTTCCTTCTGTCTGTCCCTCCCTGCCACTCCCAGCAAACAGCCTCTGAGGCTGCAAACTCTGCCCCTGGCCGCATTTGGGGTGCTGAGCACCACGGGGTGCGGAGCCAGGCGAGGGCTCCTGCTCACCCCCATGGTTCCTGCACAAGGATACCTGCACAGCAAGCAAGTTCTGCGGGCTAATATTTTTCCAGGTGCCTCCATTTTACCGAGCTCAAGCCTAGAAGGTCTTCTATATGTTAAAAGTGGATATTTATGCAGCCTCCCCTCCATCCAAGTGGATATAAAGGCTTATTCAGAAGAATAATAAGGGCTATATAAAATATAACTCCACTGCCAGGAAATCATCGTGCTGTGCCAATAAAAAGTTATATTCTTCCTGCTTCTCTGAGTTGTAGCCTTCTTCTTGGGTTTGAGAGGTCGGATACAGCTCAGGCTGCGGAGCTGCAGCCGAACCGTTAAGTCACCGAAAGGCCACGGAGCAATGCCTGCCTTATTTCTGCTGCCGAGCTGAAATATAATGTCCTTCAGAATGCCGTGCATTTATTCCTACCACAAAACAGTTCAGCTCTGTCATGCACGGACTGAATATAGCGTGGAGTTCAAGCGCAAGTCACAGCAATTTAAAATGAAGCAACGTTTCAAAGCCTGGCATTCTGAAGTAGTGGAAAAGCGAAGAGGGAAAAATGCAAACCACGTTACAGCCAAGTCTGTACAAAGCACTGCAAGCAACTGCAACTCTGCTCATCCTGAGGCTTTCCGCGCCCGCTCTGTGCAAACTTCTGATCCCAGCAGCGGGATTTGGTCTCGCTGCTGGACCTGCCTTTGCCGCAGCACCCTCCTGCAGCGCCGTGCGCGGGGTGGAACCAACACCGATTGCGTCCCCACTGCCCAGGCTGCTTGCGTGCACGTCACCCATCAGTGCAATGATGGTGGTGGGTGCCATTCCCTGCTTCTGGTTCTGCAGCCTTCAGTGGGCACTCGTTTTAGTAACTGTGTGCATCCGACCCAAAGGCAGTGTCCGAAAACGCAGCGTTAACCGCCGGCTCCTGCCGAAGTGCGCACCGAGGCTGCGGCGAGGCGGCCGGCACCTACCTGCTTGTTCTTGTATTTCTTCAGGTAGCGAGGGGACACCAAGCACTCGGGGTTGATGTCGGTCGTGATCTGCTCCGGGATCAGCTGCGGGTCCGGGTTGAGGTGCTGCATCTTCAGGAAGGAGAGGATGTTCTGCACCTCCATGCTGTACGAGCTGTCCGCCATCGTCTTGCCCTTGGAGGCCAGGCGGCAGGCGGCCATCCAGCTGGCGTACTGCCTCTCCTGCAGCCCAAACGAGACCCGTGCACCATCAGCAGGGGGAGCTGGCACCGTCCCCCGCCTGCCAAAACGCCCAAAAAGTCTCCTTTTTGGGGAGCCTGGTGCACAGCCACAGATGGACAGAACCCTTCCGCGACACGGGTGGACGGACAAAACCAAGCGGCCCTCCCAATTCAGGCTGCTCGTGATATCAGCAGCAAATACTTCCACATGCAAACGTGCTCTGTGGGTTTGTTTGTTTTAATTAGCAGCAGCTAAACGGCCCACGCCGACGGACTTACGTTGTCGCAGCGAAGCCAGATTTCGTTCATCCCCTCCGCAACGGGGATCAGGAGTTTGATGTTGAACTTCTGCCCGGAGATGTTCACGTCGGGGGTGACTTCACATCCTGCAACGAGGGAGCCGACGTTCAACGTGTGTGTAAAGACACAAGGAGGAGGAAAAAAAGAGGAGAAGGAAAGGCAAAGCACTCCAGCTAAACGTCTTGTGGCATATCTCCCATGGGACAAGCGCTCCATGTCGCAGGGAAAAAACCCCTGACAGACAGCCCTTTTTCCAAGTGGAAGGAAAAAGAGGGAAACAAAGCAAGATCTGGTCTGAAAACAAGGCTGAGGCTAACATCTGCCCACTGGACTCATCTCCCAGACCTTCCCTGGCCTTGGGAACGGACCCAACAGCCTGCAAACACCACGTGATCCCCAAATTTTCATGAAAGTGCAGGAAGAGGTGGCTAGCTGCATCCTGAGCCCTCTGTCACTGTCTTGGCTGGGTGCACTGCTGCTGTCTTTAGTGGTGAGCATGAGCATCCCGCTTTCAGTGTCTACAAAGGGCTACGAGCCATTGTGCCAGCATGGGGGTGGTGAGATGGGACAGCAAAGGAAAATATGCCAAAAGCTCCCATAAGTATAATGAAGGCTGAACTTCTCAGGGCTGCAACCTGAAGTCATTTGGAATCACAAAATTCGTCTCTGTGCTAAAAAAAGATTCCCTTTCTGAAGTTTGGTCGCTCTTGGAGCAGGGATGTTTGACTTGACATAAAGGCAGGCAGCCAGAGGGATGTGAAACCTGGTGTGCAAGGCTTGCAGGGAACACCTGAGCGGGGCTGCCCACAGACAGTGCCTGGGAGAGGAGGAAAAAAATAGAGGAGGGAGAGCAGAAGGAGAGCACGGTCTGCTCTCTGCAGCTCAGTGTGCGCTCAGGCCCATTCTTTGCTGTTGGAGTTGGTTCAGCAGTTTTGAATAGCCGTGATGAAAAGGAAACTGGGACGCTGTCTCTTTGGGCTCACAGAAACCTGCTTGGCTTTGCTCTGCAGCTGAAAAATGGGCTGGTTAGCGGGGAATGCCCAACAGCTGTGCTACTGAGGAGGTGGTGGCACTTTCTGACGGGACCATGGACCACATACTTGCTAGATATCTAAGTTTATACCGTGCTATTAAACCCTTCTTTCCTTCACATTTATTTATCCAGCCCTCGGATGGCATGAAAGTAGCACAAACAAGTGGAAAACCAAGATGCAGCAGTGGCAGACAACTGGAATACCTTGGAAGTGTGCGTACGCTGCTCTTACCTCTCAAGTTCATCTGGTGGGCAGGTGTCCCGTTGGCTTCCTCTTTGCTCTTGTAGCAGGAGATGGAGGTATCTTTGAAGGTGCACCAGTATGGCTTGTAACCTTTCAGTGTCAGCTTCTTGGGCCTGCCAGACAGGTCGATGGACATTACTGTGCAAATCTGCAGCTCGCCAGGGGTTTGAAAAGCTGCTGCCAGCAGCCTGGGGGATGCCTGTCCCTGGGACAGCCCTTGCTGGGGAGCTGCACCACCACCTGCTGTCCCTAGAGTCTCTGCAGGACCACCAGGGACATATGGGGACGTATACACATGACACATACACATAATAGTGAAATATATTGCAGCTCTTCCCTGATAAAACACGACGAGGCACATCCAAAATAGATTTCATTCCTGCTCCCTGTCCTCAAGCTGCAGCAGGAATTGGACTTGCCATGAAGCAGATGCAGAAGTTAGGCTGGCAAAATGTGCAGGCCTAGCTCCCAGACTGTCCACCAGTGCCTTTATGGTATCTTTTGGACTCAAATTTGGACTTTTTTGGACTCAAATCGCAGTTCTCAGGGTTTGAAGTTTGCACCAAACAGGAGGAAGGAACCCGCATCGTCTCGCGGCTCCATCTCTTTTCCTGACAATTGGTGCTCCAATTTGCGAGCAATTAGCAATTTGAGTTGTGCCTGGTTTTACTGGCAAATAAGCACATCAAAGGAAACAAGGAGGTTTTTGTTGGATGGTTTGCTTTAAGGGGAAAAAAACCACCCGCTCCAAAGCATGGAGCAGGCTCCAGCCCTGAAACTTTGCCCCAGTTGGAGCAGACACAAGCCTGGAGAGCGGGACCGGTCTCATTACCACGTGTCCACAGAGGGAGAAAAAGTGCTTTTCAGCACACAAGTAGCAGCTTCTGGCTCCAGAACCACACGATTACGAAATAAAGGCTTGTTAGGGAGCTATTTCATCACCACCGTTTTATTTCTGCTCCTGTACCTATCCCGTGAAATCTCATCGGGTTTATTCACTATCTCCAGACCGTTCCCCATCACCTGTGCTGCAGCAGGCAGCGGATTACAAAAGGCAAGCGTGGCTGCCAAAGTGCTAGCCAGGGTCCAGCTGCTGCCGTGCCCAGTTTCCACGCACCAGCATCCAGGTGACAGCAACATTAACAAGGCCCATAAATCCCGACTTTGGGTTTGATGTTTAAGAAGTGATCAACTTCGGGATCAAATGGGTTGGTTGGGAACAGTGCGAAACACCCAGTGAGCGTGCCAAGTGCCGGATGAAGAAGTAAAAGGTTTTAATAGCCAGGGTGCCCAGATGCTGTGAGCTGCGGTGAAACAGCTCAGTGGTTTTCCATGCACCATAACACAGCGGTGTGCAGGGAAATCTCAGGGCAGGAGGGGGAAGAAATGCACAGCAGGCGTCAGGACCATTAATTATTCATTGCTCCTACGTCTCCCAAGCACCTCTTCCCATCAGTACTTACTTGAATACTTTAATGTAGTCGGCGAGCTCCGGGATGGAAGTGATGTCACCCTGAAAATAAAAATGATCCCTTTCAGTCACCTGCCCCAGCAGAGCCCAGGGGGTGAAGCACACAGAGAAAATCTACTGCACAAGTGCTTTTTGGAAACCAGAGGACAACCTTTTATATTTTTAAAGCGATTCCTGCTGCCTGTGCCCTGCAGAGCCAGTTCCCAGCCAGGTCACTGACTGGCACGCTGGCTCGTGCTTGCACAGGGATTTTTCTCTTCCTTTAAGATTTCCTTTAGCTCCGAATAAAACAAAAAGATGTTGCTTTGCACCACCCTGGAGGACTGTGGGAAGGCTTCCTGAGAGTCTAGGAAGGCTTTTTTTGCCCCTAATTTTTTTCATATTGAGTTTATCTTGGTATACCTCTGTATTTTGGATGAGTAGAATACAGAGGGTGGCATTTTCAATTCCCACGAGCTCCAACTGAAGGGTTTTCGAATGACAAAGAAAGCAAACAGTGCTACAGCAGCTCCCAGCAGCAAGACAGTTTACTTTCTGTCTGCAATGAGCAATGCTGTTTATAGATACCATGGGGAAAAAAATGCAGAATCTAAACAAACAATCCACTAATTGCCCATTATCCGTATTCAATTACTCGAATGCCTCTGGAAATGGCTACTGTTAGCAACCAGTACAGAAAGGGACGGATATTTTTTGATGAATCATTGTCTTCCTCACTCCTGTTTGGCAGGGACTGCTCCTTAGTGCTGCACTTCAAATCTGCTTTGCAAGGAAATTATAAAAGATATCTTGGCTCTATCAACCGGTCCCTATTTCTGTTGCATCTAAGTGATGCTGCTCTCCCTGGGGGAGCACTAGAATGCTGCAGGCTAGGTGTAGATGTTAACTTCAAAAGACCCTTTGTAAACAGTTAAAAAATTACAGGAACTGGAAGACTGGAAAATTTCAGGATTTTTAGGTTTTCAAAGGATTGGAATTTAAATGAAACTCAAAGATGGCAAAAATGTACAAAATTGCTGGAGAAACCGGGCTGTGCTGACAAAACCTGACTGGACCTTGTCCTTTTTCTGCAAATTAATTTTTGGGCTTTGCAACTTTAAAGGTGGGAAGCCAGTGTGTTAAAACAATGTCTCAGAAAGAAAGGAACCCTCTGAAATACAGACACAGCCCACTCCAGGCTAAAATCCAGTCTAATAAAAACAGGGTTTCAAAAGCACAAGCTATTTCTGAAAATCATGGCAGCTGTTTCAGATGCTGTAAAACTTTGTCATGAACTAGAGAACAGTGGAAGAGAAACCTCAGTGTGAGGAATTCGGTATTTGGGAAAGTCAGCCACGAGAACAGAAACCAAATGAATTTTATTTGAGTTTTCCATTATTGGAGTGGGAAGGTGGCTTGGTGCAGGGGGCTCAGCAAGATCCTGGCTCCTTCAGAATTTCTCCAACGCAGTTTGGTCTTCCAATCTTTGTAGGAAAAAAGTGTTAATGCACTCGATTCCTGTGGCAATGCCAATTATATTAACTGTAAACACCCCCAAAAGAGATGGCTTAAATGCAGCCTTGGGTTCAACACGTGCCCACGCTCAAAGAGCTTTTACCAGCTCCATGCTGGCCTCACACTGGACACTGCCTGGAGTCCCCTGCCACCAAAACCACCTAGCTGTGTTTCAAAAAAATACTGGTTTTATGTAAAATATCACTGGGCTCTGTGTTCTGCATTGCTCCACCACGGTCAATTTTTTTCAACAAGAGCAGAAATAGAAAAAAAAAAAAGAGAGGAAGGAAATAAAACTGGTTGGATGCATGGAAAAAAAAAAGTATTCCTGCTTGGTGAGAGGCGAGAAGGGGACATGTAAGGCACCACGCCCCAGCCTCAGCCCTTACCAGAATCGTTGACGTTTTGCCACCTTCCAAAGTAATTTCTAGGTCGGAGAGCGCAGCATCCACCTCATCCACCTCCTTGTCGCTGTTGTTCAGGTGGTTTTCCGACGACATGATGGACAGCTTGTTGATGTGGTACTGCAAGGCAAGGCACAGCCCCGTGAACAAAGGCGCTCCTGCGACCTGGAAGCCTCGGGCTGGCCATGGCAAAAAAAACTTTGGCTTTAATGGCACAGCCCATGTTTGTGACAGGATGATGGTCATGCTGCTGAGCTAATGCAACGTGAGGGCGTGCTCATGCACACACACTTTACATCCTCTTGCACTGCAGCTGTTTTTACCATGGAAAACCAAAAAGCCTGCAAAATCTCACTCTAAGGACCATGCACAACCCCCTCTGGACTGCTCAGAGAGTTAAACAGAGCGTTGACATTTCTGTTCTCACTATTTTCTTCCTGGGAGGGGCCCTACGAGCAGACTCTTGCTCCTGTTGGGGCTGTTTTTGCATCCTACTGCAACAAGGAGCGCCAGACCACACATAGTAAATGGCCTGCCATCCATCCCACAGAAGTCAATAGCAGGTGTAGTATTTATGCCAAATAACACCAAGTATTTCATAAAACAGATAAATAAATAGTTCTGGGAAACCCACAGATTATCACCAGCTGCTCAGGGGGCGGCGTGCCAGGAATGCACAGTTCAGTAACCTAGTGTCCTTACTGGGGTTTTTCAGAAAGGGTAAAACTAAAGTTAAGGCAGACATAAACATGTTTGGTAAAAGGGGACTAAGTTCTTCTTCATGAGAAGAAATGAGCAGAAAACATTTAAATTGCCCAGTAAACTCAAGTATTAGGAGACAGGAAACGAGCATGAGAAGCCCAACCTCCCACCGATGCATCAGCGGAGATGTCTGCAGAGCCACAAAATCCAGACTACCCAAACCCACGAGTTTTCTGGGGCCGTCTCCTACCTGCAGCGCCGCGAACATCATCATCTCCTCCTCCGTGCACTCGATCTCCTCCAGCAGAATGGCCCACTTGGACTGCTCGTACAGCTGGTTGATCCTGATCGCGTCGTACTGCGCGCAGCGAGAAATGGTGCGGCCGTGAACCACCACCCGCCACCTCCCACGCTCCCAGCACAAGCAAAGACCACCCAATTAACCTTTTTCAATGCTCATTTTTTAAAATCCAGCATTGGGAAGCCTCACAGCCACCCACCAAAGCATCTCTTAGGGTAACTCGAGCGATGCCTGAGTGTGGCAGCCCGGGACGTGGCAGGGCACACACCCAGGCTTGGTGCACGCACCACCAATTTTCAAGTAGTGGAGGATTTACCAGCACAAATGTGCATCAGAGACACAGGCATCCTTCACCCAAAACGTTCGGCTGCAAGGTGCAAGTGAAATGAATAACTCTGTACCTTTGGATTCAGGTCAAAAAAGCTGTAGTACTTGAACCGGAGCAGCAAAGCTTCGTTTTCTTTCACCTCTTGCTCCATAAGAGATCGGGACGAATCCAGCCATCTGTGAATTGTCAACAAGGGCTAACACACACGAAGAGCTCCGGCGAACTCGCGACGACGCTTTCAAGAATGCAATTTAAAACCACACGGATCTATTCTTTTTTTTTTTTTTAAGGAAGCCCATTTTTTTTTTTTTAAGGCAAAAAAAAAAAAAAAAAAAAAGAAGAAGAGAGAAGAAAAACAAATCCTGAACTCACCCTTGGTTGATTTTGGCTTTATCGAGGAGCGCCTGTGGCTTGTACATTTTTGCGAGGGACTCTGGGGAGGTGACGGGCTGGCTGACGGCCAGGATGCCCGGGTTCCCCTCCGACAAGGCGCTGTCACCGAACCAGGCGGACGTGGGTGACAGGGGGCTGCCGTCGTGAGCGTCGTAGGTTGGCGTCATGGTTTTGCTGTACAGTCCCGGGCTCGAATATATGTTTCCTACCAGCGAGAGGAAGAAGTGCCGGGAGTTAGCTTGCTGCCAAGCCCTGCTCCGTACAAAGCCAGCGCAGACACAAAAACGAAGCCAGCGGATGAGAAACCTTCCCTTTTTCTTTTACCATTTTTTTCCGCAGCGGGAAAACACTGCGCTGCTTGTTTTCCCATGACAAGCTGTCCCAAGCTCTCCCTCTCTCTCTCTCTCTCAGCTCTTCTCCAAGAGCAAAGCTGATGGAAAAGCCATTCCAGGCTGAATCCATGGGAAAACCCTCAGGTCTCCCAGGCTGCCAGCCTCGGGAGCTGGCGCCTGCCCCTGAGCTGGGACATGAGCAGCCCCCCACTTACCGGCATTACCTGGCGCTTAAAGATTTTGGAAGTCAAAGGTTTTAGAGGAGCAGGAAAATAAACTAAGGGCACGGCCAGAGAGACCAGAGGCAGAGCACAAAAGTCCTAAGGAGGTGGAGCTCACCTTTGACGGGGCCGATGTAAAGAATATCGGTGCCTATGGAGAGGGAAAGAAAGGAGGGAAGTGAGAAGGCGAGAGAAAGTCACCGGGAGGGCTGGGAAGGAGCGGAGCTGAAAATACAAATGTTTGCAAGAGGTCTGAATAGCACACGTGAGGTTTAACCACCCAAACCCCAGTGCAGAGCCGGCCTCTGGCTGAGACTCCCCTCGTTAAAGTGATTGCGCTTAAAATCAGGGAGGCGTTTCAGGTGAGTTTGCAAAAATTGCCTTTCTTGCCAAATGGTTTCGAGCGGGACACTCATGATGTGGATTTTCTGAGCTTCCTGCAAGCAACGCATCAAACTGCTGCGATCGGTCAGGCTAACGGTTGGACCTGGTGCTCTTGAAGGTCTTTTTCCAACCGAGGTGATTCTGTGCTTTTGGCAATTGCCACTTCTCAACACAGACCCGAAACTGCCATGTTTTCACCCTGATTTACTGCCGGGGAGGCTCCTCCAGCGATGCAGCCGCAAGATGCGTGCTCTCCCGCTGCCGCCCCGCTGCACGCCCTCAGTAGCCAACAAACTGTAAACCTGGTTTTTTCCCCGACACGTGAAACGCTTGCAAAGCTGCCCAGAAGCTCGCCCGTCTCTTTGCACACAACTTTCATCAAAAGCACTCTTTTTTCTGAGCGTTTTGCAGCAGCGCCAGCTGACTCGGCAGGCAAAGTAACCCGAGTGACTCCACGCTCTTTTGCTCGTGTTACAAGAACTGGCCAGGCACGGAAACGTGGCATTTTGTGGACAGAAAAGCTTGCTTAGATGGCCTATTTGATATTAATGTGCTGAGCGAGTGGTGCTATTTGGTGCAGGACTGGTCACAAGGCATGCAATAATCCTAGGTGAAGTTTTACAGCTTGTACAGGGAAAAAAAATATAAATCGCTTTTAAAATTACAAATTACGAAGAGAAGAAATCTGACCTAACTTGGCATCTTATATCCCATATTAGCTGATAGCTAACGAGGCCCTGCTTGTCTCATGGGAGCATTGATTTTTATGCTGAGTATAAAACCCAAATTTTGAAAGTAATGGAGATTCAACAAGTGTATCCTAATATCGGTGATTCCACTGTGTAGAAAAATCAGGCAATGAGCTCAACGTCATTTGCTGGGAATAAATCTGTGCACCACTATTTAGGAGGACCAATATTTGGCTCTTAGGGAAAGGATTGTGTCCTTTTGAAATCACGTTTCCCATTCCAGCATGCTCAGATGTGTGATACGATGCGCCCAAAATACACCTTAGAAGAGCACTAGCTCCTTGAATGTGCAAGAAATTACAGAAAGATGAGCCAAAAGACCGGTCTGAATCCATCCTATCGGGAAGAGGTCCAACCCCCCAGCTCTTCCATGCGTGGTTCTGCATTTTGGAAACCCAGCTCCAGATAGCTTCATCTGTCTCCTCAGGATGAAATATCTTCCACATCTCCGGCTGTTTTGAAGTATATTAAAAAACTCCAGAGAATATTAAAAAAAGTATTCCAAGCACTTTGTAACACGGCAGGATTCGATCGAGAGTTTTCCCGCAATATTTAGGGCTGAACTGAATTAGAGGGATACATCTGGGCCCAGCAATCCGATCCGATCTGGAATCGAGCTACATGATACGACATCTGGAAGATAACACAATCGACGTCAGTGAACCAACTTCGCACCGTTTTGAGGGGATTTTACACAGAACCGGCCTCTGTTAAGTTATTAACTGATAGGATGGAAAACGTAAGTGAAAGCTGGCAGGTGCCATCGAACAAGAAAACCTTTGGGACGTTTTTAATGATGCTGCTGGGTTTGCTGGCACCCTGGTCAGGATTCATGTTCTGACCAAAAGTCTGAGGACTGGGAAGCAGTGTGGGAACCTACTGGGACAGAGCTGAAAACTGGGGCTGAGGAAAAATGCTGCAGGAATCATGGCAGGATGGGAATATCCCCCTTTGAGCTTCATTCTTTCAAGGAGAAGGCAGCAGCTTCTCCTTGCCTCCATCTGTCGGCCCTTGCATTGTGCCAGCCTCAAGTGACAGGGCTGAACATGGAGCAAGGAAAGGAAAACCCACTTCTTGCCCCAAAACGGGCAGATGTTCACATGGACGTCCACGCATGTGCAAGCCCTGCTCCCCTCTGTTCGAGTCTCTGCTCCAGAGCACAGAGGAGCAAAACTTCCCCGTGGATGTTCTCCACATCACCTTCTGAGGAGGTCACTGACGTCGTTCAGAAACAACTGAAACATTTCAGAAGTTTTCCTTAAAAAATTTGCCTGTGGCAGGCAATGTCATGGAAAGTTTCAGCTTAAATACCTATAAGCTTGGCTAGCTCATAAACAAGCAAAAACAAGAATTTCAGTGGAAAGTGTTGGGCAATACTTACTGTAGGTATATTGACAGCTCTGCCTATAGAGGTTTAAATTGGGTGCACTGCCAGGTGTGGGGTCCTCAGTGACAAAAAAATGCCCATTAAATCTATGTGCACTGAAACGAGCAGATCCAGAAATGTTAACTCATTTCACATAAGCATTCAGCGCACAAACTGATGTTGGAACAACAGCAGCAACAACTTATTCAGCTTAAAAACATGACGTCTAACTGATGGGACCTAAACGTTGCAGATAGCTGCAGTAATTAAAGCTGCAGCAAAAGTCCTTTCATTCACAGACGTAGTGCAGGAAAGAAAAAACTGTATGATAGTTCAAAGTGACTCACTGAAAGAGTAATAAATAATTTAAATTGAAAAATGTCTTTTGCATACATTTCCCACAAAGCAAGCCAAGTATTTCCTATTAATCTAACAGAGATGCTCTCTGCGAACATTGCCTTTCGGAAAGGCTGATGACTACCTCTCCTGATGGAAATGCCAAATGAAAATGAAAATTGGCCAGAGCTTTGAAAGATGCAGGGAAAGCTCCTCTAGCCAGAAGTCGAAGAGGACTAGTCCAGAAGTATTATTAAGTCACTTAGAAGAGAAAGAGTGAGAAAAGAGGAAAAAAAGGAGTATTTTTCTCTTGCTGCAAAGCTCCCGAGGGGCTTCTGCAGACCATCCTCCAGAAGTGCCCAGGGTGGTGCTGAGCAGCTGGGAAGCTTGTGCAGGAGCTCTAGGCTCCTCCATCCCATGAAGGACGTGGAACTGAAGCCACCCCCCAGCCCAGTTGCCGAAAAGGGGAGATGCCAACCCTCCCCAGTGCCCGTGCCCCATGTGAAGCTGCCCACAAGCATGCAGGGGTGAGCACCGTGCCCGCAGAGCACCACCGAGCATGCTGCTGTCACCTTCACTCGTACTTTGGTTAATTCAAGAGCAATTATACAAATTTACTGAATCCCAAGGTTGTTTGCTTTTTAACATTAATGCTGCCCTGCTTCCCTCTTGTCGCTGGATTTAAATCCAGGAGCGCTGGCAGCCAGACGCGTCTCGCCCGCCCGCCAGCACGCATCACTGCGGCTGTCTCCGCGAGTCCATTAGGGTTAAAGTGCTCCCACTTGACTGCCTCCATCCTTCCAGCCCCAGCCTCCAGCCGCTGAGGAGCAGAGCCAGAACATCTCTCTGCTTGCAAACACTCCCGGCATCGATTTGCTGCTTGCGGCAAGCGGTGCTGCTCCGTTAGCGGTGCTGCTTCGTTAGCGGTGCTCTGTGAGCCACACTGGCAAACTCCCGCAGCAGCAAGAAACCCCCGACAATGAGAGCTTTCTTTTAGCATTACCACCTACAGCCACGCCCTTAGCATTAGGGAGCACTAATGCAATTAATAAAAAGACCATTTCTGGTGGGCTATAAATAAGGTTTGAAGCAGCGGTGTTGCCTAAAACGCACCTGGAGTTTGAAGTTAGGAATGGTTTTCCATTTAACTTCTTTCTTAATAGGGTAAGAAAACATTTCAGTAACACAATCTGCATGCTGAAGTGGTCACACTTTTTATTTTATGTGTTTCTTTTTTATTTTATAAAGCCTGGCGTTCTTCTGCTCCCCTGCACACCTCACAGCCCCAGGCGTTCATCTGCACCATCATGACCGCGTGCAGCAGCCCTGGATAACTTATGGAAATAATTCGGGGTCCATTTCTTGCGCAGCCCTTAAGGAATTTGGTCAGATCAATACTGCCATATATTTTTTCCCTGCATGCATTCCCATTTTATTACCTGGCTGCTTCCTCCCACTCTGCTCCCCATAAGCGCATCACCACAAAGCAAACCCTGACTCACCCGACCCCGGCGTGATTAGCGGGCCCTCCAGCTCAAAGGCTTCATCTTCATATTGATCATCCAGCTTCTTCTTTTTTTTCTTTGATGGATCTCTGGGTTTCCTCAAAAGGGAGAGCTCTTCTGGATGCCTGATGTCTGGGGAAAAAACAGACCGCTTTAACAAAGGCAGGATGGAAAAATGTGGGGGAAAAAAAAGAAGAAAATCTTTCCTTTAGGAATAACACCCAGTGACTTGCAGTATCTTGGCTGATTTTCCTGCTTTGCAATGGACAGAAATGAAGTTGAGACCCAGCCTGTACAAAACAAACCACCTTCCTTGCACCAGCAGCTCATATCTTATCTATCTATTTTTATCTCTTTCTTTATACATATTTAACCCCTCTATTTAGGCACCTAGGTGACAGGCCAGGTTCTCTCCCATCCGCAGCAGCAACCCAAGAGTCAAGCCATTTATTTAGTTACCAGACTGGAAATGCCACACACAACATCTTTATCTTTCTCACACAATGTCCTTGTCTCTAAATTGGAGAGATGTGGATTTGGTGGGTGGACTATTTGGTGGATTAATTATCTGGATGGCTGCATTCAGAGAATCGCAGTAAACAGCTCTATGGCCAGGTGGAGACCAGTGACAAATGGTGTCCCTCATGGGTCTGTATGGGGACAGGTGCTGTTTTATGTCTTTCTTAATGCTATGGGCAGTAGGATCGAGTGCACCCTCAGCATGTTTGATGATAACACCAAGCAGTGTGGTGCTGGAGGGAAGGGCTGCCATCCAGAGGGACCTGGGCAAGCCTGAGCGGTGGGCCTGTGAGAACCTCATGGGGTTCAACAAGGCCAAGTGCAAGGTCCTGCAGCTGGGCCGGGGCAATCGAAGCACAAACACAGGCTGGGCAAGGAACGGATTAAGAGCAGCCCTTGGGAAAAGGACCTGAGGGTGTTGAGAAGCTTGCCACAGAGGAGGCCTCGAGGATGCTCAGAGGCTGCAGCCCCTCTGCTGTGGGGACAGGCTGAGGGAGCTGGGGGTGTTTGGCCTGGAGAAGGGGAGGCTCCGGGGAGACCTCATGGGGCCTAAAGGGGCTGCAGGACAGCTGGGGGGTACTTTTTACAAGGGCATGTAATGATAGTGATGGTTTTAAACCAAAAAAGGGTAGATTTAGGTTCAATATGAGGAAGAAATCCTTCCCTCAGAGGGTGGTGAGGCCCTGGCGCAGGCTGCCCCAAGGAGCTGTGGCTGCCCCATCCCTGGGGGTGCCCCAGGCCAGGCTGGATGGGGCTGGGGGCAGGGGTCCCTGCCAGGGGGACTCCAGCCTCTCCCAGTTCCCTGCCCCAAACCAGACGGAATAATCCTAAAACCACGTAACTGAAAATGAAGAGCATCGGAGTGCATCAGTGCTTCAGCCATGGGAGTAGCATGGTTTGCTTCTACAAAGCACACAATCTGCATGACTAATGAAAATGAGAAACACATAAAAATATGTAGGAAAAAGGGATTACAAGATTTGGGTGACTGGGTAACAAAATCCTCCCCAGGAATCAATGCTCGTCACGTAAACTGCAGCTTGGACAATTAAAGAGCCACGCATTTGGTTTCCATCACTGGGCTCTTCCTGTTCTGGGGGCTTGGGGTGGTCCCATCCAGGCAAAGGTATTTTGGGGTGTCACACCTCATGCATCCACTTCCAACTGGGAAGGAGCTTTCTGGGAAAGCGGAGACCAAATTCTGGTCACACCTGAGTCTGTAAGGAAGAGCTTTGGAGCTGCCCCTGCAGCTGGCTCTCCCTGCTCAAGCCCCTTGGTGGTCTCCAGCTGTTTTCCCCCAAAATGCACAGAAACGTGTGAAGCTGTGAATCCTTGACGCTTTAAGGAAAGCGGCCACAATTCCCACCTCAGCTGCACGCTGAAGCTTGCAGCTGTACACGTTACGATACCTATTGGATCGCCTGGGGAGAAACTTGGTGTTTTCATTTGGCATGGCCAGGAGGACGTGAGGGCTCGTCCACCAGGCAGGAGAGGATGCAGAGAGTCGGAGCAGGCTGTATTTCCCCACCAGGAGGGGTGCTGAGCAGGACAACCGGTAATCACCCAAACCAGGAGGGATTACATGGTCAGCATTTTACCTAATGCACGTGGTGACCACGCCGGCAGCAATGGGAGTTTGCTGTCTGGTCCCAGCCACAGGAATACCATTAAACCCGGAATTTAGTGGCCAGGACGTGACCTGAAGGGGACACATCTGTGCTGCTCCGTGATGCAGCAGATGTTTCCTACCCCAGCCTTTTTCCCTGTGAGAAACGATGGATGAGAACACCAGGCTGCGAGCAGGCTCTGCCCCAAACCAGCGACACACCATGAGCCAAGAAACCAGATCTGCCTCTATCAGACACGATTCCCACCATCCCCAGGCGGACAGACACATCTGGCTTTCCTTGTAAGCAACCCCCAGCCTGTTTCTCTCCGAGCCCACACTCCCGTTGGGTGCTCAGGCACAGGGCACATCCCTGGAGCATCCCCAGCTGGAACACTCGGGATGGAGCAGGACCCAGCAGCCTACGTAGGTGCAGCGCCGCTAAATCACACAGCTGGACACGATGCACAGTTTCCACATTTGCCAAGGTACGGCTGCCATTATAAACAGCACATTCCAAAAATTACTTTATTTTTTTTTAATTTATTACAGCACGGCTTCCCTGGCAGGCTGTGCCCCGTCCCTGGACTTTGTTTCCCTGCTTGCAGGCACCGTGAGCTCCATGGGGCCATAGCACGGGCTATCCCATCCCACAAAGGGCCCCACAATGCCCAGCCTGCGGTGCTATTTGTACAACCACCTCTGCTTCTGCAACCTTGCTGTGCCTGCCACATCAGGGGGATGTGATTTTAGGTGACATGCAAGGACAGATGCCTCTGTCCTGGTGTCTCCTAATCCAGCACCTCTGGATTTACCCATCTCCCGTACTGCAAGTCTCCCACCCCAAACCACCCTCTGGCACAGCTTTTATTAATTAAAGTGCACATTGATTTCCTATTACTACACAAAAACTGACCATCCTGCTGAGCTCACTCCCCGCACCCACTAACAGCTAATTTCACCTCCACTCAACACTACTTTTTGACCATTTCTAGCAATAAATACCCGGAGCGCAAATCCAGACAGCTCTTCTGATTCATTCCTCTTGCCTCCAGCTTATCTCATTAAGAAAAAATCTGCTGGGATAACCAGGATCATGAGCATGGGACAACACGCAGCAGAGCCTAAAATGAGGAGTTCCCCTGGTATTTTGCTAGCAAGGTTTATACTCTGCTGTTTATTTATGGTGCATTAGCAACTGATGCTGCCGCTCAGCTGAAACCATTCAGAGAGGCCAAGAGAAGGACTCCAGGCCAAGCTCGGCTCCTGAAAGCAATCTGCTGGAGACGGCCCAACGCTTGACCATCTGATTTCAAAGCGACTTTTTATAGTTCCTCAGTTGTTCATGACGCTATCTTCGGATTACAAAGGATGCTGTAAGTTTTCGGCAGCTGCTTCAAAGCCGTGCATCGCCGCGGGGCACGGCACCGCAGCATCCGTGCCATGCAAGAGCACTGCTGCTCCTCCACGGCTGAGCACTTTTTCAAGTGAAAAACCACAGATTTCACCCCAAGAGCTGTCTGCTGGACAAGCCAGCCTTTCAGAGACTTCAGGACCCCACTGAAGCCAACTGCAGAAATTCGGGTTGCAGGGGGAATAAAAATGAAGCCTGCCGTGCTACAAGTAGACAAGCAGCAAGCGAGCACCACTGCGTGCGTGTCTGCAGTTCCTACCCCCGAATTAGAGAAAAAGTGAAAAGCAACTTTGCACATTTCCTGGCTGCGCTTTTCAATCTTTCAGTAAACTACTGGTGAAAAAAAATGCTTGACACTGCGTATGATTAATAAGTTTACAAAGGCTCTTCAAGCGTGTTTTGAATAGAGACGAGCTTTGGCAAACATGCTGTTTAGTTACTGTAGCTAAAGCAGAGGCTGTCCAGGGTGTAAGGGCTTGCAGATGGTAGTGCTCCAGTTAATTGGAAACTGGGACGAGGAGCTGCTCAGAGCCCCAGCCCCTCTCTTCTGGCCATAAAAGCAAGAAAGACGTCTTTAAAGTACAAAAGCAGTGAGAAATCTCAAGTCCTTGGTACAGGTTTGTGCTGTTGGGTTAATCACACTGTGCCTGGAGATGGCCGTTCGCTGGAGCTGTCCTCTGGGGTAAAACATCTTCCCAGGTTCAGTTCCAGCCCCAAATCCACATGTGAAGGTCTCTGTTAACATCTCCTCCCCGTTTTTCGGCTGACACCAGGCTGCTCCTGCCAAAGGTCACCTCCGAGCAGAAGCGGGTGGGCTGCAGCAGCGACCTCCTGATGCACTGCGAGCTCGCTCTTCAATTTATGCTTTTGTTGTCATCCTCCGGGCCTGTGTTTGTTTAAAGAGAGACTCCTTGTCTGTACACACAAGACAGATGGCATTGGCAACATCTACGAGAAATTACTGTAAATGATCCATTTAGCATTTTATTTCTATTTATTGTGCAAGCGCGTGGAAACCCAGCTATTCCTCCTCCTGCCGCGAGCCCCGGCACGGCTCGTGGCGTCCACCAGGATGTTTGGATGGAGGGGCAGTGCCACCAAAACCTGCTTCAGAAACCTCTCCTCAGCCAGATCTGAGTGGGAGCCACTTCTGCAGCCCCCAGCAGAAGGGGCTTGTCAAACCCATTGGGTTTTATCAAGCGAGGGAAATGCCCTCAGGCGAGGGGAGCACACGCACGTGATTTTCACAGCAGGCATCTCAGAAACGTGAGGGGGAAGGCGGCTTTCAGCCTCCAGGATAAATTTCCCCAACTGTTGGACAAAGGCATCCTGCTCCCTGCAGCATCTCCTTTCCCGTTCGCCTGCAAGAGCCTGTCTGTGCCTGTGCTGTGTCTCGCTGCAGACAAACCCTTGGCCTTTCCTTCCCGTGTAATCCCTCATTTCTGTTCCAGCCCATGCACAGCTCACCCGGCCCAGCTGTACCCATTTATCTCCCACCCGGAGACAAGCAGCAGAGCTGGGATGAAATCCTCCTTCTCCACAGGACACTGCACTGACTGCGCCCAGAAAACTGGCTTTGAAGAGCAATAGCTGCCCCGCAGGCTGTAAAATTCAAAATTTACGCTCTTTTGGGCTGAATCACGCGGCTGCTGCATCTTTAACACCGAGGTGCGTCGCGGCTGGCCCTGACCCCAGCCATGGGAAAGCAGTTGGGAATGTAGAAGCAGAATCAAACCCCATGGGTTTTGGCATGAAAGAAGGGGGGATTTTGCTGCTTTGTCCCCACTGAAGGTTCAAACCACCCTGATTGTCCCACAGGCGGCGAAGCAGCACCCCGAGGGGCCGGGGGACACCGAGTGACGATGTGAGAGCTCTAAGGGATGTGTTCTTGCCATGCTGAGAGACCAGATCTGTGGTTTTCTTGCCCCGACCACATCCACAACATGGCATCATCCACTGGAAGCGGTGTCTGAGGACGTATCGACTTCTCCAAAATTTAAAACGATGAGAAAGCACACTACTTTCAATATCCAATTTTGACATTTTACGAAAAATAACTCTCTGAAGAAGTTGCCATTCGTTTTTCTACCCCATTTCTGGCTGCCTTAAAAGGCCAGCGAGCTGGTTAGCCCAGCTCTTGAAGCATTGAAAAGTCCATAATTTTCCTGGTAGCACAGACAACATTTAGGGGAAATCCTCTCTTTAATGCTCATCCAGTTACCCTCAGCTAGGAAATGTGTTTTGAAGTGGGTTATGTCTGCACTGGATCACCAATGTCTTGAACCAATGACTCATAAAAATTACAGCCTTTGCACTTCAACATGATGATTCTTAGAAAATTGAGACCTCAAAACCCGTTCCTTTCCCATTTCAACCCTAAGACTGCGATTTTTTTTTTTTTTTTTGAATCAGCAAATTCTGTTTCGAGGCGTAAGCCGACAGACCTAGGTATCGCTGCCTTATCTTTAACATAAACTCATTCAAGATAAAGTCTGCAAAACAAACCTCAGGCAAAAAAAAAAAAATCAAAGCACATAGCTTCGGGAACGCCTGGAGATAAGAGCCCAGTTGTACCGGAGTTCAGCTGACGGCGGAGCAGGTCCTCAGCGGTTTGCTGGGTTTGTATACCCACGCGCATTCAGAACATTTTATTATGGGTTCTTCAGCTGCCCGGCTGCTTAAATATTTATTTGGGTAAAAGCCAAGTTTGGCGCCTGCTGCCCCAGGCAGGCGGCTCTGTCAGGACACCCTGTGAAGCCTCCTGAGATCCCGACAAGTGTCCCGGGCACTGTCCAAAACGGGGCTGACCATGGCCTGGGTTTTGCCTTCCCAAATTCCCTGCGGAAAACCCAAGCGCCCACTGGATTAGCAACTCGCTGGAAATGTGCAAAGCCACCCAAAAATGGTCTCTGAAGCTGTCAAATGGGTTTGCAGCGGTGAGGGCACTTCTTGCAGGTGCTGTGTGAGCGGTACCCAGAGCCAAAATCAGGCGGCATCGGTCGGGGGGACCCGTGAGGAGGAGGAGGAGGAGGCAGAGAGCAGCGACGGAGCCAACTGTTAGCACGAGGCTAATAAAAAGGGCCGTCGGAGAGACAGGAGGAGCCAAACGCCAGATGTTTTGATGTTTTTTTCCACGAGTGGGACAGAATCCCCAGGCTCCAGTTCACCAGATGCCTTTTAGAGCCCAGACGGCACGTCGAGCCTTTCCCTGAAGTTTCTGAACTGCAGCTGAAGTCGAATTAACCTCATTAGATTAAGTGCCACGAACAAGAGAATAAATCCACTTATAGCCTCTGCATCGGGCCATAAAGAGCCATCAGAGGGAGAATAATCCTAGGGAAGGTGGCGGGACCGGGTCTGCCAGCACCTCCTAATGTCTTCAGGACGAAAGGCTATTTAAAGGGTCTCTGTCAACAGAAGAGTAAGGATGAAAAAATTCACTGACTCACGCAGTGACATACGAAGTGATGTTACTCGACAGGCAGAATGGGGACGGCGGCGGGAGGGGAGGGGAGGAAAGGGGAATATTTTTTTCCATTTCAGTCACTTTGCGATTCCATCTCGTTACTTCTCTCGCGGCCCGGTTTCTGGTGTTCGTCTGGATCCCCCACAACAGCTGCGGATGAGTATAGGAAAGCAATAAAAGAGGAAAAGAGCGAAATGAAGAAGTTGGCAGCCGCACACTCGGGCCTCCCAATTTAAAAAGCTGAGTACATTGCAATTTGGCAGACTCTCTAAATGGTAAGATTTCCTTCCACACCCATCCCCTAGACATATTTAGAAATAGCTGCGCTACTGCCAAACCTCTGCTCGTGGTAGCAGGAGGCAGCAAACCCTGCCTCGGTGCTTGGCCGGCTCTGTCTCTGTGCTGGGACGTGCACGATGCCTCCAAGCATCCTCTTGGTGCTGCTGAGCATCCCCACACCGCACCAGGACAGAGCTGGTGCCACCCCCAAACACTCCCATGCATTTACCGGGACCCCACTTCAGCCCCAATGTTTTAGGAGAAGCACTGCTTTGTCTTCCAGCAGGGCGTGAGGGGAGATAAAAAGGTTTAAAGAGGAGATCGACGGCGATCTTCCAGCAAAGAGGAACCTAAAGGAATATTTCGGGGTGCTAATGGTGAGAGGCAGAGTGGGTGGCAGCGGGGCACGTCCTGCCATGGGGGAAAAACGGGGCTGCACCCTCTTAATTTGCAACAGGGTGCAGTTTTACAAGGGTGAGGAGTGACTGTCCCCATGTCATCCCGTGCTCTGCTCCAAGGCCTTTCTGTATTTAACTCCAGCTGCCCCCAGCCGTGCCGGGCTGCTGCTCGGCGTGCTAACGAAGCCGGGCGAAGCCCTGGGAAGCTATGCATCTAGGAGTGCCAGCGGGTTGCAGTTTTGCAAAAATAGCAGCTTTTTATAGAAGTTTTTTTGGCGACGGAGGGCGTGGAAATATTACAAATACTTCGGAAGGCAGAGGACATTCTGTACTGGAGGAGAGACCATTTATAAAGAGAGGGGGAAGGGAAAAAAAAAAAAAGGTAGGGTCAGATTCAGCGTCTAGACTGCCCGACGGTGTCGCCTCGCTCGGGCTTGCATCACACAGCTCCCAAATGCCACCGCCACCTCGTCTCGGGTTGCATTCAGTGGCTGGAGGAGAAGCGAGGAGGATCGGCTATCGCCTTCCCGTCAGTCGTGTTCTTCTGCTATTTTGGGGCAGGGAGAGGCAAAGGGAAGCAGCGGGGACTCCCCAGTCGCATCCTCGGCCCCATGAGCTCCCCAGGACTGGGTGAGCCTTCCCGGAGCAAGAGGGCTCCCGACTTCTTGGTGTCCCCAGGGGCTGGACCGAAATGGGTGCAGGCAGGGGAAGTGCTGCTGCTTAACACAGGTGCTCCATCCATGGACTTGGTTTCCAAACCAGGCGATTAATTCCCACGAGGATCCCTGAGGATGAGGACGGAGGAGCTGGGGGAGATGCCTCAGCAGGGAAAGACGACCTGAAGGAACTTCCTTGGGTCCTGCACAGCCTCAGAGGGGACAAGGGAAGGAGCAGTAACGTGTTTGGGAGATCCATACAGAGCAGCTCTTCCTCCCAGGGCAGCATCCTCCTGGCTCGGGCACCCGTCCTCCTCCTGGTGCTCCCACCAGTGCCGGCCGCCACCATCTCAGCACGCAGCAACTTTCCCTCATCCTGAGGCTCCCAGGACACTCGCTACTTCCCTGAGAGAAGCAGCACTGCTGGGGCAGGAAACGCAAAAGCATGGGAAAAAAAACCTTCACACTTCGGGCTCTGTTTGCTTTTCCTCTCCCACGTGCCCTGCCAGCAGCAGCACATCCTGCCTGGAGTCCATCGCTGCTCCCAGGATACATGGAAAAAGAAAAATAAAACTACAGGGAGAAGCAGCAGCAAGGGGAGCCTGCAAGGAAGCAGCGCGATGGCAGGAGCAGACGCAAAGCATCCTCTGCCCTGCAATCCCACGAAGCTGGGGAGGAGGGGAGGATTTCTCTGCTTGTATTTCGGGATGATCAGTCGGCAGGAGCAGCGACAAGGCTGTGCCTTACGCGCGGGCACCGCCAGCTCTGTGCGTTCAGCCGCATCCCCCATCTCCCCAGACCTCTCCGGTGGAGATATTCCCACCCACACCAGTTGAGTGCTGAACTGCAGCCACCTCAAGTCGCATTTGTAGATTTGACAAGCTGGCTGCCAGGCAGGAAAGTCTCCCAGG
This sequence comes from Netta rufina, assembly GCF_964035555.1. Classification (NCBI taxonomy): domain Eukaryota; kingdom Metazoa; phylum Chordata; class Aves; order Anseriformes; family Anatidae; genus Netta; species Netta rufina. The sequence continues at coordinate 62,128,977 of NC_140128.1, read as the reverse complement.
CAGGACAAACGGGAGGGGGACACGTGGGACACCCGTAAGCGGCACCACGTCCCCAGCCCGCGGCACCCTGCTCGTCCCCGCGGCACTTCTGGCAGTGCCTGAACAAAAAAAAAAAGGGAAGTTTTACTTTCTCTTTCTGTGGTCTTTAATAGCAGATCAAAGCTTGTCCTCCTGCTGCCCGGGCAGGCAGCCAGGGCCAGCCTTCGGGCCAGGGCTGCCCGCTCCATCCTCCTCCCCGCTCTGCTTCTCCTGCTTCCATCCTCTGTCACCCCCTGACCCTCCCCATCGGCTGCTGTGGGAATCGAGGGGCTGCAGCCCAGCCACTGGGAATGGGGGAGAGTTTTCCGGCTTCACACGACCTCCAAAAGCACTGGGGGGGGGGATGTGCGAGAGGCTCCAGCATCTTCCCACATCCACCTCCGGGCTGCCCCAGGAGAGCCCCGGCACAGCGGCGGCGAGGGCTGCTCAATAATTTCCATCTGCACGAGATTACAGACTTTAGGAAGAAATCCCAAGGGTGACATGACATGCCTGGCTGCTGCACTCAAGGAGACGACAGCCTGTGCTGCTTCCAGGGATGGAAACCTGTCACGGCTGGGTTGCAATAATGCCCTCGTTTTAATTAAGAGAGATGCAGAAGGGCAGCAACCTCGCCGCCAGGTCCAAAAAGAAGCAGGTCTGAGGTTTGGTAACGCGGTCCCGTCAGAGGATGCTCTGACTCGCAATTTCCCTCCACAGAGCTCCGACAGCATTCCTCATCTGCTATCGCTCTAACCTGAATTCCCCGTCCCCCTTTTGCAGGAAATTCAGCCCCTGACAGAAATATGAAGTCTCAGGCACCACTTGGCGAAAAGCCACTTCCGAGACCGAAGAGCCTTGCACACCAGACAGAAGCACTGGGCAGCTTTAGGAAACAGCAGCCTCCCTCCTTCCCCATCCCTCCCTCATTTTACACAAACTGCAGAACAAAAGCTGTTGCAAAACCTTCACGTAGGGCTGCAGCACTGCAAATACCAGACCACTGCAGAAGAAATATAATTTCTCAAGCCACCCCACTCCAACCAGAGGATGCTCCCTGGCTGCAGCATCCTCCAGCCCAGGTCTTCTCCCCACAGAGCTCAGACATCTCTACAGCCCTCGGGATCCCAAAAGAGCAGCTGCCCACAGGCTGGAAAACACATGCACAACAAACAGGGTCGCACGGGGAATCTTCTTCCAGGAATTGCCAAGCTTTTTTGGTTGCTAACCCTAAAGCTCGTCATATTCTGTAATTTAAAGTGAATATAAGAAAAGGCACAACCTAAATAATATGCCCAAGTGTGATCCTTGCTTGTCTGTAGGGTGTTTTATAGATGCAACCAGCTAGAGTCCTGGTGACATGAGGAATTACTTACAATTACTCCTTAATCATGCCATATGTTAAAATTACTGAAGTATGTAATTAAATGCTCTGGGGGCAAAGGCAGCAAACAGAGCTGAAATGCGAGCAGTTCCCAAACACAATTCTCTCTGCTGGACACTGGCTCAGGCCACAATGGACTGTAATTTTAGAAATCAAGGGATTTTTAGAGGAACGAGTTGTGCTGTTAGGGCAGGGATTACCTCTTTCCCCTTCTACCTTGAAATATCTGCTCAATTTTCCTTGGGGAGGCAACGAGCACAATTAGTGTTGGTGCTCCCTGCACAGATGCTGGGGAGGGCAGGAGGAAGGTGATGGAGAAAAACAGGGCAGGGTAAACACTAAATGGGGGGGAATAGAGAGGAAAACAGGCGGGTTGGGACAGCGTTATAGCAGGGTCTGCAAGACCCCGAGAGGAGAAAAAGGAAAACAGGCAGGGTTTTGGTTCCTATATATATATACACATATATCTATCTCAGATGTTTATATCTAATTTATGTTAAAAATTATATATTTGAGCTATCTATCTACGAAACTGTGTTATATATGGATATAGAGGCATCCCTGTATCTCCATGGAGCAGGGAAGAGCCTCCAGCCCCAGCCCCCTCTTTCCCCACGCCGACCGTGGCCGTCTTCCCCGCAGCCCTGCCGAACATCTGGCTTCCAGTAAACACCACGAGAAGGGCTAAACAAGATTTAATCGCAGCAGTTTCCATCCATCCATCGGCAAACGGCTCGGGCTGGGGTAAGGCATGGAAAGAAGAACGGGGTTTCCAGCCAAATCCTGCTTTTGTTCCTCCCCCCCAACAGGGCACTTTTAGCCCAGAGCTTCGGATGCCCCAGAGGAAAAGCCAGAAATGCCTGCGATGTGCTGCTCCTGCCTGCTGCAAAGAGCTCATACCACTGCCCAGCTGCAGCCCTCTGAGCAGCTTTCCCCCCCCTCCTTGCACATCTTTAAATATTAGCATTATCCTCTCGGTTTGCTCATAAATACGCTGAGAGCCCTGGAGTTAAATAAATCGCTGCTGCAGGCCCATTTAAGGTTCTGACTGCTCGGCGGCGGCACTGCAAGCCCTCTCGTTACGTGATTAACTCTACCAGAATTTCCTGACGTGACTCACACTGCTGGAGAGATTCGGCAGCAGCAGCAAAGCCGACGCGTGTGACTCCTCTGCCTTCAAGGTACTGAAAACGGCCACGGGAGATGTGGGAGGACGCTGAATCCACTCGGCCATCACGCTGGCTAAGGCTTTTCTATTTTTAAGCAGAATTTTCCCAATATTTATCCAAAGGAAACCCCCCCAAAAACAAAACAGGAAGGAAAGAGCGGAGAGGAGCCCTATCAAGCTCCATCGCCGGCTATATATATATCGGCTTAGCGGCGGAGGCACGGGGGCCACGTCCTAACAGCCCGCTCCCAGCCGGCCTCTTCCTGCTCCGTGAAATAACTGGGTCAGCCAAGAGTAACCAGAGTCGTTTTGGGAGAGCAGAAATAGATTTTACTACGCCAGGGCTCGGCTCGCGGCGCATCCTTGGGGAGGGGGAGGCCGCCCCTCGTGTTTGGGAGAAGTGAAAAGACCATGCCCGGGTTTTGGGGGGGTGTAAGAAACCTGGGGAAATGGGTAAAAGGAGATGCTTGGAGGCAGCAGCCTCGGACAAGCACCGTGTATTTGGAGGGAGATTTTACCAAGGGAAGCAGAGGAAGGAGGAGGTGGGGAGGAAGGAGGAAGAATCGCTCCCTTCCCTCCACCAGACAGTTTTATAGCAGAGCATCATCACTTAACCTCTAATCCGATTTTCCTCTGGAAAAGAACCACGCATCTGGAAGATGTCCCATTGCAGGGTTTGTTTGTCATCTAGCGCGTAAATTTGCAGAAAAAAAATAAAAATAAAAATAAAAAAATGAGGACCCAACACCAACAGCTTAAACACAGAGCAGGGCTGCTGCCGCCCTGCCGCCCGCGAAGCCGAGCACAGCCTGGGTGTGCCGAGTGTTTTTATTTAAGTATTTACCCAGAAAAGATGAGATTTGAAAGGCAGGAAGGGCAGACACCCAGGTGTCGGTTCCCAGGTGTTTGGGGCTTGAAGGTGGAAATCAGCAGCACCTTGATGAGCTCACGGAGACGCACGCAAATTGGGGGATAAGGGGAAGCCGAACCAAATGGTCCGATACTTACTGAAGGTTTTGCAGATGTCGGAAACCGCCTTGAAGACCCTGTCCGAGAAGTTGACCTTCACCTTCACGTACTTCATGTTGGGCAGCTGCAGGCGGAGCAGCTTGTGCTGCGGCGTGAACTGCAGCTTGGCGTCAGCCTGGATCCCGTACTTGTCCAGCGTCCAGTGAGTTTTCAGGAGCCACGTCTTCTTCTTCTCCCACCACAGCGCGTGGTCCGACCAGTCCTTCTTGACATCTGCAACAAAGACCCCGTTGCACCAGTTAAAAACAGGACCAAAACGAACCTTCAAAAGACATCAAAGCAGAAATTTGGAGGCGTCAACCGAGATGCGCCTATCGACCCAAAATGCCATCAAAGAAATGCTGCGCTCAGCAGCACCCAGAAGCCACCTCGGAGATGAGTGCCTCACTTTTTTAAGGGATGTACCGAGGGATCTGAGTCATTTTGGTGATCCCTCACCTCTGGCTGTCGCTGCCAGCCTTTCTCTATCTGCCCACATAGAATTTAGCACAAAGGGGACTTGCTTGGGGAACGGGGTGCCTGTGCACTGCCACAGCATTAACCCAGAAATGGGATAGGGAAGAGGGAAAAAGTAGGAAAAATGCACAATAAATCCATGGATCACCAAGCCTGATGGCTGGGACACCAAAGGGCTCCTTAGCAACCCAGCACTGTCCCCAGGAGGGATTTTCCCAGCCACTCGGTGATATTTTCCCCTCTCCCACTAACACCCATCCCGTGCCGTGCTCTCCCCTTGCCTGTTCCGCAGAGCATCTCCGAAAACTGCCCAGGCACCAACATTGCAGTGCCAATGGGGAGAAACACGAACGCCCACTGCCTCGCCAGCATCCCACACTGCTCTGCCAAAGCCCACGCAGGCAGCAGTGGGATTTTGGAGCCGGCCACCCCAAAAAGGACATTTTCCCCCATGCCATGGCAGTGGCAGATGGCACATCAGCACCCGCCGGGGCAGGAGGAAGGCAAGAAGGGGGCAGATGCGTTTCGCAAGGACAAGTTGTGGGCACACTAAGCGCAGAGGATTTGTTTTATTTGCAGATTTTTATTCCCATTTTTATTCCCATTTTTTATTTTATACTGCTAATTTCATATCCAGGACTCACGCAGCAGAAAATAAGTCACAACGGGATCTCGACTGCGGGATCACTGAGGAAAACCTGCGTGGGATCTGAAGCAGAAGCTTTTTCCGTGTAAATTCTGGTAAGATGGCACGGTCACACAGCCAGAAAGTAGAAACGTTTGGCGAGACTTTTCAACAGCTTTGTACAATCAAATTAAACAAAACCAAATATAGAAAAGCATGCAAACTTGCACAAGCTTTGGCTACTCTCAGAAAAATCTGAGAAATCATTACAATGGACTTTGGTAATGAAGCCCAACTCCTGCCCTACTGGAAGCTGAGCAGGTTGGCACGGGAAGCCAGGGGGAGGAAAACGAAATGTGTTTTGAATCTCTAACTTGTGCCTAAGAGGACGGGATTTGGGTTTAGGCTGCAGGTTAACCTCTCAGGCCATGGCGTGAGCATGCACAGCATCCTCCTCTGGCCTGAGAGCAATTAACAAATTAACAGTGAGGTGCTGGCTATGTCCTGAGGTTGGTGAGTGCCCCCGGGGCCGTTATGAACAGAGGAGCTGGTGAATGTTTAGCAGCAGTGTCTGCGGGCTGGGGAATGCCAGCCCCCTGCTGCCACCTGAGCAAAGGTTTACAAGTGTCCAGCAGGGCCCCAGCTCACGAGTTACTGATTTGTCGGGGTTTTATGACAAAGCTGGGGGTTTTGGCTCAGCCTTTGCACACCGACAGCTGACGGGTGAACCTCTGGAGAGCACCAGCAGCGCTGGGAGAGACAGCAGCAGAAATGGTTAAAGCTGGCAAACTGAAGGCTAAACACCCAGACACGATGTTCTTGCAGAAAAAAGAGCCCATTTTCACATCCACCTCCCAGAGCTGTGCCAAGAGGGATGCTGAGGACATTTCGGGCAGCAAAACCCTGGGAGCCACCACTGAGCATCTTTGCTGCTCACCCCAAAAAACAGCTCAGGCCGTCCTGCACGTGCAAGAGGCATCCCTAATCACCCAGACAGCTGCAGAGACCTCTGCGAGGACCAGACATCCGATACGAGGGGCAGGGCTGCTCCACAACCTGCTTTTAACCTTAAATATCCCAAGTGTTAAATTCACGCCGGCGCCTTGCCGCAGTCGCATCGCACCTGCTCGCCCGGCGCGATTGCATTTGCAGATTTTTAATCCCAAAGCTACTGCTGATTTCACAGCCAGGATTCATGAAAAATAACTCTTCATCATCGAGGTGCGCGAGAAGGACTTTTTAATTCTGCCGTCGCTGTTGCACAGATGGATGCACGCACGCACAATCACCGCTTAAACACTTCGCAACGAAGCCAAATTTTGGTGTAATGCGAAATAATGAAGGATCCTGGGCAGGTGGGATACCAGGAGGTTTACCAACGCCTGACTCCATAGCATGGTTTGGGTTGGAAGGGCCTTTTAAAGATCACCTAGGCCGACCTCCCTGCTCCAGAAGCCTGAGTGCTCCTTGGCAGGCTCCCCGCGAGCTTATGACTTACTCGCAGTAGTATACAAGACCCCGGTGTTACATAAACACCGCCTTTGCCTCGTTATTTTGGGATATCCCCCATTGAGGAGGGAGCCCTCCTCCTGTGAGCCAGGAGCCCGGGCAGGACCTTCGGCACGCTCCGGGAGGATGAGAGGTGCCTCCTCCCCTCCTCCTCCTCCCTACAGTTGGCCAAGCCCCACAGGGCTGAGATTTGGGTTGGGAATTATTAAAAAGAGTAGGTGGGCAGGGAAAACAGAGGCTCCCGTTCATTTTTTAATTATTTTTTTTAATTATTATTTAATTATTTTTAATTATTATTTAACTATTTTTTAATTATTTTTTAATTATAAGCAACGACCTGCAGAGCAGCAAATTCAAGTCCTCTGAGCACAACTCCTGCCTGTATCCATACATGTAGGTACAGATATCCACACTGATATAAAATACATCAAAGTAATGATCAATATTTTGATATATTATGCATTATTTTGATATATTATGCATGTAAAACAGACAGGGGCGCATTTATACCATCTATGCACACAGAGATATCTGCACGTATATGGATGTTGTATCTCCGCACACATATAAAACATATCTAGCTGTGTGTATATACAATAAATGTTATATACCTAAGAAAGTATATATACATTAAATGTTATATACTTAAAATACGGTGCAAAGACTGCAACCAACTCACAACCCGAGCACTTCCACTCCCAAAAGTGGCTTTTGTGCTTGGTAATCCGCCGCGGAGAACAACTTTCAGGCTTTTCAAGGAGAAGAATGCTCTCATACAGATGCAAGAAGACAGATGAGAGTCAGATTTTGTGTGGTTTTTTGATTTTTTTTTCAGCTTAACGTGCAATATACAACTCATTGAAAAAAAAAACAGAAATGCAGACACCGCCCGTGGAACAGACGGCTGGAGAGGCAGCCGTGGGACTGGAGCACCTTTGGGCTCCAGCAGCAGCTGATAAAGTGCTTGCAAGCCACAGGGAGCGGCCAGAGGCTCTCCAGGCACAGCAGGGTTGGGGCCGTGACCCCATGGGGATGAAGAATTCCTGCAGAGGAACCTGGGGCTGCGCGGTGCTGCCGGGTGAGCCGGCTGCAGGGGATGTAAAAGGCACTGCCTTACTGCTGCGCCAGGGGAAATAGAGAAATGCTTCAAAGTATGCGAAAAAGGGAGTCATTTAAAACTGCGAGTGAAAAAAATAGGAACAATAAAGAGGGGAGGAGAAAAATAATTGCTTTTTGTGGTGGCTTCGGTTGGTTTTCCATGTGCTGTCAAAGGACACGTGCCAATAAGGTGTGCAAGCGCTGGCATGAAGCCTGCCCTCGCATTGCTCCGACGTCTGAGCATACTTGGTGCACTTTATGGGCTGCTCTGGTGCATGGAGCAGGGCAGAGGCAGCAGGGGATCAAGAATAAGAAGGGTTTGGCAGCCACGAGCCCTACTGGGGGTCAGCTCCAACCAGTGCCAGCTCTCTCAGTGTCGATGTTACTTGCTCAGTGTCTGTACATGTCTAGATACCTGGAATCCCTGCATTTACCCATATATCTATATTTATTTATTCATTTATTTATTTACCCATTTATATATATACCCATATATATATATTTACCCATATAAATATATATACAGCCATATATATATATATATTTACTCATATATATGTGTATACCCATATATAATATGGGTAAATGCAGAGATTCCAGGTATACAGACATGCACACTGTGCATATATATATATATATATATATGGGAAATATATATATATATGAGTAAATATATACATATATATGGGTAAATATATATATATATGGGTAAATGCAGGGATTCCAGGTATCTAGACATGCACAGACACTGTGCATATATATATATACACACACACATCCATAGATATATTTATCATGTATACATACATGGATATTTATCCACATATCCATTCAATGTTTATATGGGTGTGTATATATACATACACCATATTCAGCCTTCTCTACATCCATGCACGCTCTCCCAGTAAATATAACTACAGATACAGCTATGTATATGCCCATACCCTATATATGTATGTACCCATATCGTTCCTTACGGGGTGGGACACGACACCGCCGCGTCGCTGCTCGCGCTGACCTCTGAACACCCGGATTCCTCCCCACATGCCAAAGCCACTCCTTCTGAGACAATCATGGAAGAAATATGCACGCACGGAGCTGTTGCCATTCGTCTCGGGTCACACAGAAGCGCTGATGCTTGCTGCTGGGTGACAGGGTCACTGTCCCGGGCACCATCTATTTGTTGGGACAGTTTGGAGGGTTTTGGGGTTTTGGAAGTGTAAGTTGGGATTTAAACTGAGATATTAAGTGGAAAAGGATAAAAAAGTCCTTCTGCCCTTTGAGCATGATGTTTGAAAAATTATACTTCGAAGCACAGAGAGACAAATATCCTATAAAAATCATTATCAGCCTGCTGTAATAAAGCTGCAGCCAGGACAATCTGATGCCCTTGGTACTCATGAGATTTAACGGGGGTTTTAATCACATGCCCTGCATAAATTTGAGGCCAGCTATGAAAAACTCACTGTGCATCAGCCACTCTGCAGCCACGGCTTGCGAAAGGGCTTTTACCTGCAGGTGAAGACAGAGCAGCAAAGCGGTGCCTTGAGTTCTCCCACGTTTATCCCCACGGGCAGCCACCACCCCCTGCTACATTATCCCGCCTGTCTTCGGCAGCACAAATATCACCTGAGCACACCCACGGAGGTGTCAAAACCAGCGCAGACCTGTGCTGGAATTTAAATGTAAGGAAAACATTTCTTGCATGAAAAATAGCTCGACTTGTTAAAAAAAAAAGGAAAAAAAAAAAAAGCTTCTGTGTGAGATCCAGATGTCACAGCACACTGCTCGGTTGCAGATAGCTATGCAAAACAAGGAAAAAAGAAGCAAAAAAACCCCTGTGAAGGACAACAGGCACATGAGGATGTGATGCAGAGCACAGCCCTTCAATGCATCCTTGCTCCGAGTAATTATTGGCTGTCCTCTGCTAATAAGGGAACGCCTTGCTGGAAAAAGAAATGTCCTTTTATCAGGTTTTTAAATCAGGGTTACGAGGCCCACACCTCGACATGGCATATGTTGACTGATGCACTGATGAGCTGACCAAAATAACGTGGTTTTTGATCCTCCTGCTACCCAAAAGCTCAGGACCTCCTGGCGAAGCACCCACAAAATGTTAGGTTTCTCGCTGCTCGGCCCTGTTTGGTGGCCCACACAGAAAAAGGAGCACATGGCATGCTCTCTACCAAATGGTTTTCCAAAATCATGGGGCCAAAGCTCTGAGCTCTTGTCCCTGGCACACACCTGAGCCCCCACCAGCACCCCAAGGTGACTGCGCACAGCCCCGGCCAGCGGGACGACTGCCGGCGAGCGTGAAAGTTGCCTCTGCTCTAAAGTAAACTCTAGGAAGGAAGCTCTTTTCAGCGGTAATAGGATTACTCAGCTAGCACTTGGAAATTTAATTCATTAAGATGCCACGGCACTTGCACTGCAAGCGCCCGGATCCCTTCTCCTCCGTCCCCAGCGGCAGCGATCTCCCTCGCTGCTCACCTGCAGCGGCAGCAGCGACACCCTCCACACCCCTGCAGCATTTGGGGCCATCCCACAGAAGGTACAAAGCACAGGCTGGCGGCCCCACAAGCTCTGAGCCGAGCATATGGCACCTGTCCCCGAGGCAAACACCTCCATTGTTTTTTGTTTTTTGTTTTTTTTTTTATGCATAAATTTATTATGCCTAGGGGCACGTAAAATAAAATCGGTTTTATTTCTCAGCGTTTGCTGCGGCAGGAGGTCTGGGGGTTTCTCTCACCTGCTCTGGGCAGCCGTACCCAGCCCAGTCTGAACTTGCTGCCCCGAGTTTAGCAGCAATGTTAACCCAGGGGGAACACCAGGAAGCCCCCCAGGAAAGCTCAGCGCGACCCCATCACTCCCAGGTACCCAGCAGCAGGCGCACGTACGTCCTGCAGGCTCTCTTAAATCCCCTACACCAGCAGCAGTTCGGATTGCTCATTTTTCTCAAGGAAGGAAATTCAGGAAAGCAAGGACGGATTTTTACTTTTAAATATTTTTAAAGAGGGTCTTCACACCCGGATTTAGCAGAGTGCTCTCCCCTCTGTGGCACCCCCCTCGCCAAGCACGCCATCAGGGGCGGCTTTCGCCGCGGCGGACGGCACCACGAGAGATGGAAGCAAACTCGATTAGGGTTTACATGATTCACCCAGCACGAAATAGGAAGCATGGCACGGAAACAGAGCGGCAGAGGAAGGAAGGAAAGAAAACCACTTCATCAGGGAGCCCTGAGGGGACACAAAGGGACAAGTGCCCGGGGGGGCGACGATGCCAGCGGTGCGCAATCCTGACTCAGCCCCCGAGGTGCAATTCCTGCCAGAAAGGCAGGAATGATACCGTGCTTGATACCGGAGCCAGGGGACCTTGCACGGGGCAGATAAAGGCGGGCTGAGCAGGCAGCCTCAATTCCTTACACCGTTTTTGAAGGCTCAGCCCTGCTACGATGCTGAGCGCCGGTTTTTGGGTGATAACAGCTTCACCCCCTGCAAAGCGAGCTGTGCAACAGCCACAGCGCATGGCAAAGCACTGGAAAAAACCCACGTTTATTTATTATGATTATTATTTATTTCTGCAGGAGTCTCCGTGCCATTACTCACAAGAACTTCTGCAGAAATACGTGTAATAACGTCTGCAGAAATATTACGGATAATCTAATAAATGGGAAAGGTTACGTTTCTTTTTATTTCCTCGCTGCAGCCTTCTAAAGGGCTCCCAGCTCCTGAGCTCGTGGCTCCTTCTGGCCACTGGGCGAGCCACCTGGAAGGCACAAAAGCCACCAGATCGCTCGCCCTGGGGCCTGGCTGCTCCCAGCAAAGCTCTGCGTGTTACCAGCGAGGACGGGCAGCTCGGCGAGACGGCGACATCGCTCTTCCCAGGCGATTTTGGAGAGCGCAGACTTTCTAATTGAATTTGGAGCTCCGGCGATTACGGCTTCCAAAAGCACATATATCTATCTGCAGGGAGGAGGGGGAAATAAAAGAACCCAACCAGCGAGACAGCCCGGATAATTGGCTGGTCGGAGATTTGAAATGTAATAATTGGCAAGACGAAGTTCAGGTTGCCGTCTGGCTGTTTTGCAAGCTAAAAGCCATCCAAGGTTGTAAAAAATGAAGGTTTATGCAACTGCTCGTGTGCCTGCAGCCCTCCTAATATCGCTCTGGACCCGCTGCCTGCTTTCAGCCCTATTTTCCAGGGAACTGGAGGGCTGCGGGGCGCTGGAGCCAGCTGAATCTGGAGAGAAGTCGTTTTCAGCAGCGCACTGCTCCCAGGCACGGGTTAATATTTGAAGGGCCACGAGGTGCCACCTGCACTCGGACCTGCTGCAGACGTGCTGCAAACGGGGCGAATGCATGAGAAGCTGAGCTGCAGGGTTCCCTGGAACAAAGAAGTTGGAAAAGCTTTCCTCTGGCTTGCCGAGCACTTTCTTCCCCTTTCCCAGCAGTTCTCCCCCATGGAAGCTCCAGGCTGGTTAACCCAAACCAGAGTCATGTGCAGGAACCAAGCCTGGCCAAGAAAATGAAGTAACCGCAACGCAGCTCACGTTCCTCATTTCCCCATCAAGCAGGAATTTGGGGATCTCGGTGTTTTTCCAAGTTGTAACAAATAAAAACCCTGAAAGCCAGCAAGAATGCTCAGAGCCAAGTCCTGCCAGCTCAGACCTTTTGGTTTTGCTCTTCTGCCCCTTCTGAGCCATCGGCCACATCTCAGAAGGAGAGCAAGAAATGCATCTCCTTCCCAGGCGGCAGGAGCGGGCATCTGAGCAGAACGAGACTTTTTCCCCCAAAGCACGTCCAGGCTTGGACCTGGGATAAACTCGGTGTGCCAAGAGCTCGGTGAGCGCTGTAAATCTCCCTCCTTTGCCTCATCTGTAAGAAAAGCCACCACCAAAAAAATAAATCCCCCGAAGACACAAACCACAGGCGTGCAGCGGCTGTGCAATCGGCGATGTTGAAACGGCCGAAGTTTGCAGCGCAAACACTCCCTCTGCTCTTTCTCAACTTGGCAAACACTCCCCGCACCCAGAAGTTCATGTCGCTGCCCGCACACCTTTTCTCCCCTCCCATACCCAGAGAACAAGGGTTAGAAGCCGCCGTGGTTGCAGCTTATGCTGTGAATCCCCACGTGCATTTTGGCACGTGCTCCGCCGTGAAAAGCTGCTCTTGCAGGGGTGCCGGATGGCACGGCTGCATTTCTGGGCACGGATCCCCACCCTTTTTGTGCTGGGGCTTCAGGCACCAGCCATAATCCTTTCTGCCAGGCACCATCCCCTAAAAACTGGCCCATTCCTCCACTCCAGCATCATTCCTTGCTCTTCGTCTGGCCCCACACGAGGCCCTGCTTTGCCAGGGCGCACGCTTCGAAGACAAGAAAAAAAAAAAAAAAACAAAAACCCAAACCAAAACAATGAAAACACACAACTAAAAGGGAAGTGTGCGAATGTGCCAGTGCTCTCATTCCAGCTCCATCCGACGTCAGCGTGTCGAGCAGCTCCCCTCGCCAGCTTCCCCCCGCGTTACGTCAAAGCGAAACCTGACAAAGTGCGGAGAGGAAGCGGCTGATTTGGGCTGGGTCTGAGCGGCGAACCCAACAATTTCCTGTCTGTGGTCGGACAAACCCTGGCACCGCAGGAACGCCGCCGCTGCTTCCCCTCTGACCAGGCCCTGTATCGCAAGGCCGGGCTCTTCCCAGCCCGAGCTGGGGGTCTGGAAGGGGAAAAACCCCCCCGGCATCCCCGGCACGGCGCGAGCCCGCGGGGAGCCGCGGGAATTTTCCGCCGCGGCCCCAGGTGGAGGACGGCTGCTTCTCCACGCGGGCTCCTTGCTTGCTTTTCCGCGCCGCTATTTGGACAAAGAACAAACACACGGGAGAGGAAATTACTGCAAAAATAGATTTTGTTTTGGTTTTGGCTCCCCAAGAGCCATCGCCACTCGGGGGAGAAACGCTAATCGCCGTGACGGCGGCCCGGAGCTGCGTGCGGCTTTTACCTACCCCCGCCCCAAATTCCTCTGCTCGCTGGCAGTGCCGATGAATATTCCGCTCATGCTAACAAAGAGGACATTATTTGAGCCACGATCCTGCGATTTTGTTGTGTGCCTACGTAGAAGCTTCCTGGAGTCAGACGCTGGATGCAAAGCAAGGAAGCCTGCCCCGCGCGGAGCAACGCGCACGGCCTCTGATTAACGGGCTGCCTGCACATCGCACTTGCACGCCAGGAAAAATGTGTTACCCAAGGGAGGAGGATTCAGCATAGGTCAATAGAGAAGATATTAATCATGTAGAGATATGGAAAAGCAGAGCCAGCAGCTCCAGAGGTCTCCTTGAAGATGCTGCTGGAGCGGGAGCATCCCCGCTGGGTACAGCCTGTTGCTGGAGCAGCTCTGTTCCAGCATCCCATCACGTCCCCTCCCATCACATTCCCAGCTGCTGAGAAGCCCAGGATGACATTTTCCAGAAGGTGGCTGGTGCTGGGCACTCGAGGAGCACCCCCTGCCCAGCACGAGCTGCCTTTGGTGGTCACCACCACCACCACCACCACCACCACCACCTCCTCGCAAGCCTCCCGGCGCGCTGACCAGGACTCACAGCCCTCTGCAAACACCACGCACTTGAAAAGCAAGAGAGGGATGATTTGAGCACTGCTTTGGAAGCAGAACTTCCTCCTCGCCTCGACCGACAGCTGACGGCCAGACGAGCATCCGCAGCCCTCGCGGATGAAGATGCTCAGCTGTCATCCTCGCGGCACGGCTGAGAAACGCCCCGGCCACGCTGCAGGCACCAGGCACGGATGTTTAGATCAGGATTTTGGCAACGTGTGCCTATGATAAAACCCTTTCCTTTATTCTCATCGGCCTCCAACCACTCCTCTCACCTCCCTTAGCAGCAGGATGAACGTGCCCACCTATAGCCCTTGCCTACAGCTCCTTGGAGGATTGCAAGGCAAAAAGAGCAGGACGGCCCCACAGGCTCACCCTGCCTCGTGTCTGCAGAACAGCACGGTGCAGGCACTCTGTATTACTTTTATATAGCCTTGAGCAGTTCCAGAGAGCCCATTTCGAGGCAAATGATCTCCACAGCCGGTCTCACCAGGGCTCGGCGCATTTGTAAGCGCTGCAAAACCTCAGGCAGAGAACTCGGAATCGATGATGTTGCACTTCCTTGGTGTTTTATTCATGGCCCCGTAAGGGTTCCATTAAGGAAGAGCCCTTACGTGGCGAGCACTAGGATTTTTCATTCACTCTTCCTACCGAGCGGGGCTGAAGTCATTGGCGAGATCACTCGGGCAGAGCCCATTCGATTGGGAACAGAGCCCCCGGGCTCCTGATGAATCCCAGACACATCTGCAGGCTGAAAGCAGCGGAAGAAAGAGCTGCGTGTGCTACGCCAACAGCAAAAAAACACACAAAATTTGCATGTGCCAGCTCCCCAGCCCCTGTGTTCAGGTGAGAGCCAGCCCTCCGTGGTGATGCACCTTGAGCACAGGACAGCAGAGCTGCCAGTGGGGGCAGAGAGCCTGGCACAGACCCCCAAGCCATCACCAGAAACCCGCTTTGCCAAAAAAAACACGGACTTGGAGGCTGCCATCGCTGCTGTCAAGTGCTCTGTTAGGGCAGGGGCTCGCTCTGCCACGGGTCCCGTGCCCACATTGAGCCGAGGGGTCCCCGGCGGTCCCCTCTGCAGGTCCTGACGGCGCTGGGCAGCTTCGTCCCCAGGCTTTGGCATCCCATCAGTGCACATTTAGGTCACCTGTCTTCACCCATTCATCTGCCAGACCTTGTTTTTCCCCCTCCTTGTTTCCTTCAGCTCGTCTTTTACTCCCGCAGCACCCACCGAAAGCTCCTCCCAGGCCCGCTCCAAAAAAAAAAAAAAAAAAAAAAAAAGCAAGTTTTTAGTCGGGTATGTTTAAAACAGCCTGGAGTTGACAACAACAATAACCTCTGCTCACTTCCTTCCTTCCTCCGCTCGCAGTGATTTTAAGCCGCGTTTTTTTGTTTGTAAGTCAATAGTGGCAGGATTCCTAAAAACCCCTGGGTGAGCACCACGGGTTTCCAGCACGGAGCCTTGCTTGCGATTTGGAAGCAAGGCGAAACAGGTTGCTGCGTACTCCAAACTTCACCAAATGCCTTCTGCAAAACTGGAAAACTCTACGGTGAAGCCAGTTCTTAAAACCTTATTAAGTATAAATCTATAATAATAACAATCATGATGATAATAATAATAATAATGACCATAATAATAATCCGGCCCAGCTTGGGATGCGCTGCACTTTACAATGGCATGGACAGGATTAATAGCACGTTCCCTACACCGTAACTGGGATTTTACCCCATACCTTTATAGGTGACCAATTAAATCCTACTACTCTTGAAACCTCAGCATTTTTTGCCTATTTTTCAGAGGTCGGCTGTGCCAAACACATGGGACATCTCAATTAACCAAGTGGCTTAATCCGGCAGGGTGATAAATAACAGGGAGCGAGCAGGTCACTGCAATTCACTTGAGTAACCAGATCCCTGCCTGCTGCTTGGGGTTTTTCCAATCTGCATTAGGGCTGGGTTTTAATTGTAAACTCCCCAAATTGCAGGCTCTGTGCTGGCAAGGGCTGAATGCACAGGAGTCACTGATACCCGACGCTTAAAGCCACGACCCTACACCTCTGCCAGCACCCTACAGCAGGGCCAGTCTGCTCATGATCCCCAGCGATGCCCTAAATTTCAGCAAAACTCCCCCAAATCACCTTGCCCTGCCCCACAAGCAGCAGGGAGCCCCCAGGAGCCTCATCCCAAAGGATGCAGCAGGCAAAGCCATGCCCACGGCACCGATCCCCCATCCGTCTGCCAGGGGGATCCCAGAGCTGCGGGAAACATCGCTTTTTTTTTTTTGTCCCTAGAACTCACAGGGTGAAAAATAAAACCTTTGGAAAACAATTTTTTAATGCTGGGAGCTGTTAAAAAAATTAAGGAGCAGCAGCAGGGAGGGAGGGATGGGTTGAATGTGCAGGGAGAGGGGTCTGACATGGAGAAGATGCAGGATGAACGCATCTGGAAGAGAAAGGGCGCAGGAGGGCGAGGGGACAGCACCCATCCTGCTCCCCAGGGACAACCCCAATCAAGTGGCTGGCTTCAGAGCAGAGCAATACAAATTACGAGGAGGGAAGGGAGGTGACCACACGCGGGGAAGGCGAGGGGAGAGGGAAGGGGCAGCCTGAGGGTCCGTGGGCCCCGCGCACCGCGACCGCCGAATGCACAGCTCCCGCGCGGGGCCGAGGGCCAGCATTCCTTCCCCATAATACAATGCCTAATTTAACGGGAGGAGAGGAGCCTGGCGAGCTCTTCGCGGGGGGACGCCTTGCGTCAGGAGCTAATTTAAGCCCTCGCTGGGCTTCGTCCCCCTGCACGCGCCGAGCCCCTGCGCGCCAGGCGTCCCCGCGGCACGACGTCAGCCACGAGCAGCAGGGCCCAGGGGGGCAGCACTTATCCATCCGGGGGCCCATTTTTATCATTTCTAGAAAGCCCATGACATTTTTCTCTTTTTTTTTTTTTTTTTTTGTGCTTGCCCCGGCACTTGGCCCAGCTTCGGCGGATCTTTCTGCAGCTCCAGCGTAAAAACAACAAAAATAAATGAGTTTTCTGAGTCAAGGCTGTCTCGCGCACGAGACCCTTTGATGCGAAGGTTTGCTTCCTTTTGAAACCAGCACATTTATGTCTCTTGCTTCCTTTAGCTCCCGATAATTGATAAATCGGGAGGCCGAGCAGGGTGTAAGATGGTGTTTTTAAAGCCACGCTTCGCATGGAAGCAGGACCTGCAGGACCAGCAGCTGACAGCGCTGCTACTCCCACAGCCACAGGCATGCGCCGGCAACTCGAAATTAATATTTTATTTGAGCAATTACAGTAATCAGCCCGAACAACACTGCTGGGTAAACACAGGCAAGCCGTAAGGAGCCGATACAAAGAGGAGCCGCTACGAGGCTGTCCCCGGAGCGAGGGCTGGGGCCAGCACCAAGTGGCTTTTGGGGACGCCGGGCCGCGAAGGCGGCCACGGAGAGCGCACAAAAGCTCGCAGCCGGCCGGCCCCGCCGCCTTCAGATGCTGGTTTTCACATGCCCCAGACAAACGGGCTCTTTGTCCAGGTGCGAGCTCAAGGCCACCGGACACCGCGGGGCTCCCGGCCCCCTCTTGTTGGCCCCAAAAGCCAGGCTGCCCCAAATCAGCTCAAAGGCGCTTTCCTCGCCCAAAGCGGCACCGCGCGTGGAGCAGGGCCAACTTTTCCAGTGCTGACCGTGCAAACGCACTGCCCCGTTCCGCCCCATGCTGGCTTTTCGAATTAAATCCTTTCTGTCAGCCGGAGAAGGCGCACTCGCACAAAACCCACCCATAAATGACGATGTCTCCCGGCCCCACGCAAAGTCCCCTTTGCAGAGCAGCTCGAAGCAGCGGTCCCGGGGTGGAACGGGGCAAAGCGTGGGTGCTGCCGGGTACCCCTCGGGGCCCCAGGGTGGTGCTCAGAGGGGTGTCTGGGGAGAGGAGCACCCCGGGGTGCTCGGAGGGCTGGGATGGGGTGCTGGGACGTGGAGCAGGCAGGGTGCTGTGTGCTCAAGCTGTGTGGTGGGGCAGGGTGCTGGGTGCTGGGTGCTTCAGCAGAGGCTGGGACAGGGTGCTGGGGCAGGATGCTAGGTGTGGGCAGGGTATGGGGTGCTGGACATAGGCAGGGTGCTGGATACGGGCAGGGTGCTGGGCACTGGATACAGGCTAGGTGCTGGGTGCTGGGTGCAGGATGGGTGCTGGAAATAGGCTGGGTGCTAGACACAGGGTGCTGGGGGCTGGATATAGGCTGGGTGCTGGACACAGGGTGTTGGGTGCCAGATGCAAGCAGGGTGCTGGGCACTGGGTGCTGAAGCACAGCACTGTGGCAGAGTCCTGGGAGCTGGGACAGGGTGCTGGGGCCCTGGACATAGACAGGGTGTTGGGTGCTGGGTGCCAAACACAGGCAGGGTGCTGGACATGGGGTGCTGGATACAGACAGGGTGCTGGGTGCTGGACATGGGCAGGGTGCTGGGTGCTAAAGCACAGCACTGTGGCAGAGCCCTGGGAGCTGGAGCAGGGTGCTGGGGTGCTGGCCATGGGGTGCTGGACACAGGCAGGGTGCTGGACACAGGGTGCTGGACATGGGCAGGGTGCTGGGTGCTTAAGCACAGCCCTGGGAGCTGGGGCAGGGCGCTGGGGTGCTGGCCATGGGGTGCTGGGCATAGACAGGGTGCTGGGTGCTGGGTGCAAGCAGGGTGCTGGGTGCTAAAGCACAGCACTGTGGCAAAGTCCTGGGAGCTGGGGCAGGGTGCTGGGTGCCGGGGCAGGGTGCTGGGTGCTGGGGCAGGGTGCTGGGTGCCGGGGCAGGGTGCTGGGTGCCGGGGGAAGGACTCACCCAGCTTCTCGACGAGGCGCAGCATGACGCCGCCGATGTGGATCTCGCCGGTGACCCGCAGGGTGACATCGCGGCCCAGGTCGGTGACATGGACGCTCAGCTCCCACGTCCCATCCGCGTAGCAGCCGTCTGGCATGCGGATCCCGTCCAGCGCCATGGCCACGGCCTCCTGCGCCGCCAGCCAGCCCCGCTCAGCTCCGCTCGGCTCGGCTCGGAGCGGCTGGGAGGGAGCTGCAGGGGGGGCGCACGGAGGGGATGGGGAAAGGGGAGGGGGGGGGACACCGAGCCGCTGCCTGCGGGGCCGCACGGGAGAAGGGGCGGGCAGCAGGAGGAGGAGGAGGAGGAGGAGGAGGAGGAGGAGGAGTTGGAGGGGGATAATAATTAAAGGAAAAACGCGCCCCGCGCTGCCGGGCCCCTTGGCCTTTTATGGAAGCGAAGGACGGAGCGCAACGGAGCGCAAGGGGGGCCCCGCTCCAACATCCGGGACTCGGCACGGCTCGGATCGGCTCGGATCGGCACGGCACGGCATGGCAGGGCACGGCACGGCTCGGCACGGCATGGCACGGCATGGCAAAACGTGGCACAGCATGGCACGGCATGGCACAACATGGCACTACATGGCACAGCATGGCACAATGTGGCACAGCGTGGCACAGCATGGCACGGCATGGCACAGCGTAGCACAACGTGGCACAGCATGGCACAACATGGCACAACATGGCACAACATGGCACGACACGGCACAACATAGCACAGCATGTCACTTAATGGCACAGCGTGGCACAACATGGCACGACACGGCACAACATGGCACAGCGTGGCACAACATGGCATGGCACAGCTCAGCACGGATGCTCAGCACGCCCCTCCAAGCACACACCCCCTCACCACCAGGATATCCCCACTTTTCTAAGCCCCCAGCCCCACAGCACAGCCAGCCAGCCCCGAAACGCCTCGCCCCGTGCTGAGCCATACCTGGGCATCGCCGCCTTCAGACCGCGCCGTGCCCGCCACCACGCTGCCTCCCTCCATCCTCAGCGTCTATGAGCCTCGGGGATGGGAGCTGTGGGTAAAGGAGAGCCTGAACCAGCACGAACACAGAAAAAAAAAGTGATTATCCGCTTCCTGTGGCTCTCCACCCAGTGATACATACGTCCCGCCACGGCAGCTGGGCTTCCTGAGAAGGTGGCGTGCGGGAGGAGCGGTGATGCGAGGCCCACGGTGGGCAGGATGCGACCCACGGTGGGCGCTGGGCAGCCCCGTCCCGCTGACCCCAGCCCCTCGCAGTGGCCTCTGCCCTCAATTTCCATGTGTGCCACTCCTGTGTTCCACGCCACAAACGGCAGCCGGGGCTTTGTCGTGGTGGTGGGCACTAAAAGGTCACGGTTTTGATGATGGGGGCTCCCCAGCTTCCCCCTCTTGTTGTTTTCTTGGAGGTATTTATCAAGGGCTGCTCCTCCACTTTCCTATAAGTATTAATAAAGGCTTCCCTGAGCCGGGTTTCGCACACAAAGACCATGGAGGATTTAGGCTAACGTGGCTGATGCTGCTGGAGGGGAATTAGGTAACAGTGGCCTACCCCCAAAATCCTCCTGGAGCCTCAGTCCCTGCCAACGTAACCCTATTTCTTCCCCCCGAGCCTGGAAGTCTGCGTTGGGGACAGCCTGGGAAGGCAGGGCAAAGCCATCCCGTAACAGTACGGCTCGTATCTCGGTGCTATTCCCCTGTCAAACAATAGGGCAATAAATAGAAAGGGTTACTCTCCGCTCCAGCGTTTTGGCCGAGCTCCCTAGCTGATGCAATGCAACACGCCCCCGGTGAAGCCGCATTGTTCCAGTCCAGCTGACTGCACCGGTTCCTCCTGCCCCCAAAAACCCTTCCCGGACTTTCTTTCCCCAGCCTCGGTGGCAGGGGGGACGCCGTCCCCGGGGCTCCCCTTCCCACCCGGGGCGGGGGTGTGCGCGGAGGCGGGCGGCCTCGTCTCCAATGCTCGGCCGAGCCGCGAAGCAAGGTCAAAAATGCAGCCGCCGGGCTCTTGCGTCAGAGGCAGCCAAGCATCCCGGGGCTCTTCCCACTGTTTGCAGGAGCTGTGTGCTCCCTACGAGCAGCAGCAATAGCCAAATAAGGTGCCGCAGCGTGCGGTTGCTCCGCCGGGGCAGGGATGATGCCCACCAGACCTGCCCGCGCGCGGCTCCCAGCCCGCTGCCCCTTCTGCCCCCGCTCCCCGAAAGCGGGATGCTGTTCCCGTGAAATGACTCAACAGCAGGGCAGCTCGGAGATGCTGGTGGTGGAGCCGAGCTGCTCCTTCCCTGCCTTTACGAGGCTTATTTTGCCCTTTTTTTTTTTTTAACTGATTATTTTAATTAACTGTGCGCAATTGTCGAAGCCGGCTCGCTTTAACACCTTGCTGCTTTGGGGTTGTGTGTGAGCCGGTCAGACTGGCTTTCTCCAGGGTGACCGAAATGTTCCCTGTGCGTTCGGGTGCCTTGGCAGGGTGTTGGGAGCAGGAAAAGCAGCAGGATCCAGGCACAGGAGCAGTGAAATTCCCCGAAGCCAAGAGTGAAGATAAATCCATTTCCTCCCATGGCACAGCGCGGCCAGGCACAAGGCACTCAGCCCCATCACCCCAAAAGCTTCCCCAGGTCCCCATACTCCCCATCCGTAGCTTCTTCCTGAACAAGGGCAAAGTTTAAAAAGAAAACCTCAGAGAGGAGAAATTCAGAAAACTGCTTTTCCCTGGCGCTTTTTGGGCTCCAGCACAGGCTCTGCGCCCCCGTTGGTGCCGCTCCGTGCCATGCTGTGCTTGCGAGCCCGCTGTGCCCTTACTCAGCGCCTTCTCTTAGAGCTGGGGACGTGGAGCCAGGCTTGGAAGGGTGAGAAATAAAATCCCAGGCAAGAGCAAGCCACGGGCCCACGGGCAAGCAGGGCTGGGCAGCAGCACAAATCGCTCCCCGTGCCCTTGCGCCTCTGGCAGTGCGTAATAGCCGGTGAGAGATGTCCAAACATCCGTGTGGTTTTCCCCGCGTGTCTCCATCTCCTCCCAGCGCCCTCAGGACGCAGCCAGGGTTCGCTTTTTCACAAATGACCATTTCCGAGCAGAGGGAAGGTCACGCTCCTGGCAGAGGAAACGTGCTGGTAACTCCGCTTCCTTGTTTATTCCCGGCCACATTCATTCTTCCCCGACTGTGACATTTCGGAAACGTCCGTGTGACGGCTTTTCTCTTTTTTCTGGAAAAAATACGTGCCGGGTAACGGAGTTGTGCCACGGCTTCGCCTTGTAGGAACGGAGCAGAGGTGCGACCGCCTGCTGCATGCACAGGGTTATTCAGCATCCCTGCACTAAAAGGATGGACAAGTTTTGAGTTTAAAAGAGTGGAAGAAGCACTTGAGAGTGGAGGTTCAGGCTTTCCAGACTGTAATAATTCCCCCTGGTGACCTTGCAAAGACAATTAAGCATCCCCATGGCTTGCTCCCAGCAATATTTCCTGATGTCCCTGAGGACACCACTCCACTGGTGCAATCCCGCTGCTTTGCTCACCCACAGCCTTCCGCCAGGCTCATCAGCTCAGCCCCAAATTGTTTGTTCCCGAATGAAAGAAGTCAGAAAAATCCCCAGGAGTTCTTCTCCTCCTTGGGGAAGGAGGATGTGGTGCCCAGGGCCAAACACATGGGGCAGCGTCGCATCTCTTCCTGGAGGGGTCCCTCACAGGCAGGTCTTCAGGCTCAGGTTCTGGTGTTTTCAGGACGAGCCACTTCTCCTCTCAAGGGAAATGCAGCCGGGGTTTTTGGGGAAAGGATCCTGGTGCCATGGTGGGCATCCCTACAGACAGCAAGAGCTGCCCTCCTGGTGGCCAAGGACACATGGGACGAAGCCAGGGAGCAAGAGCTGAGGCTGTCACAGCCATCCGGCGCGGTGCTTCGTGCCCAAAGGTTACAAAACATCCCCCTGAGGCTGGAATAAATCCTGGCTTGCAGGAGATAGCTACTCTCTGATAAGAGACGCCGAGCCAGAGCCACCTTCTCCCTTGATAAGCCGAGCCCAGGGTTCATCACCCTGCAGCTACCAAACTGTGGCTCCTCGCCGTGCCGCGCGTGCCTAGCGTCAAGCCGTGCCCCCGAGCCCATTACACCCACACCACAGGACCAAAAACCCACTGCAGGGCTCATCATCTGCTCAATCTTTTCTTTCTTTCCAGGGACTGGAGACACCCAAGCTGCCGAAGCCCCAGGCCGGGAGGTTTTTGCTTCCCAGCCTCGTCCTCCACAATCAGCTCCGCACAACAAACAACCCCCCGGGCTCTCCTTTGCCGACTCTTGTCAGGCTGTAGCTTCCTGTTGACATTAATCCCTCTTTTTTTTTTTTTTTTCTGGGCTTTCTCTATCACACGGCCGTGTCCTTCCGATGTTCCAGCTGCCAGGAGCGGCCCCCACAGCGTAAGATTCCCAGAAAGGAGGCATTGTGCCCCAAATCAGGGTCCTCGGACGCTGGGTGTCCCTGAAAGGTCCCGGAGCAACCCCTGGACATCTGCCTTAGCCAGAGGGAGCTGTTGGCTTGAATCCACATGATGGAGAATTTGGGTAAATTCTGGAAAATTCTCCCCAGAGCTAATTCATCCCAGGGCTAATAAATGTTCCCCAGCTCCTCGGCCTCATAACCGCTGTGCCCAAGACCCCGCTCTCATCACGAATCTGCCTCTGCCTTGCCTGGGGTCAGACCCCAGCTCTCTTTATTAGGGGCTCCTACACCAGCTGGGCCGCTAGGCAAAGGTTTTCCACCTGGCCATTGCCAAATTTTGCAACTTTTCCAGCACCTGTACCTTTCCCTGCCTGTTTGTACCAAATTTCAGCCGCTGTTACCCTCTGGATGCTCCGCAAGGTGCTGCAACCTTGCGGGTGGTCAGTGTCACTCCTTTTGCTAGAAACTCCTTGTGGAAGATCCTGTGTTTTGATGAGGAAGACCCAGAAATCCATCAGGTTGTAGAGATTTTGGCTAAAAGTGACTTCACGGGGTGCTTCACTGCCGTACTGCTTCGCACTTCCCAAGAGAAGGGGTGACTCCAGCCCAAATGTTCAAACATCTCCCCCCGGCTCCTCTCCCCTGATATATAACACATTAAACCACTTTCTATTGTCCATCAGATTTTTGGAGCCTTTGTCACTCCCGTTCTGGCTTTTCTCCACCTCCTTAAGGCCTCCTATTCATCGGGCTTTACGAGGACAAAGTTCTGGCTGGGAGGCTGGATTTATCTGGGGGAGCCGAGGCTGCGAGCAAACCCAAATGTCACGCAAGGGGCTCCGGGGTGCCAGAAGAAACACCCAGCATCTGGTCCTCGCTGCTGGTCAAGAACAAATGAAAAATCACAAATAATTCACCCGATGGCTCCCACACCATCCTCCACAGGGCTGCCCGGGGAGTGGAAAGCTCGGAGTGGGAAGCGCCGGCTTGGAATTGATTTACTGGGATGCAGCGGGGGAAAAAAAATCCCCGAATAACACCACCGATTATTCCCAGCTGCTGTTGGGGGCTTTCAGGGCAGCTGCTGTGACGGGAAGCGGGGCTACGGGAAAAGCCACCCCACACCCTGCCCGGCCCCATCCCGGCTATATGCAGCCGGTGGCACCGTGTGCGCCCTGCCCCAGCGCTTCCCCTTATCTCTGCGGCCCCGGCTCTCCCCTCCCCAACGGTCCGGGGAGGCTGGCTCCCTGCCCGTGGGTTTTCCCTCCGTGGGTGCAGGGAGCAGCGAGGCCAAGCCCTTTCCCCTTACTCCGTGTTTGGGGATCCACAGCCGGGGTATCCTGGAGATGTGCCCGACCGTTCCCACCTGGGTGGATGCGCTCCGGAGCGGGTGGGAATCGATGGGAGACAGGCAGGGAGCCAGGGGCAAAACCCAGCAATAGTAGCCCCATCTCCTGCCCCATCCTGGGTTTTACTTCGCTTGAATTCCCCCAACCCTGTGCAAATTTTGGGAGGAGTTTCCCAGGGCACGGTTTGACCCCGTGGCATTGCGAAAATCCCCAAATCGTGACCTAGGACGGCAAATCTGGGAAGCGGCTGCCCTGGTGGTGCTCCAGGGATGCGAGGATGGGGATTCACGGGGATGATTTTCCCGTTGCAGAAACCGCAGCCTGGGCCACCCATCTCCTCTGGCCGGTACCGGGATGCTCAGTGCTGGCTGCAGCTCCAGCCTGCCTTGTGCCAGAGTCCCGCTCCCCACCCTGCAACCCCAAAAGGATGCTCTGGAGATGGTTTTACGCTTCCTTTCCCATCACCCGGGGGAACAACAGCAGCCTGGGGTGGGTGGATAGGGAAACCCAGCCCCCCTGCTGATGCTGAGAGCAAACATCCATCACCCGAGCCCCGAATCATTCAAAGCCTCAGGAATTAAGGACTCGGAGCCAGCCGTGCCGCAGCGGCGCAGGGAGCAGGGAGTTCCCCAGCTCTGCAAAACCCCAAAGGCCAAAGAAGCGGAGCAGCAGGCCCATAAATCCCACCCGGCCCATAAATCACACCCTCCCCATAAATCCCACCCCTGCCCGGGAAGCTCTGCAAGGCTGGCTGCGAAGGCTGGCGGAGGAAGGAGGGCGCTGAGGATGGATCCGACGGGGTTTGGCCGCCCTTGCTCCTTGGAGAACAAAAAAGCTCCCGACCGAGTGCTTTTATCAGCACGCACGTCACCGAGCTGCGAAATCGGGGCTGATAACGGGCACGTGAGCAAAGACACAGGCGCCGGGCGGGCACCGGGGCGTTTGTGCCGCGGAGCAGTCGGCTGGCGGAGCCATCGTGCGGCTCTCCCCTGCAGGAATCACCCAAATTTGTCTCCAGACCCATGCTCTGGGTGCAGGAGGAGCAAGCCAGCATCATCCCAAGCGACTGCCTCACTTGGGCACCCCAAAGTCCCCCAAACTGCTTTTCTGGCTGGTTTTTAACCAAGCACATCCCGGTGGGTTTGGGGTGGTTGGGAAGAGCCTCCCCGGGCACCGGGTGCCGGCGTTCCCTGGGTAAATCTGGGCACAAACGCTGCAGGCAAGGAAGCCGCCGGGATTTCTCCCATTTTACAGAGAGGAAAACTGAGGCTGGAAGGGTTTGGAACAAGAGAAATAACAGTAGAAAATAACACAGGGGCTAGATTGGGATAACAGTAACCCCAAACTGCTTCCTTTAGCAGGGAATTGAATAGAAAACCAACACAATTTTTAAAGGGGGGTAGTTTGGGGACCTTTCACTCGCCTCCCAGCCACCCCAGGTGCCCGGTGTGGCCACAGCGAGCTCCGGGGATGGATGGATGATGCCGAGGCAGCCGGCTGGCTTCGTGCTTGCTGGCTTAGGTCCTCGCCAGAAAGGTCAGCAGCAAGCAGGGTGGTAATGCAGTTAGTGCTGGAAAAATAGAGACAGAGCTGATCGGAGAGGTTTAATAAGGTGGGCGTTATTGAATCAGCCGGGCGGGATGAACTTCAGCTCCGGGCAGAGCATCTGAAGCACCAGGAGCTCTGCAGGGGAGAGGAAATCCAGAGGCAAACCCCATTTCCTTCACCAAGGGCACCGCGGAGGGGCTGGGGCTGTGTGGGGTTTCTGGCACAACCCCACAGCTCTGTGAACCCGGGACACGGGGGGACCTGTGCTGCTGGCTCATCGGTGGTCGTGCTGAGACGGGAGGGGGACCGAAGGTTGGAGGAATTCAGGCTGTTTTCCCTAAAGAAAGAGAGATTTGATAATACCTTCGGGCAGATAAAAGAGGGTTTACCTAAGGAAGGAAGGATAAAAGGGGGAAGAAGTGCTCAGGTCCCTCCTGTTTCCACAATGGAGAGGCAAAAAGAGAGGGGAAAGCGCCCAGAGTGAGCTCCTAGGGGAGACTGTTTGGGTACAGGAAGGTGAAGAACTGCAGGGGACGGGGGAAATCAGCATCATCAGAGGTTTTTAAAGCTAAGCCAGAAACCAGGTGTCCAGGTTGGCCCAGGAAACAGCTCGGTGCTCTCCAACCCCAGCCCTTCTGGGCCAGTAAATGCTCCTGGTGGCTCCCTGATGAAATAGGAGGGTGCTGGGGCTGCTCTCCGAGCTCGCAAAGAGCAACACCTTCATCCTCTCCAAAGACAGTCTCAAAACCATGCCCTGCAAAATAAAAGCTCTGTGCCGAATCCAGCGCTGAGGAGGCAGCACAAACCCTTGTGGCCTCAGGATGGAGAGCACGGCGCTGCTAAAAACCCACCCCCGGGGCCACCCAAGACATCAGAGACACAGCCTGGGAGGGAGCAGAGCTACAACAAATGCTCAGGGGCCTGAAGACTTCGTTGTGCCATGGGGAGCTGCTCTGGGAACACTCCCGAGGTGTGTCAGGGTGATACTGATGGGGTGGGAGGTGGTGGCAGGAGGGTGGCCGCGTCCTGCGTCTGCTGCTCCCCGGGGAATGGAGAGGCCAAAAGGAGATTGTGCCACGCTGTAACCTGGTGAGACCTGCAGCTCCCGCACAGCAGGCTGAGATCTCGGTGCAGAGTCAAGTGTGGTCACTGCAGGAAAGGGCAGAAACCAGCTGGGTGCTGGAAAAAAAAAAAAAAAAAAAAAGTCCCCAGAAAATCAGGTCAGGCTCCGAAGGTGGCTCAGAAAGCTGCGGGAAGCAGAACAGTGAAACACAGCTGGGTGAGAGGCGTCCCCATCAGAGAAGTGGCTGGGGTTGGGCTTCCCCTGTGATGGGTGTCATGGTTTCAAGTAGGACCATGGCGCAGAGATGCCCCAAAACAGCCCAGGAAAGCTTTTATCCCTCCTCTGGCTCCCCAGGGCTCTCCACACCAAGCACCAGCCGCTGTCAGGAAACCCCACCTGCATTTAAGAGCCCAAATCTTGGCTCAGCTTCTCCATCCCCATCGCCAATGGTGCTTGTGCAGGGACAGGCAGGTCCCAAAAACAGCCCCACAACTCAGGCAGGGGCCGAGCAGAAGCAGTGGTGCTGCCCCATGCCCAGATGGAAGCACTGCAGCGGCGTGCCGGGATGCGCAGCAGCAAGGAGATGTTCCCAGGACCTCTCTTGTTTTCCCATCTACACAGAAACACGGAAAATGGAGAGGAGGAGAGACCTATTTTGGCTGTCTGCTGTGCTTTTCCTCCCCGAGGGGTTTTAACCAAGGTCCTGTGAAGCCAACGCTGTTTATCCCGGCCTTGCAGCCTTTATTTTGCTCATTTTTAAATAACACAAACGTAGGGCTCCATCGGCTCCTCTGGGACACATTTTTTAAATTTATTTTATTTTTTTTTCCTTAAAGGCTGAGTCCAGGAGATCTGCCTGCCAAAGGATTGATTTTTTTTTTTTTTTTTTTTTTTTTTTTCCAAGCACAGAGGCCCCTTGCCTCCCTCCAGGGTTGTGGTGTGGCCAGGGTCTGCTCACATCATTCCTACTTATTTGGGGTGCTGGGGATGCTGCTGGCGAAGCAGGCAGTCACTGTTCCCGTCAATTCCCTGCAGGGAAGCACCGCTGCCTGCCCTCACCTCCTGAATGATGACATGGAAGGACGGCAGTGCCTGGCCAGGAAGAACAGTGATAGCAGCACTGGAAAGAACGAGGAAAAGGAAAATCACAGCGAGAACCCAAAGTTCAGCAAATCCCATGGAAAGGAGGCTGCGCCTTGCAGGAGCCACGGCAGGATTTCAAGGGACGGGTCGCCAGCACCGTGCAGAAAAGCAGCCTGCGGAGGGGTGGCCATAAAGGACGTGTCCTCCCCAGAAGGGTCCCAACAAGGACACGGAGCCCCCTGTTCAATGGAGATGGGGGGATCCCAGGATCCCTTCCTGTGAGATCCTGGGAGCAGGGCTCGCATCTCAGCTGGCACAGGACTGCCACCTTCTGCGCTCAAATGGCCTGGGGACAGAGCCACAGAGCCACAGGAGCTGGGAGAGCTCCCTGCCCGGGTCAGCCCCAAGTTAATTTTCCAAGAGAAGCTCTAGGAAATGAGAAATGCTCCAAAGGAAAGCGCAAAGGCTGGCTGGGTAATGCTCTGCTCCATCCCAGAAAGCCAAACAGAGAGCTCAAGCCAGGCAGAGCGGTTTGGGGGAGAAATAAAAAGGAGAGGAGGATGTTTCCCTGCAGAATAGCCATTCCAGAGAACGTGGGTGACATTTCCAGCAGGGCAAGGCATGCTCCACGGTCATGTCCCAGCTAATACAAGGAAGAAACGGGCTCGTTTCCAAGCGCTCTGGCTTCGGGCCAGCCGCTTAACTCTTGGCATCTCAGCTCCTCGGCTGGAAAGCAGGCGAGCTGTTCTGCCTGGCCTCTCCCTCGTCCCCTGGGATTTTTGGGCTCTGGGGGGGGGTGAGGACGGGAGGTAGACCCACAGCCCCACACAGCGAGCTGGCCGGAGCAGGGTCTGCTGGATGTGGCTGTGACACAAGTGGTGGTGATGGCTGGCTGTCAGAAACCCCATCCCATGCTCACAGGTGCTACAAAGCCTGATTTTGGTGAGGCCAGGTTCAGGAAGCATCATCTGGGTGATTTATGCTCGCTTTCTGGGGAGCTGTTTCCTCCTGCTCATCCAGCACCGGGGACTGCCCAGTGCTCAGGGCGCTGGGCTTTGGGGCTTGGACACGACCCCATGCTCCTGCCCCACCTTCTCCAAGGAAATTTGGTGGCAGCAGTGAAGGGGACAGCACTGAGAGCTCCCTGGGGCAGCAAGAGGATGTCTCAGAGCTCTCCCTTCTGGGTCAGGTGAACAGGCAAAATGCCAAATTCACCACAAGCGGGATGTGAAGTGCTCACCTGGACATCAGAGGGGACCACGAGCTCCTGGGCAAGCAGGAAAGCTGCCAGGCACAGCGGGAGGTGACGTGCAGGTGGCCAACCTGCCACCCCACAGCATATCCCCTGCCTTCCTCGACCCCGTCCCCACCAGAATTGGGGGATTTGGGGGTTCACGGAGGCAAATCCAGGCACAAAATGCAAAACCTTATGTCAGGAAGAAGTCCCAAGGCATCCTAAACCAGAAGCATATTTGGGGAGTGAGTCAGTGGAGAGGGGAAGCGAACAGAGAGTTGCACCCTTTGACTTGATGAAAAAAGCATATGGCAACAGCCAGGACTCTGAACAACACTCCCTGCTCCGGCGGCCGAGCCAGAAAGCAAAATCATGACTCAACCCTCGGGTTTGATCCAAATCTAAAGGAAAATCTCGTTCAGGAGGGGTATCTGCAGGGAGAGCCGGCGGGAACCGATTTCGCAGGTTCATTACCTAAATTGTTTGGAGGGAGTGAAATGATTTTGCAGACGCTTTCGGGCTCATTTTAAAGCCCTGCTTTAAAACACGGCTTCCACTGTGGGGAAACAAGTGGAACAACAGTGCATGGAGGACATTTACCCCCGTTACATTTACCCTCACATGCGTTTTCCAGACACCGCCGACTCAACTCGCGAGGACCTCAGCGCTTTACCCAGACACAGCTTGCAGCCAGAGCTCCTGCTTCCCCCAGAAGTATTCCCCAGAGGGCTGCGAACACGCATCACCATAAATCATAAATCCAAGGAGGCTGCGGATACCATCGTGATGACGACACGCAGCAAAAAAAAAAAAATAAAAAAAAAAAAATTGGCAAAACGCTCGCGGCAGCATCCCAACACTCTTGCTTTCCCTTGGGCAGCTGGATGCTGCCCTACAGCCAGTCCTCGGAGCTTCTTTCCCAAGCCCTCGTGGGTGCAGATGTCAAAAGCACAGCTTGTGGTCAGCCCAGCGACTTGGGGAGGGAAGGGATGAGATCCCTCGAAAGCAGCCCCGTGGTGTTGGGTGGGAAGCTGGCGGGACGCGGCAATCCCTCCCCGCTTTAGCCATCAGGATCCCAATTTGTGCAGCTCTGGTGAAGGATGAGATGTTTTTGTGCTGCTAGGGCAGGATGGCAGCCCCACCGCTCCTCTTGGGATGGGGCTGTGCACTGGGTAACCACCAGGACGGGCTGAGGAGGATGATTAGGGTCCCTGGGGATGCCCGTGGACCCCGCAAGCTGCCTGCTCCAGCCCTGGGACCGAGCCCCCCTGCTTGGGCAGCTCCTTCCCTGCTGCTGGGAGCATCAAGCTGCGACGTGTTCAGCACGTGCCGGCTGATAGGCATCAGGCTGCTGCCAAGCCCTGCCTTGATTTCATCGCTGCTGCTCCTGCCTGCTGCTTCTCCCACCTGCCTCCCCCCGTCGGCTGCAGACAGGTCCCTCTCCAGCACGAGGAGGTGGCAGATTTATTCTGGGACAGCACAGCACCCATTTTTGGAGGAAGCATCTCTGCCCTCTTTTCTTTTCCACAACCACCACAAAGCAATCCCCGTCTCCTTCCCTCAATGCACTCCAGCAAGACAGCAGCGGGGAGATGAGCAGTGTTTGTTTTGGAAGGGACCCGTCCTCCTTTGCAGCTAGGTCTGACCATTTCCGTCCTGAAAGCACGCCCGAAAAGCACTTTCAAGGTTATTTTTACACGCAAGCATCAGTTAAAAATAATGACAGATGTGAAAATCGTTTCTGACAGGTCCCACAGCACTTAATATTCTGGGAAGTTAGCACGAGAGGACGCCGGCAGTTTGAGGCTGGAAACGTGCGTGCTCCTCGTCTGGTCCTCCAGCACAGGGATAAAAGGTGGAAGGACAAAATGTTTCAGAGGGCTCATTTTCATCTCGCAGAGATTTTTGCCATTTTCAGGGGTTCTCAGTGGGAAATGCACCCATGTGGGCAGCTGATGTGCTGGAGATGTTTATTCTACCACCTAACACGATGCTAGGCACTCATGCAGAACAGGTATGGGGACTCGGAACAGGATCCCAATGTCACCAAACCTGAGGGCAGCTCTGTTTTGGCAGGGCTTGGAGCTGGCTGACAGGGACAGAGCACAGCCAGGACCCCACGGGCTGCTTGAGGAGGTCTGCCACGTTACTGGTGATGTATCAGAGAGCAGAAATCTGGATTCGTAAGGCACTTGGTAAAATTCAGTCATTTCTACTCAAAACAGCTATTACAGATTCAAAACCCAAGGTAAAGGAGACTTCTTATTGTGGTGGTTTTACTCAGGTGGGCAGCCGAGCTCCACCACAACCGCTCTCTCACTCCCCCTCTCCTCAAAGAGGAAGGGGGAGAAAATACAACACAGAGAACTCGAGGTTTGAGATAAGAAAGGTTTAATTAAAGGGAAAGGGAATGGGAGAAAAAAACAGAGACAAAAGAAGCAATCAGTCCGCGCGGAAGCACAGAGAGAGGAAAAATTATTCTCTACTTCCCATCAGCGAGCGGTGTTCGGCCACGTCCTGGGAAGCAGGGCCCCAAACGCGTAGTGGTTGTTCAGGAGGAACAGCCCCCTCCCCCACGAGAGCCCCCCCTTTTATTGCTGAGTGTGACATCAGGTGTTATGGAATATCCCTTTGGTTGGTTTAGGTCAGCTGCCCCAGCAATGTCCCCTCCCCATCACTTGCCCACCCCCAGTCTGCTGGCTCTTGGGGGCTTGGAAGGAGTCCTGATGCTGTGCCAGCACTATGCAGCAATAGACACAACACTGGAGTGATATCAGTGCTGTTCCAGCTACGAGTGCAGAGTACAGCACTGTGTGGGCTGCTGCAGGGAAAAGGTGACTCCAGCTCAGACAGACCCAACACAACTTCCACCCCTTATTCCATAACATTTGTGTCACAATCAGGTACAGTTTAGTATATAGATGTTCTCATCACCATTGTTTTCTGTCCATTGAAGCATTTTTATGTCTGTACTTCTCTTTATTCTATAGGTCTTTTCCCAAAATGCTCATAAAAACTGTTGATGGTTTTGCCTTCATCTGTCAAAGTGGTCACTCAGGGCAGGCGAAGTTGGTTTTCTTGACACCAGCACCAGCTTAGCTCACATCAGTGTTGCACTTGCCCGGTTCCTTGCAAAGTTGACCTGTCATTGGTTCTGCAGTGTCCTCCTACAACACATAACTTGGATGACAGATTAATTTTCTCCCAGTGTTAAATCTCCTTGAGGCACACACTTGATATCCCCATCTTTCTGCATTACCCACCAGGTATACCCTGGTCCTTGGGCAAAGACAATCCCACGAGTGGGTTTGCCTTTTCCCGAGGCAGGGGCAACCCACACCGCCTTCCCCATCCACTTCCCCACACGCACTACAGGGACTTTAGCTTCTCCCACAGTGTGTAGGGGTTTTGTTTCAGCAGGACCAGGACGGTTTTCAGACCCCCTGTTGTTAACTAGCCAAGTGGCCTCTGGTAGATTTATATCCCAATGTTTCCATGTCCCAGCACCCAATGCTCGCAGCATAGTTTTTAACAGTCCATTGTACCTCTCAACCTTCCCAGAGGCTTGTGGGTGATAAGGGATGTGATACACCCATTCAATGCCATGTCTCTTGGCCCAGGAAGTGATCAAATTGTTTCGGAAGTGACTCCCATTGTCGGACTCTATTCTCTCCGGTGTACCATGTCGCCACAGCACTTGCCTTTCCAGGCCCAAGATAGTGTTTCGGGCCGTGGCATGGTTTACAGGGTATGTTTCCAGCCACCCAGTAGTTGCTTCTACCATGGTGAGTATGTACCGTTTGCCTTGGCGGGTTTGTGGAAGTGGTCCGATGTAGTCAATCTGCCAGGCCTCACCATATCGAAATCCAAGCCATCTCCCCCTGTTCCAGGGAGACTTTACCCTCATGGCTCGTTTAATTGCAGCACAGGTCTCACACTGATGGATAACCTGTGTGATGGCCTCAATGGTCAGGTCCACCCCTCGATCACGAGCCCATCTATATGTGGCGTCCCTCCCCAGATGTCCTGATGTTTCATGAGCCCATCGAGCTACAAACAGTTCACCCTTATGTCCCCAGTCCAGGTCCACCTGAGCTATTTCAATTTTTGAAGCTCGATCTACTTCTTCGTTGTTCCGATGTTCTTCGGTAGCACGATTCTTAGGCATATGGGCATCTACATGACGTACCTTTACAGCCAGGTTTTCTACCCGGGCAGCAATATCTTGCCACAGGGTAGCAGCCCAGATAGGTTTACCTCTGCGCTGCCAGTTGTTCTGTTTCCATTGTCGCAGCCACCCCCATAGCGCATTTGCCACCATCCATGAGTCAGTGTAGAGATACAGTACCGGCCACTTTTCTCTTTCAGCAATTTCTAGGGCCAGTTGTATAGCTTTCACTTCTGCATACTGACTTGACTCACCTTCCCCTTCCATGGCCTCCACAACTTGTCGTGTGGGACTCCACACAGCAGCTTTCCACTTCCGATGGCTCCCTACCACACGGCAGGATCCATCAGTGAACAACACATATTGCTTTCTGTCTTCTGGCAACTCATTGTATGGTGGTGCCTCTTCAGCACGCGTTACTTCTTCTGTCGGTGCTCCGAAATCCCTGCCCTCTGGCCAGTCCATAATCTCTTCCAGGATTCCCGGGCGACTGGGTTTCCCCATTCGAGCCCGCTGTGTAATTAACGCTACCCATTTACTCCACGTAGCATCGGTTGCATGATGTGTAGTGGGGATTTTCTCTTTGAACATCCAATGTAACACAGGTAGCCGTGGGGCCAAGAGAAGTTGTGCTTCTGTACCAACAACTTCTGAAGCTGCTCTAATCCCCTCATATGCTGTTAATATTTCCTTTTCAGTTGGGGTGTAATTGGCTTCTGATCCTCGATAGGCCCGGCTCCAGAACCCCAAAGGTCGGCCTCGAGTTTCTCCTGGGGTCTTCTGCCAGAGGCTCCAGGTGAGCCCATGCTCCCCAGCTGCAGTGTACAGTATGTTTTGCACAGCTGGTCCAGTACGGACAGGCCCAAGGGCTACTGCACGAGCTATTTCTTGTTTGAGTTGTTCAAAGGCCTGTTGTTGCTCGGGGCCCCACTCGAAAGAGTTCCTCTTTCGAGTCACTCGATATAGAGGACTCACAAGCTGACTATAGCCTGGCACATGCATTCTCCAAAATCCCACAAGACCTAGGAAAGCTTGTGTTTCTTTTTTGCTAGTTGGCGGAGACATAACTGTTATTTTGTTGATCACATCCGTCGGAATGTGGCGACGTCCATCCTGCCATTTTACCCCCAAGAACTGGATTTCCTGTGCAGGTCCCTTGACTTTATTCTGTTTAATGGCAAATCCAGCTTTCAGAAGAATTTGAATTATTTTCTTCCCTTTCCCAAAAACTTCTTCTGCTGTGTTACCCCATACGATGATATCATCGATATACTGCAGGTGTTCAGGAGCGTTCCCCTGTTCCAGTGTCGTCTGAATCAGTCCATGGCAGATGGTAGGGCTATGTTTCCACCCCTGGGGCAGTCGATTCCAAGTATACTGAATGCCCCTCCAAGTGAAAGCGAATTGTGGCCTGCATGCTGCTGCTAGAGGGATAGAGAAAAATGCATTAGCAATATCAATTGTAGCATACCACTTAGCTGCCTTTGACTCTAGTTCGTACTGAAGTTCTAGCATGTCTGGCACTGCTGCACTTAGTGGTGGTGTGACTTCATTCAGGCCCCGATAGTCCACTGTTAGCCTCCACTCGCCATTGGACTTCCGCACTGGCCATATAGGACTGTTAAAAGGTGAATGAGTCTTGCTGATCACTCCTTGGCTCTCCAGGTGGTGAACTAACTCATGGATAGGAATCAGGGAGTCTCGGTTGGTGCGATATTGCCGCCGGTGCACAGTTGTAGTCGCAATTGGCACTTGCTGTTCTTCAATCCTCAGCAATCCTACAGCAGAAGGGTCTTGTGAGAGACCAGGCAGGGTAGACAGCTGCTTAATCTTCTCTGTGCTCAAGGCAGCTATGCCAAAAGCCCACCGGTACCCTTTTGGATCCTTGAAGTACCCTTTCCTGAGGTAGTCTATGCCAAGGATGCACGGAGCCTCTGGGCCAGTCACGATGGGGTGCTTTTGCCACTCATTCCCAGTTAGACTCACTTCAGCTTCCAATATGGTTAGCTCTTGGGATCCCCCCGTCACTCCGGAGATAGAGATGGGTTCTGGCCCTTGGTGGCCTGACGGCATTAGGGTACACTGTGCGCCTGTGTCCACTAAAGCTTTATATTTTTGCGGTTCCGGTGTGCCAGGCCATCGAATCCACACAGTCCAGTAAATCCGGTTGTCCCTCTCCTCTACCTGGCCAGAGGCAGGGCCCCACTAGTCCTGGTCGGAGTATCTATCAATTATTTCTTCCAAACGTGAAGCAGAAATCTCTTCATCAGGGTCAGGAGTAATACTATTCCTTCTACTGCCTCTGGGGGACTGTTCAACAGAAACTGGGGCAGCAATCCTCCTAGGGGCCCTCTTTGTTGCTGTTGTATCTTTCCGTAGCTCACGTACCCGAGCAGCTAGGGCCGAGGTCGGTTCACCATCCCACTTCCTCATATCTTCCCCGTGGTCACGTAAATAAAACCACAAGGTACCTCGCGGTGTGCGTCCCGGATTCTCCCTTGTTTGAGCTGGGGACTGCTGGCGCTTGATGGCCGAAAGATTTTTCCGTTTAGGTGAGGACGAAGCTATGTGTTCATCTAACCGTTGGGACAGTTTCTCCACAGCTGAAATGCAGCCCCGTACTGGGGGAGAGAGATTTTCTTCATATTTATGAAGCTGGTTGGACACGGTATCCACAGTTGGCCCCATCCCCTCGTCCCAACCCATGACTGCCAGTGTGCTGGCATGTGTTGGGGGTGCAGCTCGTACAAACTTCCGCCACATGGACGTTGTGCATTGCACTTCATCGGGGTCTTTAGGTGTCTGGGCGTTGTTTAAATCACTATAAAGCATCTCCAGCACAGCTAATTCCCGCAGCTGCTGGATGCCCTTATCCATAGTGGTCCATTTGTTTACTTGGTAGACAATATCCTCTTTGTGGGGATACCTTTCTTTCACTGCTGTTAGGATTCGCCTCCAGAGGCTGATAACTTGTGCCTCTCTTCCAATTACTCTATCAATGAGTCTTTCTCTAGAAAGGGATCCCAGCTGCTTGGCTTCGTTGCCTTCTAGCTGTTGGGTATTGGCCCCACTATCCCAGCATCGAAGCAGCCAAGTGAGGATGTGCTCACCTGGATGGCGACTGAAGTCTTTCCGTATTTCTCGCAGCTCACTCAGAGATAGAGACCGAGTAGTTTCTGATTCATCTATGATTTCAGTCTCTTCTTCGCGATGTTGCCGTGATAACGCTGCTTTAGAGCCACTTGCCTTTTCCTCTTCTCCCTCATCCGTAGAAGGAGCTTCTTCCCTTACTAAACGACCTGATCTCCGTTTCCACTGTTTCGTCTTTACTACAGGGGCGACTGATACCATAGATGGTCGGTCCTCTAGGGTGGTCACAGTGTGTGCTGTCTCATTATCAAATTCAGGAACCTCCCTATTCCCTTGAGGGTGCTGGGCAATGTTAATTGACATCTGATAGGCGTAAGCCAGACCCCAGCAGAGTGCAGCCAGCTGGTGAAGTTCTCTAGTATTCCCAGGGTCAGGGCATACGTCTTTCAAACATTCCACCAGTTTTCTTGGGTTTTGTACTTGTTCAGGGGTGAAATTTAGAACCATTGGGGGAGAAAACCGTGATAGGTACCTGCCCAAATCCCCCCACACACCTTGCCACCCACAACTTTGTCTGGGGACAGGTCCTTGAATAATATTCTTAATAAATTGCTTTACTTTGGGGAAGATGACAAACACTAGACCTAGTGATAGGAGGATAATATCTGACCAGGGGTATCCAAGATACTGAAAGGCTGCTGTAATTAGCCCACAGGGAGAAAAGTAGAAGGCACTGTAATTCCTAATATTTTCAATAAGATAATCTCCAGGAGACCAGGAGGATAACAATGCCGGGTCTGAATACCAAACAAAACTGAAGGCCAGTATGTTACAGCACAACATGATAAAAAAAACAAGCACAGACTTCAACACTTTCTCCGATCGGATGTAAAGGAAAAAAGAAAACAGAGAGTGGGCTATATACAACATATCCACACAGAAAAGTATTACCAGAAAACCGAGCATTATGACTACCAATATGTTAGTTGTAAATACTTCAATCAATGCTATTGTTATCTCAACCCTCGAGCCCCACGTTGGGCGCCAAAAAGGACTGTGGTGGTTTTACTCAGGTGGGCAGCCGAGCTCCACCACAACCGCTCTCTCACTCCCCCTCTCCTCAAAGAGGAAGGGGGAGAAAATACAACACAGAGAACTCGAGGTTTGAGATAAGAAAGGTTTAATTAAAGGGAAAGGGAATGGGAGAAAAAAACAGAGACAAAAGAAGCAATCAGTCCGCGCGGAAGCACAGAGAGAGGAAAAATTATTCTCTACTTCCCATCAGCGAGCGGTGTTCGGCCACGTCCTGGGAAGCAGGGCCCCAAACGCGTAGTGGTTGTTCAGGAGGAACAGCCCCCTCCCCCACGAGAGCCCCCCCTTTTATTGCTGAGTGTGACATCAGGTGTTATGGAATATCCCTTTGGTTGGTTTAGGTCAGCTGCCCCAGCAATGTCCCCTCCCCATCACTTGCCCACCCCCAGTCTGCTGGCTCTTGGGGGCTTGGAAGGAGTCCTGATGCTGTGCCAGCACTATGCAGCAATAGACACAACACTGGAGTGATATCAGTGCTGTTCCAGCTACGAGTGCAGAGTACAGCACTGTGTGGGCTGCTGCAGGGAAAAGGTGACTCCAGCTCAGACAGACCCAACACACTTATAAACTGCAGAAAGCAGTTAAGCCCCCCAAATTGAGATTTGCTGGTGCAGAAACACACTCAAAGAGCCTGTTTTAAGCTGGAAGTCAAAGACCTTTTTATCGAGGGGCATAGCGAAACATCAAAACTCCAAAAGTGAAAGCATGGGGCTACTCTGAGATGAGGAACTGGCTTCCAGAGAGAAACTGAAAGAGCCCTAAAACCGGCAGGAACAGATCAGACGTGGGGGCTTCGGAGCTTGTGGGGTCTTTGGAGCATCCCCTCTCCCACGTTCACACTTAGGGTCGATTTGGCACTGGGGATGGGCAGAGTCGCTGAAAGAAATGGCATTTATTTAGGAAACAGGTTTATAACATATATAAGGATATATTTACTATCCTTATATGTCTTATATGTCCTTATATATATGTCCTTAATATATAAGGACATATTTAAGGAGCAGATCTGCGGCAGATGCCCACAGAACCATCAAAGAAGAGCTCTCTGGGTTAAATCACTGAAGGTTTCAAACCCACAAGATGCTTCCCGGGACTCCTGGGGTTTGCTGGGGACCCAGAGGACTTCTTGGAAAGAAAGGACTGCAGCTGCAGCCCGGCAGATAGGGCAGTGCAGTGGAAACAGCTGGCGTTGGAAACTGCTTGCTAAAGGGCCCAGAGAGCACTGGCCTCCAGGATGACCCGAAAGCTTGACAGCCAGGCATTTCTGCCCATATATTAGCCGTCTCCTCTTATTCCTGGGAAGAGGAGGCTGTGTCAGCACACTGTCAGCATCAGAAGCCTCGCATGCTTTCCTAAGTGGTTCTGTAATGTCACGAAACTGTGACATCTATACAGCAAAACGGGGGCCCCACGGGAGAAAGGGGAATCCCACTGAGACTGGGGAACCCATTTTTCGAGAGGCCAGCCCAGATCTGCTGCTTACTGGCAGTGCTCTGAGGACAAATGCTGTCAGGCCCCAAACGAAGCTGACTGATGGCAGTGACAGTGAGGGAGGGCACACGCCCATCCTGAAAGCTCAACGCATCCATCTGGGCTCTGCCGGTGCTCAGCTTTTGGAGAAGTCTCCCAATAGTCAGCAATACCTGCCCCTGGGATTTCAAGCATGTTGCAAAGTGTCCATGGCACTTTTAGGTCCTGAGGATGCACAGGCCATGCTGAGAGAAGCACTGTCTCGAAGCAAGCTTCAAGTCCAGGGCCTGAAATCGAAGCACTAATAAATAAATAAATAAATAAATATGTTAAAAAAAAATAATAATAACAGCAACAACAGCAAACACAACAAAACAAAAAACTGTGGAAGGGGGAGGGAAAAAATACACCAGGAGAAAGTTTGCTTTTGTGGAAAATAATTATTAAATGCAGACCAAATGCGGAGTATAAGAAGAATGGCAGGCTGAAGTCCATCCCATAAACCAGAAAATAACTATCACACAGGTGCATGGTGAGGAGCAGGGGCATGGCTCTGTCCGACCCCACTGCTGCTCGGTTCCAGCCCGGCTCGAGCAGAAAAATGTGGAGAAACCTCAGCTCCAAGTTACCAACAGAAAAATGGGAAACGGAATGAAAGTTGAAATAAATTCCCTAGGCAGAGGATGCAGTAATACACACTAACTATTTAACTGCAAAGAGTTGGCAGGGATTAATGAACTAAAAAAAATATTGATGAATATTTCTCACCCATGTAGCTACGGGCATGTTCAGCTCTGCTGAGAAGTGGCATGGGAAAGGAGCACCAGGATGAACAAAAGTCATAAAAGAGGAAGAGGCAGCAGCCAGGTGTGATATAAATATAAAAATCTGTCAGTTCAGCCTAGTGCTGAAGGTGGCCAAATAAAATGGGAGAATAAAACAAAGGGCCCCCAGCACCAAAAACACTGCCAAGCAAAGAGAAGGGGAGCGCATACAGGGGATATGAAGTTAGGGCACAGCCACGAGAGCTGGGAGGAAAGGGATGGAGTCGAGTACTAAAAAAAGCGCTGACCATCTGCAGGAATGACCTCGTAGGAAAAAATCCCCTCCAAGTGTCAAATTTGGACAAAGAACTCAAGGCCACTTTTCAGAAAACAGCTCAGTATCTGTCAGAAGACGGACGACAACGCAGTGCGTTTCCCTTATCTTCGTTTCTCGAGAAAAAGCACCAGTCAACACAGCTTGTAAAGCTAAACATCGTTCTTGCAAATGAAAACAAGCCAGTAATTGGAAGCCAGGACATTCCAGCTCTATATTATGCTGCGGACCATCTGACCAGAAAGCTTTAAGCATGAAATTTAGACTCTAGCGTGCAGAGACGTGACTCTACTTGCATCTGTGTTGCACCGCAGCAGAGGAACGGGGCAACCCTTTTTCTAACAACTTCAAAATTCAATTACCATACGGTGTTTCATCTTAGCAGGAGGATAAGAGATGTTTTCTTGAGAATTAAAAAGATGAAAGCCTGCCTACAGCACGCTTAATGCGTCTGCATGCACTTTAGAATAGATTCCCATTTATTCTTTAGGTATGCTTTCTCTTTGTAATTAAGCTCAGCGATTAGTAGATGCTTCATGAAGTCACGAGTTGGAACAGAATCACAATCCACTAAATCAGAAAAAAATGCAACGTGATGAATGGGTCCTGGTCCTTCCTCTGCCTTCTCGTGGGGGACTTTGGGGGACTTCTCCCTGCTCTGCCCAGAGGTGCACAGCAGGCAGGCAGGGATCTCGCCCCTTATAGGGAGAGCAGCGAGCAAGCACCAGCACGTCCTGATGCGGGGGAAACTGCTATCCCATAAATCTGAAACACGTTCTGGACAACGGCAGAGTTCGCACAGACCACAAGAATTACAGGAATTAAGCCCCTTTTGTTTACAGCACTGAAAAAGAGATCTAACATCGATGCAGTGCTATAAGGGGATAGCACAGCAGTGACATTATCCAACTCAAAGTACTGAAGCACAGACTGTACACATTTGGAAATGTTTTGCACGCTCTAAATATAAAAGGAGATTCTCCTTTTATGTCTGAGTTCTCCTATTTAGGAAGAGTCAATTAAACAACTTATCTGGAAAACCAGTAATGTAAACAAAAGCCTGCTTTCTGGAGCAGAGGTGTCAATCTTCCTTCTCTTAAAGGGTTGGTTTTAATTTTTAATGATTGTTCATCCACTGAGGTAAACGTGCCAGACACTAGAGTTACAATTCACCGAGGCCAAAAGGGTTTCTTTCCAGAGTTCCACACTGATGCTTTGTGCTTTACAGCACCCACCCACCATTCTTCAGTTTTATTTCACTGCCTTTATGGTAGTGCTGTTTCTGTCACCTTCCCCTCCCCTTTTAGTTTTTATCTCTTCATAATTTTCCTAAATCCATACCCCCCAACACACAGGCCTAATTCCTTCCCCGCTGCACCATGGCCTGGGGCAACAAACAGCCTGAGCAGTATTATTTTGGAGAACAGCCGCCCTCTCCCTCCTGGATTTCAGAAAGGGAAGCCTGGGTGGTTTCCACATCTCTTAACCGCTGGCTGAGGCTGTCTGCTGTTTTGGGCTGATGTTCGCACATCTGTTTACATTGAAAACACAGCTATTCACCAACACCACGGCCTCATTTTTTTTTTTAAACATTAGTTTAGATTCTGCAGCCTCTCAATGTGCCACACAGATCATAAATACCCCCGCCAGAGGCAGCTCTGAGGCCATATATCTGACACTTCTTCTCCAGAGCCTCGCATGTTTTTAAAATCTCAGCAACGACCTTTTAGTATTTCATTTGGAGATTATTGCCTTTCATCACGACACTTCTCTCTTCACAACTCCTGAATTAGTTTCAGATACAAATCTAATCTAAGTTCTGGTGTTCTCAGGCCTCACCAAGTTTATTTTATGCTGCTCTCTTTCCTCTCGATAGGTTCCTTGTACATACACATATACACACATATGCATACAACTTTATACAAACACACACATATATACATTTAATAACGGCAGGCAAAAGACAGCTGGATCCTCTGCACACCAAGGCTCATGTGAGGTCAAAACCTTCATATTCTGGAAAAAAAATGCTTGGAGCCTAAAAAGCACAGGCCTAGCAAAGCAGTTACTTACCTTTGAGAAGAAGGTGACTAATGTCATTTGTGTGAAACCACAAATATTTATTTTAATGAAAAAATACTTAAAGTGTGCCACAGTGTCCATATATTCATTTGAATAGTAGTACAAAGATATGTATTTCTGAGAAAAAGTCTTAACACTGTAGAAAATAAATGTGGTTCTTAAATTATGTCAAAAGAAACCAGTAAAAAAGTAATGTTTTATACACTGGAATAAAATGAAACAGTTAGAGATAATAAATTATAATTACAGTATTTCAAATATTTGCTTCATGCTTTTTCAGCATTAGTTTCTAAATGTGTCACGTATAATATGCCCTCGGAAGCCAGCAGTCAGAATGGTCTTTCAATGGTAACGTGGACAACAGGATGTGGAGCTGAATAAAGTCCTAGAAAAATGACACCACCGCTTGTTATTTACTGATACATAAAACATCAGAACATGGCAGTTTTAGGTTTGTAAGGAACATATATTTTGTTAATGGAAATTAATTTAGTTTTTTAATCAACTAATCTTTTATACCTTAATGAACTAAACAGCAATTATGGTCATTAACAAGTATGTCACCCAAGCACACTGCACAACTGTGCTTACGTGATGCTACACATTGTATCGGCTCTTTATACAGTCAAAGTTAACAAGAATTTGGAATAATTTCAGGTCTAATTAAGCACTGCAAAATGTTTAAAACTATAAAGTGCTTTTAAATACAAATCATTTTTGCTCTTTAGAAACAGGAAAAAATCCAAACATGCACTTAAACCTGAAACCTCCATGCCATATATACTGCAGTTTAACAGTAAGACATCAGTTTTGTGCCATTCGTTTTAAAATTTCCTTTCCCATCCCTCCCCATCCCCAGTCAAAAATTCAAATAGCATCTAAATTGGATTTGTCGGTATCGTCTTGGTCGTGCTTGTACATGAAGGTTAGAAGGAAGAGAGCAATATCCAGAGATGACCAATAGGCAGTGTGTGATGTGACTGCAGACCAGTATCTGCTCTCCACAAGACCTTCCCTGAGCTCGAAATCAATCCTGTGCTCCAGTTCCACTAGAAATTGAACGAGAAACAGAAATGTCATTAGAACTGTATGTAGTTGGAAGAAATCCTTGCATATTTTTCTCTCAAACTTAAGTTCTGCTTGCTGTATATAAAATGAACGCAACCCCATGTTCACATTTAACAGTACACTCATATAAATCAACTGCAATTTTTAAAAACACATGCATACATTTTAACATACACGCATGTAGCAAAAACCTGACCTATGAGTGATGCTTAGTTCAGGAAAAACAAAAAAAAAAAAAACAAAAACAAAGAACAGAAACTAAAACTAAAGCTTGGAAAAACCTGGCGTTTTTTAAGTCGCTGTTTTCCACACAGTAATGATGGAAATCCAGTTATTTACGCACATAACTACACCGAAGTATCCAGGAAATGTTGGGACCCCCTTGGGAAACTGTCAGAATGGGTATGGCTCAGAACTTTCAGCAATAAACAAATTTTCTGCATCTCTAGCAGCTATACAGGGAGACTACACGCAATACTCCATGCCCTTTCTGAAAACGAGCAGTTCCTACATTGCACTAGCCCTTTTAATTTCCAGATTATTCCAAATACATTTCAGCAGTTATCCTTTCATTTCAATGGCTGCTTTGATTAATAACACATTCAAAGTAATTTTCACTGCGTGTTTAACTGGGCCAATGGCTAACCTATTGTGAAGGCACTTTAGTGGTTAGAAAATCTCTACAAGGAGCAATAGAATGAAAAGGACAAAACTAAAAGCCTGCTTA
This sequence comes from Netta rufina, assembly GCF_964035555.1. Classification (NCBI taxonomy): domain Eukaryota; kingdom Metazoa; phylum Chordata; class Aves; order Anseriformes; family Anatidae; genus Netta; species Netta rufina. The sequence goes on along the minus strand of NC_140128.1, from coordinate 62,084,735 downwards.
GCTACAAAAGCCAAAACCCCATATTGAGTAAAAAATGTAGCTATTTATCAAAGCCAATTTCAAGGAATTTTAATTCTTGGCTCCAAGACCGCATAAATGGAGCATCACACAAGCGCTGCCTCCGCAGTCATGGCACAGCAGCATCAGGGAATGACAGGCCTTCATATTTTTACAGCAGCATTTCACTGCCTTCCAAAACGCAGCAAGGAGAGGGAGTCGGAGCCTTTGCATACCAGGAGACAACCACAGTCATTTCCACTAAGATGCGTGTGTTCAAAATCAGTCTCTCTGCAGAAAAAAAAACGCCCCGACCAACTCCGTCTCCGTTACAGAAGCTTGGGAGGAAGCCAAAACCCACTGCAAACCGCGCGGCTGTTCCCTCAGAAATGAACACTTCGGCCGTGGATTGCATCATTCTGCTTGCAGCCTCGCTGGCCTCTGCTCCATGTTCTCCTTCTATGGAGCAGGGATGGGGCTGCAGCAGAGAGGGATGCAGGGACCGTGCAGAAGGCCCTGAAGCGCAACCCACCAAAAGGACCTCATCAGCAGCTCCACAACACTCGCTGTCACGTTGGTCTGATTTCCTTAAGTTAGTTAGTTTCCTTAAAACAAAGCCTCTGTCCTCGATACTGACTCAGGAAGGTTATCTGTTGAAAGTAGCAGCGATCAACAGGCTGCAGTGTATCATGTGAACGCTATCACAAGATACAACAGTGCTAATGCTTGTGACTGCTTAGATTGCAAAAAGCCCCGCCTTGTAATGATTTTATTTTTAAACTTCTCAAGGATGAGTGTCTGTAAAGGAAGTACCTATATTTTTTTTTTTAAAAAATGCATCTGCTAAAATTGCTCGCTATGTTCCGGGTGGTTCAGGCTAGGACAAGGACAGCCTCTGTTTCCAGTCATAAATGCCTTTGAATATGGATTGCTTCAGAATTGCAAATATACGGGCAAGTTTAAATAAAATCCATTTCATGGTACACGGAAAGTGGGATTCTCTGCAGGAATTGTTTTGCTTTCCCCAGTGACAGTCTAGAAACTACTGACGTACAGATCTCATCAGCTGGAACTCATACACACATATATGTGTGTGTATACACAACAGACACAAGTACATAAACCTCTTTCAAGAGGAAAAAAAGATAACGGGGAGAACAAAGTCAGTCCTTGGACAGCCTTCACAGAATCACAGCACGGCTGAGGCTGACAGGGTTCATCTGGTGCAACCCCAGCCCAGCAGGGCCCCCCCGAGCAGGGTGCTCAGCCCCATGGCCAGGCGGCTGCTGGAGATGTCCCCAAGGAGCCCCCCAAGCTCTGGGCAGCCTGTGCCTCAGCCTCTCCTCACAGGGAGGTGCTCCAGGCCCCTCAGCACCTTGGGGGCCCTATGTTGGGCTCTCCCCATCATGCCCGGGTCTCTCTGGTACTGAGGGGCCCAGAACTGGACTCAGCACTCCAGGTGTGGCCTCCCCAGTGCTGAGGATGGGGCAAGGATCGCCCCTCCTGACCTGCTGGTGACACTTTGCCTCATACAGCCAAGAAATCATTAAACTTCTTCGCAACAAAGGCACATCACTGTCTTCACTGTCTGAGATTCAAAAAGAACAGACTCAATTTTTTATCATTTTAGAGCAAACCAACAAAACTAAACAGAGGCATACGTTATGGTATTTCCAACCCCACCCCCCCAACACACACGCGCGGCCCACTGAAGGCCTTGTTCCCACAGGGGATGTAAGGGGGACTAGTCACTAACATGTGGGTTCGAGAAAGCCTGAGCTGCTTTGTGAGAAAGGCGGCGTTCCAACAGTAGTGGCCCTCTTGTCGTCCCCCTCTCCTCCATCTTTCCCGGCCTCAGGCGGCTGTGTTGTACTAGAACGACCAAATCTTGAAAAAAGCATCCCTCCGAGGCCCTTCCCAATGCTCGCAGCTCCTGCATTCAGTACGGAGAGAAAAAAACACAAACACAAGCACAAGAGCAGCTAAATCAAACTGCAAATTAAAGTCACTGTAGCACCCATCAATTAGAGCTGAATGATGGAAAACACTATTCATGCTTTTCTAGGGTGGGAACGGCTTATCTGACTTAAGCGTACGCTGCTTACCATGAGACTAATCTAGTGTAGAAGCAAAAGCTATAATTTGGAAACTGTAGTTAAGGGAACAAAAATACAAAATAACACTTTTGAACTTTCAAAGGATGTGTTGTAATTCCTCTTTCATAAAAAGTTGAGGACTAAGACAAAAATGTTTTATAACAGCGGTAGTACTTTCTGAACATAAGGATCCCATCGGGACATTTAAGACACTCCTTTCGTTAAGGGTTCTTATGTTGACATAAGCCTTACGGAGATTTAGAAATGCCATATCACCCTTACTATTTTGGTTGCTCAGGAAGAAGGGTACAAAAGTTAAGAACAAATCTGTGTTGTTTTCTCCTGACTTTGCTGCCACCTTATGGACAAGACATTAAAGTTATTATGGTAAAACAGCAAAAAGCAGTGTACTGTGAGAGAACACTGCTTTGGAACACTGTGTATTTTTACTTGAGGACTAAACTGCTCTTATACACTCTATTTATTAGATTGGAAAGATTCCTTGTGCTAGGTCACATTAACCTTCTTCCAAATATCACATAGAGAGCTAAAGGAAGTCCTTGAGTCAACAAAAACTGCAAGTGCATGCTCAAATATAAGCTCCAGTGAAAGTGAATTTAATCTGAACTAAATCAGAGCTTATTTTGAGTCAGAAAGCCAGAAGGGGACAGACTTCCTAACTAAGCAGCCTGAATTTCCCTCAGTAAAATGATGAATTAAATAGAACTGTAATACTTTATATGGAGTGATTTTTCTCCTATTTGTCAATGGCAGAACATGTAGTCACAAAACAAGCTTTAAAACATTTTTCCATGAAGTACAGTGGAAACTATTAAACCCCCAGGATATTACCTCAATAAGCCAGACAACAATAAGGCGGCAATAGCATAAACTCCCTGACCCACATCCTCTCCCTTCAAGACTTGACTCCAGTGTATTATGTAAACTATCTTTACTTCAAAGTAAATGTTAGTTTGGATTAAAACAAGCAATACACCTACACAGAACAAACACTAAAAATAGCCAGCAATAGCTTGCTGACAGTTGCACCTTAAACATCACACCACAGAGCAGTGAAGCTATACAAGAAGATGCTATATAAAAAAAGGACATAAAAAGCAATTACCCAATATACTGGCTTTGCCTATGTTTGTTATAGACTCCCCGTAGTGGCGTCGAACCATGACTGGTGAAGTAGTTGGGCTTGGTACAGTTGAAGCACTTTCGCCGTCAGTTACTGAGGTAGGTTCTTTTGTTGGGTTGAGAAAACTTGGCTTCATATGCTCATAAGGTAGAGGGTTTGCAGTGTTGTACCAGTGGATCTGGACAGGTGAAATGTTGCTGTAGTGTTTCAGAATTAAAGGTTCTAACCTATAGGCCTGCAAGAATAATTCAGAAAATACTGAGAGAAAATACTTAAGAAAAGTTCCCATACAGAGTCTTCTCCAACCTCAAATCCAAAATATCTGTAACAAGTAAAGCCTAGAAAATGACAAAGTAATGGCATTATACTCTGGTTCAATTATTTTCACCGCCTGGGAGATACATTAGCTGCCCAGTTGCTTATACACACACATTTGCATATTTTTCTGCAACAGCTTTGCTACCCATTCCTCTTACTGACACAAAAACTGCTATTAACAGATGTTTATCATTATGCTTGGAAAGACTACACTTCACACAAGTTAAACTGATTCTGCACAGTGAAACAGAGTGGAAAACCAACTATGTGAACATTTTGTTTGATAAATCTTCACTGATCCCTGCACAAACCGTGAACTGGAAGGGCATTTGTATGTCTATTAAAGAGTCACTTTCTATTGATTCTTTGTTTATTTTTCGTGTTTACTTAGCTATAGAAAAGGGTTCTGCATTTATTTATCCCAGAATTAAGTAAAGTTACAATTTGCTGACTGTAGCCTGACCAATCATCCTAGGTGTCCCAGGAAAATTCTGTTTTTGGAGTTGCTAGAGCTGAAGATGATCAGATGAGCAAGAACCAGCATGTTTGGAGTCAAAAGATACCCAGCTTCAGGTAGAGTTTAAAACCAAAAGCACCCCCAAATTACTATTCTACAGTAAGCATGAAACTCCCAAATCAGACCCATCAAAGAAGTTGCTGAGGCAATACAGATCAGAAGCCCAACATCCTGCCTTTGATAGCAGTGAATACTGTCTGCCTATGGAAGAGCTTAAGGACAGGGCAAAGCTATACCAACACTTCCTTCCCAAGTCCTATCCCACCCTCTAACAATCTGTTTGTTTTCCCAAGGGGTCCTTGAATAACGTCTTTGATTTTCTGCAGTATCTTGTGAACTGCTTGTGTGTGTTTCTTTTAACAGCAGTAGTCTCTTTGGACACGTGATGTTTAACAGAAATCAGTAAGTTATATAAAAGTTGGAACTACAGTGAGAAATTTCATGTCTTTGCAAAAGAAGTTGAGTATTCTCACATCTTACCGTTACTAATATGAAAAGAGAAGCAAAGTATATGATATTTAAGGCAATTATTTGTAGAAAATATTCAACAGTTATACAATAATCATTAAAACATAGTCCTGTGCTGTAACACACTTGCGTTGATTCACATGCTTTGAAGATCACATATTATCACACAGCTGATGCTTAAAAACACTCAAGGCAAAAGCTTGCAACTGCAATTACAACTCACCACTGGATCTGTTGGATGAAAAATATTTAGTAAGCGGTTACAAATTGTTCTGGGCAGAATATGATCTTGACTACCGCTGTTTCCTGGACGGATGCCACGCAATGCCAAAAACACTGCTAATGGAGATCCCATACAGAAGAAATTCTCAACCTAAGGAGAGATTTCATCTACGTTAATACGGGAAGTAATGCTTTCTAACATGGCTGGATTTGATTTCTCTGTTTCATAACCAAGAGACTCGTACAGTATTAGTAACTCAAAACAGGGAAGAGCACTATAACATAGTGTGACATAACAGGTTAAGTTTCCCATTTCCCTTTGCCGTCAGAAGAGAATTATTACATGTTGTGGTGCTGCATAGTTCAAAAAACTGAAAAACAAGTTGGATAATTGAACTGAAATGAGTCTACCAACACTGGAAGGGGTAAGGTGAGAAGAATTTGGAAGACACTTCGGAAATGTGATGAGTTTCACAAGACTGAAGTCTGATTTCTCTTTCCAAAGTCTACCACAGCTCCTCGATCTTACTCTCACCAAGTATGCCAGGACACATTTTGCTACGTACACCATCAAGGAAGTAGAAATGCAAGCTAAACTGAGGATTAAAGGCAACACACAGCATTCTCATGGTAGTCACACACACATATACAGGCTGGTACATCCTCTTAAAAATATCTGGTGTTCAGTGAACAGAATGGTGCTTGTCAAAAGTGCCACCACATCACGTGTTAGGAACCACTACCAAGGTACAGCACACCGAGCTACCCTGCAGGCTACTCCTGTTGTCCAAAGCTACCGTGACTTTGCTCCAAAAGGACTGCCTTTAGCAAGCTGAGTGAATCCGGACTGCAATCACTAACCCATCTGACACAGGTCACTGAACATGCATCAGTGGTAACGACTTTTGGTCACTACCAACCTGGGCCGGGATTCAACAGTGACCCAGAGGTGAATGGCTTCGTATCCCATTACCAATCCTCAGACATCGTCTCCTAGAAACATCAAATGTAAAACTCTGTAGTCAAAAGTATTTTCAGAAGTCAAAGATACTTTAGCTTTTAGAATATCTTCTTATATGAGAGATTAATTTTACCATTATCAGAACTTCACTGGAACTTTCCCAATTGTAGTGCCAATTTGCAAGGCACTGCAACCAAGCAACTATCGATGCACTGCTGCTGAACTGGCGAGAGAAATGATTTAATTCCTGCTAAGTGCACGTGGAGAATGTCTGGATTCCCACACGCCTTCACTGTATGTCAGCACATGGAGCGAGGGTGTGGAAATAATGGTCTGTTTCATCTATCAGATTCCAGCCCTGAACAAAACATTCTTCCTCCTCTTACTTGGCACTGGTACTCCACCTCTTCCATCCAGAAGAACGCACAAGTCCCAGTTCAATAGAAAAAAAAATCTAGGTCTTCAGTAAAGCTATTCAATGTCATATGCTGCAAAGCACTGCTCGCTGTCATCTGTGTTATTACTCTGGCCTAGTTCAAAGCAGCTCTTCTTTCTTTTAATTAAACTTTACAAAGAGCCTTACATTCTTGCAGTTTGGACAAAAAGCTTTCTCATCTTTAAATACAATAGGAACAGACATTCACTGTGTAATCCTTTAAACTGAGTAACTAACTTCTAACCCTGGCCATCTGATACGCCTGTATACCACATTGGGAGTACACAATTATGGTCTTTCTGCTTCAGGAAGAAATCAGAAAGTGACCGCCACCTTAACGCTTGCTTGGAGATAGTTTAAAGATGTTTTAATGAATTCACCTTAGGCAAGTACAGACTCAGTGAGAATCTCAAAAGGTAAATATTTGCAATGGTTACAAGGTACATGGCTTTTATTCCATTGTTTCTTCTGGTAAACAGAAGATTAACAGCACCCATAGACAGATGACATTTTCTTGGACCACAGTGTTCTTTCCTACGTATTTTCTTACATGTGCAAGCCTTTCAACGTGATCTTCCAGCTCTTTCATTTCCTCTGGAAATGTTTACAAAGACAAAAGTACCAAATGGAGGGTACTTTAAGGGGTGGCAATGGATCAATACCAAAGCAGCACACGCTAAAAATCGACAGTGAGTCTTCCAAAAATAAAGTCCTTTAAATTGCAGCCATTAGACTCTTAGCACTGCTGCAAAGTGGCTGAAGAGAAGACTACCATCTGATGAAACCTGCTGGGAACAGAGGACTAAAATCTTCCCAGAAAGCATCTATTAATTTTGATGTTTCTCCATGAAGCAGGAGTGAGGCACTTCACATATACTTCACTGTAAATGTTTAAGAGCAGAGAAGCAATTTTTAAGAACATGACCTTTCGGGATAGCACTTTTCTGCCGGTTATGATTCATAAGCAGAAGTCATAATTAATTAATTTTTACGTTAAGCAGAAGCTGAGCCAAATAGTCATCCATTCAACTTAAGACTGACGTTTTTTCACAATGAAGAGAAAAATAAAATAGCTGAATGAGACAACAGAAGTAAGACAGCGCAGCTCCTTTGTGCATAAATGAGTGTGGGGGATAGATGAACATGTTCAGTGGTGAAGTTAAAACAGAAGAGACAGAAAGCAATTACAGTTTACATTTATGTTCTGCCTTTTAGCCTGGAGGATCCCAAATTTCCTCCCACAGAGAGGAAATACAGACCTCTCCAGCAGCCTCTACCCATTCCTTTGCCCAGAAACGTTCTGCAGTTTTAACACAAAGAACAGAGAGTATCCATCAGTATTACATGGGGAATTTAACTGGACAGTTGTGCGTGGAACTACTCTGGCACATTTTTGTATTCAGTTTAAAGTCTTCCTCCTCTCCGGTAAGGTTGCCCATCAGCATCCTATTAAACACTTATAGTTCTTGTACATGTGGTAGAACACTAGTATCTTACATAAATTTGTTGTTTTTGTCAATATTGACATCACTGTTACATGAAGCTATATAGAAACCACAGGGTGAAGTACAAGCTGGAGCTTCTCCTGGAAGAGCTTCTGTAACCGTAGGTGAATTAGAAATGCTACGGAATCATGAAGCACTTCGGGCCAGCACATTAACAAGTCCAGACTTAAATTAATTTCCGTTCCCCAGTACTAGGGAGCAGCTGAGGCACATCCTGCTCTCCCCTTCTATATTATGATTGAATATCACCTCACAACACTGTTATCTTCATGAACCACAGAGTCATAAAGAGGTATGTATCACACCATTCCCCACGTTTTCATTTTCTGGCTAATCTTTTTCATTACAACTGTATGTACCCATTTGGTTGTGCAATACAGCCTAAGGAGACCAGGGACCACAGAGTCCAGCTGCCTGCATGGCACAGACCACAGTAATTTGTGGATCAAGCATTTGCACTGAATAGTAGTAACTCATGACCATCCAGAGCTCCGGCCTGGCATGAAAGAGCCAAGGCGCTTACTAGTCAGTACCTCCAAAGCAGTTCCTTCTCTTTCAACAAGCTAGTCATCCTCAGATAGCTGGACTGGCTTGTTCATGACCAACAATTTTTCAATGTCATCCTGTAGAAAACCTTCCTTGGCAGAGGTCTTTTGCCATCGGATTCACAGAAAGCCTCCTTCTTCCCCTGGAGGTCTCCTCACCTCCCCTTGAGGTCTGTCTCCAGCGCAGTACTCAAGCAATGGGAGTCACCAGAGTAAAACACTACTTTACACTAGGAGCACTAGCATAAAGAAGTCAAACGTCTTTCTTTTAATCAGGGTAAGAAAAAGGATGCACAGTGTTGGAAAAATACCTAGCAGCAATTTGGTTTGATACAGTCCTCTCCTTCCACCTTTCTTTTCCCCTCCCTTGCTGCTCCCTCTAAAAAGCATCTGTTCAAAGAAATCTTCAGTTTAAGCAGAGCTGAGTGAAGAGTCATCTTTGCACAGAGCTAAAGGAGTATCAGTCTGGCTCCAGCTTCTTTGATGGCAGAGATAATGGCACAACATGTGTTTTTAAGCCGTGATAAAAAATGAGAAGGCTATGACAAATTGAATTATGGTTAGTTTCCTCTTTTTCATGGCTCAGGATTGACCTTGGCTTCTGGAAGTGCTTCTGAACTCAGAAGGAAAGAAAAATGGCAAGTTAAGAGCAATGATCTATTTTCTTCCCATCTATCATGTCACATTTTTATCATTTAATATTTTAGGATATAGTAGAGCAAATATAAAGTGTTGCGTATACCACGAAGGAGCTAGAAAATGTCTTTTTCCAGTAACATAAATCCTAGCAATTTACAGAGCTGATTAGGAAGCAATCTATTAGGAAGCAATTCATGAGACTGAAAGTAACTTGTCCTAACTGTCAGACCAGAGTAATTTGGAAGGAAAATCCACTGCTGGAGGAAATTCAATCATATTTCCTCAGAGGTGTGACATGTTAGAAGGAGTCCCCAAAGAAAATGGATTAGTTGACAAAATAGAAGTGAAAATTTTTAAGATACGTGATTGATGTAGTTTGCCAAATGGCTTTTACCTTCCCACACAGTTGTGCGTGTGTGTAATGTAACAATCTATACAGTAGCTTATGTATTTACATATAATCATATATATTTGTAATAAAACATAATATGAATATAGTAACACGTTTACACACATCCATACACATTCAAACTCTTCTACCAACATTATGTCTATGGACATGGAAAAAAAAAAAGGCAGAATAACTCAAGTGCACTTTTACTGCAAGCAGAACATTTAGTAAACACCTAGACATACATACCTTAAATTTTAAGACAGGTGTTTTCGATATGGTGGATGCCTTTAAGCCTTGTAACCTCTCCTCTATCTCTCTCAACCTAGAAAATAAGGAGATCTTTCTGAGATACAAAAAATAAAATAAAATAAAATAAAATAAAATAAAATAAAATAAAATAAAATAAAATAAAATAAAATAAAATAAAATAAAATAAAATAAAATAAAATAAAATAAAATAAAATAAAATAAAATAAAACATAGCATTAACTTCTCTGATCCAAGCAGGCATTCCTGGAGGATCCAAGAGTTTTGTTTGCTAGGAACAAAACTGATGATGCCTGCTGATTTTTTTTTTTCCTTTGAGGCAGTCCAGTTGATTAAGATCAATGCTTGTGAAATCCCGTTTCTCTGACAACAGGAGGAATCAATCAAGACATGACAGTTTCCTTGTTCATCACCCCAAGAACTTGGCTATCTGCCTTCCTAAAGAGCAGGTGTCTCACGTCCTGCTTCCTTGGTGGTTTTGCACCCAAATCAGCTGGTTTTTATTTGTTTGCTTCCTTTAACCAGAGCCACAGAAAACCCCATGGCTCAAGCATTATGGAGCTCTATATTTTGGTGGAGTATCTGTAGGACAGCATCCCACATTTTCAACTATCATGAAAAAAGGTCATTTACTTGTTCTTCTAGTCACCATAAATTCAATAATAATAATAATAATAAAGAGCAGCTACAATACAAAATGCCTCCTATATAGGTAGAGCATTATGCCCTCTTCAGTGGAGGAAAAAACCAATCTCTTCAAGTTCTCCTAAAGCATTTTACAAACAAAAATGTTAAGCTTAACCTCTGTCATCCTGATGAGGGAGAAACAAGTCTGGAGCTAAAGCTTTCTGAAAAGTGGTACTCTCAAAAAAGTTAGTATGCTTTAACGAACATGTCTTAAAAAAGAAGGTATGTGGAATGCTCGACTGTTGTGAACTCCTTTCGAAGGGTTCCAATAAATTAACTCATGTTATTCTACAGTGTAGAATATTTATACATGCTGTCACATACCCTACTCAGGTATAAGTATTTCCAGAAATCCACTACATACTTGACAACCTTACAACACTAGGAACCCAGAAGAAAGCAAATATAAAACTGGCATCCTGTAGCATTTAAGACTGCATGACACTAAGGTGGTTCATGAACAGGAGAGCCACTCTATCTATTGCAGAAGTGCCTGTGTGAAATGGTACTTGAATTACCATGGATGAAACCTGAAACACTTCAGTGAACGCCTAAGGAGCTGGAGTGTAAGTGTGAAAATGGTAATTTTTCACTACTTACATGCCAGTAATATGCCTGAAAGCTTGCTTTACCACTAGGCAAGATTATTTGGTCTCTTACTTCCCTTCTCTCAGAAAGGTTGCACTTTATCCAGCCTTGCAGCTGTTAAGAGATGTTCTGTACCAATCTCTAATTACACACATACTGATTTCAAGCACTGCAAGAGATCTGATGCTGTATTAATGCTTCCCAAGTGCCACCAGTACTAAGATAGGTTTCTAGAAGGCACAAAAAGAACCATGACCATGATTTATCCTCGCCTTCCCACTGAAAGACTGAAGTTCAAGCTCCTATTATTAGATTCTCTATTTACAAGGGCCTCATAGCACCTTGAAATCGAGGTTAGAATGGGGAAGGGACCTTAACACTGCAGAGACATCATGATGATCTACAACATCCCCTAATACTGAGAATCCCTACTAACACTTGTAAGGCACCAAACCCAAGATCCAATCTGCCACAATGGGCAGTGCTGCTTTGCGTGCAGAACTGCATTAACATTTCCAAATGGCAGCAGGCAGAAATTGGTAAATGATCCGCAGCAGAGCAGTAATCCCATAAGCCCAATCACAGTAATCACAGCATCTGTAATCCAGCTGGTGCAGCTCAATTTCCAAGCTGAGCCTTGGAGAAAACTTCTCATTTTCTCCAGAAACTCAGAAATTTCACTACTCAGGTTCTGAGTATTTCAGCTCACTGTCCACCTGCGAGCTACTTTGCTGTGTTTCTCAAGTCTCTTGAGGGCTAACGACCTGACCTTCTCCTTTCCCTCCTGGCTAGGAGCAGCTCCCAGTGCCTGCAGGCAGTAAGCAGCAGCTACTTGTTTGGTTTTGGTACAGCCCTTAGGATATGGGTTCAGAGCTCTTATTAGCAGTACCAGCTACCTCTGACTGCTTAGTCCTGTGTTTAGCTCTTACCACTGCCATTCAGCATCACCAGAGGAACGGCAGCCACAAAAGATAACAGCCATGTTGGGTTCTGGAAACACCCAAAGGACATCATCTAGGGATGTGTTTTTTTTCCCTTTCATAATCAGAAGGGGATGCATTACCGTTGTTTGGTTAGGTAAAGTTCTTCAAGTAAACGTTGCTCCTCATAACTCATCCAGCTCTCTTCAAGCTCCTCCTCTTCCTTCTGCAGCAACTGCTCGTAAAGCCTGACGGGGTTCCAGCCAGTCATAATGTCATAGGTGATGACACAGCCCAGCGAGTGGGACACGATCGAGACTTTCCCTCCTTTCTCCTCAAATTCTGGATTCCGAGAGCAGAAAAGCGTGTAGAGTCGGTTCAGCTCCTGCTGCAGCCCCTTGACAAGCTGTTTTAAGACAGCAGAGGGAGAAAGTTTAACAACATCATCTTATCACTCCTGTTTGTGCATACTCATGCACTACAGAGACCAGCTTCTTGAGCATGCAGACTGAACAGGCACGATGGTCTATTTGTATAGGTTCAGGAGGTGAACAAAGCCTTAGGGTTGCTTCAACTCTTTTGCTGTTCTAGAAACAGACCTCAAAATGCTTACCTGCAGAACAGATGAACGTGAGGGGCACTGGGTTTCTGATGGCAGCAACATGACTGTCACTGACCCCAGTTGTTCACCTCTTCCCTCCATGCCCACCAGGAACCACCAGACCATGTGGTAACCCTAAAACTGCTGCACTGCACAGCCTGAGGCATGATATTGAAAGAAACCCTCAAATGAGTAACAGCCGTGCGTGAATTACTCAGCAACATCCTCATGAGATAAGCAATAGGTCTCTGTTTTCACTAGCAGCCCATTTGCTTGTTTCTTCCCCCATTTCTCCCTCTCAGCACTAAGTTTCTCCTCTGCTAGAGGTTCAGCTCCGTTTCTAACTACGGAGGCTGGAAGGAGCCTGGGCCACACGATCTGGAACCAGTTTGCATCTCTGCAACAAGCCCTGCACGTAAATGTTCCCTTCTCTATTCATCAAAACGAAATATCAGCATTCCTACCTCACTGCAAGGGACTGGGAAGATAAATCCACTAAAACTGATATGCTCAGACACTAAAGCGACAGCCTAAATGGGTTCTGAGAAAATATCCCAACCTGCTTTTGGATCTTTGTAAAGCATACTTCATCTCATTCAGCCTTTCATTATTCTGCCCACTGCCTATCTACAAGGAGGCTTTCTATCCTACTTCTACTCCTACCATATCACACCCAACGTATTTTTTCCAAAGAAATCAGAATGAAATAATGCTGGTAAAGAACAAAAAGCCTCACCTCAAGCAAAAGGAAGATAGGGGAAGAGAAAGAGTATAAATGAGACAGGTAAAGCTAGAATTTAAACATTTGATATAAACAATGCTAAGAAACAGAGTGGATATTTACTGGTTAAAGGTTTCTGGGAGATATTGGAGGAAAAATAGGAATGTAACATAGTTCTCAGACATCATAAGCTAATCTTATGATAATCTTATGATACTACCAAAATAAATACAGATTGGCCCTAAGTTAATTGAATCTCCTAGAGGGTTATCTGCTTCCAATCCTATACTTGTGTACATAAAAATAAATGTTAAGATTCACAGAAATATTTTTTAAAGAGAAATGAGAAAGCCAGAAGATTCAGAAATGTGACAAAACAAAAAAAGGCAGCTTTACTTGTGCTATTCAGCATGGCGACTGAGCAATGCTTCCCGACTGTGGCACAGAGGAGGACAAACAAGAAATTGCAAATCATTTCCTTGTTAGCAACAGGAAATTAGAGCTATAGAACATGTAATTTGAGCATGATTTTTCAAGTGCCTGAATCATTACTGAATATAAATATGAATGGCACTAGGACTGTCAGTGTCTGATGCACTCTTTACTGAGAGAGAAACCACACAAGCCCTATCCCTCACAGCACTGTGAAATGATTAACAAAGCCTTGCGACAGCTCAAAGAGGAAAATATCAACATTCCCATTTTCAAGTCTTTTCACTGTGATGCGTTTGGCACTATGCAGACTTTGGGTGCAGCTTTCACACATGAACAAACAGGCAGAGGTTTTTAGCAAGAGCTGAAAATAGAAATCAGGACTTGCTTTGGCTGGCTGGCATTTTCTCCGGTTAAAAAAAGGTTTTGATTACAATCCAGAACAAAATAACAGATCTGTTGAAACCAAAGCGGTTCAGGATTGTTGCCAGGAGCTCAGAGATAAGAGGGAATGCTGCTCTCTGCTGTCTCTGTGCCTGGCTGTTGTGGTACCCTCCGAGGGAGCTGACACACATTGTCCTGCCATCGGGGACCTCAGCAGGGAGCCTGGGACCCCCAGACACGCAGTAGGTGCTCTGGCTGGAGCACGGGCTCCTGGGTTCAGAGCAGGCAGTGCAGAAATGCCAAGCAGGCTGGTGCTGGACTCATCGTGGCTTCCAGGTACTCTGTCAGTACAGAAGGGAGAGGAGCAATGCCGTCTCATCTTAAAAATCCTTAACAAGCTAAACCTGAAGATCCTAAGCAATACATGCCAACATGCAATGTTTTTTTTTCTTTGATGGGAAGTTAGAAATAACAGCTCAGCTACTCTCCTGTGTTGCTTGTTGCATTAAAGCTGTTGTCCCCAGTGTGCTGCCCAACTTAACTCAATAATCCTGTGTTCTCTCTCCTTTACCATAGTCTTATTTCGGAGGAACAGCAGACACCTTCCAGGAAGGATCTTCTGTCAGCCTGCCCACAGCCCATCAGCAAAGAGAGCATAAGTAACCTTCTGGCATCATGGCATTTCCTTATGAAGCTTTTGTTCTCTTGCCATTTTGGGGCGTAATACAGCAAATTCCTGGAAAGTCCTGGTTGGACACAATATCTAACCTTGCTTTTGACTGTCCTGCTCCTTAAAAACATGTTGTTACTGAGGAGATAGGCAAAAACATGGACAGCAATGAAACTGTTTGCGGATTTCCAAGTAGCAGTATATTTAAGTTTGCAAACCAGAGCACAATATATTTAATTCAAACTAGATCATCTGACAGATACTGTTTGTAAAATCCAAATCACCAGTTACCTAACTTTGTAGATTTGCTCTAGTAAAGCCTCCAGGTTTTGAAGCACTATGACTGGTTAATTTTTCTGCTATGACAAAAACAACTCTGATCAGACAACTGATCCTTTCGATATACAGTAAAAAAAAAAAAACAACAGAAGGAAAAGAAAAAGCAGATTCGTTTTAAGTCCCAGCTACAAAATTATTTAGTTAAGCAGTCTATAAAGTTAAGATATTATTTAATCCTGATCTGCTTTCTTAGTCTTAAAAAGCACACAATACCCTGACCTGTAAAACAAAAGCTTGTTTTGAAAAGGGTTTTAGCCTGGCAAGTATAATGTGAAGTGCTTTCAGATCTGTTTTGTAGTTACAGCCCGAACATATCTTAACCCACCATTATAAATACCTTCTATAAATATCAATTGTCCTTATCAAAATCAACATTTCATTGAAATTAAACGCAAACAAAAATTTTCTCTCCTAAACTGGATTGTAAAGCTGACTTTTTCCCCCCTATCTACAGCTTGCCGTGTTTTTTTCCTCCCTTTAAATGGTTTATGGGAATCTGTTTAATGAAAAAAAGAAAAAAATAAAGAAAAAAAAAAATCAGGTCCCCTTTCACCGCCACCTGAGTGGCAGCTGCATGGTTTATACCTCGCTGTCAGATTGTAAGCGGAAGGTGCATCGCCCAGAGTCTGGTCTGGTGCTGGCAGAACTTCTCCTGCTCACACCTCAGCTATAACCGATGGCTTCCCAACAAGGAAGCCCTTTGCCCTCTGCTTTCCCCTGTGTTTCTGCCAACCCTAAGCCTCGCTGCCTGCTGCTCCATGGATCCATTACGTGCTTAGGAAACACCTGCTGTTCCTGCCTGAAAACAGGAAAGTAGGAATCATCCAGAAAAGAAAAAGAAAAAAAAAAAGGTGAGTAGTGGAATGCAGCATGAACCGACCCCTCTCTGTTTCCATCTCCCCTCTCCCCTCCTCATTTCCACCTTATTTTGGTGATCAGTGAGACTGAGCATTGACAAAGAGCCATTTCTGCAGCCCTTGCAGTACTGCTGTTCTTTGCCAGCCCCCCCCAGAAGGGCTTTTAGCACAGCTTTCCCCATAAAAAGGCTCGAGTTTCTGCCCAACCCGTATCACCATCTCCTAAAGGCTTCTTGCACAGACTAAACAAGCTCAAATATCTCACACAAAAAGGATAAATGTGGCAGCAGTCAAGTGAGTCAATTTTTTTTTTCCACGCAGCTGCTCCCACAAACCCTGCTTGCTGCTCTGACTGCTAATCTGCTGGCTGCTAAGCTCTGTGTTACCCTCAGCTCTTCCAGGAGGGACCAGTGAAATGCAGCAGGCTTACGTGGCTGCTATGAGCAGATCAAACCACTGTAACAACGGGAACACTTCTTATTTCCTCAAGAACAGCCCCATCAAATCCCTTCATCCCAGCTGAACCTTCTTACCACAACGTTAGTTTAGCACCAGCCTGAGGACACTGCAATATTTGAAAGAAAAGTACAGAAAATCTTCCAATCGTTCCTATTTTCCTTTCCAGAAAAGTCCTTTCCCTTTGTTCTGATTTCTGGGGAAGGAAAACCTGAGCACATTTTGCAGACCGATCGTTTCAGTGCAGAAGACTGGTGCAGGATTAAAATGCTAGGAACCTTACAAATGCACCACTGCAAATGCTCACGTATAACCAGAGAACATAAAACACGGATAAAAACGGACTTTACAACACCTAGAGCCTTTGATAGAGTCAAATTTCAAAGGCAGATTTTATAGCCAGTCATAATCAGGCAAATTAAGCAACCCACAATCCTCAGACCTGGTAGAGCTCCCTTATGTGCCATTACATTTTCAGACCTGCAAAAATAAAGCCACTTGAGACACAGCCTGTGACACAGCCTGACACAGCAGTATCCAAGTCATGGATGCATTTCTAAGATGTTTTATTTATCCCAAAGGGCAAGAGAGAGACCTGATTTCCAATGGTTAAAGATTTCAGTAACACATGGAGAAAAACAGCACAGGACCGAGCAGATGCCGCATGCTGCTACTGCTCTGCAGGGCTCTTTTGGGAAACTATTTCATTTTTGCTTCATGAAAAGCAGATTGATTATTAGCTGCCTGGAGCTCCCTTTATCAGCTGAACTTGTGCCAGCATATCTTCCGTGTAGGAAACTTAAGCTGACAGGATCAAGTTGCTGAGAAGTCACCAGCTTATATTCTGACAAACTGAGGTTAAGTGCTCTACGCCCTTCGCAAACTTAATTAAAAGCTGAGCAAAGAACGGTTTCTCTGCATATGTGTTGAGAGCCAGAGTGACAGTCATGCAATTTGAGGGGAAGACAAAGCTGAGGCTGACAATCCAGGCCTGATGGGTCACTGGGCCTGCTCTGATCTGGCCATAAATCCCCTCTGCTTTTCTGCTTTCCAATTACATGCCTGTCTGGCAGATCACTCCCAACACATAAACCAAACCAAACCCAAACAACTCATCCCAGCCCTTCAGGAGTCCTGGTGGCAAGGACATGTGCTTGTGAACACAAGATGGGAGCCTTGGCCAGACGAGACACACCACTGTCATCCTGGCAGAGGAGGGAGACGTGACAACACTGACCATATGGGCACAAGGATCAGGTCTCTAATTGCCTTTTGGATACCTGGGTATGCCTGGGCTGCTGAAGCATGAAGGGCAGAAGTAAACGTGTAGGCAGTGAGATACGCAGAGCTGCTGGCTGTCTCAGCTGAAGGCCCTCTGTGAAGGGCATTAAGAGCACCCTGTGCTGAGCGAGAAAAAAACAAGCCTCTAAATCCTCATCACCAGCATCCAAAACAGCTGTTCATTCCTCTTCTGATGGAAAAAAGCCTTGTGAGACACAAGTGTAGATAAGCACGCCAATTTCTTGCAAAGCAGAAGGAAGTCAGCTATGTGTGTGGCAGACAAAGGCCTGGACCACCCCGAGGAGGCCCAGGCAGCGGGAAGAACTTCACCTCCCTGCATATCCCAGTGGGCAGATTGCTGGGGTAAAAGTGGGCTTTTCAGTACATTCCAAATGTACCAGGGTAGAAAATGACACTTTCATTCAATATTCAGGAAATGATTTTTTTTTTTCCCAAAGAATAAAGACTACAAACCCTCTGCTGGCACCCTGACCACAGAAGTGACCCAGAGATTGCGCTGCTCTTACTCAAATCCTCAATGGCCTGCTCGTGGCTGAAAACAGAATATAGCACTCTCATCTCAACCTCTCTGATCTGTCAAAGCCACCAAAAAAAAAAAGTTCTTCTCTTGGGCTCTATCGATTGTCCTCTTCTGGCACTGCTCTCAGCTCTGAGCACCCCCTTGTGAAAATTTCAGAGTGCCTTTCTGTCCTCTCCACGAGATCCTCACCGCTGGATATCTTCTCACATGAACAGCTTGAAGCCCAAGGGGAAAAAAAAAAAAAAACACACAAAAAAACAACAAACAACAATAACAGATAACTACATATTAAAAGGGAGTGCAGGAAACCTGACCTCTGCACCACTCCAGCTTGAACAGCATGAATGTTTTTGTAGGCTTCGTGGGAAAAGAATCTGAAGCAGATCTGAGAACTGTGAGCTCGGCGAGCAGCTCCCTCCAAACGTCAAGAGAACTTCAGGAAGAGAGTGCAAAATTGTAAGAAATTCAGCAAACAAGCAATAAGAAAGCATGTGGGCCAACTAAAGGTGGAAGAAGGTCTTCAAAAGCCAATGAAAATCTGCAGCTCAAGGATAGATTGTAAAGGAGCACGAAAACAAAAGCAAGAGGTGGGGAGGCTGCTCTGACCCTCCAGGATACAGGAGCTGTCACGCTGCCTGACGGCATCACGGATGGATGCCAGAAGACTGTCACAACAACAGATGAGAGGCCAGAATGAGACTTAACTGTGTGAAAAGACAGGAACGGCTTCGTGTCTTAGCGACGTTACAGATAAAGGATCCACAGATCTGCCCAGACCCCAGCCTCTTTCCCACTACCCCTCTTTTTGTTGAAAAGCTGAGCCCAACCCATTTCTAGCCAAGTCACAGCAGTCAAGGCTAAGTTTAGGTTCTGGCAGATCCAGTAACCTACCACTTTATGAAGCTGACAAGTGAATTAATCAAGCTGTGAAAGTGCTGGCAAGCAGCTCCCTGTTAGGTTCAAGGAAATAAGCAAAACCAGTGTTGAAATAGTCCAGTTAAAAATCTCCTGCTTCACGTCCCTCTCCTTTTGAAGCACACACAAAAAAAGCTTTTTATTGCTGAAAGTAGTGAACCAGAGAAGAACATTTTGATTGCAAAACCTCTTATCAAAGAGGGATGAAATCTCTAGTAAAAATTAATTCCAGTTCCAACTTTGAAGAGCACAGTCATTAATCCCCTTTTTTCATGTGAAAAGCAAAGTGACAAGCCACTTCAAGGTGGCCAGTGCAGCCTGCCCAAGGGAGCAGAGCTATGTTGGCTGCATGTCACTGCATCCCCTGGCCTCCTAAAGCCTGTAACACTCCCCCATGTCCCTGACCCTTCATTTCCTCTCGCCAGCTGGTGAGAAACATCCAATGCCCACTGCATTCATTCCCCCGCACGTCGGCTGTGGCGGAAGCAATCCATAAACATCTACTGATCTTCTGAGGCTATTGCAATATTGGAACTAGCATTTTAAAGGTCTTTCAGTGACGGATGCAGATGATATGAAGCCCGTACTGCAGGCACTTTCTGCCAAGACGTATCAATAATTCACAGCATTACAATTAGCCTGGAAGTAAGCACAGCGGAGGTCAGGAAAATAAGCACTTAACAATATAATGAAGGTGACAACACGAAATTCGCTATGCATCAATTAGGCTTTTTAAACCCTGTCAGAACCATTTATTATTAAAGAAACACAGAACTACAGCAGCACGGATGTGACACAGTCACCCACTGGACACGCTAACAGCCCATATTACGTTACCAGAAATAGCACCAGCAAGGGCAGAATCAGTGTGAAATGACTGTTCATTTCGAAAGAGGCACGTGGGCATCAAAATATCAGCTTAGTTTCGCTTGTTATTACGTCTGCAATGTTTAAACAGGGACTCTGCTTTCCCCGTCACGGAGCACCACACAGACGAGGAGCTGCAGTTCATTTGCAGCCTCACACAAACGCCACAACCGAATGGGAGGGCTGCAAACATCCCCCGGACTGATCTCTGAGACCAGGCTGCCTGAGACATTCACTGAATTATTGATACCTGTCTAGAGTCACATTACATGTCAAAAATCCAGAAGGTGCTTCTGACATTTCCCTACCATGCTGCAGAAGAAACAATACCTGCAATCAGAGAGGGGGTTATCCACCAGGTTCCCGTAATGCCTCACTGAACAATCCAGCTCCATCCCAAGCAGCTGTCTGCTGTCTCATATGAAAGCTGATATGACAAGGTTTTTCCTTTTTTTTTTTTTTTTCTTTCCTTCAGTGGTTGCCCACTCGAATATCCCTTAGCAAGAGGTTTAAAGAGTGGTCAAAAGCTTTAAAGCAATGGCTACATTACTTCCAGATGTGGGGAGAAATCCTTTGAATTGGAAACATAATTAGTATCAAAGTATAGTTAAGCACTGTCAGGTGGATAACAGATTTTGTTCTTCTCTAGGGTGAGCTCACTGCATTGTTCAATTCATTTCCAGGGGCACAGCAAAGTTTAATTAGCTCCTTTTGAGAAGCTTCTAAGATGTTTGGATGGAAAGCTTTAGGAGCACCAGCAGTATCCAAAGACTCAGGTTGGTGTTATGAAGTGGTGTGCAGGAACACTAATTCTGAGCAACGTGGGACTACGAGAATACTTGAAGACAAAGCTTGCTTCTGAGCTGAAATGAATACTCTGAACAGACTGACCACTGAACATGGTGGGGAGATGGATACCACAACGCTGGTTTTCCACAGGAACACTCAGCTTGATGATGCTGTCCTTAAACCGTGCAAAGTCAGGTCACAGGAAATAGAATGGGATAAGAAGGAGTAACTAAAAAAAATACAAGTCTCATTTCTGTAGCTAAAGGTAAAATAAAAGGTCAAAAGATGTACAACTATTTAATGACTAGGAGTTTACACAACTCCTAGCTAAGTGAGCAGGGATGTGATGAAGAGGTCACATCCCTGACAACTCAGTGGTAGAGCATGAACTCTGTAGCTGAGAGAAGAAGAAAACCCAAATCCAAATATTTTGGCTACAACAGATTCATTTCAGAAACCTGTTGTTCAAGGTTTTAACATTACACCTGTAAATAGTGCTTTTTGGACAAATGCTTGCAATTCAAAGTGTACAACTTTGCTTTGAGAAAGCTGTAAGATTTACTGATGCAGGCTGAATATGGCAAGGTAATGATCAACCGGGGTGTATTGTTGGGGTGAAATGTTTCAAGAAAATTCATAGAATCACAGGATGGTTTGGGTTACCCTGGCTCAGGCGTAGGACCTTGCACCTGAGGGCCTTGTAGAATCCCATGAGGTTCTCACAGGCCCACCCCTCAGGCCTGCCAAGGTCCCTATGCATGGCAGCCCTTCCCTCCACATCAACAAATGTGCTGAGGGTGCACTTAATCCTACTCTCCCTGTCATTAATAAAGATATTAAACAGTACCAGTCCCCATACAGACCCCTGAAGAATGCCATTTGTCCTCGGTCTCCACTTAGACATCGAGCCATTGACTGTAACTCTGAGTGTGACCATCCAGCCAATTCCTTACCCACCGACTGGTCCATCCATCAAATCTCTCCAATTTAGAGACAAGGATATCATGCAGGACAGTGTAAAATGTTTTGTACAAGTCCAGGTAGATGATGTCCATTGCTCTTCCCTTACTCACCAACGCTGTAACCCCACAGCAGAAGGCACCAGATTTGTCAGGCACCATTTGCCCTTAGTGAAGCCATGTCACCAATCACCTCTGCTTTCCCTGTGCCTTAGCACAGTTTCCAGGAGGATCTGCTCCATGGTCTTGCTGGGCACAGAGGTGAGTGTTTGTTGTGTAGTTCACTTGATCTTCCTTCTTCCCTTTTCAAAAATTAGGGTTATGTTTCCCCTCTTCCAGTCATGGGGGAATTCACTGGACTGCCACAACTTCTCAAATATGAAGGACAATGGCTTAACAACTTCATCTTTGAGTTCCCTCGGGACCTGTGGATGCCCCTCATCAGGTCCCGCAGACTTGTGCACCTTCAGGTTCCTTAGAAGGTCTCAAACCTGATCTTCTTCTACAGTGTATGGTTGTTCATTCTCCAAAAATTCAATTGATTTAGTGAAGAAAACAACTTCTGTAATCAGATCTAAATATAGCCACAGCACAGTTATTTGTCAATTCATACCTGAGGGATGGTAATATACCTGCAAAACTACAGCTCTTCTGGGCAATGAATTCAATTTTTCATGCATTGTTGGCCAGCACACTTAACCTTTACTTGCTAATCCATTTCCCATAAGATGCCAATAGGCATGCCAAGCCTCTAATGCACTTTAAAAATCTATTTTTGAGCTGCCAGAGAAGTTTTCTTCACTTGCCACAGAAGTTCACAGTGGTCTCAGTTCCACAACAGACAAGGAAACCTGATACACAGCTGGGAACCCAGGAGCTCTGAACAATGAACTTTGCATTACCAAGCAACAACAGAGCACAGCTTTCAGTACACTTATTCCTTGTGTTGGAAGCTTAAAAGGCTCGTAGCAATTTCAAAACCACTGCTGCTATCAGGAAAGTTATTATTATTAGGAAGTTTAGGTTTCACAATTACGTTGACAGTCTAAAGTACTTAAACGTATTTAATTTTAATGAAAGGTAGCATCAGGTCCTCTGGTAAGCTTTGAAAATACCTTCCACAACCCCTAGTTTAACCACGCAGACTGAGCATGAAAGCTGCAAAAACACTACCATTGCTCCATATATAATGTAGTCAATAAAGAAAAACCTAGAATTGCTATAGAAAGTAACCCTAAAACCTCCCTACAGGGCTTTTCCAGGACATGTGGCAAACAAAGGATGCTCTTGGGGTGATGCACTGTACACTTTTTATGGGGTACTTTGTCATTTATTCAAGGCTTTTCCATTTGATGAATGGGGTCACACTACAACTACACAGACTAAAGCTCACGTGCCTACACAGACAGGGCAAGAAAAAACAACAGCTTCTAGTATATGAACAGTCACCTAACAAACAGGTGACCATCCTGCTTTTCTTGCAAGGCCGAGCTTATACCTCTAATAAAACTGGCTTGGGCACGTTTACAGATGCTGTCGGCCCATCTGACTTCACATTTGACAGAAATTAAATGACATGTCCACAGATTTTGCAAGAGGTAAGAAGATGCCCAGCTCTCTGGAGTCCCATTGCTCAGAATGTGCAGATGTATGAAAACACTGTAAAAAACCTTCTCATTTCTAAACTGCTGGTTTCTGCTCCAAACAAACTACTCTGATTAAAGTTTTTGCTGTTTCTCTACTTTTCTCTCTGTTAAAACTCTGTATTTTGATTACTTGAAGTGTAAATGTTATTTTTTTATGTTCATAATTTCTCTAAAAATACATGCCAAACTTAGGAGTCCCTTAACAGCAAGGATATACAAGGATCATCCTGCTGGATGTTCTCCAGATATTTTACACACATACTGGTAGGACAAAAGGAGAACCCAGTATCCCTAACTTTACAAAATTGAAGCCTCATGTCTTTCAGAGATGCTGAAGCTGCTGATTACTCCTCAATGATATTAAAAACCACCCTAAAATATTATATGCTTGCACACATGGTAATATTTCTTATTTTCTACTGTAGAATCACAAAAGACATTTCTATTGCTCCTCTGAAATAGATGCCTCTCTGTTCCTGTCTCAAATCCTAGGAAGAACTCTGCCAAATCCAGGTTATCTTCTCACAGATAGCTTCCCACAGGAAAACAAACCTGAATTTTGCCTATCCCTTGGATACAAGGCCAGCATTGAACTGAAAGCTTCTCCTGTCTCAGAAACAAGAAGTGAGGAGTGTCAGGGGTACAGAAGAAAGATCCCAGAGAACTGCACTTGCTGCCCATGCAATACCAGCAACTACAGATGATCATTATATACTTCCGAAGTTTTAGTATTCTTTATTCAGGGTCTCATGAAAACAAAGAAACAAACAAAAAAGCAAACACTTACTTCATCCCTATAAAGAGGGCTTGTATAGTACATGATATCCATCGCACTGCTGTTCAGCATGTCCCTTAAACCTCGTACTTTATCTGGAGTAATGGAGTCCACAGTGTCTGAAAGAAAAGAGACTTGAGTTACATGCAGGAGAATGATAAAATCCCATCAAGGCACATGCAGAGGACACAGCGTGAAACTTCTGGGGACAATTTTGTAGACTGCAGCTACTGGAATAACAAAAGAATCAAGTAATGTACCTCCATCCAGGGTAAGTTTTGACCTCCATTCAACTGGAAGAAATTCAACATGGGTTGCAAGATTAGAAAAATACTTCTCTTCTATTTTTCTTGCAGTATCTCGCATCCTTACAAAAAGAAAGAAAGAACACGTTCCTGTTAAGACTACTATTGGTGATCTTATCAAATAAAGTCAGTGCATCCACTCATTTCTCATGTTACTACTTTTACTACAATGCATGCTTATTAACGTAGGTAAAATAAAATTGTGAGGTGAAGTAATTCCAGTACGTAAATTATCTTATAATTGAAAATTATGCATATTACATGCTCAAAAGAATTTATGAACTTTAAATATATTTTACTATAAGCCTAATAAACCGTCCAAATTCAATTGAAAGACATCTGTTAATGCTGGCTGGTTTGGGCTAGAATGTGATCTAAAAATTAAGAATTCTATCACTGCCTTGAAATCCTGAATCCACTGAAATGAACCATTTAATCCATCACATAAGGAAGACAATTCAGTGCTTTTAAGCACAACGAAAACTATTAACAATATTGCTTGAAAAGTCAGAATTTTAATTTCTCGTATCAAATTGGAGGGCTTAGGAGTCCTCAGAGTGAGAAATAGGATAATTTATTAGCATTTCAACTTACAGTAGCAGATGCAGAGTCTGTGTTTTTAAATTACTTTTCATTTTTAAAAGATATCTCAACATGAACATTGGTGGACGCATGTCCTTGAAATGGGCATAAAAAACTTAAAAATACCTCAAAACAAAATATATCTGACCCTCTCTGCTGTCTGGGGGAGAAAGGGAATACTGGCATATTACATTCCTTTAAAAATGCTACTTTACTACTGAGGCATGAAAGACCATCAGCAATGGATGAAAAATAGCATGAAATTCTAGAAGAAGATGGTAAAAAATCCATGCATTCTATCAAAGACATTTAACAACCAGAGGAAGTGTTGTATTTTCCCTTCTTTCCTTTACGCTATACTTAGGTCCCAATGACATTAGCATTTCTGAAGATGAGCACAACAAACTAAATCTGACCGAGGGGCAGCAATGCTGCATTTCCAGCAGCTGGTTTCCAGTTAAAAATCAGAATTTTGTTTTGAGGCAAAGCCCAGAGTTCCAACATGTTTTATTCTGTTTTCAAAGCAAACCCCCTCCTAACGATTGCTGCAACCAAACGCACGATGACATTAAATCTCTTATCAGTAATTCCACAAATCCAAATGTGCTCCAGGTAAGTTTAACCCCCTGGCTGAGATACGTTCCTTGAATATATGAGTGCTCCTGTTCTGCTTCAGTAGAAATGCAACAGTTCAGCCTAAATCACTACCAGCACCTGAGACAGTAATCGCTTCAGCTGCTCTGTTTGATGGGCAAAACTATCCGCACTGAAACAGCATCGGCACTACGCAGGGATCCTGTATGGACAACTCATATCAAATTCCTGTCTTGAGTTTAAATCCATCTTTAGCTCTTTAAAATAAAGCTGTCAGTACACAGCAGGTAGCTGAGACATGAAGTCGGGAGCTGCTCAAATCTCCTCCACGAGGTTGCCACAGGAGGTGACAATTCAGATAAAAAGGAAGAAGCACTGACAAAAGTCATTCTTAATTTCCCTCCGTAGTTGTTGCCCCGCACAGATCCGCCTCACTAACAGGATTTATGTCGTGCAGGAAAGCTGAAGGTGGATGTGGCCAGAGGAATGGACGCGGAGAGGAATTTCAGCTCCTACCAGCAGCTCGTGAGGGCTGCAGAGGGATGTCACGGTGGCTTTGGGCAAAACACCTTCTACTTTTTGACTTTAGCCTCATCAGCTTCACAGCGTGGGAGAACACGCTTCACCGAGGAAGGGTTATAAAAGCCAATGCCTTGCAAAAACATTTTCTACAAAAATAATTATTTTTCTTAAATCGTCTTTTCTTTTGTTTTCCTCCTCAGGATAACAAAAAACATATGCTACAAAAAGGCAGGTCTGTGATACACCAAATTTTTAATTGAAGTGGGCAGTCAAAAACATTTTCCCATCCAAAAGTAGGTGTTGGTTATGAAAGAAAGGAAAAAAAGGGGAGTATCCTTTGACACACTGTGTTTCAAAATAGTTACTGATGGCGTGACCAAGCAGTTAAGAAATGCAACTAATCAACATCTCTATTATTAAAGCCTGGTTTGATTGCACTCCTAATCTCCTAGTATCTAGTCCAATGAGATGGCAAAGGTTTACACACAGAATGTCCTTTCTGTATGCTGGGGGGGAAAAAAAAAATCAGCAAGAAGACATGCTTAAATCAGGGCTGATGAACCTCTTTGCTTAGGGCTGTGCAAGCTTTTTTGAGTATTTTTTGCATGTCATATGCAAAGCAAGCAAGCAGTAAATATATACACACACAAGTAGTGGTGATTATGTATATTAAATGAAATAAAGAGACAAACCTTACCTAGGTACTCTCTTTAACCTAGGAGAGTAGATCCTAAAAAGGATAAAGGAACAGTGTTGCTTTGCCCTAAACAGAGCTTTCAGTGCTCCTCATGAGCAATTCCAGCATGCCTTACAAGCAGTGTTTGTACAGGGAGAGTGACTGGTACTGGCTTAAGAAGGGAATTGTTAACATTTCTGTGCCGGTGTGTGTGGACTACACAGGCACAAAGTGACCCAGCCCTGCAAAGCACAGACCAAGCTGCCCCACCACCACGCACACAATGTGCTTTTGAGGACACTTGGAGAGCCTAAGGACACTTTGAGAGCCTAACTTCAGCTCCACAGATTATCAATAGGATAAAAAATTCAGTATGTATAACATTCGTGGAGTCCCTGTGTAACCAAAATTAAAGAAAAACACGCCTGTTTGAATAAAATCAGATAAATGCTCATACAGGGAAATGCAGGGACCTAAAATTCATGAGAAAAGTACTTGGCAATGCTGTCGGTTCTTTAGTATGGCTAAATCTGCTAAATTTTCTGTGCAAGAAGGACAGTGGTCAGCTAACTTGCATTCAGAAATAGCAAGTTTAGCAGTAGATCAGCAAATGAGCCGCAATCTAAAGCTGCTAGACTTAACAGCAGTAAAAACACAGAAATGTTATACGAATAAAGCACAGATTTCTACATAGCAACGATGATTTTGTATGAAAGAACTTTCGTGTAACTCAGACTTAACAGTTCAGGGAAAAACATCTAAACAGTTCACCCCATTAGTGGCTGCTATAAACATTACGAAGAAATAGCTATTAGAGCTATTTACAATCCCTGCTTCAAATAGGATGGCCTTCTTTTATCCTGCTGGTTATTAATCTGCTGATTTGATGGTTTTGTTTTCAAACACAGATGGGCAGCTGTTAGGTTTTTAGCCCCCAAACCTCAGGAGGTTACGGGACAGCGCAAGTCACCATCGAGCTGTGTCACGTCCAAAGCAAGGAGGTGGACAAACTGGAACCCACTGTCGGGAAACAAAATGCTCCCTGGAGCTCTTTGCCATGGAGTTTCTTCCTCTTCCAAAGGGCTCAGGTCTTACTAAAGCTGTTCATGGGTAAACTGATGGAGGATTTTTAACTGAAAGTCTTGTTTCTAAAGCTAGACTTAAAGAGTTTGGAAAAACAATGCAGCTAAGAAATTCTGTCAAAGCTTTTGTGAAAGCTTCAGGTCTCCCCTCCTAACAACTGTGCCAGTTTTGTGCCCTTTAGCAAAATACAAAATGCAATTTTAACTTTTAGCCTCCCACATCTTGATGGTTTCCCACCCTATCCGCTGTGGTTGCCCAGACATGGTGCATCCTTTGGCAGCAGAGCTCCAAACTTCGGCTAAAACAGATTACGGACAAACACTCAAACGCACGTGGGCATACTAGAAAATCAAAAGGCAACTCCGTGTGCATCTTCATCCTGTCTTGCAGAACACATTCTAGCAGAAGAGGTGGTCTGTTTCAACAGCTTTCTGTTAGCTGCCACATCACTGATGGCAGAGCAAGCATGCAGAAATCCCATTTCCAGTGCTGGTTTAGGTGTGCTCCTCCACTGCAACACACTGCACTGCACGTTAGCCTTAAGGAGCTGGTTAATACTACAAAGTGCTGACTGTTTTCAGATTACAAACTATATAGTTACTAAAAACTTCAAGTTTTTTGCCTACCACTAAAAATTCCTATGCAATCCCATTCAGCATTACTGGCCAAATACTGTCTGGAAGAGGTGCAATTATTCTCTCCCTCATTATTTTACAGCAGCAATATCACACCCATCTCCTGGTCCCAAGAGCCACAGAGGCATTAAAACACATTAGCAGGACAATTCCCAGTGCAGCACATCTCATTTACAGTGAATGGCACTAGATGGCATCTCCCACTGATTTTCATCAACAGTTTTATATTTCAGATTTTGACCAAAACTGTGGAGTAATTGCCAAGCAGTGTGGCTGTACTCACACACAAAACACCAGAATATATACCTGCTGTATATACGCACATCTGTTTTGCTATTAAGTCCTTTTTTTTTTTTTCTTAATACCTTCTTCCGGCTTTAAAAAAAAATAAAAATCATTTATTTTATTAGATGGCAAGTCCCTCCAGCCACTTGCTAAATTAACACTAACTGAAGCGATAAAACCTCATCTGAACAGGCAGAGAATTATTCCCCTCTCCAATACAAAATGAAGTTGAAATATTGACCCCAGAGCAACAATTAC
This sequence comes from Netta rufina, assembly GCF_964035555.1. Lineage (NCBI taxonomy): Eukaryota > Metazoa > Chordata > Aves > Anseriformes > Anatidae > Netta > Netta rufina. Next base: position 62,055,858 of record NC_140128.1, on the reverse strand, counting down.
TTAAATATATACATCCAAATACATGATAACAACTAAAATTTATGATTTTTCTATGAGAAAAACCATTCGAGCACAGATGCAGTGCATGCTTTGGAAAGCGTTATGACCTACTGCTATTTTGCATGCAGGAAGTAATGGCCTGAAAATACTTTGAGACACATGATAAATAAAATGTGTTTGGCTGCCTATCTCTGATAAAGCAATGTACTAATACTCCCAGAATTTTATAGGTATGCATCCTTGCATAAGTATAATCTAAGGGTGAACTAACATATTTACAATTACTGCTTTTTTTTTTTTTTTTTTTTTTAAACTCTTACACTACTTGTTTTACTGTGCTGCAGCATTCAAATAGTACATAAGAAATTGAAATATTGGAGAGCTACAAACAAGTTAGCTTCATCTAGTTCACAAACTTTGTGCAATCACCTTGAGCTGGTAATGCAGCAAAATAACTGAAGGGTTCAAAATGTTACTCATTTTCTTTCCAAGTCATCTTTGCAGACTCTCTTCATTAAGATAATCCATAGCCAAGAATAAGGGAATGCTCCTGAATTTAAGAAGCTTACACCAGCCAGCTTCTTACTCTGAACTCTTGATTTAGGAGCTAAGGCAATGGGGCGAATGGCTGGGAAAAGGAAAACCTTGAACAGTTTTCTTTCCTCTTCTCAACGTGAAGGAAATCCATGCTCTAAATGCATGTTCTCAAAGTAAAGTGGGAATAATACATAATTGTGTACATACTTTTATGAAAACTTAAAAAAAAATAAAAAATAAAATAAAAATGCAACATACTTTATTCCCAGAACACTACACTTTGCATTTTTTGTTCATCCATGGTAGAGATCTACTTAAAGTCTAAGAAAATAGTCTATAAAAATATATAAAAATCTAAAATATATATTATTAATAATAATAATAGAGAGGCTATAAAAAATAGAGACTTGTTCTGCTGCTAACCCAGAAATAAAGCAAGCTAAAGCCATTCGTGGGTCACACACCTGGTAAATTATGCTCAAAAAGCATTCCCATACTGGTTTCATTACTCTGGAGCTCAGCACAGCAGAGCACAGCACTCCCTGCCTCTTTGAGGAAACAATATCCCAAGTTTTTGAGGACACTGGGGGCTGGGTTGAACTAAATTTGGTAAGTTGAAGCGAGTAGTGGGCATGAGTAATAAAAAGTGAGTTTAGCTCAATCCAGAGGAAATGAAAGGGACGCTGTGTTCAAAAGCTCAGCCACGTCTCAGAAATGCAAACTCGAGTTTTATTCAAGGCAGATTTCAAAGAGCAACTGCAAGACACGTGTTGTCTTCTGCCCCTGTTAGTCAGGGATTCATCTGCTCCCGGGCCTTAACTTATTCAGACCGCTGCTCTAGGATATAGGGAGACTCATTTTACTTCAGAGGAAAGATGAAAATTCTAGGAGGCAACCAGAATGAACACAGCCGTGATTCACACTTCATGCTCTACAAGCATAATGGGACTCTGGATGACCAAAGGAACCCAAGCTTCTCGGTTATGACTACGGGATCCCCAGGACAAGATTGTGGAGGTCCAGGTACTCAAAATGCAGGTGCCTCCCTACCCAGCAGCACGGATTTCCAACCAGCAGCAAGGATGTCCTTCGGTGAGATGCTACCTTTGGCACTGAAGCAGATCAGGCACTCCCTGTTCCCACTGCCTTAACCTGACGGTGCCTCCAATCATCCAAATAGGGTTCTGGGTCTTTGGGTAACTGCAGTGATCTGGATTATGGGGCTGTACAGTCAGTTGTGCTGCTGTGGGTAGGGAAAGTGGAAGGGAGCAGGAACAGATGCAGAGTTGTGCCTAAGTCCTAAGCAGGCTATTGTACTTTTGGTCCAATATGCAGTCGTGTTAGATAATTAATAAACACACACAGAACAAGCTCGTACAAGAGTATTAATACCCTAACCATCACCTTTTACCTCTTCGGCTGAACTCATTTACCTTCCAAAGAAAGCTCAAGTTGAAACCGGTACAGCCACTGTTACCGCCTGCATGCCTAACTGCAGAACGTGCAATTATTGCCAGCACCAAAGAATGGAAGACAAACACGTAATATGTAATGAAATGCTACCCTTAAATGGAAAATAAGCACACCTACCAAATGCATGAAAAGCCAAAAACATTGAAAACGTTCTACTAGGAAATCTTGATTTAAGATTCAAGCAGCAAATATTCAATGCATTGAAAGGCCTCTGAGAGGCTCTGCAAGGGCTTGCGTACCACTGGAAATTTACCAAAACAGCTATTCTGAAGTAATTATAATGATAATCCACAATTAAAAAGCTTTCTAATGGGGCTTGCAATAAAAATGTAATTGGTGATTATGGAACGCCAAGATGATGTGCTTGTGCAGACAGCAATTTTGGGGCTACGAGCAGCAGCACAGGCAAATACAAATTTTGAATCAAAACAGAAGATTCAGACAGAGGCAGACAGATACCAGGGTTGGAGAAAGAGCAGCCAAGAAGCATTACAGCTATTATGGAAATACACAGACCAGTTACTCCATTCAATTATTAAGCACAGGAGTTTATAAAATTGAGAGGGTCAGCCTGTGGTAGAACAAGAAGATTCTTTTTTAAAGGAGGTTGGAAACATGGATAGCAACATTCCCAAATTCTATTTAGTATATTTAAGGACACCCCTCTCCACCCCTCCCACCACACACAACCTTAAAGCACAACTTCATCAAAATGAGACCAGGCTGCGGAGCACAAATATTCCAACTAAGTGTGAAAGTATGTACAATTAAAAGATTATCTTCAAATTATCATCTTTTAAACGTTAACATTGTACCACACCAGAAATCCAGTAATGTCAGAATACTGCATCTGATGGCAAATCCTTTTTATATTACATACAAATACAGAATATAACTTCTTCCATTAAAAAAATGATTCCTTTTCTTCTGGAGCATCTCACAGAGCATTATTCTGTCCACGTTAGCTCAGCTGAATCATTGATCCAGCCTGGAGGAGGTACTGTCTCTTCTCAGACAAGTTTTGCTGTTAATATCAGCAATGACAGGAGCAGCTTGTTGTACCAGCTGCTGTGCTACATTTAGATAATAAATGTGTTTAACTTGACTGTGAAGAAACAAAATCATGTCACATCTTTTAAAGACCTGTTCATTCAAACGTTGATAAAACGCATCTTTTCCATTTACCTACTTAGAGGATGCCCTGCAACCCTAGCATCGAACCACATTAATGAGTAGACTGAACTCCATTTCTTAATGAAATTAGCGCATGCAATTTTAAATTACCCTGGAAGCAGGGTTCTGTTTTCAAGTCTGTGACCAACAGTATCTGCCTAATGATGCAGATACATCATGAGCTGTACCAGGTCCTTCTCGAGGCAGTAATCTGAGGACAGCATATCAAGTGAGCTCTGGTAGGGTCTCTCAACCCACCTGGGTTACAGAGAGAGCACTCCATGTCTGGGTTATAAGCTGCATTTTTGCATTTCTCTTTCTTTTCCCCTTCTTTTAATACCACTTGTTCAAGTGTGACTATGATTTTATGCTTTGAACTGAAGTGTTGCTCTCACACAGGCTGAAATAAATACAAAAGTTTTACACTAGGGTAGATTGAACCAAAAAGAACCAACAATATATGTACGTGGCAAAGACGAAATGCAGAAGAGAGGTTTTTCAGGATGGGAGAAAAGGAAGGAACCCAAGCAATCATCCCCATCCAGAGATCCCACAGTCCCTTCAAGCACCATACCAAAAAAAAACGCAAGGTGTTGTGCAGTTCACCTCTTCTTTCTACCCACCAGACTGTTGGAATAACACAGTTTACAGCAAGCTTCGCATTTACTTGCTTATCAAAGACACCAGACAGACCAGAGCAAAAGCAGCTTTCTATTTCTAAGGGACACACAATGCCTACCCCAGGGTTCCCACACAGGTAACATCTATTTCTCAAGTGACACACAAAGCTGAGCGCAGCCCAAGACAGTGGTGAGCTCTGGGGGCTGCTAATGCTTTCTGCCACTGCTGGTGATATCCAGATATTGGTGAAGGAAGAAAGGAGGGATGGTGACACTGGTGGGCAGACTTAGGGCTTAAGTTCCAGATTTAGCATGGCTGCAACTACAGGCTTCCCATGAAAGCCTGCCTACCTGAAAGGAAACAACAATGAATTATTTGCTCTTTAGATTCTACTTTAAAGGGTCAAAAAATACTTCTGCCTGTCCTTCTAATCCTTTTTCAAAAGGCAACATTTGACTTCTCGTGTCCCTAATGCACAAGAACATTAAAAAAAAAAAGTTAAAAAGAAAAACACACACACACACAGATCACAGATGAAAGTGCTAACAGAAAGTGTTAGTACGGCTTGTGAGAACTGCCACACTGCCGGCCTGGCAGACATTTCTTCTAAAATCTCTTCCTAGAACATATGGGATCTTCTCTACTGATAAGTTTTTTAAGCTATTAGAAAAAAATGAGATTTCAATCTAACACGATGCTTTCATTTTCTGATTTTGCACAGACAATTTATGCCAATAATTAGCATTTTAAAAGAATACGCAGTGCTGTCTGGTATTTCTTGAGGGTATCTGAGACCAGAGCAGAATTTACTGAAGCACAAAGAGTCTTGCTTCCCTTTTAGATAAAATGTGTCATAGAATGGGCTGCCAATTAAAGTCAGACTTCTTATGGAATGGACACCTATGCGCTGTGTCCTGAGCTAAAATTAATCCACACAGACAAACCCTGTATGTATTTTCAATGCAAAATAGGGTTGGAGGAAAGGAAAAGACAAAACGACTCCAAGGTGGAAGTTTTATTTCTGGTAGCTGTTAAAACAACAACTTATATTTAGGACGCTTGCATTACCAGTGCAATTGGCTCCTACAAAAATGTAAGTTTTTACATTTATCTTGGTGACTAGTTTCAGATTTTTATCAAAAAAGGTTTCTCTCTCCAGTTTTGCTTGCTTGCTCTTAAACACCACAAATGTAAGAGAAGCGAAGTGCTACACAAGGAGAGTAGGGAGTAGCAGGTTGATGCTTTGAGATGACAAATGACACAGCAGTGAAATCAAGAGGCCTAATCTACTGTACCAGAGGACATGAGTGGAACCACGAGCTGAATGAACACAAGAGCCTGCTGACACGATGGCACCTCTGTCACTCACATGAGTACTGACCTACATAGTTGTTAATTTACCATGAAATCAGCAATCTTAGCTCTACACATGCCTTAACAAGAGGCACTGGGTGTGCTACTATTGCTGTTGACTTTGAAGGGAAGCGGAACTATTTGGGACACATGTAGTAAACCATCCATACAACAGAGATCTGCAGTTAGCACTTTTAGCCTCCTCTTTCAGCTAATGAAGCGTTCCTTAACACCACCTTGTCCCCACAGTGCTGTCATCAAGACTTTACAACTCCTTCTAATATTCAACAAAGGTGTTTTCAGGGACAGCACTCTCAATAACTTGGGAGTTTCTCCTCCTATTCACCAGCACTCTAAGTGGCCTTCTGAATTAGCTCGGATGTCAAATCAAAAAACATCTGCAAACCAAGCTTCACAAAAGACTTTTCATTAAAAGATCCCATAAGCATTTAATTCTGTTGTACTTTTCATCAGACTTCTGTGTTCAGAACTCAGTGAGTAGACTCTCAACTTGAGCTTCCCACTGTATTAAGTAACTCGGCACTGATAGGAATGCCAACATTCACGCAATCCCCTCATTTTCCCTCTCTTACCAGCATGCATTTCACTTGCTCGCTGTTCTGACAACCAGCAGGAGCAATGAATGGAGATTCCCCTTCATTTTGATCAAAATCTCTCCTCACCCAGTTGGCAAAGTCACTGAGAACCAGTGCTAGAAATCCACTGACGAGCCCCCTGAAAGTCTTAAGCATTGGTCATGAAAACTGGATGTATCTTTGCTCTTCTGGCTTGCAGCTCCTCTCACTAGGCCCATACAGTTGAACTGACATAGGAAGTAGTGCACCCACAATATAAAGACTAGTGAGTGAGAGGAAGAGTGGGGAAAGGAAATAGGAAGAGATACAGCTTAAACCGAAGCGTCTGCTATCATTTATAAGTCAGCGTTTCATTCAGGCTAGAGTTGCTACTGCAAATAGTATGAAGGACTCACATAGCTGTATTTTTGATGATCCTTCCTTGGTCCATTTTCTGCCCAATACCATGCACAACAAACACAATGTGACTAGTTTGTGGTGGCTTGTCTTCTAAGGTAGCTTCTTCTACATAGCCTCTATGTAGCCTTGTCCCACTACTTGAAGCTGTAGAAAAAACATTATCCTAGATCAGTTACATTCTACGAAGTGCAATGGTCTTACACGTTGACAGATGCTTCATTTGTCTCAGACCAATACATTAAAGTATTCTGAAAATACAATTATACAAAAAGAATTAGCATGTACTTTTTAAGAATCTGCAGTTTCAAACTCCTGAGAGATTTGAGCAACTAGGTGCAATTAACTGTATCACTCGATGCATTAATAGGCTATTTCCACTGTAAAGACAACCAATTTCAGAGCTGTTTGGAAAAACAGCTTTTGGAAAACATTTGTATAATTGTCCATCCACTTTTACAACACAGTGCTCTGCTTCTATGTACCTCAGCCATTAAACTTCCTTATATTTTCACCTTACTTCTACAGCATGAAGTGATCATTGAAATGTCTTGCCAGCCAGTCGATATGCGTTGTCACTCTTTCTCTGACCCCATTAAGAGAACTGGCTGAAAAGCTTTGCAATTTTTCACTCTGACGGGAAAAATCTACATTTTATTCCAAGCCCATCCATCCTCAGATTTCCTCACTCATTCCCCAGCTGAGTGGCCAAACCAAAAATCAATGATGCTGGCAGATATGGGCATCCTCTTGCCGTCCTGCTGATGGCTTGTGAAACCCACTGGCACAGCGTGGCTTCATCCCCCTCTAGTGACAGACCCATATAGAAGGCAACAGCCTCATGTGAACGCTGGCTGCGCAATGGGAGAGAAGGATGAATCCAGCAAGCCCTGCAGATGGCCATACAGAGGAAGAAAGCATCATTCCTCACGTGAAAATCCCAAACAAACAACTTGGTTTTCTTTTAAGGAGGAGGAAAACACAACAAAAACACTAAGGGTGGTTTTTACACAGGACAGATTTATCAAGTGGGCTTCTATTTGATATTTCTTACCCCAAACTGCTTAGGACAGAGTTTGTTTATTATTTATTACACACTGCCCAAATCATGTTCTGGATACAGACTATTTCATTTCTTCTGTAATTTTGTGCAACAGCATTGAATTATATTAATTCTTGGCAAACATTAATTAAGTATCCACCCAAGAGCCCTGTAGGTTAAGAGGGCATTAATTACAGAACAGAGGCATGAGATTAAAGCCAAACCTATTACTTGATCTTGTCTCTTCAGAGACCAAAGAAGAAAACAAATGGAATTTGTGTATTTTCTTGTTTTTGTAGCTGTCCAACACTGCACAGGAACATTACTGTAGAGAGGACAAGTTCCAGATTTCCACATTGGCAACAATCTGCCTTTCCTTTGAGGGGGAACATCCTCTCTTCCAACCTTCTCAGTCTCACTGGCTTTATACCTGGTAATTTTGAGCTTAAATGAGCTTGGTTTTGTACTGAAAATACCTTCTGTCTAGGCGTAGCTGCTCACCCCTCCTCGCAGTTCATAGGTCTGTCTAATGAACTGAAAAAGACAAGAACTGGCAAGAGGGGAATCTATGATCCTGTATTTAAGGAATGCATCACAGTATGCAAGTACACGACAGCAAAATTAAGGTTGCAAAGGGAACTGTGATTCTTATATTGTGTCTGTTAGTCACTGCCATTGTTGTATTACAGTAGTAAGCTTATGAAAACTGCTGCTTCTAAAGTAATAATAAGAAATGTAATACAAATATGCCACAGACTATTCATGTATAATTACAATTATGCACAACAACCCAAGGCACCTATTACACCCTTCTACAAAACTCCAACAGCAAAAATGGGCCAGTCACATATTATAACTTCAAACCTGAAGTCTTCTTCTAGTCTTAAAGTAACAATCTTAAAATACCGATATTTAAAAAAAATCTTTACAAACTCTGAGAAATATTACCTTTGGAAAACCCCAACTTTTGTGTAACAGTTCTTGCAATTTTAGATGTTGTTGCATCACTGTAAAGATACACTTCATCCACACTGTGCCAGTCCACGTGGTTGCGACTCAACTTTAGACTATGAATAGCTGCAGCAAAAAGGAACAATATTTAATTTAGATGGATAAAAGGAAAACAAAAGCCCATTCAAACACAGAAAGAAGGGTAATTCACACACACTTTAAAATCTAGAGCTCTATTACGCCTACATTCACACTACTTGAATTGTAAGATATCCATCTTACCAGGACAAACAGCAATTTGAAGACCCACTCTGAGGACATTTCACATCATTCTCCTGTCACCCTCACCTTGGGCTTCCAAAATATATCCATAACTGAAAACAAAGAACAGGGGAGGCAGGGAGATGCATCCCAAAAATACTGCTGGCTGGTGTGACAACCAGGTAGCTGCCCCATGTACTCTTTGCTAGAAAAGCTCAGCTGCACTCCTATTTTCTCTGTCTTGTGACTGCTCAGTGGGATCCCTGGTTTTGACCAAGGCTACGGAGCTCCACAGCAACACAGAGGCTTTCAAGGCTCTGTTACTCGAAGGCTCCACTGCATCTGCTAGCCTTTCAGAAACGGCTAGGAGATGGAAATGCAGTTCAATGAGAAAGCCTCTGAATGAGTAATTTCTGGCACCGAACAGAATCTCGCTCTTTCAAAGCCCACTATGAGCTCTATAGAGCATTTGTGCAGTTCCTGTGTTTTCCAGATTTGGAACTGATTGAATTCTGGGACCAACCTCATGACACTGCCCGATTGTCGGATTAAGCACAGCAGGCATGTTGTAATGCAAGGCAGAAACTCTCAGCTGAGCTTGGAGCTCGAGTAAGCAAAACCATATCACAGCTCTATTGCTTGTAATGCAGATTTCACCTAGGTTTGGAAATCTGCTGCTTAGGACTCATCTAATGCGGGATATGCAATACTTGGAAAGCTGACAACTAACAGCAATAGCCCTCTGACAAGAAAGTGTTATTTAACTATGTCATTGGTCTTGCTAAAAAGCCCAAAGTCATGGAAAACACCCAGAGGAATTTTATTTTTTTCCGTAACAAGTGGAGCTCTAGCCTGTTCCCTACTTAAAGTCACTCGTATGTTTTGTACTCTAAAAACATTCTGAGAAAACTTGAGCCATCATGGTTTCGTATTTTAACTCTCTTGCAGCACAAACCAGCCACATTAAATTAAATGTTGTGACCTTTCTCCTATAGTATGTGCTTTTTTTTTTTTTCCCCGAGGCAGACAGAACTAAGCCTTATGACAAACTGAATCAAGTCTCTAAGAAACAAGGGGATTAGAAAAGGATGACCCCTTTCGCCACAGTATATAACTGATACACAAAAAGTAACTAGAACTACATGGCTGTTTGACACTGGCAGAGCAGAGAAGAGGAAGGGAAGCCAGCCTGACTTTGCAGGGCAGACACGTCAGCCCAGGCTGATGACTGGCCAGAGCACGAAATAATCTAGTGAGAACTCAATGAATGAGCAAACTGCTTCCTAAACACCCCTACAGGCAGAGAGATGAGTTCATGCCCAGAAATCCCAGTTTAGAACTGGATAAGAAAGGAAATTCCCAACAAAGCTTCCTCTTTCAGGCTTGGAGTCAATGCACCAGTCTGTGATGTCCTGAGAGGCAGGGAGTCCAGTGGCAAAGTGACTTCTTTGCTGATCTGTCTGCAAACTCCTCTATCCCCAAATCCACGATCGCTGCAGACTTCTTATGCATCATCCAGCAGGTCTTTAACAGGCTTGTTCCATTCACGTTCTATGAAATCACTCAGTATGTTCCTGGGGAAGCTGACAGAGGAGGGCTGGAAGCATGATGCCTTTGAAGATTGCGTGTTCAAGGTCCAAACCGTGCCCAGCAAGAAGCAGAGAGGCCTGTGACTGAATTGCTTATTACCACCACTGGAAAGGGAGTGGTTTGGGATGGGTGATCCTTAAATGCTGTATGCAATCAGGGGTGGTCCCCCCAACCTTTTTCAACCTTTTTTTTTTTTTTTTTTTTTTTGTACAGCACTTGGACTATGTATCCTTCCTTTCCATCTAACACCAAAAATAACATTTTAAAAAGGTGCTTTGTCTTGAAAAATTAGATTATTATGAAAATAATGATTCTTAAAAATAAAGAAAGAAAAAAGATGCAAACCATGCTTCGCAGGTATGGGATAACAAGGACTGCCATCGCTATTTTGAACCTGAACATGGGAAAGAGAGAATGTTTTTCCTGAAGATTTGATTTACATTTTGTTTTCAGACACAGAGGCTGACTGTGATGTAAACCTCTTGCACGTTGCAGAGGTAGCCAAAGTGACAACTCCGGAGCTGTTCACACCAAGAAGCGACACAGAGTGTCAGAAAGTCACCAAGGCATGTCACAGTTTGCCTGAGGAAGCAGAAGGTAGCAAGCTGCAGAATTCAGATCAGGCAGTGGGTACAGCACAGGGGAATGCTTTTCATGCTCATTCCTCTGCCTTCTGGCCCTCCAGCAGCACGCTCGCTGTGTTTGTGGCTTCATCCCACGGCACCAGGTTAGGATGTTGCTGAGCTCCACTGAGATCTGACTGTGACTAAGGCATCTCTGAAAGGCAGGCAGAAAAGATGAAGATCTCCTCGTAAAACCACAGGACAGGAACCTCCCTCTGGATCTGACTTCTTGCAGCTTTGTTTTCACATGAGCTACTTCACTGACACTAAGAAGATGCACAGCTTCCTTAGCAGGAGTTGTAGATGCGTCTTCCCCAGTTGGCAAAACCCCTAAGCAATCTGCACACAGCTCAGTTTTATGGTTTGCTATTAAAGACCAAGCCCGTAGAAATGAGACCAAGTTTTGCTTTCTTCTGTAGCCAGAAACAAACCTCTTTTTTTTTTTCAGGAATACCAACCAAGACAGACACCTAGAGTATGAATAAGAAGGCACAGCCCCACTGCAGATGCAAGACAGGCTGCTGCTAGACAGAGAGAAGCAAAGATGAAATGAGATGGATCAAGAAAGGCCTTCTACTGGCTAAAAAATTTTCTATTTTTCACTCTTTTCTATCACATAAATCTCCAGTTTCACCAAGACAGATGAACATAGATGGAAAAAACCCTCTACAAAGTCTAAATATGAAAACAGAGAAACAACAAAAAAGAAAATACGAAGTATGTATTCCTACAGCCTTGAAGAACCTGGTCTCAATTAGACAGCAGAAACTCATCTGGAGCCAAAATGACTAGAGAATAACTGAGGAGCAGGAAGCTTGTATTGTTTTTTTTTTCATGCCAATAGCACAAAATGCATGGAGAAGCTGGGGACGTGCACACTGCACGTGCACTGCCAGTGCAAACAGCCACCTGGCTCCTGTAGCACTTCCAGCAGAAAGCACTGGCAGACAGGCACTAGAAGATGGCATTTCACAGAGCCAAGAGTTTTAAATTAAGTATCTTTTAAGGTAAGCACCTGGTTTCCACTCAGTGCTTTCATCTACCTGCCAAGACCAAAGCATGGGGCGATTCTTTTCTACCAGTTTCTGTGCTCACGTCAAAATCAATAGAGGAAAGCATCTTTGAAGTGCTAAGAGCTCCACAAAGGCACTGTCACTCCAGTTAGGGATAAAGACCAGAGAAGGATACACACAGTTTGAAATCCCTTCCTGCCTTCCCTCCTCCTCCAAATTTATTTTTAAATAACTCTGTGTTGCAATCAGCCTCAGTTTCTGCACAAAAGCTGGCCAGATCATACACACAGCTGAAAGCATAATTTGGCCATTATTGTTCTTTTTTAAACAACTTTGAAGTTCTGGTATGTAAACCTGAGGTACAGTTGTGGACTTTAAATCATTATTTTTCATTTAATACACAAAAGAACATGAAAAAGGCTGTTGCTTTTAATCAAATTGGGCTGTTTCACATTGCTGTCCTTTTTCTATGGCACTTCACCACCTCTTAATGCATGAACACCACTAATTGCTATAAAAGCAACTCTAATTCAAGCCCATTCACCAATACAACTGAACATGATTTGGTGAAAAATACATAGAATAATTTAAAAACTACAAGGACAAAATGAAAGGCAGAAGTCTTTTCTTACTGTTTAAGACAGAAGTTACACTCTTCACCTTTAACAAATCTGAGTTACATGTGTGGGAAGAGGCAGGAAAAAGTTGACTATGCACCATTTGGAGTTCAGGCATTTGCATTTGGACTCAGTTACCAAAAAATATCATTATAGGAAGTCAAATGGCAAGTATTAATGCATGTCAAAATATGTTCTCATCCTTCAAAATATTCCTAGGAACTAAAAGAATATATGGCATGACAAGAAGATTTCTAAACCTACCATGTGTGTTTACATTTTAAATCAAAGGTGCAGTTTTCAGAAGTCTATTTCCACAGTCACTAAGAGTTTAATCTTAGTTTAAGTATTACCATGCTTTAACGGTGCCGGAGAAAGAGATCAGTGACAGGTACTTTTGAGCTTCCTGCAATCATTAATGGCTCTACTCCCACCTTCTGAAACAAATTTGCACATCAGCTGCTGCAAAGTTCACAGTTCAGTGACACAGCAGCCTTGATCATGCATCCTGTACAGCCTCCCTTTTTTATATCACGTGTCCAAAGTCTTATTTCATTTCAGTATACAAAAGCTGCTATAAAAATAATTTACAACACAAAATTAAAGATGCATGCATTATCCAAAAAGTGGCAAACAAAATATTATCTAGTATAAAACTCTTCATTCAGTTCAATCCCCCATTCCTTCTCTGACATAATTTATCTTAACACCAGGCCTGTAGAGAAAGTTGCCTGTAGGTTATTGAAAAAGCCAAACCACGTAGTAAGAGCATAACAAAAGTTTATAGTTTTTATCAATCACAAGCAATTATAACAGAGATTATAGCATCATACTGCTAACATCTACTTTCTCTATGACTTACAACGCTGCTACTTTTCTTCTAGGATTGGTGATGCTTTTTCCTTCCCTTTTGAAGGAAATGGCACGAGCACAGCTCAAGACATTGAAGCATGTAATTCTAACACATTTCACTGGTATGAGCAAACTAGAATTTAAAGCTTCCTAAAGCAGGAGTACTACAAGGAAAAAAAAAATAAAAATCTACAATTACTGTACCTTGGGAACGCTTTCGCTTAAGACATGCAGCATCTGAATTCTCCTTATATCCTCTCCATTTGAACAAAGAAGGGAGGGAGAAGGGAGGGAGGTAGTAGTGAACTAAAAGTAAAAACACTGAGCTTCAAAGTAAAATTTTTAAAAGGGGTGTCATTTTTTCATTAATGTTAACATTTTTAGGAAAAAAAAAGTTGGTGCATTTATTGAAAATGTATATACATTTAAACTGGTTTTGTAGCAAAAGTGTCAGGTCACATTAGCCAAATTCAATTTCATCACTCTTCAGAAGTGGTTATAACATCACAACAAAGCTAAAGGCATTATTAGTAAAGGAAAGCTGTGACACAGCACAAGCAGTCTCCCTGAGTGCCTTTGCATTAACGTGTACAAAAGCATAAACACACTATTTGGTATAGGGTAGAACACAGAAACCCTTAAGTATACTCTAAGCATTTAAAACCAAAAAAAAAAAAAACCAACTCCATTTTAATCACAGCTCTATTACTTTCCCCAAAGAGTGTAAGAGGATCATTAAAAGTTAGATTAGCCAAAATATCCTCCTGTCCCTGTTTTGTAAGTCCTCTAGAAGCTGCCTTCAGCACAGCATGCACTTTGCCTCCGACAGCCCTCCCAGCTGCAAACAGGAGCTTCCCCTTGATGGTAAGGCAAGTCCATGACTTTTATTAGATTTTTAATTGTCTTATCTCACTAAGAATACTGAAATATTGCATAGCAGACCAGAAGATTCTTTTTCATGGACTTACCTTCACATCGGAGCTGTGTGATTATGGTAGAAATATATAATGTAAGTGAAAGCTGCTGCTGAGCAAGTTAAATTATGTGGTCAGGAAGCTGCTTCTCTTGGCACGTACATAACAAGAGAAAAGTCCTCAGTTAAACTCTATTATATCAGGTACTTTTTACATCTTGGGGGCTTCCTAAGCAAAACTGACAGTGAGGTGCTACAGAAATCTATTTCTTCTGTGCTAATTCTCTGGGGTCCCTCATGCTAAATAGTTTCAGAATGCTCTAGCTTCAAAAAATTAATGCAGTTAAGAGGGTGTGCTTAAATCCAGTGAGAAATCAAAGTTTCCAGTTGGGCTTCTGAATCCATGAAGTCACTAAAGCTGCAACGATCGGTCAGCCTGCTGGAAAACAGGGAAATTGCAACTGAAATGACATCTTCCCTTTCAAACACCGGGAGTAATTAGTACTCTGCAGCCCAGCAGCTTACGCCAGTGCCAGTGGGTGATATTCCACACTTGCGTCAAGGGCTTCTCACGCATCTTCCTACCCTCAGCTAACAGCTCTGCCAGCAGATGCCTTAATACAGCTGCAGGTTAAGTGTATTACTGCTGTACATCTGTTTTCTACAGGAGAAGAACACTAGGCTCATAGTTCCTGCACTTGGGACCTGATGGAATAATTTAGTCTACAGAGTATTTTACTCGCTGTGTCAATACAGCTCACAAGAGGAATACACACAGGATATTCAAGTCAAGTGTAAGAGTTTTTTTTAATAGTGACAGTGGTAAAACATTGGTACAGACTGCCCAGAGCTTCCTTGGATGGAGATGATCAAAACCCCACTGGCAGCACTCTGAGCAGCCTGCCCTCATCGGTCCCGCTGCTTTGAGCAAGGGGGTTGGACTAGATCTCCACAGATCCCCCTGATCTTGACGACTTTGGCTCTAGGAACAAGGCTTTCACTTGTAAAGGTTAACTTCGTCAGCTGCAACAACAACAACGAAAAAAGCCTTTTTTTTTTTTTTTAATGAACAGGGAAAAGCGTATTTGAAATCTAAGGCAGAACGGAGCATCTACTCCAAATGTAATTTTTCTATTTCTCGTGGCATCTAACCACACACCGAAAATCCATAACAAAACACAATAGACTTAGGCAGTTTCAATATCAATGCATTATAGAATTTGTTCTGATTCTGACTCAGGGGATTTTTTTTCCACATTTCTTATAACCTAACACAGAATCGATCACAGAGTAACTTCCATGGAAAGGACTTACTGGGTCTGCTCCAATCCCCCCAAGTCAAGATCAACTTTTAAGTTTAATCCTGTCCAGCATGATCCCCTCTGTGCAGCAGACAAGACTGAAGCTTTACCACATACCAGGCAGCTGTGGGTCCCATGGACAGAGCCTCCAGCTGAAAGTCAGCCTGTTCTGTGTCACAGAAGCTGCTCCTCCATCCTTGATCACCTCCCTGCACCTGGGCAGTGGGCTGCCTGCTGACAGCTCCTCTGTGCCACAGGAGCTCATAGCAAGGGGTACGTGGGCTCTGCCCACACAGCAAGGCAGGAAAATCAACAGTAAAGTTGCAGAACATCACTGCCTTTATGTGGCTGGATGTTGTTAGCAGAACATCTCGACTAAGGAGCTTTGAGAACCTGCCATGATCTAAGTGCATGGTTCTGTTTTCTCTTTCAATGGCCTTGACACCATAAAGTCACTACAGAATGATGCTCCTTGAAGAAGTCCTGAGCACGCACGAAAAGCAGCTTCTAAATCTTATTTTATTCTGTGCATTTTAGGCTTACTGACTGCTAACAACGTATTACGTTACCCTTTTTGGATTCCTTTCTAGATGTTTTCATCTCAATTACTGCTTTGCAGAACAAGTGTTATAAAAAAGGTCTCTCAGAAATATTTATAGAATTATTTGACAACAGTAATACGTTTGAGTATTACAAATGGGTTTATCCAGTACAAGAAAGGTCTGTATTACTGCAGAAAGACAGAAATATCTATCCATTCTCAGTGTGATCAAATAAAAACCTCAGATATTTTCATATTTTAAGTGTTAATATTCATATTTAAAATTTTGAATTTAGATCAAAACATCACCTTACATCTTGTGCTGATATTAATTTATGTCCGATGTTTTTAAACATTTTTAGAAGTAAAATTAATTGACTTAAGTTGGAAGTTTGAAGAATGAGTTTTCCTTAAGAAAGCTATGCAAAGCCAATACATAAGAGAGCCTAGTGTTACCTGGATGAAAAAAACAAAAACAAAACAAGTACTAGATAAATGAATTTGAGGGCCCAACATTGTCTACTAGGAGGACAACAAATCAGACCTGGAAGCCCACATACACTGCTTCAGCAATGCAGCATCTCATTTAGGGGTGTAATGTGTCAGACTCATTCACTTTTAGCAAAGTGTTGAGCAAACATTAAGCTCTACTCCCCACTACAACTACTAAATGACAGCTAATCAAAAAAAAAAATAAAATTAAAATTCCTTAAAGTAATGAGAAGCCAGAGGATACTTTCCTGAATCTGCTGATACTATACTTGTGATTTGCATCAATTGCAGCACAGGCTGCAGACATTTGCCTTCACAACAGAGTCAACACAGAAATGCAGCCAAACCTCTGGTGCTCATCCTCAGTGTGGTTTCCTCCTGTAGCTGTAGTGGTTACCTTGTCTTACAAGACAGAAGAGCAATGCCCCTTCCTGTATCTATCAACTATTAAACTAACCCTTAACACTGAAAAACACATCTGGAATTCAGCCAGGATCGAAGCAGGCTCCAGGGTGATGAGATGTGAAAGAGAGGGCAGTCAAGCTAGGGAGGAGGGAGGTGATGCCCTTGCAGCATTTCCTTCCACTGGTATTCTGGTCACAGTCCTCTGGCCTGGTTTGAGGCATCTCAGGGGGCAGAACATCCTGCACAGTCGATGAGGAGAGAGAGGCTTGTGCCCTCACCATCCCTTCTCACCATGTACACATCTGCCTGGTCTGTGGTGGCCTGGGGAATCAGCTGTAGCATCCCCACACCTCACATGCACGCTGCACTTCAGAGATCTCCGGTAACTGGCCTCTTAAGGCATTACAGGTGCTAAAACATTCAGGGCTAAGCATCCCTCCAGAAATCTCAGGAATTTGTCTCATTTCTACAAGCAGCAGGAAGAGCTCTGGTAGCTGGGAACCTCATCTATGAACTCCTACAGAGCATAACCTTCTGGGAACAAAATCCAGATCAACTAGATATTGCAGGACTACTAAAGGTGACATTAATCTGCTTGGACAATGCCAAGGAACGGGCACAGGTAACATGCATAGTGCTCATTGCCCCTTTTTGCAAAGCTGAACTCGTCTGTATGGCTGATTCTACACAAGCAAGGGGAGCAGCACCACTCAGCCTGTGCTTAAACGGGGTCAATCCAATGCCAGCGATGTGCTAGCAGGCTACTGAAAAGCTGAGGGTGCCCAACACCTGCTAAACTTGCTCATAGTCCTGTTTTCTCCAGGAAAAGATTTCAGAGAACAAAATAAAAGCACATGAACTGTACAATGAATCTTAGATGCTAGCTTACAGGACATCATATGCTGCTCCAATGTAGTAGGCTGAAAAGGATTATTAAAGTTATCCCAAGCAGGAGCAGCAGAATGGGAACCTGCTCCTAGCTTCTCAGCCTGATGCCATCAATTACAGCAAAAACTGGGGGAAAAATCAGGAACCACCAAGTTTGTCAGCTGAGTATCAACAAGTTTCTCATTGCCAAGCTAGCTTTTCATTATTTATGATGCAAAGTGGCATGTTCAAATAATAAAGTAATTATATGTAAGTAATAGGAGGCTTTGTTACAGCAGATTGCCTTCACTTCTGCTGAGGAGTCATGTAAGATGGCTGTTTTTTCACCATTTACAATGTTTTATCACAGCATCGTGAACAGCCATTTTGCCTCTCAGTGATATTTTACAAATCTATTCTAACTTCCATTTGTCATACCAGCTAATAACAGCTACCTGGAAAATTTGGTGGGACCAACTGTATTTAATACAGGATGCAATTACAATGATTTGTAGCAACAAGGCATTTAAGGAATTTAAGCTGAATTCAGCACTTCGGCTAGTTAGGTTTACTTCACCACAGACCATGCAAGTCACAAAGCTTCTCCCAGTGCTGTGTGCAGATGGCAATCATAGATGCCAGCTGACCAGAGATGTTTTAGAGGCACATCATCGTGACAAAATCACTTCCCACACTTTCTGTTTAATAATTTTTCTGCAACTCCCCTATTACTACAAAAAATATTGAAAGGTTTTGGTGACTTTACACGTATTCTGTTTTCAGGTAACGCATACAGAGCTATTATTTTTTACATTAGTTTTCAGAAAAGCTCTGGTGGAATCTCTCTGGAATCTCTTTCTGGTCTTTTATATTTTTGTAAGTAACAGGGACTGTATCTTTCTCACCACTTTCCTCAAGCTTTTCTGCCCCAAATCTGAAAATTTCTATTCCATAAGCCAGACTTTTGCTGAAAAAAGCCCACCTGAGCTCCAACCCTTATACAATGAGGTGCACTCAAGTGCAAACAGACATTATTCCTTCCTTCCATGCAAAGTTAAGCTACCAAAGGCTGGAAGCACTCAGCAGCCATAAAGATGTGCTTTCCAAGCAAAAGCATACTGCCCTACCAGAACAACACTGCACTCATGGGGAGAGTACAGCTGTAATAGCAAAGCTGAGCTTTGTTTCAGTCCACTGAAACAATAAATATTAGCACATTTAAAAACAGGTAACAGTGCCCTTCCAAAGAGGGTTTTTGCTGGCACAGTTCTGTGGCTCAGGGGTCACACAATTTCATGTACCTACCTGACAGAGCTGTTAAAGCAGAAGGCTACTGCAGACTTGGCCAGAGGGAAAGAATTTTTAAAGTGGTACAAATAGAAAAAAAATAATTCAGAGTTTTTGCTAGCTTTGAGGGGAGTTAGGAACTTAACTGCTTCCTGCATTACTAACAAAGCTCTGTAAGTCAAAAATTGCTCTTCTGATTTTCCCTACAGTTATTACAGAAGAACCCTGAATACTATCTTGCTTCTAAATTATTAACGAGGTTTTCCTTGCGTGGTCACACAGTTCCCACAGTACTCCTCCATGTTCATGGCCAAAACACCTTCATTCTCTAACTGTTTTGTACAAAAAAAGTTGAGTTCTAAAGAAGTTTAAACATAAAGCTGCTCCGTAAAGAATAACACAACCAAAATGCTACTAAAATGTACTTGCAGCTCTTTTTTTTTTTGTGGAAGTGGAACAAGTGACAACCAAAACACAAAAGCAAGGTGTGAAAGCCAAAAATACTGAGTTTTGCTGTGCTACGCTTACCCAGAGCAACCAGTTCAACTGCATGCAATAGACAGACAGTAATTTCAGAACACTGTTCTTAAAAATTTTAAATACATTTGACTGAGATTCCCAAGAACGCTAACTGGGCATCCTCAGCCTGGTCATTAAGTATAAGGATTTACATAACAGTACAAATGCCTAAGATTTTCTATAGCTGAAAACTACTCTAATAAAGTCACAGATTGAACTAGAATGGAAAACGATCCGTAAATGTCATCTGTAAAATTGATGCTCCCTTTAGGGCAGAGTTAGGAACATGGGCTAGAGAGCTGAGAGCCAGTCTGCATTCAGACACTGACGCTCTTCTTGGCCCACAAAGAGATTTCAGTTTGAAGTAAGATTTCAAACAAAGCAAAGTGGGAGCAAAAAGTTGATCCATGAATATAATTTTAGCGTTCATCAAATGTGCTAGCAGGAAATCCTACAACATTAAGATGCACTGGAGAAGGGGAGAGCAAACTGAAGCCTACAATATTGCTCATTACATAGGATGGAAAAACCACCACAGATCATGCTCTTATAAAAGAAAAAGACACCAGCTGTCCAGAAAACATACTATAAAAGTGATCTTACCTTCCTTTCCATCAACAGGTTTTGATACTTCCATATCAAAGCTCTCCTGCAGCTGCTGGCCTCTGAAGCGGTTGAGATGCTCCTGCTCTATTAGGTTACTTTCCTCCTCTTCCAGAGGTTGCCACGTACCATCAATAAACCATTGTCCACGCATTACAGGAATCTTTTCAGTTTCTAAAAAATCAAACAAGAGATTTTTTAATGCTACAGATCACAGACTGACAGCAGATAAAAGGGAAAGGGAACTCGGTTGTGTTTTGATGAAAGAGTTACACTCCCTCTGCTGGGACCCCTAACAAGGTAACCACAGCTGCCTTGAGAAACACCACGTCTTCCCACGGGGCTGTGTGTTTGAGGATGTGAAGGATGGACAGAAAGATGTACATTCTGCAAAATTTCTTCAGGGTTGATTTCAAAAAAGAGCCCAACTTTAATGGGATTATTCTCCTCTCTACCCAGCTGCCCTGTATTTAAAACGTTTCTCTATGCAATTTGACCAACATGAACCAGGGGTTTCAAAGTCATAAGGATGATGCAGAACGAGGAGACAAAACCACACAGCTTACCCTGACTGCACAGAGCTTTGTTTCCTTTGGGAATAGCACTCAAAATAACTCCGTTTGCATATCACTTAACATAAAGGATGCATTTCAAGTTATTTCTTGATGAAAATCAGTCTTGCAGTGAGGGTCGTTTTCAGTCCCTGTCACTCTAGTTTCATTTTCAGCACTCTGAACGAGGAGGCTGGGTGCAGAGCATTTGCTGCCCACGTGACAAGACAAAAGTCTCTGGTATCTATTCACCAAACCATGACTGATGCCCCGACTAAATACTGGGGCTGCAGGGAGCAGGAATTCTCCTATTACACAGCTCCCTGAAGGAAGCTGAGACACCACTATCCATTTTAGCTAGCTCGGCTCAGAATTTCTCCTCCTATACCTGAAAGACTGAGAACAGGAGTGCTGGGTGTTTGAGCTGTGTCTGTGCACCTCCAGCCTCGTGGGACTGGCACAGAAACCCAAGGGGCTGAACGAGACCCCCGGGTGATCCCACTGCTGATTTCCAGCGCACGCTCACGCGTGCTGCTGCATCCTGCAGATATAAAGGGAAACTCAGCCAAATGCAAACATTTGGTGTGTGTACAGACTAATGCACAAGCTCAGCTCTCCAAAGAAGTCCTCAACCACAAAAGGAGAGGCTTGGAAAAGGGGATGGGAAAAAAAAAGCTAGGCTTTACTGCCCAAAGATCCATTCCGACTTGGAAGGTGGGAGAACAACCGGTAACAGCTGAAAGAGAAACAATGGATGCAAAAAAAAAGTAAAGGAACATTAACGGGGTAAAATGCAAACAAAAATCAAAAACCCAACCAACCAATGAAAAAAGTCAATAGAAAGCACAAAGACTTCATGGTTCCTGAGCAAAGGACAGAAAGCAGAGGCGCCTGACCTGGCACCAGGCTGGCAGGAGCGCAGCGGGGCTCAGCAGAGCTGCCAGCAGATCTCTCATTGCCTGAGCACCACATTGGGGTGGGCCATGTCCCACTTAGCTGGATGTGGGGTTGCTGGATGCAGGTTCAGAAGCCTCTGCACTGCCCTCTGATACAGATATACCCCTAGCACACCTTGTGCCCATGGATGCGGATACACAGCACAAGTATTTTAAGTACTTTTCATGCCAGCTGCTCACAGGTGAGAATGTGTAAGTAGCAGAGATTTGCCAGCACCTCCCTTATTTACTTGGAACCTCTGAATTGTTCTGAACTCTCCATCCCTTGGACCATTGCATCGACAACCTACGAAAGCAACAGGAAAATCTCCCTGCAATGATCTCCCCACAGGGCAGGAACGCTCCAAATGTTCCAAAGCCGCTTTCAAAACCTTTCCCGTAAAAGATTTACAGGCAAGCAGCATTCCTCCAAATGCTGGTCAAATGTTCCGACCTCCCTGCACCACCAGCTCTGCACGAACACAGACCACAGCCTGGTTGGCCTGACCAAAATGCAACCAGAAGCAGCACAGGACCCGGTTCTGCCATTCAACTTCTGTTCTCCCAGCTAAAATAGCTCTCCCCAGCAAAGCTGAGTTGTTATGCCCCGAATTTCTGATGTTTCAGGTACTGATGATCCAACCAGGTGGATAAAAAGGCTGGGGTGCTAATGAAAATGAATGCAAACCATCAGCAAAACAAGAGGTGGCTTTAAACTGCAGGAATCAACAGTCACTACAAATTTTCTGTGAAAATGTAAACTGGTTTTGGAACCTACCTCAGTAAAGTGTGAAACATCAGTATTTGAAACGAGCTTCCTCGACATGAGAGCTTTAGCCACAGCAACGTTACACTGAGCTGCACCCAGAACAAAAAGTGAGTCTGAACAGGAGCTGCTCATCGTGTGCTTGTCTTAACCTTTGCTGCGTCCCCCTACATTTTACACCCGTCAGATATCCGCATTTTTCAGCAGAGCTAATACACACACATATCCAGTTAGGCTGCTCGTACAACAAAGCACTGTCTGTAGCAAAAAAATGAAGCACACATAGGATGCGAGTGCACATAAAGGATCCCATTGTTGCTGAACCAATGACACAGGCATGTCAGATGTCGATCCTTACTGGGAAAATCTGCAAGCAATTCCTTAATTCTTGACTAAGCATTTTACGAGGCTCCACTCACTGAATCCACAGAAAGATTTTTTTAAAAGGCACATGAATACTATTTTATACTCGGCACCGAATGAATACAAGACTCCTCTTTTTCCTTTTTGAAGGGTTTCAAGGTTTTCGCATGGGAATTTCCACCTCCAGATTTCTAAAATTCTAAGCATTAGCAATTAAAATAAACATTTTCAGGCTATTTCTGCCCAAGAAACTTTCCCACAATGGTTCTTTAAAAAAAAAAAAAAGTAGATGGCAGCATTCAACAGCAACTCTCAAATAATAGATGGGCAAGAGCCTCCTCCAGAAAGGCTCAGCCAGGATGAAAAAAAAAAGGCATGATTGAAATAAGAAAGAATTTATTGTAAAATCTTTACAGTATAATTCAGTTTAGGAATAAACTAATGTATCTGGCTCTAGGGCTGGAAAGGGCATTTATCTGGAAAACACTTCATCTATAAATCACCCTCAGATCCAAAGACAGATTATTAGGGAGCTTTGTTTTCAGACCAGGGCTTTAAAAACTGAGCAAGGTTATTCCACAGTCCAAAGCTCAGTGGGATTTCGGGGAGACCTAGCAGTTGCTGCCCCGCAGCCTTTGAACCATCTCACCCTGCTCCTGCAGCCACGGTGCCTCTTGCCTCATTCCTTGGCTCCTGCTGGGTGGCAGGTTTGATGGTTGCTCTCCTGCTGGGAAACCTCCGCAGGAAAACCTCTGGGTGCAGGAGGCAAGCGAACGATGTTTCCTTCCATCAGGGGCATGGCTTGGGAACTATCAGAACTGAAATCACCAAATTTATCACAGATGACAACAAACTGTGCCATATTGCCTCTTGTTAGAAGTTGGGAAGAACAATTTCCCATTAATATCTGGGTTTTGAAAACGGAGCAATGTTGGCTGTACCATATGAGCAACACTGGATTTTGGTTTGGGTCAAACTAAGCAAGGGGTACATCAGCTCCGAAGCAAGAGCACTGTGCTAAAGGCAATCCCAAGCCCTGCCTTGGCTCGGGTGGGGAAAGGAGGCGATTACAACACAGCAGAGATTGCTCCCTATCAGCTGCTTGGCTGTGGGAAACGGCAAAGGTGTGCCTTGGTAAACAACACTGCTTCATCTCAGACAGGTGCTGGTACTTAAAGATTACACTGCTTCAGCCAGTGAACTCAACGCAGGCTATCACATTGATCACTATTAAAAAGTGATGTACCCAAATAGCCATTTTGAGACCCTGTTTCACTCATTCCTATCCACGCTCCATAAATTAATTCGTGTCTTCAATGTTCAGATGATTTTAGAAGGCTTAAGCTAAAGTCTTCCAGCATTTTTTTCTTTTATGGAGGAATGAAATACAAGGCTATTTACATCATAATACATTTTTGTTCCCCCCACCAATACAGAACTCAAGATCTGTAAGATGAAATGTTGTTTATCTTTGTCCCTACAACCTTGATCCCTAGGAAAGGATTTGCCTCGATTTCTTTACTGCCTTAAGTCTTACGCCATATAATCTGCAGCTGGCGATGCTCCAAGCTAAAAGATACCAATAGGTTCGGCTGGTTAGACACTTCCAGGGCATATTTACACAAGAAGTCCTACAGAAGTTTGAATGGCAGAGATTAGGAGCTAATGAAAAGCACTTTGTTTTAATTAGTCATACATATTTTACCACTTCTGGAGAAAAATAGTTTAAGTGACTGCAACAAAGGGTTTATACATTTTTAAACGAGTCCTTTTTTTTCCTGAAAAGCTAAATACAAGAGCTGTAATTATGTGAGGAGACAAGGATACATGCAATTTACACCCTGAGAAACACCTAAATCCTCTTAAGAAGAAAATTGTGTGGAAATAAGAACCACATGCAACACATAGTACGGTGCAGTAACCTATATATGTTATACTCCAGCTATTCTTCTTTGTGAAGATCTTTGAATTGTGTGACCACCACCCAAATATCAATTGCACGGAAAAAGCTATGTAAAGCCTTCAGGATACAGCAGGAAAAGTAATGATGGAGCAGATTTTGCCTGCTCTTTTCTTCTTGTTCTATTTCTACGAGAACACAACCATTTGTTTTGCTTAAAATGGCAAAATACTAAAAAAAAACTACATTTAAATAGTGTACAGCATAAACTGTGGCTCATAAGCCTCTTTCACGTCCCTTGATGAGAGCCAAGAAAACTTGCAAAACTAAGACCAGAGAAGCTTATAACTAAAAGTTTACAGAGCTTAAACAGGAAAACCAAAGGTCTGTTTCAGAAATATCAATACAAGCTAGCACGCAACCTGGAGATGCAGAGATGCAATGAAATCAGAAGAAAGCAAGATGCAGTAAGCTTGGTTTTGTTGCTTTGAAGCAGCTTGTTCAGGTCTGATGGCAAAGTCAAGGCATTTCTAGCTCCATCCACATGCCAGGCTCCAGCCAGCTGTGACAATTTACCCACAAATGAGATCTAAAAGGTTAAAATAATCTTCAAAGTCTCAAAGGTCAAGATCAAAACTTACATTCTGCTGAATATGACAAAGCCAAAGGGCTGGACAAGTAACGCAAGTTCATAAAGTGTGGTCAGCTTGACATGCAGGACTTCTGCTTTCCGGTGCAGTAATTTCTGTTCCTTCAATTTGGCTTCCTTGCTACCACAGTTGTGAACAATGTCTAGTGCATGAGGATCCTATCTGCACAAACTGAGTGGAACTGTGAGGCTACAATATGTGACATCTCAGCTGAAAGCTATTTAAATAATGAAGGGAGGTGCCCACACACTTACTGAGGAGGGAAAAATGTACAAGAATGTGTTTTGTTTGTTTTGATTTTGTTTGTTTGCTATTAACAGTTCTTCTAGAAAGCACTGAACATTGCTGGGAGTGCTGCACTCCAAGACGTGCAATGTAAAATACACACAGGAACCTGCACATTGACACGAGCCACTGAAATAAACCTATTCTACAACAGTATCCTTGATGCTGCTCTGGACTTTTCAGCATTTGCTATTCATTGCTACTTTCTCAGTCCTTAGAAAGTATATTTTCGGCGTGTTAACTATTGCACAGGCCATCAGACTTCTCACTGGTGTGAAAGGATAAGCTCTGGTGTTATCCAAGCAGCACCAGCACGCATCCTACCCACCTAAAAACACTCGCTGTGACTGCCTCTCCAGTGGTAATGATGCTCCTACCTTTGCTAATGCAAATGCACAGAGCACAGTTCGCAGGGTAGTAGCTGTTCCTCTTACTTAGTTCCCTTATGACTGGGTTTGTAGTCTCATAAAGAAAAAAAAAAAAAAAAAAAGGAAAAAAAAAAACACTCATGAGAACAGGAAGCTTAATTAGGAGAATAGATGGTTACAGAAGCTGATCATGAGATGGAAGAGTCCTGTGTTTTACTGACCAGACTGCACACGGGGTGAACAAACAGATGTAATAAAAGACAAAAAAAATAAAATTTTATTATTTCCATAATCGTTAAGTAAGGGACTTTTTGCTACAGCTTAGTGTTCTATAGCTTTCTAGCTATTTCCCAGTGTATCATTTCAGGACAGAGCAGGCTCCCGGTATTTAAATAAATGGAACCATTCTTTAATCACGGCCAGGACGACCTTCCCTTGTTTAACTGCAAACACAGCAAGCTGCTCTGCTCTTCCAGAAGTAACAACATAACCTAAAGAGGAATTCAAGGGTAAAATCTTGGCCTCAGAAAACTTAATAGATGTAGCTACATGAATTTAGAGAGACAGAATTTCACTGAGCATCCAGATCAAATGAGATTTCATTCGCTGAGTGGTAAAGGATATTATTCTGCTGGTCCTTCAAATAATTCTAAATTGCTTTACGGAGCCAATTTCAAGATTACAGGTGGAAGTTACTTTTGAGTTTCACAGAGACTAAACATATTAAGAGCAATCTGATTGGCATAGAAGGGATTTTCTTTCCCAGCTCTGATCTGCAGGGCAGCTACACATGCAAGCCTCTGCACTCGCTTCAATGTCAGGCTCTGCTAGAGAGGACCATGTATTTTGCTCAGCTGTGAAGGTGAAATCACCTGTTTTATCAGGACCACACAAAGTACTCAAGCAACAGCTTGTTGTAGCTTTTCCCTGAACCATTTTTAATTGGTTTACACTAAGGAGCAACCCAAAACAAAAAAAGAAAGGCTGATCTTTGGGGCTGGTTCAAACATCGAGTGCAGAAGAAACCTCTCAGAAACAGATGAATACCTTCAAAGTCATCTCTCATCTCGATTGCTGTACATCACCCCAAACTATAGCCTGTACCACGTTCTTCAGGAAGGACTTTTCTGTTTTTATATAGCAGTTTCACCATCATCTCTGCAATCACTCTTTGCACAAACTTGAACCCAACTGTTTAATACAAAATCTTAAAGCCCACCTCACTAGCCATGTCAAAGATGTGTTGGAAACACTCAAAAAAAAATATTTGGACTGTTGAAACGTGAAACAGGGTTGCAGCTTTAAGTTTAGGGCCTTATTTGTATTGAATCCTAATCCATTGTAATAGCTGATCAAATTTCAGTGCTGATACTCTGAAGTGAGGCGCTTCCAGCAGCAAAATTTGTTGCTGCAGTGTTGCAGTCCCAGCTGTAGGAGCTGGTCCCTTACCAGCCCTTTTCCAACCCACAGCAGCTTGCATTTTTTGAAGCAGCACGAGCTCAAAGCTAAACTGAACCGCAAAAGAATGACCATGCCACATGACAAACACGCGGGGAACTCCTAAAAGCTGAGCACATGCTCGAATCCCACTGAAAGTCACGGGACTTTTGCACAATCGCACCCTCAGCTCGAAGTGCACGTGCTCTGCTGGGAGGTGCTCTTCAGTCGGTCTTTGCTAGCAAGCTCTCTAGCACCAAGAAGCAATGATTATGTATGTAGTTTGAGCAAGCAGGTTCCTATACAGGAATATTAAAAAAAAATAAAAATTAAGATTTTTTCTGTGCACGCCTGAGACCTACCAGTACCACTAATGAACACGACGAATGTGTTCAAGGGCACACTAACCCTTTCTCTCAGCTCCTTCCCTCTTCCTCCTCTGCAGGGATTTTCCTTCATCTCAGAGCTCACTTACCATGCAATTCACAACATTTACAGTCTGTGTGTGTCTCCATGCCAGGTGTGGCTTCAGCTACTTGCAACCCACACTCAAACACCTCATACCACCCTACTGACCTCCTCTCCTGCCAACACTTGCAACCATACTTCACCCGTACCTTTTTCAGCCTTACACACCACTAACAGAATTGCTCGTGCTTCTAATTTTTATTTCTCACTCTTCTGCAAATTTTTCTTCCATCAGTTCTTCTGCTTATTAACTTCTATAGAGTCAGATCTTACAAATACTCCTGTCAGAACAAAAAATGAGCTCTGTCCAAGTTCTCTTTCCCCTCAATTTATTTTTTCTTCCTAAACAGCCTCTCCCTCTCACAGACATACACACAGAGATTCAATCCATTTTTAATCTGGTCCTGGCACCTCCAAATTAGGTCCCACCTTATTTCTTTGATATCGCCACAGTTGAGTCAGTACTCAAACCTACATGAAGTCAGAACAGAACTCCTGATCCTTCTCATCCTACAAACATGTTCTGCTTTCCCAGTTACAGTGGGTAACACCCTCCTGTTCTTCACCAAGAACCTTTAACCACTGCATTCCCACCACGTCTGCATTCTTGCTGGATGAGATCGAGGAGGAAAAGTGATAAACAGCATTGAAGGGCAAGCACAACTCACTTTGTAAGCTGAGTCTGTTCTTAAACTACTCAGCTGTAGTTGATACCATCCATCAGAGAGTGATTCTGGTCATTTATGGCAGTAAGAGAACAGATTTTTGTTTAAATAATGCTTGCAAATCACAAAAATAAAAGCTAAAGTCACAAAAGAAGCTTGTCCTCAAAGATGCATCCAAACCAAATGCCAACATCTCCCACCTTTTCAAAAAAAGCATCCCTGAAGCCCCAGATTACCCATTTTGAAACCAGGAAAGGCACCAGAAACCAGAGCATATTTACACACAAACGTACTTTGTGTTTTGATACAAATTTCAGATCTGCAGTACTCACTGTGTGTTAGGTCTTCTGGGCAGGAAGAAGCTGGCTGGACCTAAGCTAACAAGAACTTCTGGAAGGAAGGTAAAATGAAGAAAAAAGGCAGAAGAGTAGAACCCAGGAAAGATTTTGATCAGCAAAATTAGAGCTTTACTTTGCTATGTATGCTATCAGTACTTTATTAGCAAGTGAAGAGTAACATATCTGGGGAGAAAAGCAAGAAAAGAGTATTCATGTATTCATCCTTCAAATGAAACAGCAACCAACTTCAGCTGGCCAACACACCAAAAGCAATGCTCTAAGCATGCCATAAAAGCAACTAAAAAAAGTGTTCAGCTATGAAAAACAGACTAAAAAAATAAAAACCATGTACTGATATGAACCACTCTTGGTTCCAAACCCTCAATTTTCTTCTCGCCTCATAAATCTGTTTTAATACTTTTTCTGTGTTTCGGAATAGAAGACAAAACCCCTAAACCAACGACACAGCCTCAGAACAGCAGGCATTGATTAAAGTAGCCAGGCAAGTGGTCTCATGGGTCCCAGGCCACAGGATGGGTTCTGGGTTGCTGGTGTGGAAATTTGTGCTGCCGAGGGAAGGCACAGCACCCGGTGCTCCTGCCCAGAGTAGGCAGCAGAGAAGCACCTCGCAGCTCCAGCACGGTGATTTTTTTTTGATTTTTTTCTTTACAGCACAGTCCTAACAATGACCAGTGGCTGAGGTATGAAAGGGTTCGTATCTTGCTGCTGACCTCTACCTCCTACATCAAAACAAGCACACAAAAAAAATAATTTGCTAACAAAACAGCCTTTTGTCATCATCCGATGCCAAGCACTAACCACTGTCCTCCAAGATTTTCCAGTAATCCTGGCTGATTCTAGGTTCAGAGGGACGCCAACGCTCCCCTGGCTTTCACATCTCATTTTGCAAAAAGCTCAACTGGCAGAGGCTTTTTACAACCTGCGAACCACTACCTCTTCTTCCAATTTACAAAGCAGCTCACAGAAGTATACACTTCTCAGAAATCTCTTTCAGCTCAAGCTCAAAGGCATCTGAAACAGTTTTGAGCCTGCCCAATTCCAGCCTGAGTATACAGATTTTAAAATCAAGACCAAATGATCCCCCCCAGCACTCACAGAGGGGCTAAGCCCAGTAAAATCTCTGTTTAATGAGTACAACAAAGTTACTTTACATCTCCAGTCAAGGATGATCCTTGTGAACCAATTTTTTTTTCAATACAAAATGTGGTTATTTTATTTAATAGACTTCTACAACTACTAGGTACGAAAACTTGCGTGCTATAAAAAATAACAAACAAATCCCTTACTAAACCTGTGTGCAGGAGGGGAGTATTTTATCCTTCCCTAAAAGACAATCATCCAAAGACTCCCCAAATGGCTGCAGAAATACACATTTTGTTGTTGCTTCTCCCCACATACCGACAGATTTGGACAGAAGTCCTACTTCAATTTTAAAAGGTGCCACTGCATGACAGAGAGCAGCCGAGGTGATGGGTGTCCCCAGCACAGCCAGAATTCAAACTGGAGAACACGCTGGGATGGAGATGACTACCTGGAGAGTGAAATTTATAAGAAAACACTGCCAGAACTAAATACATGCAACTTGACAACGTAACCATCAAAAAGCAAGGGAAAAGCAACTACCAGACAGGCCAACAGCCGCACAAGACAAACTTGTGAGCCAAGGAACAGGACGGAGACACCCAGAAGTCCTCAGTTTTGGATTAAACAGACTCAACCACGCTAAGTAAATTTACAGAAAAACAGGTGTAAAACAGCCCTCTTCAACTGGGAGGGCAGAAGAGGTCTGGATAACGTAGAATGATTCACATGGAAGATCCACATATAAAATATCCCTTATATCCACAGAAAACAAGCAGTCCAACTCCAAGCTACTCACTTATCTGGAAGCTTACAGTAATAATTTCAGTCCTCTTGTGCTGTCTTTGCAAGTTTTACAATGCTAATTAAATAAATCCCAGAGGTCACAAGGTAAGGATAAAATTCTCAGTAATTAATCTGCTCAAATTGTAACTCAGTCTGATATTCCTGATGCTACGAACGAATCCTGTGACGAGCTGAAGAGTGAAAAACACATTTCAGCAAATGCCCAGCTAGAATCAACATCTTCCTGTCACTGAGATGACACAATTGCTAAAGAACTGTCAGGGCATCCAATATTGTTGCTGCGAGATAGCAGCCTTCCCTGAAGTACGGTACAGATGTGAAACAGAACAACAAAACGGGCCAGTCCAAAGATAAAAGCTTTTGACCTTTGCTCTGAACCGAAAATGTGAATCAGCAAAACCAGAGAGCAGTTGCTGTACCCTTTCGCGTGCACCTCAGCATATTTTAAGTCAGTTGTACTCGTTGTTTTTCACGCTCGTGCAGTCAGAGAGCATGTTCCTCCTCCTTTACTCGCGGTCTTGCCTGGTGTGAGATGTGGTTATGCCATCAGCACCTCCCTCCCGTATCACAGGGAACCAGCGTAGGAGCTACCCTTCGGATCCAAACCTGCATGCACCGTATCAGAGGGGGGTAATTGGGGAATAACAGCCACACCAAGGTCTTCAGAAGAGCGAGAGGAGACAGAATCCTTGGGATCTGACCTTGCTGTCTTCTCGGGCCTGGGCGCAGCAGAGAACCAGGCAGAGAGCACCAG
Source organism: Netta rufina (assembly GCF_964035555.1). NCBI lineage: Eukaryota > Metazoa > Chordata > Aves > Anseriformes > Anatidae > Netta > Netta rufina. The sequence continues at coordinate 62,024,444 of NC_140128.1, read as the reverse complement.
GCAGCAGCGCAGCACAGCCACGCTGGCCAGCTGCCTACGGGGGCACGCGGCGCCTCACCTGGGAGGAGAGAACGGGAGAAAGGCGAGAACTCTCACATTTACAGGGCAGAGGCAAGGCAACGTGCGAGCAGAGGAGGAGTTAGGCCAGAAGACGCTGACAGATCCCTGAAACACCAGAAGTTTATCTCAGCCTTGCAAATGAGCGGGCCCGATAAGAAGAAAAGGCTTGAGCACTCTTTTAATCAGCTTTCTGAGGGCTAGAAAATATCCCCTTCGTTAGTCTTCTCAGCACCACGGGTTTGTTTCTCTCCTGCCCAGCACTGCTTCTGGTGCTAGCCTTTGGGAATCTCCGCTTCCAAACGTTGTCTCTCTGCATAGCACACGTTATTACTTGAAACATCTGCTCCTCGGGCTTAAGGAGACTGAATCAGCTTCCAAAATGGACGAGGCACTGGGTCAAGAAATTAAACCTTTAAGCTGCTGCTGAGTACAGCCTCGTGCTCTCATTACCAGGAGCAATCCTGCCTTACCTGACGGCTCTGCTCACTCGCTCCCCTCTGTCCCCGTGGCACGGCCAGCAAGGGGGACAGCAGCAGCTTCTTCACCCCCTGGATTATCTGCATCTTCCCAGTAACTATGTGGCAGATGCAGCAAGAACCAACAGTTGAGACTTCAGGGTGCTAACAGAAAAAAAATAATGCACTTTCCGAACAAGGAGCTGTGCCCAGGCTCTTTTTTAACTCAAAACATGCGTGCACTGGGAGCTCTGCTTGCCCCTCGAGCTCACTATCCATCTGCTGGGGCAATGATTTGAAAGACGAAAGCGTCACACACCACAAGTGAATTGTACCACCTGGTATTGTCTTTTATAGTCTCCCTCCTGTAAAGATGCTGAGAAGGAAGAGGGAAAACAACCCAAAGCCCTAGTTTTCAGATCTGCTCCTTTGAAGCAGTTCTGCTGCTCCTCTGTGATTCTCTTCTGAACATGCAGAGGGGATCTAAGAAAACTGCCTTGCCTGCTTCCAAGTGCATGCCAGGACAATGTCTACTGCTTGCTTGGCCAGTCTGCATCTCTCACCCTACTCCATAACATCTCCCTTGGCCTGGAAGGACAGCAAGTCCAGCTGTGAGACAGGGACAGAGGGTAAGCGGCGCTACTGCTCATCTGTTCCAAGAGAGCAGATGTATGCTCATCCAGCAAGACCTCAGGACACAATTCCTTCTGAAGGAAGAGGCAGAAGAGCTGAGGTGCCTGCTCCTTCACCTGTTCCCCTAAGTCCCCTCTCCTCCAGCAAAGGCGGCAGATGAATGCAAGGGACAGTGCCTCTTGAGGAAGGGTGACAGAAGGCGTACATCACCACCTCCTTTTGAAGCTGAGGTGGTAAAGCAAGCACCCCTCTGCTGGAAAGGTAAGAAATAAGAACTGGTGCACCTGAGATGCCTGTTGCATCCCCTTGAAGCAGAAAGAAGTCCCACGTTATGCTCCGGGCAGAATGATGGGCCTGGGGGAGATGAAGCACAACACCGTTACCTTCCTAGCAGAGAGGATGAGAGCAGGAGAGAAGCCAGGTGTCTCTTCCATCATTCTTCATCAAAGAGAAGGGATCAGAAGCATGCATGTGGCAGGGAGACTGGACAAACAATTGTTCATTTTCACCCTTCTGAACAGTGGGAACACATACTGAGGGACAGGGGGAGTAGTGATCTCCACCCTCACTCACCCATTCCCATTTAGGAAATGGGAACCATCAGCAAAAAGGTTGTCACCTTCCCTCCCACTTTCTCCCGTACGTGTCAAGAAACAAGAGGATGCTCAGATCTCCCATTCCACCACCTCTGTATGCCAGGGTGTGCATGCCCAGATCCCCCTTTCCTTCAGATGCAGGTGCACAGTGGGGAAAAAGAGGGAAAGCTCCCCGAATCCCTTTTCAGATGGAAGCGTACGAAGAAGCGCCCAGTGCCCCCTCTCCCCCATGAGTTTGCATGCGGCATGGGGGGCACCCAGTGCCTCCTGCCCTCTGGGTGCATTAGGGGGATCCAGTGCCCCCTCTCTCGAGTTTATGGTGAGGGGTACCCAATTTCTAGGGGGACCAGGCACAGTGTGTGTCCAGGAGGGCAGGATGCCCGGTGCTGCTGGATGTCTGAGACTTGGCCTCCTCGCCCCGTTATCTGTGAGACAGAGTGGTCCTTTCCCCGCAAACCCCATGTCCCCAAATGCATGTGGGTATCAAGCAGCACCCGTTCCCCTTCCTTATGTGACAGGCAGCACTCAGACCCCCCGTTCACCTCTGTGCGTGTGTTATGGGGGCAGAAAGGGCCACCTGGTAAACCCAGTGCCCCGTGCGAGCAGGGCGACCCTTTTTGGGGCGGACAGAGGGCAGAGACAGCCCCATAACCTGCTTGGGCAGAGGGGCCCAATCCCTGCCTCATGTGGTGTCTTTTGGGGTGGCGAAGGGTCTGTGGCTCCCCTGCTGAAGGGCCTGTGGCTCCCCAAAACATGCATGGCGGCGATGGGGCTATATTTTTGCCGTGCCCCCCACCCCAAAAGGGACGCCCACGGTGTCTGTGCGTGAGGCGTCCCCTCCTTATCCCTTCGGGGGACACTCAGTGACAGCCCCCACATAACGGGGAAGCCCATGAGGGCCTTGTGTGTGCGTCCCAGCTGCCAGAGGGGGGTTCCCCGGCCACACTCACGGTTCCAGTAGACGGGATAACACTCGGCGTTGACCACATCCACCTCGTACAGCCCGCTCCTCACGCACACCGGCTCCACCGCCTCGCCCTCCTCCCGCGGCTCGGGGCCGAGGGCTCGGAAGGCCAGCTCGATCCGCAGCGAGTCGTAGCCGATGAAAGGCTTCCAAGTCTTGCGGTCCTCCCGGTAAAACCAGCGCACCTCCTCGGCGCCCAGCTCCCGCACCACCTCGTAGCGGGGCCGCCCGCCGCCTCCCCCCCCCCCCGAGCGCGGCCGCTTCCTCTCGGGCAGCGCCGAGGCCGCCGGGGCGAAGCCGCTGCCGCCGCTCTCGCTGCTCGCCAGCCCCGCTCCCTCGCTGCCTTCGCCGCCGGTGCCGGTGGAGTAGCGCAGGGAGGCGCCGGATTCGGCCGAGTCGAACTCGCCGCCGCCGGCCGAGTCGCTCAGGCTGAGCCGCCGCGGAGGGGCGGCCTCCGGCTCCCCTTCGGAGGACGAGGTGGAGAGCGCGGCTCGGAGCTGGTGGTGCTGGTGCTGCTGGTGGTGCTGCTGCTGGTGGTGGTGGTGGAGGTGGTGGCGGCGAGGCGGGCGGACCAAGGGATGCTCCACGCCGCGGCTCTCCTCCTCCTCTTCCTCCTCCTCCTCCTCCTGCCCGTAGCAGCCACCGCCGCTTCCCCCGCCGCCGCTTTCCCCTCCGCCTTCCCCGGGCAGGTCCCAAGCGCCCTGCGGCTCGGGGTAATCCATGCCGCCCGGTGCTCTCCTCACTGCTCCTTCTTCTTCTCCTCGCTTCACCTCGGCCGCCCCCGCGCCGCCCGGCTCGCGGCTGCCGCAGCCGCCGCTGCCGGCTCCGGCTCCGGCTCCTCCGTTCGTCCGGGGGCGGCTCCGCATCGTCACGCGTGCGGCGACGCGGCCGGGGGCGGGCGGAGGCCTGAGGCGGAGCGGGGAGCACCGGGCGGGAGGGCGGGCGGCGGCTCGGGGGCCGCGGGGCGGCGCTGCCCTCAGGCGCCCGCCGGTGCCCGGAGCTCCCGGGGGGTGGCTCTGTGAGGCACCCCGAGGGGCTGTGAGGGGCTTTAGGCGGTCTTGAAGCGATCGTGAAGCGATTGTGGCACTCTCCTGAGGGGGTGTGAGGGGTGTATCGTAGTCTGGGGGGCTGTGGGGCGCCCTTTCTGCTGGCTGGTGTTAGTGCTGTGTTTGTAAAGGGGGACAGTGTGGGATTTTGGAGGCTCTGGAGGGTGTCTAGAGAAGGGTGATGAAGGTGGTGAAGGGGCTGAGCATGAGTCCTGTGAGGAACAGCGGAGGGAAATAGGGGGGTTTAGTCAGAATTGGAGGTTCAGGGGAGACCTTACTGCTCTCTGCAACTACCCAAAAGGAAGGTGTCGGCTGGAGGGTCGGCCTCTTCTCGCAGATAACAAGTGATAGGACCAGAGGGAATGGCCTCAAGTTGTGCCACGGGAGGTTCAGGTTGGAAACGAGGAGACATTTCTCCTCAGAAAGAGCAGGCAGGCGTTGGGACGGGTTGCCCAGGGAGGTGGTGGAGTCACCGTCCCTGGGGGTGTTCAAGGAGAGGTTGGACAGAATCACAGAATTTCTAGGTTGGAAGAGACCTCAAGATCATCGAGTCCAACCTCTGACCTAACACTAACAGTCCCCACTAAACCATATTCCTAAGCTCTACATCTAAACGTCTTTTAAAGACCTCCAGGGATGGTGACTCCACCACTTCCCTGGGCAGCCCATTCCAATGCCTAACAACCCATTCGGTAAAGAAGTTCTTCCTAACATTCAACCTAAAACTCCCCTGGTGCAACTTAAGCCCATTCCCCCTCATCCTGTGGTGCCTGGGGCGTGGTTTAGTGGGTGACAGTGGTGGTAATGGAGCAGTTGGACCAGATGATCTTGGAGGGCTTTTCCAACCCTAATGATTCTCCGATTCCATGATTTGTATGAGGACCCTCCCCACCCATATCTAATGGGGTGCTCACCTCTGTGTGTGCTTGGGGGGGTCGCACCCTGTGGCAGCAACCAGACCCTGCAGGCGAACGGGTGACAGCCACACTCAGGGAAAGGCTGTGTGAGGTGTCCTCATGGGGGATGCATGTGCAGCAAGGCCCCAGTCCTCCAAACGCTAGTTATGACCACCAAAATGGGAGGTTTTGGGGCTCACCTGTGCTCATTGATGTGCCCCCAGTACGCCCCTCGCAGTCGGCCGGAAAGGGGTCCAGATGTATATGGGTGCTGCATGATAAAACACCCATCAGCCTGTGTCAGGAACAAGGGTGAGGGAGGGTGCCAGGGCTTCATACCTGTCTGAGACCAATCCCGGCCCCCACCACACACCCATGGTTGGATCACTTCTCTGTGTGCAAGTCTCCCCCCATCCTTTCTCATGGCCATTGTGTGGGTGGGAAAGGGCGAGACTCCCAGAAACACACCCCGGCTTACTGGGGTGGGGTCACCTGTTTATGAGAAAACCCCCTTTTCGCAACACGCCCGGGAGCGACGAGGTGGTGCGAGGGTATGTGAGCGATACTCCTATCTCACCAACACCTCAGGGGAGGAGGGAGCTGATAACCTGTGCTGTTGTCACATCTGTGTGCGCAGCATCCCCGCTGCCTTACACACCCATCCAGGCATTACAGCCAGCAGCTCACCGTGTTGGTCTGCAGCCTCCAGCCCTCTGCCCCCTGCAGTCGGTCAAGAACTACCCCCAAAAAAAACACAGCCAGCGTGCAGGCAGGGAAGTATTGTCAGTGTCACATACATCTCTGTGCCTCCAGCCCTAAATCCCTGCCTGTGTCATTCCCCTTCTTGATTTACAGCAAAACCTCTCATAGCCCTGCATATCAGTTGTGGAAAAACAGGGTGCAGTGTTCCCTGATTCCCCCATCTCCTACTGGAAATGGGATTTCACATGTTTAATACACCATTCCCTTCCACTTGGCTCCATCCTACAGTCTGCTGCAGCAACAAGGGAACTTCTGTGTATTGCGTGGCATTGTATCTCCCAAAATAGGCTTGTGCCCTACCTCCTACATCCGCTGTCAGTGAGGGAATCCTGTTAATGGAGTGTGTTAAAACACAGAGAGGCCAGATTAAGTTCAGGAAGGATGGCTGAAGCTTTTAAAAATGTTCACTGTGGGTGAATGCATCTTGAATGCATCGGCAACACTTTTCAATCCTGAAAGCTCCAAGAATTTTGTTAGCTTTCAGGAACCTCCACCACAGGAGCTTTGTGCGCGCTTGTTCTACCTTCTCAGATGGGGAAAGAGGAAAGAGAGAAGATAAGGTACAAGCAAGAAGTCACCAGAGGAAGCTGTGCTAGGGCATTTGGCTTCGCATCCCTGTAGCTACAGGGATATGATCTGTTTAACTTAACCTTTGCATTTCTCATGAAGTCCACAAGGTAAGCTCTCCATGAAACCTGTCCCAGACTTTCCTCTGCAGTGGGGAAGAAAATGCTAGTTGCCTTGTAGGTTGTTTTGAAGACACATCTCATGGGATTCTCTCTTTTCATCCTTCTTTCTGCCAAAGCCAGTGGGATTTCATGATCTTTTGTCATTCAACAAGTGTTTCACTCTTCTTCAAGTCATCCTACTCAAGTTCTCCCTCCTTTTGCTTCTTGTCTGAGACAGCAAGGAAAGATTGCCCAAGTGAACAAGGGGCACATTAAATGTTCTTCACCTTATTGATATAATTCTTTCAGATGATTTGATCTGTGATTCCATGGTTTATTTCCTGATGTGCATTTCTGGAGGTGTTTGTCTGCTCTCCCTATGCAGACTCTATTTTCTTGTCCATAGTGTCTCTCTAGACAATAGGCAAGAAGACTTTGTTCATCATCATCAAGCTGAACCACACCATCGAGAGTTGCAATTTGACTTTTCCATTACAGCCATCTTGGAGATCAATGGAGATACATGGCCTGAAAACTGGCTTATCAAATTGCCAACAAAGACACCCAAAAAAGTCCCATTATCGTTCACTTTGAATTTGTGGGGAAGGTCTTGAAGGGGTAGACTGGTGCAAATGGAAGTTGAGAGTCCAAACCTCTCTTATCTGAGCTCGAAAGAGGATTATTTTCCTCTTTATGCTGTTAACAGCTCTCAGCTCACAGGCGTAGAGTAGCGTGAAATCTTCTGACATGACACAGGACTCAACTCCCATCACCACAGATCTACATGAAATAAAAAATAAATGTATGAACTTCCTTTACGACGAGAGGACAGAAGTTTCCTTGCCGTGGAACAAATGTAGTGGAAGAATGTATCTGTCTGTATGGAAGTTTTAAAGCAAAGGTACATTAATTTTGAAGTGTCATTTGTATAGCACTGTGAATTTCCATGCAGGCTAAGACCAGTGGCTGCTGTGTTTGCTGTACCATGGGACCTTCACAGAAGGCTTCTGCAGACTGTATATGCATACATATTTTCTTCCTGCAGAGTTCATACAGTTAGCAATTTCCATTGAGAGTATAAAGTAATGCAAATCACCTCTGAATATCCTCCAATTTTAAAAATTACTTAAAAAAAAAATGTGCACACAAGAACTGGACTTTAAATTTTACCATCAGCTTCACTAAAAACAAGAGTCACATACTCTGCTGCTTTCCAGGGTACAGACTAAGCAAGAAGTCCTTCTGAATTTACAGATTATGTCCACATGATCCTGCACTGTGCTGGATAATTGCTCCTACGCGTATGACTTTGCACTTGCCTGTCCTAAGGCTTCCTTTAACTAACCTCATTTTACCAGGTAGCTTGGATTGCTTTTGTCACTCTGCTGTCTTTGTTTTCCTGACAAGCTACTCTTGTTAATGCAACTTTAAACAGCATAGTCAGTTTTGAAATTATTATGGTTCACAAATGATGCAATCATGCTGTATTTTCTTCCAGATCCTAAATACAATGAATAGCACAAGTCCAAGTGCTTGCAAGAGTCCATTAGAAACAGTCTTTATTCATTGATGAATCCTTTATAACAAAGCCATTTTAAGATCTTTCCATTAGCTATTTTTAAGCCATTTATTATGCACTCATATTGATTTTGTATACATTTTTTTCTTCAAATCTGGATACAGTGCAGCACTGAGTCAACACAGCTACTGCTATCAACTGTATCCGTGATTTTATTAAGGAACAAGGTGAAATTTGTTCTTTGACAGGAACCAGTTCCCATGAAAGCTGATGATTACCTTTTCATTACATCCCCGCTCTCCATCTCCTTATTAATTGGTACGCACCACTTCATTATACCTAGGTCAGAAGAGGTGTCAGGCAAACCAACGTGAAATTATGTGGCTTTGCCTCAGTCACGCTCTTCAAATATTGACACAACACTGATTTTCACCTTAGAAATGCTCTTCTGGCCCATTTCTAAACTCTCACATTCCCACCCTGTGTGAGAACAGTCGCCTGAAGAGCCAGCTCTTAAAACCCTGACGTGCAAGTCCTCTAGACCTGCTGCTTTTAAAATGTCACTTGTGCTGTTTAATGTTCTTTTTTTAAGTTGCTTGCCTGGGAAGCATTTCATCATCATTATATAATGTGGAAACGGCATTCAACTTTGTCCCAAATGCAGGCAGGAAATATTTATCAAACACTTCTGCTTTTTCAGTTTCACAGCTATCCAAATATATTTGGATACACTGAGAGTGTTAGTAATTGGACTCTGCTAAAATACTGTTCATCAAATTAAGCAGGCTTCCAAAAAATCTTTGCTTACAACATGATATTATCTGCACAGGGAACATTAACTCTCTGGCTCCGTTAAAAGGGACGTTGGTCAACTGAGCTAAAAATCCCCCCTGGCAAGAGTTTTGTCCTAGTATCGGACATGGGAGGCTTGTCTATGTTTATCTTTTCCTTGAACGCCAGTGGGTTCAGTACAGCTCCTATGCCAAGGTCAAATGTGCCTTTCTCTAGATCTGAGATGTTCTTCCAAGGCCATGGCTCCGTGTCCCTTTTTCCTCTGCTGCAAGCAGCAGCAGAATATCCTGCTAGCTGTAAAAGATGAGAATTAGGGGGCAAGGAGAGGGTCATTTCCAAGATTTCAAACACTCTCTCTCAATGCAGCATTGTTCAATTGTATTTTTTTTTTCTTTTTTCTTTTTTTTTTCTTTTGCCTTTGTTCCAGGGTAAACAAAAGGAAGAAAGCAATGTAATGACCACTGGCAGAAGTGTTTACCCTTTCAGACTTCGTTCTGGCAAAGCCCAAGTGCATACTGAACGTTAAGTGCTCACCTGTGCATTGGTGAGACTCACAGAAAGCCGTGCACAGGCAGATTGCTGGCAGCGTTTGCAAAGAAAAGGCTGAACTAGAGCTGTGCCTGAGCTCAGCGGCTACATCTCCTCCTGAAGGTACAGATTTTGCCCTTCATACAGTTGTGAATCAGTGCAGGGTGAGTGCCACATCCCTGGAAGTGCCCAAGGCCAGGCTGGATGGGGCTGGGGGCAGCTTGGGCTTGCAGGAGGGGGTCCCTGCCCATGGCAGGGGCTGGAATGAGATGATCTTTAAGGACCCTTCCAACCCAAGCCATCCTGTGCTCACAGAGGTGGATAAAACACCTCTCCCAGAAATGTGATTGCAATCCAGATGCACGTCCTGCACCAGCGAGAGCCCTTCAAACCGAGCTTCTCCTCCTGGATCTTTGGACTTGATGATCTTGAAGGTCTATTCCAACCTAGATGATTCTATGATCCCTCATAGAACATTGACATAGTCCAGCTCCACAGCTGTCAACAGCTACTCCATGTACACTCTGTCCTGTAAATGATGCCATCTCATTTCTAGGCTATTTCCTTTCTTCCTGGAATATTCTTCCAAGAAAGTTTGTTTTGCCACATGTCCCTTAGCCCTGGGATTTGGGCAGTTGCCAGTGTTAGAGGGGTCACTCTCACTGAATTTCTTTCTTCGTTGCTAGAGATGGTGAGTATGAATGATGTAGAAAAGGTGGTGTAGAAACTTTGTGGTGTTTTTCACCAATTATACCAGGATGCAGAAAATGCCCAAAGTGTGGGCACATGGGAGACATGGTAGTGCCAGGACCTTGGGAACACTTGGCACTAGAAGTGCATTTGGGTCACTGTCAGTGCAATGGGGTGTGAAATCCTGGCTTCACTGGGACCTACATGGGTAGTGCCAGGGTTAAAGTCTCAGCTGCTCTCTGTGGCTCATTCTTCCCCCTCCCAAGCGTTTATTAATGTCAATTGATCACAATCCACCGGCTGTATTTCTGGCTCAAACTTAAGATAACTGTTAGGCAGGATGAATCATAAGAGATGCAAAATGCATTACCTAGTCCTCACAGCACGCGCTGTTATAGGAAAGCATAGTAGCAACGCTCATCACTGCATCCTTGATAGAGGTCCTGAAGGGCATATTTGACTTCGAGCATGAGAACTGTGATGGAAACACTCACGTAAAGTCAGATACTGTCTTAAATAGCTTACTGAAGCAGAGTCTGATTCAGAAGCCCTTTAGGCCGGCACCTGATGCACGAGATGAAAGCACTACATCTTGGTGAGATGACACCGGATAGTAGTGAGTGACCTTGGATCATCTTTGTCATATTGCCCTGGTAGGAATGTCCTTATGACTATTTTTTTTAGTAGGTAAGATGGGATCTTTGCCTTGTGTGGCTGTAGCATGTGTGGAAATGTGCAGGAGGGTTGTGGAAAGCTGCTATGGTAGCGTGCAATGTCCCTGGGCAGTCCTCAGGTGACAGCTAGCGCCAGGCCTGATGCCAGCTATAAATACACCACACTGCATTCACTACGTGGAAGCGCTTTCTTCAGGAGCCTTCAACTCCTACAAGCCTCAGCACACTCTAATTTTGCTCTTTTCTGAATGTTCCAGCTCCTTTGTTGACAGATGTATTCACTTCTCCTCCGACATGCTGCTAAAAGGTCTCCTCCTTCACATCGTGCCTGGCAGGAGGCTTGGACTGTGGTTCTGCAAACCTGAGAGGGACCAAAGGCTGACTGCTCCTGTGGTGTGTGCAGGCAGGAGATCTCCTCTCTGTTCGTGGTGGAAGTCTTGTTAGAGCCAGTAACACAGGGCCTGGCAAGGAGAGGAAGAGAAGGGCCTTGAGAGTGAGCTCTCCCTGGTTAAACTCATTTTGCCTTCACGTTATCCAAGATCACTCTAGCCTTACAGCCTGAAATGAGACAGCCTGTACTCATACGGCACAGGGGGATCAAAAAGGGAAGGAACAAGCATCTGGCGTGGAAAATCTGCCTCTGGTAGAAAATCTGACTGTGTCGGGAAATCCAACTGCAGTGGAAATTTTCCAAGGACTCAGGTTATTTGAAAGGCCACGCAAACAAATTACCTCCCTATCTCTTTGCAGAGGTAGACAACCACCTAATCACAAAATACACCTTTTGCTTCCCATCAATTTGTATTCTTTTACACCAGCCTGCTGTCCAAACATCTCACATTCATATAGAGCATGGTGACATATAACAGCATGTCCAAAACCTCCTGCCTGGGCCACGTGGATGGGGACACAGCGTGGCTGCTCCATGGACAGGATTCCTCCTGCTTCCAACGTGTGGATCTGGCATAAATGAAGTAATTGAACTCTTTCAGAATATTTTCCCATCTTCATAAAGTTGAATCATACAACTTTCCAGAAACTTAGGGAAAAGCTTATTGGTTTTAAAGGTCCCAGCTCACCGCAGCCTTTTCAGCCCACGTGAACCTGGTGGATGGTTAGCAGCCTCCGGTCCTGCTTTTACATCATGCTTGTAAAGCAAGCTGTAATGGGTGGATCTGCAAACAGTGCTGCTTGTTATGATCCGTGCCCTGTTCCCCACACAGGCACTTGCACTGGAAAACAGGTGCCTGCCCTCTCAAGTTATCCAGGTGCAAGTCTGGGATTTGGAGTGGGTGAGGGATGAGCAAATGATTTGTGTCGCTCTCACCATATCTGATTCCACGCCCTCATCAAAGGGTTGGCTTTCCTTCGGGTCTGTATCACCTGGATGTTACATGGGATTTGTACTTCACAAGGGAGATTCTGGTAAGAGAGGCACACATCCAAAGCTGGTGTCAGCACTACAATTGCCTCGCTGAGCAGCACGAGTAATGACAGGTTTAATGACATGAACGTCCGTACTCAGATGGCAACGTCCCGTGCCCCATTCTCTTTTTACAGGGATTTTAAATCAGCTTTTTCTGCTGGGGGGAGTAAAATCAGAAGCACATTCTGTATTGCCACCTGGCCTGGCCTGGGTGGGCAGATCATGACTTGGGAAGGTAAAGCCCCATCAGACAGAATGGATTTGTTGCCATTAAACCTTGACAAAACTGCCAGCAGACGGTCTGTTTGTTTGTCACTTTCTGTTCTGGTTCTTAACAGATGCAGAGAAGAACATTTTGAGGAGGGAGGGTAGCTGGATGGCAGGGACTTGGCTTTATCCACATCCATGGGACTCATACAGGTGTCAGGATGCTGCCTCTAGAGCTTTCATTGCCTCATGTCTGAGACAGGCTTCAGTGAGAGTAGCCCAGAGAAAGTGACTGTCCTTCCTGCTGCTTTTTGCTATGCCCTGAAAACTGCTCAAAAGGAGAGACAACTTCCGCTGCTCCTACTATTTTGTGAATTTTGTTTTCCTTTTCCTTCTCCATCAATTGCATCTGCTTTCCTTCTTTCCCTTTCTAACCTGGAAGAGCTAGCCAAGAATCCGTATTTTGCAACTGTTGTAAGTCTGATTCTGGGAAAGCCATATCCAAGGAGAGAGCCCAAAGCTAGCAAAAATGTGTCAGGTTTGAGGGCTGTTGCTAAGGTGAGGGAAGTGTCTGTTTCTTCAGCAGCCAAATCACAAATGAGAGTCAAAGTCAAGCAGTGATTTCTATTTTTATTGGCCTTCTCTGTCTACTTTGCATTCATTGTACCTTTTTGTAAAAAGAAATCACTATCACTTGTATTGCCTGCAGAAAGCCAGAGATGATGATGATGATGATGATGATGATTATGATGATTGGCACATGGTGGGACCAAAACCAGAAGCAAGGACATCAGCATATCCTTTGGGGATGAGTTATATGGCAGAATAAATGCCTGCAGGATGAGGTCTCCCTGACAGCTGGACTACTGTAGGATTTTGTTGTCTGATGTGATCACATCACCTGGATCAAGGTATTAGATCACTTTTTTCCCTTGTGGCCCTGATCATTGAACATCCTTGCTCTGAAAAGAGTCTGAGCACTTTCACCATATGCTTTGAGGACAAGGACTGCTGAAAGTGCTCTGAGCTATGGTGTCCCAGCAGTGGACTCTTGGCCATGGTTTTGGGCACAGCTACACAAGCAAACACAGACACTGCAAAAGTGCAATCCCTTCTCCTTTATCAGTCTCTCCATGGCAATCCCCAGTGTAAAAGGCCTTCTCCAGGTGGTTTCCCTTATCTCTGTGGTATGCTCCAGCTCATTTATGCCATCTAAATTAGTAGCAATACTTACAAAAAACAACCCCCTGCCCTGTGGCCTTTTTCTTAGTGCCATGCTGCCTCCCTTGCTCTCACATGCATCTTTTACTTTTTATGGGGCTTGAGGGCTCTTTGGCTTGTGGACATGCCAGCAAACAATACCCGGCTCTGTGTCCATGAACAAAGCACTCCCCACGCAGCTCAGCTCCCACCAGCCTTGGCTTTCTCTCGTGTTTTCAGCAGTGCCCCCTTCCTCCTACATGAAGCTCGCCCCTTCCTTGGGTTCTCTCCTTCAGGTCAGCTCGAAAATACTGTGCTCAGAGCAGCCAGCAGAAGCTCCTTGTTTTCACCTCTGGATGCTGGTGCGCGTTATACATCAGTCAATTGCACTCAAGTGGAAGGACCCTTTGGCTTTACATGAACTCATTAGTGAGCTTCTCTATGGGTTTGGTTCAGTCAAGTCAACAGGAGCCTTTCCAGGGTCTTGCATGTGCTTTGGGACCAGCCCTTCATGGTTTACTCATTTTACTCAGATGTAGGCACCTGAGGCCCCTCCAGCTGCCCTCTCTACCCCGAGGGATGTTTTCTGTCCCCATCACCCCAGCCCTGCAGTGGATTTTCCTCTGTCTGTGCAGCAAAAGTCAGGGCAGGCTCTGTGCAGCCAGCCCCCATCCACTGGCCCCAAGGTATGAAGCTGGTGGAAGGGTTGCTCCACACCGAGCAGCCCAGCCCTCTCCACCCTGCTCCTGCTCCGTGCAACCTGCTCCTTCCTTCACCCAACAGAGTAACAGAGACTGCCTTAATGTGTCTGGAAAGATCACTCCAGGTAACAAGTTTGGGGAATTCAAGCTTCCTTCTGGGCTGATTTCAGCCCAGCAGGTGAAACATTACTCGGTTAATTGTTCTTTAAGCTCTGAAATGGTTTTTCTATCATGCTTTGATTTGCAGACGATGATACTCATTTATTTCAGATCATGCTTTCCCTGTCTTTTAGCAACAGCACAGCTGGAAACTCAGAAATGCCTGGTTAGGTTGGAACATACCTACCATGTCCCAGAGGCTTTAGTGGCTCTTCATAAATATGATTATGAATGATTTAAAGGCTTTATCCAAATCAGAGCACCACAGTGCTATGTGGGGTGCCAAACAAAGAGGTGCAACTGTGTTTGTCCCCAAAATGTGCAATTTCTACTACACTATTGGCAGAGAGTAAAGCGAAGTATTGAACAATGGTGTGGCTTGTGGAAGACACGGGGGTCTTTTGTAGGGTCTGGACATGAACCCAGCTCAGGAGGTATCTGGCTGCTCTCTGAGCTTTCTGGCAGGGCAAACTTTGTTCAAACAGCAGCTGTTCCTTCTCTCCCTTCTGTCCTTAGGGCGCCTCTTAAAGAAGGAGCGGGGAAAATTCTCTGTGATGAAAACAGCACTACATGAAAGGGCTGAGGCTCGCGTCCCCTGCAGCCCCATTCCTGGCCCATCCTTCTCTCTTGGCAGAAGGAGGGAGGTAGTGCTGGGGAGAGAAGATATTAGTGCACGCATTTCACCCAGCTCCAGGAAGGCACAACTGGGTCCATGCTCTGTGATAGGCAAGTCCAGACATTTTTAAGTACAGCTAAGCTGGCTGCAATTCTGTGCTAGATAAATGCTGTTTGTGAGTCGATTGATAAAAATCTGCCATGTATTTAAATAAATGCCTTAGGAGTCTTTTTTTTTTTTTTTTTCCTTTTTTTTTTTTTTCCCTTTCCCTTTTTCTTTTTCTTTTTTTCTTTTTGCTGGAGTTTGCTAGCTTTTCCACAGCAGGACTATCCCAAGCATTTGGAGCCCATCTGCAGTAACTGAGCATCCAGCATTATCCAAAAGGAAGTGACAGGGGGATCAGGGATTTAAACTTCCTACCTCCCGTGGCTCCTTACAAGCATCATTGAAAGTGATCTTTTCAGACTTACCCTGCAATGATGAGACACTCCGTGTTTGTTTTTTTTTCTCACCCCGTCTCCACATTTTCATTTCCAGATTTACTCACCAGCAGAGAGAGCTGCTCATGGAAACCCAGCCCTTCATCGCTGCTGGCAAAGTGCTGATTTTTCATGTCGTGTAGCTTCTGTGGAACACCACCAGGAAATAATACAATAAGTGATTTAGAAATCCACATAGAAATTTTAGTAATAAGTAGCAATAAGTCTAATTACAATAAACCAGCACTTATCTGAGTCTCTCACACAAAATTTGTGCTTTTCAGATGCAATTCTGGTCTCTGCAGGTATCTAGCAGCGTTGACAGAAGAAAGGAAATGTTTAAGCAATTAGAACCCTTCTTTTTGTGGCATGTTTTCTTTCCAAGACAATCAATATCCTCAAGACATCATCTGCAGTGTATAAAACTACACGTAGAAGTCCTGAGGAACTGGAACTGCACCCAAACTGTCGCTCTGCACACAGCAGATACCTTACTTTCACTGCAAAACTCGAATCACACATGATTTCTTGAAGGTCAATGACCGTAAACTGAAATTTTTTGTATTAGGCAATGTTAATCGGATTGAGGCTGATCTAATCAAAGATGTGAGGAGTCGGCTTCGGCTCTGCTTGGCAGCATGAAGCCTGCTAATCCAAGTGCCACAGATGCTGAGACATTCCTTCATATGCTATGAGCCAAGCCCTGCAAACTGCCAAGTGCTTCCTCTGAAATTCATGGGAACCGGGAGTGCGTGGCACCTGGCAAGACCAAGCTTGCTGCAAAAACCCTTTGCAGAGGACAGGGTTTACATACCAGAGCCTGGTGTAGTAAACTGAGTGTGGCCCCAGCCTTGCTGTCTGCCAGCACGAGCCGAGAGCCGAGCATGGTGCAGGGAAGCTTGTAAACCAGGGTGGGGAGTCTGCAGCCCGAGCGGGTATGGACTGGAATTTCATTCATACATCCTGGATCACATGGCTCATTCTGCCATGGTTTTACAATAAAACCTTAGCTAACATGTTAGCAAAGCTTATTTTGCCCTGAGAAAGGAAAAGGTTCCCCACTGTTATCAGTGAAATACATCGGATCCATTGCACAACTCTGCTGGGAAACGTGCAGGGGTGCTCAACAACTACTTATCCAGCCTGTGTCTAGACTTGGCATTGACTTTGTGCACCACAAGAGAACTGAACTTGATTAAACCTTCACACCAAATCCAGACGGAGAATGGGAAAAGGCAGATTTCCCTTCTTGATCTGTGAGTGCCATTTTCAGGAGCATGCAACTTTTGGGGCTCCAAATTCTGGGTGTGCAAAGGTAAACACGTGCTGATGAGACACACACCCACATATTAAGAGATGGTCCCCACAGCTCTGCAGAAGGGTAGGTCACGTATTGTGGAGTTGTGGTTTTGACTAAGAGAGGATGTGATCTCAGGGCCAAGACCAAAGGCAAAACAAAGGGACTGAAGGGCAGAACTTCCTTGCCAAATCTTTGCTGATAGTTCGTGCTTTGAAGCTCATCCCTTTAGTCATTATCCTGAAGCCAAGTTCACCAAAATGGTCATGAATGTTTTTTAACCATTCCTGCAAGAAAATGCTTCTACAAAACCAGCTTGCCAGGTAGTTGATATCCTTTCTTACCAGTTACTTTTATCTCTGGGTTGAGCAAAGTACATGACATATGCTTTCATCTGATCTGGAGGCAGGTTGAGCAGAGAAGGAACTGGTTGGCCGTTGTGAGATGGAGAGGAGATTACAGGAGCATTACATCAATTCTGCACAAACAACAAGCTGGCTGATTGAGCCCGTGAGAGGCAATAATCAGGGCTCACCCCAAAATATTTGGTGCACCTGGTTTGTTGGGGGTGTGATGAAACCTTTTACAGGGAAGTGTTTATGAGCTCCGAGACTCCTGTTCTTCCAGTGCCCACCAGGGACCTGACGTGCCATGCAGACACGCTGCTCAGCCCGGGACTGTCTGCTCTGGGTGCTCACATGGGGGCACCCTGCTCCTGGAGCACAGAGCAGATATTTTGGGGTGGGTCCTCATGGGGTCAGTGTGAATCTACACGGTAGGTTCTACCTTACTTCATGTTTTCCATCATTTCACCTACTCTAGCACCCATGAGCTGGATAATGAAATTTGACCTAGTACTGACGACTACTAACAGAGGGTCATTAGAAGGCAGTTTAAGAGATCGTTTCCCTCTTTACACATTTACTGCTTTATGTCAGCTGTTAGGTCCTGTTGATTTTGCTGTTTGTAGATCCCAGTTTTTCAGGGGAAAACATTTGGATATTTTATTATCATATGGTGTGAAGGCTCGATCCATAATTCCTCCAAATAAGGGACATGTAAAAGGAAAGTTGCCTCTTCTGATATTAGGTCCTTCCATAATGCAGCCAGGATCATTTTTCAGCAACAGCTGGTCCAAGGGTCCAGCAGGGACATGACCTTTGCTTTACTTTTGAGACACTCAAAATAAAATTGTCTTTTTTGAGGATGTTTTGTAGTAGGCCTGGACTGGCTACAGGTCTCAAACTTAAAGTTGGTGCCTGCCCCTAGGCCTCTGCACCAGAGATTAGTCTTGCCCCAGGAGTTAAATGGCACTTGGGGTAGTGTTACCCATGGCTATGCACCACCATCCAGCTGTACTTAATGAAGCAAGGCAAAATCCTTGAGAATAAATAAATAAATAAATAAATAAATAAAAATCTCTGTTTCTCATTGGCTTTACTTCTTTAAGACATGACACAAACACCCCATCTTGGCTTATTTCTCGAATTACTGGTGTGTCACATTCATCTCAGCGAGGTCAAGTAAGGCAAGCCCTTCTCTAAACATCCATAAAATAATTTTGCAAGCAGGATTCCTTTCCTACAAACCAAAGAAAGTTACTGGTTGATATGTAGACTTTTTGAAAATAATATTTAGACAGCTTAATCCAATGGCACCCAAGGTTTTTGCTGGACTTAAGGTTTTAAGGGGTAGACATGATGAGGAGCAGTCTCCTGCCTCTAGGACTACTCAGGTACCTGGCATGGGACACAAGCTTTGCAAACAATCTCTGTCACAGCACTGGCACAGGTCTACCGCCAACAGACCAAATACAGATGAGAAATGATGGTGGGAAGCAGGATATATGAGTTGTATTAGGGCCCATGGACCATGCATATGACTTGTGTCCCCTTTGCAGTTGCCTCCAAAAAGAACCAGATGAAGGAAGTGTTTTTGTGGGCCATCAGCTGTTTGTTTTTCAACTGAAGATTTCTGATTAACTCAGGTCTTGCAAAACAAGGGGCAGTAAATACCACTTGGGAGCTGTCACATCCTGGCTAATGACTTGTGGTGAGGTGCAAGTGTCTCTGACAAAGCGCCATCCAATCTTGGCCTACAGCCTCCAGCAGCAAAGAAGTCTGGTTTTGAAGCCTGCGGCATTTTTCTTAACTAACTTTAACCGTGATACTATTGATGGCTATCTCTCAAGTGGCTGTTCCAACTACATCTTGTGTCAATGCACATGTGCCATGTATTTATTTACTATATGCTTATCAGTGTACAATGTGTGAGGAACCCTGGGCTTTAAAATGGAGACTGCACAGATGCCATTAAGTATGAACAGCTTGAATTGGGCAGGCCCTGGAGAAGGGTGGTTGCTGGCCAGGATGACGTTCAGCAGTACATGGGTACAACATTGTGGTTTTCCACTTTAGCTAATAGCTACACCAAAGCAGAGCAGCCCCAAACAACAACAACAACAACAACAAATATAAAACCAGCCAAATTCTCAATAGCTTCCCTGGAGCTGGGACACTACCATGGGATATGATGTCCTGCAAGCTGTTCCATGCAGACAGACCTCTGGTTTTGTTCAGAACTTCACTTGTTTTCCTGGGGAAGCAGATGGGCTCTGAGACCTGCTGAACAGAGTGGTGCTGGAGCAAGAGCTCCGGGGAAGGGACATGCAGTGTCCCTAGATGAATGGGATGATGATGATGAGCTGTGGCATGGGCCACTGGCTTCCCAGATCCTGCAGCCTTCTGAAGCCAGCGGGTGTTAACCAGCAGTCAGGGGAGTTCAATCCTGAGCATATCGCTGAGCACTGCTTCAACATCCCTGCAGCCTTCAAGGGTGACAAGCGATGTTAACCACCGATACTTGGATTCCACCTTTTTCAAGTGTCACTTGGTGGAAGATAAAGTACCCTCTCTAATGCATGGCAAAAAGGTCAAAACTGCTGCCATTTGGGAATATGGGGCTTCCAAATAGGGCTTTCCTGGGGAAAAAATTTCCCAGAATTTTTTGATGTTTCCAATCCTGGAAAAGTACTGCTTGGGCTGCCAGAGGTAGATCAGAAGGCAGAAAGAGGAAGATGTCTCATATGGCCACGAGATGGCAGCTGGAGCCTGGAAGTTGCTTGCAGGCACGGTAGCTCCCACAGAAAACTCCCTCATTTGCCAGCCCGGTTTTAAATCGCCCAAGACACGAGACTGCATTTGGGAATATGCACCTGCACTGCTCCGCTTTGAACATTTCGCATGTGTGCTCGGAGTGTGTGAGCTCCAGAATATCTGATTACCCCTTTCATTTCCCGGCTCTTCTGAGCCTCCCTCAATTAGTCAGTATAAAAAAATGGTTTAACCAACGTAATCCCTGTTGATAGGAAAACAGCAGTGCATCTGTTTGTACACTGTGTTATGATTTAGTTTGCTCCAAAGCCTAATTCAACAGAGAGCTGCAGCCAGGTGCTCTGCCCGCCTCGTGCCACGACCACTTCTGTCTGCAGTTTCTCCTGAAGCTGTGATCTTCCACTCACTGTGTTAAATGGCCAGCTGTGTGTGTTTTAAAGGGAGACGGGGCCTCATTGCAGAAGAGACCACCTTTTTTTTTTTTTTTTCAGCAGCAGTTTGAACCAGCCCTAGGAGACCCTTTGTCCCTGCAAGATGGCCCAGCAGGGCCCGGGCTCCGTGCAGGCCCGTCATGCTGAGCAGAGCCAGGCCTGAGGTCTCTCGGCCTTGTTCAGGTCCTCACAGAAGCCAGAGAAACATGGACTAGAAGACAGGATTAGGGCAGAAATGAATAATCATAGAATCACAGAATAGCCTGGGCTGAAAAGGACCTTAAAGATCATTTAGTTTCACCCCCCCTGCTCTGGGCAGGGTTGCCAACCACTAGAGCAGGCTGCCTTGAATGCCTCCAGGGATGTTAGGAGCATTTACATGGGTGAATCTTAAAACCATAGAGAAAGCATAAGTGTTGGTCAAGGTAGTGGTTTAGAAGTCCATCTATAAAGCCTTTCGGTCAAAAGCCAATCTGCAAGAAAAATGCCCATGCGTTTGGCTGCTTTCCCAAGTGACAGCATGGTACGCTCGATCCCAGCCTCTCTCGGCTGCTGAGCATATGCCAGTGCGACACGGTTATCCTGTTATTTGCATAATGGAAAACACAATAATACTTCCACGTTTCTGCCCATGGTGAGAGCTCCATGTGCAGTGAAGCTATTGCTGCCCATCTTCGACCCATTCCAGCATTTCCCCATTGAAATGCTGTTTTCCCAGCTGAGGTGGTGATAATCATGCTGCAGACTGCTGCAGCACCGACTGGTAACAGATGAGCACCTGCTGCTTCAGAAACACCTTAAAAAAATATATATATATTCTTTGATCTGATTCTGATCTGTGTCAGGGTTAACACAAGTGGAGCTAGAGGAAGGTGGGACTGACCCACACCCCAGACTAGGGCAGAGCTGTCCCCTGTACCGGGTATCCCCAGCCAGCCCTGCACATCCGCTGGAGGCAGAGGTACCTGCTCCTCCTCCTGCACCATCGTGCTCATATATGCCATGAGCAGATAGCTCTGAGGAGCTGTCACGCTTCTCGCTGCAGCGGGAGGGATTTCTTGGCAGTCGGGAGCAGTAGGAAACGGCCGCGGTGGGGACGCCGAGCAGAACAAGGAGGAAATTGTTATCGGCCGCGGAAAAAGGTGAGGAAGCATCACAGCAATTTTTGCGCTTCTCAAATGGTTTGGCTTGTGAAATGGGAACTGCCACTGCTCGGGGTGAATTTGTGGAGAGAGCTCTCCTCTTTCTCAAGTGAGAGCATATTTTACAGGACAGGGGAACACAGCCAGATAGGAGCTGTTAGCTTCTTTCTCCCTGACCTACCGTGAGTTATTTACAAAGGTTTAGACTTTGTTAAAGCAAAGATGAATTTCTGAGCCTGCCGGTTAATATCTTGCAGCTGCTCTTCTGAGGCCCTGTCCGAAGACCAGCAATGTTACCAGGCACCTTCCCTCTGACATCAGGGGGCACTGGGATGGGGTTTATGCATTTGGCAGAGGATTTTTAGTAGTATATTTAAACACTAGAGAGAGCAGCAATGATTCAAGTC
Organism: Netta rufina; assembly: GCF_964035555.1. Lineage (NCBI taxonomy): Eukaryota > Metazoa > Chordata > Aves > Anseriformes > Anatidae > Netta > Netta rufina. The sequence continues at coordinate 62,002,983 of NC_140128.1, read as the reverse complement.
AGGTTGAGCGTCCAAGACTGGCTTAGAGCTTTCTCGAGCACCGAGTCTTGCGGATTTGCATTTTGTATGTAACGGGGCACTAACCTTGGGAATTATGTGGTCCTCGTGAGACAGGGATGATTCCTGCTCTACTCTCTCCTCGTCTTCAAAGCTGGTGTAGCCCAGTGACATCCCTTTGCTGTCCCTGGGGCTCTGAGGATCCAAGTCACAGAGCTCATATGCTGGTGAATTCACACTGCTCCTGCTCCACAGCTTTCTGAGCATAGTCCATAGCCACAAAGCTAATTGTCCAAGGGCACGAGCAAACATCAGCTTCTTGGGATGATTTACTTGTGCAATCTGATGCACTGGGCCTTGTGTTATCTCCTTATGAAACTGGTTCTGCAACCGAAAGCTAAGATGCCAATTAATGAACCATGCAGAACAAACAAGGAATTAAGAGAATAGGAAAGCGATCTTGCAGATCACATCAGGGATGATGAAACACAAAGATCGTAAGCCAGGAGGCGGCTGAAGAAGGTACAGAAGTAAAGAATTCAACGGACAGGAGATAACAGAGGCTTGCATCATGCAGGGATTAAAGGAGATGTTGAAAAAAGTTAACCAACATAATCCTTGGTCATTGCAGAGGGCAGTATCGCCCTGCAGTACAGCTGTTTGCAGCCACTGGTGGCAGCTTTGGGTTGGGATGTCGCTTCTGCAGCTGGCCAAAGGCTTGCAGAACTGCCAGCCCATCCTCTGTCCCAGGGCACAGAAGCTGGGCTGCTCTGGGCCATGCCCAGCCAGAACAGCTGTGCCCTGTTGGGCGGAGGCTTCAGGATCATAAACAGGGCTGAAAACTGGGGCATCCCTGCGGGTTTGTTTCCACAGTGATCCCCAGCTGTGCACGCCAGGGCTGTGATTTAGCAATTTCTTCCTGGTGGGTGTCCGGGTCCTTCTCTTGTTGTGCACTCTCAGTTTTTCAGCATCCGTACACAAATTCCCAGGCATGGCACGGGATGAACACACAGAGCCAGGGTCTGCTGTGAGCAGGGGTGTGTTCCCCAAAGAGACATAGAGGGGCTGAAAGCGAGAGGAGCAAACAGAGCCATTCTCACCTCTCTAGATATCAGTCACTTCCTTTTCTGAAGCTGTGCCCTTTGGTGCTGCTCCTCCATCTCTTTCTAGCAGGAGCAAGTAGGAGGATAAAGCACTTTTTCAGCAGTGCCTGCAGCTGGAGCAAGGTTCCCGGTGTGGAAATGGGACCTGTGTCACCTTCCCTTTGGCCATCAGAGGAGGGTGCTCTCCTGCCACCTCATGGACGTCTCGGAGAACAGAGAGGAATTTCTCCGCAGGAAGAGGGGATCGTGATGAATTTTTCTTCAAATCTGTTTCAACAGCCGAGAATTTAGCTAAGTATTAAATAGATTAATTTTTTCTTTTGCCTTTATGCAGGCTTTTGATTATGCAGTTGCCGTAATGAACTCAATGTGGTTGTTTCCGATTTGGCCCTGTAGCATCTGGCAGGGAGCCTCCGTCTGAATGCGAGTCTTGCTGCATCCAGATTTGATTCCTTTTCCTTGGCACGGCTTTCCCTCCTGCTGATGGAAGCTTTAAAGAAAAAAAATACCATGACATCTGAAACACTGCCAAAAAACATCAACATGCTTTCTGGCTGCCATCTATTGTGCAATGCAAACCTCTTAAGATTTAATATTTCTGAAACTGCGGTGCACCTGCTTGCAAGAAAAACTACCTTGTCACATGATGACATGTTTTGTTAAATCACTTTTTTTATTTATTAGCTTCAGAATGTGGGTTTCTCCCCATTCTCCCCTTTTTACCTCCTCCGCCCCAAGATTTCTCCGTGAAATAATGCTTCCTTCTCGAATTGTAATCTGTAATTATACGATGCATTTCCCACCCTCTGGTTTTGGCAGATGCTTGTCTTCTATCTATGGTGAGAGCTTCGGTGCACTGGGTGCATTTGGTTGTCTCCTGCCACTGGACCCAAGCACCAGTTAAATCCCAGCTTGGCCCAACTGGGAGCTTGCCAGTGCCTGCAAGGTCACTTTGGTTCAAGCAGCTCTTCACTACCGGCTGCTGGACTGAAGAGGGCTCTGCTGCCTGGCCAAAGCACAGCTCTCCGGGCTGCCACTGAAGAAAGTTTCCTCTTCTGTTTAATTGTTTGATTTCTATTTTTTCGGTTGTTTTTCAAGGTAGATTTCAGTTCCACAGGTGCTTCGCTGGGTTGGGAATCCAAGACAGAGCTGGACAGGCTCAGGTGGGCTGGGAGAGCTCAGAGGGGCAAAGCCTCCCGAGAAACATGTGGGATCTGTTCCTTTTGCTCCCACCTGGTAGATCAAAGAATTGTTCAGCAATAACTACCAGCAGGTCACCTTCCAGGTGTCACAGAGGTACGGCACGTTGCTCAGGTTACACTTACCCCGTTGCCAGCACTGGAGCAAGCACAAATGATGTGTGCTGGCTTCAGGGATTGCTCTTGGAAGACCTGCCCCTCGTTTCTAAAGGGGTGGCAGCATGGTCTCACCTCCTCCTGCCTTTGTCCAGTGTTTCTTAAGGACCTTTGTGCTTCTTCCACCCTCAGAAAGTGGCACAGAGTAGAGAGTTCTCCATAAATAACAAAAAAAAAAATGCTCTCTTGCTTTTTATCAAGCCACCTGGCCCATGAGAGAGGTGGAACTATGGGGTCTGCTGGGTTGCAGCCCCTGGGGATCCCCAGCACCTTTGCAGTCACCGATTTTTCCACCACATCTGCAAAGTGCAAACCCTAGCAGCAAGCTGATTCAAGGAGGGGTTCACACTGCTGCTCCGAGCCTTGTGTCGGCGTTACCAGCCCCTGTGACATTGAACTGGGAGGAGAGGACACCAGCTCTGAGCTGGTGTGGGTGGCAGCTTGCGGTGGCAGGCAGATGCGCCCGGCTACCGAACCACCTGGAGCTTTCAGCAGCTGCCGAATAAGCGGGGACCCTTGGAAAGTTTGTCAATATTTATCCTCGCTGCATATAGCAGATGAGTGTCAGCAAATTACAGGCTGTGCCACCACAGACAGGCAGGCTCTGGTTGCGCGGAGCCGGGCTTGCCAAGTGTCCTTATTGATGTTGCCTTCATCAGCTGTGCTCGCTAGTAAATCAGCTGCTTCAGCTCGACGTTTTCCTCCATGGAGGGGCTGGGAATTATCTCAAATCACTGCAGAAATTCTCGTGCAATCCAGAGCGGCGTGGCAACATGGGGGTCACTGTAGGAGAATGTAAGTGGTCTGAAAAAGGCACTGGACCTTTGGAGAAAAGCAGCCTGTCCTTGGGCACAAGGCCATTTTTTTGAATTGGCCAAATTCTCTTCCATGGTCTGAGGCTGAGCATTTTTGCCCCCACCTGCCCTTCCTGCTCTCTCCTCCGTAAAAGTGGGCAGGCTGTGCAAAAGTGGACAGGCTCCCACTTTCCCTATAACCAACTCTGGCTGCCCCAGAAGCTTTCCCAACTCCTGCCCTCCCCACACACGTGGAGAACATGTTCTGCTGCTGGGACAGGCAGCTGGCTGCTTTCTCTTTGCCATCCCATGGACACAAACCCGAGTCTACTCTATGGCCTCACTGCCCCCGAGTCAGTGCTTTCAAGTGATAATGAGCTAAAGGGAAGATCTCCCCTCCCTTCTTTTCCATCCTCCTGTTGAGCAGACACAACATTTCTCTTCGTTTGCCACAGAACAGCACAGGTCCCAGTTCCCATATTGTGAAGCCCTCTGCCATAAATCAGGCTGATAGGTTTATTCTCTACGTAATGGGAAATTATGACAAATGCAGCTGTATAATCTAGTTAGTAACTCACCATAATGACTACTTCTAGGGTGATTTATGGGTTTTGTCATATGTAAGCTTTCAGAACATTAGAGATTACATTTTTCACACTTTTTGTTGGAATCTCAGTTTATTAGACTTTACTGCAGCATTAATCACTTGCAGTACAACCCCAGACTTCACAAACGCATCGGATCAGCATGAAAAAGGCAGAGAAAACAAGGGCTGTTGTGAATTAATGAGCCGGGTAGCATGTCTCATAACCAGCAGTGAAACAACCTGTGTTCTTCTTCAAGCCGCCGCAGAAAGCCCCGAAGTCGGCGAGTCTTGGACGTGATGTGAGCAGGGCAACGAAGTGAAACACCACAGCCAGGCTCGAAACCCCAAGGATCTGCGGGGCTGAGTCTATCCTAATTAATGGTGAAATGATGTGTGAATCTGTCCTAAGTGTTCAAATAAAGAAGATTGATTCCCAGTTATAATACGGCTTATAAGTAAAACACTAGGATTATATAGGGGAGATGTATGTGTCGTGAAACAACCGATAAATCAGGCAGACAGTTCCAAGGTCTACTGTGAAGGTCTGGGAAACTTTCAAAGTTGCCATTTATGGAGTTTGGTGTGGGATAAACTGGACTAAAAGGCCATCGTTACCCGAATTGCTTTGGTTTATGGTGTTTTTTTGCAAGAGGCCCGTTCAGATAACGCTTTATAATACTCCGGGAAACGTGGTGAAAAAGTCCCTACAATCCATCAGGAGCAAGCAGAGGGGAGGCTGGGGGTGATGAGGCGTGTAGGGACGTAGGGCCCCATTACAGTGCACAGGGGACAGGCCTGTTTTGGGGTAAATCAGCATAGTTTGGGGAGTTGCAGCTCAAACCTTTGCTTGCAGAAGACTTGAGGCATGCTGAAGATCCTCAGAACCCATCTGATTCGGGATGTGGGTGCGTGGGTAAGGTGATCTGCAGGAGGTGAGGAGTATCTCTGCTCACGGAGCCCCTGGAGAGCTGCAGACACCGATAACTGATAACGGCACGGGCCAGGGAGGTGACCTGGGGCTGGGGAACCTGGTGTCCCCTTTCTGCTGCTGCTTTCTGCTAAAGATAACAGCCTGTTACCAGGTGATAAGCGGCTGGTGAGATTCAGTGCTGCATGTCCCTGTCTTTGTCTGCACCTCTTCTGTGCCGGGCAGGATGGGACCCAGGGTGAAGGGATGTGGGGTATGAGAGTTGAGGTGGGCAGCCAGACAGAGCAGCTGAGGTGTCCCAAACCCTCACAAGCCCCAAATACAGCCCTGCCCCGCTAGTGCCAGGAGGGGAGACTGAGCCACACCACAGCGTGCTGGGATAGATGGGTGGGTGGGTGGATGGATGGATGGATGGATGGATGGATGGATGGATGGATGGATGGATGGATGGATGGATGGAGGGAGGGATGCCACGGTGCTCAGGGCAGTGATCTTCAAAGAGAGCTCCTGATCCCGTGTGTCTTGTGGTGTCAAGATTTTGCTGGGAGAAGAGAAGGTGTAAAAGGAAACTGCTGAGGCTGGTAGATGGCCATAACCCCCTCCCCACGGGTGCTTGCTTGGCCATCTGAATGCATGGCATTTATTGGGCTGTGCATGGACAGCTGTCTGTGGAAATGCTGACGTGTGAAAAGCCATCAGTGGGTGGGCAACGCTGCCTCGTACCACCAGCAGCTGGGCTGAGCCTTCTTCAAAACTTAATACGAGTCTTTGCTGTCAGGAGCAACAGACTCCATCCCTCATTAAACCAGAGCCTTTTTTTTTTTTTTTTTTTTTTTTTTGAGGAACACAAAGAGCCACTCTTGTTTATTTCATTCGCATTTCAATTTGCCTTGTTTGGGTAGTTCAGGACACCCGTTGCATGAGAAGCATGAAACGTTGCATATTGCCAGAGTGTGGCATCTGTAACTAGACGGAAATACTGGTAAATATCCTTCGGGAGGCTCAGGGACGTGGCAGCCAGAGGCTGACATCCTCCAGTGACGTCTGGTGGCAGACAGGAGGCCAGCTCTGCACAGCCACAGCAGATCTTCCCTGGCAGGTAAAAGCAATTTAGCTCATATATGTGGATTGTATCTAAAAGACACAAATTGGCAAAAATTCGCACTTGTTTTTCTACCTTTGGCTTGATGCAGGCTGGAAATTATTATTTTATTTTATTTTATTTTATTTTATTTTATTTTATTTTATTTTATTTTATTTTATTTTATTTTATTTTATTTCATTTCATTTCATTTCATTTCATTTCATTTCATTTCATTTTCTTCTTTTTTTTTTTTTTTTTATGATTCTGATGCACTCATTCCAGGCTGCAGGCAGCGATGCTGATCCTGTATGGATATGTCAGCAGTGTCCCCATGGGAGCCCAGGGACAAAGCAAGCAGGAAGAGCATCCCCATGATTATAGGGCTGCAGGTGCTCACTCCAGCATCACCTTGAGCCCAAGGGACCAGACTGACCCACTGGTGCCTGCCCTCTGCGTGGTCCAGGGGCTGGACAAAGTCCTGCTCCAGCTCAGCCCTCGTCTGTCAGCACCAGGGCATCGCTGTGGTCACATCCCAGACTCTGCCTGCGTGGCGGGGGAGAGATTTCAGCCTCAACACAAGCACACGATGGCTGGGTGGCCATGGGGTTGCCCATCCTCAGACAGATTTTACATCCAGAAGTGACCTACAGATGGAGGATGCTGGATGTGGGCACAGCAGAAAACACAAGGAAGCCCTTTGTAGCATCAGACCCTTTAGGTCTAAGCCATGTAGCAGGGGTCAAAGCCAGCTCAGAGCTTCCCAGCCTGTGCCCATCAGTCCTCGTAAGGAGGTTCGGGGCAAGGATGGGGGGTGCCCTGCCACAGCCGGGGGACCTGGGGGGGCCAAATTCACCCATGCCCTGAGCCAGCCCTGCTGGATGCTGTCAGCCCTGACGCAGCCTGCAGGAGAGATTTGCACCCAAATCTCCATGTCCTGGGCTGTGCTGCGCAGTTTGGGAGCACGGGGCTGGAGAGGGCACCCCACAACCCCCAGCAGTGGGGTGGATATGGGGTGGATGGGTTAGAGGTGCCTGCCCGGCCTCAGCCTCTGTCCCTACACCCATCTGGGGCTTGGGAAGCTCCTGCTCTGCAGGACCATGTGCAACTCTCATCCTCCACCGAGTTCAGCGTAGGTGGTGGCACGATGCTGTTAGAAATGGTTTCTCCCCATGCCCACATCTCCACGCGCTCCCAGCCCTGGGTGCTGGGTTGTCTTCTGGGGGCAGAGCACGAAAGATGGAGAAACTGGGGAAAAGCCAGTGAAAAAAACTGCGTTTCTGCTCACATCGCCGGATCTGCTCCGAGGTCATGGAACTGCCAGCAAAAAAGAGCCCAGATGTTTCTCGGTCTGCACAGGCAGGCTGGCCAAATGCAGGTTAGCAATACCAAACTGCACATTTGTGACGGGGAGGATGCCCTCGTTGCAAAGCCCCTGGCATAAAATACACGCTGTGAAACGGGAGGTCGGGGCGCCGAAGTGATTTAAGAGCCTCTGCCCCGACTCGAGCATTTTACAGGGGTCTTTGCATTTGCTGGGTTTCTGGGTTCTAATATCAATGAGAGAATTAAATCATTATATTAAAACATCAAAACACTAATGCTTTGTTTTCATTGGCACGAAGCAAAATGATCTAACTCAAAAGCCATGAAATATCAGCCTTTTTTTTTTTTTTCGCCGATGAATAATAAGATCTCCGGCTGCTCGTGATTGTAAATTTAATAATGTCAGTGATTTGAAAGGTTTGAATCCTAAACGTGAAGAAATGTGTTTTACCCCTTCCATCCACTGCCTGTCTCCCCCCTCCCCTCCCCTCCTGTCAGGAAGTTTTGGGGCAAATAAGCCAAAATGCATCGATCAGAGCCCGTCGGTCTCGCGTACCAGGTGAGTGCCAAACTCTGCTTACCCAGCGCAAGCCTCCATCTCCCAGGTGGTCTGCATTTGCTTATAGCTGGGTCCTGTAAGCAGATTTAATATTTCATAAGCACTGCTCCATCTCATGCCTATATTATTGACACCACATGGAAGTCAGGAAATTGGTTCTTTCTGGGAACAGTTTGCAGAAATATGCAGCCTGTCAGCTCCTTTCTCATGGGGTGCATTAACAGAGGGGCTCGCAATTACAAGTAATGAACCTTCTCCAGATGTCTGCAGTGACTCAGCTCCAACTTTATCTTCGATGTACGAGATGGACTTGACAAGATGGATTATTTGTGGATATAATATAATAACTTTGCAAAACGTGGAATTCCCAATTATTGCAAGACAGGCTAAGCATTCGGTAGGAGAGGAACGCCAAGGTTTATCCGCTGGATAAACAACAACAACCAAAAAGGAAATAAGCTGTGCCATTTCCCCCTCTTGAAACTACAAATGTTCCCATGCTGTTTTAATTCTTCCTCTTTATGATACCGTTTATGTTACACACATTAAAGTTAAGTCATGTCTTTAATAAGATGGAAACTGGAAGTGAGATTTTGAAGGAAAAGGAGCTCGGCGTCCTAAATTTGCTCTGCACTTGGAGAGCACAGAAAAACAACAGAAAGGATGGGATATACCAAAGAAAGCAATTTTAATTGTCATCTTCCATGGAAAATTGAATCCAGTCGTTCCCCACTGCTGTGAGTGCCAACGTGCTGTGCTATATATGGCTGGGTGCTTATTTTAGCAATTCAGCTGAACAGAAAATAGTGTAACCAAAGTGAAATTTCTTGGGTAAAGCTCTAGCTGCAAATGATGCATAGGGTTTCTCGGGTTATAAATTTTAAGCTGGGTTTTTCGAGGCCTGCACCGAATAATTGGGACAAATCTCTTTTACTTTGGGTATGATTAAGAGCGATAATTTCATGCTAATGCCCTCTGAAGGCATACTTGTCAGGCGTGGATAAAGGGATGCTGAATTATCTTTCTTTTAAATCACACGTCTCCTGGTACCCAAGTTGTAAGACCGGGCTCTCCTTGGGGAAGTATTTGTATATCTTCTTGGGCTGAGCTGCAGGTTTGTTTGATGTGGATCTTCAAGATAAAATTACTGCGCTCCAGATGTTACAGTTTAAATGTTTGTACATAGGGATTTCCTTGGTTGTTGAAGAGAGGAGACTCAAAACAGACTCGATCATTCATGCATCTATTTCTAGCACATGCTTTGCTATGTTTGAGGAGGCGAATGTCAAGAGGAGCTTTTATAAACAGGCCTTTCTTTCTTGGGGCGGTTTGTTTACCGGCTAACGTGCGGCGCGGGCTCCTTCAGCGCTAACAGCAAACTGTTGATTCGAACTATCACGCCTCTCTCAGCAGCTCCAAAATCTTTCCTTTCTCCTTGGGAAGAGAAAAGAAAGGGGGCGATTCTGTTCCGTACCCACCGCAGGGGGGATGTGCTCTGTCCTCTGCCTTTTTGCAGCGAGGGAAAGGCCGAGCACCGAGGCACCGCGGGGATTCAGCGCTGAAACAAAACTTGTCCAGGATGGTGAATTTCATGATGCCAAACGCCGTGCCATCAGGCAGCCGATCAGAGGAAATTATAAATGTTATGGGATTCTCTACAGGAAAGGCTCACACAATCACATACCTGCAGGAGACGAGCTCTTGGTGCTTGGTGGGATAGGAGAATCTGCTTGGGAAGGAGCAGAGAGCTTCCCTGTGGTGGGGCCGCTTCCCTACCGTGGCTCTTCATGGGTGTCCTCAGCAGTTTGGGACAAAAACGTGTCTCAAAGGAGCAGCAGACATGTGTTGAGACACAAGTGACTTCAAAGGGAACAAAAGCACATCAGTGCGGTTGATAATTATCAAAAGGAAAAGCCAGCCCTTTGTAAATAAGGAAAAAAAATACACCAAAAAAAAAACACTGCAGGAGTGGGTATCTTCTGCCACGGGTTTTGGTGGCATCATAAACACCAGTGGGGGAGCAGGGCTGGGTCTGCTGTCCTCGCCTGGGTGTCCGAGAGGTCCACGTAAGGGGGACGGAGGGAGCCTGGGGCTGGCTCAGCAGTCGCTGTTCTCATCTGGCCATTTTGGGTGGCCTTGATGTCTCAAGTGATGGCTTTGTCAGCATGGAGATGCAGAGGGGGGGTTAACTGCTTCACTTCCATGTATCTACAGACCCTGCTGTTGACAACAGATGAGAAATTTGGGGGAAGAACAGACAACCCAATTAAACAGCGGGACACAGAAGAGGCAAGGGCAGAGCGACGAGGAGCAAGGATGTGGAGACCTGCCCTGAAGTTGCTCCCAACCCTCTGTGCCCCCCAGAAAAGAGGGAAAGGGTCCACTAAAGCCCCATTTGGGGTGAAAGCGGAGAACACCTGCACCCCTCCCCTGCTTCCCAGGAAAGAGGGAAGGCATCGGGGCGCGAGCGCCACGTGGAGCTGCACAACACCTCCCCTCGCCCTCCTCTTCCACGTGGGCAGTGATGAAAGATGAGGAGAGCCTGGCGCACGCAGCCACCTGGTGGCTTCCACCCAGAGCATCTGGGGCTCAGGCTGCCTCCTCCCGGGCACCTCGGCCCCCCGGCTATGGTGGTGGTCTGGGATCTGCCACGGCTCCACATCTGCTGGCGAGTGGGGCCCACGCCGCCGGCCCCAGGGTGCGAGCGGGCGGCCCCCGTCGGATGTTTCCCAAGCTGCTCGGGCGTTTGTAGTGAGAAAGGAATGTTCTTCCTGTCCCGCCCCAGCCCCGTTCAAAGCCCTGCCTTTCCCAGCCAGCCATATGAGTCCCTTCCCAATATAGTCTTCCCTTCGGCTTTATTCGGCTTTTGCAGGGGTTTCGTTAGGCTGTAGGAATGGAGACAGCTCAGGAGGAACATCTCCCCACTGTCCCCTGCGAGGTGACCTCGTGTGCCTGGTGGTGACCATGTCCCAGACACGAGGTCGCCACAGCCAGGCTTCTCCTTGCTGTTGGTGCTTCAGGGATCATAGATTCACCCATGGACAATGGCAAGAGGCATTTTTCTTTATTCTGGTTCTGCCTTTTTTTTTTTTTTTTTCAGCTTGCAATGATTTTTAAATCAAAAATATGCACCTTTGCTATTCTGCACAAACTCCCCCAAATATCCTCTACACAACATCGCCCTGCAGTTCCTGGTGTAACAGCATCAGGGCTGAAAGCCTTTGGTGCATGCAGGTGCTGACAAAATCAGTGGGAAAGTCACAGCCTGTAGTGCAGCAGTCCCAAAGCTCTGCTTTATGGTAGTTTCATGACATTATGTGTATAAGACAAAGAAGGCTTGAGCCCTTTCTCTGTACCCGTTCTGAAGCAGGAGGGTCAGGAGCAGACTTGTGTTGCTGTCCCAGCTGCGTGAAAGGCAGCTGAGCTGCATGCTTCCTTTCCTGAGCTTTAGTCCCACAGCTGTTGGATGCGTTTTTGTGACCTTCACCCAGAACACTCATCTCGAACCATGATTTTGGGGTGGTTTGACTGAGGGTGGCGAGCTCTTTGCTCACTGGCAGGAAGACTGAGTGACCAAGATCATCTGGAGGCTGTTCAGGGTGAGCTTTGAGAGCAAAGCCCTCATGCATGCATACAAAAGTGGTGCCTGCTGTGAAAACCCCATTTATTTTCAGATGGGAAGCTGGGTCTTGGGAATGCTTCAATCCCACAGCCTGAGGACCTGAATGCTGCCCCTGGATCAGACAGAGTGATGCAGGTGAGTATTGAAGAAAGTGAACTCTGCAGTGCTTTTAACACCTCCCACAGTGCGTATCGAGAGCTGGCCTGGGTATGTGTCCCTCCTGGCTACATCCACACTGACTGCTCACTCTCACCAGGCATCACTGCATGGCACCTCAGCCATGAGTGGCAGTCTGCAGCTTGTAGGTCCCCAAAAGGATGGTTTTCTACTCTGTAGCTAGCTTTTTGCTGCTGAGTGGCTTATTTGGTTCACACCCAAGGTGCAAACTGGCATATATGCAAAACAGGCAGCAAGGAGGCAAAATAGTTTCTGGGCTAGAGTTGGTCATGGCATGATGGGGAGGAAAAGAGGCAAATAGTGGAAAAGTCAGTATAAATGTAATATTTTGGGCTAAGAAATAGTGAGGGACAAACAGGTACATTTTTTTCTGGGATACAAGAAGCTGTGCCACTACAAATAGGGCAACAAAACCACCTGCAGCTGTGCTGGCTCCTCTGCCCAGCTCTCACCTCCGGGAGACCAGCAGCACCCTGCAGCACGAAGGGTGGTCTCAGGTGGCCCCGTGGCTGTCCTCGGCGGTCCCCTTTGTTCCCTGGCATGTGGCACTGGTGGAGCAGAGCTCATCCCAGCCGGAGCAGCAGGAGCAGCAGGAGCAGCAGGGCTCCCACCGTCCCGTCCCGGAACACTTTGTCCTTGGATGCTGCTCGCGGTGCGGCTGCGAGGACAAAGATCGACGAGCCAACATAAATCATCGTTTGAAGTCTGCAATGACAACATGGAGAAACATTAATGGGATCGTTTAATAAAATCCACATTGTTTCCATCGGGAAGCTGTATAAACAGCACTATCAGGGGCTGCCTAAGCCAGCCCTTGAAGGCCGCGAGTGCGTGCCGCTCGGCTCATGCTTGTTGCATGCGGAGGGAGGCAGGGAGCTGGATCGAACGATTGATTAATCAAACGGTAGTTTGGCTCGCAGGGGAGCTGGAACGCAGCTCTAACACACCCTTCCCTTCCGCGTCGAGCTGGCCACCTCCTCCTCCAGCCCAGCTGTAGGTGAGAGATGCTCGGAGGAATGCGTGACGCCTCTCGCCTGCATTTACCCGCTCGTCCTGCCGGCACCCATGGGTCCCACCCCACTGGTCCCCACTGAGAGAGCTCCCTGGCTGCTCTTCTTGTGAAAATTGGTTAATCAGTGCCAGTTTCCCCATTTCCTGCTCCTTGTCATTTAGGGACTGTCCCCTTGTCCCAGTGTGCCATGTTTGGAGGGAGGCTGGGTGCGTCTATGTTCATGCATTTTGGCCGTGAGCCAGCACCCGGATCCATCACAGCCAAATCAATCTGACCATGATGTGTATAATGATCCAGGGGGATCAGGGAGGTCCCAAAGCCTATACACAATGGATATTACTCAGGACAGTGGTCTCGCCTCTCTGCCAAAATCCCCTGAGGCTGCCCTGAGGAGCTGTGGCTGCCCCATCCCTGGTGGTGCCCAAGGCCAGGCTGGATGGGGTTGGGGGCAGCCTGGGGCCCTGCCCATGGCAGGGGCTGAAATTAGATGATCTTTTACGATCCCAAACCATTCTGTGATTCTATGTTTTTCTCAACACCAGATGCACAAGTTGGCCAAAGGTCCTTCCTGGAGGTTTTGGTGATGCCAATGTGTTGACTGCTGCCTTGGCAGAGGGAGATTTTCCTGCAGAGAAGCGAAGGCTGGAGGAAAAACGGGCTGCGTTGTCCATATTTTGCAGAGGGATGAAGCGTTTTCCTGCATTCACTTGGGCAGTGCTTTGATTTTTCTGGTATTTTTAGGAACTGCAGATCTGAACTTGATTGTTCTGAGCAAAGCCTAAAGACGGGCAGAGCCGCCAACTCGTGGGATTTTATTGCCAGCTCTGTGGTATTTCTTAAGTCCCAGTGCTTGGCGTCATGTGACGAAGTGAGAATTTCAGGGTTTGTTTAAAAAGTTTTCTCAAATAAGGTGTGAAACCTGAGACACCTCCAAGACTCAGAAAATATAAAGAACAAAAAATATTTATTTATTTTTTTTTTAGGTATACTGGTTTTTGAGTGAGTGTTTCAGGGAGCTGGCCCTGATTTTAAATGAGGCAGGTTATGCTGAGAAAGTGTAATTTTAGTAGCAAGGTAACATCTGTGGGGAGAGGGCAGCGCAGGGCACGGTGGAGCCGGACCTTTTTTTGGAGCAGACCAAAAATTCAATTTGCCCGTTTCTTTCCAGTGGTTATAAAGCCTGTGGGGACCACCATAGATGCAGGTACCTGAAAGAGGTGCAAGTCCATATATATCTGCATTACCCCTGGAGGACTTGGTGGCCTTCACCCTTCAAATATTCAGCTGGCCATTTCGCAAATCTAGCAATCCTTCCCGTGAGTCCTTAGGTGGAAACCTGTGGCTGTTGCACCTTCCAGTGAGACTGAGAAGCTCGATTTATGCAACTTCAACTTCTTTTTGCCTCCTGTAATTTGTTTATCTTGTGCTGGTGCCCCCCATCCATGCTGGATTACAGACCCAGCAGGGGAGATGCTGTGCTGGCACTCAGTACCAAAGCAGCCCACCAAGTCCCACAGGGCCTCTTGACTTTTGTTAGCATTTGCCTTCCCTCTCCTTGCAAGAGCACGTTAAGATCTGATTCTTGGCTTTGTCAGAGCCCATCATGGGTCTGGACACCCTGAGATATCTCCCTTCTCTGCTATTCTGACGTTTTCTGGCTGATTCCAAGCCCAAGAAAATTCCTCTGCATTATTATTATTATTATTATTATTATTATTATTATTATTATTATTATTATTATTATTATTATTATTATTATTATTATTATTATTATTATTATTTTTCATCTGTTGCTTTTTGTTTGTGCAGCAGCAACTTGCTGGGGTTTCTTCTAAAGCCATGCACAGTGCTCCCAGATGTCTTTGATCAGCCAAGGCAAAACATTTAGGTGTTTTTATTTTCTTCTGAAGTTTGCTTTTTTCCCCTGAGTACAGCGTGCAGCCCTGCTTGCTGAAGGGGCTTTCCTGTGACAGCACCACTTTCCTTCCTACCTGACACCTAATGGTTTGTCAGTTTGATTACTGAAGGGAAGGATGTCTTGGAAGGGAGAATTTGCTTCCATGGGGGTGAAACCCTGCTCTGATGGAGCCAGGGGATTTCTGCATCTGGATCCAATGGGACTGGGATTTCCAGCCCTATTCTCTCTTGGGCTTGGGAACAAAAAATGGATCATAACATAGCATAGCAGTGTGTTACTGAAAAAAAAAACAACATGAATGATCTACCAGCCCTCCTGCACTGTCATAGTTACACTTTTTCTAGGTTTGTTGTTAGCTCAAACACAGTCCCAAGGGACTTGGCAATGCCAACAGCAAGCTGAAGCCCAGTTTTCCCCAGTACATCTCCCCAGCACGCTGGGGGCACTGGGCAGAATCAGCCGATCTCTGAGAATTTGCTGGTTAGTTTGTTAACTGTTTGGCAGCCTTCACCCACCCAAAATGACACCACAACTTTAAAGAGCATAAAGGAAAACAGAAGAGAGAAAGAAAAATCTTTGCTGAATCTAATTAGTTGAATCTAATCAAGGGCTACAAACATAACCATGCTTGAATTATAACTGCGTCATTATTTCTTGACTGTAGGGCAGAGTGAAAGAAAGAATATCCTGAATGAACACACCCTGGACTGGTTTGGATTTCTTTCCCATTTCAATTTAATTCTGATTTTTCTGACCCGAGCTCCTGGGGCTTGGGATGCGTCCAACATCTCCGTAATGGTGTTACTCCACCTGCAGCCTCCACTCCAGCCTGCGTGTCTGTCTGAAACCGCGTATTTTTTGCAATTGGAGAAATATCTGAAGAACCCCTCCAGGACCAGGCCCCACTGTGCAAGAATTTGCACCAACACCTACCAACAAGGTGGTTTCAGCTCAAAAGACTCGTGGCTATTGGCAGGAGGCCCTGGGCATGAGCTGAGATTCACCTGCTGCCCTCAGTGTACTTTTTGCTTTACCCTCCTGCTAACACAGTGACTTGGATCCTACAGCACCATGTGCACCCCCATTTGTCACTAAATTCCATTCTGTGACTACTTTAATGACAAAAGAGGCAGTAGAAGTGTAAATAAGGTCTTAGTATTGGCTTAAGACTATGTCCAGATTTTAGGTTTGGGACAAATGTACAGAGGGAAAATACTAAGTGTGATCCCTGTGTGTGACTTCCAGATGTAAGGAAAAAAATTTCATGGTGAGGGCAGTCAACTATTGGAGTGGGTTTCCAAAGATGAACTGGAAAAAGCCCTGAGCATCCTGAGCTCAGACATTGGGTTAGGGACCCACAGATGCTCCTTCCAGCCTGAGTTACCTGTGATTCTACAGCACTTGGGTTGATCAGGTTAATTTCTAGACGATGTGGCCACCTGCAGCTGATAAGGGAAGGAAGCAAGCCACCAGGGAAGGAAGCAACCCCTGGGGGGAATTCCCCCCTTCCTGGGACAGACCCTTGGGCTCTGAAGCAAAGTGAGGGGGTGAGAATGTGAATTCATGGCAATGTGTGTAAGGAGCTATAGGCTGTCCTCCTTCCCTCAGCAGGATCATGGCCTTGGGGCACCCAAAGCTCAAGGGCTTGCTTCTACTTTGCTAAAATTGCCAAAACTCAGCATGAGCAGCAAAACGAGCTGGAAAGGAAAGCCAAACAACCTTCAATCAGAGAAGACTTTGCTGATAAGGAGAGACCCTGTCTGGGGCTCTGGTGCACTTGGGGAGGGAATAGTGTATCACAGGCTGGAAAGGAGTCACCAGTGCTCTGCCTTTTGCAAGCAAAACAGACATCAGACCAGCAGTGCTATGCGGAAGACATGCAAAGCTATCCATCTGCTCCACACAGCCCCAGGAAGACCTCGGCTGGATATTGAATCCAGCTTTTGGCACTGCACTTGAGAAAAGATGCGGACTCCTTGGAGAGGGTCCAGAGGAGAAGAACAAAGAGGAACAGAGCTCTAGAAAACATGACCTGCAAGGAGACACTGAGAAAATTGGGGTTGTTTAGTCTAGAGAGGAAAAAACTGAGGGAAAACATGATAACAGCCTTCAAGTATTTTGACTTTCCTCACTGGATAGGAGATAGGAAGCAGTCCTCGGTGCCTGCTGGGGATAGCACATAAAGTGATTAGGTTAAGGGCAAGGGTGGCTGAGGTCAGGCTTTAGGAAACATTTTCCAAGGGTGAGAACTGGGATTCCTTGTGTGGGAGGTGGTGGAAACTCCATCACTGGAGGTTTTCAAGAAGAAATTACTTAGCTATGTGTCAGGGCAGGCTAGGTGGATGAGAAGACCCGTGGGGACTAGAAGACCTCTTGAGGTCTCTCTGGCCATATTCTGAGGTGAACTCAGAAGCTGAGCCACGTTAGCCTTGTCCACGAGGACTAAGAAGAGTGCCACCCTGCTGGACATCACATCCATTGCTTTGGCCACTTCTCACACGAGTGCCAACCCTGGCAGCTCCGAGGAAGGAGCGAGGACAGGGCTTCCCAGAGCGCCGAGCCGTGGGCCAGCTGCAGTTGACGGCTCCACGAGGAATGCCAAGGCATGCAGAGGCGCTGGACGTTGCCGCTGCGGAGCCGGGTGTTGGAGGAAAACAGTCGTGTCAGAGGCGGGAGGTACCGTGGGTGGTTTCATTGTAGTTGTTTTTGTAATTTATGGCTGGTGAGCCTGGAGTCTGGGAGGAGTGTTCCTTTTTATGCTCTTTTGTATAAATCCAAATAAATAAATTCAGGGAGAATCTCTTAGGCAACCAGGGCCCGGCCAGCGTGTAGCTGTTAAGATTAATATCTGCCTCTCGAACCGCGCCAGAAGACCAGAGAGGGAGCTGGCAGGGATCTCAAAGCACTTTGTAGGTTCTGAGTGTGTTGGAAAGTCTGGCGAGCTTACGGCGCTCCGGTGGGAGCTGAGTCCTTGGGCAAAGCCAGTCGCAGAGGAGAATGAAAGACGGGACGTTCCCTCCCAGAGCGCTTACCTTGAGCAAAAGCTATGAGCGTTTCTAGAAGGAGGGGACATCCCAGCTCTGGAAACCACGCTGCTTTGCTCAGCGATGAAAACACCACCAGGACACAGGGTCGGGTCACCACGCTTTGTCCCCAGGGATGTGCTGGGAAGGGGAGCAAAGCCCACCCCAGGAGGTGAGCTGGGGCTCGCTACATCCCCACCATGGTTTTTACTAGATGGAGGAGGACACCAACGGAGCAGCGCGTTGGTTTATTAGCAGAACAGCCAGGAGGCCAACTTCTTTTGGAGGGGAACAGGGTGCCGCCAGTAAAATGTCACCGCCCAGCTGAGGGAGCGACAGGATAATGGATAGGGGTGAGCCCCGAGGAAGTTTTGGATCCTGAACGCTCTCAGACGCTGCGTTCAATAATTTTATGACACGGGCGTTCAGGGGAGTTTCTCCAGGAAACATTTGTTTTATAAATGGCTCATTTTCTAATTACATTCTGCAGGGCTGAGCAGCAACAAGAAAAAGGAAGGGAAAAAAAAAGGAAAAAAAAATAAAATAGGGAGGGCCACAAGACTTGCCAAAGCTGACTTGACGCACACTTGCTGCAGCTTCCACTTTGATGTGAATGAGAAACATCCACCGAACGCGAGCGATGGCCCTGGAGGGAGATCTCCGATGGGGAACTGGTGGGACCTGTGTGGTGGGGTGGCCGAAATGGCTTCGACAGGGGGTGCCCAGGGAAGGGGGCCTTCCATGGTGGGCGGCCAAGGTCGGTCCCCACGGGCTTCCCACCCAGCCCCGTTCCCCTCCCACGCAAGCCAGCTCTGTGGTCTCTTTCGCTCTTGATTGAAGAGCGTGTTTGCCAATGAGCCCCGTTGCGGGGCGGTGAAGGAAGAGTTAACCACTTCCTTCCAAAAAAACACAAAAGGCCACCGCTTCCTGACATCCCAGGCTCGGTGCAGGGCGAGAGGAGCAGAGCAGTGGGGGACGGCGGGGTGACCCTCGCCGGTGCCTTCAAAGAGCTGGGGGAAGAGCTTGGGGCATCGCTGGCTGCAGAGAGGGCCCCAGGCTCCTCCTTGGGCTCGTGCCCTGGTTCACGGGACTTGGCCTGGCTGGGTGCTGCGAGGCCAGGAGCCCCGCGGAGCCGGGCGGGAGCGACTTTAAAGCATCGCCGGTAAGAGGAGAGCGAGGCGCGTTGTTACAGGATGCGGCCCGTCTTCCCGCTGGAAGGGAATCTGGTGGCCACATGTATCTACGTCCCCCGACTTGATGATGATGATGAAAGATGTCATGCTAGGAAGCTCTGGAGATCAGAGACACGCGGACCACATACCGGCATTTCAACACGAGAACACAGCTCCCAGCGCCTGCCGAACCTCGGAATTTGCACCTTGTAACACTAGAAATGGACATCTGTAGACGAAAGAAAAACCCTTGTGTACACACAGATTTTATGAAGCCGAGGGGGGCTCTTTCATCCCTCCAACACTGCGAGGGCAGCCCTGCTGCCAACTGTTCCCTTTTGGATGTAAAAAGCGAGTTTAACAGAGTTTGTGTGTGTGTGTGTGTGTGTGTGTGTGTGTGTGTGTGTGTGCCTACGTGCATGGGTGCACACGCACATTATTCTGGGACTAGAAATCTTTTCCAGGCTCAACAATAAAGGGTGGCACATGGCAGCTATTGTCCCTGCTCAGCCAGGGCGAAGTCGGGGGAGGTCACAGATGTCCTGACCATATTTAGCTCTCAGAACAGGATTAATTTAGTTTAGCTTAATTTTTTTTTTTTCTTCTTCTCCTCTTTTTTTTTTTTATTATTATTTTTTCCTCTCTAAGGAAGAAGTTGCTGGCTGGCTGGCAGGAATGCAAGTCACAAGTTTTGGGACCAAAGAATTTGGTCCTCATCCCATAGAGTCTCAGAAAATGGCTGTTTCTCAGGGAAATGGGAACCTCCTCGTGCCCTCCTAGGCTGAGGTCTCAGTGGAGGCAGTCTAGCTCAACAGCCACCTTTGACAATCAGGGAGCAATTTCATACAAAATCGTGGTTTTAGGCTGGACCCAAACTATTGTAGCTATCTTCTCCTGACCTGCTCCCCCACGGCTGTCAATGTGGGGGGGACAACGCTCCCCTGAGCGCTCCCTTCAGTGAGCTGTGTGCAAGTCTGCCCCTTTAATGAAAATAAGAGGAAGGAAAAAAAAGCCTCAACCCAGCGACCCTCCTTCTCCTGGCCAGATGAGCTGTTCCTCAGAAACACCTGTCTGGTAAATTAGAGTGGGAATTGTAAACGCCAAGCACAGCATATTTTCCTTCGCCACTAATATATTGAAGTTGCATATGGTGCCCTAGGGGAAAGGCAATTGTTTCAAGGCAGCTTTTCAAATCGTGAGCAAATCCTAGGGAGAGAGATTCGCTGATTTACAGTGGACCTCGAGAACATATCACCATCCCGTGCCTCGGATGAGGAAAACACAGAACAGGAGCCGGGGCTGTTACCAGCCAGGAGGGACAGCGAGGACCCGCTGTGCGGTGGCACAGATGGGGACATGGGGAGCAAAGCCCCCGGTGCTCAGGCTGGGGCCAGGGGAAGAGCATTAGCCACACACAAATTACCATCCCTTGTCTAAAGGAAGGGGAAGCAGCAGAGAGAAATTAAGGGGTACACAGGGGGAGTTATGTCCCCCTTGGCCATGCACAAGGGGTGCAAGAGAGCTCAGCCAGCAGCCCCACTGCCCCAGGGATGGGAATTCTCACACAGCAGCCCTGCACGGGCACGCAGAGGCGAAACGACCCAGGCTTTCAGCTCGTTTCAGAACAAATGTTAATGCAAATAAAAAGCATTTAGGTAAGTGTTTTGTCATTTGGTCCCTTCATAGCTGGAAGAAGTGATTGTTTCAGATTTATGCGCTACGTGTTGTTTTTCTTGGCAGCGTGCGGAGTGGCGTGGTCTCAAAAGGCTTG
The DNA here is from genome assembly GCF_964035555.1 of Netta rufina. Classification (NCBI taxonomy): domain Eukaryota; kingdom Metazoa; phylum Chordata; class Aves; order Anseriformes; family Anatidae; genus Netta; species Netta rufina. The sequence goes on along the minus strand of NC_140128.1, from coordinate 61,982,559 downwards.
CAATTTTAGGGATACTTTTTGATATTTAAAGAGAACCTTTTGGCTGAAGTCCACCAACTGCCTATAGTCACAGATACTAAAACTTCTTTCCAGTGACTGCCACTAATCACGCAACACCTTTGTGCTTAACATCTTGCCCTGGAGTTGACCCAGGGACTAATGGATCCCCATCCTTGCATGGTTCTCCAAAAATTGATGCACAGACAATCCCAACAAGGCCAGAGAACCTCACAAGCTGCTGCCTCTAACAGGCCCTGACTGCTGGGGTTCAGTGAAAAAATAAAAAATATATATATATATTTATATATAAAATAATACAAAAATACAATGTCCATGCCCAGCATTGTGCAAATGTTAACGCAAAGATAAGGCACAAAATGAGATAACAAAGAGGCAATGATGAGAAAATGAGTTCTTTTTCTGAGCATGGGATATCGGTGGTGTTCAGCTGGGAGTGGAAGAGAATAAATGAAAAGCTACCTGGAAATAATAGTGATAAAGCAAAGGTAGAGAGGAATGGAGGGAAGGACAGGTGCAGTGAAGTTGCCAGGCTTGTTGATGTTATTACAAAAACAAAACAAAACAAAACAAAACAAAACAAAAAAATGATTATTTCTTAAGTTTTAGTTTATAAAAAAAAAAAAAAAAAAAAGACTAATGCTTTGTAGGTCGGGTTTATATATTTATATATCCCAGCTGAAGCCACCAAAGAGAGGAAAGAACTTGGATGCTGCTCCCACCTGTCCCCTGCCCTGGAGAAGCGGGGCCATGCTGCCCTGCTCCCTATGCTCATTACCAATCCCGCTAATTTTATTTCTGATTATTTATGTTTTTTCATGAGCAGCCATTAAATGTTCATTTGTTAAAGGCTTAACACATTCCATTACACCACAAAATTTATATTTGTAACCAAACGATGTCTCAGAGTGATTCAGAATTAAATTAATGTGACACGGACTATTTATCAATATGGCAGCTTGGCTGCTCAGGAACCAGGAATGATTTAGTAGCGTGTATGTGTGCAAACCTATGGGCTCTGCCCTGGTATTTCTCTCATACTGTAGAGGAACTGATAAAATAATCCTCCAAAGTACCTCGACATATGGTTTAGATCATCAAAGAGAAAAATACTTGTAAAAGCACAAAGAAGGAAACCAATAAACATGTACATCTTACCAGTTAACTCCCTCTGTAGGAAATGTAAACCATGAAGGATGGTGGGTTTTGAGTCAAATTCTGTCATTTGTGTATTTTTTTAATTACAGTAACATATTGGCTTAAATTACAGCCTGGCCATTCAAACAATGGCCTTGCAGGACGAAGGGCAGAAGCTGGTGGGGATCGGCGGGGCTGTTCTGATTTCTATCAGCAGAGCCCTGCCCCTTTCATTGCTGCCCCTCCGAACCTGGGAGGTTTTGCCACTACTCCAGGCCTCACCGGGTTGTTTTTGCTAAAAGAAGAAATTTATGGTATAGTGCTAAGTATTCCACCCTTTCTTAAAAATAACCATGTTTTCCTTGTATGTAAAATTTAACATTTCTTTTTAGAGAGGAACAAGGCTAAAATCAACATATGTTTTGGCAGATTCATGTCAACAGTTATCGTGACTTTACCAATTTCCTATTTTTTTAAGGAAGACTCCATTGCAAACATTCATATATTTGGGATTTGCTCTCCCATATGGCAGAGCTTATGCAATGACACAGTACTCATGTTACAGCATATTGAGATTATTCTTTAAAAATATGTACAGTTTTGCTACCTGGTATTTAGGCTGCAACCTATTTTAAAGTATGTAATTAAGTAAAAATAAAACTCTCTTTGCATTTTTTTTTTCTGGAAATTCCAGCATTAAAATAAAACAGTAGATGCCTGAAGTAAAGTACATCCAGGCATCTGAGACACTACAGTTAGTGCACCTGCATTAATCATTTCCTGAATTTTCCAAAATAAATTGGATGATAGTTGAGCATTTACCAAATTTAAAGTCTCAGATGATGCTCACAACAGCAGGCCACTGGGTTCATGAATTCAGGAAAGTATAAACCTTTCCTCTGGTGGAGTTGTCTCTCTTCATTTGCCCACACCTTTTTAGCCATGTAGAAATTTCTCTCACTTAATTATTTCTCTAACACTACCTGTTTCCAATATTTTCATGACCTACTCTTTGGAAAGTGTGTTCTTCTTGCGTTCTTCACTGGTAAATCAGCCATTTCCCAACAAATTTCTTGGGATTCTTTTATATTTTGTCAAGTCAAATTTTATGGTTATAGCAGTGCAGAAGTTATTTATTGCTTCCTTGAACATTCTCCATTTCCTAGAAGACACTGTCTGTCACCTGCAGTAACGTCAGGGAAATTTATGAAGCGCATCTATAGCTCCATTTGTGATGATGTCACTCTCTTTAAGGGGAATGACTCCTCCACTTATTGTCAATATTTCAAATTGAAAGTACCGAACTTAACCTTAAGTAGATTCCACTTGGATTTCTTTATCATCGATCACATAGATAAGGTCTACCATTTCGTTATCCCACATTCTCAGTCTTCTGAAAGAAGGAAACGAGCTTTTTTCCAGGCTCTTTTCGCATGGCTCACCTTGGGTTCAGCCAGGAGACCCCTCCTTCGTACCTCTCCATCACTCCCCAAAGTCCAAGGCAGGTCCAAGACGCAAGCCCCTGTGTGCAGTCTGCCCGCAGCCCATCTTTTCTCTGCTCATTTTGCAGCAGATGTCATTGCATCTGGTAAGTAACCACACTGCTTTCAGGTCACCTTTGTCTCTGGTCTTTAATGTGAAAACAGCTGGTCTCTGGAAGAGATGGGAAAGTCCTTTGCAGTGAAGGGGAAAATAGGCAAAGAAGGTTTTTATTTGGAATTTATGTATTTGCCATCAAACCTATTGAAAATTGCACAGCTGTCCTAGGCAGCTTTTATTCACCCTGAATAACATTTACCAGAAGACCCCAGAACTGAGGCATATCAAAGTCTCAGAGTTCAGGAGCACAGTTTCTACATTTACTCATTTCACACCAACAATGAGGAAAATACATTAGCAGCTGGAAATCCTCCTGACCTGGGAGTTTCACCTACAATTAGAGAAAACTGACAACTGTGTTAACCATCTGCTATTTCTTTTCTGAAGACGATCAAACGCTTCAGAAAAATGCTCCTTTGTAAAGTGTTGTCGGGGGAACAAGTGCATGACGTGGGTCTGTATTTATCTAGGAAAGCAAATAAACCACTTGTCTTGCAAAGGGAATTAAATGGAAACTCCCGAGGATACAGATCATGTGTGAAGTCAGCCACAAGACCTGTTTCGGGATATACGTGGCCTCAATGTGTTTCTGTTGTAGTTGTGTTTTTCTTCACCGCACACTTGATGTGACTAACATGCTTCAAACGCTCTGCAGTTGCTCGCTTTCCAGCCAGGCCACCGCTTCAACATGTGCACCTTGAAGTCTTTAAATCCACAGTCCCTTTTCACATTTTTACTTTTGCTTTGTGCGATAACTTCGTGACCACTTCTTTTTGTAGCCTTTATTTCTGAACAAAAGTCGTGCCATCCAGGGACAGCTGGTGACTGCCAACACTTGACCAACTGTGGTTGAAGACCACAGTGCTGTAAGAAAACTGATGGACACTTGCAGAAAGGAAAAGAATTACATGTCATTTTGCACCCAAACATATTTTTTTCATATTTTTAAACAAAATTATTTATCTATTCTCAACAGATTTGCTCTCCTTGCCCCCAAGTCCTTGCCCAGTGCATTGCCCTTGCCTCCTTGTCTGCCCCCAACTCTTTTCTGCTCTAGACACCTTCACCTCCAAACCTTGCAGCCATTCAGCCTTCACACTTTCAGGCTGCTGTGGAGGAAGCCAGTGTCATGGTGTGGGATGTCATTCTGGCTCATGCTTTCCATGAGATGAGGGCATTGGGCTGGGATTTCCATCATTCTTGCAGCTCCCTTCTTCTGCCAGGGAGCTGAGCCCCTTCCCTGGGGTCAAGGACAGAGGTGACCACTCTGTCTTCATCTTCAGCAAAGTCATTGATTGCCTAGAAGGCAAACATGAGCTTTTAAGGATTTACCTGCAAACCCTGCAGATGTCCCAAACACACATGTCCAACCACAAGCCAGGAGGCCTTGTAACACAGGCTGGTGATTGCACAGGTAGCGATGGTATGGGGTCATCTCTCCAGCCCTGAGAAAATGCTTGATCTGGGGGTTCATACCCATCTACCAGCTGCTCCAACTCAGGCTCCCTTCAAGGATTGCCACTTCTCCTCTGCAACCCAGGCATGTCCCACCTTGGCTGTACAGGCAGGTGGGGTGCAGAGGGGTCCTGGCGTGGGGTCGTGCCATGGGCGCCTGGCCAAGCAGCACCCCATGGCACCCCAGCTGTGTCCACAGCACGTGGAGGTGAGTCTGGGCATGTGTCTGGCCAAGCCAGAGGAGCACAGATGAAACCTCTTTCCAATACATAATAAAAGGAGAGTGAAGCCAGCTGGAATATCCTGTACATTAAGTGTGATGACTAACTATAGCAGATGTTGGTGCATTTGTTAAAGTTTCCACCAGAGAAGGAGGGACTGGAATATGAGCACTTGAAAACCAAAGGTAGCCCATGAATTAGGGAGGAGAAGCGGGAGATGAAAGGGGACGGAGACGTGGGGAGAGAAGGGGGCTGCTGGGATAGTGAGAAGGATGTTGGGGGAAAATGTGGTCAGGGGCGAGGGGATGGGGAAATCTGCAGGACCCATGTGGGGGGTGTGCGTAGGGCCCCTTCACCAGCAGGGAAGGGCTGCGGAGCCTTCAGCATCACAAGGATAAATGGCTCCGTTCCCAAGGGTGAACGAGATGGAAAATCACACGCACGGCTTTGGGCAGCCGCGGAGAGCAGTACTTGGGAGCCACGCACGCATCTCCCACCCCAAGCCACCAGCAGAGGAAGTTCTGAGCACCGCTACCACAGCTGTGACACCACGGGCACCAGAAATCAAGGGCATCTCTGCCAAGGCATCGCCCCTCTCCTTACCCTGTTGTAGAATATTGGTTCTTCCTTCTGAGCGGGTATATTCATCTTGGGGCAGCTCCACTACACCCGCTATGAGCCCCAAAGTCACAACATTTTATGTAAAGCAGAAAGATAAATGCACTTAATCAATAGTCAAAGATAACTGAGGGACTTTCTAGTCAATACTTACTCTTTTCTGAGGAGTCTCTGTCCAGTAGCTCAGCTGAGTTTTCTAAAACAATGGAACATGAATGTTCTTGACCAACCTCTTTCTAAAAAAAAAAAAAAAAAAAAATAGTTGTTGTCATATTGTTGCTCAAAAAGGTAAAACTTAGAAAACAGAAAACTTTTTCTGTGGCTTACAAGAGACCTACACTATGCTAATTTATCCGATTTTTTTCACCAACACTGTCAAGATTAGGTTGGAATATTTTGTTTACAGAAAAAATATGCATTACAGAAACTGTAGCTTCCAGGGGGTAAGGTTAGCCACATAATGAAAATGAGAATTTGATAGAGAACTAGTAAATTCCATTTATCCCTTCAAATACTGTAAATAACTCAATGTGTTTTTGTGTGGTATTTTATTATTATTATTATTTTTAATGCAAACTAAAGAGCATAACCATCATTTGACTTTTGCCCTTTTTTCTGACATTCAAAGATTTTGCGAGCATGGCACTATTGGCCAATACTACAACAAAATTCAAAGCACAATCTTATCCTCTGGAAAAAGGCTAGTAAAAGTGGAATTGGAAGCAACCAAAAATAATTTATTGATATGGCCACACACTTATGCAAACGGCTTTAATGTTAAAATAATTATAACATGACGTATCAGCTGATATATGAAGCAATTTCCCTCAATATTTAGTAATTGCCTGCTGCTGATCTTTGTGGGATCTGTTCACTTATGTAGCAGTTTCTCAGATTTATTCAGCCATGCGTTCCTCTGTGCACAGGGCAACAAAACATAAAGTTTAAATTCTGTATACACAAAAATGGTATATACATGGCAATGACTAGAAAAATCTATGTAGCTGGTCTAAGTGTTCATGACAAAAATACCTTCTCATTATTATTTCTCTGTGTTACATGACGCTGTCGGTGCTTATGTAAGAGTAGTTTAAGCAATACCAAACAATAACAACAACAACAACAATCAAAACCAAACAACAACAACAAAAAAACAACCAAATGACTTTATTTATTTATAGGAATTACATGAAGATAAATCTGTCAGCAATATGACTTAGGTCTCTGTCATTGTCACTGTTATCAAAGATAAAAGGCAAAGAGGATGATCAGCTCTGGTTAAGTCATGTTCTTTTAGCCCAGTTGGCTACCCTAATAAAATATTGTCTTAGCTGTTCCTTGGCAAATGAGATGAACATCACATTAAAAAAAAAAAAAAAAAAAAAAAAAAAGGCACCAAGGTTCAGCTTGGAAAAATGGAAGCTCTGGAAGAAAGATTAAAATACATGAAATATCACTGGCTTGGCTAGCAGCAACTGAGGGAGAATGAAACAAATATTGGAATGACATAAATCCTGAGGAATTACAGAGTTATAAGGAAGGGCTGAAAGTGAAGAAGGTAAAATTTTGGCTGTCTAGCCACAAGAGTTTCCTGGTGCAGATATCCATTAGCGGAGTGGTCTTACGAGGAAATGGTGAAGGATATATAACGTATGACATTTATAACTAGACTAAACAAAAGCTATGCAGTCCTTCCTTCACCGACGAGTGCCCCCAAAATCCTCTCCTTCTTCCCATGCAATCCCTTGCACTGTGCATGGATTAGCCACATCCTGCAGGAAGCACAACCCGTTAGAGCATTGACTTTCTTTTCTTGAGCCATAGCCCAACCAAACCTGGGCTTTGAATGCTGCTGAACTCTGCTTGGGATGGCTTGGGCTCGAGCTGCAGTCACAGCCAGCCCTGAACCAAAATATGCCCTGGTTCAACTCCCTGCTACCTGGCCAGACTCTGGCAAGATGTAAAATCCTGCTGATAAAGAGCTGGGCTGATCCCACTCTCCTCATTTCTTCTGTGCCAAAGGTCTTCAGTGACATGCTGGGATGGCCTTGGGTTTGGGCCATGCTGGAAAAACCTGAAAGTCTTGGGATCTGCTCACAGGTTGGCCTTTCATGCCAGCAAACATGACTTCAAGCCTGCCTTTATGTCACATGTCATCCAGTCCCTGTATTTAACCACCTGCCTCCTCCCTCTCGCTAAGATTTCAGTTCTGTTTGGTGCACAGGCTCCTTCTACCCCATCACCAGCAGACCTGGGCATGCTCATGGGTAGCACATCCCCGGTGTGACTCTTCTTCCCCCACTGGGTGAGCAGCTGCATCTGCTGGTGTGATGTCAGTTGTGTTGTGAGATGGGACCTTCCTCTTGCAGCAAAAGGTTAGAAATTTCATTAATTTGGATACATCCTTGCTTTTCCCCTCCACTGGTTCTTTTGTTCAAGGCCTGGAGGAAGATTTATCCAAGGAGAACAAAAGAGCTATGATGTCCTCCCCACTGAAAGCCGTAGGTAGCATGACAATGAAAGGTAGAAGAAATTTCAAAAAAAGGTAAGTCTGATGTAGTCCTACAACCCTGGTTCCAGTACTCTTCTTCCACAGACCTGCTCCCCTTTAAAGATACTACACAATCTTTTATTGTGCTTCAAGGCCTAAAGTTCCTTTTTGTCCAAACTTTGGATACAAGTCATTTTCTCCTACCTCTTGGAGTGTGGGTTTTTTTTTTTTTTTTTGATGTCAGAAACCAGACACAACACTTTCTGAGTAGAATCAGGCTCTTTGAAGCTATTTTTCTCTACAGTTATTCTGGCCTGTATTTAGAAAACCTGGAAAAATACTGAGGGAAACACTCATGGCATGGCTGTATGGGAGTGGGATGCAAGGGTGCACCCGGCTGCGATGGCTCATGTGAGCCCGCGTGGGAATGCCGGGGCAGTTTCATCTTCCCAGTCGCTGTGTGAGGTCAGTGACCAAGTCCGAAATAGTGGGAAGCGGAGAAATGCAAAGCACTTCATCGGTCAGCTACAGCTTCAATTCCTTCCTGCTTGGTCAAGGAGTTTCCATGACTGAGAAGGAAACTATGCCACTCCGATAGCCAAAACAGATAAGCACACATATCTCCAGTAACCCAGCGATACAACAAGCTGGCCTTCAATAATTGTTTTCATTCATGGCTACAGTGAAATTTCAGCTTCCAAAATCATCTTTGGACACAAAGCAGAGGAGAAATCATCTCTCTGTGACACTGCCAGTTCAGCGTGCAGCAAGAATAGCCTTACATATCTACCGCACATGTCTCCTGCAAGTGAGGAGAGACATCCAGGCCCGGCTGTCTATTGTCTTGCAGTTGCTCAGGATTTTTTTTTTTTCCAGCCAGAAAAGGATTGCATTTAGTATGGTGACTCCTCTGTATCCCAAGGGGAAGCAGTGGGAGAAATGTTCTCATTCCTCGCATACTGTTGTGCTGGGTTCCCTCTTTAGCATGTACTCGTAAGCTGGTGGGACATCTCGCCATGATGCTGGCAATTACAACCCGTTCAAGAATGGATGGGAAAAGTTCTCTGCTACTCGACTCAATGGGAGGACTCTTAAATAAGAGTTAAATACAGAGTCAGGCCTTCTAGCATCTGGGGGGAAGTCTGATGGTAGCTTTCAGACAGATGCGTTTCAGGTTCTCTCTGTGTGATGGGGTCCTCAAACAACATCTCTTAAAATTGATGGAGAGAGCTGAGTGGTGTTATTTGGTTGAATCCAGTTTTCATGTTCAGGAAAGCTCCCTGTGAATTGGTTATTGGAAATCCAGTAAGTGTTTTTGTAAAGGTGTTTATATTAAAGTAGGATACGCCTCAAGTAAAATGCCAGTAGAAGTTAGCCAGCCATGCCAGCCAGAACTGGAGAGTGTGTCTGGCTTCTCATTCCTGCTCCAAAAAGTCTTTCTTTGGGATCTCTTCCCACCACTTTAGCACCCTTAGTACTTAGCAGTACTGGGGCTGGTGGTACAAAATTTAACCCCCAGCTGGGCTGCTGGCTGTGAGCCAGTCTACCACAGCCCCCCACGTATGGGCACCGAGTCCCTGTCCCCCCTGAACAGAAAGTCCTAGGAAAGAAACCATATTCCTCTGTGGATGCAGCCCAAGAAAGAATTAATCCTGGGCCATGGTGTACTTTTAAACACAAAAAAAAGATCATCCAGAAATTTATGGCTTTCTGACAATTTGAGTTGGCCTCTCTGAGCCAAGTGGCCACCAGCCTAAAGGTAAACATGGGGAGATTGGTTAATGCCTGTCCTAGGCAAAAATCTCTGCTGTCAGGGTTGCCAGGTGATCTGTTTAATTGGTAAAATCTTGTTTCTTAAAGCTTTTTTTTTTTCTTTTCTTTTTTGGTGTGACAAAGAATAGCGAAGATCTAATTACAACATGATGTCAAGAGGCTGCCCTGCTCATGTAGAGAGTCCACAGCAGAATGGGTCCAACCTGTCAAATCCTCCAAAACAAGCCCCAAGTCCCTCATCCTTACCTCCAAACCTGCCCTTGCTATGTGGCCGGTGCCACTATTGCTCTTCACTATGGGAATGGGGCAGTGTCATGTGTGGTGGCATTGGCCTGGATGTGGAGGGACATGACCCTTAGCCCTTCGTGTGGTTGGAGTGACGAGTCCTTCCCCAACTTCATTAAGCGTCTGAATTACCGGCATTCCTGTCCGACGTTAAGTGTGGGCCCTTTCAAGAGTGGCAGCTGGGTCAAGATGTGCAGGCTTAATGAGTTAAAACAATTTGGGCCTGAGCAAGGAAATGGCTTTTCAGCTGGGAGGTCTCTGGTGCGAGGAATGTGCTGGGTTGTTTTTTTTGGCAAGGAGGGATGGACCCAGGTGTGTGGGGTGAGAATAGAAAGGGCACCAAAATACAGCCTATGGTCATCGTGCATTGCCTTCCCAAAAGGAGATGGTTGGGCATGGGGGGCAATAACCCAGGCAAACACGAGGCTCTGTCTGGTCCTAACAGAGCAGATCGGGGAGTTTGGTTCAAAGTACAAGGTTTAGAAACAGAGGAGGAAGACAGTCCTTGGGGGGATTTTTGCAGTTACAGCCAAAAAACAGTGGCTTTGGAGCCCTGCATTATGGCAAGGTGCTGCTGGGGCATGATAATGCTGCTTGGGTGGCATGTGGGCCAGGGGAGAGCCTCTCTGATCACTGTTTCTACAGCCAGAATATTAGCTTTGGGGATTTTCCCCTTTTTTCTGGCTTGCAAAAATAAATACCACCCTTTTCCTCCCTGCTTCCCCTGTTCTCATAGGAATAAATTCAGCAAGGACTAGACAGAGAGAGGGGAGATGCTTCCAGATAACTTTCAAGGATGAGAAGGGACAGTAATTGGGGTGTTGGTAGCAGACAGATCTTAGATATGGCACTGGGGATCTTGGCAGACACCAGAATTCATTGTACTGAGCATCTGAGTATCTGTAGCATGAATAGAAATGAAGAAAGAACATACTGAATGCCCTCATTATCATTGCTTCCCCATGGAAATACGGGAGATTATCTCTGATGTCCTCAGCTTCCCAACCAACTGCTGTGTCAGCTGGGAGAAGGGGTAAGGGTGAGGGTTTGGGGCCTTTTCCACCATCTTCAAGAATGGGCTCTGGAAGTGCAGAGCTCAACGGGAGAGTTTTAAAAGGCTCAAAACCTCAGGATTTATGCTGCAGCAGCAATAAAATCCACTGGGGTATATGTTATAGAGGCAGCTAATACACGCCTCGGGTGGTGAGATGCATTAAGGCCATTGCTGCGTGGATTAATGTCCCCATAAAACACGTCCCGTCGTGCGACATTGTTGTGAGCAGAATGAAGCAATAACTCTGGGACGCGCCGGGCGAGCGCCTGCCCCAGCTCCATGCTTGCAGATGCATCCCCAGCCCCGAGCTGGAGGTTTTTGGGGCTAATAGGAAACATTTGTTCCAAAGCTGCCCCTCTCCTCCCATGCAGCACAGCCCAGGGACCCTCCTGCACCAGTTTCTGCTCCATCCATTTCTGCCCCACTGCCAGCATCGCTGGCACCCCGGTCCCTGTCTTTGTGGCCAGCTTGAGGCAATCCTTTGGCAGCCTCTGGGCAAGCCCCGGCTGTGGCAAACAACAGGTTTGGCAGTGCTGAGGGTGTAAATAAAAGAGCCTGACTCAGCTAGGGCTGCTGAGCGGATGCCGCGGAGAGCCTTGAAAACTGGAAAGTATTATATCATTTATTAATAGGCATTGCTGTTACACTCCCCACCAGAGTGTGCGTGTCCCCGATGACAGAAGTGCTTACTGGTGCTAATGAGGCAGAATGGAGAGGAAAAAATGGCCCCGTGGGTCGGGGACTGGCTGGGGAGCTGGGAGATGTGAGCTCAGCTCCTGGCTCTGCCACCGCCTCCGCAGCCAGCCCCCGGCGCACTGCGGGGCCCTGCTGTGCGTGGGTCTGCTCTGCTCCACCTGTAGGTTTGGGGCATGACCCCACAGTTAATGAGGGGGAAAGACCACTGGGGATTTGTCCCCGGGTCTCATTTATTCCTGTGTTTCTCCTCCAAGCCTTTCCCGGACCGTTGTCCCCTCCATCTCCGTCCTTGCACTTTGCACCATCACGGAGGGGGATTTCTGTAAAGGTGCAAATGCAAAGTGTAGCTTGCAAAGGGGAGCTGTATGAACAGGGGTTGTAACAAGGAAAACGCCTTCCCTTGATCATCCAGGGCTAAAAACACCCTCTCAGCACCCTCAGCTAACACATTTCAGTGGCTCACCCAGAGAAGAGAGTGCACTGGGGTTTGCCTTCACCTGCTGGGTATGGGTCAGAAGATGAGACACCCCTAGAAATGCCCATCCCCAATACAGACCTGACCCGTGCCTAAATCACGTGTCTGAAGCACACCACGGAGCATTGCCTTGTGCACCCAGAGAGCTGGGAGACAGTCTGCATTTTTCAGATGGGTTTGCAGAAGCTCATGGTGTGCTTGTGGCTTGCTTTTTCAGGCTTAACCCCAAGGGAAATCTAAGGTCAGCAGAGAGCCCCTCTGTCGACTGGGGCAGCCCTGAGCAGGCTGGGATGTGGTACAAAGTGTTTGGAAAAGCAGCAAGCTGGGCAGTGTTCATCTCACAGCTGATGCTGGGATGGGATCCAGCAGCGTGAGACCCCTGGGCACCCTCTTTGGTCTGCCCCAGGGCCCTCACCACTCTTACTTTCTACCTCCCTCCACCAAATCTCCCCAGTGGTGGGTTCCCAGTGTTTGGGGTGGGAGCAGAGGACCTGGTGCCAGGCTGTGTTTTGCTTCCACAGTCAAAAGTTTAGCTGGGGAAAGCTCCTAAAGGACCACACCTTTGAGCACCAGAACTGCACTACAGGAGGTGAGAGTTTATCTTGTCTCTGCTGGAGACATCCCAAATCCAGGCTGGCATGAAAAGGTCATGTACAGCACACTGGGAAAATCAAATAATGAGCAGGCTGCAGTGAGCATCTCCACGTTTCATTTTCTCCCCTTCCTCAGAGTGGCAATGTCTGCTCAGCACATCTTGTGAGCAAAAAGCAGCTGAGCTAGAGCAAAAATAAACTGGAAAGCTGAAGTAGGAGGAGTGAGTACAGCTACAGCACAGCTTTGTGTAAAACTTCATTCCTTTCTGGTAGTAAATAAAAATAGTGTTTTTTGTTTCTTTTTTTCTCAGTGACTCACAGCACAGACATTGCATGGAAAGGGCACTAGAATCAACAGCCAGGGGAAAAAAAATACAGAAATGGAAAAATGATCATCACAGTGCATTTTTCCCATTCCCCTTTCATCTCTTACACCTGTGTTTGACTTCAGCCAACCTTACATAAATCCGTTAAACATCTGTCTAAGTCACTTATGAAATAAGCTGAAATGGCCTCAGCCAGGCTAACAGTTCATCCTGCTGGATATCTGTATGTTTCAACCCAAACAGGTTTGCAGAGCCTGCCAAGCTGGGCTGGCAGCGGGCTTCCCATCAAACCCTGCTCATTCAAAATGTTAAAAACTGTTTGTGCCAGAACTTCTGCTGCGGGCACCACCTTATGAAAGCCCCTATTTATATCTGTGAGCTTAGAGGCAATGAAAGTTTGCTTAAGTGTAGTGGCTGACTCTTACAACATCACACTCGGCAGAAGTCCATTTTGCAGACTGAAGGCACCTGGTAGGGAAAGAGCACTGTGGGGTGGGAAATCAGGATCTTGGGTTAATCTTGGAAAGGTGAAATCCTGCCTAAAGGGTATAGCTTGTGGGAATGGTCACAACCTCTGAATGGAGGAAGGAGCCTTAGGGTGGAATGGATGTGACCCTTGGCTACTTGGAGTCAGGACTCATGCTTGTGACCTTGGTTATGACTTTAAGATCGTACTACACAGGACTGTGCTGCTGTTTTTCCCCTTCTCTGTTTCACTGGTGATTATTTCAGGGATCTTCAAACCTCTTGTCAGCTTCCAGGTCTGCTGCCTGGAAAAATTCGTTGTCTACTCATCTGTGAATTCTCTTCTGTTTCTGTAAAGGTACCTGCTGTTCACCAACATTTGTAGGGTGTTTGTCATATGGCTATTGTTGACCTCTTAGCTTTATTGTGTGCATTCACAGTAATGCTTGTTAGAAATCTAAGAATGTTTTTTTCTCTTCCCTTGGGTCTATCTGGACACTTGTTTGATTCACAGTCCTAATACGTGACTGTCTCACACAAATTAATTATCTTTGCAACAGCTCCATAAAATTACAGGAGTCCTGTTCAGAAAATAGAAAGAAGAATTCAAATCACTAGCTTGAAATCATAGAGGAAAATCTTCCAGACAACTGCTGAAGGTCAGTTTATTACTATCCAAAAGGGCATCAGCAAACAAGGAGAACTGCAAGAAGAGGCACTGGTAGAAGAAGGTAACTTTCAGCCCATGATAAAGTGGTAAACTCTATCTCTTCCCATGATGACTTCACTGACAGGCACCCTGTTCTGGACACTCTTGTGTAAGATTGCTCCTCTGAGCAAACAGAAGCAGTAGTAACAGATACTCTGTTTGAAACTTGTGTCCCAGTGCCTCATCCTAGTTGATATCTCATGAAGTTCAAACAAAAAGAGATTTTTCTTTTGTAAAATAGGAGCCTGCTTTCTAGGGTACCTGCAATACAAGGTGCACCCCCTGTAAGTGATTCATGTATCTCCATTTGTGAGTGGGAAACTCTCCATCTTCTCTCTTGGTTGATCTGAGCACATAGTAACCTCAGTGTTTGTCAGGAGAAAAGGTACACACTCTTCATGATAAGCTTTTTCAATTTTTTCTTCCATGTCCCTGGGTAGTCACACAGTATCTGTTCTTGTTTCAGACTTCTCTAGCCTTTGGCACACTCTTCAGTGATTTGTTATCATCTCCTGCAGGTCTGAGTACTCTTCTGTGTCTCCTGGATTACGTTTTCCTAAGCTTTGCATGAGAAATACCACAGCAGAAGGTGATGTGGATGTCTGTGTCTGAAGGCAAGTGGATTTGCTCATTAGTAAGGCCAACCTGAGCTCAGGCTTTGCTGATACACCTAGCAGAGCTTTGTGCACTTCCTTCTGAAGTAAACAGCATCAGAGCTTTGTCTCTTTGTAGAGGAGGTAATTTTAACATCATGTGTTTTCATCTGAGAGTGAAAGCTCCAATCGGGTCTTCTGTGCTCCCAGACAAGTGGGAGGACTGCGTTGTTGGCCCAAAGTTACCTGAAATCACTTGCACTGAGGTGCCTACAGTAGTTGAATTAATCTCCATCTGTGATGAAATACAAGCAGGAGTGCTTTCCCTAGGGACAGTTCAGATCTTCACCTCTGGAAGGTGACAGTAACTCTTTGAACAAAGTAGATGCTTGAGGCAGCCCAGTTATTGCTCCAGATCTCAGGTTAGTGGCCACGTAGAGGGAACCCAAGTCACACTGACTATAGCCAGGGGCTGTAGGCATGTAAAGAAATGAAAATCAGGCACACTTTTTTTTTTTTTTTTTCCTTTGACAATCAGAGGAGCCCATAACAACTTTTTATTATTGTGTGTTCAAAAGGTACATTCCTATTCTCACAGCCACAATCACCTGCGACATAATAAGGGTTATTTAGTCGGGTTTAAAGAAGGATCAAAGATGTATCTCATGAAGACAAACAACAGCAGATCCTGCATACTACACTGATGAAAAGCAGGTAAGAAGCATCTATGGAATTGCATTCAGACACCTACACAACACAAATTGGAGTAGAAATGACAAAAATACTAGAAAGACTGGTTATTTCCAAAGTGTTTTATGGTGTTTTCCTTGGAAGAACCTATGCCTACAAGTCACCACTAGAGATGAGACACAGAGTAGAGATGTGAAGGACTAGTGCTAGTCCCTCGTGGCCATTCCTGCAGGAGCACGTGGAGAAGACTGGGTAATTGGAAAGAGTTCAAAACTGAAAAAAAAAACCTGCAGTGTTGTATAAGAAGCTGGAGGACCAGGACAAAAAACAGACTCAGACTTTTAAGGACAATTTCTTAAAAACACAACAAAGGGGAGAATAACCTCACTGCGAAACACTGGCAGTTCTGCCTCTGTTGAGAACTCCCTGGTCTCGATGTTCTCCCAAGTAGTGTGTTCCCAGCGGCTCACCCATCTTGTGTTTCTAACAAGGATGTTGCATTCCTGGGAGATGAGAATGACACATTACTGTCCAAGGGGGTTGTAGGTGCAGGAGGCAGAAGTTCTGGGATGTTTTGCTGCCAAGCACTTCAGCAGCCTGAGGTGATTCACCACATCCTTCTGGGCTTTGTCTTCCCTCAGTAGAGAAGAGATAGTCTTTCTTTGGTTTCCCTAAGTTTTTTTGTTTTTGATTTTTTTCCCATATCTTACACAACAGAGAGCTTGATTATGGCCTGGAACACGGTATAAATAAAACAGTGAAGCAAAGAGCTGGTAGGGGAAAGATGGGAAAATTTAGCGAGTATGATGTTGGGCACTTGACATATCTGACTGAAGATTTTCTGTCTGTGCTGGTTGGATGCATGAAACAGAATCACAGAATCACACAATCATCTAGGTTGGAAGAGACCTCCAAGATCACTGAGTCCAACCTCTGACCTAACACTAACCAGTCCTCCTCTAAACAAAACTCTAGTCAACACACAGTGGGCAAAAAATGCTGCTGTAGATTCCCTTTCACTGGCAAAATGTCCCAACCCGATGAGGTGACACCATGGGGAATGCAGCTGCCCCCTCGGTGCCACCTTCTGCCAGGGTGCAGGAGAAGACTGGAGCATTTTGTGACGGGCACTTAAGTATTTCAAGGGATGTGCACATTGGGAATTTGGCAGGGTTCCCAGGCAGGATAGACCTGTTTGTCCCATGTGGTCTGCTGGGCCCCAGAGAAAATGGCCCTCTGGAAAAAGTCTGGCATTTTCTGGCAAAATCCTCTACATTTAAAAATCCTCTACATCTTCTCAGCCCATCTATAATGCAAAGTGATTTTTCAGCCCATCTGTTTAAAGATTAGACATTGCTGCTGATAGAAAGGGCCCTGCCAAGGAGATGAACTGAGTGACATCGTGCAGACAGACCTTTGCTGTATTCCACCACAATTTTCTTCTGTCCTACCACTCTCTTGATTCAATTACTTTGAGATTTCAGTCCCACAGCTCATGAAGGGGCAGCCTTCATTGCAGAAGCACCTGGCCCAAATCCTCATAGTGTGGTATGGCTGGGGCAGGCTCTAGGGACACCAAAACCAATTCTCCTCCTTCTGGAGTAGGCTGAAAGCCCTTGTTCACCATTAGACTACACACCCAAAGCAAAGTGTACAAAATAAGAGGATCACAGCAGGACAGAGGAGAAGTCTGGGGAGCCAAATTCCCAGCTAGCAGAAGCTGATGTAACTGCTGATTGCCACCAAGTGCCACCAGCTTCTGCTAGCTGAAAGTTGGGCCCAGGCTGTCAGGAGCTCCTGTGGCTCTAGACCAAAAAAAAAAAAAAAAAAAAAAAGGTAAATAAATACATAAATAAAAAGTAAATATATAAATAACCTGGCAAACAGCATGTTCAGGTACCTGTCTGTAAGCATGGCTCAGTTTGCCATCCTTGTTCATAATGGAAAGTATCATCAAACACCACAAGAGGAGAAGGATAGGGTGCTGTTCATTTTGAGGTCAGACTGCAGGGCTGAAGCCACAGCATGTGGGCATTTGCGGAACTGCTCTTCTTCAGATGGCAGGTGTTAAATTCTACTTATGCCCCAAAATCCATGTACAAAGAACTCTTTGTTTTGTAACTGCTTCTGAGGCTCTTGTATAGCCCTGATAGTTCAGGGCTGCTCAGAGCTGAGACATGGTTATGGGGAAACCTTCTTATGTGCTGTACTGAGCTGTGTAGATGTAGGAGATGAGGTGGGAGCAAAGGAGCCTCCTCCCTGCTCCATGTCCCCAGTTTGTTCTGGATCTTGCTGAAGTTGGTGGGAGAACGATGTTCCTCTGACATAGGGCAGGTACCTGGTTGCCTTCCCTGTACTCTGCTGCATGGGTGGACAGACTGCATCACTCTCGTGTCCTTGGCATTGTGCTCGTTTTTGGGATGAAAGGGAACAGAACACTTCCAGAGGGATGACCAGCAGACTGCCCAGAGATGGTTCCCAAGGTGGGTTAAGTTGACAGCTGAGCATAATCTATTCAGCATGGCCTCTTCCCATAAGAAAAGTTTTTCCTTTGTCATGAGGATACCTGTTTGGGTGCAAACAGTTAATAACAAGGTGGTGGTAGCTTGCATCCACAGATCCTGGGTTCTGTGGTATGAGGAGCACTTCATTCCCATTATGCTGATCTTTTCCATCTGCTCTTTACTGCCTGCAAGGTAATCCCATGAGAAAAGTAGCTCAAGCCTGACGTTTTCAAGCCTCATCCAAAAATTATGTCAAGCATGAACATTTTATCATTAAGGGCACTAATACTTTGCACATATACAAAATTTGTCTTCTGATTATCCCCAGCTTGTATTACAATGAATTTTGTAGGCACTTAGCCAAACGCTTTACCTTTTGTCAGATATATGACCTGCTGTTTCAAAGAGATGGGAGGCTGGTCCAAAGCCTATTAGATCAAGGGGAGCTGTTACGCTGGTTTAGCAGAATTTGGATTGGTCCCTAAAGGCATCACAGATGATCTGAATTACCAGAAGTGATCCTAGGCAGTTGCAAGTAGGTAGAGATCAGTTTGCAACTACCAAGGTATCTGAAGAAGTTGGATCAGATTGTTTCAAATCATCTGATGAGAATTAACTTGACTTAATCAAATCACAAGGCAGCTGGAAAATCAATCTAGACTAGATGGAATAGGCTTACCAACTAGATGGAGAGCTAAATATACCAGAAGAAAAACAAACAAGCAAACAAACAAACAAGAAAGAAGATATATTGGCTGGAAAATGCAGCTAAATAAATTCTGACCAGAAACTAGGTGTGTATTTTTTTTTCCATTTGTCTAGAGTGAAATATGGTCAGTTACGTGGAGTCTTTAAATGAAACTGGATGTCCTTCCAAAGGATATGCTCTACACTTCCACGCTGACCTTACTGGCCTGGGCTTTACCATCTCTGCTTTACAAAGCCTTACTTAGTTGATCATAGGGATTCCTTCTTAGCCTACAACGATGAACTTGCAGCAGTCTGAAAATGGTGAGTACAACTTTATAAACAGGCAAAGCTCCCATTTCTAATAGACCAAAATCTTCCTGGTAGCAACCAAGAGCATGGAGAAAAGTCTGCATATATGTTGACCTGGCAGATGAGTTGATCCAGCTTCTTTGTCAGGCAAAGGCACTGATGTGTCTAACTCCAGCTACAGTTCATATGAGCCCTTATCCAACTAATATCTCTATTAGAAATTTAGCCCAGCTAAAGAGCAGGTGAGGGACTAGATGACATCATCATATCCCAGTCATCCTAAGTATAATTTTATTTTCTTCCAAAGAGTTTGGATTGCTCACATGTCTTTCAATATGCAAGTCCCATCATCCTACCTGTTCCAAATTTGTTCTTTTTGTCACCCAATAGCTCTTGGAAAAGGGTGACCTGCAGCGTATTCCTGCCATTTTTTTAAAATGCAATCTGTAACCCAAGAAGCATTAGAGCAAGTTCATCTGTGCCCTGGAGCAATATTTTAATGGTATCAGGTTTTAATTCCTTCATCTTCCCACCTTCCTCAACCCTGGAAGCTAGACCCAAATTTCCTGTGTAATTTGCAGCCCATTGATTTATGCTGCCCAACCACATCTCTGCTATACCAGTTAAATCACCTCTCTCTTGCCAAGTTAAATACTATAGCTCTCCCATGTTTGGTGGTAAACTCCTGCAATTAGCACAGAGGCATGCGGCATTCGACTGCTGGTAGACGCCGTGTTCGTTGTCCCGATCTGGTGAAGCCCCATGTCTGCTTGGAGAGGTGCCTCTCACTTATTATTCTTTATTGTTCTGGCCGCTGGAAATTCAATACTTTCCCACAAAGCCTTCTCATCTGCGTCCTCCCAAACCTTTGAGCCACCTACAATGTTTGTGGTCTGAAATAAATACTCAGATGTTTTCCCAGGCAACCAGTGGTTTCTTCTCTTCGCGTTAGCTGCTTTCCCTTGAAATGGAGGCTGAGATGACCAAGGCAGAACAAATGATAGAGAGCAGGACTGCGAGAGCAAACCAGTGTGTCGGACCATAGGTTTCACTGGCCCAATATCCTGTCCTTGTAAGCGACCAAAAGCCTCAAGAGGCCTGGAGAAGAGTATGAGTTTCAGATGACCTCCACCAAGAGCCTTCTCAGCTTCCAGCTGTTTGCACATCAGGGAATTTCTGACCCAGAAGTGACTGCCAGTAGCTCCCCTCAAAGCTGCTGTTGGCTCCTCAACACCTACACCCAGGCTTGTCCAGGGCTGCTGAGGCACCCGGTTTCCCCAGCACACCTCCGGCAGTGCCTGTTGAGCTGGGCTCTCTGTTTCCCTCACCCAAACACATCTGTGATACATGCCAATGGTTTGGCTCCTTTGGCACAACCCGCCCTCTGGTCCCGAGGCACGAGTCCTACGCTCCATGCTGGTGGTGGTGGTGAAAGGTGAAAACGCTCTTTGCCATGGCGCTATTCATTTACAAATTGGCCAAAATTCGTGCCCTCATCAATCCTTCTTTCTACAATAAATTCCCAAGCGTCCAACAAAGTTAAATCACATCCATTCCTCACCACCAGGCATCGACATGTGCTGGCATCCCCCTGCGTTTCAGCAGAAGCTGCCATAGATGGATTTCCTTCCTCCTCCCCTCCCTCCTCTCCTTCAGATCTTCCCACCGCTTGCGATACGGCACCCCACAGCCATCACCACATGCTCACCCCACCCCTGTGAGCCTCTTGCAGGGAATTCGAGCCCCCCGACACCTAGGGCACTTCTCTCTCCCCTTGCCTTGCGACCATCTGTCTGCATCCAGCAGCAGAAGTACCACACACCCGCGCGCTCTCCCACCAACTCAACCTAAGCCCCTACCATCTGGAGATGATCTATTTGTCTATTTAGAATCCAAGCTCTCCGGGGCAGGAACTGTCTCTAATTGTGTTTGTGCCGTACCTACAGCTGCGTTGGACTGAATACACCCACTGTCATCTTCTCCTGGAAACTCAGTTCCTCCTGGGAGTGTCCAGCACTGAAAAGTAAGACCACTTGGAAATCCAAGTTGCTGGAGGCACATGCCAGAGCTCCTTGGTTGCACTTATATTAGACCACAGACAAATTCTTCCAGTGACTGCAACAATCATCCAGCCCAATTTTTACTGCCGAGCTGACAAAAGGGGGGACTTAAAATCAGTGAAATTCAATCACGGCCCAGCCTGGTGAAGCTCACATCTGGCTGGGGCTCTGAATGTGCCCATCCCATCAGGGGCTTGCCTGAGGACCCCGAATGCACCAGCACCTCTTTTGGTGACCTCCAGCCAATGCCCCTGGGTGGTGAATTTGGGAGTCTCCAGGTCAGATTTTGCAAGCTGAATTTGGCCCTCCGTGCAGCACTGCAGAACAGCTTCATGTGTACAAACCTACTGTTCACAATAGCATATAATCTGCCTGGTGGTTTCAGGATCATGAAGACTTCAGGTGCTTTTGCTCAGAAAAAGTGCAAAAAAATATATTATTTTTTTTTCCACTTGCTATTTAACAGCTTTAATTAAACCTGTAACTGTATTAAGGCCTCTGAGATATAGTTTGTTCATACCGCCCCCTGCTCAGAACATATTTTTTCAAGCTGTACATTTTCAATTGCACTGAGCAGGTGGTGCTGTTATCACAAATAAACGAGGTGTTATCACAAAAACAAACAAACAAACAAAGTTTTAGAAAAAGGGATAAAAAGGCTTGATAAATTTCTGGTCTAATTCAAGAGACCGCATGAATGTGATACCACAGAAAGTCTCCTACACACGGTTTAAAACATCCTGGTTCAATAATACAATTAAAATTTTAAAAGCGCATCTATATATTTTCCCATTTGGTTAACTCCGGAACACCATTTCTGCTTGTTTTGGCTGATTTTTGTTCCTGCATTTGAGTGTAAAGGAACAGTAAGGAAGTTTATGAATGAGGTCCCACTCGCATTCCAGGCTCAGCTATGTACGCGGGCTGCTTTCTGCCGAGATCCTGGGATGAGGTCATTGCAAAACCACCTAGTTTGCCCAGTGTGTTAACTCAAAAAAGATTGAAATGGACAGATTTGCAGTTACTGCAATGCAAACACACATACAGTAGTTTTCCTGCATGCCAGCGTCGGCCAAACTTCAGCCCAGAAGGCTTGCGAAAGGGAGAAAAAAACTCTTTCCACTATGAAAGGCTGTTTATAAAATCGGTTTGATCAGCTCAGGAATGAGCTGAGATAATGTTTACCCGCACAAACACAGAAGATCATGCAACTGTCTTAACATCCCAAGCTAAGATAACTACTCAGCTGCAGGAAAAAAAAAAAAAAAAAGAAAAACAGGGGAAAAAAAAGGTTAGAACAACAGGAAATGAGTCATTTACTACCAGTTGCTCAGGTATTTTAAAGAGCTTCCAGAACATTTGCTTTTGTGTACCTAAGAGAAAAAGGGTCGCTGGTGGTGGGGGAAGGCCTGACACAAGACATAAAAGTGACTTTCCTTGCTGAAAGAGTAAAGGCAGGAGAACGGTTCTGTGACAAGAGGATATGAAATACCCTGCAATTCATCAGCAAGGAGAATCAAACGCCACCCGAGCGATCGGCATTCTTGGGGATTACGATAAGGATTACGGTGAGTTGTTAGCAGGGCGAGCAAGCCACTGAAAGATGGGCTTCCCGAGTGCCTTGGAATAAATGGGACAATTAAGGCTTTGGGGGAGTTAATGAGATTTTTTTTCGTGAACTTTCAGAGCAGCTGGCCAGCCCGCGTGCAGGCAAAAAAACATTTATTTGAGGAGGGAAGAAAAATAGGTAGCAAAAATCAAAACGCATTCCCTAAAATATACTCCAAGTCTTGTGAGGGGGAAATAAATTATCTGCAAAGCCATCCTGCTGTCGGGAAGAAAAATCTCAGGCATTTTCCAGCCCCAGCTGCCCTCTGCGCGGCGGTGAGCTGATCCCTCCGTCAGATGGGTCTCATCACGGCGGCATTCGGTGCCTCCGAGTCTTTCATGTGTTTAATCTCACAACCCACCTGCGAGCCGAGGAATTACAGTGCGGGAACTGAGGAAGAGGCCCAGACGTTTCGAGGGATTTAGCTGCCCAATTACCTGGCTCGGGGTTAGGGTGGGAATCGCCAGGAGAGGAGGGTGCTGCACCTGGGTCTGCCGGGCTGGGGTGAGAGCAGCTCCCCACAGCAATGCCTGTGTGGGGCTGGGACATGGAGATCTGGGCATCTCCATTGTTTCTCCCTTGGTTATTTTTAAGAAA
This sequence comes from Netta rufina, assembly GCF_964035555.1. Taxonomy (NCBI): domain Eukaryota; kingdom Metazoa; phylum Chordata; class Aves; order Anseriformes; family Anatidae; genus Netta; species Netta rufina. The sequence continues at coordinate 61,959,592 of NC_140128.1, read as the reverse complement.
TGTTTTGAGCCTGAAGGAAAATAAATAAATCAGAGAGACCGCATGGAGTGCGTGAAGGTCAGTTCTCTCTCCCAAGGCTGAGCAGGGTCTCACAGCGCCGGCAGTGGTGTTTATTCCCAGGGAAACCATTTACAAATTACCAAAAACCATGAAGAAGTGTTACTGCCTTCTGAGTCACAGCTCTGCTGCTTCCCCATGCACCACCACTGCTCATGGCTCCCCCATCCCATACCTCTTCCTGATCTGGGAAGGGTCCTGCTAAGGGGTCAGATGTGCAGGGGAAAACATTTTCTGGGGGTGTTTGTCCACCCTCTGTGCCTGAGTCTGTGTTGGCACAGGACACTGAGCACGAGCAGCTCTGTTTTCAGCAGAGGATTACCAGCAGTGTGAGTGCACAGGGCCACACCATGTCTCTGAGGTCTCCAACAGGGGACAGGGACTGCATCATTCCCTGAATACCTCCTCTTGTAGAGTGTTTATTGTAAAATGAGAAAAAACAGAGAGCTAGTGGCATGGTTTTGTTGGTAGAAGTACCTGCTTGGGCATGAGGACGTTTGTTTTTAATTATTATATGCTGTTGTTCATGCATCCCAGTCTCTGCATACTTTCTCTCTGCCACAGTATGACCCAGGAAACACATTTCACTCTAAAGGAATTCCAAGGCAGTATCAGAAATTCCTCTAGATCTTAATTTATAAGACAGTTTTCCCTGTGAAGGGCTACAGTGGGTGTTGTATTTTGATTTTTTGCCATGGCTTTGCTATCAGCTTCTGGTAAACCATAAAATAAAATAAAATAAAAACCAGCTCTCTCAATCTGCAAAACTTCATGACAAAGTGCAATCAGCGTCTTATAAATCCACACTGCTATCAAGGCAGCTCCCTTCCCATGCACTGTTTCTTATTAAATAAATATCTATCAGCCGATCACACATGCTGTGTTACGTTGCTAGGTATCCAGGCAACTTGTTCAAAACTTGCTGAAGTCAATGGAAAGAGCCTGCTGTCCCCACCAGACCATTGGCTTCAAAACGAGCTCGAGCCCTCCTTTAGCAACCAGCAGCCTTCCCCCTGGTATGCCAGCTCCCCACACCTGCATGGAGCAGGGACTGAAGAGGAAAAGCATTGAGAAAGTTGCACCAGGCCTGATCCGAAGGCCCGAGGACTCAACTGAACCCATGTGGGTGCTGTTGCTGTCGGATGTCTCCCATTTTGTCCTGTCGCGAGCAGAAGGGCCGGGCTGGGCGGCTCGGCATCCATCAGCTCCCGAAACAGAGAGGTGGAGTTTCAGACAATCGGCACCCGCCTGCCAGCTGAAGTACAAAGCCTAATTGAAGAAAGCTGTTCTTTTCATCCACGCAAAGCATAAACAGCCAGTGTTATGGTGACAAACTTCCCAGCAGCTTCGTCGCTGCCACTCCAAGTCCTCATGTACATCGATGCTGAAAGCAGAAAAAAGGAGGCGATGTACTTCCTTTTTTTTTTTTTTTTTTTTTTTTTTGCAAAACTCCGGTTGATTCCAGTGTAGCTTTGAAGCTGATGCCCAAAATTTACACATCTGCAATGGTCCTGAATCATGTACCGGATAATTCTTGCTTGGGTCCAAACCATGGAAAAATTACTCTTTGTTTCAAGAACTTTTACACAAGATCTTTGTTCCCCCCTCCACCTCCCTTATTAGATAAGGTTATTTTTATTTCATAACTCCTGCCGCTTTCCTCTCTTTATTGATAGCTCCATGGACACTGTCTGCACAAGCAATTCTCAATCCAAACCCCAAGCAATTCTCCATCGCAGACCATGCCCTCGACAAGAAGAGGTTCCCCAACGCCACCCCAAACTCTCACAAGGGGACAGGGGTGACAATTTCTCCCTGGCTAAACACACCACATCCTCCAAGGGTCTGCTGTGAGGCTGGGACACAGGAACCACGTTAAAGGGCTTGGCAGGACGTGCGATGGTCTCAGGCTCTATTTCTGTTTTCGGGGCGTGCTGGGAGGAGTGGCAGGAGGTTAGCCTTTTCCCATCACCTTCGTGCCAGAGATACGCGCGGCCCCGACGCCGCGCGCTGTTGGCTGCTCATCACAAGGCCCCCTGTCAAAACGAGGATGGCTGATGAGCTACGAACAAGCTCACAGTTAGATAATAGATGAAAGAGCCTCAAGATAAATTAGGTGCCTCCAGAAAACCTGGCCAAATGTGTTTAAAACAGGAGATCCAACACCATTAATTCTCATCAAGCAGCTTTAAAAAAGGCAACCCGGCACTTGACTTATGCTTAGAAAACGTTATCTTTCCTTTTAACAGGGTTTTTATAGTGTATTTTGAGAAGATGACAAACAATAGGGTTATTTTGAAGTCATGCCAAACACTACATTCACTGGAGGAGGAGAACAATGTTACCTCCTATCTGTCAACTGACCCTGCAGCCATTAAGCCATTTCACCAACAAACAATATTAATAAAAAAGGGAAAGTGCTGCTCTTAAGTTCCTTACTGCCAGAGCTGGAGAAATGTCTTTGAATGAGATATTTGTCCCCTCAGGAAAGATCACTTTGTCAAAAGCGAACCTTTCTGCAAGAAAGCATCAGTGTGATCATTTCTCATCTAAGAAACTAAAACAAAATGAAACATTTCAGTAATTCCCATGCTCCACACTACAGAGGGGAAGACTTTGTTTGGTTTTGCTTCCCAGCAATTTTCATTTTTAAGCCACACCATATAAAACCGAAATGCAAGGGATAAGCTGTGAGCCATCGTGCAGAGTGGAGTTGGAGCTTACAGCTTCTGGAGCAGGGACCATATTTTTGGTTTTGTGTCTGCTCAGAGCCTCATGCTGATCTCTGACGTGCTACTGTAAGACAAATAAGTTTACAGCAAATAATAACAAATACATAACATCTTTTCACCAGTGGGAGTCTTTCCCAAATTGGCCCCAGCCACAAATAGAGCCGAAGACTTAAGGGGGACAGATGGGAACAGCTATTTTCTTGGCAAGACGAACACCTGCTCGCAGAGCATCCAGCCAGCCGGATCGGAAGGTGTGTCATTGCTAAAAGTGCCGTATCATCCCAGTCGGAAAACATCAACAAACTCATCCGAACATTTTCAAGGAGGAAATTCCTTCGTAATTGGGATAAGCCTGCTCTCACGTGACAGTCTGGCCTCGGTGCGTTTTTGGGCTGCATGCACCAAGCTGGCAAATAATGTGGTTTTCAACGCAGAGGGGCTGTCTGCGCAGGTAGACCTAGGGACATCTGTGCCTGTAGGGTTTGGACCTAATTATAGCCACCCCATACTTACACACGCAGACTGAACTGCGCTTTCAATGCAAACATGAGTAATAATGATGCTATTTTCAGCTTTATTGGCACATATCACCCCGGGTGCTCAGATTGCAAATTCAAACACATGCTGAACATGGGACAAAACCAGCTTCTTCTGGCCCGGATCTGCCCAGCTGTCTTCGCCCCACGCCGAGCTCTGTTCCCTTCCCTGCAGCTCCGGGCAGGTGCAGGGCTCGGCTGGGGAGAGCTCGGTGCAAGTGCGGGGCCTTTGCAACCCGATATGCCAGGGGCAGAAGCCGCTTTCATGTGCTGCGTGTTTAGGCAAGTCTATGTCTTGAGGCCAATGAAAAAAAAAAAAAAAATCCTCCATAAGAAAATAATTGGATGTTAATTTCCTCCAGCTTTGTCTTAATTAAGCACAATTCCGGAAAATAACAGAGGGAGGAGGGAGAATGGGTGTCTTTTAAAGGTGTTCCTTGGGTAGGTGCAGAGCCCACTTTGTGAAGAAAAGGCTCTGATTGTGGCAGGGAGCTCTCAGCTGGTGGGCTGTGCATGCCTAATGCCTCCAGCATGCCCATCAGAACAGAGGGCTGCAGCAAACCCCGGGAGCAAGGATGCATCCCAAGGGCCCAAATCCCTGGGCTGCTTGGAAAACCCAAGCAAGAGACCCCACAGCCCCTGTACCCTGAGGCAGACACTCGCTGGGGGTCTGCCTTTGTCACCGAGGGTCCTGTTGGAGCCGAGGTCACAGCAGCCCCCACCCGTGCTCAGCACCCAGTGCTCAGATGTCCCAGCTGGGAGAGCTGCTGCTGTGCTGCTCCTGCTTGGGCTGAGAAGGGATTAGTTAATTAACAGCCCAGGAGCACCAGGTGAAAGCCTATCTGTCGGAGTGAACATGCCCCGGTTCCTAGGCGTGTACACATGTGGTATCGTTTTTCCATTATTTGGAACATACAGAACTAAATTAATAACAGTTCTTACAAGGCCCTGGGGCTCTCCGTGGAATTTTGATCTCCTTAGGAAAGGCTCACCATTTCTCATAGGAGAGATGCACTTGACTCCTGACCTCTTTTCAAAGGCACCTGTGTGAGCTTTTAAAATCCACTACCACCAATTATCCACTTTCAACCTGAAGTGTTTAAACCTCGGACCACATTAACTGAGCTTAGCACATAGCCATGTCATTGCAGACTTCCTGATGTGAGGAGATGCCTTGACACGGCTGAAAGAGAGTTTAGGGATGAGGCATGAGATTATCAGCTTCTCCTCCTGACAGCTTCAAACAAAGGAGCCTTTTAGCCACCTGGTTTGTGTCTCCCACACCTGCATTAAGATTGGGAGACAAACCTTTGTACTGCTGCCTTGATCCTATTATTTGCATGTACCTGTCCACAGTCACCCTGCATCACTTAATAGCCTTCAGAGAGACCAAAGGGAAGAAGATGCACATCTACTATTTCTCTTTCAGCTTTAATACCTTTTCTTTTCTTTTTTCTTTCTCCCTCTCTTTTTTTTTTTTTTTTTTTTTCTTTTCCTCTCCAGGGCTGCAAGACTTTTAGGACACTAAGGCATTTATTTAAACTCTAAAGAGATTTATTTGTCAGGGCGGTGTAAGGGGGGATACTGTGAGAAGGCAGAAGATGGGGATGAGGGATGAAAAGGGAGCAGAGGCCATTTTAAGGGCTTCTGGCTGGGTTGTGGGGTGCAAAGTCCTGCGCCTGCTCCCAGCAGATGGCCAGATGTTTGACTACAGGACTCCTCTACTCCCTGCACTGGTCTGGTCCTGAGATCGTGTCCATCCATGGTCCCCACGAAGAAGGAGACACTAGCGGCCTTCCCTACCACTGCCCCCAATCCCAGACAGCAAGGAATGCCCACCCTCGAGGTGCTCAACCTCTGCTCCAGGCACCTGGTCCTCTTCCCCACCCCGTGTTGGGGTGCAGCCTCATTCCTCCCCATTCAACAGCACCGATCCCCTACACCCATGGGCTCAAGCACCCCTAGAAGCCAGCTCCCAGGCCAGACTTAGCCTGGACGCAGAGCTCAGGATGTGCCCCCCTTCCCGCTCCCTCCGCCCGCCGGTGAAATTAGCTTTGTCTTCTCTGTCCCAGAGCTGGAAGGAATGTCTAGATTTTAAATTAAATTCATATTCTCTTTCCCATGCTCACAGAATTAGCCAAAAGGACAGAACATTATTAACCTTCCGGATCCAGCCCTAGCTGACAAGGTGTCTATGCGAGGGGAGATTTCAGCTGTAGCCTGCACATATACATCGCGGCGCTCAGCCGCAGCCAGCTCCTTGACTCATCAATGTAACTCAGTAAGGTAGAAATATTGGAGTTGCATTCATATTCCAGGCCTGGTTTAAATCACTAGCATTGTGGAAAGCTCTGGATAGGTCCAAAAAAAAAAAAAAAAAAGGAGGGAAAAAAAAGAGTTTTCTGGTTCTAGTTTTTCATATTTTCTTTTCCCCTCTGAAAAGTGAAACCCTCCAGCTGCCCGGCATTGCACAATGGCCCAAATACTGTGAGTTCCAGCCCTAATCCCCGCCGCTCCGCACGCCAGCCCGCGCAGGGCTCGGCAGCACGCCCGCCACTGTTTCCCCCGAGCCCTGCCGCTGCCCCAAGAGGGAAAACATCGTCTGCTCCTGGGGCCAGTGGTGTGTGACTTGTCCCCATCACTGGACCTTGTATTTGGCCTGCAAAAGTTGTCCTGAAAGAAACACGGGAGAGGGACAAGGAATGGGGTCAACTCCCTTGGCTACCTTCTAGTTTGTGCTCTCGCAAAATGGGTGTAAATCTCCAGATTTTGGTCCAGTGTTATACGTGTTTTCCATTATGGTCAGAGAGCACTGCCAGGGATCTGCCAGAGTGCCAGGTGGGATGAAAGCAGGCCCAAGCGTGTTTTCTGGTTCCCAGATGAAGGATAAACCCCTCGTTGTCCTGCTGTCCCTGCAGAGGGGACGTGCCGTGGGTGCTGTGCTTACTCTTGCAGGATCCCTTCCATCGTGGCTGCAGCATGCCAGGAAGCTGGGGAAAGCCACTCAGATCCAGCCATGGTTTTATTGTTGTTATTGTAATCATGATTATTATCATTACCAGAAGAGTGACAAAGCCTCGGATCTCCAACATCCACGTTGCTGACACCCAGCATAAAGCAAAGCTTCACCCAGGGGCTGGGTGTCCTCAGGAGGGACTGATATAAAGAAGTGGTTATCAGGCATACTTGATGGATCGCCCAAGAAACATCCCCAAAAGTAGACTGATCCTCAGCAAATAGCCCCGTCCCAAGTGCCATCCCCTAGTGAACAACAAAGGCTCGACCAGAAGTCAACAGCACCAGAGGCAAAGGATGGGTTGTGGTTAAAGATATGTGCTGAGCCTTCCAAGAGGGATGGATTTAGTTCTTCGCTTTGGCTTAGCTTTCCTATGATCATGACGTCAAATGAATCACTTCATCTTCTGCCACCTCAGCTCCCCATCTGTTAAAGCATATTTATAGGCTTTTTTTTTTTTTCTCTTCTCTTTGCCCTTTGTCTTTTCTATTCTGATTATGAAGTCCTCAGAGCAAGGTTGTCTCTTCTCTGCAAGGTCCAGAAGGAGAGAGCTCTGACCTGAGTTCCTGCTGCTGGAATACAAATATTATCTAGCCGGCTATGCAGTGCCTACCGTGTTGATGCTGGTTGAGGAACACGCATTTCAATCCATGGAAAAATCTGATTTGAATGAAAACGTTGAGTGGTTTGGTTGGGGAAGGAGAATGCTGAGCATGGTTCCATTTTTTTTCCCAGCAAAATCTCTGAAGGAAGTTGACAAAGTCCAGAAATTCTTGTGAAATCAAAAAGCATTCGACAATCAGCGCTACAAAGTAAAACAAAAGACAATATCGTCTGTCCCACTGGCGGGTTTCCTTCCTCCCCGCAACTTGCTGGAAACCCTTCTCTGACGCCCAGCCTTGGTCAGGGCTCTCATTCCAAAGGAATTGCTTCTGTGCCTGTGTGTCAAGAGAAATCTGTTTCCAATAGGCACTAAAAGGTCTGCTCATCGTACTCCTGTTTCACAAAAAGCACTCCCAGCTCCTCGCGGCGGCACGCTGGCAGTGGCTCACAAGGCGTTTTGCCCTCGTCCTCCAGCCTGCAGAGCTGTGCCAGGTCCAGAAGTCTTGCAGCTGGCCCAAGACCAGCTCGTGGGAAGCTTCTGTGCTTCGAGGTGAAGCCCTCCCCGGCCATCTCGGCTTCCCTTCTCCTGCTGCCACGGCAGAAGGTGGACAAATTGAAGAGCTTTCACCTTGCTTTGCTTCTCCTCAGCTCATCGAGAGGCTGGAGCTTCCCACCAGCTGCTCCTCAGGAAGGGATAAAGCTGCCCGTGTGTATTTTTTTCTTCCTGCATTTTTTTTAAAAAAACTGAAATTCTAAAGAAAATTGCAGCATGCAAATTAATAGCTTTGTACCTGTAGGTGGTAAAATGGTTTAGAAAGCATCAGCTGATCTGTCTTAAATTCAGCTACAGGACAGGATTCCTCCTTCCCCTGAGCAGAGGAGAAGGTTTTGTGAAGAAATAAAGATGTCCATAGTTTTTTTCCCCCTCACAGACAAGGCTGTGGTCTTACCTGTGAGCCACGTTGCCCCTGAGTCCAGGAGCACCCTGAGGACGTGTGCTGGAGCCAGTGTCCTGCTGTCACCAGGAGCAGCCCTGTAGGAGTGGATGGGGAGATCCAGAGCGCTCCCTCCTCCTGCTTCCTGCCCCATCGCCCCCCAGGAGTGCTGCCCAAGCCATTGCCTCATCCTGACCCTACCTCCTGGAGGCCTGTCCACCAGGCAAGGCCCCGTTTGCGAGGATCCCGGAGCTCGTTAATCACCCCGAGCTGTGAAGTTCCTCAAGTGGAACCGGAGGCTGGGCAAGAAGCATCTATTTGTTCCCTCGCTCCATCCTCAGAGAGCCAGAGCATCTCCAGAGGAGGTCAGGGCAGATTCCCAGAAATGTGACCCATCCCCTCAGCAATGTGAGGGTAATAAAGAGCGGGCCGCGGGCTTGCCGGCACCGCCGGAGGTTGCTGCCATGACTTCACGAAGCGCTGCACGCCCCCAGGAAGAGCAGGCCAAGGAGGAGGAGTCCGGCGGTGCCTCCGCTGCCCTCGGACAGCAGGGGCTCGTGGTTGTGTAATGTTTACACGACCACAGAGCTCTCCATGGCTACACAGACCTCAGGAACAACAGCTCGAGCCCGTGTGCTCAGAGGAGAGCAGCCCTCATCCCCTTGAGCAAGAGGAGCCCGGGTGAGTAGCTGAGTGCTGTCTGCACTGCGGGAAGAGCCAGCAAAGCCTCACACACTGTTGTGTTGGTGTTCTCCATCTCTGAGCCACAACAAGTTTCATAAAGTCTTGTTTTCATGACTGGGATTCCTGCAATGCCCTTACAGTGCACACCATATAGCCCCCAGATCCCTCACTCACACTTCAGATGTGTTTTGGGAAGGTGTTTGCACCTGCATGTCCTCCACCCCATCTGCACTGCAACATCACCAGCAGTGACCAGAGTATGGTCAGGATGGCCAGATGACCAAATGGCCAGATGTGGTCCTTCTCAGCTCCAGGGTCAAGCTGGATTTTGGCACATTTTCTTCACTCCTCCATCTTGAGGTAAAGTATAGGTCCACTGTAGTTCCTCCATCTACTTACTGGGCTTTGTTCCCTGCCCATCCTCTAAGCTCCTCTCATTTCTCTCATGAAGGTAGCACAACGGTGAGCTGGGAATGCTCCGGGATGGGTTCTACCAACCTTCAGTGGACCAACTCTGATATAGGTCAGATTGACTTCCAGCTGAGGATTTGAATCAAAAAACATGATACGAGCTTCGTGAAGTGGGTGCTGGGGCATTCGTGGCACAGAGGACTAGGTAAACCTGGAGAGATTTGGTTCCTTGTGGAGTTCAGACATAAACTGCAGCTTCTTACACTTTTTTTTTTTTTTTTTTATTTTTTTTATTTTCCGTACATTTCTTGATTGCATCTCCATTGCCTGCCACCATATTCTCAACATCACAATGCATTATTGGCACCAGAAATATGACTGTGTATGACTATGGTGGCACAAAGTATCTAGCAGAGGGTGCTGAACCCACTCAGCATATTCCGAGGAAGAGTGTGCTGACCACCCAAACAGACCAAGCTCTGCACCCAGCAGGATTTGGGCAGCTGCTGGGCTGGCAGCCGCCTCTGGTGACTGGCAGGTTCAGGATCTCCAGCCAGGAGAGGGCAGTGCTGTATGCACACTCCTGAGCCATAGCATCGCTGGCATTCCTGCAGACAAACCTCTGGCTGATTTTGTGCCAATGGAGATTATGGGCTCAGCCTGACACAGAACAACTTCCCATGGCAAATGGTAAGTGTTGGTCACTTGGAAGTTGTTTTCTTTAGTTTGTTTGTTGTTTTTAATGGAGATTTTTCCCAGAGTGTTTCGTGATGGTACCTTCTTGACCTCCGAATTTGGATGAATGAATGTCCTGGTGAACAGCACCAAAATCTTTGCCAAACCATGTTGTCTAGGGAAGAAGAAGGTCAGCCACTGAGATGATATCTGGGCAGCTTCATGGGGACAAGCCCTACACAAAAATATTCAGAAGCAACATTTTGCAATTTTCCTAAACTCAAAAACTCACAGGACCTTCCTCTGTCTCAGGGGAACTCCTTTATCATCTTGAGGAAGGATTTTTCATCTGGAGCCTGTTGGAGCATTTCAGGCTCTCCCAGACCCCCAAACTTGAAGGCCCAATGGTCTTCTCAATGCTGCAGGTTGCCTTGTCCTCCTTCCCCTTTGCTCCCAGGGTGGCTCTGTAGCATCAGGCATTCATTCACTCTCACTGCATGGCCAATCTTCTACAACCCAGCCCAGTCCTGCGGTGCTGGTGGGGATGCATGGCCACTCTCCTTCTCCCAGGCAAAATCATGCGATGGTGTAGAGAGAAAAGAACCAGTGAAAAGGATTTGGAGGTGTTTTCAATGACTGATGACCATCGCAGTGGAGCACATCTCAAGGTAAGGGCCAGAAGTGGAGTTCAGGGAGAATGAAGGCTTGTTGACATGGCTTTGCCATGATGCTGGGAACCACCCAGTACAGTACAGGGCTGAGAAACTTGCTAGCTGGGACAGCTTAAACCAGTTCCTCTAACAGAAAAAGCTCTCTCTAGAAGAGAACTTCTTAGGAGGACTCTGTTCAAAGGCTGTGGTTTGTTGTTTTTTTTTGTGTGCATACTTCAAAGTTCCAAACGAGATTGATAAAGACTCACTCACCAGGAGTCACGGTCATGTAGATCCCTGAGTACTGACTGGTACATGACAGCCCCCTAGGTTAAACTCTTTGCCTGGTATTTAAGGCAGGAAAATATAGAGGGAAAACACCAAAAAAAAGCCATGGGGACCATGCACCACCCACATGGAGAGCTCCAGACGTTCCCAGCACCAGCCCGGCAGCCACCAGTCTAATAGGCACTCATTAGCAAGTGTAGACACTGGCAGCAGCAAATTTTGGGGTCTGCAGTCTGCAAAACTCCCTCTCTCCTCCCTTCCCAGCTCTTTCTTTGAAGATCCCCCAGTCTCCTGTTGACACACATCTTGTGGAGATGCCTCTGGCGAGAAGTTCCTCAGCACCACCCGGTGCAGTGAGGGTATAGCCTCTAAGGATGGATGGTATCCAAATGTTTGGCAGAAATTCCAACTTTCCTTACTTTTAGGCGTATCTGTGGCTTTTTGATACTGTAAACAACTGACATAGGCATGGAAGAATAGTGTATCTGAAACAGTTTATACAAAAGAATTCCATCTGTCAGTCTGTTTACAGTTCACATGTGAAAAGGCAAAAATCTTTAAAAGGAAAACCCCGGGGGAAAAAACATTTATATATATATATGTATATATATACCCCGTACATATATATGGGATATGCTACAAATAATTGTTGAAGTGGAACAGTATCACTATGGAATTTTTTTCACTGAAATAGCAGTATTTTTTTTTCCCCTGGTGTAAATTAAATTTTCCCAGTTTGCTTTTTAACTTATTCAAAACAGCACAGAGAAAGCAAAGAAAGCAGACTGGAATTAACAGGGTGGTTTGGGTCCTTTTTTTTTTTCCTTTTTTAAACACTTTCCAGTTTCAAAATTGTCCTAAAGCTTATTGAAATTGTGCATTAGATCATGGTATTGCAGTGAAGAAGAAATACTGCTATTACACCCTTGAGAATAACCTTGAAACCTAGCCGCCGTGTTATCTAGAGGGGGATTTTAGAAATTGCTGTGAGAGCTTTAACTTCTGCTTGGACAGCCACCAAGGAAAGCCAGAAATGATCCAGATTTCATGTCTTTTCCCAGGGGAAGAAAAAATCCTGTATAATTATCCACCTCACTCCTAAACGCCATAGGGCAGAACTCTGGAGACATGCGTGGTAAAGACGTGATTTTGTAATGTTTGTGCTGAGCTGAAACAAACCTGGATAATATACAAGGTCATACGTAGGTGTCACATAGGTTAGAGGCACAAGCAGCCAGGGATGCTTTTAGCTCTTCCATTGCTCTCTCAGAACCCAATCCTGCCAGTGCAAGGTGCATGATGAGTATTAAAATCCTTTGGTGCTCAGCAGCAATGAGGGCCTTCTTGTCCTTGGCTGAGAGGACCCCTGTACTTCTGGTGGTAGAGATGTCCTGAAGACAAGAACTCTGGGTATAGCACTGGGGAGGCTAGTTCAGACACAGTTCAGAGGTTGGACAGGGGTTTTCCACCTCTGGAGCATGAGTTTTCACATGTGCACTTGTGATGATCTTCCCAACCACGTACTCAGTGGGACCCCAAGAAAGCAGGGGTGCCAGAGAGAAGAGGTTCTTCTTTTTGCAGAGACACCACCAAGGGTTGACCCAGTTGGCAGGTAGGCTTAGGACCACTCCACAAGCATCACGCTGATCCAGGGACCAACAAGTGTCCCAGCTCAGGCTGCCCTCAGCCTCCTGGCCCCACTGTTTTTTCTGCTGCTGAAGACACCAGGGAGACACAGCCTGTATCACGTCTCAGACCTACTCTAACAGCCAGGGTTGAGTTTGGCTGTTTGATTTTAAGAGCTCCACAGATGAAGCAAGATGGCTAACAACACAAATATTTACATGTGGCAACCGTTTGTTTTAATTGCACAGGCTGAAACCAGGGTTTTTTGATGCCCCCACAGTAATGGGAGGAAATGGGGGTGTTTTTCTGCACATACCAGAGCCCAGCCAGCCTTGGGAGCGGAAGGAACGATGTTGCCCACCAGCTTGACCAAACATGTGCTCCTCATATTCCTCCACCATGAAACAGATTGCATCTTTGTGTCTTGGCAGAGAGATGAGCCTGCAATCACACTGCAATAACATCTCACTTCTGGGAAACTCCACGGGGCCAGATCCTGCCCTTACGTCTTACATGGAGAGGCAACAAGCTTGAAGCAGTAACCTGTGCTCCCTTTTCTGCAGATGTTATGAGCTCTATGAGACCTTCTTTCTGCTTCATGTTTGCACAGTGCATAGCAGAGGGCAGTCCCTAAGACCAGGAGAAATAATAAATACATCGAGGTTTCTAATGGAAGATCGTTGCCTGATGGGTTCATAGAAATGTGTTTGGTAGCATTAAGGGACAGATTAGTTGGGGCTGCAGTTGACTACAATTATTACCATCCCAAATTGAAAATTCCAGCAAAAGGTCACCCTTTTGGAATTTCTTGTATTTCAAATTGCTTCCTATTTCCTTACCCCAAACTGTGCTACCAAAACTGTTCAGCTGCTTAGGGGATGAAAAATTGAATAAAAGATAGTGACTGTTTAACATCACCAAGTAAATACATAAATAAAAAGGAAGCAAAAACAAGCACGCAAACAACAGCAAAACACATGAAAAACAGAAACAATATTTTTAGAAAAGTGTTTGTAATAATCTTGTTCCCATTGTTTGCCATCTTGTGCCCTATTTTACATCCCACTGTTGAAATGATATTACCGAATCTCTAAGACCAGGGAGATTTCTCATAACAAAAAGGTACATCTTAGAAATACCAACATTTTTTCTCTCACTGTTCTTGGAGATGCTGACACGGTCTTCTAGTCTCTGGGACCTGCACTGCTGTCAGGGGAGAAGCCAAAGGTAGGGAAATTAAACCAAAAATTAAATTCTTTGACTGATGTTTTCTGGAGAGGTGAGAAAATAGTTTTCACCAAAGCTACATTTCCCAAGTAAGCTCAGCTTATATTTGGGGTGAGGAGAAACTAGTCCTGGACTCTTCTGCCAGATGTGGACGTCTCTGTGAGAGGCAGCTGTGCTGCTGTCCCCAGAGAGGTCTGGCCTGGGTCACAAATTTGTATGGACATATGTGGTATCAAGTGTGTGTCTTTGTGCTCAAAAGATTTTTGCTTCATCAATGCACAGGACATTCCCAAGCCAACCCATCTTCAGCTGAGGAGATCAGATGGAGCCCAGTCTTGCAGCTCATTAGAGAGTGCACCACCATGTGCACAAGGCCAGATGTCTGATCCTGCACAAGTGGAGATGAGGACACATTTCTTAGCTCCAGGTTGTTTTCTGGGGATGGTTTTGTGAGTGGCTGCCTTGATCTGTATTGCAGGCCAGGCGAGAGGGATACAGATACTGAGACAGATGTTGAAGTCACCCTGTAAAGTCCTTGCTTTTTTTTTGTCACTGCTGTCTGGGGCTGATGGAGAGCTCAGAAAATGATTTGGTCTGATGCAAAAATGATGGATAGAAACAAATAGCTAGCCAGATCACAAGTTTTTGCAGTGAGATGGGGCATAAAACACCCATAGCAAAAGAAGACAATTAACCACAATGGGATGCAACATCACTGGTGACTGTCTGTCAGATACAGCTATGGAGCAGGTGAGGCAAAGCAGGTAGGGAGATTATTTATTTTCCTTGTAAATTAGAAACATAGTATCTTACAGAATGGAGTAGCCTTGACCAAGGAAAGGCAAAAATACAGGCAAATCCAAAATGCTTTATTTGTTTGCTAGCACACTAGTATGGATTCATTCTATAAAACTGTGGGATGCAGGAGTCAGGAGTGAGGGATCCCTTCCAAATTGACATTGAAACCTCAGTCATTGGGTGATTCAGGACTGGGATGGTCCTCTGCACTGTGCTGGTTAGGAAAAATGAATATAACCAAGCTGGCTGTGCTGATGCATCTCCCACTTCTCCAGCAGTGACGGCAGAAGCCGCCTGGCCAGTAGACTTCATGCCAGTGGTTCCTCACAGTGTTCTAGGCCTGGTTTCCCTTCCAGGCTCCTCATCCCGCTCCTGGTGGCAGGCCTGGTGTCAGTAGGAGGAGGCCCGTGAACCTCCCAACCCCAGCACTGCTTGGCCTGTCCTCGAACATGGGCCAGGTGGGACGCTGCGATGGCCCCGCGATGATGGAGCGCACGGAGGACGAAGACGGGGTGGGAGTGCCGAGGAGCGTGGGAGACTTCCAATTTCCCTGCCTCGTCGGCGTCCCCTCCCTCCTCGTCACAGAGCAGCCTTGCCATCCTGGCTCGGAGGGCCGGACGCACGCACGCCTTAGCGATCTCGACAAACACAGCCGGCCGGGGCGCATTACATCAGTGCTGGGTGGGGTGGCCCGGCCGAAACGGCCTCCAGACAGCGCAGGATGTGACCCGCTCCGCTCGAGTCAGGGCTTTGAGCGGAGAGATCGCACACACACATAGCCCTCGCGCCGAAATCCGCCCGCCCGCCCTCCCTCCTTGCTTTTAACCTCTTGTTTCTAAAGTGGTTTCTAAAATAAGCCCAGCTCGCAGCAGCTGTGAAAGCCGTTTGCTGTCAGAATTGGCCCCTGCGCAGACGGCCTGGATATTGCAGGCGCTTGTTTTGCATTTTAAGCCTAAACATTTTTCCCCCCCTGGCTTTTTCAGTTCAACTCTTAGTTTTTAATAGTCCTTGTCATGATGGAAAGTGCCAGACTCCAGCTGTTCTTCCCAAACCTCTGGGAGAGGCCTGGTTACATCTAGTTCTCATAAATCTTGAATCCAGTTCTAGCGAGTCTCTAAGCCTGACCACCACGCTGCCCAGGCAGCCCATGATTGAAAACAGGAGCAGAGGAAGAAAAGAGGAAAGGGGGGAAATCAAGAAAAGACCATGCACACTTACAGGCTGCTTCGGGAGAAGGCTCCAAGAGGCACAGCATGTGAGGCACGCCGTGATGAGAGTCACGGTGTTCTGTACAGCTCCCAGCTTGCCTTATAAATAGCTTGTGGCATCGGAGGGAGGGTTGGTGGAGAGGGGTTGCTTGGAAAAACAAAGGGGAATTCACCTGGTTTGTGTAAGGAAGGACTGGGAGAACATTCTTGTGTCAGGGACCTCGAGGACCTGCATAACCCAGGTATGGAGATCCTGGGTCCCCCAAAGATCTTCAACTGGGACAAACTGGTCCAAGCTCCAGTGGTTAACTGTCTGATCTATATCTGTTGTGGATTTGGCCCTTGTGGTTGCAAAAGAGAAAAAGGAAAGAAACAAAATGCAAAAACACATGCTGCTTTAGGAAATATGTACCCGTTAGTGTAACACATCTACCCTCATGCTTTGTAAGGAGTGCAGAGCATTAGCATCTCTCAGCAGGGTTATGCCTTGAGGGACAGCCCCAAGCTGTGAAACACTGGACTGGCCAGGGCTTGGGCACCCAGCGTGCTCTTCAATGGCTTAGATTCAGTTCTCCAAAACCCATGGTGTAGTATGAGGTGGATCCCTCTACATGTCAACTAGCTACTCCAGGGGTAGGACTTCTGTGTAGCTGTGCATGTGGCCATGTAGGCTGGCAGGGCATCTGAAATACTAGGGGTTCAAGAGTGGGGGAGAATGTGTTTCTGTTCAGATGAGGAAGCCATTCCTTGGCTTAGAAACCATAGCTGGCTTGTGTGTAAGGTGCACAGGTGTATCTCAGGAAGGATCAGTGCATGAGCTGGTAGCTCCAGGGCAAGGTGGTAAAACATATGGTGCAGTCTTGGGCTCATGTGAGCACATGGGAAACGATGAATGGAGCCCTTCCTGGGCAGTGCCTTTTGGTTATGGTTGTTAAATTCTGGCCTTTCAGAAGAAGTCCCCAAAAAAACAAGGCCACCTCAACTTCCAAAGACATTCTGTCCTCCACAGATGAATAAAGTCTTCAAAAATTCGGTCCTGCTTCCACCAGCCATACTCCTACAAGAGACAGGATTTACCACTCAACTGGAAGCTTCTGTCTCTCTTCATGTAAAAATACAGTGCTGAAACAGCTTTCTTGGGGGTTACTGATGGCAAATAGGTCCTCTTCAAATTGAAGAAGGAACTTGTTGTTTTGGGGGGGATAATATTTTCCAAACACTATGCAGCACTCTGAGAAACTGTTCCCAGACCTCTGCAGTTTTCACTAGAGATGTGTCAAGAGGCTGGAGACAATTGGGACATTGCTGTGTGTCCTACCCTCCTCCTGGATAGGAAGAGGAAATGTCTATTTCTTAATTGGGAAAAAGATAGAGAATGGTCATCTCTGGCAGAGATGACCAGGGCAGCACTGCACTTGCCTTCATAACCTAAGAAGGACTGAAACCTTGGCCAAATTAATCCTAATTCATTCATGCAAACCTCTGTTGTTTGTGTCCATGTGGGACACTTCAGGAACCAACATGGAGAGAACCACAAGAAGAAAGGTATATTAAGTTGGAAAAAAGCCCGACCTTCACTCAGTTACTAGACAGAAATCACTTCCAGCAAATAACAGCGAGATTAGCCAGTAGCATTGAAACAGGCACGTGTTTGGAGCACGGAAACCAATAACTCGGGGGAAATGTGGAAGTCAAGGGCCATGTGATGGATGAATGGACTATGGCTTTTTAAGTATATGCATTTCAAGGGAGCATAAATGTTTGTTTCTCCAAGTGCAATTTAACCTCATCTGACTCTAGGGGCGTCTTTTCATTGACTTCAGTGACTATTGGATGGGGCCTATCAGAAGCACAAGTTTCCATGGGTAAGCCGTGCACTTAAACAGCTACATATTTAAATACTTAGATGAGCCTCCTTCCTGGATTTCCCAACATCTGTGCCTTCTCTCCTTGGAAGCCATCCCCCTCTTGGATCCGGATGCTCGGATTGTGTGGAAATGAATGAGAGCAGCTAAGGACAAAACTTCGGCTGTAAAGCATTGCTCTCCTTAGCAATATGACAGCACTGCAGCTGGTGGGTGCTCTACAAGAAGATCTGTGACCAGCTGTAATTGCCTTATTGCCATTGCCAGGTGAATTGAGGTGCCCTCCTGCAGAACCTGGGGAAAATGGCAGAAGGGACAGAGGAAGAGCATGGGATGAGGCACAATGTGCTTCTTTTTCCCTTCCTTTTGTCCATAGCCTGCCCTGGGACTGTCTTGCCCCCAAGCTCCTAATGAGAAGGCAGGGCAGACAGACTCATGCCAACACAGGCAGAGCAGCAAGGATGGTTTTGCTGTGTATGTGTCCCATTTATTACCATGGACACATTTCCAGTGCTGTTATAAAACTTATCTCCTCCTGTTATTTCCCAATATCAAATCGCAGTAAGAAAACAGATTTCCCTTTGCTTAACACAGGTAGTGTTACGCTAGGGAGTGTTAATGGCTTAAGCAAAGATTTTTCCACCTACAGGCAAGTGACTGATAGTTTATCCATCTGCTGCATAAAACCAATGCTTAAATCCCAGTTTTAATGGGTCGTGTCACCTGTGGTTTCCAAATAACTCTGATTTTCCCCTGAAGTTAGATGCAAAATAATGAAAATTGGTACTCAGAAGTCAAACAGATTTTCTTCAGTTCAACAAACAACCGAGAGCACATCACTTCTTCAAGCTAAATCATCTTGAGTGATTTTGTCGTAGGTCAGGAGGAGGTCAGACGAGTTAGGCTCGGTCTTGTTCCTGTGTTGTCATCTCTCAGCAGGAGGAGGAAGTGTACCCCAGCAGGTGTCATAAACACCAATTTCCCCAAATTTCATAATCATTTAGATCTAATTACAAGATACACATGGTTTTTGACTTTTCCCCAGAAAGAATTTTGGGAGCACCCACTGCTAAATCAAATAGAAAGGAGTTTGCTTTCATTTCGCAGCACTGGGTGGATTTGCGTTTTTAATCCAGGAGATTCAGTTTAATTCCAGAAAATTATTTTAACAAGCTGAATTATAAAGTTCAGGTCAATTCATTTACAGTAGCATTGCAGAGACAAGGAGGGGAAGGACTTTGCTTTGGTGTGTCCAGAATGAAAATAGCAATAAACTGAGCCTGGGACATGGGGCAGCTTCCATGCTGCTGCTCCCATCTCTGGTCTACAACAGAAATTCCCCTCCTCAGTAGCAATTTGATCCAAAGCTAAAAGGCTGAGAGAAACCCCAAAGGTACCAAATATGTACTCTCAGTTCATTTTAAGAGGGTAAAACATGTCAGGAAGCAAAGAAACCCATTTGCTCTGGAGGTCACCAAAAGCTGCATGAGTGATGGTGCCATTTTCAGCAGCAGGTAACTCACAGGAGACTCTTCATGACCTTGCCTGAGCTGTTTATGGCTTTCAAGGGGTGATGAAGATTAGGTCACTTACTTAAAAGTCCCATTTTAGGTACAGATTGGCAGCTTTTGCAGCTTTTGTCTCACTTCGCTCCACCTTTCAGAGCTGCAGCACCTCACCAGTGGTATCTCTCCTTTTGAAGGCCACACTGAGGTGACCTCAGTGCTGGTCCTGGTGGACCCCACAGTCCCCCTCCACCCTTTTGCCAGAAGGAACATTTACCTGCTTGCAGCCCTCAGGTGGGTGCTGGTACCTGAGACTTCTCACTTGTAGACAGCAGTTTGCCTTAATGGAGAGGCTCAGGGCAGGGACACCCGAGGTGAGGCTAACCAAGATTTACTTCATCTCTGGCCGGCCCTTTGGAGGGAGCTAAGCCACCACGGAGAGGAAATATTGCTAATATGGATGCTACAGTTATCCTTATCTCAGCTTTCTGTCCTTGCTGGTCATTAAATTATCCCACAGCCTTCACAGACAGTGCTGCTATATCCACAGCTCTATTAATAAACCTTCTGCAGCAGTAAATCCCCGTGCCTGACTGCAGACTGTCAGTACCTCCTCTGATTTATTCTCCATTTACCCGCCATTTGCTTTATGGATAAAATGAAGCAGCCGCTGGTTTTACTCCCTTCATGACCCCCCAGCGATAGCAGTGACAGCCTCTGAGAGAAGGTGCTGAGGCCGCCCAGGGTTTGCAGTCGTAACTTTGTGCCAAAAAAAATCTCCTGAGATGGAGATGCACGAATGCGGGATACCCAGAGAAAGGCAAAACAAAGGACATGGAGAAATTGGCCGCTGCTGAATGGGACTCCAGCAGATCCCCATGAAAACCTACATCTCTCTGCACTCTGACAAAGGAACCACAGCTTTTTGCCCCTTCCCATCAGTGACTGTACTGCTCAGCACCACTCCTGCAGCTGGAAGGGGCTGAGGGAGCAGGCAGGGCTGGGGGCAATGGGGCAGGGCCTAAACTGTGCTGGGGAAGGGGCCATGCTGCTGCACATACCAAGGAAGAAATCCCAAGCCAGGCAGGGCAACTGTTGGCTGTAGGCATCTGTCTGTCCCTCCAGGACAATGCTGGAAGATGGCAGAGGAGCTCGTTAAGGGAATGTGGAAAGTTAAATAACATTTCCTGAGGGAGGGTCCTGACCTGGAGGTGACTCTAGCGCGAAGCACCAGCCACGCAAGCCAAGGCACCATGCTTCAGAAAAGAAACTGGGCAAGCAGGATGCCTCTGACGTGCTTTGGGGTCCTGTCTGCATTAAGGCAGAACAGCCCCACTTTCGACAGTTCACAGCTGACTTGTTCTGTGTGGGGGAAAGTTTAATAGTCTGTCTTGGCCCGGACAACACTTAAACTCATTTTCTGGACTCCAGAGGGATTGTGGTTGGCCTGTATCAGCCCCAAACACACTTTGATTCATTTTATTTCCTGGACTCCTGAGGGATCCTCTTTTGGCCTGTTTTGGCCCCAAGCCCTCTTTGATTCACTTATTTCCTAGACTCCCAAGGGAGTGTGGTTGGCCTGTTTTGGCCCTGTCTTGCTGTCACTTTTCCACGCTGGTATGTAATGCATCTGCACTCTTTAGATTTCTTCACTCCTTGTGCTCTCACTGTAGGCCAAGCCTGGATGTATTTTGCAATATTTCGGAAAAGATAAATACACTTGGTCTGTCTTCACTCATTCACCTTGCTAAAATTTTTCACCAGCAGGGGCTGGTGACCCCTGCTCAGCACATGTAGGGTGGGAGAGTAAAGCATTACCCGCTGTTCTTACCCTAGCACCACTGGTGTTCCTGCCCTGTGTTACCTTACACAGCCTATATATGAATGTCCACAGACAAGTCCCTGCTTGGAATCCATTTTGATGGTGCAGCAGCCCTTCCTCTTCACAAAAATTACAACCCCAATGTGCTGGATGGGAAGCTGAAATGCAGATGGCCTCCACTCCATGAAGAACCTATGAAAAGCAAAGCTCATTAATGCTCTGTCCTAAAAGGAAAGGGGTTTGTGTGATGGTGTTGTCTACCTGTACCACACCAGTCCCACACCAGTCTGTCACTGGAAATCAGGACAGAACAAGCTCAAGGCTGTTGCCATTTTCTCACCCCTCCTACCTCTTTTTGGACACTCTGTGGAACAGACATCCTGGACACCCTCAGTTGGTATTTGATCACTGCTGAGATCTATAACTCCACAATAACACTCTGCTCTTTTCTACTAAAATTTCAGAAGAATTTGCCAGGATGTAGACAAGCTTGTCCTCCATTAAAGCCCTAAAGTACAAAGCTGCCTGGGGCAGAATCCCAGTCCAGGCTTGTGCCCTCCAAAGTACACAGAAGAATAAAGTCTCACTTTCAGTAATAAGATTATACTCAAGCCACAGTAACAGACTTATGCTATTTCATTTATAGTTTACAAACATCGCCATAGTGCAAACTCATTGCATATCCCAACAGAAGCACACTGCTCACCATTCAGACTGTCTGGAGATAAATGTTTCAGCACAGAATTTATTGTTTATAGAGCTTACTCATTTACTGCACAACTCAGTTTTATCAAGATCTAGTTTCAGAGCCTAAGCAAGAAAGAAATTCAAAAAAGTCAAGAGCCTGTTAACAGTGTGAGGAGAAGGCAGCTCCTCATTGTGTGAGCAAGTTTTATTGTCCAATTGTCCCAGGAAATTTAAAGCAGAATGTGTTTTTGACAGCTTCGTTAATGTGACTTTTTTCCCCTGCCAGAAATTCAAGCGTAATTGAGACATAGTGTTGAACTTCAAATGTTTCCCTGAGACTTGAATAGAGAACTTGATGAAGCATGTAATATGGCATAACCTCCCAATTATTCACACGTTTAGATAACTATAATCACACAACTTCTATCACAGCAGAAAGGTTATTGTAGGCAGATATTGGCAGGAGCTAATGGACAGCATATTGCAAGGGCAAGGAGGGTTTGAAAGGAAACATTAATCAGAATTTGGTAGCAAAGTCATCAATCACAGCTTAACAAAGCTGTCACTCACTGCTGCAGTCCCAGGACCTCTATCAACTCAGAGTTCAACTCAGCAATCTCAAAGAACAGAATGTATCAAAGAAGAAATGCATTGCTTAAGTGTGACTGTCCCCAGGATACCCAGCCTTTCACGGCATGGTTTCTCTAGCAAGAGAATTCATCACCAGAATTTGTAGTAATTAGGGCATGTACTTTTCAGTCAAATGGCATCACTTTTCATTATTATTATTTGACACTTTCTCTGGGCTTGAGAAATGCAACTGCATTTTGCTGTTGGAAGTTGTTCTAGCCTGGAGCTTTTCTAGCTGCTTGCTGAGGCTCCCATAGCAAATCCTGATAACTGAAGAGATGAGGACTGTAGAAGAGGAGAACAGCCCGCAGATGAGGCACTGTGGTTATTCCGCATACACCTTAAAGCTTGGCTGGGATGCAGTGTCCATGTTTGGGTCCCTAGTGCACATGAAATGTTGATAAACTGGGTTGAGTTCAGGAGAGGGTCACCGAGATGCGCAAAAGCACATCCTATAGGTGGATAACAGGGAAATCAGGTCTCATTCAGCCTGGAAAGCCAATGTTCATAAGGGGACCTAACATCAGCCAAGATTTGTGCTTCTTGTCCTATACTCTCAGTTGCAGGAAGGTACCTCTGTTGAGGCTCTCCTTTGGGGCACAGCTACACAGCAACACAGGAGTGGGGCTTTTTAAAAATTCCCTCCATAGCTGGCTTCAACCTGAAGTGCTCTTGAACACAGAGAGCAGAAGGTGAGAGGTGTCTGACTGCCTGACTGCAAGAAGAGCCTTTGCAAACAAGTTCCTGAAGTCTCAAACTTTCTGTACCCTCCTGTGCTGGCTAAGATGCTGTTTTTTGACAGCACTGGAGCACATGGAAACCTTGATCCACCCAACATATTATGCTGAAAAACTTCATGCTTTGGGTGCATAAAGTTTTCCACAAAAACAGGTGGGAGTCTGGCATGGTCAATGTGATTTGAGGCCAGTGCGTGGTGTTTTTTAACACTGCGTGGAAAACTTTGGGTGCTGACTGTCTTGTGAGGGGTCAAGTGAGTCATTATTTGCATTGGCTTTCCTCCGGACAGGGTGTCCCAAAAAGCTTTGTACCTCTTGAGCCACCTACTTCCCCCCGAACCTCTGGCAGAACTGTGGGTGACCAAAACTCCCTCCTGATGCTACTGCACAAAGGCCACCAGGGACAATCCCTGCAGAGAGGTCACTCCAGCAGTGCCAGTCTCCTCTGTATGCACTTGCAGGAGCTGAAAAAATGCTATCACGGTTGGTTTGCTCTGTCATCAAATTGCTAAGATATGATGTCGCTTATTTCTTAGGAACTGGGGCCCTCGGTGATACCTGAGTCACTCTAAAAGAAAAAAAAAAAAAACATGAGCGTGATGGGGCTGTATCTGCCCTGGCTGGGTTAAAGGGTGGTTCTGTAGAAGGGAGACATCATTGCTGACACATGGAGTGAAGCAAAAAGAACCCGGGAGTTTAGTCATATCCTTACCCAGTCGTGGTTCTCTTGCGCCCCAGAGTTCCCCCTCCCCACTAAGAGAAAGTAAAAGTCCTGCTGAAAACCTTCATTAATGATCTGGATGATGGGCAGAGTGCACCCTCAGCTGGGTGGGTGCCAGAGCCCTGGCACAGGCTGCCCAGAGCTTGGGGGGCTCCTCCTTGGGGAGCTTTAAAACCCGCCTGGATGTGGTTGTGGGCACCCTGCTTTAGTTATCCCTGCTTGAGCAGGAGGTTGGACCAGAGGGACCCAGATGTCCCTGCCAACCTCAACCATTTTTCTCATTCTGTGAAAAAAACTCCTGAGGAGACTTAACATGTGCTGTTTGCTTTCAAGATGGACAGGAGACTTCAGGAGTTTCTCCAGAAGCCACTTTCATTTCCACAGAACACTTTGGATGCTGTTTTATACCTGCAGCAATGGGAAAGCTGCCTGATGAGCCAAATTCGCTCTGGAGACAGTCTGCAGCTGATGCCATTAGTGTGGGGAAGACTTTTTCATCCAAGGATTTGGGACAGAAGGAGGATCTCCCATCAACCAGTCATGTTTGCTTGGAGGCCAGATGAGCTCCAGCATGCAAAGGGAGTGAGAGGGCAGAGACAGCGTGGCCAGACCTGTAGTGTGAAAGGCCCACAGTACTGTGGGTACATGGGCACCTCCTTTCCCCTCACAGTCTGTGGATTTGAGATGCAAGAAGACTTACCCCATCCTGCTGCTGCAGCTGGGCTACCCCAGTTCCTATGAAATCAATAGACAGAGAAAATGAACCACATATTTTAGGCAGTCTGAAACGCTGCCTGTCTCTGTCCTTCCATGCTCAGGGAGCTCAGCTGGGTGAACCTGCATGATAGACTCACTCATCCTCCTCTTGCATGTCATGGATTTGCAGACATCTCTAGATGTCTCAGGTAACATCTGGCCTTCATTCCTTCCTAACACAAGCATAGTCTTTTTGTTCACTGTGGGCAATAGGAGTCTTGAAAAACTGGACACGAATCAATACAAGTGGACAGTTCTGCACATAATCTGCAACTGTGCAAACACAGGAAGCAACCACAAGCCGAGCAGAGTCACCAACGCACACATCTTACCCTGACATGTAATTAGGAATGAAGTCTGTAAGCCAGGCAGGTCCCCCGGGCTCTCCCCAGCACAGGAGTAATGTTTGGGCTCTGGGTCCAGGAAAGACGGGAGCACCTGGAGATGCTCCAGAAAGGAAAAACAAGGGTTTGGGGCACATCACCCACAGGGAAAGGTGAAAGGACCTCAGGTGATATGTGAGGCCAAGTGCCTAAACCTCTTGTCAGAGCTGCAGTGAGGGGCTCAGGCATGGCCCAAAGCCTGCTTTGCACTGCGGTTGGATGGGTGCTGGCGGGACGCCGGGAGAGCCTGGACACGGAGCAGCCCTGGTGGCGTGGAGCCACGGAGAGGGCATGGTGAAGGCTTCCCAGCCTGGGGCTTGCCAGCTGGCATGACCAACAGTGTCCAAGGGAGGGACCTGGGCACGATCCCATCGGGTCTTCTCTAACCTCCCCAGGCCAAAGGGCCAGATACCGCTGACAGCTGGGTCAAGTGGGGACAGCTTTTACCGTGAGCCAAAGCTCCTCCTCACACCTTCTTGAGTGGAAATGAGAGGTTTTGACTGCTCTCCCACCACACCCATGAGGGGAAGGGAGGGGACAGGGTGGGGAATCGTTATTTTAGTCATTAGCTGATGGGGAATTTACTGAGGAATACTGAGCTCAAAATCCCACGGCTTTCTTGTTGCAGAAGTAGCTGGTGTGAGGAAAATGGCACGTACTCCAGGACTGTGACAGAGAGGAGAAAACCCTCTGTTTTGATAACTCTGCCAGTCTGAGCTCCCGTGCCCTGTACATAGTGCAGTTGGTCCAGCCAGTCTGCGTTCTTGCTTCATGACACCTCCTACCTCCATGGATTTTTAATTTTTTTTCCTATTTTATTTTGGATTTTGTCAACTTCAGGCTGTAAGAAATGAGCCATTGCTGCAGCCTCTCACTATAGCTAATGGACCAAACCCAGCTCCGCCATGGAGAGAACCCAAACCTGGGCAGGAGGCTGCAACACAAGCTCAGCGGTGCAAAATAAGACTGCTTGCAAAGGCATTTTGGTGATGACCCCTCCATTGCCACAGACAAACATTAGGCCCCTTTGCCTGAAGTCTGCACTCGGAAACCATGCTCACATGTACTTTTTCTTAAAACTTGCTTGGGGCCACAAAATTCCCCCTCTCCAGGCTTTTTCATTTCATGCTTTACAGGTGGTGGCTCTGGAAAGCTGCTTTGCTCATCTGGTGGCAGACTGTGAACACGTCCCATCCAACACGCAGCACGAGCCACCAATGCTCACCGCTCCTTCTGTTTGTTGATATATCCCAGAGAAGTCACGTGAATGCTTCCCGCACTGTTATTGTTCCAGGGCTCATGATGGAGTATAACATTACATGAAACTGGGACTGTTTATTTAAACAGAGAGGGTCCCATCAGGGTCACAACCTGACGTCTCATTTCCCACCCGCTTGACGGTGCTGTGGGGAGACCAGCAGCTTGCGTTTGGGCTGCCTTCATATCCAACACAGTAGGCAGAGAGGGAAAGCTGATTTGGGGGTACTTAGAAAGAACAAAGTCAAGCCATGCTTCTTGCACCAGGCACGTCTTGGGAAATTGACTGCAGATAGGGAAAGCTGCAGATGAAGGCATTTAGAAGAAGAAAGTGAATTTGAAAAGCTTTTAAAACCCTTTCAAAAGCTGTCATAAAAAAGCTCTTGGCCAGCTTTCTAAGCAATGCAGACTGATCTAGCATCCTTGAGGCTAGGAATACAAGTTGACTTGTGCCGAAGGACAGTCTGCTCCATCTCCTGGCCCCAGTATTAAGTAACGACTTCGGATTTCCAAAGCACCCTTAGAGGCTGCCTAGAGTCGTGCAAGATACGAGAAAGGGGGCTGGATGTCTTGCAGGGTAGGCTGTGACCCCAAAGCAGAATATTTGCCCTTGGAAATGGAGGAGATTCACCAGTGTGGTTTCCACCACTGGGGCTCTGTGTACTCTGCTGCTGATGGGAGAGATGCTCCAGCTCCACCTTGGGTGATCCTACAGCTACATCCAGCCCCACTGGTGTGCCCTGCCACATTCAGCACATGTGAAGGACCTCCCAGGAGACACCAAAATGTGGGATATTGGTCATCCAAGAGGAGGAAATACCCATTGGCAGGTGGCCACGGGTCTGACCTCCAGAGCAGGCTCCTGTTTGCCCTCAGCATGCTTGGTGACCTTGCGCACAAGTCCCTAGCCCCTTCTCTCCCCTCACCCCCTGCCCTGCCATGGTTGCTTTTGGAGTAGCCTTTCTCTTGCTGGGTGTTTGTGCTTGCATAACTGGATGATGATTTTAGCTCAGGGCTTTCAGTCCCATGATAAAGCCTGTAGTAATGAAATGCAGCAAGTGATGCGACGGAAACAAACCAGGAGTGTAAAAAAGAGAGATGCCTGCTCAAAAGGGGGAAGGAAAAGCCTGTTGATTTTCTTGTCATAATGAAGTTTGTCCTGAGTTTGCTTTAATGTAGAGGAAAGACAGGGAAAAAATGAAAAAAATTGGAAAAGACCTGTTAGCAGAGGTTGTATTACAGGCTCACGTAACGGGGGGAGAACGCACTGCTTTGTGTGTGTCTGTGTTTAACAAGCAAATACGGCAAAGATTTCTTTAAAGATACCAAACCCAAGTACACCACAGCTGGGAAGCACATATGAGCAATAGCTTTCACATGCTAACAAATAAAAGATCCTTGCAAAACAGATGCTGAGGTTTGTGGGGCTGGCACAGGCTCGCTGCTGGCAGGGAGTTAACTCACAGAAAACTGAAAGGTTCAGAGATGGAAGAGTATCTAGAGACCGTTTGTTCATAAACACAGCTGAGGGCCAGCAACCTGCTTTATACCCTGCCCGAGCTGCACTGCCGGAGTCATTCCTTGCAGGGTTTCTACAAGAGAGAAGGCAGATATGCAATTCTTCTGCAGCCCACGCTCTAGAGAAATAATTAAACAGTTTTTCTTAACCTCTTGAACTTTTCATTTATTATTGCCATCCATTATGTCTACCTTCTCAAATAGCAGGATCCTGAAAGCCAGCTCCAGGGGTCAAGGGTTTATTGTTTAATGGAGATAGAACATTCTGTAAATTGCACAAAGTCACAATGTTTAGAAGAGAAGCTTCTGGTGTACTGAATCTTTTCCATTTAACAAACAGTGAGCTTTGACATATGTTCTTCCTCCATAGCAGGAAATTTGGGATAAGTGCAGTACTGGCATGGACATGTTACCAAATCCTTCCTGTAAACCAAATGACATCTGCATTCAAATAAAAACATTCCTTGCACCAAATACCAGGAAATACTAAAAGTATCACTATTCTTCTAAGGTCATGCTAAAATGAAGTTTTTGGCTTTTAGAACACAAAGTAAGTTTGTACAGGGCCAAGACGTTTTGTTCAACACACATTTGCTGTTACAAATCCCAAGAGACATCCTTCTGGGTCAAATATGTGCATGTGTCTGTAGAATTTTGCAAGCATTTAATCTTCTTCATATGAAAAAAGAATAAATATTTTAGGAGCGTGGACTTACATTAACAAATATTCCTGTTGCCTTTGTTTTTACTAGTGCTCTGCTTTTCAAAGGCAGAAAAAGGATTTGCTTAAAACAAAGCAAACATCCTCAAAATGCACCGTGCCAAAATAATCAAGGGAATAAATACCTGGGATTTACAAAATATGAATATTCTTCAGTAAATAAACTGAAGCAAGAGCAGGCAGGGAGAGAATGCTGCTGCAGTGATGGGGAGGGAGTGCTGAGTGTAAACACTTTCATCTCATAGATGGCAAATCAAGAACATTTAAAGAAAATAAATGTATGCAGAGCAGATTCTTCCTTCTCATGTTACTTTCAGGGGATTTTACTGCCGATAGTTAACGCCACGTAAAACCTTTCGAATATTATGCCAGCAGATGAAAAACTACAATGGCAGAAACAGCTTCCCATGGATAATTAGCATAAATATCTGCTTAAAGCTGAGTAATTTGTTCACTGTACAGGATGTACTTCAGCAGTTTTATGAGCTAAAAAACACAGGGAATGTTTTGAATGACTTACATTTGAAACAGCACAGGCAGATACCAGGAACTTTTCAGGGACTGCCACACACAAAAAAAAAAGTCTGCTCAGAGTGAATGAACGTCCGATTCCAACAAGCTCAGGGCCAGACATCCCTGGGAGGCTTCACCCAGACACATCCCTGAAACTTCCCACTCAAAGGAACATTTTCCCTTACTGGAAGGACTAGGGAATCCAGACACTGAAAATGGAAAAGAAAGAGGAGAATGTAGGAAAGAATAGAAAAAAAAGAACAAAAAGATAAAAATCAGTGTTTTCCGATGTCCTTTGGAAAAAAAAAAATGCAGTTTCCAAAACAGTGACCTTTTCTAAAAGGTCTTTAGAAAAAAAGGACATTTATTTCCTCAGATGTTGTGCTTGACAAGTGTGGTTTGAGAAAGTACCAGTCCAGTGGGGCTCCCTGTGTATCTGTCACTTCCACCTCCAGACCCAAGGAGGTTTTCTTCAGGATTCTTTGATGTATCCCTCTCCTCTAGGGCTTGATTTGGGTTTTGTAGAATCTGTGTTTCCTGTACTATGGTGTCTCCAGCCTTCACAGTCTTTGCAGAGGCAAAGGGGTTGGGAAGAGCAAAAGGTCCAAGAGGGAACAACCTGAAGAGGTGGTGATGGACAGCCCCATAAATCTCATATAATCCTAGCCCTGAAAAAGGGCCTGAAAAGGACATGATGAAAGCATGAGTTTCCACCCACAGATAACAGAGCCTTGCAGCCCACAGCATAGCACAGCTGAAAACACACAGATATTCAGGTTTTAGAGGAGAACCCCAGTCCAGTGAGAGGGTTGCACATTTCAGGCTGATTCCCTACCTGGCTTTGGAGTTGTCTGTGATGCTCCCAGGACCAGCCGTAGCTCCTATGAGTGGTACAGCTTCACTGAAGTGTCCCAGGCCAGGCACAAACAAAGCAGCAGTGCCTAAAGAGGACTGAAGCGATCAGAAATGCATATACCCTGCTCTTCTACCACATGCACTGAGTCGCACTGGCCCCGAATGCTGCCAAACACTTCAGGAGCTTTATCTCCTCTTGACATCTGTGCACATATGGGCTGTGATGCCTATGGTCTCCGTCTCGGACCCTGCAACAAGACCTGAGGGGATGGACTGCATGGGCACAAATGGGGGGAAAAATAACATGTTCTCGAGGTTGTGTTTTCCTTCTGGTTTTAATGATTTTGTTTCTTTTTAAACATTTTGTTGCAATCCAAGCAGTGGGAAGGGAGTTGAAAAGAGTCCCTGTGCCCTACTAGAACTACCTGACATAAGAAGGATGACTGCTCCACTCCACTGTAGGACTTGGAGCTGCCCATTGGTCTTTTGAAGAAAATTCATGAGGATGCAGGTAGATACCTTTTGAGTGTGATCAAAATACAGCCAGGATGGGAACCCCAAAGTAGAAGGATGAGCTCAGCAGTGGCTGCCCACCTGTATGCAAGTCCCCTGGTGCCCCAGTCTGCCCAGACACCTCAGGGCCTCAACACCTGCCTTCAACCCCATTCCTTATCCCAACAGGAGTCTCCTGCTGGCCTGGATGCAGCTTGCTGCCAGCTGCCCACGTGTTTTAGCCTCGATGGAGCAGCACGGCCGGTGGCAGCCTGCAGGGAAAGCCCCCATCCGGGTTGTGATCTTGAGGTACCGCCAGAGGCAATCATCTCCCTGCTGAGTTAAACCCCAGCTCCAGGCTGCAGCTTTCTTTCCGAGTGAGAGCTTGGAGCTGCTATTCAGACCTTATATTTAGAAAAATGTGGGAAAAGAACTAGATCCATTTCAGGGTTTGTATTTTTGTTGGCAGGATATCTAGTATCATTATGGAGAGCAAACCAAGGGTTTTTCTTTTTCTTTTTCTTTCTTTCTTGCTTTTTTTTTTTCAAACTATGCGTTTTCTTGCCAGAAATGTATAGAAGTGGGATCTGATGGGGAATTTGTGGATGAGAAGCCTGAAGGAGCAGCAAAATGATTTCATTGTCACATCCTTCGTGTGCACAGACATGTGGGTCTGAGAGCTGGGAGGACTCCAGAGGTCTCTTCCTCCATCCTCTGGCCCCTTGGCAGAACCAGCCTGACCTCCTCACCCCAAGCTTTGGTTAATGTCCTCTCAGATCCCTGCAGTGATGGAGACACCACATCCTCCCTAAATATTCCCATCCTTAGATTGTTATCATCCCTGCTAGACAGTTCCTCGAGTTTGCTGCATGGTGAGTCCAGGATTGCACCGTGGATGTCGGGCATGCAACCCCAGCATCAGGCCACTAAATAACATGGCTGAGAGCTCCTGAGGGACGTGCAGAGCAAGCCAGGTTTGCGCAGCCACTCTGAACACATAAGCACATGAGACTGAGGTGGGATTCATTTTGAAGCTAAGTTTTGCAAACCCAACACATAGTATAAAGACAAAACCCTGGCAGTCGATTTGACATATGTACTCTGGCAAATCTACTTGCGTGTCACTATTAAAAAGCTTGCAAGACATCTGCTCTTCCAGAAGTTTGCTCTTGCAGATGGGTCAGTGGATGGCAAGGATGGAAAAACACAATGATCATGAGAAAATGACACCCACCCTTTTCCACTCCATAAGAATTAACAAAATCACCACTGAAATGCTGGACTATGGGCTTAAAAATCAGAGAGGGAGCCTCTGGAGAAAGCCAGCTGGCCTCCAGCAACAGGGACTCGTCATGCATTGCCCACTAAGCTGTCAAGTTAAGGACTTGTCCTGCTATCACTCAGTCCTCAGAAGGTCAATGACTGGATTTGCTTATCGGCCAGAGGCACTTTACTCTGGTTAATTGGCACCCCTGGTGACAGGGTGGATTGATAGCCTCCCATCAGAGCCTTTAACAGCGAGCCCAGAAATGACACAAAGCTCTCCCTCACCCTCATCTACCCGGCTTTTACAGCACTTCCCATGGAAACTGGAGAGCCCCAGGATGTGGGACAGGACACGCTCATGGGGTGTGTGTCCTGGATGGATGGGAGTAATGTCATGGATGTCAAGGGGGCCTGCCATGAGAGGAGGGTGGGAGAGCAACCTTGGACTTGTCCTTCCATGTGTCCATCCCCAGTACATGCTGTGCTGCCTGGAGAAGGGGCATGTTGCCTTCTCCTGGTCCTTCCTACTCATGTTCCCTGGCATGCTGGAGGACAGGCTCCTCTGGACACTTCACCTCTTCCAGAGGAATATTCTTTCTATTGGTGATTACTGAAGAGGACCAGATGTTACCTTTTAGCTCCCTATTGGCTCTAATCTCCTTTCTTCTTTGATCCCAACACCACTTAAAAGAAACCTTGTATTTAGCTCCTCTTGGGTGGTCCTCAGGGAAGGCTTAGCTATTTCTAACCTCTTTTTGCTTTCTTAGGGCTCATTCCCAATGGCATATTCCTGCCTTTGGGTATGGTAGGAGCAAAACAAGCCATGAGTGCCCCAGGGCTGGGAGCAGGTTTCTGTGGTGGGGACTTGGTAAGAGCCTTATTTCAAGCAGCTCCATTGGGGTAGGCAATTCCAACAACCTCTGCCCTCTCCTCTGCCCTCGGAGTGCTAAAAATCTAATTTCTGCCTAAAAGTCTCCAAACATCTTCACACTCAAAGCACACTCTCAAAACCAGGTGTTCATTGGGTAGCACTGGTGGGGTTCCCCAGACCTGGAGGGACCCTTGGAGAAACCTGTCACCCATTCACCTCTTGGGCATTCGTCCTTGCCCACGCTGTTTTCTGCTTCATGCACGAGCCCCGATGGCCCGAGCTCACAGCACACACATGGTGTTAGTGACCAAGATCCACCATCTGTGTCAGCAAACTGCCGCAAAACCAAAGACAGAGCCTTGCTTTAAGCAAACAGAAATGTCCGGGACATACCAGACTCCGGGTTGGAAATCAGAGCCATATTCTTCATAACTCTGTCCCTTTGTTCAGACGCCCTTTGGAGACCTCCCGCAAAGACCTCACTTGGACTTCCAGATGCTAGAAATTAATTTTATTTTTTAATTCTGTGCCACAAATCCTTAATTTTGGAATGTGCACATTTCCTGTGCGGTCCCTGGCTCCTAGAGACTACAAATACATGTGAAATTGCAACAGACATTGATAACAAAAGTTTGAGGGCAAACCAAAAGCTTTTCAAAGCCTTCTCTAGATAATTTATCCTAGACTGGCGAGTCGCCACAAACTCAATGGTGGGGAAGGAGGCTGCTTTTGATTTAGCTGATGTTTAGGTGTGAATGAGAAGGAGAGATATGCAATTAATCATTGGGAGCAGGGAGATGGTATTATTTTGATTCATACTTGACAAGTTTTCTAGGAATGCTGAACTCGAGTAGAAAGGCATGGCGGACCCAGCTGTTCAAACAGTGTGATTAATTAAACTGATTCCATGTGAAAAACAACACTGACTCTCACTCTCAAATTGCAAATCATTTTCAATATATTGGGGAAGGGCCAGCCGAGTTTTATTAATTGCTTTGGAGGTGATGAATCAGGGTTGTCTACAGAGACCCACACAAGTGCACATTCCTGAGTACATACGTGATGATGGACTCGTTTCACAGCCGCTCGGATCGGCGAGGGTTGCTTTCCCGGAGATGCTGCCATTTACACACAAGGGGGGGATGAAGCCCCGGCATACATGTGCTCAACCAGTGCTCTCCTCCCAACCTTGTGCCGAGACACTCTCAAAATTGCAGCGCACGTGTGCGCCTGCGCGCACACGGAGCCGGCGCTTGTGTTTTGACCAGCGCTAATAATAAAACATCCTCTCCCCGC
This sequence comes from Netta rufina, assembly GCF_964035555.1. Classification (NCBI taxonomy): domain Eukaryota; kingdom Metazoa; phylum Chordata; class Aves; order Anseriformes; family Anatidae; genus Netta; species Netta rufina. Next base: position 61,926,251 of record NC_140128.1, on the reverse strand, counting down.
AGACGTATGCAGCTCGTTCACCTGCCAAACCACGGCTCTCTCAAAATATCAGCAGAACGAGAGCGGGCCTTGCAGCGTATGATTTGCCCAAGACCACACAGGAAGTCTGTGGCCAAGCTGGAAATCAAGCCCACAGCTCCCGGCTCGGGGGCCACGGCCCCACCACGGGCTCGGGGCCATCCTGGGACCTGTCCCCATGCAGCACTGGGCCAATGCAGGCAGGGAGATGTGGGTTTGATGAGATCCCCTTGCTCCCACGTATTTGAACCCAGCGGGGTTGCAGGATGCCCTTGCAGCAGGTGCTCGGCAGGACTCGCACACCTCCAGGAGAGCATGCCGGGGACCCAGCCTTGCCAAAACGTCCAGTAAAGCCCTGCCCTGCAGCAAAGGCTTTTGATTTATATTTTCTCCGTGAGCTTGTCTGTTTTCCTCATGCTGCTGACAAGGAGAGGGATATTTGATACGTGCTGAGGGGCAGATGTTGAACGCTGCAGAGCAGTGCTTGCAGGAGGCAAGGCTGCTCCTCAGGTGTAAACCGTCTGATGGTCATAAAACGGTGAACAGGGGGGGCAAGGAAAGGGTCCGGGGGAAAGAAATAGATTAATCTGCCCGGTGCTCACAGATGTGAAAAAATACCCTTGAAAGAGCTCAACTGGATGTTTTTCACCGCAGCTGGCAATGCTGGGAGAGTGACAGCCCAGCAGCAAGTGCTCAGACACCTTTCGCCTCCACCAAACCCCATGGGGCACCTCGCAGTACCGGGCAGCAACCCCGTGCTAACCACTTTCAAATGTAACATTTTGAATACCTTGCAAAATATACATCTGAGCCAAGATTTCCACCCTGAGCCTGGCAGGGAGGCTCTGAGAGTTTATTGCAAGCACCTGTCTGATCTTCAGAAGCCTTGAGCTCCTACTGAGGTCAACGAGAAGAATCGGAGAGGTTGGTGGTAGCCACTCTTTCAGCAGAACCATGATCATGACCCCAAAATTCACTCCGCAGGAGCCACATTCTGACCCTTCACATTTGATCCCACCAGGAAAAGTCACGTGCATTGAGATATGTCCCAGATACCTCACATTGGTGGAGCCCATGTGCTTCCAACCAGCCTTCCCCAGCAGCATGGCAGCAGGCTGGCTCCAGCAGAATGCCACTTTGTCCATCTTCTTCAGCCCTTGCAGTCTGCTGTTTCTCCAAAACAGCTGAATGATAGTTAAAAAATATTTACCCTCTTTCCCTCTTCTCTGAAAGTCTCTGCAGACCCATTTATATTGCTGCCTCAACTGAACTTCATAGGAATATTCCCCTTCTTCTCCACAGGGGCCACATTTTTCCCTCGAGAAAATGTAGGGCCATTTACTAATTTCCCAGACATCTCAGCAATTCCCCCTTGTCAACCTGAGCTTCTTAGAAATGGAGAATACGATCTTCCCTCTGTCTCTGGGTGATGCGACGCCCTTGCGTTCCTGCCTGTGCTGCTCCAAACAACACATTTTCTGAGCACACTGTGTTTGTCTGAAAATACACCAGGAGGGCTGCCCAATTTGGAAATGACTTGAATTACAAAAAAAGCACAGCTGTCTTTAACAGCTCTCGAAGCTCATGCAACTAGTCTGCAATTTATTGACTAGGATTAGATGCTTATTGTCTATGACACTTTAAATACCATTACATTGAAGTTTATACAAGAAAGTCCAAGTTTTCAAACTGGAATCTTAGCAATAACAGCTGGACCATTTGTTTATGTGATAGACAGAAAAGAATGACTTCTGTAATCTGTGTATTTGGCTTCAGGATTTTCTACGACATGGGGAGACAGAAACCTACCCCATCCCTAATTGGGGACTGTTAGACAGAGCGAACACCGCTGGCTAATTTGTCCCTGATGTTAAGACTGCTGCCAAAGCCGGGGCTGAATCCTTCCCTCATCCCCTCACACCTGACGGAGAAGCACTTGAAACCCTCTAGCCCACCTCTGACAGTCAGGGCTCAGTCTCCCGTCTCTCTCCCCCAGGCTGCTCACATTCCGCATTTTGTTTCTAGCATGAAAGACTTTGTTTTAAATCATAATAGTAACCAGGCTGTAATCACATTATAGCACACATGGAGAACTCGCAAAAAGTCATGTGCTTTGGATTTGACATTCTGATTTATGGTTGTGCGCTCCAGTTACACAGCTGCAATCTCATTTTCGACAAAGATGTTTTCTATTTTTCTATTACTTTGCTTCACCCTGTCTTTATGTCGAAGAAAATGAAAGCCACCAGGTGAAGCCAGCACAAGAGGACAAATGTTTGCATGTTCTGGATCAAAACCATGATCAAATATTTTATGCTATACTTTCATAAACAGCTTGCTATGGGCACATGTGGAGGGGGTGTAGATTCTTCATTTTAAGCCATTTGAAGTTCAAAAAAAAAAAGAAAAAAAAAAAAAAGAAAAAAAAAAGAAAAAAGAAATCCAGACTTTTATTTATTCAGAAACTAGATCAGCTTATGAAATTTGCATCCCAGCCACTTGATCACGGTGACTTTGCTGAAGAGGGAAGAGGCTTGCAGAAGTACTCCTCAGATATTTGAGCAGGCTCGGTGCTTGCTGGGACCCAAGGCTGCTCACTGCCTGCTCTGTCAAGTGAAGCCCAGCGGAGGTGGCAAACTCTTGCTTTGCTCAGTTAAGAGCAGATTGCAGTCATTAGCCCTTCCCTCTGTCAGTAACCCGTTCGCTTTGCATTCCTATGAAGAGTAGCAGCATTCCAGCTTAATTAAAAAAGCAAGCACTTTTGCAGTAAATTGCATTAATGTTGGAGAGGGGCCAGCGCTTATGTTTTACATGAACCTCTCTTGTCTTTAGCAGAGTAAAGAAAAGAAAATGTCATCAACATTCTTTTCACAATTTAAACACTGATGATCTATCTTTAGGGCTGGTGTTGGCTGAGCATTACATAGAGCACAAAACCACTGCTGTGTCCCTTACCAGGGGTAATTTAAGCATTGCAGACTCAAAAACCTTAAAGTACAGTGTAAAATTTTACTAAGACCATCATTTTCATTATGGGTTGGGAAGAGTCTAGATGGAAAACGTATTTATAGTGGTTATGGGGCATGTGTTAAAGAGCTGAAAACACTCGTGAATGGAGTCTGTGTGGGTCAGACCCTGACCTTGAGTCCTCACTGCAGTGTGGCTTTTACTGTAGGCTCTTTGGGGCAAGTAACTATGATGGGTATAGACTTACAGCAACTTTGTCTCAAAGATGAGGAATTTTACTTCTTATAGCAATTCTGCAGGCTCCAAACAAGGGAATTTTCCATCTTCAGGACAGAGCTACCTCAAGCTAACAGCTAAGTGTAAAGGTGGAGCTGGGACTTGGCAGAGCTGAGCACTGAAATGAGGTGTCAAGTTGTTAAAAATGTTCTGTGGAAATAGCTGGGCACCTCTGCGGAAATGGCCACATCTCTCTGTGCCATGAGGGGAAACTCCAGAAATGTTGCGTACATTAAGTAAAGACCAGGAAAAAAAGTTCACGTTTCTTTTCTAGGCCAGAGGTTCCCAACTGTTGAGTACTCGATTTAACGAAACCACTTCTGCATTGACGGGAGCTGGGAGGAGATACTGCCCTGAGCCACAGACTGAAGGTGTCCTCTATAACAATTCCTGATGTTCAGTTTACCTTCAATCAGCAGATGAGCAGTAGCTCATCTCCGGGTGGAAAGAGGCTTCTCAGTGTTAGACATGCTGGGTAGAAAGACAGTAACTCCGCATCCAAAGCCTTGGATTTTTCAGGACAAAACTGCAGAGTGGAAACCTCCCTGCTCTTCAGACCTTTGATGAACTAATCCAAAATCTGAGAAAAAGACAGTTATTGGTTCTTCACTGCTGGTTAAATCCCAATATTCTGGTTATAGTACCAACGTTAATACTGGGTCTGTTGGTCATAAATCTCCTCAGTGCCTGTAAGTGGTAGGTTTACACCAGCATGCAAAATCAGCTGTCCCTGAACCGAATAGAGCAGGAGACATCCAGGACTACTTTTTCCCTATGGATAGGAGTATTTTAGAGGATCTCTCTTGAAAAGGAGTATCATGAGGGCTGGTCTTTCAGTAAAGAGTGGAACAGGCTACTGGGACTCCATATCTTTGGTCTAAAGCAAGAAAGGGTGTGCCCAGCTCTTTGCTGCTGTACGTGCTCCTGGTGCCAGCTCCCCTTCAGTCCCAGAGACACCCAAGTTGACAGAGTAAAACTGAGCACAATGCACCAAGGAAAACAGCCATAGTGTTTATTTTTCCTGCAGTTGCCCTTTGTTTCTATCCCTCGTAGAAACAGTCAAAACATTTTAGACCAAGAGGTTTTTCCACTGGAAAATGCTATTCTTTTTGAAATCAAGCAGGAACTCATTCAAATGTCAATGACAGTTTTTGGTCTGGAAAAAGTCAAAACATTACATTTTGATAGTGCAGTTTCAATTTCTGACATTTTGACTTCCATATCATAATACAATCCTGTTCTATTAGAGTACAGTGTGTAGTACTACATAATCAGTTATACTTAAAAGTTGGATATAATGTAGAAGTCAAAACAAATTTTCTCCTGCAGCATAGTCTAACAAAACATCTCCATACACCCTCTTTCAGAATTTTTATCCTGAAGGCAATAGTGTCTTTTAGCTTTTCATTCTAAGTTGGAATGCTTTGTCATTTTGTAAAATACTGGAAACCCATAGAAATTCCTGCTTTTGAACAATGCTGAATAACTGCTCAGTGCATGGTACTCCAGGATTATCTTCAAAATCTCATTACTGATGAACATAATTAAGTAGTGTCATTACAATACTCACAGCCACCAGTCCACCTTCTTTGGAGATATTTAGTCTATATAAGATATGGTCTCTTCTAATTTTGTTGTCAATGGCATGGCTGTTCTCATCTGAGTAATTCATATATTCTCAGAATTTTCTTTATATGGAATGGGAAAAAAAAAAAAAAGATCATTTTTCAGAAGTGATTTTCATGACAGAATGCAGTCATCTACTTTAGGTTGAAGAGGATGGTGCCTGGCCATCCATTTACAGTAACACTCGGAGTGCTAGTGAAGATTAAAGTTGCTTGTGCTCAGTGCAGTGCACATAACAAGATACCTTTACCAGAGAGGCCTTTTTTCTAAAACAAAGCTACTGAGAAAAAAAAAATCTGACATCACTGGAATTCTATCATTTTTTCCACAAACTATGTAAACAAAATCATAAGATGAAATTATGTTTGTAATTCATCATTTCATAGACAGCTGCTTGGCCATGCACTTGCTGAAGACAGGATTCCAAGCACGTGCTAATTAAAAAAAAAAAAAAATCTTCTATGTATTTTTGAGGAGAAAAACTTTTGTGGAAAAACAGCTAAAAACAATTGACATGGAAGTGGGCCCATCCAGCCCTTGCGAAGTGGAAACATTTGGGATGTTCTGCATAAAACTTCCCACTTCCCACTTCATTAGCCAAAGGTCATTCCGGGTGCAGAGAGAACGGCCCAGGAAGGGGTGATTTGTGGTTCCCTTGGGGAAGTGAGGAGATTCAGTACCCTGCAGGTGGGTGGGATGTGGGAGTGAGACCCTGTGTATGTGGGGGAACACAAACCCATGCCAGGCATCTCTGTTCCCTGCTTGACAGTAAAGGACAGCTCCAGCCTGCTCGGGGTAGGCTGGGATGCACCACATACCTCACATTGTGGACAGTACCAAGGGTTCCCTAAACATCCTTACCTGCTCTGATATTTAAATAGGGCTTTCCCATCAGCTGGCAGACACCATCAGAGGGAAGATGCCTCTGCAATAGCAGTGCAAGACCAGGCTGGGAGCCAGAGATGATACTTCATAACTAGGAGAAACATTTCCTCCTGAGGCTTCACGTAGGCTGTCTGCTGTGGGCAAAGGGCTTGTGGAGCTGCTAAACTCCATACCTTGCAAAGAGACCCTGGAAGAGAGATTATGTTTTCACATTGTTTCCCAAATTACTTTCAATGTCAACTTAAAAGGCTTTTAAGGTTTTTATTTCAAGCGGAAGTATTAACTGGAACTGCCAGGGGCAGTTAGCTTGAGAAAAGCAATACGGTGCATCTTAAACAGGGTAGAAATTTTTATGACCCAAATTCTTTATTTATTATACACAGATGGTGGAAGAAGGCTGCTGTCCCCAGTGCCCAGCAATGAAACAGGCCTGGCCATGCTCTTCATCAGACAAATGGTGCCTGCTTGGAGCTTTGTTAACACAAAATGATGCTTTCCTTGTCACCCCTTCTCTGCAGAGCAACCTGAAGCACTCACAAAGCTGAGCCTGATTTATAGGGCTGGTGAAACCCATCACAATGCTGTCATATTTTAGGCTGAAAGTGTATTGGCATGGGGTATGATGCTTCTCCTTGATGTGTGCAGATGTTGGCTCTGGCTGATGTGTCCCTGGTGGATGACCACACTCAATAGTCCCCCTCATATTGCCCCCTCTGGTTCTTGGGGTGCTCAGAGGCACCCACGTGCATGTGTGCTCATGCTGGCTGTGTCTGAAAGGCTCAAGTCTGTGTAAGCACTCATGCAACTTTGCTATAGAGAGGTGGGGTCAGTCTCTTCACTCAAGCACCAAGTGATTAGGCAAGAGGAGATGGTTTTAAGTTGTGCCAGGGGAGGTTTAGGTTGGATGTTAGGAAAAATTTCCTCAGTGAAAAGGTTGTGAAGTCTTGGAACTGGCTGCCCAGGAAATAGCTGAGTCACCATCCCTGGAGGTATTCAAAAAGCATGTAGATGTAGAGCTTAGGGACATGGTTTAGTGGTGGATTTGGCAGTGCTAGGTTAAAGGTTGGACCAGGTGATCTTAGAGGTCTTTTCCAACCTGAATGAGTCTATAATTCTACACAACTATGACTTGTACCCACGTTCAATCATCCTTCCATCATCCATGCTCCTCTGTATCAAAACTCCCCTGCTTACTGGCAATCAATGATTTACACAGCAGAAGCCAAATACCAGTGCAGGGTGTGCCAGGGTTGAGAAACCAAGTGTGCACATGTGCATCAATAGCAGAATTCAGCCCCCACAGCAAGCCTCGGGAGATACAGCCTTCTGCATCAATCACATAAGTGGCCCAAACGATAACCTCACCTTGTTCCTCAATCCATCTCTGACACACCACGAAACCTTTGGCAGGTCTCTCCTCCATAGTTCTGAGTTACCTCCACAGCTGTGAGCTCCTGCAGGGTCCATCTCTCACTGCATACAGCTCACCAGGATATCAGCTGGAGCCCTTGGCCCTGGTAGAGGAGGGTGTAATCTTAGAAGGAGGTGAAAAATATAAGAAACAATTTAACTCCTTTACTGTATTGCCCCAGGAAAGAATCTTTGCCCTTGATAAGGAGCCAAAATGGAGAAGATGACAATCAAACCCTGCTCCTGGGAGAGCAAAAGAGGGCATTGCACAGGAAGAGATTGGGAGAGATCAAACGTGGTTCTAGAGACTTGGCCTATGAAGTGGAAAAACATATGTCACATGAGGATGGCACTTGGAAGTAGTCCATGCCCCATCCTATAGCAGAAGAGAGAATCCCAGCTGCAATGCCTATTTGAGTTGAGAGGCAATTTCTGCTTGAGCACAGATCTACCGATGTTTTTACCACAGAGGCAGTGAGCAAGGCTTCCCTGAGATGCATCTTGGTGTTAGGCTGGTCAGCTCCGGCTTAGACCAGTCACCAAAGCTTTAGAGAAAGGCAAAAAAATAAACATAGGGGCAGGATTGCACAAGGAGAGGGAGAGGAGCTGTGGTGAGGAAATACTGCCCATCCCCCGCAAGAGCCAGGAAGTTCCAAAGGCTGTAATTAATTTAATGTCCTGTAAATGCTGTATGACAAACATGGGGATCAGCTGTCCTTCTAAACGCGCTTGGAAATTCCGGCAAGTCCAACACCCAACACATCATCCCACAAGCTTTCCTTTCTACTTCCAGGGTTGTGCCTACTGGTGTGACACAAGGAGCTCCGGGCTCTTCAAACCCTGAGGCTGGTGAGGGGTCCAGAGTCCCACAACCCTAAGGGCCAAATTCCTTCTGATTCCCATCCCAAATTTGTTCATGGCTTCATAGTGGTTGTCCATATTCAGTCCAAAATGAAACAGTGCCTCCACATCTCCCATCTTCTTCTACATTTCCAAAAGAATGGTTCTAGCTCACACTTCACCTTGCTTTTATGTGGCCAAGTGTCACTCCACAAAATTACTTTGGCTTTCTCTTTGGTAGTGCTCAGAATTGGCAATTTTACCCAACACTGTGTTGCCTGCATTTTTCACTAGTACCACATATTTCTTGGGAGTCATGTCCCACAGCCAGTCCCCCAGAAATACAAGAATTTTTACTTTAACCTGTAACTCCACTAATGGTACAAGCTGTTGCAAGCGTAACCCCTGCAGCCGCATCCCTGCTCCTTTTTTATTCAAATTCAGTATTAAACTGCTTAGGGTCAGGTTTGGACCATTAGTTCCCCTTGTATAAGACAGTTATCTTATTAAATATCTGATTATATACTACATTAGAGCAACACAATCCATCTTTAGCATAACCACACGGGATTTTCCCCATCTCCCACACTGCTGCTCGCCCTTGCCTCAAGCTCTTCTCTCAGACCCTCCATAAAAATGAGGTCAGGCAATGGGCATGTGGCAGCTATGAGCATCCTGCCCTCACTTGTGTGAATTTAAGCACTACTTTTTATCTTCTCCAGTCCCAGGACATTGGCCTCCAGTTGACAGATTCATTATCCTTCCTTGCTACTGGAGGTGCAGTTTCATGTGCTGGTTCTTTTAATACCTCCAGTGTTACCCATTCACTTGAACACCAGTTATTACTGAGTTCAGCACGGGGGTAAGCAGGCAAAATTCTCCAGCTTGCATTATACAGGTCACAGTAGATGATCTAATGATCCCTTTGGCCTCAAGGACTGCAAATGTTAAAAGCATTATATGGCACATCCTTTAAAAAGCTCGATGTTTTTGGCAGTGTCCCCCTTCTCGCTGTGATCTTATCAGCCCTCACAAGCTGAACGTTGTTGAAATTTATTGGTTACTTAACATGAGTGGGGGACATCAAGAAAGGCTCTGGGGAGTGTTGTGGATGATTCATACGTGGGAAACCGTCCTCCCCAAGCAGTACTGAACCATGCCTGTGCAGGATGTGAGAGAGGAGAAGCACCATGCAAAGACACCAGGAGCCAAGCTCAAAATAAACGGAGGGAGCTATTTCCCCCGTGGTGGGAAATGCACCAGTGCAAATCTTTGCCAAGGGTTATCATGGGTGTGAAAAGTTTACCTGGAGTCCTGGGAAGATTCAAGCAATCCAACCGGATCATTAAGTAGCTGGGTCACATTTGGCTAGGGAAATCCTCCAAGCTGGAGGCAGTGGGGAAGGCACCATATGCACTTACCTGATCGTGTCTTTTTCCTGTTGGAAACAGATCCTGGACTGGACAGATCTGGTTCAGGTGTCTGTAGGCTGCTGTTTGAGATGCTGCCTCGTAGACGAGATGGAAACCCAAGGCCTCCTCAACCACATTCCAGCTGAAGGTCCTACACCCTTGTCCACAAGATGAGGGACTGTTCATCTACCAACCCCCAAATCTGCAGGATTTCTTCCGAAACCGATGGACTTCATGTGGCACACCATGTTGGGCAGAGAAGTTGCCCTTTGTATAACTTCATTGTTAACACCAGCACAGGGGGGCAGAACACAGAAGGTACTTTCCATGGAGAAAGTCAATAAACGATTTTCATAGGTATATTTTTATTTAGCCAAAGTTAAATTGAGAGAGGAGAGCAGAAAACAGTACAGTTTTCATCAGAAGAGGTCTTTTTCAGTATTTGATATTCAAGTGAGTACATTTCAATTTAAACAAATTTTGAGAATAGCTTTTCATTTAGGGAAACAAAAAAAAAAAAGCAAAAAAAATAATAAAAATAGATTAACTGTATTGGGTTTTGGTTTGGTTTGGTTGGGGTTTTTTGTTGTAGTTGGCTTTTTTTGTTTTGGTATGTGTTTTTGTTTTTGTTTTTGTTTTAAACTAGCTCTACTGATCTAATTCCAGGGTGGATAATTATATTCTGACTGATTATTGTAGAACTGGAGTTCCAGTTGTGTAGAACATTCTTTTTATTGGAAAGCATTATGTGATGCTGGTTTCCATTAAGGAGTCAACTCCGAGAAGACTGCACTGCAGTCTCCACTTTTCTTGCATTGCTGTGCAATTGAAACATTTTCAAAAATCCACTCTCTGATTAACATACAGGAAAATGGTTTGATATATATATATATATTTTTTTTAATTGGTGAAATATTCTAGGAAAGAAAATGTTTTCTACGTTCGCCACTTGGCAATTTTACTTTGTATAGAGATTTCCCTTAGGACTAAATTTTGAAATCTTTATCACTCCTTTTCACAGGTTTACTTACACCAAAACTGATTTATTTCTTCACTCTTTACTTATACTAATTTCCATCAATGGAAAAACAAATTGAAGACTTCAAGATTTGGCTCTATAATTTTAAGAATACTGTAAATCAATAGCTATGTAAACATACAAGTGCAGGCTCTTTGTTAAGGGTATGCTCATGAAATGTGTTTTTTTTTTTAAACCACTCTGGCCAAAAAGGATGAGTATATTAAGAAAAAGGTCACAGATTCTACTTGTTTGTAATTTTTGATAGTGGAAAAGCAAAAAGAGAGGAAACCACTAAAACTTTGATTTTTTTTTGTCATAAAAACAAAATGTATGTTTAAAAGTTTGCTTTCCTTGTTCAAGAGCAAGCCGTTTCAAGCAGTTTATTTGTGTATTGCAAAGAGCTCCACTTATTAAAATATCTTTCTCGTTAGAGAAATGAAACCCAATTATTTCTAATCATAAGCAGAGTACAGTCCTCTATCCTGTGCATTATAGATAAAACCTTAACAAGCAAAAAACAGCTGGGGAGGACCCTATCAGGCACTGCAGTGAGTGCTATTTGCAAAGCTACCTGATAATTTTTATCAATGCTTTTGGAACTTTAAATGTGATGTGACCAATGTAACTCAGCTTTCCCCTTCCTAAAACTCTGTGGCACTTTATTGGCTGTGATCAGCACCTTGGGGGAAACTCAGTGACATGATTCCTTCTCTTGAGAAATGACAACGCTAGAAATGAAAGGAACAACAGTAAAAATCTTCATGGCAGGTCTTCTGGAGCTGTTAGAATATCAGAGAGCTTAAAACCACTGCAGATACCACCTCCACACCCAGGCTTTCATTGCTTTCCTTTGAGCACGTGTTGCTCTGTCAACAAAAAGCAGCACGGTGCAGTTGCAGGGCATTCCTTAGGTCTCAGTGAGCAAATGCACCATTGCATGTCATTATTGGGGTTATTGGGCAGTCAGGTATTAAATGATGTCTCCAGCACTTACAAGGTACAAATCAAAACAGTTCCCCTCCTTTCCTTTGCCCTGACTACCTATGGTTGAGCTTCCCCCAGACTTAGGACCCCACAGTGCCCTTTGGGACGAAGATCAAGAACCCGGTTTGCTGTGCAAGAACTGCCTCCTCAGACAGCAGGAGAAGAGATATGGTTTATTTAATGCTCACACCCACACCAGTGCTTGCTGAGAGGGTGTTTGCACTGGGACTCCCTGAAGGACTCTGGAGGGCCCCCATGGCAGAGGCGCAGTGACCAGATGGGTGCTGCAGTTTCCTCTGCGCTCTCTAAATCCCATGGGTCTACTTCAAAGGAAAAGTTCATTTTCCTGTGCAAGCACCCACTCTTCCGTATACCAACACTACTGCCGGGTAAAGAAGTCAATCAGCACCAAAAAAAAAAAAAAAAAAAAAAAAAAAAAAGAGAAGACAACGTTCTTCATTATCTTCCAGCAAACACCACATGATTGAGGCTGCTTGCTCACTCTCACAGTACCCTTGGAGGCCTTTTAGATGGAGCCAAAAGCCTGAGAAGGTCTCAGCAGCATTCCCAGGATAGCAGCAAGCTTTCTTGGGAAGCTCCACGTGCCATGCCCTCCCTCCTCCTGCCCCGTGATCCTTGCTTTCACCCGCTCCAGATGAGCCGTGAGCTGCTCCCCTCCCTCCATGCCCAGCCAAGAAGATGTCACGGGTTTAACAGCATTCGTGCCAGTGGTGGGAGCTCTCAGAGCAGCTTCCCGGCTGTGCTCTCCCAGCCCCAGCACACATCTGCGATCGCCGGAGCATCCCGCGGCCCCCATCCGAATCAGGGCCCCTTGGCACCAGGCACGGCGCGGAGGCATGCGAAGACATGGTTTCCTGCCTCGGAGAAATTCCCTCCCCAGAAACGAGAGCCTGCAGAGTAAAACACAGCTGCAAATGGCACTTGGAGCCTCAGGAGGCCAGGCTTTAAGAATAAGCAGGCACCTTGGGCTGGGAAGGTCCGAGTACATTTTTGCAGCTATGTAAACAACAGTAAACTGCTCCTTTTGGCTGGGCTGGAGACTGATGGCATAACAGGAAATTCTGGTGGATGATTTTCTTTTTTGGAAACCACATGAAAGTTAACCAAACTTTCCCAAAACAGATGAAAGATTGTGACCAGGAGCAATCGGAGGATGAAGCAGAAGTTTTAAAGGCGGTTGTAATCCAGTCTAACCCCGGGCATGGCCGTGCCAGCAGCTTCCTGAAGGGGAAGACAAGCTACTGCTCTGGGAGAAGACCTCTCCACCAGTTTCTGTTCCTGGTGGGGTGACACCATCCCAAGTGGGTTATTGGCAAGGAAAGGTGGATGCCTGGAGGGTTACCAGGCTGACGATGGCAGAGCAGGCCCAACCTGCCCTGCCCTGGCTCTCTCCAGCCCCTGTGGGATATCTTTGTAGGACCTGAGGGCCTGGGGGTTTGGAGAACACATGTGGGTCTTCTTTTATAAGCCAGAGGCTTTTTAACTGACTCAAACCCGGCCCCCAAAGCAGCTGTCAAGGTGAATCAGTGGCTAGCTCCATTAACCTTCACCCTGAGCAAAAGCCATCGGTACCAGCCCAGCCCCAAGCATGCTGCCCCGTTCGCTGGTGGCTCCCAGAGAGTCAGTGAGAGGAAAAGTAAATAAATAATTAAAACAAAAATAAAAAAAATAACTTCTTCCTGCAAAGCCAGTAGTGCCTGGCCAAGAGGCTTCCACACACAAGTGGCTTCTGAAACATGAACCAGCCACAGCGGCCTCAGCTCTTCCCACAGCGCGAGTGCGTGGGCTCGGCTGAACACCGGCCAGCAGGCAGGGGAGCCCAGCTTTAGGAGGCACGCCACCTCTTCCAGGCCACTTCCCAGAGCCCCATCGCTTCTTATGGGGTCAGGATGGGCAGGGAAAGGGAAGGGCTGCCTCTGGGAAGGGAGCAGCCATCGCAGCTGTGAGCGAGGACATCCTCTCCAGCTGCAGAGAGGCCCGTGGACCCAGGAAGTTTCCATGGGTCAGGACTTCTCAGGCTGCTCTGCAGTGTTTGTTTGGGTTGGCTTGCAAGCTTCCCGGTGCATGTGTTTACTGGGGCGGACACATCACTGCAGGGCTGGAGATGTGCCTTGGATGTCTCTATCCCAGAGGTAGCTCACCACTAGGAAGTAGGGGTCCCCATGATGCATTCGCATTTCATCAACGTTGATTGCAGTCTTAAACGAATCCAGCCACAACCCTGGAAACTTTCTCTTGAGGAGCAGATACCGTCTCCAAAGTGCAGCATTCAGCAAGCTAAAGTGAATGGTCTAGGCTGGGTTGTAAGACATGAGCTAACTGCCAGCTTCTATTTCCATCTGTGAATGCAATGGAGCCAAAATCAATAAATCATCATCATTGCCACCAAGAATTTGGTTTTATTGGATGATAATATATTTCCTACTGGTGAGACCATGCACCAGCATCTGGAAGAGGAACAAATGACTATTTACATTGCAGAGCAGGGAAGACAGAGGAAAGAAATAAGTAAACATATCACATATGTTATATGGAGATTACTGCGGGGTTAGTCTCCGTTATGACATCTATCTCGGAGGGGAGGGGAAGGTGACTCATAAATGTCCCAGTACTAAGTGAATTATTCCATCACTTCACTCCCCTGTATCTCTCGTGTACATGGATCCTTCTCCCCTCCTATGCAAGCACAACACATGGGCCAAACGTGCATTTGCCAGGTCTCCAGATGGCAGCAGGGGCTTTGCTGAAGCACGGGGTTATTGCACAGCACCTGGGACCCCCATGACAGGGGCATTATGATGCTAAGAGCATTATAAGGTCCCCTTGAGGAGCAAGGTGATGTTAGTCCTGCCTTCAGGACTCCCTCATTCTCACCCCACAGAAATGAGATGACCCTGTGGTGTCACTGCAAAGCAGGGGGCTGTGGGGATGCACCGTGGCAATGGCTTCAGAGCCACTGAGTCTGCAGGGAGCATCTCCGCTCAGCCCTGTGCCACCGGGTGCTCCAGGTCTCCAGACCACCCCTTCTCCTCTGCCAGGCTGAGGTTTCTCCTGCTCTTCTGCTGTCTGCAGTGTCTGTGCTGCCTTCTGCCCCCGGCAGGACAGGCTGGGGGGCACTCAGCAATCAACTATACAGAAACTGAGCAGTTTCCTGCTGAAATTGAAGGCTGCCTGTACTGAAGACTTCCCTGAGACAGGGAATTTTTACTTGATGAAAACTGTCATTACAAACAGCTCATTTCAAAAGAGCTCCTCTTTTTCTATTTATTTATTTTTTTTTCCAGAAAACGGAACATAAATACAATGTACAGCCAATGCACTTTCAAGGATCAGAATGAACTCTCCACCCCATTTTAATGCAGTGCTGTCCTCCTCTTCCCAGGGGACAGCCCTGTGCTCCCCATGCAGAGCCCTGAGCTCCCTGAGCCTGAGTGTGCCCTGAGGGGGATCGGGAGCAGCATCGAGGGCAGCACTCGCGGCTCAGCCCTCGCTGCATCAATGCCATTTCGGTCCCTGCCTCCCCTGCTTCTGACCATTTGGTCTTGGCCTCCTCGACGGGCTTTCATCACCCAATTAGAAACAGAGCAACCTCCCGCTACTTAGTTATATTTGGCAAGGCGAGCGCACACGCAGAAATAATCTATAGCGCTCTCCCCGGATCAGCACGTGCTTCAGAGGAGAGGTTTGGCAGCCCAGCCCTCCAGCCATGTTCCCCTTCTGCCTCTAACCGCCTCCACCGGTCACTGCTGATCCCATCGGGCTGTTAAATGCTGCAGCAACTCCCGTGCTTGTTCTTCTGGTCGGGGCTGAACTCGGTTCATCCTGCGGGAGAGCCGCTGTCACCGCATCCCATTGTGCTGCCTGGCTTGGGGCTCCCTGCCCAGACCTCACCAGGTGAAACAGGGGCTGGAAAATGATGCAGCTCCCACCACGCAGGGCTCTGGGATGGGGAAAAAAAGGAGTGAATTTGTATTTTGAAAGTCTCTGCTGCCATACACAAAAGACATCCTGAAGGTTGCTGTGTCGGCATTTGGACATCTCAGGTTTCTGCAGAGCTCTTCCAGCTCCAGCTGATGCTGGAGACCATATCTGATTTTCTTCTGGGCTGATGTGGCTTCCAAGACTTGCTTACACCCTAATGGGGACCTGTCTGATGCAGGAATCCCGCAGCCTTTTCACTGTTAAAACCAGGACATGATGGCATCTGCTCCCTTTCTCCAGCAAGGAGATGCACTTGGAGGGCCAAGAAGAGATATCTGAGGGCACAGTCCTGCCCCATGACTGCCCTGTGGGAAAATCAGTATGGAGATAAGCCAGCTGGGCTCTGCTCCAGCTCCCTCCAGTGCATGGGAATAGTGCTGGGCCATGTCCATCCCCAAAGGTGCAGTCTCTGGAGGCTGCCACCCAGCTGGGTCCCAGAGAGCTGCCAGTCAGCTCCATCTCCTGTGTCCCCAGGATGGAGGGGACATGGCCATGCAGTGACAAGGAGACCAGTGCCACTGCAGGGCCCCTCTCCAGGTCCCACGTTCCTGTGTCACCCCATCACCACACTGCCACATCCCGTCACACCACCCAGCGCTCAGAGGCCCAGATGTTGCATCTAAAAAACACTTTTGTGGCCTGGTGTTGGGGAATTAAGCTCACTCCCTAGTTCAGAGCAGGGACATGAGCTCTGCGTGTTTATAAGGTGACAAGCAAAGCGTCCTCACCACCGAGGGGACGCTGTGGGCTCAGCAGGAACAGGCTGCCAGGGAGTCACACAAGGGCGAAACTGGGCATCTGGTTTAGTTTAGTTTGTATGGTTACACCACAATGCCACTACCCTTTCACTGGAGAGGGACAAGGAGAGCCCTGTTGTCTGCCCAGAACCAGGCTGGACTTCCCCCCTGGTGTAACACCACCCTGATGGTTTAAATCCAAAATATGGTGCAAAGCAGTGGGGGCAGGCACAAGCTCCATGGCCACATCAGGCACCCGGCTGAGTGTGCTGGTTTGTGTTGCTCTGATCACTGGGGAAAAGGAAAATCCTGCAGCAGCAGCAATTATAGAAGCTTCCAGAGAAGGGAGAACACAAGGCTCCAGGGACCGTTTTAGCCTGAAGGACTGCAAGAAGGCAAGCTGTAAAAAAGCAGACCTGGGAATGACTCTTATTAGGTTGAGGCAGGTCCTGTGGAGCAGACCAGCTGCAACACCTGATGGCAGACTTGTATCCAGCACCACACGTGCCTTGGGAGTAACCAAGAGCCCCTCTTGGAGGGATTTTTGGAACTCAGGTGCAACACTCTGCCTAAGTCTGGTATTAGGCACCTTTCCAGAACGCATTCCCAAAGCAAATGGGATTTATGAAGTTGTGTGCAGGTGTATACACATGATATCTATCTACTGCAGGTAGTTTTTAACCTCTTGATGACTTCAGTCCAATTTGGCTGATGGGCAACACCCTCAAAGAGAACGCAGTATCTGTAAGTTTTGTGGAAATGGCTGGAGGACAGAAACCTTATTTCTGGCCTTGGTGAGGAAAAGGCTCAGCCCTTAGGAGACACCAGAGAGTCCACACTGCCACTGCCTAGGGCTCTGTTGGGCTCTGCCAACTCTCCTCCCCTTCAGACCAACCTGATAGTGACAGAAACCAGGGAGCAGACACATGGAGGGAACGGCAGCATTGCATGTTAATGAAGTTTGGTAATAATAATTGTTTTATTTATAAGTGCCCCCACCCCTGCTGAATCGCTCAGGGCGCTGCACAACAACCACAAAAACAATTGCTCATTAATTAAAACCACACCGACCTCCCCACGATTGCAAACAGATGGATAAACACATCATATGATATAATATCTCAGGAACTGAGCATGGGAAGGGGCCACCTGTGCCAGCCAGCCCGGGCGGGCAGGGCTTTATCCCTCGCCTCCCCACACCCTGGCTTCACAGCTCCCTCCAGCGCACCAGCAAGCACCAGGAGCTCCGTGCCACTGGCTGTAGCTTGTCCCCAGAGAAAACTAGGAGGGCATTACTCATGCTCTAAAGCCCTTTAACAGCCTGGAAATGCCCAGATGATGTTGGAAGTGGAGTACTCCTTCCCCCATGTATGCTTATTATAGAGCAAGGACAGTTAGAGAGAAAATAAGTGGACTTAATCTTTTCCCAGCCCTTCAGCGCCGCACGTGTTTTTCATCTGAGCATCTCCAGCCCATTGAGAGCACGGCGATTTACCTTCAGATCACCTCCACTAAACAAGGGAAGCACCATTCATCCATCCACCCCAATAAATCAGGGAGCTGGGCTCAGCTATCGGGGCTCAGTTGTTCATGATTTAATCAATGAGGCAAAAACGGTGTAAGAAAAGTGACTTTTAATAAATCCATCATCCCTGATGCCCATGGGCTTAACTTTTCCTCCTGAAGCCCGGCACCCGGGCTGCACCAGGGAGGAGCTGAGCTTTCCCCCTGCCTTTCTCCACCGCACCTTTTACGCACTGCAGACCTTATTTGCGAAAACGTTCCCGCAGCCGTGCCCCGGGGACCTGCGAGCGGCTGCCAATGTTTTCGGAAAGGTGAGGACGGGCTGAGCCGGCGCTCCTGACTCACGGAGGCAGCTGGCGGCTCTCCCCGGCCAGCTGGAGGGTGGGAACGGCTCGCCGAAGGATGGGGACGCAGGGTGTGGGCTGAGCAGCGCCCGGGGAGCTGCTGCATCTGGGGAGGAGGCTGCGGGGGCCGCCGGCTCATCCTCACAGCCCCAGGCACGGAGAGGTGGCCCAACCATGCATCCCGGGGATGGTTCTGAGTAGATTTAGACCTTTGCCTTTCTACAGTCCACTCGCTCCTTTCCCACTCTTTTAAGGTTCAGGTTAACATGTGTTATTTGGGAAATGAACTAGCAAAGGTCTGGGAGAGAGGCTGTGTGTGCCACCTTGGGCAGCTGCATGTCAAAACCTTGGGATAGAAACCTGGAAGGGCCATGGGGATTTGTCTGCTGTTCATTTGCCTGACTAACATCCTCCCAGGATGGTTTGGCAATGGAAAGGACAGGTGTGTTGCCCTTTGCCATTACACGGGGCCACCTTGTCCCCATCACTTGTCACTCCAACCCTGCACATCCCAATTGCCCCCAGGAGGAGCTCACAATGTTGGGGACAGTATTCAGGATGCTCCACGCTGAGCAGCACCTCTCACCTGGCAGCGGTGACACCTGGGACATTCTTCATCTAGAAAAGCTCCTGTTAATGGGATCAACCTTAGTTTCATCTAGGTCCATGTGGGATCAAACAACATGGTTTGCCCAGGATGAAGGATTTCTCTTCTGTCAAGCATATGTGTCACTGCTCATGAAGTCTGCCCCATTATGTCACTTTGTCACCAAACCCAAGCGGTCCCCCTCGGACTGAGACAGAGCATTGCATCCTAAGACAATCCCAAGACTCTTCCACCACATCCAGGTGTATTTTCGTAGCCAGGAAGATGATGCCCCATGCTCTGCAGGGCAGCACATCTCTGGGCATCCAGCTTGCTCCCCAGCACCCTGCCCTCCTCTCCACAGGCTGGGAGAAGGATCCGATATCCCCAGCCCCAGCTAGAGCCCGGGGGACCTGGGCAGTGGGAGGGCTGAGACAAGTTACACAAGCCGCCGCGCAGCCCAACAGGGAGGCCGCTGGAGCTGCCAGGGATATGTGCCGAAATAGCAGAGGTCAGAGTCTGGCCCCGGGTTATTAATTCTTGTTCCTCCAATGACATACGCAGCGCTGTGTGGCCACAGCACAGCTGGGGAGCTGCTGTCTTATCAGCTCTCGCTCCTGGAAGGCTTCTCCAGCCCTTCTCCTCAAAGGCTGACTTTCTGACCCAACGCAAAGCTCCATGCAACCGCTGAGGAGCCCGTGGCCTATCTCAGGGCTGGATTTGTCGCCTCAGGAAATTACTGTGGGCCCTGACTGATCTCCAGTGGACCCATCCAAAAAAGAATAATACAGCTTTTCTGCAGACAACTCTATCTTTGCTACATACCAATCCCATGACAAACCAGTTGGCACGCGAATGCAAGCACGAAAGCAATTTGGCTTCCCTCCTTCTTATGTTGACAGCTTTAAAGCCGCTCTCTTTAAACTCACCTCCCGTAGGTGGTTCGGCAGCAGAGCCAAAGGCTGTGATTACACTTCCAGAATGTTTGTTAGCTGCAGGTCCCCAGGCACCGAGTTCTGGAAAATATTTTTCAAGCAATGTCCTCAGGGTCAGAGGCAGGTTCTCTGGCTTGTTCCTGGCTGACTTCACACTGGGGTATGCGCGCTGCGGCCAATGTGTTTTTTAGGACTCACAGGCAGACAGGCAGATCTGATAGTCTCTCTGGGTTGCCGTCCGCTTAGATCTTGCCCTGCACCCAGCAGCGTTTGCCCCTTCAGGCGAAGGTGTGGTGGGATCTGCTGCCTGCACCGTGTCTGAGCACAAAGCCATCGGTGAAGCTCTCGGGGCCGATCAGATAAGGCTGATGTGTCTTTCTGAATTTCAGTACTAAGAAAGCACTGGTCTGACCCTTCCTGGCTGGCGATCGCACTGCATGGTGCAGGAGAAGCCAACCAAGAGTCACGGCACTGCCAGTGATGAGAAAAGGACTTGAAAAGTGCAGGAAGGTTAGCAGAGGGGAACTGTAATTGAAATGAGTGAGAAAGGGGGTGAAACACCCTTCTGACACCCCTCTGGTAGCCCAGCAGCACAGAGTTTGTGAGCTGGCCTGGGTCACCCATCTGGCACAAGAAAATACCCACCAAAATAGAGCCTCCAGCTATGCCCCCATCCTGGATTGCACAGGTTTGCTTCAGCTAGATGCAAACACCTGCTAAAGCAATTGGGACCTCAGCCTTCTGCCATTTTCGGTCCTATCCTCAGCACGCAGAGCACAGCCTCCCCTGCAGGAGGACACAGCTGCTCCTGGGTGAGACGGAGGTTTTTGATGGGGATCCCATCTCAGGCTCAATAAGGCTGCCAAGGGTTGGCTCATCCTCCTGATGGAGTTGGGTATTTGTGCAAATTCAGGGTATCCTTATATTCCTGCCACTGAAGTTAAAGCTAAAGTGAAAGCTGTGCTTTAGAGCTGAAACCTTGTGCTCCCACTGGAGGGGAAAAGAAATAATAAATAAAAATGGGAAAAAAGAGGGGGAAAAAAAAAAAAAAAAAGGAAAAATGGGGATTGTTTACCTTAGAACCTTAGAAAGTAGGGAAAGAGGTGAGGACATGGCACAGTAGGAAGTAGCCAAGCAGTGGAAGAGGTCCGTGGCTCCTGTTCCTGCAGGGACAAGGGGCTGCTCCGTGACATTTAAAGGTGGCACACTCAAAAGCAATAAAAAGAAACACTTTTCTACCCAGTGTGTGCAGCTAAACTGTTGAATTCCCAGCCTTGAAACTAAACAGTGTCTCATTTTACATACACCACCCAACGAGTCTCAGCGCTACCTCCCAAGTCTTAAGTCATATCACTGGTGACGCTGGAGAGGGGAATGAGAAAAAGGAAACAGGCTGACATATCCGACCCGCTGAAATCACAGTCAAGAATGGCTTAGCCAATTTAAGGCAGAACAGCTCTGCCAGCAGCACGTCATTTTGGCTGTGCTGCCCCAAGACCACTGCACCTGTATGATATGTGGCTGACAGGGGCCCACCTACTCCTCATCATGGGTAAAAGGCCAAACACCGGCCCAAAGGAGCATCCTTGCCATCTGGGTCACCACACTTCCAAAATTAGTGCAAGGAGTCTAATATAAAGGGGACTATCCAGTGGGATAAAAGAAGGTCACACAGTTGCTGTTATTTGGGATCGGGTCTCTTGGTTTGTCCTTTGCAATACTGAGGCCCATGTACAGAAAAACCTTGCATCGCATTTCTCTCCTTTTCCAGTTCTTGCACAAATGAAATACAGATTTTTTATACTGTTTTATTTGGTCATTTCTGCCCATGTTGTT
This sequence comes from Netta rufina, assembly GCF_964035555.1. NCBI lineage: Eukaryota > Metazoa > Chordata > Aves > Anseriformes > Anatidae > Netta > Netta rufina. Next base: position 61,904,848 of record NC_140128.1, on the reverse strand, counting down.
GTGCAAAGAGGAGCAGAAACTTCTCAGCAAAAATAGTATTTCATTGGGCCACGATGGCATAGCGAAACATATATTCTTTATTTTGCTCTCTGATCTTAGAAAAAAATAAAATAAAATAAAATAAAATAAAATAAAATAAAATAAAATAAAATAAAATAAAATAAAATAAAATAAAATAAAATAAAATAAAATAAAATAAAAGTCCCTGGCCATACCTATTAAAGTGCTGGCATTGTTTTCTCTACAAAATAAGCTCTGAGTAGAACCTGCGCACTGACATGTCACAGGCAGTGCCGGAGCACAAGGGAAATGGTTGTAAATGGGAAAGTTATTGAGACTGTAATTAGACTGCCCAAAGCTAGAGGCAGAGGAGACCCCTGCCAGAAAGGTGGCCTTCCTGCCCTGGAGGCACTGATCCTGACCCCACTGGCCGCATGCTGCTGCTTCACCTCCTCCGGTTATCCAGTAATTGCAAGGGAGGGGGAGAGGAGGGGAGCTCCCAAAAGCCTTGGGCACCGCGGGCTGCTCCCTGCACATGCACACATACCTCGCCTGTCTGATTGACACAAGCACACACACAGAGAAGATGATTTATAAGCAACCCGTGGTCTTCCAAAGACAGCAAACTGCAGCGCCGTGCGGTATACCCTACCCTCTTTATTCCCTCCTCACTTATTTTCTGCTCGTGTGTTTATTGAACAGAGCAGCTCCACAAAGTGCTCGGGCTTTTATCTGCTGTGTCAGGGGATGCAGCAATCTGGTAGCGTGTAGCAGCCTGGAGTCCTCCGTCTCCATCCCGCAGGCCACCAGTGCATGAAAAATACCTTCTGGCTCTCCAGAAGCCACACGAGTGCTCCCCCGTTACTGTAACTCACGTTCAGAAGTTTTGCCTCCACAAACTTCCCTCTGGAGTCCTGTTCTTAAACACGGCTTGCCTGTAATATTCTTGACGTTTATTCATTGCATCTCTAATAACTATTAGTATTCAAGAGGTCACATTAAGAGCCTGGTGGGCTTCCAGCCGCTATTACCCTGCTTTGTTTTATTTAGTTGTCAAAGAGCTGGTCTAGGGGGTTATGTTTGTTCTGCTGAAATAAAGCTTTATGGCATGTTTCAGGGCTGACATTATGACACTAGTAGGCCAGACAATCTGTCGTTGGAAAGAATTTCTGCAAATCCCCAAAGTTTTTCTGCATTTCTATGCTGTCATCTAAAAAGCAGCATCTGCTCTGCAAGGCTGCCAGGAGAAGGTCATATTTTTATTTTTACCAATAAAAGGAAAGGACGAGCCTGCGGTTCAGGCACTGGACGAGCCTTCAGGCAGCCCGGGGTTCACTTCCCGACTCGGCCACGAGCTCCCTGTGTGACTTTGGGCCGCGGGCCCAGCTGGGGTCGGGTACCTTTCCCCATTTAGAAAGCAAGCGAGTGCCTTCCTTCCACCCTTCTGAGTCACGTCCCTTTCTGGCGTGAGGCTGGACAGGAGTTGTCGTGCTCTGTGCATGCGTAGACCAGGAGGGTGATGTGCTAGGACATCACAGACAGCGCTGCAGGTTCCCACATTTCCCCCATTCCTCACCTTGCCTGCTCCCTCTGACCCCTCCACACCTACCCCTACCTGCTCCCAAGGCTCAGCATTGATTATTGTTATTATTTGTCAGTGTTTGCCTTCCTCCTAAATGAGGTTGTTCCTTTTGGTTTGGCCTAGCCACAGCTCTGAATATAAACAGCTCACATTAAAAACATTTCTAAGGGAAGGTTATTTCCATGCCATCTTTGCTAATGGCATCTCTGTTGGAAACTGTCAGTTGAATGCTGTTTGACACATCCCTGGCTGTCACACGCAGAGGAGAGCCAGAAAACGGGAACCTTCTTTCCAAAGGAGATGAGATTTCAATGGAAGTGTCAGTTTTTAACTTAAGTCTTCTCAAATATTACATTCACAAAAAAGAATTCACCAACAGCTGCACTTCTAAGAGACCAAGGGACTGATTACATCTGTCATGCGGATAATGTATTGCCCTTTGAATGATAGGTGTGTACCCGAACTTGCAACATGTCTATGACCAAGGAACTGACTTCAAAGGTGGTGGTGGGTGGCAGTGGCGGTGGTGGGCTGGGCTGGAGGCAGGGGAGAGGCTGGGGTGTACGCCACCTCAGGTGTTTTCAATAAATCTCATGTACTTCACACAAAGATGCTTTAAAGCCCTTTGACAGCTCCAGCATTTTAACACCTATTTTCAATTATGCAATAGCCACTATTTGTAAACAGGTTAAGAAAATGATATAAGTGAGTTGCATTCATATTTTAAACAGAAAGCGCAGCACTTCAAATGCAAATAGGAGACATCCTGTCTACAAGGACATTTAGCCAATTGCTTGATGCATGTGGTTTCAAAGATGGTTGACTTCTATCCAAAAGACACAGATGGGATGACTTAGACACAAACAGCTTTTAATTTACCACTTATGTTGCGTCTTTACTTTACCTGCTGCTATTAAAGCAATAAGGGCGCAAACACAGACCTAGAAAGAGCATTCCTGGCTAGAGCCCCTGGTCAGAGCTGTGCAGAAGCTGTCCTTGAGATGGCCCTTCTGCACTGAAATACCTTCTGAAGTGTCAAAAAAAAAAGAAGGAAAAAAAACACAGAAAGCAAACTGAGTACAGCAGGTCCCCTCTGCAATGGGCAATCCCTCATCTAATTTAAAACAAGTCAAAGGTTTCAAGTGCTAGTATCTGGGGACAGAGCTGTAGATGGAATACTCTGCAGGATTCAGTGGGATATCCTTCTGCTGTGTTCCCTCAAAACAGTGGCACAGCTGTCTTGCAAAACATATTAAGAAATGTGGTGAAATTTCATACTATATAAGCATTAAGGCAGATGGGTCCTTCCTGTTCATGCTATCCAGGTACCTTGAGGGGTGATCCAGAGTCTGCTCAGCTCCACAGAAAGGAGACTTTCAGAAACATCTAAGAGTTCAGGATCAGGCCCAGCAGGCATCTACTGGAAAGGGCAAAGAGAGGTTTAATCAGTTACAATAAAACAGACAAAACAGACAAAATAAAATATATGAGTGACCAGTCCACATGTCTACAAGGGGCATCGGTTTCTGTAGACCTCTGTGCCTCAGGGACATGAAATAATTGTGATTCTTGTGTGCCAAAAAAGCCCTGTGTAAATATTGCTCATTGCTAAACAAAACAAAAGGTTGTTTGACCAAATCAGATGTGACAAAACGAAAAGAACACCATGAGGAAGTAAACATGTGAAGTCCACATTTTCTGAGGGACTCTGAATAATGCTCTAAATGAATATTTTGGAGCTTGGTTTGGTGCAGGTGCTAGGAAGTTTTATGCTCGGAATGCCTGGAATATTTTCTCCACTACGGGGAAATTAATAAATACTAGTGTGCTCGAGTCTTTTGTGCCAATACTAACCATTAACTTCTGGCTTTGAGCCACAGCTGTCTACTTTGCAGTGGATTCTGCCACCAAAGGAAAGGTCATTACGAGCCTGTACTTTCTTCTCGTTAGTATGTTCCAAAATAATTAACAGAAGTTGTTCAGCAGATGGTTCCCTTTCTGTCAGCAAGTACCTAGAGTTTAATGGGTTATGCTGGATTCCTAGCCGTGAGTGGGTGAGGCTGGAAGGAAAATTAAAATGTACGGTCTTTGATCCACCCACTTGTAATTAGTTCTTAGGGTTTTACATAATAGAAAATATAAAGGAGGTGGGAGAAGGGAAATGAAATCATTATAAACCAAGAGATCAGCAGCAGCCATGTAAAGCTGTGATTACGTTATCCGACGTATCTCATCGCTGCACAGGCACGGAGTTGTAATTCTTTCAGCTGGGGATTTGAAGATTTACTAATTGTGTGTGTTTCAGTGTCCTAGCCTGGAGATTCAGCAGGAAACCACAAAAAAAATAGGAGATGCCTGTGTTTGTAAACTGAAAATGATGATCCCTTCGTGCCCCTGCAGCAGCCGGAGGCCCAACCAAGAGAGGATGAGCAAGCAGCCAAGCTCTTTGCTGCAATCGGAGAGAAAAAGTACCCTTGCCCCGGGAGTTTACATTGTCAGCAAACAAAGCCTGTTCAGGAACTGGGATTGCTAGCTTCATTTACAGAAGGAAAACCAAAAGTCGCATCAAGAACTTAAAGGCTGTCAAGAGACAAAAAGCCTGAAATGGTTCCTGTCCCACTGAAAGCACTGGCTTTACGCAGCTGCACGCTTCCACCCCACTCCATCCTCACTGGGTCCATCTCACCTGAGCTCACCTCTGTGCCCAGACCCTTTGCTTTGAGGGGAAGAGGGTCCCAATCACCCTGCAGAGATTCCCTCCTCCAGCTGCAGTAAGGAGACCCTGGGTGAGACATCACGCTGATGGAAACACCCCAGTTTCCATGGAAAAGTATTAAAAATCAGCCCAACCTAATTGCTGCTATTGGCATTTCTTCTATTATTAGCTCCACTGACATGGGGTATAGGATAATTTGATGTGACAGGCCATTGCCCAGCCTCTGTGCATTTATTTTTTTTCTTGGCATTATGGCAAGAAACTTTAAAGGAGAGTTTTGGTTACTTTCTCCAGTCACGGAGGAGACACAAAATCCAGCACAGTGAAAGCAAACATCAGGACCTCTGCTAAGCCTTTTAAACTACTGAATGGAAAGTGGCAAGTGACATGAGAACAGGACAGGACAAAAAGGACTGACACAAATGAGATGAGGAACCACCTAGTGAGTGTTCTGGTGGCAAGAAACGGTGAAGAGATTTCTGGAGACCAGCAGCACAACAAAGCTGCAGTTGCAAAAGGCATTGCAGTAACTGGGAAGCGAGATGAGGAGAGCTTGGATAAAGTTGTAGCTCCACCAATGGACAGAAAAAAAAAAAAATAATCTTACAAGTGTGCTGAATAAATCAGCTCTAAGTGATAGCTGTAGGTACAAGGAGAGCTCATAGGTACAAGGAGAGTTAATAGATACTGGTGCCCTGGAGCTGCAATGTGAGCAACAAACCCAGTGTGAGGTGACGAAACAAGAGATGAGAAGCACTGCTGCAAGGAAAGGGTGGCAGACAGAGCCAGGAGAGGACAGAGGCACAATACACCACCGTGGGTGATGCTGAAAGAGGAGGATATGTGGGCTGTGGTGCTGTATCAAGAGATTGGTGGGCTCAGAGCAGGATTTTTAGAGGATTTGACAAGCACCATCTTTGGCCAAGGCTCAGCTTGACTCCCAGCGATGGCCAGTGAATGAGACCAGCAGTGAGCTATGCTCAAAAAGCTATGTTTTTAAAGGTGTGAGTCATCTCACACTGACTCCAGTGTGACCATGCAAAGGCTACATAGCTGCTCAAATGCCAGTGATGGGACCAAGATTTGCAGGGAATCAGGGAAATCCAGAGGGACATTTGGGATCTTTGCACTGAGGACCTAATTAGCTAATGAGCATGTTTTTGGCATTGTTCTCTGTAGCTACAATTTGAAGACAATTCTCCTTTTTTGTTTCTGGGAGAAAAAAAAATGTCCTTTGGGGAGTTGTGGTATTGGTAAAAAATTACAAGAATTAAAAAGGCTTTTTTACTGAAAAAGTAAAACTAATTTAACTCTTGCATTCATGCATTCAGTAGAGAAGATATCGAGAATGAAGCTGGGGATGCTGAGCTTACTGAAGCTGCAGAAATAGCCTCAGCACTCCATTTAGTATAAAAGGAAAAAGCAATCACATGTATTTATGTGACTTCATGGAGCTCAGAAATGAGAGACACCAACAAAACCAACAGCACTGGGTAGGTTAAGACAGAGACCAGCAAATCAAAGAATCTCTGGCTTTGAAAAACATGCCTAAAAGCCCTTTTGGAGCACAGTGCTGTCTACAAGAGGCATGGGAACTGTGAGCAATGCTATGCACTCAACCCTGATCCTGGGCTCTCCATACTCACAAGGAGATCTTGCCTCCACTGCTCTCTCCTCCTAAAACACATGAGCTGTTTCTTCTCAAAAACATCTCACCCTCCATACAAAAGGGTCTAATAGCATAACGATTCTTGCAGCAATGCTGCCTTGCCAGGCAGGAGCCCAGACCCTCTGGATCTCAGGCCACTAACCTCTGTGGCAGGAGGTGAAGGAATGAGCCATTAGCTCCTATAAGGAGCCAAAGCCACTAGAGGGAGTCGATGTGTTTGCATGGTTCACACATCCATTCATCTCTTTCTCAGTCTCCCCCTTGGAAGAGAAAAGGAATAGCGAGGGAGGAAAAAGCACAGGGAAATTGCACAGGGCATTGCTCAACTCCCACTGGTGTACACTGCTGTAGCTCCACTTACTTCAGTCTTTCCAGGGAGTGGGATTGCTCTGGGTTTCCAGCAGAGTAACTCAGCAGGGAAAAGGTCTGTTGGAGTCCTTGGGAACATTTATGTATGTCTCAATGTCCCTCAGGAGGAGGAAGGGAAAAATGAGAGTCCAAAAAAAAGTTGGATGGTGAAGGTGGTGGAAGGAGTGTGCAGAACCTACAGGGGAGATCTGGAAGGGTCACATTGGTTTGGTTTAGAGAGGAGAAGGCTGAAGTAGGGGATAGGGCAATGACTTGTTACCAAGAAAAGGTCATTTTAAAAGGCTCAGGCCATACTTGTTCTCCACGGCCAATGCAGCAGGGTCGATTTATGTTTCAGACCCTCCTTCTGTAGAAAGCTGAGGTAGGAAACACCTCGAGATGGCCCTGCCCTACCTTTCTATGAGCTGTTACAGTGTGACACAACCCAAAGGCGAGGAAGCACGTAGCTAAACTGGGATATGTTTGTCCATACTGCAAAACCTTTGGTATGCCTCCCTTCTGGGAAGAACACTGCAATTATCAAAGCAGGTCCTTTGGCACTTGGAGTTCATTGAACACCACAGGGCCAATTAACTACATCTTCTCACCATGCTTCATGACAGCCCAGCCTTACGCAGCGCACTTGGGCAATCACCGTTTCTTGCAACACTGCCACCCAAACCCACACAGTGAGCTTCACAGCAGGGAGAAGTTGTTCTGCATCCTCATTGCCACCACAGTTAGCAGCTCTGGGACTGACGTGTTCTCCAGAGGGGAAATTTGGCTGCCAGTTTTGAGCTAAACAGCTACAACTCTGTAAATTGACCGAAATAATAATAACAATAATAATTAGCCTAAGCTTTGCAGGCTCAGGCAAGGCTAGTGAGACCCTGAGATGGGAAGAGTTCTTCTTACACTGCAGTCTGCACAACTGGCACATCCTGTGTGCTTGCAGGTTGTCTAAAACAGATTATATGGAAAATGTGGTGGCTGGAGTGTACATTTATGAGCACTTGAAAAAGGGTCCAGAAGCAGGACTGCGCCTTCCCTTATTATAAATATTAAGTAATTGAATTGCTTTGTTTTCACTACGGGAATTCAAGCCATTGAAGGGAGAGATGTCAGGAACATCCTGGTGATGAATGGGGTTTTCATCGGAAAATGATGAGTCCAAGCAAAACTTCCTAGAGGAATGCACCAGTTTCAACCAAACTTTTCCCGAGACAAGTTGCTTAGGTCCAGCTCAGTCCTTCTAGTGAGTTAAAGGCTGTCCTGAAAAGCCCTTCAGAGGGGATCAAGAAAATGTTCTTTGCCTGACATCTGGGGGAACTACTGCTCACCTTCCCTAGGCTCAGCTGATGTGCAGTGAGTCACAGTAGTCTAAACGTGTATCTGAACTCCTCCAAAATACTGGAAGTCTCTTTGCAAGTCACAGCTTAAGCCCCTTTTTAGACAGGCAATAATCAAGATGACAAAAATACAACCATTAAAAGCAGAGTTAATAAAAAACATGGAATGAAACTGCAGTAAACTTTTTTTATTATTAATCAGATAAGAAATATTGTCAAAACTAAGTCTCATGAACATTTTAGCACCATTGGTAGCATCACCTGGCTGTTCCCACCAGTGGCCTTGCTCTGTGTGGCTGGGCTATCACGTTTGATCTGAAGTTATACGGGACCTGCTACTCTGAGCTCTTCACCCATGAAGAGTCACTCTAATTTTAATACAAAAAGAGTACATTTGAAATGCAAATTCACCAGTCTTCCCCAGTGGGATCTGTGCTTCCAGTTTGCTCAGGGATTTTTCCTTGAGAGACCTTTCTACAGCTTTATCTTTCTATCTGAAAGCTTCCGCGTTTGCCTGGATGCTGGCACGACAGAGTGACTGTGCTCAAGTTCCCCAAATAAAGTACTGACAAATTTATTGTCTGCAATAATATTTTCCTACCTCTGTGAGGTGGGTTGAACCTATTCCACTTTCCCCTTAGTAAAAAACAACAGTGATGGCAGTAATTTATGCTTTGGTCAAGGCCAAGAGGACTAATTAGAGCATGTTAAGCTGGGCTGTACAGGCAGTTCCTGCTCTTCTCCCTGGTACAGACCCCATATGCCACACGCATCCTCCTGTTGGTTTTCAGGGGCTGCACAGAGCATTTTGTTAGCAGATATTTGTGCAGTTCCTTCGTAGGAACTTCCACTGTTTCCGGGATTCCTTAATCATTTCCCTAACAACCATGGATAACAAACGTGACCTTCTCATGAAAAATGAGGCTGGGTCTATAAACATGTTATTAAGAATAAATGAAGCTTTTAGTAGAAGAGGTTAGTTGGGGGTCTCTGCTGGTCAGTTAGCCCCTGGAAGCTTGAATGTAAATAGAAAACAATTAAAACCGGAGCCCCAAAGGATACTGCACTCAGCCAGGGAGGCTGTAATTAGGTTTCTGCTGCTGTTAATCGCTTCTAAAGTGAGTGATCATAAATTACAGAATGTGTTCAGAATCCTCCCAGAGCACAGTCTGAAAATCCTTCCTTTCTGAGCTGGCCTGGGAAAGGGAGAAAGGGAGCAAGGGAGGAAGGAAGAAAGGGGGAAAAGGGGAAAGGGAGGAACAGAAAATGAAGAGAAGAGAAGAGAAGAGAAGAGAAGAGAAGAGAAGAGAAGAGAAGAGAAGAGAAGAGAAGAGAAGAGAAGAGAAGAGAAGAGAAGAGAAGAGAAGAGAAGAGAAGAGAAGAGAAGAGAAGAGAAGAGAAGAGAAGAGAAGAGAAGAGAAGAGAAGAGAAGAGAAGAGAAGAGAAGAGAAGAGGAGATCGTTTTTTCCTTCCTTTACTTTCCTGTTTTTCCACGTGTGTCAGCCAGCCTTCTAAAATAACAGTAGGATGGAAGGCTTAGGCTAAACCAAACCCCAGCAATACTTTTTTTTTTTTTTTTTAAATACTTGTGTACACGCACACACACACATACACACACATGTATAGTTAGTTAAATGGAGAAAATGTATCTCCAAACATCATATTTAATTTCATTAGCTACTGTTGCTTTCTTGGAATCCACTTATAGCACATGAAGATAAACATTCTCCGAGCGATAAGGGTGTGTTTATAAACTCTGTTTGGGATGAAAGAAGCCCTAGCTGGTGTGTTTTTATAGTAGGGTTAATGGTGCTTTACTAATCCTTTGCCTGTGACTAAGAAACACAGACATCTTGACTTTCCTGGGAGACACACATACATTTTCCTCCTTCCCGGGGCCCTCAGCGTGTAGCTGGAAAACAATGCACCCCCCCAGGCTCTGCGAGGGTGAATTGCGAAGCGTCGTCGTCACATTCCTGGGACTTCACCACTAGACACTCAATGTTCCCGGATTGCAGAATTAATTCAACACATTGTTATTTTACAGTTTGGCTTTGCTTTCTGGGGGCCTTCTCTTCAGAAAACCGCCAAAGCAAATGCTTGGTCCTGCAGCCTCTACTCTCACGCTGGTACTGCCTTAGTATCCCGCACATCTTTACAGGACCCTGAGCATGGTGTCCATGGGAGGATTTCAGCCAAATGTGGATAGGTTAGGACCCATCCTTGCATTGGTTGAATCCTCTGCTGCACCTACATCCCCCTCCCCGGCTCCCTGCCATGCACACAAGTCATCGCCCGTGGCCGCACTGCCCTTGGCTTCCTTAGCCACATCCTTTTGGCTGCTTCATTTCAGCTCCTCGCTGGTAAACTGAATTGGAGGCTTCCTCCCCCTGCCAGCCCCTCCGCGTGGTGCAAAACCCAACCTTCCCAAAAGGTCAAGGCGCTCTGTTTTTCCAACCTTCTGTTTCGAATTTAAGAGACAATGGCTCACAGGGAGCTGAGCGGGGGTAATGTGCCGCAGTGCTGAGTCACAGGAGTCCAAGCTGAATCTTCTGTTAACGCTGGAACACGGCCCCAATTATGATATTATAGAAAATTACTCTCTGACCAGAGAATGCTACAATGCTGGGAGAAACACAGCTCTCATGCACATCCACCAGCCAGAGGACCACCTGAACGCCATGGGCTCAGAAAGACTCCAAACATCTGCCTCCATGCATAGCACGCTTGTTTTCTTTGCTGCTGAGGTTCTATGTTTGTGTCACGTACCAGCAGTGCTTTCAGTCCCTCTCTTTCCCCTTGCATGTGGGGGACTCTCTGATACCACTTCTTCCCAGGCTTTAAAAAAAACAGTCCAAAAACAGTCCATATATTGGTTGGGCTGCTGGCAAGAGGAACAGAGGAGATGCTGGCCCTCACTGGTCCTTGTCTCCTCTACCAGCTCTCCAAATGAACATCATGGTTGAGTTCAGAAACTGTTTCCCAAGAAAACCAAGGAAAAAGCTGAGGATTCATGTGAATGTCAGAAAGGAAAATAACAAAAAGCTATGCAAAGTTCCATCTTGGGGGCATTAATGTCCATCATTAACTGAAGGCGTTGGAAAAACTTTTCCATAGGGATAGGTTACTCTAGATTTGCCTTGTGCAGTGTTGTGCTTCCCTTCCACCACCACCACCCCAAACTACTCTCAGCATTTGGATCCTATCAAAGCAAGTAGTTTTGTAAGTCACAGCTCCTACCTGCCTCTGCCAGTAAGGAAAACCATCTGACCTGAAAAAAGCCTGGAGTGTTTCCCCATTACAAAATAACCTCTGGTTTAGCTACAGGCTGCAGTGGTGCAACCATCTCCTCTCTGCAGGTAACCCTCTGCCAGACTCATCTCAACACACAGCTGTTTCTCAGATCAGCAATGGATGGATAAACCAGGATGAGGCAATTTATCTGCTTATATGAGGAGAGTGGTGTCCCTCCACATTCTGTTAAAAGCTACTACTAAAATATGTCTAATGGGAAGCACTCAGGAAAAGAGCCAAATAAACACGAGATGGAAGAGAGCAATGGGCAACCCTTGACCCACACCAGACCTAGCCCCAAGCCTCTACACCTGCAGCATGAATACACTCTCTCTAGGTAGGGGTTAGGCAGGACTGCTTCTGCACAGTGACATCTCCCAGAGGGGTGGGCTCACACCACCTCAGTTGCTAAAGCATCTGCCCTTACCTAAGAAATAGTTGTCCAGCTATATGCTGCTCTCATTTGTTTTCCAGCACTCAACTCGCTGCATCTACTTCTCCAGGCTCGTTAAGATGTGTGCTGCGAAGGCAGAACATCATGTTTCTAGCAGGATGCCTCAACATTGCCGGCAGCAAGCTCAAGATGATGACCACAGGTATATCCGGCAAATCCAAGTGGTTTGCAGAAATGAAGAAGTTTTCAGCCACATGTTCCTTTACTTTCATGAGAAAGGTTTGAAGCAAAGCGTGGGATACTGCCCATGGCATCATTTCATAATGAATATCAGCACGGATTTTTTAATGTACCACTTGTTGCTGTGCAGTCAGAGTTTCTCTCTGGAGGCCTCATCCTCCCCGAGGAGCATAATAACCTTCAACTTTTCTCACCAGCTGGAGGCAATGCGTGTTCATATCACCATAGGCAGCAGGCATCTAAACCTTTTGCTTTGGAGCAACGTCCTGCAGGAACACAGCCAGCCCAGAGGAGACTGTGAGAAATTTTGTCCTCTGGAGAGTCCTGTTTATTTTAAGCAAAACAGCTAGTTTACATGTTGGCCTTTTAAGCAAAATACTCCGGTTCATTCTGCCCTGGATTTAGTTATGTAACCAAATCGCTATGCTTTTTAAATAATCTAAATGGAATTTGTAATGTTGCCTCCCAAGGGAAAGAGACCGATTCTGGTTTTCAAGCTAATGCCTTCACACAGGTGAGACTCCACCAAATTCAGTGTCCTTCTGCTTGAAGACAGAGCTATTTGTCTCTGCCTTGCACTCAGGACAATTGAGGCAGAGAAAAATGGAAATGAGTAGACCAAAACTACTGAGAAAAAGAACGTCAGAACCAGGACCTGATGTAACATCCCTGAGCTGTCTGCTCGCTGGCATCGCCTCCTGCCATGGCAAGGCATCCAAAATGATCCAACGTGACTTGGATGCTGCTGGCCTCTGGCAGCATCATGTTCCCAGGAGATGGTAGAGCCAGCCTTTGACTGACCTGAGTTGCCCTGAGTCTTGGCCCATGCATTGCTACACCAGTGGTGAGCCCTGTCCCCAGGCTGTGCCACCTCGCAAAAGGTAGCCTGTGGCTCAGAAATGGGCCACTGCTTGTTAAAGCCCCCATTTGTGGAAGGTGTGTGCCTTGGGGTTGAGACACCCCGGAGAATGAAGGCTGGACATGGGTGTCAGCAGAAGCAGCATCAATTCCAGTATCTGTGGTCAAAAGTTGCACAATGATACAGCAAGGTACGAGTGTCTGGCAGATCCTCTTTCAAGCTTCACCCCATATTTGTCCCCAGTTCATGTCATTTCCCTCACAGCTGGGTAGGTCTTGGCGTGCAGGGATGCATTTCTTCACAGCTTTCCCACGTGGTGCTCTTGTAGCACCTTCTCACAGCTCTGGGTCTCCTCCTGATGGCATCAGTCTGAAGAGGACAAGCCAACCTTGTTCTCAAGTTCAAAATCAAGAGTTTGCAAGTTTGAAGTATATTTTTGGTAACCTATTCTGCAGGCACGTGGGCCCTGGATGTGTGCATTATAATGTCCTGCAGTCACCCCTGGAAGCTCAGAAGCGCACCATCTGGAGGACGGCACCCTTGGGCTCCTGCCTTGGGTCTGATATGAAGTGGTTGTGAGTTTTCTTTGGGTGCTATCCACTGAAGCCACTCTTTTGCTCACAAGTCATTATTTTTGCTTACTACAGGAGACCACTATCATATTTGTCTGCCTCTGTACTGGCATCCAGCACATGCCAAGTTCTGCTGTCACTTGCAATTGCCACTGCCCGGGTTAACCAGAACATAGAATTTCTGGAAAACTTGCTTTTGTGAGAATTCCAAGCCAAATTAATGAGTTGTGGAGAAACACAACCTTTGATGTATGCACAAATGGCATCAAGCTCTCGGGCCTTCTTGAACTAAACTCCTAATCCTTGATCCCTTCCCTGCAATTACAGCAAGGGGAGTTGGTGCTCTCCACACACCATATGACCAGTAATGCCGTGTTCTGGCTTGGAAACGTCTATGCTAGCAAAGAGCTGCTGTGTAAGTTAGAAATCCAGCTCCAGCCATGCACGGTTAGCAGCAGCCCTGAATCTCTGCAGTGTCTATTTATACAATTTGGATTGACTTTGTATTCTATAGCTTAATTTATCTTCTGTCACAGTATTGTGCAAAGGAGTGAAGCCCCAGTCTTGTAACTCATCCTTACATTGTCAGTGCAAGATCCAGGGGTAAATTTCTTATAGATATGTACGAGTTCTGACATGGCAGATGGCTCTATTCTGTGTTGAATTATGGAACATGTTGTAACGTACATAGTTGCTTGATAGACCTTAATTATACCACAGGAGGGAGCCTGTATGGTTTAGCCCGAAAACATGCTCCTAACCAACTTCCAGTCTCCAAAATGCATCAAACACCTATTCATTTCACAGTAGAAGCTGATCATTTTAAGTTACTTGGATATAAGGAGGAAATGCATATAAAATCTTGGGATGGAAAAACTGCCAAGCTGGTTTTGAAGCCCTGCATTCTTCCTCAGTGCACACTTCTTCATTTATAATAACATTGAACGTGGATGTCACGGCTCATTTCTTCTTGGACAACATGGCAGGGTTCTTCCACCTATCCCCCAGGGGCCAGGACGTTACTGAACTCCATAGGATGAACCCTTTCCAAGACCTTCTTTCCCCTCCATCCACTCCCTTCCCTCTCACCCCTCGTGCAGGGACACAAGGCAATTGACAGGTAAAAGTGGAGTGCCCTCTCCAGCCAACACCACCTTGGTCTTTCTCCTTTCAGATCCTTTCTGCTTGATACCTCTGCCCATGCTTCCATGACGGAGGACTCGTGAAACAGAGGATTTGGGGTGGTCCGTACTGAGCCTGGCCCTGTAGCAGACCTGTCATCTCCTGTTCTCCTCACGGGTGAGCTTACAACACGGGCTTGTGCTTCCCTCGCCTTGCTTGGCCTTGTTTCTCGAGGCCAGTGTGCTTTGGCTGTCGCTCCCCGAGCTCTCTAGTTCTCAACCCCGGAGTTATTTCAGGCAGTGCTGTACAGTTTCCCTTCCAAGGGCTTATGAAACACTGTTCTGGGACTCTTCACCTGACTCATTGTTTCCTGTGCCACCCCACAGCGGGAAGCACCGCTGTGCCGACGACTTCTTTGGGATGCTCCTGAGAAGAGACAGAGAGAGCCTTTAACCCACAGGTTTATCACCACGGGCTCAGAGGAGTAGTTTGTTGTTTGTTTTTTTTTGTAGTGGTGTGTTGCTTTTTTTTTTTTTTGGTATTTTTTTTTAATTATTATTATTTTTTCTTTTTTTTTTTCCAGAAAACCTTCTGCTTTAGCTCCTTCTCTCTTCAAGGAGGTTTGCTTTCACTTAGCTGACACCCAAACTCACACTTTGGACAACTCGCATCCCAGACAACAGCGCTACAATAAGGACCGCTCCATACTTAGCAGGACACGCCAAATTGCTAAATGCCATATAACCACACCCATCATCAAAGGCCCATACGCTCCCATTTCATCCGCTCAATTGCAAACCACAGAATGACTTTGTTTTAGTCAATGGCAAGCAGTCTGACATGGAAGCCACCCACCTTCAAAGTGCCTTTGTTTGTTTGCTTGCTATCTTACTCAGGCCGGCCTGTCCCGCCACCTTCTCACTCCTTGTGTCTGAGTGGCCACTTATAATTGCAGATGCACTTTTTGTTTCACGTATTTTTCCTGAAATTGCGATTTCTACCTCACTGTTTTCATCTTGAAGCTAGGAAATGTTTGTCTGGATGCACACAGAATTAACCCTTTCTTCCATCCCTGATGGCCTGCAGCCTTCCCCCTAACTGTTATTTTTAAGAAACTGTTCTTGCCCCTACAAAACAATTTTTTTCTCAGCCTTGAAGTGACTGATTTCAGACTATGAACAAATATGGTCCTAAATCCACAAACTTTTCCCTGTCTAACATATACTGCTTCCTTCTCCATTGCTCCTCTTCTTAGAAAGCACAGCACCTCTGATAAGGAGAACAAATTCTTCTGCTGAAAGGCAAGCAGGGACCCATCACATTAACAGAAACAGGATTTCCATAGATTTCTTATGACCTCCATCTACTCTTTTAGCCCGGCTTCTTACAGAAACAAGGCTCTGTTTGATCAGATTATGTGTCCATCTGCCTGTCACTCCTCACCAATTACTGTGGAATTCTCTGGCCATTTTCTCTTGGGTTTGATGAGGTCTTCAAGATGTTAAGTTCCTACAAGGTCAGTGAAAAAATAAAAGGGTGGCCAGAGAGAACAGTTGAAGCAGGAGATCAGCCCTTATGAAATATCATCAAATCCACATGGGTACTCACATTCAAGTCTCAAACCCATAGGAAACTGAGACTTATTAATCCCATCACTGGTGGAACAGCTCAGACTTTCTTTCTGTTTCTGTTTTTGTTTGCTTGCTTGCTTGTTTGTACGTTTGCTAGAACAAATAATTCACTCTGGTGGAGTGCTACAAACTTCACATATCCAACCCAAACACAGTTCTGGCTACAAACACTCAGGAATCTGGGAGCCTTCCATCCAGATCCACAGCCAAACTATCCCAGCTGAGACCCATAAGGAGCAACACGGGCAAGGAGCAACTGTGGCAAGGAGTTTGCTCTGACTTGTGGTGTCTCCTCTCCATGGAGATCCTGAATACATCCCACTCCTGCTTTTCTGGTAGATCCAGCAAGATCCAGTAGTTCAGCAGTTCAGACCACACCTGGAGTACTGTGTCCAGTTTGGGGCATTCCTGAAATTTATGAGGGATGTTGAAAAACTGGGAAGGCTACCACCAGCCTTATCAGTGAATCATCTTAGTAAAGGTAGACACTATGACAAGAGACTCGAGGGGTTCAGATTCAGCATTAGGAGAAATGCCTTCACTGGAAAATGATGCAGCACTGGGACAGGTCACCTGGGAGCAATGGCAATCTCCATCCTTGGAGGTTTTCAAGGCTCAGCTAGAATAGAGTCATGGTTGACCCGATCCCATTCCAAGCAGAACCTACAGGTCTCCAGAAACACCTTCCCACCAATATTTCTGTAATACTTGGAACATAGTTTGTTTCTTTTTCTGTGTTTTGTTGTTGCTGCTGTTGTCGTTGCTTTAGTGTTTTCTTTTTTTTTATCCCACTCTGCCTTCAAAGGGGTGAAAAAGCTTGGCTTCATGGACTTAGTGAAACTCCCTCTGCATCCAATCTGGATGGATTTTTCAGGTTCCTTGGATAAAGAAGACACCAGAGACCAATTTCCTGCCTGATGATAGCCAAGAATATCACTGTTCTTTTTTTCTTCTCTTCATCCTACCCATTTATATGTTTTATCAGCTTCATTTATAGGTGTGCTCTCAGAGTTCATAGTGTCCCAACTTGCAGCAATCAAGAGCTGAGTGCATCACCCACATTAACTCTCAAGATTCATAATTTCAAGAGCAAGAATAGGACTGGTGGGGCTCCTGGTACTTCCCCTGACACAAGTTGGTCCCTAACACTGAATCTGAGATGCAGAGAAAGTGCCAAAGTCATCTGTCAGCTCAGAAGAGCATTATCAGTTCATTCAGTTCATCATTGGCATGGGACAATGTTTAATAGAAATCTTTATGCAGAATAGCAATGAGATCTTGAAATGCCCCAAAGCAACCATAGACAAAATAGCCAAAAGCGCCCATAACGACTGCCTTTCCCTTCCATTTCAGTCAGTATGACACCAAAGCAGTCTAGGAATGTGGATAATGTATATCCCACTTTGCACATCCATGCCATCAGTGTCTCATCTTGGAGAGCCTGTTCCTAGCTTCATTCTGGAAAAGCTTTCCCATATCAGTAAGTCAAAGGAATAGTACAGAATTGCTGATTCAAGGAGCTATCTTGGAGGGAACAGAAACAGCTAACATATACCCACATCTGCTTGCTATGTGAGAGCAGAGGCCTTTGGTTCTGATGAAGAGTCACGACGTTTTACCTCACCTTTACCTTTTACCTTTTCTACCTCACAAAATAATCAAACAGCCCTAGGGTCTCCTATGGCACTTACTCTACACACACCTGTGATTTTCAAGGCAGACAGACAGAAATCTTCAAGTTAGAAGGGACTAAATATTCTCAGATTCAGAATATAAATTTCATGTAAAGTCAGTTTGTGATTGCTAAAGACTCAAAATCATTAACCAGCTTGTCTGAAAATTGTCATGAAAATCTAAGCTTTATTGAGTGCTAAAAGCCTAAGAAAGATGGAAACATATGAAAATAACAGGATAAATTCCCAGCCACCACCACCACTCCAAGTGTAAAAAAGAACCAAACCAAAACAATAGGCTCATTACAAATGCTCCAACATTTTGTAATAACCAAGCACTTAAAATGTTCTTGGTAGCTGCTCTGAGGATGCCATTTTTTTCATTACAACTTGTATTTAGTACATAATTTATAGCTGGCAGGATGAGGATAATCCCACAGTGTGAATGCACTGCGAGACTGCTGTAATTACACCAGCGCTGTGGTTATGGCCTTGTGGAACCGATACTTCTTTTTAATTGTGGAAATGATAAGATCAAATCCAACACCGTGTTTCTCAGTGGCAGGTTTGTGGCTGTAACTGTAGCTGCCAGCTGCCTTCCTGCTCATCTGCTTTCCCTCTAGGAGCCTGCAGACAATGGGACAATTTGCAGAAATGAGGACTGCAAGCTCGAAGCTGACCTGTTGGTGCAGGTTGTTGGAAATGCAGACACCTGTAGGATGTGTCTCTCCGTATCAAGAACATTGTAGGAATTATGCAAGATAACCAGCTTTGTTGGGGAGATAGACTGAAAGCAGAGGAATCCTCCCCTAAACCCACCAAGTCCATCCATCATCCACCTACCTACTATGTCCATGGGCACAGATTATCCCCTAGAGCACTGCAGAGTCACTGACCCCAAATCCACTTTTCCCACGTCCTGTGTCCCCCAGACCATCAAACAGTTAGAGCTTGGCCTCACTGGAAACAAAAATACAGCACAAGCAATTTAAATGAATGGGCAGATGGGACAAAAACCAAGCAAAACATCCAGATGTTTCTTTTCTGTCACTTCTGGTTTGTACTTTGTATTCTCCAGTAAGTCACTAAAATACTTTGATGTGAGAATTTAATATTGGTGATGGATTTGCATCAGCCAAGTAACCAGACAATAATCCATTGGTGTCAATGCTAATTGGCTTTGTCATGTTCTTAGGACAAAGGAAAAAAATCCTTAAACTGTTCTCTACCAGAAATAAATTTAGAAAATAAATATATTGGCCCCAACTTGCAAAAAGTCAGTGTGACATTTAGAGGGAGCTAAGAAAAGGAGTCTTTCCTGCCTTAGGAAGAAACTCAGCTTAACTTGGGTCCTGTTAACTTCGTCATACTATTACTTGGGCACTGTTTGGTATTAGTCACTAGCTGCTCCCTCTCAGCTTTATCCAATTTAATTTCAAATATAGAGCAAACAGATGCCTTTATGTTTCATTTTTAAATCATTTATTGTTCTACATGTAGCAAAGAAGCTTAAAAAAGAATGTGAAAGAATTGCCAGAAAAGGTTTGTGTGTGTGTGTGTGTTTTTTTTAAAAGATATATATATATAATTGCAGTTGTGGTTACTGTGGTTTCTTTTGGGTGGATCAGAAAAAAAAAAAATCAAGTCTTCCTTCCTTGGGGATATAAGGGGAAAAAAGATGGAGAGGAAAAGTCATTCCCATGTCTAGTGCTTTTTATCAGTACTGAAATGAAACAATCAGGTTTAAGGGCTCATCTAGACGGAGGACTCTGGCACTGATGTAGCTCCCACAATGTAGTAGAGTCTGTGCAAGTCCCAAACGCTGCTCACAGCAGCAAGAGAAGCTGCAGAGATGCAAAGCCACCGTGCAAAGTCAGGGGGCTCCATGCCCTGCAGAATTCTAGCTCAGACAAGGTGGTGCAGCTTGCTCGTCAAGACAAAAAAATTGAGAAATTGAGTATTTTTTTTTTCTGAAATACCCCAAAGCAGCCTTACCAGCAGAACAGAGCTTTTGATCAATCAAAGTATATTTAACAACTACTTCTTTTGGAGGGGATGGGGTTGAAAATGAGGAAGTATGAAAAAATTGCTGAGCCCATTCAACAAGTCCAGTTTTTAAGAGGCCTAATTTAATTAGAAACACAACTAGCAAACAAATGAGCAATTAAAAAAAAAATCTTTGTTCTAAGATACTTAATAATACAAGGATACTTTGGTGCTACACTACCATGTTTGTCTACAGATCTTAAAGCTCTTGATGACCTGCTCCATGTCACTATCCCCATTTAATTGGCAGGGACACTGAGCAACTTCCCAAGGACTCGTGACAGTTCATGGCAGCATCAGAGGGAAGAAGCACATCTCCTAAATGTGGTCCCAACTTCAGTCCGTATGTGCATGTTTGTAACAGGTTAAGCCCCCATCCCTGCAGTTTTCCTTTGTTTATTTCCACTGGGGTGTCTCCATTGGTGGTTGTGGTGGGACGTTTTTTTTCTGAGTTATGGGAACATTGACCAGTCCTGGAGAACCCTAAATCCCACCCTGTGCATATAAATAGTCCAAGAGAAATGGTCAGAGCCTGCTTTGTCCATATACCTGAGGCACCAGAGGCCAAAAGCTGCTCTCAGCTTGCCTTGTGTGACCCTGACAGAGCTTCACAGACAGCAATCTATTGACATTTTGGGCAAAACATTAAGAATGATGCACGAGCAGTTGGGGCATCACCCTCCTGGGTCACATGTCCCCCACAGGATGGGGATTTTGAGCCAGTACATTCCCACCACATGAACTCTCCTTGTCCCTGCAATGGGGTATTTGGGAAGGGGAGAGAGCTGCATTACACCAAGACTTTCCCTTTTCCCTCATGGGGCTGTCCCAGTGTGGTCCTAAATTAGGGCAGGTAAAGTCTGGTAGTCCCAAAACACATTAAAATCCATCCAAAGGTTACAGTTTACCAGCTGGGACCAGTAGAAGGTCAGACACAGCTTTGCAAATCTTTGCAAATTTTAACAGGAGAAAGAACATCCCTCTTCTGAAATATAATTTAAAAATAATAATAAAAATACAGAAAACCCCACACATAATCAGAGCAGACCTCGGGGAAGTACAGACGGCAAGATGTAGGTCCATAGGAAATAGCTGGCCAGCCAGCACCGTCCTGGACAGGCTAATATTTGTGTAATACTAAAAAGCTTTTTGCCTTTCGGATCCTTCCATGAGAAAAGGCTAAAATATTTGGTGTACACATTTTTCAAAATGAGAACATACCATACATAGTTAAAGTAATGACTAGTGCGCTTAATCCCAGACACAAACTTTTCACTGAAGCTTTTTTTGGGCTGGGTCATGTGATTTATTCGGTTTTCAGTATCTATATATAAATCTACTTTTTTTTTTTTTTTTTTCCTGGTTCATCCTTACCCATATTCCAAAACCTGCACACTTCATAAGCTATTTTGGTTTACCACATGGCTTGGCACTTGGTATTTTTCCTATGATGTGAAAACAAAACTTCAACTTGGCTGTTGGTGGCCATTATCTGAGATGCAAATCTTCTCGCTCGATTGCCGGGGCTCTAACAGGCGGCTAATTGCCCTTTTTGGCAGCTAGGCAACCCTATTACTCAGAGACCTTATATGGGGTTATCCCAAACCCCCAGAGTGGGAGCTGGGTCCCCAGGGACCCCCACCTTCCCTCACGGAGGGTGCCTTGATTTTGGTGCCAAAAGTTTGGGCAAAAAGCCTCAGGGCCAGCTGGAGAAGAGCAAGCCTGAGCCCGTTGGCTTGTGATCTGCTCTACCACATTACCCATATTCTGGCCCCAAACCATTTATTTACTGTGAATAAATTAATACTAAATACATCCTCCAGCCTCACTCATCCAGTCGGAAAACTACTCTGCTCAGCCACACACATGACATCATCATAAATTTTAGATGCAGGAAAATAAAACCAGGATTACCTGCATTTTTAGCACTAGGAGATGGGAGGGAAAAAAAAAAAAAAAAAGAAAGAAAAAAAAAGAGGCCTCCTCTTGTGTGTGTTGGTTGTTGAGTTAGGCTTTTTTTCATCTTTCTTTAGTTCTTACTTACTTTGTTTGTTTGTTTGTTTGTTTGTTTGTTTTTGTCATTAGAGATACCATTCAAGGTGAGGGGAGACTCTGAATGGAGAAGAGAAAGACCTTTCAATGGGGATTGCATCAACTTAGGGTTCTCAGTGTTGTCCCTCACAGATCGTGTGAGGTCTTCTCCTGTGCGTGAAGGACCTGGTCAAGGCTGTGACCATCACTGCTGGTGCTTGGAGGTGGGTTTAGGACCAGGAACCCATCCAGGATAGTCCTCCACAGTATCCTGCCTCCTCTTTCCCTCCTGCAGTGCGGGGATCCCTTGGATGCAGAACATACATTTTCTTGGTTCCCTTCGCTAGCACAACGCTTTCATCTTGGAGCACATGTCCCCGTCTCTGCCTGACCCGGTTCTGTGCCATTTCCCAGGCTCCAGAGAGGCGCGTGCACCCGGTTGCTGGCTCCCAGCGCTCGCACGCACTTCCCCGCGCTCAGCGCCAGCTGCCAGCCCCGTTGTTCTGCCCCCTGCCAAGCCCCTATTGTTCGTGTCCCTTGCTGGTGGCATCGCATCTCACTCAGCCAAACTCCTCCTGAGCTGGGGCCCAGGCTCTGGGTTTGCTTTTTTTTTTTTTTTTTTTTTTTTTTTTTTTTTTTGATTTGTTTTGTTTTCTTCAGGAGTGATGTTGAATTATCAGTTTTAGAGGGCCAGTTTTTAGGCACTGCAGATGGAGCTGGTTTGCAAAAGGAGGGTGTCTGGGGGGCTTCAATAATCCAGGCACTTTGACAACATGGAGAAATGGGAGCCTAAAGACCGAGAATCCAAATTCACACATAAACTCTGAAAAGCTTGCAGCACAATTTTCCTCTTTCCCATCTCCAGCACGTGCTGCCCTGCTCATCACAAGGTGGGGAGAAGCAGCAAGGAGAAAGGGGAAGCCCCAGCCCCAGCACAGACACGCTGCTCTCACCAAATCTCTTGCGCTGGCAAGACACAAACCTCTGCTTCAGTGCTGGGCTGTTACAGGGCCTCATTTTAGGGCTGTGCCATTCTCAGAGCAGAGGGAAATGAGCTGTCACTCAGGACTGTCATCCTGCTGACAAGCATCACAGCTTGGGGTACGTCCGAACAGCATGGGAGCACTCTCGTTTCCATCGGGAACTGCACCGGGTCGGCAGTCAGCATCCTGTTAATGTTACATCGTTAGAGACCTTTTTTTATAGAGAAGCTGGGGAAACTGTGCAGCTGGGGTTTCTCTGAAGTGTCACCAATTAAGTCAGTTTTCACACAGATGATCAATGTTTCAGTAGGCTCAGAGGTTCCCAGCTCTGGTTTCCAAATGGATCTCCTGGCTAGCAGATGTTGGCCAAAGCACAGCACCTCTCCAAGCATCCTAAAATACCCATCTCCTGCTCACACACCTTTATCAGGACCTCATTGGCATGGCTGAGAAACAGCACGCACCTCCTACCTTCTGCACGCATTTTAGGGAGAAAAGGAGGAGGCAAGGCACAGGCTGTTATGATTACAGCAGCACCACTTGGATCCCATGGTAACACAACTTCTGTGCTGTTTTGTTTCCCTGTTGTATAAATGAGAAAGGCAGGATCCTGACCCTGCATAGCTCTTGGGCAGTTGTGTTGCTCAGGTCACGGGACACGAAAGGGTGACACTGATGGGGGCTTGGTCTG
Organism: Netta rufina; assembly: GCF_964035555.1. Lineage (NCBI taxonomy): Eukaryota > Metazoa > Chordata > Aves > Anseriformes > Anatidae > Netta > Netta rufina. Next base: position 61,881,648 of record NC_140128.1, on the reverse strand, counting down.
AAGAAGAGACTGAGCAGCCCCACGTGGGGTCAGACATGTGCCCTTGTCATAACCAGATCCTGGGGCACCGCCAGCACACACAGGCAGAATCCGTGGGACAGCTTTCTGCTACTGATCCCCCTTGGGAAGTGGTTTCTGCACCCATGCAGAGCTGAGGTGTCTCTGCAGAAGCTCTCCAGGGCTGTGCCAGGACATCTCACTAACTGCAGGCAGAGGAAAGCAAGGCAATTTGGCTCTTACCCACCAGCATCATCCCCCAAGGGCAGTTAACTTCCCAGGGCCCCCTCCTAGCCTGCAAGAGCAGCACAGCTGGGGAGCAGAGAGTGACCCTGTGCTGGACCCTGAGATACGGCTCAAAACATCATCATGAAGCAAAATACGATGAGTCACTGGGCTTTTCACTGCAATGGCAGGCCAAGATCAGCCTCCATCCACATGGGGCTGATGGATCAGAATTAATCCTGTATGTCTAGAGGTCAGAATGGGCAGAGAAAGGGTCTGTCTTTTACAGATACCTTCCACAAAAGCACCCGTTCTCCCATGGTGTGAGAGCTCTTGTAAATAGAAGGCTTGGTGAACACTTCAGACCCATCCTAGCAGAGAAGTTTTACCTTTTTACTAGTGTTTGCCTACAGCCACAGAGCTCCAGAACCCCAGCCAGCTCAGTAATACCGTCTTGGCTCCTTAATCATACATAAACCATTCAAATATACAACAAATAAATAGACACATTTCGTGCTCCTCCAGCAGGGCTTAGCACCTTTACAAAGGGATTTTTTTTGATACTTAAGCAATAATAGATTGGCTTTCATTTTGTTAAGACCTTACTTATATCAACATATCTGTTCAAGTACTACACTTCCTTTTATGAAATGCTGGAATTCTTTCATGTTGAAAACGCTTTTACAGCCAAGTCCTCAGTTGTGCTGGCATTTCTCGTGTCTTGAACTCCAAACTGGCTAACCGCAGTCTCAGAATTCCCAAAGGAAATAATGAAAATTCCTAAAATCCTTGGCAAGGAAACAGTTGAAATTTTAAATTGAGTTAATCGTTTTAGTGAAAATGCTTGTAATAAAATAAATATGGGGAGCTGGGGTGAGGAGGGGGAGAAATCTGCTTCAGAAATGAGCGTCAAAGGAAAAAAGAGAGAGGGGGTGAAGATCTTCAAAAATGAATCCCTCTCTGCTCTGTTACAGTGTTTTGTGTTGGAGATAGCTGCAAACTCACACTGAAAGGAGGGTTTTGTTGGGTTTTCTGGTGCTATGGTGAAAGCAACATGCTCGAGATCCCACTTAATGCTTCAAGATTGCTCTGGTTCTGGAGGTTTGGCATGAATGATGCCAGGTGTCCTCAGCAGCTGCTAATAAGTTTCTGAGGGCAGAAACCTCATCTCTGGGATTGCACTTTTGTGACACCAGGATGATTTAATTAAACTTCTAACTCAACTAAGCAGCATAGGTCCTTGACAGGCTTTTTTTCTTGTTTAATTAAAGCTTAAAGGCTATAATTATAGCTGTTCTAATACACTGGAGAATCAAAAACACCATGACTTTTGTCTCTTCCTTTCTTTTTAGTGAATGCAGCAACTGGCTACAAGAACACTCAGTTAGCAGATCATCTCAGCAAACAATTTCCAGATGATCGGTTGTTTGTGGTGGCTCTTCACCATGTCTTTTCTCCCTAACCTTTTTAGGTGAACCAGCCTGGTGGAAACGTAAAAGAACAACAGCAACATGCACCAAGAGAAGGACACGATGACTGACAGGAGGCCAACCCCCAGTGGTCTGCACCCCACGTCACTGGTGTTTCACAACTTTCCCCGGGCATGAGTTTGCAGCTGCGAGCTTTGCAAGGCACCGCTTTATTATTTGGTCTTTTGCAACTACCAGATCGCTGACCAGCTCATGCTACAGGGGAAGAATCTGTATTTCTGGATTCACTCCTTCCCCAGGCCCAGCCATCCATCTGCTGGGAAATCTCCTCTGGCATCCCATTATTCCCGCTGCTGTGCCACGTACTGCAGTGTTTGTTCATCGCCATCTGTGGCTTGGAAAAACACAACAGCTGGGTTCAGAGCAGCACGCGAATGTCCACAACCTCCATGGGGTTTGTCAGCTTCTACTGCACGCCCACTGCCATCTTCCATTTGCAAGGAGCTCTGGGAGGTCAAAAATTATGATAGCCATTTCCAAATTGAAATGACACCCTAGAGGAAGCCCCTTCCAACTTGTGCTGTGCTGTCTTGTCCTGCAGGAGAGACCATTAAAAGACAGTGCCACAGGATTATAAAATTGGCAGCACCTGGCCAAACTAAAGGCTCATCTGGATTGCAACTGTGCCTCCACCCATGGCCAGTGTGAGGGATGGGGTGTTGACAAGGACTGCAATATTTACACAGGAAAATAGCAACAGGCAACTATTCTGGAGTCCTGCTCTGCAGTGGATCCTTACACTTTCTCCAGAGAAGTATCCCCATCTTCTTCCAACCAGGATGCAAAATTTGTTGGTATCTTAGTTTCTTTGTTGGTATTTTAGTTTTTCTCTCCAGGCGATTGTGAGCAATTGGGGTCACAGAACAGGTGAGCATTCCTGGTGCGGTAACTGCGTGCAGCTGGTGTCGGAAAGGGAAGAATCCATGCACAGTGCTTCAGAGTGCAGGGATCACTGCCTTGGGATCTGAACTGCAGCCTGGTGTGATATTGCAGCTACCAGGCACCTGACCCACCCAGCTGGATGCTCTTCTCCATCTTATGTAAGGGGTGAAGGCATTTCTCTACCTGTCTGTGACGTTGGTCTTGCACCCACCAAGACTCATAGAGTGGGAGGCTGTTGCACTGCACCGATCATGGGATCCCAGAGACATTTATTTAGGAAAACACCATAATTTCCCTGAGAAACCGAGATCCCTAGTTATCCAGAAGAAAGAAGTAATACATGTAGAAAGAGTTTGGATGATTTCAACAATAAATAACATTTAAAAAAAAAAAAAAAGAAAGGAGACTAGAAAGAAACAGCACTAAAACATGATGCTGAGGGGAGGTCAGGAAAACAGAGCCAGCAGGGGTAACAAGTCAGATAAGATCATGCCATCAGTGAAAGCAGTTGCAAAAGGAAATGGATATTGTTATAAACCTCAATTAATTTAATCTAGTGTATCACTGAAAACAAATTATGACCTCAGATAAAACAAAACTAGTGAAACAAAGAACAAAGCTATTGCAGTCATGATTTACAGTTCAAAGATATTTTGTTTATTTCCTCTGCATCAGAGATCTTCGTTTCCCCTAGAGAGCATATGAATAATTAAAGGTGGTTTCTTATGAAGTGTTTGCTATTGCTCACTGTTGCCAGCTCAAGGGCCGATATGGGAACAATGGTAGGTTATTAGACTTGCTGGTTGCATGTTGCCTTCTGTAAATAAACCACAGGAATAAATGACTTCCCTGCAGTAATAGCAATCATACTGCTTTGTTTAAGTCAGGAATCTAAATAACGGGCGTATGAAGGCTCGTGTGGTTTGTACACTCAGGCTGTGTTTGAGGAGTGCATGATGAGGGCCGTGCTTTCACAGCAGCTTTGACATCTGAGGAAACACCTGCGAGGTTAGGGGGGAGCCAGTCCTGTCCCCTCAGAAAGGCCCACCCAAGCTCCAACACTTGTACAAGGGCAATAAGGCAGAACTGACCTGCCCCAAAGAGGGGTTTAACACATCAGTTACTTGCAGGAGCAAACCTACAGGAAACACAGAGACCATGCAGGCCCAGCTGCCTCATCCACACCCTCTAGGCCCGAGGGCAATAGTGGGCTTTGCAAGTGGTGCAAGCATCTTCTGTAAGCAGTGGAGAGGGGAGAGCAAGTCTGAGAGCAACTCAACGTGCTTTTAAGAAAGGGGAGAGCTGGATTTCAAAGTGGCCGATCTCTTCCCATTAGCTCTGAAGGAAGAGCCATTACCTTAGGCTTGATGGCCTACAGGGAAGGGAGATGAGTCCAGCCAAGGTCAGGGTACACCCAGCAGGGTGGGCAGAGGGCACAGGCGAGCCATGTTTAAGCTTTTGAGATCCCTTTGACATGCACACTGTGGAGAGAGCCAGGAGATACCTCTCCAAACACTGTCCTGGAGGTGATCTGCCCTGTGTGGCCTGGGGAAGGGCAGCTGCATCCTGGTATATATTTACTGCTGGTTTTGGTATGGGAGGACAGAGGGGACGAGAGAAATCCTCACTTGTGGATCACCCACCCAGAGAAAACAGACCACCCTTGTGAAGAGTTTAACCATGGGAATGAAGGAAAGCAAGAGGATTGCCTATAATCTGTGCATGGGGACAAAACAGGGTACCCAAGGAGGCAAACCGGGTAGCGGAGCAGCACTGGTTGGCACTGGATGCTGGCAGGGACACTGCGTGAGGCTGATCCCATGCAGGGACAGCAGTAAGCACATAGCAAAGAGGATCCAGAAGCACCATCCCTGGGGACCGGGGGAAAGAAAGTGCCTTCATTGTACCATTCCTAAGGCATGCTGGGCACCTCACAGAATGACATGTGGTCAACATCCTGGATGCAGCAAGTCCCGGACGCCGGTGGGGTCCAGCTGAGAAGCACGTGGACTGCTGCTGACAGGGCAGAACAGCCTCTGCTGGAGGCCGGAGGAGGACAATGGCAGGACACTGAGCCTCGCCGGGGCTGCCAGCCCACAGAGGGAGGGCCTGCCTTGGGGTTGTTGGTTTGCAGTGCGCCTGGTGTAAGAGGGTTTGGGCCCTGCTTCTGGAACGGGGTCCCCGAGGAACCACTACAATTGAAGGGAGAATAATGAAAGCTCTGGTCTCAATGCAAGTCACCCACTCTCCCAACGAGGCTTTGTTCCAGGGCCTCCGGTTTAACCCAAATTGACACCAACTCGGCGAAAGCCCCCAGCTGCACATTCCTTCCATACAGTTTTACAAGCTGCAAATGCAAAACCACAAACCAAACTGGGAAGGAAAAAAAAAAAAAAAAGACAAAAAAAAAAAAAAAAGACAAAAAAAGAGGAGCTTGAATCATGCAGAGTCCCCACTATTACCTTCCATCCTGCCCCTGTTTCTGGTCATCATACCCCTGCTGTTTCCTACCACTTTTCTACAGTAGTTTCTTGCCTTTGGAAACCCTCGACCACCCACTAGCAGAGACTTAGCTTCTTGCTGAGGACTGCCCCATCTCTGCACAAGTCAGCTCCTGAACTCCTGGTCAGGTTAGAACATCTTTCTGGTGACAGGCTTGTGGTGAGGTGCTGGGACCCCCAACAGCCATAACTACTTTTAAACAAACAAAAAGAGCTTACTAATAAAATCCGAGCAGCAAACACAAAGCTCTTCTTGGACAAGGAAACCACTTGCCAGTTGGCCAGAACTGCTGAAACTCAGTGTGTGGGACTATGTACTCATGAAACACCACCTCGCTGAAGGCTCCGTTCCCTGGTGAAATGGCTCACCCAGTTTTGTGGGCAGAGTGAATGGTGATGAGCTGCCTTCCTGGGTTGAGCAAGCCACCACAGCACTGTCCAGATGTTAAGCAGGTTGATTCCCATCCTGCTGGCTCCTAAACAGATGGCATAACTGCAGATGTCTACTCCACAGCCTGTGAGATGTGGGCTATTCCTTGCCAAAATTGGCAAAGGTTTTGCCACCAGCCTTTGCCAATGGGAGATGGATCAAACCGTTGTGCCTTTCTGCTTCTTTACCCATTTCAGTGGTGCTTGCTGATCTTCCAGACTCACTGGGCTGATGACACACAAACCAGCCTGTGACTTAGCAAAGCTCCTGATCCCCTTCCCAGGGAAAAGATGCCTTAAAGGACAGGTTTGCTCAGAAGAAGAAAACATCACCTTATAACAGATCAGATCCTGGGGTGATGAAGTATTGATGTTGCCAAGGTGATTAATGAAGAAATACACACTTTCCAAGTCTGGTGCAATGCATGTATTTTTGTTCCAAGAGGAAACCTCATGTCACCTACTTCACACATTGGAAACGGGCTGTTGTACGTCACCTGCTTTCCCCTGCACTGAGCTGAGCAGCAGACTTGATTACTCTTGCTCTCTCCCACTTCTCCATCCAGACCTGATTTCCATGGGGAGATCTTCAGTGCTGTTTCTAACAGCTCATCCAGCTGGAAGCTGTCTGGAGAGCTGCCCACACCTACCAGTATCTCCCAGTGACTGTGAGGTAGGTCTGTGTCATACAATCAGTGCTGTCATAATGAAAGGGGCCATCCGAACAGGCACATGCACATCTGATCTGAGTCACTCCAGCACATTCCCACTCAACATCCGCTGTCCTGCCTCCAAATTTAGCCCCAGGTGATTCCTCCTCTCCCTTTTTAGGTGAAGGTCACAAGAGCAGCCAAGAAATCACCGGGAGTCAGCACTGGAGTTGAGGGCTGAGAGCAGGTTGTTTTGGTTTGTTTTTCTTTCCCTTCTTCTCCTTTTTCAAAGTGGCTTTTTTTTTTTTTTTTTTTTCCTCTTGGTGTCTTCTGCTGTGAGCTCTATTTGGATACTGCTCCATCATACTCCAAGCTCCGTAAATACCTGAGGCTGCTCTGGTACATTCAGCAGCAGCTAAAAGAGAGAGGATTGTTAAGCCTCCTTGACACAGAAGGATGGGGCGAACCCCTGCCCAGGAAAGTGTTTGGGCTTATTAATACAATGAAGCGCACAATGGAAAGTGCAGTGCACCTACTGGGTCTTCTCATGCTACTTCTGGAAGGATAAAAGCACACTAGGACAACAGCTGCTCTCTGAAGATGTGTTTGCATGCCAGCAGTGCTAATGCATAGAATAAACTGGATTTTTCCAATTGCTAATGATTTTAATCTTTTCCTTCTGTCTCTGAAGTCGAGGGGCCGACAGAACACAGAATTGGCTCGTGGTGTTTGCTTCCCCTTTTCAGTGCATTTTCTGTAATATTAACCACACGCAAACTCAGAGATCACCTTCTGCCTGAGGATGGCCATGGGGTTATTGCACCTCCCTGGATGTTTCTTTCCATGGCTGTGACCCACTGCAGCACTGAAAGAAAGATGTTCCCAGCTCTTCTGTTTTCCTACACACATCACATCATCCCTTGGCATCTGTTTCCTTCGCCAGCTTTTGCTGGGAGCTGTTGCCAGCATTTGTCAGCTGAAGCAGGGGACAAGCCTTGCTCTCCAGATCAGCTGCTCCACAAAGGCCAAGCTATGGATCTCTCTGCCCATCCTTTGGTGGAGCCAACCTTGAAAGCATCAGAGCAGCCTGGGCACTGCATCACCTTCCCTAATTACCTGCGCTCAACTGTCAGCATCATATTCTCCTCAGGGCCAAACCCAAAGACTTACCAATTCAGGCAAAGCAAATAGATGATATGAATTGCTATCACTACAGGCCCCTCAAGTCGGCCCGGGATATTTTCCTGACTGGGACAGTGCTGGAACAGGGGCCTGTCTGCTTTTCAAGGGATGCAATTTGATCCTGAATTTTGCAAATAGGATTCAGGATTTTTCTGTCTTCACTGGTGAAGAGACAAACCTCATCACCTTCCCAGCATGGCAGAAAGCCAGCACAGGAGCCCTGAAAGATGGATACAGCTCAACTGGCCACCCAGTACACCAGCAACTAGGGCATGGGCAGATCCTTCTGAACAAAGTGCAGAGCTTTCTCCATCTCAGGTCCTAGGAGCCTGTGCATGGACAGCCTATTACAGATCCTGGTCCAGAATTCATGGGGGTAACAGTACAAAAGATGAATGGGACCCACCCTTTGCTAGCTTTGCCTGCTGCAGTGGGTAGCCCCAATTTTCTTCCACAACCTGGATACAACCTTCTCCCTTCTCTTTCCTGCTCCTATCCCCTATCAGTGCTCAGAGCACAAATCTTCCATTTTTTTCTTCTTCAAAGTGAAACATTCTGTATCTTATTTATTTTGAAAACAATTTATAAGGGCAATAATAACATCCTTTGGCTTCTTGCCTTGATAGCCCCAGGCATTCTATATGCCTCATTATGGGAACAAGCGCACACCCTGCCATGTACTACTTATATAGGCAACTCACTGTACGCTCATTAAAAATCTGTAGGTATTGGCTGATATACTCAAAGCAGAAAGCGCGCAGCGCTAGCAAGTCTGCATATTACTGCCGAGCATAGAAAATGACTGCATAATAGGTCGTGTGGTTCAGCAACGCAGCTCAGTATCCTGGACATCTGAAAACCTTTTGTGGTTCCAGCATCCCACACAACCGCGTGCCGTTTCTGGACGCAGGAGGTGGCGATACGAGCGGTTACACAAGGAGGCAGTCGTTTTACACGAATCCACGCTGCGACCGATGCAAAAAAAAAAATGTTCGCGTTTCATGGAAGGAGATAAATAACGCAAAATCAAAGCTGCTGTTACAGAAAAGAGGAGGAAAAAAAAAAAAAAAAAAAAAAAAGCCGACTCTTGGAAGCCTCGGCCTCCAAGTGGAAGAGCAATGCCCCTCAAAATGGCCAAGGAGAAAAATGTGCAGAATGTCCTTGTGTTGTGCAAAGAGTAATTGCACTGGGCAGGAGTTTTAAAGTAAGCAAACATGACTTCCAATGTGATCCATATTAAGATTTATTGACCCTTAAAGTCAATATTCTCTGCATCAGGGCCAAGGTTAACATTGACTTTGAGGCCAATGAGAAAGCTCTAATGAAGTGACGGTTAAGAGGCCCTCACAAAACTGTCTCTTTTTTCAAAGGGGGTTGGAAGTCTCTACCCAAGATCAGCCCCATCTTCCTCTACATTTCAAAGGCATCCAAATCTGCTAGGCTTTCCGCAAAACCCCAGCCATGTTAATACCGTGCCAAACTGATAAACCCTTTGGATAACTCTTCTAGCAGAGACATATGCACCCTCCAGGGTATCATCACCCTGATGCTCTGATTGTGGTCAGGACCTGTTCATCTCAATCCAGTATAAACACAGATGGAAGGAAAACTTGACCTCAGCTGGTGACAAGCTAAGAACTCATTGGACAGCACTGTAGAGAAAGTCAGTATTAGTAAAATGCTGTTATTAGACAAGTCTTACTCTAGGGAAGAGCAGGCATACATCAAGAAACCAGGGGTTTGCAAGGTTGTGCAAGAAGAAAGAACGTCACACCTCAGCCTCACCATTGCAAGTTTACAATTTCCTTTGCTATTCACAGTGAGATGTTAAGTGGACAGAGAATATACAATCTCAGTAGATTAAATTTAAGGAGTGGTTACCCAGGGTCTACTCTGATGTGTAACTCTGTACTTTCAGAATATCCATGCCTGAAAAAAAAGGCAGATTTCCAAAGTTGGTTTGGGCACTTGCCCAAAACCTTGCTATACCTGCAGAAAGGCTTCTGTCCCAGACACGGTCTCCTTTCCCCAGTTTTACTAATCAGGCCAGTAAGCGATACTCCTTCTCCTATAAAATCTTGACTTCCTTACTACTGATCTGCCAAACCTTCATTAGTAAGAGGTGGGGAGCAGAGCTGGAGAGAAGCCCTGGAAGTTCTGTTCTTAGTGACAGTGCAATGCAGCACAGCTCACCACTGAGTGCACGCATATTTTGAGGGCTTATACAAGAGCACAGCACTGACAGGGAACATGGATGTCTTTGGAGTACAGAGGGGATGTAGCATAGCACATATTTCAGCCCAGTTCCAGAGGCAAAGCTTTCTTTTTAAACTTCTTTGAATAAAGTTGCAAAAATTTCCTTGGGACTTTGTTAGTTCTATACACTTTTATGTCTTTCCCCAGCTGCTTGCTTTCTCCTTGTGTTCATTAAGACATTTGGTTTTGTTACAAGGTCTGGGCAAAAGAAAAATAGCTGTATGTATATATAAACAGACTATTAAAATAAAGAGCACCATGTACTGGCACAGAAGAATTTGTAGTGTTATTTAAAAGTTTTTAGGTTCAGTGAGGCTGTTATGCACAGCAAATGGCATCTCAAGCCCAGCTCCTACCAGTTTTCTCATCATGCTCTTGTTCATCTGTCCTTTATTTTTCCTTCCCCAAGAAGCAGACACGTAGGGTCAGATCCTGCAATTCCCAATTGTCAGGAGGGAAGTTCGCTCAGCTCTCATGGATCTTGAAAAAATTGGTCCCTGATGACCTCTTTTGGCATTTATCACAGACTGCTAAACCCTCTGATCCTCTGTGGTGGTGCTGTGCTCTGTGGCAGCATCTTCTTTCTTCGATAGTATCAAATAGAAAGAACACAGCAGGCCCTATAGGGTGCATCCAGGCTGCTTCATTATGCCAGAATTATGCCAGAAGGGGAAAGAAAAGAAGAAAAAAAAAAAAAAGAAGCAAAAAAAAGAGGGAGAGAGAGATGGGCAGGATACCACCACATGGGCCACTGCCCCACTTGCAAGACTCTCAAGGGAAGCTGATGAGGATTTGCTGCCCACAATGCAACCACAGCTCTAGATGCATCCCAAGACCCATGTTGTGGCCCCTCTTCAAAATGTGATCAGTAAAAAGTCAGTGCCCAACCTAAACCTTTATTTAGCTGCTTTATACAATTACCACATAACTTGGCATGGTGGGCACAGCCCTACAGGGACTAGGAAAACACGCAGCGAACAAGGAGGCAAGCTGGCAGTGAGATTTTCCCACACTTTCTTAGAGAATCAATTTTTATTCTTGCAAATGACAAACAGAAAAGAAGAAGAAGAAGAAGAAGGAGGAGGAGGAGGAGGAGAAGGAGGAGAAGGAGAAGGAGAAGGAGAAGGAGAAGGAGAAGGAGAAGGAGAAGGAGAAGGAGAAGGAGAAGGAGAAGGAGAAGGAGAAGGAGAAGGAGAAGGAGAAGGAGAAGGAGAAGGAGAAGGAGAAGGAGAAGAAAATAACTGTTACCACTCACTCACTCTGGGGAGCACATGAAAGATGCTATGGCTGCAACAAATTCATCCTAGCAATGCAAGATCCAGCCTTTTGCATTTCTGCACAAATACATGCTGTTTCTCCCTAAAACATGTCACTATTAATTTTGTACACACACACTCCCACTCAAACCTTTTGTTACTATACAGATATTTCAGCCACCTAAGTGGTGCAAAATTAAAAAAATGTGCAAACAGAAGAGCTTTGGGGATGCAGCACCAATGAACATTACCCTCTCTGGAGCAAAGGAATGGCACAAACAGCAGCAGTGAGCTTGGAGGTGAGCCTCCAGCTTTCTGCTTGGTGAGATTATACCTTTAAGAGGCAAAAAACCAAAACAAAACAAAACAAAAAAACAGAAAAGAAACCTAATCCTTGGGATGAGTCACTCTAAAATTGCCGTTTCTCCCCTCATAGGGCTGAGCAGCCCCACACAATGCCCCCGGGGCACAGGCTCCTCATTTGGCAGGGCTCAGGGCAGAATTCAGGCCGGGGAATACCTTTACGCTGGAGAATTTGGCTTGTAACAAGGCTTTTCAGGAACATGGCAATTGCCCACGTGAACGCATGGCTTCCTGCATTAATATGCTAAAGAGACAAGACAAGCATCTTTAACTACAGCTGAGGACTAATTAAGACTGCTCTTTTACAAATATTGCATGGTTCATTCCATTCTTCCCCGATTAAGAACAAAAGAAGAAAGAAGTCATTTATTGTCATGAGTCACTTCAGATACAATGGAAGGAATTCCAACAGATGACTGAGACAAAACAAAAGCTGACATTATGAAAGCCATGTCTAAACACTAATTTAAACTGTCAACTTGCTAGTGAGGAAGGTTCATGACAGAGGGAGAATTAAAACTTAAAAGAGCACATAAATCATTGAAGAGATTAGCAGCGTGTGATGGGGCCAAAGTACGCCGCGCTGGAAGCTCGCTGAATGGTAGTAAGCTGCCCCGCAGTTTGGGGGTGAATGCTGTGTTTTGCCAACAGTCCTGGGCTAAAATGAGTGATTTGGGCCGAGTTCCCAGAAGCGGGAGCTGTGTGAGTCAGTGGCGTTACTCCCACGTCCAGCAGGTGAGGATCAGACCCCTCGAGCAACATCCTAGGGCTAGATAAAATCTAGCCCAAGCTTCTCTCCGACTTGGAGGTGCTTGGTTTTGGAAAGGAGCCAAAATGGCTTCGGGTCACATCCAGAGCCTCTGTAAACAGCCACAGCAGACTCCCATGACCTGGACCTGCCCACGACACGCAGGGAGCCCACCCTTCCCTTCCAGCAGCACCTCTGCCTCTCCCTCTCCTCTGTTTTCCAGGGAACATGTCCTGAGGCAGTGCCTCTTAACTCACCGTAGACCTGCCTCCCACCAGCAGAGAGAAAACTAGCTCATCTCTGCCGGAATAAAGAAACGTGGCATTCAAAATTGCATTGTGTGATACAGGGTTTCAACTGCGGATTTTCTTTCTACACATCAGAGCAATTTCTTACACAGATTTTCAAGCAAGCTTACACTTTTCAGCCCAGCTGGCTTCTCAGACTGCCACACAGCCTCCAGCTATCACACGACAGCTCTACAGCACATCTTATTCTGCATAAGTCTTCTAAGGGCTGTGGGCAACAGTACAGCAAAATGAATGAATATTGGGACTCTGTATCATCTAAAATCTATATCTATTTGCTCCCATTGTTTTTAATACTCCTAAAACAGAGAAACCATAATAGATTACCAAGTAAGAACCATTCATATTGTTGTATTCATGTAGGTTTAGCACCCTTTCTAGCTATTTGTTATCAAGGTGACCCTGAAATCCATGCAAGCAAAAGCTCCACCTTGACTTCAACTCAACACGAGCACTGCTTCCCTCCTAGACCAGAAAGCCACCAGTGAAGTCTCCAGCCACAACCCCAGAGTTTACTTTAGTCAAAAGTCAAAGGCCAGGAAAATATTTGATTAGTTGGTGAATAAGAAGGCATTTGAGAGTGCTGGCTTAATGCAGACATTTAACCCATTAAGAGACTACTTTTCTTGAACACCAACAACGAAGAAGTCCCCCGTCCTGCTGTACACTCTCCCACGGACAGGGATATTAGTCTGGGAGGACCACAGGCTCTCTTTAACTATCTGAACATCAGCCCTAAAGTTAATGGAGAGATTGCACTGCCACGGTCCAGGCCCTTGCATCCTAAAAGTGCTGCTGGAATTAGGTCACTCTCAGCTTTGGCTCCGGTTCAGGCAGAAGTTCAAAAAGTCAATTATAAAATAAATAAAAAGAGGGAAAGTAAATGAGATGCAGAGCCCTTTAACTTAGAGGGATGAAATCACTGTGGAACTCGGGGAGAGCTTTGCTGTGAGTTTAGGAGTGATCAGGACCCTTTGTAGTGTCGTTGCATTTGGCTAAACATGTTACAGAACTACAGATTTTTTTCTTCCTGTCCTTGTGGTGAAAATCAATACAACTTTGGCTATATCGCTGTTGCCTACTCATGTTATGTCAGTACTTGCAAGCCACGGCCATTTTTACTGTTGTGTAGGGCCCCATAAAAAGGCTGAACAGGAGGACTGACCTGTCCTTTATGCACAAGAGGCAAAGAAGAAAATAAATAAACAGTTGGACAATACTAGCCACAATCATGAAAAGAGATGTTAAGAAAAAAAAATAGATTTTTTTTTTTTTTTTAATTTACAGAGAGCTCTTCACAAGTGTGAAGAAAAAGAGCAATGGGGCTGCACATGGAGGCTCACTGCCTCCCTGTCTGGCCTCTAGTACTGAATGATGGCTAGACCAAAAGGGGCTGTGTTAGCTCCTGGTCTTTGCTTCTTCTGGCTAGGATGAAGACAGAAGAGCTGCTAAGACAGGAGTCACTTAAGACGGGGCCAAGCAAAGGACTTGGGTGAAATATTTTTGTAGTAGTATACCAGAGGATTTCAGTGAAACAAGGCTGCACGTGAAGACCAGAGGAAAGGTTTATAGCAGAAACCAAGACAAGAAATGAGATCCTCAGGAGAGGATTTGGATGTGTGAATGGGGGAGTCCCAGTGTGTCTATTAGAGATGTTCTGCAGGAAGTCTGCAAGGCTTGACCATCTCCTGGTTGAGGGGGCACAGAGATAGCTGGGATAAATATGATGCACATAAGAGTAGAGGCAGTTTTGGCTACTCTATCTTTGGCATTAAAGAATGAAAGGAGTAGAGGAACATGAAAAGAAAGATGAAGACCGTGTTTCTCAGTCAAGTTGGTCAGCTAAGGAGAGAAGTGCTGGGGCTCTCTATTTCCAGATGCCAGCAGAATCTCTGTGGAATGGTAAAATTAAATGGAAAAGGAGGAGGTCCCATGTGGAATTTGGAAAGGGACAAACTGAGGGCAAGACTGCAGGATTCAGAGAAGCAGCAGAAGCAGACGGAATCATGATATCACGGGGAAGCAAGATTTCATGGGGAGGAACATGAGGCTTGCTCTCCAAATGGTGCCAGACCGGCCAGAGAAGAGGAGGATGGGAGCTCTGGGCTTGCTCCAGAATACACCCCAGCATGAAGACACAAGGATCCTATTCAGGTCCACTGAGTATGGGGTCAAGATATTGCCTTCAGCGGGCTGCTGTGCTTGTGTGGCCACAGCCTGGACACAGCCAGACCACCCGACAGGGGTCATACTTTGTGTACTTCAGTTACTGGTCCTTGGAGCCTCCCATGGGAAAGGTGGAGCTCGAGGGGAGCCCAGTGGTGTCGTGGAGCCACACACCGGGCTGACGGTGAGCGTTAATGTGGGTGCAACGCTCCCTGAAGCCTCGGCCCAACGATGCTGCAATGAAGGGGTGAATCAGGCCTTTTCACATTGACGTCAGTAAAGTTACACCCAGGGTAAAATTAGCCCCAGGACAGTCGTTCTGACACTTTCACAATAGCACTTTTTGGGGTTTTGGCTTAGTTTTGCTTTTTTTTTTTTTTTTTTTTCTTTACTTTTTTAAGTGATTCTCCGCTAAGCCCACTTCTGCAGTGTGGAGAGGGAGAGAGACGGCCCCGGCTGCTTTGTGTGCGTGGATCGTGAGGGACAAAGCAACGTAACCGTGCTGACAAACAGATCACGCTTCGGAGATCTGAGCCTGAGCGTTACCTTATGTTTTAGCTGCTCGATCGGCTCCCACGCCTGGGACTGTTTGAATTTCCCACCAGCTCAGCGCAGCTATTTTCCACATACTTTAGGTGCCGAATTAATTGTGAGCTCAAAGAAACGACATTTCCAGGCTCCTGACGAAGAGCGTATCTATCGGTGGAGAGCAAGACACGCTGCTAAGCTTTTACGAGGTCGTTCACCCGCATCCGAAATGTGGGTGAGCAGCTGGGCCCCGTGGGGTTATTTGAGGACCCACTGGTGTGCGCCGCGATGCGAAGCCAGCACGAGTACCCTACGTGTGCCGATCGAAGAGAGGTCCGTAAATACATGTGCAGTTGGCTGCATTTTTTGCTCAGCTCCCATCCGTGTTTGTAAACACTGGAGAAAGAGACCCGAATCTGTGTCCAACCCCGCGCAGTTACAGAACATACTGTAATTCTGTAATGCGAAACAGAGTGGCTCGCTAACCGTGCAGATCTGGAGAGAATTCCTGACATGATCCTTTTACGTATTTTATGTTAATCACTTCCATCTCAGGAACACACGCAAACAATACCCTATTAGACGTTCCCTTTGGCACTCGGACAGCAGCGCAAGCTGCCGCATGTACCAGAGTGGCGGCCGGAGCAGCCGCAGTAGGGATGGGATGGGACGGGACAGGACATTACAGGAGGCCATCGGTGGATGTTGCTAATGGGAAATCGCCAAAGGGTAACATACAAAAGGGCAGAGCGACCACCACCTCCTTGTTTGGGTTTTTGTGCTGGTTTTCCTGTGTTTTTTTCTAGGAGAGCGAGTCTCCGGATGCCCAGGAGGGCTTGTGGGTGTCAGAACCGTGCCATGATCCCAGAGACCCCAACGCTCTTCTGCATGGGGCATGAAGGAAAATTTCCCTGCACAGAGCTGCACATCACTGCCTCGAGCAGGACCCTCTTGGGTAGCACACGAAGGATCAGCACCTGCCTGTTCAGGTTTTTCCATCCTTTGTTCAAGTTTGCAGAGTGGTACGAGGGGTATGTGACTATTTAACTCTTCAAACAAGCCTTTACTGCTTTCAAAACTGGATTGAAAAATATTTTCCCAGTGGAAAGAGGCTGAACGACCTAAGCAGCAGGGCTTTGCTGCAGCCTGTGACACCAAAACACTCTACAGAGGGGAGGTGGGACATTCGTGAGCATTAAGGGGATGAATCTTGCTGCTGTAGAAAACAGGCAGGAGCCCATGGGGACCTCACCAGTGCTCTGCAAATAGCCTGGGAGGCAGGCAGGGGGATGAGAGGGGAGAGGAGGCATCACTGCAACTGCAGGAGCAATCACAGATAGAAGACACATAAAACAAGCCCACTGCTGCAACAAGGCTGGCTCCTCACCTTTAAGAAAATACCAACCCGTGGTGAAGTCAGGCAGCTGTGCACATCAGCAGTCAGCTCACCACAGGGCATTTAGGGCCGGCACAGTGCCCCATCGCCAGGGGTGTAGGATCTGCAGGGGTGCCTCCATCCCTGGATGTACCCATCACGCTTCAGCAGATGGGTGTCCACCAGCATCACCCCACACCAGATCAGAGCAAACCCCAGGAAAAACAGAAAGAAGATCTCTCCAAAAGCCCAGCACAAGGTTTTGCAAGGATCTGAGGATTCAGATCCAGATACTGCATTTACCTTTTGCAGCAGATGGATTTTTTTTTTTTTTTTATTACTCACTAAGATGAAAATCTGGGGTGCTTACATCATGCAGCCCCTTAGTCCTGGTAAAGCAGGACATACTTGTCCTAGTGCCAGTGAGAAGCAGTGCCTGGGAGATGGGACATTTCTGCTCAGGATGTACTTTTAAAGCATTTTAAAAGCAGCCCTGACGTTGAATAATAATGCTGAAACAGAATTCACTCCAACATTCACTAGCCCAAGTGTCTTTGCTGAAATCATGCTGTTTCCCTATTGTTATTTAACAATAAATCCTGCCCCCAGGGAAATGTGTATAAATATGAATTTAAGAGTTCCCAGATACAAAGAATCTCCCTTTTTCACTCTCCCGGGAGATAAATAGCTTAGAAATCTTCCTACCAATGTGTGCTTTTCTCAAGACTTTTCCCCTTAATGCTGTAAAATGCTTCTGGAGCATCCAGACAGTGAAAGAGCACAGCACAGCGAAGAGAAACTTTGTAAGCTGCTGGATGGACTCCTTCATCCCAGTGCTGAGGGGTTAAACACCTCCACGTGCATGCTTCTTCGCTGCTCTGGAGCCCAGCTGAGTTGTTTTGTTCTAGAGCTGCCTGGAAAAGGCAATGTGGCCCTGTTTTTGCTAAAGGATCATTGCAATTTTTGCACTACTGCTTCCTCTCAATTTTCCTGGGTCTGAACTGGGCAGAGAGGCAGTTTGGGAGCTGCCTACAGGGCTCTGCCTGGCTTCTTCATCTGGGGATGCACCATGGAGAGATGCTTTTATTAGCTTCGTTTTATGGCTGATGGGATGGAAATGGTGCAGCTCAAAACCTGGAGCCCTCATTTCTCATCTTCCGATGGGTGTCAAAGCCTTGGCAGCCTCCATCTCATGGGCTGTGGGGATCTAAGGGCCACCACAACAACTTTTTCAAAATTCGACATTTCCAGACTGCTGAACTGCAGGGCCCTGCTATGCATCAAAGCCTGGGAGACATCTCAGTCCCTACTGAGTGCAGAGAGATATGACCACAGCAGTACCTTTCAGTTAAGAAAATTGTGGTCTATATCTTCCCAGCCCTGCACTGAGATCATAAGGTCAGGCAGACCTTTGTGCATGTGCATCGCCCAGATATACACAAGGTCTACAGTCAGATATGTATAGAAATATATAGAAATTCACTAAGCATGGTGGAGTACAGAATTAATCACAGTAATTTCCCTTTTTTTTACACTTCATCCCCAATAATAACATCTTCTAAAAGAAACCCTAAGGGGGATTTATGCGGAACAACATGTGGCTGGCAGCAAACAGAAAGGCACGTGGCACCTGGGCAAGGAGCAAGGCACGGTGTGCTGGGCACCCAGCCTCCCTCTGCATTTACCAGGCAGGTTGGACACAATCCCTGGGAGCAACTGAGAACTGCCCCAGGCACTCGGAGAAATGTTGAAAGTAACCCAGCTCAAGCTCCACCTGGAAAGCAGCGGGTGGGAAAGATAAGAGCTGGGTGATTGGCATGCCAAAAACACACGGGGGAGATAGCTGCAAGGGGGGATCCCCGAGGAGCTGGCACTGCATGCTTTCCCCTGCCCATTTCTGCACGCCTGTCCGTCCTGAGTTTTAATCAATCCTCTGCTCTAATAACCTGACAAAGAACTTCTACCTTGTGCAATATCCACAGTTACTCATTTCTCCTGACTCCCTCTACCTCTATCAGCAGTTCTTTAACTCTAGTTCTGCCTGGAGAGTTTTCATTGATGTAATTAACTTTTTTGGGGGAAGAATAGCTCTGTTTCTGTGATTTTTTTTCCCAAGGTCCTGGTGGTACTGAGGGAGAGCTGGCCATTCTTGTGAACCACGCTGTGCGACACTCACCCTGCTTCCCTCCCTTCCCCACAAAAAGCCAGAAATATCATTTAAATCACTATTGTTCCCTATGATTTAATTTCATGCCGCTGCTCAACAGCTACAGCTATTTACGGCAGTCCCCTGTTAAATGATCACGGCTCACCCTGGGTATTTATGAACTTGAAATCACTTTTAATGGTGCAAGATCATCCCCAAATTCAGCATCTCTCCTTGCAGCTGGAGTATAGATAGGACATGTTTACTTAAAGTGCTGGGAGTTCAAATATTTAGCTTGTGGTTTTGATGACTGAACAATCTGTACTGTGCTTGGGGACTACATGTGCGTCTCGCAGGGAGCAGAGGTCTGCAAAGGAAGGCGCAAACATGTTTGTCAATACAGCGGAGCCCCCCGCCACCGCTTCTCGCCTCCCGGAACACGATGTTTAAGAGGGCATGAATTAATATAAACAGCCTGCTGATGTCCGTCTGACAGAATATGTGGGAAATTGAGTTCACCTTGAATTTATGAACTGGGAAGGCTATTTCTTGTGGTGATTAATGGTGAGTCACGGAGCAAAGCCGAGGCCATTCGCAAGCCCGCGCGCTATACGTCGGGTGTCGTGGGAGTGAGAACAGTGGGAGAGCAAAGAAAGGTCTCGTGACAGTCTGTTAACTAATTTTCATGTGCCAAGTGAAGACGTGTCCTGGAATTTTGCAGGACTATATTTAGCAATGCTGAGCGTCTCCAAAGAGAGGCTTTGTAAGATGCTGGAACAGGAAGAAAAATACACGCAGGTATAAAAGCACTCTAAGAAAGCAATAACTTACACAACTTTAGAGGGATATCTGACAATACATTTACTGCCAGCTGGGGACCGAGATGTATATCCAGAAGGCTGACGAACAGCAGCCTGCCCAACCTTGCACTTCTGCTTAAATACGAGTGCAATAACAGTTCTAGTGTGGCCTTTTTCCCTATAGATTTCCAGGGATTTTACCCTGGGGATCTGGTGCTTGTCTGGGCCATTCCCATGGGGCAGATCTCCTTCCAGCCCAGCCTTGCCTTTTTCCCGAGAAACTTCAGTAGAATCCCAGAGATACGATTTTGGGGGGATACTTTTTGGAATATTGGTTTGTGCTGATGGTAAAAGCGATGTAGGCATAAGAAGGCCAAACCTAAATTCCTACTTGTGATGTGATGGGGCTGCGAGCTGACCCACAACACGATGGAGCTTGGGCTGAAGCTGGCCTGGCTGCCAACCCCGCCCTTTAGGTGCAGCCATTCATAACCTATGGCCAGGGCAAAGTAGCTCTTGGGTATGCTAAATCCACTGTGATCCTACAGGACAAAGCTCCAGCTGCAGAAAGAGCCCCTGCAGGCTACTCAGCCTTTGTGTACAAAGGAATAGGGTATTTCATTTAAGGGAACTTACTTTCCCCATTAACATGAGCTGTTTAGGATGGGACTTGTGCTTTTATGTATACAAGAAATCTCCTCCTGCCCTTTAGAACCCCAATGCAGGCTTCAAATTCAATATTTAATAGTATTGAAACCACAGCTTGGTCCTACTGCTGATTAGCATAGGGAAACATTTCTCACATCTTCATGGTGTACTTTCCCATCCCACGCCTGTGTATTTGGACACTGCACAAATGAAAGGAGAATTTCACCCTGTATGACCCTTCAGAATCCAGTTGAACTGTGGTACAATAAAATAATGCAATTTTATCTTAATGCCAGCCGACATTATTATCAAATATCTGCAGGGCAAACAACCAGGAATGAACCTGCTGCCATGCACACAGGTTTCTTTCATGAAACAGAGAAAAAAAGAAAAAATAAGAAAAAGAAAAAAAAGAGGGAAAAAAAAAAAAGGGGGAAAAGGGGAAAAACAAAACCAACAAAAGAATAATGCCAGATTAGCACAGTAGCACAGGGGGCACAATCTAGTGCTGTGTATATGGCAAGGCAGCAGAGGCCCGAGGACACGCTGTCCCAGTGCCAGGGTTGCCAGCATCCTGACAGAATTAGGAAGTCCTCTCTCGCAGTTGCCCTGTAGACATGAAATTACACAAAGAAAGACTTCATTAGGATCCCGAACTAAATATAGTCAAGTGGGGAGAGTGGAACGTTCATTTTTCACTCTTGGCAAGCAGCACGGCTTCCCAACCTTTAGGACATTGTTTTAACTAAACTGGAATCCTGCACAATTGTCATTCTGACAGCTCAGCACCTTGGAGGGGAGGAAATGATGAAAATAAAATCTTTACCTGGGAAAACCCTGAAAAAAGCACGTGTCCTGATGGCAAAGTTCTTGCCCAGCTGAAATGCTGCTGTCACTGGGAACAAAGGGCTTGAAAATTATTGGCGTCAATGAGAGTTTTGTATGAGCAAAGATCACGGGGTCAGTGCCAAACAGATTGTTTGCAGCTCCGAAAGTCTTAGAAAACTGGATATGACAGAAAGAGCAGTACTGATAGAAAAAACACAAGCCTTTCTGATCAGTTAAGGTCTGTCAGCATCTTCTCTGGGACTCATTCCTGGTGCAAGAGCCCTGTCCTGCTCCAGGATGGGTCTCAGCACCACCAGGTCACCCGGCACAGGGGCTCCTCCATGGAGGAGCACCGAGCACCCAGCTCTGCAGTCTGGCATGGAGTCTGTTTTTTGGGGATCCATCACTGCTCGAGTGTTTTATTCAAAGTTTCAGTGGTGTCGGATGTACGCCAGCCCCTGGAGGAGAAGCAGAGCTGTGTCATCCTGTCTCACCCCTGGGCTACAAAATGCAGCTCTTCCTTTTCTTCTTTCTGGCTCATTTCATCTACTGCTCATGGCCAGCTTCAAGCTTGGTGTCCTCATACAAAAATGCCCTGCTGTTTCTCCGGACATCATTGTGCCATCAAGGAGAAGTCAGGTTTGGGGTCAAGTAGCTTGGGCAATTATGTGGGTGAGGAAAGGATGAGAAGGTGGGGCTGGGGCTGGGTGAACAAGGCTGAAGCCAGAGCACAGGGGGATAGGAAGGGTCCCAAGGCTTCAGACCAGCAATTCCCAAACTTCTCTTGGAGGCCTTTGCCCAGGGCGTGCATCATCTTGTCTGTGAGCAATCCTCCAACAGAGGTGTTGTTCTAGGGCTGTCACACTCTGTCCCTGCCTGCTCTGCACAGGGAAATGGCACAAAGCACCCACAAGGCAGCAGAGGATCAAGCAGAGGATCAGCCTTCTTCACCAGAAAGCCAAAGGCACCTGGGTGTGCGACTCCAGCACATCAACTCTCTGCGACCCACATGGGGTTAGGAGTTAGGTGTGGCGAGGCTTTTATGAATCTAGCTTTGGTTACTCCTGCTTTTCCTGGCTCCTGATAAATATCAACAGTTCCTAAGAAAGGGTCAGAAATCCCACACTCATCTGTCATCCGAACAGCATCCACCGAAGCGACTGAAACGCTAGTGAATCCAGCACACGATGCTGTAACGGGGCAGGAAATCCCAGGAACAAAAAGGACACGTTAGGAGATGAAGGGGGAGGCAGAAGGAGAAGCATCCAACCTGTAAATTATACCTCCTATTTCCCCACAGCTGCATCAGTAAGGGTGGGACCTTTGATGGAAATAACTCTTCCATGGGAAGGCTGCGCGGGGCGAAGCTTTCAGAGGGGCATCCCACCTCGCCTGTAATGGAAAACCTGAAATAGCATTTTGAAGACGTCTCCCATTAAGCGTGCTGCCTCCAGCAGATGTTCAGGGGGTAGGGAGCATGACCAAATGCAGCTGAACTGAGGGAGTTTCCAACCCAATGGGAATATCCATGGATTGAAGGGTGCACAACCCTAGGAGAGCGTTCGCAGTGGGTCAGTTAAGGGAGGTAGGTGGGATAAAGGTAAATCCATTTATTCTGGTTCCCATTTAGCCCCAGGCAGGCCCCTGCACTACCCTGAGAGTACAAAGCCTGGGGCAGGAGCATGGCATGGGGTTGTCTTTCCCTCTCCCAGCTCAGGCCATGCCGCTGGACCTCAGCCCTGGCAGCTCCCCGGACAGAGCCGCTGGCAGCCGGGACCAGCAAGGGCTGCAGAGCTCCACAAACATCACTGTTTTAGGAAAAACATCAGCAAAGAGCGGTCACGTGCTTCACTCCAGGAGCTGAAGGCGTGAGAAGGGCTTTAAAAAAAAAAATAAAAAAAATCTATTCATTGAAGAAAAGCAATCCAGAAAAGAAACCAAAAAAGGAAGCAGCCCTGATGCAGACCCCCCCAGAGCGCAGCATGGCAGTGTGAGCAGCAGAGAGGATTTGGACAACAGCAGCAGGCTGGGACGAGCTGTCCTGGTGGTACCCACCCTCCTGGAGGGGTGCAAGGGGGTGATCCCTTGAGGGCAGGGATTCCCAGGACAGCTCTGTTGAAGCAGTTCCCATCCCCATGCTGTGGCCATGCCCTGCTGTAGCATGGGGTGATGCTCAGACCCAGTCTGAGGCAGCTGTGTGCACCCACGTCCCCCACCAACCATGGCATAGGCGTGGGCAGAGCAGGGGTAGGGGGTTTCCAGACCACCTCCATGCCCACCTTTGGCCACGGTGTCGCTCCCCCCAGGGAGGGATGGGTGGCAGCACCACGCTCAGGTGATGCTCTGCTGCAAGCACAGCACCAGCAGGGTCAAAATGACTTCTGGGTCTTGTGGGTTTTGTGTCTTCCTCTTCTGCCAGTTATCAAAAACCAGCATTTGTCCCCCTCCTTTACATGCAAACCCCTCGTGCCTGGCCCCAGACCCACTGCTCACAGGCCAAGGACGTCACCAGCAAAGTGCTCTGGGGCTGAGCACAGAGGTGGAAGGGTCCAAAAGAAACACCAGACCTACCGAGCGGTGAAAACGAGCTCTGCCACTGTGCAAGAAGGCACAGGCGTGTATAATATAATATATACTGTACATACCGAGAGAAAGAATATACTTCTCACTGCAAAGTGTTTTATATGCTAACCATCAGGCATACACCAAGTCAATGGATGCTGGCACTTTACATAAATATATGATGATGCAGTGCTATATGTAATAAAAATCTGGAGCACAAAATATGGAAGCAATTCAAGAAAACAGATCTCACATTTTTGCCTTTGTTACAGTCAGATTTTGACATGCTCTGATTAAAATTCAACATCTGCATGCATTTAAAATTAAAATATATAGGTATTCATGTTTTCCTCCTTCCACAATGTTTTACTGCTGCCTTTTTCTTCTTAAATATTAAAAACATTACATTATTTTATTTCAGATGTCTCAATATATTACACATCACCCTTTCACCTCAGAGCTTTGGTTCAAATCCAGCTCTTCGCTGAGGAAATAGAAAACATCTGAAAATATTTAGTAGTCTCATCTCAGTGTCTAATCACAGTCTGCTCTGACATGACAAAACACAACAAACAAACTGGCTTGCCACAGATGAAAAATGTTTACACAAAAATACTCAGGAGTGTAAGAATGAATAAAGGCATCTCTAACTGCATTAAAGCCCGTGTTGTTAAGTAATAAAATAGTTAGCAGATAATCTGAGCTGCACCTGCCCCTCTCAAAAAAAAAAAAAAAAAAGAAAAAAAGAAAAAAAAAAACTACAGGTGATTTAAAGACCTCGCAGCCTAGCAGGTCCTGCCTCATGTTTTTCTGTTATTCTAAAGCAGAAAGATGTGTCAAGCTGCAGTGCAAATATTGTCCATGGGCATCATGGTCTGCGGAGCCTAAGTACCTCGTGATTTAGGAATCTCAGAAGAAAACTTTATTGCCAGTAAATCTTCCAGGACTAAAATATACGTACTTTAAGAGGGACGAGCATAAATAAGTCATTGTCCTTGCTGGGGAATTCAGCCATTGGGTGGGTGGGTAGGAGAGCAGCTATCCCGGTAGACTTCATGGTGGGTGCTGGGATGGTGCACAGCACGGATCCTCCTCCAAAGCAGTGGCAATTTAAACAGGCAAGAGACAGGGTAGGAGAGAAATAAAAGCTGCAGAGAGGTGCAGGACCTTCCCCAAAGCCAGTGAAAGACTCAGTCACGACAGCCCCAGGCCTGCACTTCTCTTCCTTTGACAACTGGTCCCCAGTTTTGCCTGGCCCACAGGTGTTGTGCATGAGTAAGGGGCAGGTGTTGGCAACACCACATTTTGTTCTCCAGCAGGCTCAGCTTTGCTTCCTACCTCTATTTTTCCATGAGCAAGAATGGAGAATATTACAAAGGGTGCGGCGCTCATGGGTTGGGTTGGACTTGCAAGTCCTTGTGGACTTGCCCCCTCCTCCTGCTTGTGTTCAATCCACCATCTGCTGAGATGGAGGAGGATGCAGCAGGGCAAGAGGCATTCTCCCTGACCCTAGATGCTTGCTGTAAGAGTCATGTCCTTCTCCTGAGGTGTAGCAAACCCTCACCGGCATGGCCAATGCATCTCTGGAACCAACGAGGTTCCATGTGGCTCATCCATTCCCCAGGTTAGGCAGCAGGAACAGGCAAATTATAACTTTAACTATGCTTTTTTGTTTTGTTTTGTTTTGTTTTGTTTTGTTTTTGTTTGTTTGTTTGTTTGTTTTTTCTCAGCTCTGACATAACCAAAAGGGAGCATAAAGAAAGAACAATGCTTTCTCTGTATTTCTGTCCCCCATCTTCAGATACTTCCCACTTTTGCCAGGCTTACCCCAAGTGGGCTCTTCTCAAGCTTTGCTCTGAGGAACTGGCTCTGTAAACTATTTCTAAGCCATTGTTTTCCAACCTGCAGAAGCTGACCAAGATCTACAAGGGAAAAAAATGTTAAAATCCATTGTCTTGTCCATCAGTCTCTTACAATGCCTTTTTTTTAGGAAGCTGTTGTTGTATTTTCTGCTGCACTGGCCAAATTAAATATGAATAAATTAACATGGCTTTTCATTACATCCGCTTTAATGCAAAATGATATGTACCCCTTAATTCAATAAATTAAGATAGTATATTTTTTTAAGGGAAAAATACCGGTGTAGCCTAAGCCTTTTCAGATCTTGGCATGTCTACAGTACACAAAGGACAGGCCAAGGAGACACCCAAAGGATGGCCATCCTCTGGAGGAGCCTCCAGAAGTGAGGGCTCAGCTAACAAACCTTGCTGGGAGGAAGGCTTGCTCTGCCTGGGCACAGCTCTGGAGGATAATAATTTTCTTCGCATGTGACTTAGGCAATATCCCAAGCATTTTCCATTATGTCTTTCTCCACAGCATCCCCTGGTCTGTCTTTGAATATATTGTCTGTGCTTCATACTCTTTTGTTTTCCCTCAGCTGTCATGTTTTCCTTCTGCTCCTTGAGGAAATCTCTCGCTTTGCTAACTGTTTAAATTCAGCATCGACAAGCACGCTTGTTCACACAGCCTTTGCTTCTTTGCACTTCTTTATCCCCTTGCAAACCTATTTCAAATTAGTTCTCATTTCAAGATGTGAACGTCGCTCCAATCAGCCATGTTGGCCTGCTAAGCAGCATATTAGTAAATTATTTCTCCAGGCTCTTGATTGACATTGTTGAAAAGATATTTTTCATGCGTGTCAGTCTTTGTGGGGTGAAAATGCCTTTAACATGCTTCTAGGATTTACATGGGCTTCCCTGGGCTGCTGCTGCCAAGTTCAGATGCGGTTGGAGCATGTGGCATTCTTTGTCCTACTCTTATTACATTTTTCTTTTTATCCAGCCCTGCTACATATTTCTTATTTTTCATATTTCTGCCCTGTGATGTAAAGATTAGCCAGTTGCTGAATGTGCCCTTGTCATGCCTGTCCACTCCAGTGTGAGCAGCTCCTGCTGTGATCACTGTGGTTTCTCCTTCCTTCCCTTCTTTCCTTCTTCTTCTTCTTCTTTTTTTTTTTTTCTTTCTTTCCATTTTTGTCTTTGTTTGTTTGTTTTTTGGTTGCTTGGTTGGTTTGGTTTTTTTTTTTGTTTGTTTGCTTGCTTGCTTGTTTTTGTTTTCTTTTATTCATTTATCTTCTTTTTTAATATTTGAAGACTCAGACCTTCAAACAGCAGAACAAGACGTCGCATGTCAGCCGAGCCATGGCATGAGCCCATACACATGGTCATAGATGGGGACGAACTCAAAACACCAACCTTTGCTTTCATCTCAGCATGCAGAGGTCAGGCCTTGCCTCTGGCTCTGCAAGCAGCCTTCCAGCCCCAGAACCAGAGCTGCCCTACATCCAGGCTCTCTTCCAGTCTTTGCAGACACAGCCCTTTCTGCTCAAGTTCTTCCAGAGCTCCATGCCACCCAAGCCATGGCCATACCAGTGACATCTCCACAACCTCATTAAAGATGCCTGCAGAAGTGTAGCTGAGGGCTGGAAGCCTCAAAAACAAACATGGGAGCAGGAACAAAGAAAGAAAACTTAACTTCACTTGTCAAATGAGCACATTTGGAACAGAAGATACTGGGAAAAAAAGTCATCTTTCTCAGAAATGCAATCACATGCCCAAGTGTTGGCTTTACATGACCAAACTCCCTTTTGAAGTCAGCAAATGTAGGACTGGTTCCCTAAGAGCCATGTCCAGGAATGGCATTATGCTTCCAGGATGGATTGAACGCGTCAGCCAGCATTTTCTCACTGCTTTTCTGGTTCACTTGAAAACTGCTTTCTTAAATGAAAATGTGGTCTTCGCCCTGGACATACACCTGTCTTTAAGTCACTGTCAATTCATGCCTAAGAATGGGTTCATCAACAGTGCAGCACCTCAACATCCACGTTCAACACCTTCCCTACGACAGATCTGCCACCAAAATGGGTCTCACCCATTTTCTTGGAGCACATCATCAAGATACAAATACTAGCACAGCCACAGACTATGCTTTAAGCCCTAGAGCACTCAAAAATAATCAACAAGTCATAGAGCAGGAAGGAAAGTCACAGGAGTATTGAGACACAAGCATTGGAGATGAAGTTGATTCCCATGTTTACCAGTCAATACCTCACAAAAAAAGAAAAAAAAAAAAAAAGAAAAAAAGAAACGCCAAAAATCACCTGTTTCTTTGGCAAGCAGCAACTGGAGAGCTTTCTTAAATTTGTGGCAGTAGAGTCCACGCTCAAATTGTTCTCGTGATGGAAATCCAACAATCTTCTCCATCACCATTGTGGGTAGAGGACAGGCCACCGATGGGAATAGTTTCACAATTCTTTTATTGGAAGCATCTGTAGAAACCATAAAACAACAACTACAACAACAGCCACACAAAGCCATGTTTTCTCACTTCTTTCCGAGCAAGGAGGGTGCCAGAGCGATTCTCCCCTCCCGCCCCACTGCGTGGTGGTTTCCTTTGTTCGCATTTCACTGCCTGGACCCAGCAGAGAGATTTATGGGCTGGTGCTGAGCTCAGGACGCACACAGCACTGGTCTCCGGGGGCTTGGGCTTGACCAGGAAGAATGGGGGTGCAGAAAAGCTCCTGCAGCTTCAGGGAGGAGGAAATTTGAGGGAGGAAGGTTATTTTGGGCCAGATTCCAACGCCATCCACTGAGCAGCAGCTCTCTGAAAAACGAGCCCTGGTAGCTGATGAGACTCTTGGTGGAGAATAAATCTGCGGGGTACCACACTCAGGGACACAATGCCTGGGCCCGGACCGACATCCTCTGTGCTCCCCTCTGAGCTTGGTCCCCCTCCCAGTGACGAGAAGCCCATTTATTTCACCATCAGATGATTTCCCATCAACAAGGGGTGCCAGGAGCACTTGCCAGCCCTGCCGAGAGCAGCATTTTGGTACCCAAGCTCTGCTGGGACCTGAAGTGTGCTCTGCCCAGCCCCATGGAGAGAGGGCTCTGTGTGTCAGGGTGGAGGTGGTGCAAGAGTGGGACGTGAGACCCTGTTTGCTCTCCTTGGCTTTGACGCACGCTGTCTGTGAATTTCGGTAAGTTACCACATCAGCCCCAAGTCACCCTACCCCAGCGAAGCCGGGACACTGTGTTTCCTGACGTGTCAGGCTCTTGTAAGGAAGAAACTCTCCTGATTTGTGATGGGTGGGAGGAGCAGGACAGAAAAACAAAGAGAAGAAGAAGACAAAGAGCGTGCAGTAGAGATGCTTGGCTCAGCAGAGGCAACAACACTCTGAGCACGCAAGGTTGTGCACATAAATATTCATGGTCTGTTCAACACCCACCCCTACCCAGACCCCCAGTGATGTCCAAAGCCTTGTAGGAGCAGAGCTCCAGCACTCCTGGCAATGGTGACAACCATCAAAGTGGAGTTTTTTTATCTCAAATACAGGAACAGGGAAACACTCCTGCCTCCACAGACCCTTCCTCAGGGGTGCAGACCCCAAACACCTCCAGAGGCTGGATTAATATTCGCACAGCACCCAGCATTGCAGGAGCCTGAGCCAAACAGGGTCCCACGTATACAAAAACAGTGATTTTTTTTTTTTGCAATCCTGTGCATGTGTGTGTTTTTTCGGTGCATGTGCTCATGATAAACATAAACCAATAAAACAAACCCAAGTGAAATACAGACTGGGAAAAATGTAACCTATTAAAGCCACACAGAAAGGTTTTTTTTCCTCTTCTTGCTCTTTTTCAGTTTGTCTAAATATACCTCCAGGCTTTTTCTTTTGGTTTAAGTGTGCTCTTTCATGGATGGTTTTCAATGTATGTTAAAGTTGCTGCCTGCTGCCAGCTCAGATTTTTGCACTACGCGTCTCGGCTTTCTGTTCTATTAAGACAAAGTGCTGGCACCGCTCTTCGGCCGAGTACATTGTTCATGGTACTGAGCAGCGATTTTCCATATCTGACTGTCTTTGGGTTCACCCCAGGAGGAAGGGTGAGCCTGGTTTGTTAAGCTCTCGTTTCTCAGAGAGCAGCAACATCTGGAGCGCGGAGC
The DNA here is from genome assembly GCF_964035555.1 of Netta rufina. Taxonomy (NCBI): domain Eukaryota; kingdom Metazoa; phylum Chordata; class Aves; order Anseriformes; family Anatidae; genus Netta; species Netta rufina. Next base: position 61,852,305 of record NC_140128.1, on the reverse strand, counting down.
AGGCTGCTGGCACGCCTCAGAGGAAAGGAATTCGGCACGGGGTGAGGTCTGCCCAGCTCCAGAGGTGTCATTGCAATCGGTTCTGGTGACAGAGAAATAACGAAGCCCCCACATAAAGCAGCATTAGGAGCACATTCCAAGCTACGCTGTGTTGCTCCGGGGTTTTGTTTCGTCTAACAGGGAGCCAGGAGGCCCAGGAAACATGTAGCCCTTCGTTCCCATCATCCGAAACTACATTTTGCTCTCCTGCTACACAAGATTTTTACACTTGACAAAAGCTTGTTTCCCTTGTTTTATAACTCAATGAGTTAGCAGAATAAATAATCGAGGCAGGTGTAGAGGTTGAGCTCTAGCACTTGATTTCAGTGCCACTTTTATAGGCCCCTTTGAGGCGCTCCCAAAAACACATTCCCGGTGCAACCATCCCCTGAAAGTCACGGTACAGAAGCCACCTTTGGATGAAGATGGGCAGCTTGCGGCATGGCCAGCAATGTGGGCATCCTCCAGACCTCTGTCAGGCACAAGGCCCTTTCAGCATTTTGGCCAAGGTAGACAAGACGCCTTCACACAAGCTGGTGCATTGCTTTGGGACACAAGACCCCCAAGATCTATAGGTGACACTCCAGCACACCACACCTCCACAAACATCCTCCTTTCCTCATGCTCTCCGCCTTCCCTTGCCTTTTCCCTTCCAGTATTGTTGGAGAGCAATGCGTACAAGAAACTTCACTAGATGGTGCTTTCCAAAGCAATGCCGAGAGGCGGTAACTGAACACCACCCCACTAAAATGTTTATGTCCTCGGGTCTCCATGTGCGTTTGTAATTGTACTTGCTGGAAAGCCAGCCCACCACCACGAGTGGAGATAAAAGCTATCCGGCACGCAATCCCTGAAAGTTTATTTTGGCTGCCAAGCCAAATGTGGAGATAGTCTTTAATTAGAAGTGTTGCCTCTGCAACAGTGCAAAGCAATAACAACAACAGTGGAATTCGTCTGAAGTGTGTGCTTCCCTCGCATGGCTATGGTGAATTAAGCAAAAATGTCAAACTCAGTCTGCAACCAGCAGACATATTCCATCACGGTAGATGTTTACACCATACAGTAGCCTGACTATGGAGGATTGGTGAGAGCACACATCTTGACAAGCACTGGTGATGTTCACGCTTATTTGGATTGATACACAAAGAAAGACTCTCAGATGTTTTCCTCTCCACCTTTCCAAATTGCTGTGATGACAATTAAAAGGCAGACATTGAAATTAATGCCTGTCATGACTTCATTTGGGGCAGATCTATAGTACAATTTACCCAGAGAATCCCAAGAGAGTACTGGTAGGGTATTTCTTGATCCCAGCAACATTTATTTATTTAGACCTGAATTACTAGCATATCACTCTTAAAGCTTTCTGCTAAAATAATAACTCCGTATGATTTTATTTAAAAAGCTTTACACCTTCCGGTAATGTATAAAGAAATGGTAATTACCTAGGGAAGTTCAGAAGTTACAAAGACCACACAACTGAATGCATGGTAGCACTTTGCCCTATCACAAATACGCTGCTTTTCTTACAGGGAGAATAATATTTTAATAATGTACAATGTTCTTATGGGGTCTGTTGTTATAGCTGAATGTAAGTCTCACCAGAGAAGCCCAATTTCCCACTTTTTTGTTTGTTTGTTTTGTAGCAGAAATCTAGCACACTCCAACATCAGAAGTAAAAATAAATAAATTAATTAATTAAAAAAAAAAAATCTTAACTGGAACCTTCCAGCAACTCTTTAAGAAACTACTTTTTCTCATATGATGACAATGTGATTTTAAGGTAAAACATTCTCAAGACCTACCAAACCCAGAAATAATTGCTCCATCAAATGGGGGTCTCTGGTTTGAAGCCTGGGGGACCAGCCCTGCTCACAAGAAGCATAAAGCTATCGGTTTCCTCCTCTGTGCCAAACGCTGTCAGTACCCCGGCCCCTTGCCAGAGCACATCGCTACACACCAGGCAGAAAAGAAAACTAAGAGTGAAAACAAAATGGTCAAACCCCTCCAGGCCCTCGGCTGGAGCTCCACAGGGTCAACAGAGGCCAGGACACAAATGTGAGATTCATTTCTCCCCACCTGCAAGAATTAGCCTGATTATTTAAATCAGACTAAAGAAGAAAGCCCTCAGTGCTCACTTTCTGCAACATGTTTACACTTTTTTAGAAACCAGATCAAGCCTAGAGGCCCTCAAGTGACCACACTGGGTTGCAAACTGAGTTTATCTCAGCTTGGTAAGACCTATGGAAATGTTGAAGCGCGGTGTCTTCACCTGGAGCTGCCGTCCTGGTCATTTGCTCTTAGCTACCTCGAGTTAAAAGCTGTGTCTGAAACACCTGACTGCAAACGATTCTTTCCAGTGAAATCATGTGAAAGCAGAACAAACAATTTTCTTCCTAATAAAAGCAAGGCCTTCAAGACCAGCGGAGCCAACAAGTTAATCAAGTTTCCTACTAAACAGGAAGTTGTGGGACTGTGGCAGGAGGAGCAGATCTGCGTTTTGGCTAGGGAAAGAGCAGAGAGGAATAATAGAAATTAACCACTGGGTGCTTTTTTTGTTTTGCTTTGTTTTGTTTCTTTGACAGGAAAATAACCTTCAAATGCACCGGTTTGGGCAGTGTGTTGTTTGATAAGACTGGCAGTAAAATGAAAGCAAGCTGCAGCAGCTTCAGAAAAGGGAATGGTAAAACCACCACATGCATGAGAACCATCATAATTAAACCAGAGACACACCATTAATATTTTTTTGTGGTTGTTATCACACTAGTTGTTATCATCACTAATTAGAGCTGCAGCAACACTCGTATTGTAGCAACATTTGGCGTTTCTGCCCCTGAGCAGGATCCCACTGTGTCGCTCAAACACAGAGCAGAACAAATAGCCCCCATCCCAACAAGGTTTGTAATGCAGCATGTTCTCTTGCAGGGCTTACAAAGGAGAATAAACTCACTGCTTGCTCCATTCTCATATGTACAAAGCAACTTCCACTTCCAAGGGCTTGCGTGTTTTCCTGTCGTCAGATGGGCAATTATTCCAGCGTATCTCACAATGGTGGTGATAGACCAAATCAAGAAGAGCTAAAAAATAGAGACAAAAATGCAGTCATGTCATTACTGCAGAACATATGACCCCATTTTCCTCTGAGCTACCAAGCAGTACTATGGGACATGTGCATTCATGTGAAAATAAGCCCAGCCAGTCGTTGAGATATATACAAAATGTATGATTCATGATCATTGTTGCACTGGAATCACTCGACAAAGAGACAGAAGGAAGCTGTTGATTACCAGGCACCTCAGGAAAGACCACAGATACAGAGAAATTTAATATTATAGTCACTGTGGACGTGTGAATTTTCATCTGCAGACTAACAGGCAGGCCTGTGAGAAGAAATGAAGAAAAGCATGCTCATTAGATTCAAAATAACTGGAAAAAGTTTTGTATCCACCAATTCAATAAGGGTGGAAGTCACTGACTCATGCCAGCTGAGGCCATTGAATAGGTCGTTGACCAGCACTCCGAGGTCCAAATGGGCACTATGCCCTTTATAGCCTTAATCCTTTGAATTAGTAAAGTCCCAAAGACTGAAGAGGCCATAGAGAAAGCACACAGGTCATATGCTAGCTGTGTTCCTTTGGTTCTTTGGGACTTAGCTTTACTTGGAGAAAGCAGTAGTATTGAACCCTCAGTACACTGAGTAACTTGAAAGTGTAAGTATTTGTTGGATCAAAGTATGCATTACTTCAAAAGCATAAAATGCCTAGATATTGAAGGCAATAAATCTTCCTCTGTAAAATGCATGCATATATAATTTATATGATAAGCTTACTCAGATTTTTAGGTTGGCTTCCAACAGACATGAGATGTAGGCAATTATGTTCCCTAGGAGTGAGTCTGTCTGCCCCCTCTCAGTCCCAAAGAAAATAATTTTTGAGCCCATTAGCCAGTTTCAACCAATTTTGGCAGAGGGATAGAGGTCTTGAGGGTACTAAGTTCCCATATATTTTGTGGAAGTAGGTGGCCAGGTAGGAGTGGCAGGCTTGTTAATGCATGCCTTGAGGGAATGGGATCAGCAGAGACACAACCCTTCTTAGACCTCAGAGAATCCAGAAAGACCTCATGAATGCCCCAACAAACATGGAGTTATGACAGATTCAGTCAAAATTCATGTCTCATTAGACATCAGCAGAATCAAAGCATAGGGCTCAAAGCAAATATTTCCCTGTTGATCTCCTGCTCGACAAACCATCCATTTCTCCTTCTTTTTTGGTCCTGATGGCAGATACAGTACCTTCAGAGCACCCTCACATCACAGCTAGCAATTCTCCACTTACAGCTTTTGTTTCTTTCCATTTAATGGGAGCCCCATTGCATTTTTATGCCTTAACTCTCTGCTCATAACTGTCAGGCTATCTCCTAACATATGGAAACAATTCATTTTCTTTGTCATCGTTTGGATCTGAAACTAGGGTACTCTGAAATGTAACTATACATGAATTTCCCTGAACTAATTACATAATATTTATCCTATTTTCTTTAAAGTAATACTCGCTAGCTAAGAAATGAAGAACTGCATTGCTTATAATAAACTCTGCATGCTACATTGTAATCTAAACTGTACAGTTATATATGGTGAAGAACTAAAAGGTTTGAGTTATTCCCCTTGGCAAACATTTTTTTAAGGATTGCTTAAATAAGCAGTACAGAAACCAGATGTCATTTGGTAAGAGTATCTGAATGACCAAAAATTTGCTGTCTGGGTATTTTTTTTACTTTATAAAAACATGAGAAATTCTTTGGATTTATATCATATTTAGCAGCTGTGAAACAGTGCAAACATCTGTTTGTACCTATAGGGAGCTGACCTGCGGGGTCCTCATCTCTTAATCACCAAGCAACAAGCTAGTCTCATATACATAGTTTATTGTTTTCTTTTCAGCTGCCTCCTGCACTTCAAAGTTTTTATACTCTCATGTTCTATTATCGCGGCAAGAGGGACAGTCCATTCATTATAAGTCCAGATCAGTGCAACAACTGATCAAAATTGCCATAAAGCACCATGGACCCATAAGTGCCCTTGAACAGAGTCATAAGCAACTTTCAGTACGTCATTAAAAAATTGTTGCTTCTCTTTTTTCTTTCCAGCATTCTTGATTTTTTTTTCTTTAAACATAAAAACTAGAAGAAAAGAAGATGAAAAGGAACAGAAGTCTTTTGCAGACAGTCCTCTTGAGGGAAGAGGGGTTGACAAGACAACCCCATGAGGTCTCATCCTCCTTATTTTTCTAGGTTTCTACAATTGCCAGTTATCATAGGAAAAAAAAAATATATATATATTTCTTACCTCAAAGCAGCATCCTAATGACTAGAGAGTAGGAGAATCCAGTAACTTTATCAGCTATCCACCCCCAGAGAGGGTCTCCAGCTGTATGTAGGCACAACACCCAGCCTAAGTAAAATCTCAGCTTCCTTCAGGACTTTTAATAGAAGGCAGGGGAGGTAAAGGAAATTTACTCGAGAGAAGCATTTTGTCCTGGTCTTTACAGCTTTACTTACACACACACACCATCCTTTAGTGATTTAGCCAGGAGCAGAATTTTTCAGCCTCTGCGATAATCTCTCCTCTTTTTTCCCTAATGTAATATTGACCTTGGGACCTTGATTTTTATGCAGTGAGAGAAAGGTGCAAACAGCGTGAAAGAAAAGATTTGTGGCCCTTGGACATGAGAGTGGAATCAGCACTCCCAGATATACTATGAGAGCTTAAACTATAGTCTGAACTAAGTCTGAAAACAAATGGGAAACACTGTATGATTCCATCCCATTACAGTACAAATAAATCATTTCTGGAAATCTAAAACAAATGGCCCGAGCTCAGCTCTATGGATGATCCAAATGCAAAAAAGCTGCTAATTCTAAAAGGCAGATGCAAGTAACCAATTAAGTAAGAATGCAGCAAAAAAATAAGGAGTGTAACTTGTTTAGCAGGAAGATGTTAAGGCCATAGAAGTGGGTCTTCCAATCACCTTTTTTGGTATTCCTGAGCAAACATTCTTTTTTGCTTACGTTAATATGGAATGTATTATGACAACGTTCTTATGGATATCCATGCCTTTTGTCTATCAGTACTTGCAGATACATTCAAAACAGCTGCAAATATTTTTTAAATTATGTAAAAGTTCCAAACACTTTGAAAAGAATATTAATATCCCTTTAAAACAGCATTGTATTATATTAAATTAAGGCTAGGAATTTACAGAACAAAAAAATATGTTGTTAGCATTAACATTTTCACTGTTCTCAAACACAGTCATCTTAGATAAGGCTTAGGATTATTTTGATTAAATTTAAAAGAGTTATGGTGTTTGCACATTTAGACGACAAAGCAGATAATCACACATATAGATTACAAGGAAACGTTTGTGTTCACAAAGTTCAGAAGTGTTTTTTTTTCAGCTATTTGTTTTTTTATATATATATGTGTGTGTGTGTATACATATATGAATCACCTCTCTTTACAACTCTTGTCTCTCTCTCCTATCTGCGGGCCATCATAGGTTTATCGTCTCCCCTGGTGCAGGTGGAGAATTTATGTCCCTTAATGCCGCTTCCTCAGTCTTTATCTATGCAGTTGTAAAAATAATAATAATCATAATTTAAAAATTATCTCGGAGGGATTTTCAGAAGTGATCTGACAGGGGAGGTATCAGAACTTGTAACAAACCTCTCAACCATCTTCCTGTGGTGGCCTGTTCACATCTGTAACAAGGAGGCTGGTAGCACACCAGGGAGCTATGGGACAGGAGCAGCTCTACCTGTCCCCTCTTCCAGACTCTTTGGGGAAGGAAAAATATTAATTAGTGCTTTTCCGTGGCACATGGGGCAATGCCATTGTAACTGGAACATTGGCACCACTGGACGACCACTACAAAAGTACCATGGGCAAGTGCTGAAGATCAAGGGGTCTCCAAGCTCAGGAACAATCTCTTACAGGTCCCACCCAAGGAGTGGGGCAGGAGGAACAATGTATTGACTCAGACTCCTGCAGGAAAAACAAAACAAAACAAAACAAAAAAACAGGGAGAAAGAAACCAGGATTGCAAAAAAAAAACACGCTCCAAAATAATCCTACAAGGGCATGCATATGCAAAAGTGATTGCAACTTGGAAATGTGTTTTGTGGCTCTTGGGTCAACTCTGGTTTTTAGTTTTAAGAGATGCCCAACATGCAACCTGGAGGTAACATCAGCTCTGCAAGCAAGGGCTTTCCTGTCTTTCTTCTGGCTGTTTCTTCTGTCATGGCCTGTTGTGTCATTTCTTTCTGTCCAGCCTATGCAGCTCCACTTTCAGCCTCCTAGCTTTGATAAACAACATGATAAATAACAGGGAGGATGGGGAAAAGAGGAAAGAATAAAGCTGATCCATGTGCTAACTCCATCGATGGGAACTTATGGACTGTTATTACTTCTCATTTTTTGCTAGGATTAAACAGCTAATAAATACAGATTTCATGTCCCATAAATAACATTGTGTTTGTCAGCTCACTCAAAGAATAATCGATAGTTAGTGCATGAGATTTTCCAGTACAAAAAAATAAGCTCTACGTTTACTTTTCCCAGAGATACCTATGCATTCTCCATTTGGTTTTGTCCCTATCTAAAATACCAGCTACACTCTCACAAAAACCACCTTGAGTGACCTAATTGCAGGCAGCTGGGCGCCTTCAAAACTTCTGGAAATAAGACCTAGACCTAAATAGTTCCCACATCTGTGGAGGCTGCTTGGAAAATCAGGACACGAGCCCTGGTCAGAAACTGCCATCAGTCCTGAGCCGTCTCCTAGTGCCAAGTCCTTGCAAGGACTTCATCTTAGCGGAGCAGCTTTTGGATATAACTGTCCTGCTGCTGTCAGCCCCTCCTGACATGAGCATTACGTCTCTGCCAGGCCCACAGGGTTACAAGTCTTAGAAGCCTGAAACAACTCTACCCTGCGTGAGCTGCCAAATATACAGCCCAGTGTCCAGGCGAAGGATAAAGCATTGCTCCAACCCTCACTAAGATGGGTTCATGGTACAGTCATCTCTACTAAAAACACAGGGTCTTTTCCTTTCATCCATGCTGAAGTACCAGCCACCAAAGTTATCACAGAATCAGAGGAGTTATTTATATTTTCTTATTTTTTATCAAATAGGTCACTACTTGTGCTCTGCTTGTTCAGGCAGAGGTACAGCAGCAGGCTCAACACATGAGTTTTTCACTTTGCATCTCTACCTTCCACCTCACCGGTGGCACTTATCAAACCAGCTTTTTCACCTGTATCTAATTTAAAGGTTACAGTCCATCCATTAACCCCTGCTAACACCACCCTAGAGGCAGAGCAGCAATATTCATTTGGCAGTCCCTGGAAATCTGTCCTAAAACTTCAGTATCAAAAAAATAAAAATAATAATAATCATTAAAAAAAAATATTTACACAGTACAGCAAATTATATATCTCAGCCCAGGGACACCCTTTCTGACACCACAGAATCCTGTCCTTCTCTCTAGCCAACCTTCATGTGTGCAAAACCACGGAGCAGTTCAGCATCAGGATGCTGGATGCTTTTTGTATGACATTCCCAGAAACCCCTCTAGTCACCACCCCGGTATTCCTCATTCCCCCTCATTATTTGCTCTTTTTTTCTGGGCACGTAGCCTGGGGTTTGTCCCCACCAGCTGCACCCCGTGCACGACCCACCCGAGCAAGGAGGGGCTGAAATTTGCTGCGTCTGCACATGGAAACAGCCCTGCTATCTGTGCATGTGGTTACCTGGCAATTCCAGCCGACAATTTTTGGATTATAATTCCATTACCCGTGCAGCTACCAATTCTTGCAACCTGCCCCTGCCAAGAAAACTCCAAGAGAAACAAAATCCCTTAAAACCCCTGCTCACAATGCTCCAAATTGCTTTGGCAGCTTCCTTCCAAAATTAAGTGATTAAAGCAGTGCTAATGAGACATTCATCACCTGCACCTTTTTCCTTAAAATAAATACACAGGGCTCCGCGTTACAGGTGCATGCAAAATTGCTTAAATACACAGCTTTGAAGCACAGAAAAAATAATAATAATAATTTTTTGAAAAAATAAAGGACATTCTGGCAAAAAGTTCCCCAAATACTTGAAAATATAACTGAATAAATAACTCCTTTTTGGACCGAAATCTGCAGACCTTAGCAGATGTGTCCAAGCTAAACGAAACATCCAGGGAACTGGATCTCCTTTCTGATGAGAAATAATGAAGAGCACTGCCCTGGCAAGGAGACAGCCTGGAGGAGCCCACTGGTCTTTTCCAGCTCCGACTTCCGTGATAGCTCCGAGTTATCCTTAGGCACCGGCCCGATCCATCAATGAGGTTATTTAGTGCCGACGCGGGCCCCGGGGCTGCCAAGCCTACATCCATGTTGAACTGGGAGCATTCAGACCTTCGCCAAGTGAATGGGATTGTTGGGCGCTCACGGTCAAGCACGTGCAGGGTGGAAGTGCTGTAAGGATGACTGCATGGAAGCGTGGGCAAAGATCCTCTTAGGAAGCAGTGGCTTTGGAAAAATATGAGGGTAATCCTTAAATTTCCTTTTTTTTTTTTTTTTTTTTTAAACACCACCATGGAGGTGTCAGCTTAAATTATTAGGGAAAATGCTAAGGCACGTAAAGAAATCACATTCCACAGACCTGCACGGAGGTGTAGAGGGGATATTTTCTGCGGGGCTTTTTTTTTTTTTTTTTTAGGCCATGCTACAACAGTACCTGCCATTGTATTTGCAGGGCAGGGTGTAAAATCTGCTTACGGGATTTTTCGCTGCACGGCTCTGCTCCGCGACCCTTTGCTGCGGGGCTCCGAAGGTGAAGCCCTCGGCAAAACCCTTTTCCTCAGCGGCAATGGAAGCGGGAGCAGGCCCTGCGTTTGTAAATATTAACTTATTTCCAATGTCAGATTATTTACTCTCCGCTCTTATAGCCGCCCGGGCCAAATGGACGGGGTCCAAGTTTGTTAACAATAGATCTTGGCTGGGACACGCCGTAGCAAAGGTTAAATCCTGTTTGTCGTGCTCCGGCCCGGAGCCCCATTGACTCGAGCAGCACCGGCGGCTTTGGGAGGGCGACGGGCTCTGGCGAGGAGGTGAACACAAGGAGGTGAAAAAGGACAGAGTCCTGTGAAACAAGGCTCTTAGCTCTTAAGATAATACATGTAGATGTGCTTGCTGTCCACTGGAAAACTGAAAAAGCATCGTTACCTTTCTGCACAATTTCCTTTGCTTTTTTGCTTTCCTTGCTCCACGCCACCCCCATCACGTTACACATTTATGTAATGCACATTACACATAGGTCTGTGTATTATACATGAAACTGCACAAACAAAGCCAAGGAAAGATTTTAGGGACACATAAAGCCCAGGGAGGGACGGACCCCGCAGTACCTACGGTATGAGCCACTCTTTTTTGAGGGGTCCAATCTCCCCTTGTTGACCAACCACACAAGAACAAGCAGAGGACAGCAGCTGCCATTTGACCACAAATCTCCAAATTCACACCCAAAACCAAGCACTGGGTGGTGAGGAGGCAGCGGGCCATCCCAAAACACGCAAGAGGGAGTCGCTTGTACTAGCAGAAGAGGAACATTTACCCATGGCAAGGCAGGACTGAGCCACCCTGTGCATCCTCCAGCCAGGCCACAGGACCGCTGCTGGCCCCGCAGCGCCAAGACACGCCGATCCTTTGGGGCACGCGGCGTGCTTTGCCCGGCGTGACCCCCACAGATGGCTCATGAAGGAAGCGCTCCCGAAGCCAAAGCGGTGCACAGAGCAGCTTATCCAGGAGCACTCGCGTCCAGAGACATTCCTCCGTTGATTAGGGAGGCTGAGCAGGAGCCAGGGGCGGGCCGGCAATCTCCTTCCTCCGGCTGCAGCCTTACCGCCACGGCTTGGATCACACCTCTCGGAGACGCTCGGGTCGGGCACGGGAAGTTCACGGCTGCAAGCTCGCCGGCAGGGAAGGGGATGCAGGGGAAGTTCACCAGGGTTCAGCCAGAGCCAGGTCCGGAACGACAGGTCTGATAAGAAAAGAGAGGGTTTGCAATGGACATGAGCCCCCCCCCGGGAGTCCTCGTCGCTTCTCCAGCCGGTGCAAGGTGCTGGGTGCTTTGGGAACGGAGAGCCAGGCTCTGCTCCTACAAGCTCGTGGCTTACAGCAGCTTGGGAAGAGACAGAAATGGACCTCACCTTGATGGAAGGCAAAGTTTCCAGGTGGGCACCTCTTCTGGTGCTTTGTCGTAAGCCATCCTGCTGAACATGGACAAGGTCGCTTCAAGGCACACTTTGCAATACAGGAAAGACTAAACAAACCTCCGCAGCAGCCAGGGTCAAGCTGTGCCATTTTCATCCCCGAAGCCAAGAAGAAGATAACACTTTGGAGCAGGGAGCAAAATCAAGGCAGCAGAAGGACAGAAAAGACGGGAAGCGTTACTCGAATCATCTCCGCAGCGAGCGGAGGGACCGGAGTCAAGCAAACAAAGAGATCAGATGGCCAGATGGGACAGATCAAGCTGACCACAAAGCCTCTGTCCAACATTTTTTGATAACTGCCAGAGCCATATGTTCGTGAGGGTTTGGGGATAACTGGGAAGGGTGTGTGGGCTCGGAAGGAGCCCGGCCACACTTGGAGCTGCGTGGCCGCAGGAGGATGTCAGCTCCCTGGGTACAAGCAGGATGCCTTTGGTGTGTGGATCCATGCTCTGCGAGGGGAAAGAAGCTGGTAGATCATTTTTCTCACCTCCTTGCCGGGCTGTGACCAACCCTTTTGCGTGCTTTTCCCGGTGTTTGGTCCGTCACTAATGAGCCATGTGTTGGGGGAATTCTTAGGTCATTTATTTTGCATCATGTCTGCTAGGAGAGGTAGCAGGATGGTGGCTAATTAGGAAAGCAGACAGATAGCACCGAACAAAGCCAAGGGCAGAGGGACCGTGTCTGTGCGCATGGAGGACGGCAGCCTCCCTTTCTGCCAGCTGCCCCATGACGTCCACGTTCACCACGGGCAGAAGTTGCACATCCTGGACAGCCCGTCCTGCCCTTTGTGCAATGTCTCTGAAAAAAAAAAAAAGGAAAAAAAAATCACTTTGCTCATTTATTTTGTCAGCTGCTCCTTTGGTTATTTAGCGCATTCCAAGGAGCGCGAGGAAATACGACGGATGACGTCCTGCAAAAGCCACGGCGACAGTTTGCAAGAGTGACTGGCGATGGGCACCCCGCTAGCGATGTGCAAGGACATCCAACCCTCCCAGAAAACCACCACCGGCCCTGGAAACGTGCGGCTTGTCACCCACTCCTGGGTGGGTGCTGTGCCAGGTCCCTTCGGGTGTTTGCTGCACGTCGCAAACTCAAGACCCTGGAGATGGGACCCAACCAGCCACGACTGCAGGCAGTGGCTTTGGCCCCTTGGAAATGGAGTGGAAAGAATTTAGCCCAATAATATTGCTTCCTTCTGGCCCGGTAATGTTACCATTACATCATTATAGCCTTCCCATACAGGCTGCTTCCCACCCTGCTGCCTTTTCATCCACAGGCGCTTGGACATGGAGAGCTTTGAAGCTGGCCCTGGGCTTTGACAGAGCCTTGGAGTCCTTCTACAACCAGAACAAGACGTGTGTCTGAAAGCTTTGCTCCTTCCCGTGTGGATTTGTTTTCTCACGCACACACATACCTGGAGCAGGGTGCGATGGAAAAACTCTCTGTTGGATCTTGCCACCCCCGTTTTACCAGCTGTGACCAGACACAAAAAGGTCACTCAAGGAAGCCAGGACCAAAGCAAGGACTTTATAAAGCACACATTCACTTAACAGCAGGAAGAAAACTGAGAGGAGCAAGTCAACTACATGAGTGCCATCTTCTCCAAGGCCAAACCACCACGCCAGCAGCAGTGAGGAACACAGTGGAAACCACCTGCCTGTTGTTAAACCCTCCTCGTCCTGTTGACTTTGGGTGCAGATCCCCCTGCTGAGGTTGGGTTTTGGGTCACACCACCATTGTTTGGAAACCGTAGACATGGCCTCTGAGAAAAACACCAGCCATGGGCTGCATGTCCTGGCTGCTGGTGAAACCCAAGGGGCCATCCCCAGGATGCTAGCTCTTGCCACCAGCACCATGGCATCTCCCAAAACCCTGTCTCACCTCTTCCCCCACCACCTCAAGGCCCCATAGAAACCCCACACCATTCCCTAGTACCCGCAGGACCCTTGCTTTGCATACACCTCCAGGAGACTTTGCCTCCATCAGCAGATCCAGCTCAGCTCAGCACCTTGCTGTAACTCCCCAGGACCCTAGCCAAGAGCACAAAACACTGCAGACACTTCTCATGTCAAGGGTACGTGGGTCTTGCAGGGGGCACAGCTTGCCTTTTGTCCCATATGCTGGTGTAAACCCAAGAGCTCAGCAAAAGAACACAGACAAAGTCAGAAAAATGGCCAAAAATTCAATGGGATTGGAGTTTCCAGAGCATTTGCATGGCTGTGGCAATGGAGGGAGCATCCCTTTGGCCAGGGCTGCCCAAATCTTCCCCTCTCACTGGATGCAGTGATGTTTCCCGGGCGGATGGGACCAGCAACCAGGTTAGCAAATGCCACTGAGCCAGCGCCCCACTGCCTAATGTAAACGGGGCTGTTGGGCACGGTGAGTGCCATGAGGCTTTGATCAGGGCCCTGGCCCGAAATGGGGACCAAAGTGGGCTCCTCCATCGGCCAGGAGGGGAAGGAAGCCCGTGGGCTTTGCACCTCATGCCAGAAAGTTTTCTGCTGTGGAAGAAAGGAAATTGTGAGGGTTATGCCACAAGCTGCCCAGCAGTAGCTGGGAAAAATCACTCCCTGATTTTGCTTCTGAAACAGTTCCCAAGTTAAAAAAAAAAAAAAAAAAAAAAATAGGGTTTGAAGGCTTTTTTGGGGGGGCGTGAGCATGGACGGAGCTCGCTGATGGTTTTTCTCCAGTGGCAAAGCCGAAGGATGCTGGGGTGGGAAGTTCCCATCACTGAGCTGCCCACAGCTCACCCTCTTCCCCCAGCGAAATGATTCAGGTTAACAAAATAACAATGGGGGGGAGTGAAGAGACTTTTTCAGGTCTGGGTCACCCCATGGATGTGGTTCACAACCCCATCCTCAGACAGCTTCACCGCCCCACATGTGTAGGGGGACACCGCATCTCGCCCTACACCCCGCTGAGAGTTACACCCCATCGCCCCATTACGGGACAGCCACAGCCCTCACAGAAACAGGGAGAAAAAATCAGCTTTTTGGGTACGGAGCTGGCCTATGCTGCCCAATTCCTGCACGCTGGTAGAGGAAAAAGTGGCCGAGGTAGGAAAACACCAGCACTTTCTGTTTGAGAGTGGCAGTAACTCCGTGAAGTGGTTAGGAGTTTACAAGGGCTCGGAAAAAATTACCTCGTTTTAGTAAGTGTTAATTATATGACTAATTAAATGGAGAGGAGGTTGAAACACTCTCCTAGTCATAACCTGCGTGCTCCCAGCCCAGTCCTTGCGTGACAGAGAAAACAGGGAACGAATCCTGCTTGGCCCTCATGGCAGGAAGTGGCTACTAAACCGGCTCTAACTTCTAATTTATTTATCTGGAAAGCTGCAAGGAACTGCTTTAAAATTCACCGACGTTTCTGCTACTTAAAAAAAAAAAAAAAAAAAAAAAAAAAAAGAAAAAAAAGAAACACCAGCCATTCAGTAAAACACATTTGGAACAGGCTGAGTTTTAGGAAAGAGATATAAAAGGCCACTTTGTTTATGTTTTTCAGCAGTGGTATGTTGGCTTCTTTTCTTTTTTTTTAATGATGGCGAAGAAAAAAAAACCATTATGTTAAATCTCTTATCTTCACACAAAGTGGCTGCAGCTATCACAAAACACACACATTGTGTCATTTCAAAACACGAGCAGGCTCGCGGGCAAACATTCTCCAGATTACCTCCTCTCTCTCTTTTTATTTTTATTTTTAATGACTTTGTTGACATTAATAATGCTCAGCATATTCAAGCGAGGTGCTTTGTTCCTCCAGTCAGGTCTCAATCACATCCTTCTGAAGAAGCACAAGGGAACCCCAGGGTCTCAGCCTGGTCCTCGGTGCCTGCAGAGCCCTCTCTGGTGCCCAGCACTGCAGAATCCCCCTCTCACCCTTTCCATGGGCTTAAAATAGGGGAAAAAAATGTGCCCAAAAGTGATGAGCATGGGGCTGTGATGCAGAAATCTGTAAAACAAATTATCAAATCTTCTCCCGCGTCAGGGATTTCTTCTCCATCCCAAAGGACTGCACCACAGCTCCCTCAGGCCCAGCTCCTCAGTTTTTTATGGTAGATAAAAGTGATGCTCTGAGCCTGCTGGGACGTGGCAGAGGTTGCTGGCAAACGGGTGCACGCTGTCATCTGCTGCCCTCCCTCCCCACGGCTCCCACCCACTCGGGCAGGACCGGGCTGGGCGACAAACCCCGAGCCAACCCCATCTGGAGAGCCAGCCCTGAGATTGGGGAAGCCCAGCCAAAAATAAGCTCTAAATATCAGAAAAATGTGTGGGGGTGGAAAGCAAGCGGCAGCTGTTCAGGTGTGAGGTGCCTCGGTGGGCTCCTCACAAGAGATGGCTGCGGGCTGATTTGATCCACAGCGTGCACAATGAACTGTGAACACCTTGCTCCAGGCACAGCCAGGAGGATATTTTGGCAAAGCTTGGTCCTTCAGTGCTATTCTTCTCCATCCCAAATCCCCTCCTGGTGCTTCCAGAGGTGGGTTTGACTCAAAGGTGCTTTACTCCCCACCCTGTACGGCCACCCTGGAGTAGGCTGAACTCATCTGCATAGCTTCTTCACTCCACAATTAGTGGAGTCCCTGGCCTGTCTTTTCTGAACAATGCAGGTGGTGATGCCTCCAAATAGGCAAATAGCCTGGTAGCAAGGGCAGGAGGATTGACAGAAGTGTGGAGGATTTATGAAAATGAGGAACTTTTTGAACAGAACTGGTCAGAATATGGCCTGGCTGGTGGGCCTAGATGGCATAAACGGCTAGCCAACAAACCAGCATGTGCACAGCCAACCAACCAACCCACCCAAACAGCATGTGCACTTTTAACCAACTAACCCAACTAACCAACATGTATATAGTCAACCAACTAACCCAACGAACCAGCACATGTACGTTCAGCCAACCAACCCACCCAACAAGCAAATGCACGTTCAACCAACTAACCCACCCAACCAGCACATCCATAGTCAACCAATTAACCCAATGAACATGCACATGCACATGCAACCAACTAACCCAACCAACCAACGTGTGCACGTTCAACCAGCCAACTCAACCAACCAGCACATGCACATTCAACCCACCAGCCCACCCAAAGAACATGTGCACGACCACCCAACCAGCATGTGAGTGTTCAAGCAGCCAACAGCTGCTTGGGGAAGCAGGACTTACCTGTACAATCCATTTGAAACACACCCCATCGTCATTTCCCTGATTGCATCCTCAAGGTTATGCTTTGCTCTGATAGCTGTGGTCATCCCGGAGGTGTCACCAAGCCACAGGGACACCGTGCAGGTTCAGAGTACAAAACCACAGCCTGCTTGCAGGGAGGTTTTCTCTTCCTGCAGCAATCTGCAGGATCTCTGAGGAGCCCCACCAGGTCTCTTCCACCAGCAGCTGGTTTGGGATGCTGCCAGACCTCATCAGCAGGAACCAGGAGGGATGGCCCAGAGGCTGGAGAGCGGGTGTCCTCACCGGGAGGTTTCATCCCTTCCCTGGATCCACTGTGGTAAGCATGCAGGAGATGGCAACACCTGAGAGATGCGTGCTGAAGCCACCACCGTGGTGAAGAACCGTGTCCCTTCCCTCCACCCTCCCACCAAGCAGCACAGCACTCAGCCTCCAGCCCCAGCACAAACCCTATTTTCACCTGGGGCCGGCTACCCCAGAGAGACAGCCTGGGGCCAAAGGAGGTAAAAAACTGCACAATAGTCACCCGAATATTCCAAATGCACGAGGCTAAAAGCAGCACTTCCTCCAAAAACACGGGTCTAGACTTCAAAACAGACTGAATGCACGATTTCAGGGAAATTTCTGAGAGCATTCATTACCGACAGTGCCATAAATGTGACGGATTTCACAAGTTTGTCCAACCGACGTGCCGAAAACAGCCTCGGCCGGACTGAGCCAGCCCTGGTGCCAGCAGGCAAACAAGCCCCCGCGGCACGGCACCAGCGCCGATAATACTTGCGCAAGGCAAGAACCGGAGGACCTTTCAGCAGCTATAACTAATCTATTTCCACCGTTACGCTGCATTGCTTCAGAGACAAAGTGGGGATTTTTATTTTTTTTTATTTTTTTATTTTTTTACTGCTAATTAACGTTTGTTCGCGCACAAAATGCAGAAGCCGGTGCCAACCGGACATACCTAGATATAGCCTAATATTAGATTTCACAAAAGCATTCATCCTGTCTAAACAAACATCCTCCATACAATATTAACCTTAAAATCTTCGCCGAAACAGATGTTTGCGCTCGTAGGCACGGCCCGGCATCGTTTCCCAGGACGAAGCGAACCCTCCGCATCCATGACCGTCCCCACACCCCAATTAACCCGGGCATTGACAGGAAAACAGGCTGTTATTTTAGGAAGCTTTGCATAAAACTTGGTTTCAAGTTTAAAACCGTATCAGTCACTATTTGTCTCTAGCCCAGACTCGGGATAGGGTTTCTTCCTCTGGCTTTATTGCCGTGCAAAGTTACTCACTTTTTTGTTACAGCCAGAAGACAAAGTCCTGCTTTTAACAGCTGAGAAAATGTGCTGGCAGATGATATACGATGTTGATTAACCAATAATACGGCTCAGGTCTGGTCGAACATGCAGGCGTCTGAAATGGGAAAGCGAGTTTTTTAACAATTTGTTATACACGGTAGCAAGAAAAACAGGAAGTAGGTGTTTATTAGCAGTTTCCAAATATACCAGCCAAAATAAAACTCCCCGTGCAGTCTGAGGTATTCAAAATACAGCAAGGACCAGAATTCCTAAGATTATAAAAGGGTAATTAATCACAAACAGTGTTCACAGACCAGTGATTTGGAAACTTCCTTTTTATTGAAGATCGGGATCAAGAGCAAACTTCAAAGCAAAACTAATTGATCTGAGATTCATTGCGTCTGGTCGATAAAGCAAAAAAATAAAATATCATTCCGGCAAAGCCAGGTCTATGGTTTACATTCATTATGCCCTGACAGCCCATAAAGCACATTAAAAAGCCATTTTTCAGCGAATGCTATAGCGCTGACCTATTTTGACATAAAAGCTATTCATACACGGGAGACTGTTGCTTCCTCGTAATCAGCGTATTGCACCCAAAAGCCAGCCGTGTTATTCCAGGCTTGTTTCTCAGGAATGCGAGCATATCTCGGGGACTGATTCATAAAAGGAAGAGAGCAGCCCACTCCTGGGCCAGGCTCGCATGCTTTATTCAGAAGCAAAATTTCCGAATTTTGTTTGGATTCAGCCAACCTGTTAACTCTAGTAGAGCCGAGTGAGAAGTTGCAGCAAACAGCTCAGGCACTAAATGAGCTCTTTTTTTTTTTTTTTTTTTCCCCTTCTTCTTCTGAAATTGACTGAAAACAGGTTTTTTTTACCTATATTTCCTCCTAAGGTTTTTATGGAAGCACATCCCAGCCAGGAGATAATTTATTCACTGCCAGCGCTCATTGCAAGACTTGCAATTACACCTGTGCAGTTTGTCAACTAAGTCCTCCAGCTTTGTTTTTTGTTTGTTTTTTGTTTTGTTTGTTTGTTTTTGGCTTGTTTTGGTTTGGCTTGTTTGTTGTTTTTTTTCTAGTCTGGAGCACCCTATGGCCGGACCCCACGCAGGACCCTGCCATCCAATTCCAGGGCTGACACCAGGGGTGGGATGCACAGCCCATGGGATGAGGAACACAGCTGGCTTTTCTTACAGCATTCATTTCTGTGGCAGGTAGGAAGGCATGGATGGACACAGAGTTTGGAGAAAGCAGAGAACGATGTTCTCTTCTCCGGCTGGCACAAAGCATCCCAGGCTGAGTGCAAGAAGGTCGCTTGCACCAAGCAGAGCTTTCCGAGGCAATCTGTGCCTCCTCTGTTTTTCTGGAGAGCCTGAGGAATCCCTGGCACAAAAAGATGCTGGAGCTGCATCCCTCTCAGCCCTCCCTCCATCCCGCTGGAGGTTTTTGCATCGCAGGAATCCCAGCTGGGCCGTGGGCTGCAGAGTGCTTGGATCACGCACCCAGCCCTCCCAGCGCCAAATCTTCCCACCTCAAACCCTGTCAAAACACAGGCGGCGCGGACACATCCAATTTATTCTCGATAGGTTTTGCAGACTTTAATTCTGCTGTGCTGCTTTCCTGGAATCAAAGGCAGAAGTCTCGAAGCTGCCAGGTCACTGAAGCCTCTGATAAAGATTTTATCCCACATGCAGGCTGTGATTTTTGCCTTTTGTCCACCGATGTCTTCACCTGTGTCATCCCCTCTTGGCAAGGGAGCCTGTTGCTGCGAACAGGAAAGAGCGCTGCGAACAAAACCTTTTACAAGGGATTAAATTTCTTCTAAAAGCATGTAATTCTACATAGCCAGAAGCAGTTTCTAATCTTCATATATAGGAACTTACAAGGCAAGGAATTCAAAGCCACCGGATTAAATGAAAAATGTGAATGAAAAGCTACATGCTGATACTCAGCTGACCTAGGCAAGTTACTGTACATTTTTCAAAGTTTTAAATTACCACTAATGGAAAACGTGGGGAGTAAGCTTCAAGCGTCTCTCTACATCATTGCTTTAAGAAAAGAAGTCCAAAACAATGAATGAATATTTGCGGAGAAGCCCACGATGCTTTCCAACACGGTTGGCCTCCCTTTGCTCTTACTGTATAGAGCAGCAGGTATCATCTGATCAGATTAAGACCAGCTGTTCGTTTCTGGTAAAGGAATTTCCCAAAAAGGTAAAATATAATTCAGGCTTAGAAACCAAGATACTTCGGGAGAATAAAACCTCTGCTCGCTTCTGTAAAACAAAGCAGAGAAAAAGACATTATAAAGCATTTAAGAGCTTTGGTTTCAATTATTTTATATTAAAGGATAGGTAAGCTTAAATTGCTCAGACTCTTTAAAAAAAATAAAAGGGATTGTAAACAAAATTGGAAACAGATACGCAGCGACCAAGTTCCCACAGGTGCGTTCTCCTGCCGTGGAAATACCCGTGTGAATTCGCCGTTTCCCACCACACCAGGGGAGATGATAAATTCGGAAGTTACCCCGCGTGCCTTCGGCCTCGGCCGCAGGAGAAGAGGAGAAGTGACCTCTTGTCTGGGCAGGCTGAGGACCCCAGTGTCCCTCCATGAGTCTCGCACCAAACCGAAGCAAAGGGTTGTGCTGACCACCGGGGCTCGCCGCCAGATCAAAGCCCCGGGCCACTCACAATAAAACAAGAGGGTAAAGCCCAAAGACTCAAAGAAACAAAGGGAAG
Source organism: Netta rufina (assembly GCF_964035555.1). Lineage (NCBI taxonomy): Eukaryota > Metazoa > Chordata > Aves > Anseriformes > Anatidae > Netta > Netta rufina. The sequence goes on along the minus strand of NC_140128.1, from coordinate 61,831,722 downwards.
GTTGACGAGATAAGGATCAGCCGCAGATATGATATTTCACCCAGATCAGAGCCGGTGCAGAAGTTCAATTCAGAGTTCATAAGACAAAAATACAAAGAGAGCATCTCTAAGGTTTTGTTGCTCTGTGTCTGTGCTCTCAGTGATATTCCCATCTTCCAGGCAACAAAGATTGGCCCTGTATTGTGTGACAACGTATAATTTAGCTCATCATTTCCTCCAGGAAAAAGATCATCTTTTTCCTCCAGCTCATCTTCCCTCCTCACACCAACTCAAATGTGCACTGTGAGCATTTCTAGTCCCTTCACCCAGCCCCAAACCAACGCCTCCAGACACATCTTGCAAGCGAGGTGTGAAGCCATGGGGTAACCAACACACCCAGAAACCCCTTCCTTTGGGGAAAGGGACTTCTGCATGCCCTGAAACCCTTTATATATATATATATATATATATTTATTTATATATGAACTTACAAGCTGTGAGGTTTCTGCCTGAGCTCACCCCGTGCAGCATCACACCCCGGTGCTCACTCTCTATATCACTGTTGTTTTCTAGAGTTCCTACAAGGCAGTATTTTCACCCCGTTGCAAACCTGCCATGGAGAAACCTTCTCTAACCTTGCAATGTCCAAATTCAAAGGCAGCAGCTGGATGCAGTAGAGGAGGACACAGACGGATCAGGGGAAGATGAGCGAGGAGCACCCTGCTGGGCACAGCGTGGGGGGGATGTCCTTGCCTCTGCTTGCTTGTAGGTTGAGATGTGGGGAAGAAAAGCTTGGGAAAGAGATTTTTAGAAAAGCACAAAAGAAAAAATAAAAAGAAGATGCAATTCTTAAATCAGGTGACTGCTGTGGGCTTGTGATCACGGCGAGCAGGTTAAGTATATGCCACAGCTAAGAGCAAATACATCAGGGCACAAAACAGCATCCATGCTCTTACAGAGCCCCAGTCTCCAGGTCCTCCTGAGGACAGCACACTGAAGACATCCACACAGCAGTACCAGTCCTGTCCACTCCGAAAGAGGCTTTCAAACACCTCACGTGCAGTCCCCTGGCACAGAAACCCCCAGAGACCTGCAGGCAGCCCAAACCCTGAGCACCAACCCCACTGCTGCTCAGCAGAGGCAGCACAAGGACGTCAGCTCCAGAGGTTTTATTTTGGCCATGGGGAACGATGGTTTCCTGTCAACGCCGTGTACAAACCGACCTCCTGCCGGCTGTATTTTGTTCCTTTTTGCCTCCAGAGATCACACACCTTCTGAAGTTTCCTAACATGTTGTCTCATAAGGTGCTTTCACAACAGCCACGCCGCGGATACATTAGCCAGCCACAGCCGAGCATAATTCCAGTCTCATAAATCTTCCGGCAATTACGAGGCCTCATTCAACCTCCCCGTGAGATAAAACAACCGCTGCTTCGTGGCGTCATGATGGGATTATTTTTTATTTTTTTTTTTTTAGCTTTTGCTTTCCAGCAAATCAAGCCTGCAAATAACTGCAATGTGCTGCTTCCTCTGCGGAGCCCGGAAGAAATTGTTCACCTCTGTTGTGTCCTGGTCGTGGGTATCTCCCTTGGCACGAACGAGCTGCAGAAAGGGGAAAGCTGATGAGGTTCAGTGCAATTTGGGATTTCCAAGGTGCCCAGGTGGAGCACGCTGGGACCTGCTCTGCCCACAGCCATGGGGATGGAAGGGGCTGGGGTAAGGGCAGCTCAGCACGGAGCGGGGTTGCTGGGCTCTCTGCAGTTTTAGGAAACAAAGCAATATTTTCTACCCTTTTTCCTTTGACCATATCCCATCTTCTTGCAGAGAAAGCAAGCCTGTTGAACCATGAGTTGTGCCCAGACAGGCAGAGGTGCAATGCAATGCCATCCTCATCCTCAGTCCCACGGTGCTCACAGCCATCACAGGCAGCAGAAGCAGCCCTCGCGGTTACGCATTTGTAGATCCTGGAGGCTCCAACCCTCACAGCCCCAGGGGACCAAACCAGCCCATCCATTCCTTATTTCCTCAAATGAGACATCCTACGCTTTGCTATTTGTCACCCACTAGGAAAAAAACAGAGGAATCCAGTTAGAAAGGGATGAAATCCCACATTTTGTGGGTACCACCCCCTTGGCATCGTGGGGTAGCACCCAGGTAAGCGCAGCCAAATTGTGGGATCTTGCACAAGCCACCCTGCTGCAGACGTGTTTTAGCTCACGGCAGATTCCCACTGCTCCTTGCCCACAGCTCTGGAACGTGGGAAGGAGCCAAACTGCCGGATTTCGCTGCCTTCCCTTGCCATAAGGATGAAGTCATGGGTACCCTGCGCTCCGCGCGAGGCGCTCAGACTTTCCTCCCTCCCCACCGGCAACGGAAAGTTGTTGGAGCGAGATGGGCAGCGAGCTCCCTCTTGAAAGCCTTTCCTTCTGCAAACACATTACTGCGCCACTGGACGCCGTTCAATCCGGCGGCGGCGTTAAGTCGGGTCGCCTGAGCGCAGTTTTGCAGCAAGAAGCGGCAGGGTGGGCAGATGGGAACCCGCAGACATCGTGCCGTGTTGCTGCCTGCTGGGTTTTCTTGCAGCACCAGCCACCCTGGATCCCTCCCAAGCTTTTCCCAAGATGATCACAGCGGGCAGCCTGAGCAGCCTTGGTTGGGACAAAGCCATGGCAACTCCTGCCCCGAGCACCTCTGCTGCCTGCCCCCGAGCAGTTTCGGTGCTTCTCTGTCCCACCAGGGCAGCATTATTAACATCAGCAGTACCCAGCAAAGCTGAGGCATCTTCCCCGGGCAGATGGTTGCAGTATGTGTTTGTGTTCCCCATCGCTGGTGTGTGAACATGCTCCCAAGACAGGACGCTCAGCAGGGCCGATGTGCCACAGCCTGAACAGCAGCCTTTCTTTCCACCTCACCTGTCCCCAAAACAAGATCTTTTCAGCAATTTCTGATGATTGTAACGCAGTGGTGACCACTGAATAAATAAACTGGACGCCCTTAGTTCTGATTATATTGCTCAAGAAAGCAAAAATCTCACTTACGTGAGCATCCCTCCTAACCCAGCCCTTTGGGAGACCCCCGTTTGTATCAGTTCCCCCAAGTACCGCTCCCATTGCTGGTGTGGTTCTTTGAGTGGCCTCCCTGAGGTGTCCCGGTGTGGGACAGAGCATGGGGGGCTAGCACTGAGCACAGCCTGGGGCATCAAAGGTGTTGTCCTGCACAGGGATCCTCGTGGGGGCACAGCCCCTCGCCCCGCTGCAGCTCTGCACCCCCTCAGCTCCCCACCCGTGATCTCCGAGTGCCAAGCAGCCGAAGGAAATCAGAGCATGGGCTTGAAAGGCTGCTTGGAAAACATTAGCAGCTCATTACCGATCATCTGTTTAAAAATCCCCATTAATGTATACACATACGTCCCTGGACGGCACGTTTACCCCCAGCTAATGGCACGGAGGGGAAGCTGGAGGGATCTGTGCGCAGTGGCTCCGGCGTGCTCCCAGCCCGCCCTCATTTACAGTTTTCCCCGCGCAGGCTCCTTCTGACCTCTTCAAATCCCATCCCAATTACAGCCTCCCACTTACCCTTCAATGTAAATAAATCCTGCGTGGTGGGACCGCTGCTACCAGCGCAGATAAAAGCCGTGATGTTGATGGAGGAAAAGCACAACCTGCGGCCAGCTCGCAAGGCGGGCAGGAAAACTAAGCACGGGGGATGTCGGGGCTGATGGAGGGGATCGGGGGTGATGCCCAGAGCTTGGGCACAATGGGATCAACATCCAGGGATGTTGAAAGAGAAGCTCCAAGGCAGCGAATGGCTGTCCCTGATAAAGAGATGGATGGCAGGGAAATCCTGTGGGACACCAACGCACCTGGGACATCTTGCTCAATGTATGGGAAATCCGCTTGGGGGACCATCTCTGCTGAAGCTTGTGGGGAGCTGAGATAACCCCATCCACCCACCACACGTCAGAGGATGGAAACCCCTGGAGAATCTGCATCAGATGCAGTTTTCCCGTATGTATTAATGAGGTCTCGAATGAAAGGAAGCATTTGGGACACTTTTAAATGTAACTCACTGCCGTGCCGCTGACTGTGCCGGTGTTACACCGCTACAGCCCTGGACCTTTTCCCCTTGGTAAAAAAAAAAAAAAAAGATTTCTCCAAAAGTATCCAACAGACCTGGAGACAGAAAAAGCTGCATCTCTGCTGGCTCCTGAGGATGTCAAAAAGCTCCTAAATCTCGTTTCCAAATGGATCTTCCCCAGCCACGGGCAGCCTGCCCCAGGTGGGACGCCGGCATCTCACCGCGGTTCCTGCACGAGCCACCACAACTTCTTCCAGTTTGGTGCCATGGGGTGTGACAGCAGGTCCTGGGCTTTGGTCTGCTGGGTTTTGGGGCAGAGGAGAGGGGTGTTGTGTTCAGTTTGTTTTGTGTTTTTTTTCTCAATCGTGGTCTTAAGGCGGGGGCTCTTCTACCGATCATTAAATAATTACCGTGCGGTTTGAAATTGTTTTTAGCGAGAAAGGACTAAATGATCTTATAATGTCCTGAAACTGTCAACATGATATATGGGGCTGCATTCAGCATAAATTATAGGCAGTTTCCATGCCACAAAAGCCGCACAGGCTCACGGATCCAGCCAAAACATTCAGCAGAAAGTTCTGCCAGGCCGCAGGGCCCGCTTTGCCAAGACGTGCAGGTGTGCGCCGCCGAGCGCCGACCCGCGCCGCTCCCCCTCTCCTCCCACCCTGCTGCGCTCACCTCAGCTCACCTGAACCACGGCGTTACGTGAGCCCAGGAGCCACGGGAGGGATTTCCAGCTCGGAGATGGCACGTGCTTTCATTTCATCTGCAGGTGCAGGAGCCGGGGATGGAGACGTTCGCAGATGCTCTTGGAGAGGTGTCCAACCCCAGCGCACAGCACCTCGGACATCACCGGGGCTTTGTGCAGCTGTGGGGACCCAAGGCCGTACATTTTTATTATATGTTGCTTGCAAGGCAGCATCTCCCTGGCCAGGTAGCTCACATCCTGAAATATCACATATATCTCCACATCTGTGGTCCTGGAGACAGGGTGCTCAGCTCACACGCGTGGCCACACAACCTCCAAGTTGGGCAGTCCCTCAGCAAAGCACAGGGTCACCATCGCAAGTCCCAGAATCGTGGTGCCCATCACATCCATCATATTCGCTTCATGGGGCAGTACCTCCAACCTAATTGTGTTCCCCAAAACACCAGCAGAGGCTGAGGCAATCCCGTCTGTCCTCTGAGCACTGAATTCCCCAAGAGCTGAAGGGTTGCAGAGAGCCCTTTCTGCTCCCCCAGAGGAGCAGCGAGCGAACCCTCCATTGGTTTGGTGCACCAAGGGGGGCTGCTTCTCTGCTCAACCCATGGGGTGAGAACATGACATGACCCAGCTGAGCCCTGCGGGATCCATCAGCCTCCTGGAGCTCAGCGGGATGTCCCCTTCTGTGCCACCAACAGCCCTGAGATGGGACAGGAGCGAGAATCCAGCCTGGAGAGGACTTTTCCTGGCCCTGCCTTTTCCAGGGGGCAAAGGAAGACACCGGAGTCATCGCACACGAGCAAGGTCAGGAAATTCTTGCTCTGTCCCTGCTCCTGGTTTTGCTGAGTCCGAAGCGAGTTGTTCAGAACAAGATAAGGACCCGGCGGCAGCTCCGTGCAAAACATCCTGTTGGCCTCCGCGCTGCACCGCGGCGGGGACAAACCTCTTGTAGGAGGTACAAAATCCTTGCCCTGCGCCCTCGTTTGGGTGGCCTTCATCACTGGTTTTGGTGTTTGGGGCACTTGGGTGAATGCAATGATTTGGAGATGTGCTGCAGCATCAGCAGGGAGGGGAGGACCTTTCCCCCCGAGCACCAGCTCACAGTAGGATCTCCTGGATGTCCCATTCTGCTCCGCAAATACCCTTTTCCTACAGAAAATGCTTCCCGGCCCTTCTCTTCAGCGCTGCTAATCATCACTCTCCCAGCCTCTGGATCAGGCCCAAACCAATCACATCTGCACCCAAAAAAAGAAAAGCGCCCGCTTGTGTTTCATTTACTTTTATGGGAGCGTTAACGGGTTTCAGTCACATAAAACCTTCACCTTCAAAAGGGAAAAGGGAGAGACAGAAGAGGAAAGCCCGGCACGTAAGGCGGGCGGCTTAGCCCCAATTACAAACCAAGTGGCACCAGCACGAGAGGAGCTGACCCGCTGCATGGGGGTTCCCCGCACGGGGTTTAGGATCAAGCACGGGGCCAGGGATGATGCCAAGAGGTAAAAGGATGGGATGGGGACCAACGTTGTGGCCCCGTTGTCACCAGAGCATGGGGATGTGCCACCAGCAGCACAGCCCCGGGCAGCCCACAGCTGCATGCAGCTGCCCTGACCCCATCTGTGGGGTCTTCTGCTGGTGGCTTGGGGTTTCTCCGCTGAAGATGCTCCTAACCGAAACCAGATTTGGTTCCCAAATAGCCCCAAACCCCCTTAAAGCTTACAAATCTTCCACACCTGTGTTTGCTCATTCCTGCTGCTCAGCCCAGCCCTGGGAAAGGCGATGTTTATCCCACTCCTCCGCAGTTATTTACAATGGGGTTTTCGGATGGAGATGGAGCACATATTTGTCTCATGGCGACAGGGCAGTGAATTTAATTCTCCTCATTAACAGTCATCAGCTTAACGGGAAGCAATAAAAGATTTTTTTTTTTAATTTTTCTTTTTTTTTTTTTAATAGCGGGTGCTCGAGAGGGGTTATTTATTGCAGCTGCTGTCAGCGGGATGAGCGCATTCCTGGGCTGCGAGGGGGGAAACTGAGGCACGAGGCCGTTTGCTGGCCCACCCGGGACCACACAGACGGAGGTGGGAAGAAATCTCAGCCCTGTGCTGCCCCCGGGCCACACAAGCCCTGTTATTATTATAAGCCATTATTCGACCCGCAGCCAAAGCAATTTGTGCAGCGTGCCGGGGAATGGCACCAGCACCCGGGGGGGAGCTGCTGCAGGGCCCCCCACCCTGCTCCTCCCCGTGTTGGTCACCTCCAAATCTTCTCGTCTGGTTGAGGACATCCAGGAAGGGACAGGTTTTGGCCCTATAGTCACACTGAAATGGTTCATCTGGGCTCCCGCTGCCCCAATAACTTGAGGTTTTCTCCCCAAACGTCCCCACGCAGGGACAAGCAGCCCTTCCTTCTCCGCGGGATTTACCCAGACATATACGCACACAAAGTCCCTTCCAGCCCCCGATTTTCCTGGAAAAACACAGCCCGGCTCTTCTCAGAGATCACTTGATCCTCGCGGCAGCCCAGCAAGGTCTGAAGCAATTTGTCCTGAACGCAGGGATCACAAACGCACGCGGTGCCTTGGCCGTCCCTCAGGCAGCTCTGGGGGAAATCCTCGCTCTGTCTGACCCGGGTTGTGTCCCGGGGGATCCGAGCTGGTTTTTGAGCAGCGCAGAGCCCAGATTTTTATTTTCTGCCACGTCCAAGAGCTGTTGATCCCTGCTCACCCTTCACCCCGTCCTTACCCCAGCTCCACAGGTCCATCAGACCGAGAGCAATGGGTCCAGCTCCAAGGTCAAGCTCCAAGCTGCTGCAGGTGATTTTGTTGGTCCCAGCAGCTCGAGGGGACCCCAGCAAAGGGCTGAGCTCCTGCCCAGCCCCAACACCTCCCTGATCCATGGGGAGAGCTGCCTGCAGCGAGCAGCAGGGCTTGGTGCCTGGGGAGCGCGTTGTAAGAGCATCACAGCCACGACCTCCTTCCATCCTGAGCATGCAGGGGGATTAGAAGGGATAAACTCCAAAAAAAAAAGGAAAGAAATTATATGAGTGGCTCCCCGTTGCAATCCCCACTCCTGTTGCCTCGGAGGTAACTGCTCAGCACGGGGTCCAAGCTGAGCATCACTTCCACGGGTGTGATTCCCTATGAGAAGCGATGCACCCCGTGCCCAGCGAGCAGGAGGCAGCCCCTCGTGAGCCCTCTCCTCGCACCCAGGGCTCCCCAAGCTGATCCTGGCACGCAGGCTCTCACTTCTTTCCGTATTAAATAGCAGGAGCTCCTTACGGTGCAGGCAACACTGGGATGGGGTGACTTGGCAAAGCATTTGCGCCTTGCCCAGGGGACTTCAGACCAAGCTGAGCCCTCAGTTTCCAGTGAAAAGCAGCCTGGGGTCTCTGTTCAAGCATGAGAAGAAAAAAAAATCACGTTACCAAATGCCTTCACCAAATGAAGGAAGCCCTCTGCCTGGCCAGGGGGAAGCGCTCACCCTGCTGGGGGACGCAGGCACCAAGGGAGCAGAGAAAGAAGATGGGAAACCCTCTGCAACACCACAACGGAGCTGCCATCAGCCAGGCCATTCCCAAACCCCAACGTGTTATTTTTGTAGGCACGGATGCGTGCATTGCAAATGTATTTTTGCAATTTCTGCAAGCTGATTAACGCTTGGTTATCTTATGGTACCAGTGGTCTCCGTCCTCCACTGCTATTGCCCAAATCCTGCTGGCCTCCTGGGCTTGGCAGAGCTGGAAATAGCCCCAAGAAGGGTAAGGACCAGCAAGGGGCAGCTTCCATGGAAAAATAGAGACCTAAAGGTGAGGACACAGCAGAGGAGGAGGGCAGCAGGCATGTAGGAGCAGGGCAGAGGTGATCTCTGGGTCAGAAGAGGCAGCTCGCTGTCCAAAACCACAAGACCTGCTGGGCATGGTGATGGATTTTTAGGTTTTGCTTCCGCAGCAAAGAGGAGGAAACAGCTCAAAAGGGATATTCGGGTAAGCTGAGGAACTCACTGGCATAGGATCTAAAAAAAAATAAGGTTTGTAAGGTAATTCTATACTTCATTTATGGAAGTGAAATCCAAGCCAACCTATTAAATACAGCAACCCTAATTTTGGCTCATAATGTTGGACCTGTAAAGAGTTGGATGCTGGTGAGAACTTTGGATGAACATCACCAGTGGCTTGCTGGGTTCCTGCGAGCTCCTAGAGCATCCTCAGAAAGGAAGCAACACCAGGTGGTCCCCTGGAAAGAGTTAGCACGGACTTTTTATGAGTGGAGAGGAGCATCAACAGCTTTCCATCCTGAGCCTGCTAAAACTGGGAGAGTTTTGCAGCTGAATCTCAAGGCAGGGGCTGAGGTGGTCCCATAGCTCTGCTGGCTCCCCACGTGCACAGCCCAACATCTCCACCCGAGACCCTCACCCTCAGAGGGGCAGCAGCATCTCCTCGTACCCACGGGGGTTCCACGGCTCCAGGCTGGGACCGTGGCTCCTTGTGTGCTCGTTGGATCTTCAGGTCCACTGCCATGTGGAAAACCCCAAGGTGAGGAGCACACAGCACCTCCCCGTGCCCAGGTGCAGCAGTTTTTTAAGCCACCAGAGCTGGGCCACGCTAATTATTTTCAGAATGGGTCAAAAAAATCTTGCTGCAGGTGTCCGAGCAGAACAGGCACATCAAGAAGGGTCTTCCTTTGGTGGATCCATAGCACAGCCTCTGAGCTCGTCCCGGAACAGCGATGTTCAAGCCTTGGTGCTCCTCTTCCAGATCAATCTGCATTTTTAGGAACTAATTTGCAACGCCTCAGACCCTGTGGCCACAAGCAGAGCCTGGCTGAGCTGCGCTCCTCCTACGGCATCTCCGGGGCAGCGCCTTTCCCAGAGCGACGCTGCAAGACTTGACCACTGTGAACAAGTGGCAAAGGGTGACCAAACCCTGCTGAGATACTCTGCTCATTTCCTACACCCGTAAACCACACGGACTGGAGCAAACCACTACTTCTACCAAAAGCCACAGCCTGCTGGAGGTGGGCACGAAGACGGAGACGCATCACGGTGAGTTTCAGGGCGTCTACTGTCCAGCTTGTGCTTCCTGGGATGCCAGATTTTGGGTTGCAGCTGCCAGGAGGACACTCAGCAGCTGCTGAGCAAGAGGGGGGATTAAATCGACGCGCCTTATCTCAAACCTCTGTGCGCCGGGGCTCCGGAGATTTCGGTGCCAGCCCCCGACGGCGAAGCGCTCGCCCGCTCCGAGCCGAGTTGAGTCTGCGAATCCATCCCACGGCGCAGGGGAATCGTGGAGCTTCCAGAGCAGGTTTATTTGTCGCTCTTTGTAAACACGGCTAAACACTGGCTGCCCGAGACTAAACCGACCTCCAGCTCTTTGCCACGTGAGCAAGGTAAGTTTCCGAAACGGATAAACCAGGGAGGAGCCGAATCGGCGCGTCCGTGGCGAGCAGAGCTCTGCTGACAGAGGGGCCTGGCCACCAGGCTGACTCCAGAGCACACAATTGCTGCAAGAAATGCCCAAAACAATGGCCAGAAAAGCTTCCTCGAATTCCTGGGTCCCCCCGCACCAGCGCTTCACTCACAGCTCCCCCAAAGCCACCTCTCAGCCCTCTCCCGAGGGGAGCTCTGATCAGCACCAGCAAACAAATGATGGGGAAGAAATGCCTCCAGTTATCAGCTGGAAACTGGAAAGGGGCCCGATTCTGCCTTCCCTGACAACTTTTTGTAGTTTCCCAGTTTTTAAGCAATCCCTGATTGCTTAAAAATTGATTCCTGACTTGGTTAAATAGCTCTGGGATCAGAGGGGGCCGTGCGGCCGCCTGCCACCCGCGGGGGACAGAGGGATGCAGGCGCACAGGAAGGGAAATCCTCAGCCCCGTGCTCGGTTTGTGCTGCACACAGGAGTTTGGAGGTGTCCCCTGGGTGAGCTGCTTCATGCACCCAGGAATATTTTGTTATGTGCATCACTTTCAGTGCCAGCTGGTTTACATCCGCAATTTAGATCCCTAATATATATATATAAGAAATTGAAATGTCATGATTTAAAGCAATAAAAATAAAAACAAAGCACAAAAAAATCAGCAGTTTCCTACAGTTTCTGGGCAGAACAGCCCTTGTAGGATCTCACCCCTGCTCAACCCTGTGCCAGGGTGGAAAATTCAAAGGAAACGAGAAGCTCCCAAAGCCACACGCGCACCAGGACGCCTCCCCTCGCAGCACCTATGGCAAAGCAGGTGCCTCGGCCTCCACAGGGCTGACGCTTTGATTCCACCATGGAAACACAATGCAAAAAAATAAATACCCAAATAAACGGAGCCATAAAGCAGCAGGAATGCAGCAAAGCAGTCGGAGACGTCTGACGGCGCTACGAGAACGATGGAAAGCTCAGAGCTGCCTGCACACGGGCTGCTGGGCTTTGGGACATCATCGGGATAACCTGGGGTGCACCAACAGGCAGGGAAACAAACCTGGGAGAAGCCTCTGAAGACTCTTCAACCTTTTTTCTTTTTTTTTTTCTCCCCCTTTTGGGGAAAATCAGAGCGATTTCCTCGAGGCAGGTGCCAGGGCTGCTGCGGGTCCCGCGGGGTTACCTGCGGCGGGGCAGAGCGGAGGCACGGCGCCCTAATTGCCCTGTCAGGCAGCTGAAAGAAGCCTTTAGCTGATGCCACTTCAAAATGAAATTCTTTCTCTGGCATGGCTATGTCTGATATGCAGGCATCAAAGGGGAGGCAGCAGGTCGCCGATGCCCCGGGCCACGCATTTCCCTTCTAAAGGCAGGAATGAGAGCCTCAGCTCGGGGCCGAGGGGGCCCCCCCCGGAGACACAGCAGCAAGAACCACCGCCCCTACACGCTTCCCAGGTTGTGGGGCGAGCCCCCCCTGACCCACCACGGCCCCACAGGCGCCGTGCAGCCCACCAGCAGCAGAAAAACAGTGCCAGGAGGCTGCACGGACCCGGCTCTGGTGGCCCCAAGGAGGCACGGAGCCACCTGGAGGCTCTCCATGAGCGCAGGGGACACCACAGCTTGTCCCCGTGCACGGCTGCCCGGTGGGACAGTGGGGTGGAAAAGCCTGGCTGGCACAGAGGGGCTCAAGGGGTGGTTTTTGTGTGGTTTTGTTGTTTTTTTTTTGTTGTTGTTTCCAAGAGAACCACGGGGCCATGCTCGCCTCCCCCCGCGGCTCCCATCTCCTCTCTCCACCTGCACTCTTCAGGGAGCCAAGGCTTTTGGCAAGCTTTCCAGTCCGGTTTTTTATTGGTTTCAGCTAAGCTGCCCCTTTTGGAGGGTTGGAGAGCTTCAATCATTAAAAGAAGGTGAAAAAAAAAAAAAAAAGAAAGAAAAAAAATGCATCATGCACCCTGCCCCCGCTCCCCTCCCTTCCCACTCCCACAAGGGCCGAGCCCCGTGCGCGCACCCCGCGGTGCCACACGGCCCAGCTCCCCGTTTCCCAAAGCAAACACAGCCCCTCCACGGCGTTTGAGCCAGGAATTTCGGGCCTCAGTTACCTCTCCAACCATACCTGTTTGGCTCTGATCACCTTCCTGCTCGGAAGCAATTTGGAAAGGACGCAGCACAGGTAGCTATTAGCTAACACGTATTTAACTGCTCCAGATATCTTTTTTTTTTTTCTTTTTTTTTTTTTTTTGGCATTGTAATGGGGCGATTTGATCTTCAAAGGACCCGTGCAAACCTTTGAAGCTTCCCAAAGAAGCCAATCTCCAGTGGGGAGGGGAGGGGAGAGGGGGGGGGAAAATGTTAATAGTTTTAAAACCTGGGGAATCCTGTAGATGGACGAAGGGTATAAAACCCAGTGGGTTTAGCATAAAGCCCTGAGGTAAAATCTTCACCTTCTTTTCAAATGCATTTTTGGTGGGTTGCTTTGCAAACGCTTGGGCCAGGTTAGCAAGGTCGGCTCTATTCCCAGCGGCCGGGAGCAGCAGCTCTTAATCTCCAGGGACCCTCATCTCCCACGTGGCGCAGCCCCAGCACAGGGGGATCCACGGTACCTCGGCGAGAAATAGAAAGACTGAAATTTGCAAAGCCTTTTTTAGGGGAAAAAGGGAAAGGGGGGGAAGGAAGCAGGGACAGGGGGGGGGAAGGAAAAGAGGAGATACATCCCCTGCTGCACTCCTGGCCAGCACAGCCTCAGCAGCACCCTGAGAGGTGAGACACAAAATGCGTTTACCTTTAAAATAATGACTCATTTTATTTTTTTCTTTTAATATGTAGTTATAAATATATTTTGTCAAAATATATGATCATTATTGTCAAAAACATTTGCACATAAAGTCATAAATAAGGTCAAGGTGAACGTTTAGTTTAGAGAAAAAAAAAAAAAAAAAAAAAAAAGAGTCCAGCTATAGCAAGCAGTTCTGGGGTGGGACGGGAGGGAGAGAGAAGGGGAGGAGAGGGCGGCGGGGAAGGGGAGGGGGGTCAGCGGCACCCGCACCCCTCCACCACCATCTCCTGGTAGTTTTTCAGGACCACCTTGTCATACTCATCCAGGTAGAGCATGGAGATGGCGCTCAGCTCCGTGGGCACGCAGCAGGCCTTGGGGATGCTGGAGTTGACGGAGTTGACCAGCGTCTGCACGATGGCGTGGTTGGTGGAGTTGAGGTGGTCGGCCAGAGGGAAGGGGCAGTCCCCGTGGCAGTAAAACGCCTGGTAGCCCGGGGGAGCCACGATCCAGTCGTTCCAGCCCACGTCGCTGAAATCCACATAGAGGGCATGGCGGCGGCAGTTTTTTTTGTTCTTGCGGGAACGCTGGTGCTTGGGGCTCCGGCGGGCTCTGCGGGTCAGCGCGTGGCCTCGCCCGTCGTGCCCGAAAGTGACCAGGAGCGGCCTGAGCTGAGCCCAGTCCCCGCGCCCTTGAGGTAAAGATCGGCTAATCCTGACGTGTTTGCCCTGATGAGTCTGTGCGTGGTGGAGGTGGGTCACCTCGATCACCAGCCCGTGGTTCGGCTGCTTGTCCTTGGTCCACCGGATCACGGCCGGGCTCACATCAAAGGTCTCCCAGCGCGTCACGTTGTGGTGCACCAGCCGCGTGTCCAACAGGCGCGTAATGGCCTGGGCGCGCTCCGACAGCGGCTTCATCACTTCGTAAATGTTTATCCGGTGGAAGCCCCTCTCCCACGCCGCGCTCGGCTCCTCCACCTGCTCCCGGTACAGCCGCAGCTCCGCCGAGGAGATCACCTCGTTTTCCGGCACGCTGCTGAGGTTGAAGACGAAACGGATCCAGGGAGCCTCGCTGGGGCCTGGGACGGTCTCCAGGTGCTCTGGAGGGGAGCAGGGCAAGGGAAAGCGGTACAAGAAAGAAAAAAAAAACAAGAGCACGTCAGCCTCGGGGCACCCAGCCACAGCTCCCCAGCGCGGCCACGGCTCAAATCCGTGCTTCACCTGCCCGGCACCGCTCCGCTCCCCCGCGCATCCCTCCCGGCGGTCCTGGCACCGCTCACTCGCCCTCCGCACGCCTGTGCCCGGACAGGGTCTGCCCTCCCCGCCTCTCCCCTTCGCTTTCAGGGAGGTTTTTTCCCCTTTTGCTTCCCCCCCCCGACCCAGGACTCCATCTCCAAAATCACCTCCTCGGAGCGGTGCTGTGCCAGGGAGCACAGAGGTGCCTTGTTACGGGGCGCAGGGGGCAGGGGGAGAAGGAGAAGCAAATTCCAGCGCCGTAATGATGCGGCTGGATTAATAATTCAGATTTACTTTGGAAAAGAAACATCCGCTAGGAAACATTTGGATCAGATTACAAGGGCCTATTGAATAAACCTTATAAACACACAGCTGTAAGTATTAAATTCGAGTAGGGGTTTTTGGGATTTTTTTTTTTTTTCCTCTTAAGAGCAAAACCAGGCAGCGATCACTTTGATAGTTCAAAAGAAACACACCAGGGGCGAGAGCCCGCCCTCGCTTTACTCCCGCATCCGATCCAGAGCCATTAAATCCACGCGAGCCCGGGGAGCGACCCCGAGGCGAGGCGGAGGGACCGAAGGAAACTCGCTGTTGTCAGCAGAGGCACGGACACCTCAAAATATCCCCAAAACTCGGGTTAAGCACAGGATGCTGGAAAAAAAATACGGGGCGGCGTGCCTGTCAGCCACACGCCCGGCAGGCTTGGGGGGGTGTTTTTCCTCCCGTAAGTTTAGAGCCGGGCACGTCCTGCTTCTAAACGCGTTCGTGAGCTTCCAAACACATGGAAATCCCGATCGCTACCGGGGCTGGGAATCTACCTCCTCCCATCACTGACCTTCATGGTGGAAACTCCTCACGGTGTTTGCCCGGCTGGTCGATCGCTCGGGGTACTGCAGGCTAATTTCCTGGAGGCTTTCCTCCTCTTCCCCGGACTGGAGCCGGTAGAGATCCAGCATGTAAGTAGGGATGACGGCTGACTTGCTGGGCTGAGGCCGCCTTCGCAGCCCAAACATCTGCAGCAGAGTTGTTTCGAAACCCCGCAAGAGTTCATGGCTTTGGGCAGAGCGGCGTCCAGATCCGGCTTGTTGTCCCTGAAGCTCGGCGACTTTCTTCCTGCCGGTCTCGGGTATCAGGCTAGCATGGTTGGTACCTCCTAGCAGGACTTGGCATAGTAGGATGACCATCAGCATTCGGTTACCAGGAATCATGGTGTCTCTGGGGTGGGAAACACGCAACAACAAACAACAAGGAAAGTCAGGGTGAGAAGCGAGCCCCCCCACCCGAAGAAGAAAAGAAGAAGAAGAAGGAGAAAAGTTTAAAAAAAAAAAAAAAAGGAAAAAAAAAAAAAAGGGTAAAAGGGAAAGGGAAGGGGAAGAAGCCCCCGGCGGGTTGGGGGCTCCGGGGCGCATCGCGGGGCCGGCCCGGCGGGGCAGGGGCGAGGGGCCGCGGGTTCGAGTCCCGCCGCCGGCGGCTGGAAGAAAAAAGTTGAACTAAAATAATTAAAAAAAAAAAAAAATTAAAATCAAAATTAAAGCCACGGCGAGGAAGAAGAGGGCTGTACTCACTGACAGCAAGCAAGGCATATCAGCACAGTCCATGATTCTGGAGAGCCAGACCCGGCCCCAGCGCGCCGAAAGCCCCCGGGGCAGCGGCTGCCGAGCGCCTCCCGCGATCGCCGCCCGGGCGCTGTGCGGCCCCCGCCGCCGCCGGCCCCGGTTTTTCTCCCGGCCCCTCCGTCACGTGGAGCCTCGCACACCCCCCCTTTAGCCCGGCCCGGCACGGCCCGGCCCGGCCCGGCCCTGCCCCGCCGCCCCCCGGCCCGCCCCCGGCTCGCCCGGCCCCGCGGGGGGACGGCCCCGGCCCGGCCCCGCCGCCGCCGCCGCCAGGGGGGGGGGCTGGATTTTGGGGAGGGTGTGAGGGGTAATGGGGGGGACAGCGCTGAGCACACAACCCCCAGGGAAAGCCAAGGGGTGAGGGGGTGAGGGTTTGGGAGTTTGGGCTCTGGATGGGGCTCTGCTTTCGTGTGAGGGGAGCGTGGAGCTGCTTGGAGATGTAGGGAGAGCCCTCCTGTCCCCCCCTTTGGGCACAGCGAGGTGCCCCTGGGGACACTAAGGGGCCACAAATGATCCCTGTCTTCACTCCCCACCTGCCCTCTGGGTTTTCTCTCCCTTCTCTTCCCCCGTGACAGCCAGGCAGGTTCCCTGACCCCACCAGGACACCTTCACGAGCCACCCCGGGGCTGCACGTGGCCACCACGGAGGGCTACCGACAGGCTCACCTGGAGGAAGGATGCTCCTGCCGCACAGCTCAATGCCTGCATTGCCAAAGATCACTTTGCAGGGCTAGATTTTGGGTTAGGAGTGTAAGCCGGGCATCCCAGGGCTCAAGGTTGTTCCCTGGTGGGGTCTGGGTCCGTCACACATCACCTGGGCACGCTGTGAGCAAGGCGTGGAGACGGCAGCTCCTGGGAAAGGATGGGATGCCACAAAGTGACAAGAAGCAGAGTGAAATGACCCTGTGATAAAGAAAGAGAGCTCCACCAAGGCGTTAAAATACCATCCCTTTGCCTTGCTGAGGTGCCCCTCTGGGTCGGACAAGGCGTCGTCCGCAGAGGGACCGGTTTGTAAAATCGTAAGACCAAAAGACACGGTCAGAGGGTTGGCCGTGAGGACTCCCCAGCTGGCAGATGAACCACAACCAAGAGCCGGCTGAGAAATGATGAGCGGAAAGCAGCAGAGTCCCACAAACCACCAGGCCGCCGTGCCCAAGCAGAGAGCGAGAGCGGGGCAGCGCGCATCAGCTTCCTCACAGCCCCGAGGCACTGCCCCGGAGCTCCCACAGCCAGCAGATAGGACTTCCTTTCATATTTCACTTCTTTTTTTTAAAGCTCAGACCTGACCCGTGCATTACAAAAGCCCAGGGATGTCACCGAGAGGACACACGCAGATAAAAGGCAGTGCTGACACTGTAATATCTCTGAGTTATTCCTATACCACTCCGAGTTTAAAAGAAACATCTGTTAGCAAGGTATTTGGACTATGAATCCATCAAAATTTGTGAAATATTGCTATCACCATTTCAAATGTATCACACTGTGTGTTATTCTTAACAAGGGAAAACAATTTTTGGAGTAGCTGCTGTGCAACTTTTTAAAGTCGAATAACATTTTCATTGAAAATATTCCAGTCTAAAAGCAAAGTTTACGCAAGGGCCTGCACAACGCTGCTCTTAAAACAGACCTCTGGATGGGGAAAAGCAACTCGCTGCCTCTTTGTGGGAGCAGCAGCGAGATGGGACTCTCCTCGCCTGAAGACCTCAGTCAGATTCGGGCAGGATCAGACAGTGGCTGCGCTGGAAACGTTTTGTCGCTGAGGGTTTCAGTCCCACAGCATCCAGTGCCTCCTCTAGGAAGCCGTCCCGTTGAAGCGAGATCCAAAAAGTTACTTATGTAATGCTGGTTAACCATGCCTCTGTGCAAGGAGGTGGCCAGCTGGGGACAGAAAGCCAGTGGAGAGCGATGTGGTTTAGGCTCTTGTAGGAGGCAATGGTGTATTTGAGTAGCTTATTGGTTACTAAGAAGTGTTAGTCATGGGGAAAGCTGTAGTATTTATTCCGTAAAATGTAAATACATAACCCAAACCACAACGGAATAACCATGGATGGAAATAGTGTAGCATTTACTGAAGGAGCTGAAACGCGTTTCTACAGAAGCTGTATTTCCTTAGCCCCATAGAGAGTAATTTTACCTTGAACGTAGCTTCTGCTCAAGCCCGTGGAGTTACACATAGGCTGAATTCGGTCCAGGCACGCTAAATAACTGAGTGTGTTATATATTCCGACCAAAAAAAGTCAATGCCAAAATGGAGCTAAAAATACAAATGTGGAAGGTTTGAAAAGCAAACACTGCTTAATTCAGCGGTAGATACAACCTCGTATGTTTTAAAGATCCAACAAATCAAAAATAGAGAAAGTTACGTCTCTGCTCTGTGCAAGGCACACCTCAGCCAGCATCACACCTTGCGGGGGCGAGGGGGCACTGCTGAGATTCTCGCCTGTGATCGGTCCCAGCCGTGCTCAGGGCTCTGCAGCCAGGTTTCTCCCTCGTTGATCTCCACAAAAAACCTTCCAGGGGCTTCTGCAGCTGGACAGCAAGGCTGCTGGGCTCCTCTGGAAGCTGGGCACCAGCTCACCGGGGATGACACCCTGCAAAAAATGGCCAGACAAGGAGATTCGTGCACGTACAGCCTGCAACTGTGAGTGAAGTCTTGTTTTGTTGGTGGCAGCAAGAAGCCCAGGGGCTGGCAGGTTTCCTGGAGCCCAGGTGCCCAGCTCTGCTTGTGGTGGATGCTAGCTGAGGGGCAATTAGTGTTCTCTTCTTGGATTTTCCTAGATGTGTTCCTGATAAAGTCCCAGCCACTAAAATTTGCCCCGTTCCCAGGTTTCTTGTGCTCAAGACTTACCAGCGGGCACTGCAGGCTGACGTTCGGCACCTCTAGAAATGAGGCCGGCTCTGTTTACAAGGCAAACTTCTCCCCTCATGGCAGCATTTCAGGAGATGCCTCTGGACTTGGGCAGAGCGAAACCTTCCCAAACCAGTTCTTGTATCCTCTGTTATTTTTAGAGCAGCTGCACCTTTTGGGCTCCAAAGTTTGCAAACAACCTGCCTTGGGAAAAAAAAAAAACTTGTCTCACCAGATTTGTGCTTGAGCAGAAACAAGCCTAAAACCATAAATAAATAAATAAAGTCATATGTCAGAGATGTTTTAATGACATGAATTACAGGAGGAGATGCCCATAAGTGTGCTAAGATCAATTCCCTCCTACCCTTTCCTTTCAACCGCCTAAGCTTGTCAATTAAAACAAAGGGAACCGAGCAAACAACTCCAAGGGATTACATTTTCCAAAGTAGCTCTTCACTAAAGAGCCAGACTCCAGCCGGTGAAAACAAGTCCAGCTGCCTGCATGGCGAAAGGAACATTTCTTACAGCCACACCGAGATTTTTAGGATTTCTCTGAATGCTCCAGAGCTGGCCTGTTCTACCAGCGTTTGCAGCTTTCTCTTGAAAAAAGAAATTCGTACCTCTCCTGAAATACAGGACCGGGCCCAGCCTGGAGTTTCCTTCAGCTTTATATGCAAGTGTCTCTCCTGAGGTCAGGATCACATCTAGAACTGCTCCTGAGAAAACAAGAGAATCAGGTTTAGGGCTGCTGTGCTATTCCAAACAGCTTTGTTGTTTTTACAAATAAATATAAAAACAGTGTGTGGCAATATTAAAAAGTATAGAAAGTATAAAAGTATACAAGTATAAAAATATATAAGGGCAGTCTTTGGTAATCAGATACACAGCAGCTGAAGCAGTAGGATTATCCACTTCTTTCTGGTTTTAAATTTGAAGGATTAATTTTATCGTTTTCCAAGTCCATGAGGAGGTTGGCTGTCCCACGCAGGGAGAATGATTCCTGGTTTCACTTGCCTTGTTCACTCTGCCACTTTTGGAAGATGCCCAAGACTGAGCAAGCCTAGAAACTTCACGCCTCGCTTTCCATCCATACATTATCCGTCTGCTCCATGAGAGTGGAAGGCCTCTGCAGCTAAATATTGTCCTTATGAGATGCTTGTGTAGTGCTTCAAAACTAGGAGGCCTGGTCCTGGGGAAGTGCTTCAGGAATATAATTCATAAAATAAAGCTGAAGCCGTTTTAGTGATCGGTTATTAAAGTTCTCCTGATCTGTGTTATGAGCGCCTCTTTAAGCCAACTGTTGAAAAATCATTTATACATTGACTGGTCTCGTCCCTGAGAAGCAAGAAGGACCTCCAGAGGATGAGAAACGCATCCTTCCTGTTCCGAAATCGTAGCTGCTCCTAATAAAGACCATCGCTCTCCTAACGAACACCAGAAGGCCATATGGATATCTCAGATAAGCAGGTTCCTTGCAGATCTGTTGAGTCATGAATACTTTTGGAGCACACCACAAGAGCTGGCAGCTCCCTCAGCGTACAAACCACTTCAGTGTGTCTCCAGCACCGATGTGTGGCTGTGTCTGACATCGGCTGCGACTCTGATATTTCAGATGCTTTGCTCTTCCTCGCTGTCTAGCAACACTGCCAAATCTACCACGCCGCACAACCACATGGCACCTCCGGGGTGCTGACATCTGTCTTTGTCCTTTAATTGTCTATCTCGAGATCTGCTATCATCAGGAGCTTTAATGATTCCAAACACTAGCACGAGGCGTAAATAAGCAGAGCAGGAACAGTTGTAAGAGAACACGCTGGGATTTGCTAAGTGAGTTTGTTCCGAGCATGTTCGCATCTGCTCTATTTGATTCTCAGCAATAGCAAAGGAGTTTAGGGGTAAGCACCATCACCAGTGCTCAGAAGCGTCAGCACATCTCTGAATTTCATATTGCTTAATGTGAGCATCCTGAAAACAGCGAGATTCTGTAAGATTCCCATCTGACCCCAGGTGGGAAGCATGGACGTGACTTGTGGCTTCCACCTCCAGCAATGAAACTGTTGGGGCTTTGTACCTTTGTACCAGCTGCCTGGTGATCGAGTGCGTGCTCACAAGCACTCAGCAGGCCAAGGATCACTCTTGGAAAGTACTCACCCAACAACCTTACACTGTGAACGTGTATGAGGATGAGCTTCCCCCAGATACGTGATGAGCAAGAGATCAGTGCAGAGGGAAGGGCTGCTTCCCCACAACCTCTATACGAGGCTGCAGGTTGGATGGGCTTTGTAGGTCAAGCTAGTTCCATCTGTCCTAGTTCCAACCAAGTGCCCTGTGTACTTTTATAACCTACTATATTATATTATAAACTTTTATAACGTATATAAATGTGCACACACAGATGCAGGGACACACACGTATCCACCACACTTGGCTAAAACTTACCAAGTGCAGCAGGATCCGACCAAGGCCCTCAGTGGCTTCTCCTAGCACAAAACAATCCATGTCAGTGCAGCACCTTTGTCAGGGCAACCCAGTTGACTACAGACACCCTACAGGTTTGCTCCCTGTGAAAGGGGTAAGGCCCTGTATAGCAGAAGGAAGGAGCTAAAAGAACCCCCGGTCCTTCCTGATGAACCTTTTAGCAGGCCATCACTACAGTGCAGCAAGGCTGTTTTATTATTGATAAAGTGAGCCAAGGAGTGAAGTGTTCTCTGGGTTTATTTTCAAGGTAGAGGCGTTCTTACTTACTGTTACCTGCTCTGCTCTGCTCTGGGGCAACAGAAGACACTTGTAAGTAGCACCAAAGCCCACCATACCCTTTCTGTAAGTAGCCATTACCCAAAAGCACCTGAAAAGGAGCACAGCTTGTGTCAACAGCAGCGAAACGTAATTTAATTTTTGGTGTTTTCCTCCATAGGCAATTAGCTGTTTTCCCCTTCACTGCTTCCATCACATACAGACACTGACTCAGCAGCCTAAAGCAGGCCTTTAGCTCCCTGGGAAGTTCAAAGGCTCGGTGCAGTGCTGCAACTGCTGGGATGCCTAGAGGAAGGCTGGCCTTATGATGAAGGAGTTGATTTGGACTTCAGAAGGTCTAGCTTCAGCTTTGTGTTCCTGTGACACTGGCTGAGCCACCAGGAACCTACTTCAGCCAAATGGCTAAGCATATGCTTATCAGCAAAGAGTAATTAAAAAAAATGAGGAAAGGAGAACATTAGAATGAAAGGCACGTCAGAGCCTCCCTTCTGGAAGAACAAGAACGCTTTGAACCATGCTCAGAAATAAAGCAAAACCAAACATCAGTTCTAAACAGGTCCTCAAACTCCAGCTCAGTGAAGAGAAGGCTTTCAATCTATTTTGGTTGGACTCCAACCCTTGGGAGCATGCTGGGAGAGCAACAAGACCCAGGGATGTTGCCTGATCTCTCATTTACAGCACGTGAAATAAAAGTGGTGTTGCTGTCAGGGCATTCACTGCCCCATACATCTGGTGCACCATCATGGAGGGACATCCTCACATCTCAACAGGAGTAGAAAGCCCTGGGCTGATTCTCCCTTGCATCGCTCTGGCTTGAGAAGAGCAGAAGGGAAACGTTGCTGGGAGATAAAAGCAAAATCTTCCCTGTAAGAAACAAGCAAAAGTGGATATGCCTGGAAACTAGGAATTAAACACATTGTAGTCAGAGGTGGGTTTCCAGCATTTTCCAGAAATAGTCATCAGGGCTTTAGATTACTGGCTGGCAGCCACACGGCCCCTGAACTGAAGGGAGGCCAATTTCTTGACCTGCCGGCCTCAATGCAGAGACAGTCTGTGCTCCCTGATACCTTATCCAAACGATGTGGGCAAACCAATGCTGTACGTGTGCACCGTGTGTGGCTAATCCCCCAGGCAAACCAGGCTTTCTGCTAAAGGCCATTTGCAGGACCTACTGATGGTATTTTCAAAATCCCAGTGACCAAACAGCGTATGGAGAAATAAAACTGAAGAACTGGGTCATAAAAAAAAAAGGGAGAAGAGAGACTTTGAGGAGAGTTACCTGAATTTGTTTGAAGAAGAGGAACTGCAGGAAGGCAGCACGTCTGAGGACATCCCATGCCTCACTTTTTCTTGTATGATGGGACCTTGGGCACAAGGGGCTGCTCATCCACGCGGAGGCTCACCCACTTGGGCAGAAGGGTTTGCAGCGCCAGACCCCTGAGGATAAGCAGGAAGACAGAAGAGGAGAGAAAAGCGATATGGGAGAGAAGTGAAAACCAAGAAAGCAAATTCAGTCTGGGCAGAGGGCCAAGGCAAGGCCAAGTGCAATTCTAGAAAACGGGGCCGAAGCCAAAGGCACCAAGGTGTCACAACAGGCAGCGCAGCTCTGCAAAGGCGACCCAGAACGGCACAGCTGGCAGGTGCACAGCATCACCCAGCCACAAAATGATATGGGCCAAAAACTTGGTGTTTGAGCAGAGGGCTCAAGACGAAGGGTGTAAAACGGTGATTTCTGTGTCACAGCCACGGCTAGGGTAACACCGCTGTGTCTCAGCACCAGCCCCCTGGGCAGGCTGGTGGTACACTTTAAGGCACAGAAAGCCAGCATTGAGCTGAAAATGTTTTGGCTGCCAAAAACACTCATCTACCCCTTTTCCAGTGGCCCTCAGCAAGTCATCTCACCTCCCATCTCTCTTTCTCCACGCAGTAGTTAGGTGCAGAGGCAAGGCAGGGCAGGAAATCCTGCTGCTTGTCCACCTACACCAGGTTAAGCATGCGAAGGACAGAGGTAGGGCTGTGCAGGTTTGGGACTTGACTGCAAGGAGAAAATGGAGTGGATTAAGACACGCAATTGGAGAGCAGAGCATAAAATGAGAAAGCAAAGAGGACTGAGCCACTATTGACTTGGGTCAGGGATAGTGGACCCAAACCTCTACCCAAAAACACAACAGCTCCTTTTTCAGAGGCTCCCCTGGAAGCCACCAAGAGCCTAAGATGAGACCACCACAGAGGAGGAACCATGAAAGGGATGGCACAACTAAATCACCTCCACTGTCTGCTTACTCAAAGCAGGTGTGTGAGTGTATTTACAGTGCTGAGAATGGCTACACCTGGAGGCAACACCACAGTCACCAGAAAATTGGAGACCTAACTGGTCTGTCTGTGCCTGCAGGAGCAGAGCTCTGCTCTTTCAGAGATAGCTCCCAACCCCCTCTCAACCTTTTCTAGGATATGGAGAATTTACCATACCTAGCATCATCCCTTTCCACGCAGGATCACCTTCCCCTGCTGCTCAAAAACTCCTTTCACCCAAACCAGCAAAACTCCAAGTCCAGTCTGCAAACAAAACAAAACAAAACAAAACAAAACATCCCACCACAGGCATTGGACAAAACTATGAAAGCATTTTTTAACAAAAATAAATAAATAAAAGCAGGGCTTTGGTTTCTGCTCTGTTGCCGGACGCATGTACATGCTGCGTTTGTTCATTTCTGACTCTTCCCAGCTACAGAAGTCCCAAAGGACTTTGTCTCCACAGGGTGAGCAGCTCCGTGTCTCCCATGGCAGAGGGCACACATGGTGATCTGGCTCGCGTTACTGAGCAGGATCAGATGATAGGTGAAGATCCGTGATGCTGAGCAGCAGGTGCAGCTGGTCAGCAGCTCACAGGTCAAAGTCTTTTCCTTCTGTCTGAAAATCCTCCTGCACCTTTCTTTTCTGAATTTTCCTTCTCCAAAGACTCTTGTTGCTGCCAGGCTTTATGCATTTACACATCGCTGCATGGACGTGATTTTAGCACAGGGCATCGGCCCCGTATGTTTCAGCTCGCATACACTTGTTATAACCAAATGTTTTGTAAAATTGTTCGTTTTTACTGTGCCATGAGAGATGAGTAACACAGCAAAAACTCTGCCTCAGAGCCCTGGATCTTAGGAAATGTAGGCTGTCACCGTTTGCTGCCTTTGTATGCTGTTAGATTTTCTCCAAGTAATTTTATGCTGCTCAGCCACCTAATGACCTAAGTGGTCCCTGGAAAGGGGAATTGGCTTCCTCTTTGAAAAGCCTGCTGTTTATCTGCAATTTAGCTTACCTGACTTGTTTAAAGTGTTATCAGAATGCATCCACCTACTTTCTTTTATTCATTTTCACTTGATATCCAAGATTTGCTTGAATTGAGAATGTCTAAAGCCTCAGGCATGATCCTGGGTGTTCTCAAGTCTTAAATGCCACTGCTTAAAGAGTTAAAGATCTAGATGGCTGCACTAAGAGGATGATAAACTAATCACTCAGTCACTGCTGGTGAGCCTGGTGTCATTTACTGAAACATGGAATGCATTTAACAATGTAAGAGAAACTCCATGCAGTGCAAAAGCCAAAGATGATTGTTAGATTGTCAAGGTTTACTTTGGAGAAAGTCCTCAGCCTAATTACCTACGTTTAAGCAACAGAAGTATTTTTCCACTCATTGAAGAAGCTAACATTTTCTTTTCAAGCCGATGTGATTTTTCTAATGTGACTGAGGACCACAGACTCTGTTCAGAGGACTACAGAAATTTAAGGCAGGGACTGGGTTTCTCACAGTAAAAAAATAACTCTTCTAGGGGATAAGTAAGAAATGTGTCCTATCTTCATAATCTCAGATATCATAATTACAGTGCTATGACTAAACATTTACCTATTGATCTGTATCTTCTAGTTCTGCAAAACAGCTTGAAAGGAAAGGACAGCTCTCAGCACTCAGCAGAAATAGTTTTCTTTTTATTTAAAAGCCAGGCTCTGTTTTGGTGTTAGAAGAAGGAAATGCTTCAAATCATTTTCCTTGCAGTCTCTGAACCATGAAGGAAAAGAAAGGCCAGGTCCAACTTTTTGGTTTTGCATTTCAGAGTTTGGAAAACATTTTTTTGTTTTGTTTTGTGGTTTGTTTTGTTTGTTTGTTTGTTTGTTTTCTCTAGCCTTAAAATGGGGTCTCAGTTAAAGAGCAAGATATCAAATATGAATAAAACATCAAAGGAATTTTGGGGGCTCACCCACTAAGCAGCCAAGCTGCAAATAATATCGATTTTTTATCTTTTCTTTTTTTTTATTTTTTCGATTTTTTATCTTATCTTTTTATTTTTTATCTTTTTATCTATTATTATTATCTTTATCTTATTAAACTTAATTCAGGAACTCCATTGTGCTAAGCAGCTGACACAGGACCTTTCCCACCATACCAAATCCCAGAGCTACTGTCAGTGGATTCCACCAAAAGTCTTTCATTGATGAGGAAGTAAGGCCTGGGGTGACAGAAGGTATTCCTCCAGAGTAAAATGAAGGTGTCACCATGGCACATCTTGGCAGATCAGTGTCAGTTTGACCTGGCAATAATAGGCAACGCAGGCACATGGGTTTTGCACGTACTAACAGCTTAACCATTCTCCAGAGACCCTGGCTGGTTACTCTGATGTGGCTGTAGCACATCCTTGCAGACCTGTGTCAATTTGACCTAGCAAACACAAGTAATAATAGAAAATGAAGCAATATCAGCTTAGCAGTGCTAACTGCTGCCCAGTTCTCCAGAGACTCGAGATGGGCACTGTGCTTGCTAGCTTGAGCAAAACTTTTCCCGTGGCTCTGGTACTGCAACCCAGATGCGATCCTCCAAAGAGGCAGAAGCACATACGTTATAATCAAATCTACCTTCACGACGTGCCTGACAAGGTGGCACAGGATCACTTTCCCCGCTGGGTTATGGCTGATGGCTCAGGTGGGTCTGCTGATGTTGGGGGCAGTCTCTGCAGAAGCAAGGAAAGCTTCAGCCTGGCCCACGGGATCAAAACTCGGGTGGAAATTCAGCAGATCAAATGCAGAAATGTACAGCATCCTCTCATCCTGAAATAAACATCAAAAATAGATCAAAATGCTCTTGAAAGGTGGCTATTTCCATGCATGCCTAAAAAGGGAAACCAAATGAATACTCAGGTGTTGCTGTCTACATTGTAGAGATCTAAAGGCAAAAAAAAAAAGACGAATGCTATTCAAGGGAACCTGCTGTTCCTGTTGCATAAACCCTTCCCTCTACAAAGAGACAACGTTCATGCTAGGAGCTGTCTCTCTAGCCTCACTGCACTTCATGAGAGAAGGAGAACAAACACTTTAAGATCAACAGGACCAAGAAATGGTTCTACTGACAAGAACTGGGACGCTTTGAGACGCACTCACAGCTCCAGAGACCGTAATCGCTACTTCAAACTATTTCTACCTTGCCTCTATATGCACGCGTTTTAGGAGTTGAAAAACTGCCGCTCTAGTACTTCTCAGCAGCTAATAAAAATCCTTGTTAGCAACATCTGGATACAAGATAAGGGAACCTTGCAAAGAAACATGAGGTATTCCGCAAGTTTCTGCGCTGGGTTCATCATCAGTCCTCTGAGGACTTTGCTCCAATGTCCACTGAGGTGTCGGGGTGTTTTTCCATTGACTTCACCGGGCTCTGAACCAAGACCTAAAGCCTCCCTGCTGTGTTTTGGACATTTATTTGTGTTTGATCTGTAATAAGATCTTTCATTTTTCTTATTTCTGTAAAAACAAATAAAGCCCCAGTGCAGGAAAGCAACTAAACACATGCTTATCTTTAAGCGTATCCCTAAACCTAGTCACTTAAAGTCCTTAAATCCTACGGATCCCGGAGAAAGGAAAGCACATGCTTAAAATTAAACACGTGCTTAGGGGCTTTGCTAATTAATGATAGCCCCATGTCTTACAGGGCCCTAAGCACATTTTAAAGCATCTGGGGTTTTAGGGCCCATATGGGAAAAGTCGCATGGAAACCATCTCAGAAGTACAACTTTTAGTATTTTATCTGATGCTGGAAGCCTGTCTTTATGAAAGGTGACTGCTATTAGACCGATTCTGTTACGGTACCATTTACAACCGGTTAAGAGAAGTGCTGTTGCTGGGATATTTGTCAAAACAAGGCTATCTGAAACCAGAACCTTCTCTTGGCTATTACTACAATACAGCTCCACCACGACGGCCAAACTCATCACAGCAAAACTGCTTTTTGGAATGTGTTTACTGGCATCTCACGAGCAAATGCGTCCCACCTCAGGCACAATGTTGTCCCTGGCCTCCTTCACTTTGCTAGAGGAAGCGCTCGGGCATCCTCTCGAGTCTGGTTTTTGGCAGATAAGCGAGCCTTTGCCATTGGATCAGACAGCGAGAGGAAGACCGGTCCCAGTAATCTGCAAGGAGCAAAAAGCATTTTTTTCTTCACCACACCTTGTTTATTTTGGACCTCTGCTAAAGAATTTTAGAACTCTCAGCTATCTTGATCACAGATAGGGCCTCAAATTTAACAGCTTTGACAGGTCAAATCAGTGTCGTCTCTGGTGAGAGAACATCTGGGAAGTTTCTTTACAGAACAGCCCTTTCAATACAGTTTTTCTTAAGAACTACTTGCTCTTTCTACTGATTACTTCACATTCACATAGGTACCACACACCAACACAAAACGACACAAAACCTTTTGTACCAACACAAAACCTTTTACAGCATCATCTGTGCAAGGACCAAGACCTGCCCTTCTGTCACCTCTACACTTCATCTCCTTACCTTTAAACATACCTTCTTGAACTTCTTTTTCAAGACCCATCGGTGCACTTCCCTTTAAGATGCTCTTGGCCCTCCATCTCTTTCTATAAAATTTTATGCTGTCCCACGTTTATAGGTTCATTGTTCCGCAAGCTGAACAATGAGGCCATGTTTCCATGTCTATTAACGAGGAATCTGGATCAGATGTTTGCACACACAATTCAAGTTAGCCAAAGCATGCAGTCTGGTGCTCCTGCTGGCTTTACTATTTATACAGACTGGGGAAAGAAAGACAGGTGATATCTGAGCCCAGCATAAAGCCTTCAGAATAAGTTTTTTCAAGAAAAGTGATTGTTTGAATGCTTCACATCATGTGGCTGCAGTGTCTTTGATCTGAGACTAGATTTACCACAGCCTCACACTTACCTTTGAGTAAAAGGCTGAGCCGATGCATCACTCATCCCATGCACCACGAACAAAAGGATGCTGCAGGCTTCACCTAGAAGCATTAGCAGTATAGGATGCCTCAATCCAGCACCTAAAAAAAAAAAATCAAATAGTTTCAGTCCAGCCCATAATGCTTTAGAGGACAAAAACGAGTATAAGCTCAGGAAACGTTTTATGGATCCTTCTGCAGCCCTGTTTTTACATTAGCAGTGGTAGGCTCCTAACTCCTTGCTTCTTCAGTGTCAGACACAGCTTACAAGGACTCTACAGAGAAATTAAACTTTCCTAAAAGTAAGAGTGATGATCCAGTTCTAAACTGCTTTTTGAAGAACAAGCAGATCGCTTGTTGGAGAACTAGGATTGGTACCGCTGCAGGCAAGTGGATTTCAGTCTGTGTGATGGATGTAAAACACAGGTCAAAATGCCCTCACTGTGGTATCGTCCCCGATGCTTTTCCACAGACCACCTTCCACACAACCTGTGGAAATGAAACACTGTCTTTTTTTTCTGGTAGCAGACACGTAGAAGATTTTTCCCAAGGAAACTTGGGGAAAAAATGTTGTTCGGTGTACTTCCTAATCCCAAGGAACGGACGGCTGAGCTCTGAACAGACCTCAGCAAATTCACTTCTTTCACCACCAGATTCCTGTTCCCTCCGCTAACTCTAACCTCTCTGTTTCCCTTCCTTTCTGCACAAGATTGATTCACAGAATTTGATTTAAAGGATGTTTATTTCCATAACAAAAATGATCAGGGGTCTAGAAAACATGACCTATGAGGAAAGATTGAAAGAATTGGGTTTGTTTAGTCTAGAGAAGAAAAGACTGAGGGGGAGACATGATAACAGCCTTCAACTATGTAAAAGGTTGTTGCAGATAGGAAGGTAATAAATTGTTCTTCGTGTCCACTGGGTATAAGACAAGAAATAATGGGTTTAAATTGCAGCAAGGAGGATTTAGGTCAAACATTAGACACGTTTCCTAAGAGGAAGGACAGGTGAGCACTGGAGTAAATTAGTCGGGGAGCTGCAGAGGCTGTCACTGTTGAGGCAGATTTGCCAGGAATGGCTCAGACCTGGCAAATCTTGCCTTGGGGTAGGGGGATAGATGATCTCCTGAGGTCCCCTCTGGCACATTTCCTACTAGCGTGTATTTGTAAGAGCCAATGTCCTCACAAGTACCTTTGTTCCGTGGTAGGGAAAGAAAAAATCTTTCTTGAACACTCCCAGAGATTTTTTGCTGCTGGTTTTATCTGCAGCAGCAGTGCACTTGAAGACGTCCACAGTTGTTTCTATCTAGACAATTAAAGGATGATTTTTACAGACCTGTCCCCTGCACGTGTTTTCTCTTATAGTTCATGCTATAAAATGCCATTTCTGCACCCCATTCAAAAGCTTTCCTCCAGATAAGAGATGCGGGGCTCCCAGACAAACAGATCTGGCCTGTCTGGGAGCGATGCCCGCTGATGCAGGCAGCATGAACAGCGTCTGGCTGGGGGGAGCTTCGTCCTCCTCACCTCCTGCTGGGTGACTCGGTCCCACAGCGCACGCAGGGTTTGCATTTTGAAGCCCAGCTCTGTCAGCACCAGTTGTGCCAGCCCAGCCAGTTCACTCCCAGTGCAAAGGGCAATGGAATTGCTTTCAAAATGCATCACAACTTCCTGCCACTGCAGGCAGTCCTTCGCCATAAAAGCCATTTGCTGCCTCTTCAGCCCAAGCTGCATTCAATATCCACGAACAAGGGGATGCTCCTCTGCATACTCCAGGATTCAGGGACATCATCCTCTCAGATATACAGCTAGAGGAATAAAATCCAGTCTGATTAGTGAAGAAAATACAAATATTATCATTCAATGGTGAAAGAAATTTCCAATTTTCGGCCTCAAGCAAACCAAGATTGTTTCACAAGCTCACAGAACATGAAAAGGTTAACAAATATGTTACAAAGAGAGACTCTCATTTGTTTTCAGATCTTTCTTTCCATCTTCCTTCCATTTACATTCTCTGAGAAACAGGGGCTGAGGCTCGGCACAGCAAGGGAAGCATTTTCTTTTGGTGTTAAACTTTATGGAAGCAAAGTAGTTCAGGATCCATTTAGGATTTTTTGTGTCATCTGGAGAGCAAGATTAGCCAACCTGAGGCATCTTTTCTGCCATTTACAGCCTGAGAAAGCTGTTGTGATTTTGTTTTCTTCACAGTTGCAATTTCCTTTCAAATGGCATTAAAATTAACTTACCTATGAAAGTCTGGGTTGATTTCCTACTTCAGGAAAACCACAACCATCACACTTCAGCCTGATTAAAACATTTCAAACAACCATCCCATTCACCAGAAAACACTTCTGGTGTGATGAAGTCCAAGTGTTTACTTGGGTCAAGTTTGGTGACAGCATTCCCTCCACAAAAAGGAAACAAAAAACCAGTAAAATACAAGAATATTTGAGTAAATCTTGTTTAAATGTTTTGATTTTTCATCTGAATAAAGGTAACGTAACTGCACTTTTCAGCACTGCATGCACACACATAATGCAACCCAACCAAAATAAGTGAAACATTCCTGGCCAATGAAACATCCAGTATGGTACCAAAGGATTTTTTTTATATATATTTTTAAGAGGACTTCTTCTATCCTTACTTCATGCTATTAAGCACGTACGGACTTAATGGCACACAACACCTCACCAAAGTTCCTCCTTCGGGTTTCCAGTTCAGGTTCCTATAAAAAAGCAGTGATTCCTTCAGGTCTTGCTAGACCAGGTTGGTCTGATAACAGGGTTTGTCTCCCTCTGCTGGTGTTGTTTTAGCTTTTAGAGTTATGAATGGCTGGAAAATACTAATAATATTTTCAGAAATATTTGAGAAATCCAGGAGATACTCCTCACCCTCACTCAGTTCTCTAATTCCTAACTGTTATTACTGAGACCAAGTAATGACTGAAGGTGCAATTAAATCAAATCACACTACATCAATACTGATTAGGAATTGATATTTCTCTCCTCACACTGGTTTAAGATTCTTTGTTTGCCATTGCTCAACCTCCTTTTTGAATGAGAGGCTAAGAAGGTTATACCCTGGGGTACAACCTTCTCATCCTCACCACCCAAGTCAGATGATAACCAAACAGCCACACCACGATGTGCATGGGTCTGCTTAAACCAGAGAGCCAGACTGAGGGCCTTAACTCAAGTTCATCCTCACATTTTCCCACTCTGTAAGAAGGAAAGCTGAACTCCATGCTCGGTTCATGCATGAATGGACAACGCTCTGCTCGTGGGAGCTGCCATCCCAGCTAGGCAGCACAAACAGCAAATAAAGAACAGAGAGGAAATGCTGATCAGTTTAAGACAGGATATTCCTGGTCCTGAAGTTGGACAGCTACTGTAGGTGATCCTGTAGGGGAACTAGGTCTCAAAGCCATGAAGAAAATGCATTTCTGTTCAGGATTTGCTCCTTTTGCATTGGACTGAAAACACTGTCAGCATTAAACAAAACTATTTCCCTCCACTGCTGAAAAAGTGTGAGAACTGCAGGGATGGCTACCTACCATTTTGCCACCTAAAGCTCTGAAAGGCAAATCTCATGCCTTATTCCTCAGCTATTAACTGCACCCCCTAGGTCCATACCCACTGATTACCTGTTGTCTTCTGGATGTATTTGGCTGCTGAAGGACCTATCCCAGCGTGTCTCCTCCCAAGGCACAAGCACACGGAGCAATCTGGCAGCACATCTAGGAGCCAGGGGAAGCTGACACACGATGCCGTGTATATATCACACGGCAGGATTCAGCTTACCTAACTCTATCCATCTGAAAGACAAGCATCAGGTCTAAGTTAGCCATATTAGCTCCCTTGAACAGTCAACAGTGACACGCATTGCCAGAGGGCAACTTCTTCCATGACTTCAAGCCACCTGCCTTTGGCGAGATAAACCCAACCCCAAGACAACGTTATCACCTACATTTTTCACTCCAGAATAGAAGATCCTTGTCAGCCTTCCAGCCTGGCAAACAGCAGGCCCGTTCTGTTCTGTACTCATCATTCACCTGACGGACACATGAGGCTTTGCAGAAGGCAATGGGAATGCCCTGAATTACTGCAGTGGAAAAATCAGTCATTTGCCTGCATAAGAACAACTACCAGTGGTTCCCTGGGTTGACCCCACAAAACTTTTGCATCCATTTGTGTATGCAAAAGGTATTTTAGGGAAAACTAGGCTGGGCATAGCATTGGTGGATCAAATCTATTGCTTTCAGTATGAAAGCAGGAGCTGCTGCAGCTAAATCTCTCGTCTAAAAAATGAAACATTACAGTTGCATGTTAAAAAAAATGATTACCAGGATGTTTATTTCCTGGGCATAGGAATTGGGTGTGCATGTAGAGTACTGGTGCTTAAAGAACTCCCCCTGTTACTTGTTTCAGCAGTGATTCTACCGACGATTACCATTTAAGTCACGTGCCAGATCCTCACGCAGGCTGCATTTACTTGTACATTTAAATGCATCCACGCACATAAAAGCGGCCATCAGAGTGCCATTACATCAAGAATATAGCATTACATCAAGATTTATTTAACTGAATCCCCCATAATTAGGTCATAACGTATGATTAAGCAGTTGTTAACTGTGTCGTAAGGAAATCTACAAAGGGAATGAAATATTTAAAACAGTAATAACATACCTATCCCGCCTTGCTATTTACGCACAGTTACACACGTAAAAACAAAGGAGCAACTCTTAATTACAAGGACAATTTATTTCGCTGACCTTCTTTTTGGGACACAGGCCAACCCCACTGGGTTGATTTGGTTGATTTTGCAGCACAAATATTCCGGCCCCATTGTTGGAGCCTCTGCAGTCGTCTGCCCGGGGAAAGCAGAGCGCTTGGCGCTAATTTACAGCCGTCACAACTGGTCAAGGGCAGCGGGGAAGTACACAAATTACAGTTAAAAATAGAGATGGCTTTCTGAAATCTCGTCCTGGTGGCTTCGAAAGGTGAGGGGCCAGGAACACGTCCGTCTCATTCCGCGCTGCCTCTCAGTCCATTTTCGTCTTTTTACTTTTCCCCTTGGATCCTGAGCTCCGCTTCAGTTTTGAACTTACATAGGAAGGCAGGAGGTTAAACCAAACTGCTAACTGTGTCTCTTCAAAACTGACATTTAATACAGGGTATAAATCACTGTGGGAGCCTGTTATTCCTTCAGGAATGCAATTACATAGGGTCAAATAAAACATGAAAGAACCCAACAAGTTTTAAAATGTAGTATGTTCTCAAAAGCAGGCAAGAAGGAATGCAAAGCAGTCCAAATATGCTAACATCCACATGTTGTCCTGTATGAGGGGGATTAGAAGGAAAGGTTTCTGTTCTTTAATGATTATGTTGTTAAGCATAGGTATGTATGCAGGTTCAGGGCTCTCGCTGAATACCAGTCCATTCAGGAGCTTTGGGCAGATTACTGTATTTATTTAAAGCAGGTGTCTTTTATGTATCTCATTATTTTAATTGCCACTGTAGCCCTATTTAAGATACCACTGCCATTTAGCACACAAATGGGATATGCAAAATGGACATTCACCTTTTCCTCCAAGGCTCTGGGCGCAGACCCTACCTGCTTTTCATGTGTACCTTAGCACTGGCGTTGTCAGGAGAGAGACCATAGTATTGCAAAATTATCTCTTTGATAAGCAAATGCCTGCCTCGGTCCGATTTAGGCCACTTCAATCTCTTTCAGTCTCCTTGGCTCGCCTTTGAAACAACGATGGAGAATAAGAGGCAAATACATAAATAAAACGTGGTGCAGCCTGTTAAAATCCGCACAAAAGACAGATTAAGCAGGTTCAGCACCTCCTATAAAATCACTCCCTGTCACCATTCAAGTTTCACTCCTAGTTCCCCGAGCACAGAACGAACCTCCTGCTTTTATATTTCAGTTACGTGCTTAAATAGCCTAGAAAGAAATGTTGTGTGGCTAGAGAGTCCAGCAAATTTTAGGGTCAACTTTTGCCACCGTCAATTTCACCAGGCAGTATTTTACACCTCGAATAGTTAAAGTAAGCAAACTTTGAAGTTCCTTAATTGAAAATCTGAGATTTATTGAAGGCAACAATTTTATCTGAAAGTCATTTTTTTTTTCTGCCCAATGGGATTTTTTTTTTTGAATTCCAAATGAAAGATTTTATAGAAAAATAAAATTTTGAACATCTTAATTTGAGAATTGTTGGAAATGTTCCCTCTTCTCATTTAAAAAAGGTGACTCCTCCTTAAGAAGGAGTAATTTTTAAAATGCATGTATATATGAGAAAAACTATTTCCCTTTTAAAAAGTCTTAAACTTTTAACTTGCTTTAACCTTGAGTTTAGATTTTGATTTTCACTTTTGAAAATAAAACTTTCACTTGTTGTCCCTCTCCCTTTCTACGCAAGTAACACAAATAATAATTTGACTCTTTTTTCTAAACCAAAAATATGTACATAAAAACAAGTACAAGAAATAAATCACTACTCTTTTTCTTTTATAAGCAAACAGAAAGAGTGAGAATAAAAACAAAAATTGGGGAAAAAATAGGGATTTCCTCCAGATCTTTTTTTTTTTTTCCTAAAGCAAATTTCCTTATGGAAATATTTCAAGTGGGGAATTTTTCCTATGAAGAACCCATAGCTCCAGCTAGCTGGAGTCATTGATTTTACATACATTAAGACTGCCAGAATAAAATCTTAGATTTCTTTCATTTGTTTTATAGCAGCCCACTGCATTGCTGTTACGTGGGTCACCGGGCCTGCCAACACTTCCATATATTCTCCGAACAATGCCTGTGAATAAGGTTTAGCAGAACAAAGGCTTTGTTAAAGGCACAGATAGCTCTGCTGCCTATTACAAAGATTATTAAATACTTCCTATTGTAAGAATACGGCTTTAGTTGCTTAAAACATTGCCCTACTCCAGGCATGTGAGTGAAATAACTCACGCTAATCGTGTGCCTTAGGGTTGGTTTGTGTGGGGGAAAGAGTTTTTTCATTATTATTTTTTAATATCAGCCAGAGTGACTCACCTGTTGCAGAGAAGGAGGTCTGGGAAACAAACACTGCTCAAGGGTTTTCTCAAATAATCTCTGAGCCCTGCAGTTTACAAAGTTGTAGTGTCTTAAATCTTTGCAACAAGGCGTAAAAATTGCTAGCTAAAATTTCTCTTCAGATAAAGAAC
The DNA here is from genome assembly GCF_964035555.1 of Netta rufina. NCBI lineage: Eukaryota > Metazoa > Chordata > Aves > Anseriformes > Anatidae > Netta > Netta rufina. The sequence goes on along the minus strand of NC_140128.1, from coordinate 61,795,919 downwards.
AGACCTTTCACTTATCTCGTGATAATGTCCCCAAATACAACCGAATTTTAAGTGTTTGTAAGACTGCAGCTTGCACTTCCAAACAAATTGAATGGTGTGACTGCACGGAGCTGGGGATCTGCAGCACCACTTCCCAGGCAGGGGAAAGATTTGCAGAGAGCAACTCTAGAGGAAAAAGAATGAACTAAAAGAGCGGATAGCAAAATATGAATTTCACTTCTAATCTGAGGTTGTCCTTCACATTTAGAGGATTCCCTGTTCCTAGTACTGCTGCTCAGAAAAATGTTCACGGTGAAAATGTCCACACCCTCACAGAAAGCACCCCCAAAAGCTGAGGACACGCTGTTTTGGCTAGTTCAGGGCTGTTGCTGTCAGAGGTGCAGAGTTTGTGTGATGCTGATGACCGGAGCACCATGTCAGACTCCAGTCCTGGTGCCTGTGGCACTCTGAGAGTCTCCCGCTCTGCATCCACATGAAATGAGCCTGGGAGACACTAAAAACCTGGCAAAAGTTTCACCATTTATCATCCTCTCCAGAAAGCCACCATTCCTCCACCTGCGAAAGGTTATCTCCTTCAGGTCTAGTTTCTTCAGCTTTCCTCTGATGAAAAAGAAAAAAAAAAAAAACTAAACCAACATACAAAGTTACAACAACTAGAGATAACATCCCCGCACCTCAGCGATAGCTCCAGTGTGTTCATACCGGGTTACAGACTCTCTTCATGTCTGCAGAAGGGTTGCCCTGGATCTCAGCCATTCCGTTTGCCAATTCGTGACAAAGATCCTTTCATAACGGATCCCAGCTCATCATCCAGAGAGGTCTGATGTCGAAGGAGGCTTATTACAGCCATGCTTTCAAATTAACATTGGTTTGCCTTCCTCCTGCAGCGTGTCCTGGAAAGGTAACAGCCTCTTCACATGCTTGACTTGCAGTATACGAAAACTGCAGATATTAAAACCCCTCTTTAACAGGAAAGTGAAAGGCTTCCTTCTGTAGAGATGGAGCTAACAAAAACATGCTATGTACATACATTTTATCTATGCCCTAAGCCTGTTTTAAAACATCTACACACAATCTTAGTGACAGTGGACATGCTGTTGAGATACTTAACTACCTGACTGTAGAAACCCCACATCCACAGCACGTCTCTAGAGAATAAAAAAGTAAAAAAATAAATAAATGTGTGTGTACAAAGTTAAAGATCCTTCTCTTTTAGCTGCATTTGGTGCATCCCAGACTGCAGCAATCCCTCAAGGAGAAATATAGAAGTCACTCACCCAAGCATAACTTAAATGCTGAATGTGCTTGTGCTGGGAGGAAGCAATGTCAATCCAGCTCTAAATACTGAAAGTCATAACACATGGAGTTACCAATCTGATAATAAGATTTATTATGCTGAAACCGGTAATTTAAAGAAAAGAAAAAGCAGTGCCTTTATCTAAGGAGAAAAAAATGACTTGATCATATACAGGCTCACAACAGCAGTATCAATATTATACAAAGCTTCAGAAGAAACACTGGGTAAAGGACAAAGAAAGCTATGGCAAAACGTGACCTAAGGGACAAACTTTAGTCCTGGATATAACAACAGCAGCCATTTGTGCCAATTCTATCCAAAGACCAGGGAAACCCTTGATATGTTGCCACACAAAATGACTAGTTAAACTGGAGACGATAGGGATAAGACAAGTGCTGTAAGGAGGATAATAAATAGGCTAAAATGGAGATGAGAGCAAGTTGTACTGTCAGAACAGCTGAACTGAAGGGAGGTTACTGGAGGAATTCTCAATATCAGCCGTGGGATGTCTGCATTTAACACTGCCTCGACCAGTGTTGCTGCAAAATGTAGCAGCATTTCTAACCAAACGTGCTGCAGCACAGTTAAAAGAGATTATCAGTACCAGGAAGAAGGGAACAACATCCTACGAAGTTCTCTAGTTAGTTTTCCAGTGCTGCTGGGATGGCAGAGCCACCCTGCATGGACACAGACAAAAAGTGGCTCCTCAGGAGTCATTGCCGTTGTAGAGGGCACTGGTGATTCCTCAAGTCTTCTCTGATCATTCTTATTTGAGTGAGATTAATTCAAAGTGGGAGACGAATGGAAAACGGGTGAAAATGCAGCTCAGGGAACAGGAAAACAACTAGGCAAGGGTCAGCTACAGCAGTCTAGCTTGGTCAATCAGGTGGCTCAACGACCTGAAGGAGTCCACCTCAAGGAACAACCTCAAGACAGCAGAGGGCTGGTGTGAATGGAAGGTCAGTGCTGGCACCCGTGGCAAGGAATAAAGGGGGAATAAGGATTTCTACGGATCACGGTAGCAGGGTTCACAAACAGCACCCTGAGAATAGCACCAGAAGTCTCAAGCTACAGCCTGATCAAGTCAGGAGCAGAGTTATAAAATAAGGTGCCTGCTCCCATTTCTGGGCAGTTCAGCCAGCAAAAGGGCAAGACATAATCTCAAAAACCTGATAAAAACAGCACTAGGTGCAGGTTACTCAGCAGGAAGAGGAGAGTGTTGAAAGGAGGAACACGATCCAGCAAGCACTTAGAGATGAGTATCTGTGCTCTGCTGATAAAGTTATGGCTCAAACTCTATTGCCCATTTCTGAAACGCTTTGAGTGAGCACACTTTTCGGAGAAACAATCAGATTCCAAAGGCACTGCTTGTTAGATAGGATTTTCATGCCCTGGAAAGAAACCAGCGTTGAATTAGAACTGCCCCAGAGATCAGCAAACGCATGAATTACCAGGCACTGTCATCTTCAGACTGAAAACAAGGTTCTGATTTGGAAAATCCAGGTCAAATTCAGGATTTCCGAGGAAGTCCCACACCATGTGTGCTGGCAGGTACTGCGTATGCCAGATACAGCGTCTGAGCTGCAGGGGCAGATCCTGAGGTCTGTTCTCGGTGCTCTATCTGTCTTATATCACTGGTAAAACTGGATTTTGATTAAGTATTATGCTAGGGATCCTCGCTACACACACACACATGCATGCATGCGTTCAGGCAGGCAGTCTCATAAACTTTAACTACACACAGAAATCCCCACATTACCTCTTGGATGGGATCCAACACGTGAAGGGCACGCTGGCGGATGATCAGTACCCGCCAGGTACAAAGCTTTCTCTTTTCTCCCTGGGTTGAGTGCTGTCGTGATCTGCCCTATTGTCTTTGCAATAAAACTCATCAAATTCCACCAGGATAAAGTAACGAGCTGTAGCCCTTCTACCAACCTCCATCTGCTGTTTAAACCAGGCCAAGAAAACAACCAACAATGTCAACTCTTCATTCTGTTCCTCAGATCATCAGCTCTCTGAAAATAACAAAATCTGAAAGGCATATGGACCTTCTCATAAAAACAACAAACACACAAACAAACCCTCAGATGAGTTTCCCAAGTCAGCAGGATTTGTCTGCTAATTATTACCGTGCAGAGGGTCCAACAAGCCCAGAGCCAGGAATTCCCCGAGAAGAGGGCAGAGTTCTTCACCCCAAGAGGGACAGTTTGTGCAGGCTGAACTCCTTCATCTCTGGGGGAGGGGGAAATGCAGGGGATGGGGATTTAGCTCCCCAAATCAGCACAGCCCCCGAGACCTGGAAGGCCAGCAGGGGACTTGTGGTGAGCAGAGAGAGCTGCTTTTACCCTTACCTTCCTGCCAGTGCCCCTCAGAGGTAGAAGGACGGGCTCTGCAGTGGCAGGAAACCCCACTCTGATTTGGGACTTCTCCTTGAGGAGAAGTTTTGACCTGTATGGAAAGAAATACAGATAGATGAATGGTATCAGGTCTGGAATGCTAGGGGGAAAAAAAAAAAGGGGGGGTTGCCTGTAGGTACTGAATATTCAGGCCCTGAAGTGCTCTCTCCCTCACCAGCCCTCTCTGACAACTTGGAAAGGTGTCCATGGGGCATGGAGAAAGGAGACAGGAACAACTCAAGGCTACAGCATCACACACAAACATGACCTTCCCCACAGACCTGCTGGGACCTGGTCTCTCCTCTTGGCAGAGGGGAATGATGAGAACCAACACGGCAATCACCTTCAGCCAGCGGACCCCCACGTCTCAGCTCAGAGCTGCTGCCAGCCCTCTCTTCCAGGGAGAGGACAGAGCTCACCTCCCCATCCAGAAAAAAAAAAGAAAAAAAAGAAAAAAAGAAAAAAAAAAAAGTAGCATCTGTGGGAGAAAGACATATGTCTGGCCTCCACCGTGAACCCTGCGCCTGGCAGGAGAAAGCGATGCCGATTCCAGCCCCAGCTTTTCATTCCTGTTGTAACAGTCATAAACGCCTGCTGAAACCTAAGAAGAACAAGACTGTAATCCTAATAAAACAACATTCTGGAACCCTGAAAACTAGATGGAGGCTTCTCAGGCCAACTTTAAAATTATATTCCCCTCTCCAAAAGCTGCGCTTTCTGTGCGCCGGCTGGATGGATGCTGTTGGGCTGACCCCAGGAAGCACTGTGATGTGATATTTCAGCAGGGGAGGCACAGAAGGCAGTCTCAGCAGCACAGCAGCCATCCTGTCCCCAAAATATAGAGAACCTACTGTGCCTGGACTCTCGAGGTCCCCTCCTAAAAGCAAGGCAGGATCTTTGTCTCCAAAGCCAGCTTTCTTTTCCAGGTGCCCCGAAAGCCTGAGCAGCAGAGCAGGCACAAGCTGTGCTTGTCTGGATGCAAAAGCTGGTGGAAAGGCACAAGTTTTCCATGCTGAAATCTTTCCCTTCTTATTTAAACTGTTGCACTGAACATAAGCCCTGGGGCTTTCCTCTGTGCACCAGCCACCCCTGCAGTGAAGAGGAGCAGGGAGGAAGGCTTCAGCTTTCCCTCCTCCCCATCACGCAGAGGGCAGCTCCCCAGGGAGATGATGGCTGTGCTCACTTTGCTGGCACCTGCCTCCAGCAAGGCATCAAAGCAGCTAGCACTTCTCCGTGGTCCCAAAAACACAGAGGGGACTGACCAGCAGCGAGCCTGAGGGTGGCAGATCCTCTGCGGCCGTAAATTCGCATCCTTCCCCTGGCATCGGCGGAGCTGGAGCGGCCCCAGCGAGGGAGCTGCTCTCTGGAACGCCTGCGTGGCGAGCTGTGCCAGCCCTTTCAGAAGGAAAAGCCCTCTGTTGCCAGCTCCTGTGATTTTCCTGTGAATCTTCCCCGATGTTATGTGAAACCCAAGCTCCCGTGGTGCTCTCTCCAGCACTTTCGCTTTAAGAAAAAAAATCTGTGGTCCCTACGGTCTTCAAGAAAAAAACTTCAGGAGATGGCCTGAACACATGCGAAAGGCTAAAAGTAGCAGGCACAGAATAAACCCATCTCATGATTTTTTAAAAGACTCTTGGCATTCTGGAGGCCCGGCTTGTGATCTGGGGACTGGCTGCAGAGAGCCCAACAACGAATTGGGAAAGTGCATCGTCGTCTGATGACAAAGTCTTGGGTTTTGGTGGTGGAAAGCACTTGACAGCCCTCTGATCAGCTCTCCAGCAACACATAGCAATGACACGAGTCATCCCCTGCAGGGAATAGTACATTCCAGCTGCAAATGACCACGGGGTGCTAGTAATTTATCCGGTAAACAGCTTTTTTCTATCATCACGTGCTCTTCCAAGCATCAATTAATTAATGCTGCTAAGTCCCCAGTCAAGCAGGAAACTATTTGCAGGCGGTGGCTGGGGAAGCTCTGCAGGTGCAGCGATGCTGCGTGGCCCATACCCAGCCTGGAGAGGTTATCGGGGTCAGGGCTGGCTCCTCTGGAGCTCTTCAGCTGCTCTTCAGCAGCAATTCCCCGATTAACCCCCTTCGTACTGAGCTGCTGCAGCAAGCAGCCAGATTTTCAGCAGAGCACAGCACCTCTGTGTGCACTGAGCTCTGAAAATCTCACCCAACCATCCCTGGTGGGAAATTAGGGGCTGAATATCTGCTCCCAGCCCCAACGTACTCTGAAGGGCTCATCCTGGTGCCGACACCGAGGGCCTCTCTGGCCTCGGGTGAATCATTTAACACCCACATAAACATACCCAGCCACGCAGCTCCTCCCCACGCCACAAGCCCTTACCTACTCATTACATTAAGCTCGCTCTCGACTTCCTCGCTCGGCCCTGGCTGTGGGTGCTGAATTCTTAGAAATCTGGCCCGGAGCTATTTTGGATTGGCCCCGCAGAGCGCAGCAGGAAAGGCAAACCTCAGCTCGTGCGTGCAGCGTGCAGGGCACAAAAGGGGGCAGATCCCGACGGATTCACAAGAGCCTCAACTGTGGAAGAAAAGGGAAAAGTTATGCGGGCATTAGGGCACTGCTTCTGGTGTATTTTGAGTCTTTGCTGAGTGGAGCCTTTAATCTCCGCTGAGCAGAGCTTTTGTGAAGAGGGTCTTAAAGACTGGGAGAGAAATCGATAGATAGAGGCAACATCACAGACCAAAATCATAGCATGAGTTACTGCTGGTCATAAAAGAGTGAGCGTTGCTAAGCGTGATACCCAGATGGAGGAGATTCGGCCACCAGTGCCTCTCACACTATATTTTTCCCCCTCAGCCAGTACAGGCATCTCATCTCCCCTGTGCTTCTTTCTCAGGATCATTTCTGCACTGGAAAACAAGCCGTGGAAGTCACATTCCACGTACTGAGTCAAATCAGCTAAGTAGGATATTGCACGGTGTTTCAGTCCAGAGAGAGGGAAGAGAGAGAGCTCTTTACACTGAAATAACTAAAAGCTTCTAGCGTGACACAAAGGCAAACTTCACTAACCTTTAATTTTCCCCACTTCTTTACTGCGCACAGATCCAATGAAATCAAATGAGATAATCCCAGCCTGGTGCAGCCTGGAAGCAGAGGTGAAAACCTCCCAGAGCTCACACAATCAGAGCGGAGCTCGGACATTGTCGACTTCCCCCTCAACTATTTCCAAATAAAACACTTTTGTTGCTTGCTTGCTCCTGCCAAATGAGCTAACAATAAAAGAAGGAACTTGCAAAGCTCCTATCCACAGGAAAAAAAAATAGAAAGGGAAAAAGAAGTTGAGGATCTTAGGAAAAAACAAAAGGAAAAAAATATTAAAAAGAAAAAGAAAACAAGAAACGAGAGGCCAGATCCTCTGGCTGGAGTAAAGCAGCATAGGCCCAGCTCTGTTGCTTTACCCCAGGCAAATTGTGGCGTGGTGCTATTCTGCATTTCTCAGGGGTAGGGGGTGGTCTCCACTGGAAGATTGCGACACTGCAGGATACTTTTCCATATTAAAAAGGCGCTTTGGAGCGTTTTGTCTATTGCCAGGTTTTGGGTTTATTGAGGACTCATTTGGCAGAGCCATCCTGGAAGAACAATACAGATGTTTTATGGAGAAATAAACTGGGACTTGGGCTGGATTCTTTCAGCGCTGAATTCCACCTAATTTGGAGGGAGGAATGGCTCTTTTAATGAAGGGTGCAATCAAAACCTGTAGGAAAAGCCAATATGCCCTGGGCAAAGAGAGCAAGAGATATACTGCCCCTCTCTGCTTCAGCAGCCCAGTAAATTCTGGTCTCTTTAGCAGAGAGAAAGCCTCCCTTCTCACACCCCTCTTCACACAGGGAACCGGAGTCACCTCTTCCCTCCACAGCCTCAGCTGAGCCTCATAGAGCGAGTGCTGGCCTCTCAGCAACGAAGGGTCTTTGCAAATTACCTCTGCCACATCTTTACGTGGAGCTGATCCACTCACCTGTGGAGAACACAGGGCTTTGTGAGCTCTCCCTCAGCAGGGATCCACAGTCCTCGTCTTAATTGGCAGCATTTTTCACTCAGCAGCTCCTGGAGCACCCAGGGATGATGCAGGACCTTCACTCATGAGAAGCTGCAAGGGAAGGGCTGAAAAAGTTGAATCTCCACTCACAGACAGCTATGGCTGGGCAGGCTGGACTCCCTTCCTCGCTAGGAAGGCCATGCCAGAAGACTGAAATCTCTGGGTTTGTTGTTTACTGTCAGCTATTTCTTTTCATCAGTTGTGCCTAATAAAAAAAGCCAGCTTGATTCACTGCCTAATCCACTTTTTTTAGTCCCCACTCCACACGTAGATGGAAAGGAACACAACGTGAGTACCTGCTCAATTGTGGCAATTGCCATCTACAGAAAAAAAGTGTTTGCCCACCTTGTGCTTCAGGTCAGCTCAAGTGAGAGGAAAGCCGCAGGCTACAAAGCCTTCTCTGGCTTTTCTTTGGCTTCCTCCTTCCTTCACATCACACAATTTTTGCTCTTTGCATCACCCATCTCTTCAAATCTTTGTGGGGAGCTCAACACTTCGGCTAGCAAAGCAAAGGAAGAGAGATGTGAGTGTTACCCTGACACGCTTCCCCCAGGGTTATTAGAAGTGGCCAGATGTGCTGGGCCATGCTATGGAAATGGCCACAGTGGAGGACTCCAAAAGAGAAATAGGGGAACAGAATTCACACAAGCTCCTAAACACGGTGCTGGGGGAAACTGCAAGGTACCAGAAAATAACCTACAGCTTAGGCAGCTCCAAGTATTTGATAGCTTGCAAGTCGAGGGATTGTCTGATGGAAAGACAGAGCTTTCAGGAATTGCTTTGGGCCAGCATCTAGCGAGGTAGCTTAGCCTGGCTCAGCTCCAGGAAGCCCTGGAGCTTAACTTTAACCCTGCAAGAGCCACTGAAATCAGGGCAACAATCAGCACCCGCAAGCTGCACAGACAGCCGGGTGCCTGCTGATTCAGGGAAGCCTGGCTGGCACTTTCCCAGCTGAGCCAGAGCAGTGAAACCAGCTCACCTTCCCTGCTGGAGGCTTGTTCCCTGCCGGGATGCCTCAGTGCATCAGGATGCATGGACAGACAGCAATCTCCCTTCCCGAAACCATTTCTAACTTCTTCTCATTTGTTTCCCTCTCTTTTGAAGTTTCTCTTCCTTTTTTTGGTTGGTTGGTTTGGTTTGGTTTTTCTTTTTTTTGGACAGCATGTGGGTTTTTGGAAATTCTTTAGAAATTCAGTTTAGAGGGTAGATATTCGGTTTATTTCTCAGCTCTGGAGTAGAAAACGCAACATTTAAGGCAAGGGTAGAAGGTTCCCTTGAGCCCCATGGAAGATCTGTTCAGAGGATGAGGGACACAGCAAAAACAAGGCGTTGCTTTTGCCTAGCAGCTGAAAAATGACAATACTCAGAACTCATATTTATCTGTTACTGCTACTTCAGACCTAAATACTTATTTTTAGTCACCAGTGACAAGCTAACAAGTGCACTCCCCGCTCACTACTGGGTTAATAGCTCCCAATCCCTGTTTACCTGACAAATGCAGCGATGGCCAGTTGTGCGCTGTGCAATACGCAATTTTTGGCCAAGCCTTCCTTTGGTGTCTCTGTTTGCATTTGCATTAACCTGGGGGTATTAACCGGGTCACGCAGACACCCAGGAACATAAACCAACCCGAACACCCGAAAAACACACACCACACGCAGAATCCACACACACAAACCACAGCATCGGGTGCAGTATCCATTGACACAACCAGATTAATCACATACACACTAGGGGAGTCAAAATACAAACCGTCTGATTCCCACCCACCTCTTTCTGCACAAAGCTGGGTAAGGAGTAAAGCACCCTGAGACATCACCAGCTTACTGCCCCTACCAGGTACCAAGAGCTTTAGTCCCTTGAAAATAAGGTCCTGTCCAGGTAGGGCAATTCCTAGCCCTAAAAAGACTTGTGGTATGATCCCTGGTGTAAATCCCACTGAAATCCAAGTCCTTCGAGGCTCAGCACTCCCCAGGAAACAGCCCCCAAAGTCTGCATCCTCCAAGCCCAGGTGCTATCATCCTTCCCACAAACACGCCAAGTTTCTTCTTATAACAAAGTGCTATTTGTCCCCAGCTCCTCCTGGAAGGCTTTTTCCAGCCTCTCTACTCCACATGGTCACAAAGCTTCCTCTGGGGATGGGGCTGGGGGCAGCCTGGTCTATGGGGAGGTGTCCCTGCCCGTGGCAGGGGGTTGGAATGAGATGATCTTTAAGGACCCTTCCAACCCAAACCATCCTGCGATTCTCTGATTCTCTCAAAGACCTCTCCATCCTCTCAAAGAGCTCTCCATTCCCCCAACATCTTCATTGTCTTTTTCTGCATGAGCCAAACTCACACATCAGGAATAAGAAGACCAGAGTCATCCACAGGATGCCACATGAGGCTTTACCAGTTCCTGGAAAATGCCGTACCTACCTTCTACAGGAAGAAATACCTCCCAGGAAACATTTGAAGCTGTACATACCTTTTCAAAGGCCCCATCCTGCGACGGAGCAAGCCACACGTGTTTCTTCTCCTTTGTCATTCACAGCTGACAAGTCTCCAGTTTATAGTGGAAATTCTTATTACTCCCTAAACTCATGACTTTGCATTTTGCACTACTGGATTTCATCTCATTTCTATTACTCCAGTCTTCAAGGTCATCCAGTTCTTTCCGTATGGCACGCCTCCCAAGTTTGTGTCATCAGCAGGCTTCAGCAACACGCTCCGTTTTGTGCCAAGGCCATTCATGAAAATATTAAATAAGATCCGTCCCCAAGATGAATCCTTGAAGCACTACGCTCATATACCCAGCCAGATAGCTTTCCTTCTTATGCTACTTACTGTTGTCACGCAGTCAGTTGGACTCACACAAATTATTCAGGTTGTTACCTCACTCGTTCTGTCCGTGACTTCTCCTGATGTCCAGTTTCCTCAGGAACGGCAGATCCACCGGCCTCAATGGGAACTCCATCACGTAGGCACCCTCTCGCCAGCTGGTCTGGGGCTGTGGAGCTCATTTCCAGCAGGAGCAGAATGATCGTGAACCTCAGTGCTACTGGCATGAAAAGAAAATAAAAAACAAATAAAGCCTGGCCCTTACAGACATAAAATAATTTGGACTGTCCCAGACCAGCACTCCCAAGTAAAGCACCTCACAGTGAGCCAGTCCTGATATGACACGAAGACACGATGAGGACAGTTTCACTACAGTGGGTGACGTTGGTGGTAGGGGGATGGACCAGCTGATCTTGAAGGTCTTCTCCAACCTTAATTTTTCTGTGTTTCTACAGTCTGGTAGGCAAGATCCTACACCTGCCCTGTTGTGTCGTGCCAGGCTTTGAGGAACCATTATGCCACTGTGCATTAAAATTAACACTGTTAAATGAACCTCGTTAAAACACGAAGCAAGTACCTCTAATGAAAGAGGTGTTGGCTGAGTTGCTGTAATTTTACCTAATGTAGTAACCCCGTTACGAAGGAGGCACATGGTTTGGTGCTTGTGCACACCGCTGCCTTTACGTGCTAGCATTTTGTTATTGATCAAATCCACTAAGGGATTTGATCAATAATAAAAAGTTGCACGTGGTTTTGTCTCGTTTTAAGCAGGGAGGAAAAGAAAATGGGATCAATCCAAAGGTGATGTTGCTTTCCATTGATGACACTGAGAAATAAGCAGCTTGCCATTCCGAATTCAGTGGTATTTCTGTAATAAACACGTTTCCTGACGTATGCATGTGATTGTAATGAGCACGGTACAGAAATGACACCGTAATTTAGGAATAAGACAAACGCAAGTGATGTAGTTCAAAGCTCCACGGCTCTCCCTGGATTTTTGTTTGGTTTTCTGTTTTGTTTTTAACTGACTCTCCATGCCCACAAAAGCAAGGATAGCCTCAAGGGTTACCCCAGCTGAAAAGCATCTGAAGTGATCCCCGCTGACCTTTCTTTCTGATAGCACCCCGCCTGCCTTTTAACGGAGGCCTGAACCGAGTCAGAGGTGAAACAGATAAATGACTGAAGATCCAAATGTTTTCTCAACGGGCAAGTTCCCACATGCTCAATTTTCTTTTCCTCCATCAAGGACAAGAGGGGAAAAATTGCAAGTGATTAGCTAATGAACATCTGTTTCGCTTTATTTGTGCTTCCTTGCAGCCAGGAGTTGCATTTACTAATTTTTATTTCCTATTAAAAACAAAAAAAAAGGAGGTTTTTTTTGTTTTGTTTTTTTGTTTTGTTTTTTTTCCAAAGCCCGTCGAGGAGCAGGGCTCACAAGTGTGGCCATTCTTTCCAGCGCTGTGATTACCTGGCCCGCATGCCACGTCCTGTGTGGTTACCTTCTGTCCTGAACGTTTCATGTGGTTTGACATGTCTCTAATTTAGACAATCAGACCACGTCTAACCTGAAACAAAAACACTCTTTGGAGATCCTGAGCCCTTTTTGAATTCTACAGATGTCAACCCAGCGGGATGCGATGTCAAACCGTTAATTATATGCGTAAACAGGGCCGGTGGTAATTACACACTAAACACAAATATTGGCTGATGTAAATATAGACTGATTGTGCCCCCGCGCTACTAACTATTAAAAATAGCTGATCTAAGGCCAAGCTCTGCACCAACTTCAGATTTGGGCAACGCCATTGATTGATTCACATTGACCTGTGTGTGCCCAATTCAGCTCCTGAGTTTATCTCCCTGCTTCTTTAATTTCAAGGGTTTTCACAGATCTGAACACTTGATCTTGCACAGGAATAACCAGAAGTGGTGTTTATGAACAAGCATCTCACCTGGAAATGATGATTTGGTGATCTGTTTGCCATCCAGCTCATAGAAATCAAGCTTTCCAAGGGGATTTGACCACTCACCTGAACTCCCCCAGTCCTTTAAGCGTATTGCAAGCAGGTTCCCAAAATCTATCGCTGCTTTGGAGAATTACAGCCTTGCTTTGTGTGCTCACTTCAATTTCAGAGGCAACTTTGGCTCCTTCATTGTTCACTGTTGCCCAGCCTTGAACCAGGGTGAAGGAAATAAATTGCTAGCCGTAAACCTTTTAAAAACATGTTCCAGTTTCTTCCTCCTGCTCCCACAGACTTCCCTTCCATTTGCTTTGCCATTGAGTTGCACGCCCCAGCCTGTCTTCACGGCAGTCACGAAGACACCCAATTCTTGATGATACACTTTTACTCAACAGAACTAACTCCAAAAATATTGCAAGGACCATTTACGGCACATCTTGGAGCAAGATCCATAGCCAAGCTGCAGCAGTGTAAATCTGGAGGGACACTCGTTTGACACTTGTAACTGATATCATACTCTGCCCCATTTTATCACCCCCATCTTTCTTTATCGTCAAACTATCCGACCAACTTGTTCTCTAGAGAAGGATCATAAACCCACAGGTAATTGCAGGATGGCCACACAGACAGTAAAAAGAAAAAGCCTGCAGACGGGTAGTTCAAAGAGAGATTTCTCAAAAAAAACACTAAACCACTGAAAGGAGCCAAGCTGTGTCTCATTTGCAGATGTACTGGGAATCTATAAGTTTATTTAAAATCAGCCATAGCTGCAATACGCAACGCCTATCAAAATCAGACACTTACCCACAACTGTGGCTTTTGAAAGACGTGATTTACATCAGAACTGAAGAAGAAATAACAGGGCTTTTAGGCAGACTAATAAATGTATGGCCCAGATACATTTCCAGTAGCATATTTATTGTCCAAGGCCTCCAGTCAGCAGCACACTTAATTTTAAGCACATGCTTAAGTGCTTTAGTGAACAAAGCTGAAATGGGGACCTACCGGGCAGCTCAAGAAAAGTACTTTCACATTAATTATCCTTCACGAGCAGTGATAGCAACTGAGCTTTTTACCATTGTATGCACAGTCCAAGCTTAGGTGCAGCTTTGTCTCTTGGAGCTGGAATCTAGCAAGGAAGGCAGCAAGCTTGGAGTGTGAGCAGAGCTTTCCTTGCCTCTTAGGCAGCTCCATACGGTCCCTGGATGATCCAGCACAGAGCCCTGGAAAGGTTTCATCCAGTGCTGCGGGGGCCGAGGGGCTGGTGCACAGCTTTCAGAGCAGATGGTGGTACTGACTTACAGAAAGGTAAAGGAGGCAGGATTAAACAAAGCTACAACAACCGCACTGTTACGCCAAATGTGCCTCAACACACAGCTGACAAGATGAGAGGCTCACCAAGTCTGAATGTTGCTTAGCATCCAATCCACCCCGGCTATTTAGGTAGGGAAGATCGAGGGTGACCACATGCGTTACAGATGTGTAAAACCCTCCTTGCTGTCCTTAGTGGAAACACGAACACCTTCCTGAGTGAATGCGCTGGGTTAATGTTCTGCTCCAAGGATCGTATTTGGAGAAGACACCGCTGGGAACCCTGCAATCTTTAAAAGAGAAAGGAAAAGTAATGGTATTAAGTGAAACCTTTGTCAGTCAGAGGACTGCGGGGCTTATTCTGAGATAAGAGACAATTTCAGAGAAGTGAGATGTTGCCAGGAGATAATGATTTCCTGCAAGATTGAGCAACACTGAGTAGTCACAGCTCCTCGAATAGCACGTGAGGCAGGTAGGAGGATTCATTTCCTGAGGACAAGACTTTGCACAAGAGCAGGCAACTACTGGCGCGAGCAGTCCCACAGACTTGTCATTACTCTGACCTCGCTGGGGTCACTTGCACAAGAAATTGCTTGATTTTATATGTCTGGAGATCCCCAGAACGACTCTGAGAGGCTGCAGACTGCCTCTCTTCATTGATGTGCACACACACGTAGAAGAACAAGCAGCTACATTAGCTCTGGGCCTCAGGAAGCCTGGGTCTCTTTAGGTTGATGCTCTGTGGATGACCGAGTGCTTGACCAAGTCTTGCCTGCAGTGTGAACTTGCCCTGTATAAGACACCAGAGAAGCATCCTGAGAGAGAGAGGAGTTCCAGCTGAAAGAAAGTCATCACCCACTCTGCATCATATTAAACACTGGAGAATACACACATAATTACTGCTTTAATTGAAGGGTGGATTCTCTGGTACCTACCCACATCACACCATGATCTCTCATTTTCACCTTTGCTTGCTCTTCTCCATCTTCTGATGGCTTATAAGGGTTGAGCTCAGATTTCTCTGTGCTAGGAGGAGTAATTAGGTCTCTATCCAATGTTTGGCCATTGATTGGTATTGAGACTCTCTCAGATTTGGGTGAAATTGGCCTATGGACAGAGATTGATAGAGCAAAAAGCAGAGCCAAGGACCCCACACACCTGAACAGTCATCCTGAGCATGACTGCGTAAAACTTTGTTTTCCCTTAGGAAATCAGGCTAAAAACACGGACCAAAATGAAGATGAATTTGTTATTGTATTGCACTCCCACATTCAGCACAAGACTCTGTGACAAATCTGGCGTGTGGCAGTACTGGAAGGACTTGGCTGAGACAAATCTCATGCCAGGGTCCATGCACACATACCAATAAAAGTTTTATTCTCACAATTTTTTAGTCTAAGGAAACCGGACTGGCAGAAAGTTGAAGAAATATAGGATCGCTGCCCCCACTTTCAGAATAGGTAAGGGTTCAGATCCACAAAGATGTTTAGATGTTTCGTTCCCATTTATCTCAGTAGGAGCCCAGCTGCACTGCCCATTTGCAGATTGGGCTCAAGTCACTTGTCCAGTGTTGCTCTGGAAATCCGAGGGAACCCAGCACTTGCCTGTGCCAGTTCAGAGCCTTCGTTGTAAGACCAGGTCTTTTTTTCTGAGCCAGTCATGTTCGGCACACCAGAACTGCAGAAACCCTACAAACACCTTAGTGCTAGTGTGGAGTGCTGCAGAGTAAACCTGAGCCTTCTGACAATTTTCTCCGTTGACTTTTAGAGACCCCACAGGGGCAATGTGCAGGCCCTAGAAGAGCGACCAGTTATAAAACACCGTTCTTTATGCTCCAGAGCCCGACTACAGCTGCTCCTGGCCTGCCCTGGTTTTAAAAGCCGCACAGGACATGCCGGCTGCTCAATGTGTCGCGTGGGGCCCAAACACTTCTGCCTGACCTGGCTTTCAAGCCTTCCTCCCACAGGTGAGGGGCAATCACAGGAAATAAATTCCCCAGGCCCAGTCATGTGTGCAGCTATGGGATGGCAAAGTCAGGCCTTGCTGGTCCAACTGGGAGCCTCCGAGCAAGAGGCTCGCATGCTGTCCTGTCCTTTTTCTTTTTTGGGTTTCTTAAGTCCCCTATAGATGCCATGAGGCAAGGAGAAAGATGGCAATTTTAGCGCCTCGGGTGCCCTGAGCCTGTCTGATTTTCAGGTCCCCTTCCTGCGTGTCCCACGTGCCTCTGAGGCACGGGGAGAAGGGGCTGAGACTCACCACGATCTGCAGCACCAAGGAGATGGGTGCTGTCCTCAGGGTGTAATGAAACCCCAAGGGCTTCAACAGAGGTTTGGGGGCTGATACGAGGTGAATTAAATCAAAATCTTCCTGCTGGTTCTGGTGGCTTTTGGATCAGAGGCCTACGGGCCTACTCCGCCACCTCAGCTCGCAGCAGGGCCGAGGAGAGATCCCAGAACTCCCAGCCCCCAGTAATGCCTGCAAAACTTAAAGATTTGCAGAGTTTACTTGCAAAGCCTTTTAGAAGCAGAGACGAGTAAACAAGAGTGAAAAGTTAAACAAAGGAAATACATTTATGCTTGTACTGTTTTCAAGTTTATGCAAACAATCCATTTCTAAAGCTGTCACTGACACTCCTGGCACGTTCTCATTCCCCAGCTCAGAGTCATGCTGGAAACTGAAATCACAAGCATTTCTGAGATGCTTTGGGCAAAATACCTCCCTCAGCTCCACCAGCCGAAAATCAGTGAGTCCACTACAGCCGTGGAGCCGTGGCAACGTCCGTGTGCACTGACTGACTCTGGAAGGAGAGAGAGAAGAGCGTGAATTTCTCTGCCCACAGTGGCCATGGAGGAAGTTGGTTTAGGGTTAGTCAAATGAATTATGAAGATCAGTTGAAGCAGTAACAGCAGGAAACCATCAGGCAGAGCAGGAATTAGAAAATACTGCTTTCTAGATGGTCAGGCAGTAAGTGGATCTGCCACCAGCGTAACCTTTTAGTCATGAGTTGAGCAGGGGAAGGAGACGAGGACAGCCTGCTCTGCACTGGCAGAGCCCTCCGAGCTCCACGTAGGAAGGGAAGGCACACCACTGGACCCACGTGCTACCATGAGAGTCACTACAGAGTGTTAATTTCTCTAATAACTCAGAGGCATTTTCCTGCTCACATGAATTCACCTCTGGATGCTGGATTCTGCAAACGGCACAGCAGGCAGGGCAGGGGGTGCGGAGTGCTGGGGGTCCTGTTTGGAAAGATAGGGGTGTCCCCATAGAAATCCAGAGGGGTGAGGAGCAGCCAGGGCTGGACTCCTTCCAGCCTCCCCAAGCAGCCTTACAGGGGAAAGAGGGAGCAGTTCCTCTGCCAACATTCACAGCAAGAAATAAAGGGTCACTTTCTGCCCAGGCTGCCAGGGGTAGAGGCCGCTGAGGTCAGCAAAGCCACAATTTCCCTAACTGCATCTCCAAACGTGGTATGGGTTTAACTCAAAGTGAAAGCATGCACATTTATGACGGGTGAACAGCACAAGTGGCACTTCAGCTAGAAGACAGCACAGTTGCCATTCAGACATCTCCTCACCCTTCTTCCTCTCCTCCATTCAGCTGCACGAGCCAGCGTGTTTAACAGCTGATCCATCTGGAGGAGAGCCTACAAAGTTAATTTCTAGCTTTGAGATGGTTACTGGTAATTGTAGGTAATTTCAAATATAATTGCAATCGAGTTGAAAAAGCTCTGTTTGCAATGTTTATGCTCATCACTCTAATTTAAGACCTCGAATGCTGGATACGCTGCTCTTCAATACACACCCATTTTTCATCTTCCTGATTTCACCACCAGTGATTATAAAAACAGCCCCAGCAAACCACAGTCTACAATGCAAGCCCAATGTTTGAAAAGTTGCATATAAAGTTTCAAGCCGAGCTGCTTGAAGGTTAACGATGGAGCATGTTAATGATTATCAAATAGACGGGGGAAGCCGCAAAGCGCTTCGAACACCGAAACGCAAGAGCCCCTCCGAACGACTGGTGGCTAACCTTGTTTAGCATAATGCTGCTCTTCAAAGAAGTGGAACTGTTGCATGTCGCAAATATGTCCACATGTCGTTTTAATACAGGAATAATTACCCGTGGCATGTTTGTTAGTGGAAAAAAGCAAAGGTCTCCTGTTACTTACACATAATAAAACCTGCATTGTTTACCACGAATGAGTTATATGAGACTGGTAATAAATAAGTGTTGTAACAAACTTTGGTGCCCAGGCCTACAGACTGAGCTTAATATCTGCAGTTTGGTAGCACCTTGAGGCCCCCGGTAAGATCTGGGCTGCTGGGCCTGCTGCAGAGTAAGAAATTGCCTCTGTTATGAAACACGTCAAAGATGGTACAGGCAGAATAACAAGATTCAAACCCCTGAGCAGGGTGACTCTAAACACGCAAGCATCTCCAAAAAGCACAGCAGAGAGGGACGCGCTGCAGGTGGCCTTGCTGCTCCCTCCACAACATCCCCTACGTTGTCAGCCACGTGGGATGAAAGCAGGCAGGGGACAGAGCAAAACCAAAGAGCTTTCAGCGCTGTGTGGATGCTACCGAAGAGGCAAATACACCAAGCTGCTCAGATCTGCAACTGCTCGCAGGCTTGAGGCTCTAACGTGACCATTTGAAAAGCTAGACTACACCCTTGAAATTAAAATCAACAGCTGCATGCTGGCTTTGTACACTTAAAATAAAATATCTGGTTCTTAAAAAATACACTTGGTTTTCTACAGTTGACAAAAGTGCTTTGTAGTTTTAAGCTTTTTAGTGGCTAAAGTTGTATCTGCCAAATCTATGCATGTATCAGAGTATCCCTGTCTGTATCTATAGCCACAGCTAATCTCTGTGAAAATGTGACTGCTTAAAAAAAAGAAAAAAAGAAAAAAAGAAAAAAAGAAAAAAAGAAAAAAGAAAAAAAAGAAAAAAAAGAAAAAAAAGAAAAAAAAGAAAAAAAAAAGAACCTCAGCTTGCTATGTTCTTGCCTCAAAACACCAAGAACTATTTAAAGGTAGAGCTGCTCAGGAAACGATTTGTTTTTCTATGAAAAATTTAGAGGAAAATGAAAAAAAAAATGTTTTTCCTCAACGTTTTCCTACGTTTTGTTTTAAAATGAAAAAGTATCTTTACTTAAACTGTTTTTGTTGGGTTTTGGCAGCCATCGAACCATTTGAGAAGTGTTGCAACAGAAAATGATCCCGCCGGCCCTACTGAGAGCATCAATTCTGCAAAGATTTGAGCACTTGCTTATTTTAATGCAACCCACAAAGGTAAGCCTCTTTGGAGAGCTAGGACCGAAATGTCCTTAAAACAAAGTATATGTAGTGTATCTGAAGCAAACTTTAAAAACCTGCTTTAGTAGTGAAATGGCCTTATTTTAACTTCTCAGTAAGTTGCTTTAAATAGAGGAGGACACAGCTGCAGAAGAGCTGGTAGAGGCTGCAGATGATTTGCAGCTCTGCACCACTTGACCCAAGGCAGATGTCGCTCCAGGCAACGTTAACTGCTCCTTCATTCACTCCCAAAAGTGCAAGCCAATTTTCCTCTTCCTTTCTGTTTCTTCACTCGAAGAAATAAGGAGGACAATCCTTGACCTTAGTCTTCGTTTTGGGTGGGAAGGTTTACTAAAGCTGAGGAGCTTTAAGGAAAAACAAAAGAATAAAACAAAGGAGAAAAAAATCAAGGGAATTATTTTCATGGCAACCTTACAAGTCAGCAAGGCTGCTCTGGACTTCTGCAGGAGAAAGCCCAAATGTTGGTTAGCTTCAAATGAGGTCCTGATCTCACAGGCATCAAACCCTCTCTGCTCACACCCTTCCCCAGCTGCTTGGCTCGATGTGTTAGACCCACAACCCCAACCAACAACCCGATAAAGGTGGAAAAAGGAAAATCTGAACGATTTACGCTCAAGTCACGCTGGTGGCCACCAGGACCCAAGATTCATCAGCAGAATCTCTCCGCTTCCCTGTCACTGAGCTCCAGATCCTCCTCTGCAGCAGTCACGGGCAACCACACAGCAGGGCTGAAACCTCCAGCTCCTGGAGACCAGACCCACTCTGTTCCTTCAGCCTTGCGAAGTCTGCGCAGTGCTATCTGTGACTACACCATCAAATAAGGCTTTACTGAGAGGGCAAAAGAATAGAGGGGCCTCAGAAACATGATAATCAAAGGCAGCTGCATGCAAGGCATTACGCTCCAGCTCTAAGAATAACCATTAATTGTTTGCACGGGTCAAAAAAATAAGAGCTCCCATGAAAACTGAATATCAATTCGTGCCTAATGAGAGGCTGATTAAACATAATAGAGAAATGAGAGCAAGGGAGAAAATTTCAGGACCTTGATTCTGGCCACCTGGTGGAACCAAAAGTGATGGTGAAACTGACTGAGACAACAAAGTCTGGTCTTTAGGAGCTCAGCCAGTTGTGTTTGCTAGTTCCTTCGTGTTATACAACACCTTCCTGTTATATAAGGGTGGCTGGAAAAGCCTACGGTGTTACTCAAGGGAAAGGGCACGAGGACCTTGAGTCCTTCCCCAGGATTGCAGAGGATTTTGGAATGGGATAGCAAGAAGAAATACGGAAAAGGGTTTTTTGTTGCCAATTTTGTACACACTGAGCGTCCCAGAAAAATCCCTCCAAGAACACAGAGAGCAGTGCTTTGCAACGAGTGTCTTCAGCTCACTGATTTGTTTTCTCCCTCTGTACTGTGTTCTGTCTTGCCATCCGGGCTGAAGGCACTTCCGCATACCCTGTGAGCCAAAGAATAACCTTTATCCATCCACAGGGGTCTACGAAAGGCAGAGAAAAAACAGCTAGAGCTACCCTGCCACCTCAGGTCACGTCTTCAGCACGGCTGGCAGTGTTTAGCCCACGGTGATAAACCTGCAAACTTGTCAAGACAAATCTGAAGCTACCTTGCCATTACCTCGTAGCCTGCCAAGCACTCCTAAGGACAAAAGAAAGGCAGAAAGGATCAAAATCTGAAGCACAAAGTGAACCTACTGTAAGGGGCACACCTTTTCCTCTTCTGAGCTGCAGCAGCACACCGATATGGAGGGCATTAAAATTATCCTGCCCCAGATGCTGCTGCTACTTCTGCCGAAGGCCAGGACACCAGCAGATCCAGGTCTGTGCTCCTTGTTCTCTGGGAAGCAATTAGCCCTGAAAGATGGCCACATCTGATGTCCTTTATCATCACAGCATGGTCCAGATGGCAGCAGCTAAGGAATCCCAACGTGTCCTGGCTTGCTTTGGTCGGAGGCGGCCGACAACGCCACAAGACCACGAGATGGGAAACGGCCTCCTCTTTATCTGTGTGTGAATGAGGATCTGGTAGCCACATGCCTGGGAGGAGGACGGCAGGGACGATGCGAAACCACGCACCGTTTGAGCGAGATGTTACTGCTCCTCGGTGGAGACAGATGAAACCAGCCAGGGAAGTTGTTCCTCTCGTGAAACCTCCCCATTTCAGCTCCGCCATCTGGTCTCTGAGAGAGGCAGTGGGTAATGGATGGGTAATCCCCAAGGAGCACAAGCCAAGTTCCCAGACTTATTTTTCAAATGCTTTGCATTTCACTGTGCAAGTTGGAACACCAGAAAAAAGACCTTTCTTGGTAGCTGCTCTTCTATTCCTGGAACTTGGCAAAGAGACACTCAGAGATGCTAGAGATGCTCTAGCGTTCCAGAGGCCAATAGGCAACGCGAAATATTCGGAGAAATGCAGCAAATGCAGGGCCAAGGAAAAAATATTTCTGGTGGCAAAAATCAACCCTAACCTTTGTAAAATGCACGTCAACAACAGCATTGTTTGTTATTACCAACTATAGCCCGGTTGTTACTTTTGAGCTAAGAACTGGTCCTGATTCATATTCCATCTATGCTGTTCTGCATCGCAGGCCTCCATCCTTCTGCCTTCTGTTCCACTTGGGAAACTTCCCTCTAGTATTTAACAACTAACCCACTGTATTTCGGGTCCTCTTTTCATCCCGAATCACGTGGAAAAAAAGAAAACCTTAACCTGAAAAACCTGTGGTCAGGCTCTGCAGTTTATGATTTACCAGAATTATGCAGTGCATTGCATAAATAGCCTTGAATTATAGATGGGACTTCAGCTGATCCCCGCACCTATTAATCCAGATATTTGTATTTGCTCTGTACTCTGAATCACTTGACACAAGCTACTGTTTCTGATTCGGTAACTAAAGCTATATAAACAGAAGGCTGTTCCCTAAATTCGTACAGTTTGATTCTTTCTCTGAAGTCACATTAGTACCTGCATTGGCAAGTATTTCACTTCTGGGCACAGCCTTGTAAGAATTCATTCATTTAAAAGACGGAAAAAGGAGGTAATTCGTGGCTAATCAAATTCTAGACCTTTATTTGAACAAAAGCTTTCTGTCCCTAGGAGCCACACTTAAAATGACATCTTAAAAGTCCGCATTTAGGTTTCAAAATCAAGCACGGCAAACGAAGGGAAGCGGATATCTCGCTACAGCTCCCTTGTGCCTATGTCTCATGATGTGCTCCTTCATCACAGCATCATTTCAGACCATTTTTGCGTTCAAACAGGGTGAACAGTGAGGAATGAATGGGCAGCTATTCAGTTATTTCGCTCCCCCCTCACTACACGCTACGTCTGCCTATCCCTTCGTTTGCAACCCAAACCCTGCTGAAGGCAGGGTTAATAATTTCTCTCTAGGTTTTCCTAAAGAGCATTTCAGTGGACACGAGAGCTTGCCCAATATTCATCAATCACTCTGCAAAACGGGAAAGTGGTACACTTGTCGTTGTGTAGGCAAGGAGCTGAGGCACAGAAGGGAGGCCAAAAGTGCCCATCAATTTTCAGAGCCCGATTCGATATGCCCTGGCCGTGATTATCCATGGTACTTAGCCTTATACACTGCGTTATGCATCCAACATACTGCTCTTGTCGAATAAAGTGGCTGCTGGTGGCCCTGTGTAATCCTGCATTACCAGATTTGTAGGATTGTAAGTCAGGGAAGGCGATCAGCACCCAAACAGTGGCCCCAGGACGTGTCCAGCTAAGGGATGGCCCCACCTAGGGACTGCCCCATTTTCCCAGGCAGCATTACAACACCTTAGGGTTGGGACCACCCAGTCCCTCGTTTGTCACACAGTTCCCTGCTGAAGCACAGGCAGGGAGGAGTCTCACAACCACCACACCAATGGAACGGGAATTGTTCCCGTGCATTTCTCTCCATTACAAAGCAGGGCAGTGGTCCAAGGGCATGCCAGCGCGTGAAGATACAAATAATGGTCCCTGTCCTGGTGCTCGTGTACAAGGGGTCACTTCGAGAGCTGCTTTGTGCTGATATTTCTCAATCTGGAGAGCTGATGCAAGGCAAGGTTTGGTTTGGCCCTTCGGATTTGCAGTAAGATGCCCTCATTGTCATATTTTGTCATCATCACTGCAATTTTTGTCCTCATTTTGTCATTGTCATCCTCATTGCAAATATTGTTCTAGCTGATTTTTTTTTAAAAAACAGGGATGAAGATTTCCCTCCTTCCTCACTCCACCTGTTCCAGCGCTGCATTTCCCTCCCAGCAGGAAGTTTTCCCAACGTCCAACTCAAACTTACCATGCTGCAATCTGTGTCCACCGCCCTTTCATACCACCTGCCACTACCAGAAGAGTTTGCTCCCGCTGTCTTTGCAGCTGCCCCTCAGGCAGAGGTACTAAATGTCCTCTTCGCCTCCTCTTTGTGTGGTTGCAGCCCTGAAGGAAGCAGGGTGCCTTCTCCTGGCCCAGCCCTGAAGGCCCTGCTTGCCCCAGGGGCCAGCCCAAGCACCTGCACCATCACCCCCAGGCTCCCATCTCAGCTTTGAGCTGGAGTTTCAGGCTGGAGTTTCCCTTCCCTGCAGGCAGCAGAGGGAGAGAGGGAGGTTTGTCAGGAGGGAGGGAGGTTTCTCAGTCTCTCCTTGGTCTGACATGGACGGGGGACACGGCCAGAGCCAGCATCAGCAGGGACCAAAGGAAAATTCACATCTTTCGGACTCCAGCACACAGGCAGAGGGATGGAGAGGCACCGAGACCACGAACAGGCAGAGGCAGCACCCTCTTAACCACTGAGGAACCCAAAAAGGACCAAAAGAGCTGCTTTCTCCAGGTACCACCACAGTTTGGGAGGCATACCAAGAGGCGCTCGGGCAGGGAGGGAGTTTAGCCCAGGTACAAAAAGGGAAGAGGCTGGGCTGCGGGGCAGTTAACCTCTGACAGACAGCCCGTAATATACCTGACAGAGAAAACAAACCAGGTGGTGCCACTGCTCGGAAAACACCGAGGCGCAGCGGGGGGGGACTGGGGATGGAGAAGGGGGCGAGGGAAAACTTGAGCAGGGGAGAAGGGAGAGGGCAGGAGTCGTTAACCCCTGCTAGCAAGGATAAAGTATTGCACTCCCCATCTCATTCATTTGGCCGCCTCAGCTCCAGGAGGGCTGCATCCAGTCCCGCACATAAATTTAGAGCCAGGTTCTCTTTTAAAAAGGCCAGACACTGGCTGTGCTATGGCAGTCCAGCTGCCTGCCCCACGGGCCACAGAAGCTGGGTTTCCTAAGCTTTCCTTACCCTCCTAGGGGCTCTCGGAGCGCTCTGCTCACTTGTAGGAGCCGGGGAGCTCTCTGGAGCACCTTTTGGTCGGCTCATTTCATCGAGCATCCAACCTCAGGGCTCCAGCGTGGTCTTCTCAGGCATCTGCTCACAGGGGATACGAGGCAGGACAAAATGCAGCTCTGATCCTCTCTGTAGAGACACATCCTTGACAACCCTAAGGAACAAATCATGTTTATAACCCATGTTTAAAGCAGGGTACGATGCTGAGAGAGCTTTCGCCGAATGACTCGCATCTGCTGCTGGTCTGGAGCTAATAAAGTTATCTCTGGGCTTCCAGCTCGAGGGGCTCATAACCACGGACACAGAGCCCCCCATCCTGTCCCATTTTTAAAACTTGCTCAAATCAGAGCTTTGGAAAACGTAGGAAACAGTTCTGTCCTCACACTCCAATCTGCATTTAGATGGAAAAGCGAATGATTCCAATAAAAGAACAAGGGCACCAAATCCAGCTGTTGTTGCTCCTTCTGCCTGTGGCTAAACAGCATAATTTTTCTTTTTGAGAACTGAGCAACATCGGGGAAGTTGGATGGCCTTCCTCGTGCGGAGAGCACCTCGTATACTTTGGCATTGTGTGGCCTTCCAGGACATCATTTTGACACGTCACCAATCCGACTTTATGGGCATTCTTGTGTCACTGCAAAGCAAACACAAAACTCACACGTTACATGCAGCCAGGTAGACTGAAGAGAAGATCACCAGAGAGCAGAACGTTTTAAAACACACGAACCATAAAGCGTTTGTGGTGGTTTATGATGGCAACATTTCTTTTAGGGCCTGATCCAGGCCTCTTTGAAGTCAACCAGAGTCTTTCCACGGACATCAGGGGGTGTGGGATTTGTCTCGCAGCAACTTATACCAACGAGAACAATATTTTGCTCTGAAGTCACTGCTTTCTGCCGTGGCTGTTTTGAAATCAGCCCGTCCCCTGACAACACAGCCTCGAGGTACTGACAGTCCCCGTGTTCTTGTTAAAAACGAGACTTGGTGACGGGCTCAGCTGTTTAGGAAAGGTAATATTTTTCTTCAGCACGCCTCCTATAAAGGGAATTAGCAAAATCTTCTTCCAACTGCAAGTAAAACATAAGGGCACAGCTGCCCCGGGGGAGTACAAGGGCTCCCAATGTAAACTCCACTGATATCATCGCCATCAGAAGGTCATAAAATTGATTGATTATAAATACAGCCCTCATTTGTTTACAGCTTGCATTTTTGGGTCCCGGGTAATTAGCACATTAGCAATCTCTCAAAGTGAGCGCTTACAGGTGCCGCTCCGAGATAGCCAAAGCCAAAAAAGTGCCCGAGAGGAACCCAAATTTCCTTAAACAGGGACGCGTTAGGGCGGAGGGGAGCAATGTCAGTTCTGGAAGCGTTTAGCTACTTGATCACACCTACCCAGGAGCCAAGGGCATTACAATGACCTGTTAATTTCCTCCAGCAGTAAGGCAGCACCCAAAAAATGAGAGACATGTCAGCAATGTGAGGGAGATCTCCTCTTCGCAGAGCCTGCGGCTGCGCCAATCTTTGCAGATTCTTTTCCCTCCACGCAGGCCAACAAAGGGAGATAAAGATCGCCCTATTTGTGGTAACTGGTACTTAGTTCCTTTCAGCTACGCGCAAAATAAACTCTCTTTTGGGTCTCCAAAGGTTTCGGCCTGCAGACACAGCACTACCGATCTGTAAGCCAGCCCAGCCACCTTCCCCTCAGCCCGTCCTGGCTCCAAGTTCACGACTACTCCGCTCGCAGGACATTAAGCTTTAAAGTCACGTTTTATTTGTACAGCTGGATGCACCAGGTTCATGCTTATTGTCTAATTAGCCAGCTGAACCACTTCTGAAAGGGTTCTAACGCTCTACCCCCAGTGAGATCTCCGTAGTGAGTGTGTGTTGAAATGCTAATGGGGACGAAGGATTCCTTTTTGGAGGAATTTGCAGGATTTTGGATACATCTCCTGGGCCAAACCTTCAGCCACTACGGCTTTGTTGGAGCCGGGCTATTCCCCGGAACAGATGTGGAAGGGCTCCTGACATGTAACAGAATAATGGAGAAGCTGTTCACTAACCTCATTTTAAGGTGGTTTAAAGCCTCACAGCCAACTCCCAGATTTTTGTTACCTTCCCCAGAAGTGTGTTAGAAATGCCTCCTACAGTTAGGCTGAGATTCCCCAGCCCGTCAGCTATTAAAGTATGCGGTGTGTGCTCTGGCATTCAGACAATTTTACAGATCAATTCTTTCAAAACACTTCTGCTGGCATTACTTGCTGCAGCAGTAATTTGGAAATCTCATACCAACGTTTTTTTCATCCACGAAACATGAATGGCAAGCGAGCAATAAGGTCAGGCATTGGCAGACTCTGAGTAGCAGCCAGTGCCTGTGCATTGGAGGAGAGATCTTGCTTTACATTTTGGTGGGTATTTCTGTTAACAGTGTTCCTGAACTAAAACAATTTGGAGAACTGTGTTTTTTTTTTACGTATTTGTATAAGCTACAGGGAAAAGCAACTCGAGAACGGCCTCTAAACATTACAACACTGGTAATAAATAATGCTAATAACCCGTAATTGTGTGCCTTATTTAATTCCTCTTTCCAAGTGCCATGAATGCTAAATGATAGCAAATTGGCTCCAGAAATATTCATAGAAAGTTGCTCAGTTGCTCTTGCTCACCTACTTGGAGTTCAAGGAGGCATAAATCCCACATAATAATTACCCAAAGACAGATACGAAATTAAAAATCACTAAAATTCTGCACCACCATACCATGCTGAACACTGCAACAATGCTCATTTGGTTTGAAGAATTCAGTTTCCCAGTGTTCCCACTTTGGCCGCGACGCCTCCTTATACAACTGCCTCATGACCGAACCAGAGAGGAGAGGATCAAGCAACTGATTCCATTTCAAACTTTGGAAATTGTTGGGATTTCTACACTCACGCCAGTTGCGCTGCTGAGCCAATAAACACAGCTTCAGTGGAAAATCTGATGTGTTTGATCAGATGGTGTTCCTGCAGCCGTGATGATCCAGCAACATGAGCACAGCACTTTTTCTAGCTGGAGAGCCAGCTCCAATCCTTGTCGAACCAACTGATACAAAGGAGAGCAAAAAAAATGACAAGAGGAAGAGATTTGTTCCCAAAGCTGTCCATTCCCCCTGCTGCATCACCCGTGCTAACCCTGCCCCTCCTCACAAGTTTTGCTTCCCATTTGATCTTTGCTAGCACTAAGAGAAAGGGGAGATAAGAGATGAAAAAAACTTATCTTTGCAAAAAACAGACCGTATCTGCAATTTATCCCTGAAATCTCTTCTGGCTATCCTGAAATGTTTTGCTACCATTCCCCCTCATTTGTTTTTTTCACACTGCTGTCCTGCTGCACTTTGGAGGCTGGATGATCACTTAATGTAAATTGTCACCTCCCCGCTGAAGTCAATGAGTTGAGTTGGTTTATAGCAGTTAAGGATCTAGTTCCTGACAGCTAGACTTTGGCAAAGAAAGGGCTGAACTGTGTTTTGCAAACAAGCAATCCAGTGAACTTCATTCTTTTTCTCTGTTCACGAACCAACATCGGTTTGGTAAGAGATATTTGTTATTCAAGTACTTGTTGGACAGCCTGGATCAACAATGGCTCATTCCAGAAACAGTTCATTTCAATTTCTTGCTGCTCATGGGGTGAGAACTGTCACCTAAATCAGATGGAGCTGATTCTAATCTTTGAGGGGATGAGTAAGCCTTTTAAAAATAGGAGAACAAAGGCTGATGAAGAACAAATACTCTTGTTCACATGTAAATACAAGTACACATACAAAGGACAACCATTTCCCAAACTAGCATGCAAATAAAAATCCGTCCAGGCGTACACAGACAGTCGCCCAGGACCCCAACAGGCTCAGTCTGGCAAGTCCAGCTGCAATAAAAAGTATCGAGGGTTGAAGGAATTGTTAAAACCAGTCAGATTCAACTTCTGTCCCAATGGCAGTGGGATTCCAACCTCCAGTTCCTGCTCGTACCCCACTCAGCTGTGGTTGAGGTAGGGGTAGAATGCAGCAATGTTTCATTATTCAGTGTTGATACTTGTTTAAGTTTTGATGTTCAGAAAGGGTCACCTTGAGGTTCCCACCTACCAGTTCATGGTATTTCTTCTGCTGCTGGCTTAAAAATCCCTGCTGGTGTTTTTTCGTGATGGACAGATGAATTAAGTTCACTCTTTGTAATCACTTTCAGTGATTACAATGACCATCTTGCAGTACTTGGCAAGCATCTATTCCTAAACTTTGGATAATTGAGAAAATTATCAAATAAATAGGAAAAAAAAAATCAAGTAAAGGTCATACTTCTTGTGACCTTCTTAGGGAGCATCAGGATGAAAATAATGTCCCCAAACTGTACAGCAATTGTGTGCGGGGGATTCTTATGTTTTTTCAGGTATGTGGGCACAGGCAGAAAACCAAGGGATTTTACAAAGCTCTGCCCCATTAACTGCCTTCTTAAAATGGCCCTGCACATCCTGCAACCTCATTTACTGCTCTGTATTGCTTCTATACTCACACCACTCTCAGGACAGTCTCTTTGGCTTGAGTATCTGAACGGCGAGCCAAACCAAACTGTTTCAGAACGTTTTATGAAAATGTTCATATTGCTTTGTTGCATTACCAGGCAGATGTGAAGTCCTTTCCACTTGAATTTCGACATCGTGGTGTCGGTGTGTCAGTGCATATGGCCACATGCAGCCTTATGGTCCTCCTCGTAAGCCTGCACTGTCAGAACGATGTTGTTGCAAACAAGAGTTTCTACATGCCATCGCTGCAGCTCTCACCTCATCAAGAGCCAAACGAAGGAAGAAGGAAAAATTCTAAAAGAAGAAACTAAAAGTGAGCTGGAATTAATTTCACTGAAATAAATATTTTTGTTAAATCAGCTGTACAAGCTAAGCTGTTACTACATCACCCAGGAATGAAGATACGCTTCAAGCTGCAGATCATTTCTGTGGATTCTTCTGAACTGACCACGACACTACATCTTCGCCACACTTTCTCGTTGGAGGCAAGGTGTAACATAAAGAACTTACCTTACAGCCTGGGCTATAAAAGCTCCTGAGCACTAAGTTAACCCAAAAGTGGAAATCAAACCTTCAGAAATGGCTTTTCAGACACAAAAAATACATTTTATCTCCAGATAGGCACAGGATGCTCAGAGTGCCCTTTGAGTTTGACAACAGGCACATCCCTGAAGCTACCAGGAATCCACGAGACTAAGACATCCTGCACTAGTATGCCTGCTCATGCCTATTTCTAGCCCTGGAAGGTCTGTCCTGCACAGATTCAGAGAGCTCCTGCAGAGCTCTCACGTGGAACGGCAGCGGTGTGCAACGGGCAGATCTCAGGAAACCATCTGGGAATTCCCCACTGTGCCCCTCAACCACGAGGGTTACCCGGTCTTGGCTTAATTTAGCCAGCTGTGGTCTCTGGAGAGGACATCCTTCTAAATATATTAGTGACTCACCCCCAGTCATAACTTACCATTGTAGAGAAAATTTGTTGTTTATGTCTAGGGAAGCCAAAAACATTTTGCCAAGTGCTTCCTTTGGTAACATCTTATACATTTTAATGTCACAGCTGCTGCCAAGCCACGGCCCTAATGGCTCCATAATGATGTACAGCTCGCCAAGCACATCCAAATCACAAGGGTGCCCTTGAACTGTCCGAAGGAGCTGCTGCCTCACTGACCCTACTGCAGCCAAAGCAGCCTCTGCAGTCCTTTCCCCCGTGGTCCCCCAGCTGATCCCATGCTGCTGTACAAGACACGATGCGATGAAGACATTCCTGCACGTGGCAGGACCAAGCTCTTCAGAGGAGAAAAGTCAGGAAAACCTTGAGGCTATGGCAGTTATAATTCTCAAACATGTTTTGTTCCTACGCTGTGTTTTTTTAATACAACTGAAAATAGTTTACAGCTTCAGGACAAAGAGGAAAGCAATTATATTCTCCTGGATGTACATTACCACTGCCTCGCAGGAGAACTAAACAAACAGAATCTGCCACGCATTGCTGTGGAAGTGAGAGCCCCCAGTCCTGCTCGTGGGGAGGCAAACATCGCAGGGGGCTGCTCCCTCCTCTGCCAGGGAGGTGGTTGCATGGGACGTGGTTGCAGGACGCTGCGGTGCTCAGCCACGTGGAGCTATTCACCTGCATGGAAACAGAAGCAAAAAAAAAGAGCATCACTTTTCAAAATTGAGAAGAGGAACAGACTTTTCATCAATCCCCACTGGTACAGATTTCTAGCGAGCCTGGCATCATGGAACGCTGTCACCAGTGCTAATTCCTGGGATAATTCACTTTCTTTCTGAAGTGTGCACGTTTATATTTCCCTGCCCTAGCCTACGAGAAGAGGCAGCGACATTGGTTTGCACTTCAGCATTGCCACCGAAAGCCATCTTTAGCATCTCAAAGTGATTCATCCCCGGGTAAGGTTCCCAAGGCAGAGCTAACAAAGCTTTGTTCCCCAGCTTGCCCACCAGATCGCTCAGCAGCAGCAGCCAGGCTCTCCGCACCCCTGCCCCAGGCTGGCTACGTGCAGCCCCGGGCCACCAGCCCCAGGCAGCTGAGCCTGCAGGGCTGAAGGGAGCTGGCCCTGCTCCTCCTGCCTTTGAGACTGGGGCAGCTCAGACCCTACAGCGAGAAGGGGATCAGGAGACCCCCTGATCTTGCTCACACCACCTTCTGGGAGTGCTGGTTCTCAGCCGGGAGAAAATCACACGTGGAGCTTTCAGACCGAGGCGTTTTCCAGGTGGCGTTGTCCATGCAGGTAGCAAAGCAGTTCTAGAAAACCTACTTGAGATTAAAATAGATCTATTTGTATCTCCCAGGAATGCTTTCTATGACTCCAACCCTCCCTGAAAGCTCTCTGGTCATAGAAAGCCATACATGAGAAACTGCTTCTTGGAAAAACCTTGTTTTGATAACTTTAAAAAGGCGAATGAAACTAGAGGAAAATAAACACAGACACGGGTTCCCAGACCTGCGCACGCACCCTTCGCAATTTGCTTTGACGTCAGGCTCGAGCTTCTCCGAACTGATCGTCAATGTTTCAGGTTCCTATTTTTCATCGCCCGGTTTGGGGCCCGACTTTCAAAGAACAAAGAACTTCCCGAAAATCCGTTCCTGAGGTTAGGGGCTGGCTGTTAATTAGGGACGCAGGTGCCTCCTCGAAGCATCTAATTGGAGACTTTTCGTGGCCCTGCTCCGAGCCATCGCCTTCCTCCTCGCTCATCAGCCGCATAACGCGCCGCCAGCGCCGTCATCGCCCCGCAGTTAAAAGCAGCTTCCAAAATGAAAATAAAACTTCGGAAATGATTCTCTGGCAAGGGCAACGAAAGTAAGGCTGCTACCGATGCAGGCAAGGTTTATTTTATGTTTTTTTTTCGGTGGGCAAGATGAGCTCTGAAAGAGCGATCCCTATTAGAATCGCGTTGGCATGTAAGTGACATTTTGGCAAAACACCATGGAAACATTTGGTCACATCCTCTCAGCCCTTAATTTCTTCCTTAAATGTGCTTTTTAATATGTCACAGTTGTTAAATTTGTAACAATAATTCCCTTGAGACTAAACAACCGTGCTCGGTATGTGAAAAATGAACAATGCATTTACATCAGTAAACCAAGGGGAAATTTTAAATAAACGTTTAATTGAGCACAAATAGCCTGAATGTTACTTTTGTGAAATCTGACCGTTCTGTAGGCTGATTTTAGCAGCAGGATGTCCTAAATAAACTCAGCTAAAACATATGCTGTCATACTCCTGCTCAGCTGTGACATAACTCCCCAGATTCGCCTCTCCTGATGGCTTTATTGCTGGGAGTCAAACATTGCCCCGCCGAGAGGCAACGAAGCACTTAAATTAATTGGGGAACTTTCATTTCTTACAACGACCAGCAAAACCCTCCAAACAGACCTCGGAGCGCATTGGCACTCTCAGCTTTCTGTGATGGAAGGGAAGAAGAGTCAGGATTTGTATACAAAAGGACTCGTAGAAATTCCTGCTCAATCTAGTCTGGAATTTGACTGCACAAACATTGGGTAAAGCGATGCCCTAGGAGCAAGGGGCTGCTCCGGGCAGGCAGAACACAAAGGTGGTGTGTTCCCTGCTCTAACTGCCCTCACGTGGCCTGGCATCAAAGCTTCTGCCCTTGCTGCGTTATAGAAATCTTCGGGAGAGGTCATTAGCAACTTCTTTTATTTGTCGTGCGAAGCGCCGAGGACATTTCGAGGCCCTGTGTAAATGCTAGAGCTCCTATTAACCTGCGTGTTCCTCGGCCAACACAAACAGCTTTCAGTATGTCTGCATCTCCCCCCGGGGCTCTGGGCTGGAGCCCTCCTCGTGTTAATGGGATTTCTCGTTTCCTAACAGAGCGCTCAGTGTGGCGGCAGGACCAGCCGGAGTAGGAACAGATCCATTTGCTTTTTCCTTTCGAAATCAAACCAACCCGGTTTGGGTCCTGCTTTCTGGGGCAGACATCCCCCAGTGCCTCGAGCCTTGAGCATTTACTCAGACCTCCTCTTGGCTTCAGGACGAGCGCAAACGGCAGTGCAATTTCGCAGATCCATCGCTGCACTGGGATTCAGAAGTGCAGCCGTCGGCTCTGCCACGAAGCATCGCCACCTGCTTTACCTCTCAGCGCTCCTGCTCCTCTCCCACTCTGTCTGCCTCATCTGGTCGAACTGCGAGCTTCCTAATGCAAATCCCATCTTCCTGCAGAGTTTTCAGTGCCCGGCACTGGAGCCTTGATGTCTTTTGGGACCATCTAACACAGAGAGAAGAGGAATATGCAGACAGCCCTTCCCTCTTGGCTCGATTAATAAACATGGGTATTTCAGCCCCGTGCTCCCCACTCTTGTTATCTCTAATTGCTTATCTGCTAAAGCTGTTCCCTCCTGGACGCTGCAAACCTTCCCCATCGCTCTGAACTATTTACCAAGCCTACGTTCAGTGACTGTTCATGCAGTTGCAAATTCAATCACTCCGCACTTAAGAGAATGCACAGATGAGGAGGGCCCGTGCCTGAAGTCCTCGGGGTGCAGGCAGTGATGTCCAAGTGTTTTTTTCTGTGCCCAACATATTATTTTCTCCCCCGGCCTTAGGCATTCTCCATTATGGGTAGTGGAGGTGACAAAGAAGTCAGGTGTAGTGGGACAGGGTGTCCCTGGAGAGGAAAGGGCACAGCTTCCACACCCAACCTCACCTCTCCACCTTATCGAACCGTCTCCCTCCCTCAGTCCCTGTACCCACTCTGGGTCTCCCTCGTCTCATACACAAGCACATACAGAGATTTCCAGCGCTGCGATTTGCCAAGCTCCAAGCAGATTTTTAATGGCATAGCAAAAATAAAACCTCTCCAGAAGCGAGAGAAATGCACTCCCTGACCAAGTGATGTAAGGAAAGCTTCCTGCGTGCCGTTCTTCTGAATGAAATTCCTGTCCTCGGTCACCAAAGGAGTACCTGCTGCTTCTGGGCAGATATTTATAAGGCACTTGATTCATTAATTGCACTTCACCTGATAAGTTTCTGGGACGGCACCCAAAATAACTGTATTCTCCGCTCAGACATAGTTTGAGAGGTGTCATGTGATGATGGGGCGAAGGGAGAACATGCAGCCACGTAGCCTTCAAAGCTCACAGCCCTCATTAACCTACACGACACAGCCAGGTCTCGCTGGCTGAACCTGGCAAAGTTATCAGGAACGTTTAATACGAGGGCTCACACAGGAACAAAGCCACTTAACGTCTGCCCACATCACCTCTGCTTGTCGTGGATAGCACGAACGTGGTTTTGATCTTTGTGTGTTTGCGATAAAAAGCGGCGTGGCCTTAACCAAAAGCATCATCTGGCACGGCTGGATGGACTTCCAGCACTGCAGAAACAAACGGCAGCTAACAGCCTTATCACCCAGACAGAGAGACACCGGCACCTTCCCTCACTGTACCTGTTCTGGAGACTGGATCCCATCTCTAGAAACTAAAGCTTCGGGAGAAAGCCAGCTGCAGCAGCCCAGCCCGGCGGCTATGCAGGTAGCAATTCCCCCGGGAGGCACTCACACAATGCTGCCGCTCGTTAGGGCTGGGTGGGACAGCAGGAATGGGAATACACATTTCCCTTCATTCATCAAATTGGAACCAGAATGAGAGTTCAGAAAAAAGAAAAAAAAAAAAAAAACAAGCACTTGGCAAAGTCAATGACTGGGGACAAATCGGGAGGAAGAGAGACTTTGATCAGTAGAAGTGCAAAGAATGAAGGTTAAGAGAAATTGTTACATAAAGGGGATTCTTTAGTTACAGGAATGTTTGATCCAATTCGCAGCTAAGGATGTGCACCCATTTAAAACGGAAAATCCTTTCGCTTTGGTATGAATTTAT
Source organism: Netta rufina (assembly GCF_964035555.1). Lineage (NCBI taxonomy): Eukaryota > Metazoa > Chordata > Aves > Anseriformes > Anatidae > Netta > Netta rufina. The sequence continues at coordinate 61,761,016 of NC_140128.1, read as the reverse complement.
CTGGCCCGCCAGACAAATTGCTCATATCAAACTGTCATTTGGATGTGCAGCCATCGAAAACACAGCTAAAGCACGTCCCTTAATTAGAAACCCCCGTGGAAATGCAAACAAGCCTCTCTGGCATCTAGCTCCCCGGGATGGTAAGGCGGACTTATCATCTGGCACGGCCCCCTTCCTGTTGGCGTGGGTGGACCGAGGCAGACGTGGAATGCCGCTCGCCTTCCAGCAGCCCTCCCGTGCCCAGGGCTGGGCTCCCCGAGCTCCTCGCCGCACACACGGGGCCGTCGGGATTAGAGCTCGGTGCGAGAGGCGTCTCCGGCCCAGTGGGGACCGAGGGGAGCTTAGGGGAGGCTTTTCTGGCTAAGCGCATTTCAATCTGTTTCATTTCGCGATCTAGTGAGCGCCTTTGATCCGGAGGCATTCGTTTTCCAGCAAGCTGTCTTGGGTCATCTGCTAGGAAAAACAATACGGCTCGGTCGTTATCCTCTCCTGGTGGAAAGGACTGGGAAACTTGGCAGGATCAGGCCTTCCAGCTCCATCCTTTTTATTGCCGGCCTTGCATTGTAAATGGTTTGTTCAGAGCCCCACGTATAGCAGATTACTGCTATAGAAGAATGCCAGGCTCATTAAAAATTAAAACAGGTCTCCAATCCTCAAAATTGTCAAGAAAATCTTAAAAGATGGATTCCAAAGGCTAGAAAGCAAAAGGGGCACTGCTAGCAGCGAGGACAGTTAACCATTGCAACAATTCATTACGGGATAGGCTAAGTTCTTTCTCCTTTGAAGTATTTAAGTCGAAGTGGCATGACATTTCCTCCTGTAGCCAGGCTGACACACAGGCTTTTGAACTCTGCCCAGGAAACACACAGTGAAATTCTCTGGCTTGTGTTTTGCTGATCAGATTAGAGAAGCACAACAGTACCTCAGGACCTCAGACTGCCACCGATGGGAGGTGAGCCCAAAGGGCTCTGGTCTTGCTCCTGGAGTGAGAAATCCAGGAGCTTCCAACGATACCGGCTGGCAATGGGGATTCTTGATTTCTCTGATTTCTTTGAAAACCTGTTTTTGTTTACAGCCCGTTTAAAGAAAGCCTGGGACATCTCTCACTATGCAGGATTCAGACTTCCCAGGCTTTACGCAGGTCACAGACCAGCTCCACGGAGGCTTAGTAGGAAGGCTCCCATCCCACCAAAGGACCTGAGGAGACTGAAGAAATGACATAATCTTCTCCCACACGGACTCCATGTAGGCGGGCTCAGAAGTGTGAAGACAGAAGTGGAACGAGGGGAATCCACCCTGTGCCAATCTTTCTCTGGGAAAGATACTCATGCTGTGGGACTAGTTGAACAGATTTGGTGTGGTTCTGTTCCTTTTCCATCACTTACCCCACCGAGAAGTTCCCTCTTGCTTGGCTAAGCTTCCCGGGACACAACACAGGCTGAAGAGAGATCGACTGCACGAAGTAATAAAAATAAGAGCGGGGTATTAAACAGGACATTGCTGCAGCGTAGTAATAGGAAGGGTGGAAAGGAACGGGCTCACGCATATTACAGTCCTATAAAAGAGAAAGAATTCTTAAATGAGTGTTAAAGAGGGCTAACTCGGTTACAGCATGAGAACACTGGTTTAATCACCTATTGTGCAGCTGTAGTTAATTTCGTACAGATTTTACAGACATCCCAGCTATCGTGCAGTGCTCCACACAGTCACTGGGGGTGACGCTCTGCTTTCATCGTGGGTGCTATTAATGAGGCCATCACCTGGGCAAATCCTCCAACAACCTCAGTTAGGTGTTTCCTGGAGTTATGCCTGATGAATGGATGTGGAAGGAGGACAAATCTGCTTCCTGACTGCATGGAAGAGAAACACGTGGTGTGTGGGGATACATAAGCACACGCACACACATTTTCCACCCAGGCGACCTCAGTCGGATCAGCTCCAAGCATCTTTGCAACAAACCTTTAACGTCTCTCCGGTGAGGGGTGTCTCCTTGGGAAAGCCATGGCAGAGTCGTAAACTCGTGAGAGGCCTTGCCTGGGAACACACACTGTTTTCTACAGATTGGGCCTGAAAATATGCTGCTAACATCTGATTCATCTCCACATACACCCGAGCCATGCCTGAGTGATCAGAAAACTGATAACTTCTGATGGCCATCTGAAAATCTAACCGGTAACTGGATGAGCAAAGAAGCACCTGGCAGCCAGAGCAGATGATCACTTTGCAATCAGCTCAGTTGCTGATGTTCATCAGACACCTGTAAGACTAGTGACAAGCTAACTGGTAAATTTTCCTTATTTACCTTATTTAACTGCTTGTTAAACCACTCGTAGTCAAACCACTTCACCAAGCCCTCTCTTAAATCCTAAACAAGCTGATCTGTTTTCACAATGCTTGTTATAAAGTGTGTGTTAGAGCATGTCACTGTATGCAGAACATGAAGGCAAGCCCCAAAAACGACAGAAATCATATTTAGCATGACTCACTCAAAAGGCTACCCCTGGGCGACACGTTCATTAATATAGAGAGGAATAACGAGCCGTCAGAGCCTACAGGTGAAGCACTGCAGTGACTCCTGCGACTTACCCAGGCTTTAATGCCTCAGCGTGCAAGCACTTGGGCGTATCACAGCACCTGCTGTCCCCAGACCTCAGCGCGTGCTACCAAAGGAAGGCCAGCCCTGTCCCTGGGGCACCGATGGGAAATTGCAAGAGGAATCACTGATGTCACTGCTTCTGATGTGGGAATCCACTGTAAACACGCTCCCCTGCAAATGCAAAGTTCTCCAGAAGAAGAGAGGAAATTCTGCTGTTTGGGAAAAAATGTCGGATGACTTAGCACACAATACTCAAATTTCCTTCTGACCATACTAAAAACAGTTCATGGGCTGGAATTGTCCATATGGGTGGGTGCACGTGTTAATCCTAACCCAGGGGCTGGCCGAGCCTCTCCTGGTGACCCGCAGTAACAGTGGGAGCCATTTTGACTCTTTGATTTTCATTCACATTCTTCTGTATCTTCCTCTAAGTCCTTCAAACGTAGCGACAGGCTTTGGCTAACCCGCAGACACGTTTATAGCTACTACTTCCCATTAGTCTCTTACGTGCTGCAACCACTGAAGAAATGAAAATGCCAATTTTCTTTTACATCAAAACGAGGAAGAAATTGTTTTGTAAATGGTGAAACGCAAGCTGTTGCAGCTGTTTTGATGTAATCCTGAAAGAGACGGGCTTTTCATTACTCAAGGCCGTGTCTGTGTTACTGGGTAGAAAGCTCTCCAGAGCAGGCAAGTGCTTTTCATGTCAGCTTTTATCTTCTCCCATCATTCCACGGCGATCCCCTTCACCCCTCGTTGGGAGGTTCCCAAACATGTAAAATGATGAAGGATCACAAGCCTGGCAACGCAACACGTATGTCTAATCTGACAAGAATTTCTGAAGATTCTGATGTGTGTAGCTAATTTTCTCTCTTCCAATTGCTGTTTCCTCTGCCTTGTTTTCCCATGACTACATGTGAGAATCTTTATCTAAGCATTATAGGGATCGCAGCCTCTGAGGTTAATACTGCAGACTCCGTTGCTGTTCTTCCAAAAAGTCCTCTTCAGCCGGCTCAACAGCAGAGAAGAAAAGTAGCAGGATATGGTTAGCTTGGCTTTAGCCATCTTCTAGTCTTTGGGAGTTATCTAGGCGTTGACAGCCCAGCTGTATCATGGATCTAGAGGCATGGAGAGGGAGCAGTTGGACAGTTCCTAAGTGTACTCTGGACAAAGAAGCAAAAATTCCTGGTGAGCACTTAAAAACATGATCCATGAGATCAGCTCATTTCCATTTCCCTGCGTCTCTGTGAAGCGTGGAGCCATAAGCCTCCGAAATTTTATCACTGCCATCAGACTGAGGCACTGACATAAAAAGGAATTAACAAATTAAAGTCCATCATAAGAATCGTGGGATATGGGAATTATGTCAACCTGAAAGAGTAGGTGGCATCTGTGCCCACAGCAGGGGACTGAAGTTAGATGATTTTTAAGGCTTCTTCCAACCCAACCCATTCTATGATTCCCTTAGTCGTTACAGCAACAGAAGAGATTCCTTAAAAATCTTAAATTCCTTAAATCTTAGATTCCTTAAAATTTATCTTCTTAACAGTGGAAGACTCAGAAAAATCTACAGCAAGTTACCTTTTGTATATGCAATGAGCATGCTACAGAAAATTCCAAAGATCTTTTTAGTCCATGGAAAAAGTGATATATAGATCCCTGGAAAAGGTTCTCTAGCATCAAGGTAATATATGAAAAGAAAATGACAGCTGCTGTCCCCCACCTGCCCTCTAAAAGTTTATGATCTGTAGGAATATTTGGGTGAGCAGCCTAGAATATGCAGAGTTTTATTTGTTCAATAATACCCAAGGAGAATCAGGAGTAATATCTCTCTTTCCTTCTCGCTCCTGCAGTAACACCTACCTGCAGTTTGCAGGATGAGCGGCCACAGGACTGTAACAGACACGCACAGACGCTTAAATGCTTTGCTGAACGGGGATCAGCAGCACCACCAGACAAGCTCTGACACCTCCATGACAATCAAACAGTGGGAGAGGGAAAAGGCCTTCAAGTTTGTTTCATATTGAAGGCTGTCATCTCAACCTTCCTGTTCCAAGTCAGAACCAAACAACGAAAAAGGAAGAGAGAAGGTAAAATGCACCTGGACAAGGCATTCTGCAAGCACACAGACAGAGACAACTCCTAGAGACAGAAAATACAACAGGTGAAGTGATTTACCTGGGAACATGGGCCATGTTACCTACAGACCTGCGTGTCCTGCCCTATGCATGCCCCCACCACCCTACAGAGAATCAACCTGTGCTGATAAAGCCCTTCAGGCAAGGAAGACCCTGCCAACCTGCATCACCCAGCGGGACGGGGCTGCAGCTCGCTGGGAAGCTCACTGCACGTGTGTGGTCAGCCTTGCAAATGTAATAGTGCAGTAAGCCTATAAAAGACATATTGCACTCAGTTTTTCCAAGGATGATGTAACTGGGTGGGGGCACTACCAGGCTGACGATAAGCTAAGAATAATGATACTTGAAATAAAACTTTTGCATGTAAATTTAGCTCCTAAAATTTATTAGCAGCAGGAAGATAATGGTGTAAGAAGTTAATGAAGAGTCACCATGAGATCATATTTATATTAATCTCGAGCTTGTAGGCATTGTTTCTTGGAGGAAGTACTCATTGTGTGTAGTGCAGTAAAAGCCGCTTTAAAACAAAGAGATAAAATAGTTGCCTTAGCACAGCAGCAGCATTGTCACTGTAAATCTGCCGTGCCACATATTTTATTACATTTTCATAGCAGAAGAGGGAATTTACGATGTGATACTACAAGCTCAGCCAGCCTTCTTCTGTCAGTGGGGTACCTCTCTTAACTCATATCTAAAATATTTGCTGATACTGAAACGTGACTGGGAGACACAAAAACAACCTTTTACAACACAAGAGCACATTATATTCATCTAACTTCGAGCAAAAAGAAGAAAAACAAATAGCTTGAGCATCTGTTTCTGCAAAGAGTGGGCATTGTGCTGCAAAAACTTCTGCTCTATGGGAAGAACAAAGGGAGGGAACCACTGCTGAGCTCAGACTGCTTTTGGGGATGAAGGAGCAACATAAAGATGTTATTACTGTTGTTACCAGATAAAAAATGATGCCCTGCCTTACCTTTAGGGATAAGAGTCACCCACACCGTCTTTGAGCTTGATCTCCTGTAGCCAGATACTCACATCAGTGTTGTCAGGACATTACAGTCGTTTTTTATGGCTTACACTAAGCAACATCTTGTCCGACACCATCAAGGACTCATCACTCACTTTCTTTTGGGGGACCATTCACGGTATATTTTGGATATTCTTGTACAGATAAAAGTGTCACGTAAGCATGAGGGGACCACATCCATCCTGCACAGAAGCTCAGCCTTCAGGTGATGAAGAATTCAGCATTAGGAACTCCTGTTGATGAATTAGAAAAACACACGTTTAACACTGTAAATGCGATTTGATCAAATTATTCGGGAGGTTTCTGTTCGCGTTGTAGGTACAGAACTTGGTGTCAAGAAAATCCTCCAGGCAAAATGGGCAAAAGAGCTATGGAAAAGAGGAACTGGGTGCACAGCTTATGAATAAGACACCAGCGACAGAAATCTTGTAGGTCAGTTTAAATCAAGAGGGAAATAATACGAAAAAGGACTTCAAAAGCATTTGCAGGGAGGAACATTCCACCAAGACCAAGTCATCTGTCCTGACTTTCCCAAAAGCAGCATGATCAAAGCTGATTATGGGATTTCAAGCACTGAGTGTTTCTTTGTGTTGCCCAAGCAGAGAGTGCAAACGCTTCCTGATACCAAAAAAGACAAAAGGAAGATCCTCAGATATTGCAAAGCCAGGGCTGGGATTTAATGTCTTGAAAAACACGTCGGTGCCTCCAGCCCACCCGCACGATGACGTGAGACACGGCCCAGCACTGTTGGGGCTGGCCGTGGGGTTTGGGGTAACGCTGATAGAACACTAAACAACAACATATGCACCGCGTTCGTAATGAGGTTGGACTTTTAACCTTCGAAAGCAGTGGGAAACAATGGGGCTTTTAAAAATACCAGCTCAGAGGTAAGGAGAGGGTCAGCCTCGTACAATTTATAAATATAAAACCAGTCGCATAGCTGAGCTTCGCTTGAAAACATAAATTATTTGGAAGAGTAAGAGGAAACCAGAGGAGGAGGGAGGAAAAAAAAGCTGGCAAAGGGGAAAGGACTGGGAGACAGTGGAAGAGATGGGAGAGGAGGGGGGCACTTGATGTGCTTGGAGACAACCACGCCGTTAAAGCTCCGCGTGCCCACAGTGTCAGAGAAAAAAATAAATAAAAAATCACTGCTGTCTCGGCCAGTGCAGGCCTGTGCTTTGGGCCGTGCTTCAGCACTGCTCCGTACCACAGCCAGAGCTGCCTTTGGGGTAAGGGGACGGCAGGCAGGTCCTCCCCCCTGCTTCTTCTCTCCCAGTCCTCCTGGCTCCCCTCCTCTCCCCAGTTTGGCCCAGCACAGCCCAGAGATCAACTGGTTTAAGTGAAAGCCCCTGGATTTGATCACATTTTCACGTGCCAGGCTAGTGGCTGTTTCCCTCACACCAACCCAACGCATTCAAACAGTGGCAAAGCAAAGGAGGGATAAAAAAGGAGCTAATAATAATAATATATATAAAAAAAAAAAAAACTGAGGATTCAAGGTGAGCAAATTCTGGCATCATTTTTGGCAGAAACAGGGGCCTAGACAGGATGACAGTGAACTCAGATCGCTGTAATCTCAAACACACAGCAGGCTGTATTTTGGGAGGACCCAGAGGACATTTCCTTCACGTACCATCAGACTTTACAGCCTGCTCAGCACCATTACTCAGCACCCTACTGAATTCCTCCAGCCTCCATGCAAGAGCTCCCTGTTACCCTCCGGCCCTGCTGCCCTCCTGCAGCACCTCAGTGGTTTGCAGACAGCCCTGCCACAAGGCCATCGGACCCTAGGGGACAGGATCGGGGGAAAAACCCTATTTTAAGCACCCTTATCTGCTTTCAAATCATGGCACCTGCCGGGCTCCAGCTCTCCTTCACGGCACTCGGAGATGAGCAGCACCAAAGCGGCCGGGCACCACAGTCCCTCGTCAAGCAAAACGACTCCAGGAGGATTTATTCGGCAGGAGAAAGAGCAGCAAAATCTGACCCATGTCAGATGCAGCTCTCCAAGAAATTCCTTTTCACTTGCAAGTGACACGCAGGCTCGAGCTGCCTTCCTGGGACTTCCCAGCACCCTCGTGCCAGGCAGCATTAGGACGGAGCCTGGCACCCAGGGGTGTTTTTCAACAATACTTCGTGGCTTCTTTCACCGTCTTCTCTTTAAGCCACTTCCAAACTCCGCTCCTTCTGCTCCCTACTCGGATCAGACTAATAAGAACATCACCTCAGGGAAAAAAGACTCGTACACAGACAGACTTCCTCTTCAGAGGATCAAACAGCCCAGACTGTTCCTTTTCAAGTTTTATTAATCCTGGTTCATAATTTCCACCACATCATTAGTCATTTCCTATTATTGAATAGCTGGTAGCAGCATCATCGCCCAGTAAACAGCAAGATAACCATGCCACCTGCGAGTTCTTGGCCGATACCTACCCGCAGCCACATCTGGGTAAAAGACGGGAGAGGTAAAATGAAAAGCCAAAACCACGTCGACTTTTTTTGATCTGTGCCTCATTTCTTTTATTCACATCATCTGCTCAGCTGGCTACGTAAAGCTGCAGCAGACCTTGTTGCAAAACAGCCCCAGAAGATTAGCACTCAGAGCAGCAGTGATGATTTTCACTGGAATTCCCGTCGGCGAGGCACGCGGGGTCTGAGGGGAGGTGGCTGCTTATCAGGGCTCATTATTCCTTGGGTTGCCTGAGCTTTTCCTAGCTTGTCAACATCCTGTAGGTAATTTTTTGCCACCAAAAATGGGCAGAGAATTCAAATGCCTCGAAGCAATCTGTTTTCTATTCAGTTTTTCTTGCCCTCGTCCCCAGTAAAGCATCTTTTTCTAATAATATCCTTTTCTTTCTACCATCTGGCTCCGCAGACTAACAAGGAGACAGCACCCCGGGCTTTCCATTCTCAGTGGCACATCTCATACCCGACTTTCTGGAGCGTCTTTTTGGACACCCTCCCTTCTCCCCTTGCCAAAAGGGTCTCCTCCTCCCCAAGTTCAGGCTCGGGGTTTCTACGTGGCTCCCTTTGTTCAGCGGAGCTGGACAGAGCCCCACATCCAAAGACTGAGCCAGAAGCGTGCGGCTGCCATCCCCAAGGGGCAGCGGGTAGAGCAGTGAGGGCTGTTCTCTGCCCAGGCAGTGCCACTTCTCCTCTCCCCTCGTTTCCCATTCTCTCAGTGCATTTTCCAGCTGCAGGCCCTCCCTCTGCCCTGCGGTTTCCCCACAGGCTCTGTGGGAGAGCCTGAGAGCGGCTCCACGCCAAGCTCGCCGAAGACAATGAGCCCTTCCAGCATCTCCAGGGCAGGCAGCGGAGTCCCCAGTTCCCAGGACTGGGGAAGGATTTCCTCCTTTTCACTCCTGGCACACGGAGCACAAGAGCTGGGGTGAAGCGTGCCCCTTGCAGGAAGGAATGGCTGAGGGCTGATGGCAAGGCAGGTCGCTGCCTTCCCGCGTGCCCTTGGGCAAGAAGTCACTCGCCATTAGACTCTGTCAGTGCTTGTTTCGATGCGTGCCCCGTTATTCTGAACACAAATATTGTTCATCAGAGGTCAGCTGAGTGCTAGGCGAAAAGAGGCAAGGAGATGCCTAATGCCTAATGGGTTTAGCAGCCTTTTGGGGAGCTCTGCGCTGCGCCTGCGAGCGTGGCTGCTTTTATCAGGGCTTTTGAGAAGTGTGCTCTGCCAGCCCCGCACAGCCCTGAGCAGATTCCTTCCTCTGGGAGCTCTCCGGCCCGGCCAGGTGGAGCTTGGCAAAGCCAGGAGCAGGGTTACGTGACTTGGCTGCGCCAGGCTGTGGCAACGCCTACGGCACTGGCACGCCCTTGGCTCCTCACCTCACCCTGACTCACCTGCACTCGGAGCTTCAGTCTGCCCGCAGGAGGAGGCAGGGGCTGCCGTGCCTGCGTGGGTCTGTCCCTCCTCGCACTACCCACACCTGGTGCCGTCTGTCTGCACCTACACGAGGAGAGAACAGTCCTTCATAATCCTTCATAATCCCCAGTGGGCACAGGTTTCTTTCTGCTTATGTGTGTTTTTCTCTCTCTTATCCTCAGTATGAGTAAATGTATACTTCCAACATACACGTATTTATATAATATATATTATATAAAACACATCTATTTTGTAAAACAGAATAAAAGCTGACTTTGCACAACCAGCTATCAACTCTCTTGTCTGCTCGGGTGCACAACCCAGCCCGACCCGTTCCCTTTTCTCCTGTAATGCACAGAGCACAAGAAATGCTCAGGTACTGTATTTCTCTATCTGCCCACCCTCCAAACTATCATTTTCCTCTTCTTCTCTGACCCAGCACCCTAATTCCACGTGAGCTTTTCATGTCTGTCTCCTCTGAGGTGTAAGCAGGTGGAATTATTCCCCTCTTGAGCAGGGAATGGGGAGGACATCACCACTGGTCAAAAACACTGCACCTCCATGGCGTAGTATTTCAGCACTTTGCATTTTACAGCATTTCTGATTAACACAGCGTGGAGCACTGAGCTCACCAGCAACGGAGACAGAGCCCAGAGGAGTACCCCGTAAAACACAGGCACGTCTTTAGGGCTTTCAGATGAAAGATGGTAAAAGCATCCACCTCGTACAAGCAAACAGTGGCAGCAGCAGGGATGCATCTCACTACCCGAATCCCAGGACCCCTTTTTCCTTTCCCACTCCTGCACGTCTTACACAAACCACGCTCAGCTCGGACAGGAGCTGCCCTCCCCAGAGCCACCCCTGCCCTCAGCTCTCCTGGCTCCTCACAGCTTTGCCTCACCTCAGTCAGGGACCTTGAAAGCTGCTTTTAGTGAGCAGTGATTTTAGGATCATGGCTTTTGTTCTCCCAGCAAGTCGCTTTGTGCCCTTCTGATGGAAATCCTGCAGTAACGATGGGGGCAGCGTGTAATGGAGAACGATGGGCATCCTTACTAGCAAAGCTGGGCACACGAGCCAGAGATCAGAGAAACAGATCTCAATAGCTCAGCTGGGATGGAGAAAGCCTGTTGATTTTGATGTTCTGTACAGGTGACAGAGTCTTTATTTTAAGATCCTACAATCCTAAGAGTTGGCCGAAATGAAGGAATTGTTTCTATTTCCATGTTTCAGATGGGAAACCACGGCAGTGAGCAACTGATCAAAACCATGGAGTCCAAGAGAGGACTGGAAACCGAGCCCAGATCAGGCTATAAGCCACTTTTTTTTTTTTTTTTTTTTTTTCCCCCAAGGAAAATTCTGCCTTTGCCAGGACCCCAGCCATAAAGCTGCCGTGTAACTGCTCCGTGACAGCAGCCACCGCTGAACTCTGCACCAGCATCCAAGGGTTGGACCCCTCCTATTGTCCTCCAGCCCCCTGCAGGACCAAACCCTGACATCCCGGTTCTGAAAGCCCAGCATTTCACCCCACAGACATGAACAGGTCTTAATTCAAGAGAGGGCCAGGATGTAGCTCATTATAACAAACCGGGAGAAGGGGAAGGTTTGCGATGGCACGCAATCACTTAGCAGTGCTCTGCAAAGCTGCCTGGCACAGCCTGCCCCTGCAGCCAGCACTTTCTGCCCTACCAGCGATCCCGATGGCTGGAGCTGTCCCGACTTTTATCAGCAGGGCAGCCTCGCACTCTGCTCAGACCCAAATGATCAAGTGGCCTTCGCAGCTGCCACCGCTTCCTATTAAAAGACAACAAGAGGCCTGTGAGATTAAGGAAGGATAAAAACAAGCGCTTATCAATTGGGAAGTCATGGCGCTGGTTATCTGAAGCAACGCAATTATATCACGGGCTTTATCTGTGAGTGGCTTTTCCCTTCCAGGGGGTAGGAATAGAACAACTTTTCACTACATAATGAGTCCTATTGAAACCCCATTTTGCCCTTGGCAAAAGGCCATTATCCAGCAGCAACATGTAATCATCCTAAAAATGCATAATGGCATGGAAAACGGACAAGTAGTTTCTTGAAATATTGTTTGTAAAAGGCCTAATTTATAATGGGGATTGTTTGTGTTAGGGCCTTTTGGCGCGTATGGTTAACAAGAACTTGCTGTTCCGCTGCCAGGTCGCTTCATCAAGAGGGCCTTGTGCAGGCCGCGGTCGATATGGCCGTGGAAACAACGGGAGCTTTTTCCAGCCCTGCCCCATCGCGACCGAGGGAGAGCCCCGCTGCTTCGTCCGACGTTGTCCTTCGTGACGGACGCTGCCACTGTCAAGGTGCCGCAGCGAAACGTACACACAATCAGATCCATCGCACTGCTGCACCTATCTGAAAAAAAATATATGTTAGGAAGGATCTGGTAGTGCCATTATTTGAGGTTAATCATGCAGCCGTAGCTCTTTGTAGCAATGCCGTTGTAGGAGCAGCGCCTTCCCTGCAGGAACACAGTGCTGTGAGTGAAACCTCTGGGTCGGGCTCTCTGCCGCGTGAAGAACCGCAGCACGTGCAGGAGGAAATGTTCTCCAACGGGAAAAAAGGAAGGCTGCAGGAAATGCTTCTCACCTGCTGGGTTATCAGCATGCTTTGGTCGCATTTTGTATCCACAAAAAGGAGGTAGGAATGGCCCCACTGGGTTTAGTTTTGTCACATGTACTAACAAACCCGTAGACACGCCAGGCGTCCTGCTCCAAGGAAGCTCTCTCTGGTTCGTAACCTCTGCAGATGCCCAAAAAACCTTTGTAATCCCTCCAAGCATCTCCCTTTATGGCCAGAAAAGCTGTGTTCAAGTTCCACAAACTGCTCATGGCAGAACCAGCACTCAGCCCCGATGCCAGGGCACGGGAACTCTACCCCAAAGCCGAGCGCCACGCAGGGCATGGGGCAGCCCGGGCACCATCCAAAACCACTCACCCCACCGAGCCAAGGAGCCAGCTGCAGAGGGTGAGGAGGAATCGTGGCTTTCGAGGCTCGTAGTGGCAGGATCTCGGGCGGAGGAGCTGCATCTCGTTACACAAAGCAGGCCCTGGCTGCGGCTACGGCAGTCGTGCCTCCGGGCCTCCAGCACAGCCGAGGCCCTATGGTGCCTGGCGCTGCACCCGCGGTTATTTTGAGCCGGTCCTTGCTACCAAGGGCTTAAAATTGACACCGAGGGGTATTTTTAACCAAAGCACAATAATTGCCACAACTAAAATGAAAACAAAGCTGTAATTTGGACAGCTTGACAGCGCGCGAAGGCCTTCTGTAGAGAAATGTAATTTGAGGCATTTTTTTTTTTGTCTTTCGGGCGTTTTTGCTGGATCCCCGGGTATCTCCCTAACGTATGGAAATAAGAAGCCTCCTTTATTTGCTCCGAAGCTGTGTTTGTACAGCAACTGCTGAAGAAAGCAGCTTCTTCCTTCCACGACCAAATAAAATGATCCCTTAGGGTATTTATAGTCCTCACGGCCCAAAGGCATCGCTTGGCTCTCTACCACAAGCCCGGCTCCGTGTTGCTATATTAAACAACGCGAAGACGTAATTACGGGGTACTCAAGCCAGTGTCTGCAGACAAAACCTGCCAGGAGCGACGAGGCATTTGCCTTCACACGGAGACAAGAGCCTGGATTATTCCCCCCCCCGCAGCCCTGCATGTGGAGGGGCTGATGCTGCCAGGCCAAAAGCTCCTGGTGCCTTTGATTGTGCAGTTTTCTTGTACCTTCCTCTCCTCGCCTGTGAGTTTCTGCCCTCCGAGTGCTTGTTACTGGCCTTGGGCTGCAGCTACTCCTCGCAGCAGGGTGGTAGAAGGAAAATGTGCCCCCCTCGTGGTTTAATCCAGCTGGGCCCTGCGGGGATGCAAGCACCAAGCGTCCAAGCTCCATCCCCAGGCACAAAAAGCCCCAGGACGCCTGCCCAAGTAGCTACGAAGGGGTGAAGGTACGAAGAAAGAAAAAGCTCCTCGGGGCGCGTGAGCTCTGGCAGGAAACTTTAGAGAAACTCTGGGGGAGGGATAAGTCACGGGGATGATGAATCGCCCACTGGCCTCCCAGCCTCCTTTCCAATCCAACCATCCTTAGGAGGGTTTCCTTGGAGCCGAGCACAAAATCCTCTTGTAAATGCTTCTTTGGGGTGAAGAAGCCAGGCACACAACCCCCAGGCAGGCTGAGCATCAGCAGAGCTGACAGCAAGGCAAGTCGCTCACCTGCTCCTTCCTTCCCAGGTCAGTCTCCTGTTCCTACAGCCTGTTGGTTTGTCCCTTGCTGAACGTCACTGAAAAAAGCTGAGAATTTGCTGGCAGAAACCAATGTGAGAGGTAGGAGCCCTTGTCCCAGCCCAGCACAGCCAAGCCAGCCCCAGAAGGGCAGAAAAGCAGAGTTTTGCCCGTTTCCAGCTCAAAGCAACCAAGTCTTCCACACTGCCCAGCCAAAGCCAAGAGCCCCTCTGTAACACTCGCCCTGCAAACCTCCTGCCGAGCTCATCTGCTCTGGGAGCCTACAATAAAACGGTGACTTTCAACGTTTGGCACTTTGATTCTGCAAAGAACAGGACAAAAATCTTTCAAGGGGACGACGAGACACCGGGATGCCCCCTGCGCCCTCCCACCACTCACACCCAGCCCGCAGCTTGGCCCAGTCCTGCTCGTGGCTTTGAGCTCGGAGCCCTGCTGCCCTTCCACGTCCCCCGTGCCAGGCAGCGGCTCCTGACTGCCAGATTTCCCCCACTTTTCCTCCCTGGCCGGGCGCGGAGGGGACCTCTCCAAGGCAGTATCCGCAGTGCCACCTTCTGGCCTGCGACACGAATCCCAGGCACCCAGCGAGGCCCTGCTGCCAAGCCTGGTCCTTCAGCCTGTCCCCACGTTGGTCTCCAGCCCTCCTGGCCACACGGAAAATCGTGTTGGGCGACGGGCTTCACAGCACAACGGCCACCCCGGTGCCGGTCACCGGGCTGAAGAGCTCGGGGCACTCAGCCCTTGGGTTGTGCCCCACACCAGCACCACGCCGTGGCTGCTCCGCTCCTCCCCGCGGCACGGCCAAGTGCCACCACCCTTTTCTCCAGCTTGGGAATCCTCGCGCTGCTTTCCTCCCCGGGAAGATGTATAAATGCAGGAGACACCGCCAATTCCCGGTGCTTTTTCTTGGCCTGGTGTCTCAGAGCTAGAAATAGGCTGCTGCTCTCACTGCCAGCAGCAGCGTGTGATGTGTGCTCTCGGATCAGGTCGCTGCAGCCCAAAACCAGTGGCTCTGCAGCCCTTTTTCAGTGCCCGAGGCTCTCACCTGCCCCGCAGCAGCTCCTCAGCTGCCCTGGGCGTCCCAGCAGGTGCATTTCCATCGGGGATGATCTCAGATCCCTATCCCGAAGCACAAAGACGAAGGGCTCCAAAGGAGGGGGGAAAACACGTCACCAGGAGCCTTTACGTTGCCCGCTGGACTTCTGTATTCCTTCTCCACGACGTTATTTACAGCCATACTAAAAAATTAAGTGCTTCATGGAGCTTCTCTGTGGGTTTTGGCCGCGTGGAACAAATGTGATTTCCTGATGCTTGTATCAGGTTGGCAGCGTGACAGCGATTTCAATGCATCTCTCTAAATAAGGACTTAATGCTCATTTATTATAGGCCCCATTATACCACTCTCAGCGGCTAAAAGGGCCTGGGTTTTTGGCAGAGATGTCCTTTACACCCACCTTCTGTCCTTTTGACTGCCTTCTGATCTGATCTAAAAGAAAGAGGCCGTGTGTTGCACAGCTCCAGCCTGCATCCTGGAAGCCAGACGTTTTCCACTGCCCCTGGCTTTGGCCAACTGGGAAGACATTTCAAACCAAGAGCCCAGCCCCCATCAATACATTTATTTTTCACTTCCTTGCGTCTTACCAAGCCCCTTATAAAGCTGTATCAGCAGGGGAAAACAGTGTAGCACAAGCCTTGCCCATTTTGTCCCTCCTCTTCTGCTCCCTCTCTGTTAAAGAGGCAGGGGTGATGCCTTCCTCACCATTTATTCCTCAGGCTCTAAGCTCTCAGAGACAGGGATCGCCTCCTGCACGCATGGCCCATGCCTGGCACAGAGGACTCTGATCTTGGCTGGCCACTACAGGAACACACAATAATATTTGGACGAGGAGAGTTTACACATGTGGGAAGTCCCACTGGCTTCTAGAATAAGTCTCCCGACTTAGCCTGGGAACTGCGATTGGGAGATGTAATCATAACAAAACACGGCCTTTATCTCCCAGCGGGAACTCTTCCAACTTCCATTTTTCTTAAACCTTATCCATCCCTTCGTAAAATATACGTCTTTAAAAAAAAAAAAATGAAGGACTTTCCAACCGAACTCACATTTCCAAATATGATTTTTAAATTAATGCAGAGTTTTGGGGAGAAATTGGCCAAATTCCAATCGAGCTATCAGCACGGCAATTAAAGTGATTTTTCCATCCGAATATATCCCTGACATGGAAAGAAATTACACTATCACTGCATAAAGCTGTTCTGATAGATCAGTTCCCTCACCGAGCATATTTTATACTCATCAAAACTATTTATACATCCTCACATATCAAAGCTATTCTCGGAATGTCGAGTCTGAATAATATTAGCCATTCTTGAAAGCACAAACACACGCGGTACCCTCGCTAACGCCGAGTATAGATCCGTAAGAAGGAGCAGATTCCCTCTTCTTGCCCGCTGGGGTGCACGCCCGCAGGGATCACACATCCCAGTGCAACCCACGATTCTACTGAGCTTAATTAAACAGCAAGAAAAGAAAGTGGTTTCGGTCTCTTTTTAAGCAAATATGCACTAAATGTGCACCATATCAAAACTCCTTAGCACACACTCCTATGAGATTTTGTAAAATCCAGCTTAAGGGAATTAGGCACTCGGATCTAATTGAATTTTAGTGCGATACAGACACCTAAATCCTCGAAGCTCCTTTGGAAACTCCTGTCTTATCCAATACGTGGTTCCCTTTCAGCTGAGAAATACCTTGGTAATGGTACACTTAACACTCAACAGCCATTTGACCTATTTTACTAATGTGTTTGGGAAGGAGGTTAATTAACGGTGGATAGCTATATCCTTAAGCTTAATTTTTCCAACAACCCTGCTCATAAAAGGAAAAATTGAGTACATATTAAAGGAAGCAAGCAATTAAGTTGCACAAATAGTGAGCTCATTGAACTGCAGCTGACTTCTATCATGTCAAAGAACAACTAAACACAGAAGCAATGAAAAGATTGTTGCCACGACCACCACTGAGAACTGCCTGGCAATAAAGATGAATAACTTCCTACTTGAAGATTACTGATTAAAGCTCTCAGAAACCAAAAGGTTAGACATAGGCATATCTGTAGCAAAATATTTTAATGCATGTTTGGCAGATTCCGTAACGTATTTACAGTGGATTTAAAGCAAAGATTTATACATCCCCAGTAAACTCTGTTTTAAGCAGCCTTTAAAATCACTGCAGCTCCAAGCATCAGAAGTACAGGGGGAACCGGCTCCTTCTGATGCCTCAGTGATGGAGCTACCCCTACTGTTTCCTAAATACAGAGGTGGGGAAAAGGAAAGGCGAATATTCATAGGCCTGAGCGCAGCGTGGGAGGGCACTGGGCTTCGCTGGATGAACGGCGTCCACAAAACGCCTGCTCAGCACCGGCTGGGGCAGAATTTCTCATCATCCCTAGGTAGAGGGAGACGTGCAGACGTACAGCCCTAGAGCTTCTCTGGGACTTAAAACAGCAAAATCGCATCTAGGGCCTCTCGGTCCTTGATCTAGCATGACCTGAGGAGTTAAGGTCCTGTGCCAGGCACGGTTTACTGCACCAAGTGGGACATTGCTGGGGGAGAGGGGAAATGGAGCCCTGGGCACCTGCTTGGCACAGTGCTGCACCCCTGGGCGTGCAGACAGACAGACAGACAGACAGCCTTACACCCAGACATCCACACGGCAGCTTCAGCTGGTTGATTCGGTTCCTTGCAGCAGATCTCACCGCTGTGTATGTCAAAAAACACCATCACTGAGGAGGGGCCAGCCTGGACAGTGCAGGGGCATGGCAGAGCTCATCACTTAACCCCCTGCTGAGAGCAGCGAGCAGGACTGGAGGAGGAACTGTGCCTGGGGATATCTGCTTCCTAGAGCTCTCCACAGCCAGCGAGGTCCGTTCGGACAGCCAGCACAACGTGATGGCCTTTACAATGACCAAGCAAACAAGTGCAGGCCAAATAATCAGCTGTAGGGGATGCAGCGAGCTAGTGTTTCGCATGGTGTGTTTGCCCAGCAGCAGCAGAGCCCAAAGCCAAAAGATAAGAGACTCCCATGGAGGTGCTGGGGAAAGTTCTGCTCCACAGCACGTTTAGGTACAGTTAACCAAGAACATCAGGGAGTGTCCCTATTTCCCCCTTATCCATACCAACAAAATTAGCAACTCAGGAAGAAAAATTCCCTGAGCGCTGTTTCGGAGCCATTTTTTTTCTATTTCTTGTTACGTTTCCTTAGGATGTTTCCCCAGGAAGAACTACCGGTTGCTTTAAAAGGATTTTTGTTTTTAATGCTGGTATTGCACAGCACGTTCCTGTGTGCCTCTGCCTCACCTGCCCCCCCAAGGCTCAAATAACCCAAACTGAGCGCCCCACCACTGTGACAGTTGTTCTGTTAGCAGCACATCAGCAAACCTATCATCTGGGTGACTTCTAAATGAAAAAGGGAAATGCTGGCTGCTGCAGGAGAGACTGCTTGGGATGACTGTGTGCCAGAGGAGCTGCTCTGGGACATGCCCATGGAGTCGGAGCTGTGCAGCATGCAGTTCCTCCTCCTCCACGATGTGACTTGTGGCAATGCTTTTGGGATTTCCAGCCCTTCAAAGTTTTACATGGGAGCGCAGGGCATGTGCTAGGAAATCCAGACTTAATAAAGTGTGCTTTTCCTGGTGACATCTCATAGAACCAGAGAGGCAAACTGTGGCGACCTCCTCTTCCCATATACCAAGTCTCCCTGTGCCACAGCCTGAAAGCCGCTGGCCTAAATAGATGTGTACAGACAGGAGAAAGACACTGAACAAAGCTGTCGTGCCCCGGTGGTGGAATCAGGGCAATGAACTATGCAGAAATGTAGGGAAAAGAACTGGAAAGGCACTTTGGCTGGGAACGGAGAGTGAGAACATTCAGGCAGAAGAGTCAGGAAAATTTTATTCAGATAAATTCTGATTATTTGCAGCCTCTGAGCAAATATCAGGCACCTGCAAATGCAATAGAGCAAAAAATCTACAAAGCAGAAAGCAACTTCATCCAGTGTCCAGGGAACAACTGGCTTGGCCTAGCAAGAGGCACTTCATTTTAGGTAGGCCAGGTTGAGAGGCTATTTGCAGTTCCATGACAAATGACATTAAACATGATTATTGCTCTCAGCCCTCACTGTAAAATACTTCTGTGCACTAATGACACGAATTCGAAGCCAATGATTTTAAACATCGGATCCAAACAAACAGAAAGAAATGTTCAAGCCACAATTAGCCCGTTGGCTTTTAAGTGCTTGACCTTTATTTCTCTCACACACACCTCCCCCTGCTAACTCCTTGAAGTCAACTGGCATCTTCTCCTGAGTTAGGGGCTTTTGGTAATGCCCTCAGGGCAAATATCTTATTACTTCCAATCCCTGTATGATGACGGAAGCAAGGCCTGCTCTTACAGTTCTGCTCAACATAACTTTAAAACAAAGAACTTGGAATAAGACCTCCATTTCCACCTACTTGCTCCGCTGCCTTGTGTCTCTCTGCCCTTGAAAAAAATTCTGAATCCGCGTTCCCTGCAGTGAATCACATGAGGAAGTAAAAATCTTAATTGTAACATACAAGTAAAACAGCAAGACACGACTTCATTACAGTGGAGATAAAAGGGCAAGGGATTACAGGCATTTTCACCTCATCTTAACGCATGGGGTTTCTTGGGATTGATACAGACACATGTGAATGCAGGGAAGAAATTTTTTTTTTTAATGCTTTTATCTGCTTCAGGCACTTTTAGGGCCTTTCCCTGCCTAGATCCCTCAGCTGGAGCCCGGAGATTCAGGAAGTGGAGCACATCAGTAACACAAAGCACAGAAGTATAATGGCACCTTGACCCAGCCCAGGCAAGGTTTGCACATCCAATGTGCCCACTTACCTCTACCAAGGTAACAACAAGTGTTGAACCAGCCAAGGAGCGTCTCGTTAGCACGAAGGTGACAGTGAGACAGGGAAACATGAAAGGGAGGCAAGATAAAAGGGCAGCAGTGGGAAATAGGTGAACTTTAATTACCTTAGTAGCAGGAGAAAGAAACCCAAGTGGTTTGCTGTGCAACTCACTGATGAGCACGTGCTGTACATCCCCATCTCTGTCCAATGCAGATACCTGAGGATAGTCATGCCGCTGTCCTTCCTGGCCCAAACTACAGGCTTTCCTGTGTGTAAGTTCAGAAATACCCAATATTGGCCAACACGCCACGTGTTAGAGACACAGAACACCCCAACTGTCCACCACTACCCTTATGATCTATGAATCTTCCCTATGTTTATAGGAAGGAAGCAGTTTTTCAATAGTTAAGGCTTTCTCTGATAAGGCTAATTTACAGCCTCTCCTTACCAAACGCACTAACTTGTTTTTAAAATATTCTGCTGTGCAGTTAGCATCTGCAATCACTGGCCAGTGGGGTATTTTGGACTAAATAAAGGCTGACTTATACACAGCACTTCCAATCTGTGAATGTTTTGCAACATAGCCATGGTGTGTTGCAAAGCTTCTGTATTTTCTATTGCAGAAATAGCTTAGCATAGAAACTTCAAATATGCTTAAACTTGTGTGTTGCTTTTTTTTTCAGAATATTTAGGCTTATGTCTTCAGATGATTCATATCTTTTAAATCTATTCCCATTTGTCAATACATTAAACTGCATTTGTCTATGTGGCACTCAACAACTCATTATGTTTTTCCAAGAGTATCGGAGCAAACTGATTCCCTGAGACACACCTACTGTGACAAGAGGAGCTGGGAGGAAACAAAAGGCTTTCATGCACACTCACACACACAAGCATATGCCCAGTTCTTCTGGGAAAATTCACAACATCTCAGACATATGGATATGGATACTTTTCGTTTTCAGCCTTGTAAGTGCATGAATAGCCACTTTTGTGTGGAACTTTCTGAATGACAAATGTTTTACCGATAAAGAGGGAAGGCAGGAAAACCAATAAGGCTAACAGAAGCATGCTTCCAAACCCGGTTTTCATGCTCCTTAAACCACATAGGCATTCAGGTGCGCTCGTGTAGGCTCAGCTCCTCATATCATACTAGTTAGACAGGGTTTTGAAATCTACTTTGAACAGCTACAAATTCAAGAGAGTACCATAAAAAAGTTTCATTCAAGTAAATGAGAGGAAAAATACCACGTACTGCTTTGGCTGACTGTGTTGACATGAACAGCACTTCTGGAGATCCTGCATGATGATGGAAGCTCCGCAAAGCCAGACAAGGACAGATCCCAGGCACTTTGAATTTAGCAACAGGTTATTATTTGTGCTGAAGTTTCAGCTAAAGCTGCCAGCCAAGGATCAGGGTTCTAGGGCTAAGGTGCAAACTACTGCATCCATCACAATGCTACAACAAATCGATGAAAGAAAGAAAGATGAAGGGAGGTCTCTCAGGTGCTCAGTATCCAGCTGATGACAAAGCCAGACCAAAGGCCATAGGAGTGGCTTTTGTGGTAATTCCATAGGAGGCTTTAATCAATGGCATCTGCAGAGGTGACACAAGTGAATTACATTTATTTAATCGCTGAAAAGCCTAATTCCATGCTGAGATAACGTGGCACGACTGGTTACTGAGCAGACAAGACTTCTATAAGAATGAGAAGGTATTTTGCAGGGCCAGAAAACTTTCTGCTGCAAAGCTCTTATCTTACCTAAAACAGAGCTTTGAGTAAAAGATAACAAATCTTTGATAAAAGATTTGAATTTCTGCTTAAGACCCAAACTCAGTCTTATTTATTTCCATGTAAAAGCCCTTTTATCATGAGAAAGAAAAGGGCGAACGAATACAGCATAGCATATGGGAAGAAAATCATAACCTCCTCCAAACTGCATCTGACTCTTCGGCACTGGAAAACTCAGCAGCAGTTGTGCTTACTGAGCAAGACCAATATCCAGCTAGCTCAGGTAGAGTCTGCAACAGCAGATGCAAGTTTTTAAGACGGAATTTAAACCATTTTTCTATAATCATTCACCACATCAACATTCCTGGCAAACAAAGGCCATCAATGCTCCCTTCTTTGCCAGCTCGCTCTTGGAGGGGGATGAGGGAAGGGACGGCTCTCGGCGCGGGTGCTTCTCACCTCCGGGAAAACAGAATGGAAAGACATACACAGTATCTGCTTGTCACACTAGAAATTGCAAGGGGAAAGAAGGCAAACTCATGGGATTACTGAAAAGTACCTCTTTTTGGTAGAGGCATTAGTCCTGGGCTCATTATGAGGAACTATGAACTCAGTTTGACCACTGTGTTGGCGGGAGTTTCTGCAGGAATGGGGGGAGCTGAAGGGGGAAAAGGATATTAAATATACAGGATTATGATAATAAACAATAAAGCTATTTTAATGCTATTCTAGGATGTTTTTTTAAGCAATTTTAAAATTCATATGAAAAATACATGCATAGAAGGAATTTAGGGTTAGGTTTCTTCGTCCTCCACCCCCCGCCTGCAGCTACTCGGTTTTCTCCTGGGCCGCAGCGTTTGCCGAGCGCTGTTAGCTGTGAGGAGTTTATCTCCATAGCTGTTTTGCTGGTTTGTTTGTGTTTAGCTAAAGTTTTGATCCTTTCTGGTTAGCGTCTTTCACTGGTAATTACAGGCAGTGTACCGTGAAAAGGTTAGTTTGGTCAGTGGAGCAGAGGGTTGGGTGGGGGGAGAGGGTTAGGAGAGTTTATCGAATGATCAGAGATGCCTTGTTGGCGCTCATCCTTTGTAAACAATAAGAAATGTCAGCGGTGCTGGTTGCTGTCACTGCTGACAGTATAAAGAGCAGAGAGCGCAGCATTCTTTTGGAAAGCTGGTTTACTGGGAGAGGAAACAAGGCTACGGGATGAAGGCACTTGGTGGATATCCGAGTACCTTGGGAAAAGAGAGGAGTTTGGGCTTCTCACTCAGCAACCTAATGAAAACTAGACAAATAGTCTTGCATTTAATATATAGTTTCCAGCAATTCATGCTTCTTTTGTTAGGAACAATTCCAGTCTGTATTGGAAAGAGACAGTTAAATATAAAGAAATCATTTCCCATTGACAAGCAAGTTTCAAATTAAGAAGCCAAAGGAAGTTTATGAAAGAAAAGAGAGCTGCATTCAAACAGGTACATTTCCACTGCCCGGCCTCGCGCTCCTTCAATTTTGTAACAAAAAGAGAAAAAAATCTGATGCCTGAACAAATACTCAAATGAAAATCTGGAAAACTAAATAAGCCATCTGAGACTGAAACGCCACAATACAAACAGCGACAAGTAAAGCAGAAACTTTTAAACGTCTGTGAAAAAGGAACTGCAGGAGAAAATAGGACCAACGTGAACCAATTTCCAAACACAAAGCTATACCTGCAGGCAAACATTTATCTAAAGGAACAGAATGTTCCGCTATTTAGGAATTTATTTCATAAGAAAACATGTCCTGCAAAAACACAGAGACATTTCCAGGATTCAGCCGGATCAGTAAATCCAATCTGTGTTATGCAGCATTTCTAATACAGCTGATATGCTAAAGAAAAAAAAAAAAAAAAAAAGGCAGATTTCCTCCAACAAAACCAATTACACGTGTTGAGCTGTAATAAACAACCTACTGTCAAAACAGCATTATTTAAAACAACTGACAACACTCCGTATTCGCTGCTGGTTTGACACACAAAGTACTGGATGGATTCGGAGAGTTATCAGTCTATCAGTCACCCTGGGAGATTTATTGCACTCGAGTCAAATAAAACTCAGGGAACTGTTTAACTCTTGATCTTCTAGCCTCTGCAGAAGGAAAAGGAGAATGAAAGCAGTCTGGGAAAACACAGAGACTCTCTGAAGCAGAACTTTAGCTGGTGTTAATTGTCGCAGCTCCATTGCGTCCTACTCCTTCTAAATCCATCTGTCTATAGGGATGGCACTGCCACACGGCAAATACACTCGTATACCCCAAACAGACAGACATTTAGAGAACCGGAGAGAATATTTTCAAAAGCTCAGTTATTCTAAAACCCAAATTTGGGAAAACGATGCCAGAAAGGCACCTTCCTCTGAAAATCCCTTTCAGGTGCCCTAAACATCAGTGTTGTTGTGTTTCACATTTCACATGTTCCACTGTGAAAATGTGTTTCTCTTTTTTTCCTGGGAAAATGATGTTTGAATACCGGTACAGGCCACTGGAACAGAGCCCCAAAGACCCCAGGAGCCTGGAACTTTCCCCTTTATTCAGAAACGCTGCTGAAAATCACGATGGTAAGTGTGCACGTCAACGCAGACATGGATGAGGCCTCTGTGCTTCTACTTACCCTGTTTTAGACAACTGAAGGCAGCAAGAATGCCATGAACTTCCCTGGGCACAGGGACAAGCCCACACCTCTCAGAGCTTAAACCTCCTTTCTTTCCTGGGAAATCCTACAGCCAGTGAACTCACCAGGAGCTTCACCTAAAAAACTTAACTCATTTTAGATTTTTTATTTCTCAACGATAATCTCAAAACAAAGCAAGCATTATCAGTGACCTAGCACTGCATAAGGGTAAGCAGAACTCCTAAAATATTTCTTTTCCCTTTCTTTTCTTGTTCTCTTTTAATTGCTAAGTAACAAAAGGGACTCTCACTGTTTGGATCACTTTCATGAAGAGCAGTAAACCCACAGACCTGGTCTTAAGGAACAATTGTTCCTGATCTGCTTTCTAAAGCTAACGAATGGTAAAAATAAAATAAAATAAAAAAGATTTGCCTGTCATGGGAGTTGGTCAATAAAATGCAACAGTGTTTATTACAACATTTAAGGTCTGTGATTAAGAACACCAAAAGGCCTAAACTAGAAAGGGTTTTAGCCTGTAATTTCCCTACAGTCCTGGCCTGTACTTCCTTATGAGCTAGCTCAGCAGGGCTTTTCTTCCATGTCCATCATCAGCTTGTAATTATTGCCATTCTCAAAGCTATGCCAGATGGGCTCTTTAGAAGCCGGCATGCAGCTTGTTTATGAGAGAGCGAGCTGTAATATTACTCTACACAGAGACCTATCTGGTCCTAGTCAAAGAGCCATCGTGTTCCCCCCTCCCCGTCCCTCCTCACTCTCCCTGCTTCCCTACACAAACCTCTCGGTTTCAGCCTGCTGCCCCCTGCGACTGGGGACAGCACGGGCGAGACTGTAACCCAGCACGGGGAGGCTGCTCGCTGTCCCTCACCCTATTTATTTCTCTATTTATTTCTTATTTCTCTATTTATTTCTTATTTCTCTATTTATTTCCCTATTTATTTCTCTGCATTGAAACGGTGCAAACCAGACACTCAGCGAAGACGCCGGCTTCGGGGCTTTTTCCTGCTTTCTCCCACCGCCTTCCTCCTCTCTTCACTTTCCTTCCTTCCTCCGAGCAAGCGCTGGAGTTTAGGGACAGGATCTCCCCTCGCTGCGCCTAGCGGAGAGGATAAACATTCGTGGCGAGGTTGAGGTTAAGCAGCCGTGCACGGCAAGGCAGGGAATGGCGCGAGCGAATAACCCGGAGTTCATCTTGTTCTAGGCGGTCAGCGTTCGGTATCTTGGAAGGCCAGGACAGTGCTTCTATCAGTAGTTAATGAGGCAGGACTTGCAACAGATAGCCACTTTGAGCTTACAAAAGCTTTCAGATGGCTCTGTTTACTTTGATCCATTTCAGTTCATCCGAGCCTTTTTTCTTTCCCCTTTTTTTTTTTTTAAAAACCTTCCCCCTCCCCACAGCCACCCCAGATAAACTGCCTTCCCCCTCTCCCCCCCGGCTCCTACCTCCAACAATAGTATCATTTACCGACTTTTATACTTCACAAGTTTGAAGATCTTTAGTCAAGTTCTGCTACAATGGCATACAGAAAAAAAAAACACGGCTCTTGAGAGCACCACCATAAAGAGCGCGGGAGGGGAATCTGGCTGCAGAAACGTAATTAAAAAATCCGACTGCCGAAAGATAAATGAAAGGAAAGGGGGGGGTGGGGGTGGGAATAACAGGAAAGGCTGCATTTTCAGGAGAGATTTAAAGTTATTTGTTCCTGATTGGGGGAACTGCTCATTCTTTTATCCCTTGTTATTTTATCCATGTGATGCCAAAAGAACTTTCTTTGTTAAAATGTTCTCAGAACGGATAAAACTAATTTGCTGGAATGTGAAATAATCCAGAAAGTAAGAGGACTGTGCCTAATGTTCACAGACGGAGAATGCCAAATTAACCGGCCACGGTTTCCAGTCCCTGGGGCACAGGGCTGGAATTTAAAGCTTCCGAAGAGAGCCCTGGTGCTAATGGATTTGCATGAAACTTGGCATGCTAATGGAGATTGTCTCTTGTAATGAGCTTTTAATTAGGTCTGCTTGGTGCTTGACCTTCTTGTAATATGGGGCCACTCCTCAGATGACAGCATTTCAAACCCACAGGTGTGGAGAAACCGTGCTTGTAAACACGCAGGGCTTTACCCAGCATTCTTCAAATCCGGACACTTATTTCCCTCCAGTTGCCTGCCTCTTCATCACTTATTATTCTTTCCCTCCCGTGAACATCCTTGCTTCCTTGATTATTATTTTGAAAGAGATTTCGTGTCGGTTGTTTTCATTTTCTTGTCTATTTCAAGATCATGTTCCCAGCCAGTGGGAAAACAAAAAAAAAAACAGCAACAGGAACCTGATGGAAGCACACATGGGCAGCCCCGGCGTGGCATGGGGACGGGTTACAGGCTCTGAGAGCTGTGATTCCCACTGTCCTTCCAGAAAATAAATGTGGGGACAAACTCCTCTGCTGAACAGGCAGCCAAAACAGCCATCTCTGGACATACACGCATCAGCCCAACGGCTGAGGGCTGTTTGACATTCTGAACAGCTCTGAACACGAGTAGCTGTACTTGTGGTACATGTATTTTATATGTAGTATGTGCTTTATGTGTGTCCTTGTAGTGTAAGTTCTACCATAAACAGTTTCTTACCCCTCACTGTGGCTGTCTGAAATCAGCACTTCTGCCTTCCATGCTTACCGGCTGCCCTCCAAACGCTGCCAACATGCGGTAACAGGCTGGAAGGCAGCACCTTGGGGAGCTGTGTGAATCCCTTCGAAGGCACAGACCCGAATTCTCACAGTGCAGGCTAGCAGTCACCATGCTTTCCCAAACGCTCCAGCTCCTCTCACAGGCTTTAAAAAGAGAAAAATCTCTGAAAGAAGCTGGGCGTGAACCGTATCAATATGTCATTAAAGAACAACGGATACCAGTAAAAAATGTAAATCATTCTTCTGGAGCAGCCTTTTCTGCCGATTCTGCCTTTTAGGAATATAATTAGCAGTCGACATCAGAGGATACATATTCATAGATTCGTACAGCATGAGGCCAGAAGAAACTATTAGATCATCTCGTGTGATTTCCTATGTATCACAGGTCATTAACTTTCCCAGGGTTACCCCTGTGCTGAACCCAATAATTTGTATTTGACCAGTGTCACCTGTGGCTGGCCGGCACGTACCTTTCACAAAGGCAGCAAAACACAGAGAACCTGTCAGTTCTTTAGCTCCTATCTTTGGGGTGTTTTAATGATTAAGTTCCTCTTTCATTAGAGAGTCTCATTTGCAGTTCAAACAACTCTGTATTTGGCTTCTAGCTAGCAAGTCTCATTATGTATTTCTTTCATAAATTAAAAATACCACCTCATGAAGTATTTCATACCTGTGAAAGCATTTCTTCTTTGAGACCTATCCACCTTCTTTTCACAAAATAATCTAATTGAAATTAGGAAGTCTTTCCCCAGTAAGGCATACATTAAGCAAGGACTGCAGAGCTACTGTCCCAGCAATGAAAGTGAAAAGGCTCCCAGAAACAAAATCTATCGAGCTCCACAATGGAGAAAGCTCACTAAGGTCACTTTAGATACCTGCATTGGTGATATCCACCTCTGAGCTTGTCAGGAAAACAAACGAAATAGGCAATTTAGGAAATAAATTATCTGAGCTGTTTCAAGCAATCATTATGGGAAGAAACTGATACGTCGTAATTCTCTTCACTTGTTATTTGTGACGCTAGATAAGCAGCTCAGGTGTGGACAACTCGCTGTTAACATCTGTATGTGGCCCTGCTGTACTAATATCCGAGTGAAAAAAAACATCCCTCCATGCAGAAGCTAATTCACATGAACCTGAAATTGAATAAACACAGCTTTTCTCTTTAAACTTTACACACAAAAGTAGGAAAACCCGAAGTACCTTCCTAAATACCGTGGCTCTATCCAAAATAACCCTCAAAACCTTATCATTGCCGAGGTTTGAAGCTTCCCTTTTCTTTCTGGAGCAAAGACGTTAGATGGAAAATCTGAAAATGAACGTTTCAGTTGAAGCAAAATTCAGACAAAAACTCTTGGCAAAGCTTTGGATGAAGATAAAGGACAAGGATAAGACAAGTTTGTCTTTGTGCAACGAGTCGCGGGACGATCAGCTGTCAAGGCCTACAACTCATTCAGTCCTTCTCACAGATGGTTTTACAATTAAGAAAAGCGACTTGAGTGTCAAGTGGGAAAAGGAGTACTCCCCCAAGATTCATCCATTAGCTCTGTCAGCAATACCCCAAGCCTCCACATCAGAGCAGGTTCCTTGACTGTTGACAAGACAATAAAGAATGACTATTTACCATATGGTAATTGTAGTTCAAGATGTGTTGTCCACATGGATTCTCCTTCTGCATCTCGTGTATCCATACAGAGTTGAGGTCTGTCGGATAGCAGTGACTACAGAAACATCTTTATGGCTGGATCCGAGTTCCTTGTCTCCTCAGATAACCTATCACAACCACAAAATACGTGCTGAATGCCCCGGGGCTGTGAAAAGGTCAAAGAGAAAAACCCATCCTAGAAGCCTAGGGAGATATCCTTACAAAGCACTCGAGGTACTTTCTGTAAAGTAAATGAATGAGATGATGAAAGAAAATACTTTGCCACCAACTCTGTAATGAGGTATTAGGGAGGAGTGTTGAAAAGACACGGGAAGTTGTTGAGATATTCAAAAGATATTCAAACCCCAAATGGGGAGGGTAAATCTTTTTTTGGGGGGAGGGGAGGGAGGGGTGCATGGTGGCGGTAGAAATAGCAGGAATAATAATTTAATAAAATAAAAAAACAAAACTCCAAGGGCATCTCCTCCAGATCTGTAAGTTATACAAGAACCTGCAGTTCGACTGTAGATGAACAAGTGCAGAGAGCTGTGAGAAGGCTCTGGGAGATTTTGTGTCTAGCACATTGCTAAGAGCAACAGTCACGCTACAAGTCAGCTTCTTCTTCTTCCAGCGATTATAAATCACAAACATATTCCTCTGCATGCTCCCATGTGTGACAATGGTTGTTAAACTTCCTTCTCAAGACGGCAGCAGCTTGGATGTTTTGATGATGATCTATGTGTGAATGCATTAACAGTGACAAATGATCAAAATTAGAATTTTCTTACAGAATTTTTCTCCTCAGATGGCCTAAGCCCTCCTGGTGAAACCAGCCATAAAGTTCTCTGTTTGTCTGGAAGCCTGATAGGTGGCATCCACTCTAGATACATGAGAAAGGCAAAATAAAGATTCTTAGTACGGAAAAAGGCTTCATCTCTTCTTATTCTCCAGTAAGCAACATGGGCAGGACCTAAATGGCATATTCCAGTTAATTAAAGTGATGCTGTCCCGTACACATCCAGCTTATGAAACTTGCTGATGTCCCTGGTACTCCAAAGTTCCAGCAAAAACAACTCAGACACTTATTACTTGAATATTTCAGGTGGAAAGTTAATAATTTGCTGGACAAGAATTGAGGATGATTCTTAATAAAATGTCTTCCTTGTAAAAAAAGCATATAGATCTGCTGCTACTGATTTTCTCTCCATCCTTACTTGTTATTGCTTAGAAGAAATTAGAAATTCCCTTCTCCAGGCCGAACCCCCCCAGCTCCCTCAGCCTGTCCCCACAGCAGAGGGGCTCCAGCCTCTGAGCATCCTCTCTATAAGGTCTGTGTAGTGTCAGAATTCAGCTCGGGTTTGGAAGGGAGCAATTCCTTTGCACTTCAGCAAGCCCTCTTTAAGCCTTTTATTGACCTTTTTACCAGAGGTGTGGAAGCACTGAGCATCCTCAAGGAGCTGCCAGCTGAAACTGTACTGAGTTCACCAAAGGCTCCTTACAGCCAGCAGGTATTGTCAACTGTTCTCAATCTGTCTCCTAGGAAAAGAAAGTGGATGACAGCAAGCCTGGATAGGAAATAATCTCCTTCATTTAGCTTCAGGGTCCACTGTTTTGGTCTTCCCAGGTAAGGAGGCACTTGTTTAAGGAGGCTATGTTATGCACTTCAAGAACAGGCTGACTTTGCCTAACGAAGTTGGCCACTTACTGGTTAAACTGGGAAGCAGAAACAGCGCAGGTGGGGATGGGAAGTCAGCTAGGTTATGCTGGTATCACATCTTCAGTGAGGAGAGCCATCATTAGGCGGATTATCGGGTTTTGCAGATGAGCAAACCAGTACAGTTCTGTCTACCAAAGTCTCTCCAAATCTTCTTAGCACGTCCTTGTGCATCAGGAAATTATTATTTCAGGAATATTCTCAGGGACAGTATTCTTTTGAACTTCTTTCCGGGGTTCTCCATAGGAAGAGCAAAGAGTAAATGCTGTTCTGAATTTAAGGTCCAGAGTTGAACTGCCTCCCCAGGACAGAGATTAGACCTTGCCCTACTAAATTAAAACACAGATGTGAGTGTGAATGTCAGGTGTCTGTGATGTTTGAAGCACACACAGCTGAGAACATGAGGATCATTACACTGGGCCGGAGCCTTTTCCTTCCATGATTTTCAAATCCCTGTCCTTTTCCAAGTAATGATGCTAAGGAGACACCCTGAAAGAGTAAGAACAGGGCAATTCACTTGCCTGAACACTCTTCGAGCTTACACCTCTGCTCAGCCCAGTGGATTTCATGGTTTCTTCTGTTTAGAAACACTTCACTATCTCCCCTGAAACCTATTTTTGCAGCCATCTACACATGCTCTGACGCAGCTCCAGAGATAAAAGCCCCATCTCTTGTGTCTGGTCTGAACAGACCCTCCT
The DNA here is from genome assembly GCF_964035555.1 of Netta rufina. Lineage (NCBI taxonomy): Eukaryota > Metazoa > Chordata > Aves > Anseriformes > Anatidae > Netta > Netta rufina. Next base: position 61,730,052 of record NC_140128.1, on the reverse strand, counting down.
TAGCTGCACGAGCCCCCCATTGCCCTGTGGCTCTTTTACTGCCACACAAACAGCTGATCCCCATCAAAGTGCCCCACATCAGCCTTCTCAGCTTTGCTGCGTTAATGAGAACCAACACCACCCCCGACATTTATCAGCCCCGGCCTTCTCTGAAGCTTTGCTAGTTCTGTTTTGTTTCCAGATGAGGGACCAGAATTGAATACCACACTGAACGAGTAGGCAACAAGTGCATTTATATGGTGCTGTAAGGATCTTTTCATCTCCCTTCCCTTCCTAGTAATCCGTAACATACATTATTTATTTTTTTTGAGTGCTGTTGAGCATTGAACTGACATTTTTGCAGAAGAAGAAAACTAGTGATCGGTGCATCTTTCTCCTGAGCAGCAAGGCTCCTCACCTAAAGCTCCTGGGTTCGCATGGCAATCCTAGCACACCTTCCCCCAATTAAATCCTGCCTTACCACCAGATTCTCTCACTGCTCCTCCTCTCCTCCCCTGGCCCCTTTGGATGTGCAGAACGGCGCTGGCCCCAGCTCAGGACTCCTCTTATGAACTTTGCTGACCGCGAGAGCTGACCATTTATTTCCTCCCTCTGTATCCTGTTGTTTTCAGCTGGCTCTTTATCCATCCACCGAACTTCTCTGCTGTCCCATGGTCACTATGTTTCCATAAAAGCCCTTTGTGGGAAATTTGGAGTAGAGTCTTTTAGAAAACACAAATTACATCCATTGCATCAATGTTGTTCACTTTTTCACTGATTCTTCAATAAAACCTCCAAGATCTTTATAAGATGAGACTTCCCTTTGCAGGAGCCATGTTGACTCTTCCCAAGTAGGTCATTTTTATGCAGGTGTCCATTATTTTTTTTACTAATTTACCCATGGGAACATTTGCATTACAGTTCTGGAGTTCCCTTGCTGAAAGGCTGATGCTACATTTGGCCTCCCCTAGGTTGGAAAAGGCTGCTAAAGCTGGAAGGGACACGGCTCGCACAAGTGACCAAAGGAATAGTTGGTGCCTTGGCGTCGCAGCCCAGGTGGCCAGAGCTCAGCCACACTGCTCTGGTTTAGGCCCCAGAGATCTCAATTGTCAGGACTGCTGCTGCTGTCTGGGTTGTAACTGTGCTTACAAGCACTGCACAACATCCAGAACTGAAATCCCACTGCTCTACCCAGACACCGCCAGTTCACATCCCCAGATTTTTATATTTATGTAAAATCTGAGCCGTCGTGGATTTAGATTTCATAAAAGCAGACCATTAGGACTTTGTTCAAGACAATGTAAGTAAACCAAGAAAAAAAAAAAAAAAAAACAAGACAAAGACAGATCCCAGGGACAAGCAGTGTAGGGTCATCTACAGCATTTTGCTCTCCCCTCCTTCTGACTTCAGCTCCAACACCTCCATGTTCCTTCCACCTCTGCCAAATCCTTTCCAGCAACCCCAGCTCTCCGCCCTGCCCATCTTCCCCATTCCTCTGCCCCTTTCATCCACAAACCTGAAGCACCTCATTCATTGCTTCAGTTCTTTCCAAACTGTTCATGGCCTCAGGGCAGATACTCCTCTTATTGGGCCCTCTGCATTATAATGGCTGACTTAACTTTCCTTTAATTCATTATCTTTTATGTGCCTTAGCAATGAAAGGCTCTTACCACTATTTTACGCATGACACTCAGTTACAGAGAGGCAAAGTGACTTACTGAGGTTCACACAAAGTCTGTAACAGGGCAGAAAGCTGAACACACACCTCCCAAGTCCAAAGGAAACGCTCGTACCACGGGCCAGCCCTCTGCTCTCGGGTGGTGAGCCCCCTGTGGAAGTGGCAGTGGCACATTTCAGAGAGAAATTAATTATTCTAAATTCACATTCGTCACCTCTGCAGCACCTTGGTCCACATTTGGAGCTTTGTGCAGAGTGGTCATATCAAGGGCCCTTCAAGCACACACAAATATGTGATATGGTTTAGCGGAGGACTGTTAGTGTTAGGTCAGAGGTTGGACTCGATGATCTTGAGGTCTCTTCCAACCTAGAAATTCTGTGATTCTGTGAAAATAGCAAAAACGGAGAGGCTGCAGCACCATCCTGAGACGAGCCGTGTCGGTGCTCTGTAGCTCAGCTCAATGAAGGCATCCGAAGGAAATACTGGTGCCAGCAGAGCAGGGCAGAGATGTTAGACAAAATAACTCTCAGCAGCGGGTAGCCCAGCAGCTCTGGCAGCACCGGGCTGTTTGTGCTAACGATGACAGCTGCAGAGAAGTGGGCATGCTTTTCACTTCGTGTTTCCAATCCTAGCTGCCCTTTTCAGGAGCGCTGTGGAACTGGAACGGCCCGAGGCCTTCTCTTACCCCCCCTGAAAATGGGAAGGCAGCTGCTGCACTCCACTTCGTGTACCAGTGCCCTGTAAAAAGTAATGCTGTGCAGCTGGCCGTGACCAGGATGGCTTGCTCGAGCTAGAGTCAAGCTCTGGGGCTGGTGTGTTTGTCCCGAGCCCGTGCAATGGAAGGAAGATGGGTCTCAGCCTCAGGACTGCGCTCCTGCTCCCGGGTGCAATGCCCGGGGAGCACTTGTCATGCAAGCATTCCCAGACAGATCAAGGAACAGCGTCAGATTTTCTTAGATTACTCACATGAACCAAAGGAGCAGGATTTGGCCTGGATACAGGAATCAGTCAGTTACCCACCAGGACAATACAGTGAATAATTGAAGATGAAAGGCAGCTGTAAACAAGCAGCGGACCGGCACATTGCGCCGCTCAACAGCGCTGGGGCTGAGCAGCACACGGAAAAGGAAATTCCTATCCATACGAAATGGCAGGAGAAAGTTTGATAAACAGGACGTCATTATCAAATTATGAGTCAGAGACAGTGTCATCTGCCACGCAGATGAATGTTGTCACCGTAAAGGAGGCCATGCCAGGGACTGGCCCCTCTCGCCTGGAAAAAGAGATGGGGTTGAAAGCCAGGGAGGACGGGAAAGGGGAAAAGAGCTGTGGATAATCGGGTTTGGTGCTCCTGCTGGAGAGGACAGCAAGATAGCTGCTGCTGCTGCTGCTGCTGGTGGGAAAGGGCAGCAAAAAACACCCCACTGAAGCAGCAGTGGAACTGCCAGCTCTCCAGGGACAGTAGGTGTCTGCTGCTTGCCCTTACAGCCTGCCCAGCAGCAGAGAAACACCTCCTGGCATCCTGTGACGTGCTGGCCCATGGCACAAAGGGCCTGCTAAAACCCCCCAACCTGCCACGTGTGGATCTCTAAAGAGCTGCCAGGTCCTGCACAAGGGGACACACCGGCTGGCAGGTGTCAGCACCCTGCACTAGGAATAACAAGGCCAGCAGGGTGAGGCTGAGCTTTGGCTCAAATCCTTGGCTGTGGTCACTCCTGCAGCACCCCCAAGGAGCTGAGAGAATAAAGGTCGAGCCCTTCCCTGCTCACCGCTTGTTGCCTGAGGCTCTTCAGAGCCTTCTCCATCACCTGCCTTCCCTCTGCACCATCTCTCCTGTCCCCTCACCTCTGGGACAAGTGAGGAGCCCGAGGCTGACAGGCTGGGAACATTTCGCGTCCTGGTGCAGCTCCGCTGTGGCTGATCCAGCTGAGCACACGCTGCAGAGGCCATTCAGTCGCACCAGACTCCCCACGTTCTGTGTCTCCTCCTTTTTAAAACATTATCCTTCAGCTTCCAAGGACACACCAACAGCTTGTATTAACCCTTCAGATATTCACCTTTAAAAACACAATCCTTTTTTTTTTTTTTTTCTGGAGAAATTGCTTTCATGTTTATTCTAAAGGACAAAGCAGTTGTGGTTCTCGGCGTGGTTTTACAGTTTACGGTCCCACACATTTTGCAAACTGTAAAACACGGATGTTTCCCTAGTGGAAAAAACTTCACTGTAAAAAATTCATGGAGTTTCCTGTTTTCTCATGGAGCTTCACTATTTGTTCTTTAAAAAATTATCACCCCCGTGGAAGAATCTGGTAGAGCTTCATGGCAAAGAAGCCGCATTCCACAGATGTGCTAAGTGTCCCACTAAGTGCAGGCGAAAATGATAAGCTCTGTTACGAAAGCCGTAGAGTAATTCAGAAGGCCCCGTTGCTGTTTTCGTTTACTGTCTGTCCGTTTATATAAGAGGTTATTTTTCACTGCAGGTTGGCCGTTTCCAACCTTGCTACGTCGAGTTTTCCACTCAGCAGAACGGGGTGAACCCAGCACAGAGCATTACGGGGAGCCAACACCCAGACCCCACAGGGGAGCAGGGAAATCACCCCAAAGGTGGCTCCGTGCTGGAGTCCTAGCGTATGAAGGGTGCAGGACAGGGACTTCACAGAGCAGGGGACCAGGTCAGTCCCTGGGAAAGGAATCAGCAGGGTGCTGAGTGTACAGGGGGCATCTGACCCACAGCACGTGCTGCCCAGGGTCATGGTAACCGAGGGACAGGAGCATCTTCCCCTGCTCTCTCCCTTCCTCAAGGAATCTCCCCGTGTTTGTACACCTCCCTTGCACACCGCAGAAGTATCTCCACTCCTGGCAGCAGCAGGGTGGCTCTCAACAGCCACCCCTTAAGAGCGAGTTGTGCGTGAGGACTGCTGCCCAGAGGGATGGGAGCGGGCTGCCCGCGGGCTGCAGTGAGACCTGGCTGCCTCGCGGCCTCCTGGAAAGGCAGATCCAAGACTGCAGCCACGGCAGCAACACCTTCACGCTTGGATTCTGTGCTCAGTGGTTCTGTGCCCATTTTTTTCTAGCTGTTGGTAAATATTACTTGCTTATCACAAAGCTCGCACCTAACACTGGTTGCATAACGCTTATCACGTCACGCTGCTGGCAGTTTCAGTGCATCTCACAGGAGAAAGCCACCAGCTAGGAAAGAAATCTTTTCCAGAAATCCTTTGGGCTTGGAAGGATATCTACAAACGTCTACAAAACCTGGGGAAAGGGACGCTTTTGTCACAGAAAGAACAATTGCTTGGCCTGTCACCTCCGTCACCCCAGCTGAATTTATCCAACCAGAAAATCTGGTGCTGTTAATGGAGATCTTTCTTGTTCATTCCAAGGCTTTCAATCCAGAATCAGATATTCAAATCTACAAATAACATGAAGCTGCCTGCACCACCTCGAGGGACCCGTGAGTCACACTGGAAAATCTCCCTCAGCTACACAGGAGCCCTGGGAATTCAGGTGAGGAGAGGCAGAAGTTCAGAGACCTCCTACAGCGACACAGCCAGGAGACACAGGGCAAGCAAAGTGGCAATTCTTTTTTTTTTCTCCTCCCTCTCTTTTTTTAAATTTATTTTTGAAGAATCTTACAGTTCTCTGTGTTTCCATACTGGTTTAAAGACTAACCAGAGCTGGGGACAAGCTCTGCCATAGGCAGGCTGAGCAAGAGCGTGGTGTGAAAGCTGGTAAAGGATTTCTCCTTACCCAAGACCTCTACGAGGTTTGCTCCTTGTGCTGCAAAACACAGCTTCAGATCTCAGAACTCAACCCCAACACAGTTCCTGCTCGCCCTCTGTATTCCCCCCAGACTGTTTTTTTTTTTTTTCTTTTTTACTGAATGGCCATAAACTTCACCAACAGATTCCACCGGGGTTATGTTACACCACCACCCGACCCCAAATCAATTACAGTCCGAAGGGATAGAGTTGCAGAGAGTCTGCGAAGCCCAGTCCTGGCGTTTCCACCAGGGGCAGGGAAAGCACAGCGCTGAGAGCAGAGCCTGGGGATCCAGCTGAAAGAACAGAGTGGTTTCACAACGGGACTGGGAGGCAGGATGCCTAGGGTTGTGTGCCAGCTCTGCTGCTGCTGCCCGTGTGGGATCAATCCCTTTATTTCTGTCTCGGTATAGGGTTATTGGCACACCGCAGTCCCCATCCTCGGGGCCTCTCAGTGCTGATGCTCCAGGATAAAGATGCAGAATGCTTTCTGGGGGAATAAGGCACCGGGAGGGGCTGGGCTTCTGCTTCAGCACCCCTCCAGGTACTGCCACTGTCGTTCCAAGAAACACAAGCGTGCTGATGGGTGAGAACTACGGGAACACACCATGCTCGTCCCTGACAGCCATCATTAGGAGGAAAATCACAGCAACGTAAGGATGGAAGGGACTTAGTTCACCGAGGTCTGTTTGCTGCTGTTACAAGCAACCACGTCATATAATCCTCGCCATAAGTCGCACGCGTTTGTTCGGCAGGTGTACTTCACCCCGCTGAACTTGAGGTGTAACGAAAGGCAGCAAAGTAGCCAAACACAAGAGCAACACTTTCCCTGCAAGCCCTGACTGTGAAGATCACGGCCACAGAGATGAGAGATCAGGCAAGCCGGGGCTGTGTGGATCCCGTGAATGAAGCCCTCCACCACGGCGAGCCGTGCTCTGCACCAGCTGCGAGCAACCTGCGTCGCTGCTGCCTGAAACCTTTGGGGTCGCTCGTTTTCTGCCGATCTCAGCACAAAGAGGACCTTTTCTAATGAAGGAAGTTCAACCCCTTACCCTCTTCAGCTGCTTTAGTTTAAGTCTGAACTCAGAGAAGCCAGAAAAATCCGAGACTTGCAGCTAAAGATCCTCAGTTTGTCTCAGCCAAGTGAGAAAAGCAGCAACTACCAGGCAGTGCTGTAAGGGATGGTTGCAGGGCCTGGTAGAAGTGCTGCGTACCTGCATGTCCCGGTGGGGCACAGCCCAAAGTCTTGGCTCGGTTTTAAACCCAGCACAGCTTGGAAGGGTATTAAAGAAAGGCTGATGAAAGAAACAAGGGACTATTTCTGGAGAAACCAGTGGAAGATGCTGTTGCTAAGCACCTGTTAGATAAGTTAAATACAGAAACACGACACAGCATCCAAGAGCCTAAAGCCAAGTTTCTCTCTGGTACAGCTCTACTGAATCAATCAGATTGCACAAGGACTGAACGTGGTTCAAAACACCTCTGCCCAGCAGCCACTCAGGATCTGCCCTTCCCAGTTTTAGCACCGTTTCTCCCAAAGATTCGGGATGTGGAGCGGGGAGTTCACCACAAAGTCAGCCTTTGTAGATGTGAAGTTAAGGGGAGGGGAAGAGGGGGGGGCACTGTTCCTCTCTTGCCTAACCTGCCTTGAACTTGACTGCAGGAACTCGGGGAAGCAGCAGATGTGTTAGCGCCTCTCGGCGCATTCAGCCCGACATCGGCACGGAAAAAAAGAAAAAAACAAATCTTCACTCGCCAGCTTTTGATACGACCTGGACAACAAACGGCTTGGAAGAGTTCCTCTTTCCTCGGCGGCGCAAATCGTGGTAAAGCACCATCTTGATAGTTCCCAAAGAGATTCGTTTACAAAGATCAGGATAGGGGAGGCTTGTTCGGTCTCCCGAGATGTATCTCATCCTCTGACAATTCACTGAGACCTTTGCTGTATCTCGCTATATGTGTATAATTATCTGCTCGGATACCTGAGCTTCTATGCAACGGCCTTGCTCCAAGTAACCCAAACTATCCCCAAGGCATGGCACGCACAGAATGGCCAGGGCAGGGAGGGGAGGAGGGGCAGGGGACTTCCCTCGTTTGCCGCTGGAAATCGGCATTTTAGGGCCTTGTAGTCATTTCCTTGCTAGTGTGAGGAACCTTTTTGTACATTTATATAAAATAGGAGGCCAGGAGTGCACACCCCCATCTTACTTCCTAATATATTATGTCCTCCCCTGCCGAGTCCTGGGACTTAGTCTGGATTTGGTAACCGAAGTAATATAAATGTTAGCTAAGAAGTATTCCAGCAATATGGTTCCAATTTAAGCTCGTTTTGAAGTCGAAAGGACCAATATGTCTCGGCGATTCTTCACTGGACGCTTAGCTCTAATGCAATTTGGGCAGGAGCGCGCGCCGCTCTCCAGAAGCCCTCGTGCGACACTCCAGAGCTCGTGCCCCAGCAGGATGCGGAGCAGCCGCGAGCGCCGGGCCCTGGCTGGTGCCTCCTTCTCCTCTCCTACCTGGCGGGGCTTTGCTCAGCACCCGGCGCTGTGCTGGCCAGGCCTCGTAGGAAAATGCAGGAGCGCAGGGCCCCGTTTCCACTCTCCTTACCCTCTCTCATTGCGGAGGCGACGCGAGGCACCTCGGAAGGAAGCCATTCCCCGCAGGCTGTCTGCGCTTCGCGTCCACGCCGTGCTCCTCGCGGCGCTGCCTTCCCCTGTGTCCGCACGCTTTTCTCAAGGTTCGCCTGCCCCCTTTTTCCTCCCTCACACCCCTGCGGAGCCCCCTGGCTGAATCCAAGTAATGAGCTAACCCATGGAACTCATTGCCCTTTATCTTGCTGGGGAACGTGCACCTTTTGAACTGCCATCTGCAGATTGTGTTGATGCACTGACTTGTTAACTGTGCCATACTGTGAAGGAAATGGCATGATTTAGATCAAGTGCTCTGGACGGCTGTTCATAAGAAACACTTGAGCCAAGCTGTTACTGCTCAGGATGTGCCCTGGGGAGAGGGGTTTCGTTTCGGGTCATGCTCTTGCCTTGTATGAGGGCAGGCGCAAAGTACTGAAATCACAGTCCTTCCCTGAAGCTGAGGGGAGGGGGGAGGAGAAACATTATGAAACCATAGAAGCGAAGCTGCCAAATTAACTTCTCACCCTTTCAATCACACTCCAGAGGATAAAAGCCTAACATTTCTGCCTCAGAAACAGGCTCAGTTTACACCAAACAAGTTATTTCTCTAATTTATCAGCCTTGCCAGCTATCATTCTAATTATTGGAAACCTCAGACTTTTTATGAAGTCAGATGTACAGCATATTTGCATGGCTGTAACGTATCACTAGATAAATAGGTCTGGAGGAAAGAAAGGCTTTTTGAAAGGAATCTGCAGGTTTCTTTACACGGTTAGGGCCTTAAGGACACTATCACCAACAACAACAAAAAAAAAAGGGTTCTGGATTTAATTTGCTTTTTTTAAAAAAAAAAAATGCCACTTTCGACATAACACAACACAGCTAAAGTCAACAAGAGAGGAGGAGGCTGTGACGGAGAGCTCATCAAAAGCCTCCCATGGACTTTCCCTGGCTCCGGGTCAGGCCTTCATTCCTTCTCTTCCCTTGCATAGTAGCAAAGCCCAGGGACAGGCTGACACCCGGCAGCCAGGCCGGCCCGGAGGAGCAGCCCGAGAGCCATCGAGACAGAGAGCTCGCCCAGCCTTCCCCAACACAAACCCTGATTTGTCCATTATATGTAAATGGATGATTAGAGTCATTCTCTAAGACAAATTTACTTTTCTGCACACTCTAAATCTGTTTAGTCACTTTAAAGGTGTCAATTATTGGAGCATGCTAAGACTATGAATTTCTTAGTAATAGCTTTAATAACATTTTGAAATGAAAAGCAGATACCTTGAAGTTGGCTTACTTTGAAAAGACATATGAGTAGATCTGGTTTTAATTTATGTCCTATTCTACATCTGGAATCCCTTATAATTAAAACTAAAAGCTGGACTACTACTTCCACCTGTCAAATGATGAAAAGATGAATGCACTAATAGCTTACTAAATAGCCCAACATGATAGAGTTTACTCTCCCGTTCCATACAGTAAAAAAGGATTTTGGACAGGAGGCTAAAGGTCTTTGGTCATTACTAATAACACGCTTTCAGTATTAACCTACGTACCCCACTGCCACCACCATCAGTGCCTTTTAGCACCGAGATCTCGAAGCTGCACTTTGCATTTTCATTAGGTGTGTGTTTTCATCCCTGTGCTGCGGTGTTTCAGGCCTTCCCAGCCCGCAGGTTGTCTGCCCCGTAGATCCTCTCTTCTCTAACTATTTTCAACCACTCCACATTTTTCTTCCGCTCATTTTATTTTCTCATCTTAACTGCCTTAATCCATCGAGTTTTCCGTTTGTATTTCTGAAGCACTCTTCTCCCAGTGACAGCTTTGCCATTGATGTGGGCAGTCCAGGACATGAGACAACTCTGACCCTATTTTGCATCTTCTTGTGCCATTCCTTTATGATCCCACCCCTCCTGTTCCTGTAGATTCACCTGTCTCGTCTTATCACACTGCCTGACTCGGAGAATTTCAGTGCACACATTTGTAGAGAATCGAACAAAACTGGACCCTCAAAAGATGTGTAGGGCTTTGGGATATGGAAACAATATTAAAAAATGACACTTGTGGGATAAACATTTTAAAATTTTTCTCTTTCAGAAATACTGAGCACTTTTTCTCCTGTGTGTTTATACATCACTCATGCACAGCCAGATTAGGAACCTTTTACGGGAATCCAGGAGATTCCAGCTCTCCAGTGCAAGCCTACAGCCTCTTCTGGCCCTTCACGGCCATTCTCTCCAGCAAAATGTTGCCCATTTATCTTCAAAGCTGTTGCAAAAAAACCCCACACACAACAGAGGGGCGAACCCATTTGAAGTGCTACACATCAATTTTGAAAATAAATGAAAAGCAAAGGAGTTCATTTCGTAAGGAAATCTTTGGTTCCGTCCTCGCGCAGCCCTTGCAGTAGACAGCCAGTTGTGTGGGCAGTCTCCGAAGATTAATCGTCTCATCGCCTGCTCTCGTTTCCTCTGTCCACAGAAATATGAAAATATCCGATTTGGAAAACAGGACTGAGCTTGAAAAACAGTTTGGAATAGTCCGAACTGCGAAGGCTCTACTCTAGATGCAGCAGTCTTATTAACGCTGTTGCTGCTACGATTGCTATCCTAACAGCTCTTTCTAGTGAACAACCACAAAACGGTGATTCCTGCAGTTCTGGGTAGTGCTGCATGAGATATTTTCATATTGCTGTGTTTCCCCAAGGAAAAGGGGAGTCTTGTCTCCCTAGCGAGCTGCCCAGATGCCTCCTTGGCATATCGATGCCAGGAGCCGTGGATATTCAAGCAAAATATTGTAGCTCCGGCAGAGAGTTATGGCAAAATCCGTCCCAACTAGTACAAACGTGCAGCACTCGACTTCTTACGTCAAAGCAAAGAGTAATGTTTCAAGGGCCCAGCAAGTAGGAAATGATGCAGGTATTAAACATTATTACGAGAACAGAGACACATTAGTTACTGTTTATCCACCAGGACTGTGAATGGAGCTTTTTGTTGTGAAGGATTTTCCTGGGGAAAGTTAATACACTTTGTCCAGACCATGCGATGGTACAAATCAGTGTAGTTCCATCTAAATCAATGGATCAGTGTTGATTTACAGCAGCTGAGGATCAACCCCCTCTTTTGGGGTCTGCTGAGGATTGGATAACATATACTGCCTAGAAATACTGATGACAAATTTGAAACTGTGTAGGGATATGCTGAACCGAAAGCCTGATTCAAACCCAAACTGGCTACTCTCCTTTTAAATCACGGAGAGCTGCTGTCTTAAACGGTACTGTCAAACCAGCATTTTGAAACATGCATCAAAACTCGGCGGCTGCACCCTCTGCTCTGCGCCGCGCACGCTGCATTCCACACAAACTCAAACCCGCCCAGTGCCGATTCATAAATGATGTGTTGGTTTAATCTATTTTTCACAGGGGGTGTTTCAGAGGAGGAAAATTAGAAACAGGTAGAGGGGACTATTATTACTGTCTCATAGTGTGCTCTTGTACATGAGGATTGGATTAAGATAACATCTGGTCTATATTTCTTGAACTATTTCCCTTTTATCACAAGAAAATCGGCAACCCATCTCACAACTGCTCCTAATTTAGATCTAAATATCACTGATGAAACATTGTACAACATGCTGTTATCTATTAAAATGATTTCCCTGAAGGAACAGTGGATACTTTTATATTTTCCAGCCAAGCCAACCATATTCCCCCTTAGCACTAACTAGTTGCCTTATAATCAAACACTCCAATGGTAACTGCAAAATCCCTTTGGAAAAAAACAGCGAGTCCTCATCGAATATTCAGCTGGTGGAAACTCATGCCTGTCCACTGACTGAAGTGGAGCAATGTCCCTTTACACCACTTTCCTTAGGATAACAACTTTGATTCATAGACGGCCCAAACCTGCAAGGTGCTAAATATCTTCTGCACTGCCTGGTTTTAGGAGGAGCTGGGTGAAGCTAAATCCAGGCTCCAATACATAATTTAGCAAAAGATTTTAAGCATGTGCTGCAGGGTCTGACTTCTACAGACAGCGGAGGAACAATGAACAGTCCTGAGATTTTCTCTAGGAAGCAGAAAGGCAGAGCACAGTTCGCTGTCATCCCTCCCATTCGGTTCAAACAGAAAAATTGTCAGTGGAATGCAGTAATCTTTTTTTCAGCACTTTGCAGAGTTCAAGTCCCCAGAAAGCAGCCTATTGAGTTCAGCAAATAAAAACTTCTGTTTTCTTCACGAGTCTATAATTCATTTTCATGGACAGTAAATCAGAAAAGGGAGCAAAAAAAAGCATTTTACAATCTCAAACTATTTTGCATACCTTCACTGCACATCGGTTTTAGCCATTTCCATCGCATCCTTACCACTTAAAACGGGGGAATTAGATAAGCATACATTCCCTGTATTAACTGCTTTAATTTAAAAGTAATTTCCACCATCTGGAATGACTATTTACTGTTGTTTGGAGGAAAAAAAAAGGAGAATCTGAAACTGTAGAAAAGATCATCACAATTTCTTTCAAAGAATAACCAGTCTGAAGGAGGGAGAAGCATATAAGGAATGTAATTGATTGTCCACCAGTGAACTCGTGTGTTTTGGAGGGAATTCTGAGAATAAAAAGCCACCAGCAGTTATCACCGGTCAGACTGGAGCCATTCATTTTTCACCTGCTTGTGTTTGTTGTCTGGCAACCAGTCAAGGGTGCTATTAGCAGAATTAAGCTCCAGAAGAAAAGATTGCCCGGTAGGAGGTAAGATAAAGACTGGAAAGTGTGGCTCGTTATCAGTATCACAATAAGGACCAGGTCAGAAAGGATTCAGTGTGGGTTTCATTTCAAACAGGTAATCTCTGCTGAAATAATAGAGTAATTGTTGCTTTGAAACCTTTATGTGCTGCAGCACATTACAGCTCATTTGATACAGATTCTGGACTTAATGAAGAACTCCAACAAGCCTGAAACAGACACACAGAGAAAATAGGAAAGAAAAAAAACAGTGCAGCAGTGGAAAATGTCTTTATCCTGTAATTCCAGGTCAATATAGTGAAACATAAAATATTGTTCAGGGCAGTTTTATACCTTGATTTACGTCTCCCCTCCTTCTCAGGCTGCTCTCTATCTGTCTATAAAGTTTTGGTCTATAAACATGCAGTAACGTAATACAAAATATTGCAAGAGTAATAACATATGTAATTATAGTACCTCTCACAAATCCCGAACACCAGCAATGAATCAAAGATTTCCAGGGCAATTCCTTGAAATACAACTTTTACTAAGTTTTACTCAAAGGCTTGAAAAAAGTCGCTGGGACAAGCTGCAAGAGCAAGATGCGCGTTGCAGCTGACGTTGATGGACAGCATTTTACGTTTTTCTGGCAAACCGCCTAAATGTTTGCCTTGAAAAGTAATTGTTGAGTGGGCTTTTCCTTTTTTTCTTTAGAAAGATAATGCACCTTTCTCTCAGTCATCTCCTTTAGAAATGCACATTAACCACTTGGAGATTAATCTGCTGTTTGGGTTCATATTGTTTGCAGAGCTACCCAGCAGAAGAGTTGAACTTCTAAGTCTCAGAATCCAAAGGGTGAGCTGGTAAACACTGCCAAAGCAGAGAAAATAAGGGAAAGAATTCTCTCTTTTGTGGCCTCTTACCTTAGGGCAACCTTGGGTTTCCAAGCTTTGGAGGCATTTAAAGATAGCTTCACTTCGGTGTCGATATTGTCAGTCTTATACACAGCCCTTTTGAATCCGAGACACGAGGAGGGACACAAGGAAGCCTCGTGGAAACAGGTCAAGACTATAACATCTTCCACCGGAGCCCTTCTGAGTTCTGGATTTGGAGCAGAAAGCAGTACGTTATGCAGGGTTCTTACACGTGGAGATAGCTCCCTGGTCCTTCTGCAGCTACTGCAGGGCTTGTTACAGCCTTCAAACCTAGAGATGATGCATGCAGGCGAAGATCTCAGCCCAGCATCTCAGTGCAGAATCCACAAAATACTCTGTGGGTATAATGCCCACTGTTACGTGATGCATTTCTGAGTTTCTGTGGGTATACGCACACCCACTCCCTCCCTGGGCTCCTGCTAGCATTAATCATCATACTTTTTATACCTGGATTCAGATGTGAGATAATTTTCACTTTAGAGTCTTGAAGAGTTGGCCAAGGAGCTCTCAGCTTTTCAGTTTTTATTTAGGAAATCTCATAAAAACTGGGGGTTTGCAAAAAAAATAAATTATGGACCAGAATTTCTCTAAAAGAAGGGAATCATGAGTAAATCGAAAAGGGTCAACACAGCATCAACTCCAGGTAAGACTATTATAAAACTGTGATGAGATGAAATCAGTTCTAAAGCTAAAGGCTCACAAACCAGATAATATCAATCCTCTCGATGCAATGGAATACAAGTCTTAAATGCTTTAAATGTTTTCATGACCATAAATTTGTTTGGTAAAAAGCAGTGGAGCTGACAAAATAAATCAGGAAGATCTGCAGGGTACACTTCACAAAATGCCAATTTTAAACAGGTACTTTGCAAATACTGATTCAGAACCCAGTCTGTGGCTTGAATATGGCCAAGAAACCACTCCAGATGGGAAATCTAGTCCAAAGGGGCACAGGACGTTGTCTGGCAGCACCAAGAATTAGAGCACAGGGACATACCTCACTGTGGCCAGTGCCACTCAAGAATGTTATCAGAGTTCAGAAGAAGAGAGTATTGTTGCTGCTGAAGTTTGCAGATGGCACAAGCTGGGTGAAGCAATGAGTAACAGTGAAGCTGTTGATTCTTCAGGCTGAGCTGGACAAGAACTGGAACTGGACAAGTTCCACCTTAGGAGGTGGAACTCATTTGCCTCTTTATATATTTTGCAAAACAACCAGATGCGAGGGCAGACATGGTTTTTAGGATCACACCGTGCAGATCATAGCTTTTAGACCAGCTTTAGCATTTAGTCATACGCATTTTGCAATGGTGAGTGCTACAGGAAACACATGGAATGATTTGCTAGGGTCAATGCAGACACAATAGAAGTTGACAACAGTGATCGATGTGGAAAACACCGTCAGATTTGCCTCTCTATGCTTTTTACCTGTATTCTTTGTACCTTCTCTCAGCACCAAATTAGGGCTGTCAGAACTGTAAAGGCAAAGGACTCAGAACTCAGTTCTTCTATATTGCTCCCACTGCCAAATGCAATTTCAGCTATAGGGAAATTGGCCTATAGGGAAATTATTTTCTGGTCCTAGACAGCAAGAAAACAAGAATGATAGGCTAGCCTGGCATTAAGAGCTATCTGCTTCCTACATGGGACACATTAGTTATGATTTTGCCTCTTGAGCAAGGCCAGTCACTCCAATCACTCCAAACCTATCCCAGTGGAAACGTTCACACTGGCCTAATGCTGTCTGCACTGCCTACGGACAACACTAATTGTTTCTGCATTCAGGGAGGAGAAAGGTACCAAGCTTGAAGGAGACTCAGTGTCTTGGCCTTTTAAAGTTGATAGCTGAAACAGTGACTTGCTTGTGCCTTGTATTTTGCTAACCTCTCCCAATTATTCTTTTTGCTTCTGTGATGCCTCGGAGGCAGAGACATCACTGCACAGACCAAAGGAAGATGGAAAGCTCCCCGTTCGTAATAAAACTTAGACTTGGATTCTGAAACGAGCTCCACAGGAGCAGCCTCCAGGCTCTCATGACTCCGCTGAAGTCACCGGGGAGCACATGGGCTTGCCTACAGAAGGATCATGGCAGATTTGAGCATATGAGCTGAGGGGGCTGATCCTGCTAACACCTCATACCGGGCACAGAGCCAGGTGCACAGAGAGATTCAAACTAAATCCTAATTAAGTGTCTGAATTCCCGGTGAAATCCATGGGTAGTTCGATGCCTAAATATCAGTGGGGATATTGATCCAGCTGCTTATCACTGCGAGTAGTATCCCACTGATTTCCAGAGCAGATGATGGCATTTGCCATTTGATTCCAATTTATCTCTTCCTTTTTTCTTTCTGGAATGTGAGAGAAGTTGTGAGGATGACTGCACTGCCATTAGCTGTACATGTGCTAGCACTTTCTCAAAGGAAAGGGATGACATATCAATATGAACCTGAGCCCGGGCAACGCAGGAAGAAAATTAGCCTATCACTAGAAAACACAAGGCTTGAAATTTGTAGAGAATATATACTATAAAGCCCTGTAAGAGAGCTAGATCTTAAAGAAATTTATATGGTCTGAAACATAACAGCACTCCATGCTTCTTGCCACATTACCACCGAAATTAGCTGATAAAAATGTTTGGCGAATAAGCCAATATAAAAACATTCTGATTTCACACCAAAGGCATGCTCAGCTCCTAACAGGAACTAAGAATCCTGCACCTATTAGATCATATCTCTGCTACCCACTCAGGGTAAATGATTGATATAACAGACGTGTTGAATCAAGATGCTAGTTCATTCTTCTCTTTTTTTATGCAGGCACTTTCAGCCAACAGATTTTTTTCCCCCAGAATATCTGTGATTCCTTAGATTCTTTGAGGCTATTCCCTTAATAATTGGAGGAGCTGCCTGAGCAAAAAGCTGCAGCACAATGCCTGCTCTCTGCTGAGAGAGCTCTCCGGGTTGGAGGCACACGCACTCCGTCTATGCTGCTGCAATCAAACCAGCCCAGCTTGAGAAAGCATAAACACCGTGGTGGGCAGAAGAGCCAAAAGCAGGGGGACAGAAGGGAAAACGGTCAGGTCACAGTTATTTCTTTACCAGATTAGGGCCTGAACTAGGTCCCACTGAAATCAGGGACACACTTTCTATCAAGTTCAACAGAAGCAACCTTTGAGAGTGTGTTTTCTTGCCAACTGTCTGAGTTAATATGCATGGGCCCTACAGATTTCCACGGCAAAGAAAATATTCCTTCCCTGTCTCCCAACCTATATGGATCTTTGGCTCTTTAAAAAAGCAGCATCTTCAGGAGGTGGGAGCCCGCTTGTATTCCTCCTGTCCCCAGTCCCTCTTTGCATATTAGGACTCATTAGTGGGGATTTTCAGGTATTTCAGATGTGGGACACACCTTTAAAGAAAGCAGCAACTCTTCTCCACGGGTATTTACAGGAGCAGTCGCTCTTTCTTCTCATGTCTGGAGAGAAGTACAGGGAATCTGCAGACTAACAACTGGGCAGTTACCTGACTCTGCGCTGCAGCAGGTGCAAAGAGCTGCACCACCCAGACTTCTGCAAACCACGAGTAGATGCTCACAAGCCACAGGTTTTTAACTTTTGCTTAGAGCATCCCCTCTGTGCTGACATGCTGCCTCTGTCCCACGTGGGCCCAAACACGGGGAGGCACCTCCAAGCTCCTTGCACCTGAGCGTCCAAAAGCACAGGCATCAGCTGAGCGTGGGTAGGACACGAGTTGGAGCTGAGATACAGCTCAGAGCACACGAGTGGTTTGAGTTTCCTCAGGGCCCTTCGCTGCCTAGTGGGAGAGGCTTCTTTCAGCTCAATATTGCCAGTGCTGGTAGCACAGCTGCTGAATTGGTATTTTACACCAAGAAGCTTGTCAAAAGTCAGAGGTGAAATGTAACTCGCTATTTTATCAAATTACTAGGGGTACACCAAAATGGCCTTCAAAGATTTTCAAAATACAGTTTCTTGTTGTGTCCCTTTGCATCTCTGGGGGAGAAATGAGCTTTTATTGAATAGTAAGTGTAACTCAAATTAGACATTTGAGAGGAAAAAATTACCCACATCATTAGTATCAGGAAACGTGGCACATTAAGAATGCAGGAAGACATTTATTAACAGTGTAAAAGAGAGGGTTATTAGTCTGGATTATCCCAAGAGGTGTTTGTTTCTCACAAGACTCCAGCAAATTCTTTTCCTCTTTCAACTCCCAAATCAGCATACCTTTGGAAAACACCTACTTTTCCCCAATTACTTTCTCCTACCTCTAATATGTTTTTACCCTAAGACTGAGGAGCTTGCTCGTCCCCCAGAATAAAAGAACTCCTTGGGGATTTCTTCCGAATAAATCCCGTGTTTGTTAGGACTTAGCACGCATGGAAATGAATGAAATAAACAGAACAGCAAAAACAAAGGCAAGGCTGTTTTCTGCTGTATATGCGCTGTCTGCATATTCAGCATTCATAATCAATAACAGTTATTCTTGGCAGATTCCTGAAATCATTCCACATAGTGCCTTCCCACTGCACCTTCCTGCACTAGTGCTAAGCAAACGCCACTCACCTGCGTGTGTGTCTGTGCCTCGTGCTGGTTGTATGCGGATGGAGAGATGTGTGGATGGATAAACTGCGGGCAAAGCTGTGAGAATTCACTGTAGCTTTGGAAAGCTGGGTGTTAAAGACACAGTTTCTTATGTCAGAAAAATAATTTGGATCCACAGATCATTTTCTGTATACAGACTCATGTTCTAACTAAAAATACTTTGGTCCGAGGACGCTATTTGTTTTCTACCCCTCAGTGCAAGCAGCTTCGATCTACAGAATCTGGACAGAAATTATAACCAAACTATTCTGAGAAAACAAATCTTAAAAACAATATATGCAATACAGCTGTTTAGTAGCTCCCCGGGGCTTACTGGTGCTTACTGCCAGCTCTCCGCTCTTTTTGCTTTACACTGGGAGGGCCAATTTCTTTAGATTACCTTCTGGAGTATGTATGTCTCTCTCCCCTCCATGCTGTCACCCTAGAAGGCTCTAACAAGCCTCCCGCTGCCACATTCTTGTTCTCAGGAAGATCTGTTAACATTTTTGTCTCCTTTTGATCTCTGGACTCTTCTCCCGACACTTTTCACAGCCTCCTGAAAATGGGATTCTTGAAGTCAACGCTTTGCTTATTGTCTCCCTAATGTAAACTTCATTTTCTTTTTTCATCTGGGAAGCTATTTCCTTATTTGTTCTTTCCACACCTACTGGATTCAAGCTATCTGCGATTTAATAATCACTCTACCTGAAACCAGCGCTAGCACCTGTTTATTGCTCAGCAACTCATTTGCATATCAGCATTCGGGGATTTATAGCTGCAAGCTCCTTTCCCGTGTGCTGTTCAGTTCAACTACGTTGAGGTGCAACAGCTGACGGCGGGTTTTACACGTCAGGATGTGATAGTAGAGGAGACCTCTATAGAGTCCATGCCTTTGGACCTCGTTGCGGGATGGAAGCCGAAACAAACCAGCCAGAATAGTAAGAAAATACTTCTCAGCCTATTATATTCCCCCCAGCACCACCACCCCTCCAATTGGTTAAAATAGCCCAGTATTCGGTACCACAAAGGGCTGTAATTTGTATGGAATGCCAAGCACTTGGAAAGCACAAGGGGACACTGAGTGGGGAGGTCCCACCCCACAGACGCTCTGTCCCTTTCAAGCCATGGGAATCCAGGCTGCCTCCCTAGACACGAAATGCAGCCTTAAGAGATGAATGCTGATCCCAGCCCCAAGAATAAAAAAGATGTTTCCAAAATGGCACAGCTCTCCCTCAGCCCAGAATCTTTCTTTTAAGACAATGAAGCTTTTAATAGGTTGCCTACAAAGGAGGAACATGGAAGGTAAGTTTACTCTTCATCCACAAATGAGATCTGATTATTCAAGGCTCAGCTGTATGGGACAGAGAAAGTCTCAGCTCCACGGACATTAGGCCCCAGGGGGTGCCACTGCCACTTCCAACGCTACTTGGCATGGAAGGAAGACTAGAGAAATAAGAAGATACTGGAGGGTAAAAACAGGAACAGTCGACCTCTGGACACTCAGGCTTTGCCCTTCCCTGCAGGACAACTTCATGAAGGTTTGTTCAAAGTTTTCCTACGGTTTCCACTTGATTCACACTACTCTAACAGTTGAACTGGTTCTAAAACAAGCAAAATCAGTTTTATAAAAGGCAAAATTCTGGTTCGGAAGACAGGAAGACAGATGCTCTGCTTGTTTTCTGCTCTTCTGACTGGTGACAGTGGGCACACGGAGAACATGTCATGGTTCTGCATGGATTTTCTGTCTCGTGCTGGTGTTTTTTGTTTGTTTGTTTGTTTGTTTTCTTCGCTGAAACTCTCCTGCATGCTCACGGTTTCATATCAGTTGTTTCCCACACTCACACTATTTTCTTTCTATACTGGAGTGCACTGGAGTGCTAAGCCACATCACCCAAGCTACTGTTCCTCCTGTGGAGCCATGTCTTCAGATGAGTGGTTGGGTAGACAGCGGGTAATTTCCCACTTTAGCCTTATGAGTAATTGGGGGCTAATTGCCATAAGGACCACAAATCAGAAGCCTACAACAGCTTTAAGCAGTGACCAGGATTTAAAACCTGGATATAGATTCTACTTAGATGGCACAATACAGCAAAACTGTCTTTCTGCTTCCACCATTCACCATCCTTGCTGGACTACTAGAAAATCTACTGCTGAGGTATTTTTTCTTTGCATAAAGACTGAAGAAGGAAGAAGACTCCATCTCAAAGACTCAAAAATTAAACCATGATTAGAAAAGCAAAAATAGCAAAAGAATTAGCGACGTCTGCTACTACTCATTGTATCTCTCTTTCATAAGGAAAGAAAATGCTACAGGTACCAGAGACAGTGTGAAATCAATTAGTCACGTCACATTTGAGAAATTCCATCAGATCTCGTGAGCTGTGCAGGTCAGGCAGGATCAGGTCTCCCAGACTGCAGCAGGTGATGCTGCTGAGCTAGCAGCTGCATCCTGCTTTTTTTTTTAAGTCTCGAGAATAGATGACCCCAAACGGTATTAAGGGCAGCTGCTGACAGAGATGCTATCCAACACGAGATGTGTAAAATCCAGGTTCTTAACACTTTTGATCATTAAAATCAGAAGGTACTTCTGCAGGTGACAGGACACCAGTTGCAGTGTTTCAGATTCCAACTGCTGAGGTTGTGCTGTCCTGGGAGCAGGGAAGCAGCTGGGACACTCAGCTCTGGGAACCTCACCTCCAGTTGTTTTGTTTGAGGCTCATGGAAAAAGCCCCTACCAGAAGAACTCCGAGGAAGCTGCACGTTCTCAATTCTTCCATTTCCAAATCCACACCTAGGAATAACGTGAGGTGAGACACACAAGGTGTGGAGCACTGTGCTGCGATATTTGGCCTTTTGGGAAACAGGAGGTCAGACGACCTTCTGAGGCGAGCTCTGCTGGAAGGACAGGATCCTTCACATTACAATGTTGTCTGTGTGTTCCCTGGCTTTCCCCTGGTGCAATTCACTCACCCTGCAGGAAAATTTTTGTCCCACCTAACCAAAGAAAAAGAGTCATTTTCTCCCAGGTTGGTGAGTTGGTTTGGCTAAAATGCAGTCAGGCAAGCACGAGAGCTGCTGCAAGGAGGAAATGGATCACAGAACCACAGCATGGTTGAGGTTGGAAGGGACCTTTAGAGGTCACCTGGTCCAACCCCTCTGCTCAAGCAGGGACATCTCCAGACACCTACCCACAGAGTTGGGAAAAGGGAAAAGAAGAGGAGTGGGACTGCCCCTTTCAACTGAAGTGTGAGCTGTTGGACTAGTTCAGTCTTTTCATGTAAATTCCCTCTTGGTCCCTCTTCCCTCTAGACAGAGAAGGTGCCTCGAGGCATAGATGACCTGATCACCACCTAGAGGAACCTCTCTTCCTCAGAGGAGAGTGCAAACCTAGTACAGCAACCTTCCTGACTTAAGACTGTACTTAAATCTTTTGCCTAATGGGGGTAGAATTAAAGCATCTCCAGTCGGTGAGGTAAATATGGGCCGTGGTATCTGTGCTTTAATTCATTCTTGCCAAAAGGTCAGTTTAGATGGACCCAAAGGGAGGACTGCATTATACATCTCACTTGAAACAAAAATCTTCCTTTTCTCTTGAATACAAGCTTTTTGCTCTTCTGACTAGGCACACCTGTTTTATCTACTAACGCAAATCCTTGCAGCCACGTGTGCCCAGGGGAAAGGGGGAGTGTAATAAATAGCAGAAGCAAATAATTTACCCAGTAAAGAGCATTCCATGCTTTCTGTATGCAAATTCTGCATAAAAATTCTACATATATGGTGCAGAACTGCTCTGAACTCAACTCTAAAAATGTTCAATGCAAACACAGCTGTTATCAAGTGTTGTTCTTTCCAAAACTCCATTCAGTTTGATAGTTATCGCTATGCCAACTGCATTCCCAGTACAAATCTCTCTTTCCAAGACTTTAACAACTGCTTTACACATGAAAAGTTCACCCTGAAAGTTGGTGCTCTGGATCTCCACCCAGTTGTGTGCTTCTCCCTCCTAACGATAACAAGTCAGCCCAAATCAGCTCTAACAGATCCTGACCAACGCAGTTCGGCTAATTTAGGTTTTTTAGAACTACAAATATTTGTAATTTCAGGAGATATTTTATAACATCCCTGTTCAGCAGAATATTTTAGTGCCTTTGAGTACATACTCAAATCTCGCCAGTGTCAGAAGACATATGATATATGATGTTTAACCACAGTATCTGGTAAAATTTGCTAAAGTGTTTGGAACTGTAATAACACTTTATTCAAATACCAGTTTTTGAGGGCTAGGGTAGATCAGAGCAGTATTTTGGTTGACTGGTTGGGTTGTTGTTTATATTAGCTTTTAGGAAAATATTTTTTTTCATCCAGCTACAGAGGATTTTATTTTTTTTTTTAAGAATCAAAAGTCTTTTAAACTCATAATTCTACCAAACTAAAGAGGAAAGCACTTCACTTCTACTTCCTTCAGGGGGCTGATCACAGGATCTAGCTGTGCATTGTGTTCTTGAGAAAACATCTAAAATAACTCAGCAGCTGGCATTTTTAAATGTCACAGGGACAGTAAGGTCAGCTCCCCAGCTGAGGTCTATTTAACTCAAATCAGGACCTGAACTGTTGATCACAGAATACGGTTTAATATTATATGCATGTGTGTGATTCAGAAAATCTGAGCTGATTCATTTCAGTGAATGCCTACAAGGGAGATGGGAACTTACTGCTCCTTTGCGTCCTGCATTTCCTCCACCCTCATCGAATTGATTTCTGTGTAGGAAGCAGAGCTGGCAGCCTTGTCAGGGCTGCCGCTCCTCATCCCTTTCAGATGGGTGGACCTTTTAGGCTCATCCTTCCCAGCACACCAACCGCTGCAGAGCTAATGAGGTGGAGCAGGTCATCTGCACACAAAAAAAAAGAATGGGAACAAACCTCCTTCCACTCTGAAGCAAAGACAAGCATGTGCTGCAACCTGTAGTACTTAAATGTAGCGCATCTAATACCAAGCCTCAAGAGAAGGTAATTCAGAGTGCCCCAGAAATGATGATAGCTGTAAAGCCCAACCCTACAGCTGAATCTCCATTCTTAAGAGGGAAGGAAATTCTCCTCTGCACAGCTACAAACTGCTCGGGATGGCCTCTTACTGCAGCATGTTCCCTCTCCCTCATTAGCTCACCAAGCAGCAGCAGCAGAGGCAAGCTGGGGGTTACTGATGCATTGTAATTACCAACTGATAGTCTGTCACTGGGAAAAGCAGAAGAAAAATCTCTAATTAATGCAGGCCAATTACTTTAATGCTTCCTTTTGCTGAAGCACAAGGTGGAGCTATGGTAGGGAAGATCAATAAAAAGCCTGTTGGCTATTTCCATCTCTTACCACCGGTAGTAATTTAAACAGGTTTGATTTCATCTAGGTACAAATATAACTTTGAGAAGAGCAGAAAACAAAGACTTATGGGCCTGCCCACAAGCAACCCAGTTGTTAACCTCTGACTCTAAACAGTGATCACACAAATAATCACAACTAAGGAGTCCTGGTCTGACCTGGCAGCAGGCTGAGCTCCATGATACCACTGCCTTCAATATCAGAAATGGAGACTGCAAAGCACTCCCTCGGGGTCTTTGGGGGTTTTTGTGATCACTTCTGGGATTCTTGAGTGGTCAGCATCAGGTACAACTGTTGTAAGTTCTGACTTTGATTTCTGAAGCTTATTTGTAATGTTTCACATGGGCATTGTGCTGAGGGAATACAAGCTGTGAGAAGGAGCTGTCTGGCAGTGGAGTTTCTGAGAGTATTCCCAGAGCTGAGGTTGAGACTTTACTTTGTAGTGCGGTTTCCCATCAGCAGCACAGACAGAGAGTCATCAGCTATATGCCGCTACACTGGATATGCCAAATTTCAGTCCTTCCTTGAAAAGATAAAAATAATTGCCTTTATGAGGTAGAGCTAATAGTTCAGGTGGAGGAGAAAGTTTGCAGAGGAACTCCCTTCCTCATTAGGCAGGTCCAACTAACTCCACAGGGACTCTCACAGACTCTACCAGAAGAATCACATAAAGTCACAAAAATGACTGAAAATATGTCACAGCAAGGAGGAAACCTGAAATCTTTACCCTGGGTGTGTTTAATTATATCTGCTATTGCAGGCATATGGAGAGACTGCCTTGCAAGAAGAAGCTGGAGGAACAAATTGAGAATTAGCTCTGGCTCAAATCAGACAGCCTTCAGAGGTCAAAGACACAACCCTCGATTTACCCAAGTTGATAGACAGTCCTGCTCGAGAGCTCCGTGAAGGAATCTGATTGAGACAATCTGAAAAAAAAATAAAAGGAAGACAACAGAAAAGCTGGTAGTTTTCCAGGAATGAAAACAACATTGCTGAATGGACACGGAATGATTTCAAAGTTCAGGAGGGACTTCTTCAGTTACAGTCCACGTTGATACCCATGACATTATGCCAGGCACCATCCTGGAGCTCTTGACAGACTGCAGGAAAGGGTTTGTTAATGATCTTCTCAGAAAACCTTCCAGGCAAGAACTATAGCAAGTGAAAATTTAGCTAGTTAAGTAAGCAGTGAAGGAGGGGAGAGTCGGTTTTGCTGAGCAGTGAAACCACTGCAGGGAAGAGGGCTTTTAGGCTCACACAGAGGGTTAACAGCCGCTTGGAAGATAGGCTCAGTCTTTATACCAGCTATGTCATGGGAGGTTAAAAATGGGATAATCAGGATACAAATGCCTAAACGTGTATGTAATCTCTAATTGGTCAAGAGTTCAACCAGCAAATAGCACTGCAATTCAAGGCATTAGCTAGCCTGAGGATATCTCCCTACTCCTTTGCTGGAGGTTACCAAAGCACAGCTCAGTAAGAGATCAGCCATTTCCTAACGCAGAACCAGCAGTGCAGAGAGGCAATTTCAGGGCATGGTTAAATGGTACCTCTGAGCCAATCTAACAGCAAACTGGCAACAAAAAGGCTGGTTCACCCTCCTGCCTCTCCTCTCCTGTGCCATGTCTCATGCTCATCTACGTGCATGGTGAACTTGTGCAGGAAAAGGAAAGACTACAAAAAACATTCAGATACTGAAAAGGAAAGCTCATCATATGAGCCTTACGAAGTTCAGTCTATTGAGCTTGATGCATGGAGAAGAGACCTGGCAACCAGGAACTTCTTGACTAAACAACAGCAAAATCCTGTGGCTGGATGCAGTGGAGTGGAGCCAGATGAATTCAACTCTAGAATAAGAAGTAATTTCCTTCTAATAAGTGCTATTACATATTGGAACATCTTAGTAAAGTATGTGGCTGACTTTGTTCCCCTTAGCCTTTGAGCAAGACCAGATACACTCCTAACACAATGCTTTAATCTCACCTCCAGAAAACACCGGACAGCCTACGGGAACAGGAGGCTGGAAGGAGATGAGCAGTGGTCCCTTCTGCCCTGAGAGCCTGGGTACAGGTAGCAGGTACTTCTTTACAAAAATAAACAAAGACTCTCTTTAAAAGCCAGAGCGTAAAGTGATCTGATTGATGTGGTCTGATGCAACAGACTTAGCTTTATTGGCTAAACCAGCAAACTTCATCAGCTTCCCAGGAGTCCCATGAAACCATTCTAATGCTCGCCCTTTCAAGAGCATTGCTTAAAAAGAACTTCAGCATGAGCAACTGCTAAAAGGCAGATCAGGAGACCGGAGCTGTTAACCTTTGTGCACAGTAGTTAAAATACATGGTTTACAGATGTACATTCACATGCATGAAGCCAATATGAACCTGTTTGTAAAACCCTGCTGCTCCAAGGTAAAAGAATAATCCTTTGAGCAAATAAGCAGTACGTAACAGCTGCTCACAAGAAAAACTTGATTTTGCTACAGTGCCCAATAATTTATATAACTGATTTTCAACCTGCGGTCAATGGACAATTTTTAAGGAGTCAACAGCATAACAATAACAGCAACCTTTTTGTCACAGGCTTCAAATCACCACGCAAGAGGCTGCACCTCCTCTGGGCAACTTTTCAGAGTCTGTAAAAGTTGAGAAGTTTGGAAACCTCTAGGTTTGATTTTCAGAAGCCAACAACTGCCCTAATTTTTAAAAACATTCTTGTGATTTAAGAAAAAATAATATTAGGAGACAGATCAGCAGAAGTATTCCAAGTTTTCTGCAAACTATACTCCTCTAAAGAGCTTTATACTCAAAAAGTGAAAAATGAGAAACATCAGTTACTTTTATTGTCCCGGCTAATTGTCTTTGTTTGGTTTTCATTTTCTTTTCTTCCTTTGTTTTCTCCAACAATGGAATAAATCAGAAAAGCTATCGTATCGTATTTGATAAACAAAACCTTTAGGAAAGAAGGCACGTGACCCCAAAAAACACGGTGAAAGCTCCCTAACAACTGGCCCTTCCCAGGGCTGGGACATCTGCACTGTCAGCTATTCTCCAGACAGGCGAGTCTGAAGATTTCTACCCGCACAGCACACACCATGTGGGCTCCCAGCCTACAGTACAGCTCCTGAAAGTAGATTTTGATGGGTCAAAGCCATTTTATTGAATTAGCCCTTTATTGTTTACATTAAATCCAAGTGAGCTCACAAATACTGACTTATCCTTCTGAAAGGCTGGATTATACCGCGTGGCTCGGATGCAAAAAAAGCTTAGGGTTTTTATACTAATTACTTCCAGCATGAGGAGTGCATGGCCCAGAAGAGCATCAGCTTCAGAGACATTCTGCTGGGCATTTCAGCGCAGCAACGTTTGCTGTCTTTCCTTGCCCCAGGATGACTGCTGCTCCATGACATAAATTTGGAGGGGCACACTGTCATTAAACCCCATGTTGAGGATTGCTAAGCCTGGGGCAGAGGGTAGGAGCAGCCCTTTCCATGTGTTTCTGGTTGTTTCATCCACCCTCCCAAAGCCACTGTTACTGTGAAGCACGTTGTAGCATCATTTCCTACCCCGAATCACTCTTTCAGAAAGTAAGAGAAATGTATTTGCTACTTGTTACTAAGCGAGTTTTGGTTCATTTGCACTTAAGCAGCTCCGTAATCCATCGTGGGCAAAGTTTCCCAGCCTACAAAACCACAGGTACTTTCAGCAGCCTGAAAAATTAGAGGTGAATACAGATGTGAAGATATTGGAAACGTAATTTGCCAGGATCACTGTCATTGCTGGACATCACAAGCGCTACAGGAAGACAAGATGGACAGACAGACAACATGCACATGACTCCCATTATATGTTTGCTTCTCTAAACGAACCTTCATCTTTCTCATAATTAAACAGGCACCTGCTTGTGCAGAATGGACATTGAGTTTCTGGGCAGCTTTCATGGCCACCGATGGAATTCTTTCACAGGCACAAAAATCTGTCAGGGAGTTTAACGTTTTGTATGGGCAAAACAGATGTCCCAGAAACGCACGCAGCTTTCACTGAGTAACTTTGCACAAAGTGCCATCAGATCTTCTCACTACACAAATTACTACCTGGGGCCTGGGGTCTGTTGGTATTTGTTTGAGTGATGATACTCTGTGTAGCTTGTGAAACAGAACAAACAGAAGGCTTAAACGCAGCCTAAAGATTTGTGAGCTGCTGATCCTACAGAAAGGACACCTTTTATTGCTTTTACATCCAGCAGCGTGCAATACAACGTGGGTTTTATGTTTGTTGTTATATATTAAGCAAAACCTTTGCTCGAACTCTAAATTTCGGCGAGGAAATGTACAGATCTTAACGTGGGCACAAGCTGTGATGTGGAAGGTAAGGCTCACAAAAGGGGCTTGTTTTAAATCTCGCATTCAATAAACTGCTAGAAGAACAAAATGAAAACAAGCTATTGTGTTAATCTCCAGATTAGCCCTCATAGTCTGTCAATTTAATACTGATTAGTAAACAATGTCCATAATTAAGCTGTTGTTGGAGACACAAATGCCCCACGAGCCCGAACTAATGCGTAGTATTCAATCCTTTTACAAAGGATGGCAGATACAATTCCAGGAATGTTAATGCTGTCAAGTATCCATGATGCACATAACAAAAGAGAAGGCAGGGAGTTGAGGTAATTAAGCTCACACTGGCCCTTCTCTCCAACCCGTATTTGTTTATTGACTAAATGTTATTAGGTGTAGTAAATAAAATGCCACCGAGTCGTGGGAGCTGGGACCAAAAATGGCACGAAGTTTATGGGGCCGTCAAACCCTGGATTCCCCTGGCATCAAAGCGCACACATACCCTTTGCTAAGGCTAGTGACAATAATGTGCATGACAGGGGTCCATGGGGCCGTGGTCCCCTAATTGTTTAGGAGACCTTTTAGGCTGGTTGCAGACTGCATGTCTTGGTATTTGTGGAGCTAATTGCACTAAAATCCGCCAGCACAGTGCTTGCAGTGATGGGTTAACTCATTTATCCTCGGGATAATACTCAGCTCTTTGTCAGCCTGGTCTCCCGCATTCACTCCTAGACTCTCACCCCAGATGCAGAGGAGGAGGAAGCAGGCTTCCCACAGTGCTGTCGATGGAAATTCACTGACTGCACAGGTGCAAGAACATAAACATTTAAATATGAAACAATACCGCTTTTCTGAGGGTTTTCCTTCACTCGTAACCCTTTCTGCTTTTCTCATGGGGGCTGCAGAGCCAGGTCTGAAGTTTAGCCCCTCTCAAACTGCAACAGTTGAGAACGGCAGAGGGGCTTGGCCTGGGTTCCTCTTACCAGCTTATTTTTGCACCCTGAATCTCATGGATCTTCAGTTTTGAATCAGCGCTGTTCTGGTGCAGAAGAGCCCAGAGAGGTTAACGTTGTTCCCTGTGACATCCTTTTTTAAGCTCACCTAAGAAAAGATGGGGGTGGACATAATTATAAGCAATCTTCTACACTGCTCTCAATGGTTTTCAGATGGGGAGAGAAGTGGCAGTAGCCACAGTCCGAACAGTGACATTATGCAGAATATTTTTCCCTGATATGAACTCTGAGATTCACAAATTTGAGAATGAGAGAATTACATTTTGACATTTTTCCAGACTTCTTGATTTATGGCACTTTCTCAGACTTCTTGCCCCCGTATTAAACATACAAGCAACCACCCAAATGGTAACCACAGCAGTTCACAGGGGCAGAGCACTTCCTACCCAAGGATCTCAAAGGTCTTGGCCCACATTTGGTGGCATTGTGCAAGTTTCCAATAGGACGACATCTACTGATAGTCCCATTGCCGTTTGGACTTTATCACAAATTAAATTGTTTTGCCAAAGGTCTGAGAGAGTGTAAATTAGCGGTAGAACTCAGAAAAATCCTCTGAAGTATCTTCCCCACTCTCCTTCCCAGACTACCCATCCAAATGCCAAATGGCACTGACTGGCTTCCTATTTCACCATGTGGATTTGATTGAGGTGGGTCACAAGTTCTCAGAACCTTTGGCCAGGTGGGGACGTAGCTTCTTGAGAGCTACAGGAGCACAGCACCTCTGCCATTCCTCCCCATCGCATGACAAAATCCACTGCACACAGTGTGCAGCCCTGCCTCTTCCACAGCTACAGGCTTGCTAGAGACAGCAGAGAAAGGAGAGGGGAACAGATGGGAGTTGGAGCATGCAAGCAGAGGTTAGGGATAGCACTAGACCACAGCACACCAATTTCTTTTGGCTGAAAGTGCTATGGAATCACAGGCTCGGTGGAAAAGGCTCCTAGAAATAGCACAGACCGATCAGTACCCCCAGCCCTTGAACAGACTCCTGCCTGACATTGCTGGGACGCGGTGCTTTATCCCACGCATCAAACTCTCTTCCCACTACAAGGTATAAATTCTTTTCCATTTTTTTCCATTCTTTTCCATTTGACGCTGGAGAGTCACTGATTTGACACTGATTACAATTTGCAGAGGACTTGGGACATACTTGGATGAGAGATGCAACACAGGACATTTTAGAAAAGCATTACCTCTTCTCTCTGTAAGGATAATGAATAGACATAAAAATTGCTCTCTTTCTCCTACTGGCCACAGCCAAGAGCTACTGATTCACAAGGACAATAAGAATGTCATAATGCACTAAACCAGATGTGAAAAGCTGAAAATGGAGGTGGTGGTGGACAGCTGTGCTTAGCTCCTTAGAGTTGCCATTATCTCTTTCCTCAAGAACTGCAGAGGAAGAGTTTAAAACTTCTCTGCATCGAGACAGACCCTCTTGGTAAGAGATTTTTAAATTAAACAATTTAAAATTAACAATTTAAAAGTAATTTGTTAGCTAGAATATTCTCTAGACTAGCTATAAACTGTTTGAAAATCTGCTCTTTAACATTCACACAGAACAGAGAAGCTTTCATATGTCAAGTGCACTGCGAGGCAAAGCATTACCTGAAGCACCCTTCACTGATTCATACCACTGAGCTCCTCAAGTAGTCTCAGCACACGAATAAATTCTGCTAACAGCAGTTTATTCCTGTCTCTTCCAACACAGAGGCCTGAAGAGAGGCTCAGGCAGAAAGAAAATGTGCAAAGTTACCTACTCTATAAACATCCTCTGCTGGATCCAGCAAAACCCATGAAAGTGGGTCAGCCTTCAGCCCTGTCAGTCTCCCAAGCCAATTATTCATGGAAGCGCTGTATTGCACACAAAATTAGCGAAGATTTCTATTTATTCTATTCTATTTATATCATTTAAACTAACCCAGTTCCTTTTGCCTGAAACAGGACTCGCAAAGGCACCTTTGCTGGCACAAATGGAGTGGCTGTGGCAGGCAGCAGCTGGAGGAGGCAGGTGGGTGGTGCAGGATCTGTCTCCACCCAGGGGAAGGCAGCCTCTTGACCAGGGTGCAAACAAGTGTAGGGAAGCCAAGAACTGCAGCGTGATCCTGGACAAACTGCTTGGGCCCAGATCCTGCAGGAGACTATTTTTCACCTTGCCTTAAGTTATTGCTAGGATTTACGTACTTAGATAGTTTTAAGATTCCATCCAAATTTCTCTGTTCCAGTTCTTCACGTGAAAACTAAGACAGCGACCCCTCCTTGCTTCCCAGGAATGTTATGGGTATAAAATCAAGTCTCTGAGGTGCCGGGGTAAGTATCTACAGAAAGAACCACTTCATAAAGTGAACAGAGCTTCTATTAAAATGCCTTTTGGGAAAACAGGGAGTTTTGTCTGTCCCCTCCACAAACATCCCCCACTTGCCGATTTCAGCCATATGTGACTGGACTGAGAGGCTTTAAATCTTTTAAAAGCAGGTGCCTCTCCTCCATGGTAGGAGGGATGATTCAGCAGCACGAGGAAAAGCTCTGAGGAACACATGGTGTGACACGCTCAGCCCTCACCAGGCATCAGGAACCCACAGAGCAAAGAGCCTTTACCTCTGCCCCAACACATAAAAAGCTTCAGTCTGACTTTGCCATTTCATAAATAAATAATAAAAAAATCAGATGATGAGACTCATCAATATAGAGACTATGATTAATTGTTCTACTCTTCACTGAACTTATTAAAAAATCACTTTGCCTGGCGCTGACTTTTCTTTCGTGAACATTTGTACTTCATACAGGGTTACCAGCCTCCAAAGACAAGTCTCCCCTTTTTCTTGATCCATCAGTTAGCTCAGCAGTAACCATTAGGCTGAACTATTTGGTTTCTACAGTCTCACATTCACTGTGTGCTTGTCCCTAACTCCTTGCCTGGTACCTCCCGTACCTGAAATTCCTCGCTGGTCTCCCATCCCAGCTGACAGAGGTTCCTGTGCTGTGTCTGTAACCTGTGAAGTCTCCACAGCCCTTCCTGGTGGGCTGCAGAGATCATCTGGATACGCAGTGCTGCTGAGGCTTCCTTCTCCAGCTGCTAGACTGTTACTGAAAGATAATTAAAGTGCACTTGGCACTTTCTAGGATTGCTTCCTTTGATGAGTCCAGAACACAGGTGCTGCAGTTACTGCTCTGCTGCAAAATGAGGAGGAAATGGTTTCTGTGACTGTCCAGAGAGGATATGGTCACCGTGGCTATGAATGGAAGCGTTTTCACACACAGGCTTCCACAAACTAAAGCAGCATGATAGACATTGATTAGGATTAAGAACAAGCAGCTCCGCATTTATGCACACAAGAGCACAGAAACTGCCTGCTAAGGCAGAACTAAAATCTGTCTAGTTCGGCATTGTCCCTGGGAGAGGGAAAGTAACAGATACTGAAGGAGGATTATATGATGCAGGGCAAATACAGCACAGTTCTGATTGAGCTTCATCAGCTTCCTGCAATGAAAGGGACAAGGAGTTTCTGAGCCAGGGTTGCACCAAACAATCATGTGTGAAAGCCACCGAGTAACACTGTGGTTCTCTCTAATCTCTTCTTCAACTCCACTTTTATTTTTTGCCTTCTTACGCTGCTGGCAGGTTTGTTACAATCTGTTCCACTTCATAAAATATTCTGGACCAATTTACAATGATGTTATTTGTTCAAGTCAGTAAGAAAAAGGTAAATTGCCTTATTTCACATCAGCCAGTAGTT
This sequence comes from Netta rufina, assembly GCF_964035555.1. Classification (NCBI taxonomy): domain Eukaryota; kingdom Metazoa; phylum Chordata; class Aves; order Anseriformes; family Anatidae; genus Netta; species Netta rufina. Next base: position 61,697,304 of record NC_140128.1, on the reverse strand, counting down.
TCCATACTGCATGATATCTGCACACTGATTAGCTGCATTAAATCATTGGTTCTTACACAGATCAGCCAAACCCATTTGAATAATTCACTTCTCCCTTAGCAAATTAAGATCCAGCCTTACTCCATCTCCCATTCTATAAGCTTCCAAGAACTGGCTGTTGTTGCAGTTCACTGTCTGACCCCCGATAAATTTCAGTTTCCCGTTTCTCCTGCACTTGATAGGGAAAATTCCCAGTTTTCTCAGAAGTCTCCTAGATTGCCTCTTTGTCCTCCAACTCTGACTGCTTTTCGTTCCCCAAACACAGGTACATGGGGGATGCCCTGAAGCAGAAAGAAGGAAACACATTATCCATAACGTTAGCAAGTTTAGATAGAACTGAGAGACCGCATTTTTCTGTAAGCAAGGCCCCGGTCCAGTAAGAGGGACTTCAAGGGACTTCAGATTATCTCACAGGTGAAACGAGCTGAAGCTTTTGTGTCAGTTCTCATTTACCAGGCAACAACCATAACGCAACTTTCACACCCCGCAAGGATGGAGGTTACAGAGCAGGGGATTCACAGGGAACATCACCAAGCCCATCACCACTGCTGGCAGTTCCAACTATCAGGAGCTAAAAATGCCATGGAAATTCATACTGCTCCTGAAGGCATTCCCTAAGGCAGAAGGAAAGTAGGTTAGAATTTGCTGCAAGAATAGTGGGTATTAATCCATCAAGACAGGAAAAAAATGTGATATTGCAAAGGAAGATTATGAAATCAGATGCCATCTTGTGGCCAAAATCCATTAAATTTCTATGGTAGATACAATACAGTCCACAAACTATGCAGCAAATACAGAGACAAAAGAGAAGAAATTAAAGCTAAAAAGACTGGTAAGCTACTATGGAGACTTTTAATCTCCAAACCTGTAGGACTCTCTTTAGTGTGCTTCTGTCTGCAGGTGTACAGTCAACTCCTCTGCACTTCTGGCTGATAAAAGCCCATTAAAAGATAGCTGTAATTACTGAAATTGTCCCCCACATGTTGTCTGTATAAAAAATTGCTCTATGTGCTCTGCAAGCTTGCTCACATTCTGGCTGAACTGAGGCAGGAGGCAATGCAGGAAACCATAAACAACGTGACCACTGCATGCTGGCACCGGCTGGTACAATTAAGTGGCCGATGGCGGGGTCTTTCCCATAAGACAAACACTAATGAGGACATAATTGTTGACTCCAAGACCTAAATGCTTCTTTGTTTATAAACAGGAGAGGTAGGAAAAAGGCTGCACAGAGGAAATTAGGATACAGATGATCAGACACTGAAGGACGGTGAGGATAAACACGTAAAGAGACGACTTCAAACTATGTTCTGTATGTTACGGAGGGAACAGAAAACATTCTGCCAATCGTGGATGTGAAGCAGGAATTTCCTGAAGGTCCATCCCACTTGTGTTACACTGTCAGAGGCATGGAGTCAGTAGCACGGCCCACACCCTTCTCCTTCTATTGAGCAACCTTTTTCCAGATCCATCTTCCATCTTGCTTTTCCTCCCCTTTCCCAGCTGCCAACCTGCCCAAATCTCTGGATGAAGATCATTCACTCCCAGAGCAGCGAGACCTTTACAGTGTGTTATTTCATGCCTTACACAACAAGAAATGAGAGGTTTACATCATTGCCAGGGAACATCACAAAAATTTGATGCTAGCTCTTCCAAATCTTGCGAATGATCCCATATCTATTAATAGAGAAGCTACTTTTAGTCATTTAGATGATTTCAGATCATCTTCCGTGCCCCACACGGTTGGCTGTAACTAAATTACCTGTGTGGTCCGGGCAGCATATGAAGCCACCGCATGGCCAGATAAACCCTCTCGTGGCCCACGTTTTGGATGACTCTCATTCTTGTTTCACAGTTTCGCTAACCAGAAATCACGCAGCCGTCTCACTGCACTGTGGGAAGACCCTGATTCCTGACTGTGCTCATCACAAATGCAGAAATACATTTCTAATGTAAACGCAGGCACCTATGGACACTGAAAGCACCTCACAGGATCAGAGACATCTGCACAGCACTGGCAAATACACCACAGGACCTACAGGAGGTCCGTGCCTTTCTCCACATCACCAGCTGGAGACCAGGTGGGACTCCTTCCAACACCTACAGTGGTCCCACACACCTATGCTTAGGCAAATGAGCTGCTCCCACCCCACGAGAGCACACAGGTCTATCCTTCTGAACACAAAAAGAAGTGCATTTAAGCTGGTAACAGCAGCAGTGGCGAGTAAGGGGTTAACCAGCACCATTAGTACATCGAGGAAATTGCCCCAACAGAAGTATAACCCACATGGTGGAAGACAAGTGTTATTCACAAGTTATTAATAAGAGCCCCAAAAGAAGGCAGCGGTACACTGTTCTGTTAATCTCATAAGCCCAGATGTTCGTGAAATGAAAAACAGCCCGAGTACATGACCTTTCATACTGATGTAAAGGAATGTTTAAGATATGATGGGATGTTATATATCACAGGATGTTAAAAACATCATGGAAAAATTCAATATGGATAGCAAAAATTTAAAGAGTCAAATACTTATAAAAACATATATCTGATAAGATGCAAAAAAAAACCTATCAAATCAGATTATACTTTTCCACAAGCATAATTTTACACACTTTTATAGACACCAGTGCTTGTAAAGTGTCAAAGTGCAATAATGGCAGGAATTACTGCCTGTAGAATTGCTACAGTTTCTTGCACACTTTCTCCTAGCCCGCAAGAAAACATTTACTCTTGGGAAGATGTGCTTTATTCTGGCTCCTATGCACAATAAAACGTTATGCAGAAAGCACCCTGCAGGCAAGAAGTCTGCGGACTTTATTGCAACCTGCTCTTGGAGTCAATTCTCGAAGTAATTGATTAATTTGCAAGCAAATTAATTTGTGGAAATGAGACTCTGAAATAAAATTTTATTTGTCTGTCGGTCACCCCCTTCTCTTCTAGCACTGGTGAGTGAGCACAATCCGAGAACCAGAGGTATTGTTGGGAGCTGGGCAGGGAAAGTCTGTGTGCAGACAGCAAAGAATTCAGACATAATCTCTTGGTCTTCTCCCTTGTTTCTTTTCCTTTCAGATGCTTCAGCGTAAAACATGTGGTTTACACTCATCTTTGTGTAAACTTCTCTGGAGTGAGTTTCAGACAGAGGGCAGTCCCTCTGTAAACAAGATGGACAAAGCTGACACTCAGAATGTGTGGGAACATGTGTCTATTGTAGCTCTTCGTTACTCACACCACCTGCCTGGCGCGCATTCTGCAACCACACAGCGCTACGGGAAGCAATGGCAGACAGAAGAAGAAATTCCCCGAAATCCAAAAATTTGCCCCCCGCTCCCTGCATGCCCACCCTGGCTGACACTGAAACAATCTGGCCTAGATGAGGGGAGCGCGGGGCAAGTTTGGGAGGTCAGTTTACACACGGGTCAGCTTATACGTGAGTGTATACAGTATCGGGGTCTGTTTTCTATTTGCTTGTCAAATACCAACACCATAAAGAAAGGAATAGTACTAAATCCACCATTTTAACCTTACACATACCCACAATTACAGCTGAAATAACTCAGCAATTTTTGAGTTATACGAGTGCAAAGAAAGCATCTGTAACCAATCACCTATTTTTTGTTGGCTTTTTTTTTTTTTTGGCAATTCTATATCTTAAAAATTGTGAATGCAGTTCTAGCTTTGTTTTTTTTTTTTTTAAACACAACCTTGTTAAAAAAAAAATAAAAAATAAAACAACACATGTGCTCTCAGGCTGAAAACACACATGCCAAATTCAGCCTGGAGAGAATTTTTACGGCTGAGTTATAAAACCCTGAAAATGGGGATTTATAATGGAAATGCTGACAGACCATTAACTACAATAATAACATAAACGGAGCAATAGAATTTCCAAGTTATCTCCTTTTTGTTTGTGTCAGCATTCCTGCAAGCGAGAGGCTGCACAACGCACAGGCAGCGTTACCAGCACGTTGCTTTGGTCCTCTCCTACGGCGTTCGCACAACACAGCGAAGCAGCAAAGCATCGTGCACGTGCTGTCGTGTCTCTGGGTGCATCCCGTCCTTCAGTCAGCTCCAAGCATCCGATTTTGGGGTCTGTGCTTTGAGAGGAATCCTGCCACCAAGCTAAGCTAAGCAGCAGGACGCCCGTTCACCTGTTTTGCTCTGTGTCCTGCCAATGGGAGAGCAAGTCACTGTGTGCTGATGCCACGCCGCAATTTCCACTGCCCAGCATGAGCTTTGCTTCCAGCTTTCTGTGTGACTGCCCAAAAAAAAAGAGGGCGATGATAACCACTCGTGCTGGCTGGTGTGAAAAGGGGGCACATGAGGACCCCTAAACACTACGGCTACATGCTGTATGCCCTTCCTCTAAAAGCACAAACTGTGTCTTCTCTGGGAAGAGGAATATAATGAGAACACGTAAACTATCAGGCCGCTCGAGATAATTTGCTCCCTATTACAGCCAGGGACAAGTTGTTTAAAAATAAAATAAGCAATGGCCCACGCTACAGGATCTGTGTACTCTTACAAAAAAAATAGCTCTTAACGGTGAAGACGTGTTTAGCCCATTGCTAGCATGTTGCTTGTTTATTACGAAGCACGTACTCCTAATGGAAACACAACCTCAAATTCACTGGGAATGAAAGAGGATGACAAATCCCTGTACGTTTACAATTTTGGCAGATTTGGGGTTTTGAAAGGTACTCCATTTCACTGGACTTCTGACTCGTTCCCTGTCTCATTTGTCCTCTGCATCCTAAAACACCTGACATAACATAGCCAGTATCGTTATTCCCATTTTACAGACGGTTAAAGCAAGGCACAGCGGTGAAATAAATTCCTAAATATTAAATATCAGGTTGCTTCCAAAACCCAGGAAAAGGACCCAAGTTTTCTCCTCCTTATTTAAGTAACGTCTGCTGTACAACCACAGATTTCAACCTTTTTAAGGGTAAAAAGGCTAAATATGATGCATGGATTGACAGAATCCATCTGCTTCAGAGAAGCCCTGGTTCACTCCAACAGTGACTAGAAAGCTGCAAAATGACTACAATTATCTTTTCACAATAATCCTGTACAAAAACGGCAAGTTTCAACAGAAGAAGAAAGTAGCAAAGCAGTCCTTTTCTGCAAGCACCATCAGTGACTTCTGACAGCCCCTCCCTGCTCCCAGCCGCTCCTGACATTCAGCAGCTCCCGCGGAGGGGAACCGTTCTCTTCAAGCACATTATTCTCCTCGCTTATCTGCATCAAAAGAACGAGAGCTACTAGTGGCCAGAAATCATTCAAGCTGCTTCCCTAAGTACTTCTGCCACTATTGCTTCCTTTTGTCCAGCACACGTGTCTCAGCCTTGTCTATGCTAGAGATATTTGGCATGCTGATCAGCTTTTGTCCCCCTCGCATGCCTAACACGCTGCAGAAACGCTCCCAATGGTGCGCAGGCGCTCCCGCCACTGTTTGGATTAGAGGGCTCGTAGATGACACATAACTTTGTCTGTTGTTTACAGCCCAGGATGATACAACAGACATTCAGTTGTCCCAGTGTCTCGCCAAGATTAGCACGTGGAAGAGCAGGAGCCGGCTGAGGCAGCCTCAGCAGGACAGAGGTTAGGCTTGTGGGCAGAGGGAATTGCTCCGAGGAGCACTGCGGTTCCCTGCGAGCGAGGACACGTGCTCACAGATTATCGAGAGCCTTCCACGTTCTGGAAGCTTTGTTGACTCCTTGCTGATGCCACCCCTAAACCAAGGATTATTGCTCTGGAAATAGAGCTGCCAGGCTGCAGAACGTTTCCTGCTGTAGGCAAAGCTGCTGGAAGCATTTCCACCTTCCTGTCCAAACCCATCCTAAACCTCTCCATCCATTTGAATAATGCACAGTTCAACTCACCCAAAAAACAACAAAGGGATCCCTCCCTCCATTAACTTCTCTCCAACATCTACACAATCTAGGCAGGTTTATGCTTGGAAAGTGGAGAGAAAAAAGGTGTTGGGTTTTTTTTGTTCGTTTGTTTTGTTTTGTTTTCAGATAAGCACCAGAAGTGACATAATTAGTAATTAGTGGACAACCGAGTGTGGACCTGGCAAGCTGACTGCACTGGGGAATGGCAATAGGGTGGCTATTCCCTGAGGAAAGCTTACCACAGCAATCTCTGGCCTCACTGGCACAGCACAGAAAAGGTTGGCACCTTGGAGCTTAACAATACGGAGCTCCTCACGTTCCTGTTCTATACACTCATCATCAAAATCCAACAGCAAAAACTAGAGAAGCAGGAAATGCTGAATTAGGGTAACACTTCCCCCCACCAACCATCACACAGCCCTAATTCTGTCCCTGCAGCAGTGCCAACCACTGTAACTCAGACTGCTCAAGTCTGTTTGAACTCCTGAGCGGCCAGCTCCAAAGTGAGGAGTAAGTGCATGGCTCCGAGCCACGTTTGCAGTACCTCCCTGCCAATTTCTGGCTTGTACTTCATCCTCCCCAGATGCAGGTTCATGAGCCATGACAAAATTTGGGGGCAAAGAGGAACAGATGCACAGAATCATTTCTCCTGGTTTGAGGTTTCAGCAGGAATGCTTCAGACAGCTTTGGTCAGGGTTGAGGAGAACAGGCAGGCAGCGCTCGGCGGTGATGGGAGCTCAGCACCTGCCCTCACCCCGCTCTGCACTTAGCGGTTTCACTGTGTCATGTTGAGAAGAACAAACATTCGCTATGTGCAGGCCTGGCTTTTAAAGTTACAGAACTCTACGTGATTTATAAGGTGTGATTACAAAGCTGTTTGAATTTTAGAAAATTAGAGGGGCTAGATTTTTTTTTTATTTAGTGCTTAAATTGGTTTGGCTATTTGTTTCATTACGGGAGATCAAAAATAATCCCGGTACTCACAACGAGAAGCAAAGAGCGTTTGAATATGTTGGAATAACCTTAAAAGCAGGTGGCTACCTTATTAAGTGTTAAATATTCAGAGCTGAAATACGAGCCCGTTTCCATCTAGGGCGTGCAGTAAATGGCTTCCACATATGAATAGCAGCCCATTAGCACAATAAAAAAATAATTAGTTATCCAGTTGAAATTAGAACAAACGTACTAAATGCAAGAATTTCAAAGGGTCACTTTTATTTCATAAGCCATTGTGCCAGCTGCATAGCCACGGTTCCCCTCATCTAAACAAATAGTGCAAAATAGAAATAACTGCTCTGAATTGTTGTACCCACGGTATGGTATTTGTGGGAGGGGAGATGAGGGGGACAGAGAGGTTTGGATTCATCACGTACACAACAGAGTATCTCCAAATGCTCATTTCCTAACAAGTACAGGGATTGCATGGAGAGAAAAGCAGCCTTCCAGGATAAGGTACTTGCTTGAGTCTCCAAAAACCCTAACCTAGTTCAGTGAGGAGAACCGAGATTGCTCTCAACATCTCCATGGAATACTAACAGGTCTCACCCATGCATGCACAACCCCACTTGTTGAACTTCTGATGCTTTTGGAGTGAAACACTCACTGGCAGGTGGGCTCTAAAGGGCCAAGCGTCCAGGGTTAATAAACATGCAGTCTATCAGCTTGCCTGCATTTTAATAACCACAATAATTTCGTAGGTATTCAGCAAACCCCAAATAATTTTATTTATATAACAACCTGTGAGCAGTCAAATAGGGAATAGGGCGGTCTAACACTAGAGTTAAAGTCCATAAACTTTTAGCCATATATGCAAAACTAAAGTTGTAACGATAAAAGCCATTTAGTAGTCCCTACTCATCCATTTCAGCTGAAGGGAGCTGTTTCTGTCACATGTTCCTTTCCTCCTGAGAGTTATGTTTGGTATTTTACACTAACTTCTGGCACTGTTTTCCCCTTGTTAATTGGAAACCACAATCACTTGTGGTGCAGTGCTTTGCTCTGCTTTCTGTATTTCTGATTTGCACCCAACTGTCAAATCAAAACCACCTCTATCATTAGGGCCCGTAATGCCACTGAGATAGCCCAGCGAGTGTGCCAACAAGTGAAAGCAGTTAGATGATGACATACTTGTCCCAGCACTCCTCAAAGCTGACCTTCCAGCAAGTCCTGGCCTCCACACGTACCAAAAGGGTCCTCAATGGAAAGACAAAACCCAATTCTTTGACTTGTGTAAGAACAAGCCCAGTCAGGGCAACAGCATTATTATCCACTCACACCAAGACCCGATTCTGCAGCCAGATTCATCAGAAAGCATTCATTTTGTATTCTAAGGGGAAAAAAAATTACAAAAATACAAGTCTTCCATGAAAGAGGTCAACATTAGGTTTTGGGTTAATTAGGTACAACTCCCAGCCTTGCCACATAATATAAAATGCCCTGTGTGATATAAAACTTTGCTGACAAGATTGTAATCATGGACACTGTTAAAATCAACATTAGTTACAGTGACTGCAGGACTGTGGGATCCCATAAGCAAAACACTACATCTATATTGGTTATTCTCGTGCCTCAGCAATGAACCTCCAATTTTAAACCCCACCACCTCTCTACACTTGTAATAGTTACCACCACGGGAGGAAACTGGGTCATCAATACTCTGCCAAAAAATGTTTGCCTATTTAAACCATGCCTGTAAGTATCTCTTCCAAAGTTTCTGTGAACAAATCTAATTTTCATTCTGTGTACATGGTAAAAGTACAGTACATTCCAGCACTATCTCCCCCAGCAGTTAAATGCACAAAATCTCCTTTAATAGGACAGCTTCCTACATACCCTCGAGGAATCTGCACAGCTTTAGTTTCCAGATTTACCTTTTTTGTTTACCAGGAACCACACCCGGACAGTTACTCCAACAGCATGTAGGGACATCTAGTGACCAAAGAAGATACTGCACATAAATCACTGCATCTGCTTACTACACACCATTTTGTTAAAATCCAAGGAGCAAAGTACTTGAAAATTAAGAAAAACACTCTCCACACATATTTTTTTTTTCCTTGACATATTTTCTACCCATTAAAACAGCCAAGGCTATGCCCATTCAGCCACTGTCTTCACATGGCTTGGATCTCATTAGGGAAAATCAGGAGGCAAAATATTTTTAATTTTACTCTACAAAAAGATTTGATTTTCCTTGAAGTGCCTTCCACAAAGACGTGTCTTCTTTGCACTGAACAACCAGATTTCTGAGCTTATTTAGAGGACATTCAGAAGTTTGGTTTCATTACACACTTCTGCTTTCAAAAATGCAACATTCTACATCACTATCATCTTTCTTCTTCCTTCACCTCTATAAATACTCTCACGGATATGGCACTGCTAAGTAAACCCATATTTTTGACCTGCTGCATGTCTAACATTTCTTCTTTAATAACTCCATGAGCATGGCAGGCTCTTCCTATTAACTACATTACATCATCATTATCAAAGACTAAAGGAAATTAATTTTGTTTTCCAAAGCCTTGGCAATGAGTTGGTTCTTTACTTCATCAGACATCTGCTGTTTTTCTACGTATGTCATTTGTGAAGCAGAGTTTTCCTTATGACTTTATTCTCGTAACAGTTTATCATGCCACACTGTTTACCAGTGAAATAAAGCGGAGCGGGATTTCTCATTCGCCATGTAAAAGTGTAAAGCTAACTGAAAGCCAACGCTATCATCTCTGTTTCACTTTCAAACACTTTCCTGGTTTAAAATAAAGCTCACCAAAGACTGTCATGCAAAAAGAACCTCTCATGGTCTTTGCTTGAAATTTATTGCTGGTGCTGCGGTACTTTGTTTTAACAGATGGGACTTTATCAGCAAATTATGTGGGCAGGCCACCAACTTCCCTCAGGAATGGAGGAGTGCTAGTATTTACTTGGGCTCTTATCTATGTACTTAAAGCCATATTCTAACCACAAACTTCTAGTATCATTTATTGATATAAGACAAAACACAGAGAATCTTCTGTTCTGAAGCACACTGCATTCCTAACCTTTGTCTTCCTCATGCATGCCATAGGTTGCTGCTGTCAGATATTTCACACCAGCAAAACTTTTTCTCTTTTCCTTTTTAAGGTTGAACGCACTTTGCAATTTGTATTCATGTTTGCCATATAACTCCATTAATGCTGCGCAAAAGGGGACCATTTAGATCACTTTTCAAAATATTTATTTTGCTAAATAATTTGTTGTGGTTTTGCTTGGAGTTTTTCCCTACTTAACTACACTGTCACTTACCCCATAAATTGTATTCTAAAGAGGATTTTGCTCATGGCAAGTGCTTCTAAACTACAGCAACTGTTGCATCAGGAACTAGGAGGTTTGGTGGTGAACACAATAGGAATGGGGGCCAGTACACCCTGGGTTTTCCTTGCTGTTGTCCCGTTGAGCTATTGAAACAGCACAGAAGAGCTCAAAGGAAACATCTGAGCATCTGTGAAACATTTTTTTTCTTTCTTCTTCTGTCTTTTTTTTTTTTTTTTTTTTCCAGCAAAGCTCATGTATCACCTTCTCCTGCACAGAGGAGAACAGAGGGGTCTGCTGGTGGGGGAAGAGGCAGCTACAGCACTCTTATCTGTTCTGAGCAGACAGGAGATGGTGCAGATCCACCATGGCTTGGGGTTGCCCTAAACACAGCACCCAGCTGGCAGTCAGCAGGGTGGGATTACAAACCCAGTGCAATGCCACTCACCCTGCCACCAGCCTGGCTTGCACCTGTTCTGTGATGCAACCTAGAAAATAGAATATCCCAAGTTGTAAGGGAACCACAAGCATCATCGAGTCCAACCTCAGCGGTATGCTGTTAGCTCCTGCTGATGATCTCCATGAGAAACACGTGTGGGAGATAAAACTAAAATAATAATTTTAGGGGAAGAAAGAAGCAGCGATAAGCACAGAGTGCCACCACGAGCTGCCAGCTGCTGTGTCCTGTTACAGAACCTGGTATTTATTCTTACTCCTAATCAAGATCTATCTAGATCAGAATTTATTTTTGAAGTGCACCCTCAAACAAACATCTAGTGGAGGAATCTTGAAAATGTGCATCCTTTATCTTACAGGAGTCCATTCACACTGCGCTCGGAAAGAGATGGTATTCTGAAAAATATGACACACCTTATTTTAAGGTTTTCCTAATAAAATACTGTTCAACAACAGTTTGAAATAATGATACTAAATGATTTATTTCAAATAGGAATGAAAATTAATAGAAAAGCATGCAAAACTTGCAAAAATGTTTCCGTGGATTTTTATTTATTATTATTTTTTTTTTTTTTTTAAGTATTTCGCTTCAAAATATTGAAAGTATCATTAAAACTGAACTATGCTTTCCTATTGGATGTAGTTCTTTAATTTGTATGTGTCTGTTATAGAATCTATACCACAGAACTTGATCCTGTTGTGATTCCCACACAAGCAGCTCTTGTTTATTTAACATATTGTACTATATTCTATCTGCTTCTACATTTTATCTACTTCTTGCACTTCACTTTGCGTATTGTTTCAAAGATGCTTTTACAGACTTTTTTTAGGTTATAAAAATTATCCTTATGTGTTTATTAAAAAAAGCACTAAAATGAGTCTCAACATATATCGGAATGTTGGACTACGTTGGACTGCTGGAATTTCTTCATGAAGCCCAAATATTAAAGCAATGGATTTAAGAACCATCATTCAGCAAAATGAGGTTCTTTGTTAGACCTCCACTCACTCAGTGGGTATTGGATCAGATCTTGACGGCCATAGTCTGCTTCTTCTGCCCCCAAATTGATTAATTCCTATTCCATAGGGAATAAGCAAGAAAATGCATCAGAAACTGAACCTTAGAGAATAACTGAGTAACACATATCTGCAAAGCAACCTCAAGAAGATTTGGTGATGGTTCTAGCCCATTTATATCTGAATTTCTAGGACTCCAAAGTTTGCGGTAGAGATATAAACCAAGTTGGGGGTATGGATCACTGCAAGGATACGGAATTTTTGGTAAACAAGAGCTAATATCATTCTTAGAGAAAATAAATAATTGCCAGAATTGTAACTGGTATGAAACCAGTGAAGTAAAGGCAAATTCCAAGATATTTTAGCTGAATATTACATTCAAATTCTGACATATAAGGATAGGACCTCATGTGAAAAGTGGGCCTGGATTTAAATTTTAAACTTTTTGCCATTAAAGATCAGGGTACATTTAGGTCACAGCTCAGTGCAGGTTTAGATCTCTACGGAATATCAGGTTTTTAAAGATACTTTTCATTTTCAGATGTGACAGTTAAAAAATCCTGGGTACAATAAACCATTTGACTTGGGGGAAAAGAAGTTGAGCTATAAACTGAAACCAAAGTAGCTCAACTTGGGAGTGTCCCAGCTGCAGAAAACTCTTAATTTTAAAACACTTTGATTGATCCCCAATCTCTTCGAATTACACTGCAGTAAGGACTGTGCACCCTTCTGAAATCAGGCTATGCTTCAATTACTTCATCTGCGTATAAATTTCATTGTTATTTGAAACATATGCAAAACACAGATACCAGTATTCTCTACAATTGATTAAATATCTACCTCATTAAAGTACAAAATGTACGGGATAGGAGGCCCTACTGTGAGGGTTCACTTTGCATTAAGAATGCTAAACCTTGCCAGAGAAATACCATTCTGGAGCAATCCAGTTGAGCTGTACAACCTCTGTATTTTAGCAGCTGGACACTTAAACCACCAACACCCTTATTAAGGTTTTCAGCGAATTTCTGCTGACAGAGTAAAGACAAACTGAATTCTGCAAGCAAATTCCACTCACCTGATTCACTCAGCTAATCCAAATGAGCAAGGCAAGCAGAAACTGGCCTCAGGTAAAACCTTGCAGTGAAAAGCTTTGTCCTACAAGCCAATGTCTCTGAGAACCAAATGTGGATCAGAGTATTTCAGAACATTTTACAAAGTCAAAGTCAAAAGTGACTTTGGGAAACATGAAACCTGACAGGCTATTAGTCTGTTCTGGGGGACTATTACCTGCCAGACAATTATTTTCAACATTTAATTGTGAGGTTTGGAAAACCCTTGTGCAACTTCCCACAAGGATCCCCAGTCTGTTGGCCAACTGTTTCTTTGCACAGTGATCCTTCGAATGTGCACAGTACTACTGTGCTTGCTGCCCTTGATGCAACAGACCAGCAGCAGGCATTCACAGACAGGTGCAAAGTTTCACACTCTTGTTCTGAGATGCTATTGGAAAAAAAATAAAAACCAGAAATAGCTGATACAAACACAAAACAACTGTCCAGAAGGATGTAGGTACAGCTGGTGCCATCCTGGCAAGGAAGCAAGCTAAGCAAGTAGCCTTCAGACCTTGAGGTTGATTGGACCATTTTTTCCTGTCCTTCCTCTACAACCCACCAAGACCTGAGGTGCCTGAATAGCAGGAACAGCACTTCCCAGGGTCTTTCAGTTTTCCGTGCATGCACATGTATGCAAGAAAGTCTCCAGGCATCCCAGTTTATCCTTGGAAAAAACAAACCCATGGAGGTACAGCTAGATCAGTTTGAACAGCCTGTTCCTGGCATCCTTCTTTCTGGAGGAGAGAGGACTTGGGAGGATACAAACTGCAGGCGTGAACTGCTGCAGAGGTGGGAGCCTGCATTTGGCTGATACTTGTCACAGGAGCTCTCTTCTGGCACTATATACCCCATGGATGGCAAGTCCATGAACCCCACAAGAAAAACAGAGGGTCACAACCATGCAGCTTCCACCACCCAAACAATTTCTGAAGCCATCTGTCCACCCTCTACATGCTCCTAAGCTGCTGCCTGAAAAGGTGGAGCAGGTTGCAGGCTGTTTTTTCTTCCCCTAGGGAGCACTACGTGGCCTAGGGACCACAGGCTGAGCACCCTTGCAATTCAGGACCTCTCCAGCCGGGTATCTTTCAGCCCTATTTTGTCAGGATGCTGTGAGAAGCTGTACAGCTCCACGCTGCTGCTGCACAGAGCAGTGTCTAGAAGGTGTAAAGCAGCCTTTGGTTAAACAAGGAATTTGAATGCATACTTGGTCAACAGGATGAGTTACAGAATTGTATCAGGTTTAAATCAACCTCTTTTCAACAAAGCACTTAAGTATGTGATTACCTTTAAAGATGTATGCTCCTCATTAAGTTGCTGGGGTTAAGTATGCCCTTAATGACCCAAGAACGATAAGAATATGCTTAAGTATTTTACAGATGGCAAGTTTCTCTGAACCAGGGATCTCATTACCGTCCTCAGTGAGCTAACAAAGGGACTGGCCGCTTCTGCTGGGGGGGAAATTGGATTTGTTCTTTCATGATACGAGTATTAAATGCAAACACAGGCTCCAGAGCAAAGCCACTCCAATCCCCATGCACATCCTCGCTATGTTACTGCATTTCTTCATTCCTGAGCTCTGTGGGCACACCACTTCTGAGTGTGCAAGCGAGGTGAGTGCCTACCCACACGGCTGCAGGGGCAAAACACAAAACGTGCATCCTTGGAAGATCAGTTGTAAACTTGGCATGAGGTTTGTTTTCTGAAATGCTGCTGTGAACAATTTGTCAGTGATTCGAAGCCTGACAAACAAGCCCCTTTAGGCTCATTCGGAAAAAGATTAGGAATGCTTCACTGCAGCTCAGGATGAAATACAGGCTTCGAAGGCATCACTTTTACTTATGACATCCAAAAACTATGTTAAAATAACAGTAACAATGCAATGCCAAGAATTCAAAAGTTAGGAAATGCCAAAATTAAGGTTCCCTGTACAGACTTCCTTCAGCTTATTTCTGAGCACACTTCACGATGCAGGTTTTCATTACTTGATCATACACAATTTTTTCCCGCAGAACCATTGCCTCCATCACTGTGAGGTACGAAACAGCTTGAGGAATGAAGTAGGGTTGTCAAGGAGATAGCTGTCTGCAGAAACCCTCGCTCACACAAAAAACAAGCAATTATTCAACACTTCTTTCTATTCTTCCAGCCAAATTATAGCCCCGGGCTCTATCTTATACATGGCCTCTAGACCCTGCTTTTAGTACAGAATTATTCATTTCCTCATGGCCATCCCTGTGGCCCTACTGGCTTAAGTCTTTCACACAGGGTAAAAAGGTTGTCTTCACAGTAGATAAGCAAGAACAGAATTAGTAGCTTCCACTCAAATTTTCTATTTCCTGCTACTTCTACTTTCTGATTTTCCATTGAAATTCACATCAGGTACTTCTCCCCCCCCCTTTGATTTTTTGGTCATGCCTACATACTTCAGAGGGAGAGCTATCAGACAAGCAGAAAAGGAATTATGAGAAAAGTGAGTTTGTTTGTTCAGATGGGAACTTCAGAGAATTTAGCTGCCAAACTCTAACAAGCCTCTTCTAAACATCTGTGAACATCTGTGAATCTTCTGAGAGCCATACAACTCGGCCAGATTTGGATAAAAAATTTACAGGGATGCCAAGAGATCACAGATATCAGATGTTCTGATATCAGAATATCTTCCATTTCCAGGTCAGATTTCAAGTGTTTGTCCAAAGCATCATTTAAAAAATATTTTCAATTTGAGCAACAACAAAAATGTATCTTCCTGGAACCTCAGAAACAAGGGGGTTGGCTTGAGCCATTCCTAAAAAAGAGTGACAAGGATATAACCAAGTGGTAGCACAGTGTTACAACGTACAGCTCCAGGTAACACTGCAGATAGTGTTACTTACTTTGCATGTAATTAAGGAAATGGAACTGGCAAGTACAACGCTGACATCTTCCAGGTATTTTTAACAATACCAGAATCAGATGAAAACAATTGTTTGCCTACTGACGCAAAGTAACCATTAACAGAGATAAACGCTGTTACCACTAACACAAGGCACATACTGGAAGCTGTTCTGTTCCAAACTTCATAAAAGGCTGCTGAAAGGGGCGAGTTCACAGAGAGCCCACAGCAAGGCAGGTGCCGTGTCTGAGGGATGGGGTTCAACAGCAGAGAAGAGGCTGCTGCGATACCGGGCAGCAGGGGAATGGGTGCTTACTTCTGGGCGAGTCCCCTCCAGCACAGCAGCCAAGTCCTACAGCTGCTGGACCACACGGTGAGAAACCTTATCAGTTAGAAATGCTTTCTTTAAGCGATGTGATGGGGATGGACAAGCCCTTCTGTGTCTTGTAAACAATATCATTTTTTACATCTTTCAGTAAGAGTGAATGGAGTGCTGCTAATTAAAAAGTTTAGAAGTTGGAGCAGGTATCGGTGCGATGTGTACTGAAAGCATTCAGGTTCTTCTGCTGATATCAATCCAGATTCAAACCAATAAAGATTTAGGAGTCAGGTTTCTTGAACTTAAGGGTAAATAATATGGAAGTACATTAGACTTTGCAGTGACTCCAGAAGCTGAGACTTTAAGAGCCACATTAAATAATAAGTGCCTTGTGATAACAGTCTGTCCCCTCAACTTCTCTTGGAGAAAACTGAGATCAGTCACTGAGGGTTTTCACCTGCAGCCTTTTGCCTCTACAGAGCTTTTATTAAAAAATAAGAAAGACAACATAGTCTAATTGCAAGGTGGGAATTCTAAGGCTTGAGTTCTTTGTTTCCTTTCACATTTAATTGTTTAAGCCCACGCAATTTTCCTTTCCCATTTTAGCACCCTAAAATCAGTCAAAACCTTTCTGGAGATGAACTTGCATCTGACCATTTGGCAGGACCCATTACATGCAGGAAAAAGGGATTGGTTTAATGAAGGCTTGCAGCGCACATTTAATAAAAACTGGGCTCTGTTGTCTCAACCACCGCAGACTTAATCATTGTGAGGTTAAGTCCCTGATGGTGGCTAGCTGACCTAGAAAAGAGAAGGGACCGGCGGTGTAAAACGCTGCCACCCACAACGTGAGGGTGCTGCTCACAGCTTGGCGTGATCATTAACAGCAGGCACAGCCCATAGAGCAGGCAGGGCACTCAGTGCTCTCCTCTGGGCATCCTCCAGATCTAAAACTTCCACCAAGCACCAAGGAGATCTGACAAGCACTTCCTGGCAGCTGGGGTTGGATTCCATTTAGCTGGGAAGCTTCACAAAGGAAACTGCACGATAGTGCTTTTTCCTGACCTAGTCCAGCTATTTTCGAGTACCTCCTTCTTCAACCCCCACCCTGAATTTCTGGGTTGCAATAAAAATATAAAAGCCAAAAAGCACTTGAACATGCCAGGAAAGTATTAGAAGCTTATTAAATCTGCTGGCAAAATGGTCAGTGCTATTCCCCTTCCTGAAAATGTCAAGAAAAGGTAGTCATTTCTGACAAATTTCCAAAAAGAAAATAATGACTTGCAATCAATAACTGCCAAATAATATATAAAAAATACATTTTTAGTGTAAAATACACGTTTTGGGGAATTTAGTCAAAAATTTTTATGGAAGTAGAAATTTTCTACATACACAAAAAGTCGGCGTGTTTTCTAAAAAAGATTCAACAGCAAATTTATGACCAACTTTAACATAATGGTTATTCTTTAATGCAACCTTTTATTTTAACAGCCCAGTTTCCTCACTGTCCTTTTTTTCAGAGCCACAAAGAACAGCACCTTTGTGACTCCTTTCACAGCAATGCAGAGAGGGATCCTGGAGGGCAGCCAGTGGCAGGGTTGCAATAATTCCTTAAGGATTTGTGGCTTTATTAGGGGGATTTTTGTCCAGTGGACTCCAAAGGATATTCTTGAGTACAGCTTCTCCACCCAAGATGTGTGCCACATGAAGGATAGATGCATACAAAGGCAAACAGGAAAATTATTCTAGATGCAAAGGAAGATGAAGCAGATAAGGCAGTGATGTTAAGTATGCTTCCCATTAGCTTAACAGTGCTTTTAAAAAATAATATATTTACTTCTAATGCCTTTTAGAACTGAGCCTTTGTGGGGAGGACTGCAGATGAGAGACACACTGATAGTGAAGGCAGATGCTGCTAGCTAAACATAAATCATGAAGTATGACAAAGTTTTTTCTTTGAAATAACTCTGAAATCCGATAAACATGTTTTTAGTAAGCCCAAGTATAAGATTCCTCCCTTTCTTCCGCCTTCACTCCTTTAGCCAGCAGTGAAGTCCCGCACCCACGGCCACCCATGGGGCAGGGCTTTACATCACAAGGCCCCAACACTGAACTGTGGAAAATAGTCTTTCAGCAGCAGGAACAGCATCTGGCTTCTTGGCATGCTCCACACGCAGTTGTGCTGACAGATCTAGACTTGCCTTGCACAGTGTCATCCAGGCAGGCTGCTAATGTGATGTCCCTCCCCACTTGTCCTCCTCCATGTCATTTTTCTTCTTCGACTCGTATTTAGCTGTAATGAAGCCGCGTGCATTCATCCCTACAGATGTGCCAACCCCCTCGTTACGCTTTGCAGCCAGCTCAGCCAAACATCCACGCTGAGGCAGCCTTCTACACATCCCTGCATGAGATTTCCTTACGAGATTTCCTTCTGGTATGCATCCAAAACCCAGCCCAACAAAGCAATGGGCTTTCCCCCACACCTTCATATCAGAGGACCTTAATTCCAGCCCAGCATCACAACAGACCACAGAGGTGCCAAGAAAGCTGTGTGCCACCCCAGAACTCCAGTTAGTTACAACTTTGATGTGGGTCAACACCACTTCGTATCATTTTCATGGATCTCTAGTGTCTGAATCTGGGATACCGGCTGTAACCATAATTCACAAAGCAAGCTGAAGCTGCACTGATAAAGTATTTTTCTTATTTGTTTAAACATTCAACGTACCGAACACAGAAAACATCTTGTGTATGAACCTCTTCCTTTGTGGACAGAACCACTCTACAGAGTAAGGCCATTTTCTCATGTCACAACAATGAAAAACTGCACTGGACAACAATCTGCTGTGGATCCATTGACACTGGTTTACTGAAATATAGGACACTACTTTCTAAAATTATCTGATGTAACCCACCTGAGTCTGACCACCTGGTTGAATACAATTTTTCTAATAGACGTCATACATATTTCACCTGTATATGCTAGTGGTAAGCATCTCAAAAAGGAAAAAGAAGTCCAATTACAAAAAAAACTTAAAGACTTCCTGAACAAAACTCTTCAGCATATCCTCTAATGCTACAAATTTGGACGAAGCAACTTACATGAGGCAAGAATCTGGTAAGCCTTTTAGAACTGAATGACCATAATTCCACGGCACCTGAAATAATTTTTCTAAAAGAACTCGATACAAGCTCAACAGATTGAAATGAGTATCTCACAGACCTGATGTTGCATGATAAAAACTATACTGGCCATTTTCCAGCAAGGAACTTGAGCATGTGCTTATCTTTAAGCTTACGAGCAGTCCCATGCTTCATGCCTGAAATTAAACATTAGCTCAAGTATTTTGCTGGGTTAGGGCCAATGCAATTTTGAAAATGCCAACTCCAAAAGCAGGGATTGTTTTGGGAACAGTTATTCAGGTGCACCTAGTATGAGCTCAGCTGACAGTTGCAGGGAGGGATGAAAGCACCATTACCTTCCTGCTCTCCAGCAAACTCTGGGCTTGACAGTCGCTCATTTAACCCCTGGTATAAAACAGAACAAACTCAGGACTAGGTGAGTTTCTGCTGGATAAAATTCCAGCTGGTCTGCCACTTGCTATTAGGAGCAACTCTGGTATGGCAACTGATTAGCTCCATCCCACATGTCTGAATAGAATTGAATCTTCGGCTGCAGAGGTTTTTGCTGAGCAGGACAGAGTTCTTGATCTTTACTAGTGCACAGCAAAAACTGGCCACTCACTAGATATTCTGGATGTGTAGAAGAGCCTTAACCTTCACGATGCTACCTACCCATCAGAAAACAGTGATAGCCCCAGCTTCCTACAAAAAAGGGAAAAGGAGTTTAAACTATTATTATTTTCAGTTCTTTACTTCATGTGATAATAAAAGATCGTTTTCAAGTTATCAATCTTACTAGGAATTTAGTAAGTGAATGTAAAATGAACCTTACACAAACTGCCTTGCAAAATACACCACAGGTAGACTTTTATCTCAGGCACCCAAAGTTAAGACAGAGGAAATTCTAAAACTTGGGCTTTAAACTAATTGTTCTAGTCAATAACAGAGCATTCTGCAGCATTAAGCTGCAACTTCAGCTATTAAAGTAAATCAAAGAGAGAGAAGTAGAGATGGAAATCAGGAAGAAGAATTAAGCACTGCAAAGTTAAACCGTTCTCTTTCACATGTGAAATTCAGTATAAAATACTTCCCTATAAATAGTTGTCAATAAACACAACTGCTGCAAATGTATTTGGTAAATGTTGAGGTCAAAGGCCTCAACTGTTTATTGCCTTGTAAACTCAAAGGCAAGTAAATTTATTGCCTGAACGAGCTTCAGAGTATTGGCCATCATAAAAACTCTGCATCCAAGGTACAAAATAGCCCATCAGCTAGCACCACAGCCATTCCACACGTAACTCAGGGGCCACCGTGTGTACCATAACTCAAAGTATCAGAAAGTCTAGCGTTGCCATGCTGAATACACACCGCCACGGGTTAGCGCTGAACTGTCTGTCATTACTGCTAGAACTACCACTTGGTGAAATTATAAATTGTTGTGCTTTTAAAGGCAATTTGCCTCCTGCACTACTGCAGCAGAATAGAGCCGCGCATTTGCCTGGCATCCTTGTGCAGGATTGCATTTGTACAAGTCCCCAGCTGAAACTGGAGAAGCACCGTACTAAGTGCTGTGCTAACAGCAGTATGCAGCAGCTTTTGCCCCAAATGTTTGTAATCTACATGAAAGCTTACAGACAGATGATGAGAGAAAGGATGCATGTCTCTCTGGACTTTGCAGCTGGAAGAATGGGTTTCAGAGAGTTTATTTGATTTAGGTTTTGCAAATAGATGAGCATTACTTTAAACACGTACTCCTTTTGGCTAATTTTAAAAAGTTCTAATTGGTTTTACAGCGTTCCATAAAATAATTACAACCATGGTTAGTGCCAAATCCTACCCTCAAATCTACTATTCATGACCATACTTCCAAGATTAATATGTTGAGAATCTTATTCTCTTCCAGCTCCAAATCTTAAAAAGTCCAGTTCAGGAAACATCAAAGTGTATATATATACACACAGTAAGTGTATATAATATATATTTATACATACATATATATAAAAGAAACTTTATACTTCAGGCCTCCAGAGTTAGAGCCCAAGAACTACATGAGTTGTGTCCTTCCTCAAGTATTCCTTTCTCCAGTCAATTAACGTAAATTAGCAGAGAATAGGTACAAATCTATAAAAAATGGATCAAGAGAAAATTCAAAACTCAAGCTAATGCAGGATATACTATTAAATATTTCACAATCAGATTGTTTTTGTAATTGAGACTGTAAACTCCACAATACAAGAACTGATTTTTTCCGCTCTACCATGGAGCACGCAGCCAGTGACAGTAAGTTTGGGGATAACTCAATTTTTTGATTCTCTTCAGTTCTGTGGTCAAAAGGAGCTGTCCGGCTGCCCAAAGCTCTGCTTGGCAATTTAAACAGAACTGCAACCTGCCTTTGCTCTGTGTGTCCATTCTTAAGCAGCTGATAGTACCAGCAGATAACACTGTGCAGTGTTATTTGAGAATAAAACTGTTGTCAGAGAATGAAGCACCTGACTGCATCTGCCAGTCAGAAATCGAACTAGCTACACACTTCAGCTGAGAACATACACATGTGGATAGGCACGTATCAATACACGCACACGTATGAGTACCCCATATAGACAGGAAACCTAGCAATGAAACACAAAGACCAGCCACACCTAAAAAAAGAAATAAAATAAAAATCCACAGCTTAAATCAGAGATCTAAATACAAAAATATTCAGGAAGCTATATAGCTACCTCTAATTTCCCAGAAAACAGCGGCACCAGTGAAGCAAAGCATGCAGATATTTGTTTTCACTCTGGATGGACCTGTTTTCCAATATTGTTCCCATCACATAAAAGAAAACTGTCTCAACTTTCCTCCAGCCTCTGAAATGTTATACGACAGAAACTGCTGGTCCATCCAAGAAATCTACCCTAGTAAATTCCATTTGCTGCATGAACATCTTGTTAAATTCAACAAACTGAAATTTAAAATGAATGGCACTGCGTGAGGTGGTGTCATAGCGGCCCTCTATAACCCTTTTCTGTTTGTATTTGTAGGTTTTATAAATACATGATTAATCCAAAACAAATACAGCATACGACAAGGGTATTACTGAGATACAATTACAAATGAGTGGACAAATCAGGAAATTTAACAATTTTCTCCACCATCCCAGAATGGCTTTATCTCGTGCTGCTGACATACAGGTGGCCAAATCTCTGAAAACGCTGCACGCTGAGGACTGAAGCCTACCCCGGATATTTCCATCTACCAGAAATTCAGGGGGAACTCCGTGCCTACTTGCACTCTACTAGGAGGAAATGAAAATGGAAGAGACCTCAAAGAGTCAACCAGCAACACCTCTCTGCCTGTCACTAGGACGCACACAACTGACCCAAAGCTCACAGGTACAGCTGTGTCCTCCAGACTCAGCACAGGAAACCCAACTCAACTGAGAGAAAGGGAGAAATGTTTTTTCTACTCCTTGCAATTGGGCAGGTTGCTGCCCTTAATTCCAGCGCAGAGGCCCATCAGCTTATGTTTGCCTGACTGCATGCAACAGAAACACCAACCTTGGGTTAGAAAATCCATCTACAGGGTGTGACATGAGCAGTTCCATAGCTTTCTGTTCTTGCTTACATCACACGACTGCTCTCCACACCAGGACCACCTAACACCCTCACTGCTGACAAGGTTTCACTTACAGACATTGACTCCTTGGAGAAGAGGCTAAGAAAGCAGTACCTCCCTCCTCAGTATTACCTAGCAGGGTATTAGCTAACACAGAGCACATTCTTTGGGTTAGGTGGAAAGGTTTAGTGACCAGGCAGCATAGTGCCCTGGTTCACAGCTGGAGTCGGCCCCGATCTCTTTATTAGACCCCTCAGTCACAGGTGTATGACCCATCTTCGGCCTAAGCCTTCCCTCACGAAGAGTAATAATCCTGCACCCCCACAAAACCATGTTCTTGTAGCTTGTTATTAAAAGTTTGTGATTTTTTTTTTTTTTTTTGGCAAAACCACAACCATTTTTTATCCTCGATGAAATTCTCCATCAATTTGTGCTGTGTTGTCCAGCTAATCTAGAAAATAATTTATTCTCATGCCTGTGCAGGGCACATGATGCCACATGGAGAAGTAGGGCCTCAGCATCAAGGACTCCATTCCAAATCACGAGCTGAGAATAGCAGATGATGGGAAGAAAATCAGAATAAAGGTAATGGGTACAGCGGTTCCACTACGGTTGATGAAACTATTTGGTAGATTGGGTAGGGTGAAGGAGAAATACAGTCCAAATTACCCCAGGAGAAAAACAAACCAAACAATCATAGAATCAGAGAATGGCTTGTGTTGGAAGGGACCTTAAAGATCATCCAACTCCAACCCCCTGCCATAGGCAGGGATGCCAGATGCACAAATATTAAATAGGGAATACTTTCAGGTACTTCTATCCTTAAGTCTTTTGGGTAAAAGTTAAGGGAATAACAACTAAATTATATTGCATCTCCCACCCAGCACACTTTCACTCAAGAAACAGCACAGCCACGAACTTGTCTGTGCATAACATGGGATATGAATGGGGTACTGTTGCTTAATCATTCTCCTAAATGTTTATAGGATGGAAATAAGATCTTAATATAGCTGGAGGGGCCACAGGAGGGACACTTTAAAGGTTGCACTACCATGTGTGTCAATATCAAGAGCCCAGCAACATCTGGTTTAATTCATTTTTTGAACTGTTTACTAACTGGAGACTAGGTGTTATTTCCTCTTTGAGATGGGAAATGCCTTTAATTGATGCTGGTGCATCTCCCTGATGCCAAACGGGCACTCAGGAGACACTATGAAAACCAGTTGAGCACTGGTGGTGGAAACAGGGGCTGAGATTTTTCTCTAACATCCATTTAGACTGCAGGCCCTCAGGAAAAAAGCTCTCTCAACATGCATGGCAGTACAGCACTTGGTTCTACAGGGCCTCAGTTCGCACAAGGCTTCTAAATGTAACTGGAACACACACACAAGAAGATTGCTATTTCTTTGAAGGATGGTAGATATTTTAGAAAATGTATCACTTTAGCATCCTATTCTCCAAAATATCCTCCAGGACAATGTAGAGGCTCTAATGAAATGCACCCACCAGACGTGTTTAGAAAGGAAATATTTGAAAACAATCACCTGTTAGCTGTGTTATTTTCATGTGACCCTCTGATAAGTTAGAGTCAGTCTGTCTTTCAAAAATAAGCTAAACATTATTAAAGCCACTCATAAATAATTGTTCAGAAGAAACTTTTTTCACATCCAGGTTTGGTTTTGTAATCACAAAGGGAAAAGGCAGTAACAATTTGAGGCAGTTAGAGAGAAATCAAACTTTCCTCAGATTATCTGCACCAGCAAACAAGCTCAAAGTGCAGCTGCAGACAGGCTGGGTAGAGAGGCTCTTTGTGCATTCACACAAACATCAAACCACATTAATAGCCATAGGAACATGCCAGAAAAGGTCATTTGAAAATCATTATGTATTCATTGCTAAGGGTAACACCTTGAGGTCCCCACTGTGAACGTGGCTATACTGCAGCCATTTCCTTTCATGTCAGAAATATTTTGGGATGTTTGGCACAGAATCACACTAGTATTTTTGTCAAGAAAAAAAAAAAAAAAAAATCAGATTCCACAGCAGGTAAAAACACTGCAAACAGCAGTGTAATGTAAGCCTTTGGATTTTTATCATTTGCAATCCAATTTCAGCTTTGCCTTACGTCACAATAAAATTGCTTCAAAGCTTATTTCAGCCCGGTCCCAAGAGAGCATTTGTCCATATCATGAAAAACAGTATTTAATTTAACACGATTACATACACATGCTGGTGGGATGCCCGACTGGAATTGCAGAATTAAGACAGGTCAGGATGAAGGTGCACTGGTGGGGCTTGGCAGGGAACCTGCTTTTAGTGCTTTTGGCTCTAGCAGACAACATCAGTTTCTCATTGGTGAGTTCTGAAAACAAAGCTCCTTCCAAAGACAAAAAGAAGTGAAATAAAAGAAATCCCTTCACAAACTCTACTGTGGGCAATTGTGTATGAGTGTCATAACTTAAAATCAACAAGCCATACAAAGGAGGTGAATCACAGTTAAACACATATGTGGACATTACATTCTTTGATTCTGTTTCTTACACCTACTTTTGAAAACAGACTTCTGAGGCATTAGATTCAGCTGGCAGAGGCACTTCAGTCAGTTCTCCCAGCCAGTGCTCCTCCACAGGTATTAACTCCCCCTGGAGAATGCAGGCACAGAGGTAACAAACATATTCGTTTCATTACAACATCTTAAAAAATGTAAAAATTCTAAAAAACCAACTGTAAACTGACCTCCAGCCAAAGTACACATTAATTATACAGCTTAAGTCAGGCGGATGCTCAAGGAAAAGAGATATAATGTTACACCCAGCTGGATACTTTGTAGTTAGCACAAATGTAATATAAAGCGTACCAGAGTTTGTCAAGTGTCTGTCTGGATTTTCAGTTTTCATTAGTACTATAATTAAAACCACATTTTCAGCTATATTACCTATAACAAGAAAGGAATGAGAAATGAGGTTGTCAAGGTCAGTCTCTTTCTGCTCTTTATACTGAGTATCTGCAGGCCACAAGTTGTTGAATTTGGTGTAAACCAGAGTAATCGGATGGAATGTCACGTTACAACCAAACCTTTGTGGTTGAAAAGACAAACTTATGAGGTCACTTCCTTTTAATCACCAATGGAGCATATTTATCTACAGTAATATAAGTCAGGAAGACAGGCAGGCAGATGACAGACAGACTGACAGATATATGGAAATACAAGCACGCTAAACACGGCTACGACAGAACTGATGCACAGAAACATTCCTTTTTAGAAAGCTGCGCTTGATCTTAGGCTGTCATGGCCTTTCCCATTTCTAGCTGACACCACTGTAAATGCATTTTATGTGCTCTCTATTGCTTGTCACAGAAGACACAGCAAAGATGAAGAAAATATGAACAGTGCATAACTTGGACAGGAGCAAGCTAAAGAGCTTCAGACCCAGATTCACAATTCTAACACTTTCAGAGTTCACAGCTTTGCCTAAAACCTACACAGCAAGGCAAGCAGCTATCAGGCAGCAGGCTTCTTAGCAGGACATAAAGATCCCATCATCAGAGCGGGTGCCTTCGTCAGCTATCAGTGCTGAAAGGCACCAGAGCTTCACTGAAGTCGGAAGAGGTCAATATCTTACTACGGATTTGGCCCATAAATTTCAGTGCTAGAAGTACAACTTTGTAACATTCAGGTACAGTAAGAGCTTGAGGCAGGCAAGGCACCACTGAATGCAAATGGGGGCACAGATGAGCAAATGGTCTTGAAGGCACAGATGGGTTCAGCTTCCAGGAGAAAAAAATAAATAAAAGCAAGGCAGCTGATCATCATGCTAAATATAAGTGATACTAAAAAGGGATTTTAGTTGAATTTAACAAAAAAAAAAAAAAAAAAAAAGCTGCTGTGAAGGAGATGAGTGAACTATTACGAAACTGAAAGACTTAAAGACGATACCCCAGGAGATAACATTCTATGAATAAAGTGAAAGAGCTCATATAAAATACAAAAGGTGTGTTGTAAAGAAGGATCAGAAGGGCAGACTTTGAGCTTCATCTAGTCATAAATCAAAAGCTTGTTCCCCATCATTCTTGTCTATGAGGTCAGCTTTGATTCCCAAGCTACAATTCCCAAAGGATGGAGGCATTTCTTTCGGCAAGTACGTGTCTTTCTTCCCCCAGGCTGGCTCTGCCAGCCCTGCTGTCACCATGAGCTGTCATTATCTCAATCTCTTTACTGCCCAGGATTGTTCCATCCCGGAGCCATGGGGAAATGTCACAGGACTGTGAGAGGAAAACACAGGTGGAAGGCTGTGGGCATTCGCAGCAGGTTAATTCACAAAGTTTATCAAGACAGGCCATCTACACCAGTTCGGGCATTCTTAGTGGCCAAATGTTTTAGCACACTAGTCACCACGAGTCATGTCAGGAATATAAAATGTTAGGCAAAATTAAAGTAATGTTTTAAAAACCAAACACCACAATTAAAAAAAATAATCCCCGACTGAATAAATACTGAGAAGTACAACTATCTACCCAGTCACCTGCTTTGTATTATGTTTTGGGGGGGGTGTTCAGGTAATTTAAGCATTAATCTTTTAGATTTTACTTAAGCCGACTGCCCGTACCTCTAAGAGTAGTCTGTAAACAGCACTACCCATTTGAATACCACTTGCTGGCTTACAAGCGCACCTCAACTTGCAGTCAGCCAGATAAAAGCCCAACACTTTTCATAGAGCAACTTTCAGTGTGTCTCCCCGTTCTTCCTGTAACATACCAAATCAAATAATTATCAGTTTTATCTACATTTCATGAATCAGAATATTTTCATATTTTTCCTCCGAGCCTAAAACACGCCGATTTCAGCACAGTCCTTGGGCACTACTCAGTTACAGCAGGCTTTCACAGTGTCCTCGCACAGTGGGCTCCATTATTTGCTCTGTGAGTATTATAATGGTTTTACTTCAGTAATTCTCACTTAATCTAGAGAAATGTTGCTGTGTGGCATAAAACCTGATAGTTACTGCTATTATCTTTAACAAAGATAACATTTACAGAGAATAATACAGACATTTGATCCTATATGTTTCTACAGATAAAATCCTTCACTCTTTCTGCAACAATCTAAAAGCAGGGCATTGATGGGCACCATGTCTAAATTTTTAAGACAAGACTGCCCTCTACCGCTCAGAAGAGAGTAGAACTAGGGAGGATCATCCTTACCTACAGAAAGTCTTGCCATAACCAAAAAGACCTTCTCTAGCCCACAGATGCTTTAAAAACCTTTGTGGCATCACAATCTTGGAGCTGTTCCCTCCTTCACAAGCGAACTGCTGCGTGAACACCACGGGGCTCCACAGTGGCAGTGAGTGCACAGCAACAATTCCACAGCGAGATGCTGCCAAGTACAGGAAGATCATTTACACACCCCGTCCTCTGAAATTCATACAGAACTCCCTTGACTATGGGGCTGGTATTGGCCCACATGCTTGCCCTTTGCTACACACAGCCCTGTTTTTGCCCTTAGCTGGTGCTCGGTGCCTTCCAGAATCCCATGAAAAGATACTTATTGCTCAACTGTTTAACACTCTCAAATGTTCTGAAAATTGCTTACAAGTAATAAGCCTGTAAATCCAAAGCATATAATGGAATGGGAAGACACAATGCTAAGCCAGCAACAGGGTTGGGTCAAAATCACTCCTGTAATCAACAGAATTGCACTAGAAAAGCTGGACATACGTGAATTTGACCCCGTTCCCTGTAAATCAAGATTTCAATAATATCATAGAAACTAAGCAACACGACACACACTGAAAAATTATTTTGTTAGCTCTTTCATCAGAGCATATGAAGGGGGAACAATGGAAACGGACTATGATTATACCCTGGTCTTACTTTAAATCAATGCCCCCACACCAAGAACTACAAGGGCAGAATTTCAAAGGAAAGTTTGGGTAACAGAACTAAAAGTTTGTGTTTGGCTTTTGAAACTGACATTTGCAACCTTATTACAGAAAGCAGATTTATACAGAAGTGTGATTGTATACATATACATATTTGCTCTTCTCTTAAGAATTCCTACTGTTTGCCTTCTAACATCCACTGAGCTTAACTGACATTTTGAGAAACACTCCCATTGACTCTGAGATCTTCTTCTCGAATGCTAGTAACCAATAAACTGAGTGCTAGTAACCAATGACTATGTGCAAGCATGAGCTGTTTTCCTTGTATGTGTTCTTTTGTACTAACTAATCAATACTGACATTCTTCTGGCAATCCACAATGTTGTGTGGTCCACCTGTAATTCTCTGCAGCCAGTTTCATTCTGGCTGCCCTGACTGGTTATGCTCAGCACACCTTGTAACTTCAATATTCGTGCACTTTTCAAGAACACTAGGAGGATCCAAAATAAGACAGTTCTGAGACTCAACAGCAACCTGTCTCCATTCTGAAAACCGTTAACTCGTACTTTACGTGTCCTTACTTTGTGTGTCCTGCCCTGAATACAGTTACTGATACATGAGAGGATGTGCCCATGAATCAACCCCATGGCACTTCAGTACCGCAGCCCTAACTAAAGCTTTCAAGTACAGCTGCACTGGGGCAACTGAACGGGCATCATTCATGTTCCTTGATTCTTCCCAAGAACCAGAGCTTTGAGGCCTGATTTCCCTCTATAAAACCCAAGTTTACTCTTTGCCATCATATCTTGTTTTCCCAAATGCCTATTCTACATTTATTACAGCTTTGACCAACTTAATATGGCAGTTGGACCCAAATGAATCTCTTGGATCTTTGCTAGTAAGGCTGCTGCTAAAAACTGCCTTAGTGTTTGTCGCCTTCCATCCCACTGATCTCAATTCCATTTCAAGAAGGCAGCAGCAGCATACCTGAGCAGTTTGGTGAACTCATTACCAGATGCCATTCAAATTCTTGAATGAAGAGCTTCTACTTCTAATAATTTATTGCTCATTTCCATTGTGTTTTTTTAAACCTCTTCTACCGACACTATAATTTGAGGCAGTTCCTCTGAGACACTTTGAATAAAGAAAGACTCGAGTCTTGGAAGATCCCTAAGCTACTCAGCAAAGAACACTGAATCAAATAATTCATCTGGTCTTCAACTTTGACCTTATCTTCACTAAGAATTCCTTTTACACCACTGTCAATAGGCCATAAAAATTCCCTGGCAAGTTCTCCTGCTTCCAATGTGACTGGAAAAAGCATATTCATAGTTTTTGCATCTTCAGGGAGTTTGCTCCTCAAAATCATTTTAGCTGTCTTACTATCACCTTACATTTAACTTGGAGCTTTTATTTCCTTCATCTGACAGCATCTTTGATGGATGTCTGGTAACTTCCACCAGTATCTCTTCTGCATTCTACTGTTTAAGTTACCCAGCTTTTTTCTTTGGGTTATTTTGGTTCTTAAATATTTCCTGTGATACAACTGCAGATGCCATGAGACCTGCACCACAGCACCCGGAAGATGACACCTCCAGCTAAATTTTGCTGCATTTTCCTACAGTGTGCTCCACCCAGCTGCTGATCAAACCTACTTAAAAGCTTGAGTTGCACTGAAATCCAACCTCACACTGAGGGGATGTACTAAATACGTTCCAAGTGAATCATTAATTACTACGCGCAGGATTCAAGTTTTTAAAAATCTAAGTAGAGAATTGCAAAATCTAGCTCCCAAAATGTTTACTATTGAGCTAATATCAACGCTGTCATACACACAGCTGGAGATGGAACTTCAGACAGGCTGGACAAAGTGCTCAAGTGATGCATTTTGCTTAGGGATATTATGATTGCATTTGGAGCCGGGATGATTCTCTCTGAAGTGCAATGAGTAGACACCCAGCAAAATAAATGACATACCTGCTGGCAGCATGTAGGTGTAATTCATCCAGTCATTTTCCTTCCATTGCACAAACTTCTGGCATATATGGCACTTTGATCTCTCTGCCATCACCACCCAGCTTCGTTTCATGATCACTGCCATCCTTTTGTCTGTTCACAGCTTTTGACAACACTATGGAGATGGCTCAGTGAAATTTATTAGCGTGTGTTACACAGAAGATACGATAAGGCACTTTGATAGTCCTATTGCTCATAGATTCCCAGATACAAAAGTAAGATTTGGAAGCCATATGAGAATTCTCATGCATCTTACTGCAACAGCCACGCAGTCTAGGTCATTTCTGGTCAAACTCTGATTTTTTTATTAACTGAAGAAATTTCCTAAACCACATGGGGAACACTTCTGAGTATTTTTTTTCATCATTTAAGATGAGAATACTTATCATAATCATGCTTAAAAAAGCATTTCAAAGCCTCAAAACTAAAAAACCCATTCCAGTAACATCCTTAGGGCAAACCCTTCTTTGCAACATACAGTTTAAGGAAACAAAGTAAGATGAATGACTACAGAGCTAAGAAAGTAGAGAATCCTAGGCTCTAACTTCCCTCACCTACAGCCACTGTGCCTATCTGCAGACACAAACGGCAAGAGACAAGGTTATAGTTCAGCCACTGAGCATACAGTCGCCCAGCCATGGCACTGTCTTAAACCACATCTCCCCTTCATTCCTCCGCCCTCCCAGAAAGAGTCCCTTGAAATCAGATTTTACAGTTTGCAAGAGGTAACTTGTTACTACTGTAATTTTCCACTCTGAATTGCATTTGGTAGCTTAGAACCCTTACTGAGGCTGAAAATTCGGGTCTATGAATGTTTAAGCATCTCATAAATCACTCCACTCTCACAGACTGGAGTTAATTTTCACTACAGCTCCCTGAAAAACAACGACAATAAAAAAGTAAAACTGAGCGAAAGAAAGTAAACATGTACATTTACTCAGTGCTGTGCTGTGATAATATTTCCTACTAGCACGTTACAAAAATAAAAATAAAAAAGTTTCACTATGCCAAAACCTTCAAAAACTTTCCTGGACTATCCATGTTCAAACATAATTTAAGCATAAGCCCATTTATTAAATATTTGGGTTGGTTCCTTCATTACAGTTCATGAAATTATTTCACAGACACTTAGTCAAAACTTCACATCCTGCTGTTTTCACAATGAGTAAAGCAATAATTCAGCTGTCTGTTTGGGACTTCATATCTTCTCTACTGCAAAAACCTGTGCTGTCATAGCCCAAATATTTAATATCATTGAAAAGACAATGTCTGGAATAGCAAGCCAGAAACACACAAGAGCCCTAGCCTCAGGCTTGCCATTTCAGCTTTCTTATGAGCCATTTGGGAAATGCAGTCAAAAAGAACAAATTCATCCATATACAATATTTTCTGTTTCATCCTCATTACCATAAAGGAAATGTCAATTTTAAAAGTTCACATTTACATTACCTGAATCAGCTATAAAAAGGAGTGAATCATCTACAAACCAGATAAAAGAAGAAAGAAAGAAGAATTTCTAACGAGAATCTGAAGTTAAGTTTGTGTAAACCAGAAGTCACCAAATGTGACCTGAAATGTGATCTCAGCTAGAGACTTGGCCTTCATTCACACCTTTGTTCTTCACTACAGTCACTGCTGCGTCCTGTTTAGATCATTCTTTGGAAACTTCACATTCATCAAAACCACAAATGCAGAAAAAAAAGGATAAAAATTCAAATCATTGTACTTACAAACTGAGTCTCCACCCTCCAAAGGTTTTACAGTAATTGTTGTTAGATAAGAAGGGATTAGATTTGAACGGTAATAAAAAAAAAAACAAGTAGGCCCCATCATGAAAAGAACAAAATCTACATGGCCACATATAACTTGGAACAAAAAAATACTCCCATGTCAAACCAACGATAGATGCTCAGCAGGCAACACTGTATTTGTTGCAAATTTGACTTTATCCCTTGTAAAACCAGTAACTGCACATGCAAGCGTGCTGCAGCACACAGCGTGGTATAGGGATCCACGAGTGGCTTGCCTCGGAGCAGTAAGATAAAATCATTGCAGCCTCCTCTGCTGTATTGTTGCCCATAAATGCTGTTATTACTCAGCTTCTGGTAGGGCTCATATATTCAAACACTAATCAAACCACACTGTTATAATCTCAATTAAAATTATTTTTAGGTTTTGTGCAATTGAACAGGCAATTTCAATGTGAAACACAAAAGTGAATCATACAGTGGGGAAGATCTTGCTTTTAAATTTTCACTTCTATTACAATAAATTCTTCAGGGTTGTAAACAGACATTGCAGGAAGAAGTGATAGAAACTGAAATTCTTTTTTCCTTTTAATTATGGAAGCTTTCTTTACCACAGTTGGTACAATTTTTATGTATTTAACTGTAAAAAAAAAAAAAAAAAAAAAAAAGAGAGAACTGCAGTAAAAGAAGGGCAGAACCAAAATACACACCACTTCACGTCAACTGCGCAGGATGGACAATCCTCTACTCCAAACAACACTAGACCTTTTCTGGATCTCTAAAAGACTTCACATTTCATTCCAGAATAAACAGGGATTTCCCACAAAGACTGCAAGTAAAAATATCCTGATCCCAGTGACACTTATGTCATTAGTCTCAACAAAAGCAAGGGCTGCAGCCTGCCTAGAAAAGCAGAAGATAGCTCCACTCGCAGTGTGCAGTAACCATCAGACAGCTGTGGAGAACAGTATTTTATTTACCTGTGCCCTCAGCAGTTACCCTACGACACTGTTCTTTATCACCAGCTTCAGAGCCAAGTCTCAGCTCTGGTTTTAATTCAATAGGCAAGCAGGATTTATAGGGCTAGACAGAGCTTAACCCCCTCTGTCTTTCCTTCAGCTCCAAGCTCCATGGTACTACCCTGGCAAAATACCCTATAAATCCAGTTCTATGGCCACGGCAGCACACCACACCTTACTCACAAGAGAGGCACTTCCCAAGCCAGCAACTGCTCTCGGTCAGCAGGGCATCTTTGCGCAGAGCTCCAGGAGCAATCAGGGGGCTACAGCCTCACCGACAGACGAGGGCCAGTCCAGGAGCCCCGTGTTCCCTGCCAGCTGGCTGCCACGGAGCTATCTGGGTTGTGATGGAAAGCAGCGCGAAACCACATGCACATGCAGAAAAAAAAAAGTTCCCTCAAAAAATTGGGAGTAGGAGGGTAGTTGCTCAGTATTTTGAAATAACATATCTTGCAGAGTATCTGCCTCCAGCAAACACATTGGCTTGGAGCCAGTCACCACCGGACAATCACCATTCAGATGTATTTCTATCGGGAAGTGTTTTGTTGGCACAGTTTTAGAATAAAATCTGAACAAAACATAGTCAAGCATAGCTAGAGAACTAAGTGATGTGGAAAACATATAGAATCTCCCAAAATTGTGCTCACAATTCTAAATTTTCTCTTGTGTCTTAAGTTAGGACTGTTTCTCCAAACATTGCACAATTTTATCTCGTGTTATAAGAATTTTCCTTTTATTTCCTCATTGTGAGGTGCAATGCAAAACTTCCAATGTAGCAATGCTCAGCTTTCAGCAAACACAACACATAAAATCAAGGGAAAAAAAAAAAAAAAGATGCTTCAAAATGCTGAAATTGTTACACCTATTTTTTTTTTAAAACCTCCAAAACCAATACAAAAAATTGAAATGATGCCCCATGGGATCTTCTGGTGATATCACCAGTGGAATGCTCCCAAAGACATGACAGTGCATCTCTTGGAACACTGCCTGTATTACTTCTGCTAAATCACGACTTCCAGAAACACACATGAAACGAGAGGTGACTAACAAGTCTTTGGCACTGCATGGGGTTGCTTGGAATAATCAGTTTGCAAAGGCCTTACCGATGAAAATTATTTTGATGTTTTGGCCATTCCAGGCCTCATTTCAGCTCTTTGCAGAGAAAGAACACAACTTGTTTGTTAAAGGTTTGTCTTTGAATGTGATACGTGCTAAGACTGTATACACCAAGTTCCCTAACTCGTTTTTTTCCTGACTGTCCCCACAGTTCACACTAGCTCACTCCCAGGCTTTTACCTGCAGCACATCAATCATTTATTTTGTCTGGGAAACTTAAGTGCAGAAGAGCAGACAAGAGATAGTGCATTTATGAACCCCTCCAGTGTCCCCAGGGATACATGCTCATCCCCTGACCCAAGCACAACAAGGCCAGGTCAGGTTTAACCATGTTTCTCTGCCATTCTGAATGTTCACACTTCACCCATATGACAGGCTATAAATTCAGGTTACCGTCGCTTTGTCTTTGCTTTGCTGCACAGACTTGAAAGCCAGGTGTCTATTTAAACCAGAGTAATTTCTGAAAGCCAGCTGGCCCTCAGGAGCCTGTTTGCTGAGAAATGAGACATAAAACCGACCTGAAACCCAAACAGACCTGCAGAGAATTGCTTTCACAGCAGTTGCAATGGGGTCCATAAGAAAACTCCCAGCTAACCCACCAGACCTGCCTGGATTTTCATCCACCATTTTCTTACATTACAAATTTTGTATACACATTTTGCTGCCAGACCACAACCCCATCCTACATCCATGTATTTACAGCCTAGGACGTAGGGCTGCTTGGAAAAAATTCACTGACCGATCTACCCCACTGCACATCATTTTTAGTATCTCTGGGAAGGTACTTATTGCTGCATCAAAGGCACAAGTGTTGTGCCATGTAAAGTAAGCATTATTCTCACAATAATCAAGCAAGCAAACCCCTGAGCAGCCACAAACTTACCAGTCAGATTCTTATCGGTTCTTGTCAAGGTTTTTTCTTCTCAAAATTTAAAGAACATCAGGAACATATAATGCAATAATAATGAGACCCTGGGATAATGCAACTCGTGTAGACTACAAAAAAAGTTGATTTTTTTTTCAGAAACCATTGGTATGACTCTTACCTATAGAGACAACACATAGATACTGCAACACCTTACAGAAAAGACTAATAAATGAATGAGGGCAAACAGAACCACAAAAATATCAGCCTTTACCAACAACTGCCTTACCTTGGTATTTTCCATGCTTGCAAAGAAAAAATGAGTACTGTTACATGCCCATTGTACAACACAGGGAAGATAAAATCCCCACTTGAAAGTGAGCAAAGACTAAATCCTCCAAGCGCTGTATTTCAGCTTATGCCCATGACTATTTTTCTTCACTTTGCACAGACCTCCAGTCCTAGAAACTAGCAGAAATGTCCAGAAGGTAAAGCCTTGATGCTGATGAGTTCCTTTTCACATGCCAAAGGACACATTTTTTGCAGACCAACAGCTGTTAGTCATTCCTATAAAATAGTATCACAAAAGAAAATGATGATTTAGATGTTTTAGCACACTACAACTTGATGTTCTGGGAACAGTTTAATATAAAAACACACAAATAGCCTTAACAAGTAGTCGGCTAATAAACATAACAGTTATCATTTACTGCTGCAAAATGCCCAGGGTAATAAGGAATCTCAGGGGATCTCCTCAGGATTTGGTTATAATTTTTCCATCCCACATTTGCCCCAGGTTTCACACTTGGGTACTGTACCTGTTCAGTTCTGCCACAACAGACCCAAGCTCTGTCCCCACATCTTGCAGACTCATTGCCATTCCACCTGTTATTGCCATTTCAGGTTTCATGCAATGCTATGCTGATTTCTACCACGTAGAGGTACCCAAACCCCAAAGAATTCCTCTGATCTTCTCAAAGAACAACCAGGAGCATTAGCACTGTTGCAATTTTTTTGCATTTATCAGTCTCATGTTACTGCTTTCATATAATCCTCAGAATTAAAATCTACAATACTTTTCGTAGGAATAGGCAAAAGCAATGGAAAACACGTGGAGAATTTCACACATACCAAAACAGTACGAGTGCTACAAACGGTCTCTAATGGGAACAAAGATAAAAATATAGTGAATAGAAGCAAACAACATACCCATTCCCTCGCACAGTCGCCGAGAAGTTAGAATGATGTTTGCAGCTACAGTGGCTGGCTCTTCTCGTGTTGCCTCACTTCTTAGGCTGTATTTCTTCTCATTTATCATCTTAGTCAGCAACCTCCACAGCTGCATTGTTTTATTTCTCCATTACAGGCACTAATGCAATTTTTGTACATGTGCTATCAAATTCTCTGTTTCAATTAATGGGTCCTTTACTTGATCCTCTCATCATCCTTTCCTTCATTCCCTAAACCTCCCCCAAATCCTGCCATACCAAGCAAGTTGTTTCTGCCATCCCTCTCTGACAGGTTTCATTAACATCCCCAGGCTGTGGAACTAATGTTGCTAATGCAGGACTAAAATCTAACAACTCCACAGCTGGAGGGCTTGCTCTGGCCCTGTTGGGAATCTCACCAAACACAAGCCACTCGAGGAGCCTGGACACAGCCTTTCTTTTGGCTATAAACATCATCTTTGAAAAATTTCAAGACCAAAGAATCACTATTCACATCCGGCCCCTTCACAACACAACTCTGCACATATCTAAGCATAGACCGTAAATGGTTTCAACCCCATTGTCTAAAACAAAATTAATCAATACCAATTTATGCATTTACCTGCTAATGAACAGGCCTACATTCCTGACTCATTTTCTGAAACGCTGCAAAACCAGGACTGCCAAAACGCCTTAAGCGTGGGCAACAGCGAGCTCTTAAAATTATCATTTACACGTTAGAAAAGTGAAATGTGGCAAGGGCAGGATGTGGACATCGCAGCTGCTCCAAATCCGCGTTTTTTAGCAGCAGATCTCACAGGAGCACTGCAGTTTTCTTTCTTAACAACACACCAGTGAGGTCTGGCCATCCCAAGGCCCTACAGGTCAAACTGGCGCGAGGATATCTGATATCAGATCCTTAGTTTAAACGGGCAAATACTGCTTCCTTCTAGAAAGCTCTAGAAACCTCCAAGTGGGGATGGACAGAAGGGCCAAGACCCCTTTTCCCCCCTAAACGGCTTCCCGGGTGGCCAGGGCAGTAGCCACATGGAAGCAGAGCCCGTCCCAGCCCATTTTTCTGTCAGAAAACTGACACCAGACACGGCCACAGGGACGAAGACATCGCCCTCACCTCACCCTTCGTGCCCAAGGCTCCCTCTGCCTCACACCACGTCAGCCTCGAGCCCCCTCTTCCCGCCTCTCAGCCCCTAGCCAATCAGCTCAGCCCTCCAGCGCCGCCCGCCAATCAGCGCGCTGCTCCTGGCGAGAGAGGCGGAGCCCCGCTGGAAGAGGCGCGGGAAGAGAGAGCCAATGAGGTGCTCGGCGGGTGGGCGGGAAGAGCTTCACGAGGGCGCCGCCATTTTGTGGGCGGGCAGCGCCGCCATTTTGTGGGCGGTGAGGCAGGGGCGGGACGGAGGGGCCGTGCTGGGGGCGGGGAGCGGGACCGGTGCTGAGGGGCCGGATCTCGGTTGAGCTCCTCATTTATCCCCTACCGCAGACAGCCCAGCGCGATGTAGGCTGGGTTTTGGGACTCGTCGGATGATGAGGCTGCTGAAGTGATCAGCAGCGGCCCCGGGACAGGGCCGGCGGGGGCGTGAGGGGTCTGGTCAGCGCCAGGCGGCCCCTGAGGGTTCTGTTAGGGCAGAAGGGGCCGGGTTCCCTCGCTTGGTGTTGTACGAAGTTCCCGCTGAAAACTGTCCGTGAGGACTTGTAACTACTGTTTTCACCCTGTTTCGTTCTTATAGCGCTATCGAGCGTAACTTCTCGTGGTCCCACAGAAAACGAGTGTCTGGTGGTGAGTTACTTCCCTTCAAGTTACCAAAATGTTCTCTTCTGATTGCTTGTTTTGTTTCCTGACAGGTTGTCTTTGTCTCCCATCTACTCTTCTAAGCTCCTGGGAGTGTGTTCCCTTCCAGGTAAGGAGCATCCCCTGGATTTGCAGGTGTGTTTGAAGCTGAAGAGGTGTAATACTCTGTACCCCTAAATTCTGCTTTCAGTTTATTTGGCAGAGTGACTTATTTTATAATCGATGACTGGAATAAATGTTTTAAAATACTGAGGCCAATTTAGAGGATATCTTAATGCAGTATTCGCTAGCAGAGTGATAAGATGTCTGTTTTCCACTATCAGTATGGTTAAAAAGCCAAATATTTTCACTGGTTATAATGAGCAGCAACATAAGCGAAATAAGACTGCTCTAACAAATAATTCCTTTATATCTGCCTTAAATTACAATTACTTGCTGCGCTGACACTTCTGTACCACCTCCCTGAGTATCTGGGTTGCACTGTTGTTTGCTATGGCCACAATATAAAAATAAACGTATAAGCTTTCACTGTATTTTTGACTACCCAAACTGTTCCATAGTGAATCTGCTGTGCTCACAAAAGAGATGAGGACAGCTGCTGGTGACAGCGTGAGGTTTCCCCACTTCGTTTAAAGCAATTACCTAACAATCAAGAACCAAGCCCAAGAAATGCAAGCCTAGCACTGATTCCACACTAAAGATCTAGAAAAGAAATGCTGAATAATGTTGGGATGAATTAGGTGATGTCCAGTGCTGATGAGAATCCCTCTAACACTTGAACACTAAGCAAACTTTTATGCTGAAAGCAGCTGCATTGCCATGTTCAGCCACCTGAGCAGCCTCCAGTCATGGCCTTGCCCATAGAGCTCTTCTGCAGGACTCTGCTCTCCTGTTCTCAGAAGATGTTTCAAGAGATAAAACAATCTTTTGAGGAAAGGAGACGGATGAAGGACACAGTGCAGATACTTTGAGCAATTACCTCTCACTAACTAAATAGCTGTGAGTTTTGTAGGGTAGAGTTCTGTAGGGGTTGCAAAAAAGCCTTAGTAGCATGACTTGAGTTTAAAAAATTGAGGTTGTCATCTGTTGATTATTAAACTAGAAGGATTTTCAGTGTGATTCCCGATGTTACAGAATGGTTCAGAATTTATTTTCCCTAATAGACAACATAAAACTCTGCAGCAATCCCTATCTAGTCCTTTTATTTGTGGGTTGGGGGGTGTTTTCCTCATTTTTTTTTTTCACATGTAGCCTGATATTGATATCCCAAGCTTTTCATCTGGAGGATGCATAACAGTTTAAAACCTTGGGCAGATTTTAAAATCCGATTATATTGCAGCATTAAGCAGATGAAGGTGTTTAAAGTGTCTTCTTCACTAGTGATCCACTTGCAAAACTAAGGACTGTTGTTGGCGGTGTGGCTTTGGTGTTTTCTTTGGTGTCTATTTTCTGTTCTTCAGTTGTAGCAGCCATTTTGTAAATGTCATTTACCTGGGGTCATAATCATCACTCATAATGTCTTTTAGGTTGCAAGTTTAAGGATGTTAGAAGGAATCTTCAACAAGATATCAGTGAGTCTTCTGACCAGTGCGGAAGTGCCTCTCATTTCCATGGAAGGGGTAAGAACAACCAGCAGGTAACTGAAAGCACAAGTTCCTCCATACAGGCCAGAGGCTTGACTCAGCCTGGAGGTTGCTGGAGTTGCTGTTTATCTAACTTGGGCACAAGGATCCAGGCGCTGTGTGTTTGAAACACAGCTTGACTGAGAAGTGGGCAACGAAGCTGGTGAGGGGCCTGGAGAACAAGTCCTACGAGGAGCGGCTGCGGGAGCTGGGCTTGTTCAGCCTGGAGAAGAGGAGGCTCAGGGGTGACCTTATCACTCTTTTTAGGTACCTCAAGGGAGGCTGTAGCGAGGTGGGGGTTGGCCTGTTCTCCCACGTGCCTGGTGACAGGACGAGGGGGAATGGGCTTAAGTTGCGCCAGGGGAGTTCTAGGTTAGATGTTAGGAAGAACTTCTTCACTGAAAGGGTTGTGAGGCACTGGAACAGGCTGCCCAGGGAAGTGGTGGAGTCACCATCCCTGGAAGTCTTCAAAAGACGTTTAGATGTAGAGCTTAGGGATATGGTTTAGTGGGGACTGTTAGTGTTAGGTAGAGGTTGGACTCGATGATCTTGAGGTCTCTTCCAACCTAGAAATTCTGTGATTCATTTGTCCTCTTAAAGTGGATGTTACAGTGTCCCTGTACGTGTCCATGATGTTCTCTTCCCAGAGAAAAGTGAGATCGTGTAAAAATTTGTGTTAATATTCAGCTGTAAAGGCCAGTGGAGATCAATAGCAAGAAAATCCTGTTGGGACAATTGTAGCTGGAGATGGGATGGAATTGTGTTTAAGCTAGCAGTAGCTAACAGGGCTATTTATAGAGTGGTGATCTCCAGTGAGGCTTGTCTCAGGGCTGCCTCTGAGCTGTGGAAATTCCTCTCGTGGATGGGGTACCTGAAGGCAGACATAGGCAAGACTTGATGGAAGTAAACGCTGCTTAAAGCAGAAGTGGTAACTTCTGTTGTCTGGACTTCGAAGATTAAACAAGGGGATCAGTACCAAGAAGCTTATTTGTTCATCCCTAAGCTTGATAGGCTTTTGTTTGCAGGTGTCTGGATCTGTTGGCAGATGAACTAAACAACTATGGGACACGGGATAGATTCGTGCTTTGTACCAGAGGAGAACTCCTAAAATACCGAGTACCAAACCTTATAGATGCCTACCAGCAGCATGGGATCTGCGTGCACGGGGACACTCCTGACATTGCTGAGTGCTGCAGAATCCTGGAGGAGCTCAGGAGCTGGGTATCAGCTGTACGGTGAGAGCTGAGAACTGAAGCAGATGGCAGAGGATAATGTAGCCCCGGGCTGTTTACCAGAGGCTGGGTGGGTTCTAACAGTGCAAAATTCTCCTCTAAATTGCACAAAACTGGTTTAAAGCTGTATCCTTCAGCATCTGTAGCTGAGCTTGGGAGAGAGCTTTCCTGGATCCATGTTTCTTGAAAGATCCTGCTGCCAGCTCCCCAGGCAGACATCCACTGAGCGTCCTGGGCTTCCTGCTGGTGCGTAAGCCTGCTGCTATCATTAGCTCATGACAGTTTTTGAAGCCTTAATCTGGAGGAGGATTTAAAGCAAATTGAGATTTGTTCCTCTTGATGCCTTTTTCTGCTTTCCTGTGCCCCTGGGACTATTACCAAGAACGAAGGGGAACTTTTAAAATTGCATATTATCTTTTTTTTTAAAAAAAAAAAAAGAAAAAAAAGGGAAAAAAGACAGTAATAGAGGAAGGTCTGAGGAATAGATGGGAGTTAGCCTTGTAAATAGTAGCAATTCTGTCTTCCTTGTACCACTGATCCTCTTGATTATATTAAGGCAAGACCTGTACCTCACACAGCATGCTGACAGGCTCTGGGTGTCGCAGTGTACCACAGCCTGTTACAGCCTAAATCCTCTTCTCTTCCAGCTGTTACAGTGGCCTTGGATGCTCGTGTCTCAGTAAGTAGCTGCAGAAGTGGCTCACACCTGTGATGTCCTGGGGCTGCTCCGGTGTGGTTACCAAGTGGAAGGGAGGCAAAACACAGCAGTAACACAACTCAAACAAAAAAGTCAAAAAGTAAATATATAATCCTCTGTAGGCTAGAGCAAGGCTTCTAGAAACATGCCTGCAGCAGGGTACCTCAGTCATCTGTAACTAGATCCACTCCAAGACCAGAGAAGTTGAGTAGAGAGGAGAACATTTAACCGTGTCCTGCTGTGAGGGAGCGCTGATCATCTGCTGCAGTGCTCAGGTGCCCTCTGGCACTCTGTGAGGGAAGTGGTGGCTCTGGGAAGAAAACCTGCAGCACCCCCGCTGGGCCTTCTCTCTGAGAAGCAGCCTCCTGACCCTTCTGCACCCACCTCCTGTTTCCTTGTCAGGATTTCTGTGAGCCCTGCTAGGCCCTGCTTCCTTCCTTGTGACCCAGCGTTAGCACACCCCGTGGTGCTGCTGTCCCGCTCTGAGGGTCTCCTGTAGCCCCCAGCTGCAGCCCCCAGGGACACTGATGCTTGTGGTGCATTTTGACAAAGTTTCAGGAATTCTTAAAGTTACAAGTTATGTAATGTGCATTGTTCTTTCCCTCATACTGCCCCCCAATGATCAAACAAATCAGAAAAACAAATTATTTTTTAAGGTGACTCATCAGAAAAGTTGCTGATGGAGGAGAGATGTTACTTATTTTCTCCCTAATCTTTTGCCTTGTGGAACTCAAAAAAACAAATACCAGATCCACATTTTGATGGTGAAATACCGAGTACTTTGGGTAGTATGTGCTTTTCTGCATGCAGCAGTTCCTTTCACAAGAACCACTCGGGTAAAATCCAGATCTGTGGCTTGCATCCCTGGGTATAGAGAACTTTCACACAGACCAGAAGCCGGATTTCTGCCAGCACGCAGGGATCTTTTAAAAAATAAAAGTGCTAAAAACACTTTCTAAACAGCCTTCTCTGAAGGATGCTTTATTTGGCAGGGATCACAGCTCAGCTCTCTGTGCCATATTCTCATAACACTTTTGATTTCCAAACTTTAAAAGGCCTTTTAGTGAGATTATTGAAATTCTCCAGTTCCCACGTACTTACACACAGCACCAAGACAAAGTAAGCCTTTTGCTCCCGGAGTTAGCTGTAAGTTCAGGTTGTCCAGTGGATCTGCACTAGCAAGTTAACTCCTGTTTTCATATTTGGATTCTTATGTTCAGGATTATACTTACACATCTACTTCAAGAGTGTCTAAAGCCTTATGTTTTGTTTTTACTGGAGAAATTTTCTGTGAAAATCATTTTCTATGCAGCTGGCTGCACTGGGTTGTACTCTGGGACTCAACGCCAGGACAGTGCAAGTGTTTGCAGACATTTTGTTTAACGTCTATAAAGCTGTTCCACGGCTAGCTGTTTCTCAAGCTACCAGTTTGAACTCAGTAGATTCTGTATTGTTTATTCCAGCTGAACTCACCCAAGTACCAAGGGAGTCACGGTCCTTTTTAGAAGGCCACAGGGAGCTGGGGGCTATGAGGCAGCCACTAACTCAGCTCAATAACAAATAAACATACACAAGGAAGGGTTATTTAGCTTTGCTTATGCAGGCTTGAGTCATCTTTACAGCAGTTTCTGAAGGAGCGAAGCAGCAGGAAACAAAGATGATCCAACAGGAACAATATCAATGAATTTCCAAAAAGTCATTCAAAAGCTTCTTAGCTAACTGTTCAAAATTAGTGTTACATAAGGAAGACAATGAGGAAAACACAGGAATGAGATAAAACCTGCAACTGTTGCAAAAGTTCAGGGATGATAAAAAGAAAACCTTGCAGTGCTAAAGCATGGGAAATGAAGTTTCAATAAAGGCAAAGAAGAAATATAAGAAAAATGATCTATACACAGTAACAAGCTGTCAGGTATCTATTATCACGGGACAGAGACTTGGAAGGTCTCACAGCTGAGATCTAATCCCCCAGCAGTCCGTTACAAAAAGGAAACCAGAAGCAGAGAGCAGGAAACTGCTCCTCGAAATCCCCACGATACCCAAAGCTTGTGTGACGCCAACAGTTCTGGTCTCCTCCAGTTTGGAAATGGAAAAAAAGGACAGCTACAAAGCTGCAGAAGGCCCTCCAGCCAAGAGGTGAAGTTAAGGCTTCCCTGCTCTGAAAGGTGACACAAC
The DNA here is from genome assembly GCF_964035555.1 of Netta rufina. NCBI lineage: Eukaryota > Metazoa > Chordata > Aves > Anseriformes > Anatidae > Netta > Netta rufina. Next base: position 61,653,200 of record NC_140128.1, on the reverse strand, counting down.
AAATGTCTACTTGATCACACCCAGCATAAGATATAAAAGGCAAAATTTTCATTATGTCTTAAAAACAAGAACTTGCAGGCATCAAATGAAATTAACATGACGTTTTTAGTATTTTTTTGTTTGTTTGTTTGTTTTAATTTGTTGTTTGGTGGTTTGGTTTCGTTTTTTAAACTTAAAGTCATTTCATTACAGAACTCTCTGAGTTTTGGGGCATCTTCATCCTGGGCTATAAAATTGCCCCTAAAGCAACTAAATTAGCAGAAAATAATTCAAGGGCTGTTTAAGATGCCAAACCTCCAGCTCAGGACATCTGTAACACGCAGGTTTCTGAGCACATTCTCCCACTACCCAGCACATCAGTATTGGACTATATAGATTTCTAAGCCATTCTTACAATTTTCTATTACATCTAACACCTGAGAGACAAAGGGAACAAGTAAACCATTTATACAAAAATGTTTTTTACTGTAACTGGGAAACTATTTCATTTTTCTCCCAAACAAATAAATGGAAAAGATTCCTAATTATAACTCCTAAATTAGTTCTTCACAATGACAATTTACAACATGGTACTACCAGTTTACCTGAAACATCTTCCCCACTGTTTATCTGCAGACCCACAAAAAAAAAAAAAAAGAAAACAGGAAATCAGAGCTTCCTTTTTCCAGACATAACTCGATTCTGTGTTCTATTTCTGAAAGGTAATGCAATTATTCATCATAAAACAGATGAATACACTGAGGATCTGTTCAATTTAAAAACAAAACAAGGCACCAGAACAAGTAAAAATAAGTATTTCTGAATTTGAGACTTTTTTTTTATTTATTGCACTAAGGAACAGCAGGGCAGTTTCACAATCTCACTTTCTCCTTTGAAAAGGACTGTAGTATCTCTTAAACCCAAGTGTATTTTCACCACTGAACATAATAAATGTAGGTTTGTCCGTTTGTTAATAAATTTGTTCTTAGTGTCTGTGCACAGACTTTAAGAAAAAAAAATCTAAATTCATTCCTTTGTGGACAATTCAACATTTCCTATCACGACGACAAACGCCTGTGATTAGAGCAAGGCTAGCGTTTGGTGAAAATACAGAAGTCTCTGAACCATGCATATACAGGGAAAGATTAACCAGATAGGGGAAAAAAAAAGAGAAAAGAAAGAAAAACAGAACTACCGTTTCTGCAATTGTGCCCAGGAATTCACCTCCTGAGACCGCCATCCCCTACAGGTAACATCGCGAGTCCACGAAGCCCAGCCCAAAGAACCCCGCGCACTACGGCTGCTCAGTGACAAACGCCCGCTCGAAGGCTGTTCCTTATGGAGTGCAAAGTCAGAACTTTTCAAAACCCAGTAATCTTTATACTAATGTACATGTAATTCTTTAATTTCAGTGTCCCAGTAAAATATAAGAAAACAGTCTTTCCACAAGTATAAAATGTGGAAATAGTTTAAAAATAGGGGAGCCATTGTTTTCTAATGCAAATGCAATCATCGGATTCCGTATTTAATCTTGGTGAGACGGCCTCATTGTAAATAATCCATGTTTCATGGCTTTTGCATGCACTTAAATGGAACAAAGCTTGCCGAATGTCTTCTTAAGAGCTCACCAGAACATAAATCATGCTGGAAAGAAAATAAGATAAAAACATTCAGATGCATGATTTTGAAAAAACATTTAATTACACAGTCTTAAGTATTCTCCCGAGGAACAAATCTGCGTGAGCTATGTGGGTAGTGACCGAACATTTTAATTTCACACAAAGTCACAACCACGTGAGGGGCATTGGAAAGGGAGACACAAACAGGGAACAGCCAGATGTGCCCGGACCAAGGGACACTGTAACGGGGAGTCCTGTAAAAACTCCGTTACTACAGGCTGTGCTAGAAGCTGGTTCTGGCTTTTGGCTTGAAAGAAGTGGGAGAAAGTACAAGGAGGTGGCACTAGCTTTTGTGGCTCCCACCCCTTTTTACTCTTGAAATGATTCTTCTACCTTTAACTTTGACAAATATCACAGTATTCTTCTATTTTTTTTTTTCAGGGAAGTTGTTATTAGATATATTCCCACGTACAAAATGTCTCTTGTGCACTCAGCCCAACCGAAAAACTACAGACTAACAATGAGATGGAGGATAGAGGAAAAAAACTTACCCATATAAGTAGTAAAAAAAAGATAGAAGGTAGAATGCTAATTTGCACCATCCCTCTTTCTGGCAATAGGCTAAGATGTCTGCATTCATGATGGTCGTAGGGTCGTACAGACCGGGGCCGCTCATCACCGGCCTGCTCATGTACCTGGAAGCGACACACAATCAGTTTGCTAATTAGTTTGCTCCCGGTGATGGGAAACGCGGGCTCCTGCCCCCCACTCACTGCCTGACCACAGAACTGGACCAGGAATCCCCCCCTCGCAGCCCAGCCAGCTCCATCAGCTCCACGCAGGAGGCTGCCAGCAGCAAGAGCAGCTTTGGGAGCCCCGAAACAAGCAGGGCCCTCAGAGAGCTTTTACAGATGGCGCTGCGAGAGCTCACCGCGGCCACAAACCCAGCTGAAGTCTGGTACACCGCAAGGAAATGGCACCGCTTCACAAATCTGGGATGGGATTCCTTCGCAAAGGGTTTAGAGGTGGAGAAGAGACTGCGGTGTAACCCTGTGCAGCCCACAGCCTCTACTCGTTATAAAAGGCATGCTGGGGCCACGCTGAGGGACTACTCGCACAGGTCAGTGTAAAATGACCCTGCAGATGTCACGAAAAGCAGGCTCCCTGCACAGCCAGCGCTCCGACCCCTCCAGCTCCTGGTGCCAGGACCAGCAGAGGGAAGCCAGGCAGGGAAAACTCTTCCACTGGGCTGTGTTTCGAGCGGATCCGCTCCCTCCGGCAGCTCCCTGCGCAGCTGCACAGCAGAGGGAAAGGCGGTGCTCGCGTCTCACTGGTAGGAAGAAGGCAGGGTTGCCACTCCTACTGCTCATCCACACCCTGACGTGTCGGCCACCATTACATTAATGTGCACGGCACAGCTCTTGCACAACACAAGAGAATAATAATAATTAAAAAAAAAAAGTGATAAAGCAAAGCGATGGTTCTTATGTTATAGCCACGACGTAAACTTTCTCGCTAGCGTATCAAAAAGCATCTTCATTTGGCAAAGACACAGAACACTCAACAGGAAGCACTGCGACAGGAGAATGGGATACAACTGCCATGAGGACAGATACCAGACTCATCAATATTACCTCCAAATATGATAAGCCAACAAAGGCATATTGAGACCCAGTGTGAGCCACTCTGCTGCACAGAGAAACATAACACAGAAGAATGCATGGATGAGGTACTCTGGAAGTACAAGCTGGAAAAGAAAAAGATGAGTTAGACATTTCGATTACTCAAAGCAAAACGTGTGCTGTTTAATCTATTTTGGAGGTAAGCTAGTGCTTAAAAATTATCACTTAAAACAAACGCTAACAAGCTCAAGACTGCAGACGGTGAAAAGAGCAACGAGCAGCATTGCCTTGCTGTTTTCACCTGGTAATCATAAACTGAGAAGGAAATTTTACAGAATGAAATGCTCAGATAAAGAAATCTTTATTGCTTCTGTTCACTTAAGGGCACTGTTCACAGATTCCTCGCTTTATAAGTGACCTTCATAACACGAGAGATCGTTGAGATATTTCTTCTCATGCAACAGAGAAATATCACCAGGAAACATGCTCCACACAACGGTTGATTGGCAAAAAGATCTTTTGGGCTTTCCTACTTTGCAGTTTTGATTTGATACTTGCACATAGGTGACTGTGCGGATCGGAACTACTGCCAAGACGTGGTGCCCTGGGCAGGGCCGCACCGCACCGGGCCGGCAGCACGGCTGCTGAGCACATCGGTGGGCACGGGCACGGGCACTGCACTGCCTGCAGCACGGGAGGAACAGCCCCAGCTAAAGGGCGCAGGAGCCAGCTTCGCTCTCCTCCACACGGACCTACTGTGCATGCTTGGTAGCATCATGCTGTCCAGCAGAAGGCCGCAGCGCTGGTTATCGATTCCTGGCAGGTCACAGAAAGCATGAAATGCCGGCTGGGATCAGTGTTATTAACAGGGCTCGCATGGAGAGAGCCGTAGATTAAATGCATGCAGAGAGCCAGCAAAACCTCACACCCACGACACGACTAAAACTTTCTAAAACAAGTCACCCCGAAGTGGTGTTATTTACTCTTTCGTTACACGATTCCGAAGGAAGCAGATGAAGCTTTTGACCTCTCACCTCAGGATTGCTACACCATCTCCTCGTGGAAAACTGCATTTCTACCTCAGAGCTTTAAACTCTGGGTAGTACGACTACTCCATAGGGTGGCTGCATCAGCGTATCCGTGTTTTGCATTTTTTTCATTCTCTCTAGCCAGACACTTCTTTTAAAGCCCCAAAATAGATTCCTAGAAACCTAAAACCCACCCCCAAACAGACATTCTCACCACCCACTCTGCTACTACATTCTGCTTCTGGAAGCAAGAAGTATCAAAGCAAACTTGCATCAACATCAACACAAATAAGCTGTCATAAAGGAAAGGTTTCAGGTAAATATTTTGTCCAAATCCTTCTTGGTATACTTACCATTCACAACTTGACAATTTTTTATAGCAGAATAAGAGCTCTACCCAAAACAACGCATTTGGCAGCCTGCTGGGACAGATTTACCAGGTCTCACACCTGCAGTTTATTTCACTACACATCTCAAAACATCTTTGTCTTTATCTTGTTTGTTGTAGCCGACTCCCACAGCAGAATTCCTGTCTTGCAAGCCTACCCCATTTCAGCCTCCCTGCCTGTCCTAAAGGAATGCTGACTGAATTGGACTGAATTGGTGATTTGTATCACCAGGTGAGGGAGGAGGGCTGAGAAGAGCCACTACTGTAGCAGGAGCAGGGAAGAGACAACATCGACAGCACACTAAGCAGCTGCTATTTCGGGCTAATCTTTCTCTGAGGTACCAATTCCTACCGGGATTTTTGATTCTTTTCCCAGAAAAGCACCTCGGTGTGTTCATCCAGCGACCCTTTACCAGGTGCCTGCAGGAGCCTGGATCTTAGCTCCACTTCCAGCAGCTGACCTACTGCCAGGGGAGCAGCCAGCACCATTTATCCATGGCTTTCAGCTCACCCAGCTGTCATATCAATGAACTCCGCATGCAGGTGGGTTAGCGGAAGGTTAATTTTTGCTGTAAGCATGCGCGTTAGAGTACTCGGAAGTCTGTGACAAGATCATGATGCATAAATGCCATGAGGATTTGCCTTCCCCCACGCCGTAGCAGAAATGACCGTAGAACAGACCAAGCAAGGGAAACTGTTAGATGCTCAGCTCGGCAGGCATCGGCCCTCTCTGCGATGCCATCGGCTGCCCATCGCCTCCTCACCCCCTCTCGCTGTTGATTTGTGCCTAACAAACCCCCCAGCTACTTTAAATTCATTTTCCATTTTCTAAAGCACGAGGAGGAAGTCCAGGCCGTGCTGCCCGGGCACACTGCTTCAGTCTGGGCACGCCAAGCCAAAACCAAAATCAGAAAAAATGGGAAAAAAAAATAAAAATCTATGTTATCAAACTGTGTGCTCTTTAACAAGCTCCCCTTTTATTATCAGCCTGGTACAGATGCAAGCAGATAGTTTGCCTCGGATGCTTTTCACAAACCAAGGAGCGTCAGAGTTGCATCCAAGAGAGGACACCGAGACATCCCCGAGGCTGCAACATGAAACAAAGACGTGAAGGCAAGGCCTGGCACCTTGTGCCGGCCGAAATCCTCGAGCAAGAGCAGAATTTATCCAGCCAGTTATTTTTAACTGGCTTTCTGTCTTCCCAGGCTTTAATAACTGGTGCTGGGGAAGCGCCCTTTGTCTCTGTCCGAAGCTGACCCGCAGGATGCGCGTACCGGGCATGTAACAGTTTTCCCCGCAAGCCAAATCGTTTTCGCACAAGGTATGGAGGGGAATTCATGGAGCTGCTGGAACCCGGCGGGCAAGTCAGAAGCGGATGGGCAGGCACGCCAAACCAGACGCCTGAGGGGTATCGACAACCACCCTAACAACATGGAAGCGGCCCCAAAAAACATCAACCCGAGCAGCGGTACACACCTTTAACGCAATTTTGACTCTTTTAATCTTTTTGACCTTTTCAACTGTCTTTTGTGCCGAAAAGGGTGGAAAGCAGATTGAAAGAGCGTTAGTAGGAGGGCGGGGGGGGGAGAGGGGGAAAAAAACCACCAGCAGGCAGAAAACTCGGTACGAGCCGAGGGGGCCGCGCGATCCCCGCGCTACTTACGGGGTTGAGCGTGTTGCACTGGTCGATGGGGTTCTTGTAGTCCGTCTTCAGCTCGTCAAACGCGATGATCTGCAGGGAGAGAAGGGGACACGGCGGTCAGCAGGGGGCCGGCGGGGCCGGCGGGGCCGGGTGCCGGGCCGCGGGGCGCACTCACGTGCCAGATGGCGAAGAAGATGAGGGCGGCGGTGAGCAGCAGCGCCAGCATGTAGCAGAACGCCGCGAACGTGAAGGCCATGGCGGGGCCGGGACGGGCCGCGCCGCGCCGCGACGCCACAGGGGCCGGGCGCCAGCGCTCGCCGCCGGGAGACGGCCCGCGGAGCGCGCAGCGACCCCTGCTGGGGGCCGCCGGCAGCGCCCAGGGGCGGGAGGGGAGGGAGGGGAGGGGACGGGAGGGGAAGGGAGGGGAGGGAGGGGAGGTGGGGCCGGGGGGTGGGGGTGGCGCCTCCCGGCCGCTCCGCACCCCCCGCGGGACGCCCGCGGCACGGGCGGGGCTGGGGCTGCTCGGGTCCGGTCCTGTCCCCTGCCTTTCTCCCTCTTTTTCTTCTTCTTTTTCTTTTTCTTCTTCTTTTTCTTCTTCTTTTCTTTCTTCTTATCTTCTTTCCTTTTTCGTTTTTTCTTTCTTTTATTTATTTCTTACTTTTCTATTTTCTTTCTTTTTTTTTTATTTTCTGCTTCTTTTTTTTCTTTCTTTCCTTTTTCTTCTTTTTATTTTTTACTTTTATTTTTTTTTTCATTTTCTTTTCCTTTACTTTTTTTTTTCTTCTTCTCTTTTTTCTTCTATTTTATTTTCTTCTCTTTTATTTTCTTTCCTTTTCTTTTTTCTCTTCTTTCCTCTTCTGTTTTTTCTTTTCTTCTCCTTTATTTTTTCTTTTCATTTTTTCTTTTTCATTTTTTCTTTTTTAACTTTTCTATTTTTCTTATTTTCCTTCATTTTATTTTCCTTTCTTTTTTCTTCTTTTTATCTATTTTTTTTCCTTTCCTTTTTTCCTTTATTTACCTTTCCTTTGCTTTTCATTTTCTATTTTCTTTCTTTTTTTGTTTCTTTTTTTTTCTTTTCTATTTTCTTTCTTTTTTGTTTTTATTTTCTTCTTTCTTTTCCTTCTTTTATTTTCTTTCTTTTTTCATTTATTTATTATTTTATTGTATTTATTTATTATTTATTATTTTATTGTATTTATTATTCATTTATTATTCATTTATTTACTATTTATATTTTATTCTTTTTCCTTTCCGATATCTACACCGAAACCAAAGAACAAGGCGACGGCAGTAACATCCAGTTTGAAAATGGAATTTGGCCCAAAGGTCGAGGCAAAGAGCCCTTCCTTTTCAGGTGGAAAGGGATGGGGCAGCACCAGGGGGCCAACTGACGCGGTGCCATCCCCACATCCCCAGTGGGACCCGGCAAGCAGAGGTACGGCTGCAGACAAGGGGGATGCCAGGCGTGCCGTAGGATGAAATGCTTGGGAACAGGCTCCAGTCATGCCCAGGAAAGGAGGAACGCCAGCTCTTGCTATCCAATCAATGCATTCTGAAAGGAAGCAGCAAGAAGCCAAGAAAACAAATAGTTTAAGGAGAAGCTCAACTAATTCTCTTCCACAGCTTCACATAAAAGTCCTTCCAGTTTTGAGCAGGAATACCTTGCAATAAAGCAAACCTGCAATCATTGCTTCCAGACACATTGTGCAAATAACGAATCCCATAAAATTAGCAGCAGCCAAATGGCAAATAATATTTCCTGGTGACATTTGCCAAAAAGCTTTACACACCATTAACTGAGTCTCACAACAAGCCATCAGCAGGAGCTTCGTTTCCTCCAGCACAGTAAGAGGGGACCCCGTAGCACCAGAGCTGCCCTCAGCTCAGCTGCTGCAGACGTGAGGCTGATCCCCACAAAGCCTCATCCTCGAGCCATTCCCACGCAGGGAGTAGTGCCGTTAGGACCCACAAAACTTTGATGTAACCCCTAGAAAACAGTTTTAAAAGTGAACCGCAGCAGATGCACAGGAAAGGGGAAGAACTGGGAGCACAGGGCACCCCGCAGCCCTCGAGCTGCCCGGTGACCACAGAAATCCATCCATTTACTTGAAAACATGCCTGGAGATCGTGGCCTTCACTGGTTCCTGTTTCAGGTGCCTGGAGCCCCCTGGCTAGGCCAGGTCCTGCAGAACCAGAGGTGTTTTGGCACCAGGTCTCTTCATACGGCCCATGAGGGAGATGTGGCTCACCACGAGTCCCGCTAGAAGCCAGCAGGCTCACCCATCACACAGGGCACACAACTAAGCAGAGGAACCCCTGCAGGATGCTGCCAAGCTGCTGCGTGTCAGGGAGCACCCAGGACCACCACCAGCGAGCTGCCAGCAGCCTCGGGCTGTTTGAACAGAGCTGCAGCAGAGAGGTTTCCTTCACGGCACTCCAGACACAGCAGATGCTCACGATTTGGGATATACGATCCAGGGTAGCTGAAGCACAAGGGCAGAAGAGGTAAACAAACTGCTCTGCACCTGAATAAGCAGCAGCGCTGCTGTGTTGCTGATGATGTTCTGGGTTCGTGCACAACAGAATGTTTTACCAGGGACGTGTAGTAGCAGAAATATCAGGGTGTGTCAGTCACGTATTTGTATTTGCAATTAACGCCGGTTCTGCCTCGAGGAATGCACCGTTTTGTTACCTCTAATACTTGCGTGCCATTCATCTGCAATTACCGTGTCAGGAAAAATGGAAGGCAGTAATTCTGTACCACAATGATTTTTGTTCATTGGAGGAGCTCTTGAATTAGAGAGTGTCCTTTTAGGGTAATAAAAAATGAAATGAAATGCAAATTCTGTAGAAAAATGACCTAATCACTTCTCATTTCATGCATTTATTTGGGATCTCAAATCACCCAACTATCTGCTCAGAATTCTCTCTGACTGAACTTTCTCGAGTCCTCCTCCTTGCACAAATCATAAAACAGCCAAAAAATCAATACAAGAAAGACAGTGGAGATCTGGAGGTGGCCTACAGCTTTTAATGCACTTTCCTCTTAGTCTGGACTCATCGAGTTTAATCCTGATTGGAATCCCAAGGGAAAATGTCAGTGTCTGTTCACTTCATCTTAAATCCCTCTAAAGCACTTGCTGCTGCCAGAAAACAGCCCCATAATCAGTCACAATTCCGTGCTACAGTCTGTTCGTAAGGAAGATTTAGCTGAAGAAAGAAGACTCTGGCAGGTCATGACTACAGAGAGCCGTGATGGAAAGTTACAGAGCAATTTCTCTGAATTATCACGGTAGTAATTCATGAGTTAGCCGTGTTCTTCAACACCACAAATAACATTTCTGGAAAAATAGTCACTTTGCAGTTACAGAAGAAGAATCTACCGCTATTGAACTCAGTAACAGAAATGGTGCTGGCTTCAATAGATTTAAACTTCACTTACCAGGTACGTAGGAGAGAAAAATATTTCTCTACAATTTAGAAGAGACTCTCCAAGTACCTCTAACACAGTCTGGCAGAGGTCATGTTTCTGCACACCTTTTATGTACACGTGAGAAGCAAAAGTACACAATCTCTGCTCTCACTTACCTCATTTATGTGCCATCAGACATCAGGATGTAGGATGCTGGTTCACTGCTCAGTCTCTGATCGGTAGGATGAAAAGGTCCCTGGACTTGTGAGTGCACCAACTTCCCTTCCTGGGCAAACTTCCTTTCCTGTTGTGATAACGAACTCCTTAGAATAGCTCATTAAACTCTACCATTATGTATGTGACGATATTAATTAATGTTATAAAATCCTTTGTATATGAAACTAAGTCTCAAGAGAAACAAGAATTACATTTAAAGCTCAATTTCAGCACAGAGATGCTGCCAGGCATCTCACCACCTCTCATTGTGGAACCCAGTCGTGGCCTCAATCCCTCCAACATTTACTGTCAGATGGCAACACTTTTCCTTTAAAAGGCCAAATACTAAATGTCCTTTCAACAAGGTGCTTTGTTTTTCTCTCACTTTAGAGAGCTCCTGCTAATGGCTATCTGTGCAACTCAGAGCCCATGGCATGATATCAGCGCATGGCTGGGCAAAGGGACCAATAATTGCTCTTTTATTTTTCCCAAGAACTGTTTCCTAACGTGTTTCGGGATTTGGCTGCTCGTTAACTAATTGAGAGGAAATTTCCAAACATTCTGCATTAGCCTGGCTCTAGCAGTGATGACTTTGAAAATCCCATCCTCAGTCCACAGCTTTAAATTCTGATCCAAATAAAATGCTGCTATTTCAGGCTGAGTAAGGAGAAGCTGAAACCATAGGCTTGGGATTTTAAGACGGCATCACACCTGGCACATAATGGGAACAAACAAAATCCCCCTTTGTAAATTGCTCCACTGCTAATTGCTTTAGTAGAGCACAGTCACTGCTGGTGGTAGGACTGCACCCAGGTATTGTCAGGCGGCTGCTCACTGGGGCAGTGAGGCATTCACTCCAACGTCACCACTGCCCCTGCCCAAAAGCAGGAAGATCCATGAAGCAGCCAGAAGATGCAGCCTGGTTATCAGAACCTCACAGTTCCCCCAGGAAACTCCTGCAGCCCCAGCAGACGTGCAGCAGGCTTGAAAATTTGGGAGGGAGAACAAAGAGTCAGCGTGGGACGCGGGAGACTTTGGTCTCTGTCCTCCCACAGGCATCCCACGTGGCCTTGGGTACAGCACCTTCAGGCCCAGGGTGTATTTACACACTTCAGTCACACTAAGGAGGATTTCCAAAAGCCTTCGTCTACATCTAAAGTCCTCTAAAAGTCTTGCTTTTGATCTCCCCAGCTGTATTGGTATTACCAAATCAGCTCGAGGCCCTACCAGCGCTAGAAACCCACCCCCTCTGCTCGTTCAGAAGCTTTCGGGCTGCCCTGTGCCGTTCTCCTGCTGAGGATCGGCAGCGCTGCTCCCATCAGCAGCCTCAGGCAGCAGCAGCAGGGAGGGGCGGCTGACTCACGCTCCACGTCTGCCTCTCCAGTCCACGTGGACAAGGTCACGGAGCCAGGAACTTCACGATCTTGTGACTGAACTGCAGCAAGGAGACCAACAGCGGCACCGGCACAGGAGCTCTGTAAAAGGACAATGCTCAGCTTCACCTCGCAGCCAGGAAAAGGAGGCTCGTGTCAGACTGTCCCTACAGCCCTTGGAAAGGGGACATCTAAGGAAAAAGGGCTGCTGAGCGAGCGCATCTATTTTATTTTCGTTCTTTCACTAACACAGCTGCACAATTTGTTTTGTACTTCCGAAGCAAGCAACTGCACTTTCACAGCTGGGGGCAGGGTATAAATATTGTCTCTAGCTGATCCCTTGATCCGGCCCTCCTGGCTGAATTAATCACATTCACAAATCAATCCGGGATTTGCTGCTGTCGGAGCAGATGGCCAGGCGGGCACGTTCTTCTTCCAATTATCCAGCAGCATTTTCCAGCGGCGGATATTTAAAATTAGACCTTTTTCTGAAGAAATGCTAAACCTGTTCCTTTTTCAGCTCAATGAGGGCACTGACCCCTAACTTTCTGCTCCAGTTCTGCCCTCCCAGGCTTTAATCCACGTACAGGATCGCTGGCGCCCCTTTCCCTTTCAACTGAATATTTTCTGCCCCATTTTCTTCCTGTTTTCTGTAGGAAAGAGGTGACAACAGCAGATGCTGTACGGCGTGGGGATCTCAAGGCTGCATTATGTTAATTGTAGAGCCGAGCACTACAGGAAAGGGAAAAGAAGCTGCATTCATGCTACCAGCAGCCTTCCATGGCATGGACCAGCAGGAACGGCGACCACGGCGCCTTTCAAAAAGCCCTGATGGGACTTCCCCACCGCAGCAGTAAATTTGCCATGAAAGACAGTCCCGCTGCTTTCCCAGCACTCACATCTGTTCTGCATTCAGTGTCTTTCTGGCTGATAATTGCTCTCCTCTCCTCTCTGTCTCCTGCTGAGGAGCTGCTAGAGCTGTCAGAGGCATTTGGGCTGAGCTCCATCACGTTCGGCACGAGATGCCTCACTTCCCACCAAAGGTGAAGGAGGTTAACTGAGAGGATGTTTGCTGTCCCCGAAAGAAAGAAACATTAGAAAATAACCCAGAGGAACAATCCCCCTGGGGTGTCACAAATCCAACCACGCCGATTTACTACATCTATGCAAATGTATTAAAATCATCCCCTTCACTTCATGGGTCCCGTAGAGAGACACAGAACCTGGTCAGACGGAGCCACGGCTGCAGAAGATGCTGCATATCCACACAGCCCTGTCCCCAGAGGATCACAGAGCCTCGGTATCACCAAAAGGAAGAGCTGATAGGGAAGGAAGCCTGAGGGGGGAGCGGTGGCCAAGTTTACACAGCTGTAAATACAGCTTCACATGCCAGCAGCGTGCTAACCATGAGCAGGGAACGTTTGCTGCTTTGTTTCGGTGTTTTCCTTCATTGTTTTCCACAAAATGAAAATGGAGCGTTAGGACAAAAATGGAGGTAGGTAACTGCTCGGCCTTATGGCCAGCATTTCAATGTCCTGGCATCCAACTGTGTATTCACTGGAGAAATCAGAAGCTAAGCCCAGGGTTCCATGTGCTTTGGAACTGATGTGTTCATTAAAACATAGCTGGAAATGAGGTTCCCAAAGCCTCACATGCAGCACAATTCAAGCTGTGTGTCTTACACAACGGCCTGGATAGAGGTTGCCAGTTCCCCAAGATAGACTATTTATTTTGAGAACCAGAACCCCTAATTTCATGCACACCCACATGCAGCATGGCAGGACCTTCATTTGTCAGGAGATGGCGATTTTTGGGAAGCCAGGTTGTACTGCAGCCCACAGGGAACGTGGAGCAGTAGGCACACACACACTCACAGGACCCTCTGACCCTTTTCAGTGCCAGGAGACTAACGTACACGAGCAGCAATTACCCCAGCTCCTCCAGAACCGACTGCATTTCTCTTCCTGCCTGCCTTACCCCCGAAGGCCACGCCAAGATCTCAGCAAGGACCCTAGGCCCGGGTCAGCCACCTATTCACACACCTGGAAGAGAAAGCACAAGCTGTGTATGACATTCAAGCTACACACACATTGCACATTTGTACCATTGCACAGGAATTTTCCATTTGTTCCCTATTCCCTTCTCTAGCTTTTACTTCAAGAAGCACCCAACTGACATTTTCATACAACTATCACGAGTCAATGACCTTCCCTGAACGAGAGCAGCTGCCCTCCAGCTCATATCCCAAGACCTTCCTGTAATTCATTGGAGTCAGCTTTTTTTTTCCCCAACTATTTTGATCATCTGGTCTCAGCAAGCCATCTCCTCATTTATTAGTTAACCATACTCGATGAACAGAGAACAGCACGGAACTGCCCAGGTGACCTCTCTCTACTGCGAGACCTTTTTATTCCCATCCTTTTTTCTTTCTTCCCTTTAATCAAGCATTATTCTTGAGAGCCATTCTTTTCCCCCAGCAGCTTAGCCACTTGCTTAGAACTTTTTGGCAACAGATTTTGCTGCGACACGCTCGGGTGACCAAGAAACCCTTCAAGAGGCAGATGCACTGCAGCAGGTGTGCATCCAACTTCACAGCTGCTAGATTCACACAGGGCTGCCCACACCCGAGGGAGAAGGGGGTTCCTTCTATCACATTTAACCTGTGGCCCATTAATTCTGTTCTTCAGCACTGGCAGGAACAATGCCAGCTATTGAGGCTGAATTCTTTGGATCATCTTTAGTAGTTTTTTCAACAAAGTAGGAAAAAATCTCCAAAAAAATCAAGAAGAAAAAAAAAACACATAACAGTAAGAACAAGGAAAGGGAATACTTTGATGAACTTAACCTAGTGGTCTCTCGGGCAGGAAAGAGATGAGCCAAGAAGTGAAAGAAGGAAGAAGTACAACTGAGTTCCTTTGTCTCCTTCAGGCCATGGGGTCTCCTTGACAAATCCTGTAGCTGCCTCGTCCTCCCCCCTCCTGCCACCCTTCATCACAGGTGGAAAGAGGAATCCTTACATGCAGAAGAGCCACAGAGGAAGCATATTTAAGACCAGAGACCATGCTACAAGTTCAAAGCAAACTCCAGGAAGCTGAGGAGAAACATCACGCCTAATAGCACTGACCCCTCCCCACACACGCCTGTGCTTGATGTGCTACTTTGCAATTAAAACAGTGAGACAGAACCTCTTAATTAAACATTTTATTGAAACCAATACAAGCACCATGCTTAGCAAAAAAAAAAAAAAAAAAAAAAAAAAAAAAGATTTGGTTTAAAGTAAACATGCAAGGTGAACTAGCAGAGACTAAACAGCATATGGAAGTTGTACTGGTTACTGATAGCTTCGTGGAATTGTCGAGTTCCCAAGACTGGCCACAAACCCACACCATTTCCCACCTGCAGCACTGGTGCCAACCCTGACACGTCACATCGAGTCTGGATCACGTAGCAAAAGCAAGAGTTTCACTTCTCGTGTCCCATTACACCTCCATTTCACAGCTACTAGATGGATGTATCAAGAAATGTTGCTTAAAATGTCTTTTGAGCACAACGAAGCTAGGGACAGTCAGCATCCCTTGCTTTTGCCCGTTTGACTCAGACCCCTGGTTTCAGTTTAACATTGTTTCTGGACCATTTTACAGTTAAAGGTACAAAAAAATGGAATCTTGGTACAAATGCTTAAGATGCTCCTTTGGAGAAGTGGAATGGTGTCAACACCCGCATTGCCTCTTCTAATAAATCGGAACAGCTTTCATGATTCTAGAAACACACTTAAACCGTCAAACATCAGCATTTAAACTTTGTTAAAAAATATTTGAACAGTACAAGTTCATTTTATTGGATTTCCATGCAAACTCATGCTTCAGTTCAGCTTACCATCAATTAACAGGATTGCAAGAGCTGTATCCCAGCCAGCTATTCGATATTTAACACAACACAAGTTTATTGTGGCAAGTCTCTCTTTGTGAAAGACCTTTACGTTTAACTCTGGGCCAAGGATTTTACGGCCAACTTACTAACTCCTGAAAAATAGGAGTTCACCATGGAAAATGCTGACTCTCAGACCTTTAGCTACAAAGGCTCCCATAAACGGCATCATGATTTGTTGCTTGAACCCTCTTTAGAGATCTGAAAATTCAAGACAAGCGTCTTCACAGACAGGCAACTCAATAGGAAAGCACAGTCAGAACGCACTGGCCTTCTGAACACGGACACATCTGCCTCCTGCTGCTCTTAGGTGGGCAGCAGTAAGGAAAACACAGTTCTACGGATAAGGTGGGGAAAATATGAAAACAAATATTTGTGCTGGACGGATTTGGATATAATTGATGTCTTTGTTTAACCAAGTATTAGCACTATCTATATCTCAAGGGCCTAGGACAGAAAGCGGCAGAGAGTTGTGCCAAAGCACTGCTTTAGAAACAAGGAAGCCACAAACAAGCCTAGAATAGCAAACATCCTCTGCACACTCATTCTTCAAGTACCTGCAGCTGCTTCCTCACTTCCCCAGCTCAGAGAAGGGAAGGAGGCACAGCTACCAAGCAAGGCTGTTCGACTAATACTGGTGGGCTGAGCAGCGTCAACATCGTCTCCCACACAAACGTGGGCTTTAGCACTCCCAACAGGATTTGGTGGGTTTCTACCAGACTCGAGGGGCAGCACCCAGGGCAGAAAGTCCTTAAGCGGAGGCACCAAGCACACACGAAGTGAATGGCAAAGAAGAACTCTGACTGAAGACTTCCAGCACGTGGACATCATCTTTAGTAGCAGAGTTTGCTTGGCAGAAGGGGGAGGGATCCAGAGATGCAGAGCCAGGCTCACCCATCTGACTGCAGCAGCTCCTTCCTCCTCCTCCAGGGAGAGGCCCCTTTACAGCCACTGTTGTTGAGACCTGTGCAAGCAGCAGTTGGATGCTGGCAGCCCCCCAGTGTACAAAGTACAATGGCAGAGATTATTAATCCAGTTTTCCCACTGAAAATCAAGCTGAACGTTACAAGTGGTAGCTTCCCCTCACCCAGCCTGTACTTTGACATGCCTTACCTTTAGCACAACGCTAAGGGAACGAGATTTTTGCTGTTTCAAGACTGAGACTCTGACTAACATCCCTTTTAAGCCAGTCTTATTTCTACAATGTTCATCAAAAAAGTAATTTTTTATTGATCTCTAGTACAGAAAGACCGAGCAACAGTTTCATAATCAACATTTTTTGTCCAGGGAAATGAAATGTTTTTTTCCAGTTCAATACGTTAAGAGAAATTTAATTTTAATTACAAGCATTTCCTTCCAGCACTGAAAGATCAATTTAATTGAATCATCCTAGCATGTATTTTGAAGAGCTCCTCTCAAGTCAGATTTGTATACAAATAAATGAGCAGTAACATCAAACTAAGAAGAGAGATACCAACACTGAGGACCCTTGCAAATAAATTCCTTGTGATCTTACAGGAATTAGTGTTAAAACCGCTAACACAACATATGTTTACAAACAAAAAATAGACCTCCTTTCAGCAAAGGTTTCACAGCATGAAATACTGGCCTCCAAATTTAACACTGCATTCCTTCTCACCAAAGAAATTTGTTAGGGCAGCTGTATTTTAAGGTGTGTTATCAACAGGAAGCTGCTCTTACGCAGATTCTAGTTCAGTAGCACAACAAACACTCATGAGCAAGATAGTGAGATACTGTCACGAGTACTCCTTTTGCCACTGCATTGGCTGAACGTGATGTCCCCTATCAGACAACTATTCTACTCATTATAAAACAGACCTGTAAAAAGACTCGTCATTTATAAAAGTTAAATACTATATTCACATTAGAATCTTTACTGTTTCAAAGAGATGAACCGTAAGTAAATGAAAATCAAATCACCACTTATGCAAAAGCTTCACTTGGAATGTACTTTTGACCAACAAGCAGTTAAGAAAGTTAGAGACTGTCATTAAAATACTCAAAAAGCTCTGTGTGGCCAACTTCTGTAACAAAAAGAGATATAAATCATTCAGTATCATGAAAAGCTTTAACCTCCCGGACTCCTACAAATGGAGCAGATGATTGGAATTTCAAGGAAAATGAGGTTAGCTTTTGTTTTACAGATGTCAACTGCAACACTAGGCACTAGGAAAAAATGTTACTTGGATTCTTTAACAAAGATTTTACCAAATTCGTAATAAGTGGCAGTGTAAAATTCTCAAGTCATTTTAAAGCTAACAAATTAAAGGCACACAGTATTAACAGGTGTTCGTATAAGAGGAAATGAGCAGAGGTAAACTTCTTAACAGTGTCATAAGTTATATGCACAAGACATCTGGTATGAAAGCAACCAGAGTTGTAATTCAGCCCTTAGTTATCTTCTAGTTCCTGCAAGACTGCATTAGCATGAGAACTGGACAAAGCTTTGCCCTGAAATTTAGTTAAGATTGACTCAGTCAGCTGAGGAATTACTGGAATGACAAAAATTAGTTCCGAGAACTTGAGAAATTTCATATGGACTCAATGAAGGGATAAATGGATGGGTTTGCTGTACAAGGGTTTTGTCTTTTTAATACTAACTGCTTCCAGGGAATAGTTTCCAAAATTGAGAAGACATTAGGTCAAAAATTCTGACGGTAAGTGACAGTACATGATTTTTGCATATAAATGGCTAGTATACCTCATTAGGATGCATCTGTAGCTCAGAAAAGTTAGCGTCAGCTTCCAAATTATGGTTGTATATAGCTATAAATCCCGAACTGAACGATTTTAGTTATAGAAATATTAGTCACAAGAGTGCAAAAGGATTCCCTGCAGAGAAGTATTCCCTTTTAACAGGTACACATAAGGAAACACCTGCAAAGATTTGTTACTTCAAGGAGACAGACCTGCTATTCTTTGCACAAACTTTGCACAAGAGATGTACTGCAGGAAACAGATGTAAATACAGTGCATTTTTAGATGTAAGTATTCATGTCTGGTTCCAGTATTATCAGGATGGTACATAAATACTTATTACAGAGGTTTTCTTAATGGAAGAAGCCAAGTTTCTCACGCAGCCATTCTTCAGTTAGGTCTTCTGTATTTCTTATTTCAAATACCTAAACAAAATTGTGTCACGTAAATATTTGACGTGCTGGTACTTCAAAAGATAAGCATACAAAGCAATCAAGAGCTTTCCACACAAGTTGTCTAAGCTGTAATAAACCAGTAACCAAGTTAAAGAGTTTCCACTTGCTTTCTTGCATGAATGGATTATTAGACTAACATAACATCAGTTGAAAATATACAAGACTAAGCAGCCAGGAATATTAGTAACTTGACAAGTTAAAAATTCTGCAGTTCCTGTTTCTAGACATCATTCTTGTTTAAAAATATATCTGAGAACAGCACATTCACTACATTTTAAAGTTGCTCTGAAATCGCACCACCTCATACATAGCCTTCCTTAAATAGCTAAGCAAGAGGATTGTCTATTTGAACAACAAAAATGAATTAACCTCCAGGCTGAATTAAGCCTAAAGTTTTGAAAGCATACTCAGTACAAGATAGTTACTTTTTCTATGAGTTACAGCAAATCCATAGCATCCAGCAACATGTTTGCAATATAAGAAGCAAGGCTGGGAAACCTCAGAATAGAAGACTCATAAACAGCACCAACCTAACGCTTTGTGCTTATCTTAAACTTTTAGCATGGCCTTGAAACAAAAAAAACAAGACCAAAGAAGCCAATAAATTCCTTATGCTCCATGTGGGCAAGTGACTTCAGTTCTGATTTTAATAGCCTTGATGAGAGGGTAGGTAAATTCTGTATTGCTAAAAGGAGCCTTGGAGATGCCCACAAGCAGGTAATCTTTTCAGAAGAGTCCAGCAAGTAAAATCCACAGGCCTTCAAGAATGTTCTCCTACACAATGAAAGCAGCAAAATACGTTCCTCTAGTCTACTGTTCCTGTTCTGACAACACTGAAAATAATCGATTTAGTGCTGAAAAAGGTTTATTTATCCTGGTAAGTTTATAGAGCACATAGCTGTAAAAAGCACGTTTAAGCCAGCTGACCAGATGGCTTTTTGCAGGACTCTCAAAACAAGCTTCTCAGGGAACCTGCTGTTTGGAACGAGCTCACAGTTAGTCCTGTCTACAGTCATTTTACCATTTTAATCCTCTTCACGAAAGAATTCAGGATTTGTATCATTTTCCAGCTCTGATGGACTGGGCTCTGGACACTGCTCCTTGTATTCAGGCAGTAATACTACCAGCTAATGCTGACTTTTTAAGTAAAAGATTTAGGGCAGGGCAGGGTGTGAGGGGAACAAAATTCCACGTTATAGACATGGAACAGCTTAATAGAAGCCAAGCTAATATGCAAGCCACAGAGGAAAATAACAGGCCTTAGCTCACACGCAGAAATAACACCAGGAAGAAGTCACGGCATTAGCTACAGTGAAGCAGGTCTCAGTGATGGAAGGAATAAAGCACGTTTAAAGAGCAAGTGAACAACCTGAACTGGAGACAGGCTAGGACCAGCTCCAGAAGGAAGATAATCATGGACTTCTATGCCCACTCCGAGGCTTTTATTCAAAAGGACTTCAGACCAAATCAATTTCTCCCACTTGACAAGCGGTAGCCACTCCAACTCAGCTAGTTCCCAGGCTTTTACCTTCCCACCAAGTCTTTCTCCTCACTCACCAAAACCAACTGCCTGTCTCCTCCCAAAATTCTTCTCCCTTTCTTTCAGATGTTGGAGTTCTCAGACCTTAAAAAGTTTTCCTTGGGGCTGTAGGTATGCTACTTCTGCCTCAGCTTCTGCTTCCCTCCCATTTACTCCTGTCAACTTAGTCTAACTTTAAAAAAAAGACGGCTTTCTTACGAGGTACAAGAGGTTCATGGTTCTGCTTTTGCCCTAATGCACACTTCTAATGGGATGTTGAAGTACTCAGTCAAGGAAGACTGAAAGGGAATGGTGCTGATGGGGAATTGTGAAGTCATTTCACACTATGAAAAGCCTGAAGCGACCATTTAATCTATTTAGTTTTATTGGTCAGAACTAAAATTTTGAGAAAAACAGGTGCCAATAGTGGAGGAGGCAAACACAGGAACATTTAGAATTGTTCAGCACTTGGCACTTGTTATATATTCTGATGGCTATGGTCTGTAAACATGCAAACCCATAGACCATGCAGCAAAACTAGTCCACAGAATTCTAAGGCTTCAGTGTATAATGCTCATTAACATACTGCTTCCCCACAGTGAAGATATCTCTTACTAAATGACATTTCAGTTACACAGCTACTTTTTGGAACATCGTTCTTCCTGTCCCCTAAAAATCCAGAAATCCCCAAATATGCTGCTATCTTCAGTCTTCCCAAAACTGACTTTATTCGCTGTAATTACAAGGTCTCATAACATCCTTGTTTTGACTTCAAGCAAAACACAAAACAGCTTCTGCAACATGCATGTAGAGGAGGGACAGTTACTTCAACTAGTCAAGCATACCTTAGTGAGTTCAGCTGTCTGTACAAGCTTATTCTTGCTCCCAGCATACATCATCTGCTGTTCAGGCTTACATCCTGTAGTTGTGTGGGGAGAAAAAAAAAAATTGTACTTGGTTATTTCAACTGTAACATCTCAAAAGATTTCAAAAAAATCCAAACTGAAAGCTGAATTAGGCCACTTTTTCATTCAGGAAAGTGACCTAATTCTTAATGTACAGTATCAGCCTTGCTCATACTTTCATATTTGGCACTTGAAAAGCATTTCCTGACAGCATAGTTACACAGGTTCAATTGGTGGTCTCAACACACATCTGTATTTCTGCTTAGAAACATCAAATATCGCAGCAAATAGAATCACAGTTCAGAACAAAACAGCCAGCAAAGCAGTAATTCCCACTGCTGCAGTAGCGTGCTGATTACATTACATCCAATTCTTTGCCATCCTGCTATTTCTGGAAGATTCCCAAGGCTCTGCTAGTTATACTCCTATGGATCTTTATAGCATATGCCTTTGAGCTAAAAATCACACTAAGAACAAACCCAGGCAGTTTGAACGTTGTCTTTTCCCCCCAAATTTCAGCCACAATTGAAGGTAACTGGCTGCTCACGAGTCCTAGCTAATGGTTCGTTGTTTCTGACTGCAGTTCTCCGTGCATCTGCAGCTGTGACAGTCCTTTACACCTCCACAGCACAGCACTGCTGAGTTGCTGCCCATCACGTACAGATCCTCTAAGAAACCCTCTTCACCTCTACCCTAACCCTTTTACATCATCCCAGTCCTCTCTCAGGTAGACACAGGCTCCCCCGAAGGAGAGGAATTGCCTCCCGCCTAGCTGCTGACATCCCAAGATGGACGGAGGTGTCCAAAAGCCTTCAGAAACAGGGGTGGCATCTTCTAGCTCTCTCCTCACTCACTTCCTGAGCTCAGTCTGGTCATATTTTGACACCTCCGCAAGATTTGAGGGGAAGCCAACAGGAAACACATGAGGCTACATCTACACGAACAGATGCAGAGCACTCCAGGCTCCTTTCACTTACAGGAAAACGCTGCTGAACACGCCACTGAGATCACAGCGGGCACATTTAGATGCACCGTTTGGAGAGCGAGGCAGGAAAGTAACATTTCTGCTCAGCCTTCAGAAACGGAAGAGAAAGGATCTCTTCTATCCTCTTTTCTAAGTCCCTTATGGCACCTTGATTCCAGCACTGGCATAAACTCAGACATCTGAAGCATTACTTGAGCATTAAGCACTTCGATCGCAAAGAACACCCCCAAATTGACAGCACGTATTAGATACCATTTGATATTCACTCACCAACTGGACTGGAGAAGATAAAGCACAGCGGGTAGGAAACTCTTCCATCTTCATGCTGATACTTGTAACTATACACAATAAATGTTTTTTCTGAGGTTAAAGAAACTAGGAAAACAATTATTTTGTTAGGATATAATCCTCAATGAGCAGAGCCTGAGGCAGGCACAACTAAGTCACGCGCTCCAGATGCCTCAATTTTGCTAATTAGTCTCAGTGTCTTTTATTTTCACTTCCATATTTGACTTCCAGAATTGGCCCCGCCTGTTTTTACCAACTTCTACTGCAGCTGGGGGGAAAAGGTCATCTTTGTACTACTGCTGCACATCAGAAAGCTAAAATCACCCCTCCATTGCAAGGTTTCCTCCCCTAGCTTTGTGAAAAGGCTTCCCACACCCACCACTAAGTTCCTGGATTTCTTTGCAGACTGAGCACTTCATCGTTTCAGGTGTTTTGGTGAATTTGACCTCAAGTTTTAGCTCGGATTCCTGCTTTACAGCCTCCTACTGCACCATAGTCATGAAAGGAAAGATTCAGAACAGCACCTGGCACATGGCCAGCCACCTTCTGAGGATACTGGACAGGGATATTTTCTTTGCTTGTAACTTAAAGACCCCTCTTACTTTACCTGGTTATAAAGAATAATTTACTTCTCCCCTTGCTCTTCTCCCTTCCTGCATCCCCCCCCCCCCGCCCACCTCTTTTAGTACATGCTCGTGATTTAGGGAAGAACCCCTACAGGACTCCCAAGCGCAGTAACCGCAGCAAAACAGCAAGGGGCACGTGCTGAGATTGTAGCAAAAGGGATCCTACACAGGCAGTTGTCTGTAAGTAGCAACATAGGAAACTGGCACAATTTACTCACTTCTTAACAGCAGCATGGCTTCACTTCCCCAAATGTTACAGAGCATGGTTTAAAAGGAAATAAAGTCTTGGGAAAGGCTTAACTGTATCGGTCATTGCTTGAGTAAGTCTTTATGTGGGACAACCAGCCAGTGCATCGTGAGAACTGATCCCTAGGATACCTCACAGATAAAATATTACTGAAGGCTCACTACAGGCAAGCATTGGCCTAAAAAGGTGAAGCCCAACTTTGAACGTCTTGAACAGCTTCCAGGAGTAAGCCAAACACCAGCAGCACAAGAAGGATATCGAGGTTGTCTCTCGGGCAGTTCATCCTTTAGCTCATCAGGAGAAATACCCTGGTAACGTTAAACAAAAGAAATATTTGAACAAATTAACTTGTACTTGAGGGTGTAACTGAAGGCTAAAGCAGAAGAGTGGGATAGCAAAAACACCTGTAAGTTAGATACACATCTATGGTTTAACTGATAACGATCTCTCGTACAAGTTACTAGAGCAGTTTAGGAAAGCTTCCCTGCTAAGAAATCCCTATGACTAAGCACAGAATTAATGTTAGCATGAATAATCATTCCTATTTTAGGCATAATGAGTTTAGAAAACATTTTGGCTCTGGCTGGATGCGCTGGCAGCTACTGTGGTTTTCTTACTCTAGCATTAAACAGAAGTAAGCAAGCACACCCAAAAAAGTACCCGTTAAAATCCGCTACATAAAAGGTGCTTTTGAAAAACTGCTCCTTGTGCAAGCAGAGAGTCCCCGTCCTGTTCAAACACTGCATTCACTTCTACATTGTAGGGAGTAAGAGCTGCGGTTAATGCTCAAATCCCTTGGAAGGATTTAATTTTGCCCTACGTACCATTAAGAAACACTACCCACTGTGCTGACCTTATTGTGCCACCTATCAAATTTAGGATCTGCAGAGGATTAGCAACCCTAGCCTCTAATTGATGGTAGACCAGTTTGGAGCCACATATGCAGATCCACGGAGAAATGCTGCAGAGCGCTCTTCCAAAAGCCAGCAGGTGCCAAAGGTGCCTTTTTCCTACAGAGTCGTACAAGAACAGCTCTAAAATAACTTATCTTCTGTGCCATTAATCAAATCCATTGTTTCTGTGCAGTCCCACTATTAATAGTGCTGTGCTTTACATGCAGAGTGACCGTGCATTTAAATAAGCTCATGACCCAAATTAGATTAAGAGTTTGATAACAATTTGAAACTAAGGCAGTACCTTAGAGACAACAATACATTGCAGGCTGAAGATACTCTTATTTACAATTCATTTAACAAACCTCATGCTCCTCATCCAGTACCACCAACTGCTTATCCTTGTCGATTTTCACTACAAATCAAAACAAAACACAGATCAACTTTCAACTGATTTACACAATGCATGCATAAAGCTTTTTAACGCACACACAAGCACGTTCCTCATCTGCTCTGTTTCTTCAGTTCCTAACCCAAGGCTTCACAACACCCCTGAAGGCAAAAGCAGTACGGTCTAAGGCTGTTCACAGCAATAAGCTTTTTTCAAATTACAAAAACAAGCATTAAACTCTCCTACTTAAAGACTACAAGATTTATGAACTGAAAATGACCATGCCCTGACATTTTTTTTGCTATCATTTTACAGCCAGACATGGACTCTGAGCCACAGCTAGCCACAAAAACTCTGCTAAGAGCAGACGAAGCCAAGCCTTCTCTCCTTAAAACTGTGTTTTTCTACTGTTAGAAACACAGGCAGAATGGAAGGTACTGAAATTCATAGCAGTAAGTCTCCTGGATCACGTTTACCTGTTACAGCAACAAAATTACACAGGAAGGAAGAGAAGATTTTCTGCAAAATCTTGCAGCTTTGGCCAGCTGTGTTTTAAACTTACTTATAATGGCAGCATTGTTGGTTTCTTTACGAAACCGGAATTTTCTCAGTTTCTCCACCAGGTCTTCAGCAACATCACAAACCACCAGAGATTCACTCTACAAAAGGGAAACGGCAGAGGAGAGCGACTGATAAGGGAAATCTTTCTAGTAACGCTGAAAAAAAAATCCCATGTCATGCACATCTGCCCACAGCTCTTACGAGGTGGAACTACAAGCACTTGTCTAAAGTTTCAGAACATATATTTAAACCAGAAAAACCATGCATGAAGGCAAGTTTTAAGAACAAAAAGCCGCTTATCTGTTCTTTTATCCGTCCTCAAAGCCACAAGGTTAGTTATAAAATTTTTAGCTACTCCTGAAGTGGGATGGTTTTGTTTTTAAATCAAGGATTCCCGTTTCTGCCACATAGCTCTTAGAAGCAAAATAAATGTTATTTCAGGACTTCACTTGGGAAATAAACCATAAGGAAGCCCTTCACAGTGCCAGTAAACTGGTTAAAGTAATGTAAGCATTTAAAGAAATAGGAAGTACTGCTGACATTTCAGAAGACAGATCGTTGTCAAGGGCCACTGCTTTTTTACCCAAAAAGCATTAACTGAACTTTTGAGATTTACACACACAACACATTTAAGACGCTTCTGCCAAAAAGCTGTGGGTTTTTTTTTCCTCGAGCCCAAGTTTTCAGCAGCAATGCCCAGAGAAGGCTCCAGCAGTCGCCCCGCTGGGGATGGGGAAGGAAGCGAGGGTTTCACAAGCAGGTTATCTCCCATTGCACACGCAATCTCCTCGCCTGCACCAAGCCAGCCCCTGCCATTTCCTGAGCAGCGTTTCACACACACACCATCACCACCTCAGCTGCGAGCTGGCCTGACGAGGTAAAAACGATTTCCCACCTCCAGCTTATTTCTATCGGTGTATTTGTAAATTTATTACGGTATTAAGACTTTTCCTGACAGAACAGCTGTACCCCGAGGCGTTTTTAGCGAAGGGACTTGCCGGGTTATCCACACAACCCCTCCTGAGGTGTTTAACCCCTATTTAACCCCTTCAGTTTTACCTCCTTTCAGCCGGCCGCCACGCTCCTTCCCTCCCATACCGGCTGGGAGGAGGTAGCTCTCCTTCCCCCCGCCCCCAAACCCCTCGCAGATATCCCACTTTTGGCGTTATTCCCCCCAAAACCTGCGCCCCCCCCCCCAGCCCAGCCCCGCCGCGCTGTCCCCTCACGGAGCGCCCCCTCCCCCCCTCAGGCGGCGCGCGCCCCCCTCACCATCTTGCGCGCGCGCCCAACCGCCGCCGCTCGCGCGCCGCCAACGGAAACCGCCGCCTCTTCCCCCCCCCCAATCTCGTGCTGCGCCTGCGCCGCCGAGGCCACGCCCCTCTTCTCTTAGCCCCGCCCTCCACCCCGCGGCCAATCAGCGCGAAGGCTCGCGGCCCGCGGGGGAGGGAGGGGCGCTCCGTTGTCATGGAGACCAAGCCCCGCCCCCCTCCTCGTTGTCATGGAGACGAGGCCCCGCCCACCCCCGCGGTATCCTAGCAACGGGGCGGGGCCGCGCGCAGCCGGCCCGGGGCTTCCCTCAGGATCGGGTCCCGTCGCTGCGGGACAAATTTTGGGGTGGGAAAAGGCTGAGAAACCCCAAACCTGCCGGGTCAGGCCAGCCCCGGGCAGGGCGTCCCCATAAAGGCCGCTGAGGCCCGTCAGGGAGCTCAAGGGAGCCCTTTGCCGAAATAAGGGGGAAAATCCATGGAGAAATGACTCAGCCGTGAAAAAACCGCCCTGGGGTGGGGTTTCCAGCTTAATAAGGCGCAGAAAATTCAAGCGTGAGGCTCAGTGCGGTCTGCTGCTCAGGAAACTTCTTGTTTGTACGAGTTGAGCGTGATCCTGGACGTGAACCAGGACTTGGAGCTGGCAGACTGCAAGCCCCAGCGCCTCTCTCCCGTAACAGGCATCTGGCCGGGAGCCGGCGGAGATATCTGCCTTTTGTCACCCTGCTGAGACGTTCAGCTGCCTTAACGCTGCCTCCTCAGACCTGCCGCAGCACCAGCAGTTAAAGTGGCCATCCTTTAACCCCGGGGAAGACACCACCTGCAAGTTATATCAATAAACGCCAGACCCGTGGGACAAAACTGCACATTTTCACGCGGAGTTTAGCGAACACCACAGAAGAGGAGAGCCGCCGAGCGGCTGTGCGCACACCCCTTTACATCTTTATTCTCTATTACGTGTTTTCATCTCCCTACGCCCTATATCACGCTCCCTAGGCGGCTGTTTCCTCACAGGGCACCGCGTAGGGGGATCACACTCCTTACAGCGTGCCAAGGGCGCTCTGCAGCCCCCAAAAAAACCCTCAGAAGAGCCAAGAAGCTCCATAGGGCGGCCTACGCAAACTGCGCAGCGCCACGCAAACCGCGCAGCGCCGCGCAACCTGCGCACCCTCCCGCAGGCCCCGCCCACGTGCGGGCAAACTGAGGGCAGCGGCCGCGGCGGCGGCTTCGGGCGGCGGCTTCCGCGCATGCGCCGTGCCACAGGGCCGGGCTGCCTGCCCGTGAGGGGGCCCCGATGGCCGCCGTGTTCCTGGTGACGCTGTACGAGTACTCGCCGCTCTTCTACATCGCCGTGGTGTTCGCCTGCTTCCTCGTCACCAGCGGGCTGGTGCTGGGCTGGTGAGCGCGCCGGGGAGGGCTCTGGGGGGTCACGGGGGGCGGGAGGGGGCTCCTCAGCGCCTCAGGCCCAGCCTGGGATGCCCCCGGCCCTGCCTGAGGCGCTGCGGGGATGGGGCAGGGCCTCGCTGTGGAGAAATTCTGCCTCGTTTTTAACTAAACCTGCCCGCTTTTGGCTTAAAGATATCGCTCTTTGTGGTATCACCGCCCCCCCTGACGCAGAACCCCCTTTAGGCCCCGTGAGGTCTCCCCAGAGCCTCCCCTTCTCCAGGCCGAACCCCCCCAGCTCCCTCAGCCTGTCCCCACAGCAGAGGGGCTGCAGCCTCTGAGAATCCTCGGGGCCTCCTCTGGACCCTCTCCGCCAGCCCCGTGTCCTCCTCGTGCCGGGGCTCAGAACTGAACACAGCACCTCAGGTGGAGCCTCACAAGAGCAGAGCACGGGGGGAGAACACCCTCCCCCCCGAAATTCCCCTCCTTAACCCTGCTGGCCACACTGCTTTTGATGCAGCCCGGCATACCATTGGCTTTCTGGGCTGGATGTTTTCCTGCTCAGCTGTAGGGAGCCTGCTTTTAGCAGCAGCGTTGGACTCAGTGATCTCCAAGGGTCCCTTCCAACCCCTACAGTTCAGTTTGTGATGAGTTTTTCATCAACCAGCATCCCCAGGTCCTTCTCTTGAGGGCTGCTCTCACTCCATTCCCTGCACAGCCTGTGTTTGTGCTTGGGATTGCCCTGACCCGGGTGCGGGACCTTGCCCTTGGCCAGGTGATGGGGTGGCACGGTGTGGAAGGGGAGTAATGGGAGCTGGTACGTTGTAGGGAATGTGTTCTGGAGGTGTGGGGTGGGTGCATGGGGCCTGGAAGTGGCCAGAGAAGTGGGGTTGTGATTAATGCAGGTGGTGAGGGAGGACAGCACTGAGCGTAGTGCTCAAATGCCAGCCCTCAACAAACAGGTTCTCAGATGTCCGTCCATGGCACTGCTGTGTTTGCTTTCCTGCTGGCTCAGAATTGCCTGAATGTAAACACAGACACATGCCAAGCAGGGGGCATTGATTAGCAATCAGAATAATTTATGCAGTAATTGGGGAGACGCCACACTCGTGCAGTTTCTGGAGAGAGTAAAATTGAGTTACTGCGCTTCCTATTGGCTTCACATCCATACCCGTGGTGCTGCTGAGCTTCAGTGTTCTCCTCCCTTTGTCTCTCTCCGAATTCCAGGTGCTGTAGCTGTTGCTATTTGCTCTTTTGGCAGCTTATAAACACTGCCTCTTTTTTCCTCTAGAGCGAAGTCTTGCCCTTGTTTACACCACTTCGTTAGCTGCCGCCTCAGACGTGTGCCATCTACTGCTCTCAGTGTGAATGAAATTATGTTTTGATCTTTCAGATGGGCTTTGTGGAGTTCTTGTTCTCGTTTTGCATTGCCTCCCCTAGCGTTGGACAGGTGGAAGGGAAGGTGAGGCTGGCTGTTGTCTGCTGGACCAAGCTCCACCTCGTTATTTACTTGTAGAAATCCTTTTCACAATCCTCTCTGTCCCGCTGCAATCTGACAGGATTATATTGCCATCCACTTTTCTTCACTTTAACCTTTCTCACTTCACCAGTTCTTAAAAATATGATCATTTAAACCACGGTACTAAATCAGGAATTTGTGTAAACATACCTGAAGTGTTCCCAGCCTACCCTGTTAGCTGACTAAGTGCAGCAGCGTGGAGCTTAGCACCAGCTCCGGAGAGATTTGCAGCCACCTTTGAGTTCTGCTGTACCCCAGCTGTAAGACCAAGAGCTCCCAGCGTGTCGGCTGTGCTGAGACCCCCTCGAACCTCCTAACATATGAAAAAAATGTGGTACACATCCCATCCTGCTACAAATGCACGTGGTGTCGTGTGAAGATGTGATCCTCAACTGCGCTGCTGTAACGACGTTTTGTTTCCCCATCATTTCCAGCACCAGTCACCAGCCTGTTTTATAAACGTGTACGTGATGGTGGCAGGCAGCCCGAAAACCACCAACTGCTTAGGAATGCTGGTGCTTTAATTAGCAAAACCAGGCACAGGCTCAAGGAGCGTCTTTTTATGGCCAGCCCTGGACACCTGGGGCTGTTCTTAGGGAACACGTGTGGGTTTCTGAGCAGGATGGTGCCCGGTGCCTTGGCTTTTCCTGGCAGGGGCTGCCGGGGTGGCTTCTGTGAGCAGAGCCCAGCAGCTGCCCCAAATCAGATCAGAAACAGCCCCAAAAGAGACCCCAGGTGGAGCAGGGGCAGGGAGTGACCACAGCTCCCCTGCACCGCCCAGGGGAAAGAGGTAAAAGAGGATGGGTGGGGGGAAGGTGATTTTAATTTTAGTTTCTCACCACTCTAGCTTCTTAGTAAGAGGCAATAAATTACATTAATCTCCCAACGCTGAGTCTGTTTAGCCTGTGACAATAATTGTTGAGCAATCTCCCTGTCTTTACCTCAGTCCTTGAGCCCTTTCCGTCGTATTTGCTCCCCTTTTCCAAGTCGGACTGCTCTTTGAAGAAATTAACTCGTGACCAAAGCTGGTGGAGCTGTGTGCTTTTTCTACACGAGCCTGGCTCTGAAGAAATTCTTTGTCCCCTCTACCAGCTAACGATCTAGGCTGGTAGAAAGTGAAATGGTAAAATAAAAACTTTATTCATCCTTCATGCACTGAGCACTGCCTGAAAACGTACAGAAGCACTGTACCTTATTGTTGAGCAGAAAGGGCTTTTTGCCTTCAGCTGCTGCTCAAACCGCCCTGGAGGCTTTTTTTTTCTGTGGCTGCTTTTCATGGCGATTATCCTGTCGCTTTCGACCAGCGAGGAAAGTTTCCAAAGAGCAGGGTTTGTACTTCAGAATGGGCCAGATGGTACAAAACAGGAGGCATCTTTATGTGTGGCTGGAGAGATTAGCTCCATTGAGCCTCAGACACTGAGCAAGCCCAGCAGCTGCTGCACCTGGTTTCTTTCTGGGTAAGATGTTAGACTGGAAGATGTTAAACTTCGTTACGGCCCCAGCGAAGTCAGCCTGGCTGTTTAATTGCATCAGGTGAGAGATTTGCCCCTCCACGTGCACAAACTGAGCACCCTGTGAGAGACCATCGCAGGCAGGAACACGTTGCCAGCAGTCTAACAAGCCAAAGGAATTTCTCAAAGATGCCACGATGAGAGCAAACTCTTTTCTATCACATTTCTTCTTCCCTTTTGGTGTATCTGTGGCACTCAGGCAAGACATCAAATGATGAAGGCAAATATTTGTCAGGCTGCCAGGAAAAGGTTGGTGCTGTTGGGGATGGCTTTGAGATATTTTTTTGTTTCCTCAACTTGAACGTCACCTTTGACTGATGTTTTGCTGTTAGCCTTACACAGGGCACCCTCCAACGTGAATTAAGAGGCAATTTTTCAGAGCTCAATGTCAGTAAAAGCTCAGCTTTCCCCCTTGGTATGACACACAGGAGTCCAAAATGATTTTACAACGAGGCTAAAAGTAGCAGTAAATCCAAAAAATCGTCTGTTTGGCTCAGAGCTGTGTCGTATGTGAAATTATCAATTTTCAAACAGATTTTACACTGGAGCAGGTAGTGCCCTTCTCAGCTGGGGTTGCTGATACGAGATCCATCTTATTGAACAGCTGCTGGTTCAGTCTGCGAAATGGGAATGGTTGGTGCAGGGCACAGCCAGCACGCTGCTGGCTGCACAAACCAAAATTCAGAGCTATTAAATCGGCCACCGCTCGAACAGCGCCGGTGATGGCAGCAGCAGCACAAATGCATGAAGTACAGCCTGAGCTAATTAATAACTGTTTGCTAAAATGCATTAACAAAGGGCCCCCACAGCTTCTCCCTGCTGCCTTGCTAATGAGACAGGGCCGGAGGGACGTGGTTACAAAAACCTCTCCATTCTGTGATTGCGTGTCTGCAGTCTTCTGATTGCGTATCTGGGCCAGTTTCTCTAATTATCCTTTGGTTACCGAGCGTTATTGCTGTCACCTTAAAATTGAATTATTTTTAGCCAAGTGAGAAGTATTCTGCAGAGCTCATTTTGTAGATCCTGATCTTCTGCAGCAGCTCCCTTAAAAGCCCTGGGCGGTATGAAAACCTTGATTCTTTTTTTTAATTGCTGTCAGAAATCATCCTGAATCAGTGAACGGCTTGGGTTGGAAGGGGCCTTAAAGATCATCAGAAGTATTCCCTCTTGGCTTCTTTGATTTTCATTTGATCCACAGAATGTTTAAGTAAATGAAGCAAAGCTTTAGAAGTTATCCTTTCAGAGGCACACCACCCTTTGGACGTTTCTAGCATGTTAGTTTCACCTTCAAAGGGGTCTTAAATTGCAGGTTTGATTCAGAGCCTGGACTATTTTGCATCTGGTTACTGGCTCAAAGCTGAGGCTGGGAGACCCCAGGTTTGATATCAGCATCTTGATTATAATCAAGGATAATGTGGAAAATTGGGTTCTTAATCTTCCTTCAAAGCATCTCGCTGGCTGTAGTTACAGCTGGGTGTACCTTGGGGCTGGATGATTTACTCTGAGGTCTTCCTACCGAGCACCCAGCCCGTGAAGTCTGTTCCATCTGTGTCAGCAGCGACTTCTTCTGTCCCAGGAGTGGCTGTGGAGATGTCAGCTGGGAGAAAACTTCGGTCAACCGTGTACCACTAGAGGGCATCGACCATCCTCACTGATTTCACACACTGCAAATGGTGCAGGAGTAAAGTATGTTGTTTGTATCCCACCACTGGAGAATATACCCTATCCAAAAATGTATTTATTATTTTTTAGCGCTGAGAAGACTCCTACCTTCTGCCACAAAAAGCTGGAGCTGCATTGGCAGGCTGGATTATGCATGCATCCTAACACATTCCTCAAAGCTAGGTCCATTTGTTGCACTGCTTGATTCAGACATGCCAACATTAATGCATAACCTGCTGCTTCTGTTTTTTTTTTTTTCTTTTTCATTCTTAGGTTTGGTTTGGGCGTTCCTGTTATTCTGAGAAACTCAGAAGAAACAGAATCCAGCACGAGAGTACTGAAAAAGCGGATGAGACAAGTGAAGAATCCTTTTGGGTTAGCAATCTCACATCCTGACACAGCTTCAGTAACAAGTCAGTAGGTTTCTGATGTGCTTAATTTTCATTAGTTTGTGTTCCCAAATATAGTACTATCCATGTTTCTTGCTCTCATCCTTTTCCTTTACCAGTAGATCTTTAGAAACATGCTTCCTCCCATCATTGCTATAGGAAAAAAATCAATTTTTAGCATTTCATGTGTGCTATTTTTAAAGAGAAATATTTGGATATTTAGCACAGTTTAATTCTTATTAATGAAGCGCTTCCTGCTATGACAGATTTTAAGTAATAAAAACATTTGCAGCTTGCCAGCTGCTGTGAGCAATTTTTGGTAAACTTTAGAGAATTGTAGAATTCTACAGAATTCATTATAGAATTTATCTCATTCCATCAAAAATTAAACTTCAGATCTCCAGTGGTGTTTGGAAGTGCACAACTTGAAAATATCTAAACACACACACACGTGTATATACACACCTGTGCTTCAGTGGAAACTGAAGTGAAATATCTTTGTGTATCGGAGTCAAGTGGTCCCTGACATCCTTGAAATCACCCATGCATGAAGCAAAATTCGTGCACTTCTGCCTTGTTGGGAGCAGTAAGCTAGGCTGGGCATTTTCCACTAACACAGATGTGAAGCCTTCCTGTGAATGAGAAAGGGACTGCAGCAGTTACTGAACATTCTTCATCTAACTCATCCCCCCAAACTAAAAACAAAAAAGAAGAAAAAGGAAGAAAAGAAAATAAAAGGAAAAATCCTCAACTTAATTTTCAAGTAACATGGATTTTTCAGGCTGTTTGAGCACTTGAATTTGGTGGAACTTTCCAAGAGTTGTGCAGGAAGCATTTAGAAGTTGGTGAGCTGGATAGTTGTTTTTTTAGAGAAGAAGTGCAGCACACAGATCCTCTTTTTCATCCTTCTGCTTGATCAATAGGGCCTTATTCTTTGTGACCACAGCAGGTGCTGTAGGCCAGTGATCCAATTAATGCCATTGGCTAAAGAGGGAATGGACTTTGGGCTAGAGGTTATGCTCTTGGGTCTGTCAGTTTGCATGTAAAATGTTACCAGAAGTTAAATTTTACTCTTCGTACAATGCACGTGCTGCTTTTGTTAGCTTAATCAACCGTTATATCTCCTCACGACCATTTCATCATCATCATTGGCTTCCATGAGCACCAAACCTAGATGAAGTTTTTAAAGAATAGGTTAAAATCTCAGACACTAAAGTTGTTTCATGCCTGTTGCCTTTTAAGAACCTGCCTTAGTACTTCCAGAGTTCCTGAACAAAGGTGAGCTAATGGAATTAATGAAATCCTTATCTTCTTTCTAAAAGAGGGTATAACACTGACACCTGACTGTCTGGAAGACTGTGTTCTTACCTGCTACTGGGGCTGCAATGTTCAAAAACTCCACGAAGCGTTGCAAAAACACGTCTACTGCTTCAGAATAAATACTCCTCAGGCGTTAGAGGATGCTCTATACAACGAATACCTCTATCGACAACAGTACTTGTATCCTTTTTTAAAGTTGTTTTGACAAAATATGCTGATTTACTGGCGCAGGGAGAGTTGAGGCTTGTGAACATTAGGCAGTTCTTAGCACGGTGTATTTGTGAACAAATATGATGAAAAATATTCTTTATGCAGATGTCACGTTTATCTACACTTGCTCTGACGCTGATTGTTTTCCTTGACCCAAATAAAGCATCAAGAAAAATGAGAAGGAAGAAAAATATTGTCAGTTACCAGAAGATGCCCAAGTTGTCGATTTTGGCCCAGTGCCTCGAGCTCGCTACCCATTGATTGCACTGTTGACGTTAGCTGATGAAGAAGACAGGGAAATATATGATATCGTAAGTAATTTAGGAATATATTGTAGGGTCGCTGTATTTAAGCACTGAATGGTTCAGGAGACAAATCTAGGCTTGAATAAAACAGTTTGTTTTCCCTCTCCCCTTGAATTTGGTCCCTAATTTGGTCACTGACTCCAGGGGAGCGAGGATAACTGCTGTATAAAAATGTATGTGTGCCATTCAAAAGCCGCTTGTGGTTTTCACACAGCCCTAGCTCTGTCTGCTAAAGGTCTCCTCTGCGGAGAGCCCTGTGGCCAGAGGAACTAGGGTTGGGGGAGGTTACTAAGATACTGCTCTGATTTTTCTGATTCCACAGACCTGTGGTGGAGCTCTTGTGCTGATAACAGCCTTTCAGGTTGCTGTTGGCAAAGTAGATTTTTTTTTTAATGTCTGACACAGATATTTGAGCTAATTGTTGACTGGAACGCTAAGAACGTGGATGTTACCTTTCTGCATCAGGCCTGCGTAATGCAGTACGTTAAGTCTCTCAGTAGCTTCCCCAGGTGGTTTGCAGCAAGGGGTGAAGGTCCTGCACTAAACTGACTTGAGAGATTCAGCTCCTCCTAATAGAGTTAAAACAACTTCAGCCTTGTCACATCTCTTCTAAACTCCTAACTCATACTTAAATTTTCTTTTTGGAACAATTTAGAACAACCTTTTATCCCCCGTCTTTTCCTTTCATTTGGTTGGTAATTTGATAGCTGTAATTGCTTGAGCAATAATACCAATAAACTCAGAAGTGAATTGCCTAAACCTGCAGAATCCTTTTCCCTGCATTCACTTGGAAATTATTTGAGATCCTACAAATACCTAAGAAAACTTGTATGTTCCCTTTCCAAGTGATGCCAGTCCCTGGCTTCTTGTCACCTGACAACTGGACTGCTCTCTTCCCTCCTGTCCTCCTTCAAAAGACTTCTTTCCCTCAGCTATTTCCCAGATGGGTACATGCATGCATGGTTAGAGCTCAGCTTAGTATTTAGTGTTTGAATGTGTTTGACGTTAGCATGGAAGTGAATTGGCAATGCTAGGCTTTTGTGTTCATTAATGTAGAAGAAAGGGATAGAAAGGAAATGAGGGGAGGTATTTTTAACCTGGTGTTGGAGAAGAGGATCACAACTGGAAATTGTTAATGTGGCCAAAGGAGTAAATCCACCTGAACTTGCATGACAAATGTCAAATTTGCATCTGATGCTGAAACAAACTTGTATAAGTGTACTGTGGAGACGGATTTTTGCCGTAGTGGCAAGAATGATAATAGCACATAGGATATGATTTCTCATACAGATGCATCAGGCTCCATTCTCCATCTTGTCTCTTCTTACTTTTTTTTGTCTCTCTCACTACGGACAGTGATCCAGAACCTCATTTCTCATCTCTGACTGGTCTAACTTTCATCCTGAATGTGTTTGTGGCCAGATCATACCCATGTGGTTTTGTGCTGGAATTTTCCTCTAGCTCCAGACAATTAGCGTGACAATAGAAAAGAGTTACAGAAGTGATTTGAAAAACAGCAGGGCTAAAGTGGAAGACTTAAGATCTTGGGCTGCATGTATAAAACAGATTGAAAAGTAACTTGGTTATGACATGCAACTATTTACAGAGAAAATGTTTGGTGCTCAAAGGAAAGGGAAGCTAGAATCAAACTCTTTACTGTGAGGGTGGCAGAGCACTGGGACAGGTTGCCCAGAGATGTTGTGGAGTCTCCTTCTCTGGGGATATTCAAAACCCACCTGGATGTCATCCTGCACAACATGCTCTAGGTGATCCTGCTGGGCAGGGGGGGTTGGACCAGATGATCTTCAGTGGTCCCTACAAACCTCATTCTGTGAACCAGCACTGGATTTGTGCTAGGTTGTAGTGTCCCAGTATTTATTTCTGTGCTGCGGGATGGGCTAACAGAGGAGACAACAGGTTGAAGGTTGAGGCACTTGTCTTGTGAACTAGTTCTAATCACTGTTCAGAAAGTTGCCTGGGTGTCTGAGCAAACAGCAAATTGAAGACATGCATCATCCTGGAAAAAGCACTTCTGGTGAGATGACATAATACAAATGCACCGAGAACAGTTAGCTTTTAAAATCTTATTATCAAAACACAAAATCCATCATTTGAATGGAGAATTGATGGCTTTCAGGTTCCAAAACTAAGCTAGTACTAAGCTGTACGATTTTTTTTGAGGCATTGTGATTTAGGAGGAAAAAAAAAAACGTATGCAAGAAGGACAGGAAACTCAGTATAAATGCATAGGTATGTATAGATTTAAACTCTGTATGTAATTAGCCATGTAGTAGCTTTTGAAGTGTGTCTGATTTGCATTTATTTATTTATTTAAACAAAGCAGAGCTCTCTGCTATAATTTCATTTCTCTTTTGACAGTTTCTGAGAACTGCAGTAATACTGAATCTCACTTATTTTTTTTCTTAAACTTCTTAGAGGCTATTACATAATTGGAGCAGGGCAAGGGTGTTAGACACAGCATGCAAGCGTATATAATGCTTTTGTTTTCAGCAAAGTGACTCTAAAGGCAGCCCACGGGGTCCTTTTGTAATCCTTGTCAGTGAAATTTGTCCTGTGCCTACTCAGTTTACAAGCCAATCAGTGATGCTTCTCAGAGTCTTAAAAACTATGGTCTGTGTGTTTGTGAGAGAAGCAACAGAAGGTGGAGAAGGCCGTTTCTGTGCTGCCCCGTGAGTCTGTGCTCTGCCTTCAGCTGATAGTGTTGTGTCTTGTGCTGAAGACAGCCTGGGATGCAGCAGGGTGTGTTGTATGGGACCGAAGTGCGTGCATTTATAAAATCATCAAGGTAAAGACCTCTAGGATCATCTGGTCCAAAGCATTTGCCTGCAGCTTGGTTGCTGTAGGAAACTCCCTGCAGTTCATCAGCTTCTCTCCCACCTTGGAGATGCTCACCACAAATTGGTCTGTGCTCTGAGGGGTGTAGGAGCTGCTGCTTCTGCTTGAAGTCATTTATGCAGGTAGCCTCTGAGGCTCATGCATGACTGTAAGCCCTGCCTCAGGCCTAATTCCATCAGGTGAGAGCAGTCAGTGAGTCTCCGCTGTAAACTGGCGATGGGAGGGCTCTGTGGAGGACCAGGGCAGAAAGCTGAGGCTCCACAAGGTGCTGCCATGTGCTGCTTTCTGTTCTTACCCTGTCCAGCATTTTGTTCTCCTCTGTGCTTGAAGTCAATGTTGGTGAAGTCCTGGATGTCCAAGCAGGTCAGAAGTTATAACAAAGCAGGTAATGTTTAAAGGAAAGGTGTTAAACACAGCTTTTTTTCTTTTTTTTTTTTTTTCTTGGTAGATTTCAATGGTGGCTGTAATTCATATTCCTGATGAGAGCTACAGACTTTCCTGCAGAATATTATATCAGTATCTACTTCTAGCTCAAGGTCAATACCATGATCTTAAGGTAAGCCACGTATACCAAGTCTTGTTTCATTTGGGTGACAGTGTTAAGTTTAGTTTGGGGGGGCTTTCAGGATTCTAAATTGTTGTTGGACTTGTATTGTTATTGCAAAGAAATGAGTAATAGTTGAAATTAT
Organism: Netta rufina; assembly: GCF_964035555.1. Classification (NCBI taxonomy): domain Eukaryota; kingdom Metazoa; phylum Chordata; class Aves; order Anseriformes; family Anatidae; genus Netta; species Netta rufina. The sequence goes on along the minus strand of NC_140128.1, from coordinate 61,615,297 downwards.
TTTATCAGTTGAGTAGTTCCAGCCAAAGTTACTGTGTAGAATTCATGAAAATATTCAAGATTTCCTATAGAAATAACTCGTTTCTAGTCTAGGAGGCCTGGGTCCTGCCTGTTTGTTCAAGCAGTAGTAACAAATTAACTACATGTTGAATGCTGCTTCTCTACAAAGCATTTACTCCCTTGCTAATCTCTCAAAGAGCACTTTCTCCTATTTTGCTCTACAATTGGGAAAACCTCAGAATAACATCTACTAATTCCTTTTTACCACAATACCTGTACGAAGATAGTACAGACCACTGTCATATGAACCAATGTTCTCGTTACTCTTTTTCAGTTTCCTTTATCTGTGCGTGTTGTGGGACCATCTTTGTCCTGTGTCTGTGTCAGGCAGTTGATGATGTGATTCTCTGCCACTTTATTATGATGATAATAAAAATAATGTACAATATTGATTAGCTAGAAATTGTGCCAAGTCAATTCTATCGACTCAGCATTCATTCAGAATGGATTTTTCCCACTAAATGCTTGTCCTGGCCATGTTTTCTTTACCGATGTAGTTGATCTAGGTACACTTCCCTGTTGATCCCCTTTAAGCTTTATTTTCACGTTACCGTTGTAAAAAATACTGCTTAAACTGAAGAGAAACAACTGTGCAGCAGCACTTTGTAGTACAGTTGTGTAGTGTGCTCCCTGTGGGCATCTTTGTCTGCGTGGTAGTTCGCTGGCTTTATTAACAGATCATGCCCAGAAGAATTTGTGCTTCACATAAAATACGACAGAGAGGAATAGAGAATTTTAACGTGAGGAAGAGCAGAGTAGGTAGAGTGAAGTGGATTTGAAGGCTCGCTGGGATATATGTTTGGTAGGAGTGGGTAGAAGCATCCCTCAAGGCACAGAGAATGATGCACCAGAAACAGAAACCTGAGCTGTTGGAAACCTGTGCAGTTCTGTTGAAGTTCCTGCATACACACCTATTTGATTCAGCTAAGATTTGACATCTTCTCCTTGATATTTTGCCCGTGGTTTAGATATTTTTATGCTTCTGAAATACAAATCACCGAAGGCCAGGAAACTGTCTTCACTCACAGAAGGAGTGAGTTTGGTCCTGTTTGACCCAGCGGATCTGAGAATATTTGCTGCAGTGGAACTTGCATGGTGTGTGGGTGTGTTCAGGTAGCAGGAGAGAATTTGTTGGATTCTGCTAATTTTTTGTGTGTATGTGTATTTTAGCAGCTCTTCATGTCTGCAAATAGTACTGCACCGTCTTCGTGCGATACCTCCCCAGGTGAGAGAAGCATCGACAAAAGCTTGCTGGAAAAGGCTGGACTGGCTGAAGATGAGCCAGAATTGCACGAAGAAAACAGTAAAGACTGTGTTGTGTGCCAGAACGGCCCGGTGAACTGGGTGCTGCTACCCTGCAGACACACGTGCCTGTGCGATGGCTGCATTAGGTATTTTCAGCAGTGCCCGATGTGTAGGCAGTTTGTTCAAGAATCTTTTCCACTGTGCAGTAAAAAGGAGCAAGATGAAGATGAATCAACCCAGATCTTGGAAGATGTTCTTCCTGGGAGAGTCTTTTAACGGGGACAAAAATAGAAGAACTGGGTTGTGTGCACCAGGGTTAAACGCAGAGAACAGACTGTTTATGGGAGGATGTGTAGCATTAACTTGGAGGGTTTTGCTTTGCATTGCTAGGTAATTTTCAACTTCCTTACATGTCTTCGCTCCATATGCTCACAGGAACGCTACATTTATCCGTGCAATGTGGACAGAAGAAGTGCGTAGGAGATCTTTGAAGGATGTGATTATTTTTGTAACTTCTTACTAGTTTTTCATGGAGTGCTATTGCAGGCTATTTTGATTACTAAATTTAGTTTATCTACTGAAAAAAGAAAAAAACTTGCAAGTGAAGTTGAAGTGCACACGGCTCGGCTATATTTATTGTATTTAAAATATTAGAGCAACGTTTTAATTCACTATAATTTAGCAACCTAGCACTTTACAGATCGTAACTAATGAAGGAAAGGATATATTCTTCATTGTTAAACCCGTGTGTATTTATTTTGTAGCCGAAGGAGCTGGAAGCTGAAGTTGTTCAGGACACTGTTTATGTCAGTTTTGAAAGTGTGTGTGTGTGTGTGCATGCGTGAGGGACCTGAGCCAAAGCCTGTCTGAATGAGTGGAAAGGTTTTTGTTGATAATTGTTAGCTTGAACTGAACCTTGCTGACACTTCCAAGCCTGAGCCACTGCTGTGTCCTCTTGAGACAGACTGTCAGTCTTGCTGGCAGTGGCTGCAAGAACTTTTTCTCCGTGCAAATGTTAATTAATCTGTGGCGTTGTTACTTGGGCAGTTCTGCTGTGCTGTTCGTACCTGAGTAGCCTGCTTTGGGGAATTTCCAACTCTTTTCACTTGCACTGTCAGATGGGATGACAAGTTGAACATTTGTGTTTTCTTTTATCGGTAGTCCCAGGAAATGTGCGTACTCTAATAAAGAAAGAAACTGAAGAATTGCAGAATGTTTTCTTTTATTTCTCCCAGCGATATATTGTCAGAAGCAATAAAAATGGCCGTGAAGACCTCTAGAAAATGGGGAGTAGCAGCTCTCTTTCTTCCCTCTTGTTCCCTTGTGGTTTTGCCCCACGCCCAGCTTCAGGACAGCTACTCAGGGAGAAAAAGCCGTGCTCCAAGCTCTTCAGCTGCTCTTCCCTGCAGCTCCTTTATCAGTGCTGTGCTGGAGCTGGCTTCTGTGTGCCACACGCAAGGTGCTGCACGCCTCCAGGACAGGGAAGGAAGCTCCCCCTGCTCAAGGTATTCCTTTTCATCTGATGTTCTGTTTTCTCTTTGTTTTGCCATCGTCCTGCTTCCAAGTTCCTGGCAGTCACCTCTGAGAAAAAGATGTAGGTGATAATGAGAAGAGCAATGCTTAGTTGTAAAGATAGGGGCTGGGAATTGATGCATGTGGCCGCGGGTTTCCAGCCGGTGATCCGTGAGCTGTTTGCAGAGCTGTTTATCTGCTCTACCTGGAGTGACCTTCCCTGCCACAGACAACTCCGGAATAAACGGCTGGCCGAATCAGCCTGCAGTTTGCACTGTGAATCAAAAAGGAATCAAAAAGGAATCAAAAAGAAATCAAAAAGGAAGCTGGGGTCTTCACTGCTCAGTGTGAGCCACAAAGGCATGAGAAGGATGTGACAGACAGCGTTCCTTGCCTTCTGTTTCCCTGTAGGCAATCTTGACCAGACCATTTGGACACACGTCTTGGTGCTAGTGAGTATGCGAATGTGCAAGAACGAGTGGGTGAGGTAAGTCTGGAAAATAAAAATCACCTTCCCTGGCTGCCTGGTCCTGCATCGAGTCTTGCTCGCTACAAACCTGATGGGAGCAGTTGCTGAGTTTAACCTCCCCGGCTGTGTTGCTAACTGTTCTGCCGTGAAATCAGGGCGGCCAAGGTGGTGATGGTGGAAATAATTGCTCTTCAGCCTTCTCTTTGTGTGCGTGTGTCACCTGCGGAAGGGAGAGCTGGGACAAGTCGTGCTGTGATTGTGGGCTCTCAGAAAAATTAATAAAGACCTCTACAGCTGCACCGAAGAGCTGGAGCAATGACAATAGCTGTTCCATACGGACAGTTTACCTGTATTTGGGATGGAGAACGCACAGGTTATTATTCAGAGGAGCGGTTTAGTGCTGCACTAGCTCCAATCCGGAGTTGGGCACTTTCATTGTCAGCAGGGACTTGGTTTTTGTCCACGTAGATGATCAAATAAATGTTTTTTTTTTCTTTTTCTCTTTTACTGATTGAGCGCAGTAGTCAGCAGCCCCACTACATTAACGTTTCCCAACAAGACGGTGTGATCTGGGCTTTTTTTAATCTCAGAGTGAAATGGTATTCAAGTCAACTCCACGGAGAATTGCCTGCTCTGTCTTATCTGTCAGCCAATCGATGCCAGTATTAAATAATAATGGCAAACAGGATGTAGCTGTGCTGAACTTCCAGGCCGTGTATTTACCATTAAGTCTCCCAGCTTTTCATTTGTTTCATGTTCTATTTTTAATAGCATTTTCCAGAGATGCTTAGTTGCTTTATCAGATCTAACAAGCTTCCTTGCTGGCCCAAATCAAAGACCTGGCTGAGAGTTATAAAAAGGACAGAAGCTGCCTTGCTACGTTTGCCCTTCTTCTAAGAAGCCATTTCAAAAAAAAAATGGATCAGGTGAGAAGTAAAAGGAGCAGCCCTAAAGCTGCCTTGTGTGTCCCTGGGTTGCCTTAAACAGGGACTCAAGACTGTAACAGCGAAATAAAACCTTCCTGTGAGCCACAAAAATGGGGAATACTGACAGAGGCTGTTCTCCTCTGCCATCCTGCTGGAATAAATGTACCAAAAAATCATTTCCCACTCGTCGTAGATTACGTTTATGGATTTGGCGACATCAAGGAACGCACGCAGACTTCAGGCAACAAGACCTGCTTCTTTCAGCACTGCTGGGTTGCTACAAATTCGTGATGATTTCTACTGCAGGGCGTAGGTGGGAGTTAATCCTCACCGCTTGGTTTGGGTCATGGGCTGTAATCAGAGCTGAGGCTTTGAAAGGAGTTACCCAAGCTAAGGGATGGTACCTGGGGCTGTCCCGAGGTGCCAGCGGGCTGTGAGGCAGATATCTCCCTTCTACAAAGGAAGGTGCTCGGCTAGGATCCTCCTTCCTCCTCCCCTGCCTCCTTCAAGCAGGGGACTAACGGTGGGAGGAAGACAATTTGGGTTGATTCATCTTAAAATGATGAATTACAGCAAGGTATTTTGAAAAGTGGTGAATTCCTTGGGAGTCCAACTCTGTTTTGGTGGGTCTGAGCAGATCACAACCCACATACGTGGTTTTGTCCAGCTTTAATAAGAGCTGCTGAGCGTATCCCTTATTGCTGACACCAAACTGAAAACCTTGGGTAGGGTAAAAGGAGGCAGGAATGAGCTAAGGAGGGTTTGGGGGTGTCTTGCAGGGCCTCTGCCCAGCTGCTGAGCGCAGTGGGAATCCTGAAAGTTTCTGCTGAAGAGCGTGGTGCTCACAAACACTTGTGAATGGGACGCTGGGGCTGGGTCATGTTTGTGTTGCTGCTGCTCTGTCTTGTCTCTGATCGACGGGGGTAAAGGGGTGAGAGCTTGTAGTGCAGGGACGGTCACACCTGTAAAAGGGGCTTCTGCTGGGTTGGCTCCGTAAACGTGTAGGAACAGGCAACACCTCCGTAAAGGCACCTCTGTCTGGATGCAGCTGCATCTAAAGTAAGATCCTGCTTTAATTGTGCTATCTCGTAACAGGAAGGGTTTAAAACAGTAAAAAATATTGTGTCAGTGTATTCCTAAGACTCGATGAAGTCCTTAGTGGAGGTTGATGCCCAAAGCGAGCAGTCTGTTTCTCTGACAATCACTTTTCAAAAAAATTTTGGAATTTTGTTTCAGAAACCCCAAAACTTCCCCTCTTCCTCCCTACACAGGTACCCCTCAGCCACGGAAGGAGCAACGGCTTTGCCATACTGATTACCACGGTCGTTGCATTTCCATTTTTCAGAAAGCCCCCGTACTGCCTGCGTGGGGTCTGGATGCTCTTAGGGTCAGGTGAACCCCAAATTTTCTCCGTGGGACCAGCAGGAAGTTACCTGGACAATTAATGCTCCCCGTGTTTTGTATCTTCAGCCTGCAGTGCCCTTGTATCAGCAGCAGGTTTGTGCCAAGAAGGTCCCTGGAGGTTTTAGCTGCCTCCTCCAGGTTTTTGCCTACTTGCAGTGAGGGTTTGGGGCAGTTCCTAGCTTTCTGTGCTCTCCCGTCGCAGCCACTTGACATCTAATATTTCTTGGCAGAGTTTTCAAGAGCAGCCGGAGTCAGGGGACTGGTGGGAAATCTAATGCATCACTTCTCTCTCCTAGTGCTATTTATTTAGTGTCTATCAGCTCCTTGTGCGCAGCAATATGCGAACAAACAGGCTAGAGGGAGGGCTGCTAACTTGTGAATTATCTTGATAGTTGTTCCCCTTCGCTTTTTCTTCTCCCTCTGCAGGTGTTATTGAGTTCGGAGGCAGCGAGACCTCTGAGATTTCGGGGGTCGCTGTGCATCCACCTCCTGCCACCAGAACTGGCTGGGAGATGCAGATGCTCTGCTGCTGCTGAGCTGGGCACGCAGGGATTTTGGAGGCAGCGAGGCCGAGGATGCCCACGGTAAGCGGGGAGCCAGGCACTGCGTCTTCTCACGGGCTGCTCTCTACGGTTTCATCCATCAAAGTAGGAGCAGGATGGCGATTTATGGCCTACAGCAGCTCAAAAAGCAACGCTTTTCACCAGGTGTTGCCATACACGGAGGCAAAATGGACAAGCCAGCTGCTGCTGGGCCTTTGAAAGCCAAATTCTTCCTCGGTGGCCAGCACCAGACCCTGGCTGCAGCGCCATCCAAACCCCCCTCCGCTGGGACGACTCGCTCCAAGGCAGCTTGGATCCCACGAGGAGTTACCCTTGCTATAGGACCAAAGAAAGATCAGTTGCCAACGTGTCTTTCTTTGATGGATTCGTGTTTAGGTGAACGTGAACAGCTAAAGCGATAGCTTTTCCAGCCTCTCAATCTTTAAGCATCTTCCCAGGATGTGAAAGCCTGTAAATAAATCTGCCAGCCACACTTTTCCCTCTCAGCCCCAACTTCTTAACAAATCCTGAAAAGTCTCCGTCAAGTCCATCAGGATTCGGTGCTCCATCACTAACAAACCGTTTGCTTTTCTCCTGTCCTGAGAAAAGGTTTGTGATGATTTAAGGGCCTCTCGACGCGCCGACGTGTTTTTATGGGGTCGTTTATCCCCTTCCTTTCAGCAACCCGTACCTCGCTGCTCCCAAGGCACAGCTGATGCATCCAACTCGCTGCAGCACATCAGATGCTCATTCCACAGCACCTCTTGGGCACAGGAACATGCAGGTTAAATAATACCTTTTTGCAGAGCTGCACCCTTGGCACTACTTTGCCACTCCATTTGCTGGGTTTCCTACAAGGGTTGGCCGGGCAGGTTGGCAGATTTCTTTGCCACTCATCCTGCTCCTGCTCCACCCAGCATTTCTCTTGCCCCACATGGTCTGAAGGCTACCGAAGGAGGCAGGGAGGTGGCTGAATGCTCCCGAAGCTGGGGACAACCCCAAAAAAAAACAGGAGCTTGTAAGGTTTGCCCTGGAGGCAGCACCAGGGGCTGCAGCCACCTGCGCTGGGGCACAGTGCACGATCCCCGATCCCGTGGTTTATCCATGTGGATAAACAGAGCAGGGCAAAAACACAGGGGCAATGCAGTCCCAAGGGCATACCCACCGATTTTGGGGTTTTGGAGACTTTTTTCTCCAAATGAACTCCTTAAAGTACAAGGGTAGGAATGATTTGTGGTCTTTTTGTGTCTCTTACCAGGAGCACCGTAACCCTTTGTAGCGGGATGCAGAGCTGGACCTTGGCCAGGCAGTGACCCCCCGGCACAAATCTGATCCAGTAAGCTGTCCTCATCCCTTGTACATCTCATTTCCAAGAGCTTTCCTCCTTTTCTACCTCCTGCTATCTTGTTGATCCCCTTGGAGCCACGGCTGGGAGTTTGGGAGCATCGGGGCAGTCGCACGGGGCTGGGCATTGCTGCCAGCATCCCTCCAGCCCCACCACCAGGCTCCTCCAAGCAGCAGCGACCTCCACCTCGCTCTGCTGGGAGGGGATGAGCTGAGTTTGGTTCTTTACACTTGGCCATTTGTATTTTTTCCATTTTTTTTTTCTTTAAGTGAAGACATCAGCACACCGGAGCGGCAATTTAAGCGGGTGGCGGGGCGTTGCACGACACCCCCAGTTCCCACGCCTTGTTCCTCAGTTTGCAGCTCCTCCGGGGGACTGGGGCAAAATGCAAAACGCCCCTTTTTGAATGCAAAACATCCCTTTTTGGCCTTGGTGGGTTATCTGCATTTACACCTCCTCTAGCTGCACGCACACGGGTGTGATTTCCCTGCAGCCCGAGGTGTTCCCTCCGCAGGTGGTGCCGAAAGCCGCGTGCTGGAGGCAGCTCCATCACAAGACACGTCTTCAGCTGGAACCAGGCTTCCAAAGAAAGAGAATTGCTTGAAAGGTGCAGCTGGGGAGGAGATTTCCCCGGTGCCGTGTCCCGATGCACATCTCCAAGCCTGCCTGGGAGCTGCTGGGAGGGAGCAGCGCCTCGTTTCATCAGGACCATCTGCTCACGGCATCCTCAGCCTGCCCCGAATCCTCCACCAAGCTGCTTTCCTTGCCGGCTGGAAATGGGGTGAAAAATCCCAGCGCTGTAGGTAAGCACAGAAATGTAGACCCATGTTGGTTTGGGGTCACTTTTTGGTTTTACTCTTTTTTTTTACCATCCCTGGAGGTCTTTAAAAGACGTTTAGATGTAGAGCTTAGGGATATGGTTTAGTGGAGGACTTGTTAGCGTTAGGTCAGAGGTTGGACTCGATGACCTTGAGGTCTCTTCCAACCTAGAAATTCTGTGATTCTGTGATCCTTCTCCAGACAAACTTGCCATCAGGCAGCTTCCACAAACTGCTTCCCAGGAACTCGTCAGCAGTCAGCATCCGCTAATTTCCTTCCACCACCTCCTGGGCTGATATTACCACTGGACACACAACCAGGACAGCAGGCACGTTGCCATCTGGAGCCACCCCAACCGAAACCCTACAGCCCTGCTGTGTCCCTTCCACGGCACACGCTGCGACACCAGCGAGGAGATTTGCTTCTCGGGGCAGCTTGGGCATCGTTCCCCTTGCACCGAGCCCGCACCCTTCCTCTCACCCCACAGCAGGGTGTTTTTTCCACAACTCGTGGTTAGGGTTTGTAATTACCATAGAAACCTCCAAACATCGCAGCGAGGGGGAACGGCGCCGTGCTCCTGCAGCAGCTGCTTCCTGGGGATGCTTTGGGGTTTTGGCGGTGTTTTCAGCCCCACAGAGGACCACATTGGATGTCTCAGCCCCAAATATTCTTCTCATCACTGCTGTTACTGCAATTAGCAACGTGCCGGTGTTCACCAGCTCCCAGGGCACGGGGATCCCGGTGCTGTTGAAACTCTGGGGTTTTGGGGAGCCTCACGCCTTGTCCCCGTGCAGGACGCATGCCCCGACCCCACAGACAGCTCAGCCTCGTGGCTCCGCGCCTCCTGCCTGCACGCCGGGGCCGCAGGAGGGGAAAGGGCCCCGCGATGGCCCGTTTATTAGGATGGAGCTGTAGGATGAGACAGATGGCTGCGGTCTGTTGGCAGGGAACCCCGCTCGTGTTTGTTTAATTAGTCACGAGCCAGACTGAGCAGGCAAACCCGCCAGACCCTTTGTGCCTGACGTCCAGGGGATCCCCCCCGGCTGCCCTTCCTGCAGCACCCACCAGTTTTGGGGAGCGGATTTGGGGTGAGGGGGCTTGCCAAGGCTTTCCCTCGATCCTTTTGCCTCTCACTCCCCCTGCAACTCCTGATACTGGAGGGCTGTGCCCCTAAAGCAACAGGGATGTGGGATGGTGGCCAGGTACCCGTGTCCCTTGTCCCCAAGCTGGGCACGGATCAAGGCTCTGACCTCCTTTCCCCGTGCCCCCAAAGACCCCCACCCTGCACCTTGACTTTGCGGGGCGTTATCCAAACCCTGCCCCGCATCTGCCAGCTCCCTGCGGGTGCTTGTTTCCCCTTTTTCCTCCTTCCTAGGCGTACCCGTACCACTCACCCCATGCACACCAAAGAGAAGGAAGCCGCAGGGCGAACCCACGGCCCCAAACCCACCCCCTGCCCCTACAAGCCCCCCATCCACCCCCATCGGCTGCACCCCGGGCTTACAAAAAATACAAAAAAATAAATATATGGGAAAAAAAAAAAAAAAAAACAACACCTTCCTTGCGACACGAAGCAGGGCTGCTCTCCTCCACCCCAAAAACCCCAAAAAAGACCAAAAAAAAACCAAAAATCCGCCGCCGTTCCCCCGCTCTCCGCTAGATGGAGGCTTCCTCCAGGCTCCTGGACGCGTGGAGGCTGGGAGGAGAGGGGGGGGGGGCCACAATCCAGTTGGGGGGGGTGGGGGCGACTTTGGGTTCGTTTCTCATTTTTTTAGCATTTTTTAATTTTTTGGGGGGGGACGGGGACGGGGACTCCCCCGGGGAGGAGGGGAGGGGAGGGGAGGGGGGGGGGGAAATTGCGCGCGGAATGGGGGGGGGGGGCAGAGAAAAGGCGCGCCCCCCGCCGAGGCCACGCCCCCCTCGCTCTATGACGTCACCGGTATGCAAATGAGCGGCATGTGGGGAGCGGGGGCCCGGCGCGCCGCCGGCCTCAGTCTCGCGCCGCGGAGACGCCGCCGCTCGCGCCCCGCGCCCCCCTCCCCCCCCCCGGCCTTCCTCCTCCTCCTCCTCCTCCTCCTCCTCCTCCTCCTCCTCCTCCTCCTCCTCCTCCTCCTCCTCCCCCCCCCCCAACCCCCCCCCCCCAACCATGGCTCGGCCCCCCCCGCGCCGCCCCCCTCCCCCCCCCGGCCCCGGCCCCGCGTTGAGTGAGGTGAGTGTTTGTTTTTTGTTTTTTTTTGGGGGGGGCAACTTTTTTTTCGAAAAAAAACCCACGATTTTGGTTAATTTGGGGGGTTTTAGGGAGGTGACGTGCTTTGGGGTGATCGCCCTCCCCGCTAAAAGGAAAGGGGGGGGGGGTTTTAGGCACCCACCCCCCCCCCCCCCAGCAGTGGGGAGTGTGGGGAGGGGGTGCCCTGGGGGGGTGGGGGCGCAAAATGGGGGTGGGGGTGCAAATTTTGGAGGGTCCTGGGGTGGGAAATAGGATGAGGGGGTCCTGGGGGGGGGGCACTAAATGGGGTTGTCCTGCTGGGGGGGCACAAAGCAGGGCTGGAGGAGCAGGAGGCTGCGGTGCCTGGGCTGCTGCGGGCCTTCCTCCTCCTCCTCCTCCTCTTCTTCCTCCTCCTCTTCTTCCTCCCCCCCCTGCTGACCCCCCCCCTTTTTCTGTTCCAGGTTTGAAGCCCCCCGCCGCAGCTCCAGCCCCGCTCCGTGCCTTGCCCACCCTCGCCGCCCAGCCGAGGGGCACCTCCGCTCACGCAGCCTCCGCCGGCCTCCTCCTTTTTTATTTTTTTTATTATTTTTTCCACCCCCCCCCCCCCCCCACACACACACTTTTTGACCATTTCCACACCCCCCCCCAACCCCTCAGCCACCTCGGGGGCACCCCACCGCCTCTCCCCAGCCAGAAGAAGGTGGAAAAAAAAACCCCACGCCAAACCCCAACCCCCCCCCCCCCCCCTGCCACCGGCCCACCCTCGCTCCGCCGCCGCGATTTTTCCACCTCCGAGCCCCGACGAAGCTCTGGGGGGCCGGGGGCTCCCCCCTTTATTCCTCCTCTCCCCCCTGCCCCTCTCACCATGATGTTTCGCGACCAGGTCGGCGTGCTGGCCGGCTGGTTCAAGGGCTGGAACGAGTGCGAGCAGACTGTTGCGCTGCTCTCCCTGCTCAAGCGCGTGAGCCGGACCCAAGCCCGCTTCCTGCAGCTCTGCCTCGAGCACTCCCTGGCAGACTGCACCGAGCTGCACATCCTCGAAGGGGAGGCCAACAACCCCGGTGAGTCCTCGCTCCGAAAAATAAATCCCCTTTTTATGCCTTTTCTTATTTTTTTTTTCCCCCCTTTTCCGACGCTGCCTCGGTCTCCGCTCGGTGTTGTAACGCTCCCTTAAAAAAAAAAAATTAAAAAAGAGGTTTTGGAGGCAGGGCTCCCCACCATGACTGCACCCAGGGCTTTTTCCTCGTGCGTTTTAATATTCAAACCCACCACGGCTCCCTTCGGCTGGGCTCCGCGCTGCCAACTACTCCAGGCTATTGCGTGGTGGAACTACGGTAGCATGAATGATTGGTGCCTTTGCTTTTTTTTTTTTTTTTTTTCTCCGTTTTCTGTGTTTTTCTTTTTTTTTTTCCAACCCCCCTTCCTCCTTCCATGCAGTTTCCTGTGCAATAACCGAGTCAGGTCACGTAGAGTCTGGATTTTCTCGGCTTCTTTTGGCCAACGTGGCTCGCTCGGCTCCCTGCACCACGGAGCAGCGGCCCCGGCGCCACCTCAGCCCAAGTGGTATTTTCGCAAGCCCCGGGTTCTCCTCAATTTTACTTATTTATTTTTATTATTTTTTTAATTTTTTTTTTTTTTTTTTTTTTTTGGGAAATGCGGCGATTTCGATTTCATCACTCAGATCCTGTTTGGACGCATTTTATTTATTTTATTTTTTTATTTTTTTTTCCTGCGGCTCTCAATACCCCCCTTGTGTTGGAGAAAATCCGAGGCGACTGCTGGCTGCTGCACAGCGATCTGCGTGCTTGCAGCAGCGCCTTCGGCGCGCGGAAAGGGGGGCTGCAGAGGGGTGAAAATAACCCCCAAATCCTGCGGGTTGCTCTTGCGTTTTGGGGTGTGGGATATCCCGGGCCAGCCGTGCTCCTTGGCGGTGTCTGCGCCGAGATGAGAGTTGCTTTAAACGCGACTTTCTGAAACGTGGAGGAGGAGGAGGGGAGGGTGAAACCTGCCTGGGTGTTGCGTGGCTGTTCCCCAACACCTAAAAAAAATAAAGGAAAAAGGAAAAAAAAGAGCCTTGCTGCAAAGCATCCCCGCTGGTCAAAACCCCTCGTGGGGCCGGCAGCCCCCGTGCTGCTGCGTGCGTGGAGGAGCGTGAGCAGCCAGCGAGGCGTTTGGGGGCTTTTTTAGGGCTTTTTTTGGGGTGGTTGGCGCTGGCCCCGTTGTGTTTGATGACGAGGTCCCCGGAGGGGAGCAGGGAGCAGGAAACCACCCCGGGGCGAGGAGGGAGAGGAGCTGGAATTGGCCGTGTTGCCTTATATAGCTCTGGGGAATGAGGCAGGAATGCCGCGGGGCGCGTTTCGGGCACTGCTGCTGCTCACAAACAGCCCAAGGGCCGGAGCTCGGCTGCTGGGCTGGGGATGGAGAGCCCTGCCGGCCCTCGAGCCCTCCCTGTGCCTTCCTCCTTCATCTGCACCGTGGTTTTTTTCGTTCTGGTTTTGTTTTGGATGGAGCCACGTCCCCGAGGTTCCCCGGGGATGGGTTGCGGAGATCCCAAATCTTGCTGTTGGTCTTCTTGTCGGGGCTGTGGTGGCTCCCACCGAGTTGTCCTGGGCGTTGGGGACGCGGTGATGTGCGATGGGATGGGGACATGTGTGATGGGATGGGTGCAGGAGCTCAGCACCCATGGGTGCCTTTGTAAGCAGCATCACCCTGGGCCAAGCGGTGCTGCTCAGAGCGCACCGTGCGGATCTGATGGAGTGGACCAAGCATCCAAATTGGCTTCAAAAGCGGGTTTGGTGCGGAAAGGGGGTTGGTTTGTACCACTGGGGAGGTGCTACTGCGTGTCTGCCTCCGAGGAGAGGTGTCTTGCAGGATCCCTGAGTGTCCCTGAGATGTGGCAGCACGGTGCACGGCCACCTGAAACCCCGGCGCGTTAAAATTCGGGGCTGTGAAGGTAAAAGGGGAGTAAGGAGCGGATGCAGGAGGGGAAATGTGCAGCTCGTGGCCAGGAGGAGCCTCGCCGAGGTTTTATGGTTCACCTGGTGCACGCTGCGGGTTGCTGTTGATTCGGTTTGAGTGTGAATGCTCTGCAGGGGTATGGAAACCGTGGCACCGATGCGCAGAAATAGGAGCCGCAGGTGTTGTGTAGCACAGGGGCTGCTCCTGCCCCAAAAAAACACCTGTGGGGTCTGGGCATCGTGCAGCCAGCCCCACCGGAGGCAGCGCTGGAGCTGCTGTGGCCTCTCAGCTCCTGCAATTCCTGCGGGAGGTGCCCCAAAGCTCCCCAAAGCACCCAAACACCCGTCTGCATCCCCTGCAGCGGGGCGACAGCCTCAAACCCATGGTCAGAAGGGCGCTGAGCTTTCTTTCCCCCAGATTCCAGCTCCCCCGCACGTTAAGGCCACAATCTTGATTTCCTTTCAGCAGGCTGTCAAGCACCAAAACGACCCAGATTCCTCGTCCCGGGCGAGGGCCGGCCAGAGGAAGAGGCAGGGGCAATGCCTTTAATTAGACCAAGTGATGCAGCTGGAAAAAATGGCCAAGCGGGAAGGTGCAGAAGCTCAAAGGAGGGCTTGTGTGGTTTATTTTTTTTCCAGCTGCTCTAATAAAAGGCATTACATGTTCCTGCAGACCTCGGGTACCTTTAGGTGGCTGCGGCTCCAGCCCTGCGGCCGCTGCTGCTCCCCTGGCTGCGGGCTCCCATCGGAGGCAAACACCGTGGTGTCCCCACAGCGGCCCCCACCCGTGGAAAACCACCCCAGGGCCCAGCTTTGGGGTTTTTTCTTGGCTTTGCTGTGATGCTGGGCTCCGGTTTGAGTGTTCTTGGGATAGCCTGGGTGGAAGCACTGCACTGGATGGGGTGGGAGGTGGCATCTCCTGCGCCCCCCGCACCCTTGTGTCTGTGTGGGGATGATGTCCTTACAGATCGTGACCTGCACTTGCAGTATTCTTTGCAATTATTTGGGGTTTTGATTCTTTAAAGGCGCTTTTCCAAGCGCCAGAGGAGCTGTGGGAAGCACTTGGCTGGTGGTGGGTGGGCAGCACGCTGTGAGCTGGAGCCCTCTTTGCTCTTCCCTCCTGCTTTTCTGCTCTCGAGTTGATGGGACCTAGAGGAGGCACTCCTGGACTCGTGCTTAACCCTTCTGCGTTTTAATCTCTTGGCTTTTAATCTCCTGGGCTGCTTGGCGAAGTGTTTTGGGCATCGTTGCGGAGCAGAGTCAGAGAATCCTGTCTGATCTCTGCCCAAAAGCAGCCTCCTGTGTGCGTACCTTGTGCTCGTGCTTGGATGGAGAAGGGCTGTACCCCGAGAGGTGGGCACAGGAGGGCGAGCAGAAGCTGTGCGAGGCATCACCTGAGGTTTTCTGGGCATCTTCTGAGGCTTTCTGGCGGGTGGATGGGAGATGGCTTTACATGGGGAGCTGAATAAGGACAAACTGTGCAGCCATAAGTCCAAATAATCGAATTGGCAAATGCATTTATCCTCAAATGGGATTACGTGGGGGAGCGGGGAAGCCTCTCAGCCGGTGCTGGTTTTCATGGTCTTTGCCGTGTGATGCTGTGTGCTGCTCTGGTCGCTCATTTTGTCCATCTTTGTGCTCGGGCCACTTGTTTTTAAGACGTTTGGTGCCCCAGTCAGCCACCTAAGACCCTTCGGGACCAAACCACTGTCACGATGCACCCGTTTGGTGGAGGGCTCTGCTTCGAGACCCCAATCTGGGGGTGGAAAGCGAAGGTGCTGAGCTAGCAGGCGGTGACAGGACCACTGGCCTTATTCTTTCCAGGCTGCAACTGACCTGTAGCTGCTGCAGGAGGAGGAATTGGCTTTCCACCACCTAGGTTATTCCTCTTTTTTTTTTTCCTCACAAAGTTTTGCACACCCTGACGCAGTTGGTGATGGTTTCTGGGGACCAAACTGATCATGGCATGAGTCCCCAGCTTCCTGCGGTTCCTCAGGCCCTGCTCTTCCTTCTTGTAATCTCCCATCGAAAAAAAAAGTAACAAAACAAAACAAAACAAAACAAAAACCAACCACCATTATTAATTTAATTTGTAGCCCATGGACGCAATTTTTTCCAGGCTGGGAGTTATGTTTGCAATCAGTGTGACTCACTGAAATAGTAATTAGCGTGAACACTTGCTTTATTTTAAGATACATTCGTCAGTGCCTCAGCTCTCGGGCTTCGTGCTCGGGTCTAATGTTACGGCAGATAACCGTGAGGGAAAGGGCACCCCTCGCGCCGCCGGCGCCCCGAGTTGCAGGGCTCGGAGCCGGGAGCTTTGTGGGGCTCTGCTCCACCAGGGTGCAAACACTGTGGGATTGCAGCAGCCACTGGGCAATATTTTGGGGTCCTCACCCGGCCACCCCACTTCTTGCATGAGTTCAGGAGGCCGGGGCTGAGCACGGCAGTGTGTGAAACCCTCGGTGCATGGGAGCAGGGCTCGGCACCGCGGGCTGCAGCTGGGACGAAGCCGTGCATGAATCATGTGTGCATGCGTGTGCCGCTGAGTGTGCATCGCCCCTCGCGTTTTCTCCTTCTATTTTCAGTGGATAAACAAGAGCTTTGCTTTGCCGTTAACTCTCGCTTTCCCGAGAGCTGCCCAAGGGCCCTGAGAGGTGCTGGAAGAGGGATACGGGGTCTTGCCCCCCGAGCAGGGGGTTTGGGGTGGTGCTGCTCAGTGGGAGATGGCCCTGTGGTCCTGCCTGCTCCGTTTTGGGGTGATAAACGGGAAAAGAGCCGTTTCTGGAGGCAGAAAGCTGGTTGTCACAGAAGCACAGGATTGGAGGGGTCGGAAGGGACCTTGAGAGACCATCGGGTCCAACCCCCTGCCAAAGCAGGTTCCCTACAGCAGGCTGCCCGGGTGGGCGTCCAGATGGGCCTTGAATATCCCCAGAGAAGGAGACCCCACAGCCTCCCTGGGCAGCCTGGCCCAGTGCTCCGTCACCCTCACCGTGAAGAAATTCTTCCTCATTTGGGTGCAGAACTTGTGTGCGCCATTTTGTGGCCATTGCCCCTTGTCCTGTCCCCACAAACCATCCAAAAAGAGGTTGGCCAGACCCCTCTGCATCCCACACCTCAGGTATTTATGAGATTTATGTTCACATTAATGAGATTTCCTCTCAGTCTTCTCTTCTCCAGGCCGAACAGCCCCAGGCCTCTCAGCCTCTCCTCACAGGGGAGAAGCTCCAGGCCCCGTACCATCTTTGTGGCCCTCCGCTGGACTCTTTTTGGGAGATCCCTGTCCTTTTTGTGTCCCTGTAGCTGGCAGGGTAGCTGTTGGCCACAGGTGTGTGGGCATTTCTTACCCTTCCCATGCAGGAGGCGAATGAGCAGCTGTAAATGAAGGGTTTATCAGCACAGGCTCCCATCAGCTGCCTGCCTCCCAGCCCTGCCTGCGTGTGGCGACCCCATTGCACGCTAGGGCTGTATTGAAGATTTTGGCAAAGGTGCCCCACTTGTAGCATTTTTTTTTTATTTATTTTCTGATCCAGCTTGCAGCACAGCACCTCGCCTGGGTCTTCCCAGGCTCGTGGCTCCTGTCTGGGGCTATCAAAGGCTCCTCTCACCTGCAGGCCCTCGCCAGCAGAGCCCTGGGCGACAGCCACGGCTCTGCTATTATTAATTCCTCTGCCCTTTGCGGCCCTTTCTGGGCATACCCATTGCTGGGGCACGGCGCAGCTTGTGTTACACACGACTAAAAACCCACAGGGCAGGAAAAAAAACCTCCTGCTGGGCGCGTTACCGTGCTCGGACGAACTCACGGACATTTTACGTGTGAGCTATTGCCGGGATGGTTGGGGTGTGCGGCACCCGGGGCCGAGCCAGCCCCTGCCGCCGTCCCTGCGAGCCTCTCCTGACATTTGCAGGAGCTGGACGGGGCCCAGCGCCTCGAGCTGGCACGCCTGGAGATGTTACTGTGCGTAGAGCAGCGTTCATACTGCAAGCGGTGTCTGCAGGGCTCGGCAGCTCCTCTCTGTGCTCTGGAGCGAGAGGCAGCCCTGGGGGGGAAGCACAGGGCGCTGCAAAGCTCCTCTGTGCCTGATCCCCACCAGTAATTGCTTCCAGATTGCTTTTGCTTTCCTTTTTTTTTTTTTTTTTTTCTCCTTTTTGGATGAAACTTCGTTCAGACAAACCACA
Organism: Netta rufina; assembly: GCF_964035555.1. Taxonomy (NCBI): domain Eukaryota; kingdom Metazoa; phylum Chordata; class Aves; order Anseriformes; family Anatidae; genus Netta; species Netta rufina. The sequence goes on along the minus strand of NC_140128.1, from coordinate 61,597,634 downwards.
AACCTGCCTGGCTTTTAACCTGTTAGTTCTCCTGCTCCTCGCATCGCTGCCGGATGGGCCGGAGGGGCCAGAGTTACCTATGGTGGCTTTCTTGTAAGAAGTAATTGACCGGGTTTAGCACAGTGAAACACCCTAAAATTCCCTTTCCCTACTGCATTTTCCTTTTTTATTCCTCTCTTTGCCAAGAGCAAACCCCAACCATCATGGATCAGTTGTCCTCACCCTGGTTTTCGCCGTCCCTGCTCTTTTGTCCCCCTTTCCCAGAGCTAACTGGGGTGGGGGCGATGTGGAAGAAGAAAAACCACGACCTCGGTTGGTGTGGGGAAACTTGGCTAGTCACGCTCGTGCAAGCAGAACATAGTGTTTCTGCAGCAGCTGGACTCTACATTCATGCATTTCCCCGGGTTTTGTAGGTTTTTTTTTCTGTTGGGATATTCCTTTTGCTTCTCTCGCAGCCAGCGTGTTTTCTTTTTTCTCCCTCTTTTTGTCTGTTCCCCTGTGAGCTCCGATCCCCCGTGGGGTCAGCTCGTTTTTTTTTTTTTTTTTTTAAAGAAATCTTGCAGTTCAAAAGAGATGGGTTATTTTTAAAAGGAAAAAAAAAAAAAAGAAAAAAGTCCCCAGGCTGTTTCCCTCCAGATAGTGTGAGCGTGGATGCAGTGCTGGGTTATAACCACCTGAGTGACCTTTTAAGATAAGAATTGTTATTGAGCACCGGTATTATGTTAAACTGATAAGAATTCTCTTTAAAAGAAGGGGAAAAAAAAAAAAAAAAGGAAAGAAAACACCCTTCAGTAACCATAACAACGGACTCAGAGACAGAGGCGGGCGCTGGCGTCTCGAGGGTGTCTCCGTCAGGATCCCAGGGAGCTGCAAAACCTCCCCGGAGCTCGGGGTCGGTGGTGCCAGCAACACCCCCAGCTCGTGGGGCTGTTTCCATCGGTGCCAGCCCCTAAATTTTTCCCCTTCTACAGCAAATTGGGGTTGGAGTGGTGCCGGGCTCGGCCCTGTGCTGGTGAGTGTGGTGGGTGCGAGGGGAGGATGCTGGGGGGTGCTTTGGGGGATGCTGTTTGGGGTCCTCCCTGTGGGTACGAGGATGGAGCCCCCATGCTCGGGGCTGCTCCAAGGGTGCTGGGAGCCTGGTGGGAGCGTGCACGGACCTGAAGCCTTCCTTTGAGCCCTGCTTTGTGTGTGTGCATGTGCCCATCCTGGGGGTGCTGGCAATTTCAAGCAGGATTCACACGTTTGCCAGCAAAGGCGGTCACGTTCTGTTGTCGCCGGTGGCTGCTGTGGTGGATGGAGCAGCAGAAAACCATCTGGGAGCCATTGTTTTTTCCTGCCACCTGCTTTCTGCCTTCCCCCATCCCCTTGCTTTTGCATTGCCCATGTGTAGGTGGTGTCTGTGTGTCTCGAAGGTGTCTGTTCGTCCTTGTGGTGCCCACACGAGGCTGAGCCAGCAGGTGACCAGGCAACCAGCAGCAAAGGGCAGAGACCCCGGAGATCTGGAAGGAGAAGTCATAGGCCTGATATGGCACAAAATACCCAAAATATTTTAGAACGAGGTCTTAAAATATATATATATAAACCCGCTTTGAATACCTATCAGCCAAAGAGGCAAAGGCGTGCGGCTCAGCGTGCTCGGGAAATCAATTACTGAAGCCCGGCTGGTTAAAAGAGTCGTCAGAGCAGCACGGCTTCGTTTCACGATAGCTCGTAGCGTGGCGTAAAGGTGTCTTCTTGGGCTGCACTCGCCAACCTTTCATCGCATTATCCCGAAGCAGCCGGTTGGAGGCTGAACGCTCTTTGTAGCCGATGTCAAATCTCGGTCAGCCGGAGAGCCTTTATAAATAAAGGTGTCTGCTGCATTCAGGCGTACGTGGATAAGAGCTGCTGTAATTCAGCTGTCCGCCTCAGCTAGCCGGCTTTTAGAAATGACTGAGCAGAGATTCCACCGAGAAGGGGTATTTCAAGAGGTGGAGCTGCTAAAAGTGGTCTCTGCGCTAAGGAGCGAGCCTCCCCGGCCGGGACAGGTGGCCGGCACTGCCACCCTGCCACTGCACCCAGGGTTTGTGGTTCAGGCACAGCAAATGTTGCATTAATAAAACTTCTGTGCTGCAGTGCAAGAGGCCGCGTTGATATTTTTGCAAGCTGCGCTTGAATCTTTATTTTATTCCCTTTTTTTTTTTATTATTATTTTTTTTTAAACGGGAGCGGGTGGACGCTCGGAGATCTCTCTGGACGAGCCGCAGCAGCTGGAGGATACTGGTTTCTCTATGGAGCGGAGGAATTTCATCAGAGCAGCTATTGTTCGGCTGTGTTCTCAGCGTTTTGGCAACTGTTCTTTAGATTAACCCTACAGAAAGGCGAGGGTGCTCTTTGCCGGGTCTGAAATAATTGCAAAAATGTGGGCAGATGCTTCTGCATTGTTAGAAGTCGATCCTGGCGGCTAGCGGGGAAGCATCGTGTGGGATTAGAGAGCCAAGGAGCCGAGTTCTTTAAATCCCTCCTAAAGCCCGACTGGGTGTTTGCACCGATGCTCAGTTGTTTTCTGGGGTGTTAAAATAGAAACAGCCCCTTTCTGCCCCCCAACCCCAAGCAGTCGGGGCTCTCCGTGCGGATGCCAGTGGTGCTGCTGGGGCCTCGGTGCCTCCCGATGTCCGAGGATCTGGGTGATCCGGCTCCTTCCTGATGTCACGCTGTCATTTTGGTGGGTTTGGTCCCACCATTTATAGGATCAGACCATGTTCTTCTGCGAGGACGTGGTCTGGTGGCCGAGCATGGCCCTGCTGGAGTCGGTGATGCTCTCGCTGGGTGCAGTCCTGGTGGGGTCTGGCTCACCCCAGATAAAAAGATCAAGGTGACTTCTTGGCGTGTTGTGCAGTTTATTCGGGATGTGTCCTGCTGGGTTTGCCTCCCTGGCACTGCTGGGAAAACGGGAACAACCTCCTGGATTGTTAGGAGCACTGAATTTGTCACTGCTCGACTGGGCCGGGACTAAACGCTTGGTGATGCTGAGTCTCCTTTTCCACCAAGGCAAAGCACAGAATACCCCGAGTGGGAAGGGACCCACGAGGAGCATCGAGTCCGATTCCTGGCTCCGCACAGGACCACCCAAAAACCAAACCCTATGTCTGAGAGCGGTGTCCAAACACTTTTCAGTCTCCAGGACAGGCTCGGTGCCGTGCCCACTGCCCTGGGAGCCTGTCCCGGTGCCTGGCCACCCTCTGGGCGAAAACCTTTCCCTAAATCCTTGTGCTCGAGTTAATTAGTAACTCTGCTGGCAAAAGGCTCCGGGCTCCTCGCCCCAGGCCTGTGCAGCGTGGCAAGTGCTCCTTCCTGGCCTGGGCACGCTGCTCGTGGGCTGTTTGTGCTCGGTGCACGCGAGGAGGACGTGCAGAAGCTTGGCCCCAGCTGGATCTGTGCTGCCACCCACACCGACTCCCTAAAAACCCGCGGTTTGCCTCGCAAAAAGTGGTTTACACAGGCACCGTTACTCCGATTGGCTTTATTACACCCTACAAGATTACAAACGTGGCTGGCAGAGAGGATTACAAAGCGGTGATCGGGCTGCTGGGAGCAGGCAGCGTTTTAGGATTTCCTTTCTAGGTGTGCGGAGCCCTGTAATGTAAGCAGCGCTCATCCTTTGTTGCTGCCGGGTTCGCAGGGAGGGCTCGTTAAAGCCAGCCCGATTGTTCAAGCAAATGAGAAATGAATGAATTTAAAAGATGACTAAATGCTGCCACATTAAAGCAGTAGTCGTGATTTGCTAAGAGCCTAATTTTTTTATTTATTTATTTTTTTTGGCGTGTGAACCTGGAGTAACAGGGCTGCTTTACCTTTTAAAGGATTTAACAAGCCGCTCTAATTTTCTTTTAATGTTGCTGTGCCTCAAAATAATGCAGGGTCAGACCGAGCGTAACTAATTCCAGCTTGAAAGCGGAGGGCAGCCTGCTTCTCTACAGGCTTACAATTAGGGAAACGATCCTGCCTCCGAGAAGGCCCTTGCAGGAGACGGATCTCTGGGATCTCTGTAAATAAAAACACACGCCTGGGGATTTTTTCTTTCCTTTTTTGGGGGAGAGCAAAAGGAGGAACCCTGCAGAAGCACGGGTTATGCTTCGTTTTGCTCGCTTTCTTGTGTTTTTCACCCAGGAGGGATGGGAGCAGGGTCCCGAGAGCTTCTCGCAGTGGCGGGGCTTTTGGGGCGTGCCGGCTGGGAGCGTCCCCTTGGGGTGGAAATCCCAGCCTGAGCTCGGTGCCTGCGCGCTTTGCTTGGCAGCAAGGCCGTGTGCTGCTGCTCCCGGGGGACACGAAGGCAGCCCCAGCTTTTGCTTGCTCTTGGCACTAATTTGGGCAGCGAGAAAGTGCCTTGGGGTTTTGCTTTTAGGAATCGAGCGCGTCCTTACCGACGGCACCGGCTTTAGTCCCCAATAACTCAATAAGCTGAAGAATGCGGCAATCTCTGGAATTAAATCTGTTCTTAATTGCTGGTTTATAAATGGCAGCGTTTCTCCAAATGGAATTAATTTATTACTTTTAAATTACCGAAACAAGGCTCGGCAGCACAACCTCGACAGTTAGCATCAGCGCGGTAATAAGACGCTTCCAAAAGGTGCGCTTGGCATTTGGAGCACATAGCGCGAGCTAACAACCCATAAACTGTGTCAAAATACTGCTAAGGTGGTAATTAATACTTTAAAAATGCAGAAGAGATGCCTACCCTCCAAATTGTGACTTTTCAATGAAGCTCTTTCATAAAAAACATTGTTTCTTGCCAAAACAAATTCAAAGGCATTTTTGTAATTTCTTCTGGGGAAAGGAGGAGTGTTTACCCAGCCTTTCATGTTGGCTGGGCTTTTTGACTTGTATTTAAAAAAAAAAAAAAAAAAAAGAAGCAGCCAGTGCAAAAAGAGGCATTTTTCTGGATATGCCTTAAAAAGCTGCGCTGGCAGCTGCTAGGGCTGAGTTTGGGGTTCAGGCGGGGGCTCTGCAGCGCCCCGGGACCTGTTGGGGGCAGGAATCCCCCTGTGGGTTTGGGGACGGGCTGGGGACGGGATCCCCCGCTCGCCCTGCAGAGCATCTTCAGCAGTGACAGGCACCCAGCCAGCGCACAAAGCAGAGCTGCTTGCGGTATTTATAGTTTTCCCTTCTGATTCTTATCCTTCCAATTTTGGACACGTTTTTGACAGCTTTTACCTGCTGAGTCACCATTCAGCCCCTTGCACGGGAGCAGCTCCTGACATACCAGCTCCCCGAGCAGGCTCAGGCAACCGGCATTTAAAAATAAATCCTGCAAAGGAAATGTTTTTAGTTTTTTTTTTTCCTCTTTTTTAAATTTTTCAACTGCTTTTCCTGCTGTGGGCTTGCTTTCTTGTCCAAGATGGCTATTTCGTAGAAGCGATGCCTGGGAGGATGCCCTCACGATTTATTGCCGCGGCGCGGAGGAACTGGATGGTGAAACCAGATAACGGCACGGCTTGGTGATAAGTGCATCCGACCCTGCAACAAACCCTCTGGTTTTGCCAAAGATGGATTTTTTTTCGGTGATAAACCACGACCCGAGCACAAAATGTTCGATTCCCAGCACTCTGCTTAATAAAAACTCCTGGTGCTGGAAGCAGCCGTGGGAGAGGACCGGGTTCTCCGAGGGGAGCCTGGGTGCAGGGGTCGCAGCCTTCCTCCTGATGCTGGGGTTGAGGTGGCACGAGTGTTTGTAGCTGGTTTTGCAGCGTTGCTTGGTGCTTAATCTGTGACACTTGCTCGCAGGGTGCCTGTCGGCGACCAGAAACTACGTGGAAATAGTTTAGGTGCGTGTGGTGGCGTTCAGCTCGGGTACCCAAATACCCCCCTTCGTTTTGCTTTGAGTGCTTTCTGCCCTGAAAAAGCATCTTGGATTTTTTTTTGGGGGTGAGCTGGGGTTTTGTGTGTGGCGTGGTGACCGTCGGGGTTGGTGTCAGCCCCTTGCAAATTTGTGCACGCGTTGATCCTGTGGATAGGAGGGGAAGGCGTTAGGGTGTGCACAGCTGTCGTGTTCCTTACTCTGCCTGCTCACACAAATTCCCCTGTTGCCTTTCTCTGAGGAATACCCCAGAAATCGATCATTCTGGTCTTATTTTACGTGAATCCCCCAGGTGGCTGCGTTTCACTGGCACACAACCACTAGAGGAACGTTGTCTCTTGGGGAGATGTGCTCGAGCTTCGTCCCTTATGTTGTCCCACGTGGCCCCAACTTTGGGTTTTGCAGGGAGGAAATACGGGGTGTGCTTAACGAGAGGCCTCTGGGGAACAACCTCTGCCTGACAGCGAAGCTTTGGGAAAGAAACTTTGGGAAGAGGAGGCTGGGGATGAAGGGCAGCCGGGTCGAGCGGGGCTCCCGGCTGCAGTTGCTGGGAGATGATCGGGGGAGATTTATGCGCGAGGAAGCATTGGTGGGATTCCTCGGCCCGACTTCCTTCACTGAGGGGCTCGGTGGCAGACGGGAGCTTCCTGCCTCCGCAGCAAAATGTAATTTCGGCGTGGATATATTTAGGGTGCTGCGAGGCGCCACAAATAGCCCTGGGGCACTGGGGTCAGCTCCGAGGCAAAGAACCAGCGGCTCATGCCCGGCGTTGGTTTATCGATATCCGAGTCTCATCCTGCATGTTGTCTTTCCTTTTTTTCTGGGTTCTTCTAACGAGTGGCTGATCTTTTCCATATCTCATCGTTAAATGCCTTGGGGATATGCTGCCTCAGTCCACCAGTAAATCCACAACCCAAAATTCACCGGCCCAGCAGGAGCAGGCTTCAGGTGGGAAACCCCTGGGGTATATTTGCAGTCCTGGGGGCGATGTTTGGTCCTTTTCCCCACAATCCCCTCTTGTCATTCCCAAAAACAACAAGATTTGCTCTTTTTTTAAATCTGAATGAATAATTAAATAGCTGTTCACTGCCTTCACGTGAAGGAGGAACCCTGTCCTTTTAAACCCTTTCTATTAGAGATGGACAGCGATCTCATTTCTAATCGTGCACGACTCCCCATGAGGCTTCCCTTTCCCACTGCACGTCTCTGTGGTGATAGCATCCTCCAGCATATGGTTTTCTGAGAATTTCACATGTAGCTCAGCCACGTGGTGACACCCTCTCCATCTTCTGGGCGCGTGCTAGTCTAAAAATGGTCTTTTTTTAGTTTCCAGGATGCTTGTGAAGACTCAGTGCTAGGAAGGAAAACAAAAGGCCCACCAACACCAACAGTTCCTGCAAAAGAAGGTTTCTAAAAATGCATCTCCTCCTAGCGAGGAGAACACATGTGCCAGGGTTACAGCACAAAAATTGTTGACGTGTTTGGCTAAATTTTGCTCAGGGATTTTCGGCGCTGAGGATTTCTGTGTTTTAACAGTTAGAAAAAGCTCCCGGAGCTGGGGGCCACGTGCAGTGCTTTTCCCTCCTGCCTTCCCCCCGGTGCCGCCCGGCTCTCTGGCACTGTCCCCAAGTATAAAGGAAACATCTCGTTGCTTTTGGGATGCCCCTTTGGCTGCAGGTATGCGGCAGAGAGGAGAAAAAAGAAGGGAAAGTCTTACTCTATCTCACACTGCTGGAGCAAGGAGAGGGCTGCAGAGATGTCGAGCTAGACGAAGGGGAGCACGGGGATGGATTCCCTCCCACCTTTCACACAGCTCTGGGTTTGGCTCTTGTTTCAAAGCTCCTCTCTCTGTTTTAAATTTAGGAGCTGGAGCATGCGGGCGGCTGGGGCCAGTGGCTGTGCCGTGGAGCAGGAGCAGGCATCTGCAACAGCAGGTGCTGCTGAGCCCGCTGCCCTCCGCCACCCAAATCTATCACACCGGGGAAGAGAAGCAGTGCTGAGAGCTGCTCTTGCAGGATTTTGAGATTCATGCTCCAGCATCCCCGTGTCCCATGGTGCAGATGTCCCCGGGTTGTGCTCAGCCTATAAATCATGCTCAGGGACCCGCTGGCAGCTCTCTGCCACCTCATGGGGCATCCATGTGGGAGCCCGGGCATGGACCACGGCTCCTTGCTCTGATACACCATCAGATCCCCTCCTGCCCTCGTGTGGGACTGCTGAGACCACTGTAGGATGGGGCACTCAGTGGTTTCGTCTCCCCTGGGTGGTTTTGTCCTGATGAGGAATAAAATCAGGCCTGCAGTTTGTGGACTTGGGTTGTGGCTGGTTTCGTCTTTGTTTCCTGGTCCTCCCCTCCTTATCTGTTCGTAAGAGGCAGATAATCTACCTGGCAAGGGTGCTGGGAAGCTAAATGAATTCACGCTGAGGTCTTTAGATAGAAAGCGCTGCAGTAAGCACAAAGTGGGGGTGTAGGCACGGTGCTGTACGGGGCTCGTATGCAGCGTGCTAATGTACGTGCACAAATGTGCTGAGACCTTTCAGTAGGGCCTTAAAAATCGCCTGTGCCGTCGCAAGGGTAAATAGAGGAAGAATAATGAGCCCAGCGCTGCTCTTTTTGACCTCCACTTCCGAAGCAGGGCTGGCTTTTTCCTTTCGTTTTGTGCTTATGTCCCTGCCGGGCGCTGCAGCCCTGTTGGGGACGGGCGCCTGGAGCACTGCTTACCAGCCTGTGTGGGCAGGGGGAAAAAAATAAGGTGCCCACCTGAATTTCCTTTTATTTTTTTTTTTTTTTTGTAAGAATAGCTTAGAAGAAATGGTCCAAAAAATAAGGACTGAGGTGTCTGAGCAGCATAGAGGAACTTACTTCAATCACCACGTGGAAGCAGGAGGCTGCAGCAACTTTGCTGGGCCATGGCACTTCGTGCATTTCTTCTGCAGGTCGGTCACAGACTCACAGGCTGGTTTGGGCTGGCAGGGACCTCACAGCCCATCTAATCCCAGCCCCTTCCATGGGCATGACCCCTGCCCCAGCCCAGGCTGCCCCCAGCCCCATCCAGCCTGGCCTTGGGCACTGCCAGGGATGGGGCAGCCACAGCTCCTCGGGGCAGCCTGCGCTAGGGCCTCACCACCCTCACTGTGAAGAATTTCTTCCTCATATCTAATGTAATACTGCCTTTTTTAGTGTAAAACAATCCCCATTTGTGCTGTCAGTATGCTCCCTGACAGCGTCCCTCCTCAGCTTTCCATAGGCCCCCTAGGTGAAGGGTGTAAGAAATGGGGACGGGTGGTTCTGCCTGGTGCTGGTCATACACATCTTGGCCAAAAATCTCACAGGACCCTCGGTTTCTCTAGCTTGCAAGAAGCATTGCTTCTTGTCATGGTTCCTCATCAACACGTAGCTGCTGAGTGCAGGGGAAGGGGCTCCGCAGCCCCTCCGTGCCCCTCAGCAGGGCTTTCCTCCATTTACTCCTCACGATTTTACCCTAAATGCAGCCAAACTCCCACGTTTTGTGGGAGCTGTGCTTTATTTCAGCATTTCCCATCAGCTTTATAAACAGGAATCAGCTCTCTGTGGTGGGCACCGCTCTCCTCTGGCCGGGACCTCATCCTCGCCTCGCTGATGGTGCCCCCTCAGCAGCACGCGAGGCTTTTAGCAACTCCATGCCTCAGGGCATGGCAGCTCCTGCTCCAGGAACACCACACCGGGGCTCATCCCACCCCATCCCATCCCAGAAGGGGACAGGGACGGATCACAGCACCAGTTCTCCCCGTCCCTTGGGTGTCCCCATCCGGAGCAGACTCATGGCAGGCCCGCCTGCTTCGGCCGGGCCCGGCGGCTTTTCTCTCGCCAGGTCGAACGATAAAGGCCCCCTTGTTAAGGCGGGTTTTGCCTCGAGCTATGTTTCCACAGCTTTCAGTCTGTTTACAGAGTATTCAGACATGTAATTCCACCGGATCTGGCTGCTTACGGAGAAGGCTGGATTATTTGTGTTTCATAAATAAGGCCAGAAAATGCAAGGCCCGGAGCCCTGAAAATCAGCTCCGCCTCACTCCTAATGGGGGCTTCTTTTTTGGTACCACTCTCCTGCCTTTTGCTCTTATTTATTTATTTTCATCAAGTATACCCCCTCCTTCCCTCTGTCCATGCCCACCCTGTTATCCACCCTCTCCCAAAACTCAGCTAAATCCTGTGAGCCAACAATATTGCTGTTAGCAAAGGCAAATCTGCATCCCTGGGGAGCAGCACCCTGGTGGCCCCCTGCTCCCAGCATGGCTGGATCAGCCTTGGCTGGATCCTGCTGGTGTTCTTTCATACATCCAAGTGTATTTTGCTAGGAGCTGAGTTTGTGTGCAGTTAAACCTGGGCCTGAAGGAGGATGCATCCGTGGACTGTCGCGTGTGCCATTTGGTGGAGCTCATTGGGGCTCGGCCAGCTTTCGCGCTCGCATCGCTTGTCACCTCTCCCATTTGTCCCCCTGACTGTCCCCAAACCAGCACAGGGCTCAGGCTGCTTTAAAGCAGCACCTCCATGAGCTCTGGAGCCCGCTGAAAGAGCGGCTCTGTACATATAAGCGAGTGGTTTGGTTAATTAGAGCTCCCTGGCCCTCTTCCAGCTGGACATGGGCACCGTGGCCCTGGAAGCACGGTGTGGCATATCCTCGGGACAGGCACCTGGGCCAGGGCTCACACCCAGACCCTGCTGTGATGCTGAGAAATCGGCTGACCTAACACCTTTTTTTTTCTTTTTTTTCTCCTCATGAAAGGGTCTCTAATGGTAGTTTAGTGGTTTAAAGCACCTTGTAGGACTATTAATGTGAAAGCAGCGCTGGTACAAAAGCTATATGTGTAACTGAGCGTGGAGGTGTCAATTCAATTAGCGAAGTGCTTGGAGGGACATCTGTGAGCAGGCGGAGAGGCTTCCTTCCCTCCCTCCTGTGCCAGTTCCACCAGCACCGCGAGTCCTGCCCCTGCCTGACCCCGGCCAGGCTCGGTGTTGCCGTCTGTGAAAGGGGAGACGGTGTCACCAGCCTTCCGGGGGGGGGAAATTTCTTCATCTTGGAAAGAATTGCATTGTCCTGGGGTCTGGATTTGCATCCTGCTGGAGCTGGTGATGTGCAGGGTGAGCAGCAAACGACGGGTTATTAACCCTAAGGCCCGATGGGTGCTCCTGGCACCCTTGGGATGGAAATCCAGGAGGATAATGGGAGCTGCACCTATGTAGGAGCATCCTGCAGCCTGCTTGGTGCTGTGTCACCCAGCCCTGATGCCACATCTGGGCTGGGGTCGTCCCCGCAGGACAGGGCATGTGGCCAGCCCCACTGATAACAGCAGTGTCGTGCCCTCAGCAGCCGCTAGTGGACACGTGGGAAATAGTAGTAGTAGCACGGCCTGTAAAGTGATGTCTTTCTGGTTTAAACCCTCGTTTTCCAAAAATCAGCATTTCTGGGGGAATTCTTATGAACTCTTCTAATGGAAAACAGACCGAAGGACTTCGCTCTCTCGTTCTGGGGGAAGTCAACAAGTCCTTGGAGCTTGGCGTGCTGTCTCTGACTTTTCAGCCCAGCTTAAGAGATGCCCCATTTTGGAGGTATTGGCAGTGAGGAGCACCTGTGGTGTCGGGCTTGATGCCTTGCAGCAGTTGGGGTGATGCTGGCAGCACTCAGCACCTTCTGCTAACAGGGGCTGCGGTGGGCAGGGGAAGGGGACGGTCGGATGGAGCACCCACAAAGCATCCCATGGCTGTGAGCTGGTTATTACCAGGTGTACAGACCAAATTGTGAATTGTAGGGGAGCAATGCAGACCCTAGGGCTTGCTCACCCTCTGCCTTGATGCGCTGCTCCATCACAGTGCAGAGGCGAGGAAACATTTGGCTCCGTGACACCTTTGATGCCAGAGGCTTGCTTTGAAGCCGTGACCCTCCCGGAGCAGCTTTGGTGCTGCTCAGCTCCCAGGTTTCCTGTCTCAATTCATCAAGAGCGACCCACGAGCTGCACAAGCGGTGCAATCTTCAAGTGGGCGACGTCCGAGAGGCTGCGGATGCTGACAATAAATCCGATTAGACTTTCATGCTGTTGTTTTAAATGCTCCGTGTGATGCTTCCGACGGCATTCTGACTTCCTTGGTAGGACAGCGGTAGGATCTAGAAATATCCGAGGCGTTAACTGTGTCTGCCTGTCTCTGCCTTCCCGTCCAAAGATAACAAGAGCTGCAGGCGAGCCCTTCCCCCAGAGCCGCCGGGCTCGCGGTGCTTCTCAGTGCATGTTTTGGCAGCGAGAAAATAGCCTCGAAGTACGGCAAGAGACAGAAATACGCCACAGCATCAGGAATCAAACAGTCTCTGTGAGGACAGAGCAAGAGAACATAAAGATTTTTTTCTTCCTTTCTAAAGGCGTTGGGAGCAAAAAGCCTTTTTTTTTTTAGGGGTGGAGGATGGCAAAGCCCTCGCCCGGACCGGAGAAGTGATTCAGGCTGGCAGATTTCAAAATGAAAACACCACTGGGGAAAAGCTGACTTTTTAAGAACGACTGGTTTAAGAAGAAAAATCACCTTCTCTTTGCACTTTTGCTGACGTTATTCCTCAGGCTGTGTTAAGGACCTGAAGGCAGCGCCAACTTCTTGGCTGTGCCACGGGTTTTCGAGCCTGTTTGGGGCTGTGCTCTCCCTCGCCTGGTTCCCCAAAACCCAAAGACCTGCTCCTGTGCTCCTGGAAGATTTGTGTTCCCTTCTGTGCCCACCTCTATCAGAGCAGGCTCAACCAAAGCGTGAGAGATGATGTTAATCAGGCTGGGTCGCTCTGTGATGAGCACAGGGAAGATTAAAAAATTTCTCTCCCTTAAAAAATAAAAACCAAACAGCCCTACATCCTGCATCCTGTGAGCTCGGCTCACCTTTTCCAGCCCCCAAGCATCCCTCCAGGCTGCTTACAGGGCTGCTGTCTCCAGAACAAGCTGCCAGGCACAAACGGGGCATCGAGGGCTTCCAAGCTCCCTGCAAAGCTGGCCGGGCTCCACCAGGTACCAGCAACGCTTCCCTGGGGGCAAACCCAAGCACAGGCAATGAATAATAAAAGATGCATCAGCACGCAAGAGTCGTTGTGCTCCATTTTTTAGTAGATATTCAGTTTTTGCTACAACTGTACCTGCTATGACCCTGGAGCGGTGACAGTAAGGTGCCAAGGGAGGAGGAGAGATTCCAAATGTGGCTAAGAAATGCCTGCTTGCAGTAGTAGTATTAATAACAATAATAAAGGTCAGATTTAAACCAGACCTCTGTAGTTTGGAGGAGAAAAAGCCAAGAGGCAGAGAAGAACTGCATGATGTGTCAGGGATGCCTTCAGCAAAAAATAAAATTTTAAAGGGAGCTGCTGCCCTTCCGCTGCCACGTCCCTGTGTCCCCAGGCAGTGTCTGGGCCCAACTGCATCCATCTGTGATTTGGCCTTATGCAGAGTGATGTTTTTACCAATTTTTGAACCAAATCTTCGGTCTTTCGGAGGTGTGGTGGCTCGAGATGCCCGCTGGTTTGGTCGGATTCTCGGCATAGCGCTGGAGAGCGCAGGCAAAAGGCGGGATGGAAATACACAGCGGGGCAGGTGAAAATTAAGAAGAGGTGAGATCTGTTCCTCCTGAAACCTCCAGACTCCAGCCAGGAAGATCACCTGTTAAAAAATAATAAAAAAAAAATAAGAAAAAAATAACAAAAGCAGGTAGTGAGCTTCACTCCCCTTACTTTTCCCACACGTGTTTCACGGTGCTGAAGTCACCTTGTCGCTCAGCGCTGTGGTTTCCACTTGAGTGAGGTGTAACACATCCCTGAGTGATCCTGTAGTAAATACGGTGATTCATCCTTCCTGCCGGAGTGAAAAGGGGAGGTGGGGATGCCTGTCAAGCGCTGCACGTCCTGGAATTAAACGTGGAGGGATTCTGAATAACCTCCGAGTTCGCAAAGAGAAGCGCTGATTGTAGTGTCGAGGTAATATTTAATGGGAGAGCAACCAAAGGGACAGGCTCGTTTTTAGGCACCCAACAAAAAAAAAAGAAAAGAACTATATAAAAAATAAGTTTAAAATAAAGTAATTGGAAATTAATTGAAATTGAATTTTAATTAGGTGCCTGAAATTGGATCGTCTGGGTCCCTGGGGGTCCTACCGCTGTCTCTTCCCTTTTTTTTTACCTTCTGTAAAGAAAATGCCAATTAATTTTGTAGAAGTGCTTTAAATAACTTCACGTCTGCCACCTGTTGCACGTCAGCGGGACTCAGACGTTCAGGCGTTTGGGATCCCACGTGCAGTCGTAGCTACAGAATAGCTGCAAAGGAGGAGAAGCAGTTGGGTCTTCGCATGTCTGAGATGCCAAGTTTTACGTAAAAGCAAGAAAAATGGATCTTGTTCTGCGCTGGAATATCTCCCACCTGGGTTTCCCTTTCCTGGCTGGAGCCAGGGGTCGGAGCCTGGTGAAATCTCGGTTGCAGGACCCACGTTGCTCGTGGGGATTTGTGCACATCACATTTGTTTTTTAGGGTTGGGGACAGTGTTTTGTGGAGCCAACCCCTGCTTCCCTCCTGCTGGGCATGTTTCAGACTTCAGCTTCTCCTGGTGAGCTCCTGAAGCCGTCACCGTTTCCTCCCACCTCTCCGAGCTCCCCAAAAGATGCGTTTTGCTCAAGAAACCCGAGCGGTGGTGTTATGTATAGAAAAATTATTTGCAGCCAATGCTCAGCATCCCAGTGCCTTCACCTGCCTCCAGCCCACCTGGAATCCCCCTTGAATTTCTGCTCAGCCCTGCACCAGTGCTGTGGGATCAGGGTTTTGGGGGGTCCTGGAGCACCCCTACCCCTTCAGGACACCGACATGGGGTGCGATCCCCACCAGGGATCCCCCCAGCAGTGGAGCATTTGCTCAGAAACCCACCTCGGAGGCAGCTCCCTGTGCATATAGGGTGAGGAGCCCACCCCAAAAAGCTGCTGGAGCCCCGTGCCTGGGTGCTGCCGGCTTAAGGGAAGGCACAAGTGGCTGTTTAGCTGCATCTTACTCATTTTGCTGGTTTCCACATCTCGGCCGGCCCTGAAGTGAAATCATCCCTCAGCATTTAACTAATGGAAACTTGTTTTAGGTGCCAAGATAGGTCCTGCTGCCTCTGAAACTGTTTTTCCAAAAGCGCTGGAAACATCGTGCGGCCGCAGCTACCAGACGTGAGGCGGGGTGGAAACGTTCGAACCGAGCTGGGTTGCCTCTGATCCCGATTTTCCAGAGATAAGGTTTGAGCCCCCCCGCGTCGTATGGCAGCAGAGTGGGGCTTGTTTGTCCCTTCGGTCACAAGGATTTGTGTTTCAAGCCAAATCATTTCATTTTGGCTGAGCGGAGGACCTCAGAAGATGAATGGATTTCTTCTGCCTGCTTTCCTATGCTCGCTCTCATTGTCAGAGCAACGTAAAAGCTCCTTGGAGTAATTAGGAATCTAGCCCTTCATTTTTCTTGTCTCTTTCCTTCCTTAAATCAGGGGGGAGTGCTCGTTCCTCCTGTCCAGCTCAGGCTGCACGCGAAATAAAATCCTCCTCGGTGCAGCTCAGGGCTGGGTAACGCAGTGCTTAACGCTGGCTTGAGCATCTGCCTTCCCAAACGTGAGAGTCGAGAAGAAAACTGATTTCTCTTTGCTTAAAACGAGGTGTGTGGCTGCTCGGGTAGGGCTGGGGAACCCTCCGGGGCTCCTGGGTGCTGCGTGTACACGGAGCTGTCACGCACACTTGGCTGTTTGTCCTCGCTGCTAATTTAAAGGTCAAAGCCTTGGAGGTTTCCCAGTGTGCATCGTGTGCCGTGATTAGTTTTTCCATGCAAAAAAAAAAAAAAAAAGTTAAATTTGCCAGTAACGTTTAATTATTTTCCAATTAATTTAAGCTCTGCTGGAGGAGTTTGCGCCGGGCGGCCGCGGGGCATCCCCGGAGCGAGAGCCGCGCATCCCCTGGAGCTGCCTTGGGCATAGGGGCAGGACGTTTTCTTCTTCCTTTTGTTGTTTTTTTCTTAAAAAACAATTCAAATTTCAAGTATGAAAGTCTGACGAGGGGAAATAATGCACCGGGACATTTGCTTGTGGTTTTTTTCTCCCTCCCTTTCCCTGTGCGTGCCTGTAGGGGAGAGAAAGTAGCACCGGTGGGATGGGGGCAGGCAGCGATGCGCCGGCTGCTTTTTGGGGCACCCAGGGGGTGGTGGGGTGGCTCAGAGGTGGGTCTGGGGGCTTTAACCTGCCATTGTAGGGATAGAAGATCCTAAAAATGATCAGAGTCTCATCGGCTGGTCCCCAGCAGCTTGGTGTTTGTGCCGGGTGATGGGGAGGCTGGAGGGTGGCAGCAGCTCCGGCGGGATGGTGCCGCGTGCGAGTTCGCCGTGGCGAGACGAGGGGCAGGGCTGCTTATCTAATGACCCCCGCAGGCTAATTATAGCAAGGAGCAGGAGTCGAAGGAATGAACTTTCTGGGCCTGACTCATCCCCTTTGCTCCTCTCTGGCAGCGCTGAGAGCGCAGTGGGTGGGAATGTCCCCAGAGATGCTTCCCACGTCTGACGGTGTCCTTGGACGCGGGGCGACGGCTTCGCCCGAGCCATCTGCCCGGCATCCCTGGGGCTGCCTGAGGATGCTCTCGCCTTTGCTCGGCACAGGATTGCCCCGTGCTCGCTGCAGCCCCGGGAGAAGCGAGGAAAAAGCCCGTCGTCCTCTTCCCACCCCCCGCAGTTTTGGTATTTTCACTCCGAAGGGAGCCGGAGGGTTTGTCTGGTGTGACCTCTTGCATAACGCGGGGCTGGAGCCTTCCACTCGGTAATTCCTGAGTCATGTCCCGGGCGTGTTTGAATTGGGCCATGTGCACCTAATTAGGGCAGAGCCTCGTTCCAAGGGGGCTCCTTTTCAATGAACACTGCTGAAAGGTGAGCTCCTGCCCCGAGGCAGCGCCGTGACCGACCCCAAACCATCACCGGAGAGCCCCGAGCGAGAGATTCCCCGTCGCCCATCCGATTTATCCCCAACTCCCGTTTTCTTCACTTTCACCTGCGCCTTTCCGACCTCTCCCCCTCCTCATTAACCACCGGAGGAATTAAAGCATCGGCTCGCCCCCTCCGGAGCCGATTTCCGCCGCCGTGCTGCACAAATGGCTAGCAGTGATGTACCAGTGAAAGAATGCAGCTAACCGCTGTCGGCCGGGATCTTCTCGCGTCCTACGGAAACTCCACATTCTTCGGCCAGCTTGCGGCATGCCAGCACATTCCTGCTCCATGAGGTGGAAGCAATCCTGGTAGTGTGAGCTGTGATTTCTGTGACTGGGGTGGGGAAGCGCCGCTTTAAAAATACTCTTAATTATATTCCTTCTCGGCAACGCATCAGCGCCGTTTTTAGCCCATTACGAACGCTGCGATTTTTCTCTTAAATCACGCCTATTATCTGATTGACCTAGTTCTTATTGGATTTTTTATTATTATTTTTTTTTTGCCATCGCGAAATGTTCTATTTTCAGGCACTTACAGCCCTTAAAGAAGAAGGAGAAGGAGGAGGGGGGAGAAAAAACAGAGCCTAGCCCTGTGCCTTGCCCATCCCATCGGCACCTGGGGGCACGGATGGAGCACCCGTCCCTGTTGTGGCCGCAGCTCTGTGCTTCTCCTTCATCCCTGCCTTCATCTCCTTCATCTTCTCTCTCCACGTGCCGCCACCGCGTCCATCCCTGCCAGCACCCATCTCCCAGAGGGGAACCAGGGCAGGGAGCAGGTCTGAGGTGCTGGTGGAGGTGGTGAGGGGTGGGTGTGAGAGCCTCAGCCCAAGAAGAGCTCTTCAGTGGGGCGAGCCGTGTCGCAGCAAGCCTTCCAGCTCTCATTTTCATGCAGAAAGAGCCAAAATGAGCCCAGGTAGCAGTGCCATCACTCACCCCATGCCCCAGATGCTGGATGCTGCAAGCAGCCAAGCAAAAAAATTAAGAAGCCCAGCGGTATCAGGCTCACTGCCCCAGCTGTTCTGACTCTGCCACGATACCAGGAGCACATTTTTAGGTTGTGTTTGCCATGGATCCGGTGGCCAGCCCTAGGGGTCTTTTCCCTGGAAGCCACAGCTAAAAAAAAGCCCTGCGGGGCTCCAAGCAGCCTGCTGGGTTTTTCATTGACCTGCGAAGACAAAAAATCCCATTTCTGGCGACGCAGCCCGTACTGATGTATTGTGAAATACACTGCAGCACAAACGTGCTCTGGTTTTTGATGTTTAGCATCATCTTTTCTTAGGAAACTTGTGTAACTGTCCAAACACACGTATACACACATACATGTACGTATAGTCAGTGCTGCACCGAGCTTTTTCGTCTGACCTCTTCTAGTCGTGGGGATCTTGCCTGCTTACTTCTGCTTCTTGCAGATTCCTTCCCCAAAACCCTGTTTATCAGATAATAATAATCAGGTGCTGGGTATCCCTTTCGTGCCTGTGCCCTGGAAGCAGGGGTTTTTGGAAAGATGCTGATGGCAGGAGCTCAGATTTCTTTCCCATTCAACACGTGGAGGCTGGCAGGACGGACGCCCTTTCCTCTCCCCTGCTGCCTCACCTCTGCAGGCACGAAGATCTTCAAAAAAAGGACAGTGTGGTACAAAGCATGTCGGTGGGATAGCTACGAACCCGAACATACCCACTCCACGAGATGGAAAATCATTCACAAGTCCCCAGAGCACGGCACATGCTCCCGAGGAGCTGCTCTAGACAGGCTTTGTGCAGGGCAGACAGAGAGATGGGAGCACACCGTTTGCTCGGGAGTCAGAAATGGAAAAACCTCGCCCCAACCTTTTAATAGCGACTCCTCTGGATTACATTTTTATTGACTTGTTTAAAATACGACGCAGGCAAAATCTGTTTCTCAAGAGTGACTTATGCTGGAGTTAAAAAACAGAAAGCAAATCTTGTCTGCCAGCCAAGCAAAACTTGGATTGGCTATTAAAACCCGGGTTTTGTTGGCTAGCATCGGATCTGATTACATGGAAGTGTGGGAGCTAATGCTTTCTAAAGCTATTTTTCCAGCCTTTCAGATGTTCAGTCCTATCACCTACTGTATTTGATCAGCGAGACTTCCCTCCCCACCAGCCCTCTGCCTTCTAATCAAACCCGCGTGTCTCGGCGAAGCGGAGGAAAAAGCGCTTTTTGTTCTAAATATTTATCTTGAAGTAAACGTAGCCCTCGCTGCAGACAAAGGATCTGCAGAACGATTCTGCTGAAGTGCAAAGGAGATGGAGAAACTTGTTGATGGCGAGCATCTGACCGGCTGTACAGTTTTTGCTGTGAGGAACGGCGGTGAGGAACTGTCTCGGCAGGTGGAAATCACCCCGCTCCTGTTGAAGGGGCTGGAGCTGATGGTCGGGCTCAGCCAAGAGGATCTGTGCATCTCTGAGTGGAGCAGGCTTTAATTTTGACCCTGCAGAAGATGCGGGTGAAAGCGTGCAGCCCTGCCCTGCTCTGCGGGGGGAAATGGGGTGATGTGTGCGGGGTCCTCAGGCAGAGCAGCTGCCCCGTCCACCCCTTAACGTGGGGTTTTCTGATCGAGTATTTCTCTGTCCTGGAGGTAACTCCTGTGTGGATTACTGGAAGGAGCCTGGAGATGTCCGTCTGTCTTTCTGGCAGTGTTGGAGTGCCCTGGACACACGGGTCTGCTCTTAAAGTCTTCCCATAAAGAAGATTGTCCAAGCTCCTTGTCCCAGCGCTTTGATGTCCTTACTGCAAATAAATTTTCCCAAAATAAACTAAAACTCCTTCCAGCGCATTGCCCTGAGTCCTCTCTGTGCCACCAGCCAACCTTTTGTTCCAACATGACAGCAGATCTTCGGGACCTCGTTTCTGGGGCTTCAGATGGGAGGGTGAATTTACAGCATCTCAGCTGGAAATAGCTCTGTGGGAGCTCCCTGGGAGCATTTTTGGTGCTCTAGGTGGTGGTCAACAGAGGTGATGTCTCCCACTGCTGCTCCTCAGCGTCGTGAGGAGCTCTGCTGAGACGTGTTCGCCTTGGGACCGGCGTTATCTTTGCATCCCTTGTGATAACACACACAGCACGGGGAGCTCCTGGCCAGGGCAAAGGTGTTGGCTTGCTCCAGCAATGCAGGGTCTCAAGCTGCTGCTGAAGGCCTCGTTGCGCTCTGTAGCGTGTATTTTTGTGATAGGAATTCAGGAAATGTTGGGTTTAGTCCCCTTTTTGTGAGCAAACGCCTTCAGCTGGATGACACCAGCATTCAGCTGGTGGTAGCCGGGGAGGAGGAGTAGGGGTTGGGGCTGACACAGTGAACGTGCTGCTTCTGAGAAATCCAGTACCAGGTCGAGCTGTTTAATTACCCGCTTTGTCCCCCGGGCTAGAGTTTGTTTATGAAAGATGTTTTTTGTCCAAGAGCCGCACCAGGCTTTGTGTGTTTTCACACAGAGTGTGTGCCTTGTTCCCTTATTCCCACCCCACTGACCGCTTGTGGGGCTGGCGTGGACGTTCCTGAAGTAATGATCTGTCCTGTCCTGTCTCCCCACGTTAATTTGTTGGGTCCAGCACTAGAAAACCAACATTTCCCAGTGTTTTGCAGCGTTGGGGCTCTCTACACCAAGCCCACAGCAAGGCTGGCGTTTGTGGTGTTGGCTCTAAGGTGAGGCCTTCTT
Organism: Netta rufina; assembly: GCF_964035555.1. NCBI lineage: Eukaryota > Metazoa > Chordata > Aves > Anseriformes > Anatidae > Netta > Netta rufina. Next base: position 61,577,164 of record NC_140128.1, on the reverse strand, counting down.
GCCTCTTGGCGTTGAAGTGTGGAGGAAATTGGTGCCAACAGCTCTGATCTGGCTGCAATCACATTCCCAAAGAACCTTTATTTTACCTTTAAGGCCTCTCCCTGTGTGTCGTGAAGGTGCCAGGGTTATAACAGTGGCTACGAAGCCTGCACAAAGGCCAGGAAGAAATGACAGACATCCTCCTTCAGGGTCACGCACTGGCTGATCAGATGGGACTCCTTATCAGCATGGTTTTCCCTCAGAAATCCTTCAGGAGGAGGTTGAAGATACCCCCAAAGTCAAAGGCTAGGAGACTTCTCCAAAAAAATGGCACAGAGAAGCCCCAGCCCCGCTCACCTGGAGAATCCCAGAGGACTTCTGCTGCCCCATAGATGAGGAGGGTTTGGGCCCAGCTCTCCTGTCCCCATCCTGCAGCGTCCCCGCTGCTTGTGGAGGGTGCTGCTGATGGCGAGCCATTACGAGGACTTTAAGGATGAATAATGTACAAAGTCTGAATAAGCAATATTGCTAGAGGAAGCATCTGGGGAGCTGGTTCATCTTCAGCAGCAAGGATGCTTCATTAATCTCAGTGAGTAACGCCAGGCCGTGAATTATTTTCATAATAGACGTGTTTGCATAATGAAAAGTAACTTTGCTTTGTCTTACACGGCCAAAAATAAGAACAAAAAAGGCATTTTGAGGCAGCCCATCCCATCCTTAGGAGCAGAGGACAGCAGAAGGAGCCAGCCGTGCCCCGCAGCCCCTGTGTGCCTCCGCTGTACCCTTCACACCGTGCCTTGTGCCCGTCCTGCCACATGGAAAATCTGCAGGAGAAGAGTTACAGAGAACTTCTGGGGTTTGCAGGCATCAGAAAATATGACGAGCAGCCCGTGCAGCGCAGACCACAACAGAATTCAGGGGCTGTGGCGCGAGTCTGCAGGAAGCTGGGCTGTGTGGCGAGGCCACGTCGCTGTAACCCGGTAATCCCTCGAGCTCGGGGGGCTGGAAGCGGGTTGCATTTCAGAGCGGGGAAGCTGCTTGGCCAGGCTGGGGAAACCGGCGTTTCCTTGCAAAAGCAGGGGCAGAGGGAGCTCCTCCGAAGGCGAGCGTTGCACAAGACGCTGCTGGGGTTATGGGGTGCCTCCGATTTCCATGGGTTTGCCCAGAAAACACCCCAAACAAAAGCAAGTGGCAGAAGTGCTGTCAGCCTCCCAGTTCTTTTTTTTATTTTTTTTTTTCCATTTTTTAGCATTCACACGTTATCTTCTTTCTCTCTGCTCACGTCCTGCGCTCTGCTTGCAGAGACGGCATCAGGGCTTTGGGCATCTCAGGCGCAGCTTCCAGTCACCCGTGGGAGATGCACGGCTGGATTTACCCATTGCAAAACCCCACTTCGCAGCTCTCCTGATCTACCAGGTTGCTCTGTGCTCATCACCGTGTTGCCCTGGGGCTGTGGTCGTCACTTGTGCACAGCAGCGTGGGCTGGTTTCTTTCCATGCGGGTTTTTGCAACGCCTTGCTGCTGCCCAGGGGAGAGCAACAGGATGCCCGGGAGGTGATTTTCCTCTGCAGGAAGGTTTGTGCCTCCCTCTCCCTCCTCAAAAACACCTGGCTCCCGTTTTGTTGGAATTTTCTTCCCAAATACGACGTAATTCTTTCGAGAAAATGAAAACTGAAATCCTTCTTCTTGCGGTTTCTTGGTAGCTGAAAAAAACAAACCTATGGCAGGGGAGGAGGAGGAAGGATTTCATTAACTGCAAGGAGCTTGGCAGGTTTCAGGCACTGAGGAGTGTTGAAATCTCCATTGGTAAGAGCGAACAGAGCAGGTGCTTTTCTGTGTTTAGTCTTTGGGCTCAAAAAGTTCTTTTAAATGGAGATTTTACCACCCTACAGAAAATCTTGCCCCGCTGGAGCCTCGTTGCAGCGGGTGTTGAAGGACGGTCTTGGCTTTGGCTCCCAAAAGGTGTAATTAATTTACAAGGGCATCGCCGTGCTGCTGTTCGTTAAGCTCAATGTCCGTGCTGACCCCTGTGTGTCGTGGTGTGGTCCTGGGGTGAAGAGCACCAGGAAACCTCCCCTGTGCCAGCGGCGCTGCCGGATCCTTGCACCCCCCATCCCTAAACCAAGCCGTGCAGCTCCAGGGATGCTTTCATGAAACAGAAATGGAAACCTGGCGAGCAGCAGTTTTACTCCAGAGGAACAATATTGCTCTTTGTTTTGAGGTCCTGCAGCGTTTCGTGGGTCTGCAAGGAGCAGAATGTGAAAGTGCTGGGCAGGAAGGGCAAGCCGGCTGCTCCAGCGTGCCAGCCGCCAGCGGTGAGGGGCGCCTTTTCGGCCGTGTCTCCACCTTGGGAGCGAAAGAAATCTGGGAAAGGTGCAAGCTGCAAACTGGTTGTGCTCAGCTTTCCCTGCACACTTCAGTTTTTTGGCTTTCAGAGCCGTTAGCGAGGGTTGTCCGAAAAAAGAGGAGCCCCATCCCGCTCCGTTAATTCCTCCTCTGCAGCAGACGCACAGATTTCTCCCCGTGTCCCCTCTGACTCAGCCCCATCTCTCCCTTCCCTCCTCTTCCACGCTGTCACTTCAGGGCACGATGGAGGGGGTGGCAGGAGGGCTGCCCCCACTGCCTGTGCCGTGACTCAGCACCAGGAGGGAAGGATGCCCGTGGGAGGGAGGGAGGGATGCCCGCGTTGCCCAACTCCTTCTCCTCCGTCTCTCGGCTGGCCTTGGCCAGCATCATTTTCCCTTCACCACCCGTGCAGAGCCCAAGCCGAACACGCAGCTCGTTACCCAGGCAGGAAATGTTGTCGGATCTCGGATCCGATCGGATCGATGCACGGGCAGCTCAGCCCTAATTGCTTTTTTTTTTCCCCGCGCAGCGTGAAGCAATGAGCAGTCGAGCCGTTTCCCCACACCTCCCGCAGGGCGGTGAAATCTACACCTCGAGCGCTGCACAGAAATGTTTCTTTTCTTTTTTTTTTTTTTAAATCCCAGGTCTGTTTTCCCCGGGGAATGCCTTCATCCAGCAGAGCAGGCTCCGGCAGGGTCCCGAGGGCAGTAAGGCAGCATCAGGGTGCACGCAGCACGAGGCGCTCCCAGCACACCTGCGCCTCATACCGCTGCTTTCCAGCACTATAAGGCAATTCAGAACTGATATTCTAGCCAAACCTCAGGCTGAATCGCAACCTTTCTCATCTTTTTAAATGGAAAAAAAAAGAAAAAGTCCCGGGGGAGCTGCGCAATCTTTGCGCAAGCGGGTTTTGCGCAAGGAGTTTGTCGTAGAAGGGTCACCTGGCGGGCAGGGACGCTTCCCCACCCGGTCCAGAAGCTTGCGAAAATGCTAACGAAGAAGGGAAAATCGTTATTTTAGTCTGGCCTGTGCCATGTACGGTCCCCCTGGGTGGTCCCAGACGCTGGGATGGGGATGGGGACCTGGTGTCTGTCCTGAACCCTGGCACAGCAGGGACCCCGGGTTGGTTAGGGGTGCAAGAAGCAGAGTGCCAGCAGGCGTGGGCACGGCGTGGCACAAACCTTCTCCAGCTCCAGGTCTCCTCTTTCCACAGGGGAGCCCCCAGGGCTGAGGGCAGCTCAGTCCCAAGAACGTTGTGCAGGCAAGGAAAACTTGCCTTAAAACTCCTCTCCTTTTTTTCCTCCAGGCGTTGCGTTTCCTCTTAATACGTGGAAATTACATTATGGGCCAGCGTGGTTCCAGCACTCCTTTTATTTTTAACGTTTCCATGTCTGCTGTGTGACAGGAAGCAACAGTGGCGGCCCGTAGCATCCCCAGATAGGAGCTGGGTTGTTTTATCTTTCCTCTTGGCCACGCTGAATTCTGCTGAGCGCGTCTTGGCCACGCTCCAGGACGCCGGACCGAGCCCACCGTAGTCAGAGGGAATTGAATAATCGCCGCTTTGCGGTAATCGTAATGTGGGGAGGCACCCAAAAAAAAATTAAAAAAAAAAGTGTTTGCAAAACGCTTTGAGGATAATGACAGCCTGGCTTTATTTTAGGAGTGCCGGCGTTGGGGTGCGCGCTGCGGATAGCTCGTTAACACGTGGTGATTAGGGGACGGAACGAGAGAAATTCGGATTTCCCTTAAGAAGGGAGCAGAGAGGGGAGGGCTCCACCGAAAATAACCGAGCATCTCCCCGGCAGATGGGCCTATTCACGGGCCTAAAACGACTCGGGACGGGGATGAAAGGAATCAGCATCTGGTGGCGAGGGTCGGGCAGCGTCCCGTGGCGTGGGGGTGACCAGCTGGCCCCGGCTCGGCCGCCCGTGCGGCCCCGTGCAGGGTGTTTTCAACCTTTCCCCGCTCGCAGACCTGCGGGTATTTATATTTTTTCTTCCTCCAGGGGAGGTGCGGATTCCTGCGGAGCAAATGCAGGCTGGCTGGCAGGAGGCTGGCTTCTCCCGGTTCCCTTTTATGGCCCTTCATCACCCCGCTGCGGGCTGGGACCTGCCGGCAGCGCCGGGTGCTCTGCTCCGGGGAAAACCCTACAGAGGCTCACACCTGGCTGCCCGGTGCACGAGCTGGGGTGCCAAATGGATATCCCAGCCAAAACGAAGCACGGGGAGCCACGGTTTTTTGGCCACGCTGGATGCTCGGGCTCTGTCCTCCTGCGTCCCACATGGATGCGCGCTGGCCATTCCCCGGAACAGAGCTTTGGGGTGCGGAGGAGCTTGTTTAAAGAGCTGCTGCCCCTTCTCAGCTGGAGCAGCAAAAGCCTTGAGCATCAGCAGCCCGACCTAGGCTAAAATGACCTTTTGGGGTTTATTGCCCGCTGTTCCCACTGTTATTTTTAGCTGGTTCGTGGCGCAGCCCCGCAGAGGGCTCGGGGTGCACAGCCCCATGCACCCCACTCCCGGAGCACCCCGTGGCAGGAGGCGTGCAAAAAGCAAAATTCATTTCAAAGCTCCGCTGCAGTGCAAGAAAACACCCGAAAGCTAAAATTTACATCCCTCTCGCCCTCCTCGTGCATGGGATGATGTTGGCAGGGCCTGGGTAACGATCCCATTAATTCCACGGGATCGCCGCGCTGCGCAACAAGGAGAGGGGCAGGAACCTCGGGCAGAAGCCGCTGCCGAGCGGGGGGTTGCCTTCCTACGTAGCCACATTTCTCTGGCTTTTCCTTCGGAGCCAGTGTTCCAGGAAAGCCCATTAAAAGCTGGCAGCCGAGCGCCGGCGTTGCGATGCGGACGGCTGGGGATGACGGACGGCGCGAGGTGCCGGTGGGAAGGAGGGGGAAACGGGGATGTTCCCACTCCGCTGAGCTTCCTTCCTTTGTGTTTCCTATTAAGCCCGGGGAGCCGCGCTGATGCGGCTGCTTTTGCAGCCTTCCAAGCTGGGATTTAATTGCGGATGATTTCATCCCGGCCTTTTTTTTTTCTTTTTTTTTTTTTAATGTCGAAGCCAGCGGCCTGCGTCATGCAGCAGTGAATCTCGGCAGGTTTTATTTGCATGTGAGTCACCGAGCTTTTCCAGCTGAATGTCACCAACTTGGAATTTTTCGGCTGATTTTTTGGTTTTTGTCTCTTGGTGTTTTTCCACCGGGCCCTGCCGCTGCCCCTCGCTCCCTTCGCCCCCGCACAAAAAAAAAAAAGAGAAAAAAAAAGGAGGAAAAGGCTAAAAGTGACTCGAGCCGGGCTTCGAGCTGGCAGTGCGAAAGGCCGGGATTATGAATGCTCGAGGTGGGGGGAGGCAGAAAAAGGATGCTTTATGTTGCTCCCAGGGAAGGACCGAAGCCAAGTCAAATTGAGGGCTCTAATTTGGGAGTGGTGTTATTACAGGTCAGAGGGAGTCAGTTGCTGGCTAAATCGGGAGAGCTGTCACATGCAGGAGCTGCAAATGCTGCTGGTCACACGGCCGCAGCACGCAGTCGCTTGTACAACTCGCTTCGCTTCTGTTGACAATGCTGAAAGAAAAAAAAAAAAAAAAGAAAAAAAAAAAAGAAGAATCTGTTTATTTTCCCTCAAAATATAGGCTCGGTAGCAGCGGCCCTCTGCCTTCCCTGCCTGCTCGCCCCGGCCCTCGCCTGCCCTTTGCACAGGGAAGTTTATAAATAGAGCAACTCCTCCATTATGTGCAGCTTCAGTCTCTTTATTTTTATACTGGAATCTGTTCAATGATTAACAGTTTCAACCATGTGCTGTATATCAATACCTTGCATACCCTTCATAACTTATTTTTAGTATTATTTTTTTCCCCCTCCTAAATCCTTTATCCATGTTAGGCAACACAGTTATGACAATCAGATGATTTTTTTTTTTTTTTTTTTAGCCTTTTGAAGAAACCTCTCTGCATTTCAATCGAGCTTTGGCTAAAAGGATTTTTCCCGATTGAGATTCAGGAGTCAGAGGAGTATTTCCTCAGCGCGTGTGCTCGTGCCTGTAATCAGCAGCGAAAGCAGGGAGGAGCTGGGCTTTTTGACGGATGAGGCTGGCAGGAGAGCTGCAGAAATCACACGTTTTGGTGCTGTTCGGTGCCTTCCTGCGCCCTGGGGAATTCCCCTCAAAATGTGGATCGGAGGGCGTGCGGCGCCACACGAGCGATGCCACCCCAAGGCATGGGGGAGCAGGCACCGAGCACACCTCCCACCCCTACCCCAGCTCCCCAAAAGCCCCAAAAACGGTGTCATTTTGCTGCTGCTGAGCTCCCGGGTCCCAGAGGAGATGGGGACCGCCGCGGGCCAGGCTGCCTCTACCTGTGAAACTTTGCCCAGCAGCCAGCAAAAGGCATCTGGGCCGAGCCCTCGCAGGGATATCTTTGTCCTGAGGGAGGGACGGCCGGCTCGGTATTTCTGTCTCCGTGCCGCATGCGCAGGATGCGATGGGTTCCCTTCCTCTCCTCCTCCTCCGACCCACGAGCAGCAGCCAGCCCCGAGGCAGTTGTGGTGTGGTTTCTGCCCCCGTAGCTCTTGTCCCTCTGCTGGCTCCGGGCTCCCGTTTCTGACGCTGATCCCTTTTCCCACGTTTTTCTGCCCAAACTCGGGCAGAACCTGTGGGATTTCCACCCGGCGGCCCTGTTGCACACCCGTTGGCACCGCTTCCCTCCGTGGAGTCATCGCTCGACGAGGCCGTGCTGCTGAATTTGGGGACACGAAGTCGTCCTCCCCAGGTGTCCTCCGTGCATGAACCTCACCTCGATGCCATCGTGCACCGGCGTTGTGCAGGTCCCCGTGGCACCCGTGGGGCTTTTGCTGAGGTTCCCCAGCACGTCAGCTTTGCTGTGACTCCGTGAGATGCTCTCAGCCTCGCATAGCTCTGCACCGAATTAAAAGGCAGGTTGCTAGGGAGTGTTATGGTAATGCTCGGTACTCTGCTCCCCGGCAAAAGCGTGCAGCGGATAGGGGCGAGAAAACAAACCCATAAAACTTCCCACCCGATGCATGGTATGAAAACAGAGCGTGCTTCTGCTCGCTGTTAAATATGTCATGGAAAAAGACTCCCGCTCCTGAATTTCCTGGAAATCTGCTTTGGGCTGCAAGCTGTAGTGGCTGCAGCGGGTTTAGAAAAGGAAAAATCCCCGCTCTCGTTGCCGTCTGCAGAAGCACACTTAATGATTGTGCCATGCGATTCTCCAGCGCTAAAAATACATTGCCTCTGGGTGCGTACGAACGGCCTCACAATAACTGGAGCTCTGGCAAGCTCGCCGGGTGTAGGGGGAAAATAGTGTGAAAAAAAAAAAGTGATTTTTTTCCCCCTTTTACTCGTTCTGCAGCACAATAGAGCCAGGCTCTTCTGTCCTTGCAGCTCCGCACGAATTAAAGGATGTTTTTGTGCAGGGACCTCCCAGTTCATTCTGCTTCTGAGGAAAATAATCGGCGTTTTGCTCCCTTCTGAGCTTACAACTTGCACGGGGAGCGCTGAGCTCCCTGCCCTGCTCTGTGCCCGCTGGTGTGGTTGGGGCTTTATTGGGCTGCCGGGGGTGGCAGGACGAGGAGATCTAACGGGGTTGGGGAGTTTTGGAGGTCACCGCGGTGCCTCGGTGTCACCTTTTGGTGACGTTGTCCCTAAGCTGCTGTGAGATCAAGGAGTGCCACCAGAGCTTGAGACACTGGAGCATCCTTTGCACCGATCTCTTTACCCCAACGAGGGGACCATACGTGACAAAATGGACCCTGACGGGGCTGTGGAGAAGTTTTGGAGAGCCCTCTGGAGCTGCCAGTGCTGCACAGCTGAAGGTGGTGCCCGGGGCGAGCTGCCTTCAAAAGGGCAAAGAGCCGAGCAGGGCTCGTGTCTCGTCCTCTTGCTCTTTGTTTTGCTGCCGTTGCTGCTGTTGTGTTGTGTTTTTTTTTGTCACAAGCTGCGTGTCATATGGTCACCAGCGCCGTAGCCTGGCTTCCAAAGGAGAATTGCGAGAACTTGGCTCTTTTTCAAAAGCCAAGTGCTCTGGAGAAGCAGCAGCCAGCTCCGCGATGCTTCTCCCCGTCCACCTCACCCCTGTGGCCGGCTCCCTCTGTGTCAGACCCTGCCCTGGGGTGACGTGGGACCCCTGGGTCTGTAGGTGATGGGGTGGGTTCTCCAGGAGGGGATCTCCAGATGGCTGTGGAGAGCAGAGCACAAACCCTCCTGGTGTCCCATCCTCATTTTAAGACCTCCTGCCTTTCCCCAGCTCCTACCCACCACTTGTTAGGGGAAAAGATCACGACCGCTGCTTCCCAAATGTCTCCCCACGACCTTCATGGGAAGGAGAGGGAGCAGAAAGCAAGCTGGGAGGTTTCCTTGGCTTTTTTTCCCTGTCAAGTTCCCCATCACCCCCTGGGATGAGCAGTCCCCGGGGTGCAGAGCTGGCTCCAGCAGGCTCGAGCGCTGCCTGGCACCTCTCCCACGTGCTTCAGGCGTACAGGATGAGGTCCTGCTGCTGAGCCCGCATAAATTCAACCCCTTGGAACCCAGCAGGGGGAACCGGTGTCGTCTCACCTGTCCTAGCCACGGTTTTGCATCAGTTTTGGTGAGAAAAGGAGCAGGATTGGGCTCCCCCAGCGCTCCCGCAATAGCCACGCTCACAGCTTGCATCTGTCTGCTGCCATTGGCAAGGCTGCAAAAATCTTTGTCGTCGAGATAGGTTTTTTTTTTTAATTAGCGTCGGTTGCCATAAAGAAAAGGCACATGCTGAAATGCTTATTATTGGCCTCTCGTGGAGGGGAAGGCTGCCAGTTTTCGGCGGCGGGGGTATTGATGTGTTCTGGATGGGGTACAGAGAAGGTTTCCAGCAGGGTTCTCGCTCTGTTTGCCTGAATGTTGCTCTTTTGCTTGGGAGTGATTTAGGGAGAGAGTGATGTAAATTCACCCAAACAAAGTGCTGCGAGCGGTTCTGCGTGCAGGTGCTAATTACCGCAAACAGTAATTGAAATCCCTGCCTCTGGAAGCACGCTGCACCCTCAGGTCAGAGTGCGGGCACCGCGTCCCCAGCGGGAGGAGGAGACCCGTGGGGTGGATGGCGTGGGCTCAGACCACCTTGCGGACCCATAAGTCCTGCCAAGTCCTTGATCGGACAGAATTCGGTCTGAAATGTGGTAATTTGTTGCTCTTTTGGTGTAACTTTGCCCCGAAATGTGCTGCGTGGGGCTGGGTACAGTCACCCCGCACCACTCGGATTTCCACCCAGCTGAGTAATATCTGACTGGAGATGACAGGAGGCAGCAAAAGTGTTGTAAGGGGCTTGGGATTAACAAACACAGAGCCACAACCTTCCAGGGACACAACATTTAGCTTCTAGTGACGTTATCAGAAACAGGAGTGGAAGGAGACCAGAAGAGGGCAGATTCCGGAGTGCCACCACTGGAGAAGATGCAGGACATCAGAGCTCTCCTTAAATCAGCCTGCAATTTATCCAGAAGCTAAAACCAGATAAATTCAAGCTTAAATCACCTAAATCCCAGTGGAAATCAAGGCAGACTGAAGTGGTTGGGAACAAAAGGCCAGTAAGCGTAGGGATGGGGATTGTCTCTCGGTTGGTGGCACATCCCTGGGGGATGACTTTTTGGCCAAGCAGAGGTTGTAGGGCTGCGGCAATAGACAGGGTGAGGTTTCTTGATCCCTTTTGCCCTGAGCTTCGTGAAGCAGGAGTCCAAGTGCTAATTTGTACGCAGAGAAGAGCGGGTAGGGTGCCTCAGCTGAGCTCTGCCCCGCACCGGTGCCGGTGCCGCATCGGCAATTCAGGAAGCCACAAACAATGGGCAGCTCTTCTGGGAGCGCCGCCGAGGAAGGGCTCCCCTTCACGGGCATTTTTACCCTTCCTGCACATCCCGAAATAACCATCGCCTGCACCAGGGTGGCCGACTTCGGGCTCGTGTGAGGTTGTTGCAGTGGCATAAACACAGAGGGAATTTCTTCTTAGGGTTCACCACTTGGTGTAGTCCATCCCTTGCAAGATCAGGGATCCCAGCCTCAATTTTTGGTACAAACTCTGTTTTTTTTTGTTCTCCTTGGGCACATCGGGGAGCGCCGTTGTGCAGAGGTATCTGCTTAGTCAGTGCCCTTCAGGTACACGCAGCTACCTCTTAGTCATTTCTTGCTTGAACAAATTATCTGAATGCGCTTTTGAGAACTTTTTATGGAAAATGTTGTTAAACTGAAAACAAGGATATCATAAAACAGTAATTTAAGAGCAGTTTGCTGACAACTAGAGCCCTTGAATGCACTGACTTACCATTGTGGAGCGATGATACCGAGCCTGCTATTTAAACATACTCTTTGTCACTCTGAAAATCCTTGGGCAGTTTTTAAAACACTTCCAGTCTTTAATTGTCGTCCTTGTTACTCATTATGGGCTGTTGTCTGGCTGATAAATCACACATCACTCATATCACCCGCCTTGTCAAAGCCCCAGCTGACTTTTTTGTCTGCTTCCCTTGTGAAACGTGCTACCTCCGATATGACAATGGGGTAACCCAGTTTCTGCCGCAGCGCTCTCTGCTCTGCTTTCAGAATGAAAGGGTTTGTCTTGGTGAGGGTGGTGGTGTTTTGCTTTTAATTTTAAGCACTTGAGAGATACCGTGCCTCTCCTTTGTTCCTTGGAGACACCTCGCCTAATGAGACAAATGCGTCCCCGTGCGTGCGCTGGCAGCTCCGCTCGCCCGTCCCTCTGTGCAGGTGTCTCTGTTTTCGAAGCAGGAGCCAGAGAGATCTGTGTGCAAAAATCAAAACCAGAGAAAAAAAAATAAAAAATAGGTGTTTACACACCTCGAGGTTTCCAAATGCAGGCCCCTGCACCGTGCGTGTCCGTGTGTCTGTCCACCCAGACTGGCTTTACCCTCTTCAGACTGCTCCTGTGTCTTCCCTGCACGTCTTTGATGGCTCCGGGAGCTCCCCGGGCCTCCTTGAGGCTGAAATAACTGAGTCATCCAGCAGGAGACAGGTTCAGAGTAAAGGAAAGCCTGGAATCCCCCGCCACGGGATGCTGAGGGCATTAGCAGCTTGCGTGCATCCAGAAGTGATGATAAGCGGGGTTGTGAAAGGGGAATCGGATGAATGCTTAATAGGTGGACAAACGTCACCTCTTGCTCAAGCCAGAAGTCACTTTTCTCAGGGACAGCGTGGCAGGAAACATCACAGCACCCGTGTCCTGCTGTCACTGTAGGGCAGCACAAGCTTCAGCCAGGGGAGGAGGTCGCAGCGCCGTCGGGTGCTGTGGTTATTCGCCGGCACCCTCCTCGTGCACGGGCTGTGCTGTATGGCAAAGATATCACGTTGGCTAAGTAATGATAAATTAGAGGGCGGTTTCACAAACCACCTGGTGTGGTTTCACATACCGCCATATGTGGTTCGCGTTTTTTAACTTTGGGGTTTCCCCTATGCTCAGATTCATCGGGCTGCTGCAAATAGTCACAGCCCTGCCATCCCTTAGTGCAGCAAAAGGTGTTTTTTTTTTGGGTTGGTTTGTGGTGTTTTGTTTTTTTTTTTTGTGACAGCATCAGGCATCCTTGAAGCAGCAACCAGAGGAACTAATGAGGCTCTTACCTCATTAGTGTCCACACCTGCGACCCCGTGAACACCGCAGGTAGTGTGCAGGGACCGTGGGAGCCAGAGGCTGGGATGCGTCTTAGCCCCATCCGACCGTGGGGGGCTGATTTTAGCAGTGAAGGGAGAGGCATTACAGGGTCTGGGCATGTGTGACAACAGGCAGGGAGCTGCAGCAGGCAACGCTGTGTTAGGGGGGGAGGTTTTGGGGGTCGCCAGCCCCTCTGCCCCCCGCAGAGGCAGCCCCAGCTGCCCACCCGGCGCTGCCCTCTCCGGATCCCCTGATTTCTGGCAGATAGGATTACGCCTGACCTTCTGCCCTGTCTCGGAGAGAGCCAAACCTCTTTCGGATCTAATTATTTTTCATTTTTGTTTAATTGTGCACATCCTGCTGCTGGCTGAAAAGGAGCACGGCTCCTGCCGGGGCCGGGAAAGACGCCCGCCCCTCGTCCACAGCGGGCTTTTGGATAAGCTCTCCATCTTTTGGGGGTTGTTATTAAACCCCCTGTATCTCTCGGAGGTCCAAAGCAAGTTTCCCAGGCAGTGGTTCTGGCACTGTCTGGGGTCTCTCCAGTGGTGTCTTCAGACTCAGCCCCTGTGCAGGGAAGAGGAGCCCGATCAGGGCCACCTTCATCCCCCCCATCCTCCTCCTCCTCTTCAAGGAGTTGCACCAGGCTCTGCTTTTCCTGCAGGTTTTGCTACATCCATAGTTCCTATGCACTGACTTCCCTTAGCAGTGCGTTGCATGCCTTTTTTTAGTGATTTTTGTATTTCTCAGCTAATCCATGCTGCTGCAGAATCCTGCGGGCTGTGCCATGCCAGGGGCCAGCAGTGCCTGCCTAAAAGGGCTGCCAAGTTGACCTGACAGCAGTGAGAAATGTGGGGATGGTAGGAGAGACCTGAAATCCTTCTGCAGGAGGATGGGAGAAAACAAGCTGGGTTTCTTGCACCAGAGACTCATCCTGCCACAGGTCTGAAAAGCACATAGCATGGGCAGAAGGTGTTGTGCACAACCAGTTGCTCTTAAAAATGGAGCAACCTGGCCAAGCAATTGCCTTCGTCCACAGGAGGTGATAAAAGGCATCGTGTCATGCCCGTGTTTGGTTTCCTGGTGCTAGCAGTGGGGGATCGGAGGTGGTCACAGGAGGGCTGGTGGGAAGGGGCTCGTGTTGAGCTGCAGCCACTGCTGTTTGCAGTCATCCTGTCGTCCTTGCAGCACAAATCTGCCTTCGTCAGCTTTGTAAAATAATGCTTCAGACTCGTGTGGACTTATGCACACTCTGGAACCGATGGGAAAAATAGCTAGAGCAACGAGTAATAGTAACGAGACTGGTCTGCGGCCAAGACCGAGTGCTTCAGGCGGAGAAAAGCTGCACAGGCTGCTCTCGCAGAGGAAGTTATCCCAAATTCCCACCAGCAAGAGCGGAGGGGAAAGCAGGGATGGGACCCTCCCCACTGCAAAGATGCCTGAAGGCGTTGGGTGATGCTTCTCTGCCTGCAGCCTTGTCCCTCTGTGGGACCCCCATCAGTGGGTGCATGGTGGCAGGCAGGGGTGGCAGGGAGGTGACAGCGAGTCCTGTGGAAGGCCTGAGATGCTGCATCCCACACAGGCATTTCCGAAAACAAAGGGTGTTCAGCACTAAGGCTGCTTTCCTGGCCTTTATGTGTGTTTAGTTACTGTGTGAAACAGCGGAGCTGCACCAAGGTGTTTTGAGGGCAATCCTGTCAAAATACCCCACACTCGGTGGCCAGCTCAGGGCAGGGGGGTTGTGTGTGGGTCCCCCAGTGGGTGGCAAGCAGGCTGAGCTCAGGATGGTGAGTTAAGACCCAAGATACAATTCTCTTTGTATTGCCTCATAAACTGTGTGTGTGGCGTGCCCGTAGCAGAGAGGAGCTGGAGTCCTACTACACCTCTGTGTTCTTCACAAACTCGCTTAGTTCAAGCTCATTTTTCCAAATCCAATTACGAGACACTAAAACAACAGCAAACAGGGTGTGAATTCACAGCATCTCCTCAGGCACAAAGCTCTGATGTTTCTGTCCTGCCACAAACGCCATGGTCCCTTCCCTACCGGCCTGGCGAGAGGCCGGGAGGAGGCCGGGGCTGTGGAGAAATACACGGCGACCGCCACAGAAAGTTCCAGCGGGAGCCACCGGCGTTTCCAGCAAGCCATCTAGTGGCTTGCTATTAAAACAGTTGCACGCCTCAAAACGGGAACGTGAAGTGGAGAGAGTGCCATTGCAGGGCCGGCCTGCAGGGTTTGGCCCCGGCTGTGGTGGCCAAATGCGAAGTGGCGGCCCTTTTTAGGGTCGTGGTGTGAACGGGTGTTGGGAGTGTAGGGTTAGCTGCTGCTGCTGCGCTTGGGATTTCCCAGGAGAGAACCTACAGGTGAACATCCAGAGCTTCATTTCATGGGAGGGGGTTCGGTTACCTCAGAAATCCATAGTCAAAGATTTAGGGCAGCTTCCTCTACAGTACGGTTAGGAGATGTCTGGCAGAGACAGGGAACGCGCAGAGGAAAGTCTGCGTTTCTGTGGTGTTTTTGTTTTTTTAGCATGAACTCAGCATTTCACTTGGTAAAATTTGGGGTCAGGGCGTTTAAAGGAAACAGAAGGAAATAATTTTTCAGAGGCACCCTCAGGCGTGACCTGCTACAGGGACAGAAAAGGGCTCCGCAGAGGGCTTTGGTGGACTGCATGAGATGGGCTGACCGGTGGCTGGCAAGCATTGGCAGGGCCTTCGAGGGAGATCCTGAGCTGTCCCGGGCTGTTATTTTATGAACTGTCCAGAAAGACCTCAGGGTGGAGATTTTACAACATCCTTAGGCGATCTCTCCCTGGGTGTCCCCATCCCCATAGGAAGTATTTTCTTGTCTGACCGCATTCTCCCGTGCTGCAATTCAAACCTATAGCTGGCATCCTCAGGAGACACGGAGAGCAGCTTGTCTGCATCCATCTCCCACACCTTCGTCAAATGACAGCCTGCCTGTTGCATTTTTTGTGCACAACGTGGCATTTTGACTGATGTTCACTCTGTGACACTTCCCAACCCCGGGCTCTTCCCCGTGGGCCTGTTCTCCGGCTGCTGCAGCGCAGCGGTTCCTTCCCACCTGCACGCACAAGTGTGCACCCTACGTAGTGCTGCTCTTTTTTTCTTCATTGCCTCTGGGTCTCAAGATTATTTGACTTCTAATCTAGTTTACTGGAGTGTTTTCGTTTCTCCCAGTGCGATACCCGCGCCGCTGCATGCATTTATCACATCACCCATATCACCAACGAAACGCCGGGTAGTGTCGCACCCGGGACAGGACTCCTTGCTCAGCGCATCCTCCCCGTCTGACGATGAATCACCAGTAACGACTCTTCCCATATGGTTTTCTGATGAGTTGTGTGCCCACATTACAGTAGTTTCGTCTGAGCGTGTTTCTCTGGTTTGCTGGCGAGGAAGCCATGTGCAGCAGTGTCTAATGAATATCAAGATATATGATGCTTACTGCTCCTCCAGCTATTCACAGGCCAGTTACTCTGTCGCAGAGGGAAATTAAATTGTTCTTGACAAATCTGTGTCAGCAGTCACTTATCATCTTGTTATCTTCTGAGTACTTACAAATAGCTTGTTTCATTATTTGTTCCATCAGTTTTCCACGAGTTCGAGTTAAGTGACCAGTTTGTAATTCCCTGGCTTCCCCCTTTGCATATTTTTAAAGCTAGATCCTGCATTTGTTTCTGCTTGTCTTCTAAAGCCTCTCCTCTCTGCCGTGAGCTCACAGACCAGCAACAGCTCTGCGGTTGCTACAACTGAGCCCTTCCCTGAATTCCTCGGGGGCAGGTCATCACGCCGGGCCGGTGAGCGGACCAGCGCCTTGCCTCGGCTGCTGTCCCTCTCCCGATGCCCCTGCGGGACGCCTGCTTTCTGTTAGGGCTCTTGCCCGTGCCAGCTCCTTTTCTATTTCCTAACCAGTGCTTTTAAAAGGTGAAGCTTACCAATGAAAGGGTTTGGCATAATATTTTGCATAGTCTGCAGTGATGCTGGAATCGAGATGAATTATAACTTGGATTAACAATAAGACGACTTCACTGAGCAGCAGCAGAGCTGCGTGGCCACGGAGGCAGGTATGGCCAGGGAATTTCAGAAGTGCCCGGTAGCTCTCAGGGCTGAATTTGGCACACCTCGCCTTGAGCTTGGTTGTCGGAGAGCGGTGACCTCCTACCTGGGAGAGGCATGTTTGGTGGAGCCTGGGAGACATTCGTGCAGTGGCATCAAGCGTGCAGGGATCCCTTTGTTGTGTATTTACCCCGCTTGAGTCTATTTATTTATTTATAGGCTCTGTTTGCCGATTTCTCAATTCTCTCTCTCTCTTTTTTTTTTTTTATTAATTCCTTCAACAGGAATCATTAACCAATGGCAACAGGAATCCAAGGATAAAGTGATTTCCCTATTGTTAACCCACCTGCCTTTACTGAAGCCCGGAAACATCGAAGCAAAAGTCGAATACATGAAACTCTTGCCTAAAATCCTGGCCCACTCGATCGAACACAACCAACACATCGAGGAGAGCCGGCAGCTGCTGTCCTACGCCTTGATACACCCCGCCACCTCGCTGGAGGACAGGAGCGCCCTCGCCATGTGGCTCAACCACCTGGAGGACCGCACGTCGGGGAGCTTCGGCGGCCAGAGCCGGGGCCGGTCGGACTCGGTGGACTACGGGCAGACGCACTACTATCACCAAAGACAGAACTCCGACGATAAACTCAACGGATGGCAAAACTCTCGAGACTCGGGCATAAGCGTCAGCGCTTCCAGCTGGCAGGACAAAAACCTGGCGTGCGAGAACGGCCATCTGCCCCTCTACTCCTCCTCCTCCGTCCCCACCACCATCAACACCATCGGCACTAGCACAAGCACGAGTAAGTACCGACGGCAGCACTGCTGGGGAGCTGGTCCCCCCCATCCCGCTAGAAAACATTTCTTTGCCATGTTTAGCAAAGGGGCTAGTTTCATCCGGGCCATAGAAAACTCCCCTTTATTTTTTTTTTTCCCTACCTGCTTTTTTTTTTTAACTTTTATTTCCTGCCTGCCTTTTTTTTTTTTTTTTCTCTAATCCTGTGGGATTTTCAAAGAATTGGCAGCCGGAGAGGAGGGAAAAACAGCCAAGAAGCTGTAAGAGCAAAAAACGCGCGTTATGGAAGGCGGCCCCTTTTGTTTCATGCAGCTCCAGCTAGGTTTGCAGCTCACTTTCCAAAAGTTCCCAAAGCGAGCGGGGAGCTAATGCTTCGCTTCCAGAAGTGATCTGGGGACATGAGAGCCTCCCTGGAGGGAACGGGACTGGGGCCCCAAAGCACAGGCATCGTTCTGGGAAGAGGGGCTGGGATCTGGGGTCTTCAGGGTGTATCTGAAAACATCTTCCCTTATCTGCAGTGCGTAGAGGTGCAAAGCTGATGGCGATCGGGGGGTGTAAACGCACATTCCTCCACGTTTTCCAGGAGGTGGAGAGTTGGGAAGCTCTTCCCCTTCCTCTGGCCCTGTCAGGCTTTGAGGAGTGCCAACTTTGGATGGTGCCGAGCCCAGCCCAGGGCTTGGACACTCGGCGATGCTGCGGGGTGCTGCTGTTGGAGCTTTACTGGTTATTGTGCATGGAGATGTGGTGCAGCCAGGACTTTTTAAAGCAGCTGTTGGTGCCTGCAAGTTGTCCTGGGGAGAGGAGGAGCAGCGTGGCCTCCTAATGAGGCTCAGGAGCTCCTCTGCCCACCCGTGCTCTCTGTGGAGGACTTGAGTGGAGGCTGTTGTGTACTGAGGAGATATGGCCAATGCCCGAAGACCTCCCTCAGCTCTCATAACACATCTCTGGGTCACTCCTGATGGGCTGTGCTGGGCCTTGGGAAGCTTCATTCCTCCAAAACGTGCTTTTTACCCCCATTTTAGTGCAGCCTTCTCAACCCACCCTTTCCACCTGTCCTTGGGACAACATTATCCCTGGCGATGCCATAAGGGATGCGGAGAGCGCTTCGGGGAGGAGAGGCTCCTTGTGGCGAGGGCGCTGGCTTTTCTATCAGCATGTGGAAAGCCACAATTGAATAGCTGGAAGCTTTAAAACGCTCACTTAAGACTTCTGGTTGTTTTTTTTTTCCTTTCCTGTAATAAGTGCTTTTTTTAGGTGGCGTTTCAAATCGACGATGATACGAGATGCGGCTCTGGGTTTATGGCCGTAGCGGCCCCATCCCCGCCTCTCTGATCTCATCCTTGTCACCCAGGGATTTAGCAGAGATGTCTCAGCTTCTCCACAGGCTCTGAACAATATTCCTGTGCACCTCTCCTGGCCCTGCGTAGGTCAGGATGTCTCAAGCAGCACGGGTGGCTTTGGAGCAAAGTAAGACAGCATGTGGCTGGCAGGTGCGAGGTTTGGTTTGAAAAATGACCTCCTGGTGGCTTTTCTGGGGGGTCCCACCTCACAGTTTTTGCATGCCTGGTGGTTCAGAGGCTTCTCCACCCCAGGAAAGGATTAGAACAGGTGGATTCAGAAGGGATTTGGGTCCTCACGTCGTGAGCAAAAAGCAGGGAGGACCGAGCGTAATCCACGGAGGAGGATGATGATGGGTGAAGGTGACTTCCCAGCCCTGCTGAGGAGCTGGGATTGAGCTGTGCTGACACCAGCTCCGCAACAGGACGAGAGCCGAGATGTCAGTGAGGTTTGGGGTGTTTACCTAAGAGGAGAAAGGCCCGAATGACGCCAAACGGGGCCTGCGGGAAAAGGGCCTGCGACTAAACGGGCCTCGCACCAGGTGCAGCAGGTTAATCATTGATGGTGGCTGAAGCTCTGCAAGAAGCACCGGGTCTTAAAGGACACCTCTCAAAAATCTCTCAGCCCTACTATTATCCCAGTCCTTTTTTGGATGGCCGTGGCCCTTTGCCCCAGTGGCACCAACCATGAGTCCCTGGCACAGCATCTCCTGCGTGGTCCTGGTCCCACAGCAGCCACTTCCCATGGCACCAGCACATCCCTCTTGATGCAGCTGGGGGATTTATACAGCCCACGCTCAGGGAACCTTCTCTAAACACCAATTTCTAAGGCCGAGCAGTTTTGTGCACTCATCCTCAGCCCCATCCAGACGTTCAGCTGTAGCTTGCACAAACCGCCCCGTGGTTCCCCAGAACCCCAATAATGCGTCAGGTTGGCTTCAGCTCGGATTTTTATTCCAGTGCACAGACAAAAATAGACAAAAACACACATCTGATGGGCGAAACAGGCTGCATTTTGCACAGAGGGTTAGCAGCAGCAGCCTCCTCCAGGTAGTGTTCCCCAACCAAGTGTTTTGTACCAGAGGCTGAGCCTCACAGCACCCAAAATTGCCGACGCCAACATCTTCCATGGCTTGCAGCTCCTGCTGATGTACTTGGTGGCAGCGTGCTCAGACAACAGCCAGAGACCACGCTCCATGTGCTAGCTTGGGAGCTTCCCTAACACAATATTTGCTTGGACGTGAGCGCAGTAAGTCCACAAATAGATGCCAAAAAACAAACACGGCTGGGCAGCCTTTGTCCCAGCCCCTTGAGTCGCTCAACGTGTCCACAAATCCTTTATTCCAGAGCAAAGCCCTCAAGCCCTCGCTGTTTGTTTAGGTTTCCTTGCTGTTATTTTTGAGCTCTCCTCTCACCTGGAGGTGTTGATCTGGGCAGGGGCTTCACCCAGCAGCAGGTTCCAGGGGCAAAGCCCTTCCCAGGGGAGCCGCGTGCTGATCTTGGCCGAGGTACTTGTGCCTGGCGTGGTGGCACAATCACATGGAAGAATATTATGGTGAAGGGCTTAAATTTGGGTTTCAACGTGGGTCGCTGACGTTCACATGAGAATTCGCCCTGCGCTGTCCTTGTCTGCGTCTCTTTGGCTCAACGTAGACCCCGGTTGGCGTGGTGCAAGCAGCTCCGGCTTTCTCTGCTGGCTGCTCAGGCTTGCAGTTCGTTTCTAGCTTTCTCTGCTGGCATCTGATGTCTGCCAAGGTGTGAGCAGGCAGAAAGCGGGCAGAAAGGCAAAACTGCCCCGGGTGCAATGGGATGGGTGAAGCAGAGAGCCCTGATGCCGTGTCCAGCGCAGGCAGCAGCTACCAAACGCCCGGCTTGCAGAACGTCTTCACTTGCAGCATTTTCTTAAAAACGTGGTTTAATAAGAGCAGTTGGAGCCTTTGGCTCTTTGCTCAAAGATCTGTGATGAAGGGGCTGCGGTGGAGGCTGCAGCCTGGCGGCTCGGACCCCTTCTCTCTCCCCGTGTAATTGGTTCCACCTGGGGGTGATCTGGCTGCACGCCTGGTCTCCTTCGTGGAGGGGAAGCTTAACCCCCTGCTTTCCTCTCCTCTGCTCCCAGGATACGAGCTGGGATAACGGCGTTGCTTCTTCTGGTGATTTAAGGTGGGTTTTTGCTGGGTTCTCACCCGTGGTGTAGGGCCAGGGCACTTCAAGGCCCCGTGGAGATCCCACACACAGATCCCACAGCGGCATGTTGCTGTTCCTCAGAGGAAGGTCAATCCCAGCTGCTGCTGGACAGGTGGGTCTGCAGCTGCTGAGCTGTGTGCTGGCGTGCCTGTGCGTGGTGGTGCTTGCTGGATTTTGCCTCTATTTGCCCCAATTCTGGACTCTGTAGCGAGAGAGCAGATGAACCTGATGGTGGGGCCCAACGCCGAGCCAGCACCTTTCTGACATTAATAGGGTGGTGCCCTAAGCACACCGTCATCTTCATCCCTTACCCCAGCAGCATCAGGGTGTCCCAGCACGTGTGGAGGCTGTAAAACCTTTTCCTGGCTCTGGTGGTGGTTTTTTTCCTCTCTTTTAGTGATGGGCTGAGTAAAGCTCCTTGGCCTTTGTTGCACTCGAGCCTTTGAGCTGTGGTCTCGCTGGTGCTCATGCCCTCCAGTGTTGCACAAACTCGCTTTGCCGAGGTCCCTTGGCTTCGATATCCCACTAATTCTGTAGATCAAGAGTGATGGAGCTCTGGAGAGCAAGAGCCGTGGCCTTTTGGGGTGGCAGCAAGGCCGGGAAGGATCTGCTGCTGCTCTTTTATGGTGTCCAAGCGGGGCCACCCAGCCCTGGCACCGCCGCAGCCCCAGGGGTGGGCTCTGGGGGGGCTGGGTGGGATCCAGCAGTGCTTTCGTGCGTTATCCTGCGGTCCCGTCGCCAGTGAATCACGCTTCTGACCCCGGAGCAGCACAGAAAATGCCAGCAGGGCTGATTGATGCTCGCTGAGTGAAGTCAGACGTCCCCGGTAATTCTTGCAGCCCCCTTGGCTGTTCCTCGTGGCGTTCAACCCAGAGGTTTTCATGACGGATGGACCCTCGCAGACCTGGGTGTATTTTACCAGCCGCTCTGGTGCCTGCTGGACGCTGGGACAGGCGGCAGTAAGCTGTGGTTACTCCCTGCACTGAGCTTGTCTCTCCCCCGAGGGAGGATTTGCTTTTCCTGGTGCCCCACAGTACCCTTGGTCCCAATCTGCAGTCGGCGACACCACCAGGAGCCACGGCCGCCGGCCCCATACCCAGGGATGCTCCCCAGCACCTCAGCTACTGCCTTGGGCCCTTAAAGCATCTGAGGAATAATCCCTCCAGCTGCCCACAGGTAGGCTTGGCTCTTCCCACCCCTGCTTTCCAGCCCCTGTAGCCAGCTGGGATTGTTGGACCCATGCAGGAAGGGGCCGTGCTGGCCAAGGCATGCACATTCCCCCAAAAAAACCCTTTTTTGCCCCTCCACGACAGCCTGCAGACACCCCGTTTCCCCAGCCTCCCCTCACGAGATCACAGCGATCAGTTTTGTGACGCTTTCCTGAGCATCCCCGTGGGGCAGGGAGCCCTGGAGAGCATCACCCCCCCATCACTCACCGCTTGAAACCCCAAAACTCTCCGATCCCATAAATAAAAAGAGAAGGATCAGCCCTCCTCCCCCCTGCCAGCAAAGAGCAGCTACAGAGGACTGCAGGAGAGCAGCGGTGCGTGCACACGCGTGCTGGAAGTGGGGAGGGGGAGGCTCTGGTTTGTGTTAATCCGGAGTGAATCCAGTTCCTCCCGACGGCAGCGCTGCGGCTGGGACTCGCCGCGTGATCCCGACTCAGTAACACGCTGCTATTTAATTAACTTCTGACTTCTGGCTTGAAGGAGCGGCGTGCAAAATAGTTATTTACTTCATTTGGAAATTCTTTTAATCGTTGCCATAATTACAGCTTCCTGCTCCTTTTTTTGGGTGTTTTTCGTAGCGGGGGGAAGGGAGGGAAGGAGGGGGAATATTTGCCGTTCTCCTTGTGGTTATCACATCCTTCAAATTACTAAAAGAGGCTGGGATAATAGGTCTAGTGATTATATATAGGCACCATCTGCTCTGTGGCTGCTTCCTATCAAAGTGCAGTTAGGAGAGTGCAAGGAGGATATTTTCTCTCCAGCTATATTAAGACTCTGTTTCCATCTCGGCTCCAAAGCAAAGCTCTCTGAATGCAAATGGCTCAAATGCGCTGTAATCAATGGCTCATTTTTGGCAGCCTCGAAGCTCTGAGCCTTTTTTTTTTTTTTTTCTCCCCTCAAATTTGCTGTTGCCATTCGTTACGCAATCCTCCCGGAGGCTGGGTGCTCGCTGTTTGCTTGTAGCTGCAGCCTGCCCTGGCTGCTGAGGAAATGCCTGAGGATTTGGGAATGTTTCGGTGCCTGAGGAGCTGGGAATATTTCCCTGCCTGAGGAATTGGGGATGTTTCGGTGCCTGAGGAATTGGGGATGTTTCGGAGGATATTCGCAGGGCAGATCTGCGGCACACACCAGCTCTCCGTTTGCAGGGGGGGGTAGAAAGCTGAGTTGGGTCATTTTGGGGCAATAATGGGGAAAAGTTGGGGAAAATTAGGGAAGAAGTGCTTGGTGATGACTGCCCTGTTGCTGCTGGGGCTGGCTGGAGAGCACGGCAAAGCTTGGGACAGCGAAGCCACCAGTCCTGTCCTTTTCAGATGAAAAAAGTCTGTTTCAGGTGTGATATAAATCACATAAAGCACACATTGTCCTGTGTTTTTAATGACTCTTTTAGGCTTGTTGGATTCTTTGCAGGGTGGATCCTTTAGGGCACAGGTCCTGGGGCATTTCTAGAGGGCGATTCCTCCACCCCTTCCACTCCGCTGCTTCGGGGTCCCTCTTTTCGTACCCTACAGGTTGCATATGGCTACACAGAGGCACGTTGCTGACTTATCTCTTCCAGCTTGGTCTCCAGAAGTGATTTAGTGGAAGGAAGGCGTTCTCCATCTGCAGGGTGATGTGCAGAGCAGCTCCTGCTCTTGATGATTCTCAGCCTGGGGACCCTACAGCACCCAGCACAGGGCAGCAGCACCCCCGCGACCTCCTCGGTGCCTCCAAGGGGTGACAGAAGCAGACTGCAGAGCAGATTTGGGATCTCTTGGAGTTTGGGGACAGCAGAAAGGAGAACTTCGGTGTCACACCACGCGTTATCCAGCTTGAGGAGCGAGCAGGGGAGGGATTTCCCCCGGGAGCCCCTAGCAGAAATCAGTGAGTTGTGGGCTAACGAGCGAGGCTTGGATCAGCACAGCAGCTTCGTTATTAACAGGCCGGGATTCCCCAGGGGCGAACGCTGTTTTTCTGTGGTTTGCCTGTAAATGTAGAAGAGAAACCACGTTTCTTGGCCTGGAGATCGGGGGCGTTTCATTCACCCTGGCTCCGGGCAGAGCCCGCTGCAGCGTTCCTCCACCCCAGCGCCGCTTCCCCGCTCCGGCCTCGTGCCGCACATCCAAGCCCGGACGGATGGGCTGGGGAAAACCCCGCGCAAAAACCTCAACAGCAGCTCCGGGCTGCTGCTCCTCGACGGGATGTAGCCGGGCTCTCCTCCAGAAATGAGAGACACGGGCTGGGGGAGCAGCAGCGAGCTGCATTTCCAGCCGGCAGCTGGGGCTGCGTGCACGCCCAGCCCGCGGCACGCAGGGGCGGGTCGCGCCGAGCATCCCGGGGCCCAGCTCCTGCTGCGAGGCGAAGGAGTGAATAATGCTCAGCCCAATTCCTGCACGCAGAGCAGAGCAGAGCAGAGCAGAGCCCTCTCTGGAGCCATCAGACTTGTCCCCTTCCCCGGCCGAGCCTGGCTGGATGGGGCCCCGCACGCACCGCTCGAAAAGAGCGGCGGCGGCACGAACAAACGGGGTATTGTTGCGCTGTCCAGTCCTCTTCTTGAGCAGGAAACGGCGCTTTAAAAAGTCTTTTTTGTTTGCTTTTTAAAGTTTGCATGACGTGGTGTTCGGCAGTCCGGGCTTCTTCCTCTTTTCTCTGCTCCAGGCAGCGCTGTGCTTATATTTTGGTTTGTCTCCTAACGCACAGAGCTTGCGCTTAGCACCGCTTCTCCCCCCGTGGCTTATATCAGCCCGTGGCTCAGAGGCAAGGAAAGGCTTACCCGGCACTGCACGAAGCTAAATTCACAGCCACAAAAGCTGAAAGGGAAAAAAACACACAAAGGAAAGAGTCCGAGGGTCATCGTGTTGAAAAATGCTCCCTTCAATTCTGCTTGAGGCGCACGGGAGGGGTTTTTGGCTGCTTTTTGGGGGATGCTTCCCGACCCGGGTGGCAGCAGGCAGGAGGAGAGCACCCACCCGAAGCTGTCGGCTGCTTCGTGAGGGTTGCAGGAGCACAGCAGCCCCTGCCCAGCCTCGGTGGATTAAGGACATCCACGTTCATACAGCAAATCGGTCAGGGTCGAGCTGCTGCTTCAGATACCTGCAGAGCAGCAAGCGAGTTGTACACGACCAGGCGCTGTCTGGGGATGCACCGTGACAAGCTTTGCAGTCCTTCCTAGACTAAAACCAGAAACTCATCTCCAAAGGAGCTGGATGTGCACCCCGCAGCACTATTTTCTTTCAGCGGTGACAGAGGGACAATATTCTGCTTTGCCAGCCTCTGTTTGGGCTGTGCACTGGTAAAATGCACGGGGATGCGAGGCTGTTTTAAAGGTCCTCTGGGCATCAGGAACCCTCTGGGGACAGCGAAAGGTATTGCTGGGTAGGTGTGAGGCTGCTCTCGGAGGAAACACTCCCACCAGCAGCTTGGTGTATTGCCCCAAAGGCATTTTTGCAGCATTTTTATTTTTTTAAAGCCAGATTTTGCGGCATTTTCACCCAGATTTTGCACCGGGTACACCAGGCAGAGGGAAAGCAAGTGTCTTCCAGCTGTCGCACGCTGCTTGGAGGAAGGTCTGAGTGCAGAGCCCAATTCCTCTGCTCTAATTACAGGAATTGGGTGGCTTTTTCCTTCTGAGGCACCGGCTGAGAAATTGGCCCGAAACCCTGAGAAACCACAACACAAATGTCTGACGCTGTTCCATGCGGTCTTTGGTGAACAAAAACACTCTTGAAATTAGCCCTTGTGTACCAAAATAGGCAACACCACTTCAAAAAGGAAGAGAGAAAAAATAAACCCCGGGCTCGGCTGCCCGAGAGCCGGAGCTGCCCGGGGCCGAACGGAGCCTGGTTTGTAGGGGAAACAATCCCACACCCTGCAGCCCCTGAGTTTCTCTAAATCCCTCGTGGTGGCTTCTACCTGGCCAGTGTTTGGGCTGAAATAAAGGTGGTTTTACCTGGGGAGGCACGGGGATAGAGCAAAATCTCTCCTGCATCCGCAGCATCCTTGACATCCCTCCTCCGGCCGCGCTCGGGAGCGCTCGCTCGTAACCCTGGCTCCATCCCTACCCCTTTATTTTTGTCCCCTGGAAATTTGAAGCTTGGCTCGCTTGGAAACCTAAGAGCGCCTCGGCAGCACCTCGCATTTGTCCGTGCTGGCTCCGGGCTATTTATTACGTTTTTTCCCCAGGGTGCCACACGTCTCAGGCTGATCTCAGAGGACATCTATTTAGCAGCGACTGCCAGGTTGTGGCCGGCCGCAGTTCGGGTGCGTTTGGGTGGGCCAGGGGGGCTTTCTTTGCAGGGAAACACGGCCTGGCGTGGCCTGAGCACCCGTGGACATTCAGAACTGGGGTCGAGGTGCAAGCAGGTGGTGCCAATCTGCACAAAAATGGGCTGCCACGTGGAGCAGGGGCTGTTAGGAGTGGGTGGAAGGAGCCAGGCTGGGCAGCGCAGCGATCCCCAGGTGGAGCTGCTTCTCGTGGGACATTCACTCTGTGCAGTGGTGATGTAGAAGAGGAGGTAGGACTCGTTGTGCCCTGCTTCGGATTTATTTATCAGCTCTCTGTTGGGTCAACGAAGGCAGAAGGAAACAAATGTGAGTGGCACGGGGCTCCAACCAAACACGCCGGCGGGTGAGAAGCGGCAGAAAATCGCGGAAGCGCTCCGGTGAGCTGGGTTTTCCACTCTGCACAGATCTGCTCTGCACAGATCTGCTCGCACATCCTTCGAATTTTCCAGTGCGGATGCAAGCAGGCAGGAAAAACCCTCGCAGCCCTCCAGCGGGATGCACTCGAGGGCTGCAGCACTCGCGTGTGCCGGCTCAGCCCCACGGCCGCCCCTCGGCGCGTTTCCTCTCTTTGTTTGCAGCTCGAGTTCCTCTGGCTGCACCG
This sequence comes from Netta rufina, assembly GCF_964035555.1. Taxonomy (NCBI): domain Eukaryota; kingdom Metazoa; phylum Chordata; class Aves; order Anseriformes; family Anatidae; genus Netta; species Netta rufina. The sequence continues at coordinate 61,550,713 of NC_140128.1, read as the reverse complement.
TGGAAACTGGTCATGCCCTGGAAGAACACATCAGCTTGATATTTAAATTAGAGCTTCGTATTTTGACAGAGCAGGAGAAAATGAAGCAGGCACTCTTGTCTCTGCTGCTGCTGAAGCGTGCATGGGGCATTTGTTCGGGTGAGAGGCCGAAGGAGCAAATTGTCCCTGCTCAGCTCTTGGCTTCACCCCGGACCATCCAAAAAGTGCTCCAAAAGCTGGGAAGGAACTGCCCTGAGCTGACACTTTCAAGATCATTAGCTGCATCTGCTATTTAAAGGAATTGAGTGCGAGCAGCAGGATTGGTAAAGGTGCCAATAAAGGGGCAGGGACACCGTGCTCTGCAGCGGTCCAGAGCAGCAAGCATGTGTCACGCTCCTGGCTTGTTTAGGAAGTGACTGCCTTAAAGCATCGCCTGCAGGCTCCAGGCTCTCTTACCACAACTGAAAAGTCAGATTCTAAAATGTACATCACAGGTGCTGATGGCAACGAGAGCAGCCGGGGAGCTTTCAAAGCGCTGGTGACTTTCCGTGCCCGTAGCATCCTCGTCAGAGGAATTGCCCCTGCCTCATCGCTGGGAAGCTGTGTGAATTGAGTGGGGGTTAGAAAACCTGCTCATGGCTTCGTGAAATACAGCCTGCCGGACTCTGGCTTCACGTTATCTCAGAAAAAAAAGAAGTGGAACTAATTCTTACCGGTTGCACCGGGTGATTTCTAATTGTTCCTGACCATCCTGCGGCGTTCATTATTTCTCCACCAGCCGACAACGGCTTCTAATTAGGGGAAGGAAAATGAAGATGGACGAGCAGCGGTTTGCAAGGGTATTGCTGCTCAGGAAGGAATCCGGGCTGGACTGAAGCCAAAAACATCCTCTTGTTTGGAAGGTTTTGTTGGGGCGAGGACAGCGCAGGCGCAGCAGGGTGAGAGCTGTCAGGCAGGGCCGATGGAGCAGCCCTACACGTCCTGAGGGCGATCCCATAGCCACCCCACACACAGCTCCTGTCCTGCGAGCCTGTAGGCAGTGGTGCCCAGATGCCCGTGCCCGTTTCCTGCACCTCTCCTTCACCCAAAGGGCACGGATATTTCCTCATCCAGAATTTCTCCCGCAAGAATTTGGGGTGGCTTCAGCCCCCTGGGCGCTGCAGGGCGGTGTGGCTGGGTGACCCTGGGCACAGCAGGGACGATGCAGCTCCAGTGCCCAGCACCAGTAATGCTTTCCAGCTCATTTACCATTTTCATGCCATATTTCCCCCCTATTTTTTATCATTTTTTTAATGCTAGTTTTTTTTTCCCCTGGGAGGGCGACGTGACATCTCCAGGGCCCTGTGCCAGTGCTACTTTTGGAGTGCCACCACAAAGCCAGGAGCTGCGGTGTTTGCCCTCCCAGCTGAGCTGTCAGTGCTGAAATATCTCGTCCAAGAAAACCTTAAATATATCTCTTTTCCCGGCAGGAAACGCCGCAACTTTAGGAAACTTAACGCTGCTCTGAAAACAATTCTAGGTCCTCACTGACATCCTTTTCTCCCAGGAGGCTTCAGCAGGACATTTCTGTCGTTGTTGAATGGAAAGGGAACAATTTCTTTAGCATCAGCCCTTCCTGCTGCGCAACATTCGTGGTACGTGCCTGGAGGGGAGAGAAGCAGGAGCGATGGAGACGTTGCAGAAATCTGCAGGGTTTCAGCCTCATCCATCAGCTGCGTGCGGCACCGGCTGCTTTTTACAGGTGCCTAATAAAAGCAAACGAGCTCTGGGTTTTTTTTTTTTCTCTCCCCTCCTTTCGTAAACGAGCTACCTGCTCGTTTTCATTACGCTTTTGGGCAGCGGGGATGGCTTTGATGGTGTTTTCCCCTCCCCCCGGGCATTAGCTGGGAATTGAAACCTGGCTTCAGTTCTGCGGCACGTTACACCTGGCTGCCAGTTTTCCACCAAGACTCATTTGTGTTAGGAAATAACGCGCCGAGCCCGCGGAGAGGTTTTGCTGCGCTCCTGGCAGCGGAACGAGGTGGTTAGGGAGGCGCTTCGCGTCAGCGCTTTTGGGGGAAAAACAACAAGAATGATGCGTTTCCCCGAGGTTTTGTACAGGTGTAAGGAAATCGGTTTTGAAGGAAGAATTGCACAGTTTTCGCTGCAGTCCCATATGGGCTGAAAGGTCGTTTTAATGCCCTGTGCCCTCGGATTTCCCTGGGCCAAAAATTCTCCTTTTTCATTTCTACCGTGTGGTGAAGCTTGTGGCTGCTAATTTTGAGACATCGGTGTCGTTCTGCAGATCTGCTCGAATCTCTAGACGTGAATCTCTTGTAACGGAGCAGCACAAGATGTTTTTTGGTAGCCGTCCTGATGCAAACTGCACATCTACACCCAGGCACACTGCACCTCAGAGCAGCAGCACCTCGCCTTGGTGATGGAGCAGCAGCACCTCGGCTCCATGCGAAGCGGCATGGGTTGCAGGACCTGTCCCTGCTGTCCCAGCAGGCAGCAAGCCCTGGCTCTTGCCCCAAAGTGATCATTTGGCAGACTTTCAGCAGATTTTCTCACTAAATGTGCAGTTGGGTGACGTTTCCCGATGCTCCTTCATTCAGAAAGCTGATCCTTCATTCGGGTGCTCGTGCCATCCCAGCAGCACAGCGAAGCAGTGACCAAATCCAGGGATTTTTTGGTCTCGGTTGTCTGGGAACAGCTCCCAGGAAGTCTGATTTCATTGAGTGCAACTGCAGTAAAGCATTAAATAAGCGTTTCCTATCCTAAATCTGTACATCGAAAGGCATTAACTGCACTTAATGACTTTGTGAACGATGGGATCTGAATTTTGCTATGCCAACAGACCGAACTTTTCCTGTATTTTTCATTCACAGGAAATAACTAATTCATCCATAGCCATCTTTTTCTCTAAATAGCTTGCATTACTCCTGTTGAGGACCAGAGCAAAGAAAAGGCTGTCCAAATCTTTGTGGAGATAACTGGAAATGAATGATGCAGTACGTAAAGGGAGCAGTGAAAAATGGAGGAGTGCGAGGCACAGACCATTCAGCAAAGATTGTATTTAAAAATATACTCAAATGGGAACGTTTCTACCAAGGAACGGCAGAAAATCTAAGATTTTGTTTTGATGGTAGTTTAAAATGCCTTAAGACATACTCGTCTACTTGACTGAGAGGCAAGTAAATACCTACCTGTTGTAAATCCTTCCTCAAGAAATAGCTTGAAGTGGCAGGAGTGCGTGCATTGCTCTTTTCCTAGCCTTGTCAAAATTATTTGTTAGAAACAAGTCGAACTTGGTGGTATTAAAAGCTCGGCCGGGAAACGCGCGCGTGCATGAAAAATGGGAGGAAAAAGAAATACAAAGCCTTCCAAAGAGGCTTCTGGAGGGACTCAGACGCCCCTCTTTGCCGTGTTTGTACCGTGGCTTTGCAGTTTGCTTCTCCGGGAGGGTTGAAAGGCAGCGTGCAGATGAAAGCACGCCTGCTGGGCTGAGGAGCGGGGATGCTCTCATTACCGACGCTAGCTCGAGTGCGTGCAGGAGCTCGACAGGACTCAAAAGAGGCTGAGGCAGTTATTTGGATAATAAGTACCTCCACGGTTACCTTAGGAGGATGAGGAAATGCTCGTGCTTCAGGGCATAAGCCGAGTCCTAACTCGGAGAGAAAGGCTTCCCCCGTGCCTCTTTGTGGTGGCTTCCCCGTTCCGGGAATTTCTGTGCCTTTCCCAGCAGGGTTTGGTTCTGGGGCAGGATACGTGTCCAGATGATTTTATCCTTAACGAGCTCGGTGTAGCTGCTTGAAAATTCCCATTCCCCCCGAAATCACATCTGCAGCTTCCCTGCAAGACAGATGTCAGCCCATCAGCCCCTATATTTTTTTTGCTAGGGAGAAATCCACACAGTGCCTTTCCTTAAGCAACCCCAGCAAGCTCGGGTAACCCCATCCTGTCGCAGATCCCCCCGTCCCCTTTCCATCCCAGGAGGCCAAGAGAGAGCTCAGGATAGGATCCGAGTAGCCCTGGGCACCGTGAAACCCTCAGCACCGTGCCGAGCCACCACGCATTTTGATTTTTTTTTTTAATTATTATTATTATTATTATTATCATTATTTTTTCAGGGGACTCTGCTGCATCCCGAGGGCCGCGAGGGGGGAATAACCTGTTTGATTTTATTTTTTTTCAGTTCTCTCAGGCCAGACACACCACAGCCCTTTGAAACGCTCTGTGTCCCTTACCCCACCCATGAATGTGCCAAACCAGCCTCTAGGACATGGATGGATGTCTCATGAGGACTTACGAGCTAGAGGACCCCAGTGCATCCCTTCCGATCATGCCCCCCTGTCTCCACAAAGCAGTGTAGCCTCTTCGGGAAGTGGTGGGAGTGAACATTTAGAAGATCAGCCTTCCGCTCGTAACACATTCCAGGAGGAAGGGAGTGGTATGAAAGGTGAGTGACAAATGAGATGCCTCCCCCCCCCTCCTTGCCCCCGCCTGGCCCCAGGACCGAGGCTTGGACGTTTTGGGCCCTTTGGGGCCGTTTTGGGGAACGCGGGCTTTGGTCGTGGTTGGAGCCTCAGGGACAGGGTTGGTCTCGCCACCGTCCTGTAGGGTGATGAGTTAGGTTTTCTTCTCGAGGTGCGTGTTCCCTCCCCAAAAAGCTGATTTTTCTCTGTAGCCTGTGGATCGTAGCTGTGAGCGGTGCTCTCTTCCTCTTTTTTTTTTCTTTAATTACAGTGAAAAACGGTTAAGTTTAGCAAAGGCACGGGCGATTTATCATTGCGGTGTTTGGTGTTACTAGGAACCCACCAAGTATTTGGGGAAGCTTTGGCTTGGGACGCTTGTTTGGACTGAATTTACCCTGCATCTTTCAGTTGTTTTCCCCCCTCATGCTTGCTTTTCAGCGCGACTTTTAGCAATAAAGCTTTGTCATCCCGGTAGCAAATAAGGCAGAAACGAAACCCCCAGCGCTGCAGTCCTGGAGGGAGAGCAAACTTGAGACCAGAGACACGTTTAAACCACTGCTGTCAGGTGTGTGGCACAGCACTGCGCCAGCAGAGGCGGTTGCTTTTTATTAATGCCAAGCAACTCCATCACGTGAAGCCCGGTGATAAGGAAATGTTTTTTTTTTAATAGCCACGAGGGCTGATTTTATTCAAAATCAGACAAATCCGGGTATGTGCGGGTCTCCCTGACGTGGAGCTGTGTTCGAGCTGGCCCTGGCTGTCTCTGTGTGATTTGCATGGAAGAAATGCATGAAAACCACCTCGGTTTGCCCTGCGAGGCAGATGCTTGGCGCTGAGCCCTCTGCCTGCTTGGGCTTTGCACCAGGACGTAGCCTTGGGGCAGCGGCCGCGGGCTGTGGGTGTGAGGGGAGAGTTTTCTAACGGGCTCTGCTCGCTAACGAGCTTGTCATCAGGGGAGAGCATCGTCAGGAGAGCACGGCACAGAGGGGTCTGCTTCACGTGGCTTTCCTCCAGGTTTCTGCTGGGGGAGCTGGGGAAGAGACCGCGTGCGCCGCGCTTGGCTCCGGGTGACGCAAAACCTCAGTGTGGGGACCAGGGTGGGCAGAAATTTCCCAAAAAAACGTAACAAACCCCCACATCCTAACCTATTCGGGGCCAAATCCGCCCCATTTCCTTGGGAGAACCAAATGGGACACCCAAAGGCTCCGTTGCCCAGGGAGCCCTCCTGCCCCAGCCTGGTCTCCTGTCCCCTCCTCGCCACTGCTTGCCACTGCTCGATTCCCCCCGTGCTGAGCCAGCCGCTCTGCTTTTGTCCTGCTCCCTGGGGACATGCGAAACAGATGTCTCCAGCCTCTGCTTTCGTGCCTGAAGACTGTCGTGTCGTCTCCCCTCGGCTGCTTTTCCTTCAAACCAAACCAATCCAGTTCGTCCCCAGATGGTTATTTTCTAAACTCGGGGTCGTTCTCGCTTCTCTCCTTTTTCCCCTCCACCAAGCCTGTATCTTTTTGAAGGCGTTGCTGCCCAAAACTGGACCCGGGGATCAGGGCTGAGCAGGGAAGAGCGGGTTGCCATACAGACCGGGCTCCCGTTGCTGTGCAGCTTCATCGTTCTCAAATAACACAACACCGCTGGCCGCGGCTGACCCCCCGTATCCCCAGATCTTCCCCAGCACAAAGTACTGCCCGTTCCCTGCCCTCAGCTTGTGCCGGTTATTGTTCCTGCATCAATGCACAGCTCCGTGCATTTTTATTGGATTGCGTCTTATTTCATCCAGACCGCTTTCCGGGTGTGCCAAGTTCCTTCTGAATTGCAGCCACGTCTCCCCAAGCCGCCTGCAGGCTCTCGCCGCGTGGTTTCATCTCGGCTGCACCTTCCCCGAGCTTGGGCTTTTTCCACGTGGTTTCTCCACTTGCTGCAGCGAGGCAAGACCACGGGACCTCCGGGTCCCCCTCGGTGCCTGGTGACCCTCTGGGATGACCATTTGGGATGGGGACCTGTGGTGTCTGTCCATCCATCCAGCCGTTCCTTCTCAGGCACATCTAGGGGCACAGCAGGGGGGAGAGTTTGGGTAGAGCTGGGGGGTTGTACCATACATATCAGGCTCGAAATGGGCTGGGCTGTGGGATGCTGCAAGGGCACTTCGGAAGGCACCCGTGTATGTGTTGGCTGCAGGATGAATCCTTTGAAATTTCTTCCAGATTTCCATGCCAGCACCCAGATATGTGTGTGCTGGTCAAGCTCGCCTCAGGCCTGGAGTTTCTGGCACTTGTGCCATGCCTGAGCAATTAGGTCCTGGTAATTGGTGATTACAGAGGAGCTCCGTGCGTGGATGGCTGGCTCAGTGCTCCATGGGGATCGTTGGGAAGGTGGACATCCCAAGGGCCATGAAATCACCTTGAACAGCCTCCTGGTTGTCTCTTCTCTGTAAAAGGGGAATTTTCTGCTGGGTTTATGTGTGTGAGAGGTTGCTTCTCTCTCCTGACAGTGTCCAGTTGGGCTTCCCATTGACACAAACGTGTGCCAAATGTCCCCAGGGGACAGAGGAACGGGCAGGCTTTTAATGTCATCACTGTAACAGCACGTTTTCCATAAAATGAAGTTGAGATTCAGTCCCTGCTCTCCCCACCTGCACTGGGAAGGGGGCTTTCTCTTTATACTTTTAATGCAGGAATTGGTTTGAAGCCTTTGGTGGTTGGTTTGGGGCTGGTTACACGTTGGGACTTTTGGGAAGTGGCATTCTTGAGCTTGTCTGTGCTCGGCAACTGCTACGCCTCGTGTTTGGTGTGGGGCTGGTCTCCTTCAAACACAGTGTTTGAGGAATTTCATTGAAACACGAATACCGACCTGTGTCAGGGGACAGAGCAGGAGCAAAAGGCAGGGGACAAGGACTAACAGAGAAGGTGATTGCCGGGGATGCCAGCAGAGTGCTTGGGCTAGGCTATGACGGGGCTGTTGTCAGGTTCTGGTGCTAAACGAAGCGGGTCCCAATTTACCAGAGCATTTGAAGCCTTTAGGCTGCAGAACAAAAGCATCACCAGGCGTTGGGTGCATCCCTTGGGGGTGTTCACGGGTCCCCCAGGCCTGCGAGACCCAGCGTCGCTGCCGGCTGGCTGGAGCTCCCGAAGCGAGTTGCGCCGCCTTTTGACAACCCATCCATTTCTCCACGCCCAAAAGTAGAATGAAACCCTCTTTATTTCTCTTTAAGCGGCTGTTTAAATTTTCAGCACATAGCAGCTTCCCTCACGCCATAAATCAATGCCCGCCGTCGGCAGCGCAGCCGTTTGCTCATCCCAGGCTCAGCCCCGCCGGTCGCTCCTGCGGCTCCCGTGTTCCTGACACGAGCTCGCGCCGTCTGCAGCAGGGTGGTGGTGGCTTCAAGGTGGCCAAGCCAGCTTTTGGACAGGTTTTGAAGTCGTTTCAAGACACCCCTGGTGATAAAGGGGGCTCGGTGTATAGCGGTAGGTCCACCAAGCTCGGCGGGATGCTTGGCTGCAGCAGATTTCGGTGGTTTTATCGTGGTTTAAGCAATAGCGCTTGGATCGGAGAGGTTTCAAGAGCCAGGGGGCTAAAACCCAACCTCTGAGGACGTCTCCTCATCCAGTTGGTGGTCCTCTCAGCCAGCAGTATCCACAGCAGTTCATCTCTGAAGGGTCCCGCGAGGTTCAGTAAAGGTGCCTGAAGGTTGGATGCGGCACTTGGGGTGCTACAAGGTCTAGTGGGTGACACTGGTGATGGGGAATGGTTGTTCCAGGTGCTCTTGGAGGTCTTTTCCAACCGTAACGACTCTAGGATAGCAGAGGGCACGGGGAACCCAGCCCCTGATAGACTCCTCCTGTCATTACCGTGCGTCACCGAGCGTGAACTAAAAGGGAGCTCTCCTCTTGTCGTTGTGCTGCAGATGTTCCAGCCTGGCTGAAGAGTCTCCGGCTGCACAAGTACGCGGCGCTCTTCTCGCAGATGACGTACGAGGAGATGATGGCCCTCACCGAATGCCAGCTGGAGGCACAGGTACGTCTGCTGTCGGTCCTAAAGCCATCAGGGGCCCTTCTGTCACTCCCGGGACCACGACAATCACCTTGGGCACCTCTTGTGGCTTTGCCTGGAAGGTGTTTAGCCCGCTAATGGCTGGGGAGCAACCAGAAAAAGGAAAATTGAGGATTGGGAGGGTGAAAAAAGGGCGTTGTACCTGGAAAAGGCCATGTCCAGGACTTCTGACTGCAGTCTGAGGGTGAAATTACCATCCTCCTCCAAGCTGCTGGAGCTGCACTTGGGGCTTCATCTGGTTGGGATTAACCAAGTCTGATTTGGATAAACCAAGTCTGAGCATTTCTAGGGTCTTCAGTACCTAGATCCCCTTGAAGTCAGCGGGACTTTGATGGCTGGTTTCCTTGTTAACCTTTGAAAACGTCCCCTTCCTCACATTTACCCCTGTGCTATCCTTGGGATAAAGAGATCTGCTCAAGGCCTTTGCTCTCACTGTTTGAGATGTACCAGGGAAGGGGCTAGCTGGAAATCTCCATCTCTAGCAAATTTCTAAGTGATTTTCCATGCCCCCTGCAAATCAGGGATTGGATTAATTTGTAGCAGCCCCTTCCACTGCGGGGAGAAGGGCTTTGGGTTGATGCAGCTGTCCCGTGGAGGTGTTAATGCCAGGCTCTCTGCTGCTTTTGCAGAACGTTACCAAAGGCGCAAGACACAAAATAGTCATCAGTATCCAAAAGCTAAAAGAAAGACAAAACCTGCTCAAGTCTTTAGAAAGGGTAAGTAATCACAGCAACTTTTATATTTCCAATTTTCTGATTGCAACGATAGCCACGGATTAGCTGGGGTGCAGCACTCCCTGCTCACACTCGTTGCTGGGACCTTTGTGCAGAAACCTGTGGCTGCCTTGCCCATATCTGAGCGCTGTCTCCCATCAATTCCGTACCAGATGCAGGTTTTTCTGGGGGCTGCGTTTTGTAGAGTGGGCTCTAATCTGTCTCCTGCACTCACGGAGCTGTGATGGATGTTCTCTGCAGCTCTGCCACAAGCCCAGCTACCGCCTTACCAGCTGCGACCGCCAGCCTGCCTTGCCTTTTCCTCTGTATTTTGGGAGGAAAGGAGCAGTCGTGCCCCCAGCTGCTCAAAAACACCCGAACCCCAGGTGACAGAGGGCACCATCCAACATGCGTCACGGTGCCTGGACAGCACGTTGAATTTCCAAGGAGAACAAAGAGAAATTTCTGTGTCCGCTCAGCTTTTGTCAAGCAGAGGAGCGCCAGCACAGCAGACCTGCTGGGAGCAGCTCGCTTGGCCTCTCGCTATTTATTATTGCGATATTATATTATATTTAATTGCACCATCCTCAAACAGCAACTCGCACAGCCCCCCACTAGGGGCTTTTAAATACTTCTGTGGTGTGTTGCTATTTATTGGTGTTTTCGTTAGCTCACTGCTTCACTATTTATTTATAACATGGGACTGTGCTCGGTATCGCAGGAGCTGGTAAAGCCGTATTTACCCCCGTATATTAATAATAACTATCAAATCCGAGAGAGAGAGACAGCCCACTGGATTGAGCTCGCCTCGGTGATGTGTTTTCCAGGCAGTTGCACAGCCTCTTCTCCTAATTCTCCGCCTCGGTTTTGAAATATGGTATTGATTGCCCGTCGTGCTGCGGGAGCACCAGCCCCATCCAGCTGGCCCAGCCAGCCACACACACGGCAGGACAAGGGAGAGAAGTGCCAGGGGCTGCTTTTGGGGTGCTCACAGGGGGAATTTGGGGCTGGGGGTTTTCCCCGTACCACGCTGGGCTGGGGTTCAGCACCGCCAGTGAGCTCCCGCTGTATTTGGGAGGATACGTCTCTGTTTTTCCAGGCTTCCTATCCAATTTTTTTTTCTTCTTTTTTTTTTTTTTGAGGCTAAACAAGAGCATGTGTGTGACTTGATTTTTTTTTTGGGCAGTGTCTTGCTGCTAAAGATCGCTGCTTTCTTGGAAAGAGCCGCCCCACCCCTCCCCGCTGGTTAGCATAGCAGGAATTTTCCCCAGAAAGCAGTGCCCAACAGATTGACTCCAGGTCTTTGGGAGAAGGGGATCCCAGTATCTCCAAGCTGAACGCTTTTCCTACGGGGACTTCAGCTCACCTGCAGCGTTTTGGTCTCCGTTTCTGTCTCCGACCACATCCCACCCAGCTCCCCTTGACCTTCTCCCACCTCTGCACCCGTGCTCCCAGTTTGGCCCAGTGTATACGGGGACATCCACCATACCAGCTGCCTTCACAGGAGGTTTTCCTGGGATGAATGGTGCCGGTCTGGTTCTCAACCAATGCCCCGTTGCCACTGCAAATCCTTTTCTCCTCTCTTGAATCCTCAGGACATCCTGGAAGGCGGCAACCTGCGTGTCCCGCTGCAGGAACTACACCAAATGATCCTCACCCCCATCAAAGCCTACTGTTCCCAAACCTCGAGCCCGGAGGAGCACGGCCGGGACGCGGACTCGCATCACCCCCCGTCCCTGCTGGGCTCCGACAGCCAAGGCTCCGACTGCAAGGACTCTGCCACGGGGGGCATGCAGCAGCACCACTTGCCGGGCTGCGAGGGCGAGTCGGGGGGGGCCCCATTGCCCGAAGGCGACCTGCCCGGCCAGTTCACCAGAGTGATGGGGAAAGGTGAGTGGGTGCGGGTTTTTTTGGGCGTCCTGAGTGCAGAAAAGCTGGGTCCGAGATCCTTTTTAAGCCCCGGTTTGGATGCAGGACACCAAAATGCACAGGTGCTGTTCCACGCCGGGTGTAGGGTGCAGGGCATCATGTTGGGCTTAACACATGTGAGGTGGGGAGCAGCATCGTGTGCCATACACAGGGCTGTTGTAGCAGGTTTGTGCAGTCTCAGACGTGTCCTACCTCCCCTCGGTGCCATCTGAGGTGTCGGTGCTGGTTGCACAGAGCTGAGGGGGACGGGGAGCATCCACAGGCTCACACGGGAGACCGGGAACAGAAAGAAATTGTAGGGATTCAAAGGAAACCCCAGCCCTGTCCCTGCTTCAGGCCCTTTCTGCAAAAAAAACACGTTTTCTATCTAGGAACTTGGTGTAAAATTTCCCAGGGGATTCCTCTGCGCTTGCTTTTACAGCATGCACTCAGAAAGAGGTTGAAATCCTGCTGTCACCCCTGGGAGCCCGTTCGCAGCGGGGGCAGCTTTTGGGAGCAGGAGATCTTCTTGCTGACGCTGCCTTTCGCATGTCGTCATGGGGAGAGGGGAAGGCAGGCAGGGCCTGTGCTACTGGCTTGCCCGGGTCTAATTTTGGGGACTTAGAAGGTGCCCGTCTGGACGCTCACCAGCGTAACTGAGAACAAAATCTGGCCCTAAAGATAGGACGGCATGGCAGGAATTGGGGACGGGCATTTTTTTTCTCATTGATGAAGAGAAATGGAGCATCTGAAGCTCTGCTCCCAGCTCAGTAGCCCCGTTACCATTTCTCTCCTCTTTTTTTGCAGTATGCACACAGCTTTTAGTTTCCCGACCCGATGAAGAGAACATAAGCTCCTATTTACAGCTCATAGACAAGTGTCTAATTCACGAGGTGAGTGGCAGCACATCCTACCAAACTCTTCTCACCGCTCCGAAACCGTTCCCAAAGTCCCTGTTGATGGAAACGCTCTGGTTTCTAACACATAATACAGAGTGGAAGAGCAGGGGACACCCCCACGGGGATGGTTTTCCTGCTGCTTTGCACAGACACAGGAAGGGGCAAGGAGCTGGAGGGGCGAGCGCGTCGTGCTGCAGCTTATTTGCTTTTTGGAGAGCATCAGGGCCTGGAAACGGTGCCGAGACTTTTTAGACAGCCGTGTGGGGCTGTGGAAGGGGACAGCTCGGGCACAGCCACCCCGTGGGCTCGGAGCAATCAAGCCAGGTGCTAATTAGCCTGCAGGCTGTCCTCCGGAGACCTCTGCTCCCCTGCGCTGGCGGCGCGGAGGTGTCTAAAGTTAGCGGCGGCGGGCACGTGGGTGCCCCCGTAACCCACACCACCAGCCTGCAGCAGCGGCCGTTTTGGGACGGATCCGTCCCGTCCCCTGCCTGGGTGACCTTTTACTGGGAGCCCCGAGGGTTTGGGGCTCGCCCTAGGTGACCCCCCCGGGGGTGTTGGGGTCAGGAGCAGAGCCTGGCCCCAAGAAAGAGATGGGAAAAGGGTCCAATGCGGGGGTAGTGTTGGAAGGGGACACAGTGGGGGTTTTGGGGACGCCCTGCTCTGCCCAGGGGGGTGGCAGCTTTGTCCTGAGATGGGTAAATCCCCGAGGGAGGCCAGGGTTTGCTTCTGGACCCGCTGGTGGGGCTCGGATCACACCGCTGCCTGCTTCTTTCCACGCACGTACACAGACATCCCTCCCCGTTCCGCTCAGGAAAACATTCACGTGTTTCCCCGTTTTCTCTCTTTTTGGGCAGGCGTTTACAGAGATCCAGAAGAAACGGCTGTTGTCATGGAAACAGCAGGTGCAAAAACTCTTTAGGTCTTTCCCTCGGAAATCCCTCCTGGAGCTGTCGGGCTATCGGCAGCAGCGGAGGTACGCGGGCGCTGGGGGCGGCTGCGGGGTTGGGGACGGAGCCTGGCCCCGTGCCCGGCTTCAAATCTCCCATTTGGGGCCGGGATGCTCCAAGGGCAGCTGCTGCTTCGTGCTACCCCTGCACCGAGCATCAGCCTTGCCCCTTCCCCAGACACTGGAGGCATTAAACCTGGCAAAAAAAGCAGGAGGGAAGCACTGCACCCATTTCACAGATTGCAGCTCAGCTGGCGAGGGGCTGAGCAAGAGGAGAGCATCCTCCAGTGCTTGCCCTGTCCTTCCCTCCCTGTCCTTCCACCCCTTTACTCTTTATACCAGTGCTGGAGTTTCACCAAAAAGCCCTGAAATGGCAAAAAGATTGGGAGCCCACACGAGGCGTGGGGGCCGCGGTCAGGGGGCGCGGTACTACGAGCACCCCTGCACTCACATCCGCGCCGAGTTTCGGGGGATCCTAGAAAGCGGCCGGGTTATTTCAAGAAAGGATATTTTTAGCCCGGTTTTAACAATAACGTCAGCCTTTTGTTTCGTTCTGCTGAGCGTATTTAATTGTAAGCTTGTGCAAGTTCTCCCTTCTCGAAAAAAAAAAATAATAATAATTCTGGGGAGAACCGACTGTGTTGGGACATCCAGGGACGCCACAACAACGAAAGCAGAACTGGAGTTTTCCCCAGCAGAATGAAATGAAGCGTTTTGGAATGGGAAATCCTAAAAATTTCAGTGTTCACAGGAGGCACAGGAGCAGAATAGACAAGAACAGAGGTTTTCACAGACCCATTTGGTCCGGCCCCTGGCACAAGGTGGAGGTGCCAGCCCCAAATGCTCACAGTCCCTTTGGCAGAGCCGCCGGGGGGATGCTCTTGAGCTGCTCTTGGGTTCCCTCGCTGCCTCCGGGTGCTGGTGGGTTGCACTTTGAGTTTCTTCTGAGCCTCCTGCTCCTGGGACGCCTCGAGACCACGCGGCCGATTCTGCCTTTCTCACGGCGCTCGTGGACTGAATGGCAAGAGCGTTTTTTTGGCCGAGGTTTAAAGAAACTCAGCCGTGCTTCCGCCCAGCAGCTTGATCCAGTTTTGGGATCCCAGCCCGCCCGTGGCTTCTGAGCACGGTCGGAAACCCGCTGCGTGGCTTCCCGAGGCTTATCCGGTTGTTTTTGTCTCGTTCCTCTCCTTGCTTTTAAATGCACAAAACCACCCCGGGGAGGGATGCTGGCACAGCCGACCCCGTGGGGGCTCAGGCAGTTTCGTGTCCCGAGCTCGGGGTCTGCCCAAATGATGTCTGAGCTCAGCTCCAGGTCGTTTTGCTCTTCGCACCAGCAAAATAACCCTAAAAAAAAATGAATGTTAACCTGGGAGGTGCGGGAGGGGGGCTCCCACAGGAGGAAGGATGCTGCGGGACCGCTCTGCGGGCTGGGGTCCTCAGCGGGACCTCCTGACAACCCCCCACCACCTCACCCCTCTTTTTTTTCTCTCCGCAGCCGAGGCTTTGGCCAGTCCAACTCCTTGCCGACCGCCGGATCCGCCGGGGCAGGGCTGGGCAGGCGAAACCCCCGCCAGTTCCAGATCCCCTCCCGCAACCTCCCCACCGCCCGCCTGGGGCTGCTGGGGCCCAGCGGGCTGCTGGGCACCCCCCAGCGCAGCCCCGCCGCCAGCCCCGCCATCCTCAAGCAAGGCAGGCAGGTTGGTCACAGCTCGATACGGTTTCTTGGCTTTTCCTCCTCAAATTTGCCCGGATTCCCCGTTTTTAAGCCCAAGGCGCGTGTGCAGGGTGCGGGGTTACCTGCGGGTGCTCCCCTCCCTGCAGAGGGGCAGGGAAAAGGGATAGGGATGGAGGGGGGCACACGGCCACTTGGAGGGGGAAAATGAGCCCACAGGGATGCTGTTTTTGTGTAGGGGTGCGTGAAACTCGTTAATAAACTCAATTAATAAACACAGGGCTGCAGGGCGAAGGGGTCAGACCCATGGGGATGGTGGAGCCGATGTCCCTATGGACACTGTCGAACATCTCACGCCTTTTACATCTCACGGACATCACCGTACACCTCGTGCTGTTTCACAGCTCACGCCGTCCCGTTGTTTTTCCCCCGCAGAACCTCTGGTTTGCCAACCCCGGGGGCAGCAACAGCATGCCCAGCCGCAGCCACAGCTCGGTGCAGAGGACGCGCTCGCTGCCGGTGCACACCTCCCCGCAGACCATGCTGATGTTCCAGCAGCCAGGTAGGAAGCAAACTTTTGCCTTTTTGTTATCCACACCTCGAAAGGAACGAGTGTCCGTGGCGTGGAAGCAGCCACCGGGGTGCCCTTGGGCAGAGCACGGGGCGGAACGAAGCGGGGACAGAGCCTGACCCTATAAAGAGACCGTCCTTCCCATGGGGATGCGCGTCCCCTTTTTACTTCATCATCCTCTGAGCGTGGTTTTTCTTACCGATGCTCTTCCCGTAGCAGCTCATTGTGAGGGACAGGGCAGTGTGGTGTTTGAACCACCTGATTTTGGCAGTAGAAATCCTGTATGGCCAAAGCAGTGCCTGTTCTCGCCTGTAGGTCAAACCCCAAGACAAGGGCACGCTTCTGCGGGCACCGGGGGCAGATCAATGGGCTCTGGGCACCGCTGCGGATCCTTGCTGGGGTCCTGCAAGCCCCCGGGGCTGGCTGGGGTTGGGGACCGAGTGCGGCCTCACACGTGTGTGCTATTTAAAGCCTGCACCGGGGCGAGTTTGACCCTGAAATACTGCCTGGGATGGGGCCGCGGATCGGTTACAGCGGGGTATTTAGGGAAGGGAAGGAGCGGCGCCTTTTGGCCAGCGATGGGAAAGCCAAGGGGCTCGGCAGCAGCCCCCCACCCCTCGTGTCCATTCATCTGCTGTTGCAATCCCAAATTGCACCTCCTTGCTAGCAAATACGGGGCGAAAATGACGATTTTGGCAAACTTCCCTTGCCTGAGGTTATTGCATCAGAAAGTGAAGTGCCAAATCCAATAACAACGGCCTTGGGGTGCGGGTGGGTCTTGCCTGGAGTTGGAGAAACCCACCCAAAAGGGCATTTCCCACCCCGTAAGTGCTCTCTGGGGCACGGGGCAGGGTCCCCAGCGCATCCCCTGACCCGGATCTCCTGTCCCTGTCTCCTGCAGAGTTCCAGGTGCCGGTGACTGAACCTGACATCAACAACAGGCTGGAGTCCCTGTGCCTGAGCATGACGGAGCACGCGCTCAGCGGTGAGCACTCCCTCCTCCTCGGGCTCTTCCAGCACGTCCAAGCGGCCTCGACCGAGCCCCCCGGGAGCTGCCCCGCGCCCCCCAAGGGCTGGGACAGGCTGTGGCTCTGAGGGACGGGCCGGGACGGACGCTGCTCCCGCGTCGGGGCAGAGGGGTAAAACCGAAGGCAGGGCTCACGGCCAGCACTAGCACAGCCCGTGCTTCGTAGCCACTAATTAGCTTGCTAACCGTAATTAGTGGTAGCTCACTAGTCTGCTGGTAGTTAGCAGCAACGCCACCCGGTTCACAGGCTTTGGAGCATTTTACCCCTCTGCCAGCCCCGGCCCCGCTTTGTTGGGGGATGTGGGAACCCCGAGGCACCCCGGGGCTGGAGCTGTCCCGCTGTGGGCACAGCGCCAGCGATGCTGGCAGCCCGGGATGTCCGTGGGGACGAGGTGTGGGGAGGGAGGAGGGGGCCAGGCTGCAGCAGGGACAGGGAAGGTGGGCGAGGAGACCCCCGGGGAGGCACCGCACGCGCCCCCGACCGATGCAGCGGACCTGCCAGCGCGGATAGCACGGGAGCCCCCAGCCCAGCCTGCAAAAATGGGACGAGCTCAGCAGCCCGCGGCGCCCAGACCCTCCCGAATTCCCAGCTCGTGCCCTGAAAGTCGCGGACGGACGGACTTTGGAGGACGGGAGCCCGCGGGGAGGACGGGTGCCCCCGGCGCGGCTCCCTGCAGCGATGGCACGGCCCGTCCCGGGGAGAGAGACAGAGAGAGAGAGACGTGGGAGCGAGGACTGTACGATGCAGCAGGGTGCTGGCAGCACCCCTGGCCGTGAAAACAAGGACACTGCTGTCACCCGAAGCGTTCCTCCGGCGTGTGCCCAGGCGAGGCTTAACTGTGTTGTTCCTCCGCAGGGTACTGCTCCTCCGAGTTATTTTTTTTCCCCAGATCGCATACCCCAAGCCTCTCCGAAGCGGTCGTGCTATAAATAGCTCTGCAAAATAATAATAATAATAATAATAATATTAATAATAAACCTTTGGGGAAAAAAAAAAAAAAAAGAGTAACAAACCTGTTTGTTTTCAAGTCTGAAATTCCGCCCGGCCGAGCTGAAGGAGAGGCGGCGGCGGTGCTCGGGGCGGTGTGACAAAACCCGCTGTGTCCTGTCCCCGTGTGCCCCCCCCGAGCATATCCCAGCCCCTTCTGCACTGTGCAGGGTGGCGGAGGAGAGGGCAGCACCGCTGTGCGTCCCGGGGGTTTGGGATGGGGTCTTTGGGGGGTGCCGAGGAGCTCTTGGGCTCTGCCCCGGCTCCTGCAGGGGAGCATCTGGTGCTGTGGGAGCCGGCCCAGAGGGCTGGGAATGGGGTCAGGGTGTGCTTTGTGCCCCAGTAAAAGCTCCCGGTGTGCCGGGGAGGAGGGGAGGGAGGTGCTCGCAGCAGGGTCGTTTGTGCAGTTTTGGGGTGGGTCGCGCACCCCTCACTGCTGGGCTCTGGGCTGCGGCTGGAGGCGGCCCTGCTGGGACGGGGATTGGGGGCTGGGGGCAGCCAGAAGTGACCTGTGGGGTTTTGGTGTGTCCATCCCTGCAGCACAGGCGTTGCCGGGCTGGATTAGCTGGGATGGGGACAAGGCAGCACCCTGGGGCCAACTCCAGCCCTGTCCCCATGCAGTTGGGACAGTTTGGGGGTCCCAAACTCGCACCCACATCACCGCAAGCCCAAGCTGCCCAAACCCCCTCTGCTCCTGAACAAAATGACCTGGGGACAGGGCAGGAACAACCAGGGGTGGGACAGGGACCGGGGAGGGCAGCACCAGCACCCCAAAACCCTCCCACACCCCACTGCGAGGATGGAAGGAGGGGAATAACCCCGCTACCATCTCACTGCAGGGCATCTTTGGGGGGGGGAGCGGAGCGGTGTGAGCCCCCAGGACCCTTCTAATTTTCCCTTCCTGCTTGCAGATGGTGTCGACCGGACCTCCACGATCTAGAGGACGGCGCGGCGGCGGCGCTGGCCAGGAGAACAACTGCTGCGGGTCCAGCGGCGAGGTCCGGGCGCGCGCGGGAGCCTCAGCGACAGCTTGCATCCTTTTCTCTCTTTCTCTCCTCTCTCTCTTTCTCTTTCTCTCTCTCCTGTTTTAATTTTGTGAATGTGTAGATTGTCCTTGTGAACATATCACTAGACTTGGAATTTGTGTTGTCATTTATTACATCCATGCTAGGGAGGGGGGAAACGGCAAAAAAAAAAATAAATGGCGATGATGGAGAAAAAAACAAAAAAAAGCATGGGGAGGGTGGGGGGACGCGGCAGGAAGGTGCTGACAGTGAGGTTTCACCAGCGCACCGTGGGCAGACCCTGTTTCTGAACCAGGCAACGAATCCGTAGCACCTGCGGGTGCCCAAAGCCCTTTGGGGAGGATTTGCAAGGGCTGGGGTTGGTGGGGACCTCGCGGGTGCTGCCACCTGCCCGGTCCCTGGCCTTGTCCCACCGGTGCCGTTTGCAAAAACGCCCCATGGCATCGCCGGCTCGCGTTTTGCTGAGTTCTCAGGGGCTGGACCAGCAGCCGAAAAAAAAAGGGCGAGCAAATTCAAAAATAAAACAACAAAAAAAAATAATAATTAAAACAAACAAACAAACAAACAAAAACACAATCCAACAAACCTTCCTTTCAGTTTTGCAAAAGAGCACCCGAAATGGCGACCTGCCTGTTGCTTACGCCGCGGCGGTGTCGAAGGAAGGGCGCGTGCTCCCCTCCCGCTGCTGCTGGGGGGGGGGGGGGGGGTCGTGTCCGTCTGCCCGTCTGCCCGTCTGTCCGTCTGTCCGGCCGCCCTCGTGGTGGCCGGCGAGGCCAAGGGCCCGGGGATGTAGGCGAGGGGGCGATGCTGTGTGCGGTGAGTGTCCGTTTCTCTGTCTTGTGGGTAGCGGGAAGGTGCTGCATCCTGGCTTTACACATCTGCCCAGCCTGCCCGAATCGCCCCTAAATCCCATCAAAACCCCGTTAAAAAGGGGCTTTTCCAGCCCTGGGATGGCCGGGGGGGTCCTGGCCGCCAGGTAGAGGGGAGGTTTGGGAGCGAGCACACGTTTATCGTGCACAAATAACCGAGTGAGAGCGCAGCGAGCACCAAAAGGCCGCCCCGGTTTGGGGCACGAAACGCACCAGGGAGGGGATGTGGGTCACGGTGGCTCGTGCCCACCTCCTCTAAGAGCCTTGGCGGAGGAAATTAATAACAATTAAAGAAATCTCGACTGCTCAAGGCAGGAGGGTGGTCTCCTGCGGGTTGGTTTTGCTGTAAGCCCGGGCTGAGCTAAGTGGAGGCTGCGAGCGGGGTCACGGCGGCGCTGCCAGAAGGGGCTCGGCCAAAAACCTCTGCTGGGAGCGGGGTTTCGGGGCCAAGCCCTAGGCAGGGGCATTGCCAAAGCGGGCTGAGGGCTGAGCAGGGCTGCTGGCAGATCTGGAAACCCATTTTTGATGCAGCATTTTGAAGTAGATTTATATATATATGAGAAAAAAAAAAAAAGTGCCAAATGTTTTATGTTTGCTATTTCTTGGTTTCCTGTTTACCGGAAGGCTTGAGGTGATGTTTACCGGGGGGAGGAGAGTGGAGGAGGAAAACCAGAGCCCAGGAGGGGCTGGGAAGTGTTGTGAGGAGCCTGAAAAATGAGCGGGGCAGGGGAGGGGGCGCGGCGAGGCTGGGGGGCACCCAGCACCCGCGGCCAGCGCGAGCACCGCGGCGCCAGGCTTTGGAAAGGAAGACCCGAAGCTGAGATTCTATTTATTCCTTTGCTGAATATAGAAACAGAGGTTATCTGATTGTTAGAGAGATTATTTTGGATATATTACTTGTGAACTTGCTATGGCTGGTAACCATGATAATGTCTGTTATTAACAACCACCAAATAATTCGTTGTTTTTTTTCTTTTTTGTTGTTTTTTCTTTTTTTTGTTGTTTTTTCTTTTTTTTTTTTTTTAAGCTTATTTTCCATTGACGGTGTATAGGTTAATAACTACTTAGTTGCGTTTGCTGTTCCTTGTTTTTAAGTAAAAAAAAAAAGAAAAAACAAAAAAAAAAAGTGGCTTCAGTTACATTTTGGAAGTCCTTCCTGGCTCTGTGGGAGGCCTGTGCTGAGTGCAGGTAACAGAGCTCTGTTTAAAAAAAAAAAAAAAAGAAACACGCAAATAAAATCCTAAGATTAAAAAAAAATAATAATAAAATTATTTATAAAAAAATAAAACTGAAAAAAAAAAAAAAACAGTTGCATGAATGAGGCTGTGAAGTCAAATATTTAGTAATAAAGCGGCAGTGCCTTTCTTTTTTGTATTCACCCGTTCACCCCACGTGCAACTGTTCCCTGCGGCTCCCGGCCCGCCGGCGCTCACCAAATTTTTGGTCTCGCCCCACGTCGGGCGCGCGGCCCCGGCGGCTCCCACCGGCTCCTGGTGCTGATGCCCGCGGCCCCAAACCCGGCACCCCAATCCGGGATGGCCCCGCGGGGCCGCGACGCTGAGGAAAAGCCCTTTTCTTTTGAGGTGTCGCCGTCCTTCCCCGAAAGGACGAGGCCTTCGCCGAGCCAGGAGCGCGGGCGCTTGATGCGAGCCGGCACCTTTGGGTGCTTGGCTCGTGACACAAATCGCTGGGGGGGGTTCGCCACGGGCCAGGGTTGGGTCAGCACGTAGCGCGAGGATTTCTGTTGTCACCTTTCTCCATGTCGGGGCGCGGGGATGCGCCCCTCCCGGGTTGGCTTTCTGGATGTGCCTGATGGAAAGTAGGTCCTGCAGACGTATAATTTGCACACAGCTCCGATAGAACACTAAAGTTGATTTTATACAAGTCATCAGAGTTTGCAAAGTGAGTTTTATTTTTTGTATTCCTTTATCTTTACTTAAAGGTGAATGTGTATTCCTCTGGGAGGAATAGGAAGAAAAAAAAAAAAAAAAAAAAAAAACACAAAAAACAGGAATGTTAATAATGTTAAACAGAAAACTTCCTCCCTTATTAATATATAACCCTTATGTATTTATGCATATTGTAAGCTTACTTTAAAGAGCTTTGAACTCTCTTCTGTTGCATGCCGTTTCCGGGCAGACTTTTATTGTACATGCATGCATTTAGTCCTGTTTTTTCTGTACAAAGTTAGTGCACAAAGAAATATTTTTGCCTAGTTAATGTTGCCAAGCAATGCATATTTTTTAAATTTTGTCATATATGGAAATAGCATGTTTGTTACATGTAAAAGCTTCCTGATATAAAGAAATACTAATGTTTGGAGATGCTGGTCTTTGCAAGTGTACAGTTTTCAAATGTTGTTACCAGTGAAACACCCTTGTGATTTAAACTTGCTCCAATGTATTTATTACTCATTTCCTCCCATGTAACTAGGAATCATGGCTATATTTCATATCAACGTTATATTGAAAGTGAAGGGAGATGATTAATACAAGGTTTTGTAACACTGGGGTGTGTCGCCTCTTTATTTACTCTCTTTTTGGCAGGTTGGCAGATGGTCGCTTAAAAAAAAATAATAATAAAAAACACAAAATAAATGGCCAGCCTGGTGGGGTAAAGGATGGGAGGAAAGGAGTAGCTCAGCTCTGCGGGGCGGTTGTTTTAGCTTTATATAAATCCCATGGTAGGAGTTTGCTGCTTACAAATCCCCGGCATTCCCCACGCAGCCTCTTATCTGTCCCCTTGGGCTGCCCACGCGCTGGCAGCTGTGCTGATACCAGATTTCTTTGGAAATCGGCAGGAATTGGGGCTCCAGGAATCGGGGCATCAGCAGAATTTCCCCTTGCACGTGGGGGAAGCGGTTTGTCAGTGAGCCCCAGCATTTGGGTCATGCCATAAGGCTGGGCTGAATCGCTGTGAGGACCACGACTTCAGGTTTTCCCATATTTTCTCAGCTTTTGTGGGGTCTTTAAGGGCTGGCATGTTCCCAACAGCTCCTCTCTGGGCAGAACCAACTTTTGTTTTAGCACTAAACCTATTGCTGGGCCCTGAGAGGCAGAGCTCAGCATGTGGTATGAGCACATCATCGTCCCACCCAGCCACAGCTGATGCTTGGGACCTCAGCTGATGGGGTTTGGGACATCTCCAGGGGTGGCACTCTCACAACCTTGCTGTGCAGCTTGTTCTGGGCTTAGACCACCCTTACTGTAAAAAAAGAAGCATTTTTTGGCACGTAAATGGAATTTCCTGGACTTCAGCTTGTGCCCATTTCCTCCTGTGTCTCTGAGAAGAGCCTGGCTCTGCCTTTTTTACCCCCATCAGGTGCTTACAGACATCAGTAGGAACCTCCTGAGCCTCCACTTCTCCAGGCTCTCAGCCCCAGCTCCTCCACCTCTTCCCATAAGGACAACCGCCCTGAGCCCTAAATCAGCCTCATGGCCCATCAGTGCTCCTGTCTCTCCTGCACTGGGGAGCCTAGGACAACAGCTGAGTTGTTCACTAAAGCCAAAAGCTCACTAAAGCCACAATAAAACACCCGCCCTTGCCCCTCGACCACTGGGCCCGTTGCCTCGTCATTAAAGGCCGGCCAGGCCCGACGTCCCTCTGTGAGCCCCCGCTGACTGCTCCCATCACCTCCGTGTCCTTCAGGTGTCGAAATTGTGCCCAGGATTAGCTCCTCCAGCACCTTCAAGCTCCCCAGTGCCCCTTCCATAAAGGAAGGAGTAACATTTGCTCTGTTCCAGGCCTCAGAAACCTCTCTGATCACTGTGACCTTCCCGAGATTACCAAGAGTGGCCTCCCTGTGGCTCCTGTAGCACCCATGGGTGCCTCCCCTCAGGTCCCAGGGACTCGTACATACCCACATCCCTCCCCAGACCCAAATCCACGTGAATTTTGGCTACCCAAGCCTCATCCCTGGATGTTTATACACTGTCCCTGTCCCCTGCAAGCAGGAGGTGCAGCGCAGCATCTCCCCTCAGCTCCTCGACCGCCTGCGGCAGGAGGACGCTGTAGGTGCTCTCCAGAGACCTCCAGGATGGCTGGCGCCCTGTCACAGCGTCCCTTCAAGGGCCTAACGTCCTTCATGAGGAAAAGACCTGCAAATATGGGCTTATTCAGGTTGTGTGAGCGCCTCATCTGCTTCTCCCTGGAAGAAACTCCCAGCAAAACCCTGCTGAGCCCAACCAGGAGGCCGAGCCCCCAGCAGCATCTCCTCAGGCTCCTTCCATTTAAAGATGCTCCTGGGCAGTGCCTCACAGAGGTGTTGGATCCCACCCGAATTACCCTGTCTGGGAGAGCAGCACACAGGGATCGGCACCCTCCGACCACACAGCGCCTCGCCCTCGCCGGGCGGCTAAGAAAAGCCTCACCTAAAACCCAGCGAAATGCTCTTTCCTTCCACAAACAGTTTGACTTTCCACGTACGTGCGTCTGCAGTCTGGGTTTCAAAGCACGTGTTTGTTGCGCTAATATTGAATGAAAAGGGAAAGGAAAAAAAAATAATAAAAAAAAAAAAGGGTGGAAAATTGGAGCTAGACGGGCTGAAAGGGCTCCAAGGGAAGTCTGCAGCAGCCGTGCGGTTAGGGAAAGTCGCAGGGCCCGCTGACGGGCTAACTGGAAACAGGCTTAAAAAAGGAAAGGCTGGGGAAGAAACGTTTCCATGCTGTCAGGAGATGTTGATGCGGAGCCATCCCAGCTTTACCAGCCTGGGCTCGGCGATTACGACACGTTTGAGCCCCTTCCAGCCAGCGAGCCGGGGCAGTAGGGCTCACGCAGGCTGTGGTTTTGCAGCTTTCTCCCATCCCAGCCCCTCGGAGCTGGTGGGGCAGCCCCAGGCTGTGCGGTGTCCCCGGCACGTCTCACAGCAGTGTGCTGTCACCTGTGTGGGACACACACCCCCCCTTGTTCTTATAACAGGGGCTTTTCTGAGCCTGCCTGAGAGGCTGGAGGAGATGCAGCCTGCTCCCGGCGTGTCCTGACCTCAGGCTCCCCGTGCAGGTGCAAAGTGCTCCCATTTACCACCCAGGGGAACAATCACTGGTGGTGGGCAGGGATTTCCCATTATAGAAAAGTTTAATCTGTGTGGAGAAGAAATAATTAATTCCCCAAGGTGTCTGGCTGGGGGATAACGAGGGGCTGCCTTCAAGCGAGGAGCCCGCTCCCCAAACCCACCAGATCCCCGCCCTCTCTGGCAGCACGGGGCTCGCAGCCAGGGACGTGAGGGTTTTGCAAGCTCATCGTGGCCTCTGTCACCCCCTCGTGATGGGACAGCGATGCCAAACCTCACTGGGGACGGAGTACCCGAACTGGGAGCTGCGGGGGGCCGGTTGCAGCTTTGTGCAGCCCAGCCCCATCCAGCTGTGGTGGCGGAGACGTTTGGCAGTGCCTTCACTGCCGGGCTCAGCAGTGTCCCCGAGCTATTTTTATTTGCCTGCCTGCCAGCCGAGGGCTCTGCAAATAGCTCTGTAACGTAAGGCTGGCACCGGCACCCTCAGGTGCTGGATCTGCCCTTGGATCCCCGCGCACACCCTGCGTTTTGGGGTCCTGGCATGGGCTGGAGCCCCAGCGCAGCCTCCCGGCAGCTGCAGGACCCCGGAACCCCACAGCACATGGCTTGCGGAACTGCCAGGGGAAGGTTTGTTTAGGGCTTGATGCTAAAAACCAGTGCCTGACACAAACAGGGCTCTGCCATGCGTTACTTCAGGTGTGTCGAGGTGCTCGGCCCCCTCCCTGACTCCCCACTTTCTCTTTGAAGCCCCTATAGTCCCCCATTCCCCCCCCCAGCTTTCAGCCAAAACCAAAATCTCCGGCTGTAAGGACCATAGTGAAAGCCCACCACGTGCACACGGATGCCATAAATCCATACAGGTTCTATCTCTGTAGCTATAGATCCCCCCATTGGCAGTGTCTGCAGCCTTACAAAGGCCACCCCTCTGCGCATCCCAGCAAGGCAGCTGGTGGTGAGGGCTCACACAGGTATATCCTGGACCCACGCTGTCTAATTTGGGGGTGAGCAGCCCTCTCCCTGCAGCAAGCAGTGGGAGATGCCCCCGGCTCTGCCCCTGCTTAGGGAGGAGCCAAAAGCCAGGCGCAGGCAGAGCAGGGCCTGATGCTGCACCCGTGGGCAGCGCTTACAGGGTGGGTGCCTGCAGGAGCAAAGCAGCATTTCCCTTCTTTCCTCTAAAAAAACCTCCTGCTGCTCTATCCCGTTTGGAGGACAACTTGTCCAGCTCAGACAGGTGTCCCACTTTTGTACAGAGAACAGATTTTTGACTAGGTTTAATGAGATAAAAGACCATCCTGGCAACTTAACCCCTGCTTTTTTTGAAGCCGCTGCCTCTTCCAGCCCTGCGCAGGGGCTCCCGATGCAGCATCACCCCGCGGTGGGGTGGGTGCCCCCATCCCTGTCCCCCCTGCTTGGCTTCAGGCAAGCTCGAGGCCTCGCAGCCATCCCAAAAAGTGCTTCCAGCCCCGTGCAAGCTCTCCCTCCTCTCCTGCGAGAGCTCCAGGCCAGGCTCAGCAGAGGGAGCCACAGACTGTGCGTGCCCGGCTGCGGCCGGGGTGCTGCCACCCAGCCAGGTCCTCCTGCCCTGTTGCTCCTCGGGGTGTAAATGAGCATGGCAGGAGCATCGCCGAGCCGAAGAACAGGATCTTTACAACCAGCTATTGCTCCCACTGTTGCTGCTTTCCTACAAAACCCTTTCCTGTCTGAGTTTCTTTTTTCCTCCATCCTCATTTTTCTCATATGGTAGCAGTCGCTGCGCCCCCAGTTCACCCCCCCAGTGACAAGCACTGGGGACAATGGGAGCAGGAGGGTCCCGGCCAGGTGTGCAGGGACCTCAGGTGTGCACAGCCCCAGGCTGACACCCCCACAGAGCTCGGATTCAGGTCCCCGTGTGAAGGGTTGACGCAGGGCTAAGGCTGTGACCCTGCACAACCTGGAAAATAGAGATGCTGCAGGCCCTAAATTCATCCCACGGGTAAATCACAACAGTGACACCAACAGGGCAGGTGTTTGAGGGATTTTTTTTTTTTATCTCCTGGTAATTAGCATACCCACAGACCCCAAAACTGGTGATTTTTATGGCTAGAGCAGGAGGAGCGTGCTATAGCTGAGCTCTGCCTCCCGCAGCAGGTAAAAGCCACAGGCCCTTTGTACCACTGGTTTTAATGTAAAGATAAGACCCCAGGACCTTAGTCCCTGGCTGAAAGGGTTTTGGACGTGCGTGGGTGATGAGGAGGAGGGTGGGAAGAGC
The DNA here is from genome assembly GCF_964035555.1 of Netta rufina. Taxonomy (NCBI): domain Eukaryota; kingdom Metazoa; phylum Chordata; class Aves; order Anseriformes; family Anatidae; genus Netta; species Netta rufina. The sequence goes on along the minus strand of NC_140128.1, from coordinate 61,524,359 downwards.
CTCTGGGCAACCTCAGGTGCCTCCCTGGTGCAGAGGGGACAAAGCCAGACAGCCCTGCTGCTCCTCTACTCATGAAGCACCACAGGAATTGCTGCCTCGCTGGCATTAGGACACCCCAGGGAAAAGAAGCAAGACTCTAATTTGTCTTAGCACTTTTAAAATAATTTAATAAATCGGCCCGTGGAGCTGGAGGACCCTTAGAGCAGGGTTTTAACTTTTGCTTTCCTGTTGCAACTGGAGCAGGGGTGCAGAGAGGTGAGGCAGTGGGTACGCTCTGCCTCCCCTGCAACAATTCCACCACACCAAGCACACAGCAAAAGCTGTTAGAAAAAAATAATCCTTGCTATGCTATCCTTTGGGTTATTTCAGCCAAATTTGGTTTGAATACCACGCACAATGATTTATTTGATGTCCCTCTTCCCAGCCCAGACCCAGGCTTATTAAAAAGGGCTTTAATCTTTTATACCCTCTTGATTACCAAACCATGACTGCAACTTTAAATACAACTGGAAGGCAAGCTTCTCATAAAGGTTATTTCTGAGGGTTCAGCAGAAGGGCTTAGCTAAAGCTCAAAGGGCAGAGCTGACTGCGGAGTCTTTCCCAACACCAATAACTCGATAGAGACAGCGGGGGCAGAAACCAGAGGCCAGGTAATGAGCAATTTGAGCTCATTAAGCAACCACGGGGCTGCTGGAAGGTTGCGATGGCTACATCAAGCCTCGAGGATTATCAGGGCCCTCAACTGCAGCCACTCAATCACTAGGAAGAGAAATTTTTGGCTAGGAAGAGCATCTTCTGGCTTCACATCTCCCATCCACAGGCGGCAGCAAGCTTGGTCACCAGCAGCTGCTGGTTGCACACAAGAGGATGCTTTGAGGAAGAAATATTTGGACTTGTAGATTTTCTACTTTCTCTTACAAAGCACAGTTGGCTTGAGAGCATGAAGGCAGCACAAGGCCCGGCCCCATAAAGTGCTGGGCACGAGCTGCACTGGAGCCCAGAGGATGCATTTGGACAGGAGGCAGGGATATGTAAGGACACCCTGACATGACAAGGAGCTCTTAGCTCTTTGCTGGAGGGACTGATTGCCTCCTGGAGGAGAAAAGTGACCTGAACCACAGCAAAAACCTGCACCTGAAAGCAAAAGACAAAGTGAGAGGACCCAGGAGCCGTGCCCAGGAGCCAGGACAGTGAATCCCTGAGAAGTCACAGCTGTGTCACGTGCCAAAGAGATGAATGAAGACACTGGAAAGAAAATCAAGGTGAAAGAGCAAGCACGAAGGAGCTGCTTGTATGGGTGGCGATCAAAAAGTACCTGAGAAGCAACCATTTCCTGAAGGTTAGCACTAAAGGTTATCAGGAAATAAATGCAGCCTGTGCGAAAAGAGATGGGATCTCCTGGGGTGGGGTGGTTTAGGGACAGGAGTTTGTCATTCTCCTAACAGAGCTTGGGTCTTTTACAGTTTTGGGTCTTAGCCGTCTCATCCACTCTCACCAGGTTTTTTGAGCTGTAAACACTTCCAAGCTGAGCATTTTTTCATCTCAAACAGATTTTTTCACATGATTACAAAAACAGCGAGGTTCCTTTTGAATCCCACACCTAAAAAAAAAAAAAAAAAAAAAAAAAGGAGGAGGCAGGGAATAGAAGACTTCTTGCAGAAGCGTCTGTTTTGGCAGAAAGGCCGTTTCCCACCATATTTCCCATCTTAATCACCAGCTTTAACATACAGCCGTGAGAAAAGCAGAAGCAGCTCAGCTTTACAACAAAGACAATTCAGAAAAGTGCTCCGAGGCTTCCCAGGAGAGCCATGTCCAAACAGAACAGCCCATTTAGAAAACACACACGAGACCGGAGGGGGCTTCCATTCATTATTCCTCGTCCGTTTGTGACTGCCACGAAGCTCACCCACACAGCGTGCTGCGCCCAGCACATTCCCCATCCCTGCCTGCAGCCCCAAAACTTCTCTGGCTGCCTTTTCCCCAGCCTGGCTGGTTTCATCTTGTCCCTTGACACAGATCCCTAGGTAAGAGATGAGCAAAGTGACTGCTAACTCTTACGCAGCCATTTCATTTCTTCTGCCTCTCGTTTTCTCATCCAGGCTGCAGACGAGCCCAAGAAGTGTTCCCCTCTGGAGGCAGCCAGCTTTTAGGACACGTTCACATGTCGGTGCAGCCACAGCTCCAACTGCAGCAGACAGCATCTCACCCCTTGAAACTGCCTGGCAATGTAAAAGAGCAGGAGTTAAGCGTGAAGAGACCTCAGAAGGACACTTGGGAGCAACCCCTACTTCCCCCCTTCTTTGCTCCAAGATATTTGCTGCTTCCTATGACACTGAAGATGAGAACAAGAAAAGTTGCACCAATCTTGATGGAGATTTTTTTTTGTGCCCTGCCAGCAAGCAGGGACAAGTGCTGCTTCAGAAGAGCAAACCGAGCATCTCATCACAGGGCTGGAGCACGTGCAAGCCCAAAAATCTCCCCCACCCACTTCCTCACACGATGCCATCACCTTTCAGAGCCACCAAGGACGCTACCACTCCAAAGGATAATACTGTGCTTTAATGTTTTAGAGACAACAAACGTGATACAGGAGTAGGCTGTACGTACTATACATATATACACACTAGTTGTAGTTAAAGCTCATGTGTTTGACCAATATTAACGTTCCCAAAAAAATGCACCAAGTCTTACAACAAATATGTGAACAAAATCCAAGGCCACGAGTAGAGAGGTATGTTTTAAGGACTACAGGTCACGTGGAAATAAAAAACAGCGGTGGTGCAATATGAACTTTATCCTGAATAGAGATAAGTGGTTAAAACACAAACTTTTCACTACCTCAGGAGTAAGAACGTGGTTTACAGAGACTCAGTTTTCAAGCAACTAAAGCGAGCAGAGGGAAACAGATGTGTGCACCTCTTTGGTCCTCAAATTCACCTCCCAAATGTTGAGCTAAAAAGGAGTTTTACTCTGAACTTCAGGCAAGAAGGACTTAAGGCTTTTCAGCTGAATATTTGAAACCAAGACTGAAAAGTGGCAATAACGGCTCTCAATCATTTAAGGAGAACTAAAGCTGTAGAGTTAGTGTATCTTATAAGTGTGCAACACTTGTTCATGCTAGCAGACAAGCTTCTGTAGCGCCTAACCCAACAGAATCCAAGATAGAGAATATTATAAAACATTTTTTCCAATAACCCTGTGAAGATGGCCAAGGTAAAGCTACTATATTAAACACAGGAGGTTATTGGCAAGAAGAGAGGGTAGTTCCAGTAATAAACTGGTGTGTTTGTGTTGTTCTTTTAAGCCTGTCTTATTCCTGCTCTTTAAAGTTCTTTAGGCTCAATGGAAATTCGACCTGGCTTGATTTTCATTGTTTCCCCAGAAGGGTTGTGTGACAGGCAGGAATGCACACAAGTTGGTAAGACACAGCTTGCCAGACAAGGAGCTGCCTTTTAGGTTTAGCACAGAGAACATCTTGGATTGATATTCAGCATAGCTAGTGTGACTATGGGAACCTGCGCTGTGGGCATCTGACACCCTGGCTGACATTTCCTTTGTTAAATTTTGCCTCCTGTGCTTGGTTTGAGAAGGGTGGTTTCCATTTGCGCATCATCTTTTCCCAATTAAGAGTTACAAAACTCCCATTAAAATTGTAACAAAGTAGAAGAAGTTCAGCCAAGTCCAGCTGACCGAAACTTTTTGTACCAATACTGCCACATACAGAGGTTGCCACATAGACAGAAAACTGTGGTTTAATTCATTTTGATGGCCATGGAAATGCTTTTCTCAATTGCTCTTATGAAATACGTTGTCATTTCAGTTTACCTTGCCCTGGAATGACCTGCCAACAGGCAGAAGTACAACATGCTGCGTCCAGGATTTCAGTGCCCACCTTTGGTCCAACGTAGAAGAGATGCAAGTCTTGAAATGCTTGAAAAAAAATCTTCATTTTCAGATCAGACTAGATCTAGTTTCTTAGTCTAGCTCATGGAAATCCGAGAAGGAAAACTCAAGACAAATATTAAAAAACTCTTTGGATATCTTAGCTCTTTGCAGACAGACTCTGGGTTCCCCACCCACCCACCCCATTAAAATTTGCTTAAAAATAGTAAGAAACTGACAGTTCAAGTGGTGAGACCTTCTGAGGCACAGAGAAAAAGGTGCATAAATATAGAGAGATAAAACGCTGTTCCAAATCACTTAGGAAGTAATTCCCTGCATGTTAAGAGGGTAGGAAAAGTGTGTTTTAAATTCTCAAACAAATTCAACAACAAAAAAAAGAGGGTTAATACTAGCGAGAATATAAAACACCACCAGAGGTAACATCTCAAAGAGGTAAAACACATATCCAGATACTGAAACAGCCACTGCAGGACTTGTAATAAAGTATAGCCAGAGACAATTCAGGACCATCCTCTTCAGCAGAGATAAAAGTATCTGCAGCATGTAAGTGGTCCTACAAGGATCCACAGCTTTCCAATTGTTTCCTGTGCTGCACCGTGTTTATTCTACTAACAGAACGATTTCATAAATATCCATATTTCACTCCCAAACCATGCTTTTCTCCTAACAGCAGTATATTCTGCTCTGTAGATGGAGAAAAAGCATTTTCAAAACCCTATTTGTAGCCTGTAATTCTGTGATATCAGCATCATCGGAAATCCAGGAGGAGCCTACCTCATCATTACACTTCTCATTTGCCATCAGAAGTCTTTTACTGAACAAAGACTATGACAACAATTCACAACAATTTAGTTTAAGAGTGTGACGTAGGAACAAGTAAGAACAGACAGTGACACTGGACAGAACAATCTCCAGAGTGCATTTAGAGAAAAACAGTTTCAGCTCCTGATGAGTGTCAAGAATTCTTCACGGGTCTTTGGATCTTCCCGGAATACCCCCAACATTGTGCTGGTTACTGTTTTACTGTTCATTTTCTGTACCCCACGCATTACCATACACATGTGCCTAGAAGAAACGAGAGGAAGGTCAATAAATCAGACATACTCTGCAGAAGCCATGCCATGAAGACAACAGATGATTCTTACAGGGTCAAATTAAATATGGTGGAAGTAAAAACCTCCATATCCAGCATGGTGATTTGTCAGAATCAATGAATCTCAGTTGTTCTCTAGAGAAAATCAAGTTCTCAGCTCCTGAGCGTTGTCTTCTCTCCTTAGGCCCTTACAAAATCCCAGTTTTTCCAGCGTGATCACAAGGACGTGCCTGTTGCTAGACTCAAGCTCTGCTGTAGGGGGTGCATTGTAGGCAGGACATGGATCCAGTGCAACTGTGGTCAGCTGTCCCATTCCTAGTTGTCACATCTCCACAATGCTTAAGACAAGCCCCCACTTTAACCAGCTCCAACCCACCAGGCCATTTCACCGAGCAGGCTGAGATCCCTCCTGCCTACCTGCACTCTGAGAAGCACGGCACACAGCTGCAGCAGCTGGAGAGCCAAAAGGCAGCACAGCTGGAATCTCCCCCAGCCCAGAAGAGCTCAGAGCAACTTACGTAGCTTCGATAACCACTCCGACTCCAGCGGGCTGTAAGGCTTCTGTGATGGCTATTGCGATTTGTTTGGTAAGGCGCTCCTGGACTGAAAGGAGAGCAGGGAGGTCAGAACCACTGTTAAATCTGACTAGCTTGAATACATCATCATCATCATCATCTACACATCACAGAAAGGATGGCATCAAAATACTGCATCCTCATTTCCAAGTGTGCCTGTCCCCTCCGCTTCCTGCCCAAGATCTGGTCTTCCTAAATTAGTTTTGTTAGCAACAAACCCTAGCTTATATTTTGTATCCTGAAACAGACCTTTGATTTGCTTGTTTATACTGGGGGTTTTCCATTACACATGTTTGCAGGAATTTGCATTACCGTGACTTGTTATAATAGGTCTTGCATTTCTCATTATGTGGTTAGAGTTTCTTGCTTTCCTCTATTCTTTCATTTTTTACATATTTATTCACTAGCTTTACTGCTGCATTATCCACTCCCTACACACCAAATTTATTTTTGAGGGAAGGTAATTGAGATAAAAAAAAGAGCAAATTAAGGGAATCTATTGTCCTCCAGAGCTTTACTTCCTGCAGCTATTTCCCAGTCTCACACCTAATGGTCACTGGGACTTCCGTTGCCATGAGCAGACCAAATTTAACTGCAGGACAACGAGAGCAGGCTGAGCCTGACCCAAGGCATGGAGCAACTCCTGCAGCTTCCTCTGCGTCTCAGGGGACAGCTGCCATATTATGGGCTGCCTGCTATCGGCTCATCTCCTCAGAGCAGGAAGGCATCTCAAATTATCTGTGGAGGAGTTCATATCCAGCAGCAGCCAGCTAGTTCAGTTATCCCTGGCAGCTCTATCTTACGGCACATTTATCCTCTGAACCAGTTACTGCCTCCATCCATTTTCATAGGCACGTTTTACCCCTCAAGGGAAATGCAGAGGCAAAATAAGTTGACAGATGAGAAACACCTTTTCAAGAACAGTTTTTCTTCACACACTTAAGAATTGATACAGCTGTAGTCCACCTATAATTATGGTACCTTAAGCTAGCTAGCAAAGGACTGTACAAGCAACAAAAAAAAAATCCAGATTCATCTGTTTACCTTGTAATCTTCTACTGTATATTTCCACAATCCTAGAATAGAAAGGAAAAAGACAATTTGTTTTAGTTATTCCTATATGACCATGGCCTGACCTTCACAATTACTTTGCACTACCAAACAAGACCATTGTATTGATCCACATCCTTCCTGGAAGTCCAGGTGATGGTTGGCATGGCTCCAGGGCTTCCCTTACCACATCACTGTTTTTAGTGACAGGTGCCCCGTATCTGCCACATCACAAGCTATTTTAGGGGCAACCCTGTCACTTCTCGGAGCATCTGCTGCTTGGCTGTTACTTTTGGAGTATTTGTACCATGACCTACCTGGACCACACACTTCCAAGGGAATCCATCCCCACTGACTCCCTGAAAGCTAATCCTTGAGCTGAGGTCAGATTACCTTCTTTTGCTTCAGTTTAAACCAAATTCTGCTTTAAGGACAGTCCAGATACTCAGATTCCCAGAAGGCTACTAAAGCAAGAAACGTTCTAAATTCTTGCATTTAACCACAGATTTAACAATGAGAAATGACTGTTTTTATGCAAAAGATACTCTCCACCCACATATCTAACAAACCTTCACATTTCAGTGCAAAGGATCACCATAGTGCTCTTCTATAAGGTGACCTCAAATTCAAGCCATTTGTGGAGCAATTCAAGTGATGGTTTTGATCATCTGTCACCACAGTACTGAAATTCACACATTTAAGAAAATTTCCTATAGCTGTAACTCAGTGGGTTATTCGTGCAGACCTAAAATGCTTAATTACACATCAAGTGGCCATGTTAAGAAGTTGCTATAGAAAGCTTCAATACCCATCTGGTCAGACTAGACAAAAAACAGATGCTGGCTGGCAGCCTGAGGCATTAGTTACAAGAAACATTTCTGACAATGAGACTTGCCTGCTGTTTTGGAGAGAGAATTATATGCAGAAACTCCTCTCCAGAAATCAAATGGTTGTGTTATAGCTATTTTAAACAAAGCAATCCAATATTTAGATTAAATATATGGATAGGAAAAAGTTGATGCTGAGGTTTTTTTTTTTTAAATTGTTATTATATATTACAAGTCCCATAAGCGTGCTTGTGTAAAAACAGCATTAATATTTTCAAGCCTGAGCTTAAAATCCAAGGAAAAAATGTTTGTTTACCGAATACAGGTCATGACAACTCCAGAAACACACCACATTAGACTAATCCTATTACGAAAGATTAGGCGCACAGTACCAACAGCCTCACAAATCTTTGTTCAAACACTAGTTGCATTATATAGGGCAAGAAAGAGAAGCACTATTTGGCCCACCAATCTCTTCATGGTAAGCACTCAAAAGCAAGCACGGACTGAGAACATTTTGTTATACAAGAATCTAATCTTTTCATTATTGTAGCGTATGGGAGTTTTACTCTAGCCTGAAAGGAGAGCCGAGATTTAACCTTTAAAGCACAACGCAGGAAGCCTTGCACATATCCAAGCATACTCCTATACTGAGAATAAAGAGAGGGAAAATTGTACGCTTTTAGCACCACGTTGCCAGCTGCATTAAGCAGCATTCAAGACAGTTTTGAGCTCCTTTCTAAACCAGCAATTGAGAGGTAATTGCAGACCAGAGCAAGCACAAATCAACTGATGTGTGTTTCAACTGTGATCCTAAAGCCCTTCAGAAACGAAGGCATAATCCCTTCAGGAACGATGGCCACCTTCAGAACCCCAGCTTCAAAAAAATCCTTAAAAAAAAAAATCCTCACCACTTATAGAGTTGCAGCCACACAAGTACCAGCCAACACACGACACGAGCCCTGAACTGCCACACATCAGGGTGTTCCTAGCCATAAGCAGCTACAAAAGGCAATCTTCCACCCAGCAGCTGCAGTGCTGACAGTTCGAATCTCATCCTACAATATCAGGAGACAGTTGACTGCAGTCACAGTAGACGTTTGCAAAAAAAATTAAGTGTTTAATGGCTTCAGACTTTTAATCAGAGCAAATTTCACTCTTGCAAGCACTGCTAGAAGATGGTCTCCCTGCAACATGAGGTTACATTAACCAAGATGCGACCTGGGCCCTTCTGCTTCCAAACCAAATTCATTGTTGTGCAAACAGAGCACAGAACAGAGCTGACTGATTTCAAAGCACGCTACTGTCATATCCTGCACATTTCTTAACCACTAAGAAAACCCAGCAGGCGTGCAGATTTACAAGGCTAATTCTCATTAGCATTATTGGAACTACAGAAAGATTAACAGACGTGTCAGGGAAAGTGTAAGTCCTATGTGGTCTTTCTGAACTACAGACAGCTTTTTTTCCAAGATTTAAGGTTGTTGAAAGACACCCTTCCACTCTGCTGCCCAATCGTCCATCTATTTAAGGGATCTGCCATCCCCTTCCTCACCAGAGCTAGGGATTATCACTTTATAACACGATTCAGTGCAACAACTGATCCAAGGGCTCAGGAAAAAGCTATTTTACATAACAAATGGATTTTTCAAGTGTATCCTAATTACTTTGTTTGTGAGGCTGAGCCTTATCTATAGAATCTGCCCCACGGCTTTCTCAGCAGGCCTGGAGTGAAAGAAAGAAATGTCAAATTTATCAGAAGTCAGCTAACAGATTTAGATTCAATTTTTATCCAGACAACGTGTTCATTTACAGTTTGGGATTTTTGTTCTTATCAGTAAATTTACAAAGAAGTAGCAGCTAGAGGTCCCTGCTGGTTTTGGTGGCCTGCCTTAAAACATGACTAAGATTCTCCACTTGTTCTTCCTTCTGTAGTCCCTTGAGACACCAGAGCTTTGGATGAATGCACAGAAGTTTATGGCTCTCTCCTACAGTAACTGTAACGTGAATTAACAGAGCTCTAATACTTGTCTGTCCTCTCCACACAAAAAACATAATGCTGAGGATTGGTCTAAATCCAAATCCAGGACACAAAGTGTGTTGAGCTTTACAGGGGGACCAGATTAGAAAGATTAACACAGTTAGCACAGCTTGGAATCCTTTTTACAAATTAGCATCACTTTCATTACATTAACACTTACCTAGCAAGCTTGCTGAGGCCAAGTACTTGTTTGTTAGGAAGATAGCCAATATGCACCTAGACAGAGGAGAACAAGCCATTAGCAGAACCAAAAGCAGACTTTAAAATGCACATGAAACTCATGCACAGAGAATGAGATGCACACCTGCCCCAGAACTAACGCTGGAACAGTCCAGGAGTCTTAGCATGTGGGAGGAACATGCCACCATGCAAGCCTGAAAAACTGTGGAGCTAACCAAGACTGTGAATGCCTGGTGAGGTCAGTGTCCGTATGCAGAAGAGGTTAAGGGGAGAGAAAAATCACAACTCCTCATGAGTCAAGGCTTATGTTCCAAGTCTCAGGAATGCCCCAGAACACTATTACATTTGGGTACAAAAAGAAGGCTTTATTACTCAGCACAGCACTGTTTCTCTAGAATACACACTTTTCTTTCAAGACCTAAAGCAGATTCAGGAAAAGGGAGGGAGAGGGACTGTACTTCAGGTAAAAGTTCTGATGGCAAGTTCTTTGCCACCAAAATCAGGCTGCACGTACTGAATTTATTTATTTATTTTTATTATTTTTAATGCCATCTCATGTGCTATTGGTAATACCATAGATCACTGTATGAATAAATTGACTTCTACTCTGCTTGAATATGGATTTGCTGAACATTCATAAAAATGGGTAACCATACTAGTTTGAAATAAGTTACAGATCAGAAAAGCGCTCAGATCTGACAGGCAAGGCAAAGGCATTTAGCTTCCTATTATTTAAAAAGCAACATGGGCTACTGAAATCAAGTGGGTTTACAATTTAACAGATTATAAACCAGCATTTTATGTCACTGTACCAGAGACTTGAAAAATTAGCCAAGATACAGCACGGGAGTATCAGTATAGGATTGTGTCTCAGTGCTTTGCCTAGAGGCCCCATCTCAGAATCCTGTATTGCTGTACCTGCAGTTAAAGGTACCACAGTGCACCTAATTACCTGGCTAACTTGCTCATTCCTATCACTTCTGTTGGGTAATCAACCCACTGACACCTGAAAAGACACGAAACATTTTAGGTAAATTAAGAGACATAACTAAAAATAAGTATTGAATCTTGCTCCCCGTACTTTCTTTGTGAAAAATCTTGATTTTATTCGAGATAGAACTGCAAACACAAGACCTACTGCTCAGTATTTGCAGCCTGTTTGAGGTACCCAACAGGGGAATGGTTAGTCTGAGAATATGTAGAGGCATACCAAGTCATTTAGCAGACCATTATACGAAGCAGGACCAATTCGGTGTTTGCAGATTTCTCCAAACCACACAGGCTAAACAGCTGGACGTAAGAAGAATGCTTACATTGCCACAGAAGTCATGAAGAGAACAGACACAGCATGTGTAATAGAAACAGAAAGCTTCCACAGTAAAAGAAGTTACCTCGTTCTCTGGTATAAAACCAACACTGAGAGAAGAAAGCAGATGAGTTGACTCCACTGAAGCAGCAGCTGGTTTCTGTTCGGGTATTTTATTTCTTGGGAGACAGTTTACTTGGAACATATGTGGTACTGATAAGATTTTATAGAAAACAAAAGCACCTGCTACTCTGCCCTGTGAGTACTTAATAGTAGAACATATGGATTAGACTAAGCTCCACCCTCCTCTGCTGATATGAGAATGAAGAGGCTAAGGCTTGCAGAAACAGCTACCAATTTTGAACTCTTTGAGTTTACTGGAGCTTTGGTGCTTTTTTGTTGTGTTTTTCATTGTTGGGGATGGCAGGGGAAGAATTAAGCTATTGGCACCACGATTTCAACAGCACCTGAAACACCAGCCCCTTTCACAGGAGTCCCAGCCTATGCAGTCTCCTGCTAGCCAAATTAAAACAGGGCTGCTAAACAGAATTTCGCTCTGTTCACGGGGGCTCCCGAGATGAATGTACACCAGATAGCTCTGAGCCAGCAGCTAAATCCGTGACAGAGACAGCGTGCAGGGTGAGCTGGTTTAATATCAAGATGTCTGCCCCCAAGGCTTGCTGCTGCTTCATGAAGAAGAGCTTTGATATGAAATGTCAGAAACCATTAGATTACTTAGACCAGGAAAGGTTGAGCATTATATTTTAGGAGCTTTAAATCCAAATAAAACTCACATTAAGGAGGTCTTACTTATTTGTATTCTCTGGAGATTAACTTCTAGAATCATAGCCGTAAGCAGTAAATACTTACAGCTTTAAAAGCTTTGTAGTTCTAGCTACAAAGTCTTTTACGTGTACTTCAGGTCTTTTATCATGTATTCCCCATGTTTGCTTTGTAAGGAAGAGTTACCTTTCCAACAAATGGAACGAGGTGATGCTCACACAATGAGAACATGTCTATGTCCTTCACAATTACCATCTCATCGTGGTCTTCGTCAAAGATGGCGTCATTCAGAACATCTGAAATTAAACATTTGCATTAAGAAGTTACACGCACAAGCACAGAAGTCTCCTCCAGACAGTTCTGATAAAGCTCGTGGCAAGTGCACAGCTCTCCCAGAGCTATGGATTTCAGGGTTACGACGAGGGAAGTAAGGAGTAACACCACAAGCACCCTTTGGTGTGTGTACAACCACAATTGCCACGGTGCTATATCAGACTACCCATGTGTTATGCCAGAACTCAGCCTATAATATTTTATTTAACTTATAATTTGTAATAGCTAGCCATCGCAGTGGTTTCTTCAAACACTTCAACATCAGCACCACTCTCTTCCAGGAAGCTCTGTGCCCTGGAAGCGTTTCACCCTGAGGCACACCAACCAGCAGCTGTTGAGGCTGTTCAGTACAGAGATCTGCAGCCACAGATCAGAGAGACATTTGCTGTCTCACACTGAAACAGGCACGCAGAAGTACATCCCATCTGAATCCCACGTCTCAGACTTAACAGAATTAATGTGGAAAAACCCATAAAGATAAGAGGAAGAGACAGCTCAGAAAGAAAAGGACTATATAGCATGGGGCTCTGCTAGTCCCAGAGCTCAGCAAAACAGCCCCTTGGTTGATTTTCCGTATTTAGCAGTCCCCTGACAAGTCCCGAGGCACTCCTGATGCAGGATAGAGCAGATTACTGCGGTCTCCACAAAAAACTAGAGCAAGCTGGACCACGTTTGGAGAACTTAAAAGCAGAACAAGGTAAGAGAGGGAGCCTTTTGAAGGACGAGAGGGAACAGCTGTAAAGAAGAGATGATACGGAGAGAAGAAGAACAGCAAGAGAGAACTAGCTGGGCAGGAGGGCTGACAGCAGCACGTGAAACTCTGCGAGGAAGTTCGCTTGAAGCCACACAGACTGCTTGGAGGTACTTCCAGGAACCACAGCAGGGTACACCACGGCCCGATGGGGTGCTCAGGGACTGCCCGGCTCCACGCACCGTGCAGCCCAGCACCTGCAGTGATGATTACACAAATCTAATAGTTGTGTCTGCTCTCCGTGCCTCGATGCCTCCCCCTGACATGTACGCACACCTAATGGCCACCATCTGCTGCCGATAACGTCTCATCATCGCGGAGCATTTTAATTTCCTGCTTGCTATCAGCACTACACAGGTAACCCTGGAAACTGTGCGCAAGATGTTCTGCCTGCAACGCACGTCCTTTCCCGAGAAGGGCTGGCAACCTGCAAAACAACGAGGCTGAACCCCAGAAGGTTTTCGATCAGGTCAGAGAACAGGGACGGAGGGCACGAAAGGGGCCAGGAAACAAGGCTGTGAAGGCACACGATTTTGTCCTTTAAATTTTAGGGTCCAGCTTGCACCGGACACCGCTGGAGAGATTTTTGATTACGTGGGAAGCACCGTGCAAGTTGTATTACTATGAATTCAGCCAGAAAGAGCCAGAATTTGGAACAGAGCAGGACACGGGGGAGACAGAGCAGCAGTCGAGGTTCTTGGCTCCTCCACGCAGCACTCCGCAGGTGTGCCATTTCCAGAGCTGAAAGGCAAACAGTGGTTTCACAAAGCCTGCTACTACGCCCCGCATTATTAAAACAAAATCCAAACAGACCCAAGAAGAGTCTCTAGAGCGACTGCTGCTGTTATTAGACCACCAGCAGCACATCAGAGCCCGATGCTAGATACAGAATTACATCAGCACACTGGTGGAGAATCAGAAGTAGCCACATTCTTGTTGCAAGCCACAGGAACATGTGGCAGCAGAAGGTCAAAACCTCAGCAGAAGGAATTTCAACGTGGAAGAGCCTCATATATATACACATGCATTTATACATGTGCATATACACACATCTATAAAATATATGAATGGATCCTTACAGACTATCTGAGGAACCACAATCTACTGTGCTGAAGAGCCATGTTTTATTATGGAGACAGCTGGTAGCCCTATTATAGGGCTGGGGAGAAGAAGGTTGAGATGGGAAAAGAAGGTTGAGACCTGCAAAGTATCCCACAAACAACTTCAGGAACAAAATGCATCCCTCCCATGGCTAAAGCAACTAACCAGGAACACAAAGGCCACCCATCCTGTTGCATATCTTCTCTGTAGCTGCTCTGAGCCATAGCAGTTTGGGTAATGCCTCCTCTCAAAGGAAGTTTTAGAAGCATGGAGGCAATTCGATCTTTGTCAAGAAGAGGAGCACAGAGCTGTGGGGTATTTCACACTTATTTATGCACATCTTAACAATTTTACACCCCAGATTTTTGGAACTTTAGTAGCAAGTAGCAGCTAGGTGGAGGATACCTGCTCAGCTGCGAGATGTCTGCAGCTGTACTGATTTTAACAGTCAGCAGCAGTTATTAACAGCTTGGGAAGGTGGGAACCCATCAAGGAAGAAAGGAGCTTAGTGCTGGCTCTCCACTACCTCTTCACAGCTGCCAGGCCATACAGGGAGGCAAGGGCAAAACAAGGGCTGGGACAGAAGGCTGGTACCTGACTACTTGCTATGGTGTTAGGACACAGCTCCAGTCACCCTACCCTGCTCGAGTCCCTCCTGCTCACACTTTGCAAGCTTCTCCTCCTGAAAAATAAGCAGAGCACAAAGCCGGTGTCTGTATCTTCTCCCATCCCCAACCCCAACATGAAACCCTTTCAAATCCAAGCCTTAAATCACCAACAAGCGAGGCAGGAGTAGCTGTGACAAGACACCACGCTAGGTCCTGCTGCAGCACTTGCCTGCAGTAATTACCCGGGAGAGACTTGCTTGGCAAAGACTCAAACGCTTTGCAGAGAGGCAATGCCATTTTGTCTAACTTTGCCTTTTATTTTCTCTAGTCATTCAATTTGCAGTAGCATCAAACAAGGCCTCAACGAGCTTAGCCCGGAGCCTGCAGCGCATGTTCCAGAGAGTGTACCAGAGCTCACAGGGCAGAAGGGGAAACAGGGCCTCGGATTAACCAGTCCAGAAGCAAAGCTGGGAACAATTTTGTACCTCTTTGCCTCTTCTTTCATTCTACCTAGGCCACAGCACCTCCTTCAGCAGCTGGATTTCAGCTTCCTCTTGGCTTCCTCGTTTGGAGCCCCCAGAAACTTTTACTCCAGCCCCAGACTTTTCCTGGCCACTGAGGCCAGGACCTACATGTTCTGCAGTAAGAGGACAGGACTCGCATCCCCTCTGCTTGCAGCATTGGCCTGTTCAGAGCCTCTCAACCTCTGAGCAAGGGGAGGCACAAAGCAACCTCCCTGTAAGCTAAAGGAGCCTGCAGATAACACTGCTTGTGCTCCCTGCCACCCCAGGAAAGCTGAGGGAGCTTGCTGCCTAAGCCTAGACACACCACGTTAAGGAAATGCTAAGATCTGGATAAAAACACATGGCTGGGAGGAAGAGAACACGAACAAACATGAAATGTTTAGCTGGTGATGATCTCTAGATTGTTCCAGCTGAGGTTTCTTTCAGCCCAGAGTTCAAGTCCTGTTGCAGAAACTTCAGCAGGCTGTTAAGAACTAAACAGTCGCTTTTGCTGCAAGTTAACTCCTGAAACAAAACTGAATTAGTTTTCCCCCTTTATCTTCAAAAAGAGTTGATAAAAGCAGAAATCGGAATTGGATGAAGGCAGAACGAGAAAGACCTTTCGGGATTTTGCGTCAGAGCTAAGCAAAAAAGACCTGTTGCTATAGAAACTATTTGCATGGCTTTAATGTGACACAGGAAAGCAGAAGCACCTCTGGCAACCAGAGAGAGCCCACCCCGCAGCTGGCTCGGGAGGTGAAGGGAATGAGGGATGACAGCGCTCCGCAGAGCAGCGCTGCTTCGGCTTCACGGCACCTGGTGTCTGCTTCTGGCTCTGAGACAAAAAGACTGAGATGCTCGCAGGTTGTTCTCATGATGAGCTGCTTCTCTCTAGAAAAGAGGCAGATCGAGGGTTGTTTGCTGTCAAGAGGATGGAGTCACTCTCACATGCACTGATATTGTCCCATGGGCTCACCCATCCTGATGGGGACATGAGAAAACCAAACCACAGGCAGAGCTCAGGCTCCTTTTGCTCTGCCAGGAGCAAAAAACAGCCTGCACAACACCTGGTGTGACCTAGGAACAGGCAGGGAGCAGGAGGGTGCTCCAAAACTGCAGTGTGATGAGCCAGAGACCAGAGCAACTGCTTGCTGAGGTGGAAAACTGGATACCTTCAGCTGACTTGCCTGGGAAGAAGTTCCTCTTCATCCAAGGAGAGATGTAACAGAGCAGGAAGCCTGAGCTAACAGCCAAATGTGTGGCAGGAAAGCCAGGAGGCTACAGGGTCTGAACCAAATCTGGAAGAAAACTGCTAGAAAAGCTCTCAGTTGTTGCCAAATATTAAGACAGAATCAAAACTGAAGCTTTGCATTTATTTGTGTGTTGATACTACGGAACTATAGTTGGAAAAAATATTGCAGACAAGCAACAAGAGAATTACTGCACTAGAAAGGTACTGGAATTTATTACACATACAGGGAGGAGACTCAGGCTACAAATATTCATACAGAGTCTGTAGTCCTGCAGGAAGTTAACGGCTTCAGGATGGTCTGGGAGTGCCAATTCACAACAGAATTAGCACTTGCTTCAGGAAGCCTTGAAGCAGCCTGGAAGGAGACACAGCCTAAGCCGCAGCATGACCCTGAACAGGCAGGAGAGTTCAAAAGCTGCAGAGAAAAATTAAGGAGGCATTAGCACCACGTGGCTTCCTCACCATCGTGTACCTTCCTACCAGGAAAGAAGGGACACCAGACAGAAGAAGTTACAAGTTGATGACTAATAGTTCAGATTTCATCACTGCCACACCCGAGGGCTGGAAATAGACAACCCACTCCAGAAAGGAGCATTTTCTGCAGCAAAACTTAATTCTTCAGCCACCAGAAATTATGCATCTGGTCCAGCTCTTTTACAGCTCATTTTGTAGAGGCAAATAGAGGAAATGCAGCATTGATATTCAACTAATTTTGGCCATCTTCTTTACCGATTCATTTACTTTAAGACACTTTCCACATTGCAGCGAGATTTAAGTCCATTCCTAAGAGATCGGTTATTGCAGACTCTCAGATGAAACTCAGATTAGGCTCTAATCTGTTTCCTTTACCAACAGATTTATTAATACGAGGGAAAGCAGGGTTATGGAGATGCTCATTAAAATGCATCAGGATTTCAATAACTACTTCACTATCTCATGTCACAGAAGGTGCTGGAAGTGCCCCATCCACACTCCTTTCTGTAATCAAAACAAATGAAAAATCAGAAGACAAAACAACGCTTTGAAAAAGCAACATGAAAAGATCAGACCTCTTCGATAGCGTACGATCCAAGAGGTTAAGATATTTAATAAACTCTTGACAAAACCCAAACAAGCTTATCCAGTTTGGTGTTGCTTGAATATTAATGGTCAGGGAGACCATCCTGGTAAGTTCACAGTAAGCTTCACCCACACAAGGGGTCAGGGTAGAAGAAAGAAACCCCCAAGAACCTTACCGTGAACAATCCTGTCTCTCCCACCCTCCAGTTTGGAAGAAACAAGCCATGGCCATGCTACCAATAAGGCAGATATTTAAGTTTATGTTAGACTGTCACACCTATATGAAGGAAGAGAAGAGCAGCATCTTGCTTCCACTAACAGAAACGAAAGAAACAACTCACCAGCTCTCGGCAAAGGGCAGTGCTGCTGATCAAACAGCCTTGTTTGTTTAAGGAGCTGCCTGTCTATTCCTACGTAGGGATGCTTAGCACCTCTCACCCACAGCAAACTGAGTAGGCTTGGAAAACTTGTAAGCGTATTCTGTTGTTGCATCTATGAAAATAAAACCACAGAGGGAAGAAGGTGAAGTATTAGGGTTGCATTTATTCACCCTCCACCATAAGAGGGCACAAAGTAACGAGAGGCAGTGACATACACATTGCAGCAGGTGTTAAGCTACTGGTTTTGGACTTCAGGTGTTGTTTGCTTTAAAACAAAGCTGCATAGTAGCATCAGTTAGCTTTAAGGCAAATAAAACACACATGCAGCCTTTCAAACCACACAGGTTCAGAAAGCAAAGTTATCCTCTAGTGTTTCTAATTGTCATTTCCCTATTATGTTGAAAGGACAGTTGAACCTCCCAGCTTGCTTGGAAACCAGCACAGTGACCAGTGAGGTCTTTCAGCTTTTATTCATGTAACAACCAACATTTAATGCTTGTGCCATTCTGCTTGAAGGACTTGGGTGCGATGAGAACAAGTCGGCTTCCTTCTGCAGGCACAGGAAGCTTGCTCAGCTTGGTGCCTGATGTCTCCTACAGGACTGCACAATCAGAACTCCTTTAGAGTTTACTTTTTGAAGCCAGCATCCTCAACTTTCAGTGCTTCTGGAACTCACCACTTAGCAAGATCGAGTCTGAAGTCCTCAGCTTCAGCTACAAGCTGGCGCAGTCCTCAGCCTTTTTATTCCACAAATTCACTCACTGCATTTGCACACACTTGTGTAGCATTTATAGTCCCACAGACTGCACCTCCAAGTGTGACACGAGGACTTCACTGAAGGACAGACAGATCTCCCAATGTTTCATTTTTACGTGTCAGGCAATTGCCTGAAAGCTGTAAGTGTCCAAGGCAGCCTGCTAATAACAGCAGACTACCTTTGTTACCCAAGAGAACAGGTTACTATTTTATTATAATTTATTCCCAGAGTTAAGAAGTCAATAAATCTGACCCCGGCTCAGGAAAAAAAGATGGTCTTGAATGCTGATGCAGAAGCACTGCATGGAATTGAAGAGTAAAACTTCTGGCATCCTGTAGTGGCTACTAATCTACACATGTCCCGGTGTGAACTGCCAGCATTTTTAGGTCAGCTCTCCAGGAGGGATTTTACTTTAAATCCCTAGAGGCATTCTCACACCTCCAAAGAAAGTTTGATGATCAGCAGTACAGAATGAGAACCAGAGTTTGATTATTAGGACTATAGAATGAGAATCACAGTAGGGCTGGGGTTGGAAGGGACCTTGGAGACCACCCAGCTCCAGCCCCCTGCCATGGGCAGGGACACCACCCACTAAATCAGGTTGCCCAGGGCCTCATCTAACCTGGTCTTGAACACCTCCAGGGATGGGGCATCCACAGCTTCCCTGGGCAATGAGATCAATACACACGAATACATTTTGTCAAGGAAAGAGCTAAGGGCAGAGGCCTTTTGTAAAGCCAGGATTAATAGGAGAACGCATCCAGAAAGAACAGTAAGAGTGATTTAGATATTTAGCAAGTAAACTCTACGAATGGCTCTGAAACAACACCGGCCAGCTGCAGAACACCGATAGCAAAGATGAATGAAGGTAAAGCAGGAACACTTACTCTGTGCTGTCAAAAACAAGGTAGGAAGTAACACAGAGTCTGGTTCTCTGCTGCTCACAGAAATCCCAGGGGAGACGGGGACAGAACTCAGATGCCATCTTCCCTACAGCACTACTTTAAGTTAGGGGAGTATAGAAATACAAATGTGAGCAGCTGGCACTGAAGCAAAGTGACAAGACCCAGGAAGGGAGACCAGACACCCAGCATATTTATGCATACCCCAAAAGTATTGATGTTCTCAGACACCCTAACAAAAAAAAGTAGGAGTTTTGTTCTTAAGAGTAAATTAATGCTCAGAAGGAAAAGCAATACCTGTGTGGCTTGCACAGAAGTCAGCAAACATCAGCTCAGCAGCTTCCCAAAGCACTCGGGGTTCCTCATATCAATTCTCCACACGTACCATCAGTTCTCCACCTCCAAGGCCACCACAGGACAGACTGCTGCAGGGCAGGTGAGGCCATCATCCCTCACCGTACCTAAAGCTTCAGGCATCCTGACTGCACTCAGAAACATTCAGTGACAAGCGAGAGCACGACACCACTCATCACAAACCCCTAAGAGCAGCAGGCAGCACTCGAGGCAGTCAGGCAGCTTAGTTTTGGGACCAACCCCATCAGCTCTACGTTCTCACCTCCACGTTCTCACCTCCCACAAGCAAAGCTTGTGGCCAAGCTCACCAAACACCGCAGAGCTCCTCTGGCATGCTTTCAGCTTCACACCGTCCAGCCTTCAAGAGATTTCGTAAAGTGGGAATACATTTCCCACACAGGAACACAGAAGTGATGCAATAAGTTAAAATGCCATCGGAAGTGAGTTGCTTTTTCCCCTGCCCAGGGTTTTTCTACCCAGGGTAGACACCCAAGCAGACAGGACGCTGATTGTAAAGCCTGTAGCTGTACCAGCCTTGCTCCCTTCCCCAATTTGTTGTTGCCACCCTCCTGGCTGCAGAGCCAGGCCCCATTCACACAGGCTGGGAGCTCAGCTGGGGCCACGTACCTGTTGCAGCACACCTTGCTTCTAGCCCCCTGTTTGTATAATCACCACCACAGAGCTTTTATTTCAGAAACTTTGTATTTATTTCAGGGATTTTGTAACAGTAAGTCTTTTTCACCTCTTGTCTTCTCCCTGCTGGGGAATAGACTTGAACCCACACCTCAATATCCCACACACCACTGTTTTAACATATGCATAGCCAGGTAGTTCCATGTGAGGGAACAAAATAAGCTGCAAAATAAAGCAGAGAAAGGACATTTTTCCCCTTCTTTCCTCTTTTTACAATCCAGTTCCTGGTCCATTTCACAGCCTGGGCAGGCAGCCAGCTGTATGAGTACAACCAAGTGACAGCACAACCAGATGCTGCAGCAGAGACAAGCAACAGGAGCTACAGCCCCACAACTGCCACCATCCCCAAAGATTTCCTAGTTTGTCTTTCAACTACAGCTCGTTTCCCCTCCCCATTACACTAATAAGAGCAGGAGGACTGGAAGCTGAGCATTGTGTAAGGAGATGAGTAGCTGACAAGTAAAAGGATCTGACACAGGAAAGGATGCTAGCATCACAGCTTCCTTTGGATTGCTAGGAAAGGAACAAAAAAGCAGTTCAGGAGCACAGCACCTAGCAGTGGCACTAACACTTTTTATTCTCCAGTATAACACAGCTCCCCCACGATGAGCATTCAGGGCAGGGGACTGTCCAGAACTACTCTGCTCAATGAAATGCACGAGACTGGGACAGATTAATCAGAGTCCCAAAGTATCCACTGGAGCAAAAGGAAGAAGCTACTGGAAAATTAAGGAATCAGTTTAGTTTAACTTTCCCTGTACAGGAGACCCATGGCAAGGTTAAGAGAGGACTTTAGGTAGGCAGCAAACTCTCAGCACAGAAATTCACAGAGATTATCACCAAAAAGCCTCCTGACTATGACACATCCTGTGTTTCACAGCAATAAAGCAACAAGATAAAGCAACAAGTGCAGTCCTCAAGTGCAGAAACTTTTTCCCAGCAGACAGAGGATCAACCTGTGAGACCCCAACAAAGCTTCATCCCAAACACCCTGTGCAGCAAGGCTAAACAGGAGGGGGATGACAGCCAGCACAGCCCTGAGCTGATCTCCAGATACAAGCCTGAAAACCAGGTTTGGCTGTAAAAGAGAAACAAAGGTCAAGGCAGAAGTGCTGCTCCTGGGGGGAGCCAGGGCATGATGTTGGCACAAATACCGCCAGCCGTGAGTAAGTTAACGCTGGAAGCTGTATGCAATGGGATTTCAGAGAAGGCAGCAATTTTGAGAAGTGAAAGAGAAAGTAGACGAGGAAGCCAGCCTCTGAGGGGAAGCAGAGCACACACAGAGGGATGGGTTGGCAGCTCAGCCTTTTCATTCAGGGACACAGTGCGGTTTTTGGGGCAGGCTCACACAGGAGCAGCGCTCTCAGGATGCTCAGCACCCTCCTGACCCGCACCCAGCCCTGTGTCAGCACCAGGAACCTGCCTCTCACCAAAAGAGGAAGCAGAAGGGGGAATTCCCTGGTGTCCCAAAGCTTTTATTAGTTTGGGCTGGGTGCTGTCCTTACAGGAAAGGGCAGGAGGAGCACAAACCTGAGCGCCCACTGAACCCTATCTCCTCACACCTCACCCCAAAAACCACCTGAAGGTACCAAAAGAGATGCTACCATCCCACAGCCGACCCTGTAAGAGCACAAATCCCCCAAAAAACCACCTTCTCTCCCTTTCCACCCCCCCGGGGCTCCTACCGGAGATGGTCTCCTGGTAGCCCTTGGTGAAGAACTGCATGGCGGTGGCCGCCCTCCAGGGCGTCTTCAGCAGCCCCTGGCGCTGCGGGTCCTCGCCCAGGGAGCGCAGGATGGAGGTGTAGGCAGCCGCCAGGCCGGGCAGGCTCAGCTCGTTGTCCTCCTCGCTGCGGGGCCGCTCTCCCCTCCAGCCCTCACCGCCGCCACCGCCGGGCAAGGAGGGGACGCGAGGCTTGGGGTCCGAGCCCAGAGGCGGGGAGGGCGACCCGTCCCGCCGCGGGTACCCGTTGTAGCTCCGTGCCGCCGCCATCAGGGGACGGATCGGGCCCCGAGCGGTGCGGGCAGGGCGCTGCGGTGGGGCTCGGCACCCCGCTGAGGGCTCAGGACCCTCCCCAAATCTCGGGGCTCGGCACCGTGCCGACCCTGACGCGGCGCCCGCCCCTCACGCGCGCGTTCCCGCCCGCCCGGAGCTGCCTCAGGACTCGGGAGCCGCCGCCTCGGCCGCCCGCTTTATACCGCCCGCGCCGCTGCCATTGGCTGGAGCCGCCGCGACGTCATCAGAGGGCCCTGCGATGAGCCGGACGGACTCCGAGCGCCGCGCCCCGAGGGGTTGGGGTTGGGGTTGGGGTTGGGGTTGGGATTTGGGATTGATATTGGGATTGGGATTGGGATTGGCATAAAAGACCGGGACTGGGATTAGAATCAGGATTGGGATTGGGACTGGGGATTGGGGATTGGGATTGGGATAGGGACAGGGATCAAGATCGGGATTGGCATAAGGGACCGGGACTGGGATCAGGATTGGGATTGGGATCAGGACTGGGATCAGGATTGGGATTGGGATCAAGGTTGGGGATCAAGGATTGGGATTGGGGATCAGGATTGGGATTGGGATCAGGATTGGGGTTGGCATAAGGGACCGGGACTAGGATTGGAATCCGGATTGGGATCAGGACTGGGATCAGGATTGGGACTGGGATCAGGGTTGGGGATCAAGGATTGGGATTGGAGAATGGGATTGGGATTGGGATTGATAGTGACAGGGATCAGGATCGGGATTGGCATAAGGGACCGGGACCAGGATTGGAATCCGGATTGGGATCAGGACTGGGATCAGGATTGGGACTGGGATTGGGGTTGGGGATCAAGGATTGGGATTGGGGATCGGGATTGGGGATCGGGATTGGGATCAGGATTGGGATTGGCATAAGGGACCGAGACTGGGATTAGAATCAGGATTGGGATTGGGACTGGAATCAGTATTGGGACAGGGATCAGGACTGGGTTTGGGACTGGGATTGGGATGGGGATCGAGACTGGGATAGCAATCGCAACTGGAATTAGGTTTGGGATAAGGATTGGGACCAGGACTGGGATCCGGATATGGATCAGGACAGGAATCGGGATGAGGACAGGGACTGAGGTCAGGACCAGGATCAGGACAAGGATCAGGACAGGGATAGGGATTGGGATCAGGATTGGGACAGGGATTGGGACCGTGATTGGGACCAGGCGGCAAGGCTGCCCTGGCAGGTGCTGGTGGGGTAAAGTTGGGTAAAAAGGGGGGAAAAACACCAAGAAATGGGGAAAGTTATGTGGGTCTGAGGGTTGGCAAAGACCTACATGGCTGGGTAGTGGGAAGCCAGGTTCCCCCACTGAGACTCTTCTGGGGTTTTATATAGGGTGGAAAGGGAAGCTCACAGTTCAGGGGTAAGCGCTACTTTCCTCATCATTTTCAAAATAAACGCTTGAGATCCTCAGCAACGCATCACCCGGGCAGAAAGCCCTATTCCCACGTGCAGGTCCATCCGGAAGGCAGCGGGGAAAAATCCTCCCTGTCGTGCATAGGGAAAAAAAAAAAAACACAACCCCAGCGGCAATAAGGCACTCCACGCTTATCTTTTGGCTTCCGACCACAGGTTTTACCAGAAGAAAGAATGACTCAGGTGAAATCACTGGGAAGGTGCTGGCCTGCGGGAGCAGCGGGCAGTGGGGCTGGAAGCCCCCATCCCCATCCCTTTTCCTCCCCAAACAACCCCGGGGCTGCAGCTGGGCACCTCTGACCGCCCCGCACCCCTTCGTTGGTATCCGAATTCTCCACGTGAGCTGTGTTGGCTCCCCTGCCAGAAGCAGTCAGCAAATTCAGCAGGGTGACCAATGCTCCTGGCTGGAGCCAGACCTGCACGGTGCAAAGGGTGGATTTCTTAGGAACTACGAGCTGCCGAGACGTAATGGGACGTATGGAAAAGGGGTTAGCAAAGGGTATCGAGGGAGTGGCACTCCCTGGGCTGTGCTTCGCTGATTCACTTAGAAAAACCGGCAGATAAGGTATCTACAGTCGGCCGAACTTTATAATGGTCTAAATTTAGCAAGTCGGCAGTAATTTTTCCCCTGCGTGCAGGAAGAGAGGGGCAGTTACTCCTTTATTGCTGGCGTGAGCACCCTGTGGACCTGCAGACAACCAGTTTTTGGGTTGGGTGCGAGCAGAGGTCACACACACAGGAGCCGAGGGCAGCAGGTTTGCTAACAGCATTTGCAAGCACCGAGTTTTCTGTTCTAGGTCATTTAGATACGGGTCGGGATGTGTTACAGCTCCATTTCCAGCCGGCCACGTCCTCCACCTCTGAAGCACACCTACATCAGCTGGGTGAGCAGCAGCACCAATGCTTGTTATTTTTAAGTATCTTGTGCTAAGTTTTTTTTTTTTTTTTAACCTATAAATTACACCCCATGCTTTCACGCAGCCTTCCCAAATAAATTTTTCTTTGCTGTATCTGAATACATCCAGAATGAGCAAAGCACAGGCTGAGGTAAATCACACACCAAAGACGCCTACTTTTCCTCCATAAAGTGGGAGTGTTTGGGACCAGGCTCAGAGATTAAGAACTGACAAATTCCACCCTCTCAAACCATCCGCAGTGGTTTGTGTTGACCCAGTGTATCATTAGCAGCTCAGGCAGGAGAAGAGCGATGCAAATCGATACTGCTAATAACAGCAAGCCCGAGCGTGATCCTCAAACAACGGGGACGCATCTACACGCATCCACACAGTGCCGCGGCCTGCTGACATCCGTCCTGGGCCCTGTAAGCACAGGTTTATCGGCTGCTGGAATCACAAGTGCGTCAGTTTAAGCAGTGAATCACAAGCAATTTAATTCGGTTTACCCGGAATAACAAGCAAAATTGATTACAGGCTCCTAAAATCCTAACCTCTCTCCCAGAGGGACTGGTTCCTCTGTGGGGACAGCAGATCCCTGAGGTCTGAGAGGATTTCCACAGAGGGACTTTCTCTGTTTTAACTGATCTGGTCAGGTCTCAAGTTTTACAGCTGAAAATGGAGCAAAAAAGCAGTTTTGCCCCATTCCAGCTTTTCTTGAACACTTCTAGGCACAGAGCATCCCGCACCCAGAGGCTCCTCCATCCCTAGCTCCCCAAAACCCACAGAGGAGATGGGCTGCGGCCACAGAAGGCAGGTTCGAGTCAAAACATAATTAACCTGTAATTAACAGCTCCAGAATGTGCCCCATTTCTTGCTCCAACAACCCGGTCAGGAGCTGAGCAACACCCTGAGGATCTCTGGGTCCCTCCAGCCCACTTCTGACCCGAGGATGGGTTTCGATTCCTGAGCAAAGTGGGACAGCAGCCGTGGCCCCGCACCTCCCCGCTCAATTGCTTCTCGGCATTATATCCCCGAGATCAATAACACGATTTGCAGCCCGGGCTGTTCCCTGGCAACACACGGCTTGAAACTATTCACCCAAATTTCCTGGCCATTCACATCCCGTCGAGTCCAGCATCAAGGGGCTCTTTTGGGCAGATATTAGCGTCTGGCCTGCCTGTAAATAAATAAATTAGCGTGGTATTTCTACGGCAGCGCTCAGGGAGGGCCCCGGCCTTTCTCTAGGCCTCTCTCTGAGCTGCTCCACCACAGGCACTGTAACACCCACCAGAGAGAAGCTGAGGTGAATTTCGAAGATAGAAAGTGCCTAAGAGGGAAAGCTCCTCCAAGCATAGTCTGTCTTGTGCCCAGCTCCACCCAGGCACCCATGATAGTTGAGTTTTCTTGGCTTTCCCATCCAAAACCAGGGCCGGAGCACTACGTCCATGAAGTGACTTAGGTCAGGTTTGTGAAAGAAATTGTACGAGTCTGAGTGCATTGCTCACTGCTGCCACAGCAAAGGGGGAAGAAGTTGTAGTCAACAGGTACTGGGTTTCTAATGAGGGATCTACTAATGGTTTCTACTGGTTTCTAATGGGTTTCTGAGCCAGTGACAGACGAGCCAGGTTTGCTGTTGGTGGGTGAAATTCTTGGTGAGGGATGAAGCAGGAGCCCTAGGGGGGTTCTGGCTCCCAACACCGTCAGGACAAACCCGAGGACACATCAGGTCACCAGCAGGGACTGAGGACATGGGAGCTCCACACATCTCAGGGAGCAAAGAGGAGATGTTTTTTGTTCCTGTTGGAGATGAGTACCTCAGGTAGAATCGCACTGCCCCAAAACATTTGCAAGCACACTCCAGCATCAAGTGCTAGAGAGAAACTTGTCCTAAACTGCACTGCAAGTGGGCCTTGTAATCCAAACCACCACATAAAACAGAAAAAAACACAGGAAAACAAAAAGGTAAAACTCTTCGTACAAAAGCCAGCGATGAGTTTTAGAGCACTGACTTGAAATCAGCTGCTGCTTTGTGCCTTGTCCCATGTGCAGTCAGCACCCTCGGCAGTGGCTGCAATTTAAACAAAGTAAAAGGAAGTATACTTAAGAGATACATTTGCTGAAAACTCTCCAAATCCGAAACAACACAAAATTGTGATTTAGCAGAGATGAGAAGAGCAGGGATGATCTTTATTTTTATCTTTTTGGTCAGGATTTTGACATTACATGCCATGAAAAAAAATAAAATAAATAAAAAGTAGAGGACACACACCTCTATTTCTGCGCCTTGCTGGAGCCCAGCTGCAGCAGTGAAGTGAGTGGCTCTGTAAGGCCATCCTCCTCCAGGCTGAGCTCCTGCTGGCACACAGGGGCCGATTTTGTCGGGTTTTTATCGTGCAGCAGTCAAGGCAGCATGGCTGGGTGGTGGTGTGCAGTTGTTTTCCTTTGTAGCAGAATTATATTACGGAGCAAGTGCTTGCAAAGCCAAAGAAAATATTCTCTAGGAGGTGAGCACACATTTTATTTATGTCTAGTACAAATGTTCCTTCTCTGAATAAATGTCTAGCTTCCTGTGAGTCCGGCACTCCCTCTGAAGTCAAACAGGATCGCAGTACTCCAGCACGCCAAGTAGTCCATTTACAGATCTTTTTCTCAGATAAAGGGCTTGACATGCTCTCTCAGCTACAGAACAAGGGAGGTGGACACTTGCTGCTTTGAATTATATCCCCCAAAAAGGCTAACAGACTCAATGTGTTGTTTTGGGTCTTTCTTGCTGGTTTTTAGTAGTCACATCTTTCCAGCCAGCAGCAGCCCTGGGTTTTACACAGAGCATGGGCAGCTTGTTGCAGGAATTGGCTCTGCTGAAACACAACTGTGACCCTACAAGGCCCCAAACACAGGATGTGATATCAGGTTTTGGTGTGGGATGAGCAGAGAGGTAGCCGGGCAATATTCACCAATGTTCTCTTCCGCAGCCTCCATCACCTGCTATCCACTTTCATCTGCTATTTTTGGATGATTTTGTTTTCCTCCAGAAAAAGTGCATGGGAAAAGGATTTCATTTAAGGTCACATTATGTAGTGAAACGGAAGAATGCAGCAGACGCAGAAGCAGGGAGCGAGGAAGAGAAAATGTTTTGTGCTCCTGGGGTTTGGAAAGGAGCTGCAGTGGCTGGGCAGGGGAGCAGGGCTGAGATGCAGCAGCGCTTCCCATCACACCACGGCCTCAGAGGGATCAGCAGATGGGGACCCACTGGGAAAGGACCCGCAGCAAAGGTTGGGTGTTTCTGTGGTCCAACCCTGCCTCAGGGCCAGGCGCACAAATGTCTGGCTTTCTGAGCAAAAGGAGGAAGAAACAGCAGCAGGCAGGTGCCTTGCCATAATTCCCAGGCTGTTTTTTTTTTTCTAAATAACCTCCTTTTTAATTGGAAAGAACAAATTCAGGACCAACGGGCATTTCTGAAGATTCCAGCGCAATTTCATTAAACATCTCTGGGGAGCATCTTTACAGAAAAGCGGCTAGTTGAGATTTAACAGCTTTCACTAAAATTCATTCCACGTTTTCTTTGGGGTTCAGGCTCCTGCTCAGGTGGAAGCAGAAGGATGATGAAGCCTGATGAAGTCCTAGTGCCTCGGTGCTGTGAGGATGAGCGTGCCCTGCTCCATTTGGCACGGTGCAGCCACGTGGAAGTCTCCAGGTGGTGGGGGTCTATCTATTTGCAGCCCTGCCCGCAGCTGGGTAATGGAGCAGACCGCATCTGCGAGGGAAGAGAGGCAACAGCAGCCGCGCTGGGGCATGGAGACAGATGGGGGCTGCTGTTGGCTGTTAATTTTATTGCTGTGGACAGCAGCAACTGCTTAGTAATTAAACGTCACTGCTACAAAGGCTGCTCAACTTGGCGTCTCTCCACCATTTTGCTGTTTTGCAGGGTGGAAAAGGGATGGTAAGAAGGGCAGCTGTCTTCATCCCAAAGAAAAAAAAAATCTTTTTTTTTTTTAATTCTCTCAAGCAAGTGCCAATAGCCCCCGGCTATCTTTCATAGCATCAGAAATCCAGCAGAGAAAGGACAGGGCTCCCAAGCCCTGTTCTCCGACAGAGCTCAGACCTGCAGCAGTGCGGGGCTGCACGGGGCTGCTCTGAGCAGAGAACAGCTCTAAGGGATGAGGACAGGGGTCCCTTTTTCCCTGCTACACTGAGCCACCACCTCCAGGCACCCAGCTCCGAGTGGGGCAGGCAGCCCCCAGAGGGAAGATTCCAGCTCAGATGTGGGAAGTTTTGCTGACTCTAAGCAGATGTATGGACAGCAGCGAGACCCAGACTATGACCCCCAGGCCTTGGACATTAGGTCTGATGAAACCCACAAACATTATACAGCAAAAACTCAGCCAGGAGAAAAGCAAACAGGAGCTGGGGGCTTGCAACTGGAGCCTGACGTCCTCTCAGTTATTTCCATGAATTTATCCACTAAATCCAGGAGTCTCCCTGAAAAGAGAACTTTGGTGTGTTTGTTCAGAAGAGAGACATGATTGCAAACACCCAGCTCTCTGAAATCAGCCCGAAAACTCTCGTGGGAGTTTGGATGCTTCCTCTCACTTAAAGCAGTCTAAAAGGACTTGTGATGCTTTGTGGGTCCAGTTGTGCCTACCTGCTCCTGCTGTAGAGCGGGAGCTGTACGGGATTTGTGTATGTAGCTTGAATGGGGGGAGTGGTGGATAGACACAGTCCCAATATCTGGATCTACAGAATGGCTTTGCTCCGTCTCACTGGCAGCATCAGCACCTCCCTTCCTTCCCCAAAACGATGCTGCTGCATCAGAAGCCAGTCAGCACCCTGCTTCAGGGTAAGTGAGGTCAAAATATTTCACTTTCAGGATGCATGCCCAGAAAAGCCCAAAGTTATCAGTCTAAATATTCTGCTTTCCAAAAAGGGACATTAAGAAATTATTATTTTTTTTCCATCCTAATTTGGCACAACTCAGAGTATATTTATTAGCCAGTTCCATCTCTTTTCTTACCTGCCTGATTTTTTCAGTTTACCTCCTGATCCTGCAGTACAACTGACTTCAGTGTCCTGAGGGCAAGGTATAAACACCTTGCTCAGCTACTTTATGTAGCCTTTTTATGGGAGGCGAGGAGTTACTCAGCTTATTCACTCCAGAAGGGGACTTAATTTCTTCTTGTATTTCAGGCTGTTTAAAAGGACACCTGGCAGGTAGCTTGGCTCGAACGCTAAGAGAAGAATCCATTCACACCCACCCCATCTCCCAGGACCATAACGATGATGCCTGAAGTCGTCATCACACTGACCTAGCCTAGCAGAAAGAAAATATTACACAGCTCACCAAGCCCACGGTGATTTTCTATCAGGATGTTTTCCTTACCAATGCAATCCAATAAAATTTCTTCAATAAAACCAAATGCAGAAATACGCTTTGCTGCCTAAAAACTTAGTTCAAGACAGTCACTGATACTATCATTTCTTCCCAGCGATGGTAGACAATTTATAATGTGCTACAACTCTCCTGAATTTTCTGTAGCATCAGTACAGTTCCCTTCTGTACACTTAACTATTAACAATTAATTAACCATTACTTGCAGTCTACTCTCAGCAATTATAAGAACAGTGGATGAAAAATAAATTAACAGTCTTTAGATTTTTTCTCTGTATGTATTTATCACCCTGGTTGACATCATGACCCCTATTTTCTACATACAGTGAAAAGAGGAGCTTTTTTTTTTTTTCCAAAATGTCATATAACAATTGCTAAAAGAGTATAGCAGAACACCCCTGATGTTTACCAAAATCTCACCAGATCTTCAATCTATAGATTTCCATGTTAAAAATGTGTTCTAAATGGATAGTTATGTCCCTTTTCAGTAATAAAATGAGAAATGAAGAATGAAAAAAGGATGAAAGGGCGTACAAAACCAGAAAAAAATGGAGCTCTTCAGTCTAAGTTGTTGTGCTGAGGAGTTATTTTACCTTATCACAAAAAAAAGAAAAAGTTTTGAAATTTGAATTTGATTCAAATATATTTATTAGACATTCTGTCTCCTCTTCAGAGAAGGGTAAATATGACTGCCTAATGATTTGTGAGAAGTCTGTTTACTTTAGTTACAAAAGTTGCAAAGGAAAGAAACATTCACATTTTATTTTAAAAACAAACGTTACATAAAATAATGCATACATTTTCAAGTTCTGAGACCTTCCTGGGCTGTCCTGAAGCTCAGATTGGGAAAGCACGCTTGCACAGTCTGGAATGGTTTGTTTTTGCACACCTGACACTCCTAATTGAGCTTCGTTCCTATCTGTCCTGGTTTTCTGTCCCAGCCCCTGTCAGGCTGCTCAACGACAGTGCCACAGATGTTGAAGCTGCAGCTGACCAGCAGAAAGATGTTAAGCTGTCATCTCACCCTCACTGTCATTTCTCTGAGTGTCTTTCTCTTACAGGAGTTTGCAGCAGACAGGTACAGAAGCCACCACTCTGCTTCTCCATAACCAAAGGACAGCTTTTGTACATGGCACATGACCCCAAAAACGACTAATCTGGATTTAGCATCAAATATTATGAGCGTCAAGACATGTGGCTACACAAAACTGCAGAACTGTGCTTCAAGGTAACAAGCCCACTAGGATTAGTTCCGCTGTCCATCTTTACACTTGCAAAAAGACCTAGAGAGTAGATCCAACGTTTCCCTAAATAATTGATAATAAAATACTTTGTAAAAACATGTGGAGCAAGGCACTCTCTTTTTGCTAGTGCTCTTTGAGCACAATGGCAAATTTCTGAAAACAGTAGATGGCTCTGCATTGAGCATGCAGATGCTGAGCAGGCACCACATTATTTAGCTTTGCTTGAATGCAAAAGCTGATAATCTGGCATTTGTAGATTGACCTGAAGTTTTTGTTTTTTTTGATAAATTTGAGTCCTCTGCTTTTTGCTCCTGGTTCTTTTTCTCCTCATCTTCAGTAGCCGTGGGACGCTTTCGTTTTTTGTCTTCTGTTAAATCATTAGCTGCTCTTCCTTTTGCTTTCTCAGTCCACGCCTTTGAAGAAAGTACATCATTAAATAGAAAACTACATAGCAAGCCACACAATTCACTGATTTGTTTAACATATTTTCTTTCTTTGATTATAAGGAAGTGCTGGAATAATTCTTGTTAATAACAAATAGAGATTGCCAATCAAGTTGAGAACAATTTCCTCACTTTACTTTTTCTGCAACAGCATTTCTCTTAAAAACTGTAATTTCTTTTAACCTGTATGTAAAATTGAAGATCTTAAACATCTTTCTGGACAAATAAGAAAGCCAAAAGGCTTTAGAACCAAGCCCCAACTTTGTTATTTTTTCCATTGATTACATTTCTCACATGCTCCACTTTGGAAAAGCAGCTTTCTGCTTTTACTTATTATTCAGATGTCAATATGCTTTATATTTTCACACATACACGTTTTAGATCATGGTCCAATTCAAAGTCCCTGAAGATGAAGAACAGTGGAATTTAAAGAAAAAAAGCACTACTTGGAAATAACCAAGGAATTTGGTGGTGGTGGTGAAATAAAAATAAATAAATTAAAAAGAAAAAACAATTAGAGAATGCTTTCTTACCATTCTTTCTTCTGATGACAGAACTCTAAATCGACTCATGCCTTCTTTTATAACTTCTGCTTCATTCAGGCCAGGATTATCTGTTAAAATGCTTGCTCTGTTCTCTTCTAGCCACATCTGGAATCCTGTCTTTGGTCTGAAGCAAGCACAGAAAAAAAATGTCAGTTTATGAAGTTTAGAGGAAAACCATATTCCCCAAAATCACATTTCTAAACAACACCTGAGTGGTTTTTTTTTTCTTGAAAGAAAAGTCACATACAGTCAGCAGTTTGCTTTCCCCTACTGCAGTATTCTTGCAGAATAGACTGACAAGGCAAGACTAAGTCAAGCACTTTTATTAAATCCATGATATATATGGAGATTAACATTTCAGTTTTGGAATGACAAAGCATAATGATTCTCTTCCTTCCTGACAAGGTCTCATCAACCTAAAAATAGAGCACACATTAGCACGTTTCAGCTAATCCTTTTCACAATTCTCCTTACCACTTGTTTTAGAAACTTATCTGTTAAGGTTAATGAAAAGAATACTAGCCCAAATGAATAATAATTCCCTTCATCTTCCTCAGTTAAATTAAGTCTAAATGGGAAGTCATTATAATAATGCAAGTTTCATGAGGACTGGGATCATGGAAAATGTCTGCTTCAGAGGAATAAGATATATTACAGTCTTAGCAAGGAAAATATATACTGCTTAAGTGCTACAAGTCTTCTGCTTTTTTTCCTTTAGAAGTAAGTAAATAAATAAATAAAAAAGAAACAAAAAACACAGCCAAACCCATAGCACCCACACCAAAATTAAGCTTTAATACTTTCCCATAAAACACTTAGCTTTTAGACCTCCTCAGAGATTTGCTAGACACGTTTAAGGATTTCCTAGACTTGGAACTGGTACAGCAGCATGGTTTCATTTATCATTCAAAGGTCATTATCAGCTATGTAAGTATTACCAAGGCAAAAATCGTTGCTTATAGCCCCAAAATTAAATTATGCATTGCTTGTTTATTATTCACCAACACGTTCTATGCATTTGTCTCAGGCTGACACAAAACTTCCACCTTGAATACCACTGCCATGCATACCTGGAAAGATTTAATAAACAGGGAGTTCCACCCATGCTTCTTCACTGTGGTTGTAATACGATTAGTATCAAATTGCCACAACACAAATATCAGTTTGCTAAAACTCCTGAGGTAAATTCACAAATGTGACAACTTGTGAGCTTACACTTTAATCTTGATCTTAAGCTACTTCGGCCATTCAAAAAATAGTTTTTGGACTTGCTATTCTATCAAAATTGGAACATGGCATTGAGTGGCAAGCGTTCACTTGCCTTTTGTTTTCAGTGTTGTCCTGTGCAGTGACTTTGACTTCAGGGGACTCTCTTCCTGCTTTTTCTTGTCTTTCTTCCACTGCTTTTTCTTGTCTTTCTTCCACCGTTTTTTCTTGTCTTTCTTCCACCGTTTTTTCACTAGAGTTCGGTGTACGAGTCTGGAAGAAGGATGCTGCTGAAGCCTACAGAAATTGAGTTTAAAAAAAAAAAAAAAAAAAAAGTTAAGTCTAATTCAGCCGAATATATGTTTAGTTATTCCTATTTAAAATAAAATACAAAACAAACAATCAAACAAACAGCACAGAATGCAATTTCTACAAGTGAAGCAATTTTTTTTCTTGCTGTTTTGTGTAAGTTTCTGCAGTATGCTTAAAAGAATCCTGCCATCTAAGACGCTTTACTCAATCAGCAGGGTTTCATACTTGATAAAAGCTGGTAAAATTCAATTTACTGTTCTGAAACAACATGAAAAGACTAGAAACATTACCTGCTTGGATTTTGGTTTGGGAATCAGAGGCTTTATAACTGGAGGGCTCTGCTTGTTTACAGCTCGACTGCTAGATAAAGTTTTCTTTGAGTATTTGCTCATATTGTCTAGAACACTCGCTGATGGGACCAGTGGGTCCTTTTTGTTAGATGACACCTAGCAAAACAGATAAACAAACATTTTACTTATTTTCTGGCATAGTGCGCTCCTATGTCCCTCCAAGATTTCTCTTGTAGTCGCATTGTAACTTTACGTATAAAAATCTGCTGGGATTTTCAGAGCACCGCAGTCAAACCAGCTTCAAAATTTTTACCTTAAAGGGATTCACTCGTCCTTGGCTGCTTGATGCAATTACAGCTGTTGAATAGAAAAAAAAAAAAAGAATGTAAAACGTGTGTGTAGACAACCCCCCCATGTCGCAATACACACATTTTAGATGAGTAGATGAAACAACCTTAGCCTCATTTCCAAAGAAAAAGGCTAATACTCATTTTTCATATTTCAGCCTCTGTTAGTTGAAAAATTGAAGAGGATGACTAGGTCAGAGGCATCAAATATTCCACACCAAAGAAGAGAAGTTCTTGAACCACTTCAAAGTGGTTGGACAAAGAGAAAGTCACTTTGTTAACCCCAGCAGGGTTATACTACGCATCCTCAGCTATTGTTAATCATCATAAAAACCACGCAGGACCAACAACTACAAATCCACAGGAACACCAATTACTTCCTCCATTCCCAAATCCATTTCCATTCCTATTGTTTTTGCTGGAGGGATGGCAGGAGGGAATAAGCAAAAGAGAACAAGAGATTGTATTTTGCCTTGCCTGCTAAAGCAGACCCCCAGTTCTGGTTTTTTACACTGCCTTGTAAGTGCAGCTAATGAACGCATCTGTGATTAGTAAAACAAACTGATTGATCACTGCTCTGTTTTTCCCCTCTCCCACAGAATGCCAGGCAGATAACTGATTCAGCACTTGACACAAGCAAGGTAATCAGCAGGTAATGATGTTAAAGAACATCATTATGTAAAGATGACATCAACGGGAATAAGGAACCTCTTAAAAACACAAAAACAATAGTCCTTACAAGTTACTGCTCGGCAGCATTGTTACACGCTGAATTTTAGTAGCAATGGGAGAACAGAAGATAAAAATGGGGCAGATGTTGTGAAGTATTACAAAGTTCTGATCCTAGAATAAATGGAGATTTACTCACCAGGCTTTGAAATAGTCCCCTCGGCTGAAGTGACTCCTTTGGAGAAAGGATTTGGCCCTTTGGAACAAAGAAAAAGATACATATTTAAGTGCAATAAAAAGTAATAGCATAACTTGTTAAAAAACAAAACCCTAAACACACAAGCAAGTCATAGTAAACCAATTCATATCTTACAGCATGACTTTTCATTTTCAAAATGTACACACAATTTTACAAAAACATCCGTCTTTTTTACCTGGATCTAACTTAGAGTTGTATACTTGTTCCTTATACCTAATATTTAAATAAATAAAAAAATAAAATAAAAAAAAAAACAACATTTTTTTCCTGAAAGAGAGAAGCATGTTTTTTAAATAAATGTCTAACAATAAGAAATATCAAATTATAAAATGTGTAAGTGCTGTACAATATAAATGTAGCACTACAGAAAGCAATAGTTCTGTTTTATAGGTAAAGCTATCTTTCCAGCTTTCTTCTTCTCCCCCACCCCACTTTTCTATGGAGGGAAGAAGATAACATAACTTACAAACCAAGTAAGATGAGAATAATCACTAAACTCGTTTTGCTTTTCTCCTCCAGACCACCACTTAAAAGCTCAAACACGAAATTGTTCAGTATACAGAAACATACAAAAGGATGGGAAGGATGAAGAGGTGAAGGGAGACAAAGCAAAGGG
The DNA here is from genome assembly GCF_964035555.1 of Netta rufina. Lineage (NCBI taxonomy): Eukaryota > Metazoa > Chordata > Aves > Anseriformes > Anatidae > Netta > Netta rufina. The sequence goes on along the minus strand of NC_140128.1, from coordinate 61,488,250 downwards.
AAAAAAAAAAACAACAACCTGCCTATGGTAATGACAGGAACATCAAAACAGTGCAGACTGCTTGACAACTCTCCTGCAAGAGGTAAAAGCCTAGCTGCTGAAGAGGGGAGTGCTCAGTGAACAACTTGTCTGTCAATTCATCTCCTGCAAGATTTGAACTGAAACCAAATAACAGCTTCGCAACATGACCCAGTCCATTAGATGTGTTATCAGGCAACAAAAAACCTCCCCAAGGATCCCTCTAAACAGTTAAGTACAATGCACAAGCAAGCTGTGACAAAGCAGAAGACACACACTACATTTTTGTTATTCTGCAGTGACGACAGGTACGTGCTGGGCTATGGATCAGGTAGACACCACTATGCATCTCCCACAGGGAGTGCAGGGAACTGGAAGCTTGCAGGCAGGAGTTTCTGTGCCACCCTGCTGCATGTTTTTTCATCCATCAAAATCAAGACAGCTCAGAAAATACCAGACCTGTTTTAGTAAGGTAGCAGAAAACCTCGTCCCTGCTACACTTGGAGATTTTCAAAACTCAGTGAAAGAAACTGTATTATTTTCTACTCAAGTAAAGGGCTCCCCAGTCAAATCTCCTGTGCCTCCTCTGGAGGGCCCTTTGCCATGTGGTGTGTCTGTCTGTCTTAAATTTTATGTCAAAAAATCAAAAACATACAGAAAACTCCACTGCTTGCTTCATGCTCTATCCTGCTGAGTTACCCAAACTTAAGACTATCAGGGAATTTGCAGAATTCCTTATCAGAAGTCTGTGAAAGACCCATCTAGATAACTTCCAGCCTATTCAAACAACGTATTTTTCTTACTCTGTTTATGCACTTCTGGCGTTTCTTCTGCTTCCTCATATTCATCAGTTTCCTCAGCATCTTCCATTTCTTCGTCCTGCTGAACATTCCTGACTGGCAGACGACTCCGCTCTGCGGCCGAGTTGCTGTAACTAAAGGGATGGAATTCATCAGAAAGGAAGTGGTGCTTTGAACTTCACCACGTTCAGACAGAAAACTGGAACAAAAGAAGGCTAACTTTCTAAATTAAGAAAAAAGAACAATAATGTTTGGCATTCACTTACATTGTACCACTGATTACACTGTGCTGATTACTAAAAATAAAATAAAGTTTCATGAATCACTTCAGTTCACCCAGAAATACAACACACAGCCACTTAAAACAGTACTCGTGGAGTTTTAAGATAGACCACACGTGACTGCAGAACTACCTGAAACTCCCACCCAGCTAGAAGTGCAAGGACCATCCTTCAAACAGCTCTGTGCACAAGAGCAAACTCCAAGGGAAGCAGCAAGCTTTTGCCACCTTGTTCAGAGTGCACAACAATGATGTTAAGAACGCTTTGCCACAAATGTAAATGCAAACAGCAGGCACCTTCCAGCTCCATTGAAATCTGCATACCTCTGCTATCATGAGCAATACCAGGTTACTTTTCTGCATAAACAAATATGCAGGTGATAACACGGATACACATTTCCAGTCTGAAGTTTAAGCAGCAAGCTCCAATGCTTAATCTCATTATTCTCTAAATTCCCCAGTTATAGCACGTGTTTCTCTTGCATTTTCCACCTAATCTTTGCTGGTTACTAAAATGTGTGCACCTGAAAATAAAAGGTTCATTTCTCTCGACTAGAGTGTCAGTACTAGATTCATTTGGCACTAAGAAACATAGTGCCTGCAGTGTATTGCAGCCCTCAGAGTGGCAGAAGCTGTACACACGGGACTGCAACTTCCATTCGTGATCCAGAAGAACAGGGTATACCATTTAAAAAGTTTTTTTTTTCTTTGTGAAATAGCACATTTAAAACCAAGGGAAAGGCTACAGATAAGTCCCTCAACTTATCACTTCCTCTTGCTTTAAAAAAGTTACAAACTTCATACATAAAATTGCTACGGGAGGACGCTGCTTCTGATAAAACAGGGCATTTTTTCAGCGTTATCAGACTGGTGGTTAGCTATTAGTTTCCTTACAGCTGTTCCATCCAGATGCTGAGCAAGAACACACAACTCTTCTGTACGATCTGTATTTAAAACAAAAATAAACAGAAAGAAGAAAGCACACATCTTCTGCCTCTTCTTGCTTTACAGACAGCACATACAAAGCAGGTACAGGTAGGAGAGGAAAGGTAAAGAGCACAGATACAGAGAAAAGAATGACAGCAAACCTGTAATAGTTCAACAGTTTGGAAGAGCTGGGATTAGAGACATGGGAATAAGATCAACTGGGATAAACTGAGATGGGATGCTGAAACAGGGGAGGGTTGGAGAAAGGTAAGAGGGTTTTAAGAAGGGTGTAGAAATGGGGTAAAGAGACAGAGGCAAAGGGAAAAAAATAGGTTGGAGACAAAAAAAACAGTACAACAAAATCAGAGCAATTTGGTATCAAGTCCACTTTGCCTCTGAAGCCACTGTACACAGGCACACAGCAAGTAAGCAGTGGAGACACTTTGTGTCAGTACCCTGCTGCTAATTTCTAATTAGTCCTCAAAAGATGTCACCAAGAGCTTACCATTTTATACACACAATTTATGAGTAGAGCAGTACGAACCAGTACGTCATAACAAACACGTTACAAATTACCGTCCAGAAGAGCGAAGTGTATCAATTGGAATAAAACGTTAATAAATCAGTAAAAACATTCCCAGGTTTTTAATCTCAGAAATGTGTGTTACCCGGCATTCCGATGATTTCGGAAATCCTCTTCCTCCTCTTCTTCTTCCAGTGCTGTTGCCAATTCACTTGCTTTCTCCACAGCCATTTCACTAAGCCGCTGAGCTAAATTTAGTCTTCGAGAGCGAGAAGCATACTTGATCGCTAAATTCACAACGTTTTGTGTCATGAGGTCAGCAAGTTCCACACAACGAAATTCACGCTCCAGTTTACAGGAAAGCTGAAAGGAGAAAAGCCTTGAGAGTTACACACTTCAGTTACACAGCTCTCTGAAGACTCTAGGACCAGAATATTATTTTTTTGTTTTGTTTTGTTTTTTATGTATTGAACAAATAAAGACAAATCACCAACAATTATGAACTGCAGAGCAAAGAAACACCTTTTTTTTTTTTGTAATAACTCTCCGTATTGATAAATAATAACATTAACTTCTATCCACCTCTTATTGTAGCTGGTGAGGTACCTGATAACCAGCCACATTTCTACGAAGAGCAATCACATCTAAATTTGCATCAAATCCTATCCACTCAAAATGAAGTCTTTGGGATTCTATTTTTCAAGGTATTTGTACTTACGGCAAACAATTTCATTAGAAGTTCTTGCTGTTCTTTCACTGACTGACTTGTAGCATTTTCATCAACTTCATAGCCAATTTTTGACAAGTAATCCACATGGTTGTGAAAAATAACGGAACGCCAGTATTGTTCCTGAAAATGGGAGAAAGATGCATGCTGGAGGTCAAAGGGAGGGTGAAAAAATGAAAAGCTCTCAGCTCTATACCTAATAAATTACAAAGCATTTTATCAACTCATTCTTAAACGTTCCTTTCATTTTATAATGACGGGTGAGTGGCAGACAATTCTCTTTAAACACCAATGCCTAGTGAAGAAAAATAGACCACACCAACATACAAACCCATCTGAATAGTCATCCTCTCTTTAAATTCCATTTCTATTACAGGCTTTCAGCAGGACCTACATGTTCACCAGATTGCTACCAGTATAAGCAGTTCTAGAACAAATTGAATACTTTATCTTGTATTTTCTGCCCCAGAGTGAAATGGAAACATTCCACAATAACTCTGTAACTGCAGGAGTAACGTTTGCGAGACAGGTTGTTCAGGGAAATACTAGCAAAGCTAGTGGACCAGACTAGCTCTGTGGCAAAATACCTAACTCAAAACCAATGTCTTCTCATCAGATCTATTAGGAATCACCTGTTTTTTACAAGACCAATCTATAAAGAAGTACATATTCCCTCTGGGTAAATTAACAGTTCCTGATTTGGAAAGAACAGAGGAAAAAAGAAAAGGCTACAACAAACAAACCAAAAACTATAGTCCTTCAAGTAAACAAAAAGAAAAACTTTGAAAAGAATGAGCACGAATTCATAAAAAAAAGGATAAAGTTTTTATTATTGAAACTTTTTCCTCCATGCTTTCATCAAGGCAAATAAATTTCAAATAGCATTAAACAGACTTTGAGACTGAGGTTAGAATTTTATGTCCATTTCTATTTTGTACACTACAGCTGAATCCCACATTAAAAAAAAAGACTAATAAAAAATTCAAAAATTGGTAACAGTTTTCTGGGTATTCTTCACACATACATCTTCAACCAAACTCTGCCTTAAGAAAATAAATCAAGCTTCAAGGCCTATGTTTTCAGAATGATTATAGGGAATACTTAGCACGTCTTTCAAAAAAGATCTTCCAGAAATAGAAACATGCCTAAAAAAAAAATTGGAAACAGGCATCTTCAAGGGGATCTCAAGTTGAATCCCCAAATCTGGCACTTTCTCAAGCATTAGGCCACTGATAATTGTTTTAAACAAACAAACAAACCAGAGAGAGATAGAAACTTCATTGCTCTGAAAGAGATTGTGTGTAAATACTAACACTGTGTCAACTCTAACAACTTAATTTAGTGTTCTTCTAGAACCAGTTGTGAAGCAAACCCAACTGAAAGGGCTATACCCAAATAACCCCTGAACCCAAATAACCTCCTTAGCCAGGTGCCTTACTCAGAGTTTGCACAACCCTCTTCGTAGTAGAGATGATTAATAGGAATCTTATATAATCCCTACTATGGGGATGTCTAAGTCTATCAGCTGTGGACTCAACATCATTCCATACCTCCATCTGTCCCTTTTCTGTTGTAACTTGACAATAAGGAAGCGTAAAAGGTAAAATTGCTACAGCAGGACGTGGGAGTGTAGGAGGGAATCGGGCTCCTTTGCAGGGAATACACCTGTGCACAGGAAACAAAAAACACAGAGTCCTCATCAGCTACAGAGTCACCAGTTGTTCTACATCTAAATCATGTCTCCTAAGAAGCAAGATACTTTAAGAGGATTTGTTCTTTAAAAAGTAGTAATGAAATTACTGACTTAAGTATAGCAATATATTAGATTGTATTATAAAGGGTTATTTTTACATCGCAACCAATAAAAGATTTTAAAACCAGCAGGCACATGCTGCTCTTGTTCACACCAGAAACTCCAAACATGGCACGTAACAGACACAGATCTCTATCTCACACAACACACTGTTTAGCAGCAATTACAAAATGGAAATGCAGTTTATTAAATTCAGAAACTACTGAACAACGGAGGGCCACTGGAGAAACAGCAGGCACATCTACTATTTATTATGATAGGGATTTTGGACTTCATGAGAACAGTGCTGTGACAGAGGGGGGGAAAAAAAAAGGGGAAAGCTGCACATCTACAGACTAAAAACACAGTCTGCTTCATTAAACTAATACTCTGGTTACAATCACTTAAGCAAAACATTGGGGAAGAGCTGTATCTCCAGCAGCACCAATGAGCACTGACAAAAATGTTTCTTTTTATAGCTTTAAGCTAGTGTTTCAAACACTAGGAAAAAAAAAAAAACAAAACAGGAAGCATTAGTGTTCTGTGTTGATTACGGCATATGGTGTTTCTACAATAACCCTCCCCCTTCTTATCTTCAATATGCTACTGGCTTTGAATAAAAATGCTCTCTGCAATTCCAAGAGCAGTGTTTTCTTTCTTGGAGTAGAACGAGAAAAAAAAAAATCAAGATGACTGACTCACAGTTGATTATCACATCAATGTGACGTGTCCTGCACAGTTTTGGTGAATTTTTGAAAGGCCAACACTACTTAATATTTTAGAGGGATAAACAGACAGCTAATTGATATTTACTTGTGATATCAAAGTATTTTCTTTACTGCATAAAACAGAGGATTTAAAAAAGCATCGTATGAATTTAAATAAAATGCAGTCTCCCACCAACACCCAAAATTGTGCATGTTTAGCAAAGTACGAGAGCCCAAATGTCAATAAAATGTAAGCTGACAGCTTCTGAGCTGCTAGGAAAAGGACATGTATCACTGAATAAAGAAGACTACAAACAAAGCTTAGCAACTACACTTCTGTGATGCTTGTTAAGAGGAATAAAGTTGTTTAGACACCATCACTGTCACATTTTGAAGTAATGGCTCACTCTTAGCTAAATATTTATTTGAATACATCAGCACTTTTACAAAATTGTTCTTCATGGCCACAGCACAGAATCCTAACAGCAACTGTATGTTTTTAGTAGCATTCTCTAGCAAAGTGCAGTCCTATGAATCTCCCTGCATCAGAGATGTGTGATTTCATAAAAGTGCTCGTGTCTGTTAGACAAGGCAAGAAGCCAGCATTAGTCTGTTACACATTATAAAACCAATGAGTTTATTCAGAACAAATTTACTGATGAAACATCCATGCAGAATTGCATTCATGAACTAGATCAATGCACGTTTACTAGCCACCTGCTTTAGTAATAGTTGTTTCCAGTTTCTCTTACTACGAGGTGTTCTATAAATTAGAAGTAAGACAAGAAAGCACTTCTTTTGTGGAATAGCTGACCTGAGCTGCTGGGGGTTTTCATGGATGCCCACAACCCAATAATGATCAGATTTTCCTTTACAATGCTCTCTTGTGTTACACACTGGAATCCAAGTATCCCCGAGTCTTCGGTTCAACATCCGCACAATTCCCTCAGAATCCACGTAACAGGGGGTACCTGTTGGGTACAAAATGTAGACAGCTGTTCTCACAGGCAACTAATTATGACGTGAGTAAGTTTGAACTGCTGGATACTGCTGGGAAATGACGTTTTGCATAACTCAAAGACAATAAGCCAAACAGTACAACCTAACTGGGAAAAACTAGTTTCCTTAGAAAGATGCGCCACCTTCTGACAGCCAATACCACTGCTACTGACTCATGTTCAAATTCAAGACTTGAAAACATTTTACGAACTCAAAATCTGTTACTTGGATAGATCCCAAAAAAAGTTAGCTATCTGACAATTGCTTTTTTCTAGTTATCATACAAACTCCTCCCAAGCTACCAGCTTTTCTGTGGGGACATCTGCTGAGATAGTTATGTTGAACATGCCAATTATGATGCACTTATGCAGTTTATTTCTTTTTGCTGAGCAGGGCAACTGATTGGGAAATTAAATTCTGGTAATACTCAAGTGTATTCTACTCAGAGTGGAAACATATTAAAGATTTCTTATAAATATTTATAAAGAACAGAAAAACAGTTTTGTTTAGCATAGAGGAGACTCGGGATGGGGAGGGGAAATCTAGGTCCCAGGACCACGTTTTCTACTAACTAACGCCCAAGTGGGCATTAGTTAGCCAACCCCTGCTCCAAAAATCACCTAACATCAAGATTTCTCAATGTTATTCATACCTTCTGCTGAGAATCCAACCCATGTCAGATAGGACTTCTTTGTAAGAGAAAGAGGGTCTCCGTGCAAAACTTGCTTTTTCTTTTTTCCTAGCTCTATCAGCTGTACTCCAAGGCATTGGTCCCCATCAAATCCAGTACCTAGGATGAAGTTGTTCAATGACTATATCAAAAAGCAAAGAATTGTCTTGTCTCTTGGCTAAAATTTAAATAAGTTTTGAATCAAAAACTAATTCTAAGGCAGCATTATCCATGAATACAATTATCAGACAAGCAACTATTTGTCATTTTTGACGTACAAAGCATGCATAACAAAATAGTCCCTTATTTTCCTCCAGTAATTCATCTTGGCCTATCTGAAACCTAAATTTAATCTATTTATGCTACAGTTACAAAATTCTCCCACTCCCCACAAGTTAAGCTAGGCATCCCAATATGAAACATAGGCTGTGCTGTCAGATTCCAAAGAATTATAGGTTGTAACAGTACGGTGTCATCAAGCAGACAAGAAGAAGGAAAAGTAAAACAATTCTGGTGATTATACACAAATTAACCAGTATTTGAAGCCAGTAACAGACAAGGATTGAAACAAAGCATAGTTCAAAAAAGATAGAAGGGAGAAAATACCTCTGTGATAAATAACCATCAACTGCTCTCCATGTCCTGCCATGGCCACCACAGGACCTGGGAGACTGAAGATCTCTTTCTGAACTCCTCCAACTGTGAACAGACGAACCAGCAAGGCGCTGGTGGCACAAGCAGCCCAGCCCTGACCTAGACAGATAGCCTCAATATCTTCGTCCTTTGGCATATCTACTGTCCACTCCTTGTTTGTGTCCCATGAGCTAAAATGAATGCAGTGGAGCTTGCTAAAATAGAGACAAAGAACAGCAGTGAAGCATCACAAGAAGAAAAACACAATATCTGAAAATACATCAGGCGTTTCATCTACAGCAATATATTATGTTTTTATCAGAGACCTAGAATATGTGACTGTCATTAGGAACTGCGTCATCCGACAGATTACAAGTGGTCATTTGCAAAGCTGTTTTTGTTTTTATTCAAGAACTGAAGAGCCTGCTCAGTCTCCAGCCCTGCAGATTTACAGCCCCTAAAGCATGAAGCAGAGACACTTCAGAGGTCTGAGTAGAGATTTTTATATGGAAAGAGATAAGCATCTTGCTTAATTAACATTGCAAGAACTGAAGGTGTTCAGTAGCCCTGACAATCAGGCCTGTCACATTGTGATATCCTTCAGGAGCAAAAGATTAGGAACTTGGATTCTGCAATCTTAATGACTGAAAATGGTCTGCAACCCACTTACAGACACCACAGCTTTTAATAAATAACTCAGATGTTTACCTCATTTAGGAAAAAAAATAATCAGAGTCAGACAACCAATACATAGAAATAACACTCCTATAGATAAAGTTTGCTTTTCAAGTTATCACAGTGTTGTATGTTCCCCAGAAAAGGCAGAAAGTTCTTCCTTCAACATATTTCCACAAAAACAAACAAACAAAAAACCCACACAATGTCATTCTTAAATACAAGAGCAGAGTAGTCCAGCTGCTTGAAGTTTTCTACTATGGTTTCCTGAACTTGTGTTCTTCACATGGTAATTCTTCAGGTAGCTCCAAACATCTTTCCATAGCAACAGCATGAAAAGAAATAGCAGAGCCCTTATGATTTATCATTGATCTGAGCTGACTGAAAGACTATTGTGCATGTTTACAATTTCCTTTGAGCTAGCCATGCATGAACTTTCTAGTATATACACTTGAAAAACAGGATTTAGAGAAAAACCTCAGGAAACAAAATACATCCTTCAATACCTTGAAGTCTACAAGTGGGTGGGTGTGAAAAAATCCTCCTCAAAAGCGGTCCCATAAATAAAAAAGCAAGATCAAAAGCCAAAAATTTCAAAAAAAAAAAAAAGTGATAAAAGCTGAAATATATGAAACATGCTAAATGTAATTCCATACTATGGCTTTGACAGAGCAAAGCCGTGACTTACCTTGCAAGTTCCTCTGTGCTTTCACAGGCTAGCAAAATAGCTTCAGTGGAGAGGTCAGCCATGGTGTGATTCAGAGAGTTGGGCAGGTGTGTTGCATGGTGTACAGAGGTATCATGAAATTCGATATCTATAGCATTGTCCTGCTCATCATTGTAGCAGCGAATGATGCCAACAGAATTCCAAACCTATTAAAAATAAATAAATATCACAATAATAATAATCAAGCATGTTGACTGCCCTAGAACAGCCTCCTACACCTCCTCGATCTGCAACAGCAATAGGTGACAGATTGAAGACTTGAAGAGTCAGGGCTGGTAGTTTCTAAAACAGCTTCATTAGGCCAAAATGATTTTATTCTCATTGCTTAACCAAATTTCTCCTTGCAAAATTAATCATTAACAACTCGCAGTTATAAAGAAATAATGGGTGATGGACGGAAAAGTCCTAAAAGGACAAAAGTATCCACAAGTTCCAATCTAAAAAGGAATTTCAAAACAGATTTGTTCAACTTCAGTAACACAAGCACAAGCTGTATTGCTTCCTTTAGTCTTGAACCAAATATTTACTTCTACATCAAAAGCAACCTAAATGTATGGCATAAAGTTATGCACTCTGCATTAGCACAAAGCTACTTTTCACCATTTAGTTTACACTGTGAAGTATTAAAAAAGCACCAGACACATGCAGCTGGAAATGATTAGATTAAGACCCAGCAAAACCAGGACAATGCTAACAAAGCAACTACATCTATGTAGCAGCACAGCCATGAGATTTACCATGAAACGATGCATGAGATGTGCAGGAGTGGAGCCAGACTGGAAAGGCTTTTGCCTGGGGGTTGGCAATGGCCCATCATAGAAATGCTGTTGTGTAGACGATGCTGGCAAAGCTGGAAAGCCACCAGTCTGATCATCATCATCCTCCTCCTTATTAAGAAGATTGGAATTAGCTTTTATCATCCCAATATCTAAAAATTTAAAACACAAAAATACATGTATGTATTACTTCTTCCCAGTATTATGGCAGAAAATAGGCAAAAAACACAGAACTAAAACAGTGAAGACTTGACCAGAAAAATACAACAGAATACATTTGATAAGGGGATGCCAAGAGAGGATGCTTAAGAGTTTGTCCCAATAACAACACTCCAGAGCTCTGGAAAATTAGTTCATGCTGTACCTACCTAATGAGTTATCATCGTCATCAAGTATTGCCCGTCTCTGATGGCTTGCAGTTGGCATAAGGTCATCATCATCACCGTGATCCTCATTAGCTCCCGGGGTTGGGGAAGAGGGTGGTTCGATCGCATCTCCATTTAAATAGTCGTCATCGTCTCCATCAAAGAGATCATTGTAGTCTTTTGCCGCTGTACTGGCAACCTAGAACCATGTTAGCAATTATCATTATTTTTTCATTTAGCAGCTATTAATTATTGTTATTAATTATAATTGTTATTTAATAATGGTAATTCCTTCCAGTACCTAAAGAGGACCTACAGGAATGCTGAAGAGGAACTCTTTGTCAGGGAGTGTAGTGATGGGACAAGGGGTAATGGCTTTTCAACTAAAAAAAGGTAAGTTTAGGTTAGATAAGAGGAAGAAATTCTTCACTATGAGGGTGATGAGGCCCTGGCACAGGCTGCCCCAAGGAGCTATGGCTGCTCCATCCCCAGCAGTGCCCAAGGCCAGGCTGGATGGGGCTGGGGGCAGCCTGGGCTGGTGGCAGGGGCTAGGATTAGATGGGCTGTGAGGTCCCTGCCAACCCAAACCAGCCTGTGAGTCTGTGATTAAATCTTCCTTTGGACATGAAACTCAAGGAATGAATTAACAAACAAGAAGGAAATTTCAACACCCAATACAGAATGTTCAATATAATTTGATGGCTTAAATATTCAAGTTAATAATTGGCACTAATTACCTTGTCATTTGTTTTCTTTCCATCACCGATATCCTCCAACAACCCCAGATTTCCTTCAGTATCTGTATAAGCGATTTGCCTGTACTTGGGGTGCCATGCCAGTCCACAAATTGAGTAATTTTTCTCATGTTTTGTCCTGAAAAGAGTATGAAAATACTGGAATGTATTAAGCTTCTCAGGGCAGAAGCATTATTGTAAGCAGTGGTAATACTTACTGGTATTAGAAAACAATATAATAAAATACATACACATGGTAAAATAATTCATAAGTTAAACTTCAGCACAAATAACTACAATAAAAAACACAGCAGGCCTTACTTCTCTGTGGAGGAAATTATTTAAGCTTTAGAATCAATCAGAATCATTTTCATAAAACAGCTCCTGATAGATGTAGAAAAGACAAAGTAATTCCCCAGCAGCCACACATTCCAAACCATCCAGCTATAAAAACGAACACTCAGCTGCTTCTCTTGTACCAAACGGATGAGTTAGTCCTCCATCTTCTCCCTGCTTTATTCTCACAAAACAACCCTGCCATGAATCATTTACACAGTCTGTCTAATTCCTAACATATGCATTAGAGTAAAAATCATGTTTCTTACTCAAGATAATCAGTCACTGAAAGCCTCCCTTCTGTTCCTCCCTTTAGTTAACAGAGATGAAATGCCTTTTGGCTCTTTTTGTTGCCCAAAGGTGAGGACGGCTGACTCACTGTGTCAGTATTCCCCACACCCTTTAGAAGATGCCTCTTACTGCCAACAATCCTGGCGTTTGTAACCTGAGGAAGATTTATTTCCATTAAAACTATCCTTTAATCAATCAGAAGTAAAACATTCCCATTGCACACAGAACTAGACCACGGAATTTGAACACAAGCCCATATTCATGTCCGTCCCCCATTCTATTTCTAGGAACCTAACGTTTCCAGATTCTTTCAGCTGGGCAGAAAGAAAGCAGCACGTCGTATGAATCAGAACATATTTCTGTGCGTACCAGATATGGCAGGGCTATGCCACGTTTCTACCTGACAGTCATACTCTCCTGGCAGCTGCTTCGTGGTAGAGCGCAGGAATGATGTGGCAGCCCTCAAATTCCTGTCTGCACGTGAACTGAGCCATTACTGCACCTCACCCGGGTTGCACAAGGTGATCTCCTCCTGCTCCCTTGCTCAAGTCTAGACTGAACAGTGGCCCTGTGTTGCAGCATCACCCCGATCCCACAAATCCTGGCTTGCATCCCCTGTCCCAACACACTCACAGTGACCACCTCTGGGGCCAGCAGAGTGGGATTGCTCAGCCTGAGCTCTTAAGCGCTGTCTCCTGCAGCCCTGCCAGCTGGCGTTGGTGGTATAGTGGTGAGCATAGCTGCCTTCCAAGCAGTTGACCCGGGTTCGATTCCCGGCCAACGCAGTTACATTTTGGGGCCCTGGGACCCCCAGGGCCCTGAGCGTAGCCTCCCGGCCAGCTCCGGACTTGTAGGGGGGTTGTGGCTCCAGCTGGAGGCACCCAACTTTATGGGGTCCGATGGGATTCATCCCGGGGAGCTCAGCTGGCTGAGGTCATCTCGAGATCCCTCTCGATTATTTTTCAGTGGTCTTGGGAATCTGGAGGGATCCTTGTCCACTGGAAGATGGCAAATGTTGCCCCAGTTTTCAAGAAAGGAAAGAAAGGAGACCCTGGTAATTACAGGCCTGTCAGTCTCATGTCAGTGCCTGGTAAAATCATGGAGGTTATTCTGGGATTTACTGAAAGGCACATGAAAGACAACCCGGTCATTGGTCATCCCCAACACAGGTCGACAAGAAGAAAATCCTACTTAATGAACTTAATTTCACCTAGCTGACCAAGAGAAGCCAATAGATGTCATCTTTTCAGATTTTAGCAAAGCTTTCAATACCATCTCTCACGGTACATTCCGGCCAAAATGTCCAGCATACAGTTAAACAAAAACGTAATGTGATGGGTGAACAACTGGCTGATGGGTCAGGCTCAAAGGGTCAGAGCAAAAAGAGCTCCACCAGGCTGGTGGCCAGTCACTAGTGGGGTAAATTAAGAGGAGCTGTTGACTCCCTTGATAGTAGAGAGGCTTTGCCAAGAGATCTTGATGAATTAGAAGACTGGGCAATCACCAGCCACGTGAAGTTTAACAAGAGCAAGTGCCGGATTCTGCACAGAGATTTAACAAAATTCTATTTCAAGAAGCAGCATATGTTTAGGGAATTATGGAACAGCACTACATACCTCTCTATGCACTCCTGGGTTTCCACCTTCCACACCACAATACTCCCATCCACACTTCCAGCTACCAGGTACTGCCCACAGGGAGACCAGGCCACGACATTCAAGGGCTAGGGAAAAAGAAAATTTAGATAAAAAGAAATATTACCAATCCATACAAAGCACTCATATCCTGAAGTATAAAGCAGACATTCTGGAAGGAAAAAATCTTAATCTTTAGCAAACCACATCCAGCCTCCCATACTAGAGCTGGCTGCAGGTAGCTCCCAGCAAAACCATTCCTTAAAGATAGCACACTTATTTTTCTCCTATAATATTTATCTTCTGTCACTAAAAGCTGCCATGAGGTCAAACAAAACCTGATTCTAGACATGTACACAGAAAGAAGTATCTCTTGCCTTGTAGAGCTTAGAGATATGGTTTAGTGGGGACTGTTAGTGTCAGGTCAGAGGTTGGACTCGATGATCTTGAGGTCTCTTCCAACCTAGAAATTCTGTGATTGATTTCCAACATAAAGTAACAGGATCAGAAATGAAAGTGTAACCAATCATTACCAAGAGGACAGGGAATAGAACCGTACTGTCCAGAAGATAACTTCAGGCAGAGTAACACTTAAACTTTGAAAGATTTAGTAAGCAGATTGTTTATGTACTTACCTGTGTGATGGAAGTATCTGACAGATCAAATTTATTATCCCAGGTTTCTCTTCTGTATAGCTTAACAACTTTGTCTACAGGAATTGCCAGCAACTGTTCCAAGGAAACAAGATTTAGGCAATTTAGAACAAATTATCTTCCAAGCAAAACATTCAAAGAACTAGCAACGCTCCTTCATTCCAAAGTATCACACTTGTGGCTGTCTAAGTATTTAACAGTTCTCTTAGCATCCTAGCAGTGCCAACTGAGAAAGAAAAGAACGCTACAGAAGTAATCTTGAATTACAAAGTTCTCCAATGCTTTCCATATGCAACACAGCAAATAATGGCTGTTTTCATTTCAATCTTCACTTCTTGCTGGCAGAAAACAGATAATAATGACAGCTGCAACTTAAGGTTAGAAGTTCTTATTCGTGAAACAGCTAACAAACACGCATAAATAGTTTTCAGTGTTCTGAGAACAAGGCTTATGTTCTTCTATTTCCTCCCTCCCTGAACTTCTTTTGATCAGGTTACAATTTCTCTGTAAATCTTACCTGAATAGCTGATTCTTGAAATAGCTCATATGGTATTTCACAAACCTACATAACATTACTGCTCGTTTACTTCTTGGGATATGGGTGTGTTTGTTTGTTTTGTTTTGTTTTGGTTTGGTTTGGTTTTCTGTTTTTATGATTTCTAATAATCTGCTTTATAATAGATGCAAGGCAACTTCCTACACTTCATGTGTGCACGAGCATACAAAGAAATAGAGATTATTCAAGTCAAAACTGTGAGAAAACACTGGAAAATACTCTTTTGACCCTGCACATACTAGAATGTCAATAGTTTGGCAGAGCCTATTCATCCTTTATTATTCCAGCCAACAGGCCAGTACAGAAGCCACAAAGCAATTTTTCCCCAAATGGCCAACTCTTGCTCAATTCCCTGCCCTTTATTTCAAGTATGGTGCAGCATGCCTTGTTTCATGTGGGTTTGAATTTATCTGCTCCTTTCTCCCCTCCCCTTTGCACTTTAGATGCTGCAGGGGTATTCTAGGTTACCTGATACAAAGACATCCACACAGCGATGCAAACTTCTGTCCCCAACCTATTTTGGTAAGTGATCTGCACATGGCACTCTTGGAATGGTTTGGGTTGGAAGGAACTTTAAAGGTCCCAACCTCTCTGCCATGGGCAGGGACACCTCCCACTAGATCAGGAACAACTTACTACATAGGATACATTTGCAGAGCAAGACTACTGACGCAACAAAATTTAAGCACAGCAAGTCAGAACTCTTTTGATGCTCTGTTGTGAACAGTTAGATTATTTACCTCATGTACAATCTTCTTTCCTACGCAGCACAACATGACTCTTTAACATAGTTTTGGGCTGACAGCTGGACTGCTGGCAAACACAGCCTGGTACTTAAACAAGTAACCATTTCCAGGTTTGTTTTTCCTAAAAGTGAACTTCATCCCAAACATTTTCCTTAGTCCCTGGAGCTGGAATTTGCACTTGCCTGGATTGAATTCTACTGTACTCCCAAAGAGAAATAAAGGATTAAGATGTGGCTGAAACAATCTGTCACTTACCTTCCCACTGCCAGGTTGCCAGCCAAGCCTGCATATCGATTTAGCATTTATCACATCATTACATTTCTGCAGCAGTAGCCAATTTGTCACGCATGTCTGAAAACAGAATATTCAAAAATGAGTTCTCTAGTTCTGTGAAAACCTACTGTATTTTAAAAATCCCTGAAGAAGTGTGGAAAAAGCTAAAAGGAAACAAGATACACCATTTCTGGAACCAAAATAATTTCCTTCATCTGAATACAATGGTGCCTACCCTCTTAAAAAAGAAAAGAAAAAAAAAATGCTGCAAAATACTCTGCCAGTGTAGACCTGAACATATTTTTAACTACAATGCAACAACTTGTCAGAGAAATGAGACCAGAGAACAAGTGTTTTTAATGAAGTACAGAACATGAGCTCACATATATTTAGGTTATAAAGAGAGATATCTAGCCAAAAGGCATTTGTCAAATCCAGATTGACTGTAGGAAGGTGACACGCATCAGCCTGAATGTCACCAGAACAACACAAACATGAATGAATTGCCACGTTCTCATATTACAGCACAGATGATATACATCACTGCCACGGTCCCAGGACACAGCCTAATTGCCCCAAAAGGCACCCACTGTCAGACTAGAACACCAGATTTCATATTAGTAATATGGTTT
Source organism: Netta rufina (assembly GCF_964035555.1). Lineage (NCBI taxonomy): Eukaryota > Metazoa > Chordata > Aves > Anseriformes > Anatidae > Netta > Netta rufina. Next base: position 61,471,776 of record NC_140128.1, on the reverse strand, counting down.
TGTTTTAAGAAGTAGCAATTACAAGTGCGAAGTACATACCAAAGTGTATTTATAGGAGTAATTCCACATGGATTCTTCTTCCAATCAATAATGGCATTTACCAAAAATAATCCCACATACATGCAGAACTGCTTTATTAACAGCATTCACCTGGAACCCTCTTCTCAAGTTCCTTAGAGTGCAAGGCCAGCAGAGAGAATTATTTGCACAAATATTGCCAAGCTGAGCCCAATGATTGTATTTCTAATAAATGATGGTCTTTAAACTGTGATTTACATCCCCCTCGTGAGTAATTGTTGTGAAGTGGGTTTTTGTTGTTGTTCGGTTGTGTGTTTTTTTTTAAACAGAGAAGAATAGCAAGCCCCTTATCCTTTAATAAGCCTTTTACTCATTATAACATAGTCCTATTTCTACAAATAAAAAAGGTTGGTATGCACTAAGTCGAACTTTGAGTCATTGGAAAACCAAGCATGTGTGCCACAGAGAGCAAGAGAGATGAAAGCAATGTTGTGCACAAAAATCCCTATCAAAGGAAAATGGGCATCGCTTCACCAATCTTGGCATGTGAAAACCAAACCTCCTCCTAATATCAAATCGAAGTAACCACGTTCATATTCTCAAGACTAACTACCCAGAAGGTTTATAGAAGAAGATGCTGCGTAGCATCTCGGAACATTATTTCACCCTCACTGGTCAGTCTCCAATCCTGAAAATTATTCGGTATTTCATAGGGAGCACAGGAAAAATAAATAAAAACAAAAGTATGTCTAGACAAGTGCTTATTAGCATAAAAATTTCTTCCTTAACCCTGAAAGCAAGTAGCTGAAATTCTGAAACCATGGTAGCCCACCCTGTGGCAGGGGGTTGGAACTGGATGATCTTTAAGGTCCCTTCCAACCCAAACCATTCTACGATTCTATGAACCAAGAAATGTGATGGTTAATTGCTACTTTCACCTGAAGGGTTATTTTCAAATACAATGAGGACGAAATTCACAATTTTGACCAATGAAGAAACATCAACAAAAGAAATTAGGGATATCACAGGCAGAAATAACAGCCCACAGCTACCCAGGCAGTATTTCACACTCAGGCTTGGAATTTCTCCCAGAAGTAGGTAGAAGTACTCTAAAAGTACTGTCAAACTTCTTCCTAAGAAAAATGAATTCTCCATTCACCATCTCTTCTTTCAGGAGTTCCAATGCATAGCTCCCCTTTTATTTGCAAATTAATTTTACATATAAACTTTTTTTTTCTTTTGCAAATACTCTCAGCAGTTACTGATGACGTATCAAAGATTTATTCCAGCAGGATGATTTTAGTCTAGTTCTTTTTGTTGTCTGTGAAGTCCCTGCTTTCTTATAAAACAACTTGAAAGGTAGGCCTCTTACCTGATCTTCAATTTTCCATACTCTGACAGTGCCATCGCAGCTTGCTGATGCCTGTGAAAGAGAAATTAAATAAATTAATTAAATAATAATAATAATAAAACAAACATTAAAGACATTGAGAAATTAATGCCACAATATATATTAAAAAAACTACAACCAATGCTACAGACATATAATACATAAGTAGTTTTAAAAAGTCTCCCAGTTTAAACCATTTTAAGACTTAAAGCTTTCTAATGGAAATATAAATCATCTTGATAATACCACTCAACTCCAAGATACTGGAATTACAAAAAAGGCTCAAAACTAATCTTAAATTACTTTAGTGAAATACCTTTCCACCTCTAAAATCAGATTGGCAATAGATTCCAGAAGAACATAGATAGTAATTGAGTGGGAAAGCAAGGACCGAGCTCCCCTGGGAGGCAACAAATTCTCACACATTCCATCAGCAGTAGTCAGCTGAAATTAAGTAGTCTTATGTCCCTGCTCACTGTTGTTTTACTCCAAAAATAACTCCCCCCTCCCATGGAGAAGGAAATTCAAAGAAGAAAGTAAACAAGTTGTTTTTGTTTTTACCAGATAAACATCCCTGGGGTCAAAAGACAGGCTTAGAACAGGAGCGTCGTGTCCTCGGAACGTTTTCTGCTTGCTGCTGTCAGTCACCTCCACAATTTTGACCATAAAGTCACTGTAAATCACAACGGCACAGTTGTAAGATTATTAACGTTGGTATCAACAGTGACAGAGTATTTGTTTACAGCTATAAAAATTAAATTGGACACTAACTATCTTTTGGGGAAGTTGTAACTCTTGACACTATGATCTAAGGGAAAATGAGAATCTCGAGGCTTACTACAAGAGGAACAAGGTTACATCACCAGATCATTTTTGTTTAAATCAAAGTTCATAAAATACGGTTGCTCTCTGAAGAGGATATTACATATACACAGACCACAGATCTGTTAAATATAATATTCAATGAGACTAAGTAAAAACCTGTGCTTAGTACTTGTTAAGTCAGTTTTCTGGTATCTATCTGTTAAATGGGACCTATCTTCATTATCATCATTCTCTTGGCCAAAAAAGATAGCACAAAATATTTTATTTTTTAAAGTTTTTAACAGGATTATTAAGACCATTTATTGTATCAGATATCATAATTGACTTTTTTTTCTTTTTCAAATTTACTCCCCTTTCCAAAATTACAGACATTACTGCAGTTTAATTCAAAAAATCAATGCCAATAACTTCTAAGCCAAAGAGCTGCCATGACAATCTTTTGGTACTACTCCCTGTCATACTTCACTGCAACATTTTCAAAGAGGAATTTGGGGCTCTGTAGGGTTAGTCATTACCTTAACTACACACAGAATTGCAACCTCTGTTTTGTCAAATACCTAAATGCTAGCCAAACAGTCATAAAAAGAAGTCTATAAACTCCATTTTGAGACAACTGAAGTAATGTCAGCTCTCTTAAATAAAGCAAAGCAATCTGAAAGAAAATGCAGGCAGTAAGATAGCTTTTGCTTATTTAAGAAGCCACAGAACTATTTTTCAAACAGTTTAAGTGAATTTTGGCAGCCACCTCGACGTTAAACTTATACAAATCTAAGTTTACAGACTTCATGTAATAATGGAGCAATCTGTGACAAGTAAAGGCTGCATTCCCTCATATCACAGATGTCACCTCCTTCAATGCCTAACAGAAGACCTCATCAAGGGGTGACCTCAGTTTCACAAGTTCTCTTCCCTAACGTGAGGACCCTGGTCAGGCTGCAGAAGGACTGGCTTTTTGTAAAAGTTTCTAGAAACAGAAAAAGGGTGTTGTCTGCTTAATCTCTCTAATCAAACTCAGATCCTGGGGCAGAGCTGTTCCCTCAGAAACGAGCACTGGCAAAGAGCCCAAATTCATGATCTCTGTCGGATTTAGAGATTAGAACAGTTACTGTCCCCAGCTGTCCAGTCGCCCAGTTTTGGTGGAGCTCCCATGTCTGCTCTGCAGCTGCCAGAATTTACAGTCCAGCATAATGATCCAAATTGCTTTCTAGTTCAATTCATGCTTAGAGGAGGCAGGCTGCAGATGTAATGTTCTGCCATCTCTGCTGTAGGAATGCAGGATAAATTCCAGCAGAGAAGCAAGCAGGCAGCCTGGGTTAGCTAGAGTACCTAAAGAGCTCACCAAATCCAATTAAGAACCACCTGAGCCGTAAATAAATGAACAAGAATGTTGCCTGCTTGCTATTTTGCCATCTCTGTCAAAGGACTGGCATATATTACATAATTTCTTAGGGCAGCATGTTTGCTTTTAACTAAACTATGCATTTAATCCCCCTCAGGGGAGTCTTGCAACTGTCATTTGTTATCATTTGGCAGAAGGGTGATGATACTGATGCCAGAGAATGACTCAAAGCTCTCGTGCAAATCAGAACCCAGCTAACTTTTGCATGTGCATATACATTTGCAGCACCATGATCCCAAAGAGTCAAGACATTATCCTTAGCACACACTAACAAAATCCTCGATGCTGCAATGAGATCCATATGGGTGAACACTTACAATTATGCATTTATAAGACTGAAAACTGAAAACACTTAAGGCTCCTGAAGAGAAAATGATTTCACAACACCACATTTCTACTTGAAACTATTCAGTGGATCAAATATCTCCCAGAGAATTTTTTCCTAACAGTCCTTTTCATTCCTTCCCCCGCCACCACCGTTCCTGGAAGGCATTTTGCATTACTTTAAAACCCTCAGCGGTATGTGGATTAAAAATCTCATTGGCAAAATCACCATGTGAGGAAGTTGCTGGACCTTCAATGATAGCAATGTTCTTCCTTATCAAGCACAGATTACCTAGATCCAGCAGCAATTTTGGTACCGTCACTGTTAAAGACGACATGGTTTGCGTTCATGGTGAAACGAGTGAGGATGCCATCAGGAGCTCCTTCAGGAAACGTATGTATCTGAACAGTGTTGTTTGATGCTGCTGTGATCAGTTTTCCATTCTTAAAAACAAACAAACAAAAAAACATTTGTTAGTGAAACCATATTCATGTCCAAGGAGCCAAAAATGCCCTGATGTTCCCAATGGTTGGGCAGATTAACTTTAGTAGCTCCAAAAGACATCAAGAGTAGCAGAGAAATAATCTAACTTGTATTTCTTCCACCCAAAAATAAAGAGAAACACAGTAACTTATTAAGATACTTTATCACTTAAACCAAACTATTACAAGATAATAAAATTATTCTTTGTTTCTATATACTAGAAACTGCTAGATTTAATACCAAGTTGTTGTGCTAGGCTAAAAATCCATGATGTTAATTATATGGCATCAAGACATTCCCCACCTGTATATTTACTAAAATAATGAATTCTCAGAAAAGTCACAAATGAATTTCAAAGAACTGTCTGACCTTCTTCGGGTAGATAGAAAAAATAAATCTTTTTATATAGGCGAGAGTGCCTCTTAGAACAGGAGGAATCTTGCATCCTGTTTAGATTAATATGCTACATCATCAGGAGAGGGCATCCTTGGACCGATCTTGCCAGAAATGCCACTAGGGAAAGACGAGAAATTTATGAACCACAGCTTCGTCCTTTGCAGAAACAGAAGGCAGATGTCATCAAAAAATGACTCCAAATTAAAGTGATTCCAAAACAAAAGAAATTATCCTATGCTTAGAACAGCAGTATATCTTCTTAAAGTGACAATACTATTCCTCACTTGGACGCAGCAATAGATTTTTGAAATACATAGAGAAATGCTGCATTTCCTTTTTTTAAAAAAAAAAAGAAAGAAAAAAAAAAAGAAAAGCAGCCTAAATTTATAGTAAAAATCACAAAGAAAAAGAAAGCAACAGCCAGTAGTAAATAACTTGAGAAAGAGATCAGATTTATTACTTATTACAAACCAGTGCCCCATAAAAGTGTCTTTAATGAAGCATATTTTTTGAAATAAAACCTCCTGAAGTTCTAGAAAGGATTCATGATCTCATTGTTTAAAAATAAATCCCTCAAAGCTATAATTCTTTTCCAATAAGCTAAGAGCACAGGACTGTTCCAACTGCTGTCCAAAAATTAAAAACAAGAGGGCACTTCTTAACTGTGAGGGTGACAGAGCACTGGGACAGGTTGCCCAGAGAGGTTGTGGGGTCTCCTTCTCTGGAGATATTCAAAACCTGTCTGGATGCTATCCTGTGCAAGGTGATCCTGCTGGGCAGGGAGTTGGACCAGATGATCTTCAGATGACCTTCCAACCTTAGCCTTTCTGTGATTTCTCCCTCCTGTATTAATTAATAAGTTTTACAGTTTCTGGCACTGATTTGCTAAGCGAACCCATTCAAATCACCTCACTTGGTGTGTGAAAAGATAAGCAGCATGATAAAGATCAACAGCAAAACACTACAAATCAAAACAGATGTTACAGGTATTGAGCAAGATACATAAGTTATATCAAAAGGCATATAAGAAACTGAAGAAAGATTATTGTTCTGAATATAGTTTCAAATTAATATATCTGTATGAATTCTCATCTATTTCACCTTTTATATTCCCCTCCAAATATCACATATAGTTGAAAAACAATTTTAAAAATATCCTCTATGACTGCAAAGTTAACTCGACAATATCTGAAGAAGAGATGTAAACTTCTGGAATTCCTCTCTTCTTCCACAATTGCCATGAAGACAACATTTTGGACCTTCTGTTATTAATGTAATATAAGAATAATTGCACACAAGAGAATAGCTGTGAGAATTCTCAAGCTAAATAAATAAAATAGAAAAAAAAGATTTGTTTTCTATTATACAAATCGATATAGATGGATTATTTGCCTTCTTACTTACAAATAATCCCTGTTTCAAGATATACCACAAGGAGCTGCCTTAACATTAAAATAAACAGAGCAGGTTGTACTACAAATGCCAGAACAAGTCAGTCAGGTGTCAGAAATACCTCTAATCAGCATTCTCAGAAATTATTACTAATTAGTGTTAAACAGGAATCTTGTTCTCCTCTGACTTGGGGTGGAGAACAAGGGAGAAACGAAATGTCAGAAGCACATTTTGCCCTACAAGCAATTTTGAGAACTAAATATCAACTAACTATTAAAATCAAACAAATAAAAAGTATTACCAAAGCATTAGCAGGCACTGACTCCATGAAGTAATTCTTGATTAATATAGATTATAACTCCTTGGGTATTAAAATAGGTCCACACAAAACTACTTCCTGGCTTACCTACTTTCACATAACCTTCCTCCCCCTGTTAGCACCATTTCAGAGCCTCTGAGATTGGAAGGGCAAGAGTAGGAATCGGCTGCAGTTACAGGCTGTTGGTAAAATGTTCATTCCCTCATCACTGAAGAACTGAGTTGTCACTGAAAAACACTTTTCCTAACCCTTGATGATTACATATTATGCTGGGAAACTTTTTGCAACTAACATTGTGCAAAACCACTGAAACAGTCTACAAAGTTCACTGCATAATTAGTTTAATCTGCTGGGTTTGTTTTTCAAAAAGGAGATCAAAGTCAGAAATAAGTATAACTGACTGTAAAGCGAGAGGAGTAAGAAAAACTAGTATTATGGAATTTCAGTATAAGGAATAATTCCTCTTCAAGCCTGTATGGGATAAAGTGAGTTGTCAAGAGTATTCGTTTACATAAAACACTTAGTTAAAATATTTTGTAGACACATTCAGTGAAGTTTTCTGTTTGAGAAGTATTTTTTTCAACACTGCTTTAACATTTTCACTTAGACACAAAGGTAGAATGTGGACATAGGCTCAAATTTAAAGAAAATCTGATTAAACACTATTCAACGTTGTTTTCCATATATTGGCACAAAGGCAAAGATCTACGTGTTTAACCTCCATCAGACTGAAATATGCTATGCACAATATTATTCCTGCCTTTTTCTGTGTATTATCTCAATATATGCATAATGTTACATATGTGAGCACTATCTTAACAGCCTCAGCAGTCATGTTATATACCAACATCAGCATGACAGAACTTAACTCGAGTTCTGTTAACTACGATACCTTCAGAGCACACGAATAGGCCTTCTCTCCAACATTAATGGACTTCGGATCATCATCATCCAGGTTCTCCCAAATCCTAACATCTCCATCACTGCCACAAGTTACAATGCAGCTGTTCAAAGACAAGGGTTGTTAACATTCAGGTACAGAAAGGACAGCCACTCTGACTTTCAATCCCAGAATGAAAATGTTTCTGAAGTGTTTGTTTTTTAACTGAAACACAATACATATTACTTTATTCACTGAATGCCATGTTTAATAAACATAGAAAAAAAATGCACGACCATAACAGAGTACCTGAGTCTGGTTAGGCCTAGCCCCCATTGAACTCACCCTTACATATTTTAAGTCAATCTAGATGATTTTTTTTCAAAGGACTTAATTAGTACTGATTTCACTTTGGGCTGGGCATTTAATTTTTTCTTCAGCCTTGAAAATTTACCTTACAGCTAATTACAAAGCTGAGGCCAAAGCAAGGGCGCTAACACACACCCTTGACTGAAGTTAACCAAGCTGAACATGTTCCAGGCCTACAGAGTTCTTAAAAATAGTTGACATATGATTCAATTGTCAAGGCTACGAGAATTAGCTTTCACAATTTTAAAGCAATAAACAATAACCTTAAGTACAAAGCAAAGACGTAAACGTTTGCATAGGATTTTTAATTACTTTCTGAATCTATAATCAAGCTTTGTATTCTTTTTTTTTTTCCCAGATGCAGTCCCCCAAAAAATCTAATTAAACAGTAAAGTATTACAAAGTCAGTAGAGAAACTGCGATGTTACTCTCCTGGCGCTGTTCTATAAGGTTTGCAAGCAACACTGCATTGATATTGAAAATATTGACATCGGAGGGTCCAGCAGTACTGGACCAGTGGTCTTCAGCAGAGATGTCTGGTTTTTTGTTGTTGTGGTGGTGCCTTTTTTTTTTTTTAATATATCTGCATTTTGATGGAAGATACTTAAATATTAATTCTATGCAAAGAAGACTTTTTGTGGTTGGAGGGGAGGGTTGTTATCAGACTACCCTACAGTCCTCTTTGTAGCAAGCCTAATGACCTAAAGAAAGAGATAAGATAATTTGCATTTAAGCCATAATCAATATGTATGATTTAGAGTGTAAATTCATTTGAAATGGCTTGTATTCTAGCTTACCTTTATTTTTAATCAAAAACCAGGTAACAACAAACATTCAGTTTTTATTTATGCACGCAAGGACTAGTGTAAGTAGAACAAGAAGGAATAGCAAGCCTGTACTGGATTTCTTCTGCTATAGTTTTAGTTTCTTATTGGATGTATAAACATATTTTCTCCAACATACACATGTGTGTATATATAAAATGTAAAATATATATATATATATACATACATATAAAGTCTTATATAAAAGTAATGTCTATTGCTTCAAAATTCAGGGCATCAAAAGATGCATCTTATAGTCAGTTCTCAACAAAGGCAAATAAAGGGTTTGCCAGACCATGCCAGGCCATAAATCCATCTGTCCAGCACCATAACCACCAGCAGCTGGTACAGATACTCTTGAGGAAGCAGCAGACAGAAAATATAATCCCCCGGATTAGATTTTATCCCCCTCTCCAGGAGTTAGGTTAAATTACCTCCCAGTGTCATCGAAGCAAACATCCGTGTGGCCCTCCGTGTGGCCATAGCGCATGGGTTTTTGGGCAGAAGGCATCTTTGCTGTCACCTGTGGATAAAAAGGAGAGAAATACAATAATTAAAATTTAAAATAGAGAAGATGAAAGATGCCTCCGGATGGCAGGGCAAGGTTAGAGGTGATGGCAACCCCCCCACACACGGGGGCTGGAACCACGCAGAGCCCGGCCACACGGCCCAAGCAGCTCAGCCCCCACTGCTCCTAAACACCCCCAAATCCGAAGAGTTTTGGCCAAAAACGAGCCAGGGAAGAAAAAAGGGGGGAAAATTAAACGAGGGGGACCTCAGGAGACGGGTGCGCGGTGCCTGAACTCGGAAATCTCAACGAGAAGGGGCCGCGGGGAGCCCCATGGGGGCGAGGGGAAGGGGAGGGGAAGGCTGGGGACCGCGTTCCCCCCTCATCCCCCATCGCCTCCCCGCTCACCACAGCGGGCCCCGGCCGCCCTGTTGGAGCCTTCCCGCGCTGGGCTCTCGGTGCCCGCCCCAGGGGCCGGCCCGGAGCCCGTCAGGCCCGGGGCGGAGCTGGGTTTAACGGGGGCCGGCCCGGCCCGGCCGCCACACGCAGGATGGCGGCGGCGGTGGGAGAGGCTGGGGCCGCTCGGAGGAGGAGGAGGAGGCGGCTGAGGGGCTCCGGCGGGTGAAGGAGCCGGGACGGAGCCGGGTGAGGGGCGAGAAGCGGGCAGGGTGGGCGCAGGGGAGAGCCGTGAGGGGCGGGCAGGGCCCGGCTGCTGCCTGAGGGGACGCGGCGAGGTCGGGCGTGAGGGAACCGGCACCAGCGGCCTTCATCCTCCTCCTCTTCCTCATCTCCTCCTCCTCATCCACCTCCTCCTCCTTCCTCTCCTTCTCCTCAGACCCCCCAGGCCTCTGCCTGAACAGCCCCGGTAGTCTCGTCCTACCCGGTTGCCTCCCTCCCCTTAAAAAAAAAAAAGGGCATTTTGGCCCCAAAACGCAGCCCGGCTGGCTGAGGGGGGGGGGCAGTTAGACGCGGGGTGCTGGAAGCGTGACCCTCCCGCTACCAAAAACTGGCTTTATCCTTCTCGATGCGCCGATAATTCAGTTTTTCTGAGGGAAATCGGTGTGCCAGGTACCCGGCTCTTCAACATCCAAATCCTGCGTGTCCATCACAAGCCCTTCAGGAGCTGCAGGAACCCTCCGTCGAGACAAAATCCTACAAAAACAAAATATCATCGGCTGCTCCCTGTGGGGAACACACCCCACAAAAGCTGTAGGACCGAACCCGCCTGGAGATCCTGGAATTAGGGGATTATTCCCTACGGACAGCTGCCGTGACGCTGGTGCCAAATGCAGTTGTGGTGAAGTAGGTAGCGAGGCACGGCATGAAGCTTTTCCAGGCTGGAAAGCAGAAGCCAGGCATTTTTTATTTTTATTATTATTTCTTAAAGGACAAAACGTTACAGCTCTGCATGCCCGAAGTAAGAAGAAAAAAAAAAAAAAAAGGGCTCTCTATTTTTCCTTAATGCAACTTTAATGTTCTGGCCCAATTTATTCCAGCTTCTAAGAAAATTTGCTCCCAGGCAAAAACCTTTTATCTTCAGTTTTAGTCTGGAGCGGATCTATCAGTGGTCGGGGTGAGCAGCTTGATTTATTTATGCTGGAAATGTGCTCGGGCTCTTTATGCCACTCACATTGTTGGTGCTTTCATGAATGAGTAAGACAGTAGGCAGGCTCTTATATATATATTTTTTTTTATCAATATGCCCAGATTTCATTATTATTAAGCCTTGTGGAAGCTGTGTGGAGACATGTTTTCCATGGGTGTATCCTGACATATTTCAGTAAATCGTGATTTCTGGTGAGGATAATGTGTTCTAGCACAGTGATTCGAGCTGAACCGCTTATCAGATGAGTGGGAAGAGCGAGCTATTCTTACAGCAGCCTCCCTGCAAGCTTCTGGGGCTGAGACGAATGCACGCCAACTGTGTTATTATGTTTTTTAATTATTTATTTCGCTTGGCAGAAAGTCTCATGCGAGCTGCACCTGGAATATTTTACAATGCAAAAGCTGTTACAAGTCCAAGCGTAGCGTAATCCTCCGGAGGTGCTACCAAGGGGAGCGCAGGCACCGGCGCTGGGTCCTGTTGGAAGTGGCAAGGCGTCAAGTGCGAGGTTATTCTTTAAATCCGGGTCGGAAACCAAAGCTTCAGCTTTCTGAGGAGGTGTAGCCGCTTGAGAGGGCAGCGGCAGGGCGGGAGCTGCTGGGCTCACCTCCTGGGTTTCTGGGTGGAGCGCGACGTGTCGGTCACGGGCCATAAAGCTGTTACTGATTTAGTGCTGGAGAGGCGGCTGCGCTCGGCGAGCAGCTCCTGCCGCCTGCAAGCAGGGCGCTGCTACAGCGGGAGGTATGAGAGGTCCTCAGCACCTGCCTCCAAAACCTCTTCCACATCCCAGGAGGGAATAAGAGAGCTTAATTTTGGGTTAAACTGGGCATCGCTGCCTGCCCTTCTCCTCCTGGAGCTCTGGGGTTATGCAGACCCTGTAAGAATCAAGTGCGTTTCCAGGTAAGAAGTACTGCAGACTGTTTTTATCTTTTCAGATTATCATTTTTAAGCCAGGAGAATTGAGCCTCGATGTTATCCTTAACAGGTCGGGCTTTTTTTTCCAAAATAAGTCAGTAACAGCCCGGCTTCAGTGGAAGGTCAGGTTTTAAAATGGGATCTCGTAGCCAAAATCTAATTGGGCGAAAGTAATGAAAACAGCATGTGACTGGTGAGAATTTTTTTTTAATGACTTCTACGTAAGCTGAAAGGAAAAGGGACGGGTGCTCCAATTTATTACAACTTAATTCCTCCCTCTTGGGGTTTTATCAGGGCTAGAAGAGTATCAACTGCTGTAACAATACCAAAATTGATTTAATTTTCTGTGTGTGAATCTCCTTTTGTTAAACGAGAGGCTTGCTACAGTGACGCTTTGGCTTTTGTGTGCTTGAACAGAAAACCTCAGGAGTGCTTTCTTGTTAGGAGGGCCGTTCAGGAGGTTGTCCCCAGAGCTGGTGGGACCTCCATCCTTGGAGGCTTGCAGGACGTGGAAGGCTTCCAGCAAGAGGTTGGGCTGGCGGCCCTGGGCGTCCATTTCACCCAGTGCCTGGGGGCATCGTGCTGTTCTGTTTCTTCTTTACACAGAAACCAAAGCAGCTTGACAGAAAGGACCTGGGGGCTCTGCGCTAGAGGCTGAGGACAAAAATATCTGGTTAAAGCAATTCAGTATTTATTGGGGGGGTGAAGTCTGTCAACACTCGTGGTTCTGATTCTGCTCTCGGAGTTCCTGGGTGTTTTGCAGCTGATTTAAACAGACATCTGGCGAGTCTTATCGCAGTTGTCCGTGGCATTTTACCTCTGGCTAGGAGGTGATATTTGTATTGCCTCAGAATAGCTGCTAGGTACTACCTGTAGTTCAGGCTTGAAGTTTGAGTGTCCGGGCATGGGTGCTGGAAGGAAAAAGCGTTGGGAGCGGACGGCTGCCCCATCCCCCTCCGAAGCTCGCTGCGGACGGAGCAAAGAGGCATTTCGTGCTCAGGAGCTGTGCCCGTGGTGAAAACAACAACAGAAACCACCCCGCTCCCTGCCTGTCCTCGGGGACTGTGAGCCGTGGCAGTGCTGGATAACCTTGAACTGCAAGCCGGATCCTGTGGCCTGATGTGAACTCTGTTTATCCCCGCACGCTGCTTTCCCGCTGCCGTTTGTTTAGAGTTTCAATGTGAGGTTTTTGTCAAATCCTTCTGCTTCTGAGATGCCTGAGGTGTCCCTGCTTAGAAGAAAGCTTCTGTAGGCAGAGAGCTGCTCATGTCTGTGTCGTTACCTACCAGCGCCTGTCTCTTCGCTTTGTTGCAGCAGGGAAGATCTCAGACCTGACATCCGTAAGCTGTGCGCTGCACGACTTCTCCATTTAGTGCTGCCTGCAGGGAAAAGCCCGCTCTGTGTTCCCTGGGTTTTATTCTCCCTTTTTTTATTCTCCTGCTCTTTGAGTTGTGTGCAGCCATTAATGGATGTAGGGGACGTCGTATTTTCCTCGCGGGTCTGCAGCACAAGGGAAGATTGGTTTAGGTGCATAGCATGCAGTGTGGATACAGCCCCAGATGCCTCGCTGTCCTTTGTGTCTTTCTACCCACATTATTTTTGGTCCCCATGCTACAGGCAGGGCTCTGAATCACAGACTGGGGAAAGCCTGAAGGATGACCCCTCGCTGGAGCACAGGACACCAGGATTTGGGCACCCACCGTCCTTTTTGGTAGGGGATGCTTCAGGATGCGGCTTGCAGCAGAGCTGGGAACAGCAGCTTTGCCTCCTGCGTTACACATTGAGCACTTTACTCTTCCCTCACAATTTCAGCTTCGAACCTGCCTTTTGTAGGACAACATCCCCTTTTTTTTTTCACGTGCTCCACGCTCTTCCCATGGGCGTAGCAATTACTCCCGTGACATGGCAGGGTTGGCGCCTCACTCCCAGCAGCCTCCAAACCCTCAGGAACAGCTTTGTGTGCTGCTGGCTAATGGGGCATGTCTTAAAACATCATGTGCTGCCGCCTCGCTTGGAGTTTCAGGGTTCAGATACCGCTAATGGTACGCGACAGGAGAAAGGCAGGGAGGGGAACGCGGCTTTACAGCCAAACACGACGACAACCCAGATAGAAATGACACCAAGCACTGAAGTTCTCGCAGTTGCAAGGCCGTGCTGTCACGTTGGGGGATATCAGGCCCTCTCAGCACTTTGGGGGTTTGCACGTTTTGCAGTTTTTAATTAAAAGCCTGTATTCTGCCTATTCCTACCCCTTATAAGGGCTGGATGTGCAGAATGAGATAATTGAAGGTTTCAGAAGCAATTACAAACTGTCATACCCTAATTTTTAAGTACTTGACTTTGCACCCTAAATGCTATCTCTCCTTCCAATTAAAAATCCCTTATACATAGCTAAGGAAATTTACCACAGGCTGAATTTTGTTTTTCAGCAGTTATTTCAGATTATCACCAGGGCGAATGAGATGGGGGGGATGTTGTTGGTGGTTTTTGGTTTTTTTTTTTAATCATTGTGGAGAAAATTCACTGCTCCAGAAGCAATTTTAAGCTTCTGGATGACCAAATGTAAACGTTTCAAAAGCAGTCACTGAACCCTGGTCTAAATAAAGGAGGTTTGGGTCTCAAATACTGCCTTTCTCCTCTCAGTATTGCATCTGCAATGTTTTCACCAAAAAGTTGTGTGCAAAATCTTGGGAGAAGAAAGCAATCTTTAATATTTGATGGTTTGTAATTGCTGAAGACATGGACCCCGTTCCCTGACTCCCCTTGCTTGCAGTGAGGTATTGCTCATCTCCATGGCTCTAATGCTAGATTTTTCCACACATTTGCAGTGTTTTTACTTTTCTTCCCCTCCTTCCACATTTTTTTCATCTCTTTTCTTTTCCCCACCTTTCCCTCCCTTTCCCTTCCCCCCCTCAGGTTTGTGGCTTGTGAATAATGAACGCAATGTCAAAAATTCCTTGGTGAAAGTTACATCTGGGATGCATTTGGTCCACATCTTGCATGTAAGCCCTTGGCACGGCAGCCTTAGTCTTTTACTGAAAGCAGAGGCGAGACCTCAGCCTGCTCGGCCCCTCGGGGACTGCAGGGAGATTGTGTCATGCTGCCTAATCCTAATGATGAGAATGGATTGAATGGAGAGAGGAAGTGGATGCCCTTCGCTTTTCCTGCTTAGTATTTACCATGTCAATTAGTTCATTTAAAAAAAAAAAACAAAACCACCACCACAAAACAGTGGAAGGCAGGAGCTGGATCTACTTTTGGTGCAAAAAGAGTGATGGTACGTGATGGAGAGCCTTTCTGCCATGCCCTGGGAGAGCGTAGCACGCAGAGCATATTGCTCTCTGTGTACCTTGAAAAAAAAATCCCTGCTCTACTTTCAACCGAGTAATCAAAAGAGGAATTTTTGATTTTTTTTTCTCAAAGTGCAGCATTCAGAAGGAAATCTCTTATCTGTGTGAGAATTCAATGCGCTTTTGGAAACAAAAGAGAATTAAATCAGCAACCGTGGGTCTCAGAGCAGCGCTGATTTTAATAATGTAAACTTTCTTCTCTAATGAGTAATAAGCAGTTCCATCTTTCATGGCCTTTTAAAATTGCTTTTAGTAAGGGACTGGATTTGTTTTAATCCTTTTCAGTATGTAAAGCCCCAGATATTTCAATCCCTTAGGGGCTCAGTATTTTCCAGCTCCGTTTTAAAAGGCAGAGGGAAAACAGCTTTCAGAAATTGACAGAATCTGTGACTGATATAGTTTATTTTTTTTTTTTTTTTACCCAGAAAGTGACCCAGAAGTGTCAGTTAAGAATAAGATCTCTGGCATCCCACCCCGTGGATTAGCAGCAAACAGGCGTATCATCTAGGTACAGTAGCTCTTTGTACTCTGACCTACTTGTTTCTGCTCTGGCTTGTTCCTTCTTGAAAGGTTATTTGGAAGAGATGCAGAACTTGCTCAATAAACAGCCGAAGCAGTGCCACCTGCCACGTGAAAGGCTTCATTTTGAAACGGACCCTGGTGAAGGAGGAGTGCCAACGCCCAAAACTTTCTGCTCTGCTTCGTAGTCAGAACGGGTGCTCTAAAAACTCACTGGATGGTTTGCTCTGGAGGAAACTTCTGAGAAGAAAGGGTTAAGAGAGCCCTGTCTGGGATCAGGGCGGTGTTTGTGGAGTGCTCTCAAGAATTCAGCTTGATCTTTATTATACGTGGCTAGCGATTAATGGTTTCTGTTGTCATGTGTACACGGGCATCGGTCTTGTGTCGTGTGCGTGCGAAGCCGTTAACCTCTCTGCCTTCTCTTTTTCCTCAGGTACTCTCAGAAGGTGCCTCAACGAAGCTTCCTCGCGTGGAGAACCCTACGAGGAAAACAGCGCGTTTTCTGGAAACTCGTGGAGCAAAGCTCTCAAAATGGCAGACAATAAGGACAGTAACGTTAAAAACGCAGATGTCAGACCCAAAAGCAGCCGGAGCAGAAGCGCGGACAGAAAGGATGGTTACGTGTGGAGCGGGAAGAAGCTCTCCTGGTCAAAAAAGAGCGAGCACTGTTCTGATGCTGAAACTGCAAGCGCTGTGGGAAGATCAGGGTCTAATTTAAAGAGCCAGGAGAGGAAATACAGCTGCTCCTCTATCGAGCTGGATCTAGATCGCTCCTGTGGTCACAGGTTTTTGGGCCGCTCTCTCAAACAGAAATTGCAGGATGCTGTGGGTCAGTGCTTTCCCATAAAGAACTGCAGCAGTCGGCATGCCTCAGGGCTCCAGTCGAAAAGGAAAATTCATATCAGTGAACTCATGCTAGATAAGTGTCCTTTTCCTCCGCGCTCAGAGCTCGCTTTTCGGTGGCACTTGATTAAAAGGCATACAGCCCCCATCAGCCAAAAGGCAGATGACTGGATAATCGCTGATTTATCCCAAAACGAGGAGAAGGAGGATCACCTGCGAGACGACGAGGTAGCCAACGGGGGAACGGAGTCTCCCTCCCAGTCCTGTGAGTTTCCCGATGGCATTTCCTCCAGGGGGGACTCGAGGTCGGAGCTGGTGCTGGGTAAGGTGGTGCGGAGCAGTAAAGAGGAGAGCGACATGGACTCCGACGACGAAGTTATTACGCTGTGCACGAGCTCTAGGAAAAGAAACAAGCCCAAATGGGAAACCGACGACGAGCTGCTGCGGATGGAAACGCCCCCAAAATACCACACGCAGATCGATTATGTCCACTGCCTGGTCCCAGACCTCCTTCAGATCAACAACAACCCCTGCTACTGGGGAGTCATGGATAAATACGCCGCCGAAGCACTGCTGGAAGGCAAGCCGGAGGGAACGTTTCTGTTACGAGATTCTGCCCAAGAAGACTACTTGTTTTCGGTGAGCTTCAGGCGCTACAGCCGCTCCCTCCACGCGCGGATAGAGCAGTGGAATCACAACTTCAGCTTCGATGCCCACGATCCGTGCGTCTTCCACTCCCCGGACATCACGGGACTCCTAGAGCACTACAAAGATCCGAGCTCCTGTATGTTCTTTGAACCTCTTCTGTCCACTCCATTAAACAGGACCTTTCCTTTTTCTCTCCAACATATATGTAGAACAGTTATTTGCAACTGTACCACTTACGACGGCATCGATGCACTTCCTATTCCTCCGTCAGTGAAGCTGTATTTGAAGGAATATCACTACAAATCGAAAGTTAGAGTACTCAGGATTGATGTGCCAGAGCAGCAAAGCTAGAAAATATTTTTATGAAAGAATGAAATTGTCTCTCAACAGATCAATTTGTGTTCAGTCTTTCCTCCTTTTAAGTTCCTTAATGTCATTTTGACTTTTTTTCCCCTTCTTCTGCAGATTATTTACAACCCCAACTAGCCTCTGACTAAGGCTTTTTTATCCAGACGTACTTTGAGTCTTCCCGAGTCTCTTTTTAGAAATGGTATTCCTTGTGGGCTTTCAGTACTGTTCCCCAACTAGAGTTTTATGGAATTTCAGGTAGGCTTTCTGGTATTTCTATAGGTGGATAGTCTTTAGATCTAAAAACCTTAAAAAAATCAGTTTTGAACTTGATCTGTCTTTTATATTGTAATTTACATATGTTGCTGAGATGTTTGAAATAATGCACATTAACTAAAGATTGACTCATCTCTATTTTCTGCATTTCTTTTAAAACGAGTGCTCTAGTCTCTGTGTGTGTGTGTGTGTGTGTGTGCGCCCATATTTAATGTAGGAAATTCATCGGTCTATTTCTAACATGACTATTCCTAGCAAAATGAAGTTTGAAAGAGGATACGATCTTGCTATAAATACATCAGGGGGCTAAACGCCAGGGAGAAAACAATTCAAGCTAAGGACAACGCTCAGTACAGGAACAAACATGCACAAACTGGTCGGGAAAGGATTTGGGCTGGAAAGGAGGAAGGCTCACTCATCAGCAGTGGGGTTCTGGAGTAGAATTTCATTTCTATAACAGCAGGAAAAAGCAAACTGCTCAGAAACTGGGGTTTGCTTGGTGTCTGGAAGGGGCAATGATGCAGCCACTTGTGATAGATGGGGCTTGGACTTGGCAACTGTTTCTCTGTTCCTGTTTCGTTATGGGCAATAGCCAGTTTTCACTCTAGGGGCTGCTGGTCTGAGTTGATAAAGCATGGGGTGGGAAGGCAGATATTTCCTTAATCTTGGACGATTTATGCATATTAAACTATCTGATCCTATTTGTTTGATCCTGAGGTGGTGAATAGCTTTCTCACGTTGTTAGTGGGAGGGTTTTTTAGTTGTTAAGTATAGCTGGAAAAAAAAGTGTGTGCATTTTTCTTGCAACGTGTACGGGGAAAACCATGATAATGCCCCTAAAAGCATTACTTACGGTGTGTGGATGGTCAGATCTGCTGCTGAATTATTGGTGAGATCCCAAGGAGACTCAGGCTCTAGGTCCAGGCACAAAACTAGAGCATTTTCCAGGCTGGCCTTGGGTAAGGGCTCCACGAGGAGCAACCTGTGGTTCTGGTGGCTTCGCCCGCACGTGCTCGCAGATCACCTAACTGCAGTGACAACAGCCGTACTGTTTTCTTCCCCTTTGATCCCAGGGAGTGTTTGTATCCTCCTGAAACGCCTTTGAAAGTGAGACCCAAAGCAGGCGGAATTACAGATGTCTAATTTTCCGCGTGCGTGCCGGAGATCTTATCAAAAATTGGCAATGACCCGGGTGCGTGAGGCTACATACGTGTGCAGGCTCAGAGGGGGAGCGTGCCGTGCGGTCTCCCTCCCGGATTGCAGACTAAATGCTACAGCAGCACAAGCAGCATTTCGCTTTGAATACCTCAATTTCACCTTGTCCAGCACCCTGGGAATTTGTGAGTCGAGGAGGTTTGCCAGGCAACTCCAGCAGAGTCCTGCTTGCCCCTGAGCGAGCGTAGCCTTTCCCCTGATCTGCTGTCGCTGTGATGTAAGCAGATTTCCAGGGACATCTGCTTAGAGACCAGCCAGTTTGTTTTCACTGTGTTTTAAATAGGTTTCAAACCAAAGTCTCCAGGGAGAAAACGCAAACACATCAATCTATCGCATCGCACACGGGTGAATACGCTGCAGGACAGACTCTCAGCTGCTATAAATCAGCGTGGCTTTATTGATGCACTTACAACAGTTGATACCAGCTGAGATTCTTCCTCCTCCGTATGCAAATGATGGTTGTATGACTGATGTCCAAAAAATTACCCTTTTCTTTTGGTAATATTTCCCTCGTGCTGCTTCCATTCAACTGGTATTACTTTTTGCATAAGCTGGGTTCTGTCGAGAACAGCTTTGGATTAGTAAATCTGTTTCTTCTTTATCTACCACTGCTATTTTCTACATACAAAGTGAATGAATAGCAGGGATCATCTTTGTTCTGCTTTTTTTTATTACGCTGTGCATGTTAGACCAAAATGCTGCTGTGATACAAAACAATTGGTTTGAAATCTAACTTCACAGATGCAGGCTGCTTAATTAAAACTTCCAGAAACTCTTAGGGCAAAAAGCTCAATTTTAGTTGGAAATTGCCATTATTATATTTATCGCAAGCCCACAACATCTAGATTTCCACCAAAAGCCTTACCTGTTTTGAAACTTGGCGAAGGCCACCGTCTCCTTCAAAGCCAGCAGGGATTTTGTCCCCTCAAAATGAAAGAACCTTTTTGGGTTAGAGGTCTACAACTTGCTGTGATTTTGGTGTCGTTCCATGCACAGCCTACATGGCTTCAGCAGTCAAGTGCTGCTGATGCATCGCTTACACCAAAACTGTCTTGAGCACTCCAGTTTTAGGAGACCTATATAATATAGCAGTTGGGGAATGGAGGTGCTGCATGTAAAAATAGTGCCTGTTGACCACAGGCCAATGAGTTGCATCTATTTAGAGAAATCATATGTAGAAAATAACCCCTGAATGGGCCCTGGTGGAAATTCACCCTACGTTTCTCCTGTTTGTTTGTCCAAGCCATGCCTGTGTGACCTCAGTATCTTCTGACAGCCTGAACTGTGTAGATTTGTGCAGCCTGTGAGGGAGACATTTCCCAAAGTACACAGGTTTTTATGAAACATGAAAACTCAAAATCTGTTTTGCTTAAATCCATGTAATTTATTTTATTTATTTTTTTTTTTTTTGAGTAAGCCTTGTAGAAAATAACTGGCTTCATGACACGCAAAGATTTGTCATCCAAAGGTTCTCTTCCTGCTCTCACCACTAACAGTCTTACCGGTGCTGATTACTCAAAGAATAGTTTATAATTCCTGGCATTAGCTCTCTGAAGTATGTTCCAGGAACAACCAAGTCTTGAAGTTCAGTATTGAAGCCCTTTAGACTTTTCTCAGAGAGCCCCAGGAACAGGGTAAGAACTGCCATCTCCTCATCCCAGGTTCCTGTGGGATAAAGTTGGCAGGTTCTTGGGGATAAAGATTAAACGTGGAACAAAGAAAGGAATGGGGATGTGGGGAAAAACAAGAGCTTGAGGCGGATGAGGACGTACTCCTAAATTGGCCCTGGCCACAGCCCCTGTGTTTTGAGGCTCCCAGCCAGCTTTACATCAGGGATCATGGCCCTGAAGTGGTTTCTGTTGTTGTGAGGGCTCGACTACATTGGCCTGTGGTTCTGCAGAAACACAGCGTTGCATCGGCGTGAGCTGGTAAGAAACAGGGTCTGATTTTGATACATGATTTTGATAAGGGGGAGGGAAGCCAGGCTCTTGAGGCACGCTGGGCCAAGGACACACACGAGCTCTTTTTACAGGACGGTTTAAAAGACAAACGCTCGCTCCGTTAATTATGTTCTCTGGCATTTGCTTTTGCCTGAAGTGACTTTGTGCAGCTGTGTAGGCGCAGCGCCATCAACGCTGAGCGACCTCGCTCCGCCAGACTCAGTGATGGATTTGGGTGGTTTGTCTGTCCAGCCACCGGGAGCATTCAGTCCTCCTTCATCCCCTGTTCTCAGCAGCCGTCACGATGAAATCTGGGGCGCATTCGGAACAGGATGCTTATTTCTTCAGTAGCATATTGAGCTAAAAAAAAAAAAATAAAAAAAATAGTGATCTTAATTTAAACGCTTTTCTTTCAAAGATGCGGGTGTGTTCCCAATCTGGAAAAGAAATCCTTGCGTGATGCAGTCATACATGGCCTTACTGTAAAATTGACGTGCTCTTAAATAATTAAAAAGGGGGATGCTTTAATTTTGAAAAAGGATGCTGTAGGAAGGAGGTTAAAGGAAGCTTTTAGTCAGCTCTAAGGTTAGATTTATTGATCTAGTGATCAATCCCTTTCTCTTTCCTGAATTTAAAGCTAATGGGAGACTGTGGTCAGAGATGAGTGGCTTTTAGTTAAGGTTTTTGACTCTTATAAATAATACAACAAATGTCCTAGTAAGTAATAAGAAATAAGATACTTGCTCATTCTTTTTAAATAGAACAAATGTGGCAAACAAGACTCAGCTGTAATTTTTGAAGTCATTTATTAGACAAATTGCTCTTCTCTACTTCTTTTACAAGAGAGACATAAACCATTATATTATTTATTCATGAATCATAGCCATTAAGATGATAAATCAAATTATCAGCTTCCTGTCTCTCTTCAGTTTTAATCATTTTTTATAGTTCATGTAATATAAAGACAGCTTCCTTCCTATGAAACAAGAGACCTTCAGAGACCTTTTTATTGTAAACGTACATTTCCTTCCCATTTTTAAGTATATCCTAGTGATTTTCGCTGTCAATTTTACCTGTAATAAAAATCCAATAAGGAACTTGTACATTGCTTCCATATAGCAAAGTTAGCTATGAAGTAAGTGATTTTGGTTAACCTCTGAAATAACGTAGCACTGAATAATGCAGTTAAGGGTTGTTTTTTTTTCTGCCACCCCTGAATGTGCATGGAAATATCATACATTTGGTGGAGAAATCAGTGGAGGAATCCCAGTACAAGCTCCTGCAGTGATCGTAGGGGCTTTCTCAGGTGGTTTGCTTGAGCTCTGCAGTGTGATCATGGTTTTATGCGCCAAAGATTGCTCTTTGTGCTAGATTCACACAGCCACTGCTGCTGCCTCTTCCCCGATGGAGGGAGAGCCGCTGTTACCTGACAAGCTGAGCTCATTTCATGCATCCTTTCCTTTCTCTCCGCCGGCATCTGCCTGCTTCCGCATCTGAAACGTGGATGTGCCGTGGTGGGACGAGCCGCGCGTGACGTGGTGGGGGAGGAGAAGCTGCCCATTCAGAAAGCAAAGCCCATTGATTTCCTTTCGGCGCGGTGACAGCAAGCTGATTTTGTAAACTTGATGGTCCACGTTAAATCCTGCTGGCAGGAAGCACGGATGAGGTCAGGGTTACCAAGAAGGCGAGAGCAGCCCCCGCGCCCTTAGAAATACTCGTCTGTGCTGCAGTGTAAAAATCAATACTTGTTTACTCAACTCAATGAATAATAGAGTTTTGAATGTAAATATATAATTTATGCAGACAAAATCTATAGCATGGGGCTGAGGCGAGTCGCAGTAATTTCCCTGCTCCCTGCATCCATTTCAATAACCCCCTGGGTAGCTCTGCTGCATTATCTGGCCAAAACGTGGCCTCCCCGCGGCGAGCACCTTCCTGCAGGGCTCCCTGCAGGTCTAGGGAGGGTGAACAAGTGCCCCAAGGATTCCCTGGCGTGGATGCTTGAGGGGTTTTACTGCTTGAGCAGTGTGTGTGGGACCAGTCATGGGGATGTTCGGGTTGGAGACACAGCTCCTGCGGTTGCTGCGACATATGAGTGTAATTAAAAACCGTAGCAGGCTCATTAGCCCATTAGGGAAGTCTGGCCACTGTAGAGGGCCAAAAGCAGGCCGACCAGCGTGCGGCATCTCTGCCTTTACAAGAAGCAGAACCAAGCATTTCAAATGTAATTCCTTGCCTTTGCCTCTCTCCTGCTCCCCCAGCACAGGCTGATCAGAGCAAGTGGCTGAAACAAGAGCACCACGAATCGCCCCGTGGAGTGAGGATTTCTCTCCCTTCCTGCAAAGAGCATGCCCTGCAGAACCCAAACCCGTTTGTCTCCCTGCCTTCCTGTTGCCCATCTATCAAAATGATGCAGCAGAAAAAAAAAAAAACAGGCTCATTACGTGCTGCCACGCACCGGCATGAAGCCATCGCTGGGAAGGAGCAGCTTCAGCAGGGTCTGAATCCAGCGCAGGGCAGGAGCTGTTCCAGCTCATTTTCCTTTCTCTCTTTTTAATTCTTTGAGAAAAAAAAATAATAATAATATTAATAATCACAACCTCATTTTCACCCACTAGCTAAGGGTACACCTGAGTTTGTTGCAGATGAGCAGGTTCATTGCCAAATCTTTTTCTCTAAGCATGTCAATTGGAATAGACTACAACCCATCGCTTGTGTGAAAGTGTATTATTTTGGGTTTGTTCTGGTTTGTTTTTAAAGAAAAGGCTGGGTTTTGTCCTTTGGAGCAGTTACAGGATGGTATTTCTAGGTCAGGTCTTTATGTGGAGTCGCGTGAAGTTTCACTTTGGACAAAACACCCAGTAAGGGTCCTGCTGTTTGGTGCTGTTATGGTTAGAAAGTTGTCTTATCAAATTTTATTTCCAATTAAACAAACAAACAAAAAAAATTGGATGAGTTCTCAGGCTGAGGCCTTGGGTGTTATTTTTAGCCCACAACTAATGAACCCCTGAAAATAGAGGGTATAATGAAAATACAGCGATCGGTTCTGCTGGGATGGTTGGGAAAATACATTAGCGGATCAGAAAGGGTAATAAATCTTCTGTCACAACCTTCCTCATTAAGCCAGATAATTTGAAATTGCCTCCAGTGTATTAAACAGTTCATTATTTTTTAGGGGAGCAACACACAAGACAAAAGAGTAGTGTTCTTTTCATTGATACCCAGCGCCTGAAAAGAATTGATCAAGCAAATTTAGTCAAGAAAAATCAAGCTGAGCATGGGGTATACGGCCGTGCAACTGGTTCAGAGCCATCCAAAACTTTGTGTCCTCCGACTTAGGGAAGGAGGAAAGGTCTCGAAAATACCTGGGGGGTGAGAGGGGAAAGGGAATAACCCTACTAAATTCTACATAGTGTTTCTCTCCGCCAACACAACTGCAAAATTAGATAATTTCAGGTTTGGGGGGATATTTGTAAAAGCACGGCTCTCCCCTACAACCTTAATTTTATTTTATCTGCACCCTAGTGTTATTCCCAAGTCATCTAAAGATTCAAACAAGCAAAGGGTGCCTTCAGCCCAGGGGAAGGGGGGCTGGAGGAGCACAAAGGGTGACCTGAGTGGGAAACTACAGCAAGAAAGGGGAATTTGGGGTGTCAGCTGAACCGGGGAAGGAAGCCAGTGCCAGGGCACAGCAGAGACCTTTCTCAGTTGAGCAGGAAATCGCCACCCTCGTGTTTTTGGCAAGGAACATCACTGGCTGATCCTCAGCTGCCCCCGCAATTCCTCCCTTTTCAGGACACCTTTGACTCGGCAAGCTGCAGGCTGAGGACAGGCCGGAGGCTTTTCTTTTCCCTGCATTTTCAACAAAAAAAAAAATGCTGGCACAAGACTGGGAGATGTCTGAGATCTGGCTGCCGCAAGGTAACGTCGTGTTGGCGAGTGGGACATCCTGTCATTTTTAAACTCCTGTCATTATTACGTGCTCAGAGCCAAATTACCTCTTGGTGTAATGCTGCTGGCTCCAGCGTCCTTGTACATGAGGAGTTTTGGTCCCGTGCCCAAAAGGGGGGCAAATGTGAAGGGGAAATAGGAGGATGTCTCGCTTGAAGGTGGCACTGAGTGGTACGCCAGCCAGATGAGGGGCTTGCCCGTTGACTTTTACATCTTCTCCCTCGGTTTCTGCTGGATATTCCCTCCTCACGGAGCTTCTGCTAGCACAGGTGAGCTCTGCTGGTACAATTACCCGAGTGGGCGGCAGGTTCCTGCCCAGACAAAAGACTCGACGGGGAATAAAAGGATCCTTCCTATTGCAGGAGCCAGGGGATGCACTTAACGCTTCGACGCTGCTCTTCCTTCAGCAGCAGGAGCACAAATAAATAGTGCTTTATCCAAGGCACTCCTCTGCTGTGATTGCGGGCAGGGAGGAGTTTTGAGGGGGAAGAAAAGGGGGAGGATGGAGAAGAGCTAAACGGAAGACGGGGGAGGTGGGGGATTGGAGTTACCTGTTCCCAGGTGCTTACCGAGCTTTTGTACATCCCATCCTTCACCCCAAATGTGTTCTTGAGCCAGCCCGGCTCAGCCATGCGTACTTTCCCTGTCTCTACAGCAAAATAAACATTAGTAATGGTGAAAATATTAGCAAGGTGTTTTCAATGAGACACAAAATGCTGGTTTTACAATCAAAATGTGACCACGTTTCTCAATTTCTAACAGCAGGGAGATTCATTGCAAAGAGCTAACTGCAACTCAGTGAATGAATGGGAGTACCCCACCAGAAATGTGAACTTTATCCATTTACAGCTTATTTTTAATTATGAAAATGCACTCTAGCAGGCATGCCATATATATTTTGCCTACAAGAAAAGCAATTCCTAGCAGCAAAGTGCTTGTTTTTACCTCCCGCTGCTTCCCCAAACCTGCGGTTCACACGGCGGGGCCGGGGGAAGGCCTCCTGTTTGGGGAGTTGCTTCTTTCTGCTATTTTGGCAGCACACCGTGTTGTTTTCTCAGGATGTTTAGCAGGAGGAGGGCCGAGGGAGGAGTGTGATGCTCCAGGACAAGACTGGTTTGCTCAGGTCGCCAGCCAGCCTGGACCTTGGGCTGAATTGTTACTGAGGAAATGTGATTGCTCCTGGTTCTTTGTGTCCCAACAGCGCCGACACCTCGTTGTTGATGCTCAAAAATAAGCAAGGAGATGCTCCACGTCCCGAAGAACTGAGTCTAAGCATAAAAAGGGGGAAAAAAACATAAATATAGCAGAGGTGCTGGAGGGAGGGGGCTCTGCAACACCGGTATTAGCCACGTCTGGGGCAGCACTCGTGGGATGTGGAAGCAAAGGCCAGGAATTTCCTGGAGGAGGAGGAGAAGGAGCTCCTGCCAGGCCAGGCAGCAGATTTCCAGCGCCCATTCTGCTCGGCTGCCTCCAGCACAGCCCTGGGGAGCACGAAATAACGCCACAATCTGTCCTCGGGTGTTCATCATACTGCTCCAGTGGAGCCCAGCGTGTTTTGCAATGCACTTTATCACAATAGTCAGCTCCTTTTTCTTCTAGATATCCATACAAGTAGTATTTCTGCTCATTAATTAGGATGCAGTCATCCTTTGTGGGGGGAGACGAGCTTACTGTGGGGATTCTCAACCTCCAGCCAGTATCAGGGCCATCTGTGGGGGATCCTTCCCCATTCCCAGGCTAGCCCCCAAATCAATGAGGGAGCTTTGACTTAAATGAGCTGTGGATGGGGCTCATTCCAAACCTGTTATCTCCCTTCCAATTTATCACTGAAATGTCTGTAATCCTCCCCGGGGAGACTTTCTAGTATTTAAACAGCTACTGCCCTGCATAATTTCTTCCTGTTTTCATAAGAGAAAAGAGGAACTGTGAACATTATGCTAAATGCCTCAAGAGTCTGAAGAATAATTTTCATGGAATTTTCTGCATTTATCATCATCGCTAAGGGTGTGACTGGAAAGAACCCCAAGGTTAAAAAGTTAAAAACTTTGTGTTTTCTGTTCTTTTTAATGACTCCTGCTTGAAATTCTCCCAACTTCCATTAATTCCAGCCACGTTTGCACTTTAAAGGAGCTCTGTCAGACAGATATGAAAAATATCGAAGTCACCTTTATTTATTTGCAGGAATACTTCATACTTTGCTGGCTATTGACTTGACAAACCCATTTGACCCAAAACATCGTGGAAGCAGCACATTTGTGGTGGGTTTCTTGGTTAAGAAGTCTCTCCCAGGCTGATCTGTTTCCCCGCTGTACTCTTCCAGCAGGCCGATGGAAAATCAGGCCCAAAGAAGGAAGTGAATTCTTCGCAGTGGTCATGCGAACTGCTTTGTTTTCATGGCATTTTTGCATGGCATTAGCAACTAAAAGGCACCAGTTCAGCGCAGCACCAAAGCTATTTGCTGAATCAGGGCCCGAAAGCTTCGGAGAAGGAGGAGGAGGAATGACAAGGGTGTTATTCCCACGGGTTTTCTCGGAGCAGTAAGCGACTATCAGCTGATGCAACCAGATTTCAGCATATTACAGCTGCAGCGGACGAGATGTGTGCTTCTGTGTGCTGACTGCGCTCCTGCAGCCACCCCACGCACCTGGTAAATGTCCACCCTGGGAAATATTCATCCTGGTTCATTGTGGCAACACTGGGGGAAAATATCCCCTCTCAGAGACTGTGAGAGCTGCTGAAGTCAGTGGTGAGCATCAACCTGGTCTGCATCCCTCTCCACACGATATTTTAGACCGAACACTCCTGTTAATAATTCATCCCATGCCCTTCAGCAGCACCTCTGTCGTATCACTAACTTACAGATCCTTCGCGAGTCCAAATGATCCTGCCCTGCATCATTTCCCCGGATTCCTACAAGCCATTTGACTCTAAATGGCTTCTTTGGCACCGATCAGCCGATCGTTGACCTTGGCAGCCTGGCTGGGCCGTCGATACGCATCTGGAGCGGCGACACGAGCAACGTGGTAGTGAGCAATTAATTTCCCATATAGAAGAAACGTGAAAATGAGGCACAAAAGACGATGATGCAGATGTGCCCCCCAGGCTGCCGATTGCTGGGGGCTCAGAGGCTTGGCAGGGAGGAGGATTATTTCTTTTTTTCTCTTCTTTTCTGAAGTATCTGGTTGCCCACAGCCACAGGGGGCTGGATGGCAGCTGGACCTTTGGCCTGTGTGTGCGCCGGCGTCCACGACGCTGAGAGAATCTGGGCCAGGGAAAAAATCGACCCTGCCCGCACTGCCAGGAAAAACCTTCACGGATCAGCGGCTGCTCACCTCTCCTAAAAAAAAAATATAATAATAAATAAATAAATAAGAGCTTCATTTACAACTGCAAGATTAAAGCAAAATAAACTGAGGGCTCCTTTTATCCGCCTTCTGGTCCTTGAGCGTTTAAAATAAGTTTTGCAGCTCGTCTCCACAGCAGCGAGCGCTTGAGAACGTGATGCTTCAGAGGGCTGTGCTGGCGGATTTTCATCTGCCTGTAGGAGCCGTGGCCGAAAGCCAAGCAGCAAATGTCACACAGCTCATTGAGAGGCTGAGGATCGCGACGCCACGCCAGGAACCTGAGTTTGCAATTGGGCAACGGGAGGAAGGGGGAAGGGGAGCACGGAGAGGGGATGGAGAAAGGTTTGGGTCCACGAGGCAGGCAAAGGGAGCCGTGGATCAAGGCTCTCCACAACCACACCGTGGAAAGGAAATGTACCCAAAAAAATTCACTCCCTGTCACAGCACACCCATGTGCGAACCCAAGCGGCTGTCAGAAAGCCTTTCATGACAGCTCACCTGCTCATAATTTCACAACAAGCAGGCAGCAGCGCTTCCTTTCCAGCCCAAGCCAGTTTATCTCACCGCCTCAACGGGGTGCGTTTGCCATCCCGATGCACTTTGAACCAGTTTTATGATTTTATCTTCATGGCAACAAGCCCCTGCCTGGAGAAAGAGCACTTATTAACTAGAGACAGCGTCGTTTTCAAAGTGATTTATTTTATGAGGGCTTTGAAATAAATGATCACTCGGTGATTGGCCATAGGGGAAAAGCATATAACAGCATACCACATGCATCGAACATACCATCTGGTATCCTTTAAAGTCTAGCTGCAGATTTTACTATTTTTTCTACGTTCACGGCAATTTTCTGAACTGAAACTGATGTTACGTTTCGTTATTTTCATCTCACTAGACAAATAAAAACAAATCCTTGCGTTTTCTGGTTGGACAGAAAGGGCTGCCTCTGCTGTGTCGCAGATTTCCTCCCTCTTACTAGCTGATGTAGGAGCAGGAGGCACACGAAAGATGCTCTCATTGTTCCTCTGGATTTATTGTCTGTGGCATGCACTGCCCTCTGGGTGCAATAACATTTCCTGACTCTGATGCTTGTCACATTTCAAAATCTCTGTTATTGCCCCCGAAAAGTACTAAATCTGACTCGTTGGCAAGCTGGGAACTGAAATCCAGTGATAAGTAAGTGAGAGTCCAACGGGAGGGATCCAAATGCTCACTGTCTGTGCTCCTCCATCCCCAGCAAAACCAAGATCAATGCACTCATGAAGGGGATGATTTTTCTTGTAATGGGATTAAAAACCTACTTGAAGTATTGTCTGCTGCTCTAAAGCAGACAGGCCCAATTTTGCTGCTGAAAGCCAAGAAAAAAAAATGTTGATGCACTGAAGGAGGGAGCTCACTGATGTGTTTGGGGGGGGCTAGAGTGTGTGACATGAAGAGGGGCTGAGGAAATGGGGTTTTGGCTAGGAGAAAGGGCAGGAAGGATCTCACTGCAGTCAGGAAGGTATCAGGAGGGGGTCTGACTAGACACAATGGTGATATTCACTGGGATGGTGTTTTAGGACAGGACTGAATGTCCAGAGAGGTTGTGCAATCTCCGTCTTTGGTGATACTCAAAACCCAACTGGACAGGGTGTGAAGCTGGCCCTGTGTGGAACAGGAGGCCAGATCGCCGGTTCTTCCCAATCCAAATATTTACACGATGCCAAAGCAAAAACAAAGTCATCTGCGCTTGTAAGGTAGAGCCAATAGGTCCTGCAATAAAGAGCTGCCTTCACACCGAGGCACGAAACCGCCCCTCTGAGTAATTGAAACAACACAGCAAGGTCCCAAAGTGGAAAATAATGGCTCTTAGTAAGCGGGAGCAAAATTTCATTCACACAGCTTCCATTGCCTTCCTTCAGAATTGCATGCAAGCTCTCAATTTGTATTTTCATCCTAATTTATTTTTTTTCCATTGCATAATTTAGAGTGCAAAGCGATGTCTTCCAATAGGATGTGGCCAGGGCTCGGTGTTATCCCCCCCGAGTGCTGTTCCTGGCTCTAAGCTGGATCAATGGCACACTAATTACGTGAAGGTGCATCTGCAGCTCTTTGCATGACCTCCAGCACACGCAGAGGAAGAGCCAAGTTTGCCTGAAGGAGCAGAAAGCCGTGTATTGATTAAGGAGGTATTGGGGAGGCACTGGGGAGGCAAGGACAATCCCCAGACAAGGACTGTATATCTCGAAACAAGACACTGGAACTCATGATAAGGAAGCGGCAGACGGACAGAGAAACAAATGTAAGGGCTATAAATCTCAAAACTGGACATTGGAATTCATTATAAAGATACAACAAACGGAAGAATTAGCAACAACCAGCTCTTGCAATTAGGAAAAATGCCATCTCAGCAGATTCCTGACCAAAGGTGAAAAGTACACTGTGAGGAAGACTCGGGGTCTTCCTCCCAGAGACCCCTGCCCACGTCCCAAAGACCCCTGCCCACAATTCTTGGAAGGCTCTACGCAGGCACAAGGTGCCAAAAGGCTAATTAGCATGAGAAGCGAGGGAAGGCGGGGATAGGTAATGCATATGTATAGGTGCTTGTAGAATATTGATAGATTGATTGTATAAATTCAAGACTGCTTTTTGCTTTGGGTATGCACGATAGGTGGAGAGATCCCCCGTGCATCCAGCACTGCAATAAAGAATATACCTCTTAAAGGAATTTTGGCTTCGATCTTTGAACCAGTAGACAAGCAAATATTTGCTTAGAAGTGCATCATCCTTTGTGTTCTGCAGCAAGGGGGAAACATTTATTTATTATACATCGGGTGAGCCCAACATCAAGGTCAGTGAGGCAAGCTGGTAAGGCTGTTGCTGGAAAGCACTACTGCAGCCCTTGTTTGATATTTAAGGTATCATAACCATCGTTGGCCTCATGTGTGCTCGTTAATTAAGGCTTCCAAATACCAGATTGCTCGGGAAGAAGCAGCATGCTCCAGGGACTGCTGCTGTCACCGCTGGCAGCCCCGGACATGGCAGCAGCCGCCCGTGACAGGGCCTCCGAGCAGGGAAAACAGCTTGCAGGAAGATGGATTTTGCTATTATTTGCTCGTTTTTCCCCACCAGGCCATGCCAGAAGTGCTGTTTCTCCACCATCGCCCAGCGATTGCCATTGTTGGACAGGTAACTACAAAAGGAGCGCGCAGTCAGCCTGAATTTTCCAGTGTTTAATTAAATTTTGAGTGAGCTGATGAACTGAGCTACCGTGTCATGGTGGGGCTGCCTCTGTGGTGAATACCCTTTTGGGTTAGATAGTTAAAAAATATGCAAATAAATCACTAAAAATAATGCATTTTGATGCCTGTTGCTGCTACGGTAATGCCTGGAATAACGTAACGGGGCTCATTCCTGCTCCTTTTTCCCATTTGCCGCAGAAATGGCTGAATTATGACCTTGGGGAGGGCAAATAGATGGGCACAGGCACGGGGAACTCTGCTTCATTTAACAGCGTTATCCCCACACGCAAATGTTTGCCGGATTAGTGCCATATCTCGGCGGGGCAGGGCAGGAAAACTCCACATTATATTTAGCAGCCTTTAACCACCGGGGCGTGAGGCATGAGGGCAAAGGTAGCGCTGAGGGAAGACAACCCGCGGCGCCTCTGGGCGTGCCGGGGAAGACACGGGGCGGGCACCGAAGGTGGAAACGGGCCATTTTGGGGAAGGGCCATTTTGTGTGGAGCCCAAACAGCGGCCGCGGGGCTGGGAAGGAGCCGTGTGGGGGCCGTCGGGCACCTCCCGTCAGGAGGGAGGCGGGAAGGCGTCACGTGACCGCGGGGCGGTGCGAAAAGGCGGGAAGGGGGGAGAGGAGGGAGGGGGGCGGGAAGGGGGCGTGGCCAACAGAAGGGAGGCGTGGTCAAGAAGAAATAGGGCGTGGCCAAGCGGAAAGAGGGCGTGGTTGCGCGCAGGGGTCTTCCGGGAGGCGGGGCGCGTGACGCAGTTTCCGCTTCCGCCTGGGCGTGAGGGGGTGGCGGTGGTGCTGCGGGGCCGCCGCCTGCTGCCTCCGCTCCGCTCCGGCCTGCGCCGCGCCGCGCCCCGCCGGCAGGTACCGGGATGGGGCTCGGGGCCGCCTCCGGCTCTGCCCGGTTGGGCCACAGAGCCCGGGGCTTTGTGGGGCTGGTGGGTGTCGGCAGGGAGGGGGGCGGCGGTGCCGGGCCCTGCCTCGGGGTGGGGGGCGGTGAGGGGCGGTGAGCTGGGGGGTGGCTGGGGCTTGTTGGCGATACTTAAATAGGTGTGCGCGGTTCGTAAATAGCCTTTTGTGTCAAATGTTTCTGCTTAAAGAGAGCCTCCGAGCCGGTGTGGCGTTCTGAGAGGTGAATTTTTCGCAGAGATTGCTGTATTTTAAGGAGGTGGCTCCTCAATGACTCAATGGAAAAGCTAGCGCCCGGCGGTATCGACCAGCACGTTTCCTGGAGAGAGAGTTACTCATCTGGCAGGTCTCATCTGGGAGGGAGAGCTTGTTTCGAGGTGGATGCCTCAGGAAACTGCTGACCTGAGGGTGTTGGTTCAGCCTTCTGGTCAGTAGGCGTAAGAAACAAGTGTCCTTTCTTCTAAACCAAAATGAAAATGACCCGCCCCGAAGGTTCACTTCCCTAGACCAGTGAGTGATGTGCAAATGAGTGCTAAATGTCAGCCCGATCCCATACAGCATCTTAGATACTTCTGGAACTTAAGTTCATTCCAGTATGCCTTAGCAGTGCCAAAGCAAGCAGCTAAAGGTACCAGCTGTATCCATGGAGCGAGGCTGTATCCCAAAGAGAGCTACCCTGGAAAAGAACCTCTGTAACAGAGCAGGAAGGTGTGGGGCTTCGTTTGCCACTGGAATGCGACACGCAGGTCTGATGTTGCTTTAAAAGCAGTGCAGCTGAGGAGGATGCTTGATGGTTAGGGTCAGCCTGTCTCATCCAACCAAAAATGCTGGTAATTCCTGAGTAAATCGTGTTGGTAGGAGGAGAGTTTGGGTGTTCCTTATGTAGCCTTTACAGCTTGTTCAGGAAGCCTCCCAAAGAACCGATAATGGGAAGTTAAAGCTGGAAATAAATGAAGCATCCTTCTGGACCCAAGGATGGTGTGATGTGAATGGGCTGCGTGGCTCTGAAGGAAGTTCAGAGGCAGCTGTGGATGATCTGTTGTGGTTTCTGTGAGCTGCTGGGCTAACCCCTTCTGCGAGGTGCCCAGGGCAGGGAGGCGCAGACAGGAGTTGTCTCTGGCAGTTCTCAGCTGGCTTTGTCCCACAGCTGGCAGGCACGCTGCCCCTGAGAAGCGATGTATATTTTCTGCTTTCAGGACCATCTGCCTGTGGTGTGGTAACCACCAGAAGCGATCAGGTCTTGTCTTGGTGGGGAGGCAGCTGTGAAACTGAGCAGCCTGTCGTATGTGGCAAACTGGACCCGATTCCAGTTCCTTGTGGCTGTGGGTTGTACAGGTCCTGGCGGCTGAGGGGAGCTCTCTTCTGGGGAATTGCTTGCTCTGGTAGTCGGTGGCTTAGAGCACGTGTGGCAGCACACGTCGTTGTTCTTGACTAAATCTGTTTTGGAAATGTGGAAACAAAAAATCCTCCTTCTGCCCTCTTCTGTCAAAACAGACACGCGAGAAGCAGAAATCACCACATCTAGAGTAGCTGCTAACAACTAACTATTGTTTTTTCTCTTCAGCCTGTCATGAATTAGGTTTATTCCCCAAATAACCACGTAGGACAGAGCAGACAGTCACAAGGTACGCAAGTGCTTCACAAGAGGCCTTAAAGATGGGGAAGGACAGCTATAAAATGCTGATTCTTAACGCCTGGAGGTAGAAGCTGCAGAAATTTGCGTATTTTTGAAAACATTCTGGAGCTGTCAAAGATCTGGTCCCTTCCTTTTTATCCCTGTCGGGTGGTTGGGCTTATGTGGGCAGAGATCTGGTTGGGGCAGGGGTTGTGCTGGAGGCATTAGTCATGGTACGGTGACAAAAGAGCCTCGTCGCTGACAGAGCCATGCCACCCGGTGGAAATGTAGCTGAGCCTGTTGCACCTAGGAGGCTTTTTTCTGTGTTTGAAAGATGATCTTGGAGACGGGAACTAAATCTGTCACAGTGAGCCTTCGGAAAATGCCGTGCAGTTGTAAAAGTGGGAAGGATTTAGAAAGAGGAGGAAAAAGTGTTTTGGACAGCTCTAACGGGGGCCACCGGGGACCAGTGGTGGAGAAAAGCCAGGGAGGGCAAGAGCATGGGAAAAAATGCTTCTGCAGCCCTCAGTTTCGGTTGGGTTGGATGCGAGCGGGGAGGATTTATTGCTCAAAAAACATTGCGGAGCTGCTCTATTGTGGAAGCTGAAGGATTTAGTGCACCACACGGAGCACCGCGCTTCCAGGAGTGGGGTTTTCACAGACCTCTCCGAAAACTGCCGTGTATTTCAGTCCGGCCTGAATGCTGGTGGTGGAATGAGCCCGCTGGTGCTGCCTGAGGGGCACTTCTCAACCTTTTTGCAGCCTGGAGCCCTACAGACTCATCTTGCCTGCTGCTGGTTAATTCCTCGGAGAGCTCCTGGGTGCTCAGAGGCCTCAGGCTCCGGGCTGAAGTCATCTTCCCTGTGTAGTTCCTGGGTAGGCGCAGTGAAGTGCTCTGTGCCATGCTCCAGTTCACTCTTCGGGTTAAAGGACGAGAGGGATTCTGCTTCTTTTTTCCTTTTTTCTCTCCCCTCACTGCCCAGAGACATTGGTCAGCTCTCCAGCTTCCCGCTTGTGGCCGTGTGCGCTCTCGGGGGTGCTGCTGGCAGGCTGTGTGCTTCTGGAAAGCAGAGGATGTTTGCAGGGGCGGCGGCCTGCAGAAACAAAGGAAATCCTATTTCTCAGCACAGTGGATGCGAGCAGGACTTCAGCTTTAACGCTGCCACTTCTGTAGTCCTTCTGCGCCCTTCTAAATTACTTCAGCTCCTTGGGCCCTCCTTCTATTCGCTCAGCCCCAGGAAAGAATAATTTGAAATAGGTTTTAAATGTGGCAGTGTGGTGATGTAAAAATATCAGCTATGAGCCCTGTCATTCTCTACGCACATCGGTGCTTGTGCAGCGCTCTTCCAGGAAAGCTTCAAGAGAAAATGAAAGTCCGTTTGCTAACCCTGCCAGCTCTGAAAAATCCAGGCAACAAAACGTATCAGCGTGTTTTTCTGAAATCCTGAGCCCACGGGAGCTCTGAAAGGGACCGAGCTGGAGGTCCTTGACCTGACAGCATCTGATTCGCATCGTTTGTGAGCCTTGGGCAGCGCTGCGAATAAAATTGGTATCTCTGTGAGGTTTGGATTGCAATTTGGAGCTGTGCAACCTAAACAGAATGTGGATTATAGATGGGAAGTACAGATCAGCTTGTGTGGTGCCTGAAGGGCTCCAACAGCAGCAATTCCTTATGAAAGGAAGGTGGCAGGGCGCAGATTAAGTGGATGTTTAAAAAATGTCCCCAAAGCGGGCCAGGCTGTCTGCAGAAGGATCCTTGACATGCTTGGCACGGGCCCTACGTGCCAAATGTTGCCAACAAATGTTGCTGTAGCCTGCCTGCCAGAGGAGGGGAGCTGCTCAATCTCATTACGGGCTGTGCCTAGCGGCAGGCTTGTTCCTCACAGCCGTGCAGCAGAATCGTTTCCTTAATTTTCACGGCACAGCAATATTTTGGGACTAGCAGCTGATAAATATTGGGGCCGGTTGGTGTTTTGTGGGCAGGCCTGTTTCTGCTGTAGCCATCCGCTGCTTGGCCTTGGATTTCCTATGGGCTGTCACAGGATCTTCTGAGTTACCCCTAGGTCTGCTCCCTCTCTTCCTCCTCTCCCTGGCAGCACATGCTCTGACTTTCTCTGTGGGCTTTTCCCGGTCTCTTGTCTGTCTGTTTTTCAGTTGGATTTACCCATCCCATCTCTTCTGCCTCAGCAAGGATGATTTTCTTGGCCCGTTTTGGTGCTTTCCGTTAACCAGCTCTTTTGCATATGAATACGCGTACACGCGCATCTTTGGAAAAAGTTATTTTTGTACTTGGCTCTCGATTAATGATTTTTCTGTATTTTTGTGGGTTATATCAAATAGCTTTGTGCCTAGGCAAATGGAGCTGCAGTGCCACTGAAAAGCGAGGATCAATTTCTGTTCCATCCTTAGTTCTTGTAATGAACCACTGGCAGCATTTTTAACAGGAGTGGTGTCTGTTGAAGAGAAAGGGGGCTTTTTCTGGTGCGTGCCTCAAGCAGCTGAGCTCTTGAAAGGAGCAGATCGCGTTTTGCTGGTGTTTTTCAGTTGGTTCCTCAGCTCGAAACAAATGGCTGCTGATCTGAACCGATTAAATACAAAGCTACAGGTATTTGTAGGTACTTGAAGGAGCTATTGCTGTTGTCAGCCGCTGTTAGAGCTTTAACGAGCCTTTGTTGTCCTGCACGTAGCCACTGGCTTCCACCAGGGCAGTGTCTCTGGAGGTCAATGTGCATTTCTTCAAGGGTTTATCTGATTTCCTAGGCATAACCTGGGGATTTCCCTGCCTCCACAGGGGTTTGGTTGCGTGGCATGATCACAAATAACTTGGGGAATGAGAGGAACAGCGTCTTGTTGATAGGAAGGCATCCAAGAAAGTAAGGCTTAGGGAATAAAATGGCAGATATAATTCAACGTGAAGAAACGTGATGTAGTGCAGAGTAGATGGTTTTATTGAATTTATTCAAATACAAACGATGGGCTGACCCTTGCTGCAGAAGAACTGAAGCATTGCTGCAGAAGTCAGCTGGGCAGTGAACAAAAAAGCAGATCAAGTGTTAAGAAGTATTAGAAAGGAAATAGAGGACAAACCCGAACATAATTATGGAGCTGCATAAAGCAGCGCTGCTCCCACACTTTGAATGCTGTGCGGTTCTTTCTTGTCATTCGTCTCCAAGGATAAAAAAAGAATTGGAGAAACCTCAAAGAGAAGCGGTGAGAATAATCAAAGAGATGGAGTGGGTGCTGCACAGGGGTCAGGGAGATGAACTACATCTCTTCCCGGAGAAGGAGCAACTGAAAGAAAAAGGGGGAAAATGTACAGAATAATGAGCAGCATGGGCAGGGTGGGTGAGAATAGACCTGACGCCTTCTGAAGACAGAAGAATGAAGGAGCCTCACCTGAAACTGGGAGGATCCAGCTTTAGGACAGAAAAGGGAGGCGCCTCTTTGTGTAACACAGCAGCCAGATGGAGTTTCTCCTCAAAGGATGTTGTAAGTACAAGGAGGGAGCTAAATGGGTTTGTGGAAGCGATATTTTGAGTTTTATTCCATAGAAACTGCCTGTAACTTAGTAAATCTGAGCCTAGTAAGTCTGGGCTTAGAATAGCTGAAGAGTTCGGCTGTTGTGCCTGCTGTTGTTCCCTTTTGGTCACTGTTGAAGACAAAATGCAATGCTGAGAAAATGGCCCCTTGTTCAGGCCACTGCTGTCCTGAGATTAGAATATTCTCTAAATAGTTTAAAAAAAAAAAAAACAGTTGTAGAGAAGCCTCTAGTTATATGCACAAGATCTGCATGAACATGACTTGAAATTTTGTGGGAGTTTAAACCTATAAACCTATTTTAAACCTATATGCTAGGGGCTGTCTGTGCAGACCTCAACCCCTGAGATCGCTCTGTTAAAAGTCAGGTTTTCACCACCTTTAACCTATTCACAAGAGTGGTTTGTTTTTTGTTTTTTTTTATGGATTTGGCTAGGCAGGAGTAGTGTTGAAGCCTTGGGACAAGCTGCCCAGGGAAGCGGTTGACTCAGCACCCCGGGAGGTATTCAGAAGACGTGGTTGCGGTGCTTAGGGATTAGTGGCACACTCAGCACCGCTAGGTTAATGTCTGGATGTGATGATCCTGGAGGTCTTTTCCAACCTAAGCCATCCTGTGAGTCTGTATTTTGCACTCTCTTCTTGTGTTTGTTGTTCTACACCCTCCCCTAAGACCTTCTGGTTGCAATCCCACCTGCTCTTGGTCATCCTTTAAAGATTTCTTCGCCTCTAGGCAGTGCCTGTCAGTCAAACCAAACATAACATCGGATTTGTGATGGCTGCCTTTTCCTGGGGCTAATAAAGATCAGCAGTCAGTCAGTTTTCATCACGGTGAAGCTTTGGAAGGCTCAAGGTGAGCTTCATGGTAGCACACAACTCCTTGCTCTCTATTTTCAACACGTCTTGAGTGCAGAGAGATTGGGGATCAGGCACGCAGTAACAACGACTTTGCTGTGTCTGCGTTCAGCTGAGGCGAGCTGGCTGCAGGCAGTGGAAGTAAATAGATGCATCTACTATCTTTGGCGTGTCTTAAATCCGTAGATAGCTCTTCTGCTTCTGAAAATAAGGTCTGAATGGGGGTGTCATCACGTTTAATTTTAGGGGCATTGACTTCACCTGCAGGCAGCCTGCCAGAGCTCCGGAGTCTCAGTTTAGAAAAGATCAGGAATACGTCACAGGCATCGCTGGCTAGGCTGCCTGCTTGGTATCCTGGGAAAAAAAATGTATGGATTCAATATTGTTTTTCTTGGCATGGTGACCCTTTTCCTTTGTGTTGGTCCTGTTTTGAACTGAGACAGGTGGAGGCTTGAGTTTTGTTTTTTCATGAGACCTGTAGCTGGTGTCTGCGTGGACCCGAGTCATTGGGATAGAGGTGTTGCTGAGAAGTGCTGTCATTGGACATCTGTTACAGTTTGAAGGAGACAAATGTGGAATTTCTTAGGAACTCTTGCTTGATGTACTTTTTTTTCAAGAAATTTCACTTTATATTACCTTGCTTTTCAGCAAAATGTCTGGAACTGATGATTTTTCGGTAAGTAATGTTTTCTCCTTCCTGAAGATCTGCCAGTTGTTACTTCATTCTAAAAGTTAAGACAG
Source organism: Netta rufina (assembly GCF_964035555.1). Lineage (NCBI taxonomy): Eukaryota > Metazoa > Chordata > Aves > Anseriformes > Anatidae > Netta > Netta rufina. The sequence goes on along the minus strand of NC_140128.1, from coordinate 61,432,817 downwards.
TTCTCCGAGAAGGAGAGCTTACAGCTGAGCTTATTTCCCTGCTACTGCAGTAACCGTGCTTTCCTCTTTAGCTTTGGAGGTAACAATCTGTGAATGTTTTATGTATAAATCTGCTGCGGGCCTTGTCTCTTCTGCTGTGGTCCTAACAGAGGAGCTGTATTTTAATGGTGTCAGAAGAGCAATAGTGGGAACTCACGAAAGTCTTTTTGGGGTTTGTGCTGGAATTGCTTCTTGCTGCATGTGGCAGGTTGCCTTTATCTGTGGTTCTGGAGCTGCGGCATGTCACAACACCCTTCTCCCTCAATGGCAGAAGGGAACGTAGCCAAGTAGCTCTTTTCTCCTGCTTTGGCAACCCAAACGCATTTATCGCAGGTGAATGTGTGCAACTGACACATCCCGTAGGCGCTTTGCACCCTCACTGACGCTTTCTCTCTTAGTTGGCAGATGCTTTACCAGATCAGTCGCCTGCTAAGACCTCCAAAGTGAGCAGCACGAAGCCCGGCCAGCAGCCCGGTCAGCCTCCGCAGGGCTGGCCGGCGTCGAACCCCTGGAACAACCCGAGCGCTCCCCCTGCGGGGCCAGCCGGCCTGCCACCCAACACGTCTGCTTCCAGCGTGCCCTTCGGACCTCCTCCAACAGGAATGTATCCTTCAATGCCCCCCGGACCGCCTGCTCCATTTCCTCCTCCTCCTACCGGACCCTCTTGCCCTCCTCCTGGAGGGCCGTATCCGCCCCCAACTGTGCCAGGTCCTGTCCCACCAGGGCAGTATCCGCCACCAAACATGCCCTTTCCAGAGCTTCCAAGACCTTACGGTGGTCCGACGGAGCCAGCTGCACCTCCGGCTCCCGTTGGGCCCTGGGGATCCATGCCCTCTGGAGCATGGGGACCAACAATGGGAGGGCAGTATCCTGCACCTAGCATGCCATATCCACCCCCAGGGCCATATTCTGCTCCTACCCAGACTCCAGGGGCTGCGCCAACAGTACCGTGGGGTACGGTCCCGCCCGGAACGTGGGGACCTTCACCGCCAGGTCCGTTTCCTCCACCCGCAGGATCATACCCGGCTCCAGGACTATATCCTACGCCCCCTAATCCTTTTCAAGTGCCATCTGGTCCTGCTGGTGCTCCGTCAATGCCTGGTGGTCCCCATGTGAGTATTTATTTATTTTTGGCTTGAATTACGCAAATCTGTAAACTTTTAAGCATGGAAATGCAGTAGCATAAGACCTATTAATGCAGGTAAGGACTTGGAGCATGCCTGACTTGTGAGTCAGAGGAATAACAGCCAGTTTTGTTCTTAAATACTTAACTATATATGGCAGAGTGGTCAAATTTTGTCAAGTTGGGGTGTGTCTAAGCATTATGATGTAGTGGACTTCCACTATTTGGAAAGCCTTCTCTAAAAGACAAAAAAAAAAAGTGGAGAAGGCTTTTATATCTTCTAAATATTATTGCTAGTCTTATATTATAGAGAGATCACTTCTAGGGCATGTAGGTAGGGAATAACAAATTGTAGAGATACATTCTTAGTTTAAAAAACAAAATTATTGTGTTTGTGGATTAACTGCTTTGTGAAAACCCTCTACTGACGATGACTTCTTGTCTCTTGCAGCCTTACCGTTGAAAACATTCTGGGCAACAAAGTACTGTAGCTTTCCACCTTCATCCACTACTTACAGAGATTTTTACAATTTTTGTTTCAGTAATGTTTGGGGCTATGAAGAATACTTGCCTCTTGTATGTGCATTTGAGGTATGAAGGAGCAATTTGCATAAGTTTAACTTGCTCATATGCTAGCGTAACTGTTCGGTTTAACAAAATGAGTGTCAAAGAGCAGAAATAACAATAAACGCGTGGTTCTTACCTTGGCAAATACTCCTTGGAAAAATGGGAGTTGCCAAGTAAGGATTATAAAGAATCAGGCCCAAGGACTTAAGAATTTTTAAATTTCCATGAACGCTTTAAGTCTTGTTGCCAGACTTGTGCTGGTTATTGAATGGATGGATAGTCATATCTTGTCTATTTTCAGGTTATTCTAAAATGTCAATAAAGAGTATTTCAAGATTTTTGTCAAGAAATCTGATTTTTGAACATGCTACAGTAATTCAAACTAAAGAGACAGAGCGTGTGAACTTGAAGGCTTTCTCAGCATTTTGTATATACTCAAAACAATTGCTCAGTCCGGGACTACGGGAGAGAAGATCCACATTTGAAATACTTGGTCTGGCTTGCCAGCACACTGTTCATGTTCACAAACAGGCATTTGTGTGCAAAATAACGAAATAACCTGGATGTGCAGTTCACTTTGAATCAACCAATGTGAGTTTCGTGCATGCAAATGAGGACAGCATTTTGCCACTTCTCATTCCGTGGTGGTTGGAAGTTTGGCTTGGTCGATGTAAAGAGAAATCGATTCCCGCTTAGGTAAGGTACTTCCCCGTTTCCAACCTGGGTCCTAGTCATTTAAAATCTGTCTGCGGGGTTGTGTGAACTCAGCAGATGTTTTCCGAGTCCCTGGACACTCAACTTGAGCTTAAAGGATCAAAAACCCAGTCTGGCAATTCCCTTCCCGGCAGTTTTTTGGCTTGGCATTTAGTTGTGTCAGCTGCCAAGATCCTTTGTGCCATACTTACTGCCACAGCTGGGAACGAGCAGGTCTCCTTGGGGCTCCACTGAAGGTGGTGATGGAGAGAAATCCTCTGTTCTCAGCTCGGTGTCTGCATACCTCACTGAGTAAGCGTAATCTGGGAGTAATTGAATGTCTCGAAGCCTGTGCACTGCTGTGTAGCTGCCCCTCCCCTGGAGGGACGCTGCAGTAAGTTTTTTATATTGCCATATCCGTGCAAAGAGCATGCTGGGGGTTCACTGCAATGCGAGCGTAGCCACGTGTCAGTGAGGAGCTCTGGAAATCTTCGTGGTACTTCATAGCCTGGATTTGACCATGGATGGTTTGTTTTCTCCCCAGCTGGGGAGACCCTAACTTAGCCTCTGTAGGTAGAATTAGGAACATATTTTGCTTAACATGGTAGCTCATTTAGGGAGTCTTTGTGTCGTGGAACTGTGAAAGCAAGTTAATTCTCTTCCCATACCTTATCATGGCTTCCTGCATGCATGGGATGGACTTCTTAAAAACAAGCGGGGTGACCTGGTGGTGATGCTTGTTACTTGTCTGAGCCTTCATGGCAAAGTTCTGCAATACTTTTTGCAGAGGGAAGCAGTCAGCCGTGGCTGTTTTAAACCGTCCTGAAAATTAAATAGCAAAGGTACATGGATTTTAAAATTATTTTAGGAGGACACTACTGGAACTGAACCAAAACGCTTAACATTTCAGCCTAAAACCTAGCACCTGTAACCCTAGGAATCAGAACCAAAAGAGTAAGTCTTTTATTAACCTTAAACAAGCCCCCTTTGCCTCCCAAACAACAGCCCTGGCTTTGATCTCAGCAAGACTGATTAAAAATAAACATGGTAGAACACTGCCTACATTTGCTCAAGTGCTTTTTTTTTTTTTTTAAATACCTCCAGCCTTAGATGATAACTCGATGTAGTGAAAACCAGTTACTCCAAAGGAATGGATCGTGGTGGCAGCGCTCCATTTCAAAACTGCACTGGGCACGTGTCTTTGCAGGGGATGGGAAGAGGTAGGAAAGGATTAAGCAAATGTAGCAAGTACTGACTTTTGGAAAAAGGGGGTTTGTGAAAGTAACTAGGCTTCTAGGTTCTTCCTGAAGTAGACAGGATTTATTACTGGAACATTTAGGCTAAAACTCAGTATATATGGGATGTTTTTCAATGTATATTCGTATTTCTTGAGGTCATGAAAACTGTTTCATAACCCCTTTGTTTTTGTGAGCCAAGTTCTTTGCATAGCAGTGAAAAGGGTATACCTGTTAATCTATTGTGTAAAAACTCCAGTTGTCACTATATACCGTGTAGTAACTTTATCACATGTTATGTCAAGTGTGAGCAACTTCTGGCCTGAAGCTTTTGCAATGGAATTTGTACATTTCTATGCATCACTTGAGTTAAATTGCTGAGAAGTTTGTTTTGACTTGTGCTTTGAGATCGACATACCGCATTTGTTTACAATATGAAATATAAGCAATCACATCTTTAAAGTATAGATTATCACCTGCTGCTGTATTTTCTTTAGATGAAACAAATATTGCTGTATGATAGTGAGAAGCTATAAATACAGGATTTGATATTTTTTTGAAAATGCTGTCACTTTTGTATAAGATTAGACATTAAACGTATTTTCAAGACTGTCGTGTTTACTGTTTTTCAATTACAGCTTTTGACATGCTTGTGTAGACCTTTGCCTTGAATGAATAGTAAAAACAGGACATCCTTGACTTGCAAAGACTGAATATAAAATCGGAATTATTTGACTTCTGTGTTTTTTCCTCTTCCTTTTGTGATTTTTTTTTTTTTTTTGCAGCCTGCTCATAAAGTGTATTAAGTGTGGGTGCGAACACTGCTAGATTGTACCATGTAGGCCTCAGTTATTGCCAGCTCATAAACCCTCTTGTTAACTAGGGGAGGGAAAATGATCTTGTCTCTTCTAGAGGAGGAGTTTTTTTTTTCCCCCCCAGTGCTGGATGACGCCTGTGCTTGATTGACCATGTGGATGTGGTAAATAACCTGCAAACCAGCGTTTTCATGTGCTCATCAGGAGCTTAATGGGAAAGGGTGGATAAATGCCTGAGAAACTCTGACGCTTGGCAGTGGAGTAACTGTGAAGTTTGGGCATAACTGCACTTAGATTCCTTCTATGTGGGGGGTTGCAGAGCAGCTCTGCAACTTTACTTGGATTCTGGGGGGCACATCTGACACGTGGTACTTAACCAGGTAACTCTTAGGGTTGGATTTACATTTGCAGCCCCCCAGATGACTTCTCAGAAGTGGTAGCATGGGTTAGATCCATGATGCCTCTACATAGTAAGGGCTCTAACAACAAAAGTTTTCCTTTTCATACATATTTTCATAACTGGCTTTTATACTAAGCACGATTCCATGCCTTTCTTCAATTCTGTATACTTCAAACAGCCATTAGGCATAAGCTTACTGTCACATGTGATCTGACAAATGAAGAAGAGGAAATTTCAACTTTATATAAGCTTTCAACCAGTATGTGCTGCGAGTTTAGCTGACACTACTAGACGAGTGTAGTTAATGCTTACCCTTGAGACATCGGGAGAAAGCACAAGCAGGCTTGGCTCCAGCACTGCCCTGCGGGTGGATGCAGGTATTTTGGCACTGAGAGGAGGGGGTAGCTCTGCAATTGCTGTCTGGGCTCCACTGGAGAGTTGCCGATAACCTGGGTGTATTATGGAGGGTGCAGCACCGAAGCTCTTGGTCTACAACAGGATGATGGCTGCATAGACAAGATACTTTAATATTTTCCTCTTTTTTTTCCCAAATCTACTTTTCCTAGTTACATTTCCAAGGTAGCTGTAGTGGTAGAATCAACTGTAACTCCCTCTGCTCTCGTAACTGAGCAGAATTTGAGTTGATTTGAATGATCTAAAAATGTTTCTGTGTGCACACGTGCATCCCTTAGGCTGATAACATTAACTTTGTGGCCACTCTTGTCAGGGGAATGCCTCAGATATGTGGGAAATGCGATGTGAAAGCCTACACGCATTTAGGTGTGTGCTGGTGGAAGAAGCAGGGACTTTGTCTCAGGAGAGATGCTGGCTGTTCAGCTTGACCCACCTGAATACAGAAGCATTCTGCAAAAGGGATACAAAAATCTCAATTTTTTAGTTTATGGTAAAGTTATACCCGATTAAGTGAGAAGGGCCAGTCAGTGTAACAGTACAAACAGTTCTGTAGCATCCCTGTCGGAACAGTACACTCCCTGTTACGTGAGAGAGGTGAGAGATAAAACAAATCCCTCCATTTCTGTCCCCTTTCCAGCTTTCTCCTGGCACTCAGCAGGGCAGTGCCGTGCTGAGGAGTCAGTCGACACACCTTGGGCTTTAATTTCAGGCCGTGGTTCTGTTGTCAGTGCAAGACTTTACCTGCAGATGGGTGTTCGTGTGGAGGAAAGCTGCGGAGAGGCTCGTAGCACTTAACCCTTAACTCTTAAGAGCTGTGCCATCAGCCACCGCTTGTTCCTCCTGGCAGTAAGGATGGCTTGAGGATGTCTTCCTACCTCTCTTTCTATCACCACCGTGGTTTCCCTCAGGCCAAGTGACTGATATGGGCTGGTGGGGATCCCACAAAGCAGGAGGCTGGGGTACGCAGCGAGAAATGTGCATGACTTGTGCAGAGCCATCGTAAAGCAAGCACCAGGCAGTGTTGCTGTGCAGGTAAACAAGGCACAAATTCAAGCAAGAGATTCAGGCCAGCAATAAGGAGACAAGTCTTCACCATGAGGTCTGTCGAGCAGCAGAGTGGGGCAGTCCCCATCCTCGGAGGTTTTTGAGGTCAGTCCAGATAAATCCTGGAGCAGCCGGGGCTTGCCTTGGGGCAGGGACCTGCTCGTGTCCCTTTCCAACCACATCGCCCTACAACTCCCAAGAAATTCGTGCTCTTCCATGTCTGATTGAAAGCAAACGTGGGATTTATCCTTAAATGCAACGGTGACCAATGACTGCGGATTTGGGTTTACTCTGGCTAATTCATGTGGTGTGGCTCTGTGGTGGATTTATGGCTTCCCTATAGGAACGCAGTATGTGATAAGGGGTGATCTGTCAGGATACTGCATCTTACGAAGCTGTTAACAGATAACGAGAAGTAAAACAGTGTTTCAAGATGCCTTTTCACAAGGATGTGCCTGATTTGCATTACGTGGAAAGCTTTGCAGAGTGCTTTGTACAACAGAAATTGTTCAGAGCGGGTTTGAATCCTCCACCTTCTGATTTGCCTGCATTTTCTCCTGTTACAGGGCAGTGCCCTCCAGCGCAGTGCAAGTGGAATATCCTATTTTAAGTTTGCTTAGAAGTAGGAAGAATTGATGCTTTGATGTCCCGGCGCCGTGTCGTGCCGTGCCAAACTGAAGCTTGTCGGTGCCCCTGAAGGAAACTGTGTCAGCGTTGCTCATCTTGAAAGCTTTGTACCAGAGGCAGCTCAGCAGCTTCCACTTTCTGCTGTCGTGTTTTTGTTTCAGCCTTGATGCTGTCCCCGTTTGCCTGCTCGGGATGCTGAGTGCTGTCCCGTGGGCCGTGCAGCACAGCTCCATCCTCCTCATCCTCTTGTTGCTCTCCTGTTGGTCTGCAGCGCTTGGCCAAGTAAGGCGTTGCTAAAAAGAGTGGCTGCGGGGTGACACCACACAAAAAACCTCTCTCTTCCCACAGGCCTGCTCTAAATGGTCAAATAAAACCCAAATACAGCGGGTGAAGGAGCTCGGGGCTGGTTTTGGCTCCTCTGCAAGCAGCAGAGGGCAGTGCTGCTGTTTGGGAGCCCTCCTGGGTCACCTGCGTGGCTCGTCCTCCCTGACACCCGGCTGTACCTGGGGTTTATTATTTCGGCATTGAACGCACAATAACTTGATAAAAACGGGGAAAAAAAAAACAAAAACAAAACACAAGAGTTCAGTGCGTGACAGCAGCGCTTGGGAGTGCCCTGGGTTGGATTTTGCTGGGACAGGTCCTGGGTTTAGCTGTGCCTTCACGCAGTGCTGGTTGTTGGGCTGGGCTGTGGGACGGCATTACAATTCTACATCTTTCCACAGACTCGTATTAAACTGGATTTGATTTGATTTCTACAGGGCGAAGACATGCACTGTACGAAAGATTTAAACTTTAGCCATGTTTAGGGTGAGGTTTTACACAAGAACGAGTTTCTGTGCTCAGGAGCAAAAGAAGTGCAACAAAGCTCTTCCCGTCCCCATCTCTTCTTATTTCATGAGGTAAAAGCCCCAAATTGTTGTAATAAAGCTATTTTAAAGTGAACTCTTCAGCCTACTTGGCATTGCACCTGCCCTTCCAAACACTTCCAGGGCTGGGACATCCACCGCTTCTCCAGCCTCACCCTTCCCATATAAACAAGAAATTCTTTAACCTAAAACTACCTCCTTGCCCTATCCCCACCCCATCGACACAGAGCCCCCCCCAGCTGTCCTGCAGCCCCTTTAGGCCCCGTGAGGTCTCCCCGGAGCCTCCCCTTCTCCAGGCCGAACCCCCCCAGCTCCCTCAGCCTGTCCCCACAGCAGAGGGGCTGCAGCCTCTGAGCATCCTCGGGGCCTCCTCTGGTCTTGCTCTAATATCTCCGTGTCCTTCTTGTGCCCAGAGCTGGGTGCAGGGCTCCAGGTGGGGTCTCACAAGAGCAGAGGGGGAGAATTTTGCCCACTAGCACCCCCAAGTCCTTCTTGGGAGAGGGGAAGCCCCTGTGGGGCCCAGAGCTGTGACCCCTTCTGCTGCCTCCTCGCTCCTTTGTGGCTACACCCAACGAGACAAGAGTCACGCCCCGGTTTTGGTGGCATTTGGACTGATTGAACCCATCCCTACAACCCAGCATTATTCTTTTCTGCTGTTTAGGCTGGATTAGCTTTCTATAAGGCTGAATTAGCGGGCTGCACGCTTGAGTGAGCACAGGGCATGGCCAAGAAAAGCATCAGGATCTCAGGGTTTTTGATGGCAGCAAGCCAGGGGGAGGCTTTTCCCCTGCGAGCACCTGCATAGGCATTTCGGATCACGGTGGGGATTTCTCCCCTGGTTACTCAGCACTGTTAGGACAAAGAGCCTTCCTTCAGAGGCCACCGAGCTGCCCAGGAGGAGTTAGTGTGGAGTTCAAAGCTGGGGAGTGGTTTTCTAGGTTTCTAGGTTGGAAGAGACCTCAAGATCATCGAGTCCAACCTCTCACCTAGCACCGCATCGCCATGCCAAGCACAGCCCCGTGCCCACACACCACAGCCTCCCTGAGCACTCAAGCTTTGCCATAAGGAGGTTGGCCACCTTAACGCATCCAAACAGGGCGAAATCAACTCTCCCTCCATCTCTTGAAGACAGAGCAGGAAGTTTTCTCCATTCCCAGTTTGCCTCTCCTGACTTCTCTCCCAGTGGATACTCACCAACAGGATGGAAAAATAAGGAGCCCGGTTAGAAAGGTCCAAAGGCAAAAGAAGCAACGATACTGCTCAGTGCAAGCAACTTGTCTGAAACCACAGCCTGAAAACTGTGCTGACCATATTTTCTTATCCTACACCCAAATTTGGAGTCTCAGTTGTCCAGAAACAAGTATAAACAATGCTTTCCTCCTCACTACACTATTATCCCTTTTGTAAGAGCCAAAATCACACACTATTCCTGGCTATCCTGAACCTAACAGCAGCACAGAATTCTTTGCCATCAATCAGATGTCCTCGTACAATTACTGACACAATGCTTTTTATTTTTTTCCCCTTTAAAAGCCCTTGGAATGGCCAGTGACTTCATTGTACACCAAAAAACACCTCTCGACATTGCCATAAGCACGCACAAGTCCTTCAAACTCTTCAAACGTAAACGAAATGGGCAAATTAGTGATGCTCAGCAAAGCATCCGCTGGTTGGAGTCGCACGGATGTTTCTTTTCCCCGAAGAGAATACCGGTGAAATTTCTGAATCATATTTTGAGCCTGCTCTCCATTGAACAGAGTGATAAATGCTGGGAGAGACCAAAGCAAGTGACATCGCTTCTTACTTTACAGAGAAGCGCTGTAGCCCCCCTCGCCTCCAAGAAAAAACAACACAAAACCCAGCAGTAGAAGTCAGAGGAATAATAAGAGTTTGGGATTTACTCTGCAGACACAGCACATAAAAAGAAATGCTGCAATATGTACTTAAACATCTGAGAAACGTAGCTATACAAAACTTCACTCCTAATAACACGACAGAACTTTACATCGGGGAAACAAAAGGTAATTACATTTTCTACTTAGGTCAACATATTGGTGATTCAGCTACATTTCTCTGAAGGCAGCATCCATGCATTCTCACTAGGGATTTACTGCATCTTTGCTGCCTTTTGAGTCTCTAGGATATTTCCCCAAATTGCAGAATCCCAGACCAGCTGAGGCTGGAGGCCAACCCCTGCTCAAGCAGGGCCACCAGAGCTGGTTGCCCATGACCGTGCCCAGCCGGCTTTTGAAGACGTCCAAGGACAGAGACGGAGCCACCTCTCTGGGCAGCCCCAAACAGCACCAAAACGTTTCCTGATGTTCAGAGGAAACCCCCCCGGGTTTCGCTTTGTGCCTGCTGCCTCTTGCCATCGTCTTGCCATCCTGTATAGAGGATGTAACAGTCTGCAATGAATCAAGCAGATGGAAGATAATTTACGGGTTTTGTTCTTGAGTCCCACTCAAGTGTGCAGCACAGGACAGCCACTGGCAAAATCTTTGGTTCACGTAAGAGAAAGAAAGATGCAAGTCTACAGCTCTGGCTGAGGCATCCTCAGCACTGTCAGGCACTTGCGGACACAGGGTTGGGCACTGGACATCTTTCATACCCAAAGTGTGAAGTATCACCTCCAGACAGCAAACATTTTTCTGCTGCAATTGAGCCTTCAAGCCCCCAAATCTCAGCAGCAAGTACCACAGAAATCTTTACAATGTGGCAGTGGGTAGGCAGTACCTGCAGGATTTGATGCTCTTGTAACCTTTGCTGAGCTGCTGATCTTCAAACCGATCTTACAGCTGCTGAATTTCCCTCCGCAGAATTACAAGCGGCTGGTGTTTGTTGTTATACTCTCATTTTACTTTATTTTACTTTATTTTATTTAACTGCTTCTTCTGCTTGGTGGGCACTGGTCCTGGTGATGCCATGGCCATGTCACAGGGGACAGAATGTTGGCGGTGGCCGTGTCACAGGGGGAGCAGCTATAAAAGGGCCGCAGCAGGCCAGGCCGGCCAGTCCAGCCGAGGAGCAGCCAGATGAGTTGGGGCTGAGGAGGGAGAGGAGAGGCCCTCCATGGCAATGAAGGGCGGCTGCTCCCCTCCAGCTGTTTTTTTTTATTTATTATTTATTATTACAGATAGAATCCTGGAAAACGACAGAGCAAGACCATGGCTACAGCCTTCTTCCAGCACTCCGCTGGAGACGTGTCAACATTCGACAGGACGGATCCCTGGACTCCATGGCCACATGATAAGGAAGGTCAACACCCAGCCCCTTCCCACATTGTGCCGCTGGCACCAGCCCCACTGATGTCAGGCCACATCACAGTGGGGCTGGTGACACGGTGGGCCCAGGAGACGCCTGGTATTACACATGGGTGGTTCTCTTATTGCCTAGCCTCAGCACTGGACACGGACACGAGCCCATGACACGACAACATTCTACAGGAGAGATCCTTGGACTCCATGGCCACATGCTGAGGAAGGTCAACTCCCATCCCCTTCCCACATTGTGCTGCTGGCACAGGCCCTGGTGATGTCAGGCCACATCACAGTGGGGCTGGGGACAGGGTGGGCCCAGGAGAGGCCTGGCATTACACATGGCGGTTCTCTTGTTGCCCATACTTGCTTCTCTGCTAGCCTCAGCGCTGGACATGGACACGAGCCCATGACACGTCAACATTCTACAGGACAGATCCTTGGGCTCCATGGCCACTTGCTAAGGAAGGTCAACACCCAGCCCCTTGCCCCTTCCCATATTGTGCCGCTGGCACCAGCCCCACTGATGTCACGGCTGGTGACAGGGTGGGCCCGGGAGGGGGGTGGCACAACACACAGGGGTTCCCCTGTTAGTGCTTTTGCTTCTCTGCTAGCCTCAGCGCTGGACATGGACATGAGCCCGTGATACCACGCTCCTGGCCGCCTCTCCTTGACACACTGCTGGAGACACATCAACATCCTACGGGACAGTCCTACAGAGGAGCAGATGGTGCCATCAGCTGCGGACGAGATTCTGCAACACCCCACACTTGTTATATGAACTTGTCTATGTGTAACCTTTTCTTAATAAAAGAACTTTTCTTAATAAAATGTAATTTGGAGAACCACTATGAATTGTGATGAAGTGTTCAATCCCTTCAATCCCTTGTATGCATAAAATATTAAGCTGCTCCTACACATGTCTAGAATTAATTTCTTTGGGAAAAACTCAAAAAGCTAAAACATTCAATCTTGAAAATAAAATGAAACTGGAAAGCTAACCCACAAAAGATATTGTAATTTTACACTACTGCAAGTAGTGTAAAAGCTCCAAACCATATAAACCAATAAAAGCTGTAAGAATAACAGCTACAGGACAAGAAGAGTGAGCCCTGACGTGCTCACGCATGTGAGGTTGGTGCCAGCCCTCTGCAGGGCCGTGCTCCACATGAAGGACTCACATTTAAACGGAAAAGTATAATGGGACGTCATCCCCAAGCATCTAATTAATTATGGAGCTAATCACCTAGGGCCTCGTCTGCATCTCATGTGTCCTCTCAGGTGCACAATGACTAATTAATGGTGCATTCGTTGAAGGGCTGTTTAGTCAGGAAGGGAAGGTAGCGGGGCTTTTCCCCATCACAGCTGCACGTCACCATGTGAAAGTTGCCCCTTCCATAACATCCTTGTAATGCTTTTAGCACTTTTTCCCATTCTGCGTGGCCCATCCTGCTATTCCCATCTGCTCGGGAGCCTCCTGACCCGTGGAGCATCGCCTGGCCCTGGCTGGAGGTAGGAGACGATTTGGCCTCCCCGGCCGTCGCTGTGCCAAAATTCCCTTACAGCTGCCCGCACTCGGACGGCTTCTCCCACCAAACCCTGTCCCGAAGCTCACAGGCTCTCTGCTTGTGCCTTGCGAGAGGTTTTGGATGCTCTCATTAAGCAGTGCTCATTAAGCCCGAGCCCTGAGTGCTAATTAGCCGCTAATAAAGCCCAAATTTTTGTTACAAGCTAATGGCTCGGGTTCCTGTAATTACTCGCGTGCTGGCGTTCCTCTGTTACTTTTATTTTTTGCTTGAGGGAGGGAGGCTGACAGCCTTGTTCTCCCAAACCTCCTGCCCACACGGAGCCTGTGGACACCAGCTCTTTGCCCAGCACCCTTGGAGCTTTTGCCTTCATCCTATTTCAAATTTACCTTAAAATCCTCTTCACCAGGGAACCACGAACAAGGCACAAGCACAGCACAAACAAGGCACTAAACCTTCCTGTCCTTTCTCAGATGTCCTTATTCTTTTAAAAACTTCTGCTTGGTAAAACCAACATCCCCTTCTTCTGCCAAGCAGCAGCAGCAGCAGCAGAAGACAAGTGCCCGAGGGAGACGAGTGCTCAGCACAGCCGGTGCTGCTGACAGCGACAGCCTCATCGGCTCCTTCTGCTTTCTCCAGTGTCAGGTTTGGGTTTTTAAGGTTCTTCTGCACTGAGGTTTTCCCTAGAGCAAGATGATGCTTAGTGGGATTTGAGTCATTAAGCTCCTGAATGAGCCCCCCCTACACCTTGCCCCAAAAAGGGGGTGCATGTGGAGGGGTTTCTGATGCACCCTTGGGGAAGGAGTGGGGCCCTTCGATTCCCTGCTGATCTCCAAAGTGCTGGGAGGAGATTGCACGAGCCTGGCAGGCACGGAGCGAAGACCGTCAGGTGCTTCAGCTGTGACAACCTTGTTTATTGCTGGGAGAGGTGGAGATCGCCTGGCACGAAGGGATGAAGTGGCATCTCAGGGAGGTGCAGCACCAGGCTCCTGGGAGGCGTTTGTGGCACTCACTGAGAACCTTGGTCCTGTTCCTGAGACGGGAGCTGATTTTACTGCACCTCCTGTCCCCGTCTGGGGAGGTTGTGTGGGGAGGAGGAGGAGGTTGTGGCCGAATGGGGACGCTCGGTTTTGCTCTGAGCACAGCCTCAGTGGCAGATCTGCAGCCCAAATACTGCATGTAGGGTTGCTGCAACCCCACACACAAGTCAGGCCACAGAAGCCCTACGGGCTGGCAGTGCAGGTTTCCCTGAAGCAGCAGCTGAATGCTTCATGCAGATAACATCTAGATAACATCTTGGATAACATCTGGGGACCTCCAGCCGTGCAGCTGAGCTCCAGAGGCCCAGGGTTTGGTGTCAGGAGCTGTGTGGGACCCCAGCCAGCAGGACCCCAGTCACACACTGCATCTGTGAGCACCCAGACAGGTTGTGCTGGGGGTTTCATCGGGATCAGTGCCCCTTTTGGGATCTGTCCAGGTCTAAGCCCTTTAGTGTGTGTTAGGAAAGAGCTGGTGGCCCCTCCGGCCTAGTTTCTAACCTCGTCACCTCATGGTTGTCTCTCCACAGCCATAAATCTGTAATTTATTATTTTTTAATGGAGAAAAGGGGGTTGAGGGGAGGCCTCCTCGCTCTCTACAACTACCTGAAAGGAGGCTGTGGTGAGGGGGGTGTCACTCTCTTTTCTCAGGTGATGGGATGTGAGAAAGCAGCCTCAGGTTGTGCCAGAGGAGGTTTAGACTGGATTTCTTCATGGAGAGGGTGGTCAAGCACCAGAACGGGCTGCCCAGGGTGGTGGTGGGGTCCCCATCCCTGCAGGTATTTAAGGCACATGGGGACGTGGCACTGAGGGACACGGTGCCTTTGGGTCAGTCTCCGTGAATTAGTTTTTTTTTATCCACTTGGTCTTGTGCAGTTTTTCAGTTTAAATGACTTCTTTGCCCTCTCCTCCCTTTGTGATCTGAACCAACACTGCATGTAGTTAATTAACCCAACGCTAGTCACTGGGTAAACATTGCTATAAGGCCATTGCAAGCAATCCCTTCGATAAAAAGAATTTAATAGACTGCAGCACTTTGAAACTATTGCAGAGCAGCTTCCCAAGGTTGCTCCTGGAGGGAAACGTTTAATAATTTATGTTGCCTTATGGCGTGGTGGTGCCGGAGTGTCTTGGGAAGCTGGAGTGAGGAGAGGTGGGGTGAGTTAGTTCAAGTGCTGGGCTGAACCTAAGCACTTGGTGGAATTTAGCTTATTAACTTACCTCTCACCTCACTTCTGGGTCGACATAAAATACACCTCAGCATTTCCTTGCTATCAGATAAATGCTGGGCATTTTAAACCGGGGAAATTTTAAACTGGGGAAAGCAAATTGTGCTTAGGGACTGTTTTTGACCTCCATGAAGGGCATATTGCTAAGAAACGGCGTGATCTGACCGGTCGAGCCGTCTGCCCGGGTCCTCCATCTCTGTTCCTTGGGCTTTTTGTTGTCTGTCAACAGGCAGCTCTGCCAAACCGGGCTTGTGTGTTACACAGAGTCTCTAAAGCAAGCAGGATCCTTGTGAGGATATATGCCTATATCTGAGAAAGGAATGAGGCGTTCATCCCCATTGGAAAAGCAGCGAGATCAGGTGGCCAGGCAGCACATCGCAACACATTCGAGCGCTGCAAGGGCGTGATGTGATCAGTGACTGGCATCTGACAGAGCTGCCACATTCCTGCGCTGCCATTTGCTTCCGTCTGTGCCAATAAAACCAGATACTCTTTTTTTTTTTCTTCTTTTCTGAGAGACAAAACTTTAAATTGACAGTCGCCACACCTACGTGTCAGACAGTGCATGCAGCAGGGCGATGACGCAGGTGAAGCGGGACGAAGCAAAGTGCAGGCATTTAATACAGCTGCGTGCAAAGGGCTTTCCAAGCCCTGCCCAGCCACGCTGCAGGGATGTTCACTCCTTCTCTTCTGCACTCCCTGGTTTAGAGAAATAAAGAAACGAACCAAAACTCAGATTTTGGTTCTTGTTTTCATTTCTGGTCAAACGTTTTTGTAACGCTCTGTGACTGTTGTGTAACTGGAGGCGGTAAAGCTTATGCAGTGGAACTTGGAAAAACAGGCAAGCCTCTTTTATAAATGTTTGGAGCTTTGGAGCAAAATCCTGAAAACAGCAAAATGGGTTTTTCATGAGAATATCTCTTGCCAAAGATGCAGGGGTAAATCTTCGGATAGAAAGAGAAACAAAATACAGCAAAGTAACTGGTTAATAGTACAGCCTCATCAAGGAAGACAAAAATCACTTGTACCTGCCTAAAAATCCTCCATGCATGTCACCATAACCTCCTGAGCTGGCTCTGGAGGCCTGCAGCACTCGATTACGGTGTGCTCAGGCAGGCTGGGTTTCGGTCAGACACTTGTGTGAGGAGCTGAGGTGCTGCTGTGGAAAGCCCCCATCTCCTCTCACCTGTGGGATATCTCAGCTGTGGATATTCCTGCAGTGTAGCAGGGATCCTTCACTGGTTTACATCCTCTCAAGGTGTCTTTGGCCAAAAACATCCCCAGAGATACCAAATGTGTGTTTACTGCAGTGAGTTTTGGGTGCTGTGACAGGTAAACGCCAGTGTGCCCCTGGGCAGCTCTCATCAGCCCCTTTGAGCACATGCAGCTTTGGTCTGAATCCCTGTTATGAGCATTATTTGGAGCCGAAGGATGCTAAAATCCGGGCTTTTGGGACCTTAGAGGAGAGAGGAGGACCCCTGAAGAGAGGGGACGGCCCTAGAGGAGCGAGGAGGCCGCCCTCTTTCAGAGCCCAGTCGTTTGGATAAGCGGAGATGAACTGCAGAAGAGTGATACTAAAATTCATTAAAAATCAAACTTGACAGATAATTCCCTTGTTTTTCAGCGTCAGCAGCAGCATTAGCTCAGCTGTTTAGGCTCTGCTGCCTTATGGAGCTATTTCTAGGTCTGTAATGGCACCAACAGCACCATACAGCGGAGCAGAACCCCAGCATTTCTTCGTGTCACCACAAAACCAGTCGGAGCAAACAGGAGATGTGTCAGCCTTAGCCTGCAGAAAAAAAATACCGTGTGTGGGGAAATTGTGGTTGCTGCCGGCAGCGCCCTTTCCATGGCCGTCCTGAGGCAAAGCGGAGGCCTCCGGCTCCGTGTTCGGCCATCGTGAGGGTGCACAGCCGGATGGTGTCAGGGCACGGAGAGGTTTTGGGGTTGGCAGGGGCAGCAGTAAGGTGCTTTTGGGAACACGAATTTGGGTTCTTTACAAGTGGTGATGCTGGTGGCCAGCCTCAGGCCATCAAGGCCGGCCTCACGCCACAGGTCCTGGCGCCTCGCCACCCCGCTGAGGCGGCCTCTTGAGGGAACCAGGGGGTTAAAAACTTAAAAAAGGGGTTAAAAACTGGTGGAAAGACGGGGGCTGGAGGCTGACCCCAAACCCACAAGCCCAGCAGGGAGGGTTTTTGGAGGCTCCCTTGCGTTTTCTCAACGGGACGAGGCCGCCCCGGGGCCGGGCTCGCCGCAGCCGCCCCGCCCCAAGCGGGGCTGGGACTGGGGCTGGGCCGGGCAGGGTGTAGGGGAGGCAGGACGGACAGACAGACCGACAAATAGAGCGGCTGACAGACGGACAGACAGACAGACAGACAGCGGCAGGTCCCGCTGCTGACAGGTAAGGGGGCTGCGGGGCGCTGAGGCCTCGCGTCCCAGCAGGGTAAGGGGTTTGGGGGGGGCTGTGGCTTCGTCCCTCGCTGATTGTTGCTTCCCCTTCATCCCCTTTAAAATCCCCTAAAAAATAATAATAATAAAAAAATGAAGCCCGTTCCCAAATGGCTTCCCAACGCCAAGGCCCAAGGTGATGTGTGGCCGAAGGCTGAGCCTCAAAAGGAGGCAGTGGCCAGGAGCAGACGAAATCCCCCGCTGCCAGGAGAGGTTTTATAGGGACGGATGTTACGGGGCTGTAAGAGGGGCTGGTGTGGCCCTGCTCCAGCCCCACAGGCTTGGAGGTGGGTGAATATTGAGGCTGGAGAGGCAGGGAAGGGACACCTGTGAGGGTTTTCCTCCTGCACTTGGCAGAGCCGATGGCAGAGCCTTCGCCCCACAAAGCAGGAAGCCAAAAAGGCTGGAAAAAATTTTAGAAAAAAGAGATGGCAAATAAAAGCCGCAAGGTACGGGCAGCGCAAACATCTGCTGCTGGGTGCTGGCTGTGAGGTTGGCCCCGAATCATGCAGGTTTGGGGCGCTTTGGGTTCGCTGGTGCCCCTCAGAGCTCGTGCTCTGCGGCTGATCCTAAAGCCAGGTCTGCGCTGCCCCTTGTGCAACTGGATGATTCTTCCAAAGGGAGCGTCGCTCCTCTGCTTTCAATTTGGAATTTTCCTTTTTTTTTTTCCTTCCTTTTTTATTTTTTTTTTCCCTGTTTATGAATGCGCTCTTTGACAAGGAGGAACTCGGCTCCGAGCTGCTGCGGCTGTGAACACGAAACTCAAAAAACAACTTGTAAAGGGGCTTTTACCCGCTGGCCTGGTGTTGCCACCAGCACTGTCACCCCCCCCGGGTGACATGGGGACAGCGGGGTGCTCAGGGGGAAGGCGACCCCCCTGCCCTCCTCCCTGCATCCCAGGCCGGCTGCAGGCTGGGCTCCTGCTGCTTCTGTGGCTGCCGTTCCCTGCTCTGCTCCCCCAGAGACTTGTCTTGGAGTTTTCCCTGTGTTGAAATCCCCTCCAGCATCACGCCACGGGGACGGGGAAGTGAGTAATGCCTCTGCCTCTGTCATCCCAAAAAGGGCTGTGGGTGCAGGGAAGAGCCGGGGGCAGTGAAGGGCTGGCCGCAGAGGGGTTGTGCTGGAGGCAGAAAGCAGCTCCCCGTGCTTGATTTATTTTTTATGAAGTGTTTGGAGGTTGGAATAAATCTTCCAGCCCTGCGAATGCAGCAGATCTGGCACGTTCTGGTCGGTCACGTGCAGAGCTCTGCCCTCGTTTGCGTGTGGTGCTCGGAGGGTGTGGTGCTGCTGTGGTTTGCCACGAGCACGGCGCTTCCCCGTGGGCAGAGAGCGAAATCGGGGGGAGGCTGCAAGGAGCCGAGACCCCCCCGGGGCCGAGCTGCAGCAGGACCCTACCTCCAGCTGATGCCAGCAGTGTTGTAGGGTCGATGGTGGTGCTGCTGCTGGTGGCCAGAGGGTGTTAGGGCTGGGTTTGGGTTGGTTTGAGCTGTTTTTGGTTGGGTGGTGGCCCTCATTTCTCCCGCATGTCCTAGACCAGGTTTCGTGCTGAGGTGCCCGAGCTGCCTGCTCAGCCTGGCAGGTCGGTAGGAGGACGCACTTCCCAGTACTGTGAGCTGGAACTCTCCTCCCAGACCTCTGTTTTTCAGGCTGTGTATGTGAAAAAAAAAATTAAAAAAAAAAAGACCTAAACGTCCTTTGTTTTTTTCATTTTAGGGCTATGGCAGACGGCTTCTCTGTAAGTATCGATGTCTTTAAAAACTGTGGGGCACGGTGTTGTTCCACTGCACTAAAGGGGGGACTTTTGGTGGGATTGGGACCTGGGGGGGCTCCACCTGACTCTGCCTGCCCCACCTCACCCTCCTCTTCCTTTCCCCTCTGTCCGCAGCTCGCCGACGCCTTGTCCACCGGCAACAACCCCAACCCCAACGCCCCCATGCCCCATGGCTGGCCCTCCCCTGCCTGGGGGAACCAACCGGCACCTGGGCCATATCCTGGGGCTCCAGGACCATATCCTGGGGCTCCAGGGCCATATCCTGGAGCACCAGGGCCATATTCTGGGGCTCCGGGGCCATATCCTGGAGCACCAGGGCCATATCCCGGAGCACCAGGGCACTATCCTGGAGCACCGGGGCCGCATCCTGGACCACCAGGGCCACATCCTGGACCACCAGGGCCACATCCTGGCCCACCGGGGCACTATCCTGGAGCACCGGGGCCACATGCCATAGGAACACCGGCGGTACCAGGGATGGCTCCTCCAATGGTAACAGCTCCATCATGTCTCAAGGGTTTCTCTGTCCTCTGCCTGATGTTGCTTGGCCACAGGAGGGACGTGGGGCTGTGCATCCCCAGGAGGGTGGCTCTGGGAGGCTGCGTGCACAGTCACGGTGCCACTGGGCTGTCCTGGTGTGTTGTCACGCCAAAACCCAGCCCCTGCCTGAGCACAAGCATTTTGGTACTCATTGATGTGCTGTTCTGCTCACACCGAGTCCCTGTTCTCTCCCAGAAAATCCCCTTCGAGCTGCCCCTGCCTGCAGGACTCATGCCTCGGCTGCTCATAACCATCACGGGGACGGTGAAGCCAAACCCCGACAGGTACTGGGGGCATCCAGCACCCCGGGTGCGGGGTTTCTACAGGGTTAGGGTGCTGCATGGTGGAGCAGGGGGCTGGAATTCACTTTCTGTTCCTGAATAACACCTGCATTGTGTAAAATCAAACCTTACACAAAATAATTGTGTTAAAGAAACGCCCTCTCGTTGCCTCATGGGGTCTGTTGGTTGTTTTTTTTTTTTTTTTTTATGCTCACTTGCTGCTGCTTTTGGCAAGCCCTGTAACAGAGCTCCGGGCTTTTGTAGAAAAGCAGCTAATCCGTTATTGTCTTTGCAGATTTTCACTAGATTTCAAGAGGGGGGAAGACGTTGCCTTCCACTTCAATCCCCGTTTCAAGGAAGATAACAGAAGAGTCATCGTCTGCAATTCAAAGTTCCTTAATAACTGGGGAAAGGAGGATAGATCAGCTCCTAGATTTCCCTTTGAGCCTGGAATGCCTTTCAAGGTAACAAAAAAAAAATAATAATTCAGTCTTAATGTGCAACAGCACCCACATTGTGCTGGGAGGCCTTTATCAGGACTGTGTAACGAGACTCCCTGCAGGGGCCTTGATGCTTTTGCACAAGAAATCAGGTCCCAGAGGCTGCTGCTTATGAGTAAACTGGTGTGAGCAGGGGTATGACCAGTGTGCTTCTCCAGCTGCACAGGGCAGCAGATCTCATGGCACCTTTCCTACATTTCTTTCCCCTTCCTGCTGGTCCAGGTGCCCATGGTGTAACTCATTCCTATTTCTTGTGACATCCTCCCTGTTTATGTTGGCATTCTGCAGCAATCACCAGGCAGGTTTCTGTAAGGCATTCTTTATAGCAGCCAAACTCTCTTCACAAGCTGTTTCTCCTGCAAAACGAGTGAACTCAGCTCTCACTGCACGAAATGTAGGATACTGCTGCTTGAGAACACTGTCATAGTCATGAGACAGACACCGTGAGCTAAAACACCAAGGAGGAAGAGTAGGGCAGGGCTTTAGGAAGGCAAAGGTCAGCGGTGTTTTGGCAAGCTGAGTGTCACCAGACTGGGCCCAGCTGGTAGCAGCCCTCAGTCGCTGCGAACCTGCTAAAATTAGGGCTTAGAACTTCCTTCTAGGACAAATCCAATGATTTTTGTTGCTGATTTGGCCTTTTGTATTTCAGCTCCAGATTCTCTGCGAGGCGGATCATTTCAAGATAGCAGTCAACGACGCTCACTTGATGCAGTACGACTTCCGTGAGAAGCGGCTGAATGAGATCACCCAGCTGTGCATCAACGGGGACATCACTCTCACCAGCGTGCTGCCTACCATGATATAATGAAGGTGTAGCTTTATCACAAACTTAGCACTCATTATAAGGTTATAACAGGGCGGAAGGTTGGTGTTGTACACAAATATTTTGAGGCAATAAAATACTTTCACAAGTAAAATTAGTTTTTGGCTAAGAAGCTAAAATACAATATCCTCCACCAAGCTCAAAGGTGGAAGGAGCTGAATTTCCGCTGCAGTGATTGAATCTCTTTGCCAGAGGATAATGACTGTGAGCCATTTGTGATTTGTAAGGAGAGAAGTATGTGGGGAAGCTGTCTGTAGCATACAGGCAGCAGTCCTATGAATTAGGGCAGCAATCATCAACCCCATCTTATCTTCACCTCCATTCCTCTGCCAGGTGGAGCAGTTATTCCTTCCTCGCTAAAGGAATTAAAGTAGCATAGCAAAGGACTTCAGTTCTTTCCCCAGGGAAACCACAAGGGCAGGGATTGCAAGATCAAGCTGTGAGGGGGCTGTGCATGAGTCACAGCAGTGTCACTCCAGTGAGGCTGCCTGCCAGGCACCACTGGAAAACACAGAAAACTCAAGAGCCTCTGATCTGCCCAGAACAAGGTATTTCAGGAGGTCCAGAGATAAGCCTGAAGGGAGCAAAATCTCTCCCCTAAACCGTGGATAGAACAGTCATCCCTCCTCTTCCTTCTCTTCATCTTCTTCTCACTGGCATCAAAAAGGAAGCCATCACAACGAGCTGCTGCTGAGGGTGGCCCAAATCAGCACATCCTGGTCACATTTCTGTCTCAAGGGAGACGCACGCAGTACTTGCGTTCTGTACTGCATCACACTGGTCATGAGACTTTTGCTTCTCTCAATTCCTCACTTCTCAGTCAAGACCAGTTTCAGGGTGGGGAGGAATTTTATTGGCAAGTTCTCGCCATGAGTCAGGCTGGTAATAAAGTGTGTTCCCTTCTCCCTTCTCTGTGAGTCATTCTCTAGTCTTTCTGCAAAACAAGAACAATGCAAGAGCCACTACTGAAGTCTTCAAGGATCTCTTCGATGCCTCATACCCTTTTATAACAGTCTCTTTGTTTACCCTTGGAGGTACCAAGCTACAACAGCGTTCAGACTTCCAGCAGATGCAAGTGCCTAGGCCAGCACGCTAACATTGGCTTAAGCATATATGTCAGATGCCAAAAATCCCTCATTACCACTACTCATTGCAGTGTTGAGCGCTGAACAGAGCAGGCAAGTCAGGAAGAGCCATCTTTTTGTAGTCATCTATAAAAACAGAAGTTAGTATTGAAGGAAGTTCATTCTAGCACCGTAACACCACATCAAGTTGGCTTCCTCTATTTATTTCAGTTCAGTCAGCACACATCTTCCAGGTTAAAACTTCAGTCCAACAAGAAGCCCCAGCTGTAAAGGCAATGCTTTCTACTGAGGAATTTGTATTACATTTGCTTAGTTTAAAATAGAGGTCAGTGGAAGAACGTGTGTACTACGCTGAGGTCATCATTGCAAGAAGAAGCCCAGTCAGGTACTTCTTAAAAATACAAGAACATGAGGTACTCATATATATATAAACACACTTTATATTTGCATAGCAGTAACTGGCACGCTCCCTGTGCACAAATACATCAGTTCAGGTAAGAGAATGCAAAAGGAACAGGATGTGGGAGGCTGATGTTAACAGGCCAGATGTTCAAAGAAAGGTTAAGAGACTTTCTACATGAAAAAGGGATGAGAGAATGGGGTTTAGCTTGAAGGTACTTAAGGACGCAGCTCTCTGCTGAGTATCTAAAAAATCAATGCCTACTTGACACACTGCAAGGAAAAGATGCTATCTGACCCTGAAATGCTTGTTCTAATTTCTACTGTCACAAAGCAAGTGATTGTTAAACACCAGGAAGAATCCCACAGGAAAGAATAATACAAATCAAATCTTGTCCCAGCTGCTGATTAAGCACAGTTGATGCGCAGAATACTGGAGCCCAAGGGTGCAACAGTACCCTCATAACACTGACTGGATACAAAACAGTGCTTTGGGGTGGGTAACAGGTTGAGTCTCCCCCTCAGAGGTGCCCTCACATCACAAACAGGGCAGAGGGGCAGCTGCTCTCGTAAGCATCTGTTACACAAACCTTATCCCATCTCCTGTAGAAAGAACTCATGAGGTAACAAAGGTCAAGACAAAAGGTTAGAGATGAACAGTTTGACAACGTGAAGTAGACGGGAAATACATGAAATTATACAAAAATAAAAGTATTTCAGGTAAGAGTCAGAATATGCAGTCACTGGATACAGCAGGAATAACCAGCAAACACCTCTAGTATTATACAGCAATATTTATAGTGCAACGACTGCACCATAACACAGTTACAAAATATTTTAAGAAGTTCCATTATAAAATACTACTGATATAACAAAACACAGTTCATGGGTTGCAGCCTATTCTAAACATCCTCTGATTTTTCTTCTATGCAACTTACACATTTTGCATCTCAAGTCACTCATTTTTCCCCAGAGGGAGGAAGAGGAGAAAACACAATCAGGTCACTGAACGTTTCAGCTGCTGCAAGCTTCTGGGCTTTGTTCTTGACTGGCGTGAAGAGCAGCTCCCCATCCAGCATCGGCTGTGAGAGAAATCAGTGTGAAGTAAGCATCCAAGCCACAGTTACCTGCTTTACAAACCAGCACTGCAAGAACACACAAGATAAGCTAACAGCAAATTCTTCTCCCTAATGGCATCTGTGAGAACAGCAGACCAACGGTAATTACTGACAGGCATCTGCTTACTTCTGTCAGGTGCCTGCCTGCTTGGAAGGCCACACAATCAAAGTACAAAAACGAGCAGAAATTGCTTTTGATAAGGCAGAAGAAGCACACTGTTCTCTTGCATCTCAGTCAATACTGCAGACACATCACAGGTTCAGAAAACGTGAAGCACAGATCTGCCAGGAAGATCTGAAACCCTTCCTGAAAACTACAGCAATTTAGTAGATGTAAAAATACTGCCATGTGCTTACTTTTAAGTGGTATTTTGAACTGCGGCTCTTGCTTTGAAAAAGTAATTTACCACTGTAAGTATCAGTATAAGAAGTAAGGAATTCTGAATTTATTTCCAGACATAAGAAATGAATACGTGGTCCACATTTTCAAGATACTCATTACTTAAAGCAGTAAGCTATGTTTTAGAGAGAATTTTTCCATGCAAAACCAAGGAAGCTGTACAGCTAAGTTCTTTTAACAATTTGGAAGGTTTTGTACAAATGCTTTTCCCCATGAATATTACTTCTGGCCGTGTAAGATAAAGCTGTAGAAAAGGTATAGAATAAGTCTTGAGAACTCCAGCAAGGAATTGGAAGGAAAAGGCCAGGCAGTTCATTATATTAGTAAATATTTACAAGGAAATCCACACGAAATTCAAATGATCAATCTAATGACATCAGGCATTCTTTCTGTGACAAATGTCTCAATTCATCCTACACTCAACACATGCAATAAGGAATGAGTGTGAGCCAGTACAGCGATTCAGGAACTGTGGCCTGAATTTATTAGAATAAGTTGCATGATCTGACTCGATAACATCATTTTCCAGGGTTTAATTTATTCCATCTAGTAACTG
This sequence comes from Netta rufina, assembly GCF_964035555.1. Classification (NCBI taxonomy): domain Eukaryota; kingdom Metazoa; phylum Chordata; class Aves; order Anseriformes; family Anatidae; genus Netta; species Netta rufina. The sequence goes on along the minus strand of NC_140128.1, from coordinate 61,408,024 downwards.
ACTCTGTAGCAAAGGTTAACAGTATTGCAACAGGCAGATTGTTGTAGTCAAATAACTTTAAGGGTCAGCTTACCGTATCAAAGGGGCTTCTGTCGACAGATATCAAATCACTACACAAAACATCTGAAAAAAATATTCTTAAGGTTAGTCTGATACTGCTAAAGCTGAAAAAAGTTTGTTTTTCTGTGTTTACCGAAGGAAAAACTAAGTGGTCTGCACTTGCTTTTACTGCAAGCCTTTTATATCAGCTTTCTGCTTCACTTATCACGGGGAAACTACAAATAAAAACCAGGGGAACTGTTTGCTCACATGCAAAGCATGAATAAGTCCTACTAGCCAATGTAGGTTTTGCTATGAGCATGCCTAGATTAACCAAGCTACAAGGACAGTGCTTGCAAAGAATAATATTTAGACTATCAAAACTTGAGATTAAACATGACCACATTGACTACACTAAGCAGCACTAAGATACACACCTGTCTGATGTATTTTTGGTTCTCCATGCTGAGCTAAGTTAGTCTCTGTGCAGGTATCCTCCTTCTCTGGGCTGCCCATGACGATATCTTGTCCCTGTTGCTCTGGAGCTGACAGTTCCATCTCTTCCATGCCATCCATTACTTTTAACTCACTGTTAGAATTTTCCAGCACCTGAAAAACATGAATTAACTGTTCCTAATCCTCTGAGAGTCTAAGATGTCTGCTATATTTGCTTCCCAGGGAGCCAAAAAGAAAGCCTCAGTGAAATTAGTAGGACATAAGGTAGTTCCAATGACACTGGGAAGCTTTATTTTCTGTTTTATCTGCTGTAAAAGGCAGTTTGTCAACTTTTGGTGCAGAAAGCACAAAGGTAAAAAGTAGCTAGGATGTTTAAGGGATGTGTGCTTACAGAAACCAGCACATCTGTGTTAAGTCCAATCCATGCTTCTAACCTATAGATTTTATAGACAAATCAGGAGAGAGAGGGGGGTGTGAATTCCAGTCTCTGTACAAAAGAAAGGCAGAACAAAGGTGACAGCTTAACACTGATATATTTCATGTGGACTAGTTCCCAAACACCCTCATAAACTTGATATCATCTGAAAGAGGGCATGAAGGAAGTTCTTCCCCATGAGAAAAAGATTTTGAACTTAAAGTGCCAAAAGCATTCTGAGGATGTTCCCTAATGAGACTTTACCTGAAGGAAAACCCTATCAGAAATACTGATTGTGAAGATTGTTTCCCTACACAGTGGCATCACTAACAAGCAATTTCTCAGGTGACATGGAAAAGATGAAGTAAAAGGGGTAGGAGCAAATTAATAACCAAGATTTTAAAAAAATGCAGATACATATGTACATGCATGTGTGTGAATAAAGCCTGCTGTAGCCATGCACATGTGATGTATGTTCATTGATTCGTGTCAGTATGGAACAGTGCTAGGGCCGCATGTGACTGGGGTGTCCCTGTGAATGGCCTGTGAGGAACGTTTTAACAACAGGTGAAGTGTCAATAGAGAGCTATTTGTGTTTGTATGTTCTTTCTTTGAAGTCTCTGATGTCTGGGGGTTTCAGAACAACTGCTAACAACTAGTGACTGTTACGGCTTCTGAATGGGACACCATGCAAGCCCCTGATATCTGGCCAGGTGGCCAGGAGATTAAGGAGAAGAAAAAAGCCGAAGGCTGGCTAGGAGACAAAACTTGCAGGGGACGCTGTGTAAGCTTTTGACATGCTGCCAAGGAGTACAGAGGGGAAGGACAAGAAAATACACCTGAGAGGAAGACTATGAGCCTTCAGCATGAAAGACCCCCCAGAGACTGATGCGCATGCCCCAGTAGGAGGGTTTGGATCCCGGAAGCTAATTATAATAACCCTTTTTATTTATTTATTTTTTTTAGAAGTAGTAATGAATATGTATTAGCCTAGGAGCATAAAAATCAGCTACTTGATGTAACTGGTGTGCATCTAGGTGGAGCAGAGACTCCCGACGCACCCAGCACTGTTTGCTTACCTCTATTCTTTTAATAAATTGTAAACTTTGATTATAATCCTATTTTGGGACTGAGCAATTTATAACAACAGATCAAATAAAAATTAAGATCCTACATTTCCAATGAGTGGTACTGAAGAATGACCAACTCCAAAGCACTGGCCTGCACTGAGTAGCCCAGTACTGCCTAAATTATGGAGGCCCCATTCCAGTTTAAGGATTTATTTATTTATTTATTTATTTTTACACTCAAAAAAGGAGTCTGCAGGCATCTCAGGTCATCCACTTCTGCGCTGATAATTGTACTGCTAACAATGCTCTTGCTATACCTTTAAACAGTGGAACAGCCTAATTGTTATGGCAACATGAAGACAGAGAGCTAACTAATACTGTTACTTCTAGTCTGGGAACACAGATACAAAAGCAGCAGCAGATCCTGCTGATGTCTACACTGAGAAGGAAAAAGCACCAGCCTGAAGAATGCAAAAGACATCTTGATGAATATTTGATCAGACATCCAAGTGTCCAAAGCTACTAAAAAGAACTATTAAACCAGCAAGCCACCCTTATCCTGAGGGGAAGGATATTTTCTGACAGGAGTTCAGCTCAGGACAACAGAGAAACTAATGCACAAGCTTTGAACACAGAAGCCAAGTGTCCTCAGAGAAGCTCCAGGGGGGTTTCCTCTCAGGTAACTCGAGCTGGCACAGCAGACAGCCTTGAAGCATCATGTTATGCCTCCGCTGCTGACAGGAGGCAGTAATTTGCAGTACTGATTGCAACATGCAGCTCCTCACACACGTGGATCATTAATAATCAAACTCTAAGATGTGCACCACTTTACACATGAGTATTATTATTTTTTTTGGCTAATAGTGGAGAACTATTTAAAGCACAGACATGAACGATGCACGACTTACCTTAGATTCCTCCACCGTGCCAGCAACAGGAATGGGTTCTTCTGCATCTAGGGAAATGCTGAAAGAAAACCAAGAATGTTTTAATTCTTCTCAATCATTTTCAAAGATTTTTACTTTCCCAACTGATCTTAAAATTAGTTCTGCAATTATTCTCGCTGGTTTAGCACTAGCCAGCTATATAAAACTTTCTAGACACAAAATAAAAACTTCTGCCCCAATTTCAATGCAATGAAATTACATTTGGACAAAAGCTCTTCACATATGCTTGAGGGAAGGAAAAGACACAAGGACTTCACAACACCTTCATCCCTACCAAATTGGAAGGTAACACTTAATGGGCATTTAGTATTAATTTTTCCAATTAAAACTAGAAAATTACTTATACAAAGTTAAAGCTGCCTTAACATGTCTACCTTTGTTCAAGACAACCACTAGGGAGAGTTTTTCCAGTGGTAAATTGGTGCATATTCAAATTTTGTGCTGGGTGGAAGCCTTCAAGTGCTGGTGTTGTTTGTTCTGCAGTTGTATCCTCAGGGTTACAAAGAAGAGAAGAATTGCTCTGCAAAGTTCTGCTGGATGATCTTGGAGTTGCCAGATTTTCAGAAGTATGCTGGGAAGATCTATGAGGTTTCTTTGAAAGCAACTCTGAAAAAAGAGCATTTTGTGTTTCATTACCACAGCAGTTTCCAAAAATACGGAACTGTTAAAATTCTAGCTAGGAACACACTAGTTTTTATGCTTAATTGTTGTTCTAAAATGTTATATTATGATCTTATATATGCTGCAAGCAGAAGTTGAAAATGGTGACAAGAGCAGGTCTGTAAGTTAAAGCTACCTTTACTCCAACTAAGCAATTTGGTAATTACCATCCCTTCACAAAACCTGGAATAACAAGATTTGCTGTTCTTATTAAGAAGTACATATGGTGAAAGACTTTGTCATTAATTTCAACATTCCACATTAGGTATTTCTGATAGAATTAAAAAGACAGATTCATAGTTGATTTTTATATAATTCTGTAATAGTTCAAACAGAGTTGCTCAAAGCTTTTCAGGTCTCCTCCAGTAATAGGAAACATACTAAAAGCTCACTAGTCTTGTGAAGAGAAAACCTACCTAAACTGGGAAATCCAGTTGTCTTATGAACCATAAATATGGGAGAAGCAGAACAGCTCTGAAAGAATCAAGGCTTACTGAAAATATTAGCTTCACAGATTTAAGTAAGATAGATGCTGAAAATAAGGTTGTATTTGGATTGTCTGCTCAAAAAAAGTGTTAGACTGCTTCTATAGCAGACGGGAATATATAACAACTTTGTTGAACATGAATACTGATCACAGATATATTGTATTTCAGCTCTGAAGACAGTAGTGAAAGATTTACTACACAAAAATTCCAATTCACATCTTTCAAATAAAGGACATCAGCCTGCACTGACTTTGATGAATGGGTTGTCAGCTAAGTCAGAAGCTCAGATTAAAACTCCATTGCTAAACATCCAAAAAAAACATGAACCACCCGCTTTTACCTCTGAGTCTAAGCAGGGATTCCATATTGCCATAATTGCTTAAAACAGTACAATCCTATAGAACAGTTTACTTTGGTTTCCTGATGTAACTAACCATTAGTTGAAATATGAATTGTGCCCAGCACAGGAACTGTATCCAGTATAAGTAGCATAATTCCTTCCTAGTGAGCTTGGTTCAAATCTCTTCATTTTTTTCAGGTCACAGAAATCACGATGATGTTCCACTTACCTGGAAAGTTTTTCACAGGGCTTTCAATTCTGAAAAATCCTGCTTCAAAAACCACTTTTTCTACCTCTGGTAGCTTATTCTGATGTGTACAATCAGCAGCTCCATCATTCCTCATTTTGTCCCTCATAGCTGCTTTTACAGCAGCAAGTCTGTTTCTGGCAGCAGTTCTTCCAGCTGCTCCCAACTTTGGTTTGGACACCCCATTTGGAACAGTCTTTTTCTGAAATTGAAAGTCAAGGTCTCATTTGGAAGCTTAAGACAGAGGTAACTGCATGTGAACACCTACATAGCTGCCAGCCACACAGACAGCAGCAGGCAACAGCATTACAGGACACAAGATCTCCGTTTATCTCCAGAATATCACTGAGTGCCATTCGGGGGTTAAAGTCAGGTTTTGACGACAATTTAAACTATTTTTCATGCCAGGCCTGCAGTTCAGAAATATGTCTTGTAACTTTCTTACAACTTTTTTTTAGCCTTTCTAGTTAATGTTTTTGAGAACTGTGGGATACAGGGACTCCTAGTGGCAGGGAGATAAAGTAACTGCAAGGCAGACACTTGTCAACAAGAGAATTCTCTCCTGGCACTCAATTTTTCAAGTTTTTCTTGCATCATCTATATGGTTCTGACATTTATAGTCAGTTCACACAGACCACATTTCCTCCGATTTCATGCATCTGGAGTTTCTTATCGACCACCATATCTTTTTTTTATGATTAGTTGAGCAGTCTCAAGGAACTGTATGGAGTTTACACAATGCGAATATTATTCTTGATCTTCAATTAGAAACAGGTAGAGATTTTAAACCAAGGTCAATAAAATAGCTTAAAGTTTATTTTGCAATAATCAGTAACTTAATTTGGATAGCGTCAGATCCATTTATGTTTAAAGAATTAGTAGTTTAACACTACCCATGATCTTGTTTTAAAGACACAGATAAAATTCAGCACTCAGTGTTTAAAACTGTGAGGCACTGCCAAATTCCTCTGTAGCAGCTTTATCAGTTAAGTCAGTGCCAACACCAGTGGCTCAGAGGAAGTTTTATATCTGAAAGGTAATTTCTGTTCCAAATTCTTCCTAGTAAGACTTACTAGCAAAGAGTCTAGTGACTTCAAGTCATTAATTCTTAGTTTTAATCCTACCATCCAAAAGAGGCAACTAGTATCAAACACCAACTGTAAGTGCATATGTGAGACAAGGAAAAAAGGGTAAACCTCGAGAGGAATTTTACTGAATAGATGATGATAATGTTCAAATAAAGACGACAGATGAATAAGGCTTTAGAAGGAACTTGCATTTAAGAAGAGTACTCATTATTGCAGTAGCTTACAAATTATTTAAAAGACCTCAACACACTTGCATCTTGATGCTTTAGGAGACACACTTTAGGCTCTATTCATACCTTGACAATTTCTTCGCTTGGGACATCAAGTGGTTGCCACTCATTGTCTTGAAGCATCTTCAGATTATCAAACTTTTTATTCACGTCTTCAATCTATTGGAAATTCCCAGAAGTCCAAGGTTAATTCACAAGATTTACCAAGATTTACAAAAAAAATGTTTAGTGAAGTTAGATAACAATTTAAGCATTGTGCATTTAGGTATTTTGCTTTAAATATAGAAGCAAACTAAACCTCCAACCAACACTAAGTATGGAATGTTCTCATGCAGCTGACAGAATGGTTATGCTAACAGACACGAGATCCAGGTCTCATTTCTTTAGTTTAAAGTCAGTAGCAGAGGTATAAAATGATTTAGCAAGATGCAATACATATAGTGGTAATCCTGGGGTGTATCGTGGGGCTGCATTAGGGAAGGAATTGCCAGCAGGCAGGGGGAGGCAATCCTTCCCCTCTGCTGTGCACTGGGGAGGCTGCACCTGGAGAACTGCATCCAGTTTAGGGTTTCCCAGTGCAAGAGACATGGGCATACTGGAGAGAGTCCAGGTAAGGGCCACAAAGATGTGGAGTGTGAGGAGAAGAGAGCTGGGACTGTCCAGCCTCGAAAAGAGAAGGCTCAGGAGAATCTCAGTCTTTAAATACTTGAAAGGAGGGTGCAAAGAGGATGAAGCCAGGCTCTTTTCAGCGGTGCCCAGTGCCAGGACAAGATGCAATGGGCACAGTTTGGAACAAACAAGGTTCCCTCTGGACATCAGGAAAAACTTCTTCACAGTGAGGGTGACCGAGCACTGGCACAGGTTACCCAGAGAAGCTGTGGAGTCTCCCTCCTTGGAGATCTTCAAAAGCCATCTGGACATGGGATCCTGGGCAGCCTGCTCTGGGTTTCCCTGCTTAAGCAGGGAGGGTGGACCAGATGGCCTCCAGGGGTCCCTCCCAACCCCAACCGTTCTGTGATTCTGGGGGATAATCAAAGAGCTGGTTTACAACCCGAGACAGTGCTCACATTTAAGGAATGCGAAAGAGCACATTGCACAGGTTGTTACACTAAACCAGCTCGAGTCTTCCATTGTTTAGGAGATGCCTCATGCAAGCTTGTTTGTCCTTTTAAGCTGGTCTTGAACAGCTTCCTGATGCAGTCTGCACTTGTGACATCCAGTGGCTACAGACAAACTAGTTCTGCAGCATTACCTTCTCCCTTACTGGTGCTCAATCCAACAGCCTTGTTTTCCTCCAGCTCTGTAATGGAGACACTTGCCTTATTTGCTAGGAAGGCCAATACAAGGCTTGTCTATAGCAGGTCTGTCACTGGAGGAACAAGTCCTTTACATCATCCCCAAAAATGCAGAGGATGCAAAAAATGAATGCAAGGTAGGGCAGAGTTAGCAGCTCTGTCACTCCACGTTTATCTATGGGAAAATGTGGGGATGCACAGGGGAAATAAACTGCCCCCAGAGACATAGTAAAGCACAGGAAAAGCTTCTTTTTCATATCACTGTTTCTACAAACTTTCTCCTTAGTATCTCTGATGTTCAAGAAGCAGGTCAAACCCATATACTTCCTTCAGGCAATTCAAGAGCTATGACTATGACCCTAGCATTAAATTAAATGCAAAGATGGATTTATTACAAGTTCCTTTGGTGAATGCTGCTACACAAAAAACTGCTGAGACATTTTGAACATTTAGAATGTTATACTTCCTTCTGAAACCAGCAGAAACATTAGAGAGATGGTTTTCTACCACCCAGCTCTCCTCTAAAATGTTGTAGTTTCTGCGTTATTGGCATACTGAAGAATAGAACCACTACTTCCAGGTGAGTTCCAGAAATAGCTCCCAGCTTGTGATCCTGGTGGACATTGTGACCAACTCCTCACTCCAAACCAGAATGAGATCTGGCTACATGCCTTCATTCCAGAAAAAAAGGTCCACAGCCACAAGATAACAAGTAAACAGGTCTATAAACCATAGCATAACATCAGGTACTATTCACTATTTAAAAGTGTTAAACAAAGACCTGCTTTTTTTTTTTTGGAATATACTGAAAGAAAACAGATTTTGGATTTTCAAATGAGTAGTTCCAATCCATTGCTTGTTAATTACCCCATCTTATTTATTCTAGTAGATTAACATGCAAGTACATACCTGAAAATAAATCATATCCCAAAATCCATCCAAGTCTGTACATGTTGTTTCTTTTTCACCCCGTTTAAATTCACAGTTATCCACCAGTCCCTCAAACTGTTTAAACCTTTCTGCTATCAGCAGTCTTGTCTGACCAACGGTTGTGCGAATGAGATCTTTAGCTGATGGTAACAGAAAACAAAAGTGAGTATAACTTGGAATAACCCATCATTTCAGTGGAGATAAATAAGTACTTGAAGAGCTTGGAATCTATTTTTTCAACTATTTTGAACTGTTCAGACCTGCAATACAGTCTGGAGCATACCTATCCACTGAACTTCTCTAAGCTCTCTTCTTTCAAATAAACTTTACCAACTCAAAGCCTTTAAGGCATAAAAAAAACCTGACAAGTTAACCATTTTCTTAAATAAAACTAAGTTTTAAAGTTGATGCATTTAAATATACTTAGAACTTACAGAAAAACTGTTGTGATAGGCACTTCAATGTCAACTATTACCACATCAAATACTTAAGTTTTAAGATTAGGAGATGAAGCATGACTTTTTGTCTTGAGACAGATACAACTCTAATACAACTTTCACTATGGGCTGCAGGCTACTTTGCAAATATACTCAGGTACACAAAGTTTCTTCTGTCACTGTGGTTACCATAACACCCCTCTCAGTGCCTACTACAGTTCAGTCTTACCATCCTCTGGTATGTCCAGCTCAAGTTTTCCATCCCACTGGAGGCACTGAGACATCAGCCTCTCTGTCTCAGACTGAAGAATGTTTCTAAAAATAAATAGTGAAAAATATTTTTTGGAGAACATTTGAAGAATAACCGTTTACTATTATTATCCTTTCACTTTCAGCAAAGCTAGGCAATCTTTGAGCAGAACCCATTAGATTGTTTTAATTTGCTGACTAGCTGAGATTCAATTTATGTTTTACTGCTTTCAAGTTTGTGTTCCTTAGGAGGCATTAGCCTCCAGGATTTTATATTCTTTACTTACACTAATACAAGAGGAAAGATAGGAGGGAATTTCTGAGGTTACTGGTGACAGACACCAACCACTGTAAACTGTTTACAAGATGTTGTATTACTCATGTTAAGGACCTCAGAAGGGACAACAGTGAAGCAAAACAAAAAGACACAAACCTGAAGTAGGGCACGTCATGCTCTTGCTCTCTTATATCATCTGACTTTGTTTCAAGTGCTCTCATGTCTGTAGAGACAGGAATTGTTTCATTTGATCTCTGAATGGAAGTCTTCTCATCTGAGTCTCTTGCTGAAAAATGTAAAAGGCACTTATTCAGAATTTGGTGAAAACTAAGAACCATTAAAAAGATAAACTAAATGTGAACTTTGTACCTTGTTCTCCTTTCAGACTTGTAGTGATTTGCTGCTCTTGAGGGTCTTTTAAAAAAGGTGAAATTTGACTTTTTGAATCAGGCTCTTGTTCCCAGGAAAATTTAGTTTTACTGGATTTTTCAGCTATATTACTGGAAACAAAAACAGAAAGAAGCATGCTCAGACTTAAGACACATTGAGAAACTGACCTCCAACATGGCCAAACACGTAAGACTGAAAAATTTGGAAGACTACCTTCCATTCAGTGACAGACAACACGAGCTGTTAGTATTAAAAGAGACATCTGTGCATAGATATCCATGGCACAGTCCCTCATACATGGAGCTGCTCTACTTCTAAAGCACAGGCAGGATTATGCATTACATAATATAACAGGAAAGCAAGCTATGTCCACTTTTGATTAAGCAACAGTAGCAACCATGATCAGGTGTTTCAGCATCAGAACGCTTTGTTACATGTGGAATCTCCCTACAGAAAGATTGTATTTCCTGTAGCACCACGAATGTTCACTTACATTTATAAGGCCATTTATATTTTAGGACATTATAAATAAGGAACTTACACTGGAGATTTTGAAAAATCCCAGAAGGCAGTAGGTGTCAAAAAGGCATTTGCTCTAGAAGGAGTCATGGGTGTAACTTTGTAGGTTGTTAATCCATCTAATGGCTGAAACACAAAGTTTTGAGGTGCAAAGGAGCGCGTTCTGGGTCTCCCTGGAGCAGAATTGTTCTTTTCTTCAGAGGTCGGTTCCTGTTTAAGTTCTGATGCTGAACACGTCACTGGATCCAGCTGAGCATTTTCCTTCTCTTTATATTCAGAAGGAATTACCTGCACAAATAAACGAAGCGAACACTATATTATCAAATCAATGAGCATGAGTATAGGAATGGGCTGCATTATAACATGACTGTTTGAAAGCCATCAGGAAAGGAACAATTTCAGGTAATTTGCTTTCTACAGCAGCATGCATGTACACAAGTCCTGACTTACCATAGGCCCAACTGGCTTTTAACACCTACAAATGATTTTTGCAGCAGGGCAGCACTTGGCCATGAGGAATGCAACAATCCACTGAAGGGGCTAGAGTAGCAGAACACCTGGCCTACCAGAGTGGTAATTAAAATTAACAAATGCTTGCTCCCACTGCTAAAAAAAAAGCTTTAATGTGATAAGCTCCTCAAGAGCTGAATTACTGGCTCCAAATGCAACTAGGTCTGTTGGATACGTGTATAAACTGTAATTATTCAAAGACTGAAGAACAAGCTAAAGAAAAGCTGATAGCTGAGGAATGCAGTCCAAAACAAAGAGAATACAAGTGCAGTTAGGACTACAGAATGTTGTTCAAAGAGGACAAAAAGTTAATCAATAAGTTGAGTCCACATTCCTCTGAGATGAGTGACTAGACAATCACACAGAACACATTTCTGAAATACCTACTCTGAGATATTGTTAGCTCAAACCAGCCATAAGACTTCAGACTATTTTTCAAGAAAATATACGTCTTCAATCTGTTGGAAATCTTGTTATACTTCAAATACCCTTGCTTGGAATGTAAGCTTTGAATTAAGATTTTAACAGATTTGTGAAAAAGATGACTGAGGTTACAGCAAGGGTTTACAAACTGGCAGCACAAAGTAACTCCTGTTTGCAGAGAAGTACTTACTTGAACCAGGATGCAAGTGCCTTTTACCTCCTGTCAGTATTTGTGCATGACTGCAGCAGCTTTAAGACAATCCTAGAGCACAGCTGCAGTTGCTGAAATAGGACTGGGGATGGGAGGTGTGGGGGAGACACTGAGTGAGAGGGGAATTACAGTGGAAGGAAGGAGAAAACACGGATGATTCTTGCACAGGACTGTCGGGGCATGAATGCATAAGCAAGTTGTTTGGCAACCTAAATAGGGATATGACAAATTCAGAGTGTTCTCTGTGCTGGGGCAAAAAAGTTCAGTTCCCTTTGTCAGTGCTATAACAAAAGCGACTACCTTTAATTACAATAAATCTTGCACAAAAATATTTTCATATACTTTCTTGGTGGTTCAAAGCCTGAAAATGTATTTAATTCTCAGCTTCTAAAGTCTTGTATTATTACTTGAGCATCAAAAGGATACATTCAGAGTATGTTAGAAAAAGCAATGAATTTGTACAAAATTACAGACACTAGATAAAACCAGCAAACTAAGCAGGCTTTTTTTTTTTTAATTATTATTTAAGTAGTTGAAATATCACATCTAAGATATTGTGTAAGACCTCTAATTTAAATTCATGGTCCAAAACCTGAGGATTAGTAAACAGGCCATCCAAACAAGCAAATCAAATTTGGTCTGAAGTTTTAAAAATAAGACAATATAAATACTCACAGCTTCTTCCCCAAATCTAGTTTATTAGTGCACTTCCTATTAGCTATATGCCCGAGTACAACCACATTTAAGCAACAGTTTCACTACCATTTGTTACTCTTACATCAGTTTTACTGCTTTTCCATTTCAAATATTAAATGACCTACCTCTATGACACCAGGTTTGACTGCCACCTTCTTCTGCTTTGCTACACTTGCTGTCTTTCTCTGTGACTGGTTATCTAGAGAGAAAGAGAAACTCTACAAGGTCAAAAGGCATCTGATTAAGGCAACTGTTCACTGATCTTTTCAGACGATTGACATAAAAGTCTGGTGGTTAAAGACAGAGAGAGATTGTGTTGCTTCTCGAGTAAGTGGCTAGAGGGCAGATGTCTAATTGCAAGAGTTCATTCAAAAGAAAACCTCAACTAGGATTGAACAGCCTATTAAGAGATGTATCACCAGGAGAGGAAAAGGGATTCATTAAGCCATTAGTTTTCAGACGTTTTCGTATACTAAAAGAGTTCACTTCATTTCTTTAAAGGCTGAAGAAACACTTAAGTCAGTTTGAGTTCAGATTTTGAATTCATTTTTCGTTTACAACTTCCACAGGAAGATTGAAACCAACACTATTGCAGCTGTACTTTCAGCCTTCTGTCATATATATGGAAGGCTGAGAAACATTTTGGAGAATACCCTGAGGACAAGATAACATTGCTAAAAGTTTCCTCTAGTTTAGTAAACAAACATGGATGAAGAAAGATGCCTGACTTGAAGAACACAGGCTCTCAGCTCTTCCAGAGGCATCTGTTCCTGATCTTATTAATCACAAGTCCTTAAACAGTGATGCACCAAACTGGCAAATCTTCCCCAGTTCTGTTTTCGTTCTCTGTCTGTAATTACCATATGCATATTGATGCTCCACACTGATGGATTTTACAGGAAACCATCCAATGTTAGTTTCAACATCTTGATTTCAATATTGCAATGGAGTTCCAGATGAGATTTGAAGTGATAGTGTATTTAATCCTTTTCTTACATGACAATTTGGCATGATTTAGTCTATCTTTTCCAAAGAGACAGCTACAGACCAGGATAGTGAGCAAAGACAGTTCAGAACAAGCTGATATGCATCTCTACAGCAAAGAGTATCCTAGATAAGCAAGATCCTAAAGACAAAACTGTTTCCAGTATATCATTTGACAATATGTTTAGCAGCAGCACATAAACATAAGCGTTGTTTCCAGTGTTCACTTACACAGTACTGGGCAGGACATCTCTTTACAGCACACTCACTCTGTCAAATACTTACATATCAGCTAGACAAGCAAGACTATATTTAGCACCTCACTTACCAGCAGTAGCAGTAGTTTTCAGCACCTGCCTAGCTGCAGAGGAGGCTGCTCTGGTGATTCTTACATTTGGGGCTGTCTGGACTGCAGTCTGCAACACTGAGAAATATTAATTCCAGAGAGAAGCTTTCTAAGGAGTTGTATTGAAGCAATGTAAGTCAAAGCTTCAGTTTTGTAAAAATCAAAGTTGTACCAGCAATTCTCAGTTGCATTAGTTTGCCAGAATCATCAGGAGGGGTGTTTTTTTTGTCAGTTCCATGCAAACAGAGCTAAACATGGAGAGCCCAGCTTAGCCTTGGCATCAAGGATGTTGACACAAGAAGGTTTTGTTGCACAATAGTACTTCCAGAATCCTGATAACATCAAAGTACCAGTGTGCTAAAAGCTACATACAAAGCTTAAGAATCCCTTCTCAATGTTCACTGCTATCATAGACAAATTCAACATTTCCCTTATGATGCTCTGGTCATTACATGAAAGTATTCTAAGATGTGAATTTAATAAAGTACTCTTTAATTTGAGTCATGCCCGAATTATTTTTATTAAATAGGACTCTGATTCATATACTGTATTATACATCTTCGTAATTGTCATCTTTGTGTTTTAGTACTGTTTCTAATTTCCTTATTTCCTTCAAAAATTATATTCTCTTGCACAAAAAAAAAAACACAAGCTCTGTTTCGTTATCCGCCTTTCTATAGCTGTCTGAAATCTAGCCCCACTTGGTTGCTGTTAATGATATTTCTTTTATTTTTAAATGTCATTTTACTTGCCACATAATTACTGCTTGACAAGCTGGAAAAAAATTACTAGATAAATAACTATAACATCTGATTTACCCAAATGTTCACTTCCTTAACATTTCCATACTGTTTAAATACATGTAATGCATATTCTTGCTTCAAGAAAAAGCATTATTGAGTCTAGTAGATGATAATTTTTCAAAAATAAAATGTTTCAATTGTTATACCAAACACTAATAATAGGTTTTCTCAATATTCACTGAAGGTATGAAATTTATTTAAGCAGACATCTGCTGCTTGCTGATTTAATTACTTTAGTGATATGAAATTGATTTCACCCTGAATTATGGAATATCGTGTGTTAACATAAGTATTCTACGTGAGTTAGCATTATCAACTTAAGGCACAGACATCACTGTGCAACCAGAAAGAATTCATAATCAAAGGTATTCTATTTGCTTAAACAAACGTGGCATTTTTCTCTTTTACACTGTTTTCTCCACAGAAGTACAGAATAATCACATAGAAAGTCCAACAACTAGACAGATACAGAAGGGACTGTTGTAAAATATGAAAACATAAGACTGTACTTATAACTAGACAAACAGGAAGCTCTGCACATGTCCAGCTGCGGAGGCAGGGAGCAGTCATACAATTCTACTTACTGCTCTTTTTCTTTTCCCTTCACTAGGCTGAATAATCAGTAACCAGAACTGCATTAAGTATCCTGCACTTCATTTCCCCAGCCTACAGAGGCAACAAGTACATGCAATGCCTAGAGCCACATGCTCAATAGTCTGTCAGCAGCTGCCCTTGCTGTAGTTGGTAGGAATGGTCATCCTAAAAATTTCCTTGTTCCCTGTATCCAAAAATGAACTGTGGATCTCTCCCAAAGATGTTCCTCGCCTCACTCCCATAACACGACAATTGACTCCGAAGAATAAAACAGCAGTGCCCTTGCAGATTCAGATGTAGGAAGTGTTTTTACTTTCCTACCTTTCCCTTTTTCAGCCATTTTGTCTGTACTCTTCTGTTTGCATCCTGCTGCTTGCGTAGGGCGCACGCTATGCCCGTTGGCACGGACCTGCAAAAGAAGATTGCATTTTATGAAGCACTGGATTTCCAGAAATGAAGTAGCCCAACTTTTCCTCATCTTTCTATCCTAGCCTCCAGTAAAACAAATGGCCAAGCAATTGGTACAAACAGCTTTAAAGAGTAAAGAAGTTAAAGATAACTAAAATAGCTCATTTTAGACATGTGTTAACATGTTACCCATCTAATTAGGAATTCAGAAAAAGAATGAAGAAAATTTAAGAAACTGTTTAGTTTACTTTGAAAGTAGGTGCTAATTACTGCCCCAAGTTAGTTTGTATTATGTGATTTATGTGATTTCAAAGCCGCTTTTCTGAAAGATTCAGTATTAACTCCGTTCTCCCTTCACACAGTTATGACTGGAAATCTTCCAAATGCATTCAAGTTGCATAAGACAAGATTGCTAGATTCAAATTATAGCTTTTTACAGATTAGTGCAGGTGAAATTCCTCAAACTACTTTTTTGTACAAGTAATATCAAAAGAGACTGCCAAGATTCACAGTAAAGCGTGCCAACACTGAAGTGATTCCAACTTTGAGCAGTAAAGATTAATCATGACTGATGCCTGCAGTAATTGCATCTCAACAACACATACCTCCATTTATAAGGGTTTTAGGCCTTAAAATTAAATGGAAATTAAATGGAAATCTGCACAACTGCTATACATTGTCTTTCAATTTTAGCCACTGGTTTTAGTCATTTGTATTACTGACCGTAGTATGGAAAACATAAGGCAAAAACCCTTACATATAAAATTCTTCCCCTTAATGAAACAAACACTTCCATGTCCAGCTTGCTGAAAATAATGTATGCAAGACCACTATTGCTGAATTTACTAACATGAGATGAAGTATTCTACAGATTTAAGAACTTGAATATAATTTTGTCTTTATGAAATTAAGATGCCAAATTAGCAAAACTAACTAAGATTTCAACAGCTTTGTGCACCAGATCTGTCACTGCGTAGACTCTACAATGTCAGACTAATAGATCTGATTGGTAACTCAATCTCTCGTCTCTAACAAGTAGATAAAAAAAGGTGGCATAACAGGCAAGAATATTTTTAGGTAGAATTTTAAAAACAAACGTTCTTTCTCACTCGGAGAAGAAAAATATACAAAACTTGTGACAAGTTCTAACAATGTAGTCGATTTGCTGGGTTACCTTCAACTTTTTAAAGCTAGAATGTGATGTAGGAAAATAATTGACTTTTTATAATCTGCATTCATTGCACATTTTCTGTATTCATGAGAGATTCACTGGTTCTCCAAGCCAAGAAGTATTTAACTCATTACTGTCTCCACCCTTATTTGCATTCCTTGCTGACTATTTAAGTGCCTGCGCACTCGAGAGTCAAAATGGATCAAGTTTGTGATTTGAAAAACAGTCAGATGGACCAAACACAGGTCAATATTTCATATGGAAAAAGAGATCTGGAAGATCAGTACACTTCCCTTTGGTTTGTAACAACCTAATCAAATTCTGTAGTTCGGTTCAACACAATGCTCGAAAAAAAAATTCTACCAGCTTACTGAAAGCTTTTCTGACCTAATTTGTCATTCTCCCTGGGAAAAACCTGCTTGGAGACAGCACTCTGTGTCAGAATACAATTCTGAGTTACGGCCTAAAGGATAATTACATCGTTTTCTGCAAGATTCACTTAAATTTATATAAGAGACAAACCGTAGAAGGCTTAGATGTTGCTGGTATCACAGCGTTTTCTGCTTGGTTCTTGGCCTTTGACCGAGTAATCCTCCCAGAGAAAGCAGGAGCTGTCTGGAAACATTCCCAAGGAAACAAAGAGTTAACAACTCCTTCCTCCCTCTGCCATCACTGCTAGAGTGAGCAAGAAGCTTAAGGATAAGAAGCAACATGTCTGTGCACTTGAGTCAAAGTGGATCAAGTCTGATTTGAGAGAAACTTAGATGGACTAAACAGCCAAGTTACTTTAGAACTGGTAACTGGCATTTCATTTGCAGATGAACTGCTGTAATTTGTGAACTGAGAACACAGACAAAATCAAAAATCAACACATTTATATTATTTCCTGCTTTGTTTATGAAAAGAAGGAAAATGCTCCCTTATTGTTCCTTATTATAAAATATCAAGTATTCCTATTATAAAAGGTTTAATTCACGTAACTTCCATAAAGTTTGTATACAAATAGTAACATTGTATAGTATATAAGCTTAATTTAGATATTTAATATTACTCTTATTACCTTCTCACTTGGCTTCACTGTCACAGGATCTTCAGGTACCAGAGAAAGAAATCCAGGTGCAGTAGGTCTATACAACCCAACTTTAAACACACCCTTTTTTGCTTTCTCTCTTTGCTCTTTTAGTTTTCGAAGTTCCTTTTCTTCTTTATAGCGCTGAAGCATTACCTTGCGCTCATCAATCCTCTTGGAGGCTGCATCTGTAGGTTGTTCTGAAGCAAACATGAAGACAGGAATATCACACAGTATCACAGAAATTTTTCAGCCAAGAAAAATCAGAAAATATGTTGGGAAACTGCAAATTTCTTTTTTCCAAGTTACAAGAGGAACATACTAGGCCAGCAAGTAGAAGACTCTGAAGCACATGCCTACAATTTTCAGTTGAAGACTTATATGTGATCTATCACCTTGCTAAAAACTTAAATTACCTGCATTGTTTTAGCCATTCCCAAAAAGAAACTAGCAGCTTGAAAAATAAAATTAGAATATGCATTACCCATTGCTAAGCATGCCTTAAGCACATGACAGATACCGGTAATATGTAGATGAGATTATAGATCAGGTTTATTCACTTCTTGAACAGAGCAATCCTTAAGAGATTTCTCATTGAATATTAATAGACAAATGCATTTCTTCTTTGTCTGCTGCAGACAAATCACAGTAAAAGCTAATTCATACCACTGGAGCCATAAAGGAAGGCAAAGCTGTATTAAGACCATTTGCTTGAGTTAGAAGAATTGGCAGTCATTTGTTTTGAAATCTTAAACCATTCCTTCACATTCAGATGTGAACCTCAGTTTGGTTCCTGGGATAACATCACGAAATTCACTTAAAGGCATTTTTAACAAATTTTAAAAGGCTTTAAAACTAGGCTTTACGTACTCTGTTTCACACTGCTGTTCTCGTTACAGCGCATCTCACTTGTCTCATTCCATTGAGAGACTCCTCTGTCTTTCGATAACTGCACATTGACATCTGCCAATCCAAACTGCCTGCCCTTTTCAAACAACTTGTGTCTGTTCTCCTTCTGAAGCATGGATTTTCTGCGAGCAACTTTTGTTCTGATGGTTTCTGTACTCAAATCCTTTTTGTATCGACCGGCGAACTGGGACGTAGCAGCCATCTTGGTTACCCTGGACAAAAAAAATATCATAATGATTAGGAAAAAAAACACTGGAATGGTTTGTTTTGCCCTTTTTATTAGGGTTTACATATTATGAACAAAGAAAGCCCTGGGTTCTTCATTTCTGTTGTGTACCAGAGACAACACAAATAGTGATTTCAGCATGACTCCTCATTATTTGCTTTATGTATTCGAGGGGCTCGTTTGTTTACCAAGCTGTCAGCAAATCTGACAAAATTAGCAGGGAAGGCTTTGTCACCGCCAGGGACTGGCCGGCTAGTCTGTTCCCAACACAGATGTTTTTCATGTTAAGGAGACCATCAAGTAAATGACAAGGCTGCAGGACAATACTTGGAAGCAACACTGCCACTGAGCGTTTAGATTATACCCTATCTGATGGCGAGGCATTTTTGTCATGCATCGGAGCACTTGGCTCTGCTTCCTCACAGAGTTTCCAGGATGCAACTGTAACACAATAGCATTTATTTCAAGCAGGATTTCTCCCTACTTTTTTAACCTGAGGAAGACCTGATGAAAACATCAGCTGGTCTGTACATGCTGTGCTAGCAGGGACACAAAAAGCTCCAAAGCCTGCCTCCCACCCAAAACCTTTTTGCTGAGGGTTTTCATGCTTCCTGGAGAGGTCAGGCTCAGTTCTTGTAATTGCTCTTACTCTGCCTTCAACCAGGGTGCTTTAGAAACCTCATCTTAAAGAAAACAATTTTAGGGTAAGAAGGGTGATACTGCTAAGCTAAATAACTAACAAAGGTCAGTACAGAGGTTCTCGACTTCAAGACAAAGAGCTTTGGCCAAACAAAAGGAATAGTTAGCGAGCTGGACAGAAAAGATCAGCCTTGACCATGACTATACAGGGTTTCTTAGTCAAAAAATACTCTTTGCTACCAGTATCTCAAGCCAAAAATGAACACCAGAGACCTAACTGAAAACCTTGATGTCAGAAAAAACAGAATACCAAAATAAGCAGAAAAACAACAGTGTGCTCTTAAATTATATATACCTCATGAAAAAGCATGGAGAGAATCTGAACTGCCCTGAGAAGGAAAACAAAGTCTGCATTCTGGAGCTGGCAGTGGCAGCCCCTTGTGCCTAACTTCATGGCAGTACTCACGTACCGAGTAACTTGCACAGCACCAACAGCACTTCCACAGCCATCTGGAAGGGCTTGGAATAGATACTGGAGGCTATGCATGAGTCAGAAATGTAAATGGGTATATTTTAGGTTTTTCTCCCAATAAGCTTAGCGGAGCAGGAGAGCAAAATGGCGAGAGGAAGAATAAATGATCAAATGGGAATAAAAGCAGAACTCAGCTTAAAGTACTCAGATCAGAAGCTGAATCTCTTCCACACAATCTTGGAAGAGCTGGTACACATCAGTGCCACCTGATTAACATCAAGCATCTTATCTCTCATCTTTCATTTTATGTTCCAACCTTCAGAGATTCATTAAAGATGCCAGATAATTAATAATGATTGCAAATGATCAGACTAACTACTGTAGCTCATGGGTCACATTTATCCCGCTTTACAGGTAAGTGTTTAAGGAAGGTTAAACCCCGAGCTTCTCCAATAATCATCTTGGGACTGATCTTGTTAGTTGTTCCTGTGGTATTATGGAAAACCATTAAAAGTTAGTGGTGGTATATTGCTACTATCTGCCTCATAGAAGAAGCAGATCTCTCACGCTTCCTTAAAGAAAATTGTTCCTAAAAGCAGCAGCTAACATCAAGTCTCTACACTCATCCTCTGTGGTGTTAAAATTAATATATAAGAAATTGAGAGGTCTGGCTAAGAAGTTTATCTGACTAAAAGAGTATTTCTTCCACGTGAAAGTCTGCGATTGTTTCCAACTCCCCACTTCTGAGCTAAGATAACATTAGGTGTGCCACCCTTATAAGCCCCAAGAGCCGTCTCTCCACTGTCACCCTATTGACTGTTGGATTCCTTCTCAGAATTGTGACAGCTAGCAGGCTTCTTAGGGAGTTCACCTCTCCCTGGGATAGGCTTTATTAAAATCAAAATGATTGTTTTTCCTCACCTCTTCCTTTAGTTTTTGAAAGTAGTTTACAGGTCAGGTCTCTGCAATCACTGGGCAAAGAAAGGGGAGCAGAGGAGGAGCTGTTGTCCAAATGTTCAATGATCAGCTGACAAAACTTCTGCCTGACCTGTTCTAAACCTTGGAGTCCCCAGATCTCCAACAACTTGTGGGACAAGTTCCCTGTGCCTGGGGCTCCTTTATGTGCTCTATATACAACAACAGATTGCATGCATAATGTTTAATTTGGTGCCTTGGTAAAAGTTAATATGCCTATAACCACAGAAGAGGTAATGGATAACATCAGGCAGTCTTACAGCAAGCTGCATTTGCTTTAGACTTCAATAAGCATTTTAACACTAACTTCTATTTTAAACAGCATTTTTCTAGCTCTTGTAGCACACGTCCACGTAAGCCTTTCTGCCATGAACAAGCACCAAGAGCAAGTAAACTACTTTCAAGTAAGTAGCCTTACAGAGGAACTCACCTGAAACTTGAAGCATTATGGAAGCAGAGATAGAGAAAAGAACTTCCCCTTATTTGTAATACAAAAGTACCACCCCCAGATTTGTATTTATTTATTTATTTTTGGAGTAGCGCCTTGCCCAGGCAGGACTTGAAGGATAATTAAGATTTAAATCGTCATAAAGGCGAGGCGAGACTAGTAGCAGGAGGGGACGGAGCTTTATATAAAGGGAAAGCTTTTTATAAAGGGAAAGACTCGGAAATAGCTAATACACGCGAGCTAAATTACAGCTAAAGAAGCACAAGGATGACTTGTGGAGGAGACAGGGAAGGAAACCTCCTGGGAGAGCCCCCCAAAGTCCCTCAGAGCCCCCAAAATCCTCTCAGAGCCCCCCAAACCCCCTCAGAGCCCCCAAAGCCACCACAGAGCTTCCCCCCCCCCCAGCCCCCGTCCCGCCCGTACCTGCCCGGCCTCAGCGCCCCTCTCGCCGCGTCCTCCCCGCTCACTTTCAAATCTCACCTCCCGACGCTCATTGGCCAGCCCCGGCCCATCCGCGCGCTCTCATTGGTCAGCCCCCAACGGCCAGCCGGTGGGCGGAACCCAACTCGCGGAGCCGGGTGTTTATTGGTGGCCGCCCGAGCTGTGCTTGGTGCTCATTGGTTGTGTGGAGGCGCGGGGGCGGGGCTTGGCAGCGAGGGGAGGTGGTGAGGGGTTGCCGCGCTCCGCTCTAAGATGGCGGCGGCCTGAGGGGGCTGAGGGGGCGGTGGGGTGCAGCGGGTCCCGCGGTGCAGGAGCGCCTCGCTGCGTGAGGGGCGGGCCGCTGGGTGTCAGCCATAAAAAATGAGGCCAAATCTTGGATCCTGCTGAGTTTTGTCAGGGCAAGAATAAAGATCTGTGTGAGACTCCCAAGCACTGCAGGAATTTTCAGATGTTTCAAGGCTCACCTAACCAAAACACTTAAAAAATGCATCCCTAGCCCGTCACACATCCTCCACTTTTATTCTAACCTAGTGCACACCAGCCCTAATCTCCCGTTTTCTTCGTGTCACAGCGACCCCAGGTTTGCTGGGGTGGCTCCTGTTCGAGGTCCTCCTCAGGTGCCAGGCAGCTCGCGCTGCGCTTGTTTACAAAAACCTGCGAAATTAAAACGTAAAAAGTGTTAATGAGGAAAGCAGCCGCTTGGTGGCGCCGCCAAAATGTAGGTTGGCAGATGAGGAAAGATGAGTGCCAGACAGGAAACTGCTGAGTGCTGGGTATGGTCAGTGCTGGATGACGGCCATACCTTGCAAACAGCGTAAAAATGCGGCGTCTCCGGGCTGTGTTACAGTAAACAGGCGGTACACTTTTATTTAAACACGATTACAGTGAGAGAAGACAGCGATGAGTGGATTAAAGACCGTTCGGTCAGAAGGCAGAGCTGCTTCCCGCAGCAGCGCTCGGTCTTGCATCACTCCAGGCTGGCTCTGCGCCTCACGAGGTGCGGCTGTCAGAGAAACGCCACCACACAGCTCCCTGTATGAACTGCCAGGGGGTAGAGCAGAGGTCCAGAAACTAAACATCGAGAAGAACTCTAAAATTACTAATTTGCTATAAAATAATCACAGACTCACAGGCTGGTTTGGGCTGGAAGGGACCTTACAGCCTATCTAACTCCATCTGCCCTCAGCTCCATCCAGCCTGGCCTTGGGCACTGCCAGGGATGGGGCAGC
Organism: Netta rufina; assembly: GCF_964035555.1. NCBI lineage: Eukaryota > Metazoa > Chordata > Aves > Anseriformes > Anatidae > Netta > Netta rufina. The sequence goes on along the minus strand of NC_140128.1, from coordinate 61,385,393 downwards.
CACAGCTCCTCGGGGCAGCCTGCACCAGGGCCTCATCACCCTCATAGTGAAGAATTTCTTCCTTATATCTAACCTAAATCTACCCTCTTTTAGTTGAACGCCATTACCCCTTTCTATAGGAGGTAATGGATTTACTTTATTATTGTTCCTATACCACTACCCCGTTAGGTATTGGATAAAAGATCAGTCTGGAGTTTATTGACTGCTGCCGGATTCCCCACTGGTATAAAAAAGATATGATAAAACAACAGAGCTACAGGACTTTGTATCTGTAGACTCTGCCCACAGAGTTCAGTCCAATGCAGTCCAGAGTGTTCAGTGCATTTTGTTACTCCCCCTTTTTTCCTGAATCGTTGGAATTTGAGGGCATTCCACAGTTCTACCTTATGATATCATCACTGTAGACATCTTGAACCACAGGTTTTGGGAAAAAAAAATGGTTTGGGAGTGTCGCCCTTCCAACCAAAAATCATTCTTTCATACTGCATACCAGGACCTGAAGAATATGTGTTGAAACAATGGAACACCTAGGCTGGAGCATCTGTTGAGTTAATTTCTACTCATGTGGGGGCTGATACTGAATTTGGGAAGTCTGACTGCACTACAGCCTGGACTTTAATCTCACTAGCTCAGATAACAACATCAATGATAACGCGGCAGTGCACACTTCAGTGCAGACTGGTAACCCAAGTACCTAACTCAGGTCCTTGGCAAGCCCAGACTCTGCCTTGCACCTTTGCTGGTTGTTACCTGAGCTGGCTAGGTTACAGCCAGAATGGGTTTCCTTCTCATGCTGCAGTTACACCTTCCACTAACACTATCTAGGTCACCGTAATTGTCTGTTTATATGAGTAATGCCATGATTTTAAAGTATCGCAGTCACACTTTAAGGTAAAACATGGTAATCCTTTTTTTTTTTTTTTTTTTCCATCCAAATTCCTGATTGCTACTGATTTTATTGTGTTAAGGGAATAAACACATTACCATTTAATAGAGATAAACAAGCAATATGAATATATAAACTCATTATCCTGTACAGACATTATACATGCCTGAAAGATTAAACGTGTCATTCTTACAGAGTCCTGATGATTTTGTGATAATATGCCTACATTTTACCCATTGAAGCTTAAAGAACCAATTTGGATTTCTCTGTTTCTTGACAATATAACTATCGTTATCAGATACATTTTGTACCAAGATCATTACGTGGAAATCTGCTAACTTGTTCTTTCTACTCTTCCTGTCACTTTTTCATATGGGATATGGTGCTTTGTGAGGGTAACTCTTTCTACCCTTGCATAAATGCCCCTTATTAAAGAGTAATATGGAGCATATAGGAAAACCTATCCCCAAATTTAGACCAGAAATACTTAAAATTTCTGAATATATTTTTGTTGAAAGGTTAGGCAAATGCAGATATAAAGCTATAGTCCAAAACATCACATGCTTGCCATTCACCTGGTATCAAAGAGAAAAAGGCCATAGCAGGTGAACTCCTTTGCATGGACCATGGCACGTTGAGAGGGCACAGGGTAGTCCTCCAGCCAAATTATTTGTTAGTCTCTTGGTCAAGAGCTGTGCAGCAAAGCCATCACATTGCACTGGCTGTTGTTCTCATTTCTGAAACATAAAGCAGTTGCTAGTTTAAAAACTGGAACAAATTGCAGCAGCAAAAAATAGAAGATGAATTCCGCCTTCTAACAACTGGGAAACAGTTACGTCTTCCACTGCATTTTCTTGATCTGTTTTTGAATTTTGTTTTATGCGGTAGGACATTTTTAACAGGAGTGTGAAATAGTGATCCAGCAACGCCTTAATGTCTGGGGAGTGAGTAAGCTATCCCACCTGCTTGGACCAGGTAGAAATCCAGCTTGGACCAGGCAGAAGATATGTGTTTGTCCAAGTCTCACCAGGATAAGGAGAGCTAGGAGAGCACCTTCCCTTCCCTGGGTATTTGCTCTACCATCTAGATTAGTACACGCAACAAACCACATCAGATGCAATCCCTACAGCCCACGGTGTTAAAAATAAAATGGTAGCCTTGCTCTGTTCTTTCAAAGAGGGCTTGTAGACTCGTAAACCCCAGCTGTGTGCACCCTCCACCCCAATCTGGCAGGAACACGCTGGCTATGCAGAGCGAGCTGAATACGTCCCTCTTTTTGATGTCTCCTGCGAGGTGGGAGTTTCCACTCGCCCTTGAGAGGTGTCTGACGCTCCCCCGGCTATAAATAGAGAGGCGAGGTACCCGACTCGAGGTATTTTGTTGCACTCTGGCAGCCTGATAGCCTAACAGTCAGACGTCGTGGCACATTTATAAGCTCCAATCTTCCGCAGGATCAAGTCTAAAATGCAAACTAGCGATCTTATAATGTGAAGTATAAAACACAAATGGTTGGAAACAAAGGCTGGGTAGTTTTTATCTCTGCATATCTTCACATCTTCTGTTATTTACATCGTGTTTACACCGAATGTTCCCTGCTGTTACAGATTTCAGTCAAAAACCCTACCCACTCTAGCACTACAGGTGAAAGCATCCCACAGCTGGTTTCACGCTCCAAGCTTTGTGGCCCCAAAGCCACACTTAATGAAATCACATTTGTTTCCAAACAGGCTCAGACCTTGGTTTTCTTCCATGAAAGAGGGGAGCGGGAATTAACCTAGGAAATCAACCTTAAGCCACTGCTGAGTTGAAACCAAATTTTGTGGTGTTTCCAGGGACACGTGTGGAGTGGGTTACCGTGGGTGAATTGTGCAGTTATCCCCTTTAGCAAAAGCAGATGAAGAAACCGCTTAGTGCAGTGGTAGATGATGTTTCAGCAGCATTAAGTACGTTTCTAATTGAGTTAGGCCATTGTGTTTTGATTTCAAAAGCGCATCCCTTTCCCAAGCTTAGACAAGACTCCAGTAATTTTTTAGCTTGGGTTAAAACCCATATGTGTTTTTTTTCTCAGCATGTGTCTCCATCACCCAGAAGCATCTCATGTGGAAGCTGGAAGTGACTGCTAGAGTTAAGAGTCTCACGGCTAAAACAAACACAAAGGAGATAAGGAACAGCCTGATTTAGTGTATGTGACAATGAAAAGCTTTGTGGAATATGACCACTAATTAAGATGGAAACTCTAGAAGAGCTGTAGGGACTTGGTTAATCCTATGTACTCTGACAGAGTTAAACTTCTCCAGGTCTCTGATAAGATAGGACAAGTTTTCTTTATCTATTGTTTTTTTCGATGTTCAAGGCTACTGAAATGCAAAAGTGCCAGATGGCCATGTAAGCTAAACAATGTGCAAAATCTTTCTTATATTATCACTAAATGCCCGGGGGGGGCAAGGGGTGGGGGTAAGGTTATTTAACCATTAGAAGTCACTTAGCAGCAAATGGCATTCATCCGTCTTTATCAACTTACAACAAAAGATTGGGTCTGTACAGTCGTGGGGCCTTTTTCTAATATGACAGGGCACATATTTCATTCCCATTTAAGTCATCTGGAGATATCTTGTCCTTGTGTGCGTCACTGAACTGTGGTGCTGTGCTAGTAAAAAGGCCCTTTTCCACGTGTGCAAAAAAATCACTGTGGTCCTATACCAAAACACATGATTTTCCCCTGGAACACGTGAAGCTACTGTGTCACCAGCAGCTAAATCCCGTTATTCTGGGGTTTTGTTATGGTTCTGAGGAGAAAGTGCTGGAGAGATGAGGAACTGCACATTCTGTTTTCAGTCCTCTCACTGATCTGGTATTTGACCTTGAGCGAATCATTTTACCTGTATCTCCCTTCCCGTGATCTCTTCATCTGTGTGTATAATGGCTGTGGTCAACAGGGACCCCGGAGATTTTGGGACCTCAGCCCAAGGTGCCATGTTAATGTGATCCTGTGCCTTGGCTCTGCCCTTCAGTGGGACTATTGGGGCACAGTGCTGTGCTGACACAGTTACACTGCTTTTTAGCGTGAGGCTGGTCTCAAGGATCTTCTTGTAGTATTGCATTACATGGAATAAGCCGTTTCTTCATCGCTGCCCTCCTGCAGGCTGCAAGAACCAGGCCCTTGTGGTTGGCTATAGGGAGCCCTGGTCCTGCTCTCACCCTGGATCATCTGTGGTCCCCCCGCAGGGACCTGCGTTGCTCCCTCTTCCTCTCTAAGCAGACATGAACTGCTGAAATCTTCTTTTGAGGAGGGGGGAGGCTTCTTCTTACAGGAAACCCTTCGGCTCAGGCTACCATCTGGTGATACAACTTAATTCCCCTTTTCCCAATGCCTTCCCTTTGCATTTCACTGCGGTTCTCAGTGCCCTCGGTTGTGAGGATTTCTCTGGTGTCTATCTCTTTCTCCCTGCGGGCTGAGGGTTTCCCTGGGCAGGACAGCACAGCAAACAGCTGGGATGACGGCTCCATGACGAATCAGTGTCCAGGGTCCATGCCACAGTGCCTCCTGGATATAGCCACACCAGGAAAACGAGCTTGTTTTTCTCTGCCAAGGGGAGCAACCACGCAAACGATGACAAAGTGCATTTAGTTGTTGTGCTGGGGAGGAAACACCAGTGGAACAAGCCAGCTGACGAGGCTGGCGCTGCGCTGGGGAGGCGGGTGTTACTGTATGGGTCACAAAACACCTGAAGGATGAACCCTTTACAAACACTTCCAGCACACCCAGTAACATCCCAGTAACTCCTTTTGCCCGTCAGCTGGGACTTAAGTAGATTTTAAAGCCAAACAAGATCCTTTGGTCAGCAGGGGAGGCCTGTGTGTTTTTTTTTTAGTCAGTTATCACTGCAGTAGAGCTATGAATGTCAGTGCCACCAAACAGCTGCTTTCAGTGCCGTGTCAGTGGACACCTCACAGCACCCACCACAGCGGCGTTCAACCCCAAACCTCAACACTCTGGGGCAAACACCCCTCGAAACACCCCAGGGGCCTCAAACTTCGGGGCACGGTGGTGGGGAGAAGCCAGCCAGGCTTCTGAGACCCCGGGCACTGCTCTGAGGAGGGCTCGGGGGGATCTGAGGAGGGCTTGGGGGGCTCTGAGGAGGGCTTGGAGGGCTCTGAAGCAAAGCTCTGAGGCTCTGAGGAAGGCTTGGAGACTCTGAGGAGGGTCAGGGGGGCTCTGAGGCGAAGCTCCAAGGGTCTGAGGAGGGCTAGGGGGGCTCTGAGGAAGGCTCTGGGGGATCTGAGGAGGTCTTGGGGGGACCTGAGGAGGGCTCGGGGGGCTCTGAAGCAAGGCTCTGAGGAGGGCTCGGGGGGCTCCAATGCGAAGCTCCGAGGCTCTGAGGAGGGCTCGGGGGGCTCCAATGCGAAGCTCCGAGGCTCTGAGGAGGGCTCGGGGGGCTCTGAGGCGAAGCTCTGAGGCTCTGAGGAGGGCTTGAGGGGATCTGAGAAGGGCTTGGGGGGCTCTGAGGAAGGCTCGGGGGACTCTGAGGAGGGCTCGGGGGGCTTCGAGGCGAGGCTCCGAGGCTCTGAAGAGGGCTCTGGGGGATCTGAGGAAGGCTCTGGGGGCTTTGAGGAGAGCTCGGGGTGCTCTGAGGAGGGTCCCCGGCCCCTTCCCGGCGCTGCCTGGCGCGGCAGGGCGGCGGGGCGGCCGGTGCCTGGCACGGCGCTGGGGGCGGGCGGCGCTTCCCCGTCCCTCCCCGGCGAAGCGAAGCCCGTCCCCGCTCCCACTCCGCGGTCCTCCCCGCTCCGCCCCGGGCAGGGATTGGAGCTGGGCCGGCCCGGCTCCTCCCGCCGCGGCTGCTCGGTGCAAGGAGGTTGGGGAGAAGGAGGAGGAGGAGGAGGAGGAGGAGGGGAGGAGGGGGGGGGATCCGGCCGCGCCGAGCCGAGCCCGGGCTCGGCGGCTCCCAGCAGCTCGCCGCCGGGACGCCCCCTCCTCGTCCCCGCCGGAGCTCGGCAGCCCCGCTGCGGGTAGGCTTCTGGGGCCGGGGGGGGAGTGGGTTGGAGGCCGGCAGGGAGGCCCCACACGCACCGCCCCGCTCCCTGCCGGCCATGGCGGCTGCGGGGGCCGCCGAGGGGCCGCTGGCTGCCCGCCGGGCCGGGGCTGCGCGGCGGGGAAAGGCGCCTCCAAGGTCGGTTCCCCTCGGTTCGAGCCGCCCTCTCGGTCTCCTTGGGTTTTATTTTTGCTCCCTCGGGGTGATTTTCTCCCTCGGGAGCCTCGCTCCGCGCTGCGGGGAGGGGGTGCTGGCTGCGCTGCCCCCTTCCCCTGGCAGCGCTCCCCGTGGCCTTCCCGCCCGCTTTGACAGGGCGGCAGCCCCGCGGTAGGGCCGCCCGTGGGCTCCGATGGATCAATGCCGTTCCCCGGCTGTTTTCACGGGGTTGTCCCGGCCTGGGTGGCTGCTCCGACCCCGGGTGGCTTCCCCACGGGTGGCCGAGACCGGTCCCTGCCTCCTCAGCCCGTGGGCAGAGCGCTGCTGCCGCCCCCGGTGCTGCGCTGCGCCTGCTGGCCCTGCGGAGAAGGGGTTGTGGCGGTCTCTGTAAATCCCAAAGTGACCCAAAAATACGGTTTTTAGCAGCGCTGGGTGCCGCGGGTGGTGCCTCCAACAGCGCCTGCACGTGGGGGTGGTGCAAGGAGCGAAGGAAAGGTGAAAAGTCCAGTCGCTGGGGAAGCGATTTCTTCCCCAAATTACTTCCTCCGAGGCCTCGCTTGAAGCAGCGAGCCTGGCGTGTAATTTCTTCGCTAAACCCAGGTGGATGACTGGCTTCCAGTGGGAATAAAACCCTAAAAATTCACCTTACATCAGCGCAAAACGTGGGGATAGCGCCTTGACCTGCGAGGTGTCAGCGGCCGTAGGCATCGCCACTTGGAAACAACCACGGGAGCTCGGGCTGTAAAACCTGCCCGTGAAGCTGGGTAAATACCCGAGCTGTTCACCCTGCCGTGCCGCATGCTATCGGGGTTAGGCTGCTCTCGGGATCCAGTTTTGGTGGCTCTGGAGATAGCCGAGGCGGCTTTGAACTGGCGAGCTGGCGGGGTAGGCTGGAAGAGCCGCGAGCCCTTAATGAGTGTTTGCGTAGGGCTTCGCGTTTTCTCGGCTGAAGGGTTTTACATAATTGGCCTTTTAGGATTGTCTGTCACCCCTAGAGAAGAGCCAAAAAAGGAGGAAAAAGGAAAAAAAAAAAAAAAAAAAAAAAGTGGAGGTAGGCAGCTGTTTTGGAGGTCCAAAGTCGAAACCGTGAATGCCTGGAGGTTGTTAATGTTGTTAGTGCCGAATGCGGTGGCAGCAAAATGACTCACTTGGAGAAAAAAATAATGAAATAAATCTATTTCTGCGCTCCTTTTGAGCGATGTGAACAGCACAGTCGGACAAATGACATCCTGCACACATCTGAGCAACTTGTTCTTTGGTGAGCAGTGGAATTCCTAATGCAACTCCAGCTGCACCAGAGTTGCTTTTTTGCACTTGAAATCTTAACTGGAAGCTTTTTTATTTTTTTTTAACAGTGTTTTGATTCCTTTTTAATAAATGGCTAATCCCTTGCTGCAGGGGATGGGAGTGTTTTGAATGCAGCGTTTTTGGTCCTGAGGGGAGGGGAAAGGGAGTGCCCTGTATTGCTTTCCAGCAGCCGCCCGCCTTCCCTGTGCCTGAGTGAAAGAGCCTTATTGACTGGTTTTGAAGGTAATATGCCCAAATTCTCCTCTTACGTGGTAAAACCATAAATTTTGCTGTAGCGCAGCGCCTTTGAGGGGAAGAGATGGAATGTCAGGGAGTCTGTGCTTCATCAGGAGCAGGCTGGTAACAAAGGCAGTGTCTGTTAATTGCATCGCGCTGATCAAAATCTCCCCTTTAAATGACAAAGTCCCGTTTTAATAGGTGTGAAAAGTTGTGGGATTTGATTTAATACCAGTGTCTTAAAATCATCTTGCACGCTCTGTATGACTAAGTTGTCTCTTTCATATTTAATTGGAGAACAAGCAGAGGCTGAGGAGGAAGCTTTATGTGTTTCCCTTGCTCTTAAATGCTCTTTAAAATCTTCACTCCATTTAGATAAGGATCGAGAACGGGCGTGAGTGACTTGCCAAGCGCCGATCTGCCACTGATTTTCTTACAGGCGTGTAAAACACCCTTTGCATGCCCCTTAAAGCTGGAAGCTCGTCCCACAGCGTGCTGCAGGTGCGTACCGTGGTGCTGGACCGTGAGCTCCAGCCTGCTTGAGTACCAGCTCGCAGCCACAGCCTGTGCGTGCAGGGACTTGCCTGTAGTTCCCATGCTAGGCTGTGCTTTTGGGGTACAGGGGTGCCCCAAAAAGTGTAGTAGGCCCAAGATACTACCTGCTCTTGAGTCTCTTGAGGTTCCAGGAATCAATGTCTTCATCATAACGTGTTATTTTGTTTTGTGACACCCTGTAGCTTAACAAAACAAGGGATTCAGTGTAATCCTCAAGCATCCGTTGCTTTGCTACCCTCAGATATTGCGTGTTTCATCATTCCAGTGGTGTCTTTTCATCTATTCCCTTTGCCCATCAGGGCAGTGCAGGTCTGATACCTGCTTGTAGTGAGAGGAGCAATTTTCCTTGCACTCCTTGTAGCTGAACCTACAAGGAAAACACAGCACTGGTACTAAGGCTGTCATTAAAGATAACGTGGCTTTGCAAGCACGCGTGTCTCTTGACCCAGTCTAGTGCTTTTTTGTCCCCTGTGGATTATTTGGATTCAATACTAGATGTTCCTGTCTGGACGTTGAAGCTTTGAAGGAGGTTTCAGTCCAGCGAAAGTGGCTGGTTAGGGATCTGCTGCCTGGTTTTGTAAGCTCTGCAGGGAAGGAGGCGCAGGAATGTTGCTTTGGTATATGTGGCTGCTCTGTTTTTATTTGTACCACGTTTTACTGGTCTTGTTTCCTAAGCTATTTTGGCTCGAATAACTTAGTAAAGTTCGAATCTATTCAAGTCTGTGTCACAGACTTGAAAATTTGTGTTTAATACATGAATGTTTTTCTCTTAATAATGTCATCCCCCCCCAACCTCCCACCCAAATGAATCAGGATAACTGCCCATCATGTGGATTCTGGATATAGCTGAGGAATTAGTATGTGTTTATTCCCCAAATAATGGTCATGATGATATTATTTTTCTCCTTTCTTGTAGAATATCTGCTGTATCACTTGCTAGTCCTGCTGTTGCAGCCTTACGCCTGTAGCATAACGGGAGAAGCACCACGGTGGGAGTGGTGTTCAGCTTTCATCTGGCTGCTTTGGGCATCAAAAGCAGTGAAAGCACAGCAGGACTGGCTTTCTTGTAGGGTGCAGCTTGTGTCAGTGGTGCTTGTGTAGCCAGTACCTGCTGCAAGCTGGGTCTCTGCAGCGTCAGTGCGATGGGGATCAGAGGCAGATGCATTAAATATAGCTGAAGGATGCCGAGACTTGTTGCAGTTGCAGTACAGGGGCGAGGTGAATGTTTACACAAATCACCTTCCTACACATCCGAGGCTCTGCTGCCTCCTTCATAAAGCGTTGCTGCTGGGCAGCTGCGTGACTGCCTAATAATAATGTTCTTGGGGGTAAAAATAGACTACAGAGGGGCGTGTAAATGGCAGTTAAGAAAATTTCATATTTTTTGTAATTATTCAGCAACGGCTGACTCTTACCTTGGGGTGCAGAAAATAGCGTTCTCTTCCACATGATTATAAAAACCTCCTTCAGAGGCTGCTACGTCTGCAGTTCGGAGCGAAGTGCTGGCGTTTTGGTAGCACGGAGGCTGAATTTCTGCCAGTTGAAATCTTGGTGTCCTAACGTGCCATTCTTTACAGCGCTTGGAAGCTGATACACAACCTTCCTCTGCCTTGCAGCAAAACAACCAGTGATTAAAAATTCAGCAGATGCTGTGGTTCGCTTAACTACTCGTTCTTGCATCATTCAGGGCATATCACACAATTAATGTTGCTAATATTCAATCCATCTTTTTCAGCTTTAAGAATGGGAATCATCTGAACTACCGTGGGATTTATGGAGCTGTGTTGGCAGGCAGCGGGCTATGCAAAGTAAATTATTCAGAGGTGTTTTCATCCTTTCCCCTAAAGTGGAGAATCTCCTCTTTATTTCTCAAATATTGTTTGTTCCTGCCAGGTGGGGCTTTCGTTCCTGCAGCTCTTCCCACTTTAGAAGTCGAAGTGTTTTCTTCTGATTGCTTTGAGATAAATGAGACTCCCTAGTTGAGAAGGGGGTGGGGAACACCCAAAAAGCCATGGTAGGTGTAAGCGCTTGCTTTCTTACCTGCATGCAGTATTTCATTTGGCCACAGAAGTGTGTTTGTGGGAGAATTCTCGCTTGGTTTCAGCCAGGGTTGCCTACTGCTTTCAGAAAACAGATTTTTAATGTTGGATGATTTTGGTTTATAGCATATATATCCAGTGTGTTGCACGTTTGCCTTGTAAACGACTTGGATTTAGGCTTTCCCTTCTCCCCTCTATGTCCCTTTAAACTTTTGGAGCTTTGGGGTTTTTCTAGCAGCATCCAAAGGTTCTGGAAACCTTTTCTGGAGCTACAAAGCAGCACGAACGTATCAGCATTTGTGGCTTCCTTTAGCACCATCCTTTCTGTTCGGGAGCTGGTGCCTCTGATGCAAAACAAGAGGCTTCCCCATCGCTTCTTGTAACTGTGGTTAGGGTTGACCTCGAGGTGTGTCCGCTCCTCCTGGGTGCCCCCGAGCATGGCAGGGACTGCCCCCTATAAACACCAGGGCTTGCTCAGCCCAGCTCTGAGAAAAGTTGCTGGGTCTGTGGGTGTCTTTGAGAGGACTTTGCTGTACTGGGGCAGCCGGGGGTTGTGCGCTTGGAGAAATTAAATTGGGAATGTGGAGCGCAGGTTGAGTATTTTGGTCAAGGGCACGCACCGTTCAGCGTCCTTCGGCGTGCTGCTGCAGGGAGCTCCTGAGTTGCCTGCTTAGGAGAAGGTTGTGTTTAAGCATAAAGCGACAAATCAGGAAGAACAGAAGGTCTGGATTTGTGCGTTACTCTGTGTGATAGACAATATATGGCAGATATGCATCTGAACCTCTTTTTTTGGAAAAATAATGGGCAAAAACCAGAGACTTTTCTGTTCGAGCACGTCCTTAGAGCTTGCAGTTCGGATACCTTTTCGTTTGGGCTCTGCCGATTAGCACATCAAGAGGCTGCATTTTTAGTCAAAGCAGACATTTTTCTTCGGAGGAACCTGTTTGGACTGCTAATACTGAAACAAGTTCTCTCAGCAAAGTACATCAGCCAAGTTGTTGGTAGATACACAGTTGGCTTGAAAAATGACATCTTAAATCTGTGCTCCCCGGCCTCTTTAGTGTCTTGTCCACGACAATGGATAAGAAATATGTTGTTTTTTTTGCAGATTTCTGGTACCATTATCGGGTGCAGTGCTTGCAGCATTGATATTCAGGATAATATCTTTAATCTCCAATTGCAAAAATAACTTCACACGCAGCTAATTCCATCTGCTGGAGAAATAAGAGCGAGGCTGACTTCATCACTTAGTTGGGACCTGCTTATTGCTGTGCTAATTACTATGTATGAACTTTGGAAATTTGCATATTTTGTTGGCAAACCGAAGTGGCAGCCATTTAACTCGGGATCTTATTAACTTTAAACATCCCTAGCAACTCTGAGCTACTTCTAGCTTGTCTTATGGTGCTTTTTTTTTTGGTGTTTTACAAGCTTTAATTTAGTGAGCTCCAATAAATATATATTTTTTTCCTCCTTACGGTGACTTACACATGTAACAGCAGCTTACTGCCATCCCCAGTAACTTTCAACCTGGGATCTAACACAGGATTCCTGCTGTTGTTCGAGTTAAAAAAAAAAAATAAAATGCTGAAGTTGAATTGTTTTAAAATGAATGCTAAAACAATAAAATTAAAAGGGAGGCTCCAGTCACTCTTCTGGAGTGCGTGAAGAGCACTTGATGTGTTGTAGGTGTTGATAAGTTGTCAAAACGTAACCTTGGGGAAATGAGGGCACCTCAGTTCTGGTCCTAATTCTGCTAGAAGCTGGTCTCCTGGCATAAATTCTTAAGGTACAAAGAATTTGGATATAAAGCCATCATTACAGCTGGTTACTAAATGCCCTCTGTTACTAAAAGGCTGGTTTTGGGCACATTTTTCATCTTTTCAAGGCGTTTGGCACCTTTTCTACTTGGTTTGCTTTTCTTCTTGTGACTTCCTCTGGTTGGTTTTGCTAGAAGCTAATTCAGGGCGGCCCATAATCTGCAAAATATTGAAGTGATCCGAGTTTTACACTACGAAATGCTGTCAGCTTTAGTGGTCAGCTGTTAGGGACTGCCTGATGTCCTCCTGGAGGCTGAATTCACTTCAAAAATTTGAGTTATCCTCCCTGCGTTGTGGCCTTAGCCTGCTTTCTGTCCCAGTACCTCAGGAAACTTCCCATTTCGCTACGTGACGTTTCAGTGCCGTGTCTTTGTCCCCCTTTCCTCCTCCCTCCTGTTCTGTCGATCACTGAAGAATGCGGTTTCTTCCCTGGGATGATCAGGGTTGTATTGCTGGGCTCTTTAATTCCTTGCAAACGGGCAGAAAGCCAGAGTAAAATCTCGTTCATAAGTCACTCTGGAGATTTCTTTGTCCATGCTATTATTTTCTCTGCATGCTAACATCACTGAGAAGGCTTTTTTCTTTTTTTTTTTTTTTTTTCCTTCAAGTTTAGACCCAGCATAATTACGTTTGTGTGCATTGTAGGCTGGGGTGTTGCTGCTGTCCAGCCCAGCAAGCGATTTTGGAGGCCTTCTCAGGCAGCTCACCACTTCCAAAAGCTCTTGTAGCATCAAAGGCAAAAGGAGGCAGCTATCCCTCTGCATCTGGGTAGGTGAAACAATTTTCTCTTGTACCTAAGCTTCAAAGAACAGCTTGTGCCTGTGGTTTGGCTTTCTGCAACGTGTCCTACTCGAGGCTATATTTTAAAAGGAGTCTGGAGACTGGGTTGAACCAGGATTTGGTATGGATCGAGCGATGGTCCCTGGTGTTCAACCAGGGTTTGTGCTCCCCAGCTCGGGTGCTGGTGCTGTATGGCCTTCTAGAGGCAACCCAGCTCCCTTTTGACTTAAAAAGCTCTTAATTAAGGTCTTTGTTCTGAGCTTTGCCTTAACTAAGCCTTTATTGCAAAGTGTAAAAATCCTTTCCATCGTGAAGTTGGAAAACTGCTCTGTTGGAAAACTCTTTCCACGACTGCGGTCCTCGCGTGTTTACATCTCCACACAGCCACCTCTTGTCCTCCTGGCTCTGAGGCTGGGAGAAGCTCCCTGTGAACACGTGTGCGAAGCTGCTCCTTGCCCTCTGTAGCAGCCCTGTTCAGCTTTTGGTGTGCTTTCCCTCTGACAGCTGGGATTTTCTCCTGTATTTGTCTTTGCCAGCATGTGCCCCCTGCCTGGGGCAGCACCTTGAGCTGCAGGTCCAGGCAATCCTCTGCTGACCAGTGTGTGTCAGCTAGTGGTAGCTCAAGGGGAATGTTAGGGAGTTGGTAAGTGAACCCTAAAAATCCTTTAAGGCAAGTCTCTACCCTGCGAGTGGGTTTCTAGACCTGTCTTCAACCATCGGGGCATCAGAGCTTACTGTGAGGTGTGGAACAAACAGGTGTTTTCTCACTTTTCTTTTTTTAAATTTAATTTCCTTCCTAAAGGAGGGTGGCACTCTCCTGTCATTTATTTTTTTTTTTAATGAGGTAACTGTCTGAACAAACAGGTGAATGAAGTAAAGCAAAGAGTGCTTGCTTACGCGCCCGAAATCGAAGTAAATCTGCCAGCCCTTTGGAAATTCTGGCTTTTGGAGGATCCCTGATGGCACCGAATCCAGCTTTAGCATTAAGGAAAAAACCAAACACACGTAAACATATTTCTCATAGAGTGCTTACGCCTTTTTTTTTTAGCAGCAGCCGGGCAGATGTAGTCATATTAAAACGCATAATAACTCGCTGTAAATTGGTGGCTCAGCAGAAGCAGCTGGGGACGTGGCTTTGATGTCGGTCACGGGGAGTTCTCTTTTAACACAGCACTGCAGGCCTGTGACGGGGAGCCCGGAGTGGTTCGAGCGGTGAGACACGCTCCCTCGCTGCTGATGCACGAGATGGCCCCGGCAGGAGACTCAACCAGTTCTCCTAATGATGGCTTTGCCGTGCCCCGACAGCTCCCAACCACTGTTCGAGTGGTGGCCGGTGAGATGGCAGCTTGTAGGCTTCGGGGTGAGCTGGGAGATGAATAGGAGGAGTTTACATACCTCTGTAACAAACATCTCTGCTGAATTTTGCATAGTTCTTACCCTAAAAGGGTTTTTCCCCCACATTTTTCTTTTTTGGATCAGTAGATGTGACCGTAGAGGAAAGGTTTGTGTATTAAGAGCATGAAGTTAACCAAAATACAGCTTCATCCCCGGGCTGAATGAAGCTGAAGAAGTGAAGGCACCCACCAGTGTCCTGTTGGGATGCTGCTTTTGTCTTTGGGGAGCGGATTTCTGAGAAATTTGGTAGAACTTGTTATAAAAAAAACATCTAGGAACTTAATCTGACTGCAAAATTGTTGCATCTGTAGAGGAGCCAGACAGGGAAAGTTCACAGATGTTGCTGCTTATGCTAATATTGGTTATAAGGTTGTTTTTATTTTTTTAATTATCATTATTTTAATTTTTAGGGGGAATTCCCCATCTCTTGAGCCTTTCCTTGTGTTACAGAGCACACCAGAAAGAAGTTGCTTTGTGGGAAAAAAAAAAAGACCAACCAAACAAAAAAGCAACAGGGTAGAAGTTGGTGGTCCCAGAGCTTTGCTGGGGAGTCCCAGCCAGCTGGGGAGGGTTGGATATTTAATGAAATAATTTGGTGTTTAATTGGTGTTACTGGGCTGGGGGGAGGAGGGATGAGCACGAACGAATTTTATCAGTTGCAGAGTGGAAGCAGAGGGTTCCTGGGAGTTGCAGCTTGGCTTTGGGATGTCCGGGACCTCTGCCGTGTCCCATATATAAGCCTCAGCTGTGGCAGGAACCACCTGCAGCTCCCTCAGGTAAGATGGGGTGCGAATTATTTGGGTAAAACGAGCCAGCACTTCCAGGCTGGGCTCAGCGAAGCCTCAGCAGGAGCAGCAGTCCTTTTCCCTTTGACCACTGCCTTTACTGGAGCAGCAGGCACGTTAACCTCGTGTGGGGGCTGAGAACGCATCCCAGGAAGCAAAGCTTCCTTCTGGGGAGATGCTGAGCGTGCTTCCCTGGGCCTGGCTTGTTAGCAGCTTGTGACAGCTCTGCTTTGTAGGTATTTTAAGTGGCGAGGGTAGCAGAGCTGCAGGGAGATGCGATAACGTCTGCTTGCTTGCTTGCTTTCTAGGGGAAGGGAGGAGGAGGAGGAGATGGCCCTAATTGCATACCTTCCAATTGCAGTTACCTCATTACTGAATTATCATCGGAGCAGCCCTGCAGTCTGCTCTGATAGCAGATAAGTGGTGTGGCTCGCAGCACTTTAATCTAAACAAAACTTAAGTGCTCTTTCCTTTTTCCCTGGAGTGAAACTGTAATTTCGTTACGCGAATGTTGGCCAGGGCAAAGTTTTTTCTTTTTTTTTTTTTTTTTTTTCAGCTGTCACGATGCTTCCCTGGGCTTTTTGCGTGTTTCAGAGGCGTGTCTGCAGCATTTCGTAGCACAAATACCCTAAAACATACCCTAAAACACTGCTCTCCTTTACCTGGCAGCTTCTACTGAGCCTTCTCCCAGAGCTTTGCGGGGTGAAGGCGTTCAGCACTGGCGCTGGATGTCCCAAAGGGCTGAGATATGAAGCGTTTGGGTTATATTTCCTTCCCAGAGAGGTGCCTGTTAATTAGTTTCTCCCTCTGCATTAGGTCCTGAGGATCCTAGGTCCTAAAGCAACAGCCTGCTGCTTTAGGGTGGGAGCCTGAGAGGTGAGTGGCAGCCTGTACCTGCATCCCCTTGGGCAGGAGCGGGCAGTGCTGAAACTCTTTTTGGGTAACGTTTTATTTTTGGCCCGCCGTGGAGCTGTTAAATCTGATCTGTTCCTAAAGAGGCAGCTGGCTGCGTGCAGCCTGAGCCGGGCACGATTTTTGGTCTCTGGTTTCTTGACTCGGATGGAAATGGTGTTTCTTTTTTTTTAACTTGACTGTCGCTGCCCCAAAAGGGGTCTGTGCTCGCACGCTGTGCTAGGGCTCGAGGCGGAGCGCTCTTGGCTGCTCCTTGCTGTGAGCATGGGGACTCGGGGCAGGGTGATGGGAGGATGGTAACGCACTGGGACGGGTCTCTGATGATGTTTAAAGTGTCTGGGGAAAGAAAAATGCAATGTGCTTTTTTACATTGATGGTTTTTGTAAGTTCGGGCTGCGTTGTGCTGGTTGTAGCCAGGCTGATCTCGTAGAAAACTGCACACAGATCCGAGTGCAGCACTAATTTGTTGGGGTGAGTGAGTTTCAAAGGGTTACAGCACGAGACCTTGCATTTATCGAGTGGCTTTCAGAGAGAAAGACAGGACTGGGGAGGATCTGTGCTTTGCTAAGAACAAGGTGGGTTTCTTAATGAGACCAACAGCATCACCTTTTTTAAGGAGGCATTTATTTGTTTCCATGGGGGTGAAAAGATAACGTGTTCCTTTGGAAATCTGGAGCTGATCGCGCCTCTGTGTTCACTTCTAGCCACTGATCTTGCAGGGACAGGAGTCTGGCAGGTTGCATTGGGTAAGTGAGAATGAGTTTCAGGCCTGGGGTGCTCTCTAGAAGCAGCCTGTTGGGGACGTTAGCCCAGCTCGTTCTTGGCCACGGTTTCTTCAGGCAATGCAGGTAGCAGGTTGCCTTCCCCATGCTCTGTCTTGAATTTTGTTAACCACACTTCCAGTGGCAGCTGTCTGCCCTTGGATCTCTGCCCCTTATTTCCCCGTTTGTGGTTGAAAAGTGCCCTCAGCCTTTCCTTCCTCTCTTGTCTTCTCCTTCGGGGTGTGATCGCCGCTCCCCTGGGCAGCTGGGAGGTGATTTAGGGTCGCTTCCACCAGCGTGCAGCTGCTCCTTGTGCCGAGGGCAGGGAAAGGCTGACTTTAATCTGAATTTACCGGGTAGTTAATAAGGACCTCTGCCCCGAGAAGCTCGTTGAGCCGATGTTATGTTGCGGGAGCTCCATGGAGATGAAGCCTGCTGGCTTTATTTTTGCTCCGAAATCCACTTGGCTTCAGGTTGGAAACTCCGGCGGCCCTACAGCTTTGGGAGCAGGGCGAAAGGGCTGAGGCTGGGTAAGTCTGGCTGCTTTGGTGGCCGAGAAATGGCACCGGCACGTGGAGCTTGCTGCTCACAAGTCCTCGTGCTGACAGCAGCTTGCCTCTCATCCACTTTTCCCCTTTATAATTGGCAATTAGTTTGTTTTTAAAAGTGAAAGAGGGTTTTACAGGCTGCTTTTTCCGCAGCCGTGGTCCACAGCAGCAATCAGCTGTCATGGTGCTGGGCTCCGGAGCTGCCTGCGGTGGCTGCTTGCATAATTCAGCATTGCTCAAGCAGCAGGGACCGAGTGAAGGTGTTCACACCAGTCCTTTGGAAACTGCTCCAGCTCGGCCCTGAATCCAGCTTGGCCCCGAATCCAGCTCGGGCTCACGCTCCGACAGGTCGTGGAATTGATTTATACAACGCCACCGGGGTGTGTGGCACAGCGGAGGCAAATAACCGGCGGTTCCCAGCCCCGAGGCTGGTGTTTGGTGTTAGATAACACGGCGTGGGGGAATTACAAGCAGGGAGCTGGGCGACACGGGCGCTGGGAGCACTCCTTCGGCGCTCTCAGTGCTGCCTGCAGCTCGCTAATGGCCCTGTGAAGAAACCCGGGGGTGCGTCTGAGGTTAGAGGAAGGATGGAGGTCGGCTCTGTAGGAGGAAGCCTCGGGTGAGCTGCCGAAGACGTGCGGGTTAATGAGAGCAAAGCGGAAGGAGGCGAACTGAAACCGGCCGGGTGCGCGGGGAGTGGCCCCGTTTACACACGGCCCGGGCTGCAGGGCTTTGGGGTTGGGTGTCGGGGAGGCTCTGGAGAGCAGCAGCCGGCCCCCTAAACCAGGCTGCTCGATGAGAAAGGAGGAACAGGTAAAGGGAAGGGAGTAGCACGGCTGCTGCCTGCTCCTTGCTGTCCCTGCAGCCTGTGTCCCACGATGCTGAAGCGTTTTCCTAGCCTGGCGGTGGGACCTGTCCTTGTGGCAGCCACTTTCAACAGTAATTAGTGGGCTCTTTTTGGGGTGTGCTGGCTCAGTTGACCCCAAAGATTCCCTTCAATTGGTGTTCTGGGTGTCAGCAGTGTATTGATCATTCCCGGGTGCCCTTTACATGGGGTCAGTGAGTGGCTGGTGTTTGTTATGCCTTAGGCTGCTGGATCTTTTTGGTTTCAGGTGCTGGTTAGTCGTTGTAATGCCATTAACCTGTAACTAATTTCCTTTTTCCTTCCCTTTTGCTCTTCAGAAATGCCTTTCTCGTGAGTGTGCGAGGAACCTACACAACTGTAATGCCTAACACTACATGGAGTAACAACCCTGTGAAGGTACCACCCTTTTTTAACTAATACACGACTTCGTTATAGGTTGGGTTAATGATGAACGGGCCTTTGCTTCACAGCCAAAGCTCAGAACTGAAGAAGCCTGTCTTATTTAATGCCTCCTTCTCCAGAAGGGTGACAGCACTGTGGCACCATGCTCTCATTTCCAGAAAGAGGGTGCCAAGGGGGCCACCCCTGTTCCTCGGGCTGATCTCTTTCGGCAGCTCGGGTGTTGCCTTAGGAGCAGATGGCAGCTTCTATTCTGAGAGCTGAACCTCCCTCCTACTTGGTGGCCATCCCTGGAAAAAAATATTGCCCTTCTTTACTGATGCATCATGGCTTGCCTCTTCGTCATGATGTTAACGACAGCCTGGGTCATCTTTCTCGATAAGAGGCTTCCAGGCCTGGTTATGAATATTAAGATAAAGCGCAGTTACACGTTAACGTTTGGGTTGGGATGTCGTGGCTGTTTGTGCTGCAGCTCTCAGGCGTTGGCTTGATCTGCTGCCTGATCCCGCAGTGATGCCATAATACTGAATTTTGGACTGCCCCGTGCATTTCCATGGCAACAGACTGATGTCACAGACTCAAGGACATGACTTCAGTGTACGATCATGCAGAGGCACGATCAGATTCGTGAAGGAGAAAGCTGACTAATGCACATCTCAAAAGCAAACAAGGGGAGTGCAGGTTACGGCTGACCAAGCAAGGTGTTTCACTATAAAAATTCCCCTCTCAGAGGAGGATCTGATCGTGTCTTTAAGACAGGAACACTTCGTCGTTGGTGAGCTTCTGTTTACAGTGGATAAGCAGACGTCTTGCAGGTATCCTGTATCTTCTAAGCAGGTGGTGTTCTGGGGCTGGGAAACTCGCTGGTTGGTCTCAGACCTCTGCAAGGGCGAATTGTTTTGTTTTGATTTTAAAGAACTTCTCGGTAGCAGAGCCTCTTGTTAGCGTACCGAGACCACTTCTTGCTTAGTGTTGTTCAAATAGTTTAATTGGTTTTCCAAAGCTTTTATTTTATCCATAACATTGGAAGGTGAAAGGGGAACTCTGCATCTGCATTATGGTCACATTTTCCTATATCCTATTAGCAGATTCCAAGATTGTTTAATGTGATCTCCACCCATTTCATTTGGCTGCAACCTTTGCTCCCATGAAAACAAGGCTGATTGTTCTGAATTGCTGTGTGTATGTGCTTTGGCACGGCATGAAGGTACCTATAATAACACAACCATTGTCTGGAAAAAAAAAAAAAAAAGGCAGTTTGCAGCAATAACTACAAATAAAAGGGTGCAGTACTGGGGCAAGGACGGAGAGTGGTAGTTTTCCCACCCGTTACATGCAGCAGATTCTCAGCGTGGTCACCCCTCTGCATGGCAGTGCTGTGGGCTTCAGTGTAGGACGGGAATACTTGGGACTAAGGGGCTGAAATATTTGCACGTTGTTCCAAGTTTCTCTTTCCTTGGACGCGGTTCCATTGCTCATATCTACGGACGGGGAGACTGTGAATGACTTTTGCACAATGCGGTATTTTATTTGCATGCTGTGAGCAGTTTAACAAGTGTATGTGCTAAATGAAGCATTCCCACTTTCAGCTAGCAGCTGACGCACCCTTTAAAAAAAAAAAAAAAGAGGGGGGAAAAAAACTGCCTTTGGGTGGAACAGTGGGGTTTTGAGGGGTGATAATTGTGCTGTGTGTCGGAGCGGATGGGTGGTTGTGCCAAGGCTGAATGCTAACTCGAAACGCTGTGGGATTCAGCAAACGACCAGCTCCAAGTCCTTCGTGCTGAAGTGATTTTCACTCATCTCCGCGCTTTCTGGAATAGAGGCTGCTACAGGGCAAGATTTGGAAGTAACCTAATTGTTTTGAATATTTGGTGTCACGGGAATGGAGGATATTTAACAGAACCTGGCATTTCTTACAGCAGTTTGGTTGCTTCCCAGGACAGGAAGCTGAAGAGTGTTTAAAAAAAAGAGGCAGGGAAGGAATTTAGCAACCATCCCTCTAAATCAGGATGCTTGGATTTGGTGCCTGGCCTTGAGCTGAAAGGGCTGGAAGCTCTGCAAGATTTAGTGGTTCACGCTGCTCGGCAGCGAACAAGGAGATAATGGTGATGGACTATCAAGAAGGCAGCCTGGCTAAAAAGAGAGGCTTTGTGATACGGTAAAAGGGGAAGGAAGTCTGGAGAACTTCGAAAAGCACCAGATGTTTGTGGAGGTGGGGGAGAGCTGTGCTATCCACGGAGCTCGCTCGCTCTTGCAGTGGAGCCAGCAGCACGAACTCGATACCAAACAAAAGTAGGCACACCCAGTATTTAGCACAGCGATCCTGGAAAGCTGCTCTCGGGTGCAGCGGCGCTGTGCTGTCGGACAGATGTTGCGTGGTGACATCTAGCAGAGGCAGGAGTGAATAATACGAGCACCTGGGAGTTTGTGCAAGGAGTTCTGGAGGTGCTGGATGCCTCTCGTCAACGCCGACAACAATCCTAATGGGTGTATGAAACGAGGCTCCAAGCAGGAAGCCAAGAGGGATTTCAGCCCCTGAGAGGGAAACAATGACAGAAGATGCATTAAAAAAGAGGGAGAGGTCCCTCGTAGGGTGTGTTTATGGACGGCGATGACTGGAAGCGTGATAAAACAGCTTGCTAATCCTCTCTATCAAAGTACGAGTGGCAATGGTTTTTTCAGGTTGTTGAAACTTGCATGTGAATTTTTTTTTTTTATTTTTTTTGCTCTTACTAATAGGTTAATCCACTATAATTGGCTGTGAAATAAACCCAGGGGGATTTTCCTGTCTGTATGTGATGCACAGCCTCTTTGCCGTCTACTTGGCAACTGTACCTCCAGGTAATTAAAATCTGGTTTTTAAATCCACCGTTCTTTGCACTGTTGTTTTTTTTGCATCTTGCTGCTTCTCCGAGAGCAGTTGGTCACTCTCCTGGCTAATCTGCACAAACCAAGATAACGGGGTATCAGGAAATAAAAACTGCAGATGAATCTTTGTACTTTGAAAAACAACCCAAGTGCTACGAGACGAGGTGAGCGTGTGAGGCACACACCTTGCTGCTGAGCTCCTAAGGATAATTTATATTTCACAGTCCTGTGTGGAAAACGCAAAGTTCACTCTGGCTTTCTACGATCTCCTGTCACTTGCTCCTCTAAAATCAATAATCAAACTTCCATGGCTGCCTCCTCCGAGGTAGCACTTGTGATTACCCTGAAATTACAGGAGTTGCTCAGCACAGGGATCCTCTGGTTTCAGCACATAGTTTCATTGCTCTGTAGTGTTTTGAGAGGCTGAAGGGTGGGATGCAGCTACAATGAGTTTCCAGATTCCTAACAGTGTGAGGGACTGTTTTTAATACTGATGATAAAAACAGTTATTCCCAGTTGGAGGTTAGTCAGTGGTACAATTATCAGAGCTATGAAATAGTGCAGGGATGGCTCAGAATGGAAAAAAACTAAGGCTTGTAACTTATTTTCTTGAGGGAGCTGTTCGAAACTATTTCCTGCAAGCTCACAGAAAATTAGTACGAGATGTTAAATGAAGAGAGATCAAGCTGATACAGCTCGATTATTACTTCAGTAATTCAGTTTTCAGGCTAGCAAGCTTCAGCTGGCTTTCAGGGAAGGGATTTGGTAGCAATTTGTTGACGAAAGCCAGCGCGATGAGTAGGACCTCTGGAGCTGGCATGTTTAATTTGTAAGGTTATGTTCTTCTGTTGTACGATGTGCTCACACCGGCTGCTCCGTTGGGAAGCCTAAAAATGTGCTGAGTATTTTCACAGCAAAGTAACAAACCCCAGCTCAAAATCTGGTTCACTTAAACCACCCTTTTTTTGAAAAATAGTTTGGGGTACTCTTCTTTTCTGCTCGGTTTCCTGCTGATTTGTTTCCTTATTTTCACTTGTATTTTTAATGTTTTATCCAAGAGACGGAAACCCAGAAAAGAATATTTTGTTTGTACTGGGGAAGGGAGTACTGAGCTATAGAGTATGCATATTTTCCCCATTTGCCTTGTTTATAAGAATGTTTTTGCACCAAAAAGTCGAGAAGTTGTGTGAAACAGAAACAGACCTGATGTTTTCAGGTGAGCCTGTAGGAAAGTTCATACTTCAAAACCCAAGTTCATACTTCAAAACCCCAAAAGAATTACCCAAAAAGAATTGCAGCAAGAATTTTTGGTGCCCTGCTGTAGTTGTGTACTTCTGAATTTTGAAGATAAGGATGAAAAGTGAGAGATATACAGCACCAGTTCTCCCAGTTATCAGAGTGCTTGAACGCGTGGAAGTTTAGTTGCTAAATTTTTGGCTTTTTTCTTTGAAAACTGAATTATGGCAGAATTTGTGCTATGCTTGGAATTTCTGAAAATTTAGTTGTGTTAGTTGCTAGGCATATCAAGTACAAGACTTTGAAAAAATGTAAAGTTATTTTTTGCATCCAGTAACTCTGAGTTATTAATGGCAGAAGTCTTTAAAATGTAGCCAAAAGAAGATCTAAAGATCCACGGAATTGGTAGGTTTCAAAATTAGCTTAGATTTTTCAACGGCCTTTTGAAACAATCATACAAAAAATGCCGTTCTTAATGCTGGTCTGTCTCTACTGCCATTTACCTGCCAAAAAACCAAGCTTATCTGTAGCTGAGTTAATTCAGCAGAAGACGTTCTGTGTATGTTCTTTTTTAAAGTATTTGTATAAAAACAAGCAGATACTTTGGCTGGGAAAGATTTTTAGCACATGCTATTGCCTGCCTGCTGTCTTCATCTCCAGCGCTTCAGCCTGAACGTGTCGCCGGTCACACACCCGTGGTTTGGAGTTCTCAATAGCCTTTTTGGTCTCTTCGGCCAGGTTTTGTGTTTTGCAGGCTGCAGAGCATTTTAGAGGTGAGGCACATCCTCTGAATCCAGGCGGTGTTCCCCGGATCCTTCACTACATTTGTGTGGCACCAGCTCTGCTCGCTGATGCTCTGCTTTCTCCCTGTGCATGCTCCTGGGCAGGCTCTGCTCTGAGCAGTGGCGTGATCTGCATTGCTTGTTTTATTCCTTCTCTTTCTGGTTTGGATTACACCTTTATTTTGCAGGCTCTGACACCCTGCTGTCCCCTTTCCGTGCCATGCACGTGTGTGACTCCATGTTGCAGGCCTGGGGCTGTTGGAGAGCACAACACATGGTGCTAGGTGAAAAATATGCTGCTGGATTGAAATGAGGGGGGCCTAATCCTGCCTGTGGCGAGCCAACATCTCCAGCACCACAACATTATTCTTCTAATAAAGAGGCAAAATTGGCAATCTCCAACATGGCCTACCCCCGGCCTTCTCCTACAGAGGCCTACTCCTGTCCTCCTCTTACAGAAGCCACCCCTGGTGTCTCCCACCACCAAAACCCTGCCACCAGCACCGAGACAAGTAGTTAAGGACATGATGATAATGGTGTGGAGTTGCTTTCTCTACAGACTGGTGGTTTCTCAGGTTGCTGGTCACTGGGGACAGGAGTTTTGAGGCAGTTTGAGTTCCTCGGTGAAGCACAAAGTGAAGGCTGTTTTGGGGAAGCAGTTTGCTGGAATTAATTGATAAATGAAGAGCTAAACCTCTGGGTCCAAAACTTTGTCTGTCTTCCCTTTCAGACTTGCTACTTGGATGTGGATGTATGAATCATCTCCAAGTTGGATGTGGTGTTCTAGGTTGCTGCTCAAATTAGCTAGCTGGGAAATACATAGGATCAGGCTTCTTTGGTAGAGTCGGTGCTGGTTTTTGGTGCAAATTTTCAGATTTTTAAGGTATATGTTTTGTAGCATATGGCTGGCAATACGTGTGAACCAAATTTCTGCATCAGAACAGCATTTTCTTTTCATTAATCCATCTGTAGACCACGTCAGAGCCTGATGCTAATGAGTGGTTTTTCTTTTTATTTTTTCGTCTGAGATCGTAGCCTGTTCTTTGTGGGCATTTTTTTTATTAAGTAAGATACCAGTGGAAGGGACAGTGAATCCAACACTTGTTGAGAGGGTGGTGGTGGTGGTCTGCTTTTTGTGGGTGGCTTGTTTTGAAATTCTCCTAATAAATCTGTTCTGTTAGAAGTTGTCTGTCCTTAACAGAAACGTCCTGAGCTGTAAAATGTTATGAGCAATATAGTTTGAGCTTCCTCTCGCGTGTAATCTGTCCCAAAGTTGGGTATACTTAATCTGTTTTCCTAAATTTATAAAGCACAAAGGTTTTGTAAATTGCTCGCTTAGAAATTTCAAATGAGTTCAGCATTTTTACATTGTCCTGGCAAGATGAAAGATATTTTTTCTATGAAAAAATGAAGTTTGGGCATCAGCATTCTCCCGGTTTAAACAGGAATTTGAAAGGATTTTAAGATTTTATGACAAACTGTGAGACACGTTGGGGTAAAAATTGTGGAAGATGCTAGTATGTAAAAACAGGGTGGATGCAGGAGTGTATTGCAAAGAATTGGGCATTTTGAAGTACAGGAATAGCACAGTTACTTATAAAACACTTCTGCAAAAGTACCATTATCTTTAATGTCGTGTTTCTGGTGCTGTAGCAAGGCTTCCAGTTGCTGAATATGGTTTTGGAGACCCCTAGGAAAAATCTGGACGCTTTTGAGATGCGTAGTGAATATCGTAACTTCTCAATTCTGCAGTGGGCTGGCTGGATGAATCCACCTTTTGTCCTTTTTTTATGACTGGGATTTGTTGGAAATTGTCTGCAGCAGTCCAGGACAGAGAAATCCACAGCGTAGCTGTTTGGTTAAAGGGAAAGATTCAGCAGAAATAAACAGAAACGAGGTACGGCTTACGCTGCTGGACCTGTGCTCGGTGCATGGGACAAGCCGCATGCGACAGCAGAACTGACACCCTGAAAGCTGGGCCAAACAAGTTAGGGCCCTAATCAGCAAATTAAACATCAAAGCTGATAAATTCGGTGTTAAATACCAGCTGGCCTGCCGTGGGGTTTTCCTTATTAACAAAGTGCTAAGGAAGGAACTGGATTTGTGCATTTAGTGGCTATCGAGGGGTGAGCTGTGGGTTTTGTCTTTTACTTCAGAAGCCATTTCATACCCCACCAAAAGATGTGCAGAAGCTGTTACTACTATGCCATGGTGTAGGGGGACTTCTTACCTTATAGTGTCAAGTATGAGATTTCTGGTTTCCTCCTGACCCTTGCCAGTATATACCAGTAAACCAGCCAGTCCTATACTGGGGTACAGAGATCCAAAGGCGAGTTTGTAGTCAGAGGAGTATTGCACACCGGTTTTGTTCTCACTGGCTTGTAAATGCTGTCGTGGAACAGTTAAAAGAGACTTTAATTCCAAGAGTGGGTTGTGTTGTAGTGCTGGATCATTAACGAACTAGTTCTGGCTAACCAGTGAGTAATTAATGCCAGGCAGATCACCGTGTGATGGTCCGTGCGCTAGTTACCGAATCCAGTGGGTGTGTGCCACGCTGAGTCAGGTGAACCTCCCCGGCCAGGGTCCCTGGCAGCCGAAAGCAAAACAGGGTGACGAAATTGCTGTTGACAATCCTAATCTGCAAAGTCATTGCTCTGATCATCGGGATCTTCTTGAGCAAACTAAGGCTGAGTTCTTGAGAAAGGTAGGAGCCAGCTTCCTGGTTTTATCCGTCTCCGGAGCGGGACAGGTCGCTCTCCGTTGGTACCCCAGTCGAATGGGTCTGTTTGGACTTCTCTTCCTGGTGTTTGTCCTAAAAACTCCCCATTTAACGTCACTTCTGCATCTTTCAGTCATTTCTAGCGTTCCCCGCACGTACACGAGAGATCCAGGGAGACTTGAGCCTTATAAAACCAGGGCACAACGTCTCCAGAGCTCTGGGAGTGCTTGCCTACTATTTTTGGAACCCGCTCTATTGCTTCTATAATAGGAAGGCTTCTGGAAGCTTTCTCCTTCCCCTCGCCCCAAGAAAAGTAGCCTTTCAGCCGAGCTTTCATTAATTCCCCATCTGCATAGCAAAACAAATCGAGTTTTACATGCTAAAGAACTCAGACCTGGCTCACCCATCACACGGCCCCCAAATGCGGGGCATGGCAGCCTTTTCCCGGACCCTATAACCCAAGAGCCCGGCAGCTGCAGCCCCGCTGGGGGACGTTCAGCCACCCCCTGCTTATCATTCGGGGCACACCACACGCTCTGCGGGGACAGCAAGTGCCAAAGGGGGTGGCAGCTCTCGAGAAAGCGGAGTAATGTGGGATCTCTGCCTGTTTGTCACCCACACCACAGCAGCGCTGGCACCTACCGGGTTCCCCGGTTTTGTTTTCCTCTTGGATCAAGCAGAACGGATTGAATGAGCCAGCTCTCAGCTTCCCCCCCTGGTTGAACAACAGGTGATGTCCTTAAGCGAATTGGGCAGGGCAGCTGAAGCCTTTCAGGAATAGTGGAGCAAGGGAAGCGTTTTCTTGTCGTCTCCAGTAATAAAGTAGAGGGTCAGCAAGGGGCAGCAGAGCTGATCTTTCCCTTTTTGTCCCTTTTGAGATTTTCCTTTTGAGGGGAAAGGGGACAGCATTATCGTTCCAACACTCACCACACCTAAAGGAGAGAGAACACGAGAGCTACAAATCGGAAACCTTTCATTATTTATTGACTTGGTCTTGGAGGAGAAGACGGGCTCTCCCTGTAGAGCTTCGTTAGGACGAGCACTTCATGTGCTTATTGCTCCGACAGGTAGTGATGTTTGGTGGTGGCGAGCAGTCAAATGTTGCTTTGGAGCCCAGACACTTCCCCTCTTCCAAAGCTCTCTATTTTGCGTTCAAAACTTTATTTCCATTGACTGGAAAAAATATAGAAACCCTTTTTGTGGCGGATGCTTCTCCCAGCGTGATTCAAGGTGTGGATTTGATAGGGTTGAACCCAGCCTCAGCTACTGAGGACCTCATCCTGCTGTGCTACTGCCTGCTGGGCACAGGGAGCCTGCCTCTTGGGGTTAATTTCCTCCTCGTTTGGCCCCTGGAGCTGCTTCAGGTGGGAATGGGACAGCCCTGATACAAGTGTTGGGAGGAAGAGGAGGACGAGAGCCTGGCATGGCAGGAATTAGGGTGAGTAAAATGGCTGTGAGGCCGTGCTGTGTTCCCCAATACCCTGCCTGATTCAAATACAGGTGGGAATCCTCACATTTTGGTTAAATTTTGGTCATTTTGGTTAAATAAACACTCTTTCTGGTGTGATCTGGGGAAAGGAATGTGGGCAGGAGCTTGGAGGAGAGCTGGGGTGAATTTTGTGGGGAGCAGACCCGAGGGCAGAGGTACTGAGAGCCTGCCACTGGGGCTGCTCTGGCTTTTAGTAAGGAGAAGCAGCGGTAGCAGCAGGTTTTAGTGTGCAAATAGACAGGAGGCTGCACCTGGAAACACAAATGTGAGGTCACTGTAAAACTTGTAAGACGTTTTTAGCTAAAACACGCTTGTTTTCTCTGCTTAAAACTGTTCTGTTAACTAAATAAAACCCAGCTGATGAACTCGGTGTTAAAAAGTCCTTCTCTAAGGTGCCTACAATAGGTCGGTATTAGCGTGCCTTTCTTTTTAGCTGTGTTTTAATATGGTTTTCCCCAAGCCGTCTTCTTTTCAGACTTCTGCTGTGGGGTTGGGTTTTGGTATTTTTTTTTCCCCTTCCATTTTTTGCTTTGTTTTTAGCTTGCAGGGAACCAGGCTGGGAAACAAACTGGTTGAATAAGCTGGGAGAGTGGTTCTTCCTGCCCCTGCTGGAACAGCAACGCTTTGGTTTGACGTCAAATAAAACACGGCATTGAATCCACCCTGTGAAATCCCAAATCCTTGCTGCATTTGACTAGAAAGCAACAGGGTTTGGGTGCAGGGGCTGCCACGGGCTGTTTGGTGTTGGCCAGACATAGCTGTGTGTTACAAGGCCTCAGCACTGGTTAAGTCCCTTCCAGTGACTGTATTTCAGTATTAATTCATCTGAGTTTCCCCTAAAAATTCTTTCCTTTGCTTTCTTCTGCATCCTGGCTGTGGTGGAGGGCTCAGCCCTCGGTCCTACACCGCTGGAGGGCATCCCAAAGCTGGTCCCTGTCCCCTCAGGCGGGCAGAGGCCGCTCTGCTTCTACCAGCAGTGGGATTTCTCCTCCAAACTGCAGCCCAATATCCCTTATTCCATCTCGGTGAGCGCATTTCTTCTCCCAGCAGCACTTCCAAACTGATGATAAAACGGGGAGCTCGGTGGAGCCGCTCCGTGCATCGCCGTCCATCGCTGCGGGAGCGTGATGCTGCCCGCTGCCAAAATCCCCGTCCTTCCCACATCTCAGGCATTAAGGCATATGTTTGGGGGTGGCTTCGGAAAGGGAGAACAGCGAGATTAGGTTCTTATTTTCCTCGTCTGCTCTGTTCCTCTGTGCATTTCGATTTTCAGGCTGTGCCCAACTCTGCAAAACTAAAGCAAACGACTGAAGCACCTCCTGCAAAGGATCAGCCTCGGTTCAGAAATGCTGTGGTAGTTAAAAGGCAGTGAGTATCTCTGGGCTAGCTTGGAAGCTGTTGCTTTTTTTATTTATTCTTTTAATTTTTTATTCACAGGCACAGCTTTTTGCCGCTCACACAGTAGGAATTTGTCAGGCTGGCATTAATAGCCCGTTTCAGCTCTGCTCTGCAGACCAGCAGCTAGAGGAGGGGGGGAAAAAGCCTGCTTTGTATAGAGCTGTGCTGGTGCTGCAGTGCCCGGGCGAATCTTTCTGTGCCTGTTTTTGTCAGCTTTTGCTTTCCTCTAGTAGGTGCTGCTCCTTTCTTAAACACATGGCATCCTGCAGCGTGATGCCTGTGCTCGGACTGAGCTCGTGGCTGCCCAAACCCGAACGAGTTTGGTGGTTTTGCTTCTCAAACTGCTGCAAATGAGATCTTTGTTTGCTTTTTCCTGGCTTTTTATCGCTCATTTTTCAGCTTCTCATTATTATTATATTTTTTTTTCATTCTGATCTGCAAAGGGATAGGACTGAGGCAAAACATCTGATGTGCTTAGCCAGGAATACATCGGGAGTTTTAACCAGTTGGAAAGTGCCTGGCATTCCCGGCGTGGTATGGCTGCATTTATTTGGGTGTGGATGTTTCTGTGATACAGTTCCTGCTGGGTCTGAAATGCTAGTGTCAGTAAAGCCAGAAGGAGAAGCCAGACAAAAGCTTGGATAGAAGTCAGAATCTCAATGCCTCTTGCTGGTGGTTGATGGGAAAGTAACGATTTTGTGTTTAACTTTGGGGTTTTCATAAAGCACATGCTTTTTCCTGTGGATTTCTGTTAGTAAATATCCATTTGTCAGCCTACAAAACGTCCCCAATGAGTGATTTTTGTGCCTAGGTTTCATTCTTGCGGGTCAGTTCTTGGTTTAGGCTCTGGGCAGCCTAACAAAGGGGGCGTTTAACCGCAAAGCCTTGAGTTTTGGTGTCAGCCTAACGTCTTGTCCTCCTGAATTCGTGGAGCAGGGGGCACGCTCCCGTCCTCCAGCTCTGCCAGGGCACCACCTCGGTCTGCTCAGCTCACTTTGCGTCGTGCGGAGCTCAGCAGGGACTTCTGCACGCAGCCTGGAATGCGTTTATACGATATTTTCGGTATTATTTTAGGCTCCTGCCTGCTCAAACGCGGGCAAATGATTAACCTCTCGTTCCCCATCGCTAGAGGAATTGTGAAACCGCTTCAGCAGGCGGAAGGTCGGCTGGATCGAAACCAATTCCTGCCGCCCTGCTGGGGAAGCCGTCCGGAATCGCTTTCTCAGCACGTGTGGCTAACGAGTTGGAGAGGGTTTCCCAGGCCAGGAGAGCTTAGTGGCAGCCCTGAGCTGTAAAGCACCAGGGCCAGGCAGTAACCGAGCTGTGCACAGGTCCGTGCTCCCCTGCAGGGCAGATTTTTCTCAGGCAGATGTTGCTAAAAGAGGGGAGACGTGAGAGGCTCCATCTCTGTGCCCCTGCAATGCCAGGTTGCGGAGATGCTGCTGCAGGAGTGGGCAGCACTAAGAGCAAAAGCTGCTGACAAGGAGAACCACCTGCTGCCCTAAATCCCAAATGCTGTGGGGTCAGAGCTCTGCAGTTAGCATCTTCAGGCAGCGTGCCTTTATTTTGGCATCGCTGCGCTTGGACCTCCGGAGGGAAGGAAGCGAGCAACCTTTAAAACAATTTACCGGCAACTCAGGCTTGAATATCTGAGTTTTTCCAGGGCTCTTTTGCTGTGTCACTTGTTCCTTTTGTGTTCCAACGCGTTGCTTGTTGTTCTTTCACCGTCAAAGGCCGTCACAGCGCCGGTAAGAGTTGGCTGTGCCAAGGACAAGGCGTAGAATGCGGCAGCCCAGTGTGAGTGAGAGATATTGCAGCACAGCCGTGTTCTGCTGAAATCCTCTCTCTTATCTGCGTGTGATGCAAAGGCAGGGCAGCCTCCCTGAGCTTTGGAGGCTGCGTGGTGGCACGTTTTTTTTTTAAATTTGAGGAAATCAGCCACACTGTTGGGACGAGAAGGCTAACCTAACTCCTGGCCAGCATCAAATCGTGCCGCTAGTTGCCCTCCAAAGCCTGGCGCCGTGCTAATGAGCAGGGAGATCTTAACGAGCCCAGTTTGCTGGGAAGACAGCACATCCTGGGGGGGCTGTGGTCACATTTAAGGGGAAGCACAGTGCAGGCAGGTGGTGTTGGGGGCGTCCAACTCCAGCTGCACTAATGGCATGATGTTAAGTATAAGATGTTTAAGTTGTTTTACATTTATATACGTGGATGTGAGCGTATTTATATATGTATAAATGGGTGTGCACATCTATATGTGTGCTATGCATATAGATATTTAGGTTTTATATCTTCCCCCCCACTTATTTGGGAAGGGGTCCTTGTCCTGATCATCCGTGCCTCAAATCGCTGCCGTCCTCCAACCCATTCTCCTTGTTTCTCTCCTCTTTTTTCAGTTCCTAGGTGGGAGAGACACGGTGAGGCTCTGTGCGGGGCAAGGAGCGCTGATGAGGGAGCCTTGCATGTGAACCAGGATGGACTGGCTGTGACGGCGTGCCTTAGCTGGAGAGGTGGTTACGATGAAGAGTTCCTGCAGAGCTGGCCTCCACAGGGAACCGCTGAATTCCTCCTCTTCCACCTTCCATCAAGTCAAACGGTACGAGGAGACCAGCTGGTCCGCCTATAATTAAATACTTAGTACCCATTTGGCCTTCTGCTTACTTTCTTGTCGTCTCGCGTGTCACTTTGTTGGTCTCAATTCTTCCTTTTGGATGCTCTTTAAGTGAAACCTCATAATGGCCTAAGGGCAGAAGTGGTTTTTGACACTTTCATTTGATAATGACAGCTACAGGCTAACTACAGCTGGTGCTGCGCTTGGTTTGTACTTGATATTTTCTAGCAACAGCTGTAAATTAGTTTGGGAATATGGCTTTGAAGTAAAACTCACTTGGAGGATGGCTTGTCCTGGTAGGCTTTGATACATGCAGTCAGCTTACAGCAAGTGGAAACGCTGGCGATCGTTTTTGTGGTTTGTCTCACTCCGGAGTAAGTAATTGCATTAGTTTAAGCTTAATTTTTTGTATCGCTGGCTCTCCTGTGTCTCTTATTCAGAAGAAGCGCACGATTGATTTCAAACACTTGTGCTTATGTGACAATGAAGCGAACGCCTCTCACTGTGTCTCGTTATAGGAACACCGTGCAGAACAACTTGTGCTTATGCAAATGCAAGGACGTGCTAGTTTGGTTGAGTTCAGGCTACTTGGAGAGAGGGAAAAAAAAAAAAAAAAGTATTTTTTGAAACCAAGACTCTTCAACTTCCTCAATCCGGAGGAGGAGAGCCAGCTTTCTCGTTTCCAAAATTTGTGTGGTTTTAAAGTAAACTTTAACCTTTGTTCCTTGTGGTTATGCAGACAACATATACTTGCTGTGTTAGCCTTGTAGTAATTTAGTGCTGGAAAAGACTGCCTGGGTTGCTCAGCGCCTTGCTTTCCCAAGCAGTATCTCATAATCCCTTCTGTAAACTCAGAATTCCAGCCTAAAAACAATGACACCTCTTCTTCTCCCATAGATCAGCCGTTACTGAAGATGACAGATCTAACTGGGATCCTTCTTCGGATTCCCAGACTGGACATTCATGCCAGCTTATAGATTTGTTTGAGCTTGCGTTGTCTTTATTTTATTTTACTTTTCTGCATAAGGACCACTTATTTTCAGTGGTTTATCTCCTTTGCTGCAGTCAGGGAAATGCAGTTGTATTCCCTCACCTCTGGTTTTGCTGCATGAAATGACCCCAGTGTTTTCAAGGAGCTCCTTGAACAGTGACTGCTGCTCTTCTCAGCCTGGGTGAGTCTCCTCTGAGTCAGAAACTGTGCTGAACTCCAGAGGAGCCCTTGTAGGAGGGCTTTGAAGTGATGCCTTGAATGTATCACAGGTTTGCCTCGGTGCCGTAGTGCAAATCCAAACAAACCCAAATCGTTCCCCAGGCTGATTCTGGAGGCATGGCTTTGCTTTCCAGGCTGGTATTTTATTATTCAGCATCACCTGGGACTGTCTGCTGTTAAGCCAGCTTCTTGGTTTGTTTTACCTTTTCTTTCTCAGTCTGTTTTAACCAGTAACTCTCCTCGTGCCCCCTGAACCCCGTATCAATAAACCACAATATGTGGCATTGTTCAAGAGAGATCTTTTTTGGAGAACCTTCAGGTTAGTCTTGCATATTGAACTCTTCCTTCCCCCCCCTGCTTATCTGTGGCTTTGTAATCCTCTTTTCTTGCAGAACACCTTTTTGTGTTGAAGTCAGCCTCGCAGGCCTGGAGGTGCCGTGATCTCTCTCCCTTCTCTTTCTCCCCTGCAGCACCATGTTTTATTAACACTGAATGTTGCCTTTCAAGAGCTTTATAAATCTTGCTCCTGGCCCTGCGGTTTACGGATCTGTTTTGGAATCTAAAATTGAAAGGAGCCATTCCTTGCAATTTTCATGATGCTTCTTAATCTTCTCACCCTGCCGTCTCCCAGTGTTCTTCTTCAAATCGACCCCCTGGCTTGTGGCCTCGTGATCATCCTCAGCACCCCTCTTGAAAAGAATATAAACTCAAATTTAGTGCTTTGTGCTGAACCTGGAGTCC
The DNA here is from genome assembly GCF_964035555.1 of Netta rufina. NCBI lineage: Eukaryota > Metazoa > Chordata > Aves > Anseriformes > Anatidae > Netta > Netta rufina. The sequence continues at coordinate 61,351,884 of NC_140128.1, read as the reverse complement.
TCTTGACCTCTGCCCTGACCTTGCTTGCAGCCCTGTTTCTCTCCCTACCCTTTCTCACAAACTGGAGAACCTTCATTATCTATATAATAATGGTTATATATTTTATATATCCATATAAATATGTCTATATAATATATAATTGCATATATATAAAATATATAATCATTATCTATAGTAGGTTTACTATTTCTTTGCCTATATGTTTGCAGGGACTAACCCTGCACCAGTTCTTAAGCTTATTCCTAGACGTTTTGATTTCTCAAGTCTTAACTTTCCGGGTGATCCTGACCTGGCGATTTGAAACTTGTGGTTGTTTCTTGTATCCTTCTGGGAGAGGGAATGTGTTCAAGTGGAGTTTCTTTAGTTCTTATTTGGGATGTGTTCCTTATAATGAAAACACCTTTTGGTTCCTGGAGAATGCCTCCTGGGCTGCTCTGTCTGCAGTGAAATCCTCCCTACCGCAGCGTGGCCCCCTTTGTGAACCAGCTCCTTCAGGTCTTGAGTTTCAAAAGAACAAATTGGTGACTTGCCTTCAGGTCTCCTTCGGCTTATTCTGTCCTCTGAGCTCTGAGTTTCTCACTGATGGCGCAATCCAAGGTTAATTCCTACAACCTTTCACGTGTCCTCATTATGTGCGCACAAAACCGAAGACTCAGTAGCATCCCTTGGTGTTGAAGTGTTCGAAGAATTCTGTTGTGCCATCATACCCAGAAGGATCTTGGTCCTGTAGCAGCAATAAATAAGAGAACAAGGCTTATATCAAGAAAGGTAACGTTTCCAGGAGGAAACGTGACTATTTCTGGAGAATTGGGGAATGTCTGTGCTGCTCTGAGCAGCTTTCAGCAGAAGCCTGATAAAGCCAACACTTTTTTTTCCTTACAAATGACTCCACCTCTGTGATTCCTTCTTTGTCCTTGTCTGTTGCACCACAGGCACGCGTGCTATCCCATCATCTTTGAGCTAAATGTTTTTGGCCCAGCTTTGAGTAACTTTGAACACCAGATCTTTCACTTGGCTTTGTTTCCCTCCGCTTGGTCATCCCTGTGTCATCTGTAGTGTGGCTGGGAAGTAGGGGACGTGCACTTGAGCTTCTTGAGGCTCAGCAAAAATTGGTTCTACATCACTCAAGTGATGGGAAGAGCTTTTATACGAAGGACTGGCAAAGAAATGTCACTTTTTTCGTGTCTATAATGTTGGAAGCAGTGGAGTACACCACGGTTCGTGTGAACCTGCTTACTCGGAAGTCTGTTCCCACCTTATCGATGGGTGGGAGCCCTCAAACCTGAGCTGCCTGCGCATCAGGCTGGGACGTGCAATCTGTCACCCGCAACTTCTTGCTGAGGAAGACATTTTTTGCAAGACTCTTATCTCGTGCGTGTAGCTAATATTGGAGTGGCGTCACCCCACGAGTTATTTGATCTCCTGCAGCGGCTGAACACGCTGTGGGGGACCCAGGGTTAAGAATTGGGCATTTACTTGGCGTTTAGCTCCTCTGCTGTCTCGGGCCAACCTTGATCCGTGTGTGCATGCCTTGCTCGTGCTCCTCACTTCAGCCTTTTGTCTACCTGCAAAGCCTGCAGCAATCCTCTGGCTGATGCAGGAGGCAGTTAGACAGGCACGGGGGGATGCTGAGCTTCAGCCTTTCAGCTTGAGCATGAAGTTAGCGTGGCAAAGGAGTGGGTTTTCGAGAAATAAAATACTTCCACAGCTGCTGAGGTTGAACCAGCCCCGTTTTGGAGCATCGAGCTTCCCAACACGACTCTCCCCAAGCTTGGACGTTCGCCACGCGCCAGAACGAGCTGCAGTGAGTAGCAGAGCATCGTCCAGCCTGGCTGCTACGCTGCTGGGACTTTCCCGGCCCGGCAGAATCCCTGGAATGCCTTTGAAGCAGCTCTCCGTCTGCTCTGCCTGCCCCAGCAGCGCCAAGGGGATGGAAACGGTGCTGGAGAGTGAGCCCAGAGGACCCCCGGAGCCCTTCCAGAAACAACAAGTGGTTGACCATGGTTGAACTCGGTGCTCCGTCCTCCCTAATCTGCGCTGAGGAGCTCAGCTTTATGTCAGGATAAAAAAAAAAAGGGATGCCAGGGAGGAGACGTGCCCTGCCAGAGGTTATGCTTGGTGTGGCTTTTCATTGTTGTTGGCTTCTTCTTTCTCGTCTTTTTTTGGCCCGTGCCTCGTGCTAGCGTGTCCTGAGGGTTTTTTCGGAGCTGGAGTTGGCACGGCGCGTGCAGTTAGCAGCCCTGGGAGCTCTTGCCTACTGCAGTTAGTGTTTACAGAGAGAGATTCACAGGAAACTTTGGGGTTTTGATGGAAATTTTCGCCTTAATAAAACCTTCCGGTGCTTTGCCCAGAAAACCCAGTGTGAATGTGCTGCTGGAGTGGGTTCTGTTGTTCTTCTTCTTGCTGGCCAGAGGAAACCTTTTGGCTTCATGGGGCGCTGTGGGAGCCCAGCCCGAGGTGCAGGACAGGACATGTAGGTTCCCTGTGCTCCCAGGAAGCTGGGAAAATTGAGTTTTCCCCCATTGGAGCTTCTACTGAAGGCAAGATTTTATTTTTAGGCTGCTGTGAATTAGAAGAGAAATACAAAGGCAGGAGGATGCAGAAGGATTCTGCTCAACTTGGCGCAGTAGCTGATGGATCTCCCCTTCGGTAGGGAGAGGAGAGGTGTGTGTGCATGAATAAAGGTGTATATAGAAATAAATATATATTTTATATATATTTATGTATCAGTCCAGTGTGGGAACCAGCAAGCTGTAGTGAAAATGAGCTGGAGTTACAGCTTGTAAAAACAGCGGTGTCGTTCCAGAGCTGTAAGTATCCTGTTTTCCTGCGTGCCTAAGGCGCTGCTGATTAGAAATTAAAACAAAAAAAAGCTGTGTCCCTTTTTATTCCGCTGGCTTAGGGATGGAATAACAGAGGAGAAGGCAGTTGGTTCGGTGCTGATGCTTCCTGGCAGAATTATCTCTTATCAGCGATGCAAAACGGCACGCTTGGGATTGGAAACCTTTCATGCTGCCTCGGTGAAGTGCTGAGGAGTCGCTGTCTCTAAAGATAAAATTAGCAAGCTCGGTAAGTTGAAGGGTGGAGGAAAGCAAACAGAATCACGCTGAAGCATCAGAGGGAATTGTCAGCGACTTCGCCTTTTAACAACTATTTTTGGTGGTGTTAAAATATTTAAAAACTTCACCTGCAGCTGCCACAACTATCTGCTTGCCAGCACTGGAGTGGTGCAGAAATCAGGTAGGCTGGGGGGGGGAACACACCGCGCTCTGCCTTCAGATTGCTTCGAATTGCTCTTCAAAGCAATTTCTGCTGGGGATCCGTGCTCTAATCCTGGGAGCTAGAAAGGAAACGTGCTGCTGGCACGCGGGGAAGGAGTTCTGCATGTTTCAAAGTCCCAACTTTTTAATGTTTGCAGCAAAGAGCGTGAGTGGTGGTGGGGGCGAGGCTTTGTTTTTTTTTCGGAGCAATGCTTTCAGGTAAAGTTTGTAACCAAAATCCCTTTTCGGGCAGCAGGGAAGGGAAAAATTTGTAAAACTGTAAATTTTGTAAAATTTGGAGGAGGTGGCACTGGTGTTTGGCTGGTTGGAGGGAGTCAGCAGCCCTCGTGTAGCTGTCTGAGGCTGCTCCATGTAGGTTTTCTTTAAATCCGGATCCATTAAAGCGCTGCAAGGAGCGCTGAATTCGAATGAGGCAATTACCCTGGCAGGAAAATTTCTGACTAAGGCGGAATTTTGTGATGTAAATCGTAACTTCTAAACCTTAAAAGGTATTGTTGGCCTAGCCGGGGACTAACTGCAAGGCAGGAGGAACCAGAGCCTTAAAGGAGCGATGCGCAGGAGGTGAGGCGTAGCTCTCTGCCCTTTGTCTTTCTCCACAGAGCAGAACTAGCTCTGAGCAGCTGAACCAACTCTGCAGGCTGAACGTGTCCTCTGAGCACGTTGGGGTAACCAGGTTAGTCCTGTTCTGGTTCGGGGAGCACCTTGAATCTCACCTTCATCTGCAGCTCCTCTTAACGAAGGGTGCCGAGCTGATTGGTAAGGCCGGATTCCTGAAAGTGGCTCCGAGAAAGCCCTTTTTAACCCAGAATCGGGCTCATCATCAACACCCTGGCACGAAAACTTGGGACTGGAACCTGACCTTCCCTTCCTGAGGTCAGACCCAAACCCATCGGTGGCCTGACCCCAACCAGCCCTGAGGTGCAGCAGAGATGACACAGCCCCTCCAGCAAACTCATGGCAGCCTCGAGTTCCCCTTCTCTCTTTCAGCACCCTGACGCTCCAATTTTAGGCCATGATTTCAGTTTTTAGCATCCAACCAAAACCAGAACAGCTCCGTTGCATGTCGCAGAGGAGCCTAAATCGGGAAGTGCCCCAATTCCTGCGAGGGGCAGGGGCCAGGTCGGTGCACCCACGGTGACGGGAGCTCTCTTGTCCCCGTGGCTGAGATGAAGCTGGCTTTGTTAACGTAACGATTCCCAGATTGCCATGGAAACCTAACCTATAGTTAGTTCTGAAACGTGCTTACGTGGGGGCTCTGGGGGAAGAGCCTGAAGCCTCCTGGTGCTGGGATTCGAGGCGGCGGGGCCCTGGGCTCCTGTGTTTTTGTGAGCTTTGCCTTGGAGATGAGCACGGGGGCGTAGCAGAAATTAGGAATGGAGAGCCCGGGGCTGTCCATGAGTGGTGCCAGCAGCTTGTAGGGTCCTGACCATCAGGGAGCTCACTTGGAAGGGGTTCTCCATCCGTACCTGATGCTCCTGCCACTTTTCTGGAGCAGGCATCGTACGGATAGCACAGGAACCCTGATGGGCGAGCACCCCCCTCCTGATGGGCTAAAGGAATTAGTTTCAGGTGGTATTAGGAATATGGACACCGACCAGGCTCGCTGTTAATCAATATAATTGCACTTACTGACTTCCCTTTTCAGCTTTCACTGTGCTTTAGGATTTCTCCTTGGAGAAACAAATTTCTCTAGCGGGGAGATCTCTGCCACCCTTCAGATGTTAATCCCCTTGCGAGCCGTGAGTGGAAGCTCTCCGAGGGTGAACGTCGCAGCCCGGCTGCTGCTGCTCCTGTTTCATGTGGTTTCGTTTGAGGTGTGGGCTGCTTGATGTAGGGCTGGAGACATGCTGGTGCCTACTCGGGGCCTTCTCCTCTAATTCCAGGCAGGCGTATTTTGCAACTATAATTTCTTCCCTTTCTGTTCTTCTTTTTTTTTTTCTTTCTAGGGTTTCTGGTATGCACTTAAAGCCATATCTCAAGTTACAGAAGAAAGAGCGATCTCCAGAAATCAGCCAGGATTCCCTGAGAGGCCCACCTGGGAGCCGCCAGAGAGCAGCACCCGAAGAAAAATACAGCAACGACCGCACCTTCCCCAAACCCTCCCTCCTGGCTCCCTCGCGAAAGCTCCTGGGGGTTTTGTATCCCAATAACATGTGCAATATGAGCGGGAAGTGTCCGGCGGACGGCCCGAGCGCCAGGGAGAAGAAAAACGCCACCATCCACCAGGGGGAAGAAGGGGAAGGGCCTCTGGACGTCTGGGCCGTGGTGAAGCCCGGCAACACCAAGGAGAAGATCGCCTTCTTCGCCGCCCAGCAGTGCAGCGGCAGCAACCGCCTGGGCTCCATGAAGATCAAGAGCACGTGGGACATCGACGGGAGGACGGCCAAACGCCGGAAAAAATCCTTGGATCTGAAAAAGGCCAAGATCCAGCTGGAGCGCGTGCGGGAGGCCGGCGCCCGCTGCGCTCCTCCGGAGCCCTTCGCCTGCGGCATCGAGCACTGCTCCGTGCACAACGATGGTGGTGAGGGAGCCTTCCCGGGCCGCTCGCTGTCGGTCATCGAGATGGTCGCCTTCCTGGAGCAACGAGCCAGTGCTCTGCTGGTGGACTGCGCGAAAACCTGCTCCCCGGCGCCCTCCGCGAGGCCGAAGGGAGCGCTGCCCGGCTCGGACGCTTTCCCCTCCGCCGGGGCGTGCGAGGTGCACGAGAGAGGGGTTTGTGGTGAGCAGCAGCAGCAGCAGGGAGAGCCGGTGCGTGTGCTGGACATGGTGGCCAGGCTGGAGTCGGAGTGCCTGCGGCGTCAGAGCGAGCGGGAGGCCGGCGGGCTGTCCCGCAACAACAGCTTCCGCAGGAACGTGGGGAGGGTGCTCCTGGCCAGCGGCACGCAGCCCGGCGGCGAGGCAGGCAGAGCCTCCTCCTCCTCCTCCTCTTCCTCCTCTTCTTCTGTCCTCGGGCAGGGCGAGGGGCTGGGAGGTGCTGGGGTGGCCGAGGCCGGGTGTGAGGCCACGGAGCCGTTCCCTGCTGTGCTGGAGGCTCGCGTGGGGAGTGCGGGCTCGGGACTTGCTCAGGCGGTGTTGGCTTTGACGGCGAGCAGGAGCGATGCCGACAGGCGGGGGGAGCTTCCCCAACCCCTGCCGGCCACCACCAGGGTGCCTGAGGATGCCTCGCAGAGCAAAAGTGGTGAGTGTGCATCGAAGGAGGCCGGGATTGTCCCGAAACAGAGCCCGCGCCCTGCCAGGAAGGAGCCCTTGTGCATCAGCATCTCAGTCACCAAGACCGAGAAGGGCTGCAGGAAGGAGAAGCTCTCTCGCTCCGGTGAAGACCAGCTCCCGGGGAGGTTGTTCTTCCTCCAGCCCAGCCAGCCTGCCCCGCACGAGCAGCAGCCGCTGCGGGAAAGCCCCCGAGAAAAGGCAGGAGGAGAAGCAGCCCGAAACGAGGATGAGGATGCTTTGGGGTCTGACCGAGCACACATCAAAAACCACCTCTCCCCGGAGCCGCTTGCCCTCTCCGCTCCCCAGCCTGAAGGCGCTTTGCAAGCGCTCGACGCCTCCTGCCTGAAGAGGCAGGTCTCGCATGACTTTTTGGAGACCCGGTTTAAGATCCAGCAGCTCCTGGAGCCCCAGCAGTACATGGCCTTCCTGCCGCACCACATCATCGTCAAGATCTTCGGCTTGCTCCCCACCCGCAGCCTGGTGGCCCTGAAGTGCACGTGCTACTACTTCAAATTCCTCATCGAGTACTACAACATTCGGCCGGCGGACTCGCGCTGGGTCCGCGACCCCCGCTACAGGGAGGACCCCTGCAAGCAGTGCAAGAAGAAATACGTCAAAGGGGACGTGTCCCTGTGCCGCTGGCACCCCAAACCCTACTGTCAGGCTTTACCTTACGGCCCCGGGTACTGGATGTGCTGCCACAGGTCTCAGAAGGGCATCCCGGGCTGTAAGCTGGGTCTGCATGACAATCACTGGGTTCCCGCCTGCCACAGCTTTAACCGGGCTCTCCACAAGAAGAGCAGAGGGGCCGGAGGCGAAGGGGAAGAGGAATATTAGTGCACAAACACTTTTCCTGTGAGATTGTTTGGGGGAGGAGGAGATTCTCATGCCTTGTGCTGTTTACAGTGTACATAATTGTCATGTTATTTTTTTTTTTTCACAGGGCTATGAAACTGCACATCCTTAAACACAAGAGCCTTTACCTGTTAGATGAGAGAGAGCTTTTAGTCCATCTCTGTAAATAACGCTATAAAAAAAACCCTAATTGTACATACCGAGTCTCCAGCTGGCTGAACAACGTCCTCACTACAATGCAGCTCCGATAGTGTTGCGGCTATAGTTGTGTGTGTTTTTAAGTGTCTCGTTTCGAAATCTGTATATCCTGTATAATATATGAATGTTCCCGAGAGGAAACTCTAAATAGGTAAAGGCCACCTTGTTTAAAGACCCTTCAAACAATTTAACTGGACGACCTTACAAATTAGCCTAGAGCAGATCCATTATAGTAGCCTTGGCAGTGAATAAAAAGAGATGAATATTATTGTATAGTCAGAATATAAAAAGTTCTTGCCTACCTTACCCATGTTGTCTGTTTTTTTTTTGTTTTGTTTTGTTTTGATTTTTTTTTCTTTTTTTTTGATTTTTTTTTTTTTACTTAAATAAAACGTGCATTCCAGATCTGCCTTACCTGCCTTTGTCTTGTGAAACTTCTACCCCAAACTCAAAATCCTGTAACCCATGAGCAAAATCCTCCTCCTGTACCACCGAGCAGCTGCTTTATGGCGAGATCTCCCTGCTGTGACCTTCAGCTTCCAGCTTTTTCCTCTCCCTCCTGTTGGCTTCTCCCTCTGCAGTCCCATTTCTCACCCACCTGAAGCGGCAGCACCCTCGGCTTGAGGACGGAGCCTGGGGCAGGAGGGATGCAGGTGAACTCCTGGGGCTTGCTGGAAGTTGGCTGCCCTCTGACTTTTTCCTGTGTGCAAGGAATCCTTGCAGCGTTTTGCTCTGGCTTCTGGTGCCAGCATCAGCGCTTTCAGCAGGGACAGGGGAAGATTTGGGGCAGAAGTGCTGCTGAACGGTGACTGATGGAAGCTGAGCGTGGCACCTCGGAGTATTTCCACCAAAACCTTCCTCCTGCCAGCAGCAGCCGCCTCGTGCTCAGCTCCCAGAGGCTTTACAGAGGTGAGCGATGAGGCTGGTGCCTTTGCCTCGAGTCCTTCCTCTCCCTGCAGGCTGTGCCCTCACCCTTTCTCTGCCCTGTCCGAGCAAGGATGGACTCATGGAAGCGCTCACCATGCCTGGAGCAACTCCTGCCACAGCCTGCGGTTCCCTGACCTCGGGTGCGAGCCCACGCGGAGCAATGGGTGAGGAGCGCTGGCTGGAGAGGTGCCCGTGTCCCCGCTTCACCTGTACTGGCAGGATGAATCAGCTCGTTTTAAGGGCCTGGAGTTGTTTTGTTTCTCAAGGAACGTGCTTTAATTCTTGCTGTTAGCAGGGTACGGGGAAGAAAACCGAGCCCCTGCTGCCTGAAAGGTGTTGGGGTGAGCGCAGTGTGCTCGGGGGCTGCTCCTTCGCCTGCCCTCCCTGCTGTACCCAGCGCCTGGCTCCCTCCCCGCGCTGCTCAGCCCTGCCTGCAATGCAGCAGACGTGCTGAGAAGCAGGAGGAATGAAATTAGAAAGCTGGAAGGAGGGCGCGGCCGCCTCGCCATCAGCCGGGAGGGGAACAGCGAGATCCCCTGCTCGCCTTCGTTTCCTCGCAGGCTGCACCGGGACGAGCAGAAAAACCAAACCGAAACCAAAAAAAACAAACCTGGAAGGAGCCGGATTGCCCAAACCAGCAGGACCAAAGCCCTTCAGCTTCGTTTCGATGAAGGAAGAAGGGGAAGAGGCAGCTTTCCTGCCCCCCACCCAAGACTCTGGAAAACTTGAGCTAACCCGCGCGGCGCTGAGGAAAGTCCCCGGCGGGCTGCAATAGAAGCAGCCGAGGAAAATATTTTGTAACTAGATAAGGGGCGAGTGAGGTCATTTTTTTTTTTTTTTTTTGGCCCGGGGTTGTGAGATTCTGGTCACCTTCGCTGACCACGGCTGCCAGAAGGGAAACCAGAGAATAAAACAGTGGCACGGGGAGCTTTTAGTCCCTCAAAGTTCAAGGCAGAGGACACTTTGCTGGCTTCCCCGCCCTGCCCCCGGGCTGGTTGAGGAGCGTGGGCTGTGTTATAATCGCTGGGGATGCTGGTTGCAGAATGATCGAATCGCTCCGCAGAACAAACTTTTGCATCCAGCAGTGGGCTGTGCTGAAGGTGGCTTTGCTTTAAAAAAATAATAATTTAAAAGCAGCGACGTCAAGGGAAGGTTTCTGGTTCTTCAGAGGCCGTTCAGGGAGCCCCTGATGTGGGATGAGCACTTCCAAAAAACAAAAACAAAAACAAAAAAACAAAAACAAAACCAAAAAAGGTGATACTAAAAAATGTTCAGCGTTGGCTTTGGAGGACTCACTCAGTAGATTTGACTTCCCTGCCCGCAGCGCTTGGAGCTGGGGCTGGTTTCCAGCTCTGCCTGTGAAGAAACGTCCCTAACACACCTCTGTCATTCCCAAGTGGTCGTCAAGCTCCAGGGGGCTCTGAGCACCAGCAAATCTGCCCCCGGCTGAGGTTTGTTGCTGGTTTCTCGCTCCATCCTGCCTCCTTCTGCAGCGTTTTCCCCTTTCCTTGCTGTGTTTCTGCTCCCTGGAGCTGGGCTCTTCGGCACCCCGCAGCTCCCCATCACCGCTCAGCTGAGTGATCTGTGGGCTCACAGGGATCCGTCCTCCCTGGAGGGTCACTGGCCCCAAAACGTGTGCACCAACAACCTAATGACTGAAATAACAAGTAACTAAAATAACAAATAACCAAAACAACACGTAACCAAAATATCAAATTAACCCCCTACCTGCATTTGGCAACGTACAAAAAATTGGCACCCAGCCTTGGAGGTGGCGATGTCTCAGTTCACACGTACAGAGGTGTGTGCTCTGCAGGACCTCTCTGCCTGCCCCCATGGAGATGCAGTTATTTTACATAAGATTGTTATTATTTTTTTAACTCATATCAAATATTTTAGTGCTTTACAATCGCCCTGTAACAGGTCTGGTGCCCAGGAGGCTTTGAAGGCTGGAAATTGTTCTGTATTTCCCCAGCATGTCTACGAACAAACCGCACAGGAGTAACGATTACAAACATACAACTTTAAAAAAGAAAAATCCTGTTAAAGATTTATTGCAATAATACAATAAAATTTAGAAAAAAAAAAATCGTGTTTAGTTACATCGAGTTTGGAAGTCGCAGAGAGAGGCCCCGAGTTCTGCCAGCCCCGCACCTCCCGTCCCAAACCTACCGAAGGCGCCCGATTTCGGCCGAGGGCTGGGATCCCAAAACTGTCTCTTCCTTGGCAGCTCGTGTGGGCCACGGCCTGGGATGAGATCCCTGCACTCGTGCTACGCAAATTGTTTTGTAAACTCTCAGCTGGCCGTCTCCAACTATCTCTAATTACAGATATCGCCTCCCTCCCTCCCTCCCTCCCTCGCCCCCCCCAAAACAAGCTGGAAAACTAATCCTGTCGATTGCACTCAAGGTTTGGACACACACAATTAATTCTTCCTTAGCTACACATGTGCAAAACACTTTAAAAAAAAAACAAACAACAAAGCCCACAATCTGTTCTGTTAAAAAACCTCTCTCGAAAGGAGCTCTCTCGATGCATCTGAACGCCCTCACAGTGCCGCTGTGCACCTCCAGAGCATGACATGGTTGTAAATAAATTATTTGGAGAACATGATGGGTAGGAAGGATATGGCTTAAAAGGTTCTGGGGGTGGTGGTTGTGTTTTCCCCTAAATAAGTCAAGGACAGCACACAAAGCTGAATCGCGGCCTGGCCTTTAGGGTTCTACGCAGCGCGAAGGTAGCGATGAAAGAGCGACTGAAATGTGTCTTAAAAAAGGAAAAGAAAAAAAAAGGAGGGAAGATATCGATATGGTGGGGTCCAGTGCAAAATAAATGAGGATCCAAAACGGGCTGTGCAATGCTGAGAGCCCCCCATGCAGTACTGCTATGTGCTGGCTGCTCAGAGCTGCGACGGGTTCCTAAAGTGCTGGCAGCTGAGCAGTGACCGAGGCCTCCTCTCCCTGTCCCTGTCCCTGTCCCTGCTCAGACCATGGTAGCCAACAGCATTTTGGCTGATTTCTCATCTGTTTCCCAACACGAACCTACCTTGGGCTCAGAACAACCAACTGGCAGCACCGAGGGGGCCCCCGCCTTGCCACACGCACGCTGTGGGTGCGGAGTTGAGGGTCTTTGGTTTAAAAAACCCAAGAAACAGCCACCACCAGCAAAAAAAAATACCAAAAATGGATCCCCGCTGCCAAAGAGAAAGGGCTGGGAGGCACAGTACTCAGCTGGTGTCCCTGGTGCAGAGCTCACCGGGGCGTTAGCACTAGTGCTGCTCTTCCACCCACTCGGTGGAGCCAGGTGGCAGCACTGGCTGGCCTAAAGAGGACCCACAGCATCCCAAAACCGTCCCAAAATGTCCCCAAAAACTCGACAGAGAACGGGAGGGCCGGGTAAGGCAGCCTGCAGCTGGGGTTTCCACCAGGCAGGAGGACGCTGCCTCGGATGTGCCAGCACGCCAGGCTGAAATCTTCCATCTCGGAGGGGTGGGAGGATGCTTCTACACGAGTCTGCCCCGCGGAGAAGTCAAAACGTCCCAGCTCTGTAAAATGTAAACCGTAAATGGGAAGCCTCGCTGAGCAGAGCCACCTTGAAGTCGTACGTACCGCGGGGCAGAGGGAGCGAGGAGCTCTGGTCAGCGAAGGCAGCGGTCAGCATCACGCCTCCCGTGGCTTTGCAAGCAGGCCAGCCGCCCTCAGAGCGCTTCTGCAGTGAAATGAAATCAACTTCTTGGCATCCAGGAACCAAGGGAAGAGCAAAGCCCACCAGAAACGTCAAACGCGACAGGGTTCACAACGCACGTAGTGTGGAGGACGCGGGACTTCGTCAAACGAGCCTGAAATGAGGTTTTCCTACGATTAAAAAGTGGCAACGTGGTGTAGCTGATGGGTATTATTGCAATCCTGTATCGGCGTCAATGTGGGTCTAGCTAAGAGAATGTCCAGTGTTTCTTTGGTGTATGATACTAGGAGTAAAGAGCCTGTGTGCTTCGGGCAGCACGACACGAAACTTTCCGACTACCTACCAGTGGAACCAGCATGAAACCAGCCAGTTTGCCATGGCGAAACTGGGCCAAGATCCACAGCCAAACCTAAAGTAAAAGAGCGATTTGTTGTGTGACTTCCTGCCCATGCTGATTCTTTGTATTAAAAATATGGCAACGGAGATTAGAAAACATGTTAAAAATGCATAATTTTCATGTCCTGAATGAAAAAAATTTAGAAATATGCATTTCTGTGCTACGCAAGACAGATTTAAAACACGCAAACATAAACCCTGCAAGGAGTTAAGAAAACGTGAACTGCATCTGCACCACTGTCCAGCCTGAACACCGAGCAGCCTTCCCTCTGTGCTCGTTCAGATCCACACACTCCAAAATCTGTTTCTTCTTTAGGAAGCAGAGCTGGAGCCTGCTGGGTCCTTCTTCTTCGCCACTCAACAATGCAGACAGAACCGAGACACCAAGTGCCCTGACAGAACCCGTCGGGAGGATGGAGCGAGCCAATTTACAAAACAGGGGGACCCCACGGGCATCGCGGGTAAAGAAAAAGGTTCTTCGGGTTTACAAAACGTGAAGTCCGACCTTTTCTTTGTTCCAGGCACTACTTAACTGAATACGTAAGGTTTACTACAGCATTGTTGGGGAGGGATTCCTTCCTCGCATCCTGTGATCCACGGATCCTCGCTAGCGGTGTCCAGTGTACGCCTTGAACCACGAGGTCACCGAGGCAGCAGCGGAGGAGATCATGCCTCCAGCGCTGCTGCTGGCGATGGGCTGAGACGCCTGCGTGCTCTGGCTCTGCAGCATCTCCACCTGCTGCGAGGGGATGTCGCAGAACCTGGGGCTCGGCAGGTTCTCCCAGTCTGTCCCCAGGTCCGTCTCTTCGTCGCTGACGTGCTCGTCCCCGCTCTCGTCTGTCTCGCCGGCGGCGCTGGGGTCCACGAACTCCATGGAGTCTTCGAGATCAGCGCTGATTTCGAAAGGCCCAGACCTGTGAACAGGGGCAGAACGCTGTCAGCTCAGTGGGTACCATGCAGGAGAATTAAAACACCTCTGTCTTTATCAGCTGGCTAAGAGAAAACTCAGTGGTTACTGGGATAACTACGCTATGACCATGATAAAAGGACAGCAGCTCAACAAGGGACTTACAGCTGGGTTCCAGTCCACAAAGCAGGGAAAACGGGAGAGCTCCTTCACCTGGGCAGTAGATGGTGAAGCACACAGAAGAAAAAGCTGTGGGTAATAACTCACAGCTCCACTGCTGGGAATCTCGGCTCGATGCGGAACAGCTTTTATTTTTCACGCCAGCTCTGCCAGCCAGGGCAGGGTGTAGGTTGCAGCCTGCAGCCGGCACAGCTCGCTAACACGCTGCCCCCAGCAGCACCTCGCCCCCAGCAAGATCTCGAGATCTTTTTTTTTTTTTTTCCAGGGCTCTCCAGCTCTCCAGAGGTCCTGCCCAAACTCATCTCCTCCTCACTGACTCCGAGTTCCCTGCTGCCACTGCCTGGTTGGAGAGGCAACTGCATCCTGCCCAGGCGCTCAGCCTTGTGCCAGGGAACAGGGAGACCAAATCCAAAATATCTTTACCGAGCATCTCCAGACACTTTCAGAGGCCTGTGGGCAGCCAGAGGGGTTCACGGAGGCAGTGAAAAGCTGATTCCCCACGGCCAGCAGGTCCCTGTCAAACAAATTTCAGCCCAGAGCACAAAGCTCTTACAGATTCTCAGCATAACAGGAGCAGGAATTTGATGTGGGTAACGGGGTTTCTCCACTGTGGTTCTCCAGCCTTATCTAGAAGCCTGAGGCAGCAATTTAGCATGGAAATTTTTAATCCAAACAATTAAAGCTTGATAAAATTATATGCATGCGAAAATAGTAGTTTATAAAGGAGGCTATCAGGCAACTGTAGGCTTGGAAGTCTGAAGGAAAATAAAACCAGCCGATTGCTGCAAACTTTGCAGGCAGCTGGGAAATTGAAGGTAAACGCTCCTCTTTCATCACACAGGAGGGAAGGAGAGCGCTGCCCTCTGGCAGTGGGAATTGATGTTCCCACTTTTCTCTAACCTCTCCTGTTACCACGTGGACCCAACTGATGCGAAGCGAGACCCATCTCTCTGCTCAGGCCTTTTACTTCCCACCCTAAGGAGCCATCAGGTTTAGGTTTTTGTCCACTGTGGCACTTCTCTCCTTTACAGCAGCTGCTTTCCAGGACTCTTCACTCTCTGGGTGTTTCCTGCCCTCTCCTTGTTTCCAGACAAGCAGCAGCAAGCACATCATTTTTTCCAATCTGAGCTAAGCTGGCTCCCCACAGCTTTGGGCTGACTAAGTAGGGATGGACTTGAACATAAGGTAAGTTTGCAGAGGCATGAATTCAGCTCCTCTTAGTGAGATTTTTAAATAAAACCAGTCCTGTACACCAGAACAAAGTGGAAAAGTAGATGTCAGAACACTCGTGTGTTTGAGGGGGAATAAAGCAGTAGAATAAACAAATATTTGCAGAGTGTCTCGGGCACAAGTGACTGGATTACCCCAAGAGGAAATCAATGTTGACTTTCTTACACTTAAGTTGTAAAAAGAAAGGGAGAATATTGAGCCTGGCGTGTGCAGCCTACAGAAACTGATGTTCATCACATGCTAAGTTAACAGGAAAGCTGTCTTTAATCTTAACGTACACAGAAATTAGTATAATTTGAGCGTGGACTTTGGCCTAAGGTGCTCATTGACTGAAAATATTTCGGGAAAGCCTGGGATGTGTGCTGCTGTCCTCTGGAGGGAAGGAGTTCCTGCAGTTCAGCCCAGGAGAAACAAGCCCACACAATCGTAACGCCACCAGCTGAGCCTGCTACATGCAGAACCACAGCATACAGATGTCTCTGAAATATAATTTCCTTCTCAGACCCCCCTTTTTCTGCCTTTTCCTGCCTCCTCCTTATAACCAGCCTGATGTGCTGAGGACTCAACCATACATAGAGCAGAATAAAAGCAGAAAAAACATATTTCCCTCATGAATAACAACACAAACACAACCCCACAAGGGATTCAGTTACAGG
The DNA here is from genome assembly GCF_964035555.1 of Netta rufina. Taxonomy (NCBI): domain Eukaryota; kingdom Metazoa; phylum Chordata; class Aves; order Anseriformes; family Anatidae; genus Netta; species Netta rufina. The sequence goes on along the minus strand of NC_140128.1, from coordinate 61,336,360 downwards.
TGTGTTCACAAACTGCTTTTCTTACCTGCCCAAGTTCTCAGTGTCTGGGCTCACCAGGTACATAAGGTTCCTGAGCGTATGCAGTGGGTGCAACAGATCTAAATTTACATGCTACCATGGAGAAGGTAAGAAAAAAAAAGACACGATCAGTTACTGGAGGAAACCTGCAGGCACAGTTGCTGTTTTACAAGCTGTTTGAAGAATCCATACGTTCATTCCCCCTACCTGAGAGAAGCAAAGGTGAAGGATGTTGGCATTCAGCTTCTTCACTGCTCGCGTGAACCTGTGTTTGCTGAGATTCTCGCCGCAGAACTCGCTGTTGGAAGACCACAAACACACGTATGCACAAAGCAAAAGGCTGTGACAATACACGTACTGGAGCACCAGCATTCTGTACCCTGGCTTCCTAACAAACCCTGGAGTAAATATCCTCACAGTAAGCACTTGTTTAAGCTGTACAACCAGCTACAGAGTGCTCAGGAGATTGCTTTTTCACCTTGTGAGACCTTTAGAATTTTATCAACAAGCACAGCTTGCCCAAGTCTCACTGGTTTCAACAGGACAGGTGGTGTGAACCATACACAAACTCAAAGATCCACTGTGGCCAAGCCATTTTGGTTCTCCTTTTAAATCCTGCCTCATTTCCTGTTCCCAACCTTTTCTTCCTGCGATGACTGAGCAACCAAATAATAGCATAAAAAACTGCAGAGGTCCCACACAATGTGTGCCCTCACTTTGGCCATTGCTATTTTAAACACTTAAAAGAATCTCAGCAGCATAGCTGAGACCCCTGGAAGCTGAACCAAACCCACAGCTTTCCCAGAATTACTTCTGTACATCACAACTGGGGTTTATACAAGCACATGCTCCCAAACGTCTGGCTACATTCCCCATCAGTGTTTTAGTCCAGAGAAAATTACACCGCTGTCATGCCGTATTATAAGGCCTCATTCTACATCTCTTAATGCAGTGGAGCTATTCAGGATGACTAAGAGCTGCTGAGTTTGTAAAGCACAGTAGGGTCTCATAAAACAAGAAGTGCTATTCATGCACTGTCATATTTCACTCCAGTGTGAGGACGCTGAATAAATTGCTTAGCAAGTTGTCATTCTGAACTATGATGGCTGGGCTGTGCTCTCAGGACACAGAAAGAGAGGATGGGAGGGAGGATTAACTGTGGTCTAGATTCTAGACTTCCCTGTGAAATTAAATTGCACCAAAAAAAAGGGGGGGAGCCATCGACTATTGTCATAAAAGCTGTTCCAAATAATGACTTTGTTCAGAAAACCAAACTGAGCTAAGATCATTCAGAAGTGGTCACTGATCCACCTTCTCAGAGGCTTGGGTCTACTTGCCTGTTGCAGAGCTTCTTGGGAAGATTTACATCAAGTATGAGAGACAAAGTGTTAACAAGCTGGGTTGCATAGCACAATGCAGCACTGATGGTGTAAGCAGGGTTGTTATGTTCCATATCTGAAAGAAATAAAAACATCGTGAAAGTCACATTATAAATGAAGCCTCAGTGGGTGTGTTAATGTGTTACTGAAGTCTACTCTGGAAAATGTCATTTGTCAGTGCCGAGAACTGCTTGAATCCAGCAATCATTTACAGTGAAATCTGTCAGAAGCCGGTAGAAAATAGTAATTCTTGGAATTCCTGTTAAATCGACAGCATGTGAACCATGTCAAAACTGTGAATAATTAACTTTATCTCTCTTTCGCTCTGCACTGGGTCCCAACGAGCATTTCCTGCAGAAGAGGCTTTCAGTGGACTAATCTCTGTAGTGGTGTTCCTTTAATTCTGACCTGGCTCCTTACCTGGTCCTTGTGTAGTCTTCTTCTCTTCCACCCAGTTGTAATAAGCTGAGTAGTCTCCGTTATTCGGAAGGGTTATCCAAGGCCCTGTGATACTGATGCTGGTGTCCCCGTTGTGGTCATCACACACCCATCTCCCAGAGAGATACGTGGTTCTCCTGGCTTCTGCAAGCTTGCTCACAGTGCTAGAGGTCATGGCATTGTCGCTCTCAGAAGACACATCTGCAGGATCTCTGGAGCAGCCAGAGAAGAACAGGGTGTTTTTAAAAGAAGTTCAAAAATATGTACCTGGCAGGCACTTAATCAGATTTCACAGAGCAAAATGCTTGTAGAAACACTCCTGCTAAACTCCTCGTTCCCCGAACTACTTTGTTCTGGGATTTTTAATGATGTTTTTTAAGGTTAACAGTGGACACATACCTCAGATCTCTAAATGGGGAGATGCTAGCACCTCCACATTCTTCTGCTCTGGACTTCTACCTCTAGGTCAGATGCTTCGCCTTTGGAAACCACCTCCTTCTCCCCACAGATGCCAAGGGAGCCAGAGTGTCTAGCTTAGACTTACATGACTCACCTCTGAGTGTCTAAAGCTTGGAAAAACGAGTCCAAAAGGATAAGCCTCCCCTACCTCATGCTTGTCTTTACTTCTTCGATGGGAAATATGACTGATGTTAGCTCCAGGATATGCGTCCGCCGAAGGTTTGCCAGATGCTCGTGCTGGGTTTTCAAGTCGTAGGTTTTTTTCTCGACCAAGTCTCCCAGCCTGCGGTTGTGCCTCTGGATCTTCTCCTTCTTCTCCTGATGCCGCTGAGCCCTGCGATAATGCTTCTGGTTCTCCTCTTTGATTCTCAGAAGCCCTTCTGCATCTGTGAAGGCAGCAGAAGGTGTTAGCCTTGGAAAACGAGCTGTGAGGTACTTGTAGCGAGCCTGAGAAAGGCTTGATTAATATTTATAGAAAACAAGATCTACAGCAGCTTAAAACAGAAAACCCTGCCTCACCACTGACGCTTTCCAGCTGCTAAGTGGTACAATTTCTTAATCTTTTCTGAACATCGCAAAAGGGACTGAAATCGGAATTAATCTCTCCCTATCTTTCACCCAGCTATTTTTGGATCTGGAGCAGAAAAGCCAAGATTTCACAGTTTAATTAAACTTCTGGGGTAATCACCATGACAGAAATAGTTTGACTGTACATGCTCGCACGACGCTGGCCAAAAAGGCACGCATTGCTTGCAGCCAAAATCTAGTGCAGATAGCATCTCCATTCACAATTTCTGGCACCACTGCTTCCATTAGCTTGTGTTATTCGGGCTTTTGCTAACGTACGTCCTCTTGAAGCACTTGGATCCCAGTGGCACAGGCTTCTCCTTACCACGAGGGAAAGCTCCCTTTCCAGTCACAAAATGGCCAATGTGGTTACGCTTCTGAAAAGCTGCAACTGCCTGAATTTCCTCCGTGCATCAGGCACGCTAAGAGTCGGAAGAAAAATCCTTCAAGAGCATCTGCTGATTCTCCTATAAAATAATTCACTGCAGGAACGCTCCTGCAAACATATGGTGCTGCAGAGGGCGAGTTAACTGCCTCGGTCTTTCAAAAGCACGGGAAAACGTCTCTGAATGCACATTTAAAAATTGTAATGTACCCTAGTTTGAATAAGAGCCCCCATATACTCGTCGCTCCATTTCAGTTTTTATGGCTGAGGAGAAACAGCATTAGTCATGCTCTCCTAGAGCACAGCAGCCTACTCGCTTTCCTGTAATCAAGAAATGGGCTAACTGCCCCTTGCACAGAAGGCAGGCAGTAAGCCTGACATCATTTGTCTGATGGATTTGGATTGCGAGGCGCAGATGAGACCAGAGCTACAATAGCAATGTTCCGTGGCATCTGCTACTCCACGAAGCCACGTTACAGACTATTAAAACATCAGCTTTCCCAGAGGGGAAGCACAAAAATTGAAGTTACATAAAAAAAAAATGGGATCCACGACTGGTTCCCATCCCCTGGTACGTGCCCAGCCGTGCTCGGTCAGCACAGGACATCCCTGCTCCTCCTGGTTGTCACCTGTGCAGTTGGAACTGCAAGCTCAGGACTGCTGAAATAGCTATTATATATTGAAATTATATATTAAAACAGCCATTATATTATTATAATAGCTTATTACCATTAATAAGTCATTAGAAATAACTTAGCAGAAGTTATTTCTACTCATTTATCTGATCAGCGTTTGGTAGGAAGGATGATCTCATCCGTGGGAGACGGAAAGACCCAAATCAAAGCTGGTGAGACTGGCTTCCCCAGGCAGGTAGGAACTAATAATCCTCAGGTCCATAAAATAAGGAACCCCCTGTAGGAGGAACTGCAGGAGAATTTTTCTCTCAACAGCACCAAAAATTTCTACGTGCCAGCCTGCACTTCAGTTTCTTTTAAGCACTCCTGTAGTATCAACAGCAAATCAATTAATGCCTGCATTCGTATTCCCAAACCCTCCCTTTGCCCAGAGAATACGAAACAAAGAAGGAATAAAACATTAATTTGTTCCGTTTTCATTCATGTTCTACTTGCAAGGCTACTTTTTGCGCCGAGCGAGCTCCCTTATCTGCAGGGCCAACAGCAATTATCTGAGAACACTGCGAACACGTTTCCTCTTCAGCAGCCCTGCTGCAGAAACAACTGTCCTTTTTTTCAGCGCAGCAATTCTGCTTTATGACCCAGTTTACGAGGCAATTAAAATTTGTCCCCAGAAGTATTTCAGGACACCATCAAGCCCCACACATTCCCATTGCCTGCCCAGCAGCGAGCCACGCCAGGCATTCACAAGATCACCTCCTCAAATTGCTCTCTGCAGGCAGAAGGCAAAACACACACGTTTTAAAAGCTTATTTTCAGAAACACCAATTCTTGAAGTACCCAGGAGAGCCAGCTGAAAGAGCAGGAGCCCAGCGATCTAGAAATGTTTCCTATTTCAGTAAAGCCACCTACGCCACATCCAAGAGAAGAGAAAGAAGCCATTTACGTTTTGTAACGTGGTCTCCTCCCTAAGAGTGAGCCAGGTTGAGCTCCTGATGTACTGGCTACGTAGTAAAGCTGCAGGTTATAACTATTTAAGTATTAATTCATTTCACAGAATAACAGAAAAGTGGAGGAGCTCCACGCCCCAGCTGGTTCTAACGTTTTGCCACCTTCAGAGCTGCACTTTGAGAAAAGGTGGTTAAATTCCTCATGCAAAGTCACATTGACTTCCTCTTCTCCTTTCTCTACAGGCTAAAAAGAACAATTAGTTATTATTCCCTTCATAATAATCTTCTATCTACTGAAAAAATGCTCTTCTTCTTCATCTTTTTTTTTTTTTAAACTAAGCCCAACTGCAATTTTCTTGGCCACTCCTTGCGTTTTATTCCTAACGTTCCCTTCTGGACTTTCTCCAGTTGATTTGTATCTTACTTAAATTGCTCAAAATGGGCTCCAGACTCCCACTGAGGCAACGCCACTGCTGAGCACAGCAGGATAATCGCTTCCTTCTTAAATACAACGCCCGTGTTAGTATAACCCTGACTGAGGTCTGAACCTTTCTGGAGCAGCACTAGCTTGTTATTTGGTATTTAATTTGCAATTCCCCAGGTCCCACCCTGTCAAATCTTGCCAGCATTCCTCACCAGAGGTTTACGTGGTTCTCTTTCCTAAACAACGTGCACTGAACTTTGTTCGTTTCAGACGATGCAGACAATTTACCTGCACAGTTTTGAATTTGATCCTGTTCTCCACTGAGCTCGTATCGTCATCCACCTTCGGTTCCTCCACTCCACTTTCTGTTCTACCATGCGAGCTATTATGGAAAATAGCAAACAGAACTGGGCTCCACCTGCCTCACCTCCTCTGTTGGGCAAGTATCACTGCTCTCTGAATGTAGCCCTGCTAGAATTCTGTGGCATCCTTGCAGTGATTACACCCAGAACTGATTTATTTGCTTGCTCGTGAGACATCTTGGGGTAGATAGAGCCCAAAGGCAAGGTATCTTGCACCTTCTGCTTCTCCCTCCACTCGACCCACAGAGAAGGGTTGATCTGACGTGACCTACTCTTAACAAAAAGTGATGACTGTTTTTAATTATCTTCTAGGTACCTCAGGTACCTACAAGGTGGTCAGAAGCTGTGTCATCGGTGTAAGACTCCTGCAAACAGCTGCTGCTTCCACTCTGTTCCCTGGGACATCCTCTCTCCCTCATGTGTTCTCAGGTGCTCCGCTGCTGGCTCCTTAAGCTCCCTGGGGTGAATCTGATAAGGCCCTACAGACACAATCAAAATAATATTTAACTGGCTGCTTTCTTTCCTTGGCCTGAAGTCCTCTCTCAATCTCAAATTTAATCTGGCTAAACACCTGATCGCATTTTCTTTGTTAGAGGATGAAGCAAAGAAGGCACTGAATATTTTAGACTTCTCTGCAGTTACTCACCCCTCTTTCCTCTTAACTAGCCTGCTTGCCTTCTCCTTCATCTTTTTTTATTATACATTTCATACTGTGCTAGCCATCCTCCCTACTAAATGAAAATCATTTTGCACCTCAGCGTTTTTGATGTTATCACTGCAAGCCTGTGCTACTCCTTTATAACTATTCTCAGTTACACGCCTGTGCTTCCACTTTTTGTATGGCTCCTCTTGAATCTCAAGTCATTAAAATGCTTCAAATTCAGTCAACACAATCCTGCACATGCTTCCTATCTCCGTAGGTTGTAAGGAGTGCTGCTTATTCTTTTCTGAAAAATGACTCTACACATCTCCTGCGTGTAAAATATTTAATGAGTTTCAAAACCGAAGCTGCTGAACGTTAGCAACTCAGCAGCCTATGCCATATTTTGGTGATGGTCTTGCTCCAACAGGATTTTTAGGATTTCTAGACAGGTGTGGGTTAAAATTCAGCACTTAGATGAAATCCGTAGCAGCTGCAGAGCTGTTTGCTCCTTTTTATCAAGGGGAAGCGATCAGAGACGCTACACTGAATAAAGCCATCTCCAGGGACAAAGCCAAATTCATAGGCTGCTAAGCATTTACTTTTTAAGCTGTTGCAAAATTATATCCATCCAGCTGAATAATGTCTACTGTTTTCTAATTAAAACGCAAGCATAAAAGGGGTAAAGTCCATTCAGTGATTTGCCTCGGAAATCCACTATTTTCAAAAACATATCTCCTGTGATTGACTTTTCCCTCTTTAAGGCACAGTTTGACACGTTACAAAGGCACAGGCATTACTCACGTCTTGTCATTTCATCATTTTCTTTGCAAATGGTCTGTTTCAGCTGCTCGATCCTCATCTTGCAAGACATTATTTTCCATCTCTGCAAAAGAACATTCGGCAAGCGTAGGGCACAAACCATTTCCAACACACTGACTAATGATTAACAACAAAGCCAGCAGCTTTCGTGCAAAAGGAGCAGGATGTTCTGAACTGAATCAGACCAATAAATAAATATTTCATACACCGGTTTGTGCACAGAAGAATGCCACAAAGAAACAGAATATTTCGTATAAAGTCAATTGGTACAATAAGTTATTGAACAAATACCTAGTAGGAAATTAAAAATATTGAGGGTTTGGAGTGCTCAGCTTGCAGAGCCCATTTTGCCTTTGCTTACAACAGGTTTTTTAGGAAAGCAATGCAATGCCCTCAAGGTAAAATATAACTTTAAACAATACGATCTGGCGATTCAGAGAGTTCAAAAATGATGGGATGCTTTGAATAACTCACCAGCTGATCAGTTATCTCTTTGCCTTCCATGGCCTTCAAAACACTAGAGGAAAAACATGAATGAAAGTTTTTTGACTTATCTTGACTACATCTGTCTCCAGCAACAGCGTGTCAGAGAGATTTTTTTTTAAGAATCAGAATTTTTATTCATTTAATGACTACGACTTACTGTTTTTGGAATTCTCTCTGTTTGGTTTTAAGATGCATCAGCCTTTCTTTCTTGTCTGAGAACCTGGAAGAGATTAAACGCTTTTATTGCTATTTTGCACACAGGTATTGTAAGTTGTCTGAAACAATAAAAAGGCTGAAGCTTGTGGGAGTCTCCAAACCTCAACTATCTGTCTTAATCTTTGTGAGCAATGGCTCAATATATGAAATTCTTGCCGAATTCTAGAGCACCTGTCTCCCAGGAACAGCAACAGACCCTCTAAGCTGAGGAAACACCCGCACGTTGTATTATCAAACTTGTAGGCATTACCCTTAATTACCTTCTATTTCTCTAGGATTTGCAGCTTAGAAACATCAATATTTTGTGTACAAAGAAACACATACACTGCTTGAAAAGCTTTTAATCACCGGAGAAATTAACAGTATCATGGGGAGCCTGTGATGGCATTAGGTGGTATTAGTGATACTACCCACTCTGGTACCAAGAAGTGCAGGTTTTTACACGCTGAGCTTTGCATTTTTCTCACTTCTCACCTGGAAGGGTCTCAGATTTTACTCAGCGATGGTTCCAGACAGGACAGTACTCTCTCAAGGCTTTTACATGACATTCAAATCCTTCTTATATTATTATTAGCAGCCATAAGCTGCATTTTCTTCTACTTGTTTCTACCAGGCACGTGTAGGTGTCACAAGTGCCCAACCCAAATGCCTGCTTGAGGTCTGCCCCAGTGGATGGGAGGTGTGGGAACTGCCAAAAAAAGTGATCAGAAGGGAATTTTTTCGGGTTCATCATCCTGCATTTCCATCCTCTGAGTACAAATAGCCACGTTCTGCTCACCTGCATGCTCCTCACCACGCTGAGAAATACTTTTAAAGCAAACAGTGTCTGAACAATGTATATTGAGAGACTACAGCGAAGCACAAAGTGACAAAAGAGACAGCCAAGGGATGTAGACAACCTAAAAACAGCAAGTGTGTGCTGTGTTCTGCCAGTGCATGGCCTCCCAATTTTCCTTTGTGCTTGCCATGCCACAGCACCATCCTGATCCACACCTCAAATGTGTGTCTTGGGGTTAAATCCATGCAAGGAGAAATAATTCAGTGTATTTTGCTCCAGAACTTGTAGAATTCACTATTTCATCCTAACAGTTTCATGTAGAACCCACCAAGTTCTTTATTTCAGGGCTATCTAAGCTTTATTTAGAGAGAATCACAGAGTAAGCAAGCCTTGACAGGATGGCAGCTGGGGCCTCTGTCTGCTCAGCCCTCTGGATTTGATGTCCCATAAAACCAAAAAGCTTCATTTCTTCCCTTGAAGAGCTGGAACCTGAAAGCTCGGAGACTGGCTTCGGTTTTACCAAGTGTGTAATCGCCCTTCCAGATGACAGCAGCGTGAAAACAACCACAAAACTTCTGCCTGCTGCCTTCGCAGACGACCAAAACTCTCTCTTTTCCTTCCAAAGCAGCTCAATCCCCAACGTAGGTGCTGCTCTAAAAGCCAGAGGCCACGCGTGCGCCTGAGGAATGCGGTGCAACCGGAGCCTGGCTGCTCGGTGTCTGTCTGTCCGTCTGTCCCGCGTGTCTTCACCCACCAGTCATCGTGGAAATTGCACAAGCGTGCTGTTTACGACGCCGTACCACGCACCTCCTGCACCTCTGACCTCGGGCACATCCCGAAATAACTCGGCCAGGCTGGGCAGCCACACGGGGAGCGCCGCAGAAATTTGGGGATTCTTCATTTCCAAGCTGGGTTAATTAACGGGCACGGAGGCTGATTTCCCAAATCGTGTCCGGCACACTAGTGGGAAGTCGATCTGTCAAGGGCCTGGGACTAAATTAAGTTCTCTCTGGTGAAGGAAGGCAGGAATGTTTGGGAGAGCCTGCAAGAATTACAGCTCGCCACGCGCTTCAGCAACTGTGTCAGCCAGCTCCTACCAACTTCTTCAGCAGCTCTCCCCGAAGCAGACATTTCCATCTCCTTATACAGCCCCTTTTGTAATTGCATTGCATCCTGTAACTCATTTTATTCTGTATATCCACAGCCCTTCAACCTGGTGAAGAAACAAAGCTCTGAATGGACTCTTAGAGCAACTCCCGTGAAATGTAAACTGAGAGAAGGGGAGGACTCTGCATCTAAAATTATCCATCAGATGCTTCTTTTTCCTCCAGTCTGGATTAACCTGAGATTTCCTATGGTTCCCTGGCTTATTTCTATGTGTACATAATCAGAGAGGAAAAAAAAAAGGGAAAAAGGGAAAAAAAGACTCCCTAATCTATAGGAATCGATTAACACTGCAGGAGCTGAGGATAGCAACAGGAACATCCACTGCTGGGCCTGTTCACCACGAGAAAACTCCAGTGTGTCAAAAAGCCACTGAGTATGAACTGAGAATTTCTCTCTGTGACAGGCTGGGGTAAACTCCTGGGAGGAAGAAGAGTGTCCTGAAATGAACAACAAGATGCTCTGAACACACAACACGTTACTAATGAAAAGAAGAACGTTGGTAATCATTCTACTGCAGGATTTCCGGACTACTCATCTTTAATTGTAGCTGTGTTTCACTAATTAATCCTGACAGCTCCTCAGTTGGTGCCCCTCACAGGTACAGGCTGTGATTTTTGTTAGATGTGAACAATCTTCCTGCAGCTTTTACGGCAACTGGCACATAAAATAGTCCTGTGAAAATCTGAAATAATTCTTCACGTTGAAATGTTAAAGTATTTATTGTTTTATGAGGAAATAAAAACAAGAAAAGAGTAGAACATCACTGGATACAACGGGTAACCCCCTTTGACTTCTCACAAGTGAGAGGTACCAACATTTTCCTCCAGCCTGTAACACTTCCAAAAGACAACTGGGAGCCCTGTGCATCCCAGGGCTGGATTTCTCACACCGCTCCCTCAGCAAAGCCCTTCTCGTGACCCTGCCGGGCTCCTCCAGGCCCGATCTAAAATTAACCCAGGTGCTACTAGAAGGCATAAAGTAACCAACTAAATACCGCCGACAGTAAACACAGCCTGAGCTCCAGCCAGCTCTCTGCACCTGTCCCTGCACGACCATGCCATGATTTTAAAGGTTGCTCCCTCCCTCGCCGCGCTCACGTCGCAAGAAATTCACGGAAACCCCTCGCTGCTGACAGAGAGGAAACAATAAAAACTGACCTGAGATGCCGGGCTGTTTCTCTCTCACTTTCCTATTAGTCACTCGAAGGATTAATTACACAACGCAGATAAAACACCTCAAGCACACTTTCAGGCTGTCAGTAATTCTGTTATCTTTGAAAGAAGCAGAAACCTGAGTTTTATGAAGCTTTGTCCCTACACTGAACTTTTCCTGCTGCCATCGATCACGCTGACGCTGTTCTCGTTTTGTTAGTCCATGACTCCAGGAACATGGAGCTGCTGTAGGAGAGTTTTGAGCAGCAGGAGATGCAAAGCTCAGGGAAAAGCAGCGTCCAGGGGGGCTGCCTGAGCGGAGGCTGGAGAACAGAAGAGAGGATTACACAGACAGCGAGCCCAAGGTCCTGAACAAGGGGAAAAAAGGGAGGAGAAAAACAAAAAGGGACTTTTCCTACAGTCAAGAAATGCAGCTTAATCATCACAATGTTTTCTATCCAAAGGTGAACGGAACACTTAACGCATCCTTGTGAGGATGCAGTGACAGCAGTCACTGATATGAGGAAGGGAAGAGATTGTTTTAAACAAGCTGTTGCCTCTGGTGCTTGAAGACTTTTAAGACTGCTTCTTCATGGTTGCGTTTTTCCAATGCGTAGAGAAACTTCTTGAGCCTTGGTTATACAGGAGGAGAGTGGCTCCACTATAAGGGATGCTGCAGTTGGATTTCTGTAACGAAGCCTGATGGTTAGCCAAAATCTTCAGGCTGCAGAAAGGGCAGGAGAAAATACTTGGCTTACGTTCCAAATTCCCAAACCAATTTTTTTTTCATGGAAACGGCAGATAACCCTGAGCAGTCTCACACAAAGACGGGTTTTTCATCTATTTTAGACGGGCTAAAATCCAATTTGTGGTTCCACACCACAGCCTCTGAGGCAAAAGAAGAAAACCCATCACAGTGGCAGGCTCAGGCCTCATTTTTGCCGGCTGATTCATGCTGGCTGCCACCTCGTGCCCACTCCCATCAACTTTAATGAAACTTGGCAGGGGTGAAGGGTCCGCTCACCCAGATAGAGATCTGGGCGCGAGCTGGCTTTCTGTATCTGGGTTATGCTTGAGAAGGTCAATTTGCTTAAATGTAAGACAAGCACATCATTGTCCAGTCATGCATCCTGTTGTGCAAACACCCACAGAAAGAGTTTATGGCAGGAAAACACCGTCCTGCCATCAAAAGCTGCCTGGAGCTGTTGCAGAGAACCAAGGTAGGAAGAAAGACACCGCTGTTTCCCTGCCTATTCTTATGTTTGGCAAAGGGTGTTCGGTGCGAGGACCCTTCCACACAACACACCGCTCACTGCCTTCCCAAAATAGTTGGAGAAATCACTCTCAGCAGCTGTTAACGAAGCTACAAATCGAGGACCACAAAGACAGCCAAAAATTAGGGCTATTCTTGAGACAGCGCTAGGCAGGCTTTTGAAGAATCCGGGATGGACGTGCTGGAAATGACGGCTTCTCTTCCAGTTGAAAATGAGCTACAGAGGGGAAACGAGCATCTGAAGCATGTAACAGGGCTACCTGCTTCTTGATCGACTTCAGCAGCCCTCCTGCCGAGCCAGCTCCTTGCACAAAAGGGCAGGAAGGGGCGTGATCAACTCAAGTGAAATATTTCTGGGGGCCCATGATCAGGGCCCACGATCAGGACTAGTTATATGAACAGGAATGAGAAGAAGAGGTACTGTTTGCTTGTGTACTTCCCTGATTTCGGTAAACAATTTTGGAAAATTACTGTTTTAACTACTGTTTTGGTATACTTCTGAGAACAGAGACGTATTTCAAGTGTCCCACTGTTTTTGCCCTTAGTTGTCTGGAGTTATCTCCGGTTCACTGGTTGCACCCATATGGCCATATCACCACCCAAACCCTTCACAATTATAATTATTTGACACATTTTTACCCCTCACCAGACGAGTACCACTCACAAAGCCAGCACAGCCCCCTGGGCTGCCCCCAGCCCCCTTTCCTCGCTCTCTCTCACCACCTCCGGGCTCAGGGAGCCGAGGACCCCCCCAAACAAACCCCAGCAGCTCCCCAGGACCCCATTACCTGGGGGGAGCGACCCCCGGGACCCCCCAGCGAACCCAAGGGGCCTCCCCCACCCCATGGGGGCGCGTGAGGAGCATCCCCACGGCCTCCCCCGCGGGACCCAGCGGCGGGGCAGGCCCGAGGCCCCCTCCCTGTCCCCCCCCCGGTACCTCTCCGAGTCGCGGCCGTCGAAGAAGACGAAATCGCCGCCCCGGACGCACTTAGCGCAGGTGAGGCGGCGGCGGGTGGTGTTGCAGAGCGGGCAGCGCTCCACCGCCACGTACAAGCCCTCGGCGTCCTCCTCGGGACCCCTCAACGCCGCCGGCCCTGCCCCGGGGCCGGGTCCCGGTCCCGGTCCCGCCCCGGTTCCCCCCTGCCCGCCGGGCTGCGGCCGGCAGCCGCTGGGAGCCGCCATCTTGGGCGCCCCGGTCACGTGGGGCCGTGTTGTGGCGCCGGGCATTGTGGGAACAGGGCGCTGAGGGCCCGGCCCCTCAGGGGGGGGTGTGTGTGTGTGAGGGGGGGTCCCCTCAGCGGTGTGAAGCGATAAATAAATAAAATTATGTGTCTAAAGGCTGTTTTATGGGTGTTTTTCTCAGCCCAGGTTATACAGGCAGTGCTGGTGCAGAGGGTTAGGGAAGGGAATGGGGCAAGTGGAGGGAAAATTAGGAGTAAAGGGTGTAGGGCAGCATCCAGCACACATCCCTCATGGCACCTAAACACCCCTGGGGTGAAGGGGGTTACTTGTACCTCACAGCCCTGTACCCCAAGAGAAGCTATGACTACCCAAAATTAAATAATTTAGGTAGTACTTATTGTTTGGGTAATTATTTGAGTAGTTCTTATAGTATCAGGAATCAGCCTTTATGTAAAAGGGGTCAAAATGATTAATACACATCCTTAGAAACAACAGGCTAGCAGATTTCCTTGCCCCGGTCCCTGTATGGAACCACAAGTCAAGATTTGTCAAGATTGAGATGGGTGTTGTCAGCCTGTGTCCAGAATCAGAGAGCCAGTGCTCTGCAGGAGGCTAGGGAGAAAAGTGGGAATTCAAAGTAAAGAAACCCCAAATGAGGACTCATAGCACTACTGTCACAACCTGGGACATGAGTTCTTTGTAAAAAGTAAAAAAGCCAGCCTTTCTTTTTTTCCCCTTCTTTTTGTATTTAAGTACTACAAAATACTAGCATGAGCGGCACTGCACGGAAGGAACCCAGATACTTGTTTTTAAGACAAGTTACCATAGCAAACAAAGTTATCAGTAGCTCTGAAAAAGCACAGAGACCATTTCTTATCTTTAAAGCTTTATCCACACTTTTAAAGAGCATTGACTTCTCTGGTGAAATTATTCAGCTAGCTCTTAATGAAAAAGCAGATTTGTTCCTTGAAGGAGGCTCATCTTAGATAAACTTTCTCCCAACACCCCAATAAGAACAGGTTGTTGCTTTTCACTTGCAAGGATTCTGGTAACTCAAGCTTATCAGCTTTTACAGCTACAGTGCAAATAAAAGTTCAGCCCATAGCTGTGGAAAGTCTGCAGGGTTAGAAAACAAACAGAAAAGCCAGCCTCTGTTTAGAATAGATTTGAGTTTGGAAATACACAGTTTGATTGTGACAAAGAAGCTGATAACATAGTTAAGACCGGTTTATCACAAGGAAGTGCATGAAGTTTTTCAAGCTTTCTTTCCAGGGGAGCAAAGGGACAGTTATGAAAGCACATGTGAGACATCACAGACAAGTTGGGGTCACACCCGCACCAAATCAGAAGTGAACTGGTGACAGCAAAACTAAGCCCATGACGCCCTGTCCTGTGTTAAGCTGTTGCCTGTATTGTGGGTATTTATCGGAAGGGCAGGCAGCCTTTAGCATGGGTTACGCTTAAGTCATCAAATAGCAACCTCTAGTGGCTCAGGGAGCTTCCTGACAGATCTATCCCACCTTTGGTAGAAAACAAGGGGAGGAAACAACACGAACACCAGCAGCCCTGTTCTGGAATAAAAAAAAAAAAAAAAAAAAAACTTTGCTTTTTTGGAATCATAGGAGGTACCAGAACAGTCAAGGGATCATCTTCACCCTCTTCCTTGTCATGTTACCCACCTGAGCATGACAGCTTCAGCAAAGGAAGCCTTGAGTTCCCTTGTAGATGAGAGAAAAAATTAAATTACCAAATGCTTTCATGTAGTGCCATTGCCTGAGCTCAGATTAAATAACCTAGATAATTAAGCCTTGAACATCCAAGACTTTATATTTTCTTCAAGTCCACTTTAAAGGTAGTTCCTAATTAACAGGTTTGCTTTTCAGGCCAAGCAAGCCTCCCATCATCTGAGAGGATTTCAGTAATGCAAGTGGGTACCACTTTGTTAACCCATGTGAGACAAATTACAGAATTTGCTTCATTCTCCCCCACCCCAGTTCTCCTTTCCACATATGTTCCAACACTGCCAGGGTCCTTGAATATCTTCTCTGTAAAGAGTATCAGCACCATTATATAATAGTTTATCCAACCTGTGGGATTAGAGGGAGTCAGTAGATGTCCTCTACATTCATTGTCTGTCTTCAAAACATTGCAATCAAGTCATACTGGATTTTGTAAGCTGTGTTGTAGACAAAAATATATTTTGAGTTTGAACATGAAAGTACTTCATTACAGGAGCTAACCTTCAGTACTTAAAGCTGAGAATTTTGATGAAGCTAGTTTGAAGTACACTGTTGATTCATCTGTTTAACAGGGATGAGGCACAAGGCCTCCGTTACAAAATAAGTGCAACCTTAATATGCTTTATATTAAAAGTACATTTGTTTGGCAAATTTCTCAGCTTGACAGAAGTTGTCAGAACTCAAGTGGATTACAGACAGCAAATCTTCATGAAAAAACTTTTCACAAACTATAGCAAAGCATCAGCACTTACAGCATTCATGTGTCATTTGCTTAATAATCCACAACTGTACAAGTGGGTCCAGGAATACCCTTGGCTTCTGTTCCATGCCTTTTATTACAAACTGGTATATTATTGCTAATTTCTTTACGGGCCATGTTATGACGCTTTCTTGAAACCTTTTAGGATGGGATAGATGTTCTCAAATGCCTCATAGATTTCAGAACGCTCTTTTGCCCCTGTAAAGACATTCAAAAAATAAAACCAACACATTAAGAATTAGAGCATTGAGAATAACTGAATGCACCTCAAATCTAATGATGAGATTAGAATCCATAAAAAAATGCAGGAGTTTAAAAGCAAATTTAAGAACTCTTGTCAAATGTTAGTTTAAGGCAGAATTTCTGTCATGTTACTTCTGTACCTCAAAGAACAATTTATAGCTTGCTTTGCTTTAAGACTAGTTTAATGTTGTAGCACCAAAACAGCAGTTAGTTCCTCCTGACAGACGCCAAACACTGTCTGTCAAATAAAGCCAGTCAGAGGAATCAGAGTTTTATCTGCTTAACCATAACAGCTCTTTCTCTTGATAAGTAGAAAGATGGAAACATGAAATGAAGGGCATTTATCCCTTTCATTCAGTTTGATAATTCCTCTCTCCCAGTTCCAAGAAGCTTTAAGCTTTGTTAGGTCACCTGTGATTTCTAAGCCATCCTTATCCACATTACTGCAAGCAAATCTTTAATACCAGTATTGCATGCCAACTGTACTGCAGCAGGGAGGAACAGTCCTTGCCAGTGATACTTGTCTACCACACGAGTGTAATAGGCATTAACGACAGGCAAACTGCATTTAGATGGACTGACAATTGGACTAAGTTGCACTCAGGACAGATGTGTAAACTCTTCCCCTTCCATGAACATAGGATATGGTTAGACATGGCTAAATCATCTGAGTTACCACAAGAACATTTTGGGATTAGGGAAGAAATTCAGCTTCACAGATTTAGTTTTGTCATTACAGTTAGGGCCCAGTGTTCACAGGCAAGGACTAGCTTTAGTCCTTCTGGGCATGCTTTGCATTCTAGGGTGTTAGCATATCCCCAGACGTGTTCTGTTTGGAGGTAGCCAGTATGATTTCAGTGGGCCCAGAAGAAAGGTGGTGGGGCATTAGAGGGGGAAGCATTTAAACTTCATCCTGACTGCTCTACAGTTCAATTAGCTCATGATCTATGATTTTGAGAAACTCGAAGGCTTCTCTTGCTGTTCACATACCTCAAAGCTCTGTCATGAATATACATGTAACATTAGGTTCCTCTGGGAACCACAAGTACCCATTTACCTTCCTGTACAGCTGTGTAAAGGCATTTTCATAAGCTTTACAACAGAATGTGCTAGAAACATGCACTCACACTTCAGCTTTTTTTTTGCTATGGAATCCAAGGTACAGATATTTGCTGAGCACACTTACTCATAAGGCTTTTTCTCATGAGTTTGCCAAACTGTCTGGAACAGACTCTTACGTCTCCACCCTTTCCTCTAATAATCCTTAGTACATGTTGTCAGTGAAGTGTTTTAAGAAGTTTGCTTCCTGTCCAATTTTAAATTGCTTATTGTGATATTCATATTGAAGCAATTGTGAGTGGTTACTGGCATGACAGCCTCCTGTTGGGATTCAGTACGCTGGCACAAAGCATTACGCTTTGAATAAAATAAAGATACTCAAGTTTAATGACATGGAAAGCTGAGACACTATATGAAGCAATATAAGGTTCTAGTGCAACAATACCGGTGTTATTATCCACAGAAAACACAGATAAGCAGCAGTAGGCATGACAAAGATTGCTAAGTGGCTTTACTGCAGCAAGATATCAGTTTAGTAATGCTCAATTTAAACACTTCCTTGGAAGATGTGGCAGCACTTGGTTACAGATAATAGAGCAAGAGACCGCTTACCAGTCAGTACAACTTTTCCAGACACAAAGATAAGCAACACTATCCTTGGTTTGACCATCCTATAAATAAGGCCAGGAAATAGTTCAGGTTCATAGCTGTTTCAAAATAAGCAGGTAAGATTAGTAAAATGCAAATACTGATTCAGTGTCATATGCACAAAGTACTCTTTAGCCATGCTGACAGCTGAGTAATTAAATCTACAGATTTTAGCTAGCTAGCTAGAGAAAGGTTGGTCAGGGTCTAAATGTCTTGGAGAGAAACCTAGTAAACCCAACTAGAGCTGGTAGTTCTCTGTGCCTACTTTTAAATGCATATGAGCCATTTCTGAATCTGATTTTCCATAGATCCAAGTAGCTTCAGAGCTGCTTCAATTAAATCTGAGCTATTTAATCTTTTTTTTTTTCCCCTATTCAGTCTACAGTGAAGAAATATACTACCTATGCTTTGACATTGCACTTGGCAATGATAGGAGACCTGTAGAACTCTGATCCCCAGTACTACTGGGATTAAACAAAAGTTCCTGCTGTACATTTCTCCCTACGTAGCTGATACACTGCAACACAGGACTGTCAAACAATATTCATGGACAAAGAAAGCTTTTACAGAATAGGTTCTTTGTTAACCAAAGCAGCAGTTAGCTTCTTGCTATTTGCAAATCCTTCATCTTAACCAGCTCTGGTGTACCTCCCATTTACCCCAAAGTGCTCAAACGCATGGGGTATGCTCTCTGTTAAGAGATTTCCAAAGCTGCTGCTAACAGCATCCCTGCAAGGAGGAAGCAGTGAGCACCACAGGGAGGGAAGTTCCGCAGAGCCCATCCCTGTTGCATTGCACCAGTTTCAGGCTCTGGAAGCTTTACTGCCAGCTGCAGTACGTCACTGTAGCAATTAAGCAGAGGGTCATTTTGGCCTGTGCCCCACTCGGAACAGGAGTTATTGCAAAAAAATATAATAAGCCCTACTATCTGTATTTTAACATATTACCTACAGCCACTTCTTGTCCACTGAACCAGTTTTGGTGAGCAAAAGATGTGCTTGATATTCCGTACCCAGTTAATTATTACATTCATTTTGCCAGGCTTGTACGATTTCAGAATTTGAGTTTCTGTACAGCTTGCAAAGACAATGCTCCAAGCTACGTGGTGCCATACCTGTCCCTCCCACGTACCTGCTGAACTGCTGGTGAGTGAGAACCAACCCCTCCAGCCGGATGGGGAACCTCACATCACAGCTCCCAACCATGTTCTGGATCTTGAAGTCCAGGAACTTGGCAGGGAACCCCAGCTTCTGCACCACGCGTGCATACTTCCTCGCTGCGAGCCGTGACTGCTCTTCACTGAGGGAAGAGCAGAAGGGGGAAGCAGCTGTGCTGAGTGCTTTCTTCTGCTCTGAAGCTGGAATCCAGGTTAGAGCCACCACCATGCTAATCTGTACTCCAGAAAAAGATACGCTAATACTCCAAATAGTGAGATTCTATCCCCAAAACCACTTCAGTGAGCTAAAAGGAATGACACACTTTGGTGTTCGTTTTCCTGCAGTTTAACTGAGCACACTGGAGCATGCTATGTTACACAGTTTCTCCTGTCCAAGAATTGCACAGCAGTGTCTCATCCCTCAGATTAAAGCTGATCCAGGAGAGACACTGCAGTTATCAGTGCAGTCTTCTAGCTAGGTGAGGGCCAGAGAAGAAGCTTTCTAAGCTGTAAGTTAAGACCCAATCAATGAGATGATGCATTGAAAATAAATACACCAAGTATTTATTAAGCTGCTGAACTTGAGGACAAAACCTTTAGAGTACAGAAATCTTTGATTTTCTCCAGCTCCCATTTTATCTGGAGGCAGATGTGTTGACTAGTGAAGCCAGACACCAAAGAGAGACTTGACAGACACAAGCTATGTCCCAACTCACTTTAAAGTCAGTGAGAAATGCAAATAACCCCTTAACAACTCCTGGGCATTTTAGCAGCTTTTTTGCTAATGTCTGGCTCAGCTCAATCTATATTCAAGGACAGAAGCATGTAGTTCAGTAATTACTGAACCCCTGTCATGGAAAAAAATAAAAATAGACTTTTCAAGACTAGTGCTTCATTTTTTTCTGTAGTTAATAGCAAGCTTTTTGCTAGATAATTTAAACAAGGCTTTTGGTCAGCTGTATGACCTTAGAGGATAGAAATGCAAACAAAACAAAAACCCACCAACCCACCTTTTTGCTCCTGTGCAGACCATTTTTCCTGAACTGAAGATAAGGGCTGTTGTTCGTGGGTCCCTGATTCTCATGATCACCGCAGCAAATCTCTACAAATTCAAAGGAAAAGCTCACAGTCAGAGATATTCAGCTGGTACCACACATCGATTCATTCTCTCAAGAATTATCACTTCCACAAAGCTCAGCACAACATGTATTTACTTTGCAGAAGTGTTGTTTTATATATATTTCAGGGTGGTAAGTACTTCCCTACAACCTGTGGGCTTGAGACAGCCATCACAGGACCACTCTTTGTTGCCTTACATTTTGTGGAGCAGTCTGAAGTCATTTACAGAAACTCCCACCTATTCCCAGTAAATTTCTGCAGTATAAGTCACTTGCTAGAAACATGCAATACCAGCCCAGCTCCAGTGTTGCTCTTTCCTATAGAAAATAGCTTTTGGGCAGATCTTTCCTCCCTCAGTCAGGGCTGCTTGAGCCATCTCAGCTGGCTCAAGCTGAAAGGAGAGTCACCTCCTTTTTTAAACAGCTTGGTAACATCTCATTGCAAGGGCTTTATTAAAAAAAAATGAATAAGTCTCCTTGGGATCCCCTGAATTTCTTTAAGAGACCCAAGTTGCAGAATTTGTTAGGACTTTTCCCTATGGGAAAAGACAGAAAAGGTACAGAGCTCAGGGTGAATCTGTATGGTAGAGTCCAGCAGCACTGAGAGCTGGGAACAAAGCCTAGCACTCAAGATTTACCTTTGGGTTATACTCTGCATTTCTGGCATGCAGAGCTATGTTCTTCAGATCCAGTTTGCAAGCCAAGTTCACAGTCGACACTATATTCCTAAGGAATGAGAAGGGAATTGAATGAGAAGGGAATTTTCTTATTACAAAAGCAAGGCATTACAGAGCAAAACCCCAACATTATTAGCTAACACAAAGTCACAGCCCAATTAATAGTTGCCATCAGCTAGTTTCCTGCCTTCCTCTTTCCCACTCCAGTACTAAGCTGATTCTGGCAGAATTTAAGTAATTCAATATCAAAATTAGTTTTTCATGGGAGAAAATATAACAAGGTACAAAATTATTAGTCCCTGCATACTAGATTTGTGCGTCTTCCAATAACTACATCACTGATTTATTTTTTTTTAAACTGCTTTGAATTGCACCATTACTGAGAATTACAGAGTTATTACTGCACTAGTAAGGTAGGTAAGGGTATGTTAGACTCTAGAGGTGTAAGTTCTCTATATTTGCTCTAGTCCAAACAGGATCAGATCTTTTTAAAGGTCAGGATCTCTCACTTCTTTTCATGTCCCTTTCCCTTGCTCAGTTCAGACTCTTCCTTCTCTCAGGAGAAGAGACAGATCTTTAAACCCTTGGAGTCTATTGTCATCCTTAGCATTCTCCTTGCTGGACTGAGACCTTTAAAAGTGTTTTCTGTCTTGTCCTGCAGACCGAAGTAACTAGCAATGCATACTATATAGTAAATCCTTCTACCAAATGCTTCTCCTATGGAGAGACTTCTCTTGTCTCCCAGGAGAGTCTTCCCCCTTCAGAAGCCAGAGGCATTTCAGATGCTTACTCAACCAGCATGTTTATCAAGTCCACTCTCCTCTGCTTTGCTAAGCTGTTTTGTTCCATGCCATTTCTATTTTGCATTGTTCAGCACAGTATCTAGTTGCCTTCCAATATTGTCTGTTCATTTGCTCCACCTCTCAAAAAAAAAACAAAAAAAAAAACAAACAACCATGCCCACCCTTTTCCCCCTCCCTAGTTTTATGGGTGGGCTTATTTACGACCAAACCACACTTGCTACATTCTCCAGTAAGTGAGAAGTCAGAGCAATATGTTACTCTTCAAGAGAAAGTCAGCTAATTTTCAGCGAGATTGGCCTTCAATGAAGGTGGTACTGTTCCTGTAACTTATATATGCTGCAGAAACTTACTGTAACTGAGGAACTATGCCAGAGCTTTCTGAAGCAGAAGCAGGTGTCACTGGGGTCATAGGAGTCATTGGTGTCAGAGGGGGGCACACACCGGACTCTTCAGGGGATGGCTGAGTTGCATCTGGGCATGACAAGCTGCTTTCATTCGCGAAGGTACCACTGTCCTCATCTCTTAATACTGACCCATCGAGCTTCTCTTGCATTTCATGGCCATCTTCAGATAGGTTTTGTTCTTTATCTTGAGTAATATCTGGAAGAAAGCTGAGGTCCACTGAGGAGAAGTCCGCAGGAAGCTCCTTGGGCTGATTAAATTGAGAACCAAACAATCCATCTCCGGTTTGAATTGGAAGGTCCACATCATAAGGGCTCATGGCAGTAAACAGCTGAGGACTAGCTGAGAGGTCATCCTTGAATTGAGAAAAAAAGTGTGTCACTAAGTATCCTGTATCAAAAATTTACTTCAGCTGGGAGACTACATTAAGGTACATTTTCTATTCAATCAAGAAGTTTCAATCATTTTTCCCCATAAGTATTACAGCAAAGAATAGTCTTAAGATTTGAAAGGATGTCATTGGCTTGTCTGTCAGCATATAGAAACAGATAACTTTTCCCCCAAATGATTTTTATAGTGGATACGCTCATTTTCCCACCACACTTTAAAGACAGTCTAGAATACATCAGATTTGATGCCACAAATTGAGAAGTCAGGTATCTACCAGCAGTAATTGGAGGGACAATGCTGGCTCTTTGCCCTTCACAGCCTTCAGCGTGCCTCAGTTACATACATAACCAACATAACTGTTCGTGAGTTTTTCCAAGGAAGACAGCTGGCATTTTCTGGCTGGCTTTCACTCCACTATACTGATATTGCTATTTCCTCTCGCTGCTACCAGGGGACGGTGTCAGCGTTGTGTTAGATTTGTGCAATAGAGGGCAGCAGTTCACAGACGCACGAGCGAATTAAGCATTCAGCTGCAGGAGGTTACCAGACTAATTCAAGCGAGACGCAGTCAGCAAAGCCAGCATCCTTCCCAGATCAAGCGATTAAGGCATTCAACATATCTGCAAGCAAGTTCTTGCATACTAATGCCCTCCTTTATCAGCATCACTTAAAAAGGAATTAAAAGTGTTTTAAAGGCATTGTGGTATTGAGAAGGCAAGAGTTTAGGAATTTATTCCCTTATTCATGTGGGCACAAGCCTCTAGTTAGTGGAAAGCTTCTTCCAAGAAAGAGATTGCTGCTGCTACCCACAGCAGGTGACAGCTTGGAGTAGATGATCCGTACAAGAGGTTTTGTGTGCATTTAGGCATTTTAGCACCGAGGACTTAAACTGAAGCACAAATCAGAACAGAGAACTGCACACAAGACAGAGGCCCTCAAGTTGGCAGCGACTGCCTGAGCTCCGGAGGGAGCAGGGTTTCCAGATCAATGCTCTGCAGCCCTGAGCTAGTGCTGCTCTATGCTCTGTGCTAATCAGCTCAGTTAACACAGCCGTGCATGCTCTGCACACGAGGAGGTCTCTGCACCTAGTTACTCTGCAGTATGTCTGCCTGGAGAAAGCACTGGCAGCTTGGAAAACTCTTGTGACAAATCATTGCAGAGAACCCTTCATGTAAATATGGATACAAGCTGGTCTAGCTGTAAAGTATGAATACCTGGGGGGTTCAAAACTGTTTGTAAAGCTGGCTTCTAGATGCAGAGCCCCATAAGAGATCTGGGGCAGAGCGCTACTGAATGAAACCTCAGCTCTTTGGAGAGCAGGACCCAGGAACTGGCAAGTCCGATCCACATCTTAAGCCACCTGAGTCAGACACAAATTATTTTAAAACAGTAGATGGTTACTTACAATAGCAAAATATTATGGGATAATTATTTAAAGTTTTATTTATTTATTTTGTTAGGGGAAGGAAAGTACAGTCTCTTTAAGACCTCCAATAAACCAAGACCTATCCATACAGGACTCAGCTAGGAAAGTTTTCTGCCAACCGTGATGTGCAGAAGATGGTACAAAAAAGCCTTGTCACTGCAAGCTTGCAAGACTATTAATGTATCATACTAAGAGGCATCAGACAACTTAAAAATAATGGTCAAAAAACAATAGCAAAGCAGTTTATGGTATTGCTTAAAGAAAGAAGCTAATAGATGAATGGTACAAGAGACAAGAAGCTTTAGACCACTGAAAAAAAAAATAAAAAAACAGGTAAAGTGCTTAAAGTAGATAGAAACAGAAAGCAAGTCTTCCTTTCTCAGAAGAATTGCATGGAAAGCTGGTGAGAAAAAGCTCTTATAGGGTTAAGTGCTGGGGAAGATTGCCCTCTTGTTAGACAGATGCTCAGGGGCTTCCAAAGGGGGGGCACAAGACCATGTTTATCTTGGGCTGGCTGCCAAGGGTTATTACTGTAGACTCCAGGTTAATTAACTTCACTGAAGGCCCCATCAGCTGCATTGCTTCAGACACTTCCCAGCAGCTCCAGAAAGGAGATTTTATGCACAGATCCTGCCTGAGATCACCAGGTTTGGGGAGGAAACAGCAGTTTTGGTTCCACTGCAGTAGTCCATGAGACCCAGATATATATAAATCAAATCCAGCTGTTTTAGCGACAGCTCTTGCCTTTTTTAATGGCACCCTGTTCATCTTCTACTATCAGCTACCCTGACAAATCTGAAATAGCAAATTCAGCTGCATACTATTTGTAACACCCTGTTATACTTCACCATGTTAAACACCTCATGGGGCAAGTTCAGAGGGCTTTGCTGACTACCACCAGTAGATCTCCGGATTTAAGCAGCTTGAATTGCACTTACTTTCTGGGTTGTAAAAGAGTTTAAGATAGGAGGCAGCAAGCCAGTGAGAAGTATACACAGCTGAAGAAGTTGTGTCCCTTGGGCAAACACAAGGCTCAGCTGAGGAGCCCAGCCCTCTCCCAGTTATCTCTACAACCACCTGCAGCAGTCCCTTCCACCAGAGGGACGTTTTTAATAGATAAAAAAAAGATTTTTGCAACAATTTGCCAGCCAGCATGAAGAGATCTGAGTCTCCTACCCCTTCCGAGCACTGCTCCCTCAGCCTGTCCCCACAGCAGAGGAGCTCCAGCCTCTGAGCACCCTCTGGACAGGCTCCAACAGCTCCACATCCGTATAAACAAATCACTTGGGGGCTTAAGGATACGAAAAAAAAACTCAGAGAAAGGCAAAAAACACTGTAGTACCACAAAGAAACAGGGGAGGGCCCAGAGGAGAAGTTTTACTTCAGAGGTGGGCGGGAAACTCTCTTCATCGCGGCGTTGGTGGTATAGTGGTGAGCATAGCTGCCTTCCAAGCAGTTGACCCGGGTTCGATTCCCGGCCAACGCAACTCTATTTTTGTTTTAAATCCCTTTATTTATTTATTTTTCCCCTTCTCCCAGCCCGGTACCTGCCCGCTGCAGTTCTCCAGGTACCTCTCCAGCGGCGAAACGCCATCCATGGGCACAAGCCCCTACCACAGGCTCCCGGCCCCAGCTTTAAGGCAGGGGGTGGCAGCAGGGGCCAGGTGCAGCTTGTTGGGAGCAGGGCCTGCCCCAAAACCTGTGGGTTGTGATTCCCCCCGAGGGGACACAAGCAGCCTTTTGGGGTGTGTTTCACTCTGGGGAGATGCTGGAGATTTCGGGGCTCTGCTTTGTGTTTGCCATCAGCCTGTGAGCAGAGCTGGAGTCTGGGCTTCCCCCCTTCAGGGCTGCAGGAAAACAGGGGTCTAATGCTTAGACTGTGTAAAGATAAAGCTTGTTGTGATCCACAGGCCCTTAATTTCTCCCACCTGCCTCATTAAGTGCAATAAACCACAGCTGGTCTTGCAGCAAGAGCTGGCTCCCCTCTGACTGTGAGAGCAGCCCCAAATTACAAACCTGGGTCTGGAGGCATTGCACCAAGGTTGCCCATCCCCAGCTGGGCCAGGGCTGCCAACGCTTCCCAAAAACTCAGGAAGGGCCTAGGTGCAATGTGGCTGCCAACACAGCTTCTTTTGGGAGCTTCTCGACGCGATGTTTGCTGCCCAACTTGTTCCTCCTGTCCCGTCCCGTTGCTGTGTGCTGATGGATGGATGGGTTTCTGCAGAGGCACAGCTAGGGACAGGTCCTTTTCCCTGTCTGGGCTGGTGTAGGGGGTGACAACTGCTGCTCTGCTTACAGGTCTGCTCACCGGTGTGAGATTTGCTTGCAAACATCTGTCTGGGCTGAAGAAACCTTTCAGAAGAAGATACCAAGGTCTGCATGTGCAGAGGGTCTTCAGGAGGTGCTGCCAGTCTCTTCTCGCCACCCCAGGGGTGTGGAGGATGGGGTTTGGATCCTATATCCACAAAGCAGAGCGTACGTGGCTGCCGAGCATCCCTCCCTCCTCAGCACAGCCTGCTGGGCTGGTTTCATGGTGCTTTTGGGACTCGCCTTGCCCTGATGCTTTGCAGATGCCAAATCCCCCTGGCTCCAGAACAATTCAGCCTCAGGCAGGTTGCTCGATGTTACGCAGCCTGTCCTGCAGCGGCCAGGAAGCCAAGCGAGGAGAGGACTCTCCAAGAGGCTGCATGGGGTGTTACAGAGGCTGGTGGAGCTGGCTCAGACCAGCTGACGATGGTCAGATCTAAAACATCCCCTTTGGGGATGACTGGCGGTTGAAGTGGTTGCAGACAGCTCCGCAGGACAGTGTTTGGCACTCCCCCAGCATGTGGACACAATTGCTGTGCTTAAATTAGGAAACCGGAGTACTGTGGTGGCTGTGGTGTTCCCTGGTTGCACTGCAGCCATAGTACTAAATCTCTAATCAGTCTATTTATTCCTTTGATGCACGGCCAATATCAGCATTTATACACAATATCAGGTGTATAGGCAACTGCAGAAGCCCCTGGAGATACGTTCATCCTTCAGCACTGGGGTCTGACCTGTCTGCATGACATGAAGTGGAGATAGGGACGTCAAACCATGGCATTTAAGTGACGGAGAGAGGCTACGTCAGAGGTGAACACAAATACGAGTCTCTAAATGTCGCTGTTGCTTCTTGCCTGGGATAGGGGCATCCTGTAGATGGCAAGGGCACCAGTGGGAAGTGACGCCTGCTGCAGAGCCCCTGCGATTTTGGGTAAGTCACAGGGCTTCGTGCCCCCTCTGTTCAGTGGGTTGACGATCATCCTGTAGGTGGAGGAGAAGGAAAGAGCCTGCTGTGAAACTGTGCTCTGCCTTCTACAGCGGGAGACTCTGCCCCTGCCATGACTTGGCCGGATGCTAATTTCAGATGCATCACTTGGCACTCGTGAGACTCATCTGCTGGGTTTCTGATCATCCAGGTCAAACAACGTTAGAAAGCACAGCTATTTTTTCCCCATCTCAACATAGACAAGATTCTCTCTGTCTCAAGCCTCATTTATTTTACTTTTGCCCCCTCTGGGAAGCAGCAGGCGCCCCGAGACAGGGCCGAGGTGACTCAGGAGCAGCCGCTGCTCGGCCCCAAACGGCGCAGCCAGCTTCGGGCTGGGTGAGTCACCTGAAGCACAGCGTTACTGTAATGATGAGGCGTCACGAGTTCTCAGTTAGCAAATTGCTTAATTTTCCTGAGCAAGTTGGTGATTGTAACAACAATAAGAGCTTTGCGCATCCTCTTGAAGAGCGGTTCGGCATTGTTCTTCCTCAGATAACTGATTGGAGAAGGCTATTCCGCAGAGCTTCTCTAACTTTCCTGTATCAGTCCCTTAGCTGTTTCTGTAGCGCACATTCCTGCATTATCTGGATGCTACAATCTGGTTAGCAGACAGTACTAATCACGGGAGGCTTCCAAAAGCCTTGAAGGGCCAAGGAACAGATCAGTGAGGAAGCTCTACCTGTTTTATTCATTAATGCTCCCGACAGACGCCTTCTATTCCAGCACCCTGTAAATGCTTTGCTGCTTGCTTTGAAGTTACTTAATCTGGTTGGACTCTATCTTATCTTTTTCAGGAGCCACTTTGGGAATTAAAAGCCCGTGGCTGGCAGCATTCTGCTATTGCTCACCTGAGCTTTATGCTAAACTTTTATAGCGGTAATTGTCCCCAAAGAGCGTGGTGTCTCTTGTATAGCTTGCATCTGCAGGTGCCCTCGCTGCCTACAGAATTAAAGCCATGCCT
This sequence comes from Netta rufina, assembly GCF_964035555.1. Lineage (NCBI taxonomy): Eukaryota > Metazoa > Chordata > Aves > Anseriformes > Anatidae > Netta > Netta rufina. The sequence goes on along the minus strand of NC_140128.1, from coordinate 61,308,351 downwards.
TTGGAGGAGATAAAAGAGCAGCTGAGAGCGGGATCACCTTCCAAGAAAAGACTCGTTTATTAAGTACAAGTTATCTCTAAATGCAGCATCTTCCAATTACCCCATTGCTCTAGGCTTTCGTGCCAACGGCAGAATCAGTCCGGTTGCAGAGCAGATTCCTTCTGTCTGATTTTGCTGTGTTTTGGTCCCTGTGCCAGGGATGTAGGTGCAGCGGGGTGCTGCACAGGACCCCAAAGGGGGTCAGGGAGGGTGGCAGGAGAGATGCAGCGAGGTCCATGGGCTGTGCAGGAGCTGGCAAGGCTCACCAGAGGCAGCTGGAGCCCAAAAAGGAGCTCAGAGGGAGCACATCAGTCTCTGACAAGTATGACCATCGTGTTCTCATACCTACCTGTCCCATAACACTCCATCCTAGGCCTGGCCAACACCTGCCAGTGAGAGTAGATATTAGACTTATTGCCAGGGAAGGAGAGAAAACACCGTGACTATTCAATGAGTAATAGTGAGCAATTTGACATTTAATTGTGAGTAATTAAGTGTGTCATCATTGGGCTATGCCGGTGTAAATAGGAACAGAATCAGGCCCATTAGATTTGACATTTGGTCCTGGCTTGCCCTGTGTCGATTGGGAGTGATCCCCTTACAGGACTGTGCTCAGGAGGATTTGAAATTGGGCCAGAATCCAGTTTAATTTTCCAGATTCACAGGGTGACGGGAAGAAGGGCTGTAACCTCTCCTTTATCACCCTGTGCTCTCTTTCCATCCCTGCACCAGATGATGCAGCCCAGGTTGCACAGTGGTAAGAACACCTCGTCTTTGTCCCAGCCAAACTGGGGCTCTCCTATTCCCTGCGAATGACGGCGATGGGGGATTTGGCACTCTTTGCAAACACCGGTTTATTCTCAGTGTTCATCAGCTAAAGCGAGCATCTCCCTTGCTTGCTGGTAGAGACCAACGTGAGGCCAACATTTGGTGTGCATTGACTGCTGGACCAGTGAAGAAAGGCACTTCTGCCAAAAGGAAAAGGGGTAAAGTGGCTGGAAAAGAGCTTTTTTTTCTTTTTTTTCTGGCTTCTGCAGTTCCATGGAGCATTATGTGCAATGAAGGCACTGACTGCCCCCACGTCAGGCTTGCTGAGAACCAGACCCAGAAAGGATTGCCAAAACCTCCTCTGAATGCCAGAGGAAGCAACATCAGTAAAAGCCATCTGTCTCAGCTGAGGGGCTGAATGGTGACTTTAGAACTGTGCAGTTATCTTCACTTCATTTTCCTATTTGCCCAGAGCAACTGAGTGATTAAGCAGAGGCATTCGGTGTGTGGTTTGCATAGAAATCCACTCCTGGCCCAGCCGTGCTCTTAAGGGTTCACGCTTGGTCTGCGGTGCGGGGGAGAGCACTTTGCTCTATTTTTATTTATTTTTTTTTTCATTGTGTTGCTTTTAAAATGGCCAGGGAAGGCAGGGGAGAGCTTTAAACATTGGCTGACACCTTAATTGCTACCTAGCAATTAATGGCTACAGGCTTCCTTGGACAGCTCCCCCCCAAGTGTCACACACACATATATCTGACACCGGGTTTCAGAAGTGCTTTTGTTAAGTCATCTTTCTAATTTTTGTGCCAAATGGCCTGTCTAGATTGAATTGCATTTAAATGAGGTGAGTGTGCAATGGATCATCTGACTGCTGATGTTTTCCCTCCGCGTTTTGTGACAAATTGCCCTAATGCAAACACCATGTCTCATACCCTGAACTTACTGCTCCAATTAAATACTGATCCTTTAAGCTTTATCTGGAGCAACAACACAGTAATGGCACTCAAGTGTGTTTGCACAGAAAAGCAGAGAGGCGTGCAGATGGCAGGTGTTAACAGACCTCTATTAATTTAGTTTGCAGGGGTCGCAGCAACACTGAAGACATGAGCGATGGTGCTAGGATGCTCTGGGACCTCCAGTCCAAGCTCTCCAGGAATTAGAGCACAGCCTGCGATGCCTTCGCTGCTGTGTCAGCTGAAATATACCACCACAAGAGTTTTTCCTGGCTTATCACGCAGAGGAGGACGGATGAATATTGTTCAAACACCACGAGCCAAGGAAGGGTGCTAACGGGTCGCTGAAATCCCAGTAAAACTTACTTTTGTCTGGCTGCTCAGCACGGTGCAATGACTGACACTGGAATGAGTCCTCGGGGCGCGCAGCTCAGTGATTAGTCAGTTCTCATTACCACTTCCTCCGATTAACGGCGAGCAAATCAGCATGCTTGAGTCAACAGGGACCTCGGGAGAAACCCAACTTCCCCAAAACGCTGCCAGATGTCAGCAGATGCTCCAATCCCCCTGCCTTGACCTTTTTGTGCCTTAACACGTAATTAACTGTTAAGGCAGTGATGTTGCTGTCTCTCTACCCCTTCTGCTGTAGCCTGCCAATGAACATCGTTAGCGGTAACGAAGCAGTACGGGCACAGCTCGGCGGGCACATGCTGCTGCAGAGCATTGCAGAAACCCAACCTTAAATCATTTTGGGCTTTTTTGTTTGGGTTTTCCTCGTTCTCACTTGCTGCTTCTGCAGTTTCTGTTAACGAGAGCATGTTTGATTGGGTTGTGGCACTCGCCTACCGACTCCACGCTTTCTTACACCTTAGCTTCTGTGCTCAATGTATTGAAGAGGAATGCAAGTTATTTTTTCCCCTACAATCCAATATATGATTATGGAAAGCCTTAATATCTTTACATGTTTTTGGTGTCTGCATGCTGTAGAAGCAGCTGACTGGTCGCAGCGCCCTGCCTGATGAAGGTGTTATTTTTTCCTCATTTTTTTTTTTCTTCAGCCCACTTATCTGTGGCTTGTCAGAAATAATTAAATGCTCTGATTGCTTTGGCCTCCCTTCAGTGGGTATTTGCCCAAGTCAATAATACAGGAGCAGCTCTGCTGAGATCTGTTTGCACTCAGCACATTCAGCAGGGCTCAGGTAGAGCTAAGGTATTCTCAGCAAAGTTTTCAGGAAAATTGGGAACCCAGATGGGCTTGTGTTGGGGAGGGTCCAAAGCTGGCTGCTTTCTAAACACAAATCATGTCAGAACCATTGGGTTTTGTGTATTATCATTAAAAAGTGCTCACATTTATCCCCAGGTATTTTCACAGTCCCCTTACCCTCGGAGTGGCGTGGGCAGTGCTGTGACCCCAAACAAATGGAGTGTACGAAGACAGATGGCTTAAACACATTCCTAAATGCAGCTGGCGTAGACCTCTTGCACCTCTCCCAGCTCTCACCCAATTTGTTAATGGCTGTGTTTTTCCCTGTAAGTCAGTAATGCTTTTCTCTGTGACTTTTTATAAAGGAACTTCTAGGCCTTCTTTAGGCCCCTTGGGTGAAAACAAAAAATCGGCCTCTTTTCTGGTGCCTTTCTATCTTCCCCTGAGCACCTGAGATGCTTCTTAACCCTTCCTTTCCCCCAGGACTTACAAACAGTGTGATTTTCGGGTGTCTGAGTTGAGACACAGCATGGGAGGGTGCTGAGCTCACTAGGGAGAAACCTGCCACCACCTAAAAGATCAGCTACAGAGGCAAAGAAAAGAATCCACGTTCATTTTAAGCATGAGGAGCTAAAACAGCATTTCACAGCAGGAAGTACGGTGAGCTCTGGCACCACTAGGAATTGTTGCTTGATCTCACAGGTGATCCTTCTGCCATTCATGGGCTGTCTGCTCAGACCAGGCATTTACGAACAATTCAGCCAGCCTTGGGAGGCAGGTGCCTGTTACCACCAGCGGAGGCAATCTGGGGACCAGAGAGCAAAGTCCCCCTGCAGCGTGACACTCGTGGCACCAGGCAGATGACCACATCCCTTGTGTAGCTGCAGACAGGATATTTCAATATTAACAAACCCCAAAATGGGTCTTCTTCTTTCTTTATTTATTTATATTTATTGTTGTTTTGATTTTTGTTTTCAAAGAAAAACATCTTCATTCCTTAGGCACTGATGAAGAGTATTAATTTAAAACCTATAGTTCACACACACACACACATATATATATTTCATATATAGCTATAGTTCAATGTGGGACAGTGTAAACAGCACCTGTAAACCTGAACTTTGAATGGAAGAAAAGATGTAAACTGTTACTGGGTTACACCAAGTGAAGTGTTTTACAGCAGGAGAGGTACTTTAGGTACTTTCTGTGTCATTTCTTCATTTGCTTTGCTTAATGATGCCCGGCTCTTAAAAAATCTTCTTCTGCTACAATGCTACCAAGAAAGAGGCAGAAAGAAGAGGAATATTTTAAAACTGCTTTGAAACAGAACTCCTGATGTTAATTCAGAGGTTAATCTTGCGTTGCTTGGAAAGCTGCTTTTCTGCCCAGCCTCCCTGTGATCCCTTTAGCTATATCTGATACTGAGGGTTTGAAAACTCCAGATTAGAAATTAAATTCCACCTCTGTGGCCCAGCCCTGATGACCCATGGAGTCACAGAAAATAGGGTTTCCTTTACAGCGAGCTCTTCCAGGGAAAGCTGTTGCTTTTTTTAATTTTTCTTTTTGAAAATGAGTGGGGATTATTCAGTGAAGGCTGATTGCAGGCCCTGGTCTTGCAAGGATTTGGGTGCTTGTTTTATTTTGCTCATACGTGTTAGCACAGAGGAGAGTCTGATGGGCTCCAGCGTGGCTTAGGGTGGACGAGGCATGTTAGCTGTGGCAGGCACCAAGTGCTGCTGCCAGGCTGGGTGTAGGATCTGTGCTGCAGGAGCCAACATGCATGCTGGTCAGGTGTCTCCTATGGGAACAGCAGCCGTGGCAGGGGAGGAAAGGGGTTTCCCAAAGGGATTTCCCATTGGGACTTCCTTTTTTATCTTTTGCAAATGTGAAAAAATTGAGCAGCAGTATCTTAGCCTTTTTTTTTTTTTTTTTTTTAAGTGAGCTCTGAGGCAGCTTCTAACCATTCACTTTATTAGCTGGCTTTTCTGTAATACAAAATGTGTCCTTGGCCATCTCAGCTCCATTAAAAAAAAAATATATATGTATATATATATACACACACTGAGATAACATGTGGATTATGTGGATTTGTATTAGCCTTGTTGATTTTGGGTCATGTACAATGCCATGTTTGAGTCTATTCTTTTTTATTAGGAGTTTTTATGCTTATTACAGGAGTTCCCAGAGTTGTTTCTTCTGACAAATGCTGCTTAGGACAGATGTGTTTTTATTCCCTTACAGCTGGATTGAATCAAATGTCTTTTTCTGCATAGCTCGAATTTCTGCAGTGGGGTTATTTCTCATCTACTACTCTGAGAACAAAGTTGTAGCAAGCTCTGTGACTTTCTTTAAGCAGAAGTTGAAATCTTTTTGGTGCACGTGCACGTGATATATTAATTTTCACTTCCCACCAAGTGTGGGAATTCACGCTTGTAAACAGTGCAATGAAAATAATGCAAATAAGCAGAGGCAAAGAGAAAAATTTGGTCATCATTGTTTTTCCCTAGCCAGGAAAGAGAGGCTGAATCAGCGAGGTGTTGAGACTTGCAGGGTGCTCATTTCTGGCATCGATAAGGATCTCTCATGCTCTCCTATAAAATGCTAAATTAGCAATACTCAGCCTCTCTGACTTCCAGCCCCACTGAGCACGCAGCTTGTCGTCCTCCTGGGCCTGCCCTGAGTCCACAGGTCTGAAGTACTTTCCCCGCGATCTGAGGAAGCAAAAATCCCGACAAAACCAATGACTTGGGGCTCCTGCGGCATTTCAAAACCCTTTTCTTTTTCCCCATGAGTGGTTGCCTAATGTGGCTGGGATTTCAGCGATGATTTGCATTATTTCCTCCCTGCAGTTGGGGTAGGCAGCATCGTTAGCCTCGCCGGCTGATTTGCACAGCGGTCACTCTCCAGTGAGTTTTGCCACCGGGTTTCTCAGCCTGCAGTAATCTGAACAGTTTATTGCCTTACGCACCGGGCGATGATACACAACGTGTGGTTTACAAGCATTCTCCAGTCGGCACCACGATTGCCTGCATGTTGCTAAAAGCAGAAGAAAATAATAAAAAAAATGCACCTCCTGCAGCTGAAGCACCTGGCTCTGCACTTTTTGACTGCAGTGGCTGCCTGAGCGATGCCAAGGAGCAAGGTTTTGCCTTAAACTTGCACCTTGCAAGCGGGCGGCGTGGATGCTGCCAAAAAGAGTGAATTTCCCTGTGCACACAGGGCTGATTTATTCCCTGTTCACGTTTGGGGCTGTGACGTTGAAGGTGAGAGAAACCTGCTGTGTGAGCACTATGGGACAGGCATACGTGAGGGTGAAGGAAAAGCCGGGACTTTCACAAGTCTGACCCCACAAAATCTCTGGAAGGTTTTTGCTGACTGCAGCCCTGACACATCCTGGTGCATGCTGCGCGCAGGGCTGCTTCTTGGGGGGATTTACATTACAGATCCAGGTAATTTTGAGGCAATTATGATAAATTTAAGGTCAATGGGCTTATGTTGATAACTACAGAGGAGCAAGAGGGCACAGCCAGCCTGCACACCGATGTGTTGGCCGCTCTCCACAAGCACCAAGGCTGAAGGGTGTCAGAGCCCGGCTTCCCCTGCACCCTCCCTGCTTTCCCCATCTGTAAAATGGGCACAAAAGGCCCTTTTTGGAGCTTGCTGTCCACAAAGTGGGAGGCCGTTTTGTGCCTTATGCCATCCCCAACCTGGGGGTGTCTGCGTGAGGGGATCTGCGTGAGGGGACCCTCAGCGCGCCCCACACGAGTGGGGGACCCCATGGGGGGGCAGTGGGATGCATTTGGGGACCCCCAGGAGTGGAAGGGGAGCGGCGATGCCGCTCCTTTAACAGGAGGGGAGCCGGGAAATGCTGAGGACGTGCGGCACCGCCTCCTCCTCCTCCTCCTCCTCCTCCTCGTTCCCCGCCCGCTCCCTTCCTGCCAGCCAGCGCCGCGCAGGCACCGGCCCCGGCTCCACCGCCCCGGCTCAGGCCCGGCCCCGGCTCCACGGCCCCGGCCTGACGGTGAGTCCGGGGCTGGGGGGTGAGGAAGGGGGAACCCGGCCCCGGCTGCTCGGGGCTGGGAACATGGCCGGGGCCGGGCCCTGCCCGCGGCCTGCAGGGCGGGCCTAGGCCTCGGCAGGGGCTGCGGGGCAGGTGCGAGGCCGGGCTGAGGCCTCAGGGAGCCGGGGGGGGGGTTTGGGGTGTGACTGCGGCAGGGTGGGAGGGAAGGAGAGCGGTTATCTGTCCGGTTATCTGTCCGGCTGTCCTTCTGTCTGTCCGTCAGTGTTTGCACTAAATCACCGAGACCCACCCGGGGCTGTGGGTGCAGAGATTTGCCTCAAAAACCCGCTCCGGGGGTCGCCCCCCGTTTCCCTGCTGTGGTATCAGGCAAGGAAGCTGGAAGGGAGGCAGCCCTGTGGAGCCTGTTTTCCGTCAGGCATCCGAAATTATCCCCGCTGGAATGGTCCTTGGGGTGCTGATGACCCAGTGGGGTGCTTGGGGTGCTCCCCAGGCTCTCCCCCGTTGGTCCCAGCCATGGGTTTTGGGGCTGCCCCACAGCCCCGCGCTCCTTTATGGCACTAATTCCAGCCGGGTAAAACGCTTTAATTAACTCGGTGCCTATTAGGAATAACGTAGCGTCAGGCCTGGTCCGTGTGAGGCAATTTTAAGTGCTACTTTCTAGCGATCTGCTTCTGGCTTCTCGGTTTAACCTTTTTTTCAAGGCTGTGCTGTTTGAGATTACAGACGGAAAAACCTCAGGAAAAGCATTTCTTGCTCTCTGGAAGCGAGTAGCGGGAGAGGAGTTAAGTTGATACTTTGCTGTAGTCATTTGCTGTTTAAAATCCTCTTTTTTTTCCCTTTCTTTTTAGTATCTCCGTTGCCGCCTCTGCCCAACAATGCCCATATGGTGTTTAGCAGACATAACTGACAGGTCCCATTTAACATCTCCTCGTGTATGACAAGGCAGAAATCCCTGGCTAGAAACTCAGAGTGCTGGGGAAGCAAAGAGGGTTTTTTTGGTTCGTGCACTCCACATTCTCGTGGATACTTCTCCTACCCCTTCCCTGTGGGGCTGGCGAGTGTCCTGGTGCCTGCTTTGGGCTGGAAGCACCTCTGTGCTGTGCGGCCCTGCTGCCCGTAACTGCGCTGTAATTCCCGTCCACGAGCAGGCTATGCAACTCGCTTTGCCACATATTTTTTCTCTTGCCTCATGTGCTGATGCTGCTTTCTGCGTACTGTGATTAAAATAACTTTTGTGTGTCGCTGCAGCGGGGAAACGTTGGGGTTTGGATGGAAATGCTAGTGCTCTGTTAGAGTTATTACTGAAAAGCCTTTTTTTTTGTTAGATTTTTTCCCCCCTTCCTTATCTAGCCAGTCTCAAGGAGATGCTTTCTGCTGTCAGAAATAGCAGGAGTAGGAGGATTTGAAGTATACAATTAGTTTTTAATTTGATCCTTTATACCCCGCTGTCATAAAACCCCTATTTCAGCTAAATTAGCTTGCTAATGACTTTGTTTCTCCAACACCTTAAAGGAAAAGGAAAGGCTTGATTAAGCCTGTGTAAAAACTGTGGTGTTACTTTGGTTGAGTGTGGAACAGCCTTCACTTGCTTCATCTTTCTGTCTGAGATGAGGTGATTCTGGCTCATCTGGCTCAAAATTGTCTAATCATTGTGTGAACATCAGTACTGTAAACCAAAGGGTTAACTGAATCCTTCAGGAACCGAAATTCCCTGCGAATTTCAGAGGTTATGGACCCAGATTAAGTGTGTTGCTGGCCGAGACCCTTACTCATAAGGACATGGGGGGGAGAGGACATTTGTTTTATTTTAAGCATCGAGCTTGGTTGCTCCTAATCCCTTCCCCCTTCGCTGCCAAGACACCCACCTCTCGCCATCGACTGCGCTGAGAGCTTCAGCTCCCAAGTTTCATTCCCTGGCCGTGCCCAGATGATGTGCCTGGTAGGTCGAGTGCCATCCCCTGAAGTAGTCTGGGGGAGAAGAAACGAGATAAAATTGCAGGAGGAAGGTAATCCCTGCTATCTGCTCCAAAAATGGAGCCAGCAGGCAGCCGGGCACGAAGCTGGGAGCAGAAGAAAGCCCCTGATCGAGTTTAGTTTCTGAGTTTACAGCAAACATCCGTGTTGTGAGTGCCGCTCGTAACATAACTGCTTCTAAGGGGCAACGTGATCGGTTTATTCCTCGCCGCCGTCGCTGCAGGAAAGCTGCTCCAGAGCCTCCTCCAGGTCTCAGAACAATCACGGCGTTTCCAGCCTAACGTAGTTTATGGCCAGTTTGTATAATCTGTGTGTGTTCCAGCACTGCCGTTTGGTTTAAGCAGTTGTTTTCCCTCCCTGAGGTAATTAGAGGGAGCAGTTGTATCCCCTTGCAGCCACTTGTTTTGATAGGTTAAACAAGTCAAAGTCTTTATATCTCCTCCTGCTGTTCCCTCGGTGCTCTCCTCGTTTACTTTTACCATTCAAAACCTTTTTACTAGAAAAGGGAGTTTTAGGGATCTCTGTTTATTTCTTAAGCTTCCTCCTCGGTTATGTTGGCAACTCAGCAGGACTGGACTGTTCTTCAAAATGAATGGTTTGGGGGCTCTGCTCCCTGTGCTAACCTCTCCAACTCCTTAATATTCTCCAGGTGAAGGCTTCAGACCCATGAGACAGGCAGGTGCTGGGCAAAATCTGTCCCAGGCAAATCAGCTCTTGCTAATGACTCTGCATAAACTACGGAGGTGAGAGACTGGAGAATTACCAGGCCGTGACGCTTGGGAAGCTGTTTCTCCTCTCGTCATTATACAAGATGTCCAAAAGAATGAAACACACCATGCCTTTAAAAAAAAAAAAAAACAAACACAAAACACAACTATTTATTTATATTTTTAGAAGCTTAAATGCTTCTTCCTGTTCACGTGCCTGAACTACAGCTGGTTGCAGAGAGGTGGCTGCTCCTGAGCTTTGAAAGCTTTCCATTTCTCGCCAGAACGACGCCTTTACAGTAATTTTTATAAGATGCAGACTTGTTGACGCTTTCTGAAGGTTGTCTGTGCTCTCTGATTTGGGAACGCTTCTCTGCCTGCCAGTGCGGGCATTGTCTGAGCACGGGAGGCTTCCCCCCACGGCGCTTAATTGTGGCTTTTATTTCCAATTAGTTTGGAGCAGGAACAGCAGCGGCTGCGTCGATACGTGCTGCGTGCTGAACCGGGCTCCTGCTTCTTCCTGCGAATCGAAGAGCCAGGATTTAGCAGCCCAGGGGGCTCGGAGAGCAGATCCAGGTGTTGCTGGATGAGGTGAGGCAGGGTGCAGGCATCTGCAATTGCTCCACAAGCTTTTTTTTTTTTTTCCCCACACGAGAACAGAAGCAGCTCCTGTCCCAGGTTCCCTGCCTCTGAGCTCGTCCTCTCCTGGTTGCTGCTACCGCCCGCGTGTGGGAGTGCTGCACCCTAATTAGATTATATTAGAGTGAATAAGTGAATCTGAACAAATGAGCTTATGGGGGCACTGTCAGGTCAGCTGCGGCCCTAAAAATAGGTACTGAGCGCAGGACAGGCTTGGTGCAGTGTCTGTCGGTACAGCAAAATTGGATGGAGATTGCCTGTGAATGCAGAAATTCTGCTGCCTTGCTGTCTCTTTGGCCAGGGTGGCCAACTTTTGTTGGTCCAAGAAATGTCAAAAAGCCCTGAAATTTGGGCGTTCTTTAGTCGAAGCTTGGTGGGATGTCGGAAGGGGAAAACTATGGCTGTGGAAACTGTAATCATCTGAGGTGCTAAAGAACGCAAATCTCATGATCCTTTTTAATGCTTCCTGGCTAACTAAAGGTGATTTTTTTAGCAAGGCTCTTATACTGTGAAAAAACAGGGAAAAAGGAAGAGCTTTCTGCAGTAGCTATGCCTCTGGAGACTCTGGAAGGTTTCTTCTGACTCTTTCTAACAGGAATCTGAAGGATGTTGGTTCTATCAGATGCAGAAAAGTACTTCAGGAATGCCAAGCCTGAAATTTTGCTGTGCAATGTGCGGGGGAGGGACAGGAACAGCAAGGTGTGGGGTTAATCAGGAGGAAAATAACAACTTTCCTGCAGCTCTCCCCCTTGTTCTCTGTAACACGCTTTGTTTTCCTTGGTGCTTTGTGTCAAAATTCACAGCTCTACGTTCCTGTTACCGAACAGAAGTAGGTGAAGCTCCTTCCCCTTTTCTCCCCGAGAAGACTTACAAATAGCAGCTTCCTTTTCCAACTCAGCCTCATCCCGGCTTGCTCTGAGGCTGCGTTAGGACTCGGGGAAAGTATCTGTAAAATTAGTGGTGGCGAGCTGCTCCTTTCCTCGCCCTAATCAGCCCTGTTGCAAGTAGCGTTGCCCTCCGCCAGCATTAGCAGCTAACTGCTGCTGTCACTGTCAGGCGTGCAGGGATTTCAGTGCTCCTGAGCTGCTGATCTAAAATTTAAGATTACAGGATGGGAAAAATGCCCCGTGCTAACCCTCTGGGAGGAGACGGAGCCTGCTGCCCGACAGCTCCACACCCTCTTATGCCGTAGAATTGAGGATACAGAGCAAAACTTCTCGTTTTCTTCAAGGTGTAGCCGACTGAGGACTTGAGCATCGAGGAGGGCTTTTTTTTTTTTTTTTATTGCTGTGTCAGGAGGAGGTGCCCAGCAAAACGTGAGTCCTCGTTTTCGGATCGCAGGTGTTAACCGGCGAGCTGACCTTCTCGGGCTGGCTGCTGGCTGGCTCGCTGAGCGTTTACTGGCTGACCTGGGGAGAATGACGCCTGCCTGCAGGATCCCCCGGGTGTTGAAGGCGTTTAAGGGCTGGCATATTTATGCCCGTGATTCATGGTGCTTCCAAAACCTCTCCAGCCCTCGTCCTGCAGAGGGGAAGTGAGCGGCCGTGTGCGTAGCCTCTCGCTTAGGGGTGCCACCCAGCAGAGCAGCATGAGCTCAGCCTGCCTAATTTTGGGCTCGTTCTCTCACTTCCAAATTCTTCCTGCTTAATTCTGCATTGCTGGCTGATAGCATTTACTCTCTCCCACGTGGACTTAGAGTGGGGTGTTTTATTTTGGGGGAGGGACAAATTTAGCACTTCCTGCTCCTTTTTGCGATGCTCAGAGGTGTCTTTTTGTCTCCCTGCGACCACATAGGAAGGAAGCTGTCGAGCTGAAGAGATAAAAAAGCATCCTCTCCTCTAGCCCTCATCCAGCCACGGGGAAAAGCTGCCTCCCCTATGACAAGCAGTCCTGCTGCTGGCCCTCCCTGGGGGGGTGTTGCAGGGATGCTGCTGCTCGCAGGAAAATATGAGTGGCCTCGTAATCCATTTGCAAGTGCGTGGCTGTCGAGGCAGATGATGACTAAGCTCTTGCACAAGGTTCAGCTCTTTGGGGAGAGTGCCAGGATTGGACCAAATCATGACTGACTGATAAGGGAGCCTGTAATGCGAGGCAGCTGATAATTGTGTTGTTCCTGGTATAATCTGACCACTGGCTATGACTTTTTTTTTTTCCCTCCCCTCCCCTCCCAGCCCGTTTGTTGGGGAGTTTCGAGTTGAAAAACCTTCATTCAGAGAGAACAACAACAACAAAAAAAAAAAAGAGACCAACCCAGTTTGTCGGAGGAAGTGAGCAGCTCCCAAGCCTCTCGTGGCGAGCGCCCGGTGGCAGAGGTATTTCAAGGCTCTGACTCAGCCCTGCTGCACGTCGGCTCTCCTCGTTTTCGGGTCGGGTGGATTTCTTCCTGCTGGGAGCCTGCCCTCTGCCCCCTCCGTACCGCTGCCAGCTCTCCGGGGCGTTTATCTGTGCGCCCTGGCGTGTGAGGAGGGTGGAGGTGCCTCCCTTCCCATTTCACTGAAGGGAAAGCTGAGGCAGGTGCGTGTTTTAAGCTGAAAATGAATCCCAGCGTGGCTTTTATTTGAGGATTATCTTTTTTTTAATGGTACAAGGAGCACAGACCCACAGACAGGTTCGTGAGCCGGCTGCAGCATCGCTTCTGCCCTTCTCTGTCCCAGCTGAGAGCAGCACGAGGGCGATCCCCAGCCTCTCCAGGAGCAGCTCCAAACCTGAAAAAATGCTCTGGGTTTAGCAGTGCTCTGGTAAAAGCCTCCACCGGGGCCAGGAGGGGACTTTTCTGCCTCGTTTAACTCGATGTATGTGGGGAGGAGGGCTCAGCACGTCCTTCTGCGGGACCAGGAGGTCTCTCGGTGGGTGTGATGCTGGGAAGCTGGGGAAAAACAGAGCTGGTGAGCAGTGTCCTGTGTCATACCTCCTGACCTTTGCTGCTGGGAGCAGGTGTGGCTTTGGCTGCTGATTTGATTTCTTGAAAGCTCTGCTGCTGCTTTGCATCACCTGCACCGCCTCGTTTTGTGTCCCCAGCCCTGGTGGCCAAGGTCCTTCAAATCTGCGCTTCTCCACGTTCAGACTGGGACCGGAAAGGAGGAGTTTGCCCTAAAAATGTTTGCTGAGAAGGTGTCCTCGCCAAGCGTGGACAAATAAAAAGCATTGTCCAGGTGGCAGCTGAAAATCCTGGGACTACAGAGTTTCAGGGGGGTTGTGTTGGGTGCCGTGGGCTTTCCAGGATCAGCTGCAGGGGAGCACTTCTGGTCCTCGCTTGTTACCTCCACTTAAGGTCACTTCCCCGTCTACAGCCTGTGCTGCACCGCTGCCAGGATTGGGTTGCCTGCTAAATTTAGTAAACCTCTTTACAGCTTAGTGTGTATGCAAAAATGGATTTTTTTTTTCAAGCAGCTCCTAATGGGTTACAGCCTGCTACGAAGCGAGGCTGCCCCGGCACGGCCGGCAGAGCACCGGAGCAGTTGTGGGGTGAACAGGTAAACTTGTTTTCCCCACCTCGGTGTGTTTCAGCACGTGGATTTGGTGAGCTGAGGGTGACCTGAGGCACGATTACACCTTGCCTAATGCAGGCTGAGCCAGTTATGGGGTCACTGATGAGTTACTCAAAAGTTTTAGAACCTTGAGAAGGTTCTGGGGGAGGCGTTTCCCTGCCTCGACCCCCTGGCTTCCCCCTTTTTTCCCCTGCTGTTTGTGTGTCAAAGGAAGAATTTCTTGGTTTCTGGTGTGCCTATTTCTAAGGTGATTTCTTAATCTCCCCTCCCTGTTGCAGGCCACGGGAGCAAGAGAGGTGCAAGCTGAATTGCTTCCAATCGCTTACATCTGGGTGGTTGCAATGAAATGTTAAATCCTCGCATGCCAGAGGAGGAGCAGAGTGTGGGACAGTAAAGCGAGGGGAGGGAGAACGCAGGGAAGCATGAAAGAAATGACCTAAATTACTCCGCATTCCTTCTGCTGAGCGTTTTTAGGTGTTTTTAAAGCAACCTGCCATGGTCTTAACCCTATGTTTTAAGGAAAGCTGCGGTTCAAATGTGGATGTGCTGCTTGTTTTGGGGGAGATGTTGGGGTATTGATTTGAATTCAATACTCTGAAAACAACTAAATGTGTCTTTGAAGCCACTGTAAGAAACTTTTATGGGGCTGGCTGTTATGGCCAGAAGTGGAGGCAGCCAGAAAGCCCTCAGAGATGCACTCTGCACGCATCTTTTGGGGAATTTGTTGTCACCAAGTCCCCGATGTTATGCTGAGTGTAGGATTAGGACCAGTAGGGCTGTCTGAGGGCTGCTCAGGGTGTGCTGGGCTCAGGGGAATGGCAGTGAGCCTCAGCACGGCTCACCTGGGGAACCAGCAGCTACAGGAGCAAAGTGGTTAACAAAAGCTCCTTCACAGCACAGCTCAGGTGTAATTAAACTGCGTTAGGAAACACTTTGGAGGAGCTGTGCTGGAGAGACTCATATGTTGCCAGTGCTGTGTGCAGGGATTGCTTCTGAAGCCTCTTCTGCTCACCAGCCATCCTGAAACTTTTAGCTAATATTTCCAAGATTATCGACAGCATTAAAGGATGTAGCCTGGCTATGGAAGTACTTTCTTGTTTGCTGTGTAACGCCTTACTTCAGGATAAATTTGGAGTTACGGCTTTGCCACTGCCTCGTATCTGATGTGGAAGTCTTGGTGATGGGATCCTGTTCATCCTTTGGGCAAATTCCTGCAAATTTCTGCTGGATCAAAGTCACCAGGTTGGTGCTGTAGGAAGTCCAACAGCTGCTGCGGTCCAGGTTCTGTCCTGACCGTATCTCCACCCATCCCCTGTCTCTGAAGGGTTTTATAAATGTAGCAAGAGCAGTGCTTTAACCCGGCAGTTGATTATAAATGTAATGCAGGTGTAATAAAATCCAACCCTCTCTTGCAGGTGTTGTTCTTAACAGTGTGACAGGGACTTAAAACCCCCTGATTGCTGCTGGCACAAGACTTGCATCAGTCCCAACGTGTTCCCTGCGATCCCAGGGCTCAGGTTTGCCCCGTAGCTGAGCGGCAGGAGCTGTGAGCAGCCGTGTGGCCAGGTGAATTCAACCACGGAGCTCTGCAGGGTGGCTGTAGGTACCCCACGGCCACGTCGAGCAGCTCGTTGTGTTGAGGGCTGAGTGCTTTTTTCCAACTTGCAGTCAAAAATGCATTCATGGCTTAGTACGTGGTTGTTCCCATGCCAGCATTGTCCTCTGGCCTCAACCCCACCCTGCAAGGTACGAGCTGGAGGAAGCTGATGGGCTGGGTACGGCCCCTTTTTACTGGGGTGAGGAGTTCAGAGCAGGGGAACACCATGAGAGCGAGCGGTGCCAGCTCGGCCACGGCTCCTTGGATCTTTTTTTTTGCCTCTTCCTGAACCATGACTAGGGTGGATGATAGCACTGAGGGCAAAAATAGCCGTGCTGATGGAGTGCTTACCCAGCTGTGTGGGCAGCAGAGGGGCACTGCCGGGCTGGGGGGGCTGACAAACCCTACTTGGTAGCTGTGCACGTTGAGGAGATCTCTATTTATGATGCCTGTGTCAACCCAGAGGAACTTTGACTTCTCTATGGCAGGTCCGCGTTCCTCCTCTCGTCTAGCCTCAGCTGAAGTTGTCCTTTCTCAATCCTGGGGTTGAGAACCTACTGTACACCCCTGAGTGTCAAACCCTGGACTCATCTGAAAACTTTTTACCATTCTGAACTTCGTTCAAGCGATGGAAACTTTTTTCCCCAGTTTTTTCATTATGCTACAAGCGGTGAGAAGGGCAAAAAATCTTCACTGCTGATTTCCTCTGCCTTTTGAGGTGAAGAATTATCAAGACTTGAGCCAGAGGTTTAGCCTGGGACTGAGGTATGGTGGTCTCGTTTCACGTGCTGCTTTGTGATGCTCTAATTTAGCTAAATCTGTGCCAGGTTTACAGTAAGTTTGATGCAGCAGTCACACTTGGTTTCCCTTTAGAGAAAACTGAAATCACTCAGCTGCTTCGCCATAATCTGGGCCATAAATAATAATATCTTCTAACTCGAGGTAGTTAGGAGAAACCACATGAAAGCAGCTGTGTCTGATATGATTCACAATCACTTAGAAGCCTTGATTTCCCTGTGTGAGTTGTTCACAGCTCTCCTTTAACTTGTTGCCTCTTCCCAAGGCAGGGCAATCGGCCTGCTGCAGGAATCCAAACAGAGGGAGCATCGCTCTGCTGTCACTTCTCCTCTCATCCTCTGCTGTTTAACAAAGGGATTGTTGAGTCACAGAAAGGTTAACGAAGCACTTTCTTTTTTGTCTGTGGTCCAGTCGCTTTGCAGAGCCGTGCCGAGCAGCAGACTGAACAGAAATAATGGGGAAATCTTGGTGAGGGAGTGACTGGGGCTGTCATTTTGCAACGCCAGGGTGAAGACCTGCTGCAGCTTCGTGCTTCCAGCTGCCCGTAGGGTGGCTGATGGCAAAGCTCGTTGCAGGAAGGTTAAATATCAATTTTCTCTGCGTCTTTTACATTTAAGTATCAGAGCTGGGGGCAGCTGAACCATCACAGTTGGTCTGACAGTGGCTTCCCATTTAGGACTTGAAATGGTTTTTATTATAATGAGTCTTTTGGGCTTTGGCATCAGAAGAAGGGCGGATTGTAGTCCTTAATTACGAAACAGGGGAACAAATTGCGGTCGGACGGCCAGGCAGTGCTCCAGCAGCGTTTGTGCCGGGCCATCCCAGTGCACAAAGGACCGTCGCGGGCTGTTGCTGAGCTGATTATTTTGGGTTGCTTTAGGTAAGGATTGGGAAGTTCTCTTTTTGAGTTCATCACAAGAGTCCTTCAGGCTCCTTGAGCAAACGCTGAGCAAATCTGTCCCCAAAAAGCCTCCAGTGGAGGCAGGGAGCGTGGGGAACGTAGCATGGAGAAGGAAAAAAAAAATAAAATTAAATCTTTCTGTATTGGGACACCGGTTTGTGCAGGTGCTGTGGCAAAATAACCACGAGGGAAGGTTTGAAGGCGAGGTGCTTTGGTGCAGCCCGGCACCTTCGCCTCGTCCCTTCTCAGCCACCTTCCTGCGGGGCTCCCCCTGCCCTTGCAGCCAGCTCAGGTCCCCAAATCGCCGAGGCATTTGCTGTGCAGCAGCAGGTGGGTGTACACGTATTTCACATCGCCGTGCACCAAGGCAGGGCCCCAGGTGGGTGTTTGGGTTGTGCAGGACGGAGGGAGGTGGAAAATCCAAAACTCCTCCGCTGGCCTGAGGCTCGCTTTGTTTTTTTTTCCTCTTCCCTAGAGCTGCCGAGGCTACGTGGTGGCTGGCATACGCATGGGAGCGCATTCTCCTGTTGGGAATGTTAAAAATACACGCTACAATTTTCCCTTTCCACATACCAAAATATATTAATGTGCTGGTGCTTTGATTAGTCATTTCCTTTTTCCTTTGTTCCTCTTGCAACGGGGCAGAGGACTGCAGGCACATGCTTGAGTGAAATCTTTGTATGGTTAGGAAATCTTGTGCTGAATAGATTCTCCTGGGCTAATACCTGCCTTGGCAGAGGATGATTTCTGCTCTCGTCCGTCAAACGCACGCTTAAAAATAAGTCTGGATGAAGTTGTTTTTAACGGTATTCACACTAAAAACGTCTTTTGATTTATTTTTATAGGGAAAAGAAATTCTAGGATGAACCAAGTTGATACTTTTTGCTAGGAATGTGATTTATTCTCGCAGGAAAATGGTGTTGGGTTGGGTTTTTAGAGGAAAACTTGCAGATTGGCTCCTTGTCTGCCTCCTGTCGCGTTGCCTCCCCCTCCCCACGTTCACCGTGGGTGGAAGCTTTGCAAAAAGCCCTAATGGGACACTGTTAGGGCTGACTGTGGGACTGCCCTGTGCCTTTGGGGCGTGGAGGTACGAAGGTTAATCAATTCTGCATTGCCCCGAGCCGCCTGCCAGCCCTTCAAGGTCGGAGCCTTTCAGCTTCTCAGTTGTCCCCGCTGCTCGCAGGACTTATTTTCTGGTGCTTTGGCGAGGAATTTGGCAAAACGCTGTGCTGCTGGAGATGTGCAGGACATGTGGTAGGTTTAAAATGGCATTTCTTGTGCTTCTGGAGGGATCCTAGGGAGCAGGTGAACACATCACTGACCGAACCGGCTGAGGGCTGGGTTAGGAAGCCGCTCGGAGAAGCAAGCAGCAAACGAGGACAATTTTGTGCAGGTATGTGCAAACTTCAGCAGTGCGTCCCCCAAACTAACTGCTGCTATGTAGAGCTTCCTCGTTAGCAATCTGTCGTGGTTTTCCTGTCTCTGAGGACGTCTGCCTTGCCCTCACTTCAAGCCGAAGGCTGGTTTGTGCCTCCCAGGAGCATAAAATCAGAGAATATCCCAACTTGGAAGGGACCCATAAGGAAGGATCATCAAGTCCAACTCCTGGCACCACTCAGCAGGCACAGGCTGCGGTGCTGTGACCACGAGGAGCTCGTCCCAGCCAGAAACTGGGGTGCAGGAGGCTCTGCTGGGACGTGGCAGCCTGATGGAGAGGCCGATAACACGCTTGGGGCTTTTCCTTGACTGGTTGCAGCTCTGGTGTATAAAAAACCTGTTTTGTTTTTTAAATGAGCCTCCCAGTTCTTGGATTCCATTCATAGTTTCACAGCAATCTGCAGAGGGAAAAAAAAAAAAAGAAAAGCTGGGCTAAGGCATTTTCCTCTTTTGTTTCTGTCTCCTTCTCTTCCATTTATTTTTTTTTAAATATAAACAAGAGAATATAATAGAGAAATGTATGTTTGTGTAGCCATATTTACTGTATACACTGGAAGGGGGAAAAGCTTTGGTTCCAGCTGTTGTTCTTTGCAGCTCACTGTGAAAGCACGAGTGGAATTTGAGTACTGAGAAGCTGCTGCTGCTTGTACCTGCTCTGCTGTCCTTGTGGAGGTTGAGTTGTGCCTGGAGATGATAGGAGTGAAGCAAACCCAAATTCATCAGAAGAGCTGCCCTCCTGGCTGAGCATTTCCCTACCTTTTTTTTTTTTGGCAGAGCTGTGCTCCAGGGCTGCCTGTGCAGCCCAGGTGAGAGCAGGCTGGGAATAGGGAGTCAGACACCTATTTATTCACCAGGCAGATAGCAAAAGGCCTTTCTTGGGGCTCATAGTGGCTTTAACGTGTGGAAGTGGCTTGTGCAGACCACTATGAACTTCCCAGGTGATTAACCACAATAAAACCAGGTGTGGCCTGGTTCTTGCCTCCCATCCAGACACATAATTTGTGTGTCTCTGCCTTGCTGACCTCCAAATCCCGGCTGAAACCTGTGCCTGGCTCGCGCTGCTGGGCAGCTTGGGGCTGCAGGGGACCCCTGGATGTTGAGCAGCCACATGGCACGCAAAGCTGCTCTTCAGGCTGGTAATCCAACCTCAGCCAGCTATTAATCTGCTAGCTTTGTCTCTTATTTTTAGGAGGTAATCCTGCTATGGCCTTGCATGATGTGCCAGCACCAGAGAAAAGGCAACCCCACGGCTCGGTGTTCCTGCAGAGTTACAAAGCCACTTCATGGTGGCTGCCCATTGCAAATCAGCTGAGCGGCGCCGTGGTGAGAAGAGCGAGGTTTATAGGTTTATTTTCGAGCAAATCGGTATTTTGAGAGCGTTAGAAATGCAAACTTGAGCGTTTCCTATATTGTGGTTAAAAGATGCAGCTGGTCCGTGGGGCTGAGCGGTGCGCGGCCGGCTCCCCTTGCCTTAACATCAGCAGAGCAGCTCCTGCTGCTGCATTCGTGTGGCTGTTTTTTTTTTATTTTCTTTTGCTGTTAAGCCTTACTTTCTGATGTAACACGGCAGACAGAGAGCGAGAGACACAGCAGGGGATATTTTGGCTGTTGGGAGCTCCTTGCTGTAGTGACCTTGGCGGCTATCGCTGCCGGCGGACCAAATCGGAGTCTGTTAATCTCCACTTGCAGGTTTCTCCGTCTGCGCGGTCGCAGTGAGTATTTTTCCTCCTTAGCTTGAGAAGTTTCACTTCCCAGTTCCCCGTACGGAGATGTGAGCAAGAAAATGAAGAGCTGGTGAGGATCTGGTCCTGGCTTGCAGCAGAAGGAAACGCGTGCCTCAAATCCTGCCTGCTCGTGCTGGGTGTGCACAGCTCAGCTCAGGCGGTGGGCACAGCACGTCCCGGCAGGAGCTGGGAGGGAAGGAAGCCTCAGGGGCTCCCTGGAAGCAGTGATGGGAAGAAGCAGACGTGCTGGGTGATGCCCAGAGCCTGCTTCAGGTGGAAACCACAACTTTTGGTCCTGTACAGGCAGCTGGGGAGAAGGTAAAGAGGTCTCCGAAGGCAGAGGACAGCGCGTTAGTGGGTGTGTGTGTTAGGATGTAGTGGTTTCAGGGGGAAACCTGCAGTCTGGTGGGGGTGAGGACGCTTTGCTCTGGCCCTGATGGCATTTCTCAGAGCTGTTTTTGATCCAAAATAACTTCCTCTTGCAAGAAATATTTCGTTTTCTGAAGACTCTTCAGTCCGGATTGATACCGATATCTTTATGCTCTTGTTTCTTTGCACCAACAGCCCCGGGAGGCTTCACTGAAGGGGTCTGTGTGGTTTTGGGGTGAGCTGCAGGGATGGAGGAGGGAGTGTTTATCCCCAGGTAAATGCAAGGTTGCACACTCTGCTTTTGCTGAAGTTAATTCTGGCTCTGGGTTTTATCCCATTGGCAGCTGCTGCGTTTTTCCAAGGTGTTGACTGGAAAAATGCATTTAAAAAGGGAAGAGGGGAAAAAAAAAAAAAGCAAAGGCTTCTGCTGAAGCAAAGTTACTCTTTTCTGGAGTATAATAAATAGTGTGTCTCTGTTAACTAACATCAAGCAGAGCCCAACAGATGGTACAAACAGCGGCACGTTTGGAATGGAAAATATTTACCTAGAGGGTATTTGCAGCGCCGAGATTGTGCTCTGCAAATGGCTTAATTGTATCAGCCTAATCAAGTGAAGAGTGGAAAGATTTATTGACAAGCCTCCCCTTCTTGCTGCGAACAGTTTAGAGGGGATTTCGAGCACTGTTAAGCTTGACTTGAACAGGTCTCCTTCCTAAATCAGGGTTACTTTAGGATGTGGCAGGTTTAGCTTGTAAATTCAAGTGGCTGAAGCTTTCCTCTTGCTGTATAAATCGTGCTGTCGGGGCGAGGGTTTAATTGCAGACCTCACCTTGCATTGCTGGTCGCTGTGCTCCCCCCCAGGTGGGAGTTTTGGGAGGGCTTCTGCCAGCAGAGCGTGGAAGGGCAGCTCCAAAGGAGTCTGAAAAGCATCTAAAAACGTACAAAAAAAAATGGGTTAGAGTTTGGCATCTGGGTCAAAACTGGCAGGGCGACAGATCTCGGTTTTGGGTGCCTCGTGCGTGCCTCTAAATTGTGCCAGCTTTAACAGTGAGCTGTAAGCAGATGGTGTGAGCTTCCTGGGAGCTGTGCTCCTCCTGCCACAGGTGAGATGCGTGCAATATCTCAGTGCCCTGTCTTAAAACGGGGTTCGGGTGCAGTCCGTCCTTTGCAGGGCAGTTTTTGGGAACGTGTGACCCTTGCGCAGGAAGGTGGAGGTGGTTGGGTCGTGCTGGCTCCCACTGTTCCCATCGCTGATTACCTGCAGGGGTTGGCCAGGTGTTAACGAGCTTGGAGCAGGTTTGATGAGCTGAAATCCCTGCCTGCTGTGACAGCTTTCACTCCCTGCCTCTCGCAAAGTCACATTGCAGGGGCTCTGCTGCCTTCAGCGTCTCGTCTCGGGGCCCGAGGAGCACACCTTGTGTTTTTCTGTGCCATCATAGCACTGCTTTAAATAGTGTCTCTTAATAATTAAGTTCTAATTCTGCAGACTTTGCTAATCTCGTAGCAATGCTGTTAATAAATGGGGTTAACCCCATCTTTAGGGTTTCTGGCAGCCCTTCGTCCTAGGGCTTGAGCCCTGCAGCACTTTAGGTCGATGCTCAGGGGTTCCTGGAGCTGGTTCCAGCCGCCGTGTGGATGCAGAGCTGCTGTGCAGTGGCTGAACTTGTTGGATTTTAAAATCTCGTTCCCTTTTGTTACCAAACCCTGATTTCCCACAGGTTCCCTCTTGTAGTGCCCAAGTTGCTGGATGTCTTCACCAGGAGCCCTGCAGGGAGATCAGTTTGGGAGCGAAGCTGTTCCCAGGATGACCCTCTTAGGCAGCTGACTAGTAGGAGCTGTGCTGCTAACTGTGCAGATGAAGGGGAAAACAGCGTTCGTGTTGTCTCCTCGAGGAATTTATTCAACGCAAATACTCCTCTGAGGCTTTTTGCTGTGCTCCCAGTGCCTTGAACACGAGGGGTTTTATTTAGTCCCCTTGCTGGCCAGGTGCCTGTGTCGTGAGCTGGGTGTTAAGCCCAGTATCACGGGGAAGGCTGTGCAGAGGCTGCCCCAATACCTGTTTTTTTCCCCCTGATTTAACATTATTTTATTTCAGAAGCACAAATCCCCGGCGGTTACACACATCTCGAGAGCCAGGCGTTTAGAGAAGCGGTGCTGGTACCGTGCTGGGGCTGAGCTCCGAGTGACTCATTAGCCAGATGGAGCCCTAATTTATTTCTGTCTTCTCAAATAAGTGAATCCCCTGGACCCAAACTGAACGAATATCCCGTGAAATGTGCTTTCTGTGCCGAGTGAGACTCGAGAGGTAAATGCAGAAAGCTGGGGGTGTGTGGGGAAACCCAGGCCAGCGTTAACTAGCGGGGCAGTCAGGTGCAGGCACTGACGCTGCGCTGGAGTTCAGAAGCAGTTTTTGTGGCACGGGCTCTGTTTGGGGGAACAAAAGTGCAATTCTTTTGTTAAAATGTTGGACTGAACGTGAACAGAGTCTGTGTGTGTACTGGGACAGATGTGGCTTGTTCCCAAGGGACCGGTCCTGTGTGGCATGAGAGGTGTAAGGGCATCTCGTGTGTCTGCAGCTAGCAGGAATATGGGGAGTGGTGGAACCGAGTCCTGGCGAGCATTTAAACTCACGTGGGAAGGTTTTTAACTTCATGTAGTGTTTTCTTTCTTCTGGTTTAATAGGAGGAGCTTCTCTGTCCTGTTTCTCATAGGGCAGCATATGATTTTTTTCCCTTATAGACTGCTTCTCTCTTCCTAGACGATTTCTCAAGGCAATATAGAAGGATAAATGGGAATGGAGAAATTCCTCTGCAGGTTGTCAGAGGACAGCCCTGTGTGAGGCAAACCCCTGCCTCTTTGCCCCGTGGCGAGGGTGTCACTTGGTGAGGACCTTGTGGCACCTGCCCACAGACCCCAAGGGTGATGCTTAAACACCCTTGTTCGTGCCGGGCTGGGAAACTTCAGTATTTCTACCAGGTCACAGCTTTATCCCAGCCATCCCCTACCTGATGCTCCCTTTGGGGGTGACTCAGCCACGCTACAAACCTTTCTGTAGCTTTTTCTGTTTGCGTTCAGATCATCAGAAAGATTGGAGCTTTCCCCAGCTTCGTGCACACCCCTTTGACAAACAAAACACAGGTTTTCCGGGAGCAGGCTTGCTTTAATTCCAACTTTGAAAGACTTTTTGGGTTCTGGTTAAAACATAAAGACAAACTCTCTTGCCTTTATTTTCTTAACGGGGTGCTGGGAGGTATTTCAGGGCTTAAGCAACCGGGAACCTGATCTTGCTGAGTGGTCGGGCTGTGATCATGCCTGATGCCACGTTTCGTGCTTTTCCATGTCAAAATGACAGCAGCTGTGTACGTCTTGGTCCTGCCTTGGTGGCCATCCCATCACTCGGTGCCTCCGTCCTTTACAACATGTAAAAGGGTCAGTGCATGGCCGGCTGCGTGCCCCGGTGTCGGTGGGGCAGAGCTGGGCACGTTGGGGGCTCCTTGTGGTTCGGTGTTGTAACTGGGGCAGTAAGGTCCTGTAATGATCAACCTCATCACGTTTGTGAGAAATCTGCTTCGTTACACATTTTCTTTGGGGCTTAGCTTCTCCTGTAAGCACTCAATATTGACTTTGGCTGCGGCAAATTTTCCAGATCTGTTTCCTTCAAGCGATAACTAATATTAGATCACTTCGTACAGCAGGCTGGTTTTATGAATCACTTTGAAGGCTCCAGCTCAGTTTCATGCATCCGTGCTTTTTCTCCCCAAAAGCAGAGCTTTCCCTCCCTCGCAGCCCTTGCAAAACCCCGTGCCTGATTCCAGCTGCGAGCCCTTCCAGCGAGCTGGGCACACGGAAAATAAAACACAAAACCTGGGAGGAGACAGCGTTAAGACAACTGATGAATAATTAGTGCATTGAAAGGTTAGCCATTTATTTTGATAACTTAATAGCCAAATTAGAGTTCCCACTCCTTGCTCTTTGTACTGCTCAGTGCCCTGTACAAATAAATTGTCTCCCAACAGGGCAGGATGGCAAGCTGACTTAAAGAGCAGCTTCTAGCACAGCCATGAGATGGTTTTTTTTCTTTTTGAGGCTGAAGTGTGATACTAGAAGGTATTTAAAGAGTAACCCTCTGCTCAGAAGCAAGAACCTGTCCTTTCCTTGTGCTGCACAATGTCTCTGCCAACTGCAGTCCCTGGGCATTCAGTGTACACGTCTATTTTCTTCTAAGCAGTGGTGGAAATACCCCAGGCAATATAAGGAGGAAATTCTTTGCTCGGAGGCTGGTGAGGCACTGGAATGAGCTGCCCGGAGGAGCTGTGGCTGCCCCATCCCTGGAGGTGCTCAAGGCCAGGCTGGATGGGGCTTTGGGCAACCTGGGCTGGTGGAAGGTGTCCCTGCTCGTGGCACGGGGTTGGAACTGGGTGGGCTTTAAGATCCCTTCCAACCCAAACATTTCAACAAATATAATTTAGAAGTGTGGGGCAGTTCCCCCTACCCTTTTTTGGGGTCATTGTGCTGTGTGAACTCTTGTGATGGGAGACACAAGTTGGGTTTCATCCCTTGCCTTTCATTCCCAAGGGAATGGGTTTCCCAAGGAGCACTTGAGTTGGAGTGTCCTCTTCTTGGTGTGGAGGAAAATATGGTTGAAGCGTGTTTGCTGTGGCATTTTTCAAACTGAGTTGGTGAATCAGCAATTGTGTGTGCTTAGTTGGAATTTTGATTGCGTTTTTCAAGGATCAATGCCTTTTTTTCCTTGGAACAGTCTGGTTTGAATTCTTCCTGCAAAAATCCAGGTGTGTTCATAGTGACCAGAGTTGTGAAGTGGGGAAATCAGTCTTATCTTGGCCCTAAAACTGTTTTTTTTTTTTTAAATAAACCTTAATTCTCACTTTCTTTTAAATTCTGTGGTTCCTGCTTTTTTGTTTTATTCATTTAATGCTCTGAGCCGTGCTGTTACATGCACAAAATAAGAAACAGATCTCGCTGTTTTCCCATAAACGTGTGGAATTTTCATGAGTTTAAAGCTGGTTTAGACTTCAAAAAGCAGTTCTGAAAAAAAAACCCTGATTCCTTATGGTTGACTAACATTTAGGCCTTTCTCCCTTCTCCTTGCTCCGCTTCTGAGCGTTTCATAAAACTGGGAGCAAAAGTTGAGATTTAACTCCCGCTTGACAAGATAAAAAAACTGACATCACGATGTTTGATTTATGGGGGAGAAAAAAGGTTAAAAAAAGAGTTCCTCTAAACGTATGGGTCTGTATTTCACAGCCTCTGGAACTGCTGTCTCATGTAGTTCTGATGTCAAAAGCTTTCACTTACTGAATTGCACTTCAGAAGGGAGAATGAGGAAGATGAGTGAAAGAAAGGGAACTGCTCTTGTCCAGGCTCAGCCCAGCAGCTACAGTTCCTTTCTATGCAGGTTAGCAGCTTTGAAGCAAATGGTGAAAGCCTTCAAAGTTCTTCCATGCTTGATATTAGTTTGGTAACTTTATTAAAAGCAAATTTTAAGGCTTCTCTAGGGCAATGTCAAAGCTTTTTATCAATATTATTGGCAGGAGGAAAAAAGTGTCAAAACCTGTTCAAAAAACTAATTCTTGTTTCTTTTTCTTTCCCCTATAGATTTTTTATAAATACAGCTAAGAAGAAGCACAATGGAGTTTTACGAGTCTACCTACTTCATCATCCTCATTCCTTCTGTGGTTATTACGGTTATCTTCCTCTTCTTCTGGCTTTTCATGAAAGAAACATTATACGACGAAGTCCTTGCAAAACAGAAAAGGGACCTAAAGTTTCCGCCTGCCAAGAGCGATAAAAAGAAAACAGAGAAGAAGAAGAACAAGAAGAAAGAAGCTCAGAACGGGAACATCCATGAATCTGACTCCGAAAGTACCCCTCGGGACTTCAAGCTCTCTGATGCCCTGGGTACGGATGAAGAGCACGTCGTTCCTGTTCCCTTGAGCATGGCCGAAGCATCGAGCGGCGTCAGGGAACGGAAGAAGAAGGAGAAGAAGCAGAAGGCACCTCAAGATGATCATGTAACTAAGGAGTCGGAAGGATCCAAGTCTTCAGGCAAGAAAGTAGAACCAGTCCCTGTTACAAAACAGCCCACTCCACCATCTGAATCAGCCGCATCTAAGAAGAAGCCTGGGCAGAAGAAGCAGAAAAATGGCATGGGTACCTTACGTTGCATATGCTTCTTGCACAGAACGCCAAAACTGTGCTCTGCTTCCTGCGAGGCCACAGAGCGTCTCTCTCAGAACTGTTCTGCCTGATCTCTGTGGGGCAAAGCTCACTTCTAACCTTTTCCTTTTTACGAGCTATTGCTTTTTTTTTCCCCCCCTTGTTTTCCATCTGGTGGCAATGCTCTGGTTTTCCTCCTCCCGTCCTTGCTTTCCTCTATTAGAGATCGTTGAGGGAAACAGAATAGCCTGTGTCTCTGCTTTGCTCTATGGCTTGGCTCCTTTGCTCTCAAGCTGTCAAAATGTTAATTACCTGAAAGAAGTCATTAAGTGTTTGCTGTGTGCACTCTGATGTCAAGCCATGAAAAAGCAGAGCCCTAAGAGCACTTGCTCTAATAGGGAAGGACGTCTAGGGAACCCCCGTAGCTGAGTGTGCAAAATAAATCACTGCTTAAGTGCAGGCCTAATGTACCAGAAGGTGTTTGGTGGCTGATTCATGGGAAGAAAGAAGCACGTAAAGTCACTTCCCACCCGTTTCACCTTTATAATGGGATGGAACAGAAACAAAAATACTGATCCAGCCATTGCAGCTGAAGCATCCAACCTAGACTAGACTGAAAAATTGTAAAGTTGTTTGCAAATATGTGGATGGCCGTTCATGGAAGCTTAAAAAAAAAAAAAAATCCAGTTTCAAAAATAAGTGAAAACCAAAATATTTGCAGATAATATAAGGAGTAGTTAACAGGTTTGCTACAGGGAGGGAGGAAAAAGAACGACACTGCTGCTTGATGTGATTTTTTTCCTGAAAAAGGGAGAAGGAAGACCTGCCCACTACCAGCAAAAACAACATCAAATCTTATTTGTGGGTGCTCTGAAAATCTCTGTGGCGTGATGAAAATGTGGTCTGCAAAGGCTGTTCCGAGGGCAGCCACAACTAACTTTTATCCTTGCTTGCATGAGCTAACGCCGTAACCCTGCGTGGTGTGTCAGCTCTGACAAGCATATCCTATAGCACAAGCTGTCCCAAAAGAATAAAAACCACAAAAAAACAACAAAAAAAGCACCCCTCTCTAGAAACAACTTTTACAAAGAACAGTTCCCTAATGCAAAACACTTATTTTCTGCTTCTCACAGTCCCAGTAGCTGTTGGGTGTGTGTGTGTGTGTGTAAAAGGCACGAGGGGGTTCACGGTGGGGATGGGGTTGGGGGAAATACATCCTACAAACGAGAACCTGGTACGGTAACACATGCTGTGTGCTCTGTTGCAGTAAAAGCTGCATTGGATTTCTTAAAAGGTCACTTTAATCGCCTGTGTTCTGCTCGCAGTTGAAAGTCCTGTCTGTCAAAACACTCGGTGCTGTGGCCCTTCACTCTGCTAAACCTTTCTCTTGCTTTGGGGTCTCATCTGGTCTGGGAAATGCGTTTTTGTCTGTGTGTATAACTTCATAACTTCTCATTTCAAATACATGATTTTTTTTTTTTTTTCTGGGCTTAGATCTCAGTGATTAGAGGTCACTGATTTAAAAATGAGAATGTGCTCTTCATTGTCTCAATTGTCTGTTACAGATGATCAAGATTCTAAGACTGATTCTGTTGCATCTCCTGCCAAAAAGCAAGACCCTGTCCTGCTCCACCAAGAGATAAAGCCAGAAAATGTATCAGGAAAGAAGAAAGTCTCTGCAAAGAAGCAGAAGGTTGATAATGGTGAGAATACCAAGCGTTTCTTAGCTCAGACGTGCCTGACAACTCAACCTTTTTCTTTCTTTCACCTTCTTTTTGGGAAAGAAACCTGTAGATTAACTTCCTTAATTTGGAAAAAGCAGGGATTAAAGGTAGGAAAAATCCTATGGACTGCTCTTTATTTTATGAACAACGAGTACCACTGAACATGGCATGCCTCCGTGAACCTTTCACCTTTCTGAGTCTTTTGGATCCACACATCCCCACTTGAATTGAGGAGCAAAGTATTGACATAGAGTGTAAGCTGCCCAGACTCTGAGCAAGGCACGTCTCTAACGGCTGCAGTCATCTGCCCCAAACAAGACTGCAGTTTTTTGTTTTTGTTTTTAGCCAATTGCTTTTTCCTCTCTTATTGTCCTTTTGTTAGCTAGCTGTTGCTCCAACATAAACTGCTCATCTTCGCTGTCAAGGCCTTTACTGTTCGTCATCCCTCGCTCCCTGCCAAGATGCTGGTTCTCGTCTCTTGGCTCAGTCTGCCTCTTGTGTTTCAGTTTTTTTACAATGAGTGCTGTTGTGTTTGTGGCATTTGGGAAGAGCGTGACCACGGAGTCCTCTGAGGCCACCTTGTTAGCTTCTCAAAACTCTTCCTCGCTGGGACAGCGATGAAGAAGCTGGTGGACTGCTCCTGGAGTAGATGGTGTTGGTCTCTGTGCTTCCTTTACATTTTGGTCAGGTCAGACTGGCAGCAGAGTGTCTCACAGATATTAGACAGGCTTTTTGACAGGAAGGGAATGAAACAAGGGGAAGATAAGGAGAGGAAGTAAAATAAAAAAAAATGAGGATGCTAACTGAATTAGATGTTGGGTATTTCTTCTAGAGGAAACCTCTCTTCACTTCAGTGCTTGCCATGCATGTGCAGGTGTTTGCTTGCTGCTTAAGATGAGAGGCTCTGGCAGGTTATGTGGAAGGTCCATCTGGCCTGTTTTCCTCCTTAAGGGCAGGCAGAATGTGGAAGCATTTTCCAGCTGGCTCTCTGGCAGCCAGGAAGCCACGTTTGTGCTGCACTGATGCCTGAAATCTTCTCTCCCACCCATTTCCCTTTGCTCTCCAGCCCACTGCATGGCATCTGTTCCCCATCAGCCCTTCAGCTGGGCTGGGTGGATCAGGAGCTTCCCTGCTGCGTGGTGGCTCTGTGCAGGATGCCTCGCATGCTTCAGGCAGCGTGCACTGGGCAAACCCCCAAATCCACCTCTGTCACTGACTGCTTCTGTTGTCCCTGCTTTATCATTCTTCCTCTCCCCTCCCCTGCTTCTACCTCAGCAGTGCAGACTGAGCAGTTCCTTGGGCAGAGGCTGTTTCTCACCACGTCGATTCAGTGCTGTGTGAACAGAGACTGAGGTCGGCCAGCACCTCTGGGTGTCTCTCTGAATATTAATGGTGCCTGAAGCCTGCTCTGACAGACGAGAGGTCTTTATTAAGTGCAGCTGAGTCTGCCTGCGGAATAAGATGGGTTGCTGCCCTTACCACATGTTCTGCCGAAGTGGTTTAGGTTGCTGGTGATGTAATCTGGGTGCAAATGCTGGCAGTAAGGTACCAGCCTTTAACAGAACAGGAACAAAAGATTTACTGTATGCATGTTTCAGGGATGCTGCATGCATTTTGTACACAGCCTGAAGTAAACCAGTCTCACGGATGCTGTATGCAACTTAAATGAAAACATGAAATTGAAATCAAAATGTGAAGGTTCTTCTCTGCTACTTCTTAAAATGCTAACAGGCAGCTTTGAAAATATAAGTTTAATTGGAGCTACTCAGTTCTTATGCATTAGAGAAGTTTGTGTAATGAATTTACCTGAAGAGCTTTAATGAGTTAAGCTTTGAAGGTTATTAATATAACTAATTATTGAGATTAGAGATGCTGTAAGCCATCTCACCGATGTGTTATGCACCTTTTCTATACATTGAATTTAATTATTAAAAAGCTTTAACCCACCCTGTGGACTCTTGGTTACAGTTTTGGTGGATGAACCTCTTATTCAAGCAACCACGTATATTCCTTTGATGGATAATTCTGATGCTGGCGCTTTAGAGAAGAGAGAAGTGGTTGAAGTGGTGAAACAAAACATGAATGAGGGGATCCAGAAGAGCAGTGGCAAGAAAATGAAGAATGAAACTGATAAAGGTAAGAAAATAACGCAGATAACTGCTTTGGGCATCAAACTGTGAGCAGGGAGGGAGTGTGCTGTGCGTGTGGGGAGGGGAATCTTTTATTTTGTTAGGAAGAAAGGATTTGAGGAGAACATTTGTGGCTGCAGGACACTGTTCTTGTCTGTGCTCACTTATGCCCTGTTTTTGGCACTGCTGAAAGGGCTTTGCTTTATCTGAACCCTTTTAGTGCTGACTGTAGGCTTTTGTGTCCGAGCAGTGAGCAAACGGGTGATCACAGACCACACAGATGCATGAGAGGGTGTGCTAGAATTTCTCAGTGCTTTTCCCCCATCTCCCTGGACTATTCTCTAATTTATGTTCAATGATTTCTCTTAGGGGCTTAGTACTGCCAGCATTTTGTTTCCTGTTCCCTAGCTGCACAGTGGCTGGGTTAGGTATTGGTATCAGCACTGGAATCCCAAGCATGGGAGTCTGCTTGTGCCTGGGGGTGCAGCCTGCATGCTCCAGTGCTGTTCTAAAGCTGCTTTGGGCTAGTCAGCTAGCAAGTATGTGAGCAGCACGGGGTTACCTGATGGAAACTGCCCCTGGAGTTTGTCTGGTGGCTTCCACCAAGATGCTGACTTTTCCTTTTAATGCAGTTGGGATTAGTTAGGAGAGGGAAGCTTCCTTCCTGCTTTCCTAAGGAGGCCTGATGTGACTTCTGAGCGCTGTGTCCCAACCTGAGACCTCAAAATAGGTCACTGACCTGCTCCAAGGATGCCAGGCCTCCTGAGCTACGGGGTGAGATCCTTCAATTTGTAGGCAGGCAGAGACAGGCAAGTGACTGAGCAGCGATTCCCGTGTTCGGGTCTGTTCAGAGGGCTGGCTCTTCACATTGTCTGCTTGGTGATTCACTGCACTCTCTGTTTTTAGACTTAAATTCTAAAATGCACGCTCGAAAACTTCCTGGCAGCTCTCTCTGGTACCTATGTTGGATTCCCACTTGCCTGAGGCTCCTCTTGTGCTTCCAGCTCAGCGGCTGCGCATTAATCGCTGTGGGGCATCAGAGCCTCCCGTGTGCACCCGTCCCTTCTCATTTCCTTCGCAAGCTGTAACCTTCTATGTGAGCTTCTAATTCTTCTGTGTCAGCTGGGATTTGCCCTCCCGATATAGAAATCTTCCTGTATTTTAACTGTAAGCTTCTTGGGTGCAAGGGCAAGGCTCCTGCTGTGTTCAGGGAGCGCGGGGCTCAGCCTGCTCCGAGCCAAGCAGGCTCCCAGCAAACCAGGCTCTGCTCTCAGGG
Source organism: Netta rufina (assembly GCF_964035555.1). Taxonomy (NCBI): domain Eukaryota; kingdom Metazoa; phylum Chordata; class Aves; order Anseriformes; family Anatidae; genus Netta; species Netta rufina. The sequence continues at coordinate 61,276,426 of NC_140128.1, read as the reverse complement.
TTTTGGCATATTCCTGGCAACAGTGTCATTGGTGTCAGTGCAGCAGGGACGTGATCTGAAGTCTGTGGCCAAGGCAAAGTTGGATTTACGACTAGGAGAAGATGTGCTAGAATTCCTCAGGGCTTCTCCCCACCTCTCTGGACTGCTGTTCAATAGTTTATGCTCAATAATTTCTCTTAGGGGCTTTGTATCATCAGTATTTTGTTTCCTGATTTTTTTTTTTTTCATTCATGTTTTAATCTCTGGAGAGGTTTGGGTTTGCCTTGTGGCTTGGTTTCAGTGGCACATTTAGCAGTACCTGTGGTGAGGAAGCTGGACCCTTCTCTGTGCTCTGTGGGATGTTCTCTGAACCAAGCACTATTTGTAGGCTTTTTCTGGTGCTTTTTTTTCCTGCCAATCCCTTGACAGACTTCAGTGCAGCAGTGAACACTTGACAGATCCTGGGTGCCTCAGTCTTGTACTTCCATTTCCTTAAGTTAGGGGGCCACCTAAAGACTTCTGTGTGTGCATCCTGCTTGTTAATGAAAAATGATTTTGTTTCTGGAAGAGCGTAACTGATTTGAAATACGCTTGCCTGCTTGTGTCTTTTTAAACACTTCTGGAATCTGCGATTAAGATGGATCTTACTGGCTTGTCTGCTGCTGCACAAGTTCATTTCTAAACTTAGACCGATGGGATATTTCTCTGGTTTCCATGCATTGTAATCAGAAATATGCCGCTTCTTAAATTCATTACGCTGTCATCTGCATGTTGCTTTTGGAGCCAGGCTGCCCTCTCAATTGGGAGCTCAGTTTGAATTACTGTCATAATACACTGGGAAGAACTCTACAAGTTCTCACATTCGTGCTATTTTTTCCCCCCCAAAATCTGTGTTATGCTTTGTCTTCCTGGTAGTGACACTATAAATGTTACCAACTGAACAAACAAAGCGGAGGGATTCTTTTCCCAAAACTGTCAGCTGGCAGATTGTTATCAGATTTAAATGGGAGATGTTTTTGCTGAATGCTCGTGACCTTTTGCTTCTTGGCATTTCAGACTGAAATTAAATATAATGCGTAATGATACCCCATCACATGCTGTTTCAAGGCAAAATAAATAATTCGCTGCGGAGTCCAAAGTAAACATATCCTCCCCTCTGTGTTGCAGAAAATGCTGAAGTGAAATTTAAAGACTTCGTAATGGCCATGAAGAACATGATCTTCACTGAAGACGAGGCCCGTTGTGTAGTAGAGGTGTTGAAGGAGAAGTCCGGTGCGATTCACGATGTCTTACAAAAGGTGAATGTCCACAGGCGTGGGGGGGAGAAAGCTGTGAAATGCTCAAATCGGAGAGATGCTGTGAAATCAGCTGTATTGGTGATTTCATTGTGACTTCTGTGTTGTCGTTGGAGGATTGTTTTCCAGTTGGTCTGAGCTCGCTTTGCAGGTGGAAAGCAGTTGTGGGATAGCTGCGTGCTGCCATCCCGTGGGCTGCCTCGCCAGGCTGGTGGCTTCTGGCTGCTCCTAAAGGGTAGGCACAGCCATGAAGTGTAGGGTAGATAGCATAGGGCTGCTGTTGCTGCTCGCTCCAGTGTACTGACATTGGGAAAGGCTGTCTGGTGACTTTACGAGAAATCTTTCCCAAATGTGTAAACAGGATAAACTATAGTAGAAATTAAGGGAAAAAAAAAAAGTGTGACTGGGCATTGTACCAGCTAATTCTGTGTTTTGTAGGATTTCATCTTGTAAGCTTATATATTCTAGTACTCTGACTCTGGATGTTTTTCATAGGATTTTAGGATGCTTCAGATTAGAAGGGACCTCGCTAGGTCTGCAGTCCAGCCTTCTGCTCAAAGCAGGGCCGTCCCCAAGGTCAGCCTGGGCTGCTCAGGGCTTTATCCAGTCTACCCTTAAACCCTCAAGGACTGGGATTGAACAACTTCTCTGGGCAACCTGTTGCAGTACTTGGTGGTTCTTTATTTTTTGGCTTTGATCTTTGTATCTATCAAGACACAAGACAACAGTGACCACCAATACCTTGCATATATCTACTCCTCTCTTCCATGACACGTTCCTAAATTGTCACTTTGTGCTTGTAACATCCTGTTTGTCACACTTCTGTTTTTCTGCAGATGTGGTGCCAGGAGAGAAATGCAGAACTGGATGTGTCAGTTCAATTAAGGCAATGCAGTAGCATATTACAGAGTAACTCAGGTTGGAAGGGAATTTAGGAATGTAATCTCATGTAATCTGTCCAACCTCCCATTCAAAAAAAGATCAGCGCTGTGTTCTTACCAAGTTCCTTAGGGGTTTGTCCAGCTGGGTCCTGGAAACCTTCAGGGATGGATACTTCACAGTTTCTCTAGGCCCCTGTTTTCATTGCTTGTCTGAAAATCTGCTTGTAGTGGAATCACCTGTTTTATTCGGAAAAGCAGACAGCTTGCTTGCTGTTTTTATTTCCTTTAAAGAAAGGTTTGGTGTTAAAACTAAACCTTTGTGACCCAAGTGGGTTCCTTGTTTTGTATAAAACCAATAAACGTTAATTTCTGTAGGTGAAAATGTGAATATTTTCCTCTCTCTGGCTCATGCAAGGCATTTTCAGTGTGTTTTGTGTATGTATGCAGTGCAGAAGGTTTTTGCAGTGCATGGTTTCAGGTACCTCCTATCGAGGTTATTGCCTGACCCCTCAGACTTCGTGGAAAGAAGGCTAAGTTCAGAGTTTTCCCTGTATACTGAGGAAAACACTTGACTAGTTCATGAACTGAGCTTGGATAAAATAATTTTCTCAGTATTTATTTAACCTTTCCCTTCCACCACAAGTACACAGCAGAAACAGTGCCGTTAAAGGAGAGCTTCCAAGTAAATTCAGGGTGGGTTTGTGGCACCGAGGTTCCTCTCTGCTTCTTCCATGACCAGACTTTGAGTGGAGTCTGAGTGCAAACACTTGGGTTTGCTCCCCATGGCAGTCAGTCCATTTTCAGGGTGGGGAATAAATGGCAGGGCTGCAGGGATCGTTCCCCTGCTTTGGTTTCCTGCAGCATCTCTAAACTCACTGCAGTTCTCCCCAGCAGAGATGTGATCGCATCAACTGGAGGCTCTCCTGCTAAGAGGAAGGAGAGCAGATCAATGTTCCCTCTTCGCTTTGTAGTGAGGCTTCAGGAGATTGTTTGTAGTCCTAATCCAGTTGGATTATATCTGCTTTAAGCGTGGGTTGGACCAGGTGATTTTGGAAGTCCTTTCCAAGCTCAATTATTGAATGATTCAGCATCTCGGTGTTGTTCTCCTTTATTTCTCTTAATGGCTCTTCTTTGTTTTCCCCAGTGCCACCAAAGCGGCTGTCTTCCAACGCGGAAGCACCTTAAGAGCCCATTTATCCTCTTAATTGGTTTCAGTGCAGTGGCAAATGCATTTCCTGGTCTCATGAAATCGGTGCTGCAGGATCCATTAGCAGCAGGGTTGGGTGCCCGTGCCACGTATGCCGTGCGGATGAACTGTTCTGGGGGCAGGAGAGGGTGTTTCTTCCTCTCGGGCTCGTTCTGCTGCCTGCTGGGGTGCTGTGCAGGTACTCCTGCCATGTATGACCATTTGTGTGTGCTTCTCCTGCAGGCTAGCAAGGCAGAGTCGGCTGCAGCCATACATCAGCTGCAAGACAAAGAGAAAATGCTCGCTGCGGTGAAGGAGGAGGCAGCCGTCGCAAAGGAACAGTGCAAGCAGCTCAGCCAGGTAAATGTGAAGAGGTTCTTGCGTACAGAGCCATGGGATAGGAGCAGGGGCTTGGAGAATGAGCAGCAGGCAGATGCTGGCTTGCTGAGTTTAAATACTAAAAGGTAAAATCTCTTATATTGGGAAAACTTACCAAGACTTTGTTTTTATGATGCTGTTAATGTATTTAGGCAGAGTTGTCTTCCAGTAGTTTTTTCCAGATAGGTCATACACAGAGACTTTTAAACTGAGATTATTTTCCTTCTCAAAAGATTACTAAAAGCAAACGCTCCCTTCGTGAGCATAACATGGTTTTGTGGACACAAATAGAAACCACCCCTTTGCAGTGCAGTTTTTAATTTGGTACGTGTTCTAGTATTTGCATGCTTGTGTGTTTCTAGGCACAATACTCATCAGTTTCTTCATGAAGGAAGCTGCATAAAGTTGAAATTCTGCTTAGCAGAGTTGCAGCTCTGCTAATTTTAGACATATTTACAGATGCACCACTCTCCAGACCAGTTTATGAAACTTTATTTTGATTATGAAGGCTTTAAAGGGAAGTAGTTAGTGTAGAATGAGATAGCTGTGCAGATGTTGGAGTAAATCAGACTTGTTGGGGGGAAAGATCCTTGTGTTTTGGGTAAGCTGGAAGCAGGCTGGCACTGGAACCAGGAAGGTTGTGGGACAGAAGTGAGGCACGGAAAGCTGGCTGAGAAGCAGAGGGAGTGTGAGAAGGAGCCTGGGTGTGGGAGAAGCTGATGAAGGAAGGTGTGGGGGGAAAATCTGCGAAGTGGTGCTTGTGAAGGCAAGGCAGGACCTGCATGCAAGCAGGGAACGTTGTTAGCTTTTGCAATTTGGGCTGTGGGAGGGAAGGGAGAAGGAGAAATAAATGAGCATTCCTGGAAGCTGGGAGGAAGCAGGTAAAAGCAAAGCTGCTGCAGTGCTGAATCGTGAGGGTAAACAAGGGACAAAGCTCAGCTCAAGTGACACAAAGCTCTTATTTTCTAATCAACACATTCCTCTGAACACACTCAAAAGCTATGGAGGGACTTTGAGGGGAAGGTGCAGAGGTGTTCTTGAGGGGTGTTGATACAAATGAAAACTGGAGAGGATGAATGAGAGCAAGAGGTGCCTGACTTCTGCAGTATTTGGCAAAACATGAGCTAGGTGAAAGCTAATCTTGGCAGCATCTCTGGCACCGCCTTGGCAGGTTGCATGGATTTCTGAGGACTGTAGATGGATGGTGGAAATCAGTGGAGAAGGAAGCTAGAAAATGCCCTGGTGCCCTTCCTCTTGTTGCATCTTAGTGGGTGCAAATACCACGACACTAACATCTGAGAAGGCTTTGTGTCAAGCTGTTTAAGGTGTATTTTCAGAAGTGACTTGAAACTTTTGGGGTGACTTAAATTCCCAAATACCTCTGTGAACATGGGCATGGGAACTCATCTTGCTTATTTCATTCTGGGAGAAACAGCTTCCTGAATCTAGCTTGTTCATCCAAAAAAAAAAAAAAAGCTTTTATTTAAATAAAAATGTGTAAAAAGCTGTGAAGAGATGGGAGGTATTCAGGCATCATTTAAGTGCTTAAAATTGTGAGAAGAGAGGCTGACTCCTAATGCAGGCACTTTGAATCTCCTCTGGAAAAACATCTGGCGCTGCGTGGAGCTGGAAGCACCTGAAACTGAGGTGCTGCAAATGCCTCATTCAGTGATTGGGGCTTGCTGAAAGCTGCATTTAATGTTTTTGCTTACTACAGCAAGTGCACTTACATCACAGAGCAGCAGCTCTATGGGCTTCTCAGGTGTCCAGGTTGAATTCCTGGCTAATAAATGATTAATCCAGATGGAAATGTGTATTTTCATTTTGAAAGCTGTAATGTGGCATCATGCTGGTGGGATTCAGGACTTCTGTTTGGCTATTGCTGGGCACTAATAGCCCCTCTCCTCCGGCAAAACTGTTTCCAACGTTGCCTTTCAACCTGCTACAAAGCAATCGTGCTCTGAAATGCTTTGTAGTTTCACTGTAGCTTATCTGACTTGTTCCATTTTGCTGTACTTGGGAGGAAAATCTAAGGTTTGCTCTGTGTAGTATCTCTGGCTTTTATTCTTAGGACTCTGCATGTATAAACTCGCCAAACTCAGTAGATATAAGACAACAGAAGACTGCTGTTTAAATTGGCAAACCTCTTTTAATGTAAAATTATGCTGACCTGAAATCCTCATGAAGGTACTGAAAGCTTTGTCAGGGGTAATGCTGTAATTTCAGATTAAATGATGCTGACTGTGGTTTGTATACTTGATACATTTCTAAACATAAAACATCATGTCTGTTGGAGTAGGTGACTTCTTACCCTTTTCCTTTGATTTCCCACCCAAGGAGCTGGTTGCAGAAAAGGAGAGGAACGGCTTGCTTACAGCAAAAATGAGGGAACGCATCAACACGCTGGAAAAGGAGCACGGCACGTTTCAGAGTAAAATCCACGTTAGCTACCAAGAATCCCAGCAGATGAAGATGAAGGTAAACTTCCCCAGAAACTGGCTTCACTTCTTACCCCAAGCCTTGAGTGCAGAGTGCTAACTGATTGTGTGACCCACCTGCAAGAGGGTGGAAAAATTCATGGCAGTTTCATGGCTTAAAGGAAAGACAAGGTCTTTTTGTAGGTGACTGTATCATAGTCTGTGAAAGACCACTGCTAGTCAGCCTGTCTCAGGTCCAGTTCTTTCTGCTGAAATGTTAAGCAATTAAGTGTGAAATCTCATTGAAATATTCAACTCCAGAGAGACACTAATCCTGATGATCGTGTAGCAGCTGATAAATCTTACTTTAAAATCGTAGTACAGAGTGATTAGACAAGTCAATATACAAGAAATACCATTGATTGGGAAAGTGCTTTGCTGAAAATATTTGAGGGCACGCTCTTGCATTCTTCTTGGTTTTAGACCCTTGTTACCCTCTCCTGAAGTTGCATTATAACAGAGTAACCTCTCCAGAGTTCTTCACGGGATTAAAAAATTTGACTTCTTTTTCTAAGAAAAATGTCCCTTCCTATACCTACTGACAGGAGCTTAGATAGGACATTTTAGTATTTTTTTCTACATACATGTCACAGCGTCAAGCCTAGCATGTGAGCTTTCCAGCCTCAACACTGCTTCTTCTGTTGCATCTCGGCAACCTGGAGAGTGCCATCTCTGCAGTTTTGGAGCAGAACCACAATCTCCAGAGCAGATACTGTTTGAAGGAGGTCTGGGCACCAAGGTGTGACTTCTGTAAATGTGCCTGCAGCATTCAGAGCTGGAGAAGGATGTGCAGAGGGATTGGTGTTCTGGTTCTGCTCCCCCTGCTGCCGCTTCATAACGTTGCATAGAAGCTGAACCTTAATTATCAAAGCTTCCAGTTATGCAGGGCATGCACCCCTGCTTCTGTTGGGATCATCTGTATATGTGTGGCTTTTTTTAAAACCCACAAACCAAACATTAAAAAGCCTGTAGGTGCCCAAGGGACAGCTTTTTACATGTGTTGGTGCTGAACTGGATGCGGCTGCCCTACAAGGGCCTGCTGTCTCCTGCTGTGGTTGTTATGCAAACGTTTGTTTGGGCTTCTTTGTGTACGAGATCCTCGTTGATGAGTCAGTCATGAAGAAACTAGGTCTTGGAAATGATGTCAGCTGTATCTGCAAATTGGCACTGGTAGAAGAACAAAGTATTACATGCTACATGCGCTTGAAGATTTTCAGAGCAGGTTGTTGGGTTTTAAGACCAGCTGTGTTGTCATCTGCATATGCAAAGTCCGTTCTTTTTTCCTTTGTACCCTGTCTTTTAATCGTGTTTGAACTATTCTAAAGCAGTTTTAGGTTATTGGGGCTTCTCCCTGCCTCAAATTGTGCTAGAAAAACGCAGTCGAAGCATATTGCCTAAAGATCTATTTCACAGTCTTGACTGCAGGGTATTAGTTGAAGACTTAGCTTTTGTGGTTCACATGCTATAACCTGCGTATTTTTAGTTATTTAAAACTTTTCTGATTTATTTCAAGATGTTGACTTCTAATGTTAATTCACAGTGGGTTTATTTTCTTTCCCTCAGGAAAAGGGAAACTGATAACCAGTTATATCTAAAGTTACGCAGTCAAGTAATCAGTACCCTAGGTAATGTTTGTGTACCACTTAAAACAAATGTCTCGATACACTGGTATAAAAGAAAACTGCTTTTATTCAAGCAAGAGGGGCTGATTTGCATAGTTTAATTGAGGAGTGGGTGTGTGTGGAAGGAGGTAAAACTGTCCCTCTCCCCAAAAAACACTTGGTGTTATTTACTTAAAGTACTGCGTAGTTATATCTGCGGTGATAAGTTGTTTTTTTTCCTTCAGTGAATTGATCTTTCTTCCCTTCAGTTCCAGCAACTCCGTGAGCAGATGGAGGCAGAAATAAGCCACCTGAAGCAGGAAAATGGTATCCTGAGAGATGCTGTCAGTACTTCTACCAATCAAATGGAGAGCAAGTATGTTAGCAGCTACTTGGAGCTCTGTGTGTTTTTAAGTTTTCCCTGTAGAGTTCTGGCTTCTGCTCCTTCTGTTTCCATTTTCTTGGCTGTCTGAATTTGTGGTTAAACTAGGAAACACAGCTGTTTTGGACTGGGCAGGTACCTGTTTGTATTTGCATCGAGCCAGGACTTTCAAAACTAATCAGTGTCTCCTATCAGTTTGAAGGCAGAGCAGGTGCTGAGGTCCAACAGGAAGGCTAGCACAAGTGTTCAGCCTGTTTTGTAGGGTGTCTGTTCTTCTCCGTGTAGCTTTAGGGGAGGAGCTATTGCTGGGCTCCTGGAAGGACAGCAGCTCTGAACTTAAATCAGTCTTGTAATAAGAAAAAAAAATACCAACACGCTGCAGTTAATGGTGTGACTGGGTGACAGCTGGATTTATCCACTGGTGTTTGGAGAAACAGAAGTCAGAAAAACATCTCAAGGTTTCATCTCTGGTTCTTCCTGAGCTGACAGAGGACAAACTCACAATGTGCTGTGATAAATCTGAGTGCCCAGCAAGAGATGTAGCCAGACAGGTGAACTGCTGCTGGTGGGCTCCTGCCTATAGAAAGCAAAAACCACTCTTCGCAGGCTCTCAGATAACTGATTTGTAACATTTGGGGACTTGAGTGTCAAAACAGTGTCAGGACTTGGAAATGGCACTGTAACTTCATTTTCTGGCCGTGGTGTTTGCACCAAGATGCTGCTTCTGTACGGACCTTTCTGTTAACTCTTCCTGAACTGTGGAGCAGTACTTGGTGGAGGCATGTTCTGCTCCCTGCATGCGTGATAAGTGCTAGGAGAGGGTACCTGGTTTTAGAGGTACTCTTTTTGTAGAAATGAAGCGTTGTGATCACCAAATTACCTTGAAAAATGCTTAATTTGAGCAAATATAAAAACAAAATGCATTTTACTTGCTTATATACAAAGGGGAGCCTTTCAAAACACTTATCTTGGGCTATACAAATACATCATCTCTCCCAAAGTGGGAGAGTGCATTATATACCTTATACACCTTCACAAGTTGATAATGAGCCAAGCCTACAAGGTGGTGTGTAATCCAAAGAGATGCATGCAGTTAGCAGTCCAGAAGGAACAGTCTCAAGTAAATTATAGATCAATAATCCTTCATGGGAAAAGGAACAGACCATGCATTTCAGTGAGACCTTTCCTTCAGCTGAACCTCTTTACATAAAGCTATCCAAATTATGCTTATCAGCTTGCATCAGTTCCTTTAAAACGTTTGCTTGTGGCTTCTTGCTGACCTTCGTTTCTGACTCAGTGGGTTGTAGCTGCTGTGTGTGCTGATAGCTGGTGCTTCCGACCCTCATCCTTCTAGGATGAAGCAGTGTGGTTAAAACCCAGTACAGCCCTCTGGCTGAAAATATGTTCCTAATGCTGGTATTTGAGTAGCTGTGATTATTGCCTGCTTCTTGGAGAAAGGAAGGGGGGTGAAAAAAGCGGTAAAAATGTTTATTTTTAGGCAGTCGGCTGAACTGAACAAACTACGCCAGGATTATGCCAGGCTGGTGAATGAGCTGGGAGAGAAGAGCAGCAAGTTGCAGCAAGAAGAGCTCCAGAAGAAGAACGCAGAGCAGGCAGTCGCTCAGCTAAAGGTGACTTTGGTTTTTCTCTGCCTTGCTGAGTTGGGCTTGAGGGTTTATCTGCGCCAAGTCCTGAGATGAGCCAGATGCGAGGCGTGTGGGAATCACTTCAGCTGTTTTCCTGGTCACTTAATCTGCTTTCTTTTTATGCACAAGTACCTGAAAATAGATAATTGCTGAGCCATCCCATGGGCTTACTTAACACTTGCATTCAGTACTACATATTTTCAGTGGTTACAAGCTATGAAGTGAAACTTACCCTCCCAAGTAAATACATTTGCAAAGTGTAATTGGTGACATTGAACTTTTTTCTATGGGTGTGAATTTGAGCAAGATTGGGTTTTTTTGGAAACTAAGTACTTTGGCTTCAATGAACTTCTAAATTTTAAAAGAAATGTATTTCTAAAGACTTCAAAAAAACAGCCTGCCAATGTTTTGATGTATCTTCTTCATTTTCTTTGGAAGAAAAGGTCTCTTTGTATTCATGCTTCTTTTCTTTTCAGAAGAAAAATATGGCTTCTTCAGTTGAGAATGCTGATTCAGAGCTCATTACTTCTTTTTGTATCTGCAATTAAATCTTGGTCACCAGAAGTTCTATTGGCCTCACCTGCCCTTGCAGGTGAAGAATTGGTATCTGCGGCTGAGACATCTTTTAATTAAAAGATGTGGATTTGTGTGATACGTAGCTAGTCTGGCTTCTAGTGTTAATTCTGAACTTGCAGAGCAAAAATGCTACACTTTCATATTACAGAAGTCATCCTGTTAAAAGCCCATGATGAAATCCTGTTCACAATTTGCCTTTCAAATTAATAGGATAAACTGTCCTAGGAGGAGGATTACAGGGCACTCTGTCTCTCTGATGTGCTCTAATGGAAACAAGGAACAACTTTTCTTCCTTGCCATATGTTTTGGGAATAGCACTGAAGTGATGAACTCTGAATATTTCAAAAATAAATTAAAGGTTAGACTTCTTTTCATCAACTCTGTCTTCAATATAAAGGTCCAGCAGCAGGAAGCAGAAAGAAGATGGGAAGAAATCCAGGCTTATCTCAGGAAAAGAACAGCAGAACATGAAGCAGCACAACAAGGCATGTATGAAATAATTCCCAGATAATGTTAACTGCAGTGATCTTGCTGTTGCCATTTGTGTGTTGTTTTTTTTTTTTTTTTTTATAAGGCATTGTTGAGTAAATGGCTTGAATAAAGCTCAAGTGAAGCCAGTACTGCTTCAGCACCTTGGGGAAATAGTGTGCTGTGATACAAGCTAGTTAAATGCTGATGAGCAGAACTTTGGCTTGCTGGAACGAGGCTTCTAATCAGCTTCCCTGTTGGCAGTAAAAGTTATTTCCCCCAGAGTTCAAATATTTACTTCTGAATTAAAACCCTGATGTTTCTGCTGCAGATGTGCAGAATAAGCTTGTGGCCAAAGACAATGAAATCCAGAGCTTGCACAGTAAACTTACTGATACAATGGTGTCAAAACAGCAGCTGGAGCAGAGGATGTTGCAGCTGATGGAGAATGAGCAAAAGAGAGCTACTAAGGAGGACTCCATGCAAATGCGGGTGCAGGTAGTGCTCACAGATCTTATTTTTTTCCCCCTTTGTGTCTGTCAAAGCAGCATTTCAGGTTTTCACAAAGCTTTCCCACTGAATAAAGAATGAGGCCTGTGTGCCAGGCTGTCATCTAGCAGCTCATAGAATGAGAACTTGCGTGGAGTGCTGTGAGAAGGTCTCAGGTCCAAGATGACCCCAGATGTAGCCTTTGCTTTAGGGAAACCAGTGGGTGTGTGGTGGCAGGGAATCCTTGTGACACACAGCAGGCTGCTACTCTTCCCTGCAAACCACTTGATCCTAGTGGGGGAGAAAAATAGCATCTCCAAGGAATGTGACATTTAAATGTTGAACTGTTCTTACTAACATAATCACAGCTAGGAGCTAATGCTAGCAAAATTGACTAGCTACAGATCTCAACCTGCTTTTTTTTTTTCTTGTGCTTTCTTACAAGGAACTGATGGAGCAGAAAGATACTTTGAACGCTCAGCTTCAGAAGCTTCATTCACAAATGGCTGCCCAGGTACAGCTTGTTCTTGGACTCTTCCCTTTCTTTTGTAGTCTTGAATTGTAAACTTTCTGTAAAAAGGCAGACTTTTTTTCTTTGTAGTTGGATGCGAGATGTGTAATGATGAAAGTGAAGACTTGTTAGCATCCTCTTTTTGTAGTGCTTCTTAACCTGGCTTAAAACTTAAGCTTCTGCTGTCTTTCTGGGGTGGAAAAAAATCCACCTATCTCCTCCTGCCGTGGCTTTCATTTATAATCAAGGGTGGAATACCATTTAAAATGTTTTTTTCTCCATAGCTTTGCATGTATATGTATTCTGTCTCATGTGGTACTTTGGTCTTTTTTGCACTCCTTGTGTGAACCACCTGATAATGCCTTTCCCTTGTGCATCAGGTGGAGAAGTAGTGACTTGTGGCAGCTATTAGATAAAGCTTTGTTCAGTCCAGTGCTGGTTCCAGTGGTGACAGAAAACAAACAAGGACAAAAAACCCCACACAGTGCACAAAGCCTCTTATTTCTCGTTTTAATCTCTACAATTTTATTTTTCCTGATTTCTTTAAGAAAATATAAGTGTGTAAAACTTCAGAGAGCTCATCTGAGTCTCTGAAGTTGAGTTCCATGTTGAGCTACATCACAGAAATCAGCTCAGAAAAACTCAACTCCTCTGGGTACAACTGGACGCAGTCATAAGCTCCCTGTTCATATGCAATCGGGTGCTGACTTTTTAATTACAGATACGCTTGATGTAGTTTGAATAAATTCAACATCAGGCTGAAAATGTGTCATTAGGCTTTGTTTGAAGAGCTTGGTTTTAACCTTTTGAGTTGGGACAGTAGTGAAGAAAGAGGCACTCTGGATTTACGGTTTCTTCTTGACCTAGTCCCCTTATCCCAGTCCTTTTAAAGGATTTTGAAAATGAATCCCTAGGGAAACTTAATTATTTTTTTTGGTCTGGGTTACCCAAGGAAGAACAAGCCTTTCCCCTGGTAGCCTGTCTGGCTGTGAAAGCACAGAGCTATTTTTCTCCCATGGGCAGTGTGTGTGAAAATCCCACTCTGGGGAAACGGGGACGGACTTGGATACTTCTGTGGATGTGAGGGCTGATGAAATAGTTTAGGTCATTCAGGAGACAGATCAGGGACTGGAACTGTTTGTTCCCTTCTGACTGTGCCTGTTGCTGTTCTGTGGCACAAGCTGGATGAGGGAGTGCAGGAATCCCAGTGCTGTAGGGTGCCACGGGGACGAGCTCTGTGAGAGGATCCAGGGTTTTTGGACAGAGGTGAGGCTGGGCAGGGATAAGCAGTTGTTTGAAGCATAAAGAAGATGAAGTTCTGCTGTAGCTGCTACCAAATTGGGCATGAGGCAGCCTGCAGAGGTTCTTAGATGCCTCCTAATAACCTGTGTGCCAGCTCTCTCCTGCCCTGTTCTGGAGTGCAGATCCAGTGGAGGGTTTGTCCAGACCACGGTGCCCACACGTGTGTGTGACCATATAGGAATTAGGCTCTTACCAGAGAGGAAAAGATGCCACTTGCTGTTCTTATGCTGCTGTTTTTGTTCCTAACACAAGTCTTGATGCACTGTGCAGGGTTTTTTGCTCGTAGTTCTTTGAGTGGTTTGACAGCAGTGTCCCATAGAGCGTTTAGTCCTTGGGAGACAAGTGCTGCTTTGATTCTGTTGAAGAGCAAAATGGCAAATAGGATAGTTCATCTTTCTCTTATGTTGCCTTAAGCAGAAAGGGAAGGGATGTTAATATGTGCTGAGATTCTTCCAGTGTTCCTTAGCCAGGAAATACTTGAAATCTGCCTGTGCCAGTTTAAAATAACAAGGCAAATCTTAAAAAATGCTATTCCTGGCTCACTGAAAAAGATGATTCTTTGACTTGCTTTACTCAGTTGCTTTTTTTTTTTTTTTTTTTCCTTCTGCAGACCTCAGCTTCAGTCCTGGCAGAAGAACTCCACAAAGTGTGAGCATTCATTTCCCCTGGTATTTGGAAGGTGTCACTGGCTTCTAACACACACCACCTTTTCAGAGTGTGCTCAGTGCATACGGGAGGGACTGGCCAAGGAAATGTTGTTGTCTGTGCTTCTAACTTTCTAGCTGCAAGATTCACTTAGGAGCTGGGAAAACGCTTCCTGCGGATATCCCTTCTCTGTCTGGCTTCTGAATTGTAGCCCATTGTACGTGTCCCTGCTGCATGGAAAGCAGCGACTCTTCTTGTTTGCTGCTGCCTGTGTGCAGGGATCTACAGTGAGCAGGAATGTGCGTGACCATGAGAACGTTTGTGTTCGGGCTGTGTTGCTGTGCCAGGAGATTTCTCCCTTTGGGAGATGGGGTAGCTGTGTTTCAGAGCTAGAGAACATCCCATAAATTTTTGGCAAGCAAAAGGCATTTAAAAAGCATGGAAAAGCTTTTGGACCAAAAGTATACAGTCAGCAGGAATGAGAGTAGGAGCTGGACCGAAGGGCCAGCATGTACTTTGTGTTTAGCCTGATGCTTCACGCGGAGCTTCCATCCAAGGCCTTTTAGTACTGATAAGTCATCACTTCTCATTTGTGCAGGATTGCAGAAAAGGACAAACAGCTAAAGCAGATGGAGGACTCATTAGGCAACGAACACGCCAATTTAACCAGCAAGGAGGAAGAGCTCAAGGTATAATAAAAGAATGTGTAAATGCCAGCTGGTAGAGGGACAGGCTCGCTGGATGTGCATATGAAATGAAGCCTGCGAGGCTGCTGCTGTCTGGATCTAGAACCAGCTCCTTTGGCTGCAAGTCTGCTGATCTTTGCTCTTCCAGGCAAGACCAATGCATGATGCTGGAAAGTCATTCATAACAAAGGTTGAGGCTTTTCCTTGTTATTACCTCTAGACTATCACAAGAAGCAGCCAGGGATATTTTGCACTGAAGAGTGGACGTGCTTGAAAGACCATCTGTATGAAAAATGCAAGTGTTTCTTCTTCCTTCCTTTCTTCCTTCAGGTATTGCAGAATATGAACCTGTCCTTGAAATCAGAAGTACAGAAGTTACAGGCTCTGACAAATGAGCAGGTAAAATAGCTGCTTGATTCATTAAAGACTTCATTTAAGTCTCTTCCCGCTGTCTACTTTGTCATAAAAGCAAGGGCAGATCTGCTGTTCTGAGTGAGCTGTGCTTAAGCCCATTAAGGGTGTGAAGTTACAGAATAGGGTTAATATGTGATTTCCTGGAGTTCTTGTAGCTGGTCAGAAGCATGCTTCTTGTCCTCCCTTCTTCACCAGCTACATCTGTTTCTTGCTTGGACAGCCAAGTTAGGGAAGCATTTTGCTCGTTAGGTTTATCAAGATTTGCAGGGTGCAAAGTGCAGGATGTTGCACAGGAGCAGACACAACTGTGGTTGATTATACAGACCTGGCAATTGCACGAAGGGCTTGTAAGCATTCATCTGAAAAAGCAAAAACCAAGACTACACAATGCAAACCTTCCCTGACAACAAGCGTTTTTAGAACCAAACAAAATGCCTTTCCCCAGCTACTGCTGTGTGGCCTGTGCGTTACGGAGGTGGAAATGTTGTGTTTAATTAGAGAAAATCCTGGCTGTTAAACGAATCCTTTCCAGATCTTCTCCCCTTTCATAATTGCATGCTTGCCTGGTATGTATTGGTGGTGTAAAAGTGCGTAACGACAAGCTCACCCCTTTCACTTGCTGGTGAGTCATGTGCTGAGAGGCCAAATGACTTGTTCTAGCTTTTTAATACTGTGGAATGAAAGGTTGATTGAATCATGTGATGTATCCTAAGTCTGTGTTAATCCTCTTTATATCTAGGCTGCTGCTGCACATGAGCTAGAAAGGATGCAGAAAAGGTAAATAAATGGCTCTGGCATTTGATAAACAATTTTTATCAGTTTTTTATGTTCTTTTGAATTGATGCTTTCTCTAAGACGTATTTAACTGTTCTGCTGTGTCTCAGCATTCACATCAAAGATGACAAAATAAGAACTCTTGAAGAGCAGCTTCGAGAAGAACTTGCGCAGACTGCAAACACAAAAGAAGAATTCAAGGTAAGATGCAGAGTAACTACCCTTGTGCTTATTGACAGCAAGTTTTCCAGACTTGTGAGGTTGTGAAGCAGTTCATACGATGTTGATTTGTGACACAGAGCTGACTTTCAGGTGTTAAGCTGTGTTACAGCATTCTTTTTACATGGCAGGAGCACTGTGGGATATCAGAGTAGTAGCAACAGACTGTGCAGCTGAGTGAGAGACGTAATTCAAGTCAAATGTAGTTGTGAAGTGAGGTCTTAGAAACGTTCAATAAAAACTATTGCATTTTTTCTGCATTCTACCCCCTAATGCAACTTCCAAGTCCTTGGTGGGAGCTTTTATTGCTTGGGTTTTCGTGCTGTCAGATCTTTTTTTTTGTAATTTTTTTCCCGTCAAGGTAGGTGTAAAAATGCTTATTTTCTTCCTGCCGGTTTCCAAATTGTTTCTCATAAGGTAGCAGCTAAATTGCCAAAGCTTTTAGTTCTGCCATCTGGGGTCTGCAAAGCAGAGCTGCTACTTGTTCCTAAGCGGTGTACACAAAGATCAACTTAACTCTTCCTTGCTCTCTGCCACCTTAGGCTTTTTCTTCTGAACTTTAGCTTTAGACCCACTTTCTGTGAAAGTTGGTGCCTCAGTTGTCTTAACTCCTTTAAAACCCACGTTGGGCAGCACTGTTTTTCTGCTGCTTTTGGTGAAAAAGCTCACTGTCTGAATCTTATACCATGTTGGGAGGTTTGCTGGTGATGAACAGAGCAGGTGGATAGGGGCCAAGGCTTTTCTAAAAGTCGTGCCTCATGGATCTCCTAGAGGTCTTTGAAGCTGTTAGCAGGCAAGTAGTGAACTTGGTTCACATATCGAAGTTGCATTTTGGAAGATGTTTTGATGTGAGTCCCTTGCAAGGCGTGTAGTTTCTCTAGGTTGTCAGAGAGTAAGAGGGGAAACTGTTTCCACAGTTCATAGCTGGTCAAAGAATAGGTAACAAAATAGGACTTCAGATGGTTGGTTTTCACAATAAAACTATCATCTGAACCTTCAGGGAGATATGTGCTGGGTGTGTAAGCAATTGAGAAAGGGGAGTGGGAAGAAGTGGCAGGTTTATTAATAATGTTTGATTACCTTGTGTTGACTCCCAGGAGTTGCAGGGGGCTTTCAAGGTGGTGCAGTGTTTCAAAATGGCAGGTGAAGTGCTGAAAACGAATATGATGAGGAATAACCTGAACTTTCCTCGTGGAAAAAGACCTGAGAGGTGTTGTGGGTGGTTATGTGCTGAAATGAGCTTGGTGCTCTGTAATGGCCAAAAATCAGCTGGCAGAAATTTGGTCACTTCTTAGGAAGTGAGCAGGGACCTGAGTGCAGATGGTGGTTGTTAGGATACTCTGCAAACCTATAGTGTACTCTGTGTGAATGTTCTATGCACTTCTAGTCTCTTCTCCCTGTCTTTGATCCCAAACAGAAGTCTGCCCTGGATGCTTCTGCCTGAGCAAGTGTTCCTTTCTTTCCACATACACAAGAGGGGAAAAAATGAGCTCAAAACAGCAATTTGTTAATCCTCACCTTTGCTGTCCCTTCCTGCATGTGTTGTCCTTGTAAGGCTTTGGGTCTGAGCGTTTCCTCTTGTGAGCAGAGGGCTTTACTGCAGGCTGAATGAATTCTTCACAAGAAGGCTCCTGATGAGAGCACCGACCGGTGATATTAAATGGCACGACCTCTCCGGTGTTTTGTGTACTAGAGGCTGATTTTTCCTTCTGGCACCTTGTGCAGTGATCAGTTGGTGCCACAGAGTGTTGCAAGTTGTATGATGTCCGCTGGGTGAATTGCTGCAAAGAACCATGCTGTTTCCTGGAACCCCTTTTCCCAGGAGCAGCAATTGTACATCTGAGTTGTCAGCCTTTTTGCTAAGGGTTGCTTCATTTGTTGGTCTGAGAGGGGATGCTGCAGGGAGGCAAGGGCTGTGGTACAGCTGCTCCTCTTCCTGAGCTCACGCTCAGACCGAAGTGTGGGAGCTGTGCAAATCTCTGCTGCCAGTTCTTTGCTGTGCTTCATAAATGTTAAGGCAGCTGAAGAGAACCAGGGAGGTGATCCTAGACCATTGGATTTGCCGGATGAGTGCTTCATAAAAAGCAGCTATCAAATCTGGAGATGCTGCTGATGCTGCTTCAGGAGGAAAATGCAGTTTCTCTTGTCTCTTGTGCTTGGTACTGTCTGATCCTCTGCCAGGGAATAAAGATGGTAACAGCTGAATTCCTTATGGGAACATAAGGACAGAAGTATTAATACAGAAAGGCAAGGAAGATGGGGAAAGGACTCTTTGTAGTCTTGTAGCTTCCAAAGAACTCACTGTAACAACTTCTGTGTTATTTAATTACCTCGTTGCCATTATGAAAATGTAGCTTGGGCATGCAGTTCTGAACTGATACGTTTAAATTTCAGGTTCTCAAGGATCAAAACCAAACTCTGCAAGCTGAAGTTCAGAAGCTGCAGACTCTCCTGTCTGAGCCTGTGCAGCCAGTGCATGCTGAGGTTGTATCAAATATCCTCTGTTCTTTTCAAGTTCTTAAATGTTTTCTTGCTAAGCTGGCCAGAGGGTGAGCTGGTTGATGTGCAAAGTCTGCATTTTAGGCATGCATGGGAAGTCCACGTTGGACAGCTGTGGCTGTCTTCTAAATCTAGTCAAGAGTAAGCAAACAAAATGCAGACTTTTCCCTCCCCTGAAGAATGCTAGCTTAAAATAAGGAAGGACTTCTTTCTGCAGCCTCTCCCAGTTTTAATGTCGATTTTGTGGAATACAAAAACCCCATGAGCAACCAACCCTCCTGGGAAGAAGGGTTCTTGGTCTGTAAGGAGACCAGAGTAAGATCTTAACACTGTCTGTGTTCTTCCATCCCAGACTGAATTCTCAAACTAGTAGTAACCAACGAATGGACCCATGGAATGGAAGAAAACTCACTGTGGTGTATTCCACCCCCCTGCCTTGTCTTCCATCTTTTTCCCCATGGTGCTTGGGAGAGCCCTGAACACCCGTGACTTCATACCACTGTGGAATGAGCTTCCTGAAACACAGTAGAAAGACTTGCAGGGCAGGAGACTTGTTTCCTTTTCAGCCCCATGTTGGTATCTGCCAGTCTGCAGTAACCTGTCTGGAGTGCTTCCCTGTCTTCTGGCAGATAACCAGATTTGCAGCCCTTATTCCCCTGGGACTGGCTGGCTTAGTATCATGTCTGAAAGCTGATTTTTTTTTTTTCCTGGGAGCTGGTCTACATTTCTTGTGTGGTCTCTTGCAAAGCATCGCTGTTGGTCTCTGAGAAGTCATAAATGCTCTGTTGGGTGAGCCCCAAGTGGAGCTTGTGACTTTGGGAAATGCTTAAAGGAGGTAGATCTTTTGGGTGCATGTTTGGGCTGGATCTGTGCCTCTCCTGAAAGACTGACATCTTTCCAACCTTGGTATTAGACCCCCATGCTATGAAGATATCCTCCCCCTCTTCTGTTTTCCTTGCTGGATTGCAGTTCAGTAACTAAATTTATGGGGAAGTTGATACTCATAGCTCTTTTAGTTGTTAAAATCCCAAACCAATTGGTCCAATTAGTGATCACCCTTCTATTTTGTTTAATAGGCAAACAAGGACTTGATAGAGCAGATGGAGAGAAGGTAAGAAACTATTTTTTTTTTTTTATTTTGAATCAGAGGATAAAACAGGGATCCAGCTCTGCTGGCTGCAAGGTTACTGTTGATAGCTAAACTGCCTTTAGAGGTTAACTCTGTTTTCCTAATACTCACTTTTGATTTCTCAGCATAAGAGAGAAGGATGATAAAATCAAGACAGTTGAAGAGCTGCTTGAGGCAGGACTCATACAGGTGGCTAATAAAGAGGAGGATCTGAAGGTAAAATCCCTCATATTATCTTTTTATGGGGAAATACACTTTGCACAAGAGCTCTTAATCTGCATGTTTGAGCATTCATAGCGCAGTCTGAGATCATTCCCTGCGAGTAGGAGAGGCATATCCCAGAGACAAGGTTAAAATCTATTTGGTAACAGAAGCTAAGCTGATGGTATACAGTAAGCGTTTGTCTCTGCCTAGTCTAGAGTAGATTTTACTGGTGTCTTTACCTGATGTCTTTTGGAATAAATTTTGCCCTGCATCTCCAGAACGGTTTGATGTAACCTGTGACAAATCTGTCCTTAGAAAAGGGGTATTTATAAAACTTGGCACTGTGGGACTATTGCATCTTTTTACTGAATAATCTGAAGGGCTAAACGAATTGTAAACAAGTGGCAATTTGGGATGATGCTGAAGGTGTTTCCATACTCTTATTTGTTTAAAAAAAAAAAAAAAAAGCTAGCGATGAGAAATCTGGGAAGCAGTACAAAAATCCCTGTTTGTTTTCAGCAGTGTTTTTGCTGGAATGCTATGTCCTGTCTGTCTGGACACAGTAAGACAATTTTCTCTTAGTGTTCCTAAATTCCAGGTGCATTGCTGAGGCCCCTGGGAGAAGTTGCACGCTAGCAACCTGTCAGGCTACCAAACAGCCAAAAACGCGAGCACATCATCTAGATGTTTCCCTCCACTTGCTATAGGTTGAAGTGTTCCTATAGATTGAAGAATAATTGAATAATTATTCCACTGAATAATTTGGCTCCAACTGCTGCAGAGGGGGGTCTCTTTCAGGCTTTCAAATAGTCTTTCACTTGCTCCAAAATAAATTATTTTTCTGTCAAGCTTAACACTTTTTTCCCCAATAAATGAGTCGTTCATTATCTGTGTGTCTGCTTTCAAAGGCACTGCATACGGAAAATTCATCCTTGAGAAAAGAACTTCAAAGTCTGCAAATTCAGCTATCAGAGCAGGTAATACTTTTCATCTAAAACTTTGATTACACCTAAACTTAAATCTAAAAGGATCTTGCTGTGGTTGCAAAAGTCAAGGGAAAAAGGTGAAGATGTCTTTGAAGCCTGTTGGCAAAGCATCCTGTTTTCCTCTAGTGTTGGCCTGCAAGCTGATATTTCTGTCAAACGCTTCCTTTGCATAAGTGTCAGAAGTGTGGTGGATCCAAAAGTTCCAGTTCAGCGGCAGCTCTGAGTTGATTTTGTGCTACGTACTGAAAGGCTGTAGGCTGTGTTTTTCCAGAAGCCTAGTGCAACAAGCATGGCTGGTAGGAAGCTCATGCTGCGTTGCGTTTGTATATTTGGGCTTTCTAATGTCCATCTGTAGTTGTATGGATGTGACTTAGCCCACTTCTCTTTGTCTCTGTTCAGTGACTATCATAGTATTCCATTTTTTGATATGCACTCAACACTTATCAGAA
Organism: Netta rufina; assembly: GCF_964035555.1. Taxonomy (NCBI): domain Eukaryota; kingdom Metazoa; phylum Chordata; class Aves; order Anseriformes; family Anatidae; genus Netta; species Netta rufina. The sequence goes on along the minus strand of NC_140128.1, from coordinate 61,255,250 downwards.
GTGCTTTTCCTTGATGTCCAGCTGTGCTTGGACAGCTCAGGAGAGCACTTCTCAAAATGGTTTTCTAGAGAGCAAAAAAAACGTATGAATGAATAGAATTACCATGGAGAGGTGTGTACAGTGTCAGTATGAAAAGGTTAGCTGGGCAGATGCAGGTCCTGAACCTCAGCCTCTGCTGGAAAAGATGGGGTGGGCGTTTTGTTTTGTTTTGCTGGAACTTGTCGCAGACCCAAAAGTATTGGCTTGCTGGATACCAGAGACCAACAGCTAATTTTGTAGGATAAAAGGTAGATAAAATCTTTTTTGGCTGCTACGTAGTTTACCTGGTGCCAAAGAGCCCAGGCTCTTTAATGCTTTATGCCTTAGCACTTGTGCATTGTTTTGCTTTCTTCAGTTTTTCTAAGTTAAAGATCTGTTTCAAACAGGTTTCCTTCCAGTCACTGGTGGAAGAACTCCAGAAAGTGTAAGTTACTGCGCCAATTTACTTTCTGATCGTTACTTCTGTGTGGTTTTATTTCATGACTGTGTTTTGCTTTCCTGAAAGAATTTGCTTTTAACTGGGTGAAGTGTGCGTGTATGCAGCAGGAAGCATCAGGGCTTTGGAAACATGTCAAGTCAGATCAATACCTTCTGAAAATCCAGTTGTTCCTCTGCTAAGCAATTAAATTCATAAGTCTAACTTAGACTAGGCAAGGGATTGCTCTGAATTGTCAGATAATTGTTTTTCTGCAGTAGGTACTCTAAAAGACTGAGCTTGTTTGTGCTTTGTGTGTGTGCATTTGAAGTTAATAAATTGCTGGAACATCGAGTGAAGGCTGAAGCTGTGTGTGTGTCATTCCAGAGATGATAAAATTTTTGTCTAAAAATGCAAATTAAGGTATCTATTAGTATGCGAGCTACTAGTTATGTAATCTAGTATGTTCTGTGCTATTTCCATCTTATTTCTCTTGCTTTTTTCTCCTGCTTCTTGCTTCTGGTGTTGGGACTGCAGTGAGATGTAACTGCAATAGTGGGAAGTCCCACGATGGTTTCCAGAGGCTGGCAGTGTGATGTGATGGCAGAACCAAATCTAGTGTTTTTATGCTCATGTAGCACACTTGTTCGTCCACCTAATGTTGTTCCTCTGTTCTTGTTCAGGATCCATGAGAAGGATGGAAAAATAAAATCAGTGGAAGAACTACTACAAGCTGAAATCCTTAAAGTAGCAAGCAAGGAGAAGACTGTTCAGGTATCTGTCTCGATACCTTGCGATACTTTTCCTCCTTTCTGTGTCTATGCCATTAACTACCATTTATTCGTTACTGCATGGCATTCTGTAGTGACGAACTTGTAGCATCCATTTTTTTTGGTGGTTTTGTTTCCATTGTCCAATCCTGTCTGTTTTGTCATTGAAAAGGCTTTGACACAGAAAATAGAGGCTCTGAAAGAAGAAGTAGGAAATTCCCAGCTTGAGATGGAAAAACAGGTAAAATGCCTTAGTGCCAGAAGCGTGGAAAAGACTTGCCTTGGATGCACTGCTCACTCATTTCTGTTCTAGTTTTTGTTTACTGGTGAATGTCATTGGATACGGGAACTTTTTAATGTAGAGCTATACTTTTCCTTGGACGTGAAGCTGTAAATATGTAGTGTAACTGCTACTGCCCTGCAGAAACCACCTTCCTATGGATGCCCGAGCTTTTTGGACTTTTATTGTGAGATTTGGCTATTCTTGCCAAATAATTGACAAAGCACTTAAAACACTGTAGCATTAGCTCTGTCCGGGTATGGTGTATACTGGATGTACTGTCCCAGCAGTAAACACGAAACCCCAGGACATCCTTTGGGGCTGAGACTTTAGAAATTTCCACTACTGACAGCGCTTCCCCTCTTGTTGGTCTTTTTCTCTGTTGCTAGAATACCACTGACCTAAATTTTATTTGGTTTCTGGGTAAACCTAAGCCCATTATCTTTCCAGTGTCCAAAGAAAGCCTGTCTTGGCAGAGGGAGTTTTTACTCTAGCTATCAGGAATTCAGAAATGGAGGACTATTGGCTTTTTTGGCATGCCTGCTGTCTAGCATCTGAAGCTACAGGAACCCATGTTTCCTTAGGGAGCCCATTCTGCAGGCAGCTTAATCCATCGTGCTGGCAGGAAGCTTGCTTGCTTGTTTGTCCGGGGGTGCGTGGCTTTTTTGGTCTGTGCTTTTTTCATTTTTTCTAGCTGCATTCCAACATGTCACCCACTTTCTGTTTTCCTTAGCGTTAAAGTTTTGTCCTTTTTTAGGCAAAGTTTCATTGAAAGTGTTTCCGTCTTGGGCCTCTTTTTTAAGACAGATTCCCAGGAACTGGAGGAATTATTTGTGTGTTTTTTTTCCTTTCCTGGAACTGACTCAGAGCCCAAAACAAAATGCATTTTGGAGTTGCTGTCCCTGGAAAGCTGCATATAAGGGATGTCTCCTCCAGAGGTGGTGTATACGCACCTCTGGGTGTTCTGTGAGCAGAACAGTGTTTTCTGGGAATGTTTAAGAGCTTGTAGAAGAGGACTAAACCAAATGTGCTTCTTTGCACCATCAGTATCTACACAGATAGCCAGTCTCCAGTTTGTTAGGCTTCTGTACAAAATTCAGAGGGAATATTCCCACTCAATCTTGTTTCTTCGATTCACATCCAATCTTACAATGGAAACTTAAAAGGGGCACTGACATTGCAGAGTGTGTCTAAAAAGCTCTTGCTTCTATAAAGATCTAAATGACCAGAGGTGATCTCTGACTTGAGCTGCAGTTTGTAGTGAGATGGTTGTCACCAGTGTCCACTTTTTCCTTTGTTGCCTGCAGTGGAACGGTGCTATGGTTGGCCTGCTTGCGTTCCCATTTGCACTGTTTTCCTTTCTGCTGTGGAATTCCCGTTTTAAATGTGATGAAAGTAAATAGTGGAGACGTTTGGCTTCTCATAATTTATTTTTCCACAAAGAATGTGTGTTTATGCTTACATTACTGCAGTGAATTGTGCCTATTTCAATAATATTTATCGTTCTTCCCCTATTTCTGTCTAAAGTTTGTAGCATTTGTGTCTCTTTCAATGTATATTGAACTGAAGTACTGATTGTTTTCTTTAGGTGTCGATTACATCACAAGTTAAAGAACTTCAGACTCTGTAAGTACAGTTGTTAACGTTTCATCTGCCCTGTGTGCACCCCTCGCTTCCCTGCTCCAGTTTATTTTAAGTTAAAATGTTCGTGAAATGAGCCAGGCTGGTCACACCAATTTTAGTAGACATGCATCCTTAGTACATTTGCCTGATCCTGTCTGAGACAGCTAACAAGGTGAAGTATTGTGTGGCTTTCTGGGCCCAAATTAACCTACGTGGGATTAAATTCAAGTCAGAATAGAAGCATATTGGCAAGGTACTGTGGCAAGCTTGCTTTAGTAATGCCTGTACTGTAGCTGGGTGGATAAATAAGAATTGAATTGCCAGGGTCATCAGTCCCTCACGTCCCTAGCTGGGGAGGAGGATGGAATTATTTTTAGGTGAAGAGAGCACATGTAAGATCCCTGCGGTGTATGTTGGTGCAAAATCTGCCTGCTTTCACTGATCAGTACCATTGATTAATGGCATCTCCTGCTAAAACTGAAGTGAAAGCCTCACATTCATTTTCAGCAGGCGAAATGTGGTTGTACCTTTGATCACACAGGCTGCTGTGATTTGTTACAAGCTGCAATGAGTAAAAGAGCAGAGGTTTATTCTGTGTCTGTGTGTATGTATTGGTACAGGTTGAAGGGGAAGGAAAATCAGGTGAAAACCATGGAGGCCTTACTGGAAGAGAAGGAGAAAGAGATTGTTAAGAAAGGAGAATGGCTGAAGGTAAGCTTTCTTGGTATCCTAGGGAAATAAATTCTGTCGCAGTATTTCTTCTTGTGGAAGGACTACGTTTACACTTCTTGCTGCTTTTTTTTTTTTTATGTCCAAAGGGTCAACAAGATACAATTGCACAGTTAACCAGTAAAGTTCAGGAGTTAGAACAACAGAACCTGCAACAGCTCCAACAGGTATGGCCTGCAGAGGGGATGGGATTGAGGGGGCTGCTTGGATGAACGGGAAGATGCTTGTTCTTTATCCTCTACTGTTCTTATAGGGTTTGTGGTAATTGTACAGAGCTATTTTAAATTCTACTTGACTAAATTGGTAGAGTCTACAGCATTGAAAGCCTAATAGTTCAACTGTGTTTATCCAAAGCAGGTGTTGCACAGTTACTGAGTTCTGAGAGCTTTTCTTTAACTCGGATGATGCTGTCCTTAAAGAGTAGCCCTGGTCTGGAGACATTAAAGCTCACAGATGTAGGCATAGCTGTGTCCTAGGTACCTTCTTGACACACTGAAGTAGTGTCCCTGCAGGGTTATGGGTCATGGTGGAGCTCTTGCTGTTTGTGTGCATAGCAGCTTACATGGAAGTGGCTAAGCTTTGCTCTGATTTCTTCCTGTCTTTGCCTGTTCCAGAAGTTGCAATTGGCTGGGATATTTTGGTTCTTGATTTTCTGCACTGGACTTGAGAACAGTTGATTGGATGTTCTCAAAGCCAGGTGTAATTGGAGAAATCCTTCCAATAAGGTGGTATTCCCACTCAGTTTGGGTTTTGGTGGTGATACAGGGGAGAAGCTGAGCTACACTCTTATTCTGCGTGGATGTCTAGACAGGCCTTTATCCCAGGGGAAAGGTGGAATGGAAAGAAACTGGCTGGTGCAAAGTTTGTGATGCTTGGTGTAAGCTGTGCTTCTGAAATCCATGTGTTTAGATATTCTTGGAGCAACGTGTGTTTTGTTATGACGCAAATTTGCCAGTATTTCCTTGGCAAGTGTCTTGCAAGCTGTGTGGCGCCCCTGCAAAGCGTTGCTGTTAATTTGAAGACTTCACTGGCGCTGTTTGTGCAGTCAAAATGAGATTGGGATTTGCTTTGTTTTTCAGGTGCCTGCTGCATCCCATGTCCAGGACCTGGAGAGTCTGTGAGTATGCTTAGTAGCAGTTCCCCAAGCACCTATTGATAACATGCACGCAGTGCTGGCATTTATATTAAATTGGAATGTACGAGAGTTTCAAGGATTTTATGGGCTTTGCTAAAATGAGGTGTTAGTGCTGATGGACGCACGCTAGCCAGCACGTCTGCTGCTGTGTATTAGAGCAAGTGTCTGGCGTCCCTGCCTGGTGTAAGTAGCAGTGTTCATACGCTTTGTAAAAGTGAGTGATTGCTCAGGACTCTACTACCCAGTGAAACTGCTGCTCCTTTTTGCATCCAGCAATAATTTCTCCTTCTGTTTAGCAAGTTTTTAAAAAGAGTGTGGATTTAAGTACCTGAGGGTTGGTAAAAAGCAATGAATAGTTTGCTGGTTTCAGTCTGAGATGCGATGACCAGCTTTCCAGCTCCTGTTTTATAAAGAAATGCAGCACGAGTTCCCTCTGTTTTGACTCTGCTTTGTCCGGCTGCTCTAAGTTGCAGAGAGCCTGTATGTGATTGTGCCAAAAGAGACTCTGTCTTCAGAGCAGCTCTTGTAAAGCACTGCCCTCCAAGCAGGGCTCTTGTACAGCCTGCTTATGGTGCCTAAGGCAGCCTCACCTTTGGGAGCCTGTGCCTGGCACCTCCTTCAGAGCCAGCTGGCTTGGAGGACTCGCCTGGGGAATCAATTGCTCCTCTCCCACTACTGCTCTGACTGAGATCAGTCATGACTAAGCCCATTTGCTGATTGACGCATGAAATGACTGGCTTGCTTCACTCCAGTTCTTAGCAGGTAAGTGTTTGCCATACACATTCCTGCAGCTGGCACATATTTTGGATAGTTTTTTTGATTTAGAGCCATACTCTAATGGCTGCTTCTCCATGTGGCAGCTGATTATACATAGCATATGAAGCTTAGTTGTTTTCTGCTGTTGAAAACTTTGTCCCAGCTAGCGTCTGTCTCTTAGTATCAATTTGTATTTTAACTCTTTTTTCTTTCTTTCCAAAACACCTCTGTAGTTTGAAAGAGGAAAAAGAACAAATGCAGAAATTGAAAGTCGTACTGGAAGAAAAAGAGAGAGAAATTGCAAGCCAAGTAAAACAATTGCAGGTAAAGTTTTGGTGAAGTACCTTGTGATGTAAGGGGGAGTGCATGTACTCTGTGTGTGTGTATAGTTATCTGTATACATATATATAAAACATTGTGTCTCTCCTTTAAATAGGACGTGCAAAAGGAAAATGAATCTTTCAAAGCTCAAATTCAAGAATTAAAACAGGAGAACTGCAAACAGGTACGGCTTCTAATTGCATTGTTAATTGAGTGAAGTCAACGGGCTGCGGTAGCCTGCGTGGATTCATGGAAAACCAGTAGTTGCATTAACCATGCAAATCCAGGGACAACTGCAGCGTTGACTTGCAGTAAGCCAGCTTTTCTGGCTGTTGCATATCTGTCCCTGTTTCCCTTTAATGTGTGGGTTTGCAGCCTTGTGCTGTTTCTTATGCCTCCTGTGTTCTTGTCTAGCTTTCTACCCTGTCTTTACACACTGTAGCACAGCCAGGGTTCTCCTGGCCAAAGGAGGCTGGGCAGGACTCCCTTGAAGGGGAGCTGAATGCTGCAGCAGTGCTTGATTAACGAGGCAGAGCATGCTCTCTGCATCACTCTTTGCTGCTGATCTGCTCCTAATGAGTTTCTGATCTGTTTGTAGGCATCTCTGGCTGTCCAAAGCGAGGAGCTTCTGCAAGTGTGAGTACTGCCAGAAGTTGAATGCAGTAATTAGTGCTTCATTTCACTTATTGCGTGGAGAATTTAGAGTATGAAATACATGCCAACTATATGATAGACTTAGGTGAGAAATGGCAAGCTAAACAAACAAAAACAAGCAAAAAATCAGCTCATGTCTTTAACATCTAATAAGAATTGAACATAAAGATTCTGCTCATATTAATAATCTGCGGCTGCAGTCTTCTGCAAGCAGTGCTTGCTGTATGTGTTACGGTCACAATGTAAGCAAGCCACGATTGATTTAATTTGAGATGCATGCTAACTCAGCTGTATGTCTGAAGAGTTAAATGTTGGTGTTTCAAGTAAGTGACAAGCTTTTTTTTTGTTAGACCCTCAGCCACGGAGAGGGCTCTTGTTCATATCGTGAAATCACCTGGTAGAAATTTGTTCCCAAGGAAGGTCTTGGGGTAAAAGGATGCTATAACGTCAAGATGAAGTGCATTAAAGCACTGTGTGGAAGCTAATACCACGCCAGCTTATACTGTGCTACACAAATTGCCACTGTCATGCTTTCTTTGCTGGCTGAATTATTTTTCTTTTAAGTTAAGTGACTTATAAATTGCGGGCTAGGTGCTTGAAAAGGAATGCTTTTATTCAGCAGGCAATGCCTGTTTTGTGGCATTGTGTTAGCGTGGGCTGGCTGAGTTATCCTCGTCTAATGTGTTGCCTTTCCATGGCCTTGATAAATGTGTGCAGATGCCTGTTGTAAGCAAACAACAGGTTTACAATGGGCTTTGCTCCGACAGCCCACAGTTCACAGAGCAGTAGGAAGCAAACAGTGTTGCCAAGTGGTGAGAGCAGTTTTTCAAAGGGGGTATGTTGCTAGAAGAGAAGGCAAGTTAGCATATGTGAAAGGGCAGCGCTGCTTCACTTGAAGTGTCTGAAATGTCTCCTGACTTGTTTGATTCTTTTTTTTTGCCAATTCAGAGTTGCAGGGAAAGAGAAGGAAATCACCAGTCTGCAAAACGAGCTCGCCTGTCAGAGAAATGCTTTTGAGCAACAGAGGAAGAAGAACAACGTAAGAAAACTCTTCCCCCCCCTTTCCCTTCAGAAAAGAAAACGGCAACCTTCCCCCAAACCTTCATGCACAACACTTCTCTCAATGCCTAGGGTGCTCTGCTAAGAAATTTCTGACGATTGTCTGCCATACTGTGTCCTCTGGACACTCCTCGTTTTTCTTGGGAGTGAATAAGCATCCCGTAGTGCTCCAAGTTTTGCCAGCTCCATGACATCTTGCTGAATTGATGAGAGGGAGGGGACTGGCTGGAGGACACATCCTGCAGCAAGTTCTCAGCCTTGGATTCTGCCTCGTCAGCCCTGTTCAGAAACGTGTCCTTTCCCAGGGGAAGGAGAGGGGGTTAGGGGAGGGAGGGTGGGAGGATGAAAGGGCTGTGCTCTGCCCGACTTGTGTTTGTCGTGCGGGTACAAGGGAGGAGGCGCTACCTTCAGGGCTCTCAGATCTGCCTCTCCCCACTCCTGGGAGTGGATGATCCTGCTCTTCTGTGGGAGGCAGTGGGCAGTCAGCCTTCCTTTGCAGCAGCCACCGACGGTGCAATACGGGTTGTTGGTGGGTGAAATAGAGAGGGTATCTTCCACTAGAGATCTCTGAAGTACCTCCATGTAACACATTACCTGTGGAGGGCAGGAGAATGGCATCTTTAAATTAGATGGAAGAAAGCTGTTAGAATACAGGGGTTTGGCTCACTTCTCTCTCTCTCCTTGATAGCCTATAAAACCCGCTGAATACCACGCAATGTGCCTTATTGCTTAAAAGTGAGATGATATAAGTAATGCACACAAGGAAAACACTGAGATTGTGTGTTGCTTTTGAGCAAGTAGCATTGCTTAAGAGCTGAAAGAAAGTAGGGGGAAGGTGGCTGGGTCTTAAAAAAAGAGGTGAGCTGGAAAGGTGGAAGTTGTGTGCTTCCTATGGGCTCCTTTCCAGAGGAGCTGCAAGGTCGCAGTGCCCTTCGTGGTGCAAGCACAAACCTGGTTACTGACAAAGGCACACCATGTTTATAGGTCCCAGCTTGCCACACTGCAATTTTATCCAATTTTGGTTTTTTAGCCTGTGAAACAGCTCTTAGGACAGGCAGGTGGGACAAGGAAGTGGTTAAGAAAAGCCAGCGTAGATATGTGCTAGGATTCGGATGCCTCTCAGAAACAGTCCCTCGCTGAGGCAGGTTGCTCTGAGGGTTTGGAGGAAGAGGAAAAAAAAAATCCAAGTCCCAAACACTGTAATCTCCTCCCCACGAGGCCCACGGTCCTTCCTAGAGAAGAGCTGTAAGGCATTTACTTTTCGTGAGAGCTCTCAGCCCTATAACTGCGCTGCCTTGTGGAGTACACGTTTGATGACCTTGCCAAGAAAGACGCAGCACGGTGCTGCCTTGCTTCCCTGCTGGTCTGGTGAAAAACCCCAAAGCCTTCCAGGAGGGCACTGGTGAGCCACCCAGGGTTTTCTCTGGGCACAGCTGTGTGGGTAGGTGCTGCGAGCAGAGGGCCCTGAGCTTTGTGTTCCTGCAGTCAGCCCTGGCTTAGTAGGTTCGTTCTCAGGCATCAGGATCTGCACGGGCAGATCCGGCTGCACCATCAGGGGCATAAATGTGTACACCTCCATGTGTATTCGGGTTCACGCTGGGTTCTGCAATGCGACATGCCTAACACTCTGTCGTGTAATCTGTGGTTTGGTGTCTGTGTTTCTCACTACTTTTGGAAACTTCCCTCTCTCTTCTTACAAGTGCAGTCAAAGTGTGGGGTCGCTAGCAGGGTAGCTCTGCAGCCCAGTAGCACTGGGATCGATTTTGGATGTGGGGGCAGGTTGGGGAGAAATTGGCACTATTTCATTGGACCTCTTTGAACATGACACTTGTTTTTTGCTCGTGTATGTCATCCTACCCAGCAAAACCATCCCGCAGTAACCAGCATTTAAATGCAAATGGTGGAGTGTGATGCAAAATATATCTCTGAAGTAAAAGTGGAAACGGTTTCAATATTGGCTGAACTGAAATCATTCTTTCTAAAAATGATTAGGACCTTCGGGAGAAAAACTGGAAAGCAATGGAGGCATTGGCATCAACTGAAAAATTGCTGCAGGACAAAGTGAACAAGACTGCCAAGGTTGTAATGTTAACTGCTAGAAACGATACGTTAAGCTAGAAGCAGCTCTGCAGCTGTTTATTTTAAGTGGAATGGAGGCATTTTAACTTTTACTGCAGTTTAAATACAGTCTGTTCTGAGTGATCATTCATATACTCTCACCTCTGCTTCTCCCTGTCGTCTTCAGGTTTCTTTTTATTTTTTTTAATCCTTAATTTGTGGGCATGCTGACTTTTGATTTGTTTGCATAATTGTTAGAGCTGTCGTGAATCACTTTGTGAGGAGTTCTGGAATAAAAACCGCTGGTGAGCAGCCTGCTTTCATCTGTTGGGCTTTCTCTGTGCTTGAATAAATTTATTGGCCCCACGTAGAATTAGAAGTAGATTATTATTTCAAAACCTGGGAACTCCTCAGGAAAACTTATGTCACCGCAGTTGTGAATTTCCTCCTTGAAACTATTTGAAGCTTGACAGGTCCCGTCAAACCCAATGCTAAAAATGACACGGGGCACGGATTGCTCTGGAAGGAGCTTGCATTAGTTATGAGCATGACTTTGTGCTAATTGTCACCGTGCAGAATTCACTGTGCATCAAAGTAATTTTAAAAACAGGAGGCAGGTAGCCAGGAGCAGACGAGCTCTAGTTTGGGGCTGCGTGTCTGTGTTTGGGAGACGTCTCTGCTCTTTGCTCAGCCCTGTGTTCGGGGAGTTTGTGTACCTGCTTTTGCTGTGTGCTAACGCTTGCCTGCTTTCTCTTGCAGTCCGAAGACTTCATTAAGCAGCCATTTGCCACTTACTGGTGGCTTCTGAATTGCTGAAAACTAACGCACCTCGCGCAGCGTCACAACCTAATGTGTCTCCTGTCCGTTTTTGTCTCTGGATCCCAACCTACTAATGCCACCGATCTCTTGCAGCAGAGGAACTCAGAGCAGTAACACTGTCAAAGGAAAAGAAAAACAAACACTAGCAATGGATGCTTGCTGGAAGCTGCCTTTGAGCAGGGGTTAGGTTTTCTGCACTTAAACTCACGCAGGAGCCTGGCTGAGCAGTGGGGTATGCCTAAATAAACCCACCAGCCACAAGCACAGCAAGCAAGTGTCCTGTGGCTGCTCTGCTCTTAATGCTAGATAAATTGTAAAGGAGCAAGGGATATGTGGTGCCCCTTGGCTCTGTGTATGTCCATTTGCAGAGCAATGACAAAAAAAAACAGAAGATTTTCACACAGCTCTAATAATTATTTCCCATATCATCCAGCTTGGAGGAGGAGGATGTAAGGGTCTCCCTGTTAAGCACTTAGAAGTAATTACAAGTAATATTTAGAAGATAGTCTTGCTTTCTTGGCCTGGTTCAAATGTGCATTAACACAAAGTTTACTTTTGACTTAGTAATTCTCCATTTTTTATGTGGTGATGTTAATTTATGGTGACTTTTCCTCCTAAAATAGTTCCTAAAAGTGTGTTGTTTTTTTTTAAAATACTGATTGACCCAACTTGCTTTTGAGGTTGCTCGACCAAAGTGGAAGTGTTGGTGTGATCTGTGGGTACAGTCACTCAGCACCCTGTAGTTTGTGTTGTGCTGTGAACAAGTGAACAATGGTGTAAGTGCTGTACGAGCAGGCTAGATTGGAGGAGATCTTAATGAAAAAAAGCTTAAAAGCGTGAACAAATGCGAAGGCCAAATTCTGAAGCAATTTGCTGTCAATTTTGGAAGTAATTTAGTGGCAATTTTAGAGCCTATAGAGCCTTTCCTCAGTTCAAACCACCTTTCTGGGTTAAACAGGTTTACTGTAGGTGTAGAAGAGGCTGTTGCCTTGTCAGTGCAGCATGTTGCCCAGTTTCATGTGAGCTGTTTTCTTGCTTTAGGAGAGGCAGCAGCATCTGGAAGCTGCCGAAGTGGAGACCAGAGAGCTACTCCAGAAGCTGTTCCCGAACGTCTCGCTTCCTACTAATGTGGTAAGAGAAGTCTCTTCATCCTATACAGCTGGGGAGCTGGGGTCCCACTGTGCTGGCAGCCTGCACCACATCCCTGTGGTCGTCTGCTCCCCAAGGGTTTTCCAGTGGGAGGCGAATGCTTTCTGCTGCTGATACCCATAACTGCCAGCAGAAGAGAGGCAGAGCTTAACTACTTTGAGAAAAATGTTAGTTTTTCTTATTTTCTTTAACCTCCCTAACATCTGTCTCACCTGTCTGTGTTACCGTGTCTCTGAGATGATAAATTTTCAGGGCAGATAAAGTCTGCTGTGTGTTTGCTCGCTGTCTGATGGGATGGGTATCAGTCTTCTTTGCCTGACAGGTAGATCTTTGCTGGCCTCTCTTTTCTGAGGGGCTGCGCTGCCTTGCTGCCAGCTGATACAATTCAGAAGGCTTTGTGTTGTTCCCAGAGTTTCTTTGAAAGCCACTACCTTCCAATTTTATGCTCTCAATGGCTTTCAGTTGTTTGCAAACAAAGTGCAGTGGGTTTGTGTGGGTTAGACTGTGTGAATGAGGTAAAGCAAGGCTAGAAAGTGGGGGTCTGTGTGATTTGTAACATTTAGAGGTTTTATATATTAATTTTTAAAAGTATTATCAAATGAATACTTTTATATCCTGAAGTTAGTCTTGTGATGAACTAGAAAGTCCTTTAAAATGGCTGTTTGTGTAAGGTTATAAAGCAGTCTCTGTAGTGAGGTTTCAAGAATTACACGGCAAGCGTCTGTTTTAATGGTTCAGAGACTTTTGGAAAAAGTTTGAGTGTTGAAATAGTTATCAGAGAGCCCTGACAATTGCAGGGAGACCTCAGTGACCCAGCTGGATTTTAGTGCTTCCAGGCCCCTGTGAACTGTGTCTGCCTCATAACTCTGTGCTCCTGGATTGCTGCCCATTGACTGTCTGCTGCGTACAGTAATAGCTGAACAACTGCTGTCAGGCTGCTGCTTAGCTCATGGGAACTGGGGGACTGAAACACTGCTCCGTAAGCCTGCAGCTGGGAGACAAATGTCCTCCAGATAAATGGATTGAGGTTACTTGGAGCTCTGACTGAATGCGTTTCCCAACAGAGTCACAGTGAATGGATATGTGGATTTGAAAAGATGGCTAAGGAGTATTTGCGAGGGGCTTCGGGATCCGAAGATGTCAAGGTAAGCACAAACAGTGGACATCTTGTGTGTGACATTGCATGTTCTCTGGTACAAATCTCACAAATTGTGCTCAGGAATGAAGTTCAAATTGGTGAACAGGCGATGAGATAATTGTTTTACAGCTACTTGCATAATGTATATTGGAAATACATTTGCATTTTTGAAAAGGACCTTTTGGAGTTGTGAAAACATTAATCACATTTCAAATGCCTGGTCACTCTTTCAAGTAACTGGGGTGGTTTTAGGCAATGTGGAGTTACTGCAGTAACTTGTGGTGAACATTGCACTTGCTTTTGGCATCCTTGTACAGGCTGGAAAGAAAAACCTGCCAATGGGAATGCCATCAGCTTGCTATTTGAAATAAATAATAGGACTTAAATCTTCAGCTGAGATTAAACTCTTCTGGTCCCCTTTCTGCTTTTTCAGGCTATGGAGCAGAAGTTGAAGGAGGCTGAGGAGATGCACATACTGTTGCAACTGGAGTGTGAGAAATACAAATCAGTTCTGGCAGAGACGGTAAGCAGAATGCCTGGTCACCTGTGCCTTGTGATGTTGTAAGCTGCCTTTATTCTGCTGTAAGCTTTCAAACCACACTCTTTTTAGGAGGGGATTTTACAAAGGCTACAGAGGAGTGTGGAAGAGGAAGAAAGCAAATGGAAGATAAAAGTGGAAGAATCACAGAAGGAACTTAAACAGGTATTTCTGAAGACCTGTTTTTTTTCAGTAGCCAGGCAGTTTCTGCTTGAAGTAGCAGAAGGTGTTTGAGAGCCACAAAGGCTGGTGTAGAACAGTGCTGGCTGCCTGGTTTGATGTGTGCATGACCAGCAGATGAAAAGGGTGAAGTCTGCAACCAGTATAATAGGAACTACTCCTCCTTATAGCAGAAGAATTTTTCTGCTGCAATACTTTGTTTCATGCTAAGAGTGTCCATTAATGTGCCCAAGAATATAATTTTATCATCCTGGCAGCTCAAATTGTATTTCTGTTAGGCATCTGTTTTTTTTTTCAAGTCCATTTGTGAACAGATACAGATTCTTTGTACTAAGGTTTAAGTATCATATAATCATAACTTTTTTTTTTGAAGCTGTTAAAATAGCACTTAATCCATTATGGTCAACTAATTACACTTGAAATTGCTTGCAAAGCTTTCCTTTTTAGGAGGGCTCTGTTGCTAGCACAAGTAGCAAGAAAAAAGACTTTTATGTTTCTTTCCTCATCTGGAGTTAAAGTAGGTCAAACTGTGTTTGTGAAAAAAAATATTTCTGAAGTACTTCTGCTTAGCAAATTTGATTGCTGGAGCATGAGCCTGAAGCGAACATACAGATGATTTATAAACCTCTTGTTTGAGGGTCTTATAAAAGTCTCTCAGCTCGTGAACTATAGATGTGCTACCATCTGCTGTACTTGCACAGTCTGTAATAAGGCAAAATATGCTGGGTTTAGCTACGTGTAGTTCATGAATGGAAATATCTTTCCTAGTCACTTAACAGGGAAGGCTATTTCCTACCATGACTGAAGGACAGCTGGCTTTAGTCCTTATATCCCAAATCTTTTGGGCATCTAGGCTCTAAATACATGTCAGAACTTCTCATGTTGGGATGAAGTACGAAAAGTGTCATAATGGAGACTCAGTATGTTAAATTATTTGAGTGAGCATCTTATTTTATTCAGTCACTGGTTTTTATCATCCCTAATATTTTTTTGAATCGTAGAAGCAAGTCTATGTGTATATGGAGAGTTTGTTTTACACCAACTAAATGATGTCTTTATCTTGCTTGAAAACTGCAGATGCGCTCTTCAGTCCTTTCCTTGGAGCACGAGGTAGAGAGGTTAAGAGAAGAAATCAAAGAAGTCGAAACTGTACGTGCAGGTGTTTTTCTCTTTGAAGCTTTTTGTTATTCAAAACATGATTTAATCTTGAGCTGTGAATCTGCACTTACTGGGCCTTCTTTCATGCAAGTAGCGCAGCCTGTGTTGTAGTTCAAGCTGAACCTTTTGGCCAGTGTTTTTAAGAAGCATAGATGCAGAGTACTGGAAATTATCCTGTTTTTACTTCAGTACTCATCCACTGGATTGCTGTTTCTGGAAAGTGGGGCCCTTTCTTTGGGATGAGACAGAGCAGTTTACCAACAAGCAGATATATCAAAGTAATTTGGGGCTTGATTCTTTTTTATGATTCTTTCTATATTTATCTTTTTGAAGTCTAACAGTTTAAATTGGTGTTGTGCAGTCATTGGATTTGAAAAGTTCTCTAAAAGTCATCTATTATTTGATAGAAATTCATAGCTAATAATAAATAAAGAAAATGGTACTGCAAGGAAGACATTGAAAATGTCTGTTTTAACTCTGTTTTTCTGTTTCTAGCTTAAAAAAGAGAGAGAACATTTGGAAAGTGAACTAGAAAAGGCAGAAATAGAGCGATCTACTTATGTTTCAGAAGTCAGAGAGGTAAACATAATTGACCAAACTGTTCTTTTTCTTTCGTTTGGTTACCAGTTGGCTGGCAAACTAATCTAACGCTTAGCCCCTGCGGCTGAGGGGTTTATATGCTTGTGACCTTAGGGTAGAGCAACACACTAATAACTGAGCAGAAGAAAAGCGGGCATCCTAAGGAGACAAATCCTAAAACTCTAAACTTCATTTCAGCTCAAAGATCTGTTGACTGAGTTGCAGAAAAAACTTGATGATTCATATTCTGAAGCAGTAAGACAGAATGAAGAGTTAAATTTGGTAAGAAGCTTGTTCTCCGCTGGGCAAAAACTAGACACCCAGCATACTTACGAAGCGGAGACTTTATTCCAAATCCTGTCTGTTCTGCTAACCTCTTCAGCTTGATATTTTTGTCCATTGCAATCATTTATGTAGTCTGACTTTTACAATTTGTCTCTTTCTCTGCTCCTAACAATAGCATGTCTGGTTCTTAAGACTTTGGAAAAAGTCTTCAGGACTTTCATACCTGAAACTTCTTGAGAATCAACAGTGTAGGCGTAAGGAACTGCAAATGTAATGCCCTCGGAGCAGCAAAAGTTGTGCTCTCATCAGTTGAATTTGAGGATTATTCTCTGGTTGTTCTTCCCAAAGCTTTGGAGGATGCACCAGTGATAACCATGCTCTGACTGCATGGAGGCTTTTCCATCCTTCTCTGTACATGCAGCAATGGGTCCAAAACAACATTAGATTAATTCAGAGTACCCAGCCATTTGGCAGCTGGCATTCTGCTGTGGCTGAATAGCTGTTCTGGCTTGTGGCATGCACCACGTAAGCATGCTTGGCTAGAAATGCTCTCCAGCCAATAATGCTCATGCTCCAGGTTTTCTCAAGAAGCAGTTGGATTAACTGAGGCCAGACCTATAGCCCCCCAAATGCATGGTTTTCCAATTTGAGTCTTTTCACTTCTCGTTTGCTTCAGTGGCTTTTTTTCTGAGGCTGCAGCAGTCAGGTCCTTCCTCTGCTTGTGCTTGAACAGTGCTTTCATTGTGCTTTTGAGACGGAATCAGGGAAGGTTGTTTGTCACCGTGTCTTTGGGTTTTAGGGTAGTTGATGGGATAACCTGTCACTGCAGGCTGAGCTGCTGATCTCACCAGGGCACCGCTGCTAATGTAACTGGGTTAAAATAGTTGATATAAAAAACCAAAAACCACAACCCTAACACAATCTACTTAAGTTTAATCGTATGCTTGGCAAGTCTAGTACAGCACTGATTAGCATCCTTCCTCAGCAACCAAAGCCTCTCGTTTTGAAAGCAAGGGAAATGGGAATTGAATGCATATCTTAAAGTTAATCAGTAAACGCCAACCTCTCGAATATAAGAGGCAACAATCTATTATGCCTGTAACAACAAAAGCTTAAAAAGCTGAGCTCCCTGCTAGGGCAGCTTGACTCTGCAATCTGATGCTGCTGTGCTGGCTGGAGAGTGAGGAGGTGGCAAACGAGTACCTCTGTGCAAATGGCTTGGGAATGCTGTCCAGTGTATGAGTTTGTGTTTTTTTTCAGTAGGCAGGAGGCTGGGAGATAGAAATTTGGGAAATATATTTTGAAATCCCATCTAACTTATGAAGTGAGCAAGGAGAGAGAAACAGATGCTGCAGAGGAGCTCAGCGGTGCTTCTCCAAATGTAGAAAACCAGCACCCGTTAGTACAGGTGCTCCAGAAGGGGAAACCTTCCGTGCATGAGACAAATGTAATGCAGAGGTTGGGAACTAGTGAGAATTTGGTACTCTGAGTAGCCTATTGTTCACTTCTGTAATCCCCTGCTGGCTCCCAAGAAGATTGACAGCAGGAAGAGTGAACATTAGCGCAGTGCACTTCAGAGTCACAAATCCAACAGAATTGGCACTCAAGCTTCTTGTTAGTGTTCCTATTTGAGGCTCACGCCTTAAGTGCTGTGGCTCATTCTGTGTGCTGTGTTGAAGAGCAATCGAAATATTCTTTTTTAAAAAAAAAATGTTTATATCCTTTCTTTGCAAAGCTGTATTTTAAGGGCAGCCGGTAGAAAGTATTTGTCCCACTTGACTGAAATAGTTTCACTTCTTGGGCTGAATCTAAACACGATCGACAACTTAATATACCCCTGTCAGTGATTCATTCCTTCATGTGACATTAGCAGACTGGTTAAGTCAACGGAGTTGTAACAAGTGGTGCTTCATTAAGATGACAAGTAGAGGGGTGGCTGTTGTTGTTGTTGTTTTTAATTTATTTGGCAGTAAGGTGACTGTTTAGCTTGAATTAATAAGATGACAGTCTACGTTTTGGCATATTTACCAAGAATTAAGTTGAAGTCTTGACTGACTTGTGATAGGAGTGCTTGGAGAGGCTTACATACACGCAGTACTGCTAATAGTTTTACTGGCAATATAGCCTCAAAGTTGAGACCAGTTGTAATAAAGCTGATTCCAACCATGTCTTTTCTTCTGTAGTTTCCATTCTTTACATTTGTCTGCACAGATGGAATCTCTCTTCCTTGACTGTCCTTGTAAACCTCATCATATATGTTGACTAATCAAGTGCGTGCAGTAATTTTTAGTAATCTCGCTCCCTTTGCAGTCCATGTGCACTGGGTTAATCCAGGGGAAAGACAAATTAAATCTGCGTGTGTGTAAAACTGATTTTTTTGTTACTATTTTGCAGCTGAAAACACAGTTAAATGAAACACTATCAAAACTCAAAGTTGATCAAAATGAGAGGCAGAAGGTGGCTGGTGACTTGCCAAAGGTAAGCAGAGACCCTTATGAGATGCAGATCTTCAGTGTTACTTGAGTCATCAGGATCTCTAGTTTTTAAAATGCTGGGAAACTTTTCTTGAAAATGCCTCTTGTTTGTGATACTTGTATGCCAGCAGGAACAAGTGGTGATTTGGGGCTGACAAATAATTCTTTAAAGAAACCCAGCCTAACAAATATCCCATCCCACAGCCCTCCACCCACATCAGAGCCTGAAGGTTTTAAATCCCGACTGGAATGGCAGTGGTTACAAGTTGGCTAACAAACCACCTGCCCATTTGCACATGGTTGCCATCTCCTGGGCTACAGCCAGTTGGTAGATCTTTAACGTTAGCTCTACGGAAGCTCGATGGGACAAGCACGTGGGGTTACCTCTGCTTTTCCTCAACAACTGCTCTTGGAAAATGGAATGGAGTTGGAAGTCTATAAGCATATGAGGTCTCAGTGCTGTCACCCCAGAAATGAGCCTCTCATGGGAGAATTGATATACAGAGACAAGAATAGGCTGCAGAGAAGCTGAGGTCTGGCTTCAGCATCTACACCACCTTGTTCCTTCAGTGAGGCTGCTTTCTTAGCCACAAGTATGACATGAAACTGGGAAGGAATCAGTGGGCCAGTGGGGTGGTTGGCAGGATGTTCCTGGTGCCCTGGTGATGTGTTTGCTCGTGGAAGCTGGGCTGTTGTCACGGGGCAGCTTGAAGAATGGTTAGTGGGACATAAAACACCTCTGTTGCCATCTCCTGGTATTTGGAGATGAGAAGAGGATGTGAAGCAGAGGTTGGAGGTGAGTTTCTCCTTAAAGGTGAGAATAAAGTCCTGGAAGGAGGAGAGCACTCTGCTTGTGATGGGAAGCAGAGGAAGAAAGCAAAACAAGGTTTACTCTGACCAAACTGTCAAGCAAGGGGGAGATTCCTGTAGTGCTTTGAGATGTGATTCCACAAAGTTAGTTTGTGTTCGTCAAAAACAATGGCTGGATGAGAAATTCAGCTGTGTAGCTCAGCAAGGCAAGGGGACAAAAAAAAAGGAAGGGGGAAGCTGATGCACTGCAAGGAAATGGGGCTGGGCTCTTGCAGGGCTGGAGGGGGAGAGCTGTTGCTGGGCTAGGAGGCAGGCTGTCTGATAAGGACGGGGACAGATATGATCACAAGCTCTGCAGGAAGTGAAGACAAAGGAGATCTGCTGTGATAGCATTGAAAACACTTTGCTCAGGACAGTTATGCTGGATGTTGACATATGAAGCGAGCAGCGCTGATGTCCCTGGTACAGGGTGTGCTTTGTGTAAATGAAAATCTGCAATCCGGCTTCTAGAGACCTGCCTGTGCTGCTGCTCTCACGTGGAAAAAAAATGTGCAATTTTTTACCTAATAACCTGACACGAGACTATTAGAGCTTCCCCACAGAATTGCTTTTAAAATGCAGGCAGGCTGACACTCGGCGCACTGATTGTAAGGAGACATGTCAATCTTGGCAAATGTGTTGGTCCCCTGAGCAAATTTGGCATGAAACACATTTCCTACTGAACAATGATTTCCTGTCTCTAGCATTGCTCCTAGAGAGTTGGGGGTTCGCTTCTCAGCCTTTGCTAATTGTTCTCTCCCTTGTTCTTTTTCTCTTTTCCCACCCTACAGGCCCAGGAGTCCTTGGCATCTCTTGAGAGAGAAATTGGCAAAGTGGTTGGGGATGCCAACGTTATTGAAAACAGCGACGTTCGCACAGACTCGGTGAGTGTTTCTCTTGAGACCGTACTCAGGGGCAGCACAAATTTCATGCTAAGAGTGAGCTTTGGGAAGTCACGTCTTGCTTAGAAACGTGCTGCTGATGGGAAGATTGAGGCTTGATGAAGTTTCCTGTCCTGGAGCTGTATCCCAGGGATGCTGACCTTGTTCTAAGCACCGGGAGTTTTGCTGTCGTCTGGATTGTGACTTCCTGCCACGGCTCAAATTTGCAAGGAGGAGGGGGAGAGGTTCTGGACGTGAGATCTGCACTGCCAAGGGTTGTTGGTTTGGTTTGGGCAAAAGTGGGAAGAGTTCAGGGAAGATACCCAAATTCCTTCCTTCAAGAAAGGAGGCTAAAAATAGATCTGATTACTAACTAAGCTTAAAATACTAACTGTTGGGTTGACATGTGTAAAGGGGTTGCAGGATCTGGAACTGGGGGAACTCTGTCTATGGTGGTTTCTTCCTCATGCTAGTGGGTAACCACCTGTCCCTGTGGGTTACTCCCAGAGTGCTGGCCCTAAAAAGACACCACCTGTACGAGCGGCTGAGTCCTGGCTTTGTAGCAGGGCTTCCCCATCCCTGGAAACAAGAGCTTTCACGTCAGCTTCAGAACAGCTTTGCAGAAGGCAGCTGGGGAGGCTGAAGCAGATGTCTTCCCAGCACATTTTGCACAGCTAAGTGGTGTCAATGGAACTCATTACCCGCTTCCTTCTGATGGATCGAGTGGAAGGAAACGCTGTCATTTGAGGGGGAGACGAGTGCTTGCTGGTAGGACAAATAATTTATATCGACTGCTTTAGCCACTGAAAATAAGTAGTTTCATCAGCTGGAAGAGGAAGCCAGGAGTCCTCTAAGGAGCACTGTAGAAAAGCCTTTGCCTTTGTAGTCGTTAGCAGAAATGAAATGTCTTTCCCAGAGCGATCAGTCACGGATGCTGATCGACCTCTGTGTTGTGGGCTGACCACATCAGAGCCAGAGACGCAGCTGGGCTTGTGAAACCGCTCACGTCCCAGCCCTGGGAGCTGGTTTCCTGGAAGGGAGGTGAGGTATTTGTGGCCAGCAGAAGGTCAGACGGTGCCAGTTGGGTGCTCGGGGTCTGGCTGCAGCAGGACGGAGAGGAAAAGCCCTCCTCACGTTGGTGACAAACTGCTGGCCCTCTGCTCTGCCTTCCTGGTGGCCTGCCTTTGGGACTGATGCTACGGATGGATGGAGGTGCTAAAAAGGCAGGTGCAAGGTTTGGGGCAGGGTAATAACACAACCAACCATGAGGGAAATCCCTTGTCCTGCCCATTCTCCCTCTTCGTGGAGCTCTCCCAGCTCAGTGCAACCTGTTTGGATGCTCACCCACTGTAAACAAGCAGCGAGCACATCTCAAAGCTCCTCAAACATCCCTGGGCTGTCCCCCAACAACCATCACAGCTGGAAATAAACCCCCAGGAGTGTGGTGGTACAGCCTCAGCCATGGCATTTCACAGCTGGAGGTGCTGGCAGACCCTCAGCTAGGCGCTGTTAGATCTGCCCTGCTGTGGCTGGAGCTGGTTTTAATCCCTTGAGCCTTGCACAACCCCCCTGGATTCTGGATTGCTCCCCTATAGCAGCGTGGGAGCCCCATCCAGGCTCCCCCTCCAGAATATCTATTGCTTTATTCTGGGAAATGTGGAAAAAACACTCCTAATAAACCTGTAATTAAGCCTTCATTAGTAGAAATCTTAATTGTCTAAACAGGTAGCCATCGGCAGAGGCTGAAATTAGAACATTCTCTCCTTCTCTAAACCCATTTTGCTGCTTTTTTTTTTTTTTTTTAAAAAAAAAAAAAAAAAGCTGTCTCCCCGGAAGCCTAAAAACCTAGCTTAAAATAGCTCGCCGATTAAAAAAGAAAGTCTTCCAGCCACTTCCACCTAGCAACAGTGCCTTTTTTTTCTCCTGAAGGACCTGAAAACACATGCTCGCAAACGAGCATATTAGTTCCTTCTGGGGACTAGACCCAGCCCCCAAAATTCAGAAATGATGCTTGCGTAAACCCTCAGACACTCGGTGTTTTCTTTTAGATTCCTTTTCTTTCTATTTAAAAATAGAGCATTTGGGTTTTCTAATCAGCCTCCTTGTCACTTGTGGGACTGGCTGATGACTAAAGGCTGCCTTTCAGTGTGCTGTAAGGAGGTCGTTTATATTCAGCAGCTCTCCTCGGTGGCGAACTTATTTTGAGGATTATGTGCCATCTAACGTGCTTTTTCCCCCAAATCTGTGTGAAACACCCCATCCTCGGAAATGGGAGGTGCTGTACATGGAGAGCGTGGCAGGGCTGAATCTGTCAGCTCAATGCTTGGCAGGAGGGACATGGGAATTGCAGAGGACCCCAGGAGATCTTGCAGACCCCAGGAGATCTTCCAGACCTCTGCTTATCCAGGGGATTTGGGGCAGTGTGTGCAAACATCAGGCAGCTTAACCAGAGAGGGCAAATGATGCTTCAGCACTGGCCCCATAAGGCAGCCTCACAGCCCTGGGTTAACAGAAGCTGCTGTGTGTGTGTTTTTGGCCCAAATCCATCGATTGCTGGTTGGGATCGGATCCCAGGAGGGCTGGGGATGTGCCTGTAACTCACGGGTAAACACCGAGCGGTATTAATGGAGCCACAAAATAGAGGGGAGGAAGAGGAAGGAGCGAGGAAAGGAGAGGAGGGGAGGGCTGAGGGTGAACGGAAAGGCTCCTTCATCGCTTGTGCTCGTGCTGGTTCCTCTAACACACACAGTCCTATTGCCAGCACCATCGGCCAGTGCCACGACTCAGTCATTTGCTGCGATGCTAATTGCGTTTTCCTCCGCTTTCATCAACCTGCAGGAGACTGTTAAGCAAATTCTCAGCCTTAACAGCCCTGCTTTCCTACCTTAATAAGGGTGAAATGGGTTAAAGCTACTCTGATACAGATTCCCAATGATTTTTAGGGCAGAAAAATGTTTAGCAGTGGCGTGCGAGCGAGAGCTTGGCGACGCATCGCTCTGTTCTCCTGCCTGAGCCCGCAGCGGTCTCTGTAATGGGGCAGGTGCTTGGGTTTGATTTACTGCCCTGTGCCTTGCAGCAGCTCTGCAGAAGTGGGAGCTGGGGAAGTGGCTCTCCGTGAACTCCCTCTAATTTCCCTTAAACCCCAGGGAGAGATTGGCACCAGCGTGTTTGCATCGGTCTCGTTCTGGCAGGCTGCTCTCAGCTGGTGCTGAGCGCTCGCGAAAACGTCTGTGCTCACACGGAGAGCTGGGATCTTCTGCATCGCTGGCACCGAGGCAGATCTGCTGATCTGTGGCTGCCGGATTGCAGAAGGAAGCTCTCCTGCAGGTGTATCTGAACGTGGAGCCCTTTGTGTGGCTCTGGAGGAGGTAATCAATGAGGGTAATAAAGCGAGGATTAGATCAGCGTTAGCGCAGCAAGAGCGGCTTTGGGGAGAAGGGCAGGCAGGAAGGGAAGTCTGTTTAGAGTTGTAGTGCCTCCCTATTAATATTAAACCGATGAGCTCCTTGTTTTTAAAGGAAAAAACGGCAAGCTTGGTGTCTTCATTTCAGGAAACCGGGCTTCTAGCTCTGGGCAGCCCTTTTTTTTGTGTCTCCATGCTGACTGGTGCTTACACTGCTCTGCCAGGTCCTTCCCCAAGCCTGGGTGCCCCTGGCAAGCAGGAATCTGCTGGGGGCTCGGAGCAGAGCAGGAACCCATGGGAGGCCAAGGGGCAGAGCCAGTGTCCGAGGTGCTGAGCCTGAACGGGAGCGCTGGTGCTGCAGTGTGGGCAGGGGAAGGTGTCAGCACTCACAGCTGGAGCTGCCTCGTGCTCGGTTATTACGTCCTGCTGAGGACAGGATCCCACAGAGGGCAGTAGGCCTACAGATGAAAGGTTTCAGTGGCTCCTTCGGCTCCTTGAAAAGGGCACTGGACAAAAAAAATAAAATCAAAATGCAGGGACACCAGCCAGCCGTGGCTCCTGCTGACTTCAGCCAGGGATACACGCCTGCAGCATGTGCCAGCCTGCTGAAATAACCACTATCCACCTCTCCCCCGAGCTGCCTGCCTGCTCCCCCTGTCCAAACCAAACCTTTGGTGGTCCCACAGCCATGTTGGTACAGCTGTGGGCTCCAACCATCCTCCCTATGGGGCCACCACCGCCGTGGTCAGCCACCTGCCTGATAACCCATGCGCTCTCCTCAGCCTGGGGTTTGGAGCACAGCTTGCAGGGACGCGTGGTGGTCACTTGGCATGGATTTGAGGCTGGATGAGCTGTGGTTAGGAGCACAATTCCTGGAAGCAGTGAGTCAGTGCAGCCCTAGGGAGGGCAGGAGCAGGGGATCAGCGATGCTCTTACCGGTGTGTGCAGTGTGCAGGTAATCCCTTGGAATGGGAGATGGCTTCTTGCCTGTGAACAATGTTCTCCTTAAATGTGGCCATAACCCTCTGACTTACACGAATTGTTCCCATCTGTGCGAGGAGTTGTAATTTTATATGGAGGAGCTAATTCTAGACTTTCTTGGTAATTAGATTGTAAATGAGTTTTTAATGATTTTTCTTCTTCCAGGAATTGACTGATAAAAGACTAAATGTGGCGGTGAATCTTAACCAGGATGTAGGTCATCTCAAGAAGCTGCTCGTGTCAGTAAGCCAAATGCTGTCAAAGGGACGGGAACACTACCAGCTAGTAGGTAGGTGCTGCTGGTCCGCGATGGCTTTGTCCAGGTTTAATGAGCCAGGCGTTAAAACCTGAAACTGCCTACGTGCACTGCATCTAAAGCTGCTAGTACACACCAGATTTATCCCTCTCTGGATCCAGACTTCATTTAGGTGGGACTAATTTCACACCCCATGTCCCTTTCTGGACATGTAGCTCTTTATCCATCCCTTTCCACTGCTCACCACTCCATGCAGCAGGCTTCCCAAAGTTTTATTTCCTGCAAAACACAACGCCTGTGCCTTGTTTCCTTCTTCCCAGTTATGTGAGCAAAGCACCTGTGCTTCCATGCTCTGCTTGCTTTGGGATGGAGGATATCAAGTAACCCCACTGGGCTCCACTGAGTTAGCAGCAGTGGCTTGCTGTGGTCACGGCGATAATGAATATCTAAAGCAGCAGCCTGGCATGAACTCTTGATCCAATTACAGGCACACGAGCAAGGCTTTTATTTTAATATCCAGCCAGCTTTGAAACCTGGGCCTCAGTGGTTGACTTACATCATGCTGGTAAACTTCTGAAAGGGCCCCAAGTTAGCTAAGCTGGGATGGTGAACTTTGTCAGGAATCTGTGAGCAAGCCCTGTGAGATGAGCTGGAAGCAGCTCTGAAGGTGGGTTGCGAACTGCTCAATATGGGAAGCAGCAAAGTCTTGGCAGTGAGCGTGCAAGACATGTCAGAACTCCCTCTTAAACTTACTGAGGATGGTGGCTTGCTTTTTCCTTAACCTAAGGATTTTTTCTGCTCCTGCCTCTAAGACAGCATGGGCAGCTAGTACTAGAATGCTCATAGTGGATGAGGCTGGTTTTGTAGGGCTGCCTCGGGGTTGTGGGAGGTAGGTGCTGCCTGCATCTTGGCTTCTGTGGGGCTGCTTTTGTTCAGCCTCCCATCAGTGCCAGGTTCATCACTGACCAATGCTAACGAAGCTGCGGGTGTGAGCTGCTGAACTGCTGGGTGTGGATTTGCTTGAGTGCTCCCTCCGGGAAGTGCTGGGCTCACGTTGTGTTCTCTCTCTCTTTTGCAGAATGAAGTCACGGGGGAATCGCTGATTTGAGGATAGCAGAAGGCATTGTATTATATTTTGCCAAATTAAAGCCTTATTTATGTTTTCACCCTTTCTACTTCGTCAGAAACACTGAACAGAGTTTTGTCTTTTCTAATCCTTGTTAGACTACTGATTTAAAGAAAAAACCCAACTCTGTAGACACCTCCAGAGTTTAGTTTTATAATAAAAAGAAAACCTGTTTGGATAATTTGACCGTTACATTCCTGGAGAGACAGTAAACACGTAATCTTCTATCTTATTTTGCTCAATAAAACTTGTTCAGAAATCTCCAACACGGTAAAGTCACCAATGGGCTATAACATTTTAATACTGATGTTGTACACTGTTTTACTTAAATACATTTTTTGGGATTAGTTGCCTCTGACTTCAACCTCAAGTAAACACTCCTCTTTTTTTTTTTTTTTGGTTGCTAATGTAATCAGTTTTTGTAATGGTGTCAGCAAATAAAGGGATGCTATTATTCGAGGTGTTTCTGTTCTTTTCATTGAGCTCGGAGGAAGCCTTCGGTTCTGCGTGAGGTTCTTAAATAAGCAGAATGAGATGCTCGTGCTGAGTTTTGGATAACACTCGAGGACGCGATTGTCTGAGGGAAGGCAACAAAACAGTTGGGGGCCAAAGCGAATTAATTGTAGAGGTAGAACGGTTCAAACTGCTCACCCTGAGCTTTTCATGCTCTTGCTTTTGTGTTCTTTTTGTTAATATTTTGTTCTTCTGGCACACAGCCCCCTTGACCAGACAGAAGGCTGAGATGTTTCATCCTGACAAGGACTCGGTGGTTTCCTGGATGATGCAAATCCTGTTGAGAGCTAAGGAACAGCTCAGAAGAGGGAAAGAGAACTCTAAAACATGGTTTTGTACAAAAAACATGTACAAAAGCTACCTTTCACTGACTGCAGCTGAAACTTAAGTGAACAGTCAGTTCCTTAGAGATGTTATTTCACAGAGTAAAACACAAAGGCCTTTAGCCGAACTGTTTCATGGGTGCTTTGGAGCAGGAAAAGCATTTCTGATGCCAGGGCTCTCCCTTACAACTTGACCTAAGGGAAACCCAAGGCCTGCAGTGCTCCACAGTTGCCCAGGTTATGGTCAGGTGCTGGTCCTTCAGCAGGCATCAGGCTGCCTGTTTTGTTGGTGGGCAGCAGCTTAGTGGATTCATGCAGGCTTGATCTGAAACTACTTCTGGATGTATTCCGTGAGTGTCAGTGGGGTTATTCAGAGCTGGGGGTGTTGTGGTGCTTTGGTTTTACCCATCCAGAATCCCCATGAGCACCGCAGCTAGAAAGTTCCTCCACTTTAAAGCAGCTTCATGTGGTTAAACAAGTCACAAGGAAGCAGATACTGGCTGGGGTGTTTGTGCAGGACAGCAGACCTGCATTTTGTGGCACTGAGACAGAGAAGTGAGGCTGGGAAATGCACCCACTTGATGGTTCTCAGGGCAGCGCTGGCCTGGAGTCTGTGGTACAAATCCTTCCAGGGCAAGGAAGGAATTGGAGGGGGGCTCTCTGTTATGGAGCAATTGATTTGTGGCCTTGGTTATCCTCCTGGCTGTCCTGTTTGCTTTCTAACATGCATTGGGATGGAAATCTGGGTTAGATGCTCTCCTTTGGCTGGTCTGGGTCTTGGCTTTCTTTGCTCCTCTGCTTGTGGATGCCCGTGTGGATGGGCACCAGTGAATTCCTTCCATCGTGGTCTTCTCTGTCTTCAGGTCGGGGCAGCTGCTTTGCAAGAGCCTGTTGGATGTGGAAAAAGTGATGGTAAGTAAGAAACAGGTTGCACAGACAGCAACTGGAGCAGGGTCCATTTGCCTGCATCTTTCAGGAGACAGCCTGCTCCTCCTAGGTGCTGAGCCATGAATGCAGAGCGGGTTGAGGAGCCTCCTGGTCCTTCATCTCCAACAGCTTGGCTGGAGCTTGGCACTGTCCCACTGAAAACGGGTCTCCAGGTGATGTGAGGGCTCCTCTTTCTCAAAGATTGTTTTGCAGGTGCTTATGGTGCCTCAGGTAAGGAAGAAATGTTCCTGGAAGTGATGGAGGTGCCTGGAGGGCCTCTGGGTGCAGCGTTTGAAGGAGTAAAGGTGATCCACCTGTGGAAATGGAAACCAAATGGAAACCTGGTGGTGTTTCGAGGTCCTCAGTTCTGTTAGGTTAAGCTGCAGAGCGGGGGGTTAAGTGGTGCTGCAGAGCTTAGTTTAAAAGGAGAGACAATTGTGGCATCATTCACATCTCTCTTGGCAGAAATCCTCCCAGGAGACGATGCAAGACATCTTTTTTTTCTTCAAATTCCAGTACAGGCTTTCTGTTCTGCTTTAGGAGATGTACAGAGGTGTTAAAGGCAGCTGGAAGCCCTGCTGAGCAAACCCCATTCCCCTCTCTGGAGGACGAAGCTGAAAAATCAGGGGGTGCAGGGGGAGCTGATGCTTTGCCCGTGTTCCCAGCCCTCTCCCCAGGGCTTTGGCTGCAGGTGCCCCCGGGGCCGAGCACCCCTGGCCCCGAGCGGAGCCGCTGGTGCGCGCCCGCGCTAGAGGGAGACAATAGCTAATGGATGCAGAGATGCTTTTGTTGGAAAAAGGCCAAGCGTTGGGTGTTCAGATGTTAGCAGTAGATTTTATTTTTTTTTAATAATTGTGGTGCCGGGGCGATTTGCTGCCGGAGAAGCCGCACGCCGCCAGCCACGTGCGGCGCTGAGCGCTCCCCGGCTTCGAGCTGGATCCGCAGCGAGTGGCATCCCTCGCTCTGCTCCTCGAAATGGGAATGAGAAAAGCAGCTGAAAAACAGCTCCGAGCCTTCCCCTGCCCGATCTCACAGCAGCTCTGGAGCTGTGCTGCCTCCTCTTCCTCCCCTTGCCCAGCAGTGAGCAGCCCCCTTCGTCTCGTAGCCGCCGCTGGCTTCTCCCGGGCCGTGACTCACTCAGCGTTTTGTCATCGTGATTAAAAAAAGAAATTTCATGCAACTTTAATTCAAGCCCAAATAATTTTGCTGTAAAAGCAATTTTGCAGCGGTGCTGCTGTCGTCTCTCCCCAAGGCTGCTGGTGCCACGGGGGTGCTGGTGCCACCAGGGTCCCCTGCATCCCCCTCGCTCAGCGCATGGCCTTGGCCCTTTTCTGCAGCCCTCGTGGTGCCTCCTGCAGCCAGCTGTGGATTTCCTTGAATCGTTTGCTGGTCACCGAGGCTCTCATCAGGATAAGGCTCTTTTTTTTTTTTTTTTTTTTTTTTTTTTAAACAAAAAAAAAAAAGTCAATGGAAAACAACAGTAAATGAAAAATGACCCTGCCAAAAAAACAAAACCGCCCCTGCCCTTCAAAAAATTGAATTCCTGTGAGGAGGGAAAAAGTTATTGTTTTATTTTCCTCCTTCCCATCTGATATTCTTTCTAGGAAAGAAAACAAAATACCTCCCTTCCGAAATGCTTCCAACCATGATTTATAAGAGCTTGGGCCTGGTTTTGCCCATCTCTCTGGGAGAAACACTATCAGGCGTGGTGTCACCTGGAGCTGGGAAAAAGGCTTTTAAAATTATTTTTATTTTTATTTTCAGGCCTAGCCCTGTTTGGGATGCCCCCCTGGCCCCTGCTCAGAGGCCGTGTGCTTTGGTCTCCCCCCTGCTCGGCTGCTCCCAGGTTTGCTCTTGGCTCGTGCCTCTGCAGCACAACCTGTGCGTGGGCTCCTCGCAGCCTTTTCTTGGCTTTCCTGCAGGGCTGCTTCTATTTTTGGAGCCTTCGCACCTAAAAATACATTTTGAGGCTCCGGGGGAAGGCAGACTCTGCCTTTGTGTCGATGAAGCACTAATTAAACTGGGGGGGAAAGGCAGGCTTTGTCACTGGGCCTGTTCCCTAGTGCTGAAGCTGCCGCTTTCCTCCTTTTTGCATTTCTTCCCTGTTGAAGCTTCAGCCTCAGTTTGCTGCAACCCCCTTCCTGCTGGGCTGGGGCTGAAAAAGGGCATCCTATTAATGTGGGATCTGGAGTTAACATCCTCCTTGGATGTGTTGAGGGACCTGGTGGGTGTTTTCTCTCCAGGCTGCCCACCAGCAATCAAATGCGGGGGTGACTTTGCCAACACAAATAGCCACGGGACCAAAGCCAGGAGATGGACGGGGACCTGGGGAGGTTTTTCAGGGATTCTGCCCTTGGGCTGCTCTCTTGTTGGGTTAAAACACCCATCACATCCTCAGCCAAGCTTAAAGCCTAGAGAAAAAGCAGCTTGAGCCCATTTCGGAGCTCTCATTCAGGGCCAGCTGCCTTTCCGTGGTACATTTGGGCTGCCTGGGGACAGCCTTGGAGCTCTGATCTCTTGCTTAAGCAAATAGACTTGTCCTAATCCAACCCTACTGAGAACAACCTGAGCTGCGCGGGGCGCTGGGCTGTTGTTCTTTAAAATCGATAAATATTTCAGGAGCCGCGCGAGCGGCTTCGTAGCAGCGACGCCAGTCCCAGCTGATCATTATTAATTCAATGGATGCGGTTGTAAATAGGCTGAGGACGTGCAGCAGCCGAAATTACAACTGCTGCTTCCCCGCAGCCTTGCTGAGATGCTTTGCAGGGGAATTGTTGCCTTTCATTTGTTGGGTGTTCCTCTTTTTTTTCTGCTCTTTTAAAGCAATGCTTGGCCCAAAGATGTTTTTGTCTGCACAGGGAAGGGTTTTGGGGAAAACCGTGGCTTTGCTGGCTCTTCAGCAAGGCTGAATGGGACCAGCAGCCTTCAGCAAGATGCAAAAAATGGAGCTGGTTTGTAGGATGTCTGCTTTTTATCCCTGGCTTTTTAAAGCCTCGTGCAGCAAGACTTGACTCCTGGACGGTAACATAGTTCCTATGTGGTGTTTTTCCAGCTCCTGGGCTTGCGTAGCAGTGACAGCACTGGGTGAAGAAGGCTGAGTAGCAGTGGTGTGCGGGCATTTTGTGGACACCATCGTCACAATTCCCATCTGGAGGGTGTTGATGGTGGCACTTCTCCCCTCTCAAGCCACTTTTGCAACCTGCTGGGGAAAGCCAGCGAGATCAACCTGTTATTGTTGCAGGGGAGAAGCCAGCTCCTTGGTTTCACAAGTGTTTGTAAGGAAATAAAAGAGCCTGAAAACGTGACTCCTGGGGAAAGTGAGCCACACAGGTGTACTTCTCCGTGTGCATAGCCATAAATACGTGACATGAAATCGTCCCAGAGCTTCCCTTCCTCTTGGATTCCTCCTGCTGCCGGTCTCGGCAAGTTTATCGTAAATCTTGCGGCGTTCAACAGCTTTTGGCAAGTCTCTTGGTGGAGTTGTGCAACCAGTGTCACGGCTTCTTTCGGCAGCTGAAGGTGCAGGGATGAGTCCTGCAGGGCTGATCCCAAAGGCAGCCCCACTGCTACGGTGTGAGGCACAGCTTGTCCCAGCGAGGGCTCTGAAATATATAACACACACGTATACAACACATTTATATGTGTGTGCATCTATTTGTGTGTGTGTATATATATTTAACCCATAAGGCTACGGGTGTTAGGTTCATGCTTTGCAGTTAACGTTGCCCAAGGATGGATAAATCAAAGCAGGAACAACGCGCTGCCATACGAGCACTCGGCGTTAATGCAAGGGCTACTTTTAATTACAGGAGCCACCGCTCATCTCTGCGGCTCTGCTGCTGCCAAAAGCCAGCTCAGGAGGGGGTCTCTGGCTAATAAGCTGCGTGTGTGCCACAGCAGTGATATATTGATGTATTTTTAATAAATATTCGCTCTGAAAGGGACACATATGTATTCTGTGCTAATCCACTCATTACAAGATCGCAGGGAGGCTCGCGAGGTTCACCGATGCCCGCCTTGCAACGTCGTTCTTCATGCTCGTGGCTGGTGTGTTAGATCTTGTACTTCCTGAAGGGGAGAGATGATTGCGGTAATAAAGGCTAGCTGTGCTAATTACTGTCATCCTTGAAGTTTTGAGGATGGAGGTGCGTCGCGTCAATTAGGAAAAACAGGGAGCGCTAACCCGGTAACAGGGAGATCCTGCCTTAATCTGTCCCTCTGGAGACGGGAGGCTCCTCCTCCATGTCCCTGTGTCCCCCACCACCAGGCAGATGCCTTCAGCGGGGAGGAACAGCAGGTAGAGAGGGGGTGGCACGAGGCTCGGAGCCAGGATGGATGTGACAGTGGGGACGCAGGTGACGTCTCCTTCCCCAGCTGGAAGGCCTGGTGGGTGTTGCTGGAGTTGCTCTCCTAGTAGACACCCAAGAGCTGTGATGGCCATCGGCCCCTGGCCAACCCCTCTCCTCGTGTCCTGCTCACACCATGACTTTATTCCTATTTTTCCAGCTGGAAAATTGCTGCTTTCCCCATGCAATCATCCCAGTGTGTGGCTCAGTGAGCCCAGCCCGGTAGCTAGGTTGGTACCCCCGTGGTGGGGCTGTCAGTAGGGGTGGAGAAGGCTGTCTTCAGGGACAGCATCTTTTCCCCAGGATGGTTTCTGCCCATCCTCAGCCATCCTTGGCATCAATACCTGCTGAGTGCTGAAGCTCAGACCAACGTGGCACTGCCATCCGTGCTGGACCAGGATGAACGCCGCTCATCCCCGTAGCAGCTCTGAGGTTCACGAGACAGAAAGTCGAGCTAAGCCTTCCTTTCTGGTGTTTGCCTTACTCTCCTGCTTGGGTGCATGGACGTGAATTTTGTTTAAACCTGATTAAAATATTCCATTACCATTTGCTCACCGGCTGCATAACAAACACACTGTGTACCTTGTGAGTAGAGCAACGGGCATCTTATGAAAGTGAGATGATGGATCAGATTAAAGCAGCTAAGCTTACATGGATCAACAGCCACAGAGACTTTGAAATGCTGCATCCTGACATTATTCAGTGTTTTCCACTCATTTATTTTTCTCCCCCTTCCATTACTTTTCTTCCACAATAAAAAACACAGCCCCAAACTCTTTAATGTGAAACCCTGGGGTCTCTTCTTGCTGCTGCTGACTGGTGAGGATGAGGTATCCTGGAGGTAGGAAGACTAAAAATGCTTTGTTACTTGACAGAAGGCAATGTTCTTGACTCGGTGTGTGCAATTTCTCTTCCCGTGCTGGCAGACGATAGATCCCATGTGCTGGTGGCTGAAAACGCAGCAGCACGATTGCACCCTGCGTTTCCTACCCCATGTCATCTCCCAGAGCAGCAGCACCAATGCTTAGCCAAGAGCCCCTTGATTCATTTCCCTCTTGCATTTGGAGTGCTTGCAGTTGCATGGATCAAAGGTGTGGCCAGTTTTGTCCATCCTCCTAATTTTAAGATGGTTTGGAAGATTCTTTTCTCTTCCTATCCCATTAAATTTGCCCAGTCACTAGCTGTGAGCAGCGAGGGCAGTGTTGGCTCTGCAGGAGCCTCCTGCCTGCAGCCCCTGCTGCGTGTTGGGAGAAGCTGGAGGGGATTTTGGGGCTGGGGCCTGCTGCTGATCACAGGCAGGGTTATCCCCATGTCCTCTTGGTTTGGGACACTGCTGCTGGCAGTGTGGGAAGCCCTCAGCTGGGAAATCACCTCCGTGGGGTTGCTGCTTGGTTGCTGCTGTGGGCAAAGCCTGGTCCAAGCCTGCTGCTGTGGGCAATGCTGATGGGTGAGGGTGATGCTCTGAGGGTTTTCACCCCCTCACAGTGAAGCTGCTGCCCTGGGGGCTGCAGGGTTGGGGCCTGGGGGCTGCAGCTCTGCGTTGTGTCCTCCTGCAGGCAAAGCAGGAGCCTGAAAGGGAAGAGTTGCCTCCAGTGCTCCTCTTCCAAGGGTGCCAGGCTCTGGAGGAGGAGGTGGCGATGGAAATGAGTCATCCGTCTCGCAGGTCGCTTCTGCCCTTCAGCGCTGCTCCCACACAGGAGGGTGGTTTTCCTCCTTCCTGAGCAGGGGAAGCGATAAATCTGCCATGCCTTCTCCTGCAGCCTGAAGCTCCGGCTGCTTTGGGGGATGCCTCCAGCACAAGCAGATCAGGACCCTTGCCCTGTGCCACTGCACAGCTCCAGACCCCAGGGATCTTTGTAGTTCTGTGCTTCACCAAGGAGAAAAGGACTTTTTGGGTGGCAGGGTGACATCCTGAGCTCCCCAAACCCCTTACCCCACTTCTCACAGCTGCCAGTGCAGGGCAGAGCTGAGGCAGGGCTGTAGCAATGTTTTCCAGCTGCCAGTGAGCTGCAACATGGGATTTCCTGGGCTGCATGGGGTATTGGTGTGTTTAGTGACCACCCCTAAACTTCTCCTGCCCCCCTGGAGCCCATATAAGTGGTGTCCTGCAGCAAGGAGCTCTGCTCATCAAACACCTGCTCTTGAAGTGATTCATCGTGAAGTCCTGCACAAATGGTCCTGCATTTGTAACCCCAACTGTGAACAAAGCTCTTTAAGCCTGGGAGCCTTGTTCTAGAAATTCCTGGCGTGTTTTAGACACAAAATGGGTTCCCAGGAGGGGCTGTGAACATGGCCCAGGGCAGGGGGAGCACTGCAGAGGGGACGAGGGCTGTGCTTTGGTGGAAATGTGTCACATACGACTCTTGTAGGTCTGTTGTCTTTTTGCTCAGGATAACATAAGAGATGCTTTTGGCTTTTGTTTTTCCACATTTTTCTCTTTGGGGCTTCTTTGCTGGAGCCCCATTTATGTACCCAAAAAGTCCCATAGGAGTTTCCCAAGGGGAAAGGCGATATTGAGGCCTTCATCATTGGCCTCATCTGCAGTGGGGGCAGATCTGCCTCTGGTGGGCATGAGCGTAGGCTGGTGTGTCTCCTGGTGTCTTATGAGGCCCAGGAATGGGGTGAGGTGGGCTTGAGGGAACTTGTGGAAGGTGGACATGAGCGGTGGGCTCAGCCCTGTGGTGATGCGCCCATGGAGGGGCTGGAGCAGCAGCCCTGGGGGTCCTGGGGTTGGTGTCTGCTTCGGTATATTGACGTGGGCATCCAGGCCTCCTCCTGGGCCGTGGGGCTGCCATCTTCTGCCATCGGGCCTCTGTTGTTGTCCATAAAATTGGTGAGAGAAGAGGTTTTCAGGTGTGGTGGCTCCAGACTGGGGTTTCTGTGACCGCTGGGTTTCCCAGCCAGGGCTGCAGGAGCGGTGCCTGGCAGCACCTGGGCGGCTTTTCGGCCCCAGCATGAGTAGGAGGCAACCTTGCCAGTGACATTTGGGAATTAAAAAGAAACTGCTCGCCCACGCTCACATGGCTGAGCCTGATCAGCATGGGGAGAGCACGGGATGTCGCCGTCCATCCGTCTGTCTGTGTGCTCACAGCAACTCCTCCAGGCCCGGTGCCCGCTGGCCCTTAGGCTCTGCCGTGTTAGGGAAGGTCAGCGCCGATATCACTCTCTGGATTTTTTTTTTTTTGGGCTATTTATACAGGGTAGCCCGAACTAAAAAGCCTATTGTAGCAAATAGTAAGCTTCTTGTGTGGCATCCTTGAATAGGAGGGGTGTTATCCCGTCCCCATGACAACCAGCATTTGAATTAAGAGCCGTCTACCCAGAACAATTTGCCGTCACATGGTTCGGAGGAAACACTTTGAAACCCTTGTAGTCATTTCAATAGGCTTGATTGTTAGCAGCTCCCAAACTTAATCATTAACAGGGCTCTGCAACAGATAATTACTGTGCTTTGCATTTTTCTGCCCTGCACGTGACCGGCGCGGTCTGGGGACACAGGACATGATGCTGCTAGCGATATCATTGACTTATAAATGGGTTGGGGGTGGTTGTTCTGCTCTTGGTGACTTCTTCACAGGTCAGGATCTGGCCCAGGTGAGGGGACAGCCATCCTGCCCCCCACCAGAAGACCACCTATGGGGTGATCTTGGCAGGAACCAGATGCAATGCTCGTCCCCTGTCTGCTATGGCCTCACCTGGCCTGGTGGACTGCTGCTATGAAACAAAACCTTTCTCCAGGTCGAAACGGGCTTCCAAAAAACACCTTCAGCATGTGCTGGCATAGATAAGGCATTCCCTTCCCGTCTTGGCCAGCAATGCTCATGCCCACAGGAGCAGCCTGGTTCCTCAGCACTCTCCTGCGCTGCTATCCATCCGGCGACGTGGCTGCATGCCCACCAGTCACGGGCTGTAATAGAAGTTATGGAGTCATTGTAGAAGGGTGAAGAGAATTAAAATATTTCCCTGGCCTTTGGAAAAGCTCAGAAAACAGATGGGGAATAAACACAAGGCAATGTCATCCTGCCATCTCTGGGGCGGTGGGGTGAGCGAGGACAGGGCTTAGTGGTGCTGTTACAGTATTGCTGCTGCAGGTTGATTATAGCAGCTGTTAATTGCTTAACAAGCAGAGCAGAAGTGACAGTGGTGCTTGCCCATCCCAGGCCGTACTCATCCCTGAGCACCACCTTCCCCATGGGATGGTTCGCACAACAGCTCAGCTGGCCAGCACAGAGCAGGACGGCTCGATTCGACCCAGGAGACCACAGCAATCAGGGGACTGATGTTCCCAGAAGCTTTTGGGCTTTTATCCATTAAAGCCCTGGTCCTGTGAGAGGCTGAGCAGTTTCGATTGCTGGCCAGCACCGGCTGGGGAGGATGAAGGGCTGGAGGGCAGCTTGGTGGAAGCATCTCCTGTGTCTCCAAGGTGTAAAACCTCTTGGGGAAGGAGGAAAGGGAGGCTGTAAACTGCTTTAAAAGCAATAAAACATTAATGGCAGAGTGCTGGCACTGAGGCAAAGATATTATTCCTTTAACAGGGGCCCAACTGCAGTTGTTTTGTGTGTTTGAGTGAAGAATAATGGGATTTTACAAGAAGGCTTCAAAAGGGAAGCAAGGGCACCACGAACTCCCGAGCAGCACAGACAGCAGCTTTTCAGATGCAGCCGCCTAATTTTACAGCTCTTTTGTTCTCTGCTCCTAAAGGGAGCTGCTGTTGCTTTTATTTTTGAATGGAATGCATGGAAGGAATTCAGAGAAAAAATAATAATGATAATATCAAAAAAAAGCCGAAGCAACCTTTCTGCAGCAGGGGTTTTGGATGGGGGCACACCCTGCCCGCAGTGGGTCAGTGGCACCCCGACCACTAGTCCCTGCTGGGGACAGGGGTGATAAGGGACAAATCATCTTAAAAATAACCCCTGTAGAGGAAATGGGGCAGCAGCTGCCTGTGGGATGTGTGGACAGGCCATGGTGATGTCCCAGCTCTTGGCTTCCCAGTCCGATTTGCTGTTGGGTTTGTCCTTGGAGCTTGCCAAGGATAAAAGCCCAAGAGCTTGAAATGGCAGGTTGCTCTTCAGCCGTGGCTTCCTTAGCAGGCAGGGTGAGCTGCAAACCTTGTGACCGACGCATCTCCCAAAGGAACAATGTGAATTCAATGGGAACAAAACATTTTAGGGTCCTGAAAACATGAAACCATCCAGGATGGAGGTGCCACCACCCTGGAGCAGTGCTCTGGTGAAGGAAAGTTTCACCGTGAGCCTTGGCTGTGCCGCCAAATACCTTCACTGAATCACAGAATCACAGAATCACAGAATTTCTAGGTTGGAAGAGACCTCAAGGTCATCGAGTCCAACCTCCAACCTAACGCTAACAGCCCTCCACTAAACCATATCCCTAAGCTCTACATCTAAACGTCTTTTGAAGACTTCCAGGGATGGTGACTCCACCACTTCCCTGGGCAGCCTGTTCCAATGTCTAACAACCCTTTCAGTGAAGAAGTTCTTCCTAACATCTAACCTAAAACTCCCCTGGCTCAACTTAAGCCCATTCCCCCTCGTCCTGTCACCAGGCACGTGGGAGAACAGGCCAACCCCCACCTCGCTACAGCCTCCCTTGAGGTACCTAAAAAGAGCGATAAGGTCACCCCTTAACCCTGAAGTTAGTTGGTGATGGCCTGATGTGAAATGTGAAGCTCAGCGGAAATAAGGTAGGCTGGTAGGCTTTAAAAATATTCTGAAATAGTTTTTTTTTTGTTGTTTTTTTTTTTTTTAGGGACAGGAGTGAAATTTTAAATTTAACTTCAATGCACGTTTTGCACCAATGTCATCATTTGGCCAAAATGCTGAAGAACCAGCGCTACGACACCCTTGGGTAGGTATTGTGACCTACCCATGCCTTACCCTAGCATTTCATCTCTCATGGATTTCTCACATTGTACCTGTGAGTTGGCCCTGCACTCCCATGCAATAAAAATCTCCCCAAGACCTGGAAAGTGCCTGAGCTGACACTTCAAAGCCTCTTCCAGCTGGGCACCAAGCCCTGAAACAACCCAGGCCCGAGCCCTTTCTGAGTTATTAGAGCCTCAAAGCTGGCCTGGAATTATTCCGCTCTTCCTCACTTTCTTGGCACCCAAAAATCTGAACATATTTCATTACAAACAAGCCCCCTTCTCCTCTCAGCTGCTGTTCTGTGGCATCAGGGATGTTTTTGGGTCTGCAATAAATCAGCAGGCTGCTGATGCCACGGGGAGCAGCGCACGTGCACACAGCATCACTGCCGCTGGCTGAGGTGGGATGGGGTTGGCCGGGGTCAGCAGCGTGTTGGTTTTATTTTCCCCAGCCGATAAGGGAAAAGGAAGGTGATATTTGTCTTCCTGCAACAGCCTCGTCACATAGGAAAACAACAAATGGAAAAATCACATTTTTGCAAAGGAGCCCCTCTTTCCTGAAGCTGTGCACTAATCGCTCTGCACACAAGAGCTGACGTTGCTCGTCTCTTTTGTTATCCACACCACGTGCCCCGGGAATGCCCTGGCCATGCTTTGAGACTGCCCTAAAAAGCCGGTGGCAGTAGATCCTTCCCTGAGATGACACAAGCAGCAGAGGTTTTGTATTTAAAGTTTGCAGTGGTGTGGGAAGGAGACATGAAAATTGGTGCTGATGTTGGCACAGGGGCTGATAATGCCCCCCCAGAAGGAGGCACTGCTTCCAGCTGCCACCAGCTCGGTGTTTATTTTTGTGATTAACGGAGATTGCACACACGAAACTGGTCTCTGGCACTTTGCTGGTGCCACCCGGGGGGGGTGACAAGGAGAGGGTGGCATCTTGGCATCCTTCAGCATCTCCTGGCCATCATCATGTCCCTCTGCCCCAGCCTCGCCTTTCCCTTGCCCCAGGGCTGTCCCCAGCCCTGCACAAGGCTGTCACCTCTCCCATCATCAGCACTTGTATGCACTCAGACAAGAGGGGCCAAATCTCCCACAAACTAGCTTGTTTATGTTCGTGTCCCTCCGTGGACAACACACGTGAGCTGGTCGCAGTGAATTCACATGAATAAGCAGGTAATTCTGCTCTGACCACGTAAAACTTCATTAATGCAGGACAATAATTTGAGCTCGCATATTGCCTGTCCTTTGGACCCTGCCAAGGAGGATTTTTAGCACCGATTGACTTTGTGTTTGGGGTCCCGGGGGCAGGATTCATATCCTCTTGTGCTTTCGCTCTGTAGAAACATGTTTTCCTCTTTGTTCCTCTCCACAATCAGACTGTTAAGGTGAATAATTATTGTGGAAAGTTTCTGTCTGTCTTTAAAAAAGGTTAAACTCACTCCCAGCTGTGATAACAAACTGCTCGCTGCCTGCCGAGGCTGGAAAAGCTTTTCTGCTTTGCACAAAGAAGAGAGGAGCGCCCAGACATGAGCATCCACACAGGGTGGACAAGGGGCAGGTGGGCTGGGGGCAGGCTCTGGGCTCTGTCCGTGCCCTCATTTTGTCCCCAAATCAGGACAGCAGGTGTTTGGGTGCTGCCCAAACCCAGCCCTAAATCAGTGGCTTCTTCCATAAACAGGGACCTTTCCCTCGTATTTATTCCCAAGGTCGGGTGAGACACCGGTGATTTACCTGGACACAAGCAGCATTGCACAAACAAAGCTGTAAATACTGCCTGCTTGAGAAATATTAGCAAGGGCTCATTCCAGCACAAGAAAATTCATTGCATGGTGCACAAATCGTCGCGGTGAGCAACGGGACGGTGGCTCTCGGCCTCGTGCCCCCAGCCCAGGCTGCCACGAGCAGGCACCAAACACCATTTGGGGGTGCTGGATGCTCAGACCCAACCTCATTCCTGTTTTCATGGGGCCCATGAGACCATTCCTGGTAGGTCTGTGGTTTCCCACCTCACCAATGATGAAGGACATGTCCCGGTGGTCGGGCACATGATGGCCCAGCAGCATCGCCCATCACAGCCCCTGCTGGAGCCAACTGAGCAAAAAAAGGAGAGCCAGGATCTCACGGGGACCTGGCCATGCTGTTCCAGCCGCTCCTCCAGTCATGTTCCCTACCTGCAGAGCCTGTTGGAAAAAGGGTAAATCTGTCCTCAGTTACCCCAGTGTGACCCATGCTGGCCCCGGTGCTTTCAGTGCCATTTCAGTGGTTTGGGCAGCAGGGTGGCAGTGGGAAGGTGAGATGTAGCATGAAATTGTAGAGCGACTTCAGAAGATCATCAGGTCCAACCTTTCATGGGAAAAGGGACCCTAGGTGAGATTTTCTAGCACCCTGTCCATTTACATCTTGAAAGCCTCTAGGGATGGGGGTTGTACCATGTCGTTGATTGTTCTCACAGTAAAAAATATCCTGTATCAAGATGAAACCTCTCCTGCTGCAGCATGGACCCATCTCTCCGTGTCTTCTCCATGAAGAGAGAGCCTCCATCCTCTTTGTAGCTGCCCGTGAAGTGCTGGAATAATGCAACAAGGTCCCTCCTGAACCTTTTCTTCTCCAGGATGAAAATACCTAACTCCTTCAGCCTTTGGACCTTCTTCTGTCAGCCTGTGAATTTGCTGACTTGTAGGGACCATAACCAGATATTCGTGGTTATTGACACGTTAGGATGCCAGTGGGGGCACCGACGAGGACATAAGGTTTGGGTTCGGGTTGGCCAAGCCGAGCTTCTTTCCCCACTCCCTTCCTTATGTCCTCAGCCCCGTGGAGCTGGGGGAGCTGGGGGTGATGGCACGGCGGTGCCGGGGGCCCAGCTCCCATCTGGGCTGCCTTATCAAGCCCCGCGCAGCCTCGCGTGTCACATTGGGATGTAAATCGCATTAATTGAATTCACTTTGGCTGTGCTTTTGGGAGCAGACAACGACCGAGTCAAAATCTCATTTACATACTGATAAGACACAGTTGAAAAATGATGCCTTCTAATGAATAAAATGTGTGTAACTGGTCCAGCTTGATATTAGCATTAAAGTGTTAATCACTTTGGCATACAAGTTTATAGTGCTGAGTAAATTTGTCTTCAAAGGGTCCTGAAAGAGAAATCTATGTTGCTGGACTGCCATAGCAACATATAGACATCTTCATTGTATTTCTTGGTCAGAAAGCAGGTGCCAGCTTCTAATTAAAGCCTAATTTGCAATTTGTGTCCTATTCACTGGCTTCATGGGAACTTTGATGGCTGATACGGCGGTAACCAATAACCAGCAGCAAGACTTGAAAGCAGCGTTAGAAATTCATCCTCCCCTGGGGATGTGGGGAGATGGAGCGGACTGGGGATGTGCCATGTCGTATGTCCCTCATCCCGGAGCTGCTGGCGGTGAGGGAAGGTGGAAATCCTTGCAGGAGAGCTGATGTCAGCCTCGCAGGGGCCGGCAGCCATCCCTCGCACGCTGCTCCGGCCAGCTTGGGCAGCCCTGGCCCTCCCTCCTTGAGAACAGATGGAAGAGGCTTCTTCCAAACTCCCAATTAGAAGATCCGGATTAACGACGCCCGTGGAGGTCTCTTGTTGCAAATGTTCTCCAGCCTGCCCAGCTGACCCGCCGCCTCGCACACTTCCCACTCTTCCCCTCTCCACCCATCCATCTCCTCCTTTTCCTTCTAATTACAGCCTTACGAGCTCTCGACAGCGCTAATATCAAGGGTAATTAGCGGTGGCAGGTCGGTGATGTGTGTCCATCG
The DNA here is from genome assembly GCF_964035555.1 of Netta rufina. Taxonomy (NCBI): domain Eukaryota; kingdom Metazoa; phylum Chordata; class Aves; order Anseriformes; family Anatidae; genus Netta; species Netta rufina. Next base: position 61,213,816 of record NC_140128.1, on the reverse strand, counting down.
GTGCACAGACCTGTGGTTTCTGTCTGTCCTGCGGAGCTGGCTGCCCCGTCAGCAGCACATTTTGGGGCCAGCAGATCTGCGTACGAAGCGTGTGTGTGCAGGTGACGAAGCGATGCTCCCCTGGGGCTGTTCTGGTTCCCAAAACCCTTCTTTCTGCTGGGGTGGGGCTTGGAAAGGGACCTGACGGAGGCGGCGCTCAGATCCCAGGGAAATTCATTGCTGCTCCGGATTCCTTTCGATATTGCAGCCCCGGGCACTTGCTTGTGAGCTGAGATCCCAAAAAGCAGAGCCCAGAGGTTGGGGAGCTGAACAACGAGCTTTCTGAAGCCAGCTGTGAACACCAAGTGCCTGCAAAACCCATCAGACCCCAACCCAACTCCTCGTGCCACCAAAAGAGGGGTGAAGGACACTTGATGAACCTTGCGCTTGCTGGGTTTGTCATTGCTAAAAGTTTGTGCTCAAGGAGCAATGCTCACAGCAGGGCTTCCTGGGGGACTGTGGGGTCCCTGCTTGGAAACCTCATACCCTCTAGTTAAAAAGGTTTTTCCATGCTTCCCTGCTGGCTGCTCCTTCCCTGGCAGGCTGGGTTTCCTGCCCCAATAACCCAGCCCATCCCCACCAAAGCCCCTGCTACGCCAGCCGAGGCTCTGACTCCCAGTGCTCAACCTCCCACCTCGCTGCTTCCTGCTGCATTAATTCTTTCCAACGACAATGTGAGGTGCACGTTCATTAAAACCCCATAATCCATCATGGAACATTCCTGCTTTTATTATGAAAAAAAAAAATAAAAATAGGCAATGCTTAACCCAGGCCTCCCGGTGTGTCTGTGCTGCACCAGGAGATGTTCCAAATGTACCATGTGCATGGCCAAAGGAGGTGACAAAGGTCGATTTCTCCCACTCAGATGTTGACTCCGTGCCCTCCCAGCTCAGTTCCTGACATGTAAAAAGGCAAATTGCAGCCAGCCTGTTTATCAGCTGCAAATCACCTTTCCCAGGGATCTGGGTCCCCCTGGGTGGATGCTGCAGGTCCTGGGAGCGCGATCATCTGCTGGTGAGCATATTCTGTTTGCTGAATACAGCTCAATTGCCCCATGCGTGGTCTCCTGCATGGTTAAGATGCTGCAGCACCTCCAAGGAGACCTGGTGGTGGGCCTGGATTTATCTCCTGCAAGCCCATGGTGGTCAGGGGTTGTGTGCCTGCCCCGGAGCTGCTGGTGGGGCAGGCGGACCAAGCAAGCAGGAGCCCGAGCGATGCTCCGTGCTCGTATCATAGCTCATAATTTTCTGCTTGATGCTGTTTGCTCCTTCTCGTGGTGGTGTCTCTGGAGGAGTCCTTTCCAGCCAGTGAGAACTTTCCGAGCAACGTGAAAATCCTCCTGGGCTGATGCATGCGTGCAAGCAAATGTATGCACATTAAACATCCCGAAGCCAGGGCGAAACCCGATAGATAGGCGTGGTGCACTCAGAGGTTTGACTACAGAGCCTGAATCAACCAAATAACTCTGGAATGTCGAAGAGGAATGGAAAACAAAACAAAACAAAACACAAAGAAACCCACCTAAAACTTTGTTTGCATAACAGGAAAAGCACAGCCCCGGGCTCCGTCCACCTCTGTGGAAAATCCTCCTCTCTGGGATCCTGCCTCGTTCCTGCCCACACCGGGATGTAAATGCAAGTGCTGCCCGTGGGGAATATCCTGCAAACGTAACCCCGGCTTCCCCGCGGCGAGCTGCACGTTGAGACAAGCACCGCTGCTGCCTGATCGACGCCTCCTCGGAGCTGCCTGGTGGAAAGAGCCCTCTTTGGAAAAAGTTGATTAATACAGAGCTTTTTGGAACGGGAAACTCTTTGCCTCAGTCCTGGAAATGCTTTGAAAAAATTCTGGCTTTCAGCCTCCTTGATTTTATATTGAATTATGTGCTCAGGTCATCCGGGACGTTTAAAAAGCTCATCCCAAAGGGCTCCCTGCTGCTCTCGTCCCAGGGATGATCCGGGGTGCATGAGCGGAGGAGAGAGAGTTGCTCCTTGCCTGCTGGTGTGGCTGCCAGCTGGAGTCACGGCTTGCTCCAGCCCAACCATCCCCAGCCGCATGATAAACACTATCAGCGCTATTAAAATATTAGAGCAGAGCCAGAAATGTTTGAAAAACCTGTTACAGCACTAAGCTCGGCGCTTTAACGCAGCGTTAGGAACAGGCGCTCTCCGTTCCCAGCACAACCTGCATTGTTATTTTGGGCTTTATGGCAGTTTGCAGTGGCTGGGTACGTGCTGGCTTGTACCAGGGCAGCCCAAACGTAGGGTTGGTGGCAGCAGCAGTGGGATCCTCTGCGGGTCCTTCCCTGGTCCCACGTGGCTCAGGTTTTGGGCTGGGGCCCGGATTTATGCATTGCAGGTCTAAGCATTGCTGGGGAGGAGACCGCTGCTTTTTGGCGTGGAGTTTTGGCATTTTTATTTCTTTTTGCCACTCCATCTCAGCTTCAGCTCATCCTCCTGAAATCTGGGGGCTGAGAACACCACGCTCAGACACCCACCACACACAGACACCCTGAAACCCCCAATTTCACAGAGCTGCTGCTTCCCCGAGCATTTTGGTGCACGTGAAGCCCAGAGCAGTGCCTGACATCTCTGGCTCCGTGTCCACAACCTCATGACATCCACCAACGATCAGACCCAACTCAGGCGGACTCAGCCTCTTCTCCTTCTCCGCTGCCAAATGGAGGCTGACAGTAACGAGGGCTGCGAAGACGATGGCGTTTAACCCACTTAATTAACAGCTTTAGCTGGAAGAAGCCTGGAGGGAGAGTGGTGGCTCTGGGGAGCTTTTCTTGTGGCCGCCCTGTGCCGGGACACAACGCTGGATTTGCAAGCAGCTCACCCCGGAGCCCTCTCCGTATGTGTGCATTTGCTCGTCGAGGTCTTTTGTGTGTCTCCTGTGTGTCTCCTCGTGCACAGGGAGGCTCCTTCCACAAAGGAACCAGTCTGCTGGTGCGACAAGCGTAACGTTTTTGCTCGAGAGCAAATATTTGCAAAATACAGCCAAAACGGCTCAACGATGGAGTTGTGACTCACTCGGTACCTATTGAGGCTCACGAGGAATAATTGCTGCATGGTGCTGAGTTCGTGGTTCAAAAGCAGATGTCTTGGTTTTTGCTGAAGGGAGAGTATTTGGGAATGGATTTATCTATACCCTGTTAGTCTGCATGGGGATATTTGATGGCCTCTTTTCACTACTAACAGCAGAAATGGAGTAGAGCATCTCCACCCAATGCTTCTGAAAGTGCCTTAAACCACTTCTTTGATGCTGGGTGCTTCTCTGCCTGCCTCTGGGGGAGGTATGCAGCCTACGGGTAGAGCCAAATTATTTTTATTCCACACTCACATGCTTTTTAATTAAATGGGGAGCCCGTGTCCTCAATCCCTTGCTGGAGAGCTTTGGGTGGTGGTTGAGTAGAGGAGTGATTTTCCAGCCTTTAATGCTTGTGAGGAAGAGAGATGGGAACCTTAAAATGTGATGGAGCAAATGCACCTCCCCGTGGGCTTCGGCTCCTGCTTGCAAAAGGATTGTTGGGTGTGTGGGCTGGTGAGGACCGAGTATTTCCCAGCTGGAAGAGATCTGTGGGTGGCTGGGAGGGTTGGGGATGCTGGTGGCTCATAGCTCTTCCTTACCATGCCTCTGGGGTACAGAAAAGCAGGGAAACGCGTCCTCTGTAGGTGGGTCTCTGCTTCTTTCTGTGCTAAAGCAAAGGGAAGAGGGAGATGGGATCCTCGTGGTGAAGGCAGACCTCAGAGCACGTCGGAGTGGTGAAATCTCCTGGCTTTGGATCTGACAGGGAGATGTTTGCTGGAAGAGCAGAACAGACCTAGCGAGCAACCACTTACAGCAGGTTAACAGGCACCGTCAGCCTTTGGCTTATTTAATCCTTCAGTCTGGCTTGGCTCATGTTTGCTAATTTGAGATGGCTTTTAAATATAGAGCTCCTTCTTCCCTGTCTGTACCAGCTGGAAACACAGTTTTAAAAGCCAGAGGATGGGCTTGTCCCCATCTCACCCTCTGGCCTCCTGCTGGAAAGGTCCCTGGTCCTTGCACCAGGGTACAGACTGGCATCGTGTCAAAAAGGTCTCCCAAAATGTTGTTAGCTCCTGTGCCAGGCTGTTCCGAAAGGCCAGGTGGGTTTGAATCTGGAGGTTATACTTGGATCAATCTCTATTTTAGGTTGAACTCCTGGTTTTAGGTCAGATTATTCTGAAATTTGGGTGGGTATTTCTGACTCTGGCTTATTTCCAGGTCTGGAGAAGAACAAAGGCTTTGAGCTGATGTCCACTGAAGTCTTTGATGAAACTTTGAATTTTCTTGATACCAAGCTGACTCGTGGATGGGTGATCTTCCAGCATGTCCGAGCCCTGTTCTGTTCTCCTTTACATCCGTGTAAAGCCAAAATAAAGCCAAGGGCAGGCCTGTGGGCACAGGACCCTCACCAGGGATGTGATTTGGCAAGCTGTGAATGGGCAGCACACCCATCCCATCCTGGGGAGTGAGCAATGTAGGGCTCAACACACTCCAGCTGCAGCTGTAATTGCGTTTGACACCTCTTGCAGGCACTTACATCGTCATCTGGGTTTCTCGCTTGCCACTGACAAACAAAATTCCTTCTTTCCAAGTCTTGAGGGGGGCTTGAGCTGAGGGCTAATTGACTCCACTCCAGAAAGACACTTTTACGACACATTTTTTTTGCTATAAAGCCAGTCTAAAATAACGGCAGTCGTGAAAGGATATGACCTAAACTATAAAATGCACTTATTAGAGTTGTATGATAAATCAGGGAAGGACTCGCTCGCCTCCTCGGAAGGAACTGCATGCAGCTGGACAGGGAATCGAGCGGGCAGATTGATTTCTGGTGTGCAGCACGCTCCCAGCCAGGGTGAGGAATTAGCACAGGTCAAATTGCTCACAAACCTCTGTCAAGGAATATATATAAGCCTTGCCTGAATGTCAGGCTGGAGGAAAGAAAACCAGAGCTCTGTGGTCCTGCTATGTCCCAGCACGGGTGATTTCATCAGTTATATCACTCTCCTCGCTCCTGAATCTGGATGCTGCGTTTTTGGCCACGCAATGGGTCCCCAGCAAGATGCCCTGCTGCGGAGTTAGGTGCCCCAGCCCCAAAAAGTCAAGGTCAGTAGCTTAATTTCCACCTGTACCTCCAATATTGATGCTGGTAAATTCAGTGCTGCCTGTTTGGGGTGCTGATGGAGCTAACAGCCTTCTTGCTGCTGGAGTCACCGCACCAGCAGGAGGAGGAGGAAAAAAATAAGTTTTCATTATGTTTTTTTTTTTTTTTTTTTTTTTTGGCCCCAAATGCGTCCTCATTCTTCAAATGCTTGGGAGTCTTTTTTAACCCACTCAAATGATTTATTCTTCTGCAAAAGGTCTGGCTGGAGGGGAGGTGCAGAGATTAACTTTCAGCAGCAGTGATGGGGAGCAAAGCAAAAATGCTGCCGAGGAGCTGCAGGATGCTACAGCCCCTACGGGGTGATGGGGAGGGATGGAGCCAACACAGTTTGTTCATGGCAGGGTTTTCTCCCAGCCCAATTCCCAGAATACCAAACCAGCACTGAAATGACCCCATCCATGTCCCCTCCTGGCCGAGCAGGGCTTGTGCCAGGGCAGGCTGAGGGGCAGGAGCTGCCTCCCCTCCCTTCCATGTCTCATGGCACCAAGTTGCTCAGCTCTGAGCCACCGAGTAATTTTCTTTCGGGTAATGCAATAGTGCATGGAAGGGCCTATTATTTGCCAGCAGCGAGAGACTCAGCGAGCACTAATTGGACAAACGAGGCTCCGGGGATTTACAGATGAAGCAGATGAATATGCAATTGGGGAGAAAAGGCAAACAAGGCTCTGAGCCACCCTGACGGGCACCTGGGATGGTGCCGTGCTCCTCAAAGCGCAGCGGCACGTGGAGAGCTCTCTGGCCAGAGAGCCCTGCCTGCCCGTGAGTCCTCTCCCACTGCTGCTTCCAGAGCAAATTGCTCTGCTTCACTGGGAAGCAGGAGGAAAGGAGGGGAAAAAAGGGAAAGAGCAGGAAAGCCAAGATGGTAAATTAAGATATATTTTTTTAAACTTTCCTTTTCACCTCCGAATATTCCCTATAATGACCATTCTTAGCTGAGCTTGGCTCCAGCAGGGCTTTTCAAATCTTGTCCTTGCAGCTGTGGGACATGAGCCCAGGCTGCTCGTCCTGGCCCTTAGGGAGCCCAGCCACCAATTTGTGACACAGCCGTGCGTGGGGCTGCTTTTACAGCTCAGGGGAGGCTGACGGTGGCATCTCCTGCTCTGTGCCATAGCCTATCCCCCCTGGGATTACCAATAAGCACAACACGTGGCAATGGGATGGCTTAAAAACATTAAGTTTTGCCACTTCCAGCCATAACTGTTCACCACTTCACTTTCTCTTCCTTTACCCGGTGCCCTATCCAGCAGCCCTGTAATAATTTGCCATGAAAACACAACACATCCTCCAGCCACAAAGTCTCCGGGTACAAGGTCTGCTGTTCTCCATGACTGGGTCTGGCTCCATGACCGGGGCACGAAGCTACGACCATAAAATGAGTAACACCACGCTGCATTCAATCATCATCGGGGGGCTCAATGCTCCTGCACACGGACGCAATACCATGAGTGCCCCCGCGATGAAGGCCAAGAAATGACTGATCGTGCCACGTAAGTTATTGCGAGCCCTCCTCGTAGGAAAAAGTGCTCCTTGCTGGAGTTTGGGTGATAAATCACCGCGTTTTCCTGTAGTGCATTAGCACTTGATCTCCGAGGTCGAGCCAGAGAATAACCTTCTCGCTCTAATTGACATGCAAAGCTACTGCTGTGTATTAATTTGGAAGGGGGGGCTGAACTTTGAGCATCAGCGCTGAGATCAGAAAAATGGAGAGTGGTAAATCTGCAGTGAACCGCCTGGGTATTTATAGGCCTTCACATAGCGAAACGTTTATTTAAAAAAAAAATAATGCTGCAGTCCACGGGCTGGCCTGGCTTTCTGCCAGTGGCCCGGGTCAGAAAGTGCACAGCCTCGTCTGGCAGAAGGAGGAAATATGGCATGGCTTTCACCACCCGGAGAGCCTGCAGGGGTGGGAGAGGAGGCTGCCGTCTGTGTTTTCGTGGCTTTGAAAATGAAGGGGTCGGTCTCGTTGGGAGAGCTATCAGGGAGGAGTGGAAATGCTGAGGCTGGAGCTGCGTCGGGTGGTGGATGGGTGACCCCAATGCTCTCCACTTTCCTACAGTCATAAAGCAGAAATTAGCCAGGAGAGACTGCTTCTAAAATCTGAAAAGCAGCATTTAATAGGCTCTTTTTCTTCTGTTTGTGCATCCAGTTGATGTTTTCCTGCTTTCCTCTGCAGCCCTGACGGCCAGAAGTGTGCTGGGGAAGAAGACGGCCTCTGGACGGCGCAGCTCCTATGGACTGCCACACGAGTGTCCCTGTAGTTTTGGGAAGCAACTCCTTGATTTTGGGGTCTGGCAGGGCTGAGGGTGCTGGGGACCAAAGAAAAGCACCCAAAGCAGCAAGAGACTGTGTCGCTGATACCTTCTGCTTCTCACTGAGCTGCCAGTTAATCCAAAGTGCAAAACGTCTAGCCAAAGGTGAGATGACTACACACAGCACAAAGAAATGATGCAATCACCCCTTTCCTCCAGTCTGCCTTCTTCGAAATTACTTTAAGTCTTGTAAAGAAAAGCCTTCCAGATCCTTTATGAGCTGTAAACCTTGGGAACTGTCTGGCTTCATTTCTACATAACTGCAAGGAGCTCTGCATCAGGTCTTCAGGGTAATGGGAGAAGGCAATGCGAGGAAGACACAACGGGAAAGGCTGATGTAAACATGGCTGTATCTTCCTGCACGTCTCTATAGTTAATACTCCCGTTAATTATCTCGGTATCCAAGGGCTTATGAATTCAAACTATTATTTCCTCTGTGTACATTTCTTGGGAGGAGGGCAGCGACTAATTGATACAGGCTCGCAGGGGGGTGAGTCCATGAGAGCAGCTACTGCAGTGAGGATGGACAGGGCAGTGACCTTCAGCACTGGGATCTGTTTCAGCCAGAAATCTGGGTCATTTTCACCCTTTTTTTGAGAGTGGAAATATGCTAGATTTGGTTTTGAGGCAGGAATGTCATGGGTCCCCTGTTAGCCTTCAGAAATGCCCTTTCCATCCAAGACATCTGCGTATGTCCGAGAGCTGAAGCGTGGCTGTCTGCTTGACCTATTTTTCTATTTTTGACCTATTTTGCTACTTTTCTCACCCGAGTCACGTGCCACTGTGCTCACACTGGGTGTGAGACGCATCACGAGCCACTGCACAGAGTCAGGACTGCGCCGTGCTGCAAACACCCCTGGCGTGCTTCCCCCCATGTTCCCCCCATTATAATTAAAGCACGGGGCTTGATTGCATCCTGGTAACACGTGGCACTCCCGCAGCCTGCTCGTGTTGGTAAACAAGAGAGCTGCGGGTAGTTTCTCCTGACAGGCTGGAGAAAAAGCAGCCTGGCTGCCTCTCCCTGTGGTACAGCATGCGCATCAGCAGGCTGCTGGATGATGGCGGTGATGATGACAATGATTATTTTGATTATTGCTATTATTATCAGTGCTGTTATTGCTATTGCAATCACTATTATAGTGTTCCCAACCTTGTGGAGGAATGGTTAAGTGAAATAGGACACGTGGATGTTGGGCAGTTAAGAGGCAATGGGCTAGTGAAGTACCGTACTCAACTCACATGAGTCTGGCACGTACACAGCTGGCTGAGAGCCAATCAGGCTCAAGGACACGATGCCCTTGAGCGATGGGGACAGTCCCTAAGGCGGGACGGTGGCTAAAAGAAGGAGGAACTACCTGAAAAGAGCGGGAAATGTTAGCCAATCCTGAGCTTAGTTTTTGCAATATGTATGAGTTGATTATGTTCAAACTAGATAAAAGGCGACTGAGCTATCCATTAAAGTTGAAGTTCATTGTTCACTCATATTGAGCGTCTGTGTCTTCCTTCCGTCGACAACAAATTGGCGCCCGAACAGGGACCAGTCTGAACGGGATTTGGACACTGCTGGCAGTGATCCTGGGCCACGTGTTCGACGGAATAAGGGAGGAACTGGTCCTGCAACGCAGCCCAGGAGGTGGAAGGGACAAGAATCCCCGCACCCGCGTCGGGAAGGTGAAAGGGACGTGGAGTCCCCGCACCCGGGAGAGGATCCCGACGGTCACGCGTCGCCAAGGTCTGAAAGGTGAAAGGGACAGGAGTCCCCGCACCCGCAGCTCAGAAGGTGGAAGGGAGTCCCCGCACTCGGGATGAGCCTATAAAGGGTCCCGCCGGAAAAGCGCCGCCGAGGTCTTTGGAAAGGCTGTAACTGTATATATAAAGGTATGAAAAACAAGCGGCGTATAATTTGCTCAGATGCTTTTTAGAAAAGCGGAGTATTTTAGATATAGATTGTAGAAAAAGATTTGCCAGGGTTATTAGCATATGCAGTAACGCAGGGTTGTTTTACAAATCCTGATACAGTTTTTTGAACAAACAGAGTGGCGTAAATTTGGAGATAAATTGTTTGGTGATGTTATTAATGATATTAAGTCTGCTAAAAAATTTATTGAAGCCTTGGAGAACAGTCACTAGCGCTTTAGCTACACATCAGGCTGAGCAGAGAGTCGCTGTTGCCGCTACAGAGCGACTGGGATTGCCGGGAAGTGCTGGAGCTGGGCATTGCCCACTGCCGCCTTCAGAGAGAATGATAACGCTGCCTTGGGGCTACGGGGCATTGGGAGCCTCCCCACCCCCCTCAGTCACCGCCACGAGCAGCACTGCGCTTGGAGTTCACCGTGTGGCGAGTCGGCACAGAGCAGAGGGACGGACATCAGGACCCTGCAGCCTGTCTGACGTAACCATGGAAGCAGCGGCGGCTGTGCTGCTTCTCTCTGGCATGTTTTTGATCTGTGGAGACCGTGCATGGCAAGGAGTACCAGCCAATGCTTTTGGAGGACCGTGTTACCTAGGGCGACTCACACTTTTCACTCCAGATTTACACTCGTGGCAGAACTCGACAAGGAGCAGAAGAATTAAACGAGAACTAAAAACTTTGGGTTCTGACTGTAATGATGATGTAGAATTGTGGGGTCCAGCAGAAAGATTCTTTGCTTCTTTGGTGCCTGGTGTGGGAACTGCACACGCTTTGACTAACATTAATAAGCTTGCTTGTTGGGCTGTTAAACAATCAAATGTAACAACACAAGTTCTTTCTGAAATGTCACAATATATGGAGAGTCTAAGACATGCTGTATTGCAAAATAGGGCCGCTATTGATTTCTTATTGCTGGCTCAGGGACATGGGTTTGAAGATGTAGAAGGAATGTGTTGCTTTTATCTTTCCGACCATGGTTAGTCAATTCACGACCAGTTGAAATGGTTAAGGGATCATATGCAAAAAATTGTAGTACAAGATAGTTGGTTTGAAGGTTGGCTTAAATCTGTTTTTGGGAACATGGGTGGATGGGTTTTGTTAGTTAAAGAGGGACTTCGCTTTCTACTTATAATTATATTGATTATAGTTGCTGCACGTATAATCTTTAACTGCCTAACTAAGAAACTAGAGCAACTCACAGAGAAGGTATTTGTAGCGCAAAATAAAAACGGGGGAATTGTGGAGGAATGGTTAAGTGAAATAGGACACGTGGATGTTGGGCAGTTAAGAGGCAATGGGCTAGTGAAGTACCGTACTCAACTCACATGAGTCTGGCACGTACACAGCTGGCTGAGAGCCAATCAGGCTCAAGGACACGATGCCCTTGAGCGATGGGGACAGTCCCTAAGGCGGGACGGTGGCTAAAAGAAGGAGGAACTACCTGAAAAGAGCGGGAAATGTTAGCCAATCCTGAGCTTAGTTTTTGCAATATGTATGAGTTGATTATGTTCAAACTAGATAAAAGGCGACTGAGCTATCCATTAAAGTTGAAGTTCATTGTTCACTCATATTGAGCGTCTGTGTCTTCCTTCCGTCGACAACACAACCTCGAGACGGGGTGCACCCGGGGTGAGCCTGAGCACAAAGGGGCTGCAGCAGCGCTGAGCAGATGCTGGGGCTGGGGAGGACGCGTGGGGCTGTGCCTTTGCCTTTGAGACACGGGACAGTGCCGTGCCTCAGAGTATGATGGATGAGCCCTGGCTGCAGGGTGCTGGCCTTTGGTGATGCCCTGAGTGCGACATTTCAGGGTGACTTGCTCCATTTTCCTATTCTGACAGCTCAAAGAGGACTGAGTCCTGCTCCGCCAGCCCCGTCTGCCTGTTTCCTCACCTACAGCAAGAGTTTTTTTTCCCCCAAGCCCCCCTCTTTCCCTGTGGATCCCCCTCAGCTGAAGGCAGAGCAGCAAGCCCAGGGGCAGCACGTCCCTCCAGAGCCCCCTTACCCAGCACAGGGGGAGCAGCTGGTGGGGGTACAAGTTTACGGGACCTGGACAGCACTGATTATCACCCATGGTGGGCGGTTCAGATGATGAATTGGCTCACGTTGAAGGGAGTCTGCTCCCAGCTCCAGCAAGCCAGGACTTTGCCCAGAATCTCAATTCAACAGCCACCCTGAACCTGTGCAAAGACAAATGCGCTTGTACAGATGACCATCAGGAAGGAAACAGTCCCCATGTTCAGCCCTGGTCTGGCCCACATTTAATTTTTAAGGTGATGCTGCAGCAAAGGCATCTCTTTAGATACTCCCCGATCCCAGCCATGCTCCAGGGATGGGCATTTCCTGACCCGAAATTCCAGGTTGTGGTGAACCTGCACAGTGTGGCTCTGTCGTTGTTTGATGTGCACGAAGAGCAAGGGCTACGAGTGAGGACTGCATTGCCTTCACATCGTGCATGCTACTGGGACATGACGGAGCATCTCAGAAGATTCTATTTAATTAAAACGCCAGCAACTGGAATTTCTGGAGAAACATCAGAGGTCCTTGTAAATAAATTCTCCTGGTATCCCATGTTTCACACTCTCAAACCTTTTGGATGTTGTTTATTTTTTTTGGTTAACCTTTTGTTTAGTCCGTGCAATTTTGGAGCTGATTTCAGGGGAATACTTATGGGCCAAGCATGTTCGTAGTTATGACTGGCTTACTTACAAATTACCCTTTAATCAACAGATTTAATATTAATTAATAATTCATAGGCTGCTCGTAGGATAAAATTGCATAATAATGTCTTTGATGCAGCCCAAAGTGTCCATTGTAGATGGCATAAAATGTTAATTAGCAGCAAAATGCAGTTAGGAGAAAACTCTTTTAATTATGTAATAGGCCTCATTACAATGGGTAATCAACAATGCTTCCAAATTAGCCCACTGGCAGCATTTATCTATATATAGCAAATAAACTTTTGTTTGCAGAAAATGCATTTGAATAGTCGGCTTCTTAATTGCTTTCAGGCTGCTTTTAAGTCATTGCAATCCCTCCTGACAGCCTGAAAAGGACCACTCTTCTCAGCTGAATGGGCCATATGTAAAGCTTAGAGAATAATGGGGAAAATTGTTCACAAATATTTGTTCAGATATGCAAGCAAATTTCAATTTGACCTTTTGTAGGACCCTCATCTGAATACCGGAGTGTTTTGCTGACGGCAGTGCCCAGAGAAAAAATGTAAAGCATCGGTGCATGAATATCCCTCGAATTTCACATTGTACATTAGGTCGCACGACTCACACTGGCTGCTTTGTTGATCACTTGCATAAATTACCCCGTCTGGTGATTACAAACCAGGTCGTGTGGCCAATACTGAACCAAGAGCGTGCACGAAAGATGGTTGGAAGTGGTTTTTGAATCCATCTTTCTCTGAGAAGGAAGATGGGAAGGAGCTCAAGAATCAGGAGCCTTGGTGCTAATCACCCTCCCCAGCTGCCTCATGTAGGTCAGAGCCTATTGAAAGGAGACAAATCACCCAAAGTCAAAACGTCATCTCAATCCATGCCTAGAAGCATATTGTTGTTTCTGCCTTAATTTTGAGAGGCATCCAGGCTCGTTCAGGTGGGCTGCAATCCTCATTTCTCTCCAATCTCAGCCAAATCTAGGACGTAACAAGCCTGTATATACAGATGTGCTCCAGCTGGATCCAGCTCAGACCTTTTGGGCAGGGATGATGGATTTGCAATGTCGATTCCCCTGTCCAGCCCAGCCAGCCTTCATCTCTCACCACAAGTAATTAGCGGTGGTAATAAGAGCCTGCAGTCAGTTGCTAAGCAGTACTTATGGCTGCTGATCTTCCTCGGGTGGATGGCACGAATCCTTGGGATCCGACGACCTTTACTTGTTCTCTGTGGTCCTGCTTGTAATTCTCCTTTTAATGCTGTACAATACCGATAGCCCAAGTTTATCCATATTGTCGAACAGACGGACACTCTATTATTAGATTTGTTCTTGCAGACACCTAGCTATACTGGCTGAATGTAATTTATAGCCTCGAAAATCTGCGGACACAGATTTCTGCCTCCTTCAGTGTCTGGTCATTTCTATTCATTTCATCTCTGGAATCTAATGTAATAAAATTGTAAAAGGCTCTAACTCCTCAGCATTTAATCAGCTTAGTATGAGAGAATTACATCAGCAGCCCTTAGGTGTACTTTATCCTGCAAAGGAAATCTCACATTAGGAGACAATCTCATTATTTTGACTACTAAGGATTGCATGAATTTCTTAAGAGCCACCAAGAGTATGGAAGAGTTTAGGTGGGCTATGGCTATATTTATAGCAGATGAAGAGCAGGAGGAGGTTGCTTTGCCAGCAAGGCCAGCTGGAGGTACAGCCTGGCCCAAATCTGGCCATAGGTTGCTTAATTGTTGGCTTGGAGAGCATCGATGGGGTCAGTCTACCTCTACTGGGTCTGGAGAAGCCACAAGTTTTGCTTTGTCAGCTTTTATCGTATCCATCTGGTTTATTTTAACCTGCACGATTTAAGCATCTGGGGGATAAGGGGAGCAAAGAGCCTGTGGGTGGCTGAAGTTTGGTGAAAGCAGGATTTCCGAGCTTATTTTTGGCTCATCCAGGTACAGACTTCGAGGGAGAAGGAGGGCAAGGAGGATGCAGAAGGGAAAGAAAGAAGCTCTTTGATGTAGCACCCGGGATTATGGCAGCTTCACTTTTGGGTGCATCCAGGCCAGGGTTGTCCATCCCTGTCCTCCTCCCTTGCCTTTTGTAGCCACGCTTTCACGGGACAGCATTTCTGTGTCTCGGGGCACCGGAGTTATTTTAAAAGAAAACAGCCCACTTGTTTTCCAGCCCAAGCTGGCTTGGCCAAGCTCAGCCCCTCTAACCACAGTCTGGGCATTTATTTTTGTCCTCCAGACTTTCTGAGGCATTTCTTGGGGCTGCTTGTCTGGTTCTTGCTGGGAGTGATGGAACAGGATTAAAATAGAGAGGAGTCCCAGGCTCGGGCTCATTCCTTCACAAAATTCACAGTGAAAGCCAATGCAAGGCTCAGGACACCCAGGCAAGGTCTCAGTGCCAGAATATTTCTGTGTCTTGGAGCTGTGCACGGGGCAATTTGGGGTGGCTTTCACTTTGCCCTTGGGTCTGGCTTCAAAATACGGATTTGTTAAAATATTTAAGACTCTGTGTTTCCAGCTCCAGTTCAGGCTTCAGGGGCTGAACTTGGTTATAAAATGAAGAGTGGAGCCCTCTCCATCACCGCACTGACTCCAGAACCCGGGGCTTTAATTGAAATATTAACCCTGCCGAGCGGTGCACCTGAATTTGAGGGTAAGCCACACTGATTCCCGTTCCCTTTGGCAACATCACTGTTACAGCAAAGCATCAGGCAGTCGAAGCCCAGATTTATTTTACAGCCCCGAGCTCCTTGCTGCAGCACTGAGCGCCCCCGAGTCGCGCCTGGAGCCAGGTGGCCGGCATCTGGTAGGTGTGTGCCGCCTCGTCCTCCCCTCCGGGGCAGTGTTTGTGTGGTTTGCTCCCTGTTAATTTGAGAACGTGTTGTTTTGGCTTCCTGACGTGAGCAGAACGGCCTCTGCACGCGATGGGGAGGTCTGCGAGGGCTCCTGGGGGAGTTCATCCCCGTCGCCAACGACCCCCCTGAGAAAGCTCTGCTAATGCACAGCTGAGCTCTGCCCCCTGCACAAACACCACCGGCTGAGCTTGTTACAGCTCTGCTCAGCTGGGCTGGAGCCCGACCACGGGGTTGCTTCAGAAATAAAGCCGGTGACCCCAAATCCCCAGGGGAAGAAGGCAGAGAGAGGGGAGGACAGGCCGAGATGGAGGACGTGAGCCGCAGCATCCTCAGCCCCCTGGGGTATCCAGATTGACAATGGCTTGGGCTTGGGGCTGTGCCGCAGCTGCAATTCAGCCCTGGGATGGCAAAAAGCCTGCTCGAGGGCAGGTCATCATCTGGGCAGGGTGT
Source organism: Netta rufina (assembly GCF_964035555.1). Classification (NCBI taxonomy): domain Eukaryota; kingdom Metazoa; phylum Chordata; class Aves; order Anseriformes; family Anatidae; genus Netta; species Netta rufina. Next base: position 61,198,382 of record NC_140128.1, on the reverse strand, counting down.
TTGCCCACTCAGCATTGTCTGAACATCAGGGGGTGCCGCCCTGGTGCCTGAGTCTGGCTTCAGGGGGAAATCAGGAGCCAGGTGATGTCCTGAAAGTGTCTCCTGTTTTCTTTTCTGGGCAGATGTTGAGCTTTGTTAAATGCTCAACCATAATCTTCAGCATTTGTGTTGTTCTGCATTAGCAGTGAGAACCCACAACAGCCCTGCAGCTTTGTCAAGGGCTGCTGAATGTCTTGAAACCACATCTGGGATTTCTTGGGCTGTGTAGCACCTAGGGAAGAGGACCAATGCTGTGGCCACCACAGCCTTTTGAGGAGCCCTGGCTAGGACAGCAGAGGCCACAGCTCACGTGCATGCCCTGTGGGATTTGTCGTGTCTCTTCCAAGCTGGTTGTGCTGCTCAGGAGCTCTGGAAGGAGCCTTTGGGAGGCAGGTTTGGGGCATCTCTTTGGGGTCTGAACTTCTGGGACCTCGCCCTTGCTTCAGGACTGCTCGTTATGCGTCTCCTCTTGCTCCTTTATAGCTCATCTTTGCAGAGCCATAATTCAAAGAGCATTATTATGGTCTGCTGACTGTTGCCTCCAGCATATTTCCTCCTGGAACTCGCAGCACAAGCCCGGTGCCATTATTTTTGAATGTCCTTTAAGCAGAGCTGTTCACACCTCTTGATTCAATTTGCTGAGAGTCTCTTAGCATTCCCATCGCTTATCTAAACATATCATATTTCAAGGTTTATTTTGTGGTCATAAAAATTTGCTGTTGGCATTCAAAATAAAACTCTTTGCTGGATCTTAGCCGAGTAACAAATGTGCTGGATTGGGTTAGGCTGGGGAAAAAAAGGAGCTTTAGGAGTTTATGAGAAATGGTGTCCAGACTGGAGCGCTCTAAGCCAGTCTCCCTGCTCTCAGACCTGTCATCTCAGACCAAGCACACCGAGCCTGCAGGGTTCTCCTGACCACCGTGGAGCTGGCAGAGGCCATGCTGCAGCAGCCGGGAGCCTCTGAGCAGCCTCTAATGAAGACACTTGGGGCACCGATTGGAAGCCGACCTCTGCTCAGCTCCAGAAAAAAAGGGGATGCCAAAGGCAGGGGGATGCTGCCTGTGCTGGCCCTGAATGGATGCCATCTGCAGCATCCCGTGTGCAAGGGAATCCTCTTGGTGGGACAAGGAGCAATGGTTTTCAGCTAAAAGTGGGTAGGTTTAGGTTAGATATGAGGAAGAAATTCTTCCCTCAGAGGGTGGTGAGGCCCTGGTGCAGGCTGCCCCGAGGAGCTGTGGCTGCCCCATCTCTGGTAGCGCCCAAGGCCAGGCTGGATGGGGCTGAGGGCAGCCTGGACTGGCAGGAGGGGGCCCTGCCCATGGCAGGGGCTGGAATTAGATGGGCTGTGAGGTCCTTGCCAGCCCAAACCAGCCTGTGAGTCTGTGTTTTTATGCTTTTGTTGTTAAGGCACTGCACTGATGGGGCAGGGTTGCACAGGGACTGAGTGGTGCTGGGGCCAGGGAGGCCATAAGTTGTCCCAGGCAAAGCTGCCCCTCTCCTGCCTCCTGGATGGCCACAAAAAGTGACCCCAAGCTGATCTGGAAAGCCTCCAGCCTTTGAATAGAAAGGGGGTGATGACAGGAAAAGGGAAACTTCAGGAGTGGGTCTGGTAGGAAAGGACCCTGCCAGGACACGTCATAGCCCCAGGTGCTGCCCTAAGGTAAGCTTTGCACAGGAGTCTCTTACACTGCTGCTTCCTTACATGTTTTGTTGGAAAGGCAAGAAAATACGGCACTCCTGGTGTCTGCATTTATCTCCTGATGCCAATAAGTAACTGCTATTAAGGGCATATTCTCTAGGAGAGTGTGCAGTCTGATGGGGAGCTGACTCCTCAGGTCACCTGCGGAGTGCCTGTCCTCCTGTCTCCACTGAAAATATATGTGGGATAAATGAGGAACAACATCCTGTAAGTGATCTTAAGTTTGCAGACATCTGGTTTGCAGAGGCACCAAGTACAGACCCTTGTTTCCAATATCCAGGATTACAATCGCTTACGGCACGCGGCCGGGGTGCTGGAGATGGAGAGCTTTGGCAAATGCTTCCTGGTGGATGGTTTTCACAGCCGGGAGGTGCTGTGAGAAGTCAGAGCAATACAGATTTGCCTGTTCTGTGGCAACAAAACTGGAAAGGCAAGGAGAAGTTTGCAAAGTTTAACATTAATGCCTCGGGGATGGGTGGAAGGAGCTCCAGATGTGGCGAGGTGGCTGTCCTCACCCTGCTGGTGTTTCTCGGAGTGGTCTGCAAAAGATGAGCTCTGCTTGTAGTTGGGCAGGAGAAAGCTGGGCATGATGGATTCATGAAATCTGCCAACGCCACTCTGATTTACAGTTCTGGGAAACCCAGCAGGGTGGAAAACCTTGCCAGAATGAAGAGGCTGGATGAAACAGGGAAAGAGCCTCCAGAAAGGTGTTCTCAGGGCAACAAAAGACATCAGCTACAGCAAAGGCTTCTCCTTCCTCTTTAATCAAAGCACACATAAAGCTGAATATGTGCTTGGCAGATGGGATATTGCAAATTCCAGCCCGAATCCCAATGAATCCAGACCATGCTCTTGGCAGGCGAGCGTTGCCTTTGCTGCAGGTAGGCAGCAGGCGCACCCTCTGCCAAGCCGTAGATCAAATTCTCCCCAGGTTTTCAAGGCAGTATCTGGGAAAATGTAGCCATTGCTCAAATAATTATGGAACAGTGGCAATGAAAGAAGCCTGCCGTGCTGGGTCAGGGCCCTGGCTTACAGCTCCAGCTCTCAGTTCCTCTCGCAAATTAATCCCTGCTCGCGAAGGCTTTCTGTGAGCTCAAACATCCCCGGCAGCCCTAAGGACTTTGCAATCCAGTAAGGATTTCTGGAGATCGACTGGTCTGGGGTCTGGTTCAAGGTGCCTCTGAACTCCAAGAGGTTTGGATCACGCCCGTCCCAGTGCTCAGGTTCACACAAAACCCTTAAATCCCTCCCTCATTCCCAAGCAGTCAGCAGTGGTGTGCTTGCAGACAGTAATTCTCCATCAGCTGGGTCTGAGGCAGGTCTCTCGCCAGGATGTTCTTCACCCATGGACTGTTTTGTAGGTGAAACCTTTGACTTTGAGCTTGCTGGCAGAGCAGTCTGACATCCAGCCTGCTCACCATTTAATGCATGCTTGATTTTTAAATCTCCTCCTTCCCTCACATAGCTCAGCTCTGACAGCCTGGGTGCGTGCTCCTGAGAGTGGCTCTGCACCCTGTTAGGCTCCAGCTCTGTGCACCCTTCTGTCTGGTCTGTCACATTTAAATATCTTATTTTGTTGTGTAAATGATGCTCATCATGCTAGTGATCATCTAAGCTCTTCAGCTTCATCACCTCTGGCTCCGGGGTTGTTTCTGGAGCATCCTGGCTGCTGGAGAAGAAGGAACAAGGCTGGAGCAGAATTGGCTGGAGCAGAACCTGCTTCAGAAGAACAGTGTTAATATTCTTAATTAATTAATTAATAAGCTTCTTCCTGTCCATGTGAGGCAGAGAAGCTGCCCAGTTTCTGCCTCTCACACCCGCAGGTAAGGACAGGAGGTTTGCTCTAGTCCTGGAGCAACAAACCCATGTCAGGAGCAGGAGGAGCAAGGAGATGAGCAATCTGTGAGGGTCTGTGCATCTCGCAAAGACAGCAATTTGCAGTTGCCCTCGTTACCTGGAAGCCTGTAAGACACTCAGGTGATTAATTTTAGATTTGCTCACATCAGCCTTTTTGTCATCTGGGCTGTGAAAAGCAAAGCAGAGAAGTGAGAACACCTTTTGGAAGTGCATTAATGATCGGGGGTGTATTGCCCTGCTTTTACAGCCTGCCTTTAAAGCTTTATATGACAAGAGCTGTGCAAAGGAAATGTTCGAAAACAGCTCACTGCATTTTAGGACAACATCACAAGGCTTTCCAAATGCAAGAGCACGCTGGGCAACTCAGGCACCTGGCTTAGCACGTGGCACATGTGTTGGCTTCAGATGTTTTTGCAACAGATGAAGGTTTTGGGCTTCACACAGCCCCAGAAGCAGCGAGATGTGTGGGAGGAAGGGGAGGAAGCAGCGTGGGCAGCCCAGGGGCCTCTGCCTTGAGGAACAGAATGGGGCAGGGACCGAATGCTCCTGAGCCTTGGTATCACTCGGTGTGGGTTGTCTTCCAGCCAGCTGGCTGCAAGAACAGCTTGGAGAGCACTGTGGGATTCTCCTTGGGTAAGAGCTTGCCCTTAAATACTTTTTCCCTGGGGCTGATGGAAATGATGCCTGTTCTTCTCAGGTGAAAGCCCCGCTGGACAGAGCTGAGTCCGTGCAATTTGGGCACCCTTCATGTCCATCCCTGAGTGTGTAACTTAAATCCTGGTGGTAAATAAACAGTAAATCAGAAGCAGTCTCTCTCCTCTTCCAGAAGCGAGGTTATTTTTACAAGGCCAGCTTGGAAGGGGATTAACCCCCCAAAAATATAAAAGGGCAACTAAAATAAAAAAGCACAAGGGTGAGGTTTCGCAGGGCTGGTTTAGAGGGGGAATGATGCTGGGCTTTGAGCCATGGAGGAGGATTTCCTTCTGCTTGCCCTTTCTTATCTTGAGGCGATGGGGTTGTGATTCCTGCACAGGTATCTGTCGCAGAGCTGCACTGGGAGCTGTGCTCTGGGCTGCTGTTGGTGCTGAGCATGGCAAACAGGGTAGTAGAAAATGTACTTTTGTGGTGGGATGGGGTTGTATTTTTGGCTGAGAGTCCCTGGTGTAAACAGACAGGCCCAGAGGAGGAGAGGGATCCTTTTCTGTGTCACGTTTGGAGGAGGGGGAAAGCAGGAATTGTGAGCCTGGGTGCACATCACAGGAACCAGCTGCCCTGGTGGTGACCCAAGGAGAACATCTCTTCCCTGCCCTGCTGGGACCCTGGAGGTGCCCACAGCTGGGTAAGGACCCGTGCCTGCACCCCAAGAGCTATGCCATCCCCATGCAGGATGGTGCAGGCGGCTCCTCTCCATCAACCCAACAAAAAACTACAAACTCTTCCAAAAATGCCGAACCAGACCATTGCTTCTCACCCGAGGCAAAGTGTGGAGCCCTCCTGCCCAGCAGAAGACTTGCTGGCACACGAATGTTGGGTTTTGGTGGGAAGAAATAAATGTCTGCGGCCACAGCTGTCCCCGAGGAGGGGCTGTGAGCAGCACGGGCTGTGCTAATTACAGCCACACGATCGTAATGAGAAGCACAGAAGGACAGCCAGGGGAAGGCTGATTTTTCAAGGGGGGTTGGCTGATTTTCTAATTTTTCAAGGCTCGTGGCATGGGGTACGGCCAGGCTGCCCTCTCCTGTGGGTCTGGCAGGGTGGATGGAGGGCACCCATGGGCTACATTGCCCCATGTTTCTCGTGACCCTCTGAAGCTGCAGCATCTCAGCGAGCTCCCACCAGCTCATGTAAGCTCCCATTAGCTCTATTTAGGGCTTGGGAAGTGAGATGTTTGTCCAGACACTGGGAGCAAAACATGCTCCTTTTTTTTTTTTTCTTTTTTTTTCTTTTTTTCTTTTTCAGTCTGGGACGTTTTATTTTAGGTTAAGGAAACAGCAGGGAAAGGAAGAGCAAATATAACTCCTCAGGAGGCAGCAAACCTGCTGTGAGCAGAGCTCTGTCCTGCAAGTCCATAAAACTCAACCCCCACGTGTCCTCCAGAGGGGCAAAGTCAACAATTTGTGGCCATACAGCCCACATCGGGGGAAAATTCAGAAGAAGCATTAAGGGTGAGCAGGTCACCGGGCTGGCAAGCAGGAGATTTGGTCCTGCTTCTTCTCCAGCACTTCTGGTTCCTCCTGCTCCTTGGCTGCTTAGACCAAAATCTCTCTTGGGGTGGCAAGGGCTCTCTCTATGTGCCTCCACACACTTAAAATGCAGACCCCAGCCCCTGCCATTTCCCCCAGCAGTAACATGAGCTACTGCAAGAAAGCCCTGAAGTTTCAGAGGCTGTTTCTCTCATTGTTTTTTTTTTGCAGAAAAACAGGAGAAATTTGTGTTTTCTTGGGATTAAGCTCATTAATTTTTCATCTCTAATAAGGCCGGTGGAGAGCTCTGGCTATGGATGGGGTTGCATGGGGCTCCTTCCTCTATCCCAAATGAAGAACTCGGTTGCTTGCTCTGGAGATATGGGAAAGCAGGAGTGCAAGCAGCAGGGAGAGAGGGGCAAAGAGAGAGCAAGGAGAAGGGAAGGACCACTTGGGCATTTTCTAGGATGGGGATGGGCATCTAGGATTTTCTGGGATGGGTATTTTTTATGGACAGGGGTTGCTGTGCAACAGCAGAGGGGAGTTGCAGCACCCAGAAAACCCTTGGCCCTGGGGAACATCAAGCCCAGCCTGCCTAAAGGGCTCGCTGGGACCCATTCCCTGGCTGCCATCCTCACGTCTGAACAGCAGGATTTGTCCCCTGGCACCAAGGATTGCCTGCAATGTTCCCATCCTGGCCAAGCACACAGCACACCCCGACACCCATATGGCTTCCCTCCTCCCTTGCTGCCTGTTGCTTGCTGTTGTAGGACGCTGGGAATCACCCGAGGCCAGGCTCACTGTATTTCCCCCTGTTTGTACAACCTCTGCAGTAATCAGTGAGATTTCCAGGGCGCTGCAGGGCTGGGTTTTCAAGCACGTGGTGCTCCCTGACATTTTGGGAGAGTTCGGCTCTTGTGTAAGCACCTAACAAGGCTCAGAGGGAAGAGGGCAATAGCACTAACAGCAGCAGCTTGGAGGATGGAGGCTAAAGGGAAAACATGATGAGAAAGCAAATGGGGAGGAGGAGAAGGGGAGAAATCAGCCCGAGGGCCAGAAATTGGCTGTGGGGCTTGGTAAAGATCGGAAAGAGGCATGGGGAGAGGAGAGGTTGTGTGGTGTTCATCATAGACTAATAAAACTTCCCACGTGCAGTTTTTGGGTCATTTCAACCCTCCTGTTTCCCTCGTGAGCCCTTTACCACTGCTGGTTCAGTGCGATGGGACCAGCCCCCTTTCCCAAGGGGAAGCACCCTGAAGGTCCCTTGGGAACGTGAGCAAGGCAACAAGGAAGGGTAAATTAGGGGAAAACGAGTTCCCCTAAGCAATGCCCACCTTGCAAATGCTCCCCACTCCACATCCAGGAGCTTGCGAGGGCTGTGTGAGTCCCTGAAGTGTTTCGACCTCCTTTTTCCTACCTTGCTGGCTCTGCACGCTTTATTTTCTTCCTTCAAAATTCGTCATAACAATGCAGCGGATGTTCTTGAAGAGGCAATTTCTCCCCAGGACGCAGCGAGCTGCCGTCTAGCCAAGCCAGGTGCAGAAAATGCACACAAACGTATAGAGAGCCCCGATTTCAAGCCAAGCATTCAACCCAAGTGCGAGGAGCTAATGCTTTTATGGAGGAACTGTTGAGCAGCCGAAAGCCCCAGCTGTAAACAAGAGCAGTAGGCAGTGCTCAGAAAAGGTTACAAAAAAAAAACAAACACGGCTGTCGAAGCCTTTGAATGATCCATCAAAGAAAGAAAAATAAAAATGTTCCTGTGCTCAAAACGGGGAAAGGCTGCACGGAGTGGAAAGTTGGGCGCAGAGGATTTGGAGTTTCGTGAGCAGGGCAGGAGGGCAGGCAGGTGTGGAGGCTGTTGTGTGAGGCGAGAATAATTGTGTTGGGCGTAATTAATGCCTTGAATATGGAGGTTGAAAATGGGTGATGTGCAGGGAAATCAGCTGCTGTGGGGCCAGGTGGGGTGCTCGGTAAGGTGGAGGTGTGAGTGCAGGTTTAGGGTGCTGGAGACCTTCCCCAGTTGTGGGTCTGCTCCCGGGAGCATTTCCTCACCGGTGCTGCTGTGGGGACAAGGAAGAATGTGTATGGAGAAAATGGGGAGGAAGGTCCAATGTAAAATTTGCAGTATTGCCAACACTTATGATGATTTTTCACCTCTGAACTCCAATGCAGTGGTAATTTAGTTCCTAAATTAGTAATTTAGAGAGCTGTTGCGATGAGGGGGCCAAATCGTGCAGGTTCTCCTGGGCATCCTCCTGCTCAGCCCCCCAAAGGGGACAGCTCACTCACCTCCTTGTACACTGCTTCTGCCCTGCTCTGTGGCTGCAAACCCACGGGAGCTTTATGGATGGGTGTAGGGGATTTTTAGGCAGCACCGAGCACAGCAAAGCCGTGGCTTTACTCAGTGTGCACCGGAGAGTGCCTGGGACCAGAGCAGCTCACAGCAGTGCCAAAACTTGTGCAAAACAAAGCACGAGGGGGTCAAGACCGTGATTAGCACTCCAAGCCACTTAATATTAATATTAAGGAATGGTGATGGCAGTAGTAATAAAACCAGCAGCGATGGCAGCGGTGCAAGGTGCAGGTCACACCTCCTGGGGGAAGGTGGAGAGGCAGCAGACGGCTGGAGGAAAAATTGTTCCAAGAACATACAAACGCTGTCTTGGGGGGGGGGGGGTTGTTTTCAGAAAAGCCTCCCTTCCACTACTTCCCAGCTGATGATAGCAGAAGGGCTTAACGATATTAACTCATTAAGGCTGACAGCGCCCTGGGGGTGTAAAAGCAGCGGGATGTCCTTTCATTTCCATCTCCACGGCTGTTCTTCTGAGCATCGCAGGTGATGGGGACGGCAAGAGGAGCTGTGGCTTTTTCTCCTCCCCGGTTTTCTCTTTTTCAAGACAGCCTGCGGCCCCTGCACAAGGTTCCTGGTGGTGCCGCACGTTGCGTCGCTGCAGCTCCTTGTGCATGGGAGATAAAACGCCCACCGTCTAGCAACTCATTAGCTCTCCTTCGGCAGCATTAGTGGTTAACAGCATAATTAGTTTCAGCAGTAAAAGGAGATTTTGTGGGCCCAGGAGAGAGATTGTTAATCTTCTGGCATTCCAGGCAACAGCCAAAGTGGCAAATTGCTTGTTAGAAGCAACAGCAGAAATAGTGCACGCCGTTAGGCAAATTATAACTAAAACACTGACCCGAGACAAGGGCAGGCAGCCTCTGCTCGATAACAAAATCTCTCCTCTCTGTTTCTGGTCCCTGGATCTTGACAGCAGGTGGAGAAACGTCTGAAGGCCACATCCACGCCATCAGAGACCACCTGGAAGCCATCTGAAGCAATTCCTGGCGTTCAGCCACGACCTCCAGCCCAGCTCTCCAGGTCTTGGTCAGCAGCTGGGGCTGAGGGCCGGATGCTCCAGGAAAAGCAACTTGTGCTGGGGATGCTGCGGACGGTGCTGGATTCACGACGTGTTGGTAATCTCACGAGGAGCGCCGGCTGCTTCGCGTTTCCAGACCAAGGAAGGTCGTGAGAAGTTCAGGCCAGCTTTGGGGAAACACTTGAACTTGAGGATGTTTGCACGCACCTGACCCCTGACCTCCCCAGCAGCGCGTTTTAGCAATTCATCAGCGCTGAGGGACCAGCCCCTCTCTGTACGTGCGTGTCTGCACTGTGGAAAGGCGACCGAATTGTTTCGGTAACGTAAAATAACAGGGATGTGAGTGCACTGTTCTGGATTGCTGCGTCCCAACACTTGGCAGCAGGAGGAGAAACGCCTTGGGTCTAGATAAAGCCTCCAGAAACGCCTCCGTCCGCGAACAAAACGAGTTCTGTTACCGCCAGGACTCAAATACCTGAACCCCTTTGAGGCAATGGTCCTTACACCCCATTTATCATCGTGTAGCTGAGTACCCCTCTGTCCCCCTGGAGCAATTTCGGCTCCACATATAACAGAGTGAGCATTATTCCCCAGCACATGTGAAAGACTGGCTCATTGTTTTACGAGGGAAGGTGGATTTAACCATCACAGCAGCGAGCTGGGGATGCAGGCACCAGAATGCAAAGGTGGTCTCGGGGCTTGGCGTGGGCTCGGAGCAGTGCTTTTGGCTTTCCAAAGGTTTTGCCTCTTTTATCTGGTCTCTTTTCCTCCTGGTCTCAGGGCTGGAGTCGCCAGCATCAGAAAGCAGAATTACAGCTTCGTTAAAGGTTATCTGCTGCGTGCTGCGTGCGCCTGTGGGTGGGTGTGTAAATGCTGAAGGACTGATGGAAACGGGGAAAGGGAGGAAAAATAGAAATGCAGGATCCCGATGGGGTTGCCCAGCAGCATGTGATGCTGATGGCCGGGATGAGGAGATGCTGAGGGCTGGGCAGCCCCCGCTCAGCCTGGCAGGCTGCTCCCCACCTGGTTTCGGGGTCCTTGGCCACCATCGCTCGCAGCTCTGCGGGGAAGCTGTGAGACATCTGCCCCTGCAATCTGATCACTGGGCTCTGTGGAGCATGGCTAACACGCGGCCAAATGGCCCAGCCAGAAAGGAGGCACGGAGATGAGAGATGCTTAAAGAAGGGAAATCAAAACCCAATTTCGATGGGTCCCGTTTCCTGCTTTTCCGCTCCGAAGCGTCACGTGGGGAAGGGTGCAGCAGCATTTCCCAACAGCTCGCTTCTGGTAGCTATAGAAACTTCAAACACAGCCACAGTAACAAAAATACATCTCCCCTCTGGAGCTTCCTTCCCTGGCAGGCGCTGGCTTTTCCCTGACACGAGCCGCCCCAACCCTGCCAGACCCCAGGGAGCCCGGGGTGTGCAATATTTATTTCAGGAGTGGGACCCGAGCAGTGCAAATTCATTAGGTGGAGATGGAGAGACGCGGAGGCGAGGCAGGGGGTATCAGGGACCAACAGGCTCAGGGGAAAGATGCTCCCCTAAATATCTCTATCCAGGAGCATTTGTGCTGTCAGCATGGCTACGGGATTGCTAGGAAATAGATGGGGATTTTGGGAACAGTGCCAGGAGCTTTGGCAGCCCCCTTTTTAGGGGTCCCCTTGGCTGCCCAGGCTTGCTCTGCGGCAGCAGGCATTCCAGCAGCACAGGGGTTAGCACAGCACCCTGCTTTCTCCCCCAAAATTTATTCAGAGGGGGAGATTTGGTCAAAAGAGACTTGTTGGGTGGTTGGCTTGTTTGCTTTGCTAGGGCTAGCAGAAGGAAAACATTTTTTTTTTTCCCCTTGTAAGGGAATAACAGGTGGCTTTCCCATTAGCGAGGACTCCCTGCACACGGGTGGTGCTTGGGTGGGCTCCAGAGCACACCGTGAGAGCCACTGTGTGCCTGCCCCATCCGAGAGTCACTCAGGAAATGTATCAGGATGCCCACCCTCACCCCCTGCCCCCTGACACCCTGCAGGGGTGCCCACCCTCACCCCCTTACATCTGTTTTCTGTGGCTGCCTGCATTGCCTATTCCCATGCATTGCTACACTACTGCCAGACTTTTTTTTTTCTAATGATTTTCTTAATTGATGTCTTTCTTTGCTTTAGGTAGAGCTGATTTCCTCCCCTCGTAGCAGCAGCGGATGCGGAGAACAATAGCTACGATGCCTGCTCCAGCCACCCTGTGCTGCAGGGACCTATCCTGCTTCCCTAGTGCTGATGCTCAGGCCTCAGCCGGGAATAAATCCACTTCAGGGAACCCAAACGAGGGAAAAAGTCTCACCAGAGAAGTGATTTTGTAAAGGACTTCACAAAAATTCATGGCGAGCAGCAACAGAATGAAGGAAAAGGTCAAACAGCTGTTCCAGGAAAGGTACGGCGACGTGCCTGTGCCCACAGTACAAATTTAATAAAATGAATAAAATGAAGGAATCTCATTGCTGGCATTTCTGCAAGCTGCAGGAGTATGCAAGCACCTGAGGGCAACCAGCAACAGGATTGTGACCAAGCTTGGTGCTGGATTGCCAAGAAGGAAACCTTGGCCAGGAGCTCTCTGTGGGGCAGAGCCCCTTTTTGGGGGCCTAACCACTGACATGAGGCTGCTTATTGGGAAATCCACAGCTGGACGTATCCAATTATTGTTTGTTTTTTTTTCTCTGGCAAATTAAAACCTGAGCTTTGGTTGTTATTTTTCAATAGCAGATGGTGAATGGGCCTGCAGCCTCCCGTCCTTTAATCCATCCCACGTGGGCTGACCACATCTGGCTGCTCTTCAGCATCCCAGCCGGGGCCATCACCACTGCCTCCGCCTTTATTTTGGGTTATCAGCCTCTCCAAAAGCTGCTTTCCAGCTTGGATCTGGGTGTCTCAGTTACCCATCCCAAGCACAGCTCTTAGCCTCTCTGAATGTTGTCTAGCTCATTTAAAATAATCGCTCCGAATTTATTCAGATCATTTCTAGCCAGCTGCCTTCCAAAAAACCTTGCAGTCCTCCTAGCCCAGAGTTATCTGCGTGCTCTGTAACACGCTCTGCAGTCTGTCAGCGGGGTTGCTAATGCAAATTTTGAATGCCCAGGCACTGGTTGCTCCTCCAGAGCCCTTGCAGCCTGGCAGAGAGCAGCCAATATCGCCTGCTGAGCGCAGGATTTCTCCCCTGCGTTGTGCACCATGTGTTACATGGACTTATTCTGGCTCTTGAGGACAACATTCCCTGGAGGCAGTGCAGCAGGAGATTTGGGAGGACCAGCCTGCACTTTGAGGATGCAGCAGATCCTTTCCAGGCCATGTCAGAGGTTAACTGCCTTTAGGTGTGTGGCACATAGTGGGGACAAAGAAAGCATTGAGGGCCAGAGCATGTTCTCAAACGCTCCACAGCAATGTCAGGTGAGGAAAATGTCAGAAAAAAGACAGGAGCTGGGACATACGGCATGCTTTATCACCACAGTCATCTGCCAAGACGTGTGCCATTACCTAATGGCACAGCCACGTTTTGTCTTCATCCTGCTCTCCCCTGCGGAGGCAGCAGGCACACGGAGCAGTGCTGCATCTCGGCATGGTGACAGCAAGAAGGGGTTTTCCTACAGACCTCTGCTGGGTTTGGTCTCCCCTCATGCTGGTTGGTGTCTGGGAGCCTGAAGAGGAGCTAATGCACGGCTTCTCAGCTCCCGTTGCTGAGATCCAGCAGGACAGGCTCCTGGGGAGATAAAAAGCCAAAGGTAGGAGCAGTCGGAGAAAATAGATGGCCATTTAACACAGCGCCAGGTTTCTCCCTGGCTGGAAAAGAACCCTGCCTTTTCTGCAGCATTCCTACGTGCCTGCCTAACTTGTTCATAAAGATTTCCAATGATTTAGTCTTTTGTTTCCCCAGCTAATCTATACAGGTGCCTAATTAGCCTTGTCATTAGAAAGGCTTCCTCATGTCTCACACAAATGCGCTGCACTTCAATCTGCCCATCACAGACGAGGAGAGCTGTGCACTCCTTTCTCCAGGGGACCTCACACCCCTGAGGACTGTTGAGAAGACTTCCCACTGATTTCTCTCCCTTTTTCCTTCAGACCTTGCTCCCTGGGTTCTGCTTTCCCTCCCTCTGATCCCCCTTCCCTCACCACCTGGGGCTCTGCCCTCTTTGTCTCCATCCTCCCTTGGTGGTACCCTCCAGGTGAGACCTTGTTAGATGTGAGCATCTCAACGTGCCTTACACCCAGCAGCTGTGTTAACACATCCTATTTTAGAGGCTTCTTCAGGAAAGAAAACATCAGTGGCTCTCACGGCCCCTGGGATACCCCATCCATCGCCAGGGATGGACCCTGACGTGGAGGAGACAAAACGCCTGCCAGGTTGAGAAAATTATTTTCCAAAGTGGAAAAAAAAAAAAAAAATTGCAATCCAAAGCTGTTGTAGTGGGGAGTTTGGTTTTGGCAATGTTTTCAGACCTGCTTTTCGGTTTTGGTTTTACTGTGTCTTGTTTTGCAAGGATGAGAACATTCTGTGCTGATGAAATCAGTCAGTTTAATTGCACACTAAAAGCATGTTGATGTTTATATTACGTGAGTATTAATTTTAATCTCCAATATTAATCAGTAGCAATGTAAACAATGTATTGAGTATTATCTTTGCAGGCTGTATTTGTGTATAATTTAATATTTACAACAGGTGTTTAATATTTTATATTGTGTGATAATATTTCTCTGTTATTGTTCATCAGGGACAGGAGAAGAAATAAAGGTTTTAAATTGCAGCAGGGGAGTTTAAATTAAATGCCAGGAGCATTTTTTTTTTTTTTTTTTTTTTTTTTTTTTTTTTTTTATGGGGAGGGCAGCAAAACTCCCTTTAGTCCCCATTTTCCCCTCAGGGAAGGGAAACTCCAGAAGTAGCAGCCTGTGGGAGAAATTTCTGATAAAACAGCCCTGGAAACTCATAGATTTGATTGCCCTGAAGGAACTATTTCCTTTCTTTTGCAGAAAATGAAGAAGATTAGAGGCAAAACATATACTGGCTAAATTCTGCTTTGATTAGGAGGTTAGGTTCTTTATGTAGCTTACACATGAGCTGCCCAGAAATCGCGGTCCAGTTTCTCTTGCTCCCACTCCCCTATATTTTAACCATCATCTCCCTGGTTGGACTGAAGACCATGTGTCCGAAAGTGGCTGATGGCTCGTGTCTGAAGATTGAGGCTAAAAAACTGCATAAGAAACTTATATTTTTGCTTCTATACCTGCTGTCCTGGTTGTCTGCGTCCGGAGCACCGAGCTCCAGCATAGCATGGGAGATGTGGACACTTTCACCCAAATTTGGGGGCCAGGAGGAGCTGCTACCACTCATATTTGTATCATAACCTGGAGACAGAAAATTTGGTGGAGATGTCTGTTCTTCAGCATAGAAGACGCTTTGTATCCTGCAGGAACCTGATTTTGGTTTCCAAAGTGAGGTGGCCATTGGAGAGGGATGGCATGGACGTGATGGTGGCTGTGTCTGTGGAGCAAGGTGACATGTTTTGGGCCATATGTTGTGAAAGTTATGGGAATAAACCCAGAAAAGGTGCATTTCCCAGCTCCTATGTCTCGGTGAAGATGTGTAGCATCAGTGGTGAACTCGCAGCATGCTTACGGACCTCGGGGATGCTGCCCTCCTGCTGCCTCCCGGCACTAGGAGAGGGCTAAGACACCCAGACGTCTCCCAAAAGTTTTCTGAGATCTCATGCAAAGTGAGCTACAGGAGCTAAACAGCATTATTTTTAACAACTGAACCTCAGAAGCTTTTTTTTTGTCGACATTTTTTTGACTTTAAAACAAGTTTTTTTATTATTCCTGTTTTCCAGGAAACCATTTAGTTAAATTATATTTTAATAGAGATTCAACAGACTTGACTACAGGAAATAAAGTAGTCACAAGTTATGCACCTAAGCGCTGATTTGCATTAAATTTCCCCACAAAAAATATATATTCATTGTTGCTATGAAACCAGAAGTTTTGCTTAGATCAGATCATTTTGTTCTCATGTCATGGGTAAAGGAACTCAATGAACAATGCACCTCTAATGGTTTTCACTTTAAATCTACTTAAAGAAACCTTTCACCTCCCACTCTCTTCAAGTAAATAAGTTTTTTATTATCTTATAAAGGGGTTTTGGTAAGTTTAGTGCTCCTGAAAGTGCCTTCTGCAGCAAGTGGGAGAGGCAGTGAGAGGGCTGCTGGGGCCTTGTGCTGGCTATTTGGGCTTTGCAGGGGTCTGCCCCTCATTAAAGTGAGAGTAATTTCTACTTTCCACCAGTTTTTACCCACAGGCAATAACGGGGGATTAAGGATCCTGTGCTCTGACAGGAGGTATTTTTGGTTGAATAATCTTTTCTGGTTGCTTTCCCGAAGAATGCCGTGGTTATGAAAGGCTCACCTGCCTCCTGGAGCTGGGTCTTTATTTGCAGGAAAAAAAAAAAAAGAAAAAGAAAAAAAAAAAAGGGTAAAATAGGTGAATTGCTGGGATAAAATTGACTTTGGGTGTTGATGTGCCTGGGCTTTAGCAAGGCCAGCAAGGTCTGTATCTTTGGGCTGCTTGTGTATATCTATAATGTGTATGTTTATCTATCTATATCTAGAATTATCTATATATCTATATTTAGCTACAGCTAGATACCATCATCTGTATCTCTATTGATATATATACCTATATTTTTATCTATACCATCTCTATATACCTATATTTCTATCTCTATCATCTATATATATATCTCTTCATATTTGCGGGTCCCTTCTAACTCGGGATATTCTATGGTTCTATATTTATATGCAGATATAGATATACATATACATGTATATGCATGCACACTCTATATGTAAATGTATATGTACTCTCTTAGCTTTATCTTTAACGAAAGTCCTTGAATATATGAATATATACATATACATGAGCATACTGCTGTAAGAGGACGTGAATAGGGAAAGTTTCTCTTGATTCTGCCCTCATTTATTTCTAATTGTGGGTGATGGATTGCGTTTATGTGGTTTCCTATAATCTTTTTTTTGTTGTTCAATACAAATATATCTCTGTTGGTGAGGATTCCTGGGACGAGCTGTGGGCAGAAAGCTAATTCAGCCCGGGTGCTGCTTGGCATTCCTGCCTCGCTGCAGGCATCACAGTGAGGGCTTGTGCAGCACCGTGCCCGAGAAGCCCAGCTGCCTGCGGAGGAGATTTTGGGGTGTCCCCACATCCCCATACCCTGACTTTCCCCTTGCCGGCTGTGCTGTGGAGCAGCCTGTGAATGGGGAACGCAGCGCGGCAGCCAAAACTGGCATGAAAAGTCTCTTTTTAGCTGCTGAACAGAAGATAGGAGCTAAAATATGCGAGTGCCTTGTAGAGCCAGGAAAATGCGCGCTTTGTTAAAATTAACTGGTGAGGGCTGCTCTCCATCCTTCCTCTGCCGCCGCCGCAGTAAACACCACGGCTCCTCTCCAAGCTGGGGCTTGTTTTGGGTTCACCTTGTGCAAGCTTTGGTCCTGTTGTCCTGAACCTTGTGCTGGAGGTACAAAAAACAAACAAACAAAAAACTCTTGGAGCTGCAAAAACTCCCCAGCTACCCGTCCTGGTGCGTGTCTATAGCAATTTATTCCCAAGTCCCTAGCTGCCCTCTTTGCAAAATAAACGTTCAATCTGAAATTTAAAAAAAAAAAAAAAAAAAAAAAAAAGGAGAAAAATCAGCAGTGCTAAACCTGGAAGCTCTTGGTGTGAAGTGGTGCTGGCTGCACAATCAAAATATTTCTAGCTCTCCTTTTGCTGGTGCGGAGGGCGCAGCCGTGCCATAAATCACCTCACCTGCCACTTCGCCTGGCAGATTTACGCCGTCCATCCAGACTGAGTTTGCAGGGAGCCTGAGAGAACAGCCCCGAATATTAACCCGGTTTCTTTTGTTGCTTTAGAGAGGAGCATCATTAACCACGACTTAGCTCATTAAAGCGGGGATGAAAGGCAGGGCAGCTCGGAGCGAGGGGAATTAACCCAGCAGGGAGCAGATGGAGGGAGATGTGACATCCAGCACGGGGGGCTCTGGGAGTGGAGTGGTAAAAGGCATTTTTGGGTAATCCTTAAAATGTTGTGAAATGCTGTTCTAGCCAGGGTTTTCCAGGGAGGGAGATACCTGCAAGCAACTCGGGGTAAGTGCAATGTGCCTCACATAAAGCACCAAACCAAAGGGCTCCTCACCAGTTCCAGCACTGAATTTCCAGCAGTTATACTGGTGTAGCTGGTTCTATTGCATGTACAAGTAGCAGACAGCTAAGGGCAAGGCATCCCCTTTCCCTTCTGCATCCTCAAAGACAAGCCCCATGAGAAGGGTATCCCCAGCATGGGCACGGTCTGCTGTTGGTGCCAAAAAGGAGCAAGGAACCACATCTCTCCCCTTGAGGCCTGTGCTCATTCCTGACAGGTTTGGATGGGAACAGGAGGGGATTAGAGGGTGCACAAGCTGCAGTGGTGGTGATCAAAGGCAGCTCTGGGGTTTGGTCTCACCGGGGTGCGATGTGCAGCGTGGCTGTCTGTACATCCACCAGGCTGAATTAGCATCGCTGGCACTTTACGAATGAGTAACTATAACCACGCTGCCTCTTAAAAAAAAAAAGAAAGCAATTACCATATCTATTGGGCAGTGCATTAAATGACACCGTTTAATTAAAGCCTAATTTATCCCTGAATGAAAAATATTTAAAATCCCTGCACAGGATATTATTCCGTTCAATTACTGCAGATCTCCATCTCTCTGTCTGTTGGCTGCCATGGATGAGCTCGGCTGGCAAGCTGGCTGCGTGCACCAGCAAGTGCTCTGCTGCTTCTCTCCTGTGCCCGGTGACAAGCTCCAAATGCACCCAGAAGCAGACTCACTTCTGCTTGTCATGACCTTTCCCAGGTTTAGGGGGGGATAAGAAAGTTTGCAGCCATCCCCAAATAACCAGGGCTGAGCCTGGTGTTGCTGCTGCTGAGCCCTCTTGAGCAGCAGCCTTTCTGTGGGTGCCTGAGCCTCCTGGAGAACCCGTGCCAAATGGGATTCCTCCTCCTTGGAAAACCTCCCAGCGTATTTCCGTAGCAGGACCTACAGTTTAGCTTTGGGACTGTCATGGGAATCCCCAGTCAAGCTGATCCAGGATTCAGGAAGAGGGTGAGACCTTCTTAAGGGTTGTGAGATGATGTCCCAGCCCTGCTGAGATCAAAGAGGGGTTTGTGGCCACGTCCCTTGGGCTAGGGTTTATCCTGGGACCTCTAGTGAGGTCTCCAAAGTTGACCTGGAGGGATCCCAAGATCCTACATTGTGCCCATGGTGTCTCTATTTCACAAAATTCCTTGTGTTTTCAGCCACAACCACTCAACAAATCAAATAATCCCGGGACGGTTTGCCAATTTGGCACAAATTTGGGCAGCACGCGCTGCTGCTGGTAGCCAAGGGCAGATAATTGCCTGTCCGTGCCGCCAGCCAGTCCCAAGAAACGTGCTTGGTTTACGTGCATGTGACTAATGGACCAGTAAAAAGGGCTTTAAAATAAATACATTAAATAGCTGTGCCTCTGGTCATGTGCAGTGCTGAGATGTGTCACCTCCCATTCGGCTGTGCCGCGTTTGAAGCCAGCGGCCGGTGAGACACCGGGACAGCAGGCTGGCCACGGCGCAGCAAAATCATCGGGGAGTTCAAGGAAGCCCTTCCTAATTCGAAGAGAGAGAAGATTAAATTATTAAATTGAATTTATAATGCCCTTCCTGGCACGGCGTGCTGTCTGAAAAGGGCAGGCAGGGAGCTCAGGATCCGACCGTGCGCAACCACCAGACGATGCTCCCCTCCCGAGGGCAGACGCCTGGGCTGGGGGCACACCCTGCATTAGCACAGCAGGACAGGAAAGTGCACAGAAAGCACTTTTCCAGCATTTTTAAGAGCTGGCAGCGTTGGTAAGTACCCTCGCGACACGGTGTTTGCCTTGCTGTCCTGTTTGCACAGGGCTGTGGGAAACAGGAGGGAGCATTTCAGGGCTTGGGTAATCCAAAGGGCCAACGCGAAGGGAGCGGCTCTGTTGGAAGAATAACACTTGTGTGCAGCAAACCAGAAGGAATACAGCTGCCCACTGGAATATAAATAAATTCGCGATCCCCATTCAGCACGCAGTTGCAGTCTTGGAAAATGCAGGGGACAAGGGGTGCTTGGCAAGCCCAGTGCTCCCAGGTCCCACCCAAAATCTTTAGGGCTCTCCTGTGGTTACAAGTCCATTGGGAGTACAGGTATGAATGTGGAGCCCAGAACTAAGTAGCTCAGTCTGCACTCAGAGCTACTCAGAAATAGCAAGAAAATGCTCTTCTGGACCCCAAATCCTGAATAATTCCAACAATGGAGAGGATCTTGTATGGCCCAATGGGGGCTGAGCTCTGGATTGAGCAGCTCCCTGGTTGAGAGCATCTCCGAAATCCACCACTGCTTGGCTTTCCTTGCAAAGAAAAATCTGTTTTCTTTGTAGGTGAAGCAGCATTATTCCTTTTCCTTCATCCTTGCGGCTTCTTTTTCATCAGGGCTTGGGAAAGGGAGCAGAAAGATATGCACATGAGAAATCAGACAGTATTCAGCTTAGCAGGGGATCTGGGGCAGTATTTTGTGCCTGGATCCGCACCACAGCTCTCATCTGTATTACAAAGGTTGACAACTGTGTTTACTTCTCTGCGTGATAAACCTACCGTAGTAAGATGCTGTTCCCAGATGGAAAGGGTTCGTGTATGTGTAGATACACATACATGAGTAAAACAGCGGTGCTCCAACAGAAACTGTCAACAGGCTGGTCAAAAATTACTCAATTTGAATGGTGAAGTGCATTCATTCAATAAAATCAACTCTTTAGTTAATAATTATTTCTTTAGTCGAAGAGTTTCAGTTGGTCCTGGACCAGCAAGCCAAGCCAGCACACCCAGTTCTAGCAAGAAAGAAAAAGTATTGGAAAACTGAGAAAAAAAACAAGGGGTGAAAAATGCTAATTAGCTTCAAAACCAGACTGCAAAACCAGCATCCCTTTTGCTTCAGGTGCACTTAATGAAAAGAGGCCCAATGGCACTGAACCTGGAGGTGAGCTGGGATCCCTGGTGCCCTCCTCTTCCTCCCTCTTGCCGTGACTCCTGCTTCTGGCTGTGAATGTAAGAAATTGCAAACCACATTTGCATTCTGCAAAGCCTTCAGCTTAAATTACGATCCGTGTATCTGGTCAGCTTTGTTGTGCCACGGGTACTTTTTCCAGCCTCATTTGCTGCTTTTGCAGTCCTCTTGCCTTCGCATGCTTCCCTGCATGAGCGCTGCCACAGAAATGTGCAGCATAGGGGCCGGGTGCTATACATGGCCCAGGTGCTGTATACGGTCCACATGCTCTACGTGGGCTGTGTCCTATATACGGTCTAGTTTGGATTCTAAAAGCATTTATATACAGCAATTGTTATAAGCATTAGTGGGTTTTTAAGCTGTATTTGACAAGGACAGATCCCTGAGCATCACAGGAGGGTCCTTAGGTGGCACCCCGCTGGCTACAGGGGGGGAGCATGGAAGTGGATCCAAGGTAACGCAGCCCAGCCTGCAACCTACAGCCTGAGCTGCCCCGTGCAAAGCTTTGCAAAGCTTCAGCAGCCCTGGAGTGATGGCTCCTGACGTAAAGCATCGTTTCCCTGCACGTGGCTGTGGGGAACATGATTAGCTTTCTGGCTGTCCCGGCTCTCTGCGGAGAGGCAGCTGCAGCGGCTGAATTAGGTGGTGTCTCTGAAGAGAGAAAAAAGCATGATTTGCAAAGTTGCTTTGGCCACGTGGGGTTGTTCAAAGGCTCAGCCCCGCAGGATTTAGTTCTTCATTCCAAGCCCCCAGGAGCTGTGTCCTCGGCTATCTCCTCCCTCCGCAGGCACAAGCTGACCTTTTGCTCAAACGCTGTCCTGCTGCGCCCCAATTATACATTATATATGAGGCTGCCCTAAGGTCAGGTTGTCCTCATGACCCTTTTTTTTTTTTCTTTTTTTTTTTTTTCCTTTTTTCCCCCCAATCCAAATTCACAATTTATTTTTCTCCTGGGATATAACAGCACCATTCTTCACTGCTCCGGATCTTCATGCTGCTTGATGCAGAGCCTTTCCTTACCAAAAGCAATAGCTTGCAGTTGGATCAGCATCAATTATTTCTATGTCAAACACAGAGGGATTTAATCTGAGGCTGTGATAGCACTGATGGGTATGGGAAAATTTCCTAGGGAGAGAGCTGGGGTTTCTACCGCCTCTCCAGGTGGAAGGTGCAGAGCAACTGCAGTAAAATACGCTTGGTCCTTGGGAAATGTTGCTCTGAGGTGCCTTGGTGGGTGAATTTGCCCCTTCCTTGAGTCAGGACATCAATCTGCTCTGCCCATGCTGTCTCCTCGTTGCCCATTTTCATGCTGAGGTCCTGCTGCTCTTTGGTGCCGTGTCAAGCCTCGGGGAGCAGCCGTGCCACGGAGATGCTGATGGCTTTTGCTTGAGAAGATCCATCTTTTTCTTAAATCTGCAAGGCAAATTGAGCAGAGGAATTGATTATCTTGGACATGTAAATTTTCTTCTCTCTTTAAACCCCTAAAGGACTAGTGCCAGGTTAGTTGGGAAGTCCTCGTGAGGTCCTTGCTGTGCTGGGGAGGTTGGCTGCTCGTGGGGTCCCTTCACATGAGAAATGAGTCCCAAACACGCTGAAAGCCAGCAGATACCTTTGGTGGTGGCTACTCGTCCCAGCAAAAGCCCATGGTTCTGGTTGTCTGACAGGGTGTATTTTAAAATTTTGTGAAGTTTTTGAGGTCTGGAAGGAAAACCAGGGCTCCCTGCCTCCTCAAACAAGAGGTGCTGTGCCCCCTTGGAGCATTGGCTTTTATACTCTGCCTTCTGTGGGGCAGCTCAGCATCCTTCTCTGGCACACGTGCACCAAACATCCTGCAGAGTCACAGTCACGAAGCCCTACGGTCACACAGAGCATCACAACACGTGGCATGCTCCAAGGGTTGCAGGGTTGTTTTTTTCCCCTAGTTGCAAACCCCTTCGAGTGCTTCCCCAACAGCCTTTCCGCACTTGCAACAAATCCTGTGCCACCAGCCATTGCTTCAGTTTATTTTATTTTTTTCCACCAGGATATTATCAGCAGCCTAAGTGGATGCTTTCAGTTTTTATTTTATTTATTTTTTATTTTTTTTAATGCATCCTTCTTTGTGGGCAGAAACATGAAGCGAGCAATCTGTGCGCTCAAAACAAGCTAACACGATGATACCGCAGACCCCCTGCTCGGCTGGAGATTGCAGGATAATGTATGGTGTTCTGGTGAGATAATAACCTGAAACGGAGGGAGTATTCCTCCCTGCAGCGTCCGCATCAAACACTTAAGGTAGCCCTTTGTGGACAGAGGAGTTGGAGGTGGCATCGTCTGCCTGGGGAGTGGCAAAGACTTGAGAAGGGGGAAAAAGAGCCAACCATGAGCCAGAGATGATTTGTTTTTTCTTGAGTTCATAAGGTAGGATGAAAGGGGACGGAGGGAATAATTGGTGATATAAAGTGTGGGCAGCAAAGCGAGGTGCTGGGTGAGTTAATGAGCTATGGGGAAATTAAAGTCCTGGCCCTAAAGTCTCATAGGGAAATGCTCATGCTGATGGTGCTCCCTGCTCCCAAAACATTGGGAAATCCCTTTGGGGGATTGTCCCGGAGGCTTGCTCTGTTCTCCCTGAAAGAAGAGTTTAAATCACAGCAGGTGCAGCAAAGTGAGGCTGGGAAGGGCAGGGAAAAGGGGTTATTTTGGGAGAGGACGTGAAGAGTGCCGTCTGTGTTTGGCCAGGGAGGTTGGGAGAGGACGCGACGCCTGCCTATAAATACTGCAGGAGCGTAAACACCGGGGAGGGAGCAAACAGACTGGAGGTGAAGGGCGATGTCAGCAGAAAATCCAGCAGCTCCAAACTGGGAGAGACACATGCAGAAGGAGCTGAGAGCCTGCCTCTGGGGTCCTGGGGCACTGGGACTCCGGGGAGAGCCGGGGTGAGCGGCCACAAAGCTGATTTCCAGGCAGCGCCGCTAAACGGATGACGGATCCGACGGGAGAGCCAAAGCTGAGCTGGGAAATCCCTTTTCTGTGCGAATTAGCGGGAGCTCCTGGGCTTTGCACCCGCCGTGTCCCGGTGACCCTGAGCATATGGGACTGCTGGTGGTGGCTGTTCACAGCGCTGCATGCTTTCTGATTATTTTTTTTTTTCCATCTATCACATGCTATTTGCAAAAAAATCTGCCTGGGAGAAGGATGCATGGGTGAGCAAAACTGCTCTGAGCTGCTGTGGCTGTCCTGTTATGGCATTGCAATGTTAAATTAGTGCTTCGTAAACCGAGGGTGCTCAGCAGGCCAGAAATGGGAAAAAATGACTTCTTCCCCCTCCAGTTACTCTGAATGTCTGAATATCCTGCAGGCTGGGAGCCCACAGGCTGATGAATAACCGAGCCCTCTTGGTGCTTTTTGGAGAAGGTCCTCGCTGGGAGGTTTGCCACATGTAGGATTTTGGAAAGGGTCATGCGAGGGAAGCAGGAGAGGGTTCCCCGGGTGGAAGTGGTGCTTGTACTGCAGCAGAAATAGAACTAGGAATGATTTCCCCATTTTTTATTTTTTTTTTTTCCCCTAGGCATTTCGGTTTTGCTAATCAGATGAAGCTTGTGGATCTGTTAATGCATTGGGCTGGAATACGCCTAACCTCGTGATGGGGATGCTTGGATAAAGCATTTGTGAAGTTGTGCTGTTTGGACACAAAAGGGGTTTGATAAAGCTTCTGTGGGGTCACAGTGACCTAATTATGGTTTAAGGGAAGTGCTGTTTTTGTAAATGGGTTGGTTTTCAGATAAAGGAATAAAGTACCTGGAAGGTTCTCTAAGACGCATGCCTGCATACAGCCTTAAATGAGCATGTAAATTAGATGGCTCTTATTATAAAAGGGCAAATCTGATGAACAGATCCCGAGAGCTTTCTCCAGAATGACGCCTTTCTCTTCTGCTGCTCATCTTATCAGGGCAGGAGAAGGAAGCCGGGCGGCCGGGAGGGATAATGAACTGCTGATAGCGCTGCGCTGCGTGCACCCGCAGCTTTGATGCCGGCAATGAGCAGCCATCCTTTCACCCAGAGCCAGTAAATCTGGGTGTAATTGCAAAGTTTAGGACAGCTGCATGGCAAAACCCACCCCTGGGCCCTGGGAGGTGATTATTTGAGTCGAGGTCAATGTGGAGATCATGGAGATTTTTGGCAGGGCTTGTACCTCGTGCCCTGCCAGAGCTGCCTTGGGCAGGCGGGTCTCACCTGGGCTTATTTACATTTAATATAATAATTATATGGGAAAGTAATTCCAACATTTGCATGGGAAACCCTCTCCAGCACCCCCAAAATTACCCCCAGGGGCACCCCAGTGCCCAGGGCTGCCATGAGCCGAGGCGGAGAACAAGTCAAGAGCCATCTCCTTGCGCTTGGCCAAGTCCCCGGAGTGAAACTGCGCTGCCTTTTTCCTGCCTAGAATAATCTTGCCTATTAAAAGCCAGCCGTAGACCTTCTTGGCCTGATGGTATCACTTCAGAGGCAGCAGACGATTCCCCTTGAGCTTTCTGCTTGCTGGAACAAACTGTGTTTCAGCTCAGCCTGTGCGTGCTGGCTGCTGTGCTCCAGCCTAGCTGAGGCGCAAAGGCTCTGTGGATGTAGGCAAAACCCCATTTATCTTTTCTGAATGCTGGTGGTTGGGAGGGATATTAAAACAACCAGCATGTCCGTCCCATTTAGAAGCAGGTTAGAGCATTTCTCACACACAGGAGACAGATTTCTCTGAAGATGTTTTTTTGTTAGCAGTCCCCAAAGTGAAGATGAAAAGCCTGCTTCTTGTCGGCTGGATTTCTGGCTCCGGTGTGCACCCCCTTAGATTTATCAGAAATACTTCATCAGATAGGAGGAGGAGAGCCCTGGAGGCTGACAGAGCAGGACTGTCCTCATGGCACCTGTGCTGCACCCCCCAGGTGAAGCTGCAAAGGGCACCAGGGTCTGAGACACATCTCCAGCCAGGTGTCTTCCCTCAGATGATGTGGATGGTTGTGGGTCTCCTGGATGAGTTGTTTTTTTTTTTTCTGGGATGAGCAGAAAAAAGATCCTTGAGCATCTGTGGGTGCATCAGACCCCAAACATTTTCCTGTTGAACCCCAAAACTGCCCTGTGCAAGGTTAGTGAAGGTTTAGGCAATGAAAAAAAAAATGAAATCCTAGTGCTGGACCACCCCAATCACAATTTCCTTATGCAGGAAACTGCATGAATAAACCCTTGAATTGCAGATGATCCTACACTGCTGACCCTAACTGTAGCTGTCACTGGGCTTGTAGGAGACTTGCAAACCATGAGCCATGCCAGATAGATAACTTAATCTCTCCTGGGATGCCACTTTTGGGGGCTGAGCGTGGGATCTGCTCTTGTCACGGTGGCAGGGGACCGTCCCCTGCTCTGCTCCCCCCGGTGCGTGACTGGGCGCGAACAACCAGGCTAAGGGCTGCGGGTTCATCTGTCCAACCCCTCCAAAAAAACAAACCTGGCAAAATCCCTCCTCCCGTGCCTTTCTTTGTTAAGTGCTTTGTGTCGGTACATGTTGTTCTCCGTGTTCCCCGGTATGGTCTGAAGTGGGGGAGCTGCTCGTGATTCACTCTGTTCTGCCCAGCAGCTCCAAGCAGCAACCGGGGAGTCTGCGAATCCGGCATCCAGCCCGGAATATTGTGTGCACCATCTCAGTGCAGCTCCGTAATTAAAAGACATGCTTGAAATAAATGACAGAGGGCTTGGTGTATTTGTTCTTTTTTTTTTTTTTTTTTTTTTTTTTTTTTTCCCAAAACTAGGGAGAAAGGTGACAAAGTCACACCAGAATATCAAAAGGCACAACGAGCTTAATTGCACAACTAGTCTCAAACGATGTGGGGCCAACGCAGTCGCTTTAAAATGCTGGATGTTCGGTTATCACCCAGGGAACTTTCTGTCTGATTAAAAATAATTATTGCTGGCATTAAATCTGTTTAGAATTGCTCTGTGCAATTCATCTCCTATCGCCTGCTACCACCATATGCCTGGTTTGTTGAGTGGAAAAATGTCTCTTTCGTTCGGATAAATAATGCTTTGTAAATATTTAGAGATGAATGTTCTGGATCAGTGAATGGCTATTTTTTTTTCTTACGATAAATATGTGCAAATGAGCTTGGTTTTGGCGGCAGCTCGGATGAGGCAGGCGCTGTACGGGGCCAGATTAATCCCATGTAGCGGCTGTGCCAGGAGGACTTAGTGCAGGGGCGGCCCAAGGGTCACTTCTGTTGCTGAGAAAGTGGGGTGAAAACAAATCTTTTAACAGTTTAAGTCCTTAGAGCAATGCTCTAAGGCCATCTGTGGCTGCAGGTACCTGCAAAATTGGCAAATGCTATGAAATTGTGTAATTTAGCTGCAATATCAGGTACCTGGAGGTGACTAAGGAGCTCCAGCGAAGAAGGGGTGTGATGACTGATGTTTTGGGGCTTGCACAAGAACACATTTCCCTTTGGCAAGAGGCATTCTTGCAGTGGGCTCGTGGTCCCTCTGAAGTTCCCTTGCTGCCACAGCCAAAGTCTTGGGGTCTGTGGGACCCCTGAGCTGCAGGGCGACACCAGAGCTGTCTCCAGACCCAGAGGTATCAGGGGCTGAGCGCGGTGGGGCACACAGAGCTCTGGGAACATCCCAGCTGGATGTCCCATGGCTTGTGAAGCCACTCGCAGCCGTGCAACAGAGAGGGAGCTGATGCTCTGCATCTCTCCCCTTTTGCGCATCCAACGTGCTGTGAAGAAACCTCCCCGCTCGCTGCCAGACAGCATATTTACTGAGCACGTGTAAGCAGCAGCACAGCTGCCCTGGCTGGGCTGTGGTGATTCATAGAAAGGGAAGGCTGTCAGAGGGCGCAGAAATGGCTTAAAGAAATAGAGTTCTGGCATGCAGTGCTTTGTCCGGGTGCTTTTGATGGGATGAAACCTCTCCCATCGGAGGGATGAGGGGCTCAAGAGGGTGGGAGCACAGCCAGACTCCTTTCCTCCCTGCTAGGAATTGATGGTCTTGGATAAGATGCTCAGGAGAGGAATTTCTTTCCCTTGGGATATGTACAGGAGGGGAGATGTAAGTCCCCAAACTGCCAGTCATCTTCACCCAGGCTCCCTTTTCGTCCTGGGGGGTTAAAATAAATCCCATGGGAGATCCTTGTCCTGCTAGGACCGCCCGGCTGAGCGAGCGCTGCTTGGATGTGTTTGCTTTGCTTTCCACTAAAACATGAAGGTGCACAATGGGCCTTAATGAATTTGTTCGTTTATGATGACAACACTTTCCCGAGCCCTCCAATTGATTTGCCGAGCAAGCTGATAAAAAGAGCAAACCTTGCATTATTTACAACGCCGAGTCTAAGTGTAATGTCTGAACAGACAGAGCCTGCTTGCATTTTAAAATTCAAATGAGGACAACAATAACCTCATTTCCAGGGACTGGCCCTCCTCTGCAGTAGAGGGGCTTTACCCTCATCCCTCAGAAATGTGTCCTGGCTTGAGGTGGACCCGAAGGACCTGGTGCCACCTTCTCGCAGGGGCGCGAAGGTCTGCACTGACATCCATGGGGAAAGGCCCAGAGTCAAGTTGCAGAAACTCAAAAAATCAGGGCAAAAAGGGGACCGCAGGGTCTTTTAACAGCCAGCTGAGTCATCAGCTCAGTGCGGTTAATTATGCATAGTTCCTAATTAAAGTCATTATTTACCATGGAAAGTAGGGAGATCCAACTCTCAGTGACTAGGTCATGGTGTGGTGGGCAGGAGGATGGAGGAGCAGAGGCACTTGGCCCTTCTGGCTGCCTGGAGGCAGAGGGGGACAAAATGAAGAAATAGAGGCCACCAGGGAACCGGTGTCACCTCTGGGGCTCTGTGGGTCCTTCTGGGGTCTTCCCACAGACAGACGGACATGGGGACATGGGAGGCTCACTGGAAGTCCTTGAGTTGGATTGAAAGCGTGGTGCAAGGCAAGGAAAAGCAAGGAGGCCAGCGTGAAAGCAAGTCAGGGCCCTGATTTAAAACAGCTTGGTTAAATATTTTTGCGCTCCCTGTGGTTGGATTCCAGACTTTTACTATGTGATTGCTTTAGCCTGTTAAAAGAAAAAAAAAAAAAAAGAAGGCAGCGCCACGGAGGGCACGAAGAAAGGCCTGATTCATTGATGAGAACACGCCGTGGCTGCAAACAGGGTGCTACAGTTTCCCCAGGAATGCTTTTGGGTCATAAAACGTCCTGCAGTAAATAAAAGCAAGGAAGGATTGCCTTGGGGTTGGGGAGGATCATCTGAGGAGGCCCTGACCTGAGCATTTTTGTCACCATTCTCAGTCACACACACTGTGTTTTCTGTCAGCTGTGTGACCCTGGGAGGGACTTGGTGTGTCTCCGTCCCCCTCCTTGTGTGCGAGGGGACAGGAGAATGTTTTGGGACACTGGCTGTGCATCTCCCCAGTGCCTGCTGTAGGGTTTCTCCCTCTGCTTTGTCCTGCAGCCAAGGATGTGCTTGCAGGAACCCATTAAAAAGCCGCAAACTGATGTCCAGGACAACGGGATATCCCCCACACTATATCTGATGGACATTCATGTCCTTGTCCCCTTTTGCTGGTGACACCATGCCTGGCTAAATGCACAGCCACAAGCATCCCTCCAGGGCTGTGAACCAGTCGGGGGCATTGATGGTTTTTGCAGAAGTCGGTTTTCAGGAGGAGTGCAGCAGCTGACGGAGGCTTGAGCTCTTCCCAAACAAAGATAAACAAGGGCGCCCCAAATAACTCCCTTCGTGCTGGCAAGGGTTATTTTTAACTAGCAATGTGACACAAAAATAACAGAGACGGCTGGAAAAAACAGGAGCGGCTGTTTTGCTGGGAGAGGGGTTTTGCTGCATCTCATGGGGAAAGCTAGAAGCATCTCTTCTAACAGTCACGCCACCCCCAGGAGGTGCTACCCACGGTGTTTGCATGATCATCGTGGATGTTTTCAAATCGCTGCTATAAAGTAATCAAGGCTGCAGGGTCAGGCCAGGGGAAAAGCAGATCCTGTGAGCCTGTTTTCACACCCTGGCCAAGCCCCCCACCAAGAAAGAAGTGGTCAGTTTGATGGACCCATTTGTCTGGAGATACCTTGGGCATCTGGATGCTGAGCCCACCCCAGCAGGCAGAGGGGTCTGGCATGTCTGTTAGGGCAACTGGAGGTTTATGGCTGTGATAAGAGACTTAATGGCTTTTTTAATTTATGTACATGCCTGTCAGCTGGCTTTTCGATTAATACAATGCAGAATGTGTGAGCTGGAGTCAGGATGGGATGTGCAGTTTGTGGGGTTGCTTTGGGAAGAGGCTTAGACCAGGCACCGCTAGGCTATGTGAGGCACTTGAGACTGCCAGAGGTGAGTATTGGAATATTTTTTTCCCCTTGTTGCAATGAGGAGGAACCAGAGGGAACCTCTCATGGGAGTTCAGGTTTAAGAGGGTTTGGCATTCGGGCAGGTCCCCTCTTTTCATGTCCTCACTGGTTCTGCAAGAGCATCTCTACCGTGAAAAGCGAGGGATGTGCATCTTGCAAATACCTGCAAGGGGCTTCTTGTTATGGCAGAAAAACTCAAACCAAATCTTTAAAATTCAGGACTAGAACCAAGGCTTCTTAGTGTCTGGCATGTCACTGCACAGAGAATCACACTCTTTAACAGCTCTGCTTGTAGATCGAAGCAGCATAACCAAGGGGGAAATCTGGTCCCTCTTGCTTTTGCGTTAATTTGCTGTTATCCTGGTACTTCCCAGATCCTTCATCCAGGAGCAGAGAGCTTCATGTGGTAAGGCCAGTCCTGAAAAAGAGCAGTTGTGGAGGAAAATCACAGCCTGTGCTCATACAGCAGCCCTGGGCCAGGGGGAAAATCAGGACTCCGGTCTCGCCGGCCGCGTGTTGCCGTGATGTGAGTCAGCTGCTTCCCCCCGCCTGCCCCCGGGATGAGTGATTCAGCCGTGATAACCTTTAACGAGTCTCAGACACTGTCGCAGCTTCATATTCAAACACAGCCAGCCGTATTTTTTATTAGCAGCACCCGGGATGGAGCTGAAGCACCACTGTAGGGAGCGTGGAGGTGGATCTAGGGGGTCAAAGGATCCCCCCCAAGAAGCACATCCAGCCCCTACAGCAGCATCTGTGTGTGTTGGGGAGGGAGCCTGTGTCCAGGCAAATCCCTGTGACTCAGCCAAATATGATTCATGTTTTAATGCTTAAACCCTGCTGCCCTTGGCCTTGATGCTGGAGCTACGGGGCCGTGGCTGTGAGGGGAGGCCCCCAGGGCAATGCGGGGATGGCAGCGGCTCCTGCACTGAAATGAAACCACAGAATCCCAAACTGGTCAAGCTGGAGGCACCTCTGGGTGCCTCTGGTCCAACCTCAGCCCCAACAGGGTGCCTGAGGGAGGTGACTTTTGGAGGCCAGGACGAAAGGAGCCATTGAGTGCACCCAGCATGGGCGAGGCTGGGCACCCAGCAGGGCTCATTACCCCAGCGGGGTAAGATGACAGCCACAGATGGGCTGTTTTAAAACCTCTCCTGCTCCCAGCTGGCCTGCACGTGCTGGTTGTGCTGTGCCTCTCTTGTGCTATAGACACCCCAAAGGACTGTCCCCAGAGATGATGGGTGCACATGAGCTGTGTTGCTCACCCAGCAGCTGGGTGGCTCCAGGTTTTATCTTTGCACCTTCTGCTGCCCATGAGCTGTCCTGGTTGGGGACACTAAAGCTGGTGCTGCTGAGACATCAAAATATAAAAAGCTTTTTGGGTACCTGTGCAGGTTCTTGCCTAACCAACCAGAGAACCATTCAGGCTGGAAAAGACCCTGAAGATCACCAAGTCCAACCATCAGCATGACTTTCTGCGTCCCATCACTAAGCCCTGTCCCTCAGTGCCACGTCCCCACATTTCCTAAACACCTCCAGGGACAGGGACACCACCAATTCCCTGGGCAACCTGTTCTGGTGCTTGACCACCCTCTCCATGAAGAAACTCTTCCTGATGTCCAGTAAAAACCTCCCTTTGTGCAACTTGAGGCCATTACAAAGGGTGAAGGGTGTTTTGTCTGAGGAGAGGCAGGAAAACACCCAGGAGGAGGCAGGGCTGGAGTCAGAGCCCTGACCCACCACGGCCCATGATTTCCCTTCACAGCAGTGCTCACATTTGTGGAGGAGGAGGAATCGCAGTGAAAATCAGCTTGTCTGTCATGGGGATGGTTTCTAGACTCACAGCGTGGCCGGCTGCCGCATTGCTCATCTTTTACAAAGCACCGAATCCCAGCTGCCTGTGTTATTTAAATGAAAAGTTCATTTTTCATGGGTGCTGAGCAGTTTCAAAATATGAAGTTTTAAGAGCATGCTGTCAAATGAAAATAAAGAGGGTGCTTTCTGGAATCTGCTGATTTTTCAGTGTCAGCCTCAAGATTTTGAGGGTCTGGTCTCCACTTGAAAAATCGCAGTGGGCTTCTCCATCCCAAGGAAGGGGCTCTGTGTGCATCTCTTTGAGAGCACAAGAAACCAGGGGTTTTTACATGCTTGTGAAGACACAGCAAGTCATGGAAAAAGTCTGTCTCCTTGCTGGAGCTGCCCTCAAAACCCATGGTTTTGGGTAAAGAGTTGGGAACAATTGGGGTCAGGTTAGTCATGCCCAGTTTGGCATCTGATGCTCCAGCTGTGATTTCTCCTCTGGAGATTTCTCCTGGGCTTTTCCTCCTGCTGCTTCCCTGGTCATCTGCTGAGCTGGAAGAGAAGGAGGAGGAAGAGAAGGAGGAGGGCTGCCAAGCAGTGCTTGCTCTTCTGGGGGTTGTACAGCACCCCTGCCTGCTCCCAGAGCTTCTGACCATGACCTTCTCCTCTGTGGCATGATCTCACACTCCATACTCCTGTCTGGTCTCTCCCCTGTGGCTCCTAGCTCACCCTTTGAAGAGATGCTCTCTGTCCCCTGCAGCTTTAATTCATCCACCTCTCACTGCACAGGACACAGGAGCAACATTAAGCACGTGCACGTGCCTCTGCTAATTTATGGCCCAGCTTGGGAACCCCTTGGATTCTGGATGTTGCCAGGTGGTTTTGCAAGCAAAATAAATATCACCCCTCCTGGATTTGGGTTGATAGCTTTATTTTAGGCATTTTTTTTTTTCCCAAGGGGGGAATACTGAATGTACCCTTTAATTCTTTGCTGATATGTGTTCCTTGTGAATAATGTTGCTCAGCTGAGTCATGGGGAAAAGAAATATGTCTCATTGCA
This sequence comes from Netta rufina, assembly GCF_964035555.1. Taxonomy (NCBI): domain Eukaryota; kingdom Metazoa; phylum Chordata; class Aves; order Anseriformes; family Anatidae; genus Netta; species Netta rufina. The sequence goes on along the minus strand of NC_140128.1, from coordinate 61,165,847 downwards.
GGGTTAGTTCCCACCACTTGGGATTTATGTCATGGACAGCGTCATTCCATCAGGACATAGCTGCCGTGGGCATGTTTCCAGCGCGATGGGAAGTTGCATTTATCCTGTTGTGTGCATGCAGAATTGGTATTTTTTTGGTGATAAATCCAGTGCCAGCGCCTCACTGGAGGATTTTGTTTCTGTGGTAGGAGGAATCTCATTAACAAGAGCTTCAGAGGAATCCGGCACTGCCAGCCAGAAGACAAATGCAGCAGTGCTGTCGTCATTTATCAAATGGAGAATGACCTTTGCTATCCATTAGGATGAAATGAAAAGCTTTGGGCTTTAACTTTGTTAAAATGCACATAGCTGTCTTTTTAGATCTCTGAGTTGGTGCATTGCTGAGATTAATCAAATTGTGCATTTTGCTAGCGCTTAAACAATATTGTTATATAATTCAATCTCCGCGTGTTTTCAAGACAGCAAGCAGAAGAATTACACTGAGCCCGGCTGCAAAACCACCCTGCTGCGTTCAGTGGCTTAGGAGGCAGAAGGGGTTTGGAGCCAGGTGCCAGAATGGTGTTTTTAGATCGTATCACTCGGATTCAAGCTACTTTTGGTTACAATTGGATATGTGTGCCTATTAAGATGTGTGCATATGCATGCGTGTCCTTGGGAGAGCTCTGCTGAAGGGGGCGGGTGTTTCTCCCTCTGGTCTGCACCAAACCTCCCCATGGAAAGAGGGTGTGAGATGTTTTTTTTTTCCTTGTTTTTCACTTTGAAAGATGCTGATTCTCTTTCCTCTTTTTACCAGTTGTTTAAGCAGGAGGACTCAGGACGTGGATCCCTCCTCTCTGCTCACACCTTGTCTCCAACAATCATCCACCAGCACAGATTTGTCTGTTCCCTACTTGGATGTCTTCCAGATCCTCCTCAGCTCCTTGGTCACCACGGTGTGTAGCCTGCACCCCACATCTCCTTGTGGCTGTCTGGCAGCTGTTCCACTCCCTGTCCCCACGCAAGCTCGTCCCTGCTCTTTTCTGGTCACAGTGAAGCCCACCTCCATCCTGCTGGTTGTGTGGGCTGATAACTTGGGATTATCCATGGCCTGGACAACTCTTGGTGTCCTCACAACCTATTTTTCTCCCTAACCCCTCCAGTACATCTGTTTTCCTGTTGACCCATCAGGTGAGGATGTTTCTACAGAGCAACATAGGCAGGGCACTGAGATGGTGCCTGGCACCTCCTTGTCTCCACCCAGGAGCTCTGCACCCCTGCTTTTTTGGCAACTTCTGCTCCCCAAGGAAGTCAGCTCCTGCCGTGCAGCCGAGTCCCATTCCTGGCTGATTTGGGCAAAGGCAGAACAAGGGACACACGAAACAAACCCAAAAGGTCCATGTGGCTGTGTGCATGAGGGCTGGTGAAATCCATCTGATGTCACACCTTGCAGGTTCTCCGTGTGGTGGAACTGAAAAAAAAACCAATTGGGTTTATGGCTGGAAAAACTGCCAAGTTTGTAGGTTGTAACCCAACCCGTGTTTGCTTCAGCACAAGTCTGTGGGGATGCTCTATATGAAACTAAGAAGATCTGTTTTTTTTCCTTCGTATTGTATCTACTTATTTACAAACGTAAATTAAATCTAGTTAGAGTATGTGATTTAAGAGGCGCTTTCATTAAAATAATGACAAGTGGTGCTTTGTGTTCCAGTGGGTGTAGCTCAGCTTGCTGAAAAGCCAATAATACCTTTGCATATTGACAAGCCAATAATACCTTTGTGTATAGAAGCAAACCTAAGTAAGTATATTGTGGCTTTACTGCAAAAAGCAAGAAAAAGCAATGACCATGAGTGCTGGGACCTTGTACATCAACCGAGCCCCATCGGCTGGTCTGACAAGAGTGGACGAAGAGCGGCCGATCCCTCAGTGGAAATCAATCCATTAATGGATAGGTTTCCTTGACTCTTCCTGGAAGTAGTGCAAGGATCTGCAAGACAGAGGATCTGAAACACATTCTTGTCTGAGGAGGGTCTTTGGGAAGTGTCTCCGTATCTGAAGTTATGTGAACTTCCATCTGCTGCTGCCATCGGTGCTAAAGGTGGGCACAATCGCAGACCTCTGTAACACCAAATACCACTGATATCAGCACATGGGATGTGGCTTTCATTTCTGGGTGCTTGCAGTAAGGAGGTTTGGCTCACTCATTATAAATCCAAGTGCAAAAGTCATGCTAAGGGTGGACCGTGAGTACCTGGAGGAGCGGTGGGGCGCGGATCCAGTATCTCACCCCCACCCCGCTCTCCCTGGGGAAAGGCTCTGCTCTGAGAAACCGAGCTCGGAGGCTTGAACGGGGAGCCAGTGACTAAATATTGACTCAGAAAAAAACAAAGATCCCATTTAGATGTAAATTTGAAGGGGGGTGGGGGGAGGAAGGAAACAGAAATACACAAAATAAGTCTACAAGCAGAATTATCTCGTTGCAGAATCCATTTTCCAGATTTCCCTTAGTGAGTTATCGGCAACACTCCGCATATTTGTGCAGCCAAATAGCTGCGAGGCACAAGTACATTCTCCAGTAGCAAATAATTCCCTTTCCTGATAACATCTCCAGCAGGGCTTGGCTGCACTGTGCAGGCACGGATCTCGCTCTGGAGGTGGGGGACCCGGCGTGCTGTTTGTCGGGCGGCTCGGATCAAAGCGAGAGCAATATCTGCACCCAGGAGAGGAGGCTTTCGAAGGCGCCTAGGTTCTCCTGCGGGATCTGGGTATGTCAGGTTCACTCCTTTTCCACAATCTGTGTTCAAACCTTAACCTAGGGGTGATGGGAGTGTTTCGGTCCTCAGCAGGATGGTGCCCAGATCCAGACAGAGCAAAGGTTTGGGTGTGGAGAGGACTGGGGAAGAGGCACAGGGCAGGAAAATGCATTTTTTCCATCTTGAAGATCTTTCCACGTTGAGGATCTGGGCTGCTCATGGGGTCCTCCAGCAACTCCAGCCTTTGGAGCTGAGCTGTGCAGGGTTTGGTGCTGCCAGGGCCACGGGACACCGTCCTTGGCCATGGCCACGGAGGAGCCCCAGCCTCACGTGCTCATCTCGGCCAGCCTCTGCAGCCTCTCCATCACTAACCTGGCTTATCTGCAGTTAAATGAATGCACCTCACCGCAGATCTGATTACAGATTTCAGATTTCTCTGCATCATCTGCTTGGGATGTTTCAAATTAGGTTAAAACCATGTATTGCCCATTGGTTCGGGTTTTTATTTCTCTCTTTGGTGTCACCAACTCACCACGGGAGGTACGTTGAGAGAAGGGCAGCTGTGTGCTCTCAAGGTCAAAGCCTTTCTGAGCTCGGGTGAGATAAGAGATTGGACGTTAGGAAAAACTTCTTCACAGAGTGGTTGGGATCAGGAACAGGCTGTCCAAGGATGGAGTCCCCATCCTGGAGGTATTTAAGGGACATGGGGACGTGGTGCTTAGGGGCATGGTCAGTGGTGGGCTTGGCAGTGTTAGGCTGCTGGTTGGACTTGGTGATCTTAAGGGCCTTTTCTGACCTAAATGAGTCGGTGATTTTATGACTCTATAAAACAGGAAGGAACAAAAATCAAGTCTGCTACAAAGCCCACGGTGCAAACCCTGCAGGAGCTCCCTGGCCATTGCTCACACATGCGAGAGCCCAGCCAAGGGCCCCTGCTCTGTCCGGGCTCCCAGCACGCGCTGTGTATTCCCATCATGAATTTTCCTGCCGACGAAGAGCATGAAGAGACACAACCCAGAGCAGCGCTTACAAATTGAATTCCTGAGCCCTGCACCCTCGCTGGGAAGCAATGTATCAGTGGTGAGTGCTCGCGGCACGGTGTTTCACCAGGGCACATCGGCAGGGGCTTCGCTGCTCGCAAGGCTCTCGCTCCGTGGTGGGGGAAAATGTGATTTTCCTGTTTTCCTTGATTTTATTTTATTTTTTAGTGGAAGGCTTTACAGGCTGGGAGCTGGAAGCTTTCCCAGTTTTTGCAAATAAAACTGCGAGCCTGTCTGCGGAGCGTTGGATGAGGAATCTCAGGAACGTGGGAGCTCTCCCTGGAGCCGCTCTGGAGTTTCTCCCGGTGCTGCCTTTAAACGCTCTTAAGGCAGTGGCTGTTCTGCACATCCCTGCGTGCTGCAAACAAAGGAAAAGAGGGACACAACAGCTGTTCTGTTCAAAATTAAAAAATAAAAAATTAAAAAAAAAAAGAAAGAAAATTGGGCCCTGCAGTCGCAGAACAAAAAGAGGGAAATATCAAGCTCGTATTTTGCATAGCGAGCGTGGGGAAAAATTAACACCAGCGGCAGCCCCGGCTTCAGTCACTGCAGTTTGCAAAAAAAAAACAAAAACCCTCTGCATCTGTGTGCCCTGCTGGCTGTCACCACGCGCTGGAGGCTGACTGCAGGGGCAGGGAAGCAGATTCCTGACTCTGCCGGGCCTTGAGCAAGCAAAGAGATGTGCCACAAGCTGAGATGAAAGGATAAGGGCTGCCTCCCAGGCTGTGTGCGTTGAAACGTGTCGATGCAGCAAGAGATGTTCCTTTCTTGCCGTTTCCCATGGACGTGAAGGATATGATGACTAATCATCAGGTTTTACCGAACAAAAGCTAATGGGCACTGCATTTCCTATTTTGCAGGAGCTGTGGCCAGGTCAGGAATGTGGCGAGCCCTGGGAAGAAGGAGTTTTATCTGCTTCGCCTGGGGCTGGAGCCGCGCGGTGCCACCGCCGGGATAATCCATTTCCTCCGGGCTGCTGCCTGAAAGATGTCAAGAAGTTAAAGGGATTTGAGTAAAAATAGAAAAGAGAGAAAGGACATCCTGCATGAGGGGGAAGCCGGGGAAGCAGGAAGGCACAGGCAAAGCCCGCTGCTGACGAAGAAACCCTGTAAAAGACAAAAAAATCCCCCTTCCCAGCCCTTCTCCCAGGAGGGATGTGGGGTTATTGCTGCTTGTCCTTGCTACCCTAGCATGCATGTAGGGCCACAACGAGATGGGGACCGGGGGCTCAGGGCATCCCGGTGACCCTAGGATGGAGACACGGGGCTGACATGAGCTGCACAGTGGCTTTTTTCCAGGGCTGGGTGCTGAAATACCGTCTCGGTATAATCGAGCGAAGAAGGCTCGGTCTGTCCTCTACCAGCAAATTAAACACAACTTTGCGGGTTTGGTGGTTTGCTGCCAAGTGCCAGCACAGCTCCACATTAATAGCTTATGACAGGATTATTCTCCCTGATTTTTGGCAGGAAGGAGCTCTTCGGCCTTAATCCTGCTTGTGGCTAAGGGAAAAGCCCTGCACAGCCCCTGCACGGCCCATATTTACCAACAGCACCCGTGGGTGCCCATCCTTGCCACGCAGCTGAGCCTTGCAGGGAGTTGTACCAGCTGCTGGGCTGCTAAATCAAGGGATCTTAAAAAAGCTGTGTATACCTGTGTAAACTTCTGGTTTAAATGTCTGAAAGGGGGAAAAAAATCAGCATAGGGCTGGAAAAAAAGAAAAGCAAAAGGGATTTGAAGGTTTAGGAGGGCACACGACCGGGTCTGACCCTCTTTTGGGGCATTTGGATGAAGGCTCCCACATCATTAATCCTTGTTAAAAGTCACGGACTCCAGCCAAGGGACCTCATGGTCATGGATTATGTATTGAAATGAAAATCTCCAAATCACACATGTTAAGTAGTTTCCTGGGAAACCCAGCTCACAGCAAGGAGAGGCTTCAAGGGACGGATCTGGGGAAAAACTGAGTTGCCAGTGCTCCCAGCAGAAGTTTTTAACTGGTAGCACCACTGGAAACAGCAGTAAGAGTGTTTTTTTTTCCAGGACGGAATGATTAGGATTTCTCCCTAATTGTCCTCGCTTTGATTGTGTATATCAAAATTTGCTATTTTCTGGGTGGGCGGCGAGGCTGGGCTGGCTCCGGAGGCTTTTGGACAGGGCAGTGTTGGGGTGGGGGAACAACAAAGATACGTGTGTGTGCGAAAACACCGAAACCTCCAGGAAAAAGGAGGACAGCCTTGAATTTTCATAAGGAGGTCGGCACAGCCACCGCTTTGTGCTTCCCACGGGCTGCCTGACAATGTCCCCTCTCACTGCTGCACAGTTGCGAAGAGGAGGAGGAAAAAGATGAGGAGGAGGAGGAGGAGGAGGGAAAAAGTGTACAACGTTGTCTCCTTCACCCTGCCATGTCCCACGGGCACAGGGGAGGTGACGGGGTGGCCGTGGTGGAGGTGACACCCCGCAGCACCCATCCCCTGTGGGCACATCCATCGGTGCCAGCAGCCATGGCACAGATCCCATGTGGATTTTGGGAGGCAAAAAAAACATTTATCTCGGCTTTGTGCTGGAAACTGCACGGTGTACCCGGGGCTCAGGGTATCGGCACAGTAAACTCAGGGAGAAAAGAAGCCCCGAGCCCCTGGGATGCTTTAAAGTTCTCACATGGTGCCAAGCAGGGACATCTGCACTTGTTCCTTGCTCCCTTATCTTACCCCAGACACTGCTGCAGCTCAGAGGAGCTCCTGCTCACACACAGACGTTTCGGAGAGGATCCAGCACGCGCTGAAATATTTAAATGTCTCCCCGTGCTCAGGCAGTGACCTCTGCATGGTGAGGGACCCTTTTCTGTTCCTGATCCTGGAAATCGCCCGCGGCTTCTGCCTTTGTTCCGCTCGCCCCAGCCTCCATATGCTCCGTTCACACCCTTGAGTTATCGATGGGCTGCGTGTGGCAAATGTAAAGGTTTGCAGGCGGGGGCTGGCAGCTCACCCGGATTTTTGGCTGCTGCAGATGGGGCGAGCTGCGGGTCCGGCCATGCGGGTTGCACATTGGGCCAGCTCCTGGGCGAGGGAGGCTTCCCGTGGCCCCGCTCCCATCTGTTCCCAAAATCCCACGATCGCAGCACCAAGTAACTCACGCAGGGCTGTCAGGTCCTCCTCTTCCTAATAAAGATGCCAGCGTGTTCCTACCAACAGCCTCAGCACCTCCCCTGCACTGGGTTTTACAGCCCGCAGAGAGGAGAATGGTCCACGTGTGTTTTCCTCAGGGCACGTTTGGGGTGTTTTTGCCAAATATTCAGCTGGGCAGGGGGCTGTGGGTGAAGCCTGGTGGGGGTTTCACCCTTTGGTAGGACCCCATCCTTCCCCGTGAGGTCAGTGAGGGTTTGCCACCGGCTCCGTGGGTGCTCGCTGTCCAGATGGGATAGATACAGGTGCTTTCTCTTGCATGAAAAAATGACCGGCAGCCTCATTTTTGACTAAAATATCTGAAACAGGGAGTCTTTCATTCCAGAAGGTGATTTTTATTAGCAAGCGGCTGCCTGTTCTTTCTATCCCTTCAATAATGGATTTTTCATTGCTTTGGTTGGACGTCTGCTATATCTACGGCCACTAACACTTAGCAATGAATCCGTGTTGATTTTCTTTCAGCTCAAAGCCTTTTTTCATTCATCTTGCGTCTCTTACTGTCAAAAAAAAAAAAAAAAGTCTCATGGTCTTTTTTCTCATGGTCTCGTGAGCTTCTTCTCATGTTCCCATACAAAATCTCCCCCAGTTTAACATCACTGGTAAATCTCAGCAGAGCAGCTTACGGCCGTGCCTTTTTTCTGGCCCTAAAGGTGCGGGGTTCTCACCCTCTTCCAAAATAACTCCGCTCCCTTGTTAAGGAAAGTCGTTATCTGATGAGGTACGAGGCATCTTCATCTCCTAATGATGCCAGCGAAAGCCGGCAGCAATCAGGGGGCTACCAGAATCGCATTTCCCAGTCATTACCTTATTGCTGAGAAATACACTTTTCGGCCATCCATCTGCTGAAGTGCCCATAATAATGACAACTCAACCGGCGGCTCGGCTGATCCCCACGCTGATGGTGATCCTTGCAGCTTACAAAGCTAACGACTTCATAATTGCCCACAGCCTGCAGGTGTAGGAGAAGCCACCATCGATAACTGCAGACGCTCCCACGGCCAGGAGGAAGGCAGTGCTGGGGGCTGCCCTTGCGCGGTGCCTTAACAGGATGCTGCAGGACATTGTTCCTTTGGCTACATCTTCCTGACATCTGTGCCCATCTGTTGTTTGCTTTCGCTGGGGTTTTGTTTGTTTTAATTTCTTTCCTCGTGCTTAGATTTCAAGGTTTTGGGGGTTTCAGTGTGGTTGTGTGGTGGTTTTTTTTTTTTGAGTTTATCCATTGCCTGGCTGAAGGCAGCCTGGATGCCTGCCAGGAGCACCTGGCAATGCACTCACTTAGTAAATTATAGTAATGAAAAGAATGTCAGATGCTAGGAGGTGGTTACAGGACTTCACTGATGTATATACTTTGCAGACCAAACGCTGCTTTTAACATATTCAGCTATGACCCAGCCCCTTTTTACCCTAAGCAGATGCAGAGGAGAAAACTGATTAGCTGTGAGTTCTTGCTGCCAGAGAAGTCCGAAATTGGGAGTAGGATCTATTAACCACAGATCCCACAGACCTCAGCAAAATGATGTTATTTTTTTCCTTGCAAAATCAGGTGCATGTATAAGTGAGACAAGGACGGCGTGGTCCTGCAGGATGAGCAGGACCCTGTGGGTCCTTGGGGGCTTTGGGAGCTGCTCTCTGCTGGGGAGCAGCGTGTGGGATCGTGCCGGAGGCTGCTGCAACGTGCTGGTGATCCGCTGCCTGAACGGCAGCCAGGGGACCCTCTCTCCTTTCTAATATGCAATAATTTCTAAAGCGCATTTCATTCTCTGTCGCGGAAATATGTGCAAACGGTGCTTGATTTTAAGTGGCTTTGTGGGTGTTCCTGAATTGCTGCTGGGTGAAATCCTTCAGCGGCTGCAAACTGTGAAAGTTTGGGGTCTGAGGTTCACCCTGCTGGCATAGCAGAGCTCCCATCGCATCCCAGCTAGAAAAGAGGAGCTCCTCTCCCCCCCTTATATCCTGCAGCGATTTGGGCATTCTCATTAAGTCCAGTGGATGAGGTTTGGTTGATTTATGGGCTGGCTGATTGTCTCTTTGTGGATGTGGACCCAGCCATCTGCTGCAGGAGCTCCTCTCCGGGTCTTCCCAGGGGGAAGTGTCATTGCTGGGGATGGTTTTTGCACTAGGACAGTGTGATCTAATCCTGGGAACCGGTCGATCACCAGCTTTGTCTGCTGGGATGAAGGTTGGAGCAGCAGAATTTTCCCTAAATCGGGTCCAAGGAAATTCAAGGGAAGCTGTCCCCGTTCCCTACCTCCCACCGTCGCTGTGTTAGTGTTAACTTTTAAACAGAGAGGATGTTAATAGGAAAAAGGGCAACATCTTGGACAGGGAAAGTCCATTCATGGGTGAGCAACTGGGGTGGGAGAGAGCATCCCACAAAGGGGATGTGTTGATGTGAGAGGGGGTCAGCTCTGGGGCTGCAGGCGGACCCATATTGAGAGGCGATGCTGAGAGCCGGGTTGCTGCTCCTTCTGATTTTGGCAGACTCATACAAAATATGTTTATTCCCCCTTAGCTAGCCCCTCAGGAGAGGAACTACACGGGTGAGCTGCTGGGGCACGGGGCAGAGCAATGCCCTTGGCTCTACCCCATAGGGAAAGGGATGGGGACCACCCAGCCAGGGACATCGCAGATTTTCTCAGGATAACCCATGCTGTTGGAAAAGACAGACACGTTTACGTACAGGAGCTCCTTGGCACATTTTATTTGTCTTTGAGACTTCTGTTGATCTCTGGGCTAATGTTGCAAGAGAAGGACCTATAGTGACTAAAATCTCAGCATGTCTTTGCTGAATGATAATAGCTCAATTAGAGCCAGTCATTAGGTAGATATGGCTAAGGTCATCTTCTCTGTGTACTTCACTTGGACGTTTTCTTGCTAGGTCCTCCTATAACTCTTTGCAGTCAGCTTAAAATTTTTGGCTTCTCAGCAAACATTTCCATTATAAGCGAGCTGCCCGGCCAAGGTCCCACAAGAAGACCACGGTGTCCCGGCAGTAACCTCTCCCCACCGTGAAAAGGAGAACTCCAAGCTTTTGGTTTCTCCTGCTGTTACCCCATGAAGCACTTTCTTATCTCATGCTGCTTTTATTTCTTTCACAGCCCTTATGTGGCAAAACTCTCGTGAAATGCAGGTATGTGATCATCTTTTTTGGCTGCTTCAGAGGTTACAAACTTTGACTTCTTTCTGCAAAAGCCCCTGTTGCCCTCTCAGGTTTATTAATTGCGTCCCTAAGCATCCGTATTTACCTGCTTCTTACTGCATTTCCTACAGATTTGATGGTACAGAAGCCAGACCGAGTGGAACACAGCTCTCAAGCTTGCCCATGATGTCAAATTTGGTGTTTCCCATCTGCTGGAGACAAACGCTGTTCATAATTCAGCCCTGTCATACCTGAACCTCTTTACAACCCTTGGGCCAGTGACATCTCACCCCAGCAATCTGTTCCGCTCTCAATTAACCTGTTTATTTTAAAATCTCTGCTGCTGACAGTGGTATTTAAGGAGTTCCCCAGCCCTGATGAAGACAGCTTTGTTCTGGGAGCCTCCAGCCCCTGTCCTGGTGCAGAGGCTTCACTGAGCTGAGCCACCACAATTTTATCCTTTTTTATCCCCATTTCTTTCACCCTTGTACTGTGGGCTGTCCCCAGCCTGTCCCTGATATATTTTTCTGTGCATTTCCATGCCTTTGGCAAACTGTTCTGTAACATCTTTTTTGCTTGTCTTGTTGTGGTTTTGTATTCACCAGTGTTTATGCTGTATTCCCTCTTCCTCATTTAGATGTAGCCTTTTGATGACTGCCTTTTTGCCTCCTAACAGCCTTTGTCACTCTCTGTAGCTACTCTGCTTTTTAAAACTCCTTTAGGGTCTTTAGGAAAGAGTTATGTGTTAGGCACGAGCCTGTAACACATTCTTAAGGTGCCACCATGATACTTGAGATCATTTTATCCTTTCAGCTCTTCCATTTTATTTATGATGTCATTGCCCTTTCTAAATTTTCGCTGCTACCGTAAATGAAAAATTAATGAAATTATGAAATGAAAATTAAGACATTACCGGGTCCAAAGCATACAAACGTCTTCCCAAACATTGTAAAGAAATGCAAACCTGTTTCAGTCTGGGTTGGGCACCAAACCCCGCATGTAAAGCAGGGAACTGTAAGGGTGCTGGTGTCATGCTAAGCCCAGCAGCACATCCTTACCAGCCATCACCCCAAAAGATGAACACAGACCTGGCCCTGCAGGACCATTGGGTTGGTGATGGAAACCTGTGCCTCTGTTCATTGCCAGAGCTGGGATGTTCAACATGAGCCACACGTATGGTGGGAGGGCTATTGATGTCTTTCAATACTTTATATTTCAAGCTGGTTCCCTAAGCCCCGATTCATGAAAGCACTGAAGTACTTACTCTGAGTCCAGCACATCTGTAAGTACTTTGCTGAATTAGAGCCTTATTAATCTTCCTGTATTTAAAATAACTTTTTACTACATTTTAAAAACAAACGGGCACGCATTATTTCTCCGTGTCTAGGATTTTTTCAGACACTGATTTTAATGCTCTCCTGGCTTTGCTGGATAGCCCTCCTGCAAGCTGCTGCCCTGGCCAAGCAGCTGCTCATGATAAAGCCGGGAATGAGCTGCCTTTTGCAAGGAAGGGGCTCAAAGTTATCATCAATTCTCACTTCAGGGGATGCTCCCCCAAAAAGCTGCCCCGAGAAGCTACATGGAGCCACCCCAAAGGCGAGAGCGCAAGACAATTCGAGCTTAAAAATAATTGAATGCAGCTGTAGGTACATTTCTCCATTCTTTCAATGGACTTGGGGAAAAATGCCAGCTACGGTTTGTTTGCTCCAGTTGCAAAAAGGAATTTTTGGAGCTCTAGGAAGCGCTGGTGTTGGTGTTGGTGTGGGACATGGAGATGTGCAAAGCATGGATATGGCAAAGCAGCTCCCTGCCCCTGTCTCCACCTCGTTGCTCTCATTAGAAAATTAAAAGCAGGTTTCCAGTGCTGGGAGCAGTGGGTCCTTGGGAGCTGCAATGAGAAAACCAGCGCTTTAGGAAGAAAGGCCCTTTAACACCTTGTGGGGCTGGGGCTGCGCCTCCCCTCTCCATTTTCCAGCCTAAAACAACCGACGTGGGACTGCCAAATGAAGAGGCTGTTACTGCCGCTCACCCCTCGCTGCAACATAAGTCACTGTCAAAACAACAGACAGTCGCATTTCCAAGGGAAAAAAACTGCATTAACCCAAAGCCCAGGGGTTATCTCACCAAATACACCTCCCTGAAGCCTGCTCAGCTCTTTTTCTCAGCCCTGCACTTGTCTTTTCTTTTTTTTTTTTTTTTTTTTTTTTCCAGCAATGCAAACCGGTGTATTTTCTTCATTCATTGCATCGAGATAGCACTCACAAACCTCTCTGTGCAAGGCTCTGTCCATTTTGGCCTCTTCTCCCCAAAGTGCACAGTGTTAGAAAATGAGAAAGAAGGAAACAGGCAAAAAAAAAGATCTTCAAGGTCCTTCCTCATCCTCCATCCCCACAGGGCATGGGGGACATGGAGGCAGGACAAAACGCTGTAAATCCAGCCGGACAGCAGGACTTTGGGCTTACAGGAAGCCTGAAACTGTTTCAGAGCACTCCTTGGAAGACAATTTCAGCTTGTTTATGCCGTGTGAAAGCAAAGCTAACACGAAGGCCTTGCGTTCGGGGGGAGAGAGGGAAGGACTCGAAGAGGATGCAGCCAGGAGGATTGTTTTTCACACTGTTTTCCAAGCTGTATTTGTTTTCTTTGACAGTGACTTACGGCCCGGCTTTCTTTTCTATTTTGTTAGGGCAATAAAGAAGATAAATCTGTAATAATTCAGCTCTCTGTCTTTAATAAAACCTTGTCTTCTTCGCACAGCCCCTGGGAAGATCTCCATCCTGCAGCCCTGCAAGATTGGCTGGATTTTTCCATTTCACCTCTTCACCAGAAACGGCAGAAAAATAGCATTACCAGGAAAATTAATAGCTAAATACAATTTCAGCCAGGGGAAAGCTCCCGGCAGGAGGAGCAGGGCTCGCTCCCCAGCCCATGGCTCCGACTGGGGAAGATTTCCAGCGAGGGCCACAAGCAGCATCAAGGCCATTGAAATTACTTCTCTTTGTCCTCAAACAGGGTGCGGGGACCTCCATTTAGGGCCAGCGGGAATTCCCGTCCTCCACAGGCATCGTTTTGGGGCTAATTTTGTGGGTTTTCTCCTTGGTTGGGTACTGAAGGAAAGCGAACGATGGGTGTGCTTGGGGGCTGCCACGGCCATGAGCAGCGCAGGGTGGCAAGCCCTTGGGTGTCATTATAGAAAATTTAGGGATTTTTTTTTTGCACCCCACTGTCACTACAGAAAATTTGGGGTGTTTTTTTTTTTTTGCACCCTGCTGCCTTTTTGGCCCAGTTTTGTGCTGCAAAAGGCCTGGTGATGGCGGGACATGGGAACATGGCCTTCCCGCATGCTGAGGGACCTGAGGACAGCAATGGGATGGCCTGAGTTGCCTGGGGCTGGGGCCTATGGATCTGGTGATCTGGGGCTGTGGGATGTGAGGGATCCTGGCCCTGAGGGGATCAAGTCCCACTGGGGATCCTGGGACCACATGGGATCTGGACCAAGGGGAGATCCCAACCCATGGGGGATCCCAGCCCAGGGATCAGATCGGCCACAAGCGGCATCGCGGCTGCTGCAATTACTTTTCTTTGTCCTCAAACAGGGTGCGGAAACCTGGATTTAGAGCCAGTGAGAATTCCCATCCTCCACAGGCATCGTTTTGGGGCTAATTTTGTGGGTTTTTGCCTTGGTCGGGTACTGAAGGAACGCGAACAATGGGCGTGAGTGGGGGCTGCTTGAAGAGCAGCGCAGGGTGTCAAGCCCTTAGGTGTCATCATAGAAAATTTAGGGTGTTTTTTTTTGCACCCCACTGTTACTACAGAAAATTTGGGGTGTTTTTTTTGCACCCCACTGCCTTTTTGGCCCATTTTTGTGCTGCACAAGGCCTGGTGATGGCGGGACATGAGACATGGGACCATGACAGGACGGCCTGAGGTGCCTGGGGCTGGGACGTGTGGATCTGGTGATCTGGGGCTGTGGGCTGTGCGGGATCCTGAAGGGATCAAGTCCCACTGGGGATCCTTCGACCAGAAGGGGCTCTGCACCCCCCACACCCACAGTGCGCGGCCCCTTTAAGCGCAGCCCCCTCCCCTTTACTCTATGTTTACATAACACACCGCGCCCGTACCACCACCACTCCCTGAGAAAAGGGGGGGGGGGAGGCACCAGCACCTCCTCCAAACCCCACCCCCTCAGCGGGCGGTGAACGGGCGGCCGCGTCGCTCCTCCCCCTCCCCCGCACTTGGTACGCCCCGCGGGCGCTTCCCCCCCCCCCCTCCCCCGGGGTGTAGTGGCCGGCGCCGGGCGGCCGCGGGCTCAGAGCGGGGCTGGGACCGGCCCCGGCGGGAGGGGGGGAGCGCGCAGGAGGAGGAGGAGGAGGAAGGGGAGGAAGAAGAAAAAGGGGAGGAAGAAAAGGGGCGAGACCTCGCGGCGCCCCCATGTTCTCCCCCAGCCAGGAGGAGCACTGCGCCCCCAACAAGGAGCCCGTCAAGTACGGGGAGCTGGTGGTGCTGGGGTGAGCTGCGGCTGGGGGCTGTTTTTTGGGGAGGGGGGCTGCGATGCTTCATCCCTCCTTCATCATCATCATCATCCTCGTCCCACCCCCCCCCCCTTTATTAATTTATTTGGTTTTATTTATTTATTTTTTTTTCCTTCGCCGATGCTGGGGGGGGTGGTTTGGGGGCTTTGGGGGTCGTGGAGGGATGGGTTTGGGTTGGGGATGGGGGTTTTTGGGGACAGGGGGGTGTTTTTAGGGGCAGGGTTACAAGGAGAGATGGTTTTGGGGTCAGGGAGGATGGTTTTGGGGTCGGGGAGATAGAAACACTCAGGTTTCCAGCCCGGTGCCCCGTGCGAAGCGTTGTTCAGCCTCCCCCAGGACCCGTGCCAGAGCTGCTGGGAGGTCAAAACCTTGATTTTTTCTGGGGGGTCGTTTGGGCTGTTTTTGTTGTTGTTTTGCTCGAGCGGTGCCCTCCCGAGCTGGGCTCGCCTCTGCAGAGCGGCTGCTGGGGTGGCAGCGAGGCGAGCGGCCAACCTTTGGGGATGCTGGACGCTCCTCGCGGCGATACAGGTCAAGACACAGGCACCGGGGGACAACGCTCAGCTGCCAGCAAGAACACAGCGTCCAAAGACTCAAATTTAACTAATTTTGGTTTGGGAAGAGCGCCCGTATCAAAGTAAATCTGATAAAGGAGCGATCTCGCTGTGCTAACTGCGAAAATGGAGGGTCCCCTCAGCTGGGCAACGCCGTCGCCGACAATAAAGTCTCGGCATAACGCTGAGTCTTTAATTACAGCGGAGCCCGTAGATCGGTGTTGTGCTGCAGAGGCTTTTTTGTGCACAGCTGGAAGCGTTTTCCTTTCTGTTGCTTGCCTATTTTTAGCCGCCGTTGAAAGTACAGAAGTATGAAATGTTTTGGCTCCGGTCTCACCATAGCAAAGCGCGGCGTGCTTGTTGTTGTGTGTGGTTTTTTTTTTGTTTTGTTTTTTTTTTAAATTATTTCCTTTCATATGGAAATGCATTGATCTCTGGCTTATCGGCTCTGCCCAAGGTCTTGATCTTCCCTGCAGTGTGTTGAAACACGCCAATAAAATTTAAATAAACTTCCGATCGCCGAGCCTAGTTATTATTTGCCTATCAGCTGTTCCCTAAAGCTACCGAGGTTATATTGCCCGGCTATTGCACGTACTAAAAAAAAAGACAGAAATCTTCTCGTCCTTGTAGTAGGAAGCCTGTGAGCTGGCAGCTGAGTGTGTCTGTGCCCGGTCTGCCTGCGTAGCCTGCAATGGGACGCGGCGAGGCACTGGCTGGCACGGTGCACTGACGTGGTGTGCTTCGTGGAGGTGATGTAGAGAGAGGTGGATGTGATGGGGACGATGCAGGGAGTGCTGTGACTTCGGTAATTACACTTGGGTTGGTGTTTTTGACGCTTTTGGGGTTGATTGCCACGTTTCCCATCGGATGTTTTAAATGGTAATGCCATAAATAAGACAAACTTGTGCTCTCTCTTTTTTTTTTTTTTTTTTTTTTTTCCTTTGGTGACTCAATGCTTGTGGCTGGGGATTCTTGGAACAGCTTAAGCATCTGTTCAGTAGCATTTAAAAAAATTATAAATACCTGTTTTGTAGTTAAAAATCTTTCAATCTGGAGTTCAGTGTAGATAAGACAGGATAAATCTGCTCTGCTCGTCAAAGGGAGACCGAGACCCATCAGCTGCAAAAGCTTGGCCTTCCAGTTCTTGTTGTAACTGATAGCATGACCTCACAGCTAATTTGACCAAAAAAAGTTGTTCTGAGATACCTTAGAGTGTTTAAAAAAAAAAAAAAGTGTTGGTTGTGATGGTGATGAATAACTTCTGTCTTGAGCTGTGAGACCTTTACACTGGGTGGGGGAAAATGATGATGAACAAAGAAATTGACTGAGCTGGCAAACTGCTGAGAGCTGGGTTTTTAAGATGATAAAACTTTCCCTTCGTCTTCTGCACTTACTCTGCCTTAATATTAAAGATGATTCGATGCTTGGTGTTGACATCGAGGGGGAGGTATCCCCTGGTGTGTCTCCCACCTGGACACCTTCCTGAGTTGTCTCGTGGTGGCTGTGATCCTGTCTGTGCTTTGCAGGGTAAATCCAGGTGTCTGCAGTTGGTCATTGCAGCAAATGTGCTTCTAATCACTTCCCCCAGTAGCCCGTTACGTGCTTTCTGTAAGTGCTGTGGCAGTTTGTGTTTGGTTAAGGTTTTGCTGAGGTTTACATAATCAATGCTGTCGCGAACAAACCCGGTTTATATAAATCAAGCCAGGCAGGTCAAGATGGCTGGTAAAGAAGAGATCATCTGGCTGTGTACATCTGCTCGTAGCATCATCTGTTCACAAAAGGCTGTGGATTTCTTGAAGTAGAAACACTTGGAGTCTTTTTTTCTTTTTTTTTTTTTCTTTGAGCATTATTTGAAGTTCTTTTGAAGTAGTATTCCATTAAGTGCTTGTTGGGAAGGAGATGCTGAACGCAGGGTGTCGTGGTGTTAGGGAATTGTTTGGTGTGCCTGATCAGGGACTCAGGATGGGTCAAGGTTTGGCTTTGGGCTGGACAAAACCAAGCAGCTCCCTCAAGTTACCTCTCCTGTGGCCCACGGCAATGTGGGCATGGTGTTCACCATTGGGTTTGTGGCTGCTGCTTGCAAGATCTCTGCCTTTGGACTATGTCAGCACCTACCTTAGGCCGTGCATGCACCTTTTGCAGGCTTCTCCAGCGTTTCATGGTGTTGGTGAGCAGCTGGGACCTCTCAGGTGAGCGGTGTGGGCAGTGGGGTCAGCTGGAGGAGGAGCACCAAAGCAGCACGTGTCTTAGTGGCTGAGTTCTCTCGCAGTGAAAGATTTGAGCCCTGACATTAGATGAGCTGAGTTTGGTGTCCTGCCACCAATTCTAGGGGTTTTTGAGAAGTGTGTGCACGTAGGTGTAATATTTCTCACTAACAAACACTCCTGTTGGCTATTCCTTAGCAAGGAGGTGCAGCACGTTGAGGGAAACTTTCTTACAGACTTCATGGATTTACAGTATCCAATCTTACTTTATTTTGCGGAACAAAAATAAGGATTGTCACTCAGTCTTGCTATAGTGGTCACTTTGAAATCTGTCAATATTCACGTATAAATTTTCAGAGGCAGCCATTGCAGTAAATGAATGAGTGAACTTGTTAAGTGTTGCCCAAAGAGCTGTTCTGCAGCTTTGTTTGGTGTGGGCCATTGGACCTCCTTAGACAAAGAGACTGCAGCTCTGCTTCAGTTTAACCTTCTTCAAAAAATAAAATTCTGATCTATGTTTACAGCGATAAATTCGATGATAACCTTTGGGAAGCTCTGATTGATGGGCTGCTCCGTACTTTGAGCAATTTAGACTTGAAGCGTGCCTTTTGTGTTAATCTGAAGGGACCTTCATTTTTAGACTCCTCTTTCTCACACCAGCTTTTTCTGACTGATCAGAGTTCCTCCTTAATCACTACCTTCGTGATGAGCTAAATAAAGTCCTTTAAGTGTTTCCTACTTCCAAGTACGCTTCCAGTTGTTAAATTATCTGTTTGGCTTTTCTTAGAACTCTTTTGTTAATCTTCCTGACCTGCACAGCAAGAAAAGCTGCTGCAGGGAGCCAGCAGCTCTGTTGGGTGCAGGAGCATCATTCTCTCTGCTCGTCCTTGGTGTCCATCTCCTTCTGCTTACGGTGAAGGCAGCAGGAGGAGTGGTCCTGGCTTTTGCTGCACTTGCTTGGGTTTGCTGCTGGATGCGAGCCCGAGGCTTTGTTTCGTGATTCTTGTAATTTTCTTTGCCATGCTTTGCTGTATATATTAGTGAAACCGCTTCGGTACCCTGGGTTCTGCTTTTGAACCTTATTTTTGACTTTTGAACCTTATTTGGGAAACGTACTTCAGGCTTCGTTTAGAGGACGGCGTAGCAAAGACTGGTAGCCACCCGTTAAATGTCTTCAAGGTCATGATTCTCCCAGGGAATCATTTGCTTCGGCAGTCATAGCTGGAAGGCTGCTGTTCTGGAGAAACCGATACGTAAATGTGTGTGTGTGTGTGTGTTTGATATTGATGGTGGCTTCTTGGGCACCTTTGAGCTTCGATGCTGTTAGATCTTAGATGCTACATATCAAGAATGTGATCAGTGCCAGCTCAGAGCTTGTGGGGAGATTAATCAGACACCGGGAATATTGTGTCTGAATAGAACATGAACTGCGGGGCAGGAAAAAAATCGCAGGAAAGGTTACATCCGAGGAAAGATGGGTGGATTTTTTTTCAATGAATTTATGTATGAAAGCTGGGTAGAGCAAAGGTTGTGCTTCATTTACACTGGGAAACAAACCACATCCCAGTCAGTTCTCTGTGACTGTCATGTTCCTTGGAGGACTTCTGACTTTCTCAGGTTTGCAGGAGTGCAGATCTGTGCTCAGCTGTCGGCCGCATTCACAGCAGCTTGGTCCTGGTGTAAAATCAGAGGGCAGGAATCTCAAACTCAGGAAGTTAAGATCCGTGTAAGTCGAAGCAAATCACAGCATCAAACATCTGTGGGTTTAATGCTTGTTATGGAGGGAGGACAAAAAAAAAAAAAAGGGGAAACCGGGTGCATTTGGGAAGCCAAGCTGTAATCCCTTTGGCATGTACAGGCAGTAGGTCACATGTAGAAGTAGAAGACAGTTTATTTATTTTTTTTAAATATGGAAAACAGACTGTTTACTCCGAGTAAACAAGTTTGATAAATGTAAGGCTTTGTTGCCTCTGCCTGATGCACTTCCCATGCAGAGCCAAATAACTGCGCCTTTCCCCCCTTGGCAGAACCAGGGCTTCATAGTTTCCATTTTCAATTGGAATTTATAAATGAGTAGATGCTATGAAAGTCCACTTGGCTCTACTTAAAAATGTGCCTATAAAACCAGGAATGACTTTCTAGGCTATTAAGATTTGTTTTTTTTTGTTGCTGAAAGCAGCATCTTGTTGAAGCTATTTCATGCTCCATCTTAACAGCAGGCTGTTCTTCAACTGTGATTACAAGGTTGCTTGAGAACAGATTTTTCCTAAGAAGTCAGGAACTTTTTATTATCCAGTTCAAACGAAATTAAGGCTGTTTTATCCTCATTTATTATCGAGTTAATGCTGCCCTTTAAAGCGCTTAATTCTTGTTTGTTAGTAGTGATAGCACACGTCAACTTGATGCTGTGGGAAGATGCAGCCTTCTTTCCTGGTACTCCAGGCTGCCTGAATGGAGCGTGGCACTGAGCCTGAGCACCTTGCTGAAGGTAGGGTTTATCAGTGCAGAATGCCAGCAGAAAAAGTCTTCCAGCTGTTTGCAACACACCTGTAGGCAAAAAGATGTTAAGGTGGGCTGAACCAGCCCTTCCCTTGTGTCATTTTTTTGCTTTCTGGTGTTGCCTACACGTGTTTTTGATTCTGGATTTGCCTCCTGTCTGTGACTAGTATGGGTACAAAGCCTAGTCTTATAAAGGAGACACCTCTACCACGTTGTAGAGTTGGCATTATGTCCTCAAGTTTAGCAGGAGTGCTGCTGGTGGTGTCACCCAGGGTTGTTTGGTTATTCTGCACTGTCCTGCATGTGGCTCACTTGTCCCCTGGTCAGCAAGGCAAGTGAAATTGGGGAGGATTCAGTCTGAGTGCCCAGCTTCATGCAGAAACTCTTGTTTCCAGGTGTGCTTTGTGCTGTCCGATAACCCTAAATCTCATTTCCGTTGAGGATAATTTTTATTTTATCAAGAAATTTGCTTGGGGTTTGCTCTTGCTCCCTTCCAAGGTCAGCAGTGAAAAGCTCATGTGAGGTTTGTCCCAGCTCTGAACACTGAGGGACAGGAACAGGGATGCAAGTCTTTCCAGAAGGACTTGTAAGGCAAAGCTACTCACTTTTTTTTCTTTATAAACACTTAATTCAGTAAGTGGTGGTCTCATGCCATTCACTTCTACCACCTGCATGTGCTAATGCCGTATTGGAGGGGTTCCTCTTTTCTTTTAGCTGACTTGTTTCCCTTTGGACAAGAAGCTGTTCAAAGCTTTATACTTTAAGTAGAGGCTAGGATATTGCATCAGTTCTTTCTCTAAAGTCTCTACAAGTCCTGGGTTATTTCTGCTGAAGCTCCTTTTATTCTTTTTAGCAGGGAAGAGTCTGGCCACTCTGAATTAGATGAAAGGTTGTTTCCATGCCTACGTAAATGTGTGCCGCTTGTACCAGGGCTCCTTTCTCGTGTTTACTATTTAACAGGTCTTTGCTTCAGTGAGGTGTGAAACTCTTCTTTAGTTGGTAGCTACTTGTCAGTTCTTGCAGAGAAGTGACAATTCTCCTTTTATTTGTAAGATAAATATTATTTATTCTCATGGTTCAGACAGCTACCGGTAGAGCTTTACGCAGTTTATTACTGGGTCTGGAGATCATCATGTCCTTCAGGTACTTTGGGGTGGGGGACTAATTTGTAACTTCTCTGGCAAGCTGTAACTGGGATTAGACTTTTATAATCCTATTACTCAGTGGCTTGGGACAGGCCTTGCTTGACCACCAAGCAAGGGCAGGAGGGGCTTCCAGAGCTGCAGGTGAGTGTGCTGGGCAGGATGATAGTGGGAGCAGTGCTGTCCAGCTCTGGCACCACATCTTACATCCTCCCTGGGTAATCAGATGTGCCCCTTGTGTCATATCCCTTACACATTTAGCCTTGTAGTCTGGCTGCATGTGTGAGTACTCTCACTGGGTCTCTGTGCTGTTTATGACTATAAAATAGGCAAGTTTCTGGCTGTGTGATTTAGAAACAAAAAGACTGGGGCAGCAAGGGGAGGGAAGGGTGGCAGGCACAAAGCTGTCTGTGGGGTTGTTGTCATGTCACAATGGGCACCATAGCTCAGGGGGTTCAGCAGGAAGAGTCACCTATCTTTTGGGGTTTGGCTAGCTCTTTTGAAATAAATGTCTTTCCTACTAACCCCAGCCACAAGCAGCACTGGTTGACTAAGCTGATAACAGAGCGTAAGGTGCAAGACACACAGTCCTTATAGGAAAGCTTCAACGGCATTAATAGCAATGTTCAGAGTCTCTGAAAGCTTGATACCAAAGGGCTGTATGGTCTGAGAATATGGGGTTTTGGTACAGTTGGGTTATCAGTGGTGTGTGAACAAAGTGGCACTGGACTTGCATTAGTTGGGTGCAGCGCTTTCTTGTTCTGATTAGTGCAACTTCTGTGCCTAGCTATAGGGCCCTTCTGGGCAGGATGGGTGAGCATTGACTGTTTGCACATAAGGTTTGTTCAGTTCTTCCAGGGTTCGACTATAAGCTCCCATAAGGTCAGCCAGAAGTGTGTGTGCTGCTGCTTTATAGGGTCAGTTATTAGGTCAGGATGAAGAAAGAACAATTTGCCTGAAAACTTTCCTGTTTCACAACAGAAGGGCTCTATAGATGAAATGGATTATAAACGGTTGTGAAAGTGGGTACAGGCAACATCTACAATGCTTCAATTTTTATTTTTTTTTTATTAAAAGCAAAGTAGTTTAGAGCTGAGCTTGATTAGGCACGATGTGAAGGTGCTGACTGCTGAGGACCTGTTAGGCACGCTTCTCTCGGTAGCAGCTTGTTCCACTGGTAGGCAGGGAAACTGAGCAAGCCCTGTCTTGTGCTGCTGGAAGGGATTTATTTTGGCTGATTTTTCCCTATTTAATAATATCTTTAATATAGGGCTTAAGTACACCGTATATCCTGACCTAATACTCATCTGCCATATCTTATTGCTTATGTTAACGACAACATAGCTACATGTCTGACTGCAGCAGTTAATTGTGTTAAGCAGAGACAAAAGCAGTCATTTGCACAGTGAGACAAATCCCTGAAATGTCAATTTATTGTGCTGCCTTCCCAGAGGAGTGGGGACAGGCAGGAAAACACAGATAGCTGACAGCGTGTTAAAAAGGAGAAGGCCTAAAAGCATTAGTCCTCTCCTTGAGTACTGTAATGCTAACTAATCCCTGTTGTGAAATTCTCCTTTTCTCCTTGCATCCAGTGAATTGAGGACAAAGGAGAAACGGTGGCATCATCTTTCTCTGATTGAACAACAACACGTTTTAGAAGGCGGTCATGTCCAAGTGTAGTGATGTGGTTAGTAGGATTTCCAATTGCTCCTCACCTTAAAATATATATGCTGCCTTCATTTTAGGATCCAGTAAGTTGATAAATTGTCATGAAAGAACTTTATTCTCCAAACTCAGTGGCTTTAGTAATGCTTAAACAAACAGGTAAGCTTCAAACTCACGAGGTATATCCTCTTAGGGCATATAAATGTCATGGAAAAAGACAAAGTGATACTGACTGTGAGGACAATTAGTCACTATATAAAAGTAAACTAAACAAATCGAAGCATCTAAAAGCTTAAATCTCCTTTTGCATATTCCAAATAAACTGGAGACCAAATGTGCAAACTCTCTAGCACGTGCCTTTAGGAAGAGTGAAAGAAATGTTTAGTCTAGACACAGAAGTTAATGGGCTGAAACTTTGATATAAGCACAGCTGTAGTTCTTCACGCGGAGCAGCACGACTTTATTTTGATTGTTGCTGTCTGATCTAGTAACGGCGTGGTTGTAGTCTTTGAAACAGAAGTAGTGTGCGTGTGCTTTTGTAGGAAAAGACTGGACTGCTGAAAGATACTGAGAGCTATACAGTTCCCAAACATCCTGTGGCAGGGTTCTGCTCATCTCTATAGATCACCATGTATTTTAATGGAACATTAACTAATAAATCAAAATGTTCTTCCATTTGGCTGTTCTTCCAGCTCACCTTCCTCCTAGTCCGCACTCTGCCTCTGAGAGCAGACAGCTGTGAAACCCAATGCCTGGGTTCAAAAATCCCTTTGGCTTCAGAGGGGAGCATTTTGGAGCAGTTAAGGTTCATTATCTTGTAGTAATTGTCCTCACCTTCCTGCTAACAGGCATGTAAGACGTTGTTTGAATTATTTTCTGGATCTTAACACTTGCTGGAATAGTTTCCTGGCGCATCAAGGGGTGAGTAGTGAATTCACAAGTTTTGTGTGCGGCCTCTTGTCGCGGCCTGTGGCCAGAGGAGGTTGCTGGGCCTTGCTGCGTGTCTGTCCCCACTGGTAGAGCAGCGCTGGGGACAGGATTTGATCACGAGTGTTTGTTAATCCGATTCTGCCACAAGACTTCATTAAATGGGCTGTCAATACCTCAGAGGCTTTTGGAAAAAAGTACCAGTGAATGAAACCAATTGATCTTAGGGCCGGTCTACGAGGAGGCAAGCGTTGGCTGACACGAGCGGCTGAGTGCCTTCATCCATCGGAGCTAAATCTGGAGACAGAAGGTTGGCAATAGCCAAACACATTAAGAAAGCCATGCAAAAGCACTCCTCTTTTGTTGTTAGCTGGTCTTCCCTGGAGTAAGGAGAAGCCTGAAGCATGAGAGGCCCCTTCACACACTGCTGCCCACAGGATGGTACCAGCGTTATAGGAACTCGCTGCCTGTGCAAGTTGCAATGCTGCAGGCTCTCTGACCAGGGTGAGATTTCCCTTAGTGTCTGGATGAAGCTGCTGGCTTACAGACTGCAAGCTGCTCTTTTGTTTTTTCAGGATGTGCGCCCTTTTTGTCATCAATTCCAAAAGGATTTCTTCAAGTCACTATTTTTGGTATTGAGCCCCTGCACCCATTAAAAGACTCTGACAGTGCTTTCCCAAAAGCACTCCAAATGTGTTCCTTTTTTTTTTTTTCAGTCTAAGAGGTAATTAAGCCTTTCTTTGCTGTGTTTCCACAATCTGCTTGCTGTCACAGCGGAAGAGCCTTAACTTCTGACTTCTGTTTTATGCCTTCCTTTCAATGTTTGAATACAAAATACTGTTGTTATATTGCTGGCTCAGCCTTGCCTTATCTCCTCGGTTGCACAATCACATTTCCAGCTGTAATGCTTGCATTAAAACTAGATATATAGCCTTTAAGTTGTGAGTTTACAGTCTGCGGAGGCGTGTGTAATATAGCAAATACCTTTCCATGTAAGGATTCAGGAAGACTACAAAATATAAAGTACAGTTCCTTCTGTAAGTAAAGCTAGGGGTTTAAGTGATTAGCAGGGTCTAAGTCAAGCCCAAGGTACCCTCCTAGTTTATTATGTGTGATGTGACCTTAAATTCAATGCAGGAATTGGCCTCTGATCATATGTTGTGACTTTGCACCTTAAACTTCTTGGAGAAAACTGGTTTATATTAAAGCTTCGCCTACTGGAAATCTCTCAGCATAGAGAGAACAACTGTAAAATAATACTCTGTTAAAGAGGAAGCGGATCTTTCTATGGCAAAAATGATTTGTTCTTTCTCCTCTGGGCATTTTGTAGGCAGTGCAGGCAGGAAGGAAGGAACTGGATTTGGGGTTGGCTGGAGTCCAGCTGCAGGCTCTATTCAGACCCCAGCCAGCGAGAATATGGGCTGATCTGTAACTTTGGGGCAGGGATGGCAGTTTGAGAAGAAACAGCCTCGGTTTTGTGAGCTGACGAAACTTGCTGTGAATGTGTCAGGTGGTAAAAGCGTGCTGCTTTGTGCTGCATGGAGGTAGCGAAGTGCATCACAGATCAGTTCATCACGCGTAAGTCAGGGGAGCAAAGCAGTTGAGTGAAATGAGTAAATGAGTGGTAGGCGCACACGTGATGCTTTTTAATATCCAGAAAATAAGCGTATTCATTTGTAAAAGTGGCAGCTGGTACATGAGAACCAGATGTGCTAAGTGACTTTATGCTTCCCCCCAGCCCCTGTTGCCACCGTTCTTACTTGTGCATGAAGTAGGCGGATTTGATGCGAGTGACTGGAAGTAGTCTCATGTTTGCTTACGTGAAGGTCATTTCCCACCTGTATTCATGATTAACTTAATATAAAGAGCGTTACGGTTAGGGATAACGTGAAAACCTAAACTTTTTTTATTATTTTTTTACTTCTTCTACTCCTAGGTGTTAAGTATACTCTTGCCATTTTTTGGAGAAAGGGGAATTTTGGTTATGCACAGGGCTATGCACAGTATGGCATCATAAAATATACTACTCATAGCTGTTGTCAAAATAATAATAATAAAAAAGGTACAGCATATTGCACTTGACAGGACCACTTTAGTTTTTTTATTTTTCTGTTCCTTGTTTTTTGTTTGCTTTGGGGCTGAGGAGGAGGGAAAGTCCAGATGCTGACGTGATACATTTTGGTTTGGAATAAATTAAGCTTACGTGAAGTGTAGAGAAATTCTGTGGAGGTGCCTATTTCAAACTGATCATTGTGTTTGTAGCCTCTAGAACTGCTTAGGAATATTAAAGTGGTGTGAGATGAAGTGTTCAAGGCTCTGACACCACAAAGGGCAGACGTGGGGTAGGGACAGAACTGGGTAAGGAGGTTTAGGGTGATGACCCAAACAGATGGAGACAGCTATGAGGTAGCTGCTGTTCCCTGCTGCTAGAGGACTCCGCACCGCAATCTGCTGGCACTGCTGGCTCCCTGTTGCAGTCATTTTCCATCTGCCTCTGATGGATGCTCAGTGATTTACTGGAAGAGGTAGTGGCAGGTGAGGGCTGCGGTCTGTAAATGGAAACGAGGTATGTCATTGAACAGATTTTATTCCAAAACCTCCCTACGCTGTTTGGGCTCTATTAAGGAGGGTGTAACATAAATCAGCCCCTAACGCCCCCCTCCTTTGTTAGACATCAGGGATCCACGTGCCCCTGTTTGCCTCGCTGCTCAGGAAGAAGTTCAATTGGAGCTGTCACCGTAGTAGACAAAGAAGGAATCCAACTGCAAGACATGTTACCCAGAGGAAATCATGCTTTGCTGCCTCCTTGGCTTATGAAATTCCTCGGTTTTGATTGTTCTGTGTCACTATCGTTGCTTCACCTCCACTGCTTGTAACATTTGTGGGATGTCAACCTGGAGTGAATGGGAACGAAGGAAGATGTTTGTCACTGCAGCTAACTGCTGTGAAGAGGTCTGGGTGCAGAAGTGATCACTACAGGCAGCCTGGGCCACGCCATGAGGTCTGTCCCAGGTGGCTGTGAAGGAAAAATTCGGCATAGAAAATGTGTTTGGTGTGTTGTATGTGAAAGTCAGCATAGTGCCTGCCGATGGAAAGTATCGGTGGTAGCAAATGGGTTATTGGAAAAGCCTTCAATAAGTGTTCTCAATGAAATGCTCAGTGCAGAGCCGAGACCTTGTGCTGGTACGTGCTTTTGTTTTGGATCAGCTCACCTCTGCTTTTTCAGTGGAAAATGATGTACCCGGAGAATAACCGAGTGTCTGTTTTTCCTGGAGAATCAGCCTTTTGGAGGCGTTCTGAAAGTAGTCAGAAACTGAGAGTTACAGACAATGTCTCGTGTAGTTCAGCAGCCTCATCCTTTCACATCTCATGTATGAGCTAACCAAGATTAGTAGTCTGTTACTCAATGTAAACCTTACATTTTCTGCAGGGCAAAAACTGGACTAAGTGCTTGTAAAACAGCCCAAAAGTCCCAGAGGAGAAGTTTGTTTGGGATTTGTCCAAATATGAGTGTTTCTTTAGCAGACTTCAGGCTTATGTTGTAATGGGTGGTGCCAGGAGATGGACTTGAAATATCTACAGACTGAAGATACTGAAACAGGCTGAGATGTGTTTCTGTACATCTTTCCTCTTGGTGGTAGAGTGGTGGCATCTCTCACACAGGAGATTTCTACATAACGGAGGCAAACGCTGTAGCTCTTTCCTGTGTTTTTGCTAGGGCTTTTTTTGATAGGGAGGAAAGTGAAACAGTTCTGGGAGAACTTTACAGATAGTGTCTTACAGATATAATGTCAAAATTTTGACAGGGTAGCTCTTTTGACAGAGTATGCTCTTTTTCTGCAATAAACATGCAGTATGTTTAGGCGGGCAAGGGAGAAGAGGTAAAAATGCAGGAATCTGTCAAATGCTTAGGTATGTACAAGTACATATAACCTATAGAGATGTGTACATGTATTTATACGTCCTCATGCACTGGCAGGGCATTTTTTGGCATTTCTTAGCATCATACGTTCCTCTGGTTAGTTGGAAACAGCAGCTCATGGGCCCAGGTGCCCTTACGGAGATTGATGTCAGGTAGAAATATTTGTGAGGGCAACAGGGAATCTCTTGAGCCGGTCAGCTGTAACCAGTTACTTGATTTCTGTGTCCCTCAACTAGATCTCTTCAGGCATGCTTTGCTGGAGAATCCACTTCCAACTCCAGTCTTGGGCTCATCAGCTTTGATTTCTACAGCTGAATTTCCATTTGGTTTGCAAATGCTGCTTTACGTCCTGTAATACTGTTTGGGATTATAGCCTGTACTTTGGGGAACGCTGCTCTAAACAGATCCTCTGTATTCTTGGTCTGGCTTGCTGTGTAGTGCTCCCTTGCCTTTAAAATCAAAGAAATCGGGATAAATAAAGAAAAACATATGGGGTGGCTTTTTTTTTTAAGCTGGTCACCAAAAATAGTAATAGTGTGCTGCCTGTGTTTGTGGGTGTTGGCTAAGAAAAAGAGACTTCCAAAGGAAGAAAAAGAAAGGACTGTATGTGGTTTTAGCTTGTTTTCTGTTCTACAAACCCTTGTGCTGCTTGTGTGCATTACTTCGTATCAGCTGGAATGCATAAATGCAGGTTTTCTGAGACTTCACGTTGTAGAGCCTAACCAGAAATAGGCACTGCAGATAAACTAAGTGAAAATTGTGGTCCTCCAAGAAACTTAGCAGCTGCAGAGCCTACGGCGTGGCCGTAGGGTTTTGGTGGTGGCATCTGTGTATAAACAGTTGAGCACAGTTAGCTTGTGACTGACCCAGCACGTGTCTCACTGCATCACTGACAGCGGCGTGCCTTCCCATCTGAAGATGTGAGCACTACAAAGCCTCCTGTCCGAGCAGTCATCGACCGGACTGCAAGAAGCTGTGAGTGGGATTCTTCTAAAGATCAGGATCTGAGCTTCTAGAAACAAAAAAAACTTGAGGCATGCATCATTTATGTGACTTTGATTCATTCTCAGTAAGTGTATGCAAATGCATCGTAATTCCGAAATATTTATGGGGTTTGTCTTCTGGGATCAAGCATCTGTAAAGGTTCGGTGTTTATTTGATGTAACGTTTTGGGAAGTCCTCTTACGGGAAGAAAAATCTCAAGAACTTTGCGTTAAAGTGTAAAACTGCAACTCTTTGCAGTTACAAAGCTATATGGAATCCAAATTGTTTTTTCTGATCAGCAGTAAACATCTAACAGCCTTGCAAAGTCTTTTCCTGGTTAGAGGTGACTGATTAACTTTGTTATAGATTATGATAAAAAGCAAACGCCCAAGGATGCTGTGAATTAGTAAGCTGTCAGGGTATTTTAATTCTGAAGAAGATATATTGAAGTCTAGCTCTCTGCACTAGTGCACTGTTAATTTCTGCTCTATTAAGACTTGGGGTGGAAAAAAAAATATCGTAGCTTCAGCTCTGCAGCAATGCTTGCTTACCTCTGCTGAGGTTTTATCTTTACATCTACCTCGTAAAATGCCTGCTCTTGGTTTGTATTGTTTGGAGAACACGAATTGCAAGGACAGACCTCTGGCAGTAACACAATATTACATGCTGAAGGTAACCGTGGAGTGAAATCTCAGCTAGGTCGGCGTGTCCGCTCCTACCGGGCGGTGGTGGAGAAACACTTCAAAATGCATCCCGTTGGGGAACTTCCAGCGTGTGGATCTTGCTGGGTACTGAAGGCAGAAAGGAAACTCCTTGTTTTTTACCTTTGCTTGCTCGTTCCAAGCCTGCTCGGAGCAGCCCATGCAGTAGACTGCCTTGCCTTTGGCTGTGCTGCCCTGGTAGTCAGCGGTGATGCAGCACCAGGGATATTGAGGAAGCTGCTGTGTTAGGAGAGGCTGTAGCGTCTGCAAGTGCTACGCGGGAGGAAACCCAATTACTTATTTTCTAGTCCTGAGGCAAACATTTGGGGATCTGTTAAGCAGCTGGGATTGCAGAGGGAGCCGTGCATTTGTAAGGCTGTCTTCCCTGGGAAAGGAAGAGGGATGTTGAAATTGATATGATTTGACATAAACGTTGCGGGTCAGGATACGGGAGCTGAGTGCTTCACTTTCTATTCAGCGTGCTGCCTCTGAGCTCACCTAGATTCATGAAATGGATGTAAATTTTCTCTCTTCCTCTGTGCTAAACGATACCGGAATGAACCTGAAAAGATTCTTGTCATGCTTGAGTGTCTGAAAAAGCTGTAAGTAAGAGACCCCGCAACTTCTTGTCTGCAGAATCACAAAAATATTACAGCTGCTTGTGTTTGGAGGATAAGCAGAAGTGATAGCTTTCTTATTTCAGTTATAAAATGTGAGCAGTCAAATAGTCCTTGATAGCGTTTTAAGGGGAGCATTTGGCAGTTTAGGAAATGAGTTGTCTGAGTTGTGCCTTTGGGTTAATGGCCCAAACGATGCTTTGCATCCAACGTAGCTTCTCCGTAATGCTTAATGCAGTGCAGTTGCAGACACAACACGATTTTATTCCTCTTCATTCCTCAGACTAAAATTTGGGCAGTTTGCTTTTGCTCCTTCACGTATGTATGAAGCACAGATGGGTTGGGAACATGCTTGGGATGTCAGGGCAGGTATATTTCGTAGTCTCTTGTCCCCCTGCATTACGTAAAGTCTTAATTTGTTCTAATTTTGCAACTTCCAGCCATTTTTGATCTGCTATTTAAAAGGAGACTATAAACTGTTTCCACATAAAACTGTGTGTAGGTCCGACGTCTGGTGTTTTGGTTAAACAGACTTCCCCCTTCGCTTCTTTTCGTTCTCGTCAAAACCCAGCTGTGCATTGTACTTTTTTCTTTTGAAAGGAATTTTGTGTTTATCTGACTGGCTTTGAATGGAGTGAAAGCTAGATCAGGCTTTATCATATCTGTCTGCATTTAGTTGAACAAAACGCTGCATCAAATAATTTCAGTGGTGTTTGGCTAGATTATAGATAACTCCCAGATGAATAGCGTTTTCTCTAGTACGAGAGATTTGGGGTTGGAAAGAAGATTCCTTAAACACGCTGCTTTGCCCACCTTTTATGCTCCTTCAGCTAGAAGAAAAAGCACGCTTTGAAATGAACTTGATTAGTTTATACCCTGTATTTTGCCGTGCACTGGGATTGTTGGTTTTATGCAGTGGTGAATGGTTTTAGTTGACAGCTTGGGAGATGGGCTTAAAGCGCTGAAGGAAATTGCCTCCTTGTTAAATGAATGCTGGGGGGGAGCAGTAAAATGCTGGAAATAAGGATTGTTAAGGAAGTCATTATGTGGAAGAACTGATTCTCTTACCCTTTGCTTTCTAGAAAGAACCCCCCTTGCATTCTAATGCTCTTCTGGCATATTACGTTGGAACTGGGATAATAGTGTCTTAAGTGGATATCAAGTCTTGGTGTGGCTGTTTTTTTCTCTTTTTCTTACTGAAGGTAGCTGCTCTTTTTCCCTGCTAGCCAGATGGCTGTGGATGACTGCTAAGAAATGTATGATGGAGGTGCAGCTATACTCGTTCCTGTCTCTGGCTGTAGTATTTATCTGGGCTGCTTGGGTAGGTTTTCAGCTATTAAGTTGTTTGAAACAGTCAGGCTATTTGACTACTTTATTTGAAGCTCATCCTGAGGCTCTGGTCCTCTGCATCAGCATGTTCCTTTGGGCTTGTGAGGGGTATGAGCATTCATCAAACTCTTGTGCTGTTTGTATTGGTGCCTTGCCTATAGAAATCTATACAGCATGTATCCTCCACTGCTGATTCTTGAAATATTTATTTCCGTGTTGTCAACAATACATGCAGTCAAAAATCTTATTTTTTTTTTTTTTAATAATTAATGTTACAATGCCAGTTGAAATTTCTACAGAAACATGTCTTTCAAAGCTGTGACAAAGGTCTGCTGTCCTCGGTTTCGCAAGAGTGGAAAAAAAGCAAAATATTTTCCAGAAAAATTATCTGGGACAAGTAACAAACCACTTGTTAAGCAGAATTTGGTCAGAGTTTAAGAATTTTCTGAAGTTCCTCCTACTGCAGAAGAAATGTGAGATCGCTTGCACAAGTGTCAGAATCGTGGGTTTGGTTAAAACCAGTCTTTATATGTTAAATAGAAAATATAAATATAGCTGCTGTGATAAAAACCCAACCCCTGTGCCCCTCGTTTGGGACTGGTTGCTTCTGCCACTTGGCTTCTGTGTTTGCGTGCTCTGTAGACTCCTTTCTGCATCAGGGAGGGGGGAATATCAAAATGACAGGGGCTTGGGCAGCTTGAAGGAAACTGAATATGTAGTGCAGGTAAAGCAGATTAAAAGCAGCTCTTAAGAGATTAACGTGGTATTTGTAAGCCAATAGTACCCTTTAACTTCATATAGAGGTTGAAATGTATATAGATCAGGTGCACATCTTCTTGGGTTGCCTGTATTATGTAAGCTAACCATGCAGAAGGATTAGTCAGGTGTATTTTCTTCCTTAAAAAGAAAAGAAAGATTTTTTTTTTATGATTATGATCCTCTAATCGCTACGATGACAGGGTGGTCCTGCTGCTAGTGGAGGGGATGTGTGGAGGAGCTATGCTCCAGCTGAAGAACCAGTCTATGACTTGGTCCAAACCATAGTGTGCCAGCTCCTTTCATGATTTTATGGGGTGGGGGGATTGGGAAGAAGCCACAGCGGCCAGAGAAAGGTTCTTTCCCTGAAGAACCAGAAGGACACCCAGTTCTGCGCCAGAATGCTAAAGGAGAAGCAAGGTCACCCTGGAGAGCCCCTGCCACCTCCCACGTGTCTCCTTGCAGTGTTTTCGATAGATAAGGTTCAGCTTAATCTTGAATACCCTGGGAAGGAGGGAAGTAGGTTCTAGCATATCTGATGTGTTGCAGGTGGCTCTGAAAGCTTTTTTCACAGTGTGCCACGTGTTCAGCTCATCCACACTTCTCTTTCTGATCAGAAAGAGACTGGCTGCATTTCACCATAAAAGCACAATAAGCCAAGGTGGCTCCTGGGTTCTTAATGGTAGCAGGAGCAATCACCACTATCTTTTGGACTGTAGTTAAAAAAAACATTTGTAAAGGTCCGTATCTATAGCAGACCTTTCAAATAGTCTCAGTTTGAGTAAAAATATCCCCTCTAATCACTAGCCAGCCATGCTAACTCTGACAGTCTGCCTAATAATTACAGGGGTTATCAGGTCAGGCTGCATTTCACTGAGCCACTGTAGCCTCTTCGGAGGCTGTGGGGCTGTACGGGTAGCACTGAACTAGGCAGCCAGTCCTAAAACCTGGTGCTGGGGACCAGAGGCTTGTGGTGAGCACACAGGATTGATCGCTGTGCCAGCAAGTGTTCCAGAAGTACTGGAGAAGGGAACGCTTTCTGAGGTGTTTTGTAGGGGTAGAATGACTTCCCAATGCAAGTTACAAGAACAAATATTTGTCTCGGAGGGGAAAATGCTGATTATAGCCACGAATAACTATTCCGACATACGTTTCTCAGGGATAATCAAGTTCACAGATGCAAAAACATTCCCTTAATTGGGGAAAGAGATGAGATTATTTGGGACTTCAGAACTTGCTTGTTTGGATTTTCTTGCTCTACAAGAAGACTGCTTTATTAAGCTGCTCTGCTGGTACAGTGATCAGGAAGCATTTATGCCTGTAGAGATGTCATAGCCAGCAGAGCCCGAAGTGGAACTATGTGCCTTTTGTTTAGGACTTCCTCCGAGGTTGCTTAAACCTTGTCTTGGATCCGTGGCCCTTGTTAATCAAAGGATGGAAGCCTTCATCTTACCCATGGGTTGCTTGATGCTATAGCTAATAGTAACGAATTCTACTTAAAGCTACTTCAATTAGTGCTGTAACTTCTTAGATTCTTTTATTTCAGGGAGAAAAATCAGATGGGAATCAAATCTTCTAGCACAAGAGCCTGCTGTAAAATGGAAAAGAGAACAGGTTATTTAGGTTCCTTGGTGGATATGGCAGGGAGAACAAGAAGCTTGCTTTGACCTGGATCTCCCTTGTTGCATGTATCAGGGAGAGTGGTAACTCCGAAGATGTTGAAGTCCTAGGACACATATGTTGAAGATATACAGAATACTGTTCGCACGGTGGAGAGGGCTGGCTTCCCAGATTAGCCAAAATGTTAACAGAAGTGTTGTAGATGGACTAGATCAAGCCCTCAAGTTGGGGATGGACTGGGTGAGGTCCTGCAGTTCTGTCTAGCTCTGTCTTCTGACTTCCTGTGACCAGCAAGCAGCTGTTTGCTGTCCCAAAGCTCCACATGGTGAGAAGGGAAAGGTACCTCTCTGGAACACAAAAGAGAACAGTCTTTGGGCAGTCTAGGCTCCTTGAGTTACCTCTGCGGGTTGGAAATAGCTCGACTGAGAGTGCTGGGGATGTTGGCAGTAGTACCCTCCTTCCTACCTCCCAGGAACTTCTGCATTAGAGGGTTTTCTTGTAATTTGTGGCAGTCATCTGTGAAGCACTACAGTGTTTCTTAATCAAGAACCAGTCCTACATGCACTGCCAAAACTTCAGTCAATATTATTTTTAGAAGGAAAAATAGAAAATCCCAAACCATTCAAGTTATTATGCTGAAACAGTACAGTAGTTCTGTGCACAAGATGAATTGTTCAGTATGATACAAGGGGGTGGTGTAAAGAATGAAATATCAGCTGTGGAATTACTTAAAAGAAAATGTAAGTTCATATATTTTGCAGCTGATATTCCATATATTGAAATTTTGTTTGCATTTTGATATGAACTAGCATGTGGACTTCCTTTTTTTTTACTTGTAAGCTATGTTCAAGAGTAAAAGTTGGATGCTTCAGCAGAAGAGGGCTTTCCAGTTGGTCAGGACTCCAGCCTACAGTTGTGAAAAGCCCTGCTGTTGGATATTGGCAAGGTGAATGATGTCTCTTTAGACTTACAGCCTTGTAGATGTCATAACTGTAGGCTCACAGCACTGCCAAAGGAATCTTTCTCCTGCCCACTGTGCCTTTTTTTCCTCTTGTTGCTGCTCTAAGTGCTTCTGTGGCCTCCCAGTGAACTGGGGAGCAAGGTATTGATGTGGTTTAAAACTAAATTTAAAGCATGAATCTGGTTTTCTTTCCAATTCATGTGAACCAGGGAGAGAAGCTGGGAACAAAATAGCAAATGAAGGGTGGGACCGCTGCTTTTGGCTGCGGTGTTGGCCCACACCAGTTCGGTGGTGGTTTAAAATAAAAGCATAAGCCCAACCTGACTTTTTGCTCTGTGCTGAGCATCTACTGCTGTACGATACCAACCACAGCATCAGCATGTACATAAAAGGAAAAATTCACTCGAGGCTGACTTGACAAGGAAAGCTGTTGCTCATACTTCTGTGGCTTTGTTGCTCAGCTCAGCAAAGGATGTGCTCTGGGTCAGCTGCTGGAAGCTGAGGCTCTGAAACGGGATGGTTTTACCTAAAACTGGTGTATGCAGTGGAGCCCTTGGTATTTGTGAGGAAAGCTGGGTGAAGTTGCTCCTTTTTGCCCAGGGGAAGTATTACCAGTGAAAATTGCTACCTGATCTGTTGTAGTCTCCTGGGAGGTAGGTTGCATAGGTATGAAGAAATGTTTAAGTTTTATATTTTTTATTTTCATAGCATTGTAAAACTTGGCTGCAAGCAGCAGTTCTGTGTGTGGTAGCTAATAGCTGGTCTCCCTCATCTTGGGGGTGACTTCACTGAATTGAAATTAAACTTTTTTAGGTGCAGGTCAAGATTTCTAGAGCTCTTCCCCTAAATTTCAGGGGTCTTGCTTAGCTCCTTTTAAAAGGAGAAGGGGGAAAAGAGGAAAGGAGAGCGGGGGGGACTCAAAATGCAACAACTAATGGAACAAGCATCCTGTGAGTGGTTTACAACTTGATGATCTTCGAAGTAGAGCAGTAGGGTGCTACAGGACTGGTGGAAAACAGTGCTTGGCCTGTGGGAGAGAGCGTGTATGGTCTTGCTCTCCGGAGAGCAGCGGGGAGGCTCTCGTGGCATGTCCCAGCCCTGGGAACAGCGGGTTGGGATTTTGCATGTCATTGTATAGCAAAGTCCTCCCCAGTTTGATGTAAATCTGCAGGGAACTGGCTTTGTTGGTGATGGTGCCCACAGCACCACTCCCTTATTTGCAAGGAACGGCGCTATCAGCAGAGCTATCCCACGAGGTTTCACAGCGCCGGTTGTCCTCGGATTGAGGAGCGTATGGAAGAAACACGGGGCTGCTCCTCTCCCTGCTGTGTGTGAGCCTCTGGAGAGCTTCAGGAGCACCCCTCAGACCCTTAAGGGAGCAGGATGCCCTCCATGAAGGTGGATTTCTCCTCGTGCAGGTTTCCTTAGCTGGACACAACTGCACGTGGATGGTGCCGTGATCCTGTGAGGCAGCTCAGCCCAGAGGGCCGATGAGCCTGGGCCAGCAGGGTGGGTGCACACAGGCCCTGCTGCAGCTGGGGAGATCCCGTGGCCTTAAAACCAGCTCCTTTTTGGCTCTTTTGTGTCTTTTTTTTTCCAATGGGGTTGTTTAGGAGGTGGCAGGGAAAGGTGGGGCCCAGGCGCTGTGGGGAGGGCAGGGCCGTGGTGCGCAGCTTGAGAAACCTGGCCTGGAAAAAACAAAGCCCTATGCGGGCTGCGGAGGGGGAAAAGGCAAATTTGGATGCTAATTTTTTCTCCTGGGAAACATTACTGGTATGCCAGTAATTGTCCTATCTCCTTTTTAGCAGCCTTGGATCAAAATTAAGCTTACAAGTCTATAATTAAAGCATAGCAAATAGTAAAAACTACTCGAGTCCTCCTGCCCTTTTCACAAAGGAAATTTAGAAATTGGCACAAAGAAAACCTTTGTGAAAAACTTGTCACTGCTAATCAGGACGGATGAATTAAACTTTCACTTTGCTTGCATTTCCTTCCTATTTGAAGCTTCCAAAAAGCCTTTTAACCTTGAGTGGCTTCTTTCTTTCCTTATTTAAAAAATGCTTAAATCCCACAAAAATGAAATGAAATCAGGTAGCCTCTCCAGTTATACATGTAACTGCTTTGTGGATATGAGGTGAAAAAATAAATAACCCTACCCTCCTGGTCTTAACTTTTGTTGAAACTTCTTAAATTTGGTGCTATTAAATAGTTATGAGTACAAACATGTTAAATTACAGAATATAAAGCTAGTGATGATGCTACTTATACACGACTTCTTCAGGAATTATCAGTTTCTTGGGTTTTCAGGTACAAATACTGGTAGGAAGAGTATCATCTTTAACTCTCTTAGAGTAAAAGTTGCCAGTGTATTTGTGGTAATAGTGTCACTGAAGGGTGGCACATGTATATATCTGAAAAGATTCAATTTGCAGAATCAAATCACTCACGTGTTGAGAGCTTGTATTCGAGTTGCCTGTGGATCACGTTGATGTATTTTTCTATGAAGCTGTCTCTCTTGTGGGAGAATCACCTGTGGTAACTGAGTGTGTGTGTAGGGTTAATAACAAGTTTCCTGATCTGAATAGGCATGAAATAAGTAATTTACTCCTGGTGTTCTGCTGCGCTGGGGGATCTTTGTTAATATTCCAGAGATACAGTAATCTTCCCTGTGAAAATAGGAGTGGGAGAACAAGTTCAACTGTAGCCCAGCTGAAAAGCTCTTAACTTCTTTTTGAATCCTGGGATCGTGTTTTTAAATATTTAAACAAACAAACCTCAAGTCTGGCTTTAAATGTTTTAGAACATTTAAGACCTTATGTACTAGAGCTTAAATTTGAGGCTCTAATCTCTGATCTATTCTCATTTGTGCTCGTGAACGTTCAGTGGTCCTGCAGCTCCGATCTCAGGTACTCAGGTGTTGTTCAGGAGAAGTTTAAACTATTTTTCTGTGTGAGGCTGTAGCCTTCAGTAGGGCAGTGCTGCAGGGCTTTAGCAACGAGACTGCCTGGTTTCATCTGCTGTACTTCTCTTTTTGCAAAAAGATTCAAATCTCTCCGAGTACATTTTCTTGTTAAACAAACTAGGTCGGTATGTATGCAAAACAGTAATGATATGAAAAGTGTAATTCTGGGCTACCGCATTGCTTTTTCCTAGTCAGCAGTTGTCAAAGAATTTCTTGTACAACCTGAACAATGAGGTTGAGGTATCTGAAGATGGTGTGATGGATATAGAGCTGAACTACTGCAAAGTGTAACTCTAAACAGATACATACTCCTAATTTTTTAACCTCTTTTGCTTTCCAGGGAGTTTGTCACCTTCAAATCTTCCTCTTCTTTCTCTCCAGATTCTTTTCCTTGTTGTGATGTTAGTTTTTAACCTCAAAGACTCTGGGAGAGGAATATACATGATCTAGTATAGAACAGACCTCCCCAGTCAGCCTACTGAAATCTAGAAGTGGAATTGCAACTGTAGTCCTTCAGGGAAAAGTCAGAAAACTCTGCAGATCAGGTATGAAAGAGGCATCTGTGCAGGAAGTCCAAGCCCTGAGATAGCTTCACAGACCAGCTGCAAGTTGTCAGGGATGTTACAGGTGAAGGTGCTATGATGAAGAGCGCTTGCCTTTCCTAAATCTTTGGGGAAATGTGATTTCTTTGGGAGGGGGGAAATGTGATTTCTGTGCTTATGCACTGCAAAGAAACTTTGGTTGGTTCCTTCCCTGGAGAAGGAATTGTCCCCTTGAGGCTTAATGCTTCTCTGAATAACTTATCCACTGGGGCTCTGTCCTGGGAGAGATGAAAGAAGTGGTGAAGGCTACTGTGTTACACCTGATAAAGGATGTTGTTAACAAGTCCTCAAATAGCCACATAAATTAATAACACTCATGTCCTCCTTTCTTAATAATAAATGAAACCTTTATGATTAGATTTTAAAAAATCCTATGTGGCTAGACTAAAATTCCATTTCATTTACTTTGAATTGCCCCTAAATTGTGTGTGTTTTTTTTTTTTTTTTTTTCAAATCACTCCTTTTCTTCCACTTGTCTTCCATGAGCTTCCACTTCTTACGTGAGCTGTGGGGAAGGGAATGGTAGGGTAAAGGAGTTTTTCAAACTTCCCACATCATGAAATTGCAGAAAAGATTTAGAACTTGTTCTTCCAAATTCCTTTAATTCTAGAGGTGAAGAACTATTTTTGTGGCCAAACAGCTCACTATCATTTGTAGTTGATGACCTTATTAGTGATGAGTAAAACTTCAACCATTGGCAGGAAAGGAATGTTGGAAGGCCCATAGTAATTTAGGAGGCAAAGCTTACTATGGCTGTTACATGTTTTATAACCACATCCTTGAAATCATCAGGATATCATGACCAAATTGCTGCTTTCCTTTTCTGTATTCTAAATTGCTGATGTTTATTTAAATGACAAACTCTTTGTTTCATTCTAGGTATAATGGCTCCCTCCCTAATGGTGACAGAGGACGCAGGAAAAGCAGATTCGCCCTTTATAAACGACCTAAGGCAAATGGAGTTAAGCCCAGCACTGTTCACGTGATTTCTACTCCTCAAGCATCTAAGGTATGCAGCAGTGAGACATATTTTATTTTTCTAGTGATCCTGGGTTGAGAACAACTCATGCATCACAGCTGCCTGATTTACCTTGCTGTTGGCTCATTCTGTGGCAGCCAGGTACTTGTTCTGATGAAAAGTCTGCACTGGATTTTCTTTCTAGAGATGTGTATCTTTAATCCAGTTACTTATTTAAAATAGTCTTTAACCTCAGGTATGAGTTAATCTGACCCTCCTGCCCTTGTTCAGAAAGCTGATGGATTTATCCGAGTCATAGAATAGTCATGTGATGCAAACACAAGTAGTACTTATTCCTTTTTCACTGTAGTGTAGGATTGTTGTGTGTTTCCTCTTCAGGAAGATAACTGAAATGGTGTTTTTAAACAAATAAAAACAAAACAAAACAAAAAAAACCTGTGATCCCTATATGCCATTAGTTTTTGTTGCTAATAATGTGGATTTTTTCACCTGTGGCCTAGGGTAGGGAAAGAAGGAAAAGCATTACACTAAATATGTTAACATAGTAACTTATTAACATATAGAATTGTCTTGGTTAAAGTTCTGTTGGTAGAATGCATTTCATGGTGCAAAAAGTCATCTTAACCTCTCTCAAACCATTTCTGCCAGAAGCCAAAAGTAGTTAGACCTTTGGTCAAACCGGAGGTCAGTCCTCTGGTGACCCTCACAAAAATGGATGGTTTATACAGGATATATACATCAGATTCCTAAAATGTGTATCGGGGAGAGGGACACCATACTCTGATCTCCTAAGTGTGCTTTCTAACGTGGTTAAGAGAAGAGAATTGTTTAATGCATAGTATATGTTGTTTTCTTTCATAATACATACCACAGATAGTGCCTACCCAAGCATATCAAAATGTACTATATCAGGGTGTTTTTTTTCAAGACTTTATAGGGCCTGCATAGTGTAGATGAATATGTAGTCTTTCAGGCTTGTGTAAATATTTTTCAGCATTCATATTCTTAAAATAAAAGTATTGGTGAGTTGAATCTTCCTGATGAAATCAACTTTCGAAATAGGCCTGTATTATCTGTGTGTATGTTGGCAACCCTGGTTTGTTTCTTAAAATTTAATAAATTTAAAAAAAAACACACGTTTCACATAGTTGATGGAAATGTACACATACTTGCACTGGATAATCTTAAGCATTTGGACTTCAGATAGTATTTTGGCATTTGATTTTCAAAATATTTAAACACCTGACAGACACCACAAGGTATCTGGTTAATGTACATCTGCTTTGTTATTGTAGTGCAGATAAAATATGTGCTGTACAAATTAATGTCCTTATAAAGATAGCATAGGGCCTGAAATGTTGAAGTGTTTCCTTCGAGGATCTGGATTCAGGTGGCTGTCAGGTTGAATGTATTCTTTTGCACTTTATCTGAACCCTTATAAAAGAGCTTTTGTGTATTTATACTGTTGTCTGGGGCAAGGCTGGTGGATGTGTGCCAGCACAGTGGTGCAGTGGATTTCAGCTAGTGTTCTTTCAGATGCACAGAAATGACATTTACATTTTAAAACACTTTTTTCTTAGGCTTTTCTGACATCCTAGACACCGGAGCCTAAATCTGTTTTTCCAGGAATGGCTTCTGCACACAACTTCTGTAAATGATTCCAGAAATGCAGGGAATTACAGAATAGACAGTGAGATGCTTTGTTCTTGGAAAATAATGTGCAACTTGACCTTAAAAAAAATCTTTGTTCTGCTCTCAATCTTTCAGTTTAATTCTTGTTCAGGGAAGAAAAAAAACCAGTGGGAACATGTACTGCACAGGATATTACAAGTTTCCTCCCTTTACATGCTCCCTTGTAACTTTTCAGATATGAGTTCTCCGTTTTACTTTGTTTGTCACTGTGTGAACTGGATCTTTGAGTAGAAAGAAACACGGTATTCCTGGGCTACTGATACTTTCTTGGTGGTGGATAAAGCTCCGTCTCCATCTGTTTTGTCACTGCTGTGGCGTGGATCCTTGAATGCTCTGCCTCGCTGCTTTTGTGCTAATTCTGTTAATGCAGCAGCTCCAGCACCGTTGACTGTCACCAATCCTAAGTTAGCGTGTCAGCTTGAAAACTGCAATAGATCATAAGAGTGTGCTTGTCATGTTCCATTGTCCCTGCTATGCAGGTGTCAAGGACAGCTGGAATAGCAATGGTTTCAATAGTAAATTTAGCTGGGATAATTGCGTATGAATCAGTGCCTTTTGTTTTTTCCCCTGGAGTGCTTGTTTTTTGCCACTCTGCCTTCTGGAGGTGCTGAAGAAGATAATTTGGAGTTGTTTGGCCTCCTGAGGATGTATGGGGGGAAAGCACTACGTGGGGTAATAAGTCACAAGGTTTTTCAGAGTACTGAAATCATGCATACATATTTTCAATGTTACAGACTTCAGAAACTATTTTATTAACTCTGTGCTTAGGCACCATTCAGGGAATTTTCTAGTGTCATTCCTCTCCAACGCTCCGGCCATTCGTTTGAGACAGACTTTTCCAGCAGGGCCAAAATTTGTTGTATTGTAAGAAAACTCTTAGGCTTATGATATATGACTATCAAAATCATCAAGTCACAAAGCAGTGTGTCCTCACTCTTCTTAAAACTGAATGTAGAACAAGAAGGGCCGTTAATTGCATTTCTTGGATCTCCTGATGAAGAGGAAGTCTGTCGCCAGGTACAACCGCATGAGCCATAAAAACCTGTAACTACTCAAATCCTAGGTGTGAGTTTGTTCATAGCTCATCATGGCATCGTTAGAATTGCTGGGTTTTATTTTCAAGCTTGTGAAAGCAGCAGTGAATAAACTCAACCAAACAAAAAGCCTTTAATTTTGTTAGTGTTTTTCTTTATTTGGTTGAGTTTAACTGTTGCTTCCACATACAATAGTTAATGCCATGTAACTCGGATCTCTGTCTGCTGGTGTATGATAGAGTTACAGGCTTTACTTGGGCAGAAAGTTCCCAATGACTGTGGAACTTCATGAAAAGTTACATCCCCCCTCACTATAATGAGCTGGGAAAGTTGAGATGTTAATGTGGAGTTTACTGGGTTTCTTGTGTTTTTTTTCTTTGTTTTGTGGGTGGGTGTTATTTTTCATCTGGCGTATATAAGTATGTGCCTCTGGCAAGGAAAGAGGGGAAAGAGGTGTCTGGCTGAAAAGAAAAATGGCTTAGAACAATGTTTGAGGACGGTATGTCTGTCTCACAGATCTGAAGTGGGTGACTAATACGCCCTGTCTCAATAAGACTCCGATCCCATTTTCTGCCAAGCAGAGATGTGCATCTTCCCATACGCTGGTTCAGCGGGCTGTTAGGTTAATGCTTTCCCCCTGTGCAAGCTCCTCTTTCCTCCTCATCACAGCCAGCACGAGCTCCTTGTTGGCTCCTGCTGCCTGCAGCTCTCCTGGCACTGTGGGAGACGTCTCCTCCAGTTCTGCCCGGGTATGGGGTGCTGGCACCTGGCACCAGCAGTGCGGTTACTGCTGATACCGAACGCCCAAGTGATGTCATTGCCCACGGCCAGTTATTTCTGCATTTAGGTTTCTTTACGGCTTTCTAATGCTTTGGAACCACTTTCATGGGTGTGTAGGTTAGAAAAATGAAGCGCTTCATGTGCTCGAGTTACTCCAAGTATGCCTTTTGGAGACGTGAATTGTGCACGGGGGTGAAGTGGTTGACATGAGCCCTCCAGGTTTCCCTAGGATTACTCTGTAAGCATGAATGAATTCTATGGTATCAGTATATAGAAATTAACTATAACTACAGTAGCTGCTTACTTGCTACGTGAGACCTTCCAGTGCATTTTACTCAATGGACAGGAAAATATAACCAGCAAGTACTAGAAATACTCCTTTATAACAGGCTGTTGTGTTTTGATACCCAAGCTTTCTTGTTGGATATTAATGCTGACTTGATAGCAGATTGCGAATGGCCTTTGAATTGCTGCAGAGTACAAAATAAAAAATAAATCTACCTTTAATATGCTTTTTGTGGAGGTACAACTTGGTATTGTCTGCCTTGGGATAAAAGTTTTCCTTTGGTAACCTGTGGTAGATAAAGACAATGTATTTTTCCCCTATGAAATTACTGTTTCAAGCTGACTGGGAAAGATCTTTCTGACTTCAAGTCCAATTACCTGCCGAGTTGGCTTCTGCCTTGTGCTATCACAACAGCAGCTTGTATAGTCACTGGCTGGGTGCCTGCAGCTCACGTCGAGCTTCATGCTGCTACTGGAAAAGAACAAAATGCAGCCATACGAGTAATTATCGGGTCGGGGAGAGAGCTGCAGAGTGTGCTTTGAGTGACTGGAGAAAAGGAACGCGTGGGATTCTTGTGATTAGTTATCTCATGCAGATTATTGCACGTGCTTTGATGTGCTCTGGGAATTCTGAGCAAAAAGGCCCCGGATCCTTTTGCAGCTTTTGGTGCTGCTTCAGGATGAGAGCTGTAGAGCTCGGCTGCTGGAAGGGGGCACGCTCTGTCCGTGGCTCATCTCTTACTTCTTGGGCTTATTTTTGGTGTAATCAGTTCATGGAGCACCAACTTGTTCTGAAGTCAGTTAATCACATGTATCTTGAAAGTCCAGAGTTGTGCAGAGGCGTGTGAAGCCCCCACCCCTTTGCTCTGGAAAGCAGTAGGGAATGGGTAAGCAGAAGAAAATGGTTAGACCCATTTCATTAGCGTGGCTTAATAAATAACTGTTACTTTGTTTGATGCTCTCCTTCCTAGGCTTTTGGGACCTATTGAACAGAACGCATGTCAAAGGTTTTGGAAAATCACTTTACAATGTTTTCTAACAAAAACCAGATGCTTGGTGAAGGAAGGGGAATTAAAATTGCTGA
Source organism: Netta rufina (assembly GCF_964035555.1). Classification (NCBI taxonomy): domain Eukaryota; kingdom Metazoa; phylum Chordata; class Aves; order Anseriformes; family Anatidae; genus Netta; species Netta rufina. The sequence continues at coordinate 61,121,932 of NC_140128.1, read as the reverse complement.
GGACTACAATTACTTTTTTTATGACTTAACATTGTTTTTCTTTTTCGTGCTCTCCCTTCAGAGGGCAGACAAAAGATCAGAAAACGCTTTCCTTGTAAACTGTTTAAACTCCATCTGCTATAAATCAAGACTTCGAGGAGACTCTTCTTGAATTTAAGTGTCCTTTGGAAGTGGAAGAAGGAAGTGCTGAAGGTGTGCTGTGTGTTGTGTTTCCCCCAGGCGCTTCCATTTCATTTTCCATAGGGAGCCAGGCCACAGCACAATCAGGTCACAACTTCCCTCACCCTGTCAGAAATACCCTGGGGGATTTCAGCCTCGTGGAACTGGATAGCTGGGTGAGCTAGAGGCTGTGCATCCCAGGTGAGCTTCAAGTCTGTCCATACCCCAGCACATAAACACCCCTGTCCCTGATTTAAAGCGGAAGGTTTTGGACCATCTGGTGTGGTGGTGAAGCTTCATCCTGTTACACTTCCTTTATTCATGCTTTGAATTGCCTGGAATGGATCTGCTCGTAGAGGTACATGGGCTGGTCTTAGCTTGGGAGAACCTGAAAGCTTGGGAGAACCTGAGGCTGAGGTGTGTGGTGCTACTCCTTGAGCTTTCTGTAGGAGAAAACACATCCCTGCAAGTTGGCATCATGAAGTGAGAACCTCCCCAGCGTGCTACAGATAATAAAAACCTGCTGGTGTGTTCCAGGGTTTGGTTTGGCTGTGCTGCAGCACGATTACAAACAGCCTGGTGCCTGCATACAACCGCTAGCAGCACCTGGGACTGGGAGCATCTCTACTACAGGAATTCCCAGCTTCTGTTTTGGAAACTTGCTTCTTCACCTCTGTCGTGGGGGGACTTTACACAGACCTGAAGCACGACTTACACGTTAGGTTTTAACTGCAGAGCACCCACAGGGAGAGACGGTTGGATCCTAGGCTGTGCAGAGCATGGATTTATGGCATGTGTTATGCAGAGAGCCTGTCCTTGCCTGAGATGTGTACCGCAGAGCTAAGACAGATGTTCTGGCGCTGTGAAGAAGCGTACGGCCGCCTGCATGCTGTTCTTGTGTTACCATCTTTCAGGGAAATTGAAGGTTCCTGGAGCATTTGTTGCTGATATGTGCATAGGTGGTTTCGTGTTCAGAAGCAAAAGCGGTGAAAAGAGGAGCACGCAGCCAATAATGGATGTCTTGTGGTTGTGTTTTTTTTTCTGGTAACCCAAACTGTAGTGTCTCGGGGAAATTGCCTTAAATGGGTAAAGCCCTGTATTTTGGAAAAAGGAGGTAGCGTGTACTCAGTCACGGCAGCATGGAGCAGCTGTCCTGGAGCAGAGGAGCTGGAACCGCATCAAACAGTAGATGAGACTCCTGTGTGCTACGGGTCTGTTGAGAGGAGCAATTATTTGGGAAACACAGGAAGCGATTGAAGCCTCGTGGGCCAACAGAAACTTTTCAAAGAAACAAAGCGCTGCTATTCCTGCTTTACAAATTGGAAAATATGTATTTTCCAGAGGGCTTTGAGCTTTTGTTGATGGAAAGAACAAAATCTAAGTTTCTTTTTGGGGGGTGTCTTACGACATCTGCAAAAGGAGCAATTAATTTCATCTGTTCACTGTCAGTGCTAGAGGGGTGACTGAATTTTGAGGCTATGAGATTCCTCTTTCTGCTGCTTGTAGGTCTGTGAGAAGCGTTTATGCTTTATTTTAGGTGTAGGACTGCTTCGTTTTGGGGTTCTGCAGCTTTCTTTCTACTCAACACCAAAGATCTCACAAAGATTTTAGAGGGAAAATGGGGAGTACTTTATCAGGAGGATCACTTTGGAGGGAATGTAGCCATAGCCAAGTCCTTACGATAACGCTTCATTCATTGAATGCTCCAAGCTCTTCAGTGTTTACAAAAATAATCTGTGTTTGGAGGTCACAGGAGCAACTCAGCATTCCTTAGCACCAAGGGTTTGCTTCCACAAGGTCATAATCTTTTTTGGATCGTCCCATGAGCTGGTCTTCTGTGGAAACCATCTTGTGGAGCCTTGGTTCCACACCACACCTCGTACTTACCTGACCTCCTCGTGAGACCGTGTGTGTGCTGTGTACAGACTCGCCTTGAAATTCTGCCGATGTCTCCTGGCCGCCGTGATTCTGCCAGTACTTCAGGAACTTCAGGACTCTGCAGATGCCTGCTGTGAGATAATGCGCGTGGTAATATATACTTTGGCCTTCTAATTCGGTAACAGCAGATGCCTATCGCTCTGACTCGAGGAAGCTAATTATAGGCCCAGCACTGCCAGCTCGCTCGGTGCTGCAGTGCTCAGTTTTCCTCCAACTCTCCATCAGTGCGAGTTCTGAGTCCTCTTTCCTCCACGGAGCTCACCACAACCAGGGAGTGATGGATGATCTCTTTGCTTTTTGATAGTGGCAGGCAAGGAGAGGTATTGCTCCCTGTCAGGCTGAGAAACTGGGTTTGGTGCACTGAAGTCGGGTTTGCATTTCCTCCCCCTAAAACTCTCACTCTGATTATTGTCCTGGCATTTCCCTGGCTGCTCATGGAATGGGACCAGTGTCTTAACCGTGATCTGTCTTGGGCTGGACTTATTCTGAGGTGCTGCTCTCTCTGCCTTGGATGTTGACTCTGGGAGCAAGATTTCCCTGGGAATCGTTCCTGTTTTCTAGGTTTAAGATACTGAGATGCTGCTTTTCCCCCTCTACTGTCCTCCAGGACAGGGAAAGGAGAAACAAACATAGCTCTGATTTACTTATTTTCGATGTGGCTCCCCTGTGACCAAAGGTACTCTGGTTCCTCAGCTGCAGAATTGGTTCTCCTCTCAGGCCTCTCAGCTGATGGATGATTAGATGACAAAGCATTCCCAGTTTGCAACTTGAATAGCTCTTGTGTCTGAAACAGGAACGCTCAGCTTCGGTTAAGGATGCCCTCAAGAGCAGGGGAATGTGAAAAGAACACTTAAACTCCTCCTGGTGATAAAGACCAGGTTTTATGCTTGCTCTGCAGCAAGGCAAACTTCTATTTTTATTGCCAGTTAATCTCAAATTCAGTTCAGTTTAACTGAGGAGATGGCGTCTTTTGCAGGCCCGGACTTCTGGGGATCAGGACTTCATGGGGCCAGAGTTATGCTGTTTTCTCATTGTCAAGAGTAAATTCATGGGATCAGACACTACCCAACAATGTCCAAAGGTTTTGTGATAGTGATTTGTGTGATATTTCCATAGCTGTGTTAAGACTGTTGTGGATTCTGTGCCTTCAGAACGGTTCAGCTCCTGGAATCAGCCTCGGTGGTACCATCGTAAGGTAACACTATTCCCAAAATACGGGATCCTAGAGTCATTTAGGCTGGCAGAGACCTTCAAGATCATCAAGTCTACCTTGATCAACAGTCTACCTGACCTACCAAGTCCCATGACTAAGCTCTGTCCCTGCATCTCAATGCCATGACCCCACATCTCTTCAGTGCCTCCAGGGTTGGGGACCTCACAGCTTCCCTGGGCAGCCTGGTCTTGTGCTTAATGCTTTTTCCATGAAGAAATTCCTTCTGATGTCCAAGGCCACTGGCCTTCCTGACCATCTGGGCACACCACTGGCTCATGTTCAATCCTAGATGTTCCTGTTTATGTTTAGATGTAGCACCTGAGCAAAGCTGTCCTTCAGCCCTTTGAACCGTGGAGCCTGAGAGCCTTTTCCCCACAACTGGGTCTCCACCTCGTCTTGCTTGGAGCCTCACTGGATGGAGGGACATAAGCTGATGGCACAGATAAAAACCGACCTCTCTTTGAAGCTCTTCCCTTTGCAGCATTCTGTCTGTGCATCTGTTTAGCACGCAGTCTCCTTCAGAGCCCAGGATTCCAGTGGAGGTAATTAAGGAGATGATGTGGTTAGGAAAAAGGGAGGGAAGGGTATATAGTTTTCAGCTTGAGGTTTGAGAGTGGTGGCGAGTGTTACTGAAGCAAAAATTCTTTTATCTGTGTTGCATGAATGCCAATAAAGTGCACGAATGGTCAAAAGATCTTCAACAATAATGATCAGATTTCTTTAGGTAGGATTTCTTGGTGTTCACATTTGATGGTACTACTTCATATATCAAAGCTTTGTTTTTTAGGTTTCTACCAGAGCAGGTTGGGAGGAAATGTTGAATGGGACAAGGAATGACTGCAAACCCACAAAACTTGCAGGATGACTGAAACAAACCTGGGGTGGGCTTTATGGGTTGCTTTTGATGCTGGTCATCACAGTGAGTCTTTTGTCTGAATTTTATAATATTAAGACATGCAGAAACGTTCTCCTCCTTTCCTCTGCGTTTTTGTATGCTAGCGTTTAGTCTTCCACACCAGTTTCTCCCTGCTTCAGCCCACCAAAGAATCCTCCAGTGCTGCGGGTCAGCAATAAGGCAGTGCCTTGGTGGTCCAGGTGGGAGGCAGGCAGGAACAAAGCTGACCTCACTTCAGCACGGGCAGCTGCTCTTATTTTGTTCCAAATGAAAAACTGGCTTCGGAAAGCTGGATTGCAAAACTAATAGCTCATAAAGTGTTCTTCCTAACGTCTCCCTCCCCCTCAAAGCTTTCTCGTATTCTTCTGTGGCGTTTAATCACAGAAATGACTCCGTTGCTGTTGTAGTGTAATAAAATAAGCTGTAAGTCAAAATGTTGGCACTTTATTGCAGAGACTGCCCCTGTTCTCTTAAAATGTCACTCATACAATCCTAACTGTAACTGAGAAGGACCAGCTATGGTTTACTTGTAAAGTATATTTTTGTTCTTCAACATAACATTCGAGTATCCTTGTACTAGAGTGGCACATAGTGCGAGAGCTGCAAGTATTACACGCCTCGTGTGATGCGTGTAAAAGCACGGGACTCTTCTTGGGGAACTTCTTTTTCCTGGGAAATGATGAAGGATTTCACAGAGGAAGAGTTGCAGATCTGAATTCCCTTGGATGTTTACATTTACTAAAGATCTCGAGTAGATTGTGAAAAATCTGTCTCTTGAGTCACAGTAGCTCCATTCATTAACCTGAAATCTTTTTCCAGAAGTGTTTCTGTGAAATATCTGTGTAATGTGCAGATGTAGATGGTGCCATGTATGTTTAGCATAGTTTTTTTTGTAAGCTGCTTTTATGGCGCTTGCTGTAGAAATATTTTAGGGATGTGAGAAAAAAATGGAAGTGTTCCAATCATTTCTTAAATAATACTGCTTAAAAAAGAAAGCACTCAAATAATTTTTTAAATAATACTGCTTTTTTTTTTTTTTTGACAGAAAGGATTCATGGCTTTCAATCAATGGAAATAAAACTTGTAAAATTTGGGTAGAAGGCTCTTTAACTTTAAACAGGAGTATATGCTCGTTGTGTGACCTACAGTAGCGTACTTTGTTCCAGTACTGGATGTCAGACAAAACCCCTTTACAACCTAACAGTTAAATCCTTTGGCAGAAAGTTTTTCTTCCTGTTTGCTGCAGGGCTTTAATTCTAGACGTTCAAGTTCAGAAGGCTTTTTCGCAAGGACTGGGCTTGAGGAACGTCCCCAAATCCTGACAGATCAGTTTGCTCCTCCCACGTGTTCGTAGCATCCAAACTTAAATTCTAATCCATGTTGCTCAAGATTAATAATCTGTTTTTTGGTATCTGCATACTTCCTGCTGTCCTGTCTGCTTTCATTTCAGTTTGCCTCATTTTGTGGCTCTGCTCACTGGATATAAATTTCTGACTTGAAACACTGTCCAGGGCTTGGGAAATCAACATTTGTGTGATCGCGGTGGTAAAGCGGAGGCGTTTCATCACTTAATCAAGAGATGAAACCTTTTAGTAGGAATTTAGTCTTCCTGCAGTCATGTCCTCTTCCAGATGAAGATTTTATTGTCAAGATGAAGTAGGACTCTGACTGGATAAACACTCAATTCTGTAGAAAATAGTTTAATCAAACTTTAGGCATAGTGGTGGCTGTGTGCAGGTATGTATATATGAATACCAAATACTGATGACAAGGGAACACCATCCTATACCATGACCGAATGAATGTACTGAGGCTTTTTTAGACTGAAGTAGTAATTTGTTTTTATTTTGTGACAATGAAGGTCACCACGTGTAGCTTTAGAAGCACTCAAATGCATGCTTTGAAAGGGGAGTGCGGAGACATCTTCCTAGGTCAAAGGTTTACATGGCTTCAAACAAATCATTTAAAAAAAAAAAATAAAAAAGGAATGTAACAAGCAGTGTATCTGCCTCAGGTAGGATTGCAGGCTATGCAAATACTGAGAAATGATAGTTCTGCCTCAACAAGCAGACATCACAGCTTTCACGAAGCAGTAATCCTGCCTGTTCCAGCCTGGCACGCAGTGCGTAGCTCCAGTGTTGGTGGCAGGGCAGTATTGGTGTATTAACTGATCTGATACCCAACTATCTCGCTCCCAGCTGTAAGCGTATCAGCCCTGCCTAGGACTGCTCTGAATAAGCCACTGTGAGTTAGATGAAGACAAAACACTGCAGCAGTGCTCAGAGGTAGGTACAATGGAGGTAGTCCAGCGTTTCATCAGCTGACCTCCTGCTTGTGGAGGTGATTTGGGATGTTGGGGTTGTTGTGTCTGATGCTCACGCCTGCGTTGACACTTGCTGCACGTGGAGATGCCCAACCCTGAGCTGGTGCAGTATGAGTTGCTGTCTCGGTGAAGGAGGCTCGGCCAAGCTGTTTTACAGCAAGCTTTGGTCAAGGCTCCACTGGCTCAGTAGCAGTTCAGGCATCAGGTACGTGAGGAAGGTCGTTTCAATTCACCTGTTGTAATCTCAGGCTTAGCCACAACTGAAGGTGGCTCTAGAAGGAACTTGAGCAAGTTTGGGTGCAGTGGCTGCCGGACATTCTGGGGAGCCTCGTGCAATCTGTTGTCTTTCAGTGGATGGTCTGCCAAATAATCAAGGAACATCTGCAGTCTTTTTTTTTTTTTTTTTTTTCCACGTACTCCTGCTGTGATTCAGGTTCTCCTTGTTCTGAACTCTAGGAAGGCTTCTGCAAGGAAATGTCACACCCAGAATTATTTATTAAACGTGCATAGCTGTGTTCGTGTGTAGGGCTGACTTTATTAGCCAGATGCTCTGTCCTAAATACAGTGATTTACTGGCTTTCACTGCCCTTTCATTTGGCAATTTGTGAACTGAGTTATTAGCACGAGTGAAAGATGACAAATTTCAGGTGTCTCAGCTCCCTCGCTCTGGGTGATTCAAGATCTGCTTCTGTCTTGGGTTTCTCAGGCTCTGTTAACAGGAGAGAGCACTCTGTAAGGTTTGTTACAGGTACATAATGTATTTTCTGTGTCACTTGTGTAACTTTTCAGGTTGTGCATCAATGTGTATTTGAAGGACAATGAAAATAAAAGGTAGATTTTCTTTAAAAATGAAAACTTCCTCATTCCAATAGTAAGGATTTACAGTCTCAACTCAGTCGCTGTCCAGAGCATTCCCTTTTACTTGATGTGATGCTTTGCTGCTTATGCACCCCTTTATCTTTGTTTTATTTGTGCATTAGTCTGGATGCCTCACTCATCTTGTTCCCACAGAACATGACTAGTGCTGAAGGAAACTTGCAGCCGAGGCGTGGAAATGAGCAGTTTCCAGTTGTAACCCTTTTCCATAAAGCATCTCTGATGCATTTAAATCTGCTGCTTTAGTGCCAGCTGCCCACCAGCGTGGTATCAGAGCGCTTTTCCCTGCAGCCTAGTAGAAGACAGAGTGGAATGAGATTATTCTCTGATGCTAGGCTAAAATAACATTGTCAACAGCAAACAACTGCGTGCAGAGCAGAGAGACTGAGAGCCTGCTGAACGTCTTGGCATGGTCAGCACTGTATTACCCTGATTTATGGTTGTGCCTTGCTGACTGAGTATATATTGCACTTTTTACTGGGGGCGGGAAGCCCTTACCTTTAAAAACAGAGTGTGTGGTTATATTGAAGTGCTTTTGGCAGAAACTGAGATCGATACCTGTCTGGGGCTGGTTGTCTTGTCGTGAAGCATGCAGTTGGGTTGGTTGTGCGTGTAGACAGGGCGAAGGCTTCCTTTCTGATGTGGTGCTCTGTGCCAATCGCTGCGGAGTTGCTAGGCTGGGAGCTAGTTCCAAGGTGCCAGGATTTAAAGCATTTAAAATTTTGGGGGGTGAGGGCATATATTGCATTAAATACTTAATAACTGACATGTAGGATCTGGCTCTAACAGTTTTAAAAGAATGTACCATAATAATTTTTTTATGGCTAGATGACACACAATGTGGAAATGAAGTGAAGAAGAAGCTTGCAGTTTGTCATTTCCCCTCACACATAATCTGCTGTGCATCTTCTGAAAATAAATACTATATCTAGGTAGTAATAAGCCCTTCTGCAGTTACTCTGCCTCCCAGCACACCTCCCCTCTCCCATCCCCTGCCAGCTGCTTGTCTCGTGGTCCCCTACTTGGTGCTCTTTTGTCATGGGTAAGGGATGCCAAGGGTCATGTATGAGGTTGTCCTAGTTGGCCTATCGTGGGCATCAGTGAGATGCCTTTGCCGAGCTTTTTAGAAAAATGCACTGAAAATTTTCTTCTTGGAGAGAAAAACGTCAGAACTCTACTTACAGGTTTTTAAAGAGACTTTTCCTTCTCATTTTGCATTCAATATTTAAAACATGTATGCGCCGCTCAGCGCTCACTGCTGTTTTACTGCCTTGTTGTACTGGAGTACATGAGGTAAAAAAGCAGCCTGCTCAGGAATCGAGACTTGCTGTGTCCCAGTTTTCAGCCATAGCACTAACACTTGCACCACGTTGATCCATCACTCTGTGGTGCTAGCATTTGACTATTTATTTTCCTCTTGAGCTGGCAAAACTAGACACTCGTTTTTGCCATAGCAGGTTTCTCCCCTTGCCTCTTAACACAGGCTGTGGCAATGTAGTAACAGAAAGGGAGGGGGGTGTGTGTTGGCAGAATAGCTGCATATAATATCGTGCATAGAAGAATACTTTAATCTAAACCATAGTGATGCTTTTCTACAAATTGCTTTCTTACTTGTTTGTTTTTTAGACGACTGTGTGCATGCAAGCAGTTCTGAATGCTGCCAGTTGTGGCTGAAATCCTCAAAACCTTCCCAGAATTTCTAGTTCTGAGCCTTCCTGAATAAACAGATCTTTGTAAAGCAAGAAGTTGCAGGACTGAAGGTGATTTCCTTGCGCTGCTGCTGCTTTGTGTTTCTTTGAAGGGCGAAGGAGGATCTTGGAGTCGTAAATATACTTCTGTAATCAGGGTATTAGTTACAGCAGATCGTCTTCATTTGACTGTTTTGTAGTGAAAATCACTATGTGCTTTGCCTGAGATGCACCAAAGCAAGCATTAAAAATTACACGTTACAGCTGACTTCAAGCTCCTCTGCTGTCTTTATGTTTTTCTTGGTACTGGAGCCTTTTGCTACTGAAGGGAAAAATGCAGGATACACGCTGTTCCTTCATAGCTATCATTTCCTCAAAACTATTATTTGGCTTGGAAGCCCGTCTGAGCAGAGAGTGTCAGTCATCTGCGTGTCTAGCAGCAGAACACTGATTTGTGATCTCCTGGTGTCACAAATAAAATAAGTCTTTGCAGAGCTGGACGGGATTTCAGCTTGTTTTTCCTGCAGCATTTGCACTGGAAAAGCTTCGTGGTAACAACCCAGCCTTTTTGCTCCAGGAGGAATGTCTGTCCTCCTGTTCTCACAACTTTAACACATTGTTCTTTCACGAATGCTTTTTTCCATGAGTGCTGTGTAATTTTTGTTTGTATTTTATTTATTTTTACTTAAAAAAAAAAAAAAAAAAAACAAAAAAACACAATTGTGCATTAGAAAAAAAAGTCTGAACTTCCTAACAGAAGTTCCTCAGGTTGATGTGCTGTGATACAAAGCTGCAATTACTCTTATTGTTGTATTCCCCTGGGATGTCATTAAAGTGGCTCTTCTTCAGCTGCCTCTTTTTCCCAGCGCTGTGAAGTTCTGGATTTCAGCAGACAAAACAAATATTTCCCTGTGTAGTGTTTCACTCTTACAGATTGAACATCTAACCAATCTTTTTTTTTTTTACAGCAACAGGAGAATCTGTGCAAGTTCTGGCAGACTTTCTAGTCTTTAAATCCACTTGTTTGATAGTGATACAGCAAAAGTCTCAACTGTATTGCTGCATCAATTCATTCACCAAAAGGCAGGGACAATTGCATCTCTGAAATGGCTTTCGACTGGTGTATTTCTGAAACTGCTTAATGCAGTCTGACAGGTACTCGGTGCTTTAACCCCTGAAACCTTACGCTTCAACAGGTTCATGATGGGATGGTGCCTCTTTAAGCAGGCTCCCGAAGTTTTAGATTTGATAATCTCTTGCCCCGAGGGTAGGAATTTAATGCTTCAGATCTTCCAGGCAATTAGTTACACATCACAGTTGTGCAGTTGTTTTCAGGTAATGCGTTATCGTTTCATAATGCTTTGTAAACCTTCTTTCATTTGACAATTTTAGCTATCAAAATCAAAGTTTGAGTCTTGGAGCAAAATTCTAATGAAGATGCATTAGGTTGTAGGCACCAAAACTAGCTGATGCTTGCGCTTTCCACTGCGTAAGAATATGTCAGTTCGGTGCCTGACATTTTAAGACCCTTTAAAATGATTAAACTGCATATAATTCATACTAAAATTTCATTTATGACTTCAATGACTGCTCTTTTTTTTTTTTTTTTTTTTTTTGGATTTTCATGGGGCATAGTTCTTTCTTTTTCCCCAGTGTGTACGGTGGTATCTTTGTCAGCAATTAAGTGAAGAGTACAAGTCAGGCAAACAAATATTTAATTCCTATATATGTTTGTAGCAGTTTGGCAAAGGAACATCTAATCATTTCAAAAGAATTTACTTGAAGTCAGGATTTGCAATCTACAATGCTTTGCCTATGCCTGGAAAGTGAATGCTACCTATTGTTCGATATTTATTTTTAGAAATAGAGGTGATTAAGGGAGCTCCATCCAAAATATTTGTCTTAAGAGAACATGTTGTGGTGAGGATGTCAATATATGGATCTGGCTCCATGCAAATCCCAGCTTGCTCAAGCTCCTGGCAAGGAGGAGAGGGGGGAAGATGTACTGTGAGCAGTGGAAACTAAACATTCTGGTGTTATACGCTGTTTTCTTCCATTTCAATGGAAGACAGGACTGTATGAAGGATGACCCTAACTTTATTGGCACCTGGGATTGTCATCTGGGTTGAAGGCAACTTAAAGCACCCAAAGGACAGTCCATGGTAAGTGAGCTGAGTAGCATTTGTGAGAAACACATTCAGCAGGTTCCAGTCCAGAGAAATTCCTTCCTTGCCTACAGAATAATGCAAGGAATCTCTGCAGATCATCGCTTCAGAAGAAACTCTGTGGCATTTCTGTAATCTGCTGTGGATTTGCAGAAATGGAGTGCTAACATAATAAGGGATGCTTTCAGAAAGGACATGAAGTAGGAAGGGGAAATGTGGTTCTCTAAACTACTCCGCCAAGCTGTTTGTTGAGGAGGGGGACAGGGGCACAGCGTGAATGCCATGATCTAGTTCCTCAGAGATTTCGGTGAGTTGTGCCCCTTACAGTACCTTTCCTGCAGTAAAAGTAACGAGGCATTCTTTTAAGTTTATGAAGAACAGGCAGGAGCCTGGCTCTGTTTCCTTCCCAAAGGCAGGTGGGGATGATAAAGCTTGCACAGCACCTCTGCAGTGTCTTTTCATCTCTGTTTGCAAGCGTGTGTTGTTTGTATTTGGGGAAAAAAAGCAGAACATTGTGTCTGTATTCACAAGAGGCTTATAAAGCGAGTCCTAGCCTAATGAATACTGGGAAAACCACTTGTAACGGGGTGCATTTTCAGGAATCTGAAGTGGCCGAAGAGCGAGCCAGTGCTGGCTCGGTAAGTGATTGCAGTGGGGGAATTCCTGTAGAGTTTCAGTGGTGTGCTAGGAGCACGAGAAGGTAACTGGCGTTTAGGGACCGTAGGTGCATTTGTTACAATGCCCCATCGAGGATATGGGGTATTGTGGATGCAGCTCTGTGGGTAATGTGCTTTTGTCAATAATGTGCTCATTTCTGCAGCTCCTCAGCACGCAAGCCTGCCTGGTTAACCGTATCAATACCCTCCTGCATGCAGTGGGGAGCAAGTTGTGGTGGTTCAGCTGCCTAGCTGTGCTGTTACTATGGTAAATGTAAAGAAGGGATGGAAGGAAGCTTGCTTGATTTTATCTGAGAGGGATGAAATAACTCCTAGCGTCCCACAGCACCATGTGATGCTCCAAAGTGTGGATTGTGCACAGAAATGGTAGGACAGTTGATGGATAACCTGTGTGTTGTGTTTTCCTCGTTCTTTAAGATTTTTTTTCTAATTATATGCTGGTGTGAGAAATGAAGAAGAAATGGGAAGAAGCACCATGCGGTATTAATATCTTAACCATTATCAGCTGACTATTAATTCATTTAAATCCCAAGAAATTATTAAGGAAACTTAATTTCCTGAGCCAGTTGCTAATGGGATTCCATAGAGATAAGCAATTTGCTGCCTTAAATGGACCATGTGAAATTGAAGGGGGGGGGAGGAGGAACCTACCCTAGCTCAACAAAGCCAGTAGCAGTTCATCTGTCGGAAGGGCAAATAATAAAGGTGGCTGCATAAAGAGCTCTGGGTGAGTTGGTGAGGTAGGTTTTCAAAAAGGAAAATGAAAAGCATGTTGGTTTTAATCCAACTATCAAAGCTAAATATTTAGAGGCTGTGTCAGGTCCCAATCTCTTGCTGTAGGGGCTGTGTCTTGGAAACTAGGCTTTTCTGCAGTCAGTAAAAAGGGGTAAAACAGTTCTGGGCTGGGATAAAAAGGGACGTAGGGGTAAGGGAATGGTAGCATCATATAGTCTGAGGCTGCTTAAGAACAGTCTGTGCAGTTCTGGTGTCAGCTCTTCGAAAACATTTCAGAAAACTGAAGAGGATCCGAACAGGAGTTGCAAAAACGATACGAAGGCAGGAAAAAGAGAGAGACCGACTTGTATGGCATCAAATGAAACCCGCCGGCCTAAACTAGCTGCTTTTTGAAGTCACTCACTGCGTCTGTGGAGAAACTGCCACTTGGGTGGCAGAAAGTGGCTCGCACACAGGTTTGTCTCTGAAGTGCAGCAGCTGCCTAGCGCTTTGAGCGTGCTGCTGGCACAGCGCCGGGGCTCCTTGGAGCACACTCAGCTCCGCTCGTCGGAGTGCTGAGCGCTCCTAGCTTGCAGCCACGAGCACACAGGGTGCTGAAAGGCATCCTGCTCTACCAGGAGGGTCGATAACGAGAGCTAGACGCTGAAGTCGACTCAAATGGGAAGCTTTTTAGCTAGGGAATAGCTAACTATTGGAACAAGCTAGCAACGAAGATTTATTCCATCTTGAAGCGATCAAATTGGCTTGGGTCGGTTTTGAGGAAGATTTTAGCCAAACTACACTTATAAAACCCACTACAAGAACAACTGGATGAAATTGGAAGATGTCTGGTATGGGGAAAATTGGAGCTGGCTTGAAGATAAATTTTTAGATATAAATTTTAAACTCTGAGTTAGTTAATATTGATTTCTCCAGGAGAGCCCTTAAGTGTGCCAAGGCATTCGGTTGCTCTGAAGCAGGTGTTTGCTGTTTTCTTTGAAGTCTGTTTTTTGGGGGGAATAAGTCATACCACAGAAACTGTAGTGTTGGCTTTGGTGATGGAAGATGCTCCTGTGGGTTAAAGCACGCACCGCTGGCATTCCATGAAGCTGGATGTGGAGGGTAAAGGATGCCATAAAAACAAATTAGGGGTGGCTGTGAGTGAGTGCCAAACCTGAGGCTTTTTTTTTCAGGTGTAGAAAATAATAGTGCTGGGCTGGAGGGGAGTAATATGTGTGCACGATGGGGATGGAAAACCTGGGGAGCTTTAGTCTTGGAAGATTAAAGGACGCTGCTGGCTTTATAGCCCAGATGTGATTTGTTGGTTCAGCTCTGTCTGCGGAGGCATCGTATTGCAGGGAAGGAGGTGAAAGCCTGTGCCTGCGTGGATGTGGAGGAAGAGTCTCAGCTGTTTGGGTTTTCTCTTTCTGGTGCCTCATTAGACGAAGCAGATGCAGGCCATCCTTAACAGAGTAGAGATTTAAGAGATTATTTGCTGTTGTTGTAGAGGCTCAAGAACAAATTCCAGTACCAAACCCCTCCTCAAACTGAAGCTTGCATCTAACCTGGGAAAGATTAAAAATTGGATCAGTGCTCTATGTAGTGTAAAGTGGTTTATAATCTATAAATTTCTGTCTATAGCATCTGCTATCAGTTTAGATCCCTGTGCTGTCCATCCTAGCTGACCGAACTTGAAGTGAATCTCTTGAATAAAACTATTTTAAATCATTTGCCATGTACGGAAACTAAGAGGCTAGAATAAGATAATTAGGTAAAAAGATGTTCTAAATGACTTATTTTAGTTATGTATGAATATATTACGTATATAAAAACAACTGGGGTTGACATATGAGGATAAATTAAGGTAGTTGGGGAAAAAAAAAATAGTTGTAGAATGAAATTATCACAGAGCTTAAGTATGGGAGAATCAGTATAGAAATTATTTCCATAAGGGGTCTGTTGGACAAAGCGTTCTGGGACAGTAAGTTATTTGAAGTCATGCTGCAGATGGAGTACATTCAGTTACAAAGGCTAACATCCTTCCTTAGGTATTTATAGAAGAACTGAACAGGAGTTCCTCTTTTTTTCTGGAAGGAATTCTTTATTTAAAGCTAGCTACCTGTGTGATGATCTGTGTATAAAAGAATTTTTGTGTTGGTGTTGCACTCGGTGTGGTCTCTGTTTTTCCAACAATACTGTGTTATTAAATTCTGTTTTTTAAGGGATAAATGAATCTGTGCTAGCTTGTAGGGTGCTTGTTATGCAAACTGATAAGCTGTCTTCAGTTATAATTTTATTAAATGCAAATTTGAACGTGTCCTTCAGTTACTGACTTTGAAGAGATTACATTTTTCTTTGCATTTCCATTTACTATCTTTGCTTTAAAAAAAAAGTTCTTAATTTTTATCTGGCATTTGATCTGGACTGTCACTTTCATCTGTTGTCATTAATTAGTCATTTCGCTGGGTTTTGTAGCTTTACGTTCATACTTTATGGTAGAACCAGTTGGTTGCAGTGCAGATTTCCCATGTTAACTATTTTTAAATCACTTTTAGCTCAGCTAAGTGAATGCCAATTCTTTTTTTTTTTTTTTTTTTTTTTTTTTTGCAATTTCATCTTTGCTGTCACTTCTGGTGGGGGGAGGGGGGGGAAAAAGCCTATTCATTACTTTTCTACTGTCTGTGTTAAATAACCTGATCTCTTACATGTAGATGATATTTGTTCCTAGGAGGCCCTGGTAGCTGGTTCCTAATTCACCCTAAAACTTACCATTTGTACGTTGTGTCCTTGAAGATCCCTTTGGCTGGCATCCAGATGTTCCAAGCGTGTCATGGAATCTGATCCAAGGCCATGTGATTCCGGTGCTTTATGTTTTTATACGTTATATAATTAATGTATCGCACATGTCACTTCGTTTTCCAAGTCACGCAGCCCATGTCAATAGATAATTGCTCAACAGCACACAGAGGGCAGAGAAGCCTGGAGGTGAAGGTGGGGCAGAGGAATGGGACAGTGCAAAATACCAGATGCAGGACTTGGAAGGCTTTCATGCAGCAGCTCTACGGTGATGGGGCTTTTTGGCAGCGGGCTTGCAGAAGGGAAGGCATCTTTTGTTCCTATCTGCAGCAGACACTGAGTCATCGATTGGGCGATTCGTAACACTCCAATTTTTATGCTGGAGTCATCGAAGCTCTGAAACTTTACGAACATTGGGCTGTAGCTTACAACAGTTGAATTTTATACTCGTTTTGTGTGCCAAATGAACTTGAGAGCCTGCGTAACGCGAGCGGTCGAGGGGTAAAGTTTCAGACCCAGCTGTGCAGATGGAACAGGCTGCCCT
Organism: Netta rufina; assembly: GCF_964035555.1. Classification (NCBI taxonomy): domain Eukaryota; kingdom Metazoa; phylum Chordata; class Aves; order Anseriformes; family Anatidae; genus Netta; species Netta rufina. The sequence continues at coordinate 61,105,944 of NC_140128.1, read as the reverse complement.
TCAGACAGCTCCCTGGGATGCAGGCAGGTGAGGGCACTTCTGCACAAGCTGTTCCTTTGGCAGGAGCTGGGCTGATGGGCTCCGAAGTGAGAGGGAGCGAGCGGTGACCTCCTCAGTGATGCACAAAGCACGTAGGCAGCAACGCTCTTCTCTTAGCCTGCAGTCTCCAGCTCGTGTGCTGCCTGCAGGGGAAAGCAAAGCCTGCCTCACCAGCAGGCAGGAGCAGGAGCCTTGCAGCAAAAGCTTCTGGAAGTTCAGAGCTGCAGCTGGAGCGTGGTGTGGTTGATGGACCAGCAAGTGTCATAGGCTCCTCGTGCTGTGTGCGTGGTGCTAGTGTGGAAGGTGGTAAGAAATGAAGTATTTGGGTAGGTTTTTGTTTCCATTTGTTTTTTTTTTTAAGCAGCTACTTGTAAACTTGGCAAATTGTGGCTGGGACCTGGTTTAACTTTGAAATGTGTCCAGTGCTGCTAGTAAAACTGTTTGACAGTAGCTTTTATATTCAGATCTGTGAATTATTAAATGCAGGTCATAATCTTGAAGTCATTTATGTCCTTTACGATGGGCAGTCTGAGAGTACTGAGTGCCAAATACTCAATCACGAGGCTCGGTGGGATTCAAAGCTCTACCAGGAGAGGAGCTGGACTGCGGTGGGGATTTTCAGACTTGTTCAAAGCTAGTTTAAACAACTGATTTAAGAAATTAAACAGCTTAAACCACCAAACAAAAAACATGACTTAAATCAGTTAATACTGGGAGAAATGATCAACCTTTATCTAATAACTTGTACCTAGGCGTTCTGGTAGCGGGGGGAAGAACTTGAAGTGCATTTTGCTGCAAGTATTTTCCCAAGCCTTCTGGGTTCTCCATGTAAAAGCAGGCTGCTTTATCCTTAGGAGCACTTGCTGTTCCAGAGCACTAATCAAAACCATGCCTTGTTTACAGAGGGGGCCTCTGAAGAGTGTTATGTCACTTCAATATTTCTTCTCAGCATTTATTTCATTTAATATAGGATCTGAAATCCAGTACATCCAGCTGCTGCTTTCCACAGAAATGGAGAAGTATCCCATAATTTGGTTACCGCGGCTTCAATCTTATGCTGTACCTTTTATGTGTTTAATTTTTTTATTGCTTCCGAACCTCGAGGCTTTGAGATACCGCTTTGACCCCGTGCTCAGATAACTTGAGCTTATCGCTGAAGGTACACCCGAGGAGATGTGTTAATACAGGACAGGATCCTCTCACTTATTTCTGAGCGAGGCTGCATGCGTGCGACGGGGGGAGGGAGGCACACGGGTCAAATCAGTGCTAAAATCACGTGTGAGCTGCCCGGATTTCGAAGAGACATTCTCTTATCTAATGTTACATATTCATATAAAGCAAGTTTTCTGTAAAGCTCGCTTTAAATTTTAATAAACTGCCGAAGAGATAAGGGGTAACTTCTGGATGCGAGTGCATCCAGCACAGCCTGCTGAGCCCAAATGCCAGCGCTGCCTATTTTTAAAACAAATCTTTGCGGCTTCGGTTTTTAAGCTGGCACGATGCATTTACATTATAGGGCCATAAATTTTCCTTCCCCACCCCCACCTGAATCAATCTTACTGAAAAATGATAGGAAACTTGCATTTGAGAACACAATGAAAATAACAGGAGCGCAGACCAATAGAGGCTACTAATCCTCTAATTACTTTCTGCGAACACTGGGAATTGGGCTGCAGAATATCCTTCAGTTCAATCTAGCGTGCGCTAAATTTATTCCTTCCCAAAGCCACGGAGGGAGGGAGGGATTTGCTGCCAGCTCAGACTAGTGCTGGGCTGCGGTGGTCTTTATCAGACAGAAGTGAAACAGATGTGGCCACTCCGTTAAATATCCATCTTCGGGCTTGACTTCCCCTGGGCGCTGGTTGCCCCTTGCTCACCCTTTCACACCCTGAATTTCGAAGTTTAACCAAATGATCAGGTAGGTCCGGTGCTCTGCTCTGGTGGGGCTGAGGACGTGGTGTTTTTGTCGCAGAGGTGGTCAGTGTTGGACTGGGAAAGTTTTTTTGGCTCTGCTCTGATATCGAAGCTGTTTAACAGCAGACGTTCCCCATATTTTGGCTCAGGTGCTTTCATTCTTGTAAGTTATTCTGTACTTGCTTCTGCTCTGTAGCTTACTGTTGATACCCAGATTTTTAGCTCCTGTTCCACACCGAAGTTGATAAACAGGCAAAGGGATAAAATAATTGCCTTTTGGTCGAACCTCTCTATATTAGTATTGAATTTATTTTGTAAATCTGTTTAGCCTGGACTGTGAAAAATACTCAGAGTGACCACAAGTGACAAAACACTTTGATAAATGAACCCTGAATTTGGTTGTTAGCAGCTTCTTACATTTGGGGTGGGTGGCCAGGAATGGGATGCATACCTCTCACTCACAGCATCCTCTGCAGTTTACCAGCTAGGAGATGGCATGGCACTGCCTCTTTGCATCAAGACAGGGGCTTCAGTTATTTCCCTGCATAACTTTTTCTTTTTTAACACACGGTCTGTGAGTCAGGGCCAGGCTTGTTGTCAGTTCTGTGCGGATCCAGAGACAGCACCAGAGGGGCTCGCAGCCAGTTACGTTTGGAAATGAGCTTGGCAACTGCACGAAGAGTGCAGCAAGCTCCCTGCTTCCTACTTGTTAGCGGCTTGATTTTTTCAACTTCTGTGCAGCAGCATAAATCAGGATTGCATTTTCACTCCTGTTTAGTGTGCTAACTTTATGGCTTAAATCACTTCAGTAGCTTAGCCAAACAGTTTAAACAAAAAAAGCCTCGGTGTTTTTTTTTTTTTAAATATACTGAGCTGCGTGTAAGGAATGTGAGTAAGTTCTGAACTTTACACAGGAAGGTGCTTGGGAATATGTCTGACTGATAACTGCAAAGGTTAGAAGTACTTTTTTCTTACTGTAGGCTCATAAAGATTAAAAAAAGTGGCATACAAGATGCATGCCATTAACTGGCACGCTGTTTCTTCAACTTGGATATTAGCATCTGAACATAAACCGAGAGCCTGCTGGTCAGACTGAACTTCATCCAGGTAGGAGACATCCTACAGGATCCCTTCCGCTCCCCAAATGCCTTACAGCAAGGATGCAAGGTGCCAGGATGCTTTAAGGTGGGCTTAATTTGCTTTTCCTCCGACGGTTGCTATCAATAATGTTTGTCCAGCTTGGTCAAGTACCAATTGAACTATTCTGCAGGAATTCTTTTTGGTGGTAAGGAAAACACTGCGAAGTCTGGTTTGTTGCAATGACTCGTTGCAATTTCTGTAGGAACCTGGCCAATGGAGAAGAACCGAACGCTTTTGGGTTTGTTCTATCAAAGATTGCCTTCTCTTGGGACGATACTTGAGCTGTAGTGTGAAGTCTAGAAAGCAACTTCTGTCCTTTGTTGTCTTTAAAAAAAACTTAACTGCTTTCTATAAGCACTAAATGGCTTTTTGGCAAGAGTAACTTCACATCTCTTTATCTTTTTTTTTTCCTCCTCTTGAGGGATTTTTGTACAGCTGCTTAACAGGTCTGTTAAGGTAACTGTCTAGAGAGTCTTTGGCTGTCTTAATGCAGAATTGATTTGTGTCAGATTGAATTTATGGTTTCTGGAAGCTACAGAATGATATGCAGCCTCTCATCTTGTTATTATGTGCTCTCCTTTGGCAGGCTCAGATTGGTGCTCGTGGGTGCTTTGATTCACAGAAGCATTCAGCGCTGCTGCGCCGAGTGTACAAATCTTTCAGCCTGTGTATTGATAGAAACCCTTGAGGGGACTTTAACTATTTTTTCGCGTGTTTTTAGTTGAGGATTCTAATTTGTGGCTATTTTGTGTGCTTGGCATAGCCAAATACGTAAGTGTAGCCAGGCATCTGCTGCTTTTGTTCGTGATGTATATAAATGAATGGGAGGCTGCTGGCACCAGAGCCTGCGCTGCAAACACTGCTGCATCCTTCCCTAATTACTGACACTTTGGTGGCTGTATCGGCAGTCTGGGGGGGATGTGCTCCAGCTGCTGTGGCAAAATCATGTTTATGCCGTCATGTTTTTGATTTATAGGCTTGTAGTCTTCCAGAAGAAGTCCTACCCTTAGTGAATTAAGGCCAAAGGTTTGGGGGTCAGGATTCTCTTTGGGAGGCCACGCATATCAGGGAAAGTCTTAGTGGTATTCAGCATGTGATCTTACTACAGTGAACAGCATATTCCATGTAGTTTTCAGTGTAGTGGGCTTCTTTTCCAGTCAGCCTTCTAGTATTTCTCTGCAAAGTGGCTGTATTGTCTGCTTTAGAAGAACTCCAGTCTCTTCAGCTTCTCTCACTTTTGAATGGGAAGGTTTCGTAGGCTTCCTTGCTATGATGGGAACCAGCTCCGTTTCACCATGGCAGTGAACCTTATTTCTACAGAAGCCCTCGCAGTGTGACCAGGTACTGTAGCTGTTGGCATAACTCAGGTATTTCCCTTTCCTTCTTCCCTGTTTGTTGCAGATAGAGGACCTTAAATGTTCGTTGTAAAGTAAAAGGTCTTCCAAAAGCAGTATCTTGACCAGGAGCATGTCCCAACTCTTTGGTCCTGCTTTCCTGGGCTGTTTTGCTTCCTTTGCACAAATAACTGTGAAATATCCTGTGGAAACCACACGTCAAATTCATGCCTGCATGTGTCTAGACAGTGCTATCACTGCATGGTGGGCTGAAGTTGAAATGGGAACAAATGTGTCTTCCAAAAAGTAGTGTAACCATTCCCCCAAACTGGAAGAAGATAAAAAATGACTTCAGTCTGCACTGACAGATACAAATCTAACCTGTAAGGCAGTGGGTGGATCTCTATACGGAATCATCTAGGTTGGGATAGACTTTCAAGATCATCAAGTCTGGGAATCAACCTGACCTACTGAGTGCTGTCACTAAGCCACGTCCCATATTGTCTGTAGTGAGCAGTGAAGGTAATGAAAAGAGAATACACGGTGGAATAAATGAGAAATTGTGCTATGACTTTTTTTTTTTTTTTAAGTATGGATAAATTACTGTTGGCTCTCAGTACACGATCTGCAAAATTTCCAGGGATATGCGTGTCCTGGAAGCCTGACACTTCCTGGATTTCTCAAAGCCAGGTCAGGTCACATCAAATAGATGAAACTCGGTGCAGGGCAGTGGTTAAACGCGTGTCTGCTGGGCTTCCAAAGCAGGTGTGATGTGCTCAGTGCATGACTACAGCAGGCAGCTCTGGAGCAGTCGCAATAGAAAGCAGAGTGCAGGCAGTAATTTGCCCAAAGGAGCCTTCTGGATTCATGGTTATGCTGTGGGTGGTTGATGCATCTGACTCTGTCGTGGCTTATTGTGTCTGTCTGAGCTGTCTCCAGCTCCTGTCTGCTGGGGGAGGAAATGGAGCAAGCTGGCCAAGGGGAGAGAGCTTCCAGGCTCTGTTTCAAAGATGCCTGAAAGATCACTTGCAATGTGATGTTACTTAAAAGAAAACAGAAGGGGAAATTAAAAGTCTTTAAGGGTTAGAAAAATTAAAAGGTCAGACTGGGAGGAAAGTGATTGATGGGTTTTGTAGGTCAGGTGTTGATTCCCAACCATCAAAAGTTTGTGACTCTCAAAACAGTTCTGGAGGTTCTACGTTGTGTAGCTGTGCCTGCTAGGATAAAAACACACCTGCTTCAAGCTGCTTTTAATACATTGAATTACAAAGCAGAACAGCTTGGGTTGCTTTACCACATCTGGCCAGGAGTCCTAGGTGCTAAGGTAGGACTTGGGGCTGCACATGGGTTTGGCCACCTCGCTTTCATCCCTGCAATGCAGGCAGCAGCCAAGTTGTGCATTTTGAACGCCTGCTTTTTGTCTGAGGAGCAGTCTGCCCTGGACTAAAGGCATGCACAGAGGTGGTGTACTCTGCAATTGTGTCTGCACAGACCCTGAGCCTCTCTACCTCGAGTTTGGGGCTCGCCTTGTGCTCGAGGAGAGGCAGCCTGCGGGTGGGGTGTGAGCTCAGACAGTGCCACACGTGTAGGGTTTTAACAGATTTTCAACCATTAAAGAAATAGTTCATCTAATGACCTGTTACATGTGTATTTTTTTTTAACTTCCCCCCTCAGTTTTAAATATTTGTCACTGTTAGCACAGAGATCATTTCACAAACAGACAAAGCTGTCTGAAACCGATAGGGGATTTGTGATATTTTTACACGCTTGTGGTTTTTGTTTGAAAAACATGAGCTTAGAAGCAGAAGACCAGCGTTGCTGTGCTCAGCTTACCACCTCCTGAAGAAAAGTTTTCCCCGTAGGTAGTCGCAACACCTGCATGTGTTTGAAATATTAGTTGGCAATGAGTACTGAGAGCTGCCTGCAGAGCTCCGTCCATTTCTTTGTGGTGACATTAATTTTCCTTACCTGCACTTACTGCCTCTTGAGGGCTGCTTTTTAACCATTTCAGAGCATTCAGGATATTGACACCTGAAAGATTAGAGGTAAGAAGAAGTGATAGCCTTGGTATTTATCTTTATTATCTTTTTTAAAGCCTAGATTTTGCTGACAAGGGGAGGAAGGAAGACCCCTGAAGGATGGGTTTGCGTGGCGCTGGGCAGGAAGCAGATGCAGGCTTGCCAAGCAGCTGGCCCGTGGCTCTGGTACCTCATTTCAGCCCCTCCTGTTGCACACAGAGCCCATAAAATTTCCATGATAATGTCTCTTATTTTCTCTGCAGAAGGCTGGAGGACAATATATATAATAGCCGTATCAGTAGCTAGAGGTCAGCGTAAATTTTCCGTGTTACTTAAATGCGGCGCTGCAGAAGGAGCAATTCTGGGTGATTACTGCTGGTTTGAAGTCGAGACGGAATAAAACTGCAACTGGTTTTTAGTTAACGGTGCATGGACTGAAAATTGTCATAAATTGCTGGGAAACTTCTGAAGTGGCCACGCTTCCCTGATGTGGGCAAAATGTGTCCACACGTGATGTCTGCTGGCTCTGGCAGGCAGTCCAGAAATCCAGTGGAAATACGTTCTTCTCTTTAGAAGGACTCCTTCCTCACTAGATAAAGCTTCCTTTTGCTTTCAAGCTGCAAGAACTTTTGTCTGATGTCCCTGAGTGGTTTTATTTTTCAGAAAAGAAACCGAAGGCCAGCAGCCAAGAAAGCAAGCAGTTAACTCATGAAGGCGCTGCTGCTGTCATTAATTTTGCATGCGTCAGTGTGGTGTCGGTCAGCTTGACTACCGACAAAGAAAAGTAAAGTGTTCGCATAAATCACTTTATTGTCCTAACCCAACCTAATTAATGAAAGTAGGGTTCCTCTTCTAAGGGAGCAGCCCTTCCTGCGAGACATCTGCCTCTTTTCTTAATGGATTTAGCTTTCCCTTCTGCTGTGGTGGGGAAGAGTTGGTAACCCTAATAATGCCAGGTCTGTCTCGTGATCTTTGAGGAGCTGTTCAGGCACAAGTAAAGCTTAAATTTCCAAAAGCAGGGGATTTTTTTGTCTAGGAAGTATTGTTTGCAGACCAAAGAAAGCAGGAACATCTCTGTTTCTGGAAGTGGCCTAGAGCTGCTCCCCGTAAGCAGCAGAGAGAATTTGGAGATGTGCTCCTCCGGTTGATCCATCGACACGCTCCCTGCACGAAAGGTTTGATCTCAGAGTTAAATGAATGCAGTCACGCAGTGAGCTCCTGACCTGTTCTTGAGCTGTGGGGCTGAAGGTGACTAAGGAAAATGAGCAACTTCATCAATGTCAGCGTGCCAGAAAGAGCTGTGGACACCAGCAGATGCTCCTCGATAGGGAACATCTGGCTGGTGGTGGGGGAGAAGTCCATGTATTTTTCCCCTTCTGGGGGAGTTCTGTAAGTAAATACAGAATCTCATACTCATACAGTTTTGGGGGCAAAAATACACCTGTACTTTGCAAGCCTTTCTTTTGGTTTGATCCTTACTCCAGAATGTTTAGTGTACTGCTTTGACCACCAATAGAGGTTGCATTCTTTGAATCATTCATAGGATTTGACTTCTGTAAGAAGTGTCTCAGTAATTCATTGCAGGATGCAAAATGGGCTTTCAGAGCTCTCAGAGAACAGCCCATAGAAAAGGGCTGGAAGGAAAATACGGCTTTCCTTCTCGTATTTTGAGAAATCTATCAATGGAGCAGTTCACCTCTTAAAAAAGATTTTCCACCTCAGGTCAGGATATTTTCCAGACCCTTGTGGAAGGGCTGGCTTGCTGCTTGCTTACCTCCCTGTGCCTTGCTGGTCAATAAAGGCATTTCTGGGGCTGTGTTGACAACACTGACCATTTCCTGTTGTGCAACAACAAATTAAAGTTTATCCTGGGCCGTGGCCACGGGTGGTGTCTGTGGTTAGGAGAGAGGTGGCACTTGCAGTGCTGTCACACTCCTGAGTAATGCTGTTTGTTTGCAGATGTGGTTGTATGCATGGCCCCTGGTTAAATGGGTATACATCTTGTCTGCTAAAGATTTTTTAAGTGTTTTCTCTCCTTTTTCTGTATCTTTTGCCAGCGAAAAGAGTTCTAAGAAATACTGCGTGGTTTCTTTTTTTTTTTTTAACTAAACTTTTGTGTGTTCTTATTCCCCTTACCCGCAAGGCGTTTTCATCTCTGGGTAGAGGGCACTTTTACTTTTCACTTCTCAAAATGGTGAAACTGGTAGCAGGCACCTTTCTGGGGACACACAGGGGGAGCAAAGGGTTCGTGAGGGCTGGGATGTTGCGGGCAGGCTGAGTTGCAGCGATGCTGCTGTGAAAGTGCTCTGCTTGATCTCTGCTCTGCTGTGCCCTGGCAGGTTTGTCAGCCGTAGCCTTGAGCTGCTGCTTCGATAGCGAGTGCAGGGTGCTGTGATGAGGTTTTGCTCTCAAACTGGAGAGAAAGTGGTGAGAATAAAAAGTGTGCGTAGAGAAGCAAGGGGAAAAAAAAAAAAAAGGCTGAGCATAATTGAAACCAGTGGGAAGGGAATACCCCAAAACTTGAAGAGCTGCTACCAAAGCAGGGGTGGGAGGGAGGTGGTTGTGATTGTTCTTTTAACTTGAGTTGCTTGGGTCATATTTAGGTGAGGGTGGGACAGTGGGGCTTCTACTATCTACCTCTCTTCAGTCTCTGGTAATATATGGCACTTTTGATGTCCCAAAATCACTGGAACGCAAATCTCAGGGCTGTGGGAGCACCGTGTGGCCGAGCTAACTGCAGGGCTTCCTTGGAGTGATGGAGAGGAGAGGAGCCTTCTTCTCAAGGTAAACTGCCCTGACGTACAGTGAGGCTTGGAGCTGCTTCAGTGTCCTCCAACTGGAAGTCCTGTGGAGGTGATTGCTGTGCAAACGTGAGCTCTGATCTGAAAAGATGCTTTTGGAAGTCTGGCCCTCTATACCAAGTGGAGTACAGCACCCCAATCATCTCCTTTTGCTTTTATTTGACAGTTGGACTTGCTGAAATCCCTCAGCCCCAGTGTGGACGTGGGGATGCTGGCAGCGGAATTATTCTGGAAAATCTCCTGCTGCCATCGCTTGCTCCCCCTCTTCCTCCTTGGGTTTTATGTCAGTTAGCCCCCTCTCTGTTTCTTCCAGAGGGATTACTTGAATTCAGCAGCCTGAGACAGCTAACCATATCAAACAAATTGCTGTGTGGGCAGCTGAATTAATCTACCCTGCATCTTCCCAACAGCATTCCTGCTGGACAGGAGGCAGCGCATGCTATGGCCAGTCTGCAGCCACATGTTTCTGATTTCTTTGGCGAGCTCGGGCTATATACCTTAGCAAAGTGTTTTTTTTTTTTTTTTTTCCAGCAGTTGTTTTTTTTGGGAACTCGTTCAGGTTTTTTTTCCTGTACCCAGTTACTGATTTTTGCTAAACTTGTAAGAACCTGAAAGATGTGAGAGCTGCTCTCAAATTCAGGTGCTGTTGGCCTGCAGTCTCAAAAGCTTGGTGGCCTTTTTTGCATGCTTTGAAAACATGCACTGTTGCTGTGGTGGGTCTCGGCGGCCACGAGCAGGAGGTGGGGAGGTCCAGGTAATGTTTGTGCCTGGTTTTTGTTCTTCTGTGGGTTAGTTCTGCCTGGAAGGTGGAGGTGGTGGTGTCCAGCCTGAATCTCTGAAGTCATCTGCTAGAACTTGTGATGCTATCGTGCATCTTGTGAGAGTCAGGACTTTCCAGAATTTACCAGAGCAATGCAATTAGGGACAGCCTCAAAGACTTGGGGATTTCATTTTTCAATCCCCGAGTCTTTGACTTCAACTCAAAGACTTGGGGAGCAAAAAATGAAAATAAAATAAATCCGACTGGCAGGAGTAGGTCTGGAAATCTGAATGCTAAAAGCAGTGAAAAAGAAACCTCTCTAGTTTGGGTGATAGAAACCAATGAGAATTACAAGGGGGTTGGGGCAATCAATCTCCAAGCTTTTTTGGGACTTGCAGTGCTGTGGTTCTGTAGCTCCTCAAGCTGTCAAAATCCTTCATGACTTTGCCTATGGCTCCATTTCACCTACAATACGGTTTTATTAAGGTATTTGCCCTACGCTTGTCATAGTTCACTGTGCCAGTTTGTGGGTTTTGTGTAGTTCCTGAAATAGTTACTTTTTTTTTTTAGTTGGAAGTGGTCAATTGCTTTGAGATAAGCAATTAAAATAACAGCAAAATGTGTTTTGAATTGGAGCAACTGTTGGTGCTGAGTAGACTGCAAGGATATAAGTAAAAACATTTCTTGTAATATTCTTAGACTTTGAAAAATGGTTATACAATTCCAGGAAACAAAATGTGGCTTTTCACGCTGGAAACGTCTGAGTTTAAACTCAGCCTCCTTAAAACGAGGAAGAAAAGATGGGAGGGAAAAGAAAGTACAGGTCATGCCCTACCTTCGTTTTTCAGAGTAGATATTGACCATGGCCATCCTAGTGGGAATTATTAGCATATCTAAGCCCTAAGTTCTGTAGATGAGGACATGACCTTATTAAATGTATGTCTGGTAGTTCTTACCTTCCCACTTGTTTTGTGTTTTTTTTCTTTCATTTTTTTTTTTTTTCAATCAGACCTTAAAACTGCGGTTCTGGGTCTGACCAAGGTTTCTGTTTGATCCAGTATTATCTGACAAGAGCAGGAGCTTGGGGCACGCAGCCGTGCCTGGAATTTTACCCGGCTGCTGATGGCCAGTGCTGTATGGACTGGCTGGAGTTTAAGTCACGACCATCAGGTGAGCAGGATGCCGATGGGCCCGTCCTCCACTATGCACTCAGCTGCCACCTAGGTTTGTGTTTTTTTTGGAAACAAACAAAAGTTTTGTCTGAAAGCTGCTATTTTCTGATATTTGAAATGGTTTCCTATAATGTATGAGTTGATCATTACCAGGTCATAATTAAAATGCCTGTTATAAGGGTCTCTCATCACTTTTAGTCTTTCTCTTATTCTTGAGGCACCGGAAAGCTGTTTGGGGCTCGAGATCCCATTGTTAGCTGTCAAGCATGCAAAGAGGAAAAGCTCTTGTTACGTGGTTCAGTCCTCCAATTCAGTGTTTTGGCAGGCCACAAAGCAGCAGTGACTTCATTTGCATCATATCTACAGGTGTTTGTTTTTGCAGCATACTGCACATCAGCGTGATGGTTATTACAAAACAGCCTGTCCATTCCAAATGAGAAACTTATAATTCATGATCCGTGAGGTACTCTAACAGATAGCTCCTGCTAACCTCACGTTTTTTGGTGATCATTATGACTGTTGAAATAAAATCATGGAAACTAGACTGCATGGCTTGAAAACACATCACCTCCTAGGTGTTAAAAGCTTGCTTGCAGACAAAAGTACTGGAAGGGACTAGGAGAGGTCATCTCACCCAATGCTTTGCCTCGGGGTATTATCACCTAAGCCTAAATCTTTAGCAGGTGCTGAAGCTGCGAAGAGCTTTCAGCAAGAGGCACATTGTAAAAGCTGTCTCTAATCTGTTGCTGCAACTACTCAGTTTACAAAAAAAATTCATTGTTTTTTCAATATTTCATCAATATTTTTGCTCATCCTGACTAGGCTTTCAGTATGCACATAGATGTCTTTAATACCTCTAACACTGAGAAAAAATTTTTAATGATCTGTTTAACAGTTATCTGTAGCATTAGGATCATTTAGACTTCTGTGAGATGACAGCTGAGTAGAACATTTTTAGTTGCTTAGTTGGACCAGGTACTTAGGGACATGTTTTAGTGGGTGACATTGGTAGTAGGGTATTGGTTGGACCAGATCATCTTGAAAGTCTTTTCCAATCTTAATTATTCTATGGTGCTCCCATCCCTAGCTGTGAGCTGTGATTGTTGTAGATGAAGAGCAACATGAAGGAATGAAGCTATTGAGAGAGAACCTCTTGTAGGTAATGACCCCTTTCAGCAGAAAAGTGGAGAAAGCTTTAATTTACCTATTAAATCAGTACTTAAGTGTCTGCAAGTGTTTTCTGGGAAGTAACAGTCATTACCTTTCCTAATTGTGTGCTGTTATATGGACTTTATATTTGCATTTATTTCCTTGTTAGCCAATAGACTTAGTTTCTTGGCATGTTCCACTCTGTCCTGAAGCTTTTATCGGTGCATTTACATCGTACATCTCGTGCAATTACACTGACACTGCATAATCGTTTAAAGTAAGTATTAGTCTTTAAGCTTGAGAGACAATCACTAGCGCCACAGAGATTTTGTGTGCGTCTCACAGGTTCTGAAAAGATCATCCAGTCCCACCCTTTCTTATCTCTCTGCTGTGACAACTGTGCCCTTGTCCTTTGAAAAAGGGTTATTATTGTTTCTTTCAGAGCCGTGGGTGCTCCTTTGTGGGAGTGATGTCTGTTCTGTTCTTGAACCAGTTCCTGGGCTGGTACAATTATTTTTTTCTGAAAAAGACAACCTAGAGATGTAAACCTAGGAAGGCTTAACAAGTAAAGAACCAAGTCTTAACCAAATAAAGCAGAATAACAGGAGCTGTCCTCTTGTCTTGTTTTAAATACCGAAATACTATTTAGTATTTGCCACACTCGTATCTGTAGCTACATTCATGTCTTTGCTGTATTCATATCTGTAGAGATCAGTTTCCTTTGGCAGACAGTAAGAAATACTATTCAGTGAGTGAGGAAAAACAAGTTGAAAGTGCACGTTCTTCATTACAATTGTTATAAAACAGCCACTATTTGGTGTAACTAGAAATCTGCTGAACTGTAATGACATCCTTACGTCTGAAATCCTGGCACATTTAAATGGAAATCAGCTGTATTGCTCACTTATTATAAAAAGAAAACACAATGAAAGAACCATGAGATCTAGTCTTCAACGGGGTTACAAATTTCCCTGAGGTTTAGGAACTTAGTATAATTTCTGAGGTAAAACCTCAGAAATTCCTGAGTTTTGGAGTTGAAACTATGAAAACGGTAGGTACCAGGTACTTGAGAACTAGAAGCAAACAAGTGCGGCTTGGGATTTTCTATTAAAAACAGAACAAAAAGTCCTACTGTATTTATTTACCAAGCCTTTTAATACACTGTTAGGAACGTAGTCAAAGGTGCTTATAAAGTAAAATAAATTTGATGCTAATATTTATGTGGAAACTATAATAGATGTTTTTTGTTCAACAGGCTATCAGCTGTAAAGGTCAGCACAGTATCTCTTACACTTTATCCAGAAACCAGACGGTTGTGGTGGAATATACTCATGATAAAGACACAGACATGTTTCAGGTAAGACCAGTTCCTTTTTTTTTTAAAAAGCAACATGTGAAACCACAGTTCTGGATTATGTTCTTCCAGGTATTTTGTCTGTTCTCTGGAGTTTTCATGACCAAATGTCGTGGTTCCGCTCGAGTGGGCAGCCGAGCTCCACCACAGCCGCTCTCTCACTCCCCCTCCTCAAAGAGGAATGGGAGAAAATATGTGAAAAAGGGCTCAAGGATTGAGATAAGGACGAGAAAATCACGCAATAATTATTGTAACGGGCAAAACAGACTCGGCATAAGGAGATAGTAAGATTTATTGCCTACAACTAACAAGCGAGAGAAGTGAGAAAACAAAGGAAAAAAAAAAAAACAAAAGCACCTTCCCCCCCCATCCACCCTCTTCCACCTCCTCCCCCCGAGCGGCGCAGGGGAACGGGGAATGGGGGTTATGGTCAGTCTACAGCACTTCTTCTCTGCCGCTCCTTCTCGGTCACTCTCGTCCCCTGTGCTGTGGGGTCCCACCCACGGGATGCAGTCCTTGATGAACCGATCCGGCGTGGGCTTCCCACAGGCAGCAGCTCTTCCAGAACTGCTCCAGATACGGGTCCGTACCACGGGGTCCATCCCTCAGGAGAAAACTGCTCCAACCTGGCTCCCCTACGGGCAGCAGCTCCTGCCCCATCACCTGCTCCTGCGTGGGCTCCTCTCCACGGGCTACAGGTCCGGCCCGGAATCTGCTCCGGCAGGGGTCTTCCACAGCCTCCGTCGGTGCAGGGCCACCTGCTCCACTGTGGTCTCCTCCACGGGCTGCAGCGAGGAACCCTGCTCCACCGTGGTACTCCATGGGCTGCAGGGGGACATCCTGCTTCACCATGGTCCTCACCACAGGCCACAGGGGACTTCTGCTCCGGCGCCTGGAGCACCTCTCCCCCTCCTTCCACACTGACCTTGGTGCAAGGCTGTTCTCTCACTCCCTTGATTCTCCCGGCTGCTGTGTGGCGCAGCGTTTTTTCCCTGTCTTAAATATGCTCTCACAGAGGCGCAAAACAACATCGCTTATTGGCTCGGATCTGGAAAACAATGGGGCCCTTCCCAAACATGGGGCAGCTTCTAGATCTTTCTCACAGAAACCACCCCTATGGCTCCCTGCTACCAAAACCTTGCCACGTAAACCCACTACACCAAACCTAGCTGCCTAATATGAGAGCTTTGAAATTTTGAATTGTCTGTTCTCAAACCAGTGCCAGCACTATCAGTATCCTTACTGCCTTAATGCTCTTTGCTTTTTCTACAAGGACAGTGTCACAATTGTATGAAATTTTGTATGAAAAAGAAAAAGAGTAGTCTGAATTCATGAATAAGCACAGGAATGCACCTTTCCACCTACTCCCCACCCCAGCTCCCAGTTAATTGAGTAACTGCAGTAAAAAGGAAGCAGATAAGGAGTAGAACATGGGATAGGAAAGAGGGAAAGTGAAAGCAAAGGGAGGAAGGGGCATGTGGGAGCTTTGCATTGAAAGAGGCAAGCTGGTGATAGGGTAATAAAACTGTTCCTGAAGGGTATGCAAGTGTATAAAATAGTGTAGGGGACTGTGCTGGGTTTCTCTAAGTTATCTTATATCCAACGTATATGTGTTTCTGTTTCTCTGCATCATCTAGCATTGTGGTAACCTAAGCTAATTTATTGTGTAATGCTTTTATACCTAATAAAATACTTCAGAAATACAGTAGAAAGTTAGACTTGAAGCTCGGGGGGAAAACAGACATACACAACCTTTTCCACTCTAGACTAATCAGGTCTGTCTTGTCATTGACCTCTGTAATTAGGGTATCTTATCATGAATTGTTATCCCTCCTTGTTGAGTCTTTCACATTCAGAAGGGTCAGCAGTTGAGTGGTGTTGACAGAAGGGGAAATGACTCTGTCAAGATGAAAAGGTTCTTACTTAATGTGGCTTCTGTTCTTTTCTCTGTGTAACTTTCCTAATGTGATTTAGGCATGATTAGGTCCAAATAGAGATTGAGAAGAAACAGTTTAGTTCATGTGCTGCTGCATGAATGGATCATTAGAAAATGATTTCACAAATGAACTGAAATAGACTTTTGACTGGTGAAAAAGTGCAACCCATCCTTTTGGGTTACTATCTGATATTTGTTTTCTTTTTGCAAGGTGTTTTTTGTGCTTTGAGTAGCTCCAGTGAAACTTCTTCTGTATGTCGGTAATTTGAAATGCCATTCTTGATAGCTAGAATTTTTCTGCTGCTTTTATACACCAACATGAATAAAGAGGAGTTGCAGAACAGCTGCGTTTTCTGGTTGTATTTTATTGACGACTCTTGATTGTATAATAATGTAGTGGTAGTTACAGCTTTGTGTGCTGGAGGGATGTCGAATAATGAGCTGGGGGGATTAGCTGTCACTAGCGAAATCTAGCAGCATGAAGTGCGGAGATGCAGCACATTATAAAGCAGTGCTGCACAGACTGCACTTGGGGTGTCTTGTTGAAGGCAGTAGGTTACGGGTGCTAATCAAGGATACTTTGGACCTATACCAAGATTTTTGGCTCAGAGGAATCATCTGGTGAAGTGTAGAATAGCCTGGCTAACGTGTCTTCCTCTGGTGCCCTTCAGGATCCCAATACTCAGAGCAGGACATTTCAGAGCATGCACTGAGCCAGCGTCATCTGCACTGGGGTGGCTGGCACCAGAGCACACATCTTCCTAATGCTTTTTAAGCCCAGATCAGCTCTGGGATGCCTGTTGAAATGTCACAAAAGCTCTCCTTTTATCCCCTTTACTCATGCACTTCTCAGGCCATTATCTGTCATGCACCTGTAGTTGATGCCTGGTTTGGCTTGTAACAGGCCAGACTAGCCCATCTTGATAAAACTTTTGGAGCTGAGTCTTGTTTGTAGAGCATCTCAGTCCTTCTGGTGACCCCTCAAATGGCTAACGTGTTAGGGTTACGGCTGCTTTGTTGTTAAAAATTTGTCTTTTCAGCGTGGTTTGTTTCAGCCACCTTGATGTATCGTGCTGTGACTCCATCTCAACTTCCCCTTGAGCACTGTGTCCTGGTTGACGTTTCCTCTATCTGTAACTGTCTTCGACGTGCTGCAGGCCTCAGCCTAGAAGGCCTGATGGCTGTGAAAATGGGAAAAGGACTAGTCTGATAGACTGTGGCAATGTTTTGCTGCTGAAGCCATTCTCAGACAGCAGCCTGAAGAGGCTTCTGTTATTTAGGTGAGCCACTAGGCCTTAGTTATTCTCAAGAATTGGATTGTGGGCAGGCTGAAAAGTTGTTTGAGGACTGTCTTGTGCTGCCATTTAGTACCTGGTGGCAAATTCCAGGTTGTCTCTAGGGGTCCACAGGATAAAACCTTACTGCTGATCAACCATTGCTTGCATAGGCAGTCCTTGGAGCTTGCCGATTTCTTATCAAAGGTGTTTTCCTGGCTTTTATAGAACCCTGGTAAGGATGTGGAAGCTGAAAAGGGAACGATAATGCCAAGACCATAGAACTATCCTCAGCCCCTGGTTTTGGGCAGATTGCTTAGCTTTTATCTCAGCTTTCCCCCCTCTGAAAATGGGGCAGTAGCACTGCACAGCCTCACTGAGGTAACCGTACTGAGGAATGTACAGAGGGTTGTGAATAACGCTGGCAGTGGGACCTGAAAGAGGGGAAAAAAGCATAGGGAAGAGTTCTTGCTTTCTTTCTCTCCGTAGCCAGGGCACGACTTCTAACCCATGAAGATTGAATCCATTCAGTTAGAGCTGATTTCTCTTCAAAGTGAGGGAGATTCAGTTCACAGAACCTCTCACCTCTTTCCTTCTTCCACTTTGAGAGCCTGTAGTCTGTCCTTTCTCTGAAGGAAAACGTGAGAAGTGTTGGTGACCTGTATTCTGCAGCTCTTCAGAAACAAGCAGGAAAACTTTGAAGACTATAAACGCAGAATTAGTTTCTCACGTTATGCTCTCCAAGCTTCTAACCAAGAAGAAACAGGAATAGATATTAGCAGAAGTGAGGCACATATGGAAAATGTGGAGAGACTGTACAAGGGGCAGTGAAAAAATCAGAAGGCATTGAAGAGCAGTGTCCAGGCTGTCAGACCATCCATTTTCTTGATACCTTCTGTAATGAAATGAAAATTAACGTGTCTTTGTGCATGTAACCTACCACTTCACAACTGGTTTCCTTTATGCAATTCTGTAGTGAATTCTGAGCACAAACGCTACTGTGGAGCTTTGTGTTAGTGACATCCACATAAAGTTTGCTCATTTGCCAAGAAGGATGTGTGAATGTTTCATCTGCTGTCTCCCAAAGGCAAGTTGTTCCTTTTGTAATGAGCATATTGCCAAAAAAAAAAAAAAAGCAACCCACACCATTTTCCTTCAGAGTCCAGTTACCATTCTGTTCGTGAGGCATTAAGGTGAAGTAGAAACTGCTCCTTCGTGGCTTGTTTGGACAAGAATGGATTATACCTGTTAGTGCTACTAAAAGGACCCACAGTGTGTAGCCAGTGCACTAAATAACTACCGATATATATATAGGAGCAGCTATATTGCATATGAATATTGGATTTGTTTTTCTTTTTTTTTTTTTTTTAAAAAAAAAAAGAAACAGCCCTGCAGAAAATGCATGCTCTGCTTCCCCCTATCAAAGTGAATTTCTGTTGAGACTAAAAATCTACAGCAGTTATGTTATCTGCTGGCAGGTTGTCTGGTTTTGCCTTGTCTCAGGAGTGGGGGGGGGTTTAATAGCACTTCTTTGACTGATGGTAGACACTAGCAAATTGATTGACTGCCTGGCTTTTACAGCTCTTGACAATAACCTGTGGTGTAGACAACAGAAGCTGTCTGAGGCATCAGTTGGAAGATTCGTAGTGTGTTGTTGGAAGTTGCTGAGTGAAATAATATGGAGTATGGCAGAATTCAGAAGAAGAGCCCTGAAATAGAGCCTAAAAATTCCTTAAAAGAAAAGCCTCCTATGCAATAGAGGAAAATGGAAGAAAACTACCAAATGTAATGAAGTCTGTAATGAGTAGCTTTGAATAGTGGAAGGTGTGAAGTGATGGTGCTCTGCCTTGCAACGTCAGATGAGATAAAATTGTTTTTCTAGTTGGTAAATGCTGATCAAATTTGTCATTTGTTTCTGAAGGCTTTCTTCTCGTGATATTAAAATCCAAAATTCTGAGTTGATATGAAGCATGGAAAACTGCTGAAGTGTAGCACGCTACATGGACTGATCATCTGGAAGGCTCTTTCAAAAGACAAACACAAATATTTCAAATATTTGGGGCTGTATAGACGTACATCTGACACAAATGAGATTTAAAGAAATGATTTTGTTGCTCAAAATTTACTTGTAATCTCAGATTTTTAAAAACACAAAGATTTCTTTATAGACTTTAATATTTATATCTGAATATAATCAGATTTCATAGACCATGACATGAGTTACTGGGGAACACATGCATACTTTGTCATCCTTTAGAGAAGAACCTGTCTTATTTTCCCTAATTGCATATAAAAAGCTTTGAGAGTGATCTCTTTGATAGATTGCAACAGGCAGAAACTTGTTATGAACAGAATGACTTCATGTTCATTATTTACCCTTTAAGAGAGCTTGCATGCAGGTTAAGAGTCCAAGATTACAAGTAAGCTGCTGGTCAGTGCTGACTCTTAGCAGGATCTGCATTGGGTGGGATATAGGAGCCTGGTGGTGGTAATATTGTAAGAGGAAGAAGAATAAAGCTTTATAACTTTTAGCTTGAACTTGTTAAGTTGCACGAATCAGAAATGTCCTGTATGAAGTAGTTTCTAAACTCTGTCCCTTGGGTGTTCTGGTAGTCGCTTTCTGTGAAAAATTGAAGTGCACGTTTCTTGATTAGACCTGTTTTGGTATTTCTATGGTGTTTTTTCTGTGGCAAGCTCATCACATTTTCTACTTCAAGAACTGTGATACAGAGGAAAGAACTGAATGTGTCGTGAATTTCAGCATGTGCTTAAGAGTAACTGAAAAGTGGAACTGCAAGTATAGCAGGATGGGAAAGATCCCTGTACTGTTGCTATCAGTTCAGTTGTGGCAAGGCTTAAGTATTAAAAATATCACTCTTCTCAACTCCTGAATAATTTTTCTTCACTGTTTTAAGCAGGCGTAATGAATTTAGTATGCAGAGTTGTTGCTGTTCATGATGGAACCACATGTGAAGGGCTTTGAGGAGCAAGGAGCTAAGCTGAGTGCAACTTCTTGGGGGGGGGGGGGGGTGATGTGATCATGTTTAGTGAAGAGGACGTTTCATATGAATGTGGATTCTTGATAAGTAGTTCCATGTAAAGAATAGGCTTAATTCTGAGTTTTCTGTTTAAAAACAAGTTGTCTGGAAAAAATAAATAAAATAAAACTTTTTCATGCTTTGTTCCTCAGCTCTACTTTCCCAATTTTGCTCAAACTTGGTGCAACACTAATTTGCTCGTAGAAGTACTGACGCAGTCTCATTGTGTTTGGTTGGCAGTCGAATCCCACTGTCCATTTTGTAACAAAATTTTCTGTTCCAGATGCCTAGATGCTTCCAGTTTTTTAGAATTAAAATTCATAGGTGGCAAAATCTATAAAAGAAATGAGCAAACAGTAAAAACACCTTTCTTCAGAAGAAATAAAACACTGCAGATCATTAGACAAGAATGTTTTTTTAAACTTTTTTATTCGTGCATATGCATGATTAGGAATAAGCTTAATCCTATTGTGGGGTTTTACTTGAAATTTCTTCTGTTCTAGAACTACAAATTCTGAAAACATGAAGGTGGGTAGCTTTTTGTTATGATGTATGAAAATAACCAAGTTTTGAGTTTAAAAGTCCTTGATTTTCATGGCAAACTGACTTGAAACTAGACTTGTGAGCAAAACTTACCATTTTCAAGCTAATTTTTTCTTAATTGAAAAAATTGGCCAGGCATGTGCATCAGTTGTAGCAAGTGAACACTTGTCTTGTGGTGCCAGTGGCGTATTCATAGCTAGGACAAATGTGAAGAATAAGGACTAGTCCCTAGTTGAATTTTGCCATCCAAAAATTCAGTAGCCAGTAGATTCTTAATGGCATCAACCTTAACTTGACAAAATCTCTGATATAACTTGACCCTTAATGTTTGATACTTCTATAGCTCTTTCAAATTATACCAACGTCTTTACTTTTTTTTTTGCAGGTTGGGAGGTCAACAGAAAGCCCTATAGACTTTGTAGTAACAGATACTATTTCTGGAAGTCAAAATAATGATGAAACTCAGATTACACAAAGCACCATATCCCGTTTCGCGTGCAGGATTGTATGTGACAGGAGCCCGCCATATACAGCAAGGATTTTTGCAGCTGGATTTGACTCTTCCAAAAATATATTTCTTGGTGTAAGTACTGCTACTGGTTATGCTACGTGTGAGCAAACTCCATTTTCATTCCTTTATGTTCAAGCCCCCAGATTCTCTTGTACGAGTCAATGACTTATCCTATCATTAGTTTTTTATTACTGCGGCGTACCAGCCACGGCGTTAAGCAGAAGCTGCAGTTTTATGTGCCAGATTTATTACCAGCATGGACTCTTGGTGATAATTACTAATGAAGTTCTACTTCAGTAGCCTTTGTTAAAAGGTTTTTCTTTAGGTTTGTCTCTTATATTCTTGATATTCTTTGTGAGTCAGCTGCTGTTGTAGTTTTTGGTGCTGACCAAAAGACCAAGGAACATACTGGCCACAGTATGGAAACCAGTGCACGTGTTGCAGTGGTGTTCCTTCACAGTGGTCAGAGGTATTTATACTACTGACCTTGGAGTAGACCTCAAGGTCAGGTTGAGGTTCAGGGCCCCAAGTATCACCTGATGTGCAGAGTTCCTGAACTGAGTTGGAAATAATATTCAAGATCGTAACTGGAGATGCATGAGCAAAAGATGTTGCTACTCTGACTGTGAAGGTTGTCTTAAAAATACTTGTTCTGCAGATCTGTGAGCTGCTGGCTGGTGAGGAAATGTAGCATTTTAGACACAACTCGCAAAACTTAAGGAAAGTTCAGTCTCTAAACTTTTAGACAAACTTTCTTTCCTGGTGTGGTTGTCACATGCAGGAAAAAGCAGCGAAATGGAAAAATCCTGATGGCCACATGGATGGATTAACAACAAATGGGGTGCTGGTCATGCATCCAAAAGGAGGGTTTACTGAGGAGTCTAAACCTGGAGTTTGGAGGGAGATCTCGGTCTGTGGTGACGTGTACACTCTGCGGGAAACCAGATCTGCTCAACAACGGGGGAAACTGGTAAGTTGAAAGCATCTGGTAATTAAAACAGAGCGAGGGCTCTGAAATCAATGAAGTATGCATATGCTACAGTACATTCTTGTTGCTGTTCTGTTTCTGCTTATACAGAATGCTCTCTAGTTTTCTGCTTGTGTCCCTTTTCCAACTGAAATAGCGTAGTGTAAAAGCTAAACAAACTTTGCTCTTGAATCCCCACGTCTTAAAAAAAAAAAAAAAAAAAATGGCCTTTTGGGACATGGGAAGATCTGTAAGTTAGTACTGCAAAAGGCATCTCCCTGTGCGCATAAAATCTTAATAGTATGCTTGCATGCAAAACAACTTTGAATAGCGCAGCTTCTGTTTGATTTACCTGCTACTCAGAAGATCAAAGAAACCCTGCCTAGTGTGTTCTTGTGTTACCCTATGGAGCGGGATGGTTTTGTCTTTACCAACAATGAAAAGTTTCATCTGCAGAGACCTGTGCTATACATAACTGGATAGATGTTCCTGTGAAGGGATGTGCCCACTTCCCCATAGAAGACAGGAGCACAGCACTCTTGTTCTTTCCCCTTCCCAAGATCTGCAGAGCCTAGGAAGGAAAAATGCTATCTTTGTTCTTCCTTTTTTTTTTTTTTTTCTTACCTGCCCTTGAGGGGAAGGAAAAAAAAAAGAAAAAAAAAAAACCACAACCAAACACCAACATGCAGAAGTAATTCAGTGAAATACACAGACTATCATATTCCCACTCAGACAAGCTTCGCCAGAAGTCCTGTCTCTGCCTAGACTGAAGTATTGTCCTGACTGCAGACCTGGAAGATCCTTCGTGCTTTGCACCTTCTGCTATTTTTTAGGATTTGAGGTGAGATAGGAGATTTTAAGAGCCTTCACAACAAACAAAGATGCCCCTTCTTTTTTGTACCTTCATCATCCAGCTGCTAGACTTTAAACACTGACAGAGTAGTGCTGGAGAGGGATTTTTTTTATCCCTCTCTTCATGACCAAAGTTATTTTTGTGCTGCAACCTTGAGTTCCCCTTAGCTTGGTGGTGTTAAGAGTTATCCTACATGCTTGCACTGAACTGACTTTCTAGTTCTGCCACTTGCTTTGGTGAAAACTGATTGCTTTAAGGGGGTAAGGAAAATGGAGTTTGAATATTTTGTTCTGCTTTCAGTAGACAGCCTGCAGCACATAAATTGTTTTGCCATTATAATGGTGGGAGGCAAATGTTGCCTCAGGGACTGGGACAGATGATGTTGCAGTTGTGCCCTTTATACGTGGTTAGCAAAACACCTTATTAGTGCTACTAAAAGAAGGCAATACGAAAACAAATTCCTTTTCCTGCATCCAAAATGACTCAGATTCTCATTTAAATAAAATTACATGGCACACTGGTATTGATGTGATCAGTATTCGTTGATTGGGTTCATAAAACCAAATGCACCCCGTATAATGAATTGAACACGTTGCATATGAGAGCTTTTTTCTTTTCTGTCTCTGAAGGAATTATATGAGAAGTGCATCAAATCAAGGATTCTCTCTACTTCAATTGCTGAGTTTTTTTCTCTGCTGGTAGTACTTTATGGTGGTGACCTTTTATCTGTAGTCTGCATTGTACTGTCTAGGTGTTTTGTGCAAGGATGATCCATGGTTAATCTGTGAATTTAAACTGGATTAGAATGTAAATGCCAAAGCAGTTGTCATTCATGCAATTCGTAGGCCGACATGATGACTTAATGTGACCCATTTAATGTCCAGGGTATTTATTTTGCCTTAGTGGTATTTTCTATTCATTTTCAATGTATAAACCTGGCCGGTAGGTCTGTCTTTTTAAATTTCACTTAGTACAAATTCATCACTATATAACTGGGAGCAACGGCACAGTTTGCCTGTGTTCTCAACATTAAAATAAACTAGGGAATATTTCACCGAAGTGCAGTATGTCTCTAGCATAATCCCTTGAAAATGTATCACACGTACCTGCTTTTTGTGTTGTTTTTCTTTTGTTGTTTTTTTTTCTTTTTCAGATGAAAGAAACCTTTAGGCAGTGCACGTTGGGGCTGTATTTGCATGGAATACCTCACTGAATAAAGAGCTAACTAGTTTGGGGGTGGGGGGCTAATTGTTCAGAAGCTGAGGCTGTGTGGCTCTGGCTGCAGAATTTATTGCTTGAGATATTTGGCTGGTAATTCACTCTGCTGTAATGATATCTGTGAAAGTACCTGTGCACGTAGCTGGTATTGCATTTGTCATTTTTCTATAATATATCTGTGGTAGAGTTGTTTCACTGATGAGGTACGCTGGGGGAGTTCGTGCTTCTGCAAAATGCTTTTATGCTTGCCACAAGCCAAAAAGTAGTATCTGAGGAGAAGTCAGCTGGTCTATCCTGGGTGTAGCTGGTTTTGGTCTAAAGATCTGCTGCTGCATGAGCAGCCCTCTTCCAACACACATCAACAGAGAATTTTAGGGGAACTAGTTGGGTGCTCTGCTAAGACAGCCCTTAAGGAATGGCCAGACTCTTCAGTCTGTGGTCACTTACCTTAACCACAAGACCCCTGCCCCAGCCCAGGCTGCCCCCAGCCCCATCCAGCCTGGCCTTGGGCACTGCCAGGGATGGGGCAGCCACAGCTCCTTGGGGCAGCCTGCGCCAGGGCCTCATCACTGCCATCATAGTAAAGAATTTCTTCCTCATATCTAATCGAAACCTAACCTTTTTGTTTTAAAAATATTACTCCTTGTCCTGTCGTCTTATGAGGAACTCAGTGTAATGTAGCACCTTCCCAAAGAATTACAGGAAGGAAAACTGTGCATAATAGCTAGTATTCCCACAGCATCTAACAGTTGTAAATTTAGTACCTCGTGTACAAGCACAGCATATAAAAGACCCGTGCTTATTATAAACCAAAATGTTGGAAAAGAGATGAGATGAATTTGAACAAATGGGGAACAAAACAGTAAGGCAAAATTAGTTAGCGTGCTAGTAAGAGTAACCATTTGAGAAAGAGGACACGTTTATAGATCTGTCTGTAAAAGTGGTATCTGAGATCTGACCATCATCTTTGTGTCCCACCTCTAGGTGGAAAATGAGACCAACGTCCTCCAAGACGGCTCCCTGATCGACCTGTGCGGAGCCACCCTTCTGTGGAGAACAGCAGACGGACTGTTTCACACTCCAACTCAGAAACACATTGAGGCTCTGCGACAGGAGATCAACGCTGCCAGGCCGCAGTGTCCCGTCGGGTTAAACACGTTGGCGTTTCCCAGCATCAACCGCAAAGATGTGGTAGAGGAGAAGCAACCTTGGGCGTACCTCAGCTGTGGTCATGTCCATGGCTATCACAACTGGGGGCATCGCAGTGACACGGAAGCCAACGAGCGGGAATGTCCCATGTGCAGAACCGTTGGCCCCTACGTGCCTCTCTGGCTCGGTTGTGAAGCAGGCTTTTACGTGGATGCTGGTCCTCCGACTCATGCTTTCACCCCGTGTGGACACGTGTGCTCTGAGAAGTCTGCAAAATACTGGTCTCAAATCCCACTGCCTCATGGTACTCATGCATTTCATGCTGCCTGCCCTTTTTGTGCAACACAACTGTCTGGGGAACACAACTGCGTCAAGCTAATTTTTCAGGGTCCAATTGACTGATATCACTTTGCGATGACCACGATAACGTTTTCTTTAACAATTTACTGTGAAGATTTTGCCACTAACTCTAGATTTTACCTTTTTTTATAATGTTATTAATAGGGTGGTGGGGTGGGGATGGGGAGCTGACACAGAAATTGTGAGGGACTGTGGTGGAATGGGATGCATTGATACCTGGAACTCGACAGATATCAGTGGTGTTGCATGCTCAAAAGCAGCATATTCATGAAGTCTTCTTGGTCAAATTGTAGTATATTTGTAATCTTTTTATTAGCACCCTGGATCAGAAAAAGGTGTCTTAATGATTTTTTTAAGCTAAGATTTTTTAATGGAAAGGTTTTTTCTTCTAAACTTTGACAAGCCTTTAAAACCTATTTTTCAAATCTAGAAGGAACATACAGAATGTAACTGTCTTTAATTTGCAATATAATTTAACTTGAATAGTTTCTCAAGGAGCTAATACAGAATGTGTGGACAACCCTAGGTGAATGTTCACTAGAGATAATTGGATATGTAAGAGAAAAATTAGCTGCCTAAATTGTAGAGTATAAATGCTATTAAAATATCTATTATGGTATAACACAGCTGGCCAAAAAGGCATCAAGGATTACTTGAAACTGAGGAAATCCTGTTTGCATTGATTTCCTTTCAGTGTAATAGATATCCACTGTTCACTGCGTATGGTATATGGCTGATTTTCTTTCTTCTTTTTCCTCCCTGTTTAACCTGCATCTGGTGAAACTGCTTCACTGTTTTTTTACATCCATAGGTCTGGTTTGTAAGCCGGTGTTCTGTATATGTGTAGTCTGGCCTTGTTTTTTTTTTTTTTTTTTCTGCTTAACTTAGCTTGCCCTAACTGCTCCTTGCATGCCCAGAACCATTGGGTTAATTGAGATGTGGCGACCCTTTAAAAACTGCATTAATGAAGGGGTAGTGCTGCAGCAAGATGGAAGGTTTAGGTACAGTTTATGCAGAGCTTATCCACATAGACCTGAATTCAGGAAAGCACTTAGTAAATGTTTGAATAGAAGCCCACGGATGGGACTGTTTAGTGCTTCAATGGATTGTGGTTATATGCTGTTATGTTTTGAAATAAAAAAACAATTAAAAATAAGTTATTATTTAAGCTCACTTAGTAGCCAAAATGCTGAGAGGAGAGCATCCTATCTAGTTCCAGTGAGTGTTTTGTTCACTTTTCAACTTGCTGCCATCTGTCACCTTTTTTGCAGATTGAGATGTGTTTGTATCCATTTTTTTTTCCAAATGTTTGCAAATCAAACAGCATTCAAATGTAATCAAATATATGTATCAGGGTGGTGCATCTGAAGTGGATCACTTGAAATTCCTGACTTTTTAAGGGAGCTGATAAATGTTTACTATGGAGATAATTAAATCAGAATTTCATATGAGATGTACCCCGCCCACTGTTAGTTTCATTTCATACAGAATGATAACTCTTTGATTTGTGTTTTTTTTCTTTTCTTTTGCTCTCTGTACTCTTGGTATCTGAGGTATCAATCTATCCAGGTTTAAAAAAAAAATGGGAGAAAATTATAACACCTAGATGAAATAGACCATTCAAGCTCAGTTCTGTTTAGTCAACTATAGCTTTTTGCTATATTTGTGCCCTTTGTATAAATATATAATTTATATGATTTTAATATATTCTGTATATATACTTAAATTGGCCTGTTCATATTTTGGTTGTAAAATTATTTTATAGTTAACCTTATAAACATTTTACAAGTCCCTTGCCAATGGTGATGGGATATACTTTGTCTGCTGCTGTTTTTAGTGTAATTTTGCTGTATAAATGTTCAGCATTTTAATGATTTGAAAATAGCTTTACTTTTCTTTTTTATTCTTTTGCTGCTTTAAAGAAACAGTTTCGTTCTGCAGCATTTTCTCTAAAAACCCAACTGTACAGCTTTGTCCCTCTCGGTGATTGGAAATAGGACGAACCTCGTTAACCTAAAGCTATGTGCTTCTTCCTAGTGCCTTTTCAATGAGATCCTCTTGTGATTCCATACTCTGACTCCTTACTCCCACAAGCCGACCTTGTGGCTAATCTTCATCGAGAATGGCAGCCCAGCCAGGTGGGAAAGAAATGCCTTTGGGCCTTCAATTCCTTCTTACGGTTTCTGTCGTAACTGTGAAGGTGCCTCTTCCCTGTTTATATTCAGCTCCAGCTCCTCAGGTTCCACATGCACACTGCAGCATTACTCCTGGTTAGCATATACCTCATCTGCGAGAGGCACTCTCACCTCCACCTTGTTCTTACTGGACTCTGAAATACCTAACTTTGGTTCTCACAAGAGATGCTATGAACACACTTTCAGGAAACGTTTGTTTGCTGTTGAATTAAGGCCTCAAGCCGTGTGTTACTGCTCGGGGTCAGGAGTCTTGAGCTTCCTGTATGACAATTTCACCGGTCTGGAGTGGCAACTGTGTTTTACTGAGCTTTAGCTGGTCAGGACATGCATGCGTAGTCTCCTTTTGAGTGTAAATGGGTGTAAACGTACAGGTTTTAAGGCATCTCCATTATCCAGCTGCTTTACTTGCTTCCTTTGCTGTTGCAGATTAATTGCTGCTTTGGGGCTTTGTAGAGCTATACCCTGTGCAAAGTGAATGTACAGTGCTAGAGGAATGCTCACTAGAAATGCCAGCACACCCTTGGGTTGCGTTGTTTGGCTTGCATGATGTGGAAAACAGGCTGATGGTTTGTATCTTAGGGAAACATCCTTTGGAAGGACTGTTCTAAGCAAGATTTTTTTTCTTTTGTCAGCAATTCTGT
The DNA here is from genome assembly GCF_964035555.1 of Netta rufina. Taxonomy (NCBI): domain Eukaryota; kingdom Metazoa; phylum Chordata; class Aves; order Anseriformes; family Anatidae; genus Netta; species Netta rufina. The sequence continues at coordinate 61,077,578 of NC_140128.1, read as the reverse complement.
GGAACAACGAACGCTGTAGGAGGGAAAACTTGCCTCTTATCTGGGGAACAAATTTCCACAGTTCCTTTGCATGAATTCAGGTACTTTGTCATTAACCAGTATTCAAATCCAGGGTGAGTCCCACAGAGCTGGATTTACTGGGAAGGCAGGAGAGTGTAGCATTATTTTTCTCAAACACTAGTGCCATGTATGCTGCTCTGACTAAATGACCATTTGGCTGCTTATCCCATTTCTCCTTCCCTTGTCTCAATAACCACACACCTTCACTGATCTGGTAACTCAGCTGGAAAAAGTAATTTCTAGAGAAGTAAGACCAATTCTGTTTGGAGTGACTCGATTTGAGAACCACACTCAAACTTTGTTTTGAAAGTTGATTTCATGATTTCAGTGTGATGATATTCCTTGTGTAGCATTTCAAGTGCTGGCCGTGTATTCTGTGTGGATTTTTTTCACCTGTTAACTGCTGATTCTATTTAAATGCTTCAAAAACAGCTTTGACTGCATAACGTCCAGCTAAAAGTATTTTTCTATCCTAAAAAAAAAAAAAAAGCCTGTCATATCCATGCATGCTGGAGCTGTAATGCTTTCCTTTTTCCTGGCAGCTTCTTGGTAGAGTGCTGAAGTCTCAATAAGCGGCTCAGTGGTAAGCGTTGTTCGTATTTGAATCGTGTTCCAAATAGCACAAAGGAGTTAGCATGATACTGCATTTTAATCAAGATTTTTTTTTTTCCAAGTGTGGTCACTTTGTGCCTCGGGTACAGTAGTCGTACTGTACTGGCATAGTAATTAAAGGATTGGTTTTCTTCCTGAGGGTGGGAACGGGGCTCAAAAGAGACGCGAGTCACTGTCAGCCCGGTTCCACGAGGGACAGATCGCCTTGAAGCAAAGCCATGCCAGGAGCTTTCAGACCTGGCTCATGCTCTAAAAAGCACTCACTTTTGTTGGGAAGCCCCAGGATGAATCGGAAAGGCTGGAACCACAGGTGGTCTTCCCAGCAAAATGTTCCTTGGGTTCTAAGGACAATTCATGGAATTGAAGGGTCCTGCCTAGAGCCGGAGCAGGGAGCAGAGGTGCTGAGTGGGGGCTCCCCTGAATTGCTGAAAAACTTCAACAGTCTATGAATACAATCTACTATTTTACTCCGCACACCACCCAAAGTAAACTGCTGGCTAGAACTGTGGTAACTCCCTTTGGTGCTGTTGCAGGAGCTGTTCACCTTTGCTGCTCACTTTTTTTTTTTGCTGACCGTTTGTTCTGGAAGTGGAAGCTTCTCCAAGACAGTCGTGTTTCACCAAGATAGTAGTCTTGACACTTTCATGGGGTTAGAGAACTGGTGGTAGTGTTCTGGCCATCATTACTACTGATAGTGGTTTAAATGCATTTTTAATAGGCTAGAAAAAACAACCTGGCTTGACTCCTGCTCTTGATTAAAGGTAGGCTGCAAATACTCTTTTTTGAGGCAGACCGTGCCTGTCTTTCTTTGTCAAGGGTGGTTCTGTCGTGGGTGATAAATGCTGTTTTGTCCAAGATTGTTGCTGACTTGCTGCATGGGGTGTGAAGTGACGGCTCCTGTGGAATCGATATGTAGAGCTGTCGATGTGAAGAGGTAGGAAGCAGAAGTCTGTCAGGCGTTCGAGCTGAGCAGATGTGGACAGCCCAGCTGCTGTGGAGAGCTCTGGCCAAGGATCCTCCTCCTCATTTACTCAGTTTTCAGTCTCTTGTGAGTTGTTGGTTCATCTCATTCTCAGCTCTTCCATGTAGCTGCAGGTAAACAAATAGAGCTTGAAAAGAAAACATGGAAGAAAATATTAAGAGATACCTTCAGGCTTGCTTCTGTTCAAGGAAAACAAAGTGAAGTTACAAGTGTCTCTCAGATTTTTCTCAGTATTCTTATTTTATAAGCACTCTTCACAAGTCTACAGTTTGTGAATTACAAGGAAAAACTTACAAGGTCGGGCTGATTTGGGGGATGGGGAGCGGAGAAGGGTTTCTAGGATGAAAAGTCAAAATGTACAAACCAAGTCCCACCGACTGCAGCAAACACTTTGATATTGCAAGAACTGTAGAGCGAGCCTCGACAAGTAGTAAAGATACAGCTTTACTCTGTGTTGGTCGGCTTCTGTTTATTGGCAGCAGAACAAAAGCAAGCTGCTTGGACAACCAAGCTACAGACAAAACCAGTGGCTGTCAGGATTTCCTTTGACCAGGGCATATTTACGCTTTCCTGGTGGGCAAGCCAGTCTCAAGTCACCTTGAAGTCCCTTCTGTTTCTGTCGTGGTGATAAGGGATGGGCATTGTTTTCCTCTTGGATCAAATACGTGATGAAGAGCCCCTGGAAGGGTCCTCCTTCCTTCGACCCGACCATAGGAAAGGCCTCATCCACACAGCGAGCCCCGAACGATGGAGAAGTTGATGTTTACCTTTGAACAGTGTTAGCAGCTGTTAAACTGCTGGGTATGTTTGTAACCTTGGTCTTTTATACACCACGTGAAATGGACTGAACTAATTTCTTTGCCGTTGTACCTGTGGAAGCACAAGCCATTTTACAGGAAAAAAATAAATAAAAAAAAATTGTTATCTCAGTATTGTCATCGACTCCTTCAGTTTCTTCACCTGCTGGCTGGTTGTCAGGGTTTGACTTTGATTTGCGAAAACAAATGAATAACTTCAAAACAACAACAACAAAAAAAAGCTTCTCCTACTCTTTTATCCCATTTCTTCTATTCCTCAACAAAAGCCTAAACCTAAACCTCTGAGGAGTCTTAAGTATTCAAGGTAGTGGAGTGTATTCAGGTGTGAGTGCCCTGAAATTTCAGTTAATTCCCTTCCCTGATTTTTAAATTGAACTGTTTGTTTTCAATGCCAGCTGCCTTCTTGCGGTGTTAACATAATTGCTAAATAAAAGCAATTTCCAGGAATAATATGCCTTGTGACTCTTGAAATTAATTTCCATAATGGGTAATTCGCTGTTTTGTTTATATCTGTATTTGTCCCTTTTTGTATGCAGTCCCTGTGAATACGTAAGCTTATTATTTTTTTTAAATGAGCTAAAATAAATGCTTTTTTTTTTTTTTTTTGGTAAGTGGGGAAAAAAACATTGGTATGAGCATAACAAGGAAATAAGGATTTCTGCAACTTTCTCTAAATGTGATGGTTTGCCAGTGGGCTCGCAGGCTTCTTTGTAATGGGAAAGCATAAAAGTTGGAGGCTTTAAGTCTGCTCAGTTCCTGTTAGGCAAGATAGTAGGACCAAACCTCTTCCGAAATATACCGTTTCCCTTGCTGCTTTTTCTCCTCTTTCTTCTCATTATGCAGTTCAAGATGCTGCAGTCTCGTCACTCCCTGTATCACGGAGCGTGTATTCCTCCCTGTAAAACTTCACTTCTCAGCGACTGCGGCTTTTGCTGCTGTGAAATGGTCTTTGTGAGGTTTCTGGAGCACTTGTGGTTACCGCCTTTCTCTCCCTTTCAAGGTAGTGCTGCATGGATGCATATTTTTAGGAGGAACTTAAGAAATCTCTTTCATGTGAAAGTAAGGCAGACAGAAGTTTGACAGCGATGTCTGAGTTGTCTCAGCCTGATTCCTTTTTTCCTTTTAAAAATTTAACTCAGTGAAATCTCATGTCTGAATACAGGCTCAAGATGAGGAAACAACAGCAGGAAGGAGTTCACAAGAACCCCAATTACATCAGTGTTTAAAATTATATATAACTATGCAGTATGAACACAGTTGGTGGAATATTTGCCTTAAATGCTGTATTAAAACTCTGCAGAGGCAGGGCCTGGCCTTTGAACCAAGTTTAAATTTGCCACCTCTGAAGTGTCTTTCACAAGAGAAGCAGAAAGGAGGAAAGCCAAAGCTGGACGCCAACTCCCTTGCTCCATGAGGGCTGTCGCTGCTCTTTCTGGTCTGGTTCATAAATCTCTGGGTAGGAACGGAGCTGTGTGGGCCATGGGGCAAGCTGAGAACAAGGACCAGGCAAAGAAAGGGTCCTTTGGCTCTGTTGGCAGCCAAATCCTCTGCTCTGCTGTGGTGATGGAGGCACCCGTGGGCCCAGCGCCCTGAAGGTGCTTAGGGCCAGCTGTAGGCACCTTAGGCCCATGTGCCTCAAACACCGTGATTAGTTGGGGCCCCTCACTGCAGGAAGGACAGGGAGTTGATCGAGAATGTGCAGAGAAGAGTGAGGAAGCTGGTAAAAAGGCTGGAAAATGAGTCCTGAGGAGATGTTGAGGGAACTGGGGCTGTTTGGAGAGAAGGAGGCTGAGGGGAGGCCTCCTCGTTCTCTGCAGCTACCTCAAAGGAGGCTGCAGCAAGGGGGGCGTCAGTCCCTTTTCTCAAGTGATAGAATGCGAGAAAATGGCCTTGAGTTGTGCCAGAGGAGGTTTAGACTGGGCATTAGGAAAAATTTCTTCATGGAGTGGGTGGTAAGGCACCTAACGGGCTGCCCAGGGAGGTGGTGGAGTCCCCGTGCCTGGAGGTATTGAAGAGACGTGAGGTCATGGCATGGAGGGACAAATCTTAATGTTGGCACTCAGTAGTGCCAACATTAATCGATGGCTGGGCTTGGTGATCATGAAGGTCTTTTCCAGCCTTTCTCTCTGTGTTGAACCTTGCTCTGATAGAGAGGTTTCTTCAGCAGCAAGATGCCGTTTGTACCTCATCAAGAATGGTTTTGCCTGGGTCCTTCTGTGCCCTGCTGAGGGAAGATGCAGGAGGCAGTGGCAGCTGCACAGCCAGCTGGGTTAGCCATGAGAGGAGCTGGCCTCAGCCTCCAGGGCAATTCGGGATTTGGGCCAAACTGCCTGTCAATTTAAGACCACAAATCCAGCTCAGCAGCCTGGTAAAAGCAATGAGCAGCATCTGGCTGACCTCAGGGCTGTGGTGCGTCCCCTCTGCTCTTTATTTCTCTGCTTAAATAGGAAGAGAGGAGCCAGGGAAGGGACCGCTTAGGTCCATGCCGAAAGTCATGCCAGCCCCTACAGCCCTCACAGGATAGTGCAGCTAATGCAGTGTAGGCACCTAAATCCTAATAATGGTAATAATTGAGTCCCAGGGAAAGCAGCAAAGCCTCAAGGAGGGCAGGCTTTGGGCCTGGCTTTTCCCTGCTCTGACCTTAGGCAGGAGGCTTTTCATTTCCCCTTCCCTATCTAAGGAATGGGAATCACAGGACTGCCCAGCCCTGCCTGCAGGTCTGAAACAATGATTTAAGTGCTTTCTGACAGAAAATGAAGCTTCGTTACTTTCATCTTGCAAGCAGCAGAAAATCTATCTATCTATCCTTTTGTATATCCTTATTTAACGTGCTTATTTCATGGGAGCCTGCTGATTTTGGAGAGGAGACACTTCCCATGCGGGCCCTTCCCACCAGGCCCCACCAGAGCCTTCCAGCCATGCTCCCGGGGATCTGAGTGCACGTAATGGAGAGTGTCCAGACAGCCAGGAGCCTCCAGAGCAGGGAACAGCAAGTGTTACGGGCAGTCCCTGGCCTGCAAGGCAGAAATCTTTCCTCCCTTGCACATGTGTGGGCCAGATGTCCTGCCTCGCCTGTGCTGCGAGAGAGCAAGGTGGGAGGCTGCCTGAGGTGAGGCTGCCCACAGCAGATGTAAAAAGGGCTCGGCCATGCCCAGAGCAGGAGACCTGATCCCGAGGAAGATGCAGGGAGGTGGATGAACTTGGCTGTGTCCCCGCTGTGTGTGCGAGGTTCAATGCTGCTGCTGTGGGATCCCTGTGTGTCCCCCCAGGGTGGCATCGCTGCAGGCCAAGCGTGGGATTTCCAGCATGTGGAAGTGCAGGAGTATCCCAACCTTGTTGGTTTTATTTGGGCAGAGTTTGCAGGCTGAAAAGGAGGAGATTCATATAATAATAATAAATAAATCGTAGCCTGGCAGTTAAGAGGTGGTATCCATAGCCTCCCTGGGTGCCTGTTGCTCTTAAGGCAGAGGAGCTGGCTTTTCCTCATCCCCTCCTTTCCTCGTTCCCTCTTCCAGTTTCCAAGGAAGGTAAATTTTTATTGGTGCTCATAAATGCAAGGCTCCCCCGTTAGATTGCTTAAGTACAAAACCCCGCTGATTTGGTTAAAGTTTCCCTCACTGAAAAAACTTCAGTTTGCTCTGAGTAAGTTCTGTGAACAAACATTGCTCTTCCTTCGCTGTTTCCAAAGAGAAGTTTGGGGAATTTTCTGTTCTGTGGAAGTTCCTGGTATGTTAAACTCCATCTAGAACAACCAAATGAATTAAAATACTGAGAGCATCTGTAAGATAGCATTTCCAGAGGGATTTAGATGTTCGAGTAAATGATTCCCCCTTGGCTCTGCTTGCTGGAATTACCATGTGTGCCAGCAAACGCCAGAAATTTCCTCAAAAGCCTGAAGTCTTTTCAAGTGATTCACCACAACAAGCAGGCTGGGAGCAGAACCCAGACATTGTCTGCAGAGTTGAAAGACTTGGCAAGTTTCGGATTCAAGGCCTGCAATTAATCAGTGCAGAGCCTGCTACAAACTAGGTCTCCGGCCCCTAATCTCAGCAAGCGTAAATCCATGCCTGGGTGTGGGTGATGCTGGTGAAGCTGCTGTCACAGCGTCTCCCCCAGCCTGGCTTTTTTTTTTAAGGGAAGTTTTTGGAAATAAAGGGAGAGATTTGGGCAGGACTTGGCAGTGTGGCTGCCTTTGGCCTGGGAGGAGGTGGACCCATCGGTGTCACCAGGCATAGGGCAGCACTGACAGCAGCAATGGCATCCTCGCATTGACGATTTTTGCTAGGGGGGAAAAATAAATAAACCTTGGATTTGGAATAGAAAATCTCTTAGCAATGTGAAAGTGGAGCAGCTGATGGCTGCTGTAGCCCCGGGTTGGCTCTGGCACCCTATGGGGCTGGGGTTTCCTGCAGCATGCCAGGCAGCAACCAGGGGGAGATTTAGAGCCCTGGGCTCTTGGAGGCTGCTCCTTCCAGAGGGACACGATGGAGTTCCATGCTGCTGTATAACGGGAGCAATGTCACAGAAAATGTTGAGGCTTAAGTGGTTATTTCTTTGTTTGTACTTTACTGAAATCATTTTTTGCTTCGTTTTTCTTCCCCTTGACCTTGTAGGGTTATGGATGCACACTGAGCTGCCTCCTGCCTTCCTTGTCAGCTGTCCTGAGCTCCTGCCTGGATAAAGGCCAAAGCACCATCACTCCAAAGCAAAAGCTCTGTATATTTCTGCTGAGCTTCTGCTTTCCCCAAAATCAGCCTGTGTGCCATCCTTATGGCTATATGGTTCTCCATTTCTTCTCATTGAGGTATGCTGACAGATTCAAGCCCCTTTCACCCTTCATTCCATAACCTTAAGCAGGATGAGATCCTTATGAGCCTTTCTGCATGCTATTTTCTCTGGCCTTAAAACCATTGCTGCTCCTTGGGGCACAGGCGTAGGACCCTCTGTGGGTTACCCGCAGCATGCTGCAGTTAGTAACCGGAGCACTATCTCATTAAGAACGAGAGCACATTTGTTTAACACTTATTTCCTACAAAACCACCCCGTGGAACCAGTTGCTTTTGCATCTCTTTGCTCCCCAGGAGCTGAATCCTACAGAGATGCACGCGATTTTCTGCCCAGGATGGGTCACCCCCCCTGTTGGGTCTGATCCCGATCCCACACCAACCCATTTTTCCACGTTTCCAGAGCTGCCCTGACACCTGCGATCAGCTGGGCATTAGCAGCACTGCACTGGCTGCTGCTCAGCTCCAGTTTTCTCTTCCCTTAACCCCAGTAATAAATGCCCTTTTTCACCCAGTCTATCGTAACACGAGTGCTCTCCACCCAGCTGTTTGCTTTTACGCATTTTCCTCTGCATCTTTCATCTCTCTTGACCTGATGCAGGGTGGGCAGCACTGCAAAGGGCTGGGTGGGCACCGCTGCATGGGGCTGTGCTTAAATTCCCCCCACAGGAGCAGGAACCAGAGCGGTTTCTTCCCTCTGCATGGGGCAGGATGCGGCCGTGGGAAATGAGCCTTCACCTCATCTCTGCATCCAGCGCCTGGCAGCAGCTCTGGCTGACTTAGCCAGCCTCAAAATGCATTTTTCTGGGATTTTACCTGTTGGTTTGTGGACATATCCTGAGGCTGCAGAAGCCAAATCATCGATTGCTTTTCTAGCAAATCCCCATGCCAATCCCATGCAGCACTGAGGGACCCAAAGCAGCCCCATCACGGTCCCTGCCTCCGTGCTCAGACACAGACGGGACCTTGGATGTGGCTGCAGGTCCCTGAGGCTTCCCACCAGCCATGGTGCTGTGGCCTCCTCCCAAATTTTCCACAGCTGCTTTGTTGTAAGGATTAAACAGCTGGAGCTGGGTGAATGTACCCAAATTGCCGCTGTTTTTTTTTCCTTTTTTAAAGCCCATCTGGTTGCAGGGAGAGACACAAACCTGAACACACATCAAAAGAAAGCCAAATATAGAACATTAAAAAAAAATAAAATGAAATTTAAGACAAATAGCAGCAAAGAACGAGTGAGTTTCTAACAATCTGCTGACTTTGAAACCAGGCTTGTGACTTAGGAACATTTAGAGCTGCCGGTCCTGGGTGCAAGACCACAAAAGAAGCACTGCTCAGCCATGGCATCCCCTTTGCTTGGAGGTAAACCACTGCAGCACCCGAGCACACTGAAATCCCATCTGGAGACCCCTTCAACCTGGCAGAAGCGATGCTCTGAGAGGTTTTGCTCGCTGGATTTTCTACCGTGCTGCTTGTGCTGGGGATCGGTCCCTGCTGCTGAAACTCATGGGAGAGCATCGGCTGCACCGACAGCACCGAGCTTTCCACGGGGGTTTGGCTCCTGCAGATCGCATCCCTGCCTGGCACCAGCCAACACACCGAAAAAAGGGACCCCAAAAGAAAAGCAGAGGGTTTTTTTCCCGGTGATTTTGGCAGGAGGAAAAGCTCAGCCTGACAAATGGCCAAAGGAAGGCGCAGCTCCAGGCGGGGCCGTGCTGAAGGTCCCGGGGTGCTGCGCGGGGGCCGCGTGCGCAAGGAAATGGTTGCAGCAGTAAATAGAGCGATCAGCCACTTCTCCAGATGTACTTCGGGCTAGGAGGCCGAGAGGAAATTCCTAGCTGAATGCCTGTCTGTGGGATAATGCTGTTTCCATGGGCCTCCCTGCCAAGAATCACTTAATTATGAGTAATTAAAAAAAAAAAAAAAAAAAAGGCTTTGATTTGGCTTAAAACTGCCGAGGGATGTGGGGACTGGAAAATGGAGAGAGGGAATAAACAGAAGTGAACCCAGTGACCTCCTGTTCAGGGGGGAAGCATCGGGTGCAGCAGGATCGGGGTGCTGCTCATGGGGGCAGTGACCGTGCTGCCACCCCTTGGGGACACCTCTCAGTGCCCTAAACACTCGCAGCTCCTCCTGGCCAAGGGCTTGCCAAGTGTGCCGTCGCCTCCTTTATTCTCCCTGGCAGCCAAGGCTCTGTTTTCTCCGAGGGTTTGGGGTTGGACCGAGGACGCTGGCTCTCCGGCACATGGAAACACGTCGCTTTCCCAGGAAAATGTGCCTGGATGGGGTGGGGATGGGGTTTCACAGCCTCGGATGAGGTGAAAAATCGGAGCCCCGGAGGGTTGCGGTCAAAATGTACCAGGATGCTTTTAATTTTCCCCCTTCCCTCCCAGGGATTTTGGTATGGGCTTTCTGAAACCCAACCCTTAAAAGAGCAAAATGCTACCACCACACAACGTTATCCCTGAGAAAGCAGGGAGTTTTACTCAACCCTAACCTTATAGAAAATGGGGTGGGGTCGGTTTGGAGATCTCTGCCCTGGGGATGCGAGCCACCAAGAAAAAGAAAAGTTTAATTTGAAAAGTTTCATTGAAAATGCCTTTTCCCAGCTGCTTGCTCCAGAGATGGAGACAGAGCCAACCTGGCACGAAAGGATTTTATTCTGAGGATACCTAAAACCCATCACTTGCCAGCAGAGAGTGATCGGGGCTGTTTGGGGTCTGGGCTGCCTTTTGGGGAGCGGTGCCCTCGGGGCTGCCCACAGCACTCAGCGAGGCTTTAGCAAAGCATAAAATTGGGATTTTTATGCAGTGCATCCATGTTGTCCATATTTCTGTATCTTGGAGACCCGCAGTGCCAATGGGATGGGGTGGGTATGGACTTTTGGGTGTAATCGTGCACCTTTTGACCCCTCTTGGGCTGTGTTTTCTGGGTGATCACTTTGGAAACTCTCTGGGTTTTGTGGCAAAGGGGGAGAGCTGGAAGCGGTGCAGGGAAGAGATTACTCCGAAGGAAATGGGTGGGGAGGATGGGAGAGGAGGGGCGGGCTGACCGTGCCTCATGTCCGGGTTATTATGGCCACGAGGGCAGTAAAACAGCCGGGAGGACATGTCCGGGACCGCTCCCACCCAGCGGGCGATGAAGGCTGCCCATCCTCTTCTCAGTGTGTGAGCACCACCAGCTCCCAGCTTTGGCTTCGGGTGCCAGCAAAAATAAAACACCGTCAGTGCCCCGTCATAACACAAAGTCCTTAAAATTTGGGTCGTGCAGTGGGGTCAGCCCTTAAAAGCAACGGAGCCGCAGGTGGGTGTTTGGGGACCCCATAGGGGTGTGACGATGCCCTGAGCTGCTCCTGTTCCTATTTAATTAGGAAATGGGCACAGGTGGGGTGGCAGCAGCGGGGCTGGGAGTGTGCAGGGCTGGCTGGGTGGGCACCGAGGTGCCCGTCTGCCATCTGTGGGGTGTGGGGTGCCCCAAAATCCTGCTGGTCCTGGGGCACAGCCAGAGCCCTGCTCTGTTTGAACGGAGAAATCTGGGAAAGGCCAAAGGGGGAGCAGGATGGGAGGCGCTGGTTGAAGTTTGCTCCCTGCTGCTGTTAAAACAGAGCCGTGAGCATCACCTCGGGCACTGATTTATCAGCTTTTCCCCATCATCCCTCCAGGATGACTGGGAATAACTGGGAACAACCTGGGCTCCCTTGCTGTAAAACCACTTCAAGCCTTTCGCAAAAGGCCTGTAGGTTTTGACAACGCTCTCCGTATGAACAAAGCCGCAGTGATCATCCCGAGCAGCCCTGGCTGGGATCTTCAGCTGCCTGGGCACCGATGTGGGCTGAATACCAAGGATCCCTGTAGCTGTGGAAGAGATAAAACCAAATTTTTGCAGGGCAGCAAAAGCTCGCTTAGCTGGGGTCTGCCAGGAGCTGGGGCTCCCACCGGCTCCCTCTCATGCTGTGAGGGGCAGCCAGGGGCTTAAACCTTTAAACCAAGAAGGTTTCTGCCCTCGTGTCTGCCTTTTGGCTTTCATCTCTTGTGCTCTTGATATCCTCAAGTCTTCTCTGGCTCGGAGACTTCTTTTTTTTCTCCTCTCTCCTGCCCTTCACTCAGCCCTCAGCTTTCTGACGTGGGAGTTTTATTGGAACAAAAGTAGATTTTTATCTCCCCAGCCTGTTTATTAAACTCCCTCCCTCCTTTCACAGTTGGCTACCGCCCACCCGCCCAGGCGTTTGTCGATTCAAATCAGGTTTAATCAACTCGCAGCATCGGACACGGCAAAATTGGATTTCTGAAAGCCCAATAAAGCCGTGCTGCGGCGCGGGGAGCTCGGATCGCATCGCTTCGTGGCGGCAGCCGCGAGAAGCAGCCCACAGGAAACTCATCTGCTGGGCTCCAGCCGGCTGCTGGGAATGGATGAAGCCTCTCCCGAAGAAATATCGACTATTATTAGGCCTATTAACACGCCGCTGCCAGAAATGACCACCGGTAATAAATACGGCGGCAGCTTTCCATCGGCCCGCCCGTTCATCACCCTCTGGGGGAGCTTCCCTCGCTGCTGGGCTCTCCCCCTGATGCCTCACAGACCCCATCCCCTTTTGTCAGGCTGTTTCGTGCCATGACCAGCGGTATTTTTCCCTTTATTTCATTTATTTATTCATTTTGATGCAGCACACAGCAGGGCGAGGAGCCCCTGCAAAATGAAGTTCTCGCGGAGATGGGGAAGGGCAGGGCACGGTCCAGGCGAGTGCGATGCTCCTGCTGGCCAGCAATTAGATTTCTTTAATTGTAATAAGAGATACTGGCAGGCCTGGGTTACCCTTGGGTCCAATTTTCTCTGCTCCCAGCGAAATTAATTAATAATTATGAAATGAACCCCGAGGGGAAGCCGATTCATGTATCAACAAGCCAGGGTGTCCAAAATGTCCCCCATCCCCTTCCTGACACCTGCACGATGACAGAAACCTGAATGCCCCATGCCGAGCAAAGCAGCTCTCCCCTGAGCATCCCATGCTGGAGATCCTGGTGGCTGGGGTCCCCTCGCTCCCCTGCCAGGGATGGAGATGAAATCCCAGAAATTTCCAGGGAGGAGGAGGACAAGACAGATGGCCGGGTGGGGATGGATGGAAGGGGCTGGTGGGGATGGAGAGGGAAACGATGACAAGGACGCTGCTAAAAAAAAGACAAAGGGCTGGGATTTTCCAGCAGGGAGCTCGGAGAAAAGCAAAATGCAGGAAAAAGGCGCTGGTGCTGGTTGTTTTTTGGATGTGGGGGGCTCTGCTGCTCTCCCCCACCATGGAGAGGACCCCACGGCCAAGCACTGAGCCCCTTAATTAAGCTTTGCCATCACAAACGAAGACGGATTCCCACTCCCACGTGGGCAAGCTCAGGAATCCCTCCCGTCGCCCAGACCGCAGCCATCGCACCCTCAGCCCCCGGTCATTAAAAGGAAATTCATTTCGCCGGGTGCTGAAGTAAGCAAACTCTCTGATTTCGGGTCTGTTATGACTGTTAACCAGCTAGATCTCGCTTTAATAGCTTATTTAAAGCGCCGGGCCGCTGACAGCCCGCGTGATGGATGGAGCTGTCAGCGCCGGCTTCGTTTGGAGAGGAGAGGAACATCTCTTCAGCCCGAAGCCCCATAAATCAAAAGGATGAAAACCGCCGAGTGCATTTTTTTCTGGACAGGGGCGTCCTTCTCCCCGCAGAGTGTAGCAGGCACTGAATTGAGCAGGGATTTATCTGGCCCCAAACCCCTTCTGACAGGTGCGTTCATGGCTCCAGAGGAGGATGCGGGGCTGGGAGCAGCGAGGAGAAGCACCGGCTCCTTCCCGAGCCCACCATGGGGACCTGGCCATGCAGCCCCTTGTGAGCCATAACCCGAGGCTGCTTGGGGCCAGCAGCACCCCAAAACTGCCCCCAGGGGACTCATCCTACCCACAGTCTTTCCCTTTCCCTTTCCCTTTCCCTTTCCCTTTCCCTTTCCCTTTCCCTTTCCCTTTCCCTTTCCCTTTCCCTTTCCCTTTCCCTTTCCCTTTCCCTTTCCCTTTCCCTTTCCCTCTCCCTTTCCCTCTCCCTTCCCCTTCCCCTCTCCCTCTCCCTCTCCCTCTCCCTCTCCCTTCCCCTTCCCCTTCCCCTTCCCCTTCCCCTTCCCCTTCCCCTTCCCCTTCCCCTTCCCCTTCCCCTTCCCCTTCCCCTTCCCCTTCCCCTTCCCCTTCCCCTTCCCCTTCCAACTCAAAGGACGAGCATTTTTTCAAACACACGCCCCCAAGGCTCAATCCCAACCCTTTTGAGGTCAAACCCTGCCTTTTTAAACACTCCCCAAGGTGATGCCCCTAAAAACACCATAAGCAGCACACCGGTAAGCTGCCCCATGCCTGCTGGACACCCAAGGTGCCGCTGAGCCCGGTGCCACCCATTTGGGATCTCCAGTGGCTCTCCCCGTGGCCACCCCATCCCAGCAGTGGGGAGTGGGCCCAGGGGCTTTGCCCCCCGCCCAGCCCCGGTTCCTAATGCCCAGACAGCGCTGCTGATGGGGCACAAACCCAGGTCCATTTTCACACCACAGCCAACACCGCGCTCCTGCAGCTCCTCCGGGCTCGCCGGTGGTCTCTGGGAGCCGAAGGGAGAGGGAAAGGTAGCGAGCCACGTAATTAGTTTTCGGTTCAGTGACGAATATCACTTGCAAACAGGTAATCTCAGCCCAAGCAGGCTTCTTCGCGGCGCTTCTCCTAATGAATGAGTGTAGCTGGCTGCTCCTGCCCCTTTTAATATTAATACGAACGCGTGCGGCTGTCTCCGGAATAAATAGGGCGCCTGGCGGCCAGAGTAGACCTCTTAATTTTGGGTGGGAAACTCGCTGATATTCATCACCGCTTGAGCTAAAACCGCTGCCCCATCCCTCAGGTGGGCTCTCGGCCCCCAGAAGTCCACCAGCCCTCCCTGTCCCGGCTGCAAATTGGTAACTGGGATCCGAGCACTGAGCCCGGGGAATCGCATTTGCCATCTCCACGGCAGGACAATGGGAAGGAATTTCACATGGGCGCGGGCCGGAGAGGGATTTGTAGGTCAGTAATGGGATAGCAGCATCATGTAAAACCCCTGAGTTGGCCTGACCTCTGTGCACGACCCACCCAGCCCGAATTTGGGGACGTGGGGGGACATAGCAGGGCTTTTTCCACAGCAGTGCCCCCGGAGGTTACCAAGAAGTGGCTCTTCCCAGCCAGCTCTGTGCAGACCCGGCCATCTATGACTGGGGTCACGATTCGGCGGAGCTGGGGACACGGGTGACCCTCCTGCTATCACATCCGTGCACTATTTAAAAATAGAAACTCCAATAATGATCCGTCTCTCCTGCAAGCCCGGAGGGGAGCGGCTTGATGAGCTTATCGATCCCACCGCTGTGCCCAGGAAGGGGCGGAGGAGGTGGGGATGCGCCGAGAGAAATCGGGGAGCAGCCGGGATGGGAGACCCCTGGGTCTGTGGGTACCCAAACGGTGCCGGCATCTCCTGCTTTGTGCCCCCAAATGTCCCACATTTGGGGCTGGTGTTCAGCTGGTGAGGAGGGGATGAAGGAGAGGGAGGCTTTGGGGTGCCGTGGTGTCCCCACAATCAATAGTGGGGAGATATGGGAAAAAGATGAGCAGGGAGAAGGATGAAGGCTGTGAAAGCTTGCCACATGGGGCTGGGACGTGCCTGCACCCTCCTGGCCCTGTCCCTGACCCCTGGGGCCCCACAGGTAAAGCTGGGTCTGTTTCCAGCTCGCTGCTGGTTTGTGTGAGCATGGCAAAGCTTTGTCTTCCTTCCCAAAATCCAGGTGGATCCCTTCTCCCCGAGCCAGATGTCATTGGGACCTGGTGATGCTGCGTTCCCCCAGCCTGACCCCAGCTTCCATGTTCCCAGCTGGAAGAGGGGAATCGCTCTGCATCCCATGAGCTGAGCCAAACCCCAAATCCCTGCACATCCGACGGGAAGAGAGGAAGGTGCTCGGGTCCCATCCAGGCATCGAGAAATCAATAAAGCAGCAGCGGTCAGTCCCTGCCCTGGGGTGACTGCTTGGATCTGACCATGGCACCGGGCTGAAATTTGGGGTTTGTGCCCTGCCACCAAGCAGAGTGGGGCAGCAGCACGGCCACGTAGCTGCCAGAAGCGCGCAGCATGAAGCCAAAATGTCTCCCGATGGATGGGGAGGGACCGGCGACGTTTTAAAAAAGTGATTTATGCTCTAATCGGTCTTGAAGCTTCATTATTCCAAGCATTAGTGTGTCTGATCCAGTGGCCTTATTTGTTAATGCACTGAAAGCAGCAGCAGATGTGCTATTTTTCATCTGTGACCCGATCAGCTCGCTGATTCATCTACTTCCATTTTCATTTTCCTGTCATTGATTTATTAATGACGGCTTACTTATCCGGAGCTCTTTCGGAGGGCTCCCACGGCACGGCCCCCGGAGAGATGCCGCAGGAGCCCCCTCCCCACGTTCCCCCGTTTTTAAACCACGTTCATCCTCATCGCCCCAGAGCTCGGCTGCTTTAATCATTCAGTAACTGCAACAACCTCTGCGGCTCGTGCAATTTCTGCACCATTTGTCTGCTGCCGGAGCCGCCTCGCTCTTTTCCTCCGCGGGTGGGGAAGGAGCTGGCCGGGGCTGTAGAAGGAGATGGTGTGGGGACAAAGGGGTCTGAACCTGCTCCAGCTGCCCAGTTGTGATCTAAATCAGCTCCGGGGATAAATAATCCCCTCCCTGCTCTTCCTCTCTGCCCCGCGTGCTGCTCGAGGATGGGGATGCCCCAAGGTTTTTGCTCCAGTGCTCATCCAGGAGCTCCCCAGGATCCAGGTTGAGCAAAGCCTCTCTGCTTTGGTCCAGCCTGGGAAAATCCCCGGGGCAGGGCTCGTGCAAGCAGCTCGATTTCCCCCTGGCTTTGAGAAGAAGCTGGTAAGGAGTTTGGTCCAACCGCGGGGAGCTCACGTGGGTTTTCTTGCACAAGCAAGCACCGGCTGCACTGCCTGTTTCACCTGGGCTGTGCTGGACCTGTGGGCAGTGACTTTGGTTGTTCCTCCTCTTCTGAGAAGTGTCTTTATTCCTGTGTCTCTCCTGACTGTGAGCCTGGGACGGGTCACTGGCTTGCCTTGTCTGCAGAAGGGGGTTTTCTTCCTGCCACTGCCCTCTTTGTGGATCCCTTGTGGCCGAGCCACCGAGCAGAGGGACAGCAGTGCCCTGGTGGAGAAGCTGCGGCTGTCCCAGCCCCGTGCTGTCCCCAGGGTCCCCTCCCAAAACCTTTCCCTGCTCCCAAAGCCTTTCCCTGCTTGCCATTGGGTTTTGCTGAGCTGCTCAGAGTGAACCCGTACCCTCAAATCCCTTCCTACCCCAAGGTGTCCTCTTGCTGAGCAACTCTGCCCTAACGCCTTGTAGCTTTCCAAAAACCAGGCAAAGAAACCAAATTCTGCACACAAACAAACAAACAAATGCAGAAATGCACCCACAGCTCCTGCAGGCTTCTGTTCAGCATCACCACTCGCATGAGACCCTACAAATTACCCCTCATTCCCATCTATAATGCCTGGGGACACCTCCCTGTGCTGCTGGGGCTGCCGTGGGGCTGGGGGTGCCCGTGCAGCCCTCTCTGGGTCCCAGATGTGCTGCTGGAGACCTCGATGCTTCATCCCATTGCTCCAGCATTGATTTCCAGCCTCATTAACTCCTTGGATCATCACAGCATACTTGGCTCATGTGTTATCCTGGCCTTTAGCCTCCCTTTATATATATATTTTTTATTTCTTTATATTTTCTTGCAGGGGAAACAAAGTTTCCCGATTTTTTCCCTGTGCTCCCTTCACCTCACCTGACGAGTTTGCTGCGCTGATGCAGGATCAGAGCCGCCCGTGTGACAGCAGCAGGTCTGCCTTGCATTATTGGCACTATAGACAAGCCCTCGCTGCTTTTATAAATGTAAGTACCTTTCTGAATCAATAAATCAACATTAACACTGCTTTAAATTGGTACAACACGTCGGGGGAATTTGCTGGGTAATTCTTTTTCCTTCTGATTAATTCACTTTGTCCGCTCCAAGCCCAGCTGCTTCGGGGGCCGAATCCTCATCGCAGCACCTTGGATTTTCACCAGCTGAGCCAGAGCCTGGTGGTTTTCTTCTCCCTGGGAAGGGCCATGCCCAGCACCATGAGCACGGACAAAAAAAGTTCCCCAGCCCCTCCGGGAGCAGTGGTTTTGGTGCAGCTATTATCTGCCGGAGCCACGAGCGCGGGCTTTGTAAGGCTGCACAGATCCGCATTGAAAGGGAAGAAAGGAGCTCAGCGTTCTGGTCAGGGCTGTGAATAATGCAGGTTTTAAACCGCCTCAATCGAGTGTTTAGTGTAATACACCCCACCTGCTTCCCAGCCACAATTAGGGCTGCTGAGATCAAGCGACTCGCTTGGAAATGCCCCGAAGAGATGTTTGCACGTTGACACAATCCATTACCCTATCTCCACGGGTTTTATTGTCACTATTTATTAAGGACACTGTAAATGTGCAAAGCTGCCTCATTCTGCAGGGAAGAGGCCCTTAATGGGCTCGGGGGAGACCAAAAGCCCAGCCATCTGCGTGGGAAATCAGTGCCCCCCCTAAAGGGGCGAGACCCCCGGGATGCGCTCCGTGGGGCTGAGTTACGCCCCGCGAAGGAAACTTTCCCCACATCTTTTTTTCCTAAAACATTTTGAAAACAAAGCCCTGGGGCACCTCACTTCATCTCATGTCTCCCCCACGGTCCCTTATGAGAGGGATTCAGCTCAGCCTTGCGTCTCTTACAATTATCAGTTTGCAGCCTTGGGGTTCAGCCTCTCGCTCCCTCCAAATGGGAGCTCTCTTGGCTTCCCCCCGTATCTTCTTCTGCCTTCTTCCTCTATTTCCTTTCCCAGCATTTTATTTATTATTTTTTTTTCCCCACAGTGAATTTAGGTTGGAAATGCCTTTTTCATTTATTATTTAATTTATTATATATACATATTTTTTTTCCTGCTTGCTCGCAGCATCCTAACGGCTCGGTGCGCAGATTTGGGGAGAGCCGGGCGCGGATGTGGCGGCTTGGGCTGCCCTCTCTCGGCACTGCTGCTCGTTGCACAGAGCAAAACCAGCATTTCGGGGCAGCTCGCTCGGTTACAAGCGCTGCTTTAAAGCTCTCCCACTCTCTCCTCTCATTACATCGTGCTCAGGTTCCCCGCTCGCTGCTTTAAGGTCACGGAGCATATTGCGGCTGGGCGATGCGGGCGCATCTGTCCGCCAACTTCCTTAATGAACCTTTTCAATCTCCTTTTTTTTTTTTTTTTTTTTGGCCCTCCGGTAGCTCGGACACAGCCCTTGGGGGAGTAATTAAGGCTTTTCACGACATTTGTGAATGTGACCTCCTGCCTCCCCCCCCCGTTCCGGTGTAAATCACTGCGGCGCACACGTGCTAAGTCACGAAATCCCCCTGAGCCACGGGGGCACGCTGCTCAATAGCGCTTGGCAAGTCCTGCGACTTGTTCTTGGCAGGCAGACTGCTGAATTTCATCAGCGAGATGGAGAAAGGTTACAGCCGAAGGTTACAGACAATCTCTCTCTCTCTTTTTTTTTTTTTTTTTTAACAAAAATTAAATTTGGGTAGTCTCGAGCTGTTTAACCCAGCAGCCTGCTGGTTTTCCCCTTCGCAGGGTGATCGCAGGAGGGGTCCGGGGGCTGTCGTGTCATCCCCTGGGCTCTGGAGCAAAACCATCTGAATGTACAGCCCCCAAAATCCCTCCTTTTGCTGCAGCAAAGGCTCCTTCGAGAGCCACTTGTCCTCAAACACCCCACAGTGACCAGGGCTGGAAGCAGGACCGGTGCCTCCACCCTTTGCAGAAGTGGAAAAGAACCCCAAAGGCGCGTCCTGCTCCTGTTGGGTAAAACAGCCCTTTGGTTTCCAGGCAGCCCTATCTCGGGGGGGCGAAGGACGCGGTGTTCTCTGTCCCCGCATTTGTCACACCGGCCTGATGCAATATCTCGTGATTGCTAATTTCTCTGCTGTCTTTTTTTATTTTTTTTTTCTCCAGGGCTCTTATCGGGGTTGGTAGATAAGGCAATGCGAGACTGAGCAAGTGGACGTGTCGGGCAGAAAAATAAATACTGTGCCTTACAACTTCCCTCGCCCTCCCATAAATTCCTCTGCAGATGCAGGATTAGCAAAGAAGTCTTTTTCTCTCCTCATTTATTTTATTTTATTTTACTGCAATTTTAATCATCGCTCCTGAGATTTAACTCCCTGGCCAGTGGGTTTTAGGGAAGTGCCCACCTTGCTGTCATAGTACTTTGGGATGGAGCTGGAGCACGTCTGGTGTAAGGGCGTTGCTTTTCCTCCTGCAAACTGCCTTCCAAAAATCAGATTTATGACCAGGTATCGCAGCGCCCACCCCTTTCCCCTCACCACCCCAAACCCAACAGCAGCCACAATACGCACAGCCCAAAGCCGCTTTCCCAAGCACCCCAATATTCGCTGCCGACCCCAATGGTCACTGCCCTGTAGGGATGATAGGAGCAAAACCCCTTGGCGTGCAGAAATCCCCGAAAAAGGGTCAGGAGGGGGACTGCTGCAGTGGAGGCCCCTCGCTGCCTGCGCGCTGCTGCCACCTAACGCCCAGAGCCGGGGGAGAAGGTGCTGAAAGAAAATAAAAAAACTCCTTTTCTTCAAGGAAATTTGTTTCTGCAGGTAAATAGGGCTCCTGGCCCAAGCGCCAGAACCTCCAAACCCTTAGGGATAACATCCTTGAATTTCCAAGCAAGGCTGCAGGGTGTCCGCGATACCCTTAGGTGAGTTTTTTTGGCTGAGCACACCCAAAATCTGTAGGGAAACCTCCCTCCTCCTGCAGGCACTGCTCCCATCGGCCTTTTTTTCTGCCACACAAGGCAAGGAATCGATTTTTTCCATAGCTGGGGCTGCAGCCTGGTGGGGAGGGGTGCTGAAAATGGGAATTTTTCCGTCGGGTCACATCCTCTGGGGTCGCTCTCTCCGTGTCCTCGCGGTGCTGCTGCCTGCAGTGGGTTTTTGTGTGGGTGCTCAGCAGCGGGCTTCTTGCTCTGGGTCACTTCTGCATGGGGCTGCCTTTTTCGTGTGCTTTGGCACTCCCAGTTATCACACCCCAACGAATGTCAGTGGGTAAAGGATTAAAAATGGTTTTTGTCCTGCTCAAAGAGTGAGCTCCAGGGCTGGGAAGAGGAGGCATGGGGCTGGTTGGCGAGACCCTAAAAGTGGTGTCTATTTAACCTCCTAAAGATCCTCCAAGGATCTTTAATGACCTCACCAGCGGTGATTTTAGGTTTTCTTCCCAATGCTCTGAAAAGGATGTGGAGGGCAGGATGCCTGTGAGGCTGAACACAACGCAGTGTTTGGGGTCACAGCATTTGGGGTTGCCTCTGGCTTTTGGGAAGCTGCTGCTCAGCACCGGGTGGAGCAGGGCAGAGGTGAGGGGTGCTGGGGTGTCCGAGGCCGAAGGCTCATGTGCTCACAGGACCCAGCCGAGGAGCTTCCTTATGACTGCACCAAAAATCAAAGCTTTATTTTATTTATTTACTGCAAGTGTTTTTAACTCTGAGCAGGTCCCCAGGGGCAATCCTGGCCCTGCCACCAGCCAGCACAGCCCCAGCTCGATGGCAAAGCTCAAGCAGTCAGACACAGGGGCGGTGTTTGGCCTCCAGGAATTGTGCCAGGTAGGAAAAAAAGCTTTTTTTCCCTTTCTTTTTCCTTTACCACTGGGAAGACCTCGTCTGCACACACACCTCTGGTGGTCACAGGGCGTCCAGCCGCTGTCTCTGGTATTTCTTTTGCCATTCCTACATGCAAGGGGATTAGGTGGCAGCGGCTCTGTGCCGGCATTTGGGGTCTGAGTGCTTCTTTCAATTTAGCTTAACTGGGTGAGGAATTGACTTAAACTAGATTGATATAAGCCACTCTTAAAGATTTAAGCCCCACCATAAGAGGATGTGCTCATGGTTTTACACTGTATTAACCCAGGCATTTGAATAACAGCTCCAAGCTAGGTCTATACTTGGGTTTTACAGCAAATTATTGCAGTTCAGGCCTGTGTGGTTTTGGTTTTTTGTTGTTTTGTTTTTAATTAAATCAGCAAAAAATACTAATATGGATTCCCTTACACTGGTGGGAAATTATCATACCATGGGTTAACTTGGGGTGGTTTGCAGCTTTCCCCAGAGCGGGGACAAGGTGGAAGGCCGGTACAATGGGAGGGGAGAAGGTTTGTAAGCGCAGGTAGCATTTAATGTACTTTAATTAGCAGTGAGAAAAGAGGAAACAAACTTTTTGGAATAAAAGAAAATGAAACCACTGCCTCCTGTGGCCAGCAGCAGAGAAGGAGGGAAGGCAGAGATGGCCCTGCTTGGGGGCACGCGGAGCAGCAGGTCCCAGGACAAAGCTTTCCCGGTGGTTTCTCACTCTAAACTTCATGCTTTCATCCAATATTTCCATTTTTATGGCATTCCCATCCCTGTGCCAGCCTCGTCCCGCTCGCTGTGCCGGCTGATGGGAGATGTCAGCCCCACGTCGGGCCGGGCGCCCGCTACGGCAGCGCTCAGCTGCAAAGCAGCGAGTTTTGGCTAATCCCTCTCCTAGCACGGTGTATCCCTAGCACGGATCTGCCGCTGCTTCCTAATGGTATTAATAATTCTCCTTTTATTTCTCACTCAAGCACTCTTGGAAGGCTCATCCAATTTAAGTCACAGCTTCTCTAGTTAGCGTGTGTCACCACGAGAGGGCAATAAATCATCTAATTACGATGATGGAGCCCGGTGTCCTTTCACAAAGCCACCCATGATGAACTTAAATGGATTTTAAACATTAATATAATAGGCATTTAGTAAAGAATGGGAAGGAAAAAGAACATTTTAAACAAGCCAGCAGGTTCCCCTGAATGTATTTGGGATGCGGGGCCTGGATTGGCCACGAAAATCATCCTGATGTGCAGGGGAAGGGAGCCCTGCCTCTTTGAGATGCTAATTCAGGTAAAAGCTCATTTTGAGGAGTGCAGACGTACTGACCCTAATGATTCAGAGCTATTTGGAGAGCTAATGGAGGGTTACTAATTTCAAAGCATATCAATCTCATAAATAGCCGCAGAGGACGTTCCCTTACCTGCGCTTGTCCGGAGGGATGGCTGGCATGGCCCAAAGCTGGCCCTTCCCAAGGGGGCTGTAAAATGGCCCCATTCTTGTGGGTGTTTTGTGGCTCCTGCTGGCAAACCCCTAAACTGGACCTTGAATGGTGGTGGGGGCAGAGGGCTCCCACCTCCTGCTGGGGTGACCTCGGCTGGTTGCTGGCCATGAGCTGCCTAAGGATGAGGGTGGGAGATGCCCCCGAGTCACCCAGCTTTGGGGGAACCTCGTCATATTATCCATTTGTCTCTGATGGAAGTCCCATCCTCGCTGTCCTCGTGTCCTCAGCTCCTAGGGAAAGGTCTGTGAGTGACAGAGATGTCTGGGGCTTTTCGAGGTCTGCCATACCAGATCTCCCTGGGATGTTTTGGTAGTTTCATCTCTGCCATTTGCCTTCCTCTGGGTGTGATGGGATGAGACACCGAGCAGGCACATGCTATGGGGCAGGGAGACACCAGAGCTTTTGTAGAGGAATCCAAAAGGACCTCGATGAACCATGGTCGGAAGCGAGCAGGATGGGGCTCCTCAGCGGGTATAGTTAGGAGGGAAAATGGGGACGCACCAAGTGCTAACCTAAAGGAGAGGCCTGCTGTTGAAAGCAGAGCAAATCGCAGCCCGAGGCTGATATGGCACAAAATATGCACTTCATCTGGGGGTTTATTCCCGTGTGAGCCCTGCCAGGAGTTGTCCTGCCCTGCGTGGCCCTGCCAGGCCCGAGGGGAAGCACCGTGTCCTGTCTGGGGCCTGAAAATGTTGTGAGCAACTTGGAGAGAGGCCAGCTAGGAGGAACAGAGGCCCCAGCACTGGGTTGATGGCCAGCAGGAGCAAAGCAATGTTGGTGGGAGTAATATTCCCTCCATCCTGGTGCCAGGGCTGGGGAGGGCAGGGAAATGCTGCTTGCCAGCACCTCCGGAGGGCCCCTGCAGCCCTGCAGCAGCCTGGGCCCTGTTGCTTTGTGTCCCTTCAAGAACAAGGCTGGAGATTAGCCTCAAACTGCACAAAAAAAGGCAAGAAATCCCACGTTGAACTGCCAGCACAGCTTTGATGCTGGAGGAGAGGTGCTGTAGATATGCCACCCACAGATGGATATCTGCTGTGAGCCCCGGTTATGGGCCCATGTACGGATCTGTCCTCTGTGCGTGCCTGGGTCATCAGGGAGGGCACCTGGATCCTCCTGGGAGCTGTTTCCAGCCTCTTGCCCCTGCACAAGCAGTGGGATGGAGGAGGAGAGCGTGGTTTGGACACCGTATGGGGGCTGCACACCCTGGCCAGCTGCCTGCAGGAGTCCTGGGTTGGTGTTTCCCGTGCTTTACCCCAGATACACAACGGGAAGGCTGTGAGGTCCCAAACAGCACAAAATGGCCGAGGAGCACACCGCGACACCCAGAGCCCAACCAAGTTCTGTGCCGATTTGCACAACTAATAAAGATCCCTTAGGACTATGGGACTGAAAGGCCTCCGAGCTGATTAAATCTGCTTGATATTTAGGGTTCCCCCCCAGTCCCCCTGTTAAAGGACAGTCTCCCCCTTCAAAGTGAGCGACGGCCTAAAGTGCAATGCTGATTACTGCTGATTCTCACACCGATGCGGGGCGGTGGAAAGGGGGAAAGTAGGGGGGAGAAATAAAAATCCCTGTAGGGTAGTTTAAAGTCGGCGTGAGCAGTGTGTAATCTACCCAACAGGATTGATCCAGGTCAGGCATTAAAGGCTAAAATGGATTAAACAAAAGACATTCCCCTTGTAACAAGGAGGAAAAACTTCAAAGGTGGGATTTGTTCTCGTTATGACAAAGGCAGTGGATTTGCAGGGTGCCTGGGGGCACACCCCTCCGCGGTGGCTTACAATTTGCTGGAGTTGCTGGGAAGGAGCAGGACGAATGCGCCGGGGTTTCGCCGCGCGCCGCCGGAGCCCTCCCCGGGGTAGGCACGTTGGGCTAAGAGGATCGGATTGGCACCGCTTTCCCTTGTTTTGTTTTGTTCGCTCTTTAAGGGTAAAAGAAGAAAGGGAATTAAAAAAAAATAAATTAAAAAAAAAAAAAAGAGAAAGGGAAAAGAAAACAGCACAACGAAGCGGGGAGAAAGGGAGCGTCAGGGCGGCGATGGGGGAAATGTGGTGGGTGAGGGGAATGGGTCTGGATGGAGGGATGAGGGCTGAGACAGGGAAAGGGGGCTGGAGTTGGCCCTTCAGAGCAAAGGAAGGCCAGGTTGTCCTGGGCTAGGGCGAACGATGGTGTAGGGGCTGGGAAAGGGGCTGATCCTGCTTTAAATACCATCCACCTTCCCTGCAGAGATGCCTTCTTCCTCCTGCTCCTCACCAGGGGCTGCAGCATGTTGCAGGTCATCTCCATCCCATGGGGACGTGCCTCTGGGTTGGCACATCCCCATGAGGGGGAGAAGAGGGCTTTCAGGCAAGCAAGTCTTGCCAAGCGCCCAGGTGAGCCTTACAGCCACTCGGATTTATGAGCACTGCACCCTGCCGAGGGGGGATTATTGCTTTCTTCTTGCTTCTTGAACCTGCTCCAGAGCAAAGCCAGTTCTCCTTCCAGGCCCAGAAAAGCCCAGTGGCATCGAGGTGTGGTGGCAGTGAGCCCTGACCCCTGTGACACGGCTCCATCCTTCATCTCCAGGTGCTCCCATCCCACCCAAACCTTTCCCATCACTGTGCTCCCATGGAGCTGAAGCTGCACCTTCAGGGCTGGTGCCTCCAGGTGTGGAGCATCTCCAGCATCTCCTGTGGGTGTGGAGCATCTCCTGTGGAGCTGGAGCAGGATCCTGGCTGGATCCTGGGAGACCTCCCAAGGGATCCCACACAGGTGCTGCACACTGGGGGCATGGTGGCCCCCTTGCTTTCCAATAGCTCAGGTTGCTGGGATCCAGGCTGCAGCACAAACGAGGCTCTTTGCAGCCAGACTTATGTCATTTTTTAACTATTTTCTTGAGGGATCGAGCCCTGGGGCTTGCCTTGTGTCATTACAAGCAGGTTAAGTTGTCTGTCTGTCCAAGTTTTCCACTTTGAAGCCAGGCCAATTCTGTTAGGAAGTGAATCCTCACCGTTGTGCAGCACAAGGCTATACTCTATTTCTATCTAATTACCCAGGTAATTGCAATTAGGCAATCAGGTCTAATTTGCTATCAAGAGGAGAGGTCCCCAGGTTTGCTCAGCGCAAAGCCTATTGCAATTAAATGTGACACACTCAATTACGGCAACGTGAAAACATCTTTTGGAAGCTCCGTCTCCGTCCATGCACGTTCTGTACATTAACCCACAGGCCTGCACTACAACTCGTCTGCTCATGGATGGAGAAGAAGGACTTCTTATCTTCTAATGCTCAGCGCTGATAATTATGCTCATTATCATTCACAGGCCTTGGAGGTGCGTTGTGAGAGGCTCCGAACACCACGTGCCACGCTGGGGAGCTGGGAGCGAGCGGAGCTGTGTCTGCAGCACCTTCTGCTGGGGCTTGGCATCTCCTGATGAGACTTTCTCTGGACAGCCCCACATCAAAGCAAAGCCTTAGAGGCGGTCCCACGCAATGGGTAAACCACTAATTTCTGTTTGAATGAGCTCTTGGGTGGTTCCCACCACGGTGCGTCCAGCTCCATCCCTCCAGCCCCATTTTAGGGCTTCCTGAGGGTGCTTGGACACGCGCTGACAGCCTCAGGTGGCCGGGATGCTTCGTGGTGGGTGCCAGCTTGGGCATTCCCCCCTGACCTGCTGGGCAGAGATGGACATGGAGGGGGTGTCCCCATTGGGGTTGTGACCATGAGACCCCCAACACAGTGCCCCAGGCTGCTCCGTGCCTCAGTTTCCCCTCTCTAAAGTGGGGATGGCGTCATCCTGTCCTTCTCCCTGTCTTTGAGCTGAATGGCACGGACTGATACCCCACAGACCCTCACTGTGTTCCCATGCCCCACCTCTGTAGCACGTTGTATTTTTTTAAGGGTCTTAATGTTACACTAATGTCATGGAAGCATTTTGCACCTTGTGGCAGGTGAGTGTTGTCAGTCTTATCAGCCCCAAACGCATCCCAGGTGGTCCCTCTGCATTCCCAACCCACCTGGTGCATTGAAACCTTCTCTAACACCTCCTGCACCTAACCCATGCTTTGCACAACCTCTTTTTTTGCTTTATTTCAGCACCCAGCACTATGCTGGGACCACCACGCTGCATCTTGGGGGCTGGCAACTCTGCAGCTCTCCCACCTCCTGCTTTCTCTTGGGTTGCTTTGAAACCTTGCTGGGTTTTGTCTGGGTTTTAGCAAACACCCTCTCGCCTGGCTTTGTTTCTTTTCCACCTTCCCATTTTTTACTCCTTTGAAATGGGCTTACGCTCCCCATGAATTTGGCATGTGCGTGAAAAGAAAGTGTGAGTTTGGCAGCTCCGTAGGTGAGTTTTGGTACTGGAGGGGACAGCATTCACCTGGTTTTGCTCTGCTGCTACTGGAGCTCTGACATGCACCAGGCTTTCCATGCACTCCGCTGGCTCCTGCTTTAAAACGGGGGGAAAAACATAAAAATTAGGCAAAGCAAGGGAGGCGTGAGGCTCATATGGTGTGGGAACGGTGGGGAAAGCGCAGCGGTGTCGGCGCTAAAAGAGAAGCAAGAAAGGGGGTGCTGGGCATCGCGGGGCAGGTGCTGGGGGGATAATTCCCCGTGGCAGCAATGTGCCACCCTCAGAAACCCATTTGGGTTGGTGTTACGGGAACCAGGGTGGTAGAACTCCATTCACCAGCAAATAACTTCAGTATTGCCAGTCACATCACATTGTGGTTGTTTGGAAATAATTATATCCATATCACAGACAGTAAATAATAGATGTGCTTTCACTAACATTTTATTCATGTTCTGTTTTAATATGGCAAACTTAGAAGTAATTTAATCTCCCAGTAAATTGAACTGGTAGGGGGTTCTTCACACAGAAGATTGCAAGTTATTAATTCCAGGCAGTCTTCATCTTGTACAATTAGTCACTGTTTGCAGCTGGAAATGTTTTATTAATTTTCCATAGCAGTTGATTTTCCACAGTTTTCTCAGTTTAAATTAAGCAGTAAGAGCTGCTGTTTCTTCTTAAATAAATTTCCTTTCCACAAAAATACATGCCTCTGGCTATGTCAATTTTCCCGTTTGATTAAAGTGCCAGCGGGCAATTAATAACTTAATGCATTTTAAAGTACTTTTGGAAAAGTAATTTGAATAGCCAAACTTGTACATTTGAATTGATTGTTGCAGAAGATTTAACACACGTTCTTAAATCACAGAACCTTGTAAAGGACAAATGAGGAGCTGCAGAAAAAGAAGGCACCGTCCGGCGCTGTCTCCTAAACCCAGGGGGGTCCCCTAAGGCTGGGCCTTTTGGGGGATGCCCCCCTTGTCCCGGACATTTCCAGTCCCAGCAGGAGCTCCCAGCACACTGGGAACCCACCAGCTGCTGGGTCCCTGAGGGACCATTAGGGCTGTTCAGACCTAATTGCACTGCCCAGACCCATGCCCACGTCCGTGCTCACCCCCACGTCCATATCCATGCCCAGGACATCGTCAGTGCCACATTTTTTGAAGACTTTTGCCCACATCTTCTCGTGTCCATCGCAGCACTGATGGCAGGATCAGCAGGACCAGCTCTGCACGGCCACCTCCTGCGCATCCAACCCTTCCCTGGCACAGAAACCAAAATTCAGGCTGGCAGGGACTTCAAAAGGCCACCTCACACATACCTGGCCTTCATCTGGGATCAGCGATGTCTGAATGAGGTGGATATTCATCTAACCAGCTCATAAAGACCTCCTGCAAGGCCCTGGGACAGACCCTTTGCTGTCCTTGGGACTGATGCCCCAGCTGGCCCTGCTGTTGTGGCCCTGGAGGTGGCTGTAGGGCTGGATGCATCACCCTGTGAAGCTTGTGGGATTGCTGAGGTCATGGTGAGTGGCCAGGCCAGCAGGGTTTTGGTGTCTCACACCTCGCATCGGGATCCCTACAATGTGAGGGGGCGAACAACCCCCTTGAGTCAGTGGCATCAGCCCTCTGCTTCCCTAAAACGTGCACTTAGGGACTGGAGGGAAATGCTGCATGGACTGTATCCAAAATGCTTCAGCCCTTACCTTTATCTTCCTTTCAGTCAATCTTGGAATTGGTCTGATATTTATTTATTACTTCTTTTAAGACGAGTCATCAGAATCAGCAATTCTATCACACTTCTCTTGCAGAAGCCATCAAATGTCCTTCTTGTGCTGCCCAGCTGTGGGCTGCTTCCCCAGGACAGACAGCCACGAGTTCCACCTGATGCCTCCGTGGGCTGGAACGGGATTATTTTTCTCAGTGCTGAGCTGACTTTTCTGCTTTTCTGACTTTTCAGTGCAGCCTCGGGAGGAGAAGGAGCAGCAATCCGTGCTGTGGCTATCGGCGCTTCGCACATCTGCGAGCGCAGCGTGCCCCAGCTGAGAACTTCAATTCACTTAGTGCACGATGAAATGGCAGCTGCGTTGCGGTGATAAAAAGTAATAATCGTGATGAAATAATAGGATTAATGCCAGCTATTGCTGTTTAGCCGAAAGGTCATTCTGACAGATGTAAGCTTTATCAGGAAGCATCAAAATATCAGATTAGTTTTGTGATTTTATTTAAGGAGAGGGCACTGAGAAGAAGAAGTGGGGAAGGTGAACATCCCTGGACTTCTCCAGGCTCTGGCATTGGGCTGGAAGCAGCTTCTGGTCTGCAAACACCGTGACTGGTGCCAAAAATTTTGAGGGGCTGCGTGGTCTGGGCTGACCCCATCCCCTGCCTGCCCAGGCTGGGGGTGGTTTCCACCTCCCTGGTGCAAGCGGAGCCCAGATGAAGCCAGCGTGCCCCAGTATGGTGAGGGAAGGGGCAGAAATTGCTCTGGTTTTGTTCTGCAAGCAAAAGGTGCTTTCCAGCAAAAGCAAAACGTGGCTCTTGCTTCGGCGTTGGCGGCTGGACAGCCGGGGGGCTGCTCCCCCACCGCTCCCGGATCAAACACAAGCAGGAGCCGTGGGATGCCAGCCCGCCTCGAATGGCGAGAATCAATCCGAGGGAACCAGGCAAAATCCCCCAATCTGAAAATAATGAAAACAAAGCTATCCCGGTAATCAAATCCGCGAGAACCGCAAAGACAATGCAACTCGGATCTCAGCTGGCTCAGAGAAAGTGTCCATTACCAGGGGATTAGCACGAGGGAAGTGCACAGCCAGGCAATAGGAAGTGAAAACAGGCTGCACAGCCGAGTAATAGCACAGCCCAGGCTGGGTTAGGAGGAAAAGGTGGGCGAATTATAACACGAGATACTCCAGAAATCTACCGAATAGAAAAACAAGCGCTGCAGAGCCTGCCTCTGCTGCAGTGCCTGCCTTTTTGAGGAACCTCGATGGCTTGCAGCTCTCAAAGAGAAATTATCCTGGTCTTTCCCCAGGCACACTCATCTGCCTGTGTCCCCTCGTGTGCCACACATCACCGTAATGCCTCAGAGACATCTTCCTGGTTTGGGGGACTTCATGGTCCCTCACAGAGTTGTGACAGGCCTTTGGGATCCTGCTAACACCAGCAGGCACTGATTGTGTTCTCCCCACTGCTTTTTTCCAGCCAGCTTGAACAGGTCCTGAACCGTTCTTTCCTTAAGTTTCATTGCAAAGAGATATTCTTTGAAAGGCATTGATGGATGGCAGAGTATTTCTTAGAAAGCAGGGCAGGAGAAAGCCCTGTGCAATTAAGAGGTGTTGCATGTGGAGATGGCACATCCACCTGGTGCATCCATCGCTGTTTGGAGATTATAGGGCTGCAGCTTCCCGGTGTCCAGGACTGCCCAAAGCCCCGGGGGCTGCAGCAGGCACTGGGCACCCCTAAATCAGGAGGCACAGACCCCGCAGCACCGTGTACCCGAGGCAGACGGGAGGAGATGCAGGCTCTGCCTCTCCAAGGAGGAGGCTCCTCTGTCAGGGGGAGCCCGGCTGCGTCAGAAATGGGGCCAGCCTCCAAATAGGGGCTTAATCCGAGTTAAAATTAAATGGGCTTAATCTGGGCTTAATCTGAAATAATATCTCCGGTGCTTTGGAGGTGCTGGTGGTGTGTCTGCAGTGCCAGCCTGATGCTAGGCAAGCCAGAGGTGCGCGCAGCATCCCGCTGGTCTTGCTCTCAGCCTGGCCACGAGCTGCAGCTCGGCCACCTCTCGGTGCAAATCCAGGGACGGTGACTCCACCACCTCCCTGGGCAGCCCATCCCAACACCTGCCTGCTCTTGCTGAGACGAAAATTGCTTCCACAGCTGCCAGCAGGTCCAGCCGTGGGCCAGGCCATCCCAGCTCCTCAGAAACCCACCAGCTTTTTTTTTTTTTTGCATTCCTTTTCCTTCGGTGTTTGGCGTGCAAATGCTCGCTCCCTGGAAAATAATGTATATTGTCTCGAGGGTTTATGTATTGGCAGCTGCAATTTGTGAGGCTCTACAGGCTCTGCTGGTAGCTTTGTGTACCGGAGGTTTCATTTTAGTGTCATCAGCCACAGATTATGACTGCAAGGGGTGCCTGTCTTTAATCTCATTTTTTTGAAGGAATTAATGTTATTAGTTTTGATGAATTAATGGTATTTAGGTGTGCAAGGTTAGCATGAATTAATGTCCACCTATTTCTGTTGCGTGGCTGCCTATTGTAAAAGGGCTCTGGTAAGCAATCTTTACATAGTCTCTTTTTTTTTCCTTCCCCTTCTTTCTTTTGTAATGCTCTTTTAGAAGCTTAAAAATAATGTTTGGGATTTTTTTTTTCCCCTCCTTTTTTAAGTAAAAAGAAATATTGAATATATTCCCCTGGGCAGAGCTGATATTAACTTAGCCACTGCTGAGTCACAGAAGGCTAACCAGCGCTGGGAGCCTGACCAAAACGCTCGGCTTTAGAAACGGTGCAGGTGCAGGGATAATTCCCAGCTTTTGTGGGATATCTTGGGTTGTTGTGGTGGTCTGCCGGGCGTGCTGACACCTCGGGAAACCCACAGCATGAGGAGCTGGGCTGCATCAGGAATTATCACGTGCAACCCCGTGCCTGTTGGTGCTTCTCTGCCCATACCAATGGCAGCAACAGGTTGGTGGCCACGTGTGTTTTCACGGAAAACACAGAATCACCCAGCTCCAACAACCAGAAATATTCATTTTTCCAGGCTGAATGTATTCATTATCAGCTGAATTTGGCATATTTGGGGTCAATACTGCCCATCAGGTCAAAGTCACATCAGCACCGATCTCTGTAGCTGGCTGGGGGCCACCCAAGAGGTGACCATGAGGAGAGAACTGAGGATGTTGTGGGATGTTATGGGATGAGGCTGTGCTGGACAGGCAGTCCTATTAAAGTGTAGGGTGGATTGATCTGATCAGCTCGAGCTGGCCTGGCTTCCTTATGATGATGGAGAGGAAAAGTTGGCTCTTGGAGAAGATGACACCTGTCATTGACTCGATAGTCACGGACAATAGTCAGTGTGCTTCTTCCACTTGTTTGAGATGATTTTCTAGATCAACATCATTGTGGTGGGGAATAAAAACTCAACACAAATATTGCAGACTTGGTGACCAAAATGTCGTGGCGGGTCAGAGTTTGACTTTCTGTGCATGGGCTGAGAAGACTTAACTTAGAAAAAGGTGGGCAGTCTTGAAGGTCTTCTTTGCCACTCCAGCCTCCTTCAGAAGGACAGATGGCTATGTCTGCCCCTCTCTCTGCCCATCCCATAGAGAGGCTGGCATTTTACAAGGTTACTGGGGAAAGATTAGACTGATCTCAGGAATCTAAGGTTCAGCACAGAGGTTTGTGGTACCGACTTTATCCTTGTGACTACAAGCACCCTACTTCTGGAAACAGGCAGCAATACTTGCTTCCAATTCTTGGAGAATAAGTCTACCAGCAAAACCAGTTTCTAGAATAAGATAAAGGCAAAACTGAGTTTTCTAAAGAAACCTGCCACGAGCACTGAGACACCAGGTCTCTATCATTACTTTAAAGATGACATAGGTAGATACAGAAGTATTCCTGAGTGGTCTTGCATTTGGTATGAGTTGAGCACCTTACAGAAAGCAACGCGTGTCTGTTGTAGTTCCCTGCCACAAGACACTTGATAAGATCTTAAGCGCTGTCAGTGTTATCTCAGTGGAAGGAACTTTTCATTGAGGATTTTGCTTCTTTCCTCGTGAGGAGTCACCAGGAACAGGCAGGGGAAGCCTGTAGAGCTGGAGGGATCCAAGCTTTATTGTGCCCATCCTTAATAACCAGCACGTTCTCCGGTGACAACCACAAAGCCTTGCCCCAAACTGGGTTTGCTACAGCGTGCTGGCTTATAAAACAAACCCAAAATGTCCAAAACCCTTTCCCAGGGAAGCACCTGTATTGTAGAATAGGTTTCTTTCTCTGGTATAGGTATATTTAGGAATAACTAAGTCTGTGTAAGACTGCCTTGAGCTGTTCTTTAAGTTAATTATCACTTCTTTGGGTACTATGAATGGCTGTTCAATGACACTGTCAGCGAGTGGAATGAACCAAATTACTTTAATTATGGAGTAATTGCACAGAGTGATGGTAATTAAATCTTGATCAGTTTAAGTGAGTGAATTAATTGCTCCAACTTGGAATGCACACCGCAGCAAGAGGAGTTGTTTTGTAGTTTAATTAACACCAGCCACTAAATTCTTATCATATCTAAAATGCAGACAATTAATGAGTTTGATTCTGCTCTCACCTTAATGGGAACTAGGACAGAATGCATGCTGAGAAAGGTAGCCGTGGTAGCAAAATGACAGAAAACTTAATATTCCTGTCAGTTGTAGAGATGTATTAGTTGCACTCTCCGCTTTGCCTTCCAGTGAAATGTGCAAATGGAAATATTTCCATATAATTAGCTTCTGGCCCCATTTTGTTTCGATACTCACTGATCTGCTAAACAGGAGCCATTTCCAAATTTGTTAATGTTTGCAACTTCAGCTGCCTGTGCTTTCAGGTGATTTTCAGCCTCTTCCTCTCATGTGGTCCACCTTGCTGCTCCTGGTGGGACCCGTGCTCGGTGCACGAGCCCATGGCCACCTCCTTCCCTATGCCATGTGCCAACGAGCTGCAACCATTTTGTTGTGTGATGAGCACACAGGCTGCAAATTAATGACATGCCCACCTTCTGCCCCATCTGGCAGCTTTAGAAATTACCTTATCTCATAGGTAATGTGGTCGCTTTGCTTCTTTTCTCTCCTACCGTGGTAGGGGTGGATGCAGAAGACCTTCCCAACGGGAAGCTGGGTTGGAGGAGGATCTGGGTGCCTCTTCCCTGCTGAGACAGGCAGGAGCTGGAGGGCACCACGGTCACAGAAGGAGAGTGACATGGTGGGGACACTTCTGGACCAGCCTCGGCCTTGTCAGCAGGTTCTTGTGGAGGGTGTTCAGCTCTCAGTCACGGTTTCCATCAGGTGACTCCAATTAAAGCTTTACCCAACGCTGTACAGGATTATACGTGTTCCTTGATGTCACAGCCAGGAAGCCAAACCAAACCACGAGGAAGGCAAAACACAAGGCAAGTAAATGAGGAATTCAAGAGCTTGTCATTGAGCGTGAGGCTAATATTTCAGCACTCTTACCTACGTTGCACTGAAAACATATTTTATTCAGGCCATCTCTATGGCCTGTAAATTAAAATGCATGGTAATTTGATTGCATGGTTTTGTCTGACATTATTTAACCACCTGCTTTCCTTTCAGGTGGGCATTTTGGCTGCCTTGGGGCATCTCACCACCAGCCTAGCCCCACTCTGCCTGCCTGACGGGACGTTGCACTGAGATGGAGAAGTCCCACCACGACACCGCTTCATATGTCCACTGTGAGGCTCTTGATGAAATAAAAATGAGACTTGTTCGGACCTTGGTTGCATTCCCCACCCTTCCACCTCCCCGCTCAGCAGCATGCCTCGGAGACGGGCACAGCTACAAGAGCTAATTCCCTGCTGAGTGATGCCTCCCCTGATTTGAATTGCCATCAGCTGGTGGCAGGACATGGCCTGCTGGAAACAAACGAAAGGACCTGCCGAATTTGATGTATTTCTCCCTCCATTTGTAAGATTTCATGGAGTTAATTCAAATTCATGGCTCCTGTGGCTGCCGTGACAAAATCAGAGCCTTATAGATGGCCAACGAATTCCCATTTGTAGGGATTTTTGGTCCCCCGAGGCATGATCAGCTTCTGCTAAGGACAGAAGCCACAGAAGGGGTTTAGATAGCAGCTCCTTCTTGCTCTGCACCACCACCAGATGCATGATCCAATCTCATTTATTTCCATCTGATGTCCTATTGTTTCCCCGAAATAACATGGCCAGACTACGGGGGCTCAATATCTAGCACCAAAGCTTTTATTCTACCTTTTTTCTTCCTTCTTCAGTGACTTTGTTCATGCGCTGTGGGGTCTCCTTGGCGCATGGTATTTGACCAGGTTAAATGTGTTGGGAAGTAGTTGCATCCTGAGGATATTTCCAGGTAAAAGGAACTCGCTGGGTTCTGTCGGAAACATTTCTTGTTTTCCCTGGGCTGAAAGGTGCCACGGTTTGATTTTGGTTGTCCTTGACTGGTTGCCAAAGGACTTGTGGCAGCCTTGGGGTGCAAGCAGCACTGGCCACTGATTTCCATACTGTCAGGTGTTGCTTGTTGCGTGGGAAATGCCAAATTACTTTGGCCCCCATTTCCCCAGAGCTGGATAAACCCCCAAATTCTGATTCTCATCTATTTGTCCATATCTCCCGAGCCCCAGCACAGCTTGCAGCCACACCAGCAAACACCGGGCAGCCAGACAAGGAGGAGAATTGCTTGTCTCTGTTACAGGGAGGGTCTGGGACCTATAGGACCTGAATTTCCTCCACATCCCCAGCGTTTTCCACTTGCCATCGAGATTAGCATGGCCCAAATGGTGTGAACCTGACGGTGCCCAGCGATGCAGCCCTCCTCCAGGGGGGACTACAAGGAATTGTATGGGAATGGCGCTAATCCCATGCAGCCACGGAGAGCTTTTCCTTCATTTGCTGAATGTATGAAATCCATATGTCATCAATCCCTTTCTGGTGGCTGTAGCCTGTTTCCGAAGCTTAAATCCCTGGCACGTGGCTGGGAGCACAAGGGCCAAGCCCCGGAGCTTGCCAGCTCACGCTTCCACCTCCTGCTTCGCCCGCTGCAGTTGGGTCACCGCCTGGCCTCCGCCACCATCAGGGAGCTGAGGCTGCTTAAAAATGGTGTTTCTGCCAAATTTCTGGGTCCTGGGCAACATCAGCTCTTTATGGAGAGCGCTTCTGTGTCAGCACCCAGTTTGGGGTTTCCAAATCACCCCGCAGATGTTGGGGAAAAGAAATGGGGAAATGGGGCTGGTTTTGGAAGCAACTCAGCTTGCTGCATTGGGAATGAGAAAAACATAAAAAAATGGGGCCAAAGAAGGGAATGAAAGCCAGAAAGGGTTTGTGGTCAGGGTCAGGGGAGAGCTTCCCCAGGGTCAGAGCCCTTCTCCCTTTAGCTTTGGGAGATTTGGGTAGCTTTATTTTAGTCCCTTACGACACATTTGCATAAAGCTGCTTTCAGCTGAGTGCTTCTTAGCGCCGGTCCCTGCTCTATTTAAACATAAATGTTTTAAAGTGCACAGACAGGTCTTTAGCAGGAAAAAAAAAACTGCCTGTGAATTACATTTATTTCTTGTTTACCCACACAGCTCCAGCCGACACTTATCAACAGATTAACTTTCACTAAAGTTTCTGTGTAATATGTTTTAAAAAACCCCTCAAAGTGCAGATTCTATTAGTGCCTGACCTTCTGTTTTAAGAGGGAGAAAGTGGCTTTACGCTACATGAAATGTGTTAATGCATGGATGGAAGCCCTCTTATCCTCCTGCTTACATTAGGTCCAATCAGGGGAATGGATTACGTTTTTTTAATAATCTGACATTAGTATTAAAAAGTAATATTTAAGGCATTAGGCTCCATAACGAGCGCGGCGCGCTCAAAGCTTCCCCTTTGTGTGGGTGCGCGCGCGGGTGCGTTAAAACATATGTTTGTGGGACACTGCATTAGCCCAAACTGCCGAAACACGCGGGGATAAATCGGGGCAGCAGATTACCGCTGACATCACTTTTTCATTTAAAGGCGGGGGGGAAGATTTGATGGCCCTTTTAAAACTGCTTACGGAGGGCAGGGATTAGGGGCTGTTAGGAAGGCGAGGCCTCGCTCTCCTCCCGGAGCTCCACGGAGTTGAGGAGGGGTGGAATAAGGCCAAGGCCAACGTGTGGTGGTGCTGGGCATACGTCCAGGTCATCTGTTGTTTGTGGGGCTGGGAGGTTTTCCCTGTCCTAGTCCCTCAGAAACATTGCCGTGGGACAGGAGAAGAAATGGGGAGTCTCCAACCCTAAAACCAAACGCTTTTAGGGAAGCCAAGTGGCTCCTGCTGGTCCTGGAATGGAGGGATCGTGGTGCTGATCCCTGCTGGCCTGGCCCTTCTATTTGTCTAAGTCATCTCAAGCCCTGCATCCCCTGGAAATGGCAAAAAGGAGCTAGAAGAGAAATAAGGGATGCCAGGAGGAGAAGGAGATGCGTGAGGCGCGAGCTGGGAGCTGCCACCCCAGGCAAATTCCTCCAGCGTTTCGCCGCCTTCGAGCAGGACCCGCTCACCTCTCTTCCAGGTGTAGTGCATCTAATTGCAGCTTTTAGCACTTCGGGCTCACCTCGCCTTTGTCTGCTCAATTAATCACCGCTCCGCCGTTAGAAATCTTCTCCTCATGTGGTACTTACCGACCACGGTCAACTCACCGCCTACCCTTCTCTCTGCTAAGCCGCAGATTGCTAAATGTAATGGCAAAGGGGGGTGTTTTTTGCACCCCTACTGCTGCTTGCAGCAATTTTTAGACCTCTCCTGTGCTGTAACAAGTCCCGCTGGGAAGCCTGCCCTGCTCCTGGTTCTCCAGCAGTGCTCGGCACAAGGATGTGGCTCCGCACCCGATATACCCAGGGGGAGATGCGCGCACTGGGTGCAGGCAGCAGAGGCCAAAATTCTTCACCTTCCATCCCTCGGAGCATCCTCTCGGAGCTCCCAAACACCTCCTGCTCCTGAACCTCCCTGACAACAATTCTCCAAACCGCAGCAAGCCCCTGCCTTTCGCTCTGCCATCGGCAAATAATGCTCCTGTTGCAACATATGTGCAGGAACCGGTGTTTGGTGGCAGAAGGGGAATCCACAAGCTATCCAGCCGCTGCACCTGCCCGCTTGGACCCAATTCCCCGAATCCTGTTTGCTTGCTGGCCTTCCACAGGTCCCGGGCTGGGAAACCAGCTGGGAAATCCACTCCTTGCAGGCTCCAGCGTGGTAGCGAGGGGTGGAGATGGGCAGCGGCTTCTGTTTGACTGCAACCGGGGGGAATTTGGCTCTTGGTTTTAATTCCAGCCAGCCCATGATGGAAGAAACTCAAGCGAGCCAAAGGAGGTGGGAGACAGGATCTCCCCCACCAAGCCGGGCTTGTGGCACATCTTGTCTGGAGCACAGGGAGAAATGTGTCGGCTCGAGGCAGCCACCCTGTTGTCTGCAGGCTGCCTGCCTTCCCCTTGCCCTGCCGTGGTGTTAAAAACACGCCGGGGCTGTCTGATCGGCATCTCCTTGTCCCCAGCCTCCAGGCAGGATGGATGTTTTTAGGGAGGGGGGTTAACTGGCAGAATCTCAGCGGCAGGATTTTGGCCAGGACAAGGGAAGAAACTGCCAGGTTATGCAAGGCTTGGGGTGTTTAGCGGGGAGCTGCCTTCCCCTAAAGTGCTGCGGAGCTGGAGGATGGAAGATGTGACCCGTAGGATGCCTCCATCCTGCCTGCGGTGCCATTGTCTTATACTTACAAGCGAAAAAAATCCACAAGGTTCCTAAAAATCAGAAGAAAAGTGATTAATTATCCCTTATATTGCAGAAGAATTGCCTGCGCTCATTAAGCTGTTGCTCATCAGCTCGTAATGATTATCAAGTCACCAAAAATTGACGCCTTTGCTCCCGGCAGTAATGGCAGTGCAGGCTGGTTGGAGCATCTTGGGTCGCAATGCACCTATTTTGCACTTTTTTCCAGCTAATATCGTGCCCAAATATCTGCACAGCTGCCCCCGTTGGAGAGTCCCCTGTTCCCTGCAAGATCCTCCAGCTCCTTCCACAGCGCAGGTTGAGGCAGATTTGTGGAAGGCAGGAGATTTTGTTTGTGGCTAAATCTTTTGTAGGATTTTCTTTAAAGGCCTTAATGCCATCAGAAAACAGCAAGAGCCAAATTCCGCTTTCTGTCAGAGCAAATCTGGAGGAAATCAGCCGAAGGCAGCGAGGGGTTGCTGGATTTCTCCCCATGTAAGCAGAAGCAGAGTTCAGTCCCGAGCACTTGGCTATTTTCTGCACCAGCAGTTCTGGCCTTGGAAAAAAACGAGATGCGTTTTTCTCATTTTGGCTTGTGAGGAGCTTGAAAATACCGGGCCACAGAAAGAGGAAGAGAAGTCTGAGGCTTGTAAATTATAAACGGTGGCAACATCGGGTGCGTTCATGTAAAAACAGACGTTGTGGTGGCTGCTGACCTCGAGACGCTGCAGTCACCCTCTGCTGGGCTCTTCGATGCAGGAGAGGAGGAGGAGGAGGCTGTAGAAATTGTTCCCTCACTTAATTTAACAAGGGTTTTGAAGGTCTCAGGAAACACCCTGCCTAGATATTGTTTCTTTTTATCTACCCCTGAAATAACAGTTCTGGGAAATATCAGCATATTCTGCTTCAGCCTCTTGTTTTATGTTAAATGTAGTTTTGATGTGATTGTCAACACCTGCTTGGTGTTAAAAGGGTGCTCAGGGTAAGATCATTTTACCTGAAACCCAGGATTAGGCAATGCTAAATGGGAAGTTTTTGGTCTCAATGGGACCAGTTCAAATTTCCCAGTTCCATTCCTAGAAAGCCACATCCATGGGAGAACTTACTGGGGCTCTGCCTTTGGTTTCCCTTTCATTTGCACAGTCTGCAGCCCCTCATCTCCGCCACTTGCGAGCCTCCAGCATGCTCATCAGCTCCTTCTGATTATGAAAACGTTTGGGGCTTCAAGGAGAGGAGACCTGGGTTCAGGCTGTTCTTTAACATGCCCTCAGTGGTGGCCTTAGTTCTGATGTAGGCAGCTTGTGCAGAGTGTTCCTCCTCTGCTCTGCTGCTCTGTGGGCCGTGGATCCTCATGGTGATGTCCCACAGCCACAGTTCAGCAGATAAATTGAATCTGGGGTCTTTCCCACAGCGTCTTCCACAAGGCAGCTAGCTTGAGCACGGACTGCTCATGCAAAGCTTTGGCCACATGGACGTTGAGTAACTGGCGCCATGAATGGGCAAATCGGGTCTGGGTTCGTGCCAGGATTTAGTCTGGATTTAAGGTAATCCATTTAATCTGTTTCCTAGCCTGGCCTTCTGCAGGAAATGGAGACAGAGCCAAAATATCTCGATTCTTTTTTTTTTCTTTTTGTTCTTCCTGACCTCGAAGGAGAACCACGGGACCCATGCGGACACGGGAATGAGCTGTCGGAGCATGTCCAGGAGCTCTGCTTGGAAAAACATCCACGGAGTGCATGAGAGATCTGCTTGAGCTGTGGGGATGCTGCCAGACTGAGAGCACAGGTGACAAAATGAGAGCTGGA
The DNA here is from genome assembly GCF_964035555.1 of Netta rufina. Classification (NCBI taxonomy): domain Eukaryota; kingdom Metazoa; phylum Chordata; class Aves; order Anseriformes; family Anatidae; genus Netta; species Netta rufina. Next base: position 61,037,509 of record NC_140128.1, on the reverse strand, counting down.
AGCACTGGAGATCCGAAGCATCATCAGCTACTGCAGGTCTTTCTTCAGATACGTGCCGTGCTTGGGGATTTCTCAGGCCAGGGTGCTGAGTTTGGCCGCCGAGGCACAAGACGACAATTTATCCCTGGTACATGTAATGAAAAAGAAGGATGAGAACCATTTAAATGTGTTTTGTGGTGGTAAAAGGTGTTGCCAACACTGTACCCTTTTTACAAACCCTAATCACAGAGTAATCCAGGGGTTTGGGGATGAAGGGAACGGGGCCCTCATGTGGTGCATCAGGCACAGTGGTGAGGTCTGTGCCTCCGGTGTGGGTTCGCTGTGCACGTCAGGCACCAGACCCGAGCCTACCACTAAGGCACGGGGATAAATAAAGAAGTTTAAGGAAATCAGGTGTGAAAACATAGAGCTGATTGTCGGAGTTCTGGGAGAACCAGCCGAGACAAATGGGATCTGTGACTGCTCAGTGTGTCAGAAAATCAGCTGGAAGGCCGCTACGAACGGCAGCAAGCAGGCACTGGAGGTCTCCTGCAAGACGAGAAAGGCTGTTTATAAAGTTGCAAAATCGTGAAAAACAAGATCTGCATGGGGATACTGGTTCAGTCTAATTTTATTATTATTTAGGGAAGAAAATGAAACTGATTTTTGAAATAGCGAGCGAGCTGTCCTGGAAGCGATGAATATAATAATATAGTAACATCTTTTTTATTTTTATTTTTTTTTTAATCTAAATTGGGCGTGGATTCAAAAGGCCATCAGTGCCACCAGGGTGACTACAGCGAGCCACCTGTCTGCTGTATCCAGGAACACAGACCCACAATTGCTTGGGTGAGCGCAGATGTCCCAGCTTCTCCTCGGTAGCTCTCAGTCTTCATGGTCAACCCTGGGCCAAACCCACCATGGGATGAGATGCAGCTGCTCCCCTCAGTAACTCCAAACATCTGCACTTGTGGGACAGACACGTTGACAGCCTCGTGACGGGGCTCAGGGGCTGCTTGCTGGAGCACACGTGCTGCTTTGTCCCGCAGGGAAGCCCTCTGCACCACGTCCAGCCATCCCAGCCCTGCCGTGGTTAAATGTGGGCACAAACCTGATCTTCCCAACCCCCTGAAAGCAAGAAGTCATAAAACGCAGCTTATTCGAGCCACTCAGGAACAAATAAAAGTATCATAATCTCCCCCTTCGTGCTTTGCAGGCAGTATATTGGCAGTGGAAACACTGCCAAACTTCTTGTTTAAATACTTACTGGTATGGCTAATGTTCCCCGCGAGGACGAGCTTTTCTTCCAGAAGGACACTGTTTACGATTAAGACAAGGGCTGGCTACTTTGCCATTAAAATTCTGTGCCAGTCCGGCGCTGACAATATTGAGGCTTTGCTAAATGTGTATACACGCAAGTTCATTAAATGGATGCTGGCTGTTGTTACACAAGTACAGCAGTTGAGTGCTTTCTGTATTAACCTTATCACCTGATGGGCAAAAGAAAAGGTTTAACTAAAGCTTAGGACTAATTGAACAGTATTTCGGTATTTTCTTATGTAAAACTGGTTCTGGTCTATTGTTTTTATTTATTTGCAATAACTGTGCTCATTCAAGTTTGTAATGACACTGCCATGGGTGAAGAGAATTTGCTTTAAGTATTATTCTCCCTTTTCCTATCTCCTGCTTCCTCTAAACTGCGTCTCTCAGGGGGAAATCTGCAACAGAGCCCAATACAAAGACAACTCTCTAAGTACACAGCCACTTGCGGAGATATGCTCTCCAGCTCTGTTGTTAAATTACTTTAGAAGTTCCTGTTTATTTTCTCTGCCTGCCTTGGGTATTTCCTGTCAGGCTGAGCGGAGCACAAACCAGGAGGAGATAGCAGAGACTAAGCCTCCCCCTGAAAGGCAGCAGGCGTCTCACCAGCTACACCCAGCTCTCCAAACCACCAGCACTTTCTTTGCTTACTTACCACTAGAGTATGCTCTCGTGCTGCAAGTTCCAGGTGATGGCTGGTTTATTTATTTATTTATTTATTTCCAATAAATCAAAAAGCTTTCAAAAATTCAAGAGCTTTTCGCTTCCCCTAGCGCTTTTCCCCCCAGGAATACTTTTTTTCTTTTATAATTTATTATTATTATCGTTATTATTATTATTATTGTTGTTTTGTTGTTGTTAATGTTAATGTTAATATTATGTTTATTATTTTATTAATAATATATTGTTATTATATATTATTGTATTTATTATTGTTATTAATGCCTTTGAGCCTACCCTCAAGGCTTTGAGGAAACCCAGAGAGTTGTGCATTGCTCTGTGGTGGGGTGACTCTGACTTGGGTTTGGGCAACTCTCAACTTTTAGAGCATGAATGAAAATGGTTTAAAATACCTGCCTGGCTCATGCTACCCCTAAGAAAAAAAACAGAAAAAAAAAAAAAAAAAAAAAGAGGGTTTGCATGTCCTTCATGCCTTGGACAGCCCTCTGGGTTACACCTGGAGAAGACGAAGAAGTCAAATCTCATGAATTGATAGATTTCTGCTTACAGAAGAAAAATGTAAATGCACTCTTCAAAGTGTTGGTGCCAACACGAAGTGTGTCTGTAATCCTGCCCTTTGAAACGGCGGTAGTTAGTTATTCAATAAGATAAAGGCTGTTGTGAGCCTGCCCTACCATATTAGAGCAAAGTACTTTGTCACTGGCACCCTAAAAGTTCCAGTTTCTGCATGACAAAGATATAAAACAACTTGTAGGACAATTAAAGAATAGTTTGTCCTCACCATATTATTACCAGACATTGTTCCACGTTTCAATATTCACGTTTAAATTGCTACCTCCCCCCCTCAATATAATTGCAATCAGTCACGGTTAACATTGTCTTTGGACGCCTTTTCCAAGTCAAATACAAAGAAGGAAAAACGCCGCAAAGAAAAAAGCCGCGCTCTGGATAAAGAGCCTCGCCACCAGCCTGCAGACTGCGCACTTTGCTGCTAAAATTACATTTTAGCAGCCCCAACGGGTGCGGGAACAATGACCCCTCTCATTACCACAGTGACAATGGCTGGCTGAGGATCGCAACGTATCTTTTTCTTCTCCCCGATGAACCTCAGCCAAGGAGGCGAGGAACCTGCCAACGAGCCCAGTGCTTTGAGGCTCGCTCGGTGCCGAGCAGCTTCCCTCACAGCCCCATTTGTGCCCCAAATACCCCAAACCACCGGCTCCTCCAGGCAGCCCCGTTAGCTTCTGAGTGGTTTCTTTTGCCGTCTCTGTACGTGCCAGCCGCGGGGTGTAAAGGGGCCTTCTCTAAATTCCCCTAATACCTTTCTTGGTTTCAGTTCATGCCTTTTTTTCTTGTGTGTGCGTGTGCTGGTTACGTTTCAAAAGGGCCCTCCAGCACCAGCTTTTCCATTCCTCGAAATCTGATGTGCTGTTTTTTCAGTCGTGTCGACCTTTAATCCTGCCTTTTTTTTTTTTTTTTTCAATAAATGCAAACCTCATTTTCTAACGTCCCCACTAAGATCTAATCCATAAGGCCGTTTATTATCCTCGTTACCCTCTTCTATACCTTTTTCATTTGTATTCAAAAGCCTCCCTTTAATCTGTCTCAATTCTCCAGGTATGGCCTCGCTGCTCTTTTGTACAATCCCATAATGATTTCTATGGATGCGTTTTAGCCTTCCATCGATAGGTCTCAGGAAGCTATTTACCTTCTTTAACTACTCCCACGGCGCGAGAGCAGTTTTAATTCCCTTTTTTTTTTTTTTTTTTAACATCCCACACAGTCCCCTTCAATCCTTTCCGTCACCAGCACCTTGCGTAACCCCACTCGGGGCGTAAAGCTTTATTTATTTAATTTGTTTATTTGTTTATGTATTTGTTTGTTTATTTGTTTATTATTTACACAATACACATCTGTACTTTGAGCACTACATGTGGAAGGATGATTTAGGATTTACATGTTGTGGGGAGCCGTCGGGCATTGCGTGTGCCACTTTTCGCAGAGCCCGGCTGCTTTCGCTCTGGATTTACATCAGTTGGAAGGGGAAGCCCTCACTGGGCGGCATGTGAGGAATTAATATTTAAAATTTAGTGCGTGGAGGGGCTGTTGGGGCAGGGCAGCGCCGGCTCCGCCTCAGGACAACCCCGAGCCCTGTGGCTGCCGTCGCCTGAGGCGATGGCGGCGCGGGGGCACGGCGCCTGAGGCGGCCCCGCCCTTCCCGCCCACAGGTGCTCCCCCCCCCGCGCCGCTCCGCCGTGGTTTCACCCCGCACCCCCCCAAAGCCGCGCGGTGGTCGCGCCCCGCCGCACGGCTCTCCCCGCCTTCCCGACCGTACCAAGCCTCCCCAGAGGGGGGGAAAGAGTGACAGAGCAAAGCCTACAGGAGCCCTCCAAGACTCTAACCGCCGCTTATTTCCCACCGCCTCTCTGTTAAAGACGTCTTTTGGAGGGCAGGCGGAGGGAGCGAGGAGGAGGAGAAGGCGAAGTGGCGACTCACCCCCCCCACGAGGGGTGCGGAGTGGTGCGGCCCGCCCGGCGCGGCCGAAGCCGGAAGTGGCGGGCGCGGGGGCGCCGCATGGGCGCGGGTGGTGGGGCCGGGTGTGGGGTCGGCGCCGCCGCTGCCGCCGCCGGGGCCCTGGGCGCTGCTGTGGCGGCCGTGTATGGGGCCACGCTGCCGGCAGGGCTGCCCGGAGGGGACGCGGGTAACGTACCCAGCGCCGCCTGCCCGCCCGGGGGGGATTTTGGGTCGTTTGGGGTCGTTTGGGGTCGTTTTGGGGTCGGGGCGGCCCCGCGGGGAGGTGGGGCTGAGGGTTTGGGGTCGGTCAGCGTGAGGGGAGGGAGGGCAGTGCTGTCAGCCCATAGGGGTGGTCGTCGTATAGGGGCTGGTGCCTTGCTGTCACCTTGTAAGGGGGGTCACCCTCTTATGGGGTCTGGTGCATTGCTGCCACCCTGTAAGGGTGGTCACCCTATAAGGGCTGGTGCCTTGCTGTCAGCCCGTAGGGATGCTCACCCCATTATAGGGTCTGGTGCACTGCTGTCATCGTATAGGGGTACTCAGCCTATAGGGTCTGGTTCATTGCTGTCACCCCATAGGGATGCTCACCCCATTATAAGGTCTGGTTCATTGCTGTCACCCTGCAAGGGTGGTCACCCTCTTATAGGGTCTGGTGCATTGCTGCCACTCCATAGGGACGCTCATTGTACAGGATCTGGTGCATTGCTGTCACCCCGTAGGGATGCTTGCCCTGTTATGGGGTCTGGTGCATTGCTTTTGCCCTGTAAAGGTGGTCACCCCATTTTAGGGTCTGGTTCATTGCTGTCACCCCGTATTGATGGTCACCCTCTTACAGGGTCTGGTGCATTGCTGTCATCCTGTAGGGATGCTCACCCCATTATAGGGTCTGGTGCCTTGCTGTCATTCCATAAGGGTGGTCATCCTATAGGGCCTGGTTCATTCCTGTCACCCCATAAGGGTGGTCACCCTCTTATAGAGTCTGGTGCTTTGCAGTCACCCTATAGGGTTGTTAGTCAGACATGGTCTGGTGCCTTTCTGTCACCCCGTAAGGGTGGTCATCCTATAGGGTCTGGTGCATTGCTGCCACTCCATAGGGATGCTCTCCTTGTTATGGGGTCTGGTACGTTGCTGTCATCCCATAGGGGTGATCACCCCGTTATAGGGTCTGGTTCATTGCTGTCACCCCATAGGGATGCTCACCTCATTATAGGGTCTGGTAGGTTGCTGTCATCCCATAGGGGTGATCACCCCATTATAAGGTCTGTTTCATTGCTGTCACCCCATAGGGATGCTTGCCCTATTATGGGGTCTGGTGCACTGCTGTCACCCCATTGACACTCACCATATGGGTTTGGTGCATTGCTGTCACCCCATTGAGGTGCTCACCCTGTTATAGGGTCTGGTGCATTGGTTTTGCCCTGTAAGGGTGGTCACCCTCTTATAGGGTCTGGTGCTTTGCAGTCAACCTATGGGGGTGCTCATCAGATAGGGTCTGATACCCAGACCTACTGTCCCTCTTTCATATCATAAAGAGTTGAATGGGTCCCTTAAACCCCATCCCAGATCCCTTAAACCCCATCCTGGATCCCCTAAACCCTCTCCCAGCTCTGTCCGTGTCTCATTTCGGATCCAAGCTGTTCATAAAATTCCTTATAAATAAATCAGTGGGATTTTAATGTTTTTTAAGGGCTGCCTTTGCTCCCTCTGGTCCCACCAGTTAGTACCTGACGATCAATACCTCACAGTTCCTACCCTTTTCTCTGCCCGTGTGCTCCCTGACGGGTAGTACGATCCCATTAAAGCGTGTGGTGCCCCTGCCCGGAGCTGTCAGCCCTGTGCTGAGCCAGAAACCTGGGTTGAGTTTGGGATTTTCCTCTGGGATGCCAAAAACCACCTCAAATGGGACGGAGCAGGGCGCAGCCTGTTCCGGTCCCTATTTTTTTTTAACTTTTTTCCAAGCCTGCTGCCTGAATTTCGTCCATTCACTGGAGCTGAACAGAGGTGGGCTCATCCCAGCTTGGGCTTAATATGGCTTTTGGGGTTATTTCCCTCATTTCTCATGGTCTGAGCAGCCCCTGTGCAACACGGGGGGGAACCAGCCCTGGAGGAGCTCTGACCGTGGGCACGGCTCTGGTGCTGGTGCCATCGAAATCACCGAAGCTGCTTGTGTGGGTAAAGAGGTGCTTCAGGATTTGCTGTGTCTGCTTTCAGGCAGGGAGCTCGTTATTTATTATTTTTTTTGAGCTATCTGTATGTTTTTAATTGTTCGCGGTAATCCTAAAATGTGAAAGGCAAAAGTTTCCATTGGCAGCTTCCTCCCGTTACTTTTACAATAAAGGAATGAGAGCGAGTTTTTGAGCTCGTTTGGGAACATCCACAAATGTTAAAACAGCTTAAAAAGGGATCAAATAAACTCAAGTTCAAAAAAAAAAAAAATAAAAGGGAAGGGAAAAAAAAAAACTCTGATGTTTCAGACATCAGCTCCCAACCTCGCTGGGGATAAATCAGTTTTTGGGTGTTTTGGGGCCTGTTTGCAGAACGCCTGTACTGGGGGCTCGAGACGGACAGACAGAAATGTCAGCACGTGTCGGCTCCTGGGAAGCTGAATTTGGGGTTTTCTTCCTTAGCTCGGCCTATTTGGTGCGGGTTTGGGTAGGAAAAATTAGGGTGTACTGGAAAGAGGGATGGGGCAGGGCATGTCCTGGAGCTGCCCTCGGGGATGGTACCCCCAAATGGCTCCCCTTGGGGTCTGCCACCACAAGCCATGTCAGAGCCAGCTGAGCTCGGGGTGGCTTTCCCATTGTGTCTGCTTTTTGGGGGACTTTAGCAATGGGTTGAAACTTTTCCCTCAAATAGAGGAGCTATAAAAGAAGCCGGTGTTTGCAAGCCGGGTAAAATCCACCCTGGAGAGGTGTTCAGGCAGGAAGCCCTGGTGCTCCTTGCACATTTGGGATGATAACTATGATTTTATGGCATTCAGGAGCAGCAGTTGGGGATTCACTGGTGCCTTTGTTTCAAAACTCATCATTTTTTGTAAGTCAAGACTGAAAATTAACGTAACATGCAGGAACTAAAATGCTGCTCATTCAGCATCAAAACCAGCAACTTCTTTTTGCAGCTCTACCATCCCGTGATGGGACGGAGCTGCCCCAAGCACCTGGGCTCTTATGGGCTTCAAATGAGGCTTCACGATGGCAGAAATGGGTCGTGCAAATTTAGGGCAGCAGCAGGTGAAGGGGGGACCTCTCCTCCTGGCGTTTCTGTTCTGCACCAGCCCTAATTCTTATTTTTTTTTGCCCCTTTTGTCGTGCCCATCTTTGAACGTGTTTGTGCGTGTCGAATATATTTCGTACGGCACCGCTGCAAAACGCTTCAGCGTGGAGCTCTCCGAAAACTCCAAGCGTTCCCAGCTGCTGTCAAATGAAATAAAATGCAAAATCTGAGGGGTTTTGTGCAGCGGGGACCCTGACAGGTACAGAGCTGCTCGCAGAGCGGCTGCTGAAGGGATTGCCGGAGCGCCGAGGAACAGCAGCAGCCCCATGGACACGTTTGCAGGCACAGTGCTTCGTTTTGCCCCTTGTAAAAACACAAATCTGCATTTTTTTTTTAATTATTTGAACGAGAAACAAGCCTGTTGTTAAGGAACAATGCTGAATGAGCGCTGCAAACGGCAGCACTGGAGTTGTTGAATCAATTGGTTTTAAATCAAAACCACTCACACACACCCAGACATCGGCAATTTGGGGATCTCCGGCCGTTCGTGCACCAGACCTACCTGCGCTTTCGCTTATCAGTTGGTAAAAAGTCTCGCGAAAACACACAAAAGATATTTTGCGCAGTGACATCAGAGGGAGAAAATATTCTTAGAAAATTTCATGCTGTTAAATCTCTGCAGATTTACAGTTTTATCCAGTCAAATTAATGCAAAACCCCAATGCAAGCATTTGGATTTTGAAAACTTTGGAGGAGTGTCATTTCCTAATAGTAATTATTGGTTTTACATTATTTTTTCACAGGGGAGCTGATCACAGCCGCATATGAGCTTGGAGTAAGTATTAGTTTTATTGTTTAATCAATGCTCTCATTAACAGTTTTAGGAATTAAGGAAGTTTAATTAAGCATGGAGTAAAGTAGATTAATTTATTTTCAAACCACAGTTTTTACTAACTTATAAGTACAGCACGCGACAATTTACTTCAAGTTTTAAATCCAATTAAACTAAATTATAAAGCAAAGGCTTTACTGTATATACAGTAGCTGGCTTATTATCAACCCAAATTTTGTATAAGCTGGGGAGAATAAAATAAATCGGGTTAACAATTTTAATAAGTTTTATTATTTAATAAACTTTATTATGGTGCATGATCCCTTTAGGCAAGACCTTAGGACTGTCAGCGTGGTGGTAATCCGATAGCAGTGTGGTCTTTCAACTTGCTAACCAATAAAATAGTTCCGAATCTGCCTTTTTTTTTTTTTTCTTTTCCCAAACAGCCTTTTGAATGACCCTAATATCCCGCGAACCCAAACAAGGAGCGGTTCGAGGCGCGGTAACGCGACGTGGCACCTCTTTCCGCTCAGCCGCTCGTTGTGGCGGAGACAGCCAGGGAAGAAATATTTGCGGGGTGAAAATTGGCACGAAACCCCTTGTTTGTTTTTCTTTTGGGGAGGAAAAAAAAAAAAAAAAACAGAACCCCGCTGTTGGTGGTGGGTCGATCGAGCTCGGTGGGGTGGCCGGTGCTGGGATGCCGCCGTCCCCGCGCCGTGCCGCGCTCAGCCCCGTGTCCCTCTGTGCCCGCAGGTCGCCCACCCTCCTGGCTACCCCCTGTTCACGCTGCTGGCCCGGCTGGCCCTGGGGCTGCTGCCCGGTGGGACCCCCGCATCCCGCATCAACCTCCTCGGCAGCGTGCTGGGAGCGGCGGCCGCCTCCCTGCTCTTTTACACGGCGCTCAGGTACGGTCCCCGGGGTGCCCCCGGGTGGTCCCCTCCGTCCGGGTGCTGCCCCCGCCGGAGCTGCTTCCTCCGCAGCGGTTTAATCTGGCTTTGACCTTCTTTCCATCACAAAAGCTTCCTCCTTTTTCTTTTTTTTTTTTTTAATAGTAATAGTGATAATAAAAAGTGCGCCCTTCCCCTTACAAAGACGTGACAGGTTGCTCGGGCTCGTTATCGCGCGGCGGCCGTCGGGCTAACTAAGCAGAACTAATGAAGTTTGTCGTTCTCCGAAGATGCAGATGGTCCGTTTGAATTAACAAGATGAGCTTCACCTACGGCTAAACCGGGAACTCCAGTTAATTGCAGCTCCTGGCCGAGGCAGGACCCTACCCGCAGCACCCCCGGACCCGGCCGTCTCCGCACCCCTGCCCCTGGGAGGTGCGCGCGGTCCCGGCCCGGGGTTTTGGTGACCCCCGGGGGCTGCTTTGATGCTCGAGTCCTCGCCGCTCTTAACCTCCTCCTGACCCAGATCGGAGAGGATTATCGCAACCCGCACAAACAATTTCTGATGTTCTCTGACGTGGGGAGGAAGGGGGGGGACATAGGGCGCCTTTCCAGGCCGTTAGTGAAATGCGGAATTGTGTCGGGGGGCTGGGGATGCGATCCTCAAGGACAAAGTGGGGCGCTCTGCTGGCTCGGGGAAAAGCCCTTTTCATCCTCCCAGCCAGCAGAGCCCCCTCAGGGAAGCCCGTCCAGGCGGTGGGTGCAGCTAGAAATAAAATCAGGACTCAAGGGGGAGCAGATCCTGTGCAGCCCGAGGGCCTCGAGCCCCCTTAAACCCTTTGCAGGGTCTATCCGTGTGCATCTTCCCCAGCTAAAAGGGAGTTGCTCTTTGGGTCCCGTTGAGCACGCAGCAGCAGGTCTCGTGGACTGCTGCCTTGGAAGGGAATGATTTTACTTTTAGGGTCTGTGTGTAATTAAAGCAGCATCTTTTAATTCAACACCCCATATTGCAAAGCGTATTTGGTGAGCTGGGCGTCGTGGTGTGGTGCCGAGCCCAATATCAGAGCACAGTCTGGTTATATTCCAAACTCCTGCACGGAGCTGCTAAATCTCTTGAATATTTTGAATTACTGGGTGATGATTTTTTTATTTTTCAATTACAGTTGTTCCCACTATGACAGTCACCGTGCCCTGCTTTTTAGGTTCGAGTCGCACACAACGGTTCCCTACATGCCCCTTTTTTGCTGGGCAAGGATGTGATCCTTGTGTTAGAGGAATGGGAACGCACTGGGGGAACGGCAAGCCAAGTTTGAGACTTTTCTTTACGCTTCTAGAGGTTTAAATTTTATTTATTTTTTGTTTTTTTTTTTAATTGGATTTGGAAGGTGTTCCTTCTGTCAAATATAAAACTTGCGTGGAAGACCAGCAATCCTGGGACTGGGAGGTGACAGAAGCTGTCAGGACTTGCAGAAAATTATTTATAGGTGTAAGGCAGAGACTGGCAATCAATTATTCAGCCTCGCACCAATTGATTTTTGAAATAAATTGTAAGGTGTTGCAGGTCACTTTTATCTACAAATTACAACGTTATGGTTCTCCTGTTAAACACCTTAAAATTGATTAATGTAAGACACTCATTTGGCAAAAAAAAAAAGTTTCTTCTCTCTTGCCACTTGAAAAAAAATCTTCCTGAAAGCCGTTTGCTGGCACTGCCTGCTTGGAAGCCTTAAATATCTGAAGGCAGCCCGTTTTGTTTTTAACCAGGATTGCACGAACCCACAAAGGCTCTAAACCAGGCTATCAAATCCTGCCGCATTTGGGTGTTTTAATTAAAATTTAGCTGCCGGGGTGACCCCTGAAAGCCCTTCAGTAGCAGAGGAAAAAAAAAAAAAAAAAACGAGCGGCTGCTCCTTCTGCCGCGCGAGCGCTGGGGACGTTAATATGAAAATATGTAGATGTTAGGAGCACAAATAATTGATGAAGTACACATCCTTTGGGAGCAACACGGTTCAAGTGGCAAATCTCTCTCGTCAAACAATAGACACCCTTCAGAAGGGAGGAAGCCATCTCTATGGTAATGGGGCTCACAGTGCCCTATTGATTGAGTGGAAGAAGACATTATACAATGTCACTTGGGCTGTTACAATTTCATTTGTCGTCTGACCTGAACTTAACCTCTAAAACCTTTCTTTTCTGCCTGCAAACCCACCAGCCGGGCACGGGTGCTGTTTACCAGCGCGGCGGGGCGGGGAGGGGGGATTTCTCCGCGTTTCCCAGCCTCTGCGTACAGTAAATCTCTTCCTTTTAGCCCCTTTATTTTTTGTGCCCGGCGTTTGTTTAAGTGCCGTTCCCCGACTTTAGTCGCCGGTGGGTCAGGACAGTTTATTTTCCCTCTTAGTTATTGCAATTTAGGGCAAGGCTGCGCGTGCGGGATTAGGACCGAACGGCGCTCGGCGCGTTTATCCCTTAACCAGCTCTCTCCTTGCCCAGGTACTCGGTGCTGGGATGCTCCGCGGGGTCGATAAGTAGCAGCCCTGGCTCCTGCTCCGTTCGTTTTTAAGCACGGCTCGTGCTTCTCAAAGCAAAGTTGCGTTGGACCTCAAAAAAAAAAAAAAAAAAAAAGCCCCTTTTGTCAGTAATCCAGACTATCCCCGAACGAGCGCGTTGCTCCTTTTGAATTAGTTATCAAATATGGTTTTCCCCTCCGCGCGGTCTTAAGAAATCGCTTGTAATTATCGTAAAATGGCATTTACAAAGAGTTTGCTCAGGCTGCTTGTAACTGATGCAAATAATTCGTCTCCGCTTTGAAAGACGGGCGAGCGGCATTATGTTTGTAGGGCGCAGCGAGTGCGACTATATGATTGTTTCCTTAAACAAATATTTATTTGTTTTACTGTGGGAGGCAAAGCATAGCAAGTTTACAAAGTAAACCAATTATGTTCTTATAATATGATTGCCAAAGTGTAATTTTCTGCACAGATGATGCGTTCTTTGCATTCTCCGTTGCGGAGAGAAATAGTTTGCTTTTCCCTGCTTTACGTGCAGTTTTTCCACCTTCCATAGCTTGGCTGGTTTGCTCCACGGAACCATACGAAGCTAAATTATTGCAGGTGCAGTGATAGAGTAGGAGGTGGCATTTCCGAAGGACTTGTTGTAATTTTTTCCAGCTTTATTCTGAGTTGCATTTGGGATTTGAAAAGGAGAAAAACGCTGCGTGGAACGGAGCGCCTCGCTTCTCTTCTCTTGCTGTCCTGGGTATCGTGTTAAATTTGGGACCTTTATTGCGTTAAATTTGGGACCTTTATGATACATATACAAAATAGAATATATCTAGCACATCACTGCCCCCCCAAACCAGTCCGTAAGCAACAAGCTGGGGCTGTGTATGAGCCGTAGCCTGCTCTTCTCCCCCCCTAACACAGAGGAGCGGTGGAGATGTGTTTGGTGGAATGACAGCGGTGTTTTGGAAGCGGCACCTCGCCGTCCTGAGCCTCCTTGCTCTGGCATTGCCATTCCTGGAGCTCCCACGGGAAGGACTGGGTGTTTAGGAGGACGTGGCTCTTCCCAGAGGGAGCTCGTGGCTGAACGGAGGAAAAACCCCGCGTGGAAGTCGCCAGCCACCCTGCAGCCAGCGTTGTGCTCCCCTAAAACCGGTGCTGGAAAAAGTTTCCTGCTGCCCGTGGGGAACTCCTCGGCATCCTTGGGATCCACCGGGGTGCTGCATGGGTTGTCACCGGCGGCTTGACTCGCTCTCTGGGCAGGCTTTGGGGGATTGCAGGGGTGTCGGTGCCGTTCCTCGGGCAGAGCGACCCCAGAGCATCCTCTGCAGGGACTCGGGCAGCTCGAAACGCCGCGGGAAGGGGATTACAGAGCAGGGCTGTGGGTGTTCATCGAGGGGGGAAAGCCTCGAGCACGCTCCGCTGCCCCCTTGGCCGTCGGCGAAGCGTGGGGAAATGGGAACTCAGGGCTTTGGGGAGCGAGGAATCTACTTAAGGGGCGTGTTTGGATTTTCCCGATTCCAGATTATTTTAGATTATTGCCATTGTAGCAAAACGCAGTTTTGAAAGGAGCTCTGCGCGCGTAACAAGTAGTTACCAAGTTTTAGGAGGGAGAGAAGAATGGAAGGTACCGCGGCGTTAATTTGCTTTTAGACCAATATCTAGCGTGACCCCTGGCTAATTGATCGTATGTTTTTCTCCTCTCGTAGCCCTAAGAAAACGGCGTGGAGTTCAGCCTGTTCGAAGCCATTAGCAAAGCTGTTAATTTGCATTTTGCTCTAAAGTACGCACATTCGGCTGAAATAACCGCTTCGTTTTGAAGAGGGGGGGAGAGAAAAAGCAGGGCAAAAACTCTTTTTTTTTTTTTTTTTAAAGACTGAAGAGTCTTTTCTGACAGCTAGTCAGAGTTAGAATTAGTTCAAGGAAATGTTAATAATGCACTGCCTGGCTTAATCCCTTTGATATCACCAGGTATCCTCCTGTTCATGGGTTAATTGCTTTAAAAGCGGAGGCAATATTCCGAGCGGTGGGCCGCTTCACCTTTTCACAGCTGTTACCATTGAGTGACAACTAAATCCCATGTGTAAGATGAGGAAGAGCTCAATCTCCAATTGGGAGAAAATTTATGTAAACCGCAATCCCTTCAGAATGTGCGGAAGTCACAGACTTTCTTGATTTACTCTGCTTTTCCCAGAAAGCTCTATTGTTCACTTCCCTAAGTCCCATCAACCCTTTGTAGCGGAATATCACAGCGGCAGCAGATAGCTTGAAATATATAAATGCTATCATAGCTCTGATTAATAGCGGCGCTTATGAGTCAAGTCTGATAACAGAGCAGCTCTCCACTCAATTTCAGATACCGCTAATGGAATCTGTCTCCTGCAATTGTAATGTGAGAAGGCCTAATTTGCCATGGAGCTTGGAGCTGTCACCAGCCGGGGATTGTGGGGTCAGATGGGAGCTGCCAGGTTTGTGCCCCGCAGCTTGTATCTCGCGCTTTGAATAGCGCAGCCCCCTGCCTGCCAGGGAGCTGATAGCCCGCCGGGGGGTTTATGCCACCCCGCACAATAGCGGAGGGCTGCATGGGCTGACTTGGTAATTGTGAAGCCAGCTCCAGTTTTTTTTTTTTCTATTTTTTTTCTTTTTTTTTTTTTTTTTAATTTTTTTTTTTTTTTGCCGCAGCTACCGCGGCTGCATAATTTCTAATAAGGGGTTTTAACAAATGTCAGATTAGGAAAAGTTTCTGCAATTACAAAAAAAACTTATAAAACATTTAAATTGCTAAAGCCGGTTCCTACTGAGAGGGTTTTTTTTTTTTCTTTTTCTTTTTTTATTCTTTTTGGCTGCTGGAAGCAGGCACCGTTTATTATGAGCGCCCGGGATGAAGCCTACCTATTTTCTAAGGATTTCTGAGTTTGTGAATCGAGCCTAACTCAACTACCCTTTCTGGTAAAAAAGACACGGGGAGAGAAGTTTCCTCCTGGATTTGGTGGCTGGAAGCACAGTTGTTTGCAGCTTGCCTTGCTAGGAAGTGCTGAGCACTCAGCGGGGCATTTCCTAAATGCATTTATCTCGGTGTTACCGTACAGAGCCACGGTGCTGGTGTCCTTGCCTCAAGCCCCCACTCCAGGAGGCCCTGTGCGATGGGGTGCCGGGAGGAGCTGGGTCCCCATAGCCAAAATCCCCGCTGGATCAATGCTCCTTAGCCAATTCTGATCGTCCCCTTTTTTTTAATTTGTGGCTTTCTTGCCTGTTTGGGTGTTAATATCTTCTGACGGCCACGAAGACTCAAGCGGGATGGGCGAGCCACGCCGAGCTCCTCACAGCCTCCTCCTCCTCCAGTGCTGGGGATGAAGGCTGCGGGCATGGTTTAAGTGCCCGTGGAGCCCCCCAAGGTGCCCGAGGCAGCAGGAAAGCTGGGTCCCTGCTCCCTGCTGTCTCCCACTGGCTCTTCGGTGCTGGGAGCAGGAGGAACCAGCTTTGGGCAATGAGTGCTTGTGGCTAAGAGGCAGTGAACCCATAGGGAATGGGGCTTGGGGGGTAATTATCATCTCTTTGGTCCTCAACTTGTGTTTGGTCTTGGTTTTCTTTTTAAAAAGTAGTTCTATTTCAGCACCAATGCACAGACACACTCAGGAGAAGTCAGGTGAAAGGTCTTCGAAGTCCCTTCCTTCTTTAATCTGCATCAAAAAAGTATTTTTTTTTAATAAACCAAACAAGTGAAACCACTTAAAAAAATTTGAAATATTAAACCTGTAATGCTCTGGTCTATTATACCATGAAATAAACATATTCAAATGATATACCTTTGCTACAGCAGTGCAGAGGCAGAAGTTGCTGGTGATGCACCTGCAGCCTGTGCAAGTGCCACGGGAGCACTAACAGCATGGTCATCCACTGCAGGCACAGGGGGAAATGAAATGGAAAAAAAAATTAATTCATTGGAGCAGGTGTTTAAAAGCAGGAGAGTTGTTTCTCGAGTCACTAATTTTTTTATTTAAAAAAAAAAAAAAAGATTTTGCTACCTCTAAAGTTTCAGAGGAAAAAGAAGGAAGAAATAATCAGCTTATTTTACTAGGTACAGATAGGTGTTTCCAGTGTTTAATGCGTTAGCTTCAAAGATACAACAAGCTTTGGTTAGCTGGCTTTTCTTCTGTATGAACTCAGTACACTGAAGATTGCATTTTACTAAAACATTTCAGTTAGGCTTCAGTTCTCATCCCTCTATAGCTTTATCCAAATCATTTAATAACTTCCTGCAAATTATGAAATACAAAATGTCAGCTTTTATTTTCTAAATTAAAAAATAAAAATGCCGATCAAGTTGATCAGGTTGGTTAAATGCAGATGGATGTAACCCATGCTCTTGGCTAACAAAAAGTTTTATCAAAGTTAGTACAGAGGCTAAATTTCGGATTGCATATTGACATGTTTTAGTGATTAGACACAAATCGGCAGCAAAAAAAAATATTTAAATACCTTATTTGATTTTTCCTTGTTGAATTAACTCTTAACAACAAGCTGCAGCCTAAATACTGCCAACTACAGCAAGTTTGTGCTGCCCGTGCCCTTGGAGTTGAGGCCTGGGCACACGTTCTTTCACTCTGGTGCCTGAACAGGAAAACAAAATAATTTTTCTCGTCTTTTCCTTTTATGTTTAGGGATGTCATGGCAAAATACTTCCCACAAAGGGCTGTGTGACCTCTTCTTGACTGACTGTTCTTGTCCCTCATGAGTGCGTGATAAGATGATGGGAGTTTCTGCCCATGTTCACAGGATTATAGTTAGTCGACTGATAGGAAGGGACCTTCCTCCTGCTTGTATAATTTTATTTTATTTTATTTTATTGTTTTTTTTTGAAGTGCTTCATGTGCTTCGTGCAGGCCTTGCCCCAAACTGATCAGAAATGCAAGTCCCTTGGCTTCTCCTCCAAGTAAGATGAAGGAGGCCAGAAGGCAGGTTGTGTTCAAACTCTCTGCTTCACTTCTTATCAAAGCGGGCCTGACGACGTTAGCTGTAATATCCTTAGGAGAAATGATGGAGGCTTTCCCCATGTTGCATTGGCTGCAAACCTTTTCTTTCATGAGCCAATTTCCATGTGCTGAGGCTGTTCTGAAGGTAGGGTGGTGCTGCCTCAGTGCTTTCCTCTCAGGGACCCAGCCTTCCTCTGCCTAGCCCAAGCGCAGCCTCCTTCCAGCTGGATAGAGCCTTAGAATGGGGTTGTGCCCATGTTTTTCTCTTGTTCCTTGTTCCACAACCTACTCTCTTAACCAGTAAAATGTTCCTGTCTCCAAAGGAGTCGTTGCCTGCTGGCTCCCTGATGTCCTTGATCCCTCTGTTTTTACCAACACATTGTCACCAACAGCTTCTTCCGTGGCAGATTGCAGGGAAGCCTCCTGCTTTGCAAACACTTTCATCCTCTCAGTTTCATGCTTCTCGACTTACGGTCCAGTCCCTGCCCCTTTTCTTTCAGTTCTTCCCTTCTCTATTTCATTCCCATCTTTGGGCCTCTTCCATTCCATTTCGTGTCTTTCTGCCTTACATGACTTAGCATCCACCAGTGTCTCCTCCACCCTGGAGATGTTTTTTGCTCTGCAGTGGGCCTGTGTTGTCTCTGCCTGAGCTGATTGTCACCTCCTTGGACAACTTTTTGAGGGCTCTCTTGGCTCTGCAACAAGAGAGGGGCAGCACAGTGCCACACCGTGCTGGAGGAGCCCAAGGGGCTACCAGGAGGTGGTTGTAATGGTGTGGGGAGGTCCAATTTTGGTCACGTTAGCCCAGCCTCAAGGCAGACCTGACTTAATTCAGGCCCAGCATCGTGTATCAGAGTCATGTGGGATTCATTTCTGCCAGTGCTGCTGTGTACTGTGAGCTGCTGCTTTGAGTAGACCTGCGTGAGGTGTTATTTTCTGCTGGTCAGGCCTTCATCCTCGTCTGGGGTTACCTGGTCTTATCAATCCCATTTCTCTGAATCAGCAGAGTTGTAAGTGCATCATTGCCATCTGGAAAAAACTTTGGTTCTCCAGCCTGCGTTTGCCAAACTGCATTTGCCAGATGCTGTTGTGATGATCTCAAAGAATTCAGCCTCTTCCTATTTTATTTTTTTTAAAGCACTTGCTATACTTGTAGGAGCTCAGTGCTCCATACACACAACACGCTTTCACACGGGAGGCTTAGCAGGCTGGCTTTCCTGAGGGTTTCCCAGGCAGTGCCAGCTCTTTTTAAGAAAAGACCTGTGGATGTGCCCAGTGCTGGATCCCAACCCTGTGCAGCTTGGCGGCTGGACGGGGAGCAGAGCTGCCCCCTGCCCACACAGCCAGGATAAGTCTTTAAGTTTGGGGTTGAGTAGCTTTTGCTTAATCCCCATTTCCTAAAACTTGAAGCGCAGGTTTGAGACTTTTTATCGAGAGGGCAGGCGCTCCTTAAGCTCATTTGAACTCTGGTAAGGCGCTCGAGTCTTTTCTGGGGAAGACAAGAAGACTTGGTAAACGATCAGGAGTTGTGCCTAGTAAGCTGCTTTTCATCCCAAGGAGTTTGGGGAAGTTGTTTTACCTTTTCTGCTTTATTTCGCTGCAAGAATTTCAGAGGGATTTACAAATTTTATTTCTTTCTGAGTAAAACTCAGTGCTGTTTAAAGGAGAAGGAAGACCTGTTGTGTTTCCCACCTCTCCTGGAGGTGATGGAGATGCTGAGCTGGCTTGGTAACAAAGCCAACGGAGCAGCATCAGTGCTCGTGAACACCTTCTCAATGAGGTTGTGCGACTTTGGGATACTGCTGGTAGAAAACCTGTAATAATTAACACCTTTAATCACCTGCGAGTTTGCTGAAGATTTTAAGCAATGCCAAAAACACTTTTATAGGGATTTCTGTATCACAGTACGTGGCTTTTATTTTGCTGAGTGCCTCGTGTAGTGAGCGACAGGTCTTCTCTTGGAGATTTTCGTGCTCAATGCCTAGACCTCTGTTGACGAAGCTCAAGCACTGGAAGAGTCCACCATGGTGGTGAGGCATTAGGGAGCACCCGGGAGATGTGGTGGGGCATGGGGTTCATCAGTAGTCACTTTAATTTGCAATTAATTCTGCAGTTAATGGAGCAGCAGGGTGGCTTTCCCCAGGCCACTTGGGGTGTCCGATGTCAGGAGGAGGAGTGGAGATCTGGTCATCCCACGCCATTATTTCCGTCCAGTCCTTCCCATCAACAATGCCTCCCATTTTTAATGGGTTAAAATGTCCAATTCTAGCTGCACAGGTCCTCCTGTGACATCTACAGAAATGTGCTGGCTTTTCAGTGTACTGAGAGAGCTTAGGTTGTTTCAGGAAAGCGGGAAGAAAAGTGTAACCAAGGAGAGGAGCCCTTGCTCAAGAGTGCTGTGCCAGCACCTCCCTCATCTGTGTGAAGGGGCTGTAGGTGTTGTTGACTTGTTCTCCATTTATCTCAGTTGTGTCCCATGAGGAACCCCATAAGCAAGTCCCGTGTGGGCGCCCAAGTCTCTGACTGACCGGTTGTGGTGCCCTGCGTGGTGTTCCTCAGGGCGACATCCCACGGGGGAGACCTCCCAAACCACCACGCTTCGAAAAAAAAAACAAAAACAAAAAAAAAAACAAAAGCAGAGCCAGAGCTGCCCTTAACACATCCAGAAGGGCAGAGCTATTATGGCAGAGCAGGTGCAATGGGTTTCCTGGGCTAAATCCCACCTCGTGGGCTCCCTGCCGATTTGGGAAGGCGGCTGCGTTGGGTGCCGTAGTCCATCCAGCTGGGGACAGCCCTCGTTTTCCCCTCTCCCTGGCTCTGGTGGGCATCTCTCCATCCCGGGGCTGGGGGCACTGCAATCCTCACCCACCCCTGAGACACTCAAACGTTCCCCCCGGGAAAGCTCTGCTAATGCTGTCCGTCGTGAATAGCTCTAATCCACTCTTTATGCAGGGGCTCCATGAATTTAAGGCTGCACCGCTGCTCGCGTGTCCTCCAGCGGAGAGCATCCCGTTAGAGGCATGACTCTCTGGCTCGGCGTACCGTGACCCGCTGTGTCATTGCTCATCAAGGTTTCTGAACTGAATTGAATACTCTTTAAGTGTTTTTTTTTTGCGGTGTTTCAGGAGAAAAAGGCAGCCTGGCTCGCCAGCCGGTTGGTATTCAGCGCCTTGCGAATACACGGGACGGCTTGAGGTGCGCCCTCCCTAATTGCAATTCTCTGCAAGGAAATTATTAGGAAGATATTAACCATATAATGTTTTGGGAGGATGCTGGGTAGCAGTCAAAATTTCTGCTGCTACAGTATGTTTAAAAAAAAAAAAAAAAAAAAAGGACAATAAAGTAGGCTTTTTTGTTGGAAAAGAAGATTTCATGTTATCTGTGTTTGCAGGCTTTCTGGCTCATATGCTGGAGGAATCCTTGCTGCGGGGGTGTTTTCATTTTCTCGTCTAACATGGCAGTGGTCCATCACGGCGGAGGTTTTTAGCTTAAACAATCTGTTTGTGGGGCTGCTTATGGCTCTTACCGTGCATTTTGAGGAGGCATCCACTGCAAAAGAGAGATCAAAGGTAAAACATCTCAAGGAAAGTGAATAGTTCTTTTTTTTTTTTTTCAATTAGTCATCACGTGTCTGTTTAATTTCCTGTTCATTTAGTATTGATTTAGTTTACTTTACGTAGGAAAGGCCAGATTTGGGGACTGGGTTCAGCACCTGTGCTTGGTGGTGTTGATCCCTGACCTGCCTGGACTCAGAAGTGCCAAAATTTAAGGATCTGTGTGCGTTCCTTAAGGGTTGAGGTGGGATGTGCTGGATCTGCTTTGGCTTTTTGTTGTTTTACACACACGGGATAGAAGAGGAAAAAGCAAAATCATTCTCATCTAAACATTTCAGTGCAAAGTTTAATTTTCTGCATCAAAGACTCAAACCAGGCTGTCGGTGTTTGAGGGTTTGTTGTCAGAACTGTGATGTTCCCGAGGGCAAATAGATGCATCATACAGGAAAATTCATCAACTCAGAAACCCAGGTTTCTAATGAAACATGGAAACGACCAAATTTTCAATCAGTTCTGTGCAGTTCAATGTATATTCTCCTGAAATTAAATGTGTCCCTAAAATAATGCCACTATTAAATACAGAGACATTGAATTTCATGCCGTGTTCTCTACTTTGTAAACGGACTCGGCAGTCAAAAGGTGTTCTTGCTCACTGGCCTTGTTCTTTCTACTTTTATTTGCCTGAACACCTGATCTCCTCTCTTCTTACAGACTTGCCTGCTGTGACTCCTCTAAGTTGTGTGAATAAAAGGATTTTTGTCAGGCTAGCCTGGAATTTCAGGAGCACACAGAGGTAGTTTACTCAGCTTGGCAAATTCTCAAATAACGTGTTTTATCACTGGCTTATGGAGGCCTTGTTTCATCATCGGGCTTTTGTATTTTCTGGTCACTTCTGCCCCAAGACCCTGGGCTCCACAAAGATGGAGCTGGGGCATTTTCCGACCTGCTCCTGTGGTTGCTGTGCTCAATTTCCATTTGGATTTTCAGGTGAGGTTTTCAGGAGCAGTCAGTGAGCTTGTTTCCATGCTCTGGGTGGCCAGCATCACACGCCTCAAAGAGGCCAGACTACAGTGAATTGGCGACACTTTTTGTAAATCTGACTTTGTCTTTCAGACATTTTCAGGAGCTTGCTTGGTTCACCAATGTACTGGAAAAATTATTCAGGTGGTCCTGAGTCCTGCAGGGCAGCTCTGAAGCCCACAAAGTTTTTCTGAAGTTCTGGCAGGTGTTCCTGGGACAAAGCAGCATCCAGTGTTGAACGCCGATTAAAAACTACATTATGATCCCATTGCCATGCCAAGGCAAGTGTTTGCACCTCACACACTTCATTGTCACCAGTGACTGAAATTAGCAGGGGCAATGATCTGGTGACTGATGGGTGGTCAGCTCCTGTCCAACGATGTCTGTGGGACCCTGGTGGCTTTTTGCCCGTTGAGGAGTGTGGACAGAGTGTGGCTCCAGGGTGTGACATGGACCACGTGGCCAGTGATGGAGAAGGAGGAGAAAGATTGAGCATGAGAAATGCCCTGCACCATGCTGCAGAGTCTGGATATGTTACCATTTTTTTATCAGAAAACTCTTTCAGAGATGCTCAGAAAGGATCTCAGACCACTGAGTGATGCTGCATTCAATTCCGTTGGCTTAGCAAGTTTGTGTGGCCCTGACTTTAGCCCACTGTGCCTGCAAAAGAGTCAAAAATCATTCCTGTTATGTAAAATAATGTCTCTGTACATAAAAGTGGCATTATTTTTTTTTGTGGCATAAAACTAATCTGAAGTAACCTGTGTGTCTGTGTTACAATCGACCAGTGCTCACTGATGTGCTTTGCCTTCTCTAAGCGTGCTGTGGGCTGCGCTGAAGCTGCTTTGGCATCTGGGTGTTTTTGCAGGTGATAAAGAGTAACTGTGAGGTTTTGGTGTTCTCCCTTTCAGATCTCTAGACTCGGTGCCTTTTGCTGCGGGCTCAGCCTGTGCAACCAGCACACGATAGTGCTCTATGTGGCTTGTGTCGTGCCCTGGGTTCTCTCCCGGCTGCTCAGGAAGACGGTACGTATTTTGCTGACCCATGCCTCTGTTTTAGCTTGTTTTAAGGCCGTTAATAATTCTTCTTTTCCAACCATTTGTTTATATGTTGATGTACGAACCGTGTTAGTAGGAATTCTGTCCAAACTCATCAGTCAACCACCTGAATTTACAGCCCATCGCAGTGTAGGGGCTTTGCTCACACCAGCAACCTGCCCGTGGCTCCTGGCACAGGAGCTCAGTGCCCTGGCTGCTTGTAAGTGCCCAGTACACAGCCACAAGGCCAATACTCTGAGCTAAAACTCCTCGGTGTGCAGGAGCTAAGTGTGTTCAGTGCAGGTACCTACCTGTTGGTGGGACGCCACGGGCGTGAGCAGCCTCTCCTGGCTGGTGGCACTGCTTTTTGCATGGCTGGGGATGAGTTTTTGTGTGTTGATTCCCTGGTGGGACCACAAAACCCACTTCTGCTTGTTGCACATCATCTCATGATTGGTGTCAATAGTTGAAGACGTAGCCACAGTAGGTAACATGGCAGGAAGGGTGCTGCAGGTGCTGATCTCTAGGAGGACTCCCCTTCAGCACCTCCCTGGGACTTACAAGGCTTGTTGGCCGCCAGCTCTGATGCTGCCAGGGCTTGTGAGTCCTACAGGAGGTCATCTTTTGGGGAGAGCACCTGGCTTCTGCCAGCTGGAACAAAGACCAAAGCAAGGTTGACCTTCAGCGAAACTACAAGCACCGGAGCTGGTCGAATATCACAATCACAGAATGGTTGAGGTTGGAAGGGAGAGCTAGAGGTCATCTGATCCAACCCTCCACCTAGAAATATGTCCCTTTCATCTAGCAGAGATCCTTTCTCAGGATGTCCCTCACTTTACACCTCCTTATTAAGCTTGTTAATTGTATAAGAAGGTGAGAAGACGTCTTGGCACATCTGGCTCAGGAAGGTGATGTGCATCCATCTGGATGAAGCCCCCGGTGATGTCCAGGTGCCCTGCAATGCTTTTGTCACCTGTAGGTGGTCTTCTGCAAGTGGCTGTGTTGGGCTGGATGCTGACGTGTTGCAGAAGCTCTGCTTTGCTCTGAAAAGGGCTGCACATCTTGGATGGGATGCACAGCTCAGAGCTGAGCCTAGAGTGAAACCCATCAGCTGCAATAGGGGCAGCTCAGACAAGCTTGGTCCAAGAGGTCAGCATCTCCAGCAAAAGCCTTCCTGACCTCATATTTCCCTTAACAAAATGATGGAAGTGCATTTGTGATCTTTAAACAGAGTTTTTTTCACAACCAGGGAGGCCTGGAGAGACATCTGTGATTTCCAGCAGGGAGAATGCTGTGCCAATATGGCATCACTGGGAAACACCCTACCTAGACACCAGCCCAGTAGACCCTGCTGCAGAACACCACCTAAAAAGAGGTTAATCGATCAAAAATGGTGGCTTTCAGTGAAACCAACAAAAAAGAGCCAGGCTTCTAAAGGAATTTTTGACCGGCGACGTTACCGAGCTACTTTCTCTGCTCTGTAGGTCGTCGCTCTGAATGGGCTCTCTTCCACATCACCCCAAATTCTGAAGGGAGTGCTTTGATTGGCAGGATGGTGCCTGATGAGAAAGCAAGCGTGCAATATTCCGGGGTGGGATTTTCCAAAGCACTTAAAGGAGTTAGGCACACAAGTCCCTTTGAAAGTCTTGTCTTCCTGACCCCTTAGGCAGTCTTGAAAATCCCACCCCAAAAGTTGGCCTATCCAATTTAGCCAGCGTAATCACGATAAAGTAAATGGCAAAACCGACTCCTGATGATGGTGGTGATGCGTGTAGTTGTACTAGAGCAGCATTTTTTTTTTTTTTTTTTTGCCAGATGGAATACCAGCCAACTCTTAATCGCTGCAAAGTGGGTTATCTCAGCCTTGCAGTGCTTCAGCCATCTATGCATGTCATGCCATGATTTAAATGTGAAAGATGCAATGAGTATGATACTCATGAGTCCTAGCTAATATTATTTGCTTCACTTAAATTTCACCCTGCCATGCAAAGGAGATCAGTTTGATGCAGTTTCCTAGTAATCCACAAAATCGTAAGGTTTAACATAGCATTTTGTAGGGACTTACTATAAATTGAGAGATCAGCTCTGTGTAAATATATTTGATGTTTTTTCTTTATCTGTTCTTGAAGTTCCAGCACGATTAAACTAAAATAAACATTGTTATGCAATATGACATATTTTGGTGCAGGAATTGTCCCTAGGCCATTTGCTGAAGTTGGGTTTATGCTTCTTGGCTGGTTTGCTGCCTTATCTCTATCTGCCGGCTTCGTCCTACCTCAATCGAGCCCGTTGGACATGGGGAGACCAGACGACTTTTCAAGGATTTTTGACCCACTTTCTCAGGGAGGAATATGGGACGTTCAGTCTGGTAAATACGGGTCATTTTCTAAACGTCTTTCTTTTGAGATACGCAGTAGCAGGAGCTTTCTGTTCATGACATTAAATAGTTTGGCTAAGAAATTGAAAATGATTTATTTTTTAAATGTTTATTTCTGATTTTGACCTTTTGATCTGTCGGAGTTTCTGGGTATGGATCAGATGGCTGATGTCTTAGTGGTGTGAGCTGTATTATTTACTGGACACCATACAGATGTCTCATATTTTAAAAAGCCCAAAGAGAAAGCCTTGCTAGAGGGAAATAGTGACATCAATTTTGTGTTTTTCTTGTTTTAAGACAAATAATTGTCTTTTTTATTATTTATTTTATTTTAAATAGCTATTTAAAGAGGTTGCAAGCAGTTTTCATTGCTTTACCTTTAAAAGAGATTCCTCTAACTTACTTCCTAGTTATATTTTATTGAAATATTTTATTGACATTGAGTATTTTATCAAAATGAGTGGTAGGTTTGGGGGATCTCCGAATCCTCTGCTCTGGATAATTCTGCCTGCTTTGTGCTCTTGCAAAGGGAGGGAGGTGTGATGTGATTCTGTAGGGTGTAGGGTTTGCATCTCTCTCCTCCAGCCCTAAATTAGATGTTTGGCTCTAGCCACCCAAAGAAAGCAACGCCCAGCACCCCTTCTTTCCATCCTGCTTCAGAGATTTCAGTGCGGAGGGCTGGGAGAAGAGAAAGAGGTCTGATTTATGTATCTTGTCACTCCTTGGGGTCCTCAGCATCCTCAGAAATGAAGTCCTGTGCCTGCAGCAGCTGCCTCCAGCTGGTGACACACCACGAGCACCCCATTGCCTTTCCAGGGAAGGCTGCTACAGCCATCCCTGAGAGCCGTGTGGCTGTAGCATGCGAGGCAAAAGATTTGATAAATCCAAATCAAATCCTTCCAAAACTCCTCCAGAGGTAACATCCACCCTCTGAAGGGCTTCGGAGACTTCCCCTGTTGTCCTGTTCCCAGCTGTCTCCCAAGAATTAGGTTCTGCTGGGCATGCAAATCCCTTAACTCCTGTCTCCATCAGATGTGATGAATTCAAGTTGATGTTCAGGCGGCTTAGGGCTGGACCATGTGTAATCCTGCCCCGTAAATCACATTTACGATGAACTGGTCTGAAGCTGGAGCAGTAAATGCAGCAAAATCCAAGCGTTTGGTCCCGATGCCAGCTGGGCTAATGCCAGAGCCCTGCCTGGATGGACAGACAGGTCCTAGGGAGGGGCTTTGCTTTGTTTCAGGGGCAAGCAGGGTCAAAAAAAACAAAACAGGGTGTCTGTGCTGGGGAGAGAGCATTTCCCCGCAGAGATCACAGCAGCAAGTGTGATGCCTGCTGGGGGTAGTGGGCTTGCACCCTGCTGGGATTTTTGGTGCCAAACCACAGAAACCTCCCCCTCTAAGGTGAGGATCAGAAATGTCATCTCTGGCAAGGAAACCATCGTGGCTGCCATCAGCATCCAGCAAGGTGAGGCTTTGCAGGAGACAGAAAGCCAGGACATGGGAAGCAGGAGGTGGTTGGAGTACCACAGCATGGGAGCTGTCTCTCCATCTTCTGACACTTCAATTAAAAAATATATAAATAAATTCAAGTGACTATTCAATTTTTATTGAGATTAAATACTCCTTCCAGACCTCCTGGATCCACTTTCCCTTATATCTGGTAGTCACCACTTTTCCAGCAAGCACCTAGGAAGGATTTCCTCATCTCCACCACGCACCACTTGTTTCCCAGGCTTGTGCCACGGAGCGCAGGTCTCTGCAATGAAAAAAAATCTCATATATCTGTACAGATCTGTGAGTGCAGAGGGGCCATGAGCAAGGCTGGTAAGCAGGCAGGAATTGAGGCCCATGTGCTTTTCTCTTTGTTTAAGCAATTCCTGTTCCCTGTGCCCACTCTGTGGCACCACCTGAAGGGGTTTTGGAGGAGCCCTGTATGCTGGGGGCTCTGCAAACTGAAAATGAAAAGCCTTTTCCTTGCCCCAGTGACACATTAGTCAGCGTGTGGGCTTCTCATGGATTCTCTTTCTTTTTAATCCAGGCCAAGTCGGAGACTGGATCCAGTATGAGAGAGATGCTGGTGTGAGTAAAATCCTGAGTGTGCCTTGCAGTGGGGAGAAACCTGTCACCACCGCTGTGCTCTCAGCCCAGGTGGCTCTTCTCCTGCCTGTGCTCTCCTTCCAAAGCAGGGGCTGTGCATGTCCAGCACCAGGACAGTGCATGTCTGTCTGTCCTCCTATTGAGGGAACAGTGCTTGATCCCCTCCCCAGCAATTTTTTTCATCCAAAATCCTGGCATGTAAACCCAGCTTGTTCCCACTCCTGGTAGATTTAATCCCAGCAGCACAGGGATGCGTTACGCTGTCCTTCTGCCCTGCTCCTTGCTACTCTCAGAGTGTTGGCAGCGATTTTGGGGTGATGCAGATGTGCACTTCATTTCTCCACAGCTCCCAGCTGGCGCAGATGAGGTCGGAGCTCTCCCTCCCTGTCCTCGCCCTGGCACTCGTGGCCTGTCTCAGCGCAGCGCTGCCGTAAGTTGGAGGGGACTCTTTGCTCTGAGCCACTTTTCTTACCGGCTGGGTGTGAGCTTTGGCTGTTTTCTCTGCCTTGTGGTGTGTGGAGCTTCCCTGTGCAGAAATTCCAGCAGTTGTCCTGTTCTGGTTATTGATAAAGAGCAAAATAGCCCTGCACCTGGTTACACTGAGACTTTGTAGACCGCAGGCTTAAAAAGCTTGCAACCCTGATGCTTGTGTGCTTTGGAAAGGTTTCATAAATTGCAAAGGTAAAGACCCAGCAGCTGCTTGAATTAAATTCATTTAGGCATGCAGAGAGACAGTTACCTTCAAGTGCCTACAACTTTTTTCCTACTTTTTGATCATGCCACTAGAGCGCTGTATTATTTTTTATAGGAGAAGGCAACAGAAGTCATCCGTGATCTGGCTCTTCGCTGGAATGCTGTGTGTTTATTCTGTCTTTTTTGCCTGGAGAGCAAATTTGGATGTTACAAAGCCTCTGTTTCTGGGCGTGGTAAGTTTCACTCTGAAAATTGCTCTGGGATGTTAAATTTTGGAAGAAGCCTCCTTCAGGCTTTGTCGGCTGCTGTTGCATCCCCGGCTAATCAGTAACAGGTGGTTGTCTTGGAGCTGCACAGGGTGCGAGCATGCAGCTACATTTTCCGTTTCCTTATAGCTGAGGAAACAGAGATGTGGTCTCTGGGAATTTAGAGGGATGATTTGTATGTAAAAGGAAGGAAAGAAATAAAACAAAAACAAAAAAAACCCTCTGTGTATCTCTGTCTGCTCTTAAACTGTGAGCTTCTCAGCCCAGAGACCATCCTACCCTGAAAACCTGGACCTGCATCCCATGGCAGGAGGTACATGCCCTGCGTTTGTGCCCTAGGTGGAGCGTTTCTGGATGCAGAGCAATGCTGTCGTGGCTGTGCTGGCGGGGCTGGGGCTGCCCATCCTCGTGTCCCTTGCCGGTGCCGTGCTGGAGGGTGGCCGGGCGCTGCCGTGGCTGGAGTGGCTTTCTGCTGTGGCTCTCGTTGGTGCTCAAATTTGGGCAAATTACAGGTAAGGAGTCCCCAGGGCTGTGGGATGCTGTGTGGTTGGGTGCTGCTGGAACCTGCACGAGTCCAGGTGCCCATCAAAGCAGGTCATGGACTTGGGGCGTGGAGTCTGCCCCAGTCCCTTGTCTGAACACCCTCAGAACCACCAAGCACCAACCTCAGGCTGTAAGTTAGGGCTGAAGGAAGAAAATGATGTAGATACCTAAGCTTGTTTTGGAGGAAACCCATGAATCTGTGCATTATTGCCTAATGCTTACAGAACTGATTTATCCCATGCAGTCACCTTCTCATTCCCTTGCAGATTTCCTTCTGCCCAGGACTTTTTCTTACTTTTTTTTCCCTCTTTGAGTTAGATCTGTATTGTAGGGCTTCCTAATTCCATAACCACACTGAAGGTTCTGCTGTGGTCTGGGTACAAACCAGAATAGTAGTAGGGGTGCTCAGGTAGAGGCTGATGACCTGGTGAAGGGTACGGTGCACGGACAGGAGAGCATCCTGCTCTTGAGTGTACGTGCTAGTGTGCATGCACATGATGGAGTACCAAAAGGGATCTCATCTCAAGTAATGTAAATCTCCTTCTACCTGGTGCTACAAGAACATGGCTACTTATTGCTTAATTAACAGCAATAAAAGGGTAAGGAGGATTTCTAATATTTAGAGCCATTGTTGTAGTGGCAATTCCAGCTCCAACTAGTAAGTCTTTAGGTTTAGCCCAGGAAAAAGTCAGAATGACGGTGAATGCATGCAATGATTGTGTATTTTGGCAAAAATGTCATGACATGCCTCTGGTGATGGTGTCTGAGGCACTGTAGTCTTAAATGCTTCATTTTTATATCTTTTTTTTTTTTTTTTCTGTAAATGGAGATGATGATTTTCAGCAGGATCTGACCACATGAAGGGCTTCACCTGTGGATGCCAAATGCATAAAGTTATTCTGAAGATGAGCAAAGCCATGCAGATGCCTAGTTGTAAGATGCTGTTTCTCATCTGTTTTCTTAAGCACCTGTGATCAGAGCACCAATTATATTGTTGACAACTTTGCGAGAAACCTGCTGTCCTCTATGCCGATGGGTGCAGTGGTCTTGCTTAGAGGAGATTTACCCGGGAACGCCCTTCGTTACCTTCATTATTGTGAAGGAGTGAGGCCAGATGTCACCTTAGTGGACCAGGAGGTACGTTCAGAAACTGATATTGAAAGCCATTGCTGAAATGGGAGGTGACCCTTACTGTGTAAATGGAGTCATTGCTCGTACAGAAACCATTTCTACAGCTGCTGGGTGTAAAATGGATGAAAACTGCTTCTTGTTCTAACTGTGGTAATGTTTTTGGTGATAGATGATGACTTATGAATGGTATTTACCCAAGCTGGCAAAGCATTTACCCGGTGTCTCTTTTCCTGGGAACCGCTGGAATCCTGTGGAAGGAGTGTTACCCGATGGGACACGAACTTTTAATCTCCATCGTTTCCTCAAAGTAAATAAACAGTAAGCATTTCTTTCGTATGTAACAGCTTTCCTAAAATCTTCAACCCTTTTTTCTTGAAATTGTTTATGGAACAGCCTGGTACTGCATCCTAAAGACCAATTTTCTCTGCTGACTTCCTCCCTGGTGGTGAGATTATTTTTACAATTAAAGCAAGTATCTCTGCAGAAGTAACTCCATCCAGATATAACATTCAATATTGTTGAACAATATTATATCTTGTTGAGCAAGATAAAATATTCTTGTTGTATTGAGGTAGGTTTAGATTTTAGGAAGGAAAAATAAGGTGATTGGCAGAGAATATTTACAATTTTTGTTTTGATTTCACCAACAATTCATCACAAAAAAAAAAAAAAGAAACATTCCTATATACTCAAAATGATGATAGTTGGAGAGCAAATGACTGCAGCTTCTCCTTGGTGAGCGTTGTGGCCAAGTGATTAGCATAGAATGAATGTATTCCACGAATAATCATCGTATAAAAATAGCTTAGTAAGAGTGGAGAAAGGATTAGATACTCACATGAATAAGAATAGCATCTGCATTTAGACTAGCTGGGTTGAGCCTTGTGAGTGTGGGTAGGCAGAAGAGCACGGGCAAGTGCCATCAGGAAGAAATGGGCTTCTCCTACTGCTTCTGGCACGTGTGTGAGGTCCAGCAGAGGGGAGAGAGGACATCTCCCTTGGGGTATCTCCTGTGCTGGCTGCACAGATGTGCAATACTGGATGGGGTCCTTATTTGCAGCGTGGGATCTGTTTTGCAGCTGGACCTGGAGACGTGCACCTTCCGACGTGAGATGGTTTGGGTGGGTGTCTGTGCCCCAGAAAATGTGTGGCTTAAGTCCTGCCCGTTGCAGCGATGTGGGGTGGGTGGCTTGCTTGAGCATGCGGGGTTGCCCAAGGTCTGTGGCGTGGCTTCACAATTCCCCTCTGTGTGTTTTTTTTTGGCAGTAAGGAAGTGTTTGTCTGCATAGGTCTTCATGAAGGGGACTCCACCTGGAGAAGGAGTTACTCTCTTTGGCCGTGGGGTACTTGTGAAAAGTTGGTTCCTTCTGATGCTGTCTTTGACCCAGGAGAGTGGATTCGTCTCACAAAGAATCTCTATAACTGGACTGAAGACTATGGGAGGTAAGAGGCAGAGGACCCTGTACCTTCCTGCTCGTTATTCTTCTGCCAGCAGTATAACCACATCAGTGTTAGAGAAACTAAACATGAACCGTAATCATAATGTTTTGTGTTTTGGAACATAAAATAAATCTGCTTGTGATATTTTTGCTAGAGTTAGAATAAAGAGGACATTTCTAGTGAATTATAAGGTCCAATCCTTATTTAAAGCTTGATTGGGAGCCAAAAAACACTGAGAACGTGGGACATCTAAAGCTTTAAATGTCACGGACTGAGCTGTGATGGATGGTAAAAACCATCTCTCACTTCGTGCCTAGCTGGGATGCTGTGAAACAACCAATTTGAGCACCAGAGGCTCCCCTGGTGCAGAGAGAGGAATAAAGTTTTATGAATGACTGAGCATCAGCTCAGTTCTCTGCTGTCACAGAGCCATAGGCTTCATGAGAGGTTTTCTTCTGCCTGGGAGGTCTGTAGCTGCTTGGGTTAGAAGGACTGATTGTGTGATGGGCTAAACACAGTGACGTGGATCTGATGGCTGGATTTTATTTTAATTTTCAATTTTAGTTTCAAGCCCTCTTCCTGGGAAGCTGTCGCCAACGAGGAGATGTGGCAAGCCAGGTGATGCTCCTTTGCTCCCCTCCAACAGCCTGTGGGCAATGCCAGCTCCTTGGCGTGGAAACACACACCAAAGTGGGCAGCTTGATGGTGCATGGCCTTGTTGGATCTAAACGAGCCAAGCTTCAGGAGGAAAAGATGGGCCAAATGAGATGAAGGGTGTATTGCCTCTGGCAAGCAATGGTTTTGTTCACCTGAAGGCTCTGCTCAAAGTATCTTGGAGGAACAGAGGTAGTTCACACACACCGTGGAAAGAAATTGCAGTGGTGTTACTGATTTGAAAAAAGCTTGTGTGCTGTCCCGTACAATTAAAGGGCTTTATGGATGCACTGAAGATGTGTGTAATCATGAGATGTGAGCTGGTTATGTTAAGCAGTTTGTATAATGGACCTTTTTCTTGTTCTCCTAGGATGAAAACGGCTTTCTTTATATTTGACCTTGCAGAAACTGCCAGTGTGACTGCAGAAATGAAATCGCAGCTTTACACGTTGGCATACACTGTAAGTCATGTATTTTGCTACGAATGCTCCCTGCAGTCTTCATCCTTTTTTATTGTTTTTAATTTCTTGACTACATGGGAATATCACGGTGTATCTGTAGAGGTGGGTTGTCCTGTAATCTGTATTCTCTCTCATCCATCCAAACCAGGAGCGTAGCAGATTCAAAGAGATTTGTTCAGGGATATTATCCGTTCCTGCTTGCCCTCTCGGTCAGGGAAGATGCCAAAAGCTAACCAGTTGACACCCTCCTTTTGCTATAATTATGTTGTCTGTGCTGGGCTCCAAACCCATGCCAAGAGATTGTCTGTCCTGAAGTCCCCTCTATGCACTTGTCCTCTCTGTCATTACACAGTCATGCATCTGAGCCAGCAAGTGTAAAATCCGACAGTCTTCTCACTGCAAATTAATTCTGCTGCATTTCACAGCAAAGAATGACATACGTAAGCTGGTGGAGGTATCTCTATAAATATTGTACTGCCAGAGATGCCAGCAGATGCATAAAACGATCAGTGTGTGTCAGCAGAGAGGAGGAGTGTTTTATACCCCAGCAAACAGCCTACAAATAGTTTCCTTTAAACGTTTGCCTATTATGTTGTGATTTTTGCTGTTCTGTTCTGCAGTGTTGTCAGCATTGTGCCTGATGTTGAGCTTGTGAATATTGCCACTCAAAAGACTGCTCAAGTCCTGTTGAAGATGTCCTTATTTCTTGAAATATTGAGTAAATGTTTTTCCAGAGGCAGCAGTGAAATCTTTTTCCCCAGCCCAGTGTAACCCTTCTCCTGGGGAAGGGCATAATGTGCCCGGGGGTTATTTCGGTCATCTGTAATGTTTCTAAACATACAGCTGCTCCACAAAAGGAACTGATTCAGCTCCCAGTTGGATTTTGGATTCATTCTGTCACACATCACACAGCAAACACAGAGTGAGGTTTCAGAAATCCTCTGACTCTGGGAGTAGACATCTAAATAGCATCTGTTCCTTTATGGACAGTTTTGAAGCACTGTTAAAAGCTGTTGGTCCCCTTTGTTTGATTAATTTGCCCTTTTTTTTCCTCCCTGTAACAGTCATACAAAGAAATTGTCAACTCTCATCCAAATCATCCGGTGAACTGGCACAAAAACTACGCGATAGCCTGCGAGAGGATGTTGCGTCTCCACCAGGTGGACGTGGATCCCGAGGTGCTGCTCTCTGAAACTGTTAAACATTTCCTCCTGTACACCGAGAGAGCAGAAGACGATCCCCAGCGGCAGGATATCCTGCAGGCTGTGAAACACCTGAAGAAGGAGCTGCAGGGGCTGAGGAAAATGAAAGCTGATCTGAAGAGGCGAGCTGGATAGCGCCTGTTCCCCCCCGCCTCGCGCCTTCTAAAGCACTGAGATGTTTGAAGTTAGGAGCAAAAATTTGAGTTGGGCATCGACTACTTATAAAAGGCAGCAGAAAGAGCAGTAAAGAGGACATCAAGCAGGCTTGCCACTGCAGGAACGTACTGTTATTTGTTCTTTGATGGCCGTTGCCAAATGAACAGTTTGTATTGTTTTCTATGGGGAAGAAAGCTCATCACTAAATAAAATGCTGGCTTTCAAAGGAGAGTTTCCTTCTAAAGGAAACCCGTGAATCTCTAGTACTGTGGAGAGATTTTAATTTTGTTTATGAATACAGCATCCTTTATAGATGCAAAAAGTGTTTTTAGCTTTTTAATGTTTCTTCTGTCATTGAGCAAAGAGGCTTGTACAGACATTTTTCTTTAGTCTGTGCATTTTTATGGTCACAAGGCAGTGCAGTTAGGTAGGTTTCCATCAGGAGAAGTGTGTGGCCTTTGTGGGGGTGTGACCAGGTGCTGTTTCAGATATGCTCCATGCCCTGACTGTGCCTCTACCATGGGGTGCTGCAGACATGACCCACTGGGGACACATGCAGCAGCTGGCATGGGATGATGGGTGAAACAAATCCAGTTCTTCCTGCCTGGCTTTGCAGGGAGGGTTATTTTCATTACATTGGGGTTTTATGCTGTGTTAGACTTCGTGGGACAAGTTTTGCTATAGCAGGTGATCTGTGTTTTTCTTTACAGACCACTGTAGGCAGCACCATGGCATCTCCTAAAGACACCTTGGTGTTGACATCCCTCCTGCTTTTCAACATACCTCAAATGCCATATAACTCAGGTACCAAGAGCTCAGCTACTTATTTTCCCAAAAATGACATAAAATAGCTTGTCTTTCAAAATGGAGATGATTCTTTAAAAGGCTTAAAAAAGACACCAAGCTCTGGTGGAAATGCGCGTTTGTCAAAATTTTCGTACTTTGCTCTGCCATTCTCTGAAATCTCGGTGCAGTGGTGTTAGGGGAGAGAAATTGCTGACAGTCCAGGACTGCATTTGGGTTAGGAAACTTTTCAGAGAAGGAAGGACTTCCATAAGGATCATGTTATCGAGCAGGATGTGCAAGCAAGATGTGCATGGGAGCGAGAGGTGCTGCACGGGGATGCTCTGTTGCAGGACTCAGTTTCTACTTCTGAGTGCTGTGTTTGTGCTCTCTGCTGTGCGTGCATGTAGGTGCAGATTTAGGCTCATGCGGTTACTAATCCTAATAGATCCCTTTAAGAGTAGATGACTTTTTTTGTTGGCCCTCTACCTCATTGTAGGAAAACTTGAGCACTTTTCATTGAGTGCTGTATGTATAAAAACCAAGCTGCTGTCTAGGATTCTTGTATTTTTCTTCATTTTTCTCCCTTTCATTCTGATTTATTTTCACAGGGTGATTTCCATAGCAGTTCTCCCCTGTTCTCCTATAAACAATTCCTGTCCAAACAGTGGATGAGAAATGAGCAATAAAAAAAAATAAAACTCTGGGTTGCAAAGCCACAAAGCAGAGGGGAGAGTGAAGAAGAGCGGCGCAGGGCTGTCATTTTAACTCTTTGTGTTGCAATTGACTACATTTCAGGTCGACTGTGCCTCACTTAAATCTCTTCCTTTTTGTCAATTCCTGCAGAAGTGTTTGTACAGAGGGAGAGAACATCATACATTCCTCCATGCAGCTTTCTCAGGGCTGGCTTTCTTCTCACTTCTCAAAATCAGCCCTTCAGTCTAGCAGAAAAGCATTAGGAATCCAATTTTTGAATGCTTTTGTTACCTGCATTATTGAAAATCCTTTCAAGCAAATATATTGAGCCAAGGGTTTTCTTTATCTTGATTAGATGCCCCTCCTCAGCTGCATAGTCTTGAAATAATTGGAAGCTTTTGTGGATTCCACTATCTGCTCGGGAGAAAAGAGGGGCTCTACAAAGGTATCTAAGCCTGCAGTCTGTTTCAAGTAACGTATCGTGGCACATTGTAATAAGCAGCGACGCAAACTGCGAGCAGAACTTTCCCACTAGCAAATGCCTTCCCAGGTATGAACAGCAGTAGGAACAGGATGTTTTTTTAGGGAACAAGACCAGAAACGCTTGCGACTGTGCCATTCACCAGCACTGTGTCTCTATGAGTTGTGTGCGCATGCAACACGGGTGTCTATGCTGGGTGTTCAGCTCGGAGGTATCACCGATGGTCGACTGCAAAGGTGAAAATGTTTAACAGAAGTTAGAAAATTCCTCCTGTGAATCTGTTCAGGATAGATTTGCCTGTGCTCTTAGATGAACCAATTGCATGCATGTTTTTAAGCCTATTCGCTACAAGGCAGTGCTGAGGGATGCTGGCAGAAGTTTAATTTTTATCAGCTCCTCTTAGGTGGCACCCCTAAGTTTATCAAACAAGCAAAGCTGATTTGCTCTTCGTTAGTCTCAGTTGCATGAATTGGTTGCCAAGTAAACAGGATTTTGCATTTTCCTAATTACTTTCATATTTGTGTTTTACCTCTATTTGTTCTCTCGCAGAACTGGTCCTAATAATTAGTCAGACTCCTGCTGCCTAGACCTTAAAAAAAAAAATAAAGGGGGGGGGGAGGAGGGAGACTTCAGAGGTTTTTTCCTCCCTTATAAATTCATTTTTGTTACAAGCATCTTTTATACATATTACTAAAGGGAGTGCACTAAGAAATGCAAATAATAGTTCTTTATTTTATTATGACAGTTAATTAATAGCAACCTGTTTTAATGAATAAAGTCACTCAGAGTCCTTCAGCACTTCCTAAGTAGAGGCCAGAATCTGTAGGGATTCTTTTTTCCCCCCCATTGTATAGCTCCTAGACTCGGCGCACTATATAGGGCCTGTATAGAAATGCTCGCTAATGAAGAGGGAGGGCGAGGAACTTGTCTGCATTCAAAGATCACTGGTGAGTCATTCAGCGAGAAAAGGCCCCTTGCTAGGAATAGTCACAGTTCCGCGGCATTGTGCTAGCAAAAGGGTTTGATCAAAGGTCTCCTGCGGAGCTTGCATGGTTTCCTTTCATACGACGACCATAATTAAAACCACTAATTCTCTTTTAAAATGCTGCAGGATGCCATGTAGGCATCTGTCTGGAGTGTCCTTTGTGCTGTCGGGAGCTGTTAAGGACCAGCGCCGAGGGCTTTTCAGCGACATGCCAGTCAGGAAGGTGATTCGACATAAGGGTGCCTCTGAAGGCTTGACAGGGCCTTGACTACACAATCCGAGCTGAATTTGCCCCTTGTCAGCTGCCAGTAAATAAATCTCAAAGGGGGAAAAGCTGAAGTTTCATTACCTGATCCCCGGGGCTTTGTTGGTTTTGGCATCGCCCAGGGGGAAGCCCTCGCCCCGTGGGGCTGGGGGGCTGGAGGTGGCCATTGGCCGCGTTGGGCGCGGGGCCGTTTGAAGACCGTCAATACTTGTAACAGTTCAGCTGTTGGGAAGACAAATAAATGGAAGAGCCCATTAATCCCCTTTGGGTACTCGGTGCCTTTTGCCCTTTTATCGCAGCCTTATTAGGTTCCTACTCATCTTGAACCAGGAGGAATGAATTGAGGTTGTTGAGCGCTAATTGGCAAAGACTTTTCATCATGGGCCAAGAACTTTCCCTGACTTGAAAGTAACTTCGCCACGGGGAGGATCAGCGAATTCTTGCCTTGCCATTAAAACAAAACCCCCAAATCCCATCGGGATTCAGCGTGGTCTTTAAAAAGAAATAAAGAGAGGCAACTGCTAAATTGTTGGGCTTGGCCTTCGTCAAGATGTTGGTAACTTACATTTGCTGTTTAAGAGGGAGTTGAGGAACCAGATGCCGAGCAGGGCGATCTGTCCTGAAATGCAGCTGAAATGTGTCTGTCCTACATGTGTACACATGCGTTACCAAACTACTTGCAGGCCAGGCTTCCCAAAAGCAGCCTGGAGATGATCTGTAAGGTGGCACAGGCATTCCTGTTGGCTTGCAGCCACTTGGGTGTCAGGCAGAGCGCTGTTAGGGTTACCATATGCCCAGGGCCAATGCTGGCTGCCCTTGATTCATCCCTAGGTTTGGTAAGAAATGATTCATAAACAGGAAATACGTCAGCATGGAGTCACTTGCACATTCTTGTTATTTTTTAATGTCGAGTTTGGTAAATGGTTTGTTAATTTAAGTGTACTTATTGCCCTTTCTCCCCATCTCTCTCTTTGCACATCTGGACTGAAGAGCAAAACTCGGGAGGTCATGAACACATTTTATCCACGGAGTGTGACACCTCAGTGTTGTGACCACCTCAGCCTGGAGGACATCAGGCAGAGGTTTTAGAGCAGAAATCCCTGTTTCTGTGTTCCCCAGCCTCCACATCGGAGGAACACATGAAAGAAGTCACCCATATTACAGGTGGCATCTCCAGGGGGTGCCGATGACTGCACCCTGGTGAAGCCACCCCAGTGCGGCCCACCCCAGGGGCCTGCAGGGTCGAGAGCTTGGCACATCGCTACGTGAGCAAACAGTGGCTAAAGCTCCTGCTCCGCTCATGGCACCGAATGAAGATGTCATTGTCAGCACCCTGGGAAAGGCTCTTTGGTTTGGATCTGCCCAGCAAAGCTGGAGTGAGCACTTGCAGCATTGCCCCTGCCAGGTTGCCACATGGAGCAGCCATGTTCATGGCCACCACAGGCCGTGCAGGGAGGACAGAGAGCTTTGTGGTGGCACCGTGTCCTCCACACGTTGTCCCTTCTCCAAGAGCACTTCAATGCATTGCTGCAGGTCAGGTACAGCAACAACTTTATGAATTTTTGGGGAAAAAAATGCATAGAAAGGGAAGAGGACCATGACTTATTGTGGGATGTTTTTGGGGTCTTTTGTTTATTGCTCTTCTTTGTCTTGGCCTTTGATTTAGCAGCAAAGCCTCTTAAATAGTGTAGAGTGTAAAAAGGACATCTGAAGAACTGCTGAACCTCCTCAGGGAATACCTGCTGCCTGTTTCAGACCAGAGGAAGGACTTGTGTGCCCAATTTTTTTCATTTTTTTCCTAAAGTTTGTTATTTCTCCCTTGCTGCCTCTTGGCACTCCTGTTGTATTCAAACCTGACATTTCAGTAATGGCCTGTTCAAAATGGAGTGAAAACAAGGAGTGAGGATAAATTGGAATAATTTGCTTCAGGTGACTGGCATTGGGAGAATTTGTGCTGGTAGCAGGCAGGTTGGAGGTAGTGCACTCCATCCAGTGAGCCTTCTCAGCCTGTTCCTAATGAATCTGAGAATTTGCCTTCTGTTGGGCTCAATAAACTTGATGCAAACTTATTGAATATCGGTGAATTTGTGTTTGTAAATCCATGTTGTTCAAAGTATGGCACAAGTGGATTTTTTTGGTGAGTGGGGAAGAGACACAAGGGCCTCAAGGAAGATGAAGGGCAGCCTGGGTACTTGGTGCACACGAGTGTTGTCATTGCTGGCTAAAAAATGAGGGGATGAGGTACTTCTCAAGAGAGGTTATCCATATGAGATTACCTCTTGTCAACACTTGGGAAAGAAAAATTAAGAGACTGATTTCAAGCTGTGAATTTGGAATTGGAAAAAAAAAAAAGAAAAAAAAAAGGACTTTTTGTTGTTTGTTTTTGCTTTTAAAGAAAAAAAGTCTTAATTTTGATCCTTAAAATTAATTGAGTTAATTCAAATAGGCCATGCTATTCTTGGATTTGAGTGAGTGTTGCAGATTGGTTTTGCTAGGGAAAAAAAAAAAAAAAAAGTCTATTTTTACAGGTAAGAGTGAACCATGAGGAATTCTGACTATAAGAATCCTCTTTTGGGGAGCCCAGGTGGGAGATCAGAGTTGCCTTTGGCACCATGCATCTACTTTGAAGTACTAAGGTATTCTTCTCACAACTTGTGCTGAATTTGTTCAATGTACCCACTTATCCATGACATCAACTCTTCTCCAAACCTACCTAGTCCAGTTTTGCATCATGTGAAAATCAGAGTCAATAACATGATGTGAGGAAGGTCCAGCTTCTTCTTCACTTGCTTAATTTAGGACTATTTGGGCAATTGTAGTCCTCATATAAACTTAATTACAGAAAATGCAGGAAACACAAGAAACATGGGCAATGTGGCCAGGCATTTTGTCCTGTATTTCTGAAGGCAGTGTCCTATTGAGGTGCCCAATTGTATAGGTGACCTCGAATATAATTGAAAATATTAGATCTTACCGCGTTTTTAAATTCAGCAACAGCATTTATATCATTCTAATTTTTCTTGTTGTCCCTGGCATTAAAAGTGTCTAGTTTTAAGGAACCCCAGTGACCCCTAAATACCCTTTTTTTCTCCCAACTGGGATCTAGCTTTTTACCATTTCCTTAATGTTTGCAGCTAGAAATGCAGCTTAAGTGGCATTATGCTAAGTAATTATTCTTACAGGATGTGAAATGAAACAAATTTTGCACAGCATGAAATTATTCCTGCCACGTATGGCGTTCGGTGGCAGATTTTCGAGTTTGGACCGTAAACAAGGCTCGGCGGCAAGGAAAGAGCACGGAGGGGAGGGGGCGGGGAGGAAAACA
Source organism: Netta rufina (assembly GCF_964035555.1). Classification (NCBI taxonomy): domain Eukaryota; kingdom Metazoa; phylum Chordata; class Aves; order Anseriformes; family Anatidae; genus Netta; species Netta rufina. The sequence continues at coordinate 60,997,444 of NC_140128.1, read as the reverse complement.
CCACCAAAGGTAAGTCCTTGTAGCAAAAATATTTTTGGCTGGATCAAATATTAAACCTGCTACTACAAATTTCACGCTTTGCATTCCTAAAGCAGATGCCAAGTGATGATGCCAAAAATTAATTGGAAATAATATTGCTTGCCTTGTGTGCCGTATCCAGCAGAGGGCACAACGGATAAGAAATGCGCCCGGTGCCGAATTCGCCCGCCGCTGATAAGGCTGTTTGTAATTGCTTCGGTAAAAATATGTAGCAACATGCTTGTGTGCTTATTTACATCTGGGGATGTGCTCTGGAATGGAGGGTTTAGATTTACAACCATCCCCCCCATGCCCCATCAATACATAGGAGACTTTCGTGTTTTGCCCGCTTTCTGTTTTCGAGGGGAAAGTGATAAATTGCTGGGTTTGCTGGTTGAAGTACTGTGAACTGTTTTGGTGTTCGGAGGTTATCTCGAATTAAAAATTCAAGCCTTGACTACTAATAGGGAGGTGATGCATCGTGCAGTGCAGTGTTCTGCTGGCAGTAATTTTCATGGGTACATAAAAGGTCGTTACAGAGTGAAAAAAAAATGGATATAAAGCTAAGAAAATGAAGGTTATCCCTTTGATTCATTGAGAAATGTGAGTTGCTTGTTTATATATTACCAAATGTTAATTGGGAAGAAAAAGCTTCCCATTACTTTAATGTAATATAGACTAAAGAATCTATGATTATGTTAGACAGGAGAGAAATGAGAAAAAGACATAAAAGCAGTCTAAAACAAGAAAAATTTAAAAATCCACTATTTGTATTCAGTGAATTTTGCAATTAGCATAATGGACTAGGAAGTTGGTGCACAGCATTGCTTTCACTAGAGCAAGATTTGCAGTTGTTCTCCTTAAGTGCAGCCCTTTGTATTCAGCAAACACATCAATCAGTAGCAAATACAGCTTAAATCATCTGTCTAATTAGGGAAGGATTTTTTTTTCATAAATGATACAGATCAGAAAAAAACGTCAGCATATACTTCCTATCCAAACCTCGTTTGGACAGCCCAATACTTTAAATTACCACCACAATTTCCAGCCCCCTTCGTATAAGTACAGATGTGGATGTGGGCAGGACAGAGTGGAAAACGGGTGCTAAAACAAATGTAGTGGTGCAGTCTTTCTCCAACGACTGGAAATTATCATTTCATGCTGTTTCCTACCAGTTCCACACTATATAAATAGATGCTGCCTTGGAACAAGTCAACATTTGATGCAAACAACCTCACAGCTCAATCTGTACAAGGAAAAAAAAAAGTCTGTTTTCATGTTCTAGTCTCTCCCTATCTTCTTTCAGGGTTATTGTTTAAATCAACACTTTCCAACTGTGTAGATTTTAGCTGGAGGTTTTTTTGCTTGCTTGTTTGTTTTGGAGGGGAGGGGGTTGTAATTTCCCAACGTATGGGAGATAAATGAGATGTTTAAAGCGCCTCAGTGGAGTGGCATAAAAGCTGGGAAATCAGAGAGATTGTAAATCTATGTTTGTTTTAGAAATAAAATAAAATAAATCAAGGAAGAGCAGGTTAGAGCTGCTAAAACCGAGCTGATTAAGAGCAGCAGTTACATAAAAAGCATCTAGAGTCCATATTGTAAGTATTATTGCAGCCATGAGAAATACAGCTCCAAAGCTTTTAAGGGTTGGTGTGGCTTGGTGTGGCTTTTTTTTTTTTTTTTTTAGTGAATTAAGTACTGATGAAAGGTATGGGATTGACAGCTTTGCAAACTCAGTGCTGCTGTTTAATCACATAACCCATGGTAGTGCCTACAAGACCCACAGGAGCAAGTTGTCCTGGCCTTCTGCTGCCTCTGTTTTTAGGATCGGGGGTGATCCCTGAGTTATCCAGCTTGGGCTGCTGTGCTCTGAGATCTACTTGGAGATGTCTGCTGCAAGGAGCAAGCAGCCGAGAACTCTTGCAACCCCATATCACACTGTGCAACAACCATTGGGTTGGCGAGGTTGTCCCCCAGCCCACAAATGCCTTCCACACCTTCTGCTGAGCTTGAGAGTGGCGAGAATTGGAAAGCCACAGCTCTGACGTGGCAGAGGGGAGGCAAGCAGGGAAGCAGTGGGGGCTGCTGTTTTGGTGTGACTGGCCTGGGACCCCCAGAATTGGAGGTGCAGGGTCCGAGGAGGAGGCAAAACTGCTCTTGCTTTTTCCTTTGGTGGAGTTTTAACTGATATACTGGGACTTTGCAGCATGCAAGCTTCCCTGTTAGCTGGCTGTCAGGTGTCTCTTTGCCTTTTTCTAAAGGAAGAAAAACCTTTAGTCTGTCTGCTTCCTCCACAGGGGACCTTCCCTCTCTGCAGCTCTTCTTCTACCACCCATAACCCAGGTGAATGTCCCAGCACTTGGGGTGTCCATCTCCCTCCAAGCATCCAGGCTGGTGCAATGGCAGTGGGCACTGCTGTCACTCACACCACAGTGACAAAGAGGGATTCCCACAGGAAATTCTGGAAATTGCTGGGTTTGGAAGGAAGCTGAGGTCACTTAGACTTGGTCATCCTTTCTGCTCTTGAAACATTTCCTTGTGATGCTCCATTCAGCCAGCAGTGGAAGAGTTTGCATCCTTTGGAGTACTGTTTCAGCTTTTGGTTTCACTAGCTTCATCCTTCTAGGTCTGTTTTAAAATATTTTGTCCCTCTCCAAAATGAGAAGTCATACATTTTGGTAAGAATAAAAAATAAATAAATAAAAATACAGACCTTAATTCTAAAATACACATTCATGGTATTTAAGTGCTTGCTCTTAAGTGCTTTTTTTTTTTTTTCCTTTTTTTTTTTTTTTTTTTGGTCATTCCTGCTTCATTTTTCTGTGGCTGAAATGTCCTGAAATCTACCTGAATACAGCAGTGGTTTTGGTGTCTTAGGATTACTTTTGATTCAGCCAGTGGCTATTCAACAATGCCTCGTGTACTTTTACCCACCACTTCAAACATGATTTGAGGTCCTTGCTGGGGCAGACAGATGTATTTCCCAGTCCTTTATTAATAGAGCAGAGAAATACAAAAAATGTAAGAAGATTAAGAAAAGGAGTTTATTTGCCTTATGGGCTTCTCCAGGACCACGAGCACCATGCTGGGAGTGATGGAGAGGGGCATCTACAGTGTAGGAAATCCCACACGAGGTGGTGAACCCTTCTGCAGCTGCGATTTGCATTTCCTGACCACTAGCAAATAATGCTGTTAGCTCCCTCGGCGTCCAAGGTTGTGAAATACCAGGCCTTCTCCAGCATCTGTATAGCTAAATACTGAAACGTGAGTGAAACAGCATTTTAGAGCTCAGGCCTGCTAGTATTTTCCACTCAAAACCAACATGCAGCATCAGCTGGCAGCTGCCTAGAAGAAAAGATATGAACAGAGACAGCAGGAATAAGTTGCAGCGGACCAATCAGGCTGTCTGCAAGCAAAGAAAATAAGCACAATTACCGATTTCTTTGGCCTTATTCTCAACCGCTGTGTGCCACGACAAACCTTGTAGTAACTTGGTGTGGGCTTGGCAGCTCTGTGAGGCACAAAAAGCCTCCCCCTCTCTGCTGTTTTGGTGTGGTGGCCTCAAGAAGCCACCTCTGCCATGTGTGGGGCTGCCCACGTCTCAGTGCCACTGAGACCTCGAGAGGAAACATCTCAGCGAACGTGTGAGGAAGGTATAATCATCATCAGCAACGAGGTGAGGGTGATTTCTGAGAGCCTCTGAGCAAACCCTGAGGGTGTCAGAGGGGACACGGAGCCAAAGCATGGAGGGGATGGTTGATGGTTGGACTTGACGGTCTTAGGGGTCTTCGCCAACCTAAATGGTTCTGTGCTGGGCTTAAACACAAAAAAGCCTGGCTGGGGTGTGCTTAGAGCACGAAGTGCTGGGTGCTGAGGGACCTGGCTGGGGCAGGCCGCTCTGTGCTCCTTCCCTCGCCTCAGTTCTGAAGATGGAGGGTGCTGGAGGAGGGACAACATGCAGGATGGACTCGTCTTGGCTCAGGGCTCAGTGGTTCCCCTGGTGCCCACGTGTCCTTTCCATTTGTCCTGTGGCAGGGGAGGAATCCACACCTTCCCCTGGGCACACAGGGACAGCGAGGCCTTGCCTACCACGAGGGCCAGCCGCCGTGTCCCCCTTACCCTTCGGTTTCAAATGGGTCTGGAGCAGGTTCAAGAGCCATCCAGGTCTCCCAAACCTTTTTGGGGCCAACTTGGCCACATGTGCTGGAAACCTTGGAGCGAGGGACGGCCGGTTATCCCGATTTTGGCATGACTGTGGGACAAGAGGGAGGGCTGTAAGCAGGCAGAAGGCATGCACCAGCGCTGCTTGCCGTTCGGCCCCTGCTTTTAAGTCCCTGACACATAATCTTGGTCCTGATTTGGTCTCCACCTCATCTGGCTTGTGTAAGCTGCTTCCCGTGACCTTTCCTCGGCGAAGGGAAGGAGGGGGAGCGATGGGGGCATGTGAATAGAGCCAGACCCTCCTGCCAGCGGGCAGAGGGTGCTCTTGCCTAGCATATCCCGCTCCCTCCGGATAGCCGGGGCTGTTCCCCTATAAACCATCCCCTTCCCACCCGCTCGGGCCCAGGGATGCCCGAGCATCCCCAGCGTGCTGGCGATGGATCTGCTTCATTAATATTCCTGCTCGGGCGGGTGGGTGGAGGGAGCGCCGCATCTAACCTACTTTATTCAAATAGAAAATGTGTGTGGCGGAGTGAGAGGGAGATACAGGCTCTGCCATAATTCCAGATTTAATTGGAAATTTAGTAAATCTGCTAAAATATTTAGTGGTTTCAATTTTTTCCCCTTCTTCTGTAAGAAACAAAGGATCCCGGTTTATCATGTGTCTTTCAACAACTTTAATTTCATTTGTAGATTAAGGATGGAAGTAGCATTTCCACTCGATTGCATACTGGGCATTAAGAAGACAAAAACGTTCATTGTTTGCCCGAACTCGGAGGCTTTTTTTTTTTTTTTTTTTCAGACATTAAGCTGTAGGTGGCATTCTTTATACCTGACATCAGGATGCTCTTGTCAGCTGTTCGGTTGACAGGATTTGCTGCCGACCTGTCGGAGGTGCGTGAAGCAGTGCAAACAAGGGAGGGCTTCTGCCAGGTGATAGGGACGGGTGCCAGCAGGAGTGGGACAGCCTCATCGCAGCCCACCAGGACGTGGCTGATGGCCAGATTGGTAAATTGTAGGTTTTTTGAGCAAGCATCTTGAGGGAATTAAAGAGGGAAGGTTTGGTGGCCTTTCTCATAAGATATTCAAAAGTAAGGAAGTGGTCGGTGGGACAGGTTTTTTTCCCAAACCATGCATTTCTTACGACTTTTTGGGTGCCAAAGGGTTTCGTGGTCACTTTGGCCTCCTTTGGTGCAGAGGTGTAGTTGGACTTGGATCCTGGATGGGGCACCCATTTTGCCATGAGGATGTTTGGCACGTGTGCAGGATGGAGTGGCTATGCTGATAACTCCACATCCATCTATAATTAGACAAATGAGTTCCTGTTCTGGCCTTAAATGTCCACCTTGGCTTTAAACAGCCACCAAGTTTTGCTGGTTTTGTGGCTTTTTTTCCCCCAACATAAAGCAGCAGGAGCTGGACCTGTGTCTCGGGCCAGAGCAGGGCTGGACAGGGTGGTTTTACTGGTTTTATTATTTTATTTTTATTTTTTAAATGATCCTTTGTTTATATTTTCTCTTGAAAATAGCCCAGTCTCTTCTGAAGCCATCGTTTTGTAATTCTCTCAACTACTTAATGTAGTGCAAGCTCACCTCAAAAGCTTCTCAAGAAATCAAGGCTTTTGTGAACGCCAGGCGAAAGGAAGAAAATTGTCGCCTAACCTTTCAGCCATCCTCATTTTCAGGAGAGCAAAGGACATTCTCTGGAGACACAGAGGTTTTTTTTATCCACAGCAGTTAAATCAGATTTATTAACATGCCATGTTATGAAGCTGGGAAGTAACATTTGTTTTCCTGATTTTTTAGGGAATTTATCCTGCAGTCATTAAACTGGATTTTAAACCACCATTTAATGTTTTGTTATTTTTCTAGTTTTTTATTTTTTTTAGCGTCCAGTGTTAATCCTGCAATTGGAAACCACTGTGGATAAAAGTACTGTGTAACTTGCTTCCAGAACAAATAAGGTACAGCAGCTAATTTTAGTTTTAGGTTTCAAGGAGGGGGAGAGGAAGGGGGCAAGACAGCACCTTCTCTTTATGCTGTGAGACAGCCTTCAAGTGTGAAAGCAAAAATTCCCAAGCTGAGATCTAGTGAATGTAGAAAAGGTTCATTTTCAAAATTGCAACAGCCTGTACTTAGGTGATATTAGAAGACACCATGACAGTAAAGTAGTTTTATGCATAGCGGCTTAGCTAACATTTTGAGAACTAGTTTAGTGAAGCTATCAGGTTTAAAAATACCAAGCCACAAAGTTTTAATGAAACTATGCTTGGATCAAAGTACCATAAAGAGCATCCAAGAACTGCTTAAAAGATCCTTGAGTGGAAATTAGAATGGATCGTCAGGATTTATTCTGTAAAGCCTGTCTATTTTGACCTTTTTTCAGTCTCATATTAAGGCTGCTGAAAGTGTGTTTTGTTTGGCTAATGCTTGGGACTTGCTGTAGCTATTAGGTCTGTTAAACTGAGGCTGCCTCTAAAGTTTTAGTATGCATTAATTGACTGATAAGGACTTGGGAATCAAATGGCTGAAGGAAAGGGCTATCATAGATTTTTTTTTTCCTTTGCTTTATTTCTCTTTGCACTTCATTTACATCCCAAGCCCTATTGGTGATCCAGATTTGAATAAAGCCACAGCTTAAGCAGCGATTAGATCTCAATAGCTTGGATTTTCAATGAAATTGTGGCATCGTCTTTTACCATACGTATTTAGTAAGAGGTGTGAAAACTGACACCTGGTGCAACTTTATCTTTTAAAGCACTGTTTCGGTTTATGCATATACGTACGCACGCACACATAGCGTTTGCAGACACGCATAGATATATGTATATATAAAATCCTGCTGAAATTAGGGTATTAGTTGATAGGCCTTTGACTCTGTCAATGTCAGGGGTTAGTGGGAAACAAAGACGAGGCTAAGCAAAGCTTTGCAAGAATGGAAAGAGATAAGAAGACCTTCCCCCTTCTTCAGGTTGATTTTTTAAGCATGTCATCCAAATGTTCAAAGCAATGATCCTGTAAACGCTATTAGAAGAAGAAAGCCATCAAGAATATATAATGCAGTGAGGGTTATTTTTTTTTTCATTCTGATGTTATTATCATTACTGTTATTATTATTATTTGGAAGCAATATGTTTAAAGTTCACCTGCTAATCCTTAAGCTGTTGATATGACGATGTCAAAAATGATGGGATTTGGTGATTCTCATTATTGTTATGTATTGTTCTTCACTAGCATTCCATATTAATATTTATAAATGCCAGGAAAAGTAGTCTTTTTATAGACATGAGAGCTCCCAAACTCCATTTTTATTTTCTTTTTAACAAATAAACGTTGCATCCAATATAGATGATTACTTTTTGGAACAAAAATGATTTTCCAAGCAATCCACTTGATGCTGATGGTGAGTTTTTTAAACTTAATTTTCTGTAAGCAAGATGATGACCTGTAGATGTGATCTTTCCTTACCAACATTCATAAGACTGCTCGTTCAAATTAGAATAAATACTGATTGCAGTGAGTGTGATCAAACTGACAGGAATGTAGAAGTGGGCTTGAAATCCTTCCAAAAGGTACTTCAAGCAGCAGTGAACTAAAGCCAATGGCTAGAAAGGAATTCAGCGATGCTTGGTCACCTTCTTAATTTGAAGCCCTGCATTTCTAGGGGTCCCGTTGTTCTCCTGAGTGAATTGTCCCAGAGGTGAAGCCTGGAGGACCAGCCCCCTCCCCTGGGTGAGTTTCCCTTTGGGACTTTGTACCAAAAAAAGAAAAAATGTGTGCCCTGCAAGCAACCCAGACCCAGACTGCTTTTGAAAGTCATTTTTAAAACACTTGCAATGACAGCAGCAATCACCTGGCCCAGCTTAAGAGATTTTCCTGAAATCACCTGCGCTGTGTGAGGCAGAAATGTTCTGCAAATGATGAACATCTTCAAGGCTGTATTTGGCTGGTATAGCCACCCCAGCAGCTGGAGGGTTCACGAGCATCTCTCTGCCCTGACTTCATCTCTGCATTAAAGAGAGACAATCTCCTTTTTGCATCTCTCTGTTTTTTGACACAGATCTTTGCATGAGTTTCTTTGGTGCTCTTGCTGGGTTTGAGACTGGGGACGTCAGGAACCGGGGACGGCTTTGAACTTGAGGCAGAAATGAGGAGTGGAGATGGTCACAGGCAGCAGGATTTAACCTGGCATGATGTGGGCTGAAGGGGACGTGGCTGCTGGCTGTGCACATGCTGGTTGTGAGAGGGGTGAGACTGGTTAGCTTTGATGGACTGCGCTGCTGCAAATACAGAGAGACATGAGCTGATGAGGAATATATTCAGGCTGGATATCAGAAGAGAGTTTGAGACTCTCAGACAACTGAGATTTGGGAATGGCCTTGGGGCAAGCGCTCCAGTTCATTTGAAGTTGATGCTCGTTCAGCCTGTGAAATGGGATTGTACGCCTTGGTTGCCGGGGAAAGTGACGGGAAGGGCTTGGTGATTAAAGGGGGCTCTTCTTGTCCTCAGATGGGTTTTAGGATGTCTTAGTTTCCTTTTTGGTGCTGGAGGTGCTTCCCAGAAAGTCCTGGAGACGCTGTCATGTTTTGAGCATCACAGCAATTTACGCCGTGTTTCAGCCTTTCTGCAAGCAATTCTAGCAACCATGCCTTTGAATCCCCTTCCTTGAACAGTGATCCCTAATGTAACATTGCAGATATTACGAAAGACCATATTTATCATTTTATATTTTGTACTTGAAGTATATGGTCGAGTAGCTGCATATTCTACTTCATTTAAGACAAATTGACTCTTGGTTTGGGTAAGGGAGTGCACAACATGGCTGCAAACGGGGGTCTGGGTTTGATAGCCCAAAGGATCGGTTCCCACTTGATGCTTATTTTCTGCTGCAGGCTCACAGGAAGATGTTCTCTCCTTTTTCTTGTGCCTTTGAGCATCTCAGCTCCTCCTAAGCCACCCACATGTGGGAGTCCTGCAGATCTTTTGCTTCCTAAAGAGGCTGGGTTTTCACAGAAGCTTATATGCTACAGTGTGCTATATGCAGACACAGATACCCTGAGCCTGAAGGAGTTCTTCCTTAACTGGGTTCCCTGTTATTTAGATGTCTGTAACATCAGCGTGTCTTGCCCACAGCCTTCGGTAGACGAAATAATGGATTTATCAATGCTGGGCACTTTGAAGCAGGCATCGTACTTCTCATACCTGTTGGGACGTTTTGGACCAGTCACCGTGGTGCAGGCATTCAGTTTCCAGATGCTGCTTGGTTGTTGACAGGCTTTTTGAAGATAAGGACTCAAGAATTCCTCTCTACACAAGGATTTGGTCTGAGCAGATCTCAACGTACCTGTAAAACCAGCAGATGCTCAGGTAGATGCAGTTGCAGCGCACTGAGGAACTTGAACAAGGTGGAACAGACCTTTGCAGTGGTGCTGTTGTCTTAGTGCTATGAAAGCTGGAGGTCAAGTGCATCTCTGAAATGGAGAAACCCTCTCTAAGAACACGCAGAAAGGTATTTTTCCTCCCTTTGCACTCTGGAGCTCTGTGTGTCTGTAGGACCGACCTTCCATATGTTGGTGGTGGTGGATGCAGCCATTCCTCACTGAAATCCAGCATTAGCAGCAGGTGGTTTGCTTCCCTAAGAGAGGACAGTGATGCATGGGATGCATTTTGCCATCTCACTTCTGCAAGGACAGTTGTTGGCTCTCTCCATCCCATGACGGAGCTTGCCCTCCAGCAGCTTTGTGGCAGATACTGCCCATACCCTTCTTCTTGTCCTTTTCTGCTGTTTTGAAAGGGTGTTTTTTAGCCCAGAAAAGACATGGTAGCTCTCAGACATTTCTCAGAGAAGAATCTGAGGATTTCCTGCAGGTGCTTTTCTTCCAAGGGACACCTCTGTCGCTGCTCTGCTAGCAGAGGAGCTTTGGAAGTCACCCAACCATCTTGTCATTGCTCGTGGCCTGACAGCGACTGTGTGTGCTGCAGGGTGACAGGGAGGACATGGGTGTAGCAGGAGGGGAAAGAAAGCTGACAAGAGTTGGGGGATGGAGGGAGCCGATGGCCGCATTGCTCAGCAGAAGGCTCGTTCCCATCCCAACAGGGCCAAAGGGAAGGGGAGGGCTTGGGAAGCCTTTCCCTGGGGAAAACAGGTGCCCTGCTTGGGCAACTTTTCCTCTTGCTTTCTGTGCTTATCGCTTGTTCCGCCTGTTCACAGGAGAGACTCAAGCAAAACAGAGGGCTTTGTGCTCCTCCTGGCCCACCCTAACGAGAGGGGAGTTTCGGGGCTGGCAGTGGGGAGGGTGCGCTCACACACCATGGCAAGGGGACGTGCACCACCAGGCTGCAGCCGCACGGCCCAGCTGGGAAACAGAGGGCAAAAACAAAAAGGGAATTCTGTGTTTCCTCCTAAATGAGAGCTTCTCAAAGAGGACACCAGGAAATACTTTCTGCTTGTGGAGGTGTTGAAACCCTAAACTGGCTCCAAAGGATGCTGGATTCCCTCTTCAGCAGAGGCTCTGTGCAGCATCTCCCAGGGATGCTCTAGAAATGTTTCTGCCTCGCAGGCATCAGTCCCCTTCAATCCTACTTGTTTTATGGTTGGGATCCCCAAAACCTCAATGCACAGATTGCTGAAGCCTGGAGGGGAAGCACAATTACATACTTACTCTCTTCTTATTCTCAGTAGTTGCCCAAGTCAGCGATCTTGTTGATCCAAGCCAGCGTCCATCATCTGATCCGGAATGATTATTATTAACTAGATAGGGCCATCAATTCTGGCAAATAAAGTCATGTTTGAACTCAGAACCACTTCAGGTGCAGGTGAAGCTGACAGTTCAGTCCATAGCAAGGGATCTTGAATTGGTCCTACAAAAAGACCAATGTCATTTTTCTGCTGGCGGTTCGAACTTGAGTGGGTTGGATGGTTGCCTCAAACACATTTTACTCTCGCTGTTGACAATAGACATTTCAAAGGAAACAATGAGTATTTCTTGGAAGAAAATTTGCTTGAAAAAAAAAAAAAAAAGAAAAAAAAAATCTCAGAGCCATTTGCTGAGCTTTCATCATCACACTTGGGAGAAGAAAAGAAATTGGCCGTACGCTGCCTGTGAACAAAGTGCTTTTCACGCCCTTGTTGAAATCCACCCATGTTTGGCCAAGTTATCAGCCTTGTGCATGTTCTTTAGAGGTTTGCTGAAATTTGGCTGCCTCATTTCTCTGAAGGCATGGTCTGCACAACACCCGCTCTGGCCCAAGGCTCTTGAATGGGAGAGAGACTTTTTTTTTTCATTTCCCCAGAAGGTGCCCTACTTAACTCCCTTGCATTGATTGAGCACATCCAAGGTTAGCCAGGGAGCGAATTACCAAAGGGCCTAACCACTTTGTTCCACGTGAGCAAACTGCTCTCGTTTTCCTTCTCAAGTTTATTTGCGCGTGTGTGCAATACACGGGAAAATAGTATCTTGGATAAAATCCCGCTGATTACAAATCTAGGTTACGAATGAACTTTAAATGAGCGTTGAAGTTGCAATATTGAGCACTCAGTGTCTGAGGAGCTCTCAGATGCACGCTGCCTTTGCAGGCTTAATTTGCCTTCCTACTGCCTATGGCTTATGATAATTTTTAATTACCCAATCACACGATATCTTTTCCCACAGGATCCTTGCTCCTTTGCCACACAGGTTGGACAAAGATCTTTTAACAGGTACCCAGTTAGTTTTTCTTTTCATGCTTAGCCATCACATTGTCCAAAGCCAGGAATAAATACAGGTCTACTAATTAAAAGCAGCAAAATCATTTCATTTCTGATTTATGCTGTAGCATAAGTAGGGCCCACCATGGGAGCAGGGAAGAGAGAAGGCAGCCGTAAAATCTGACTTTGACCAGGTTCTTAGCAACCATTTGTGCTGTAGATGGCCTCGACACTGTTTGCCTTTAATCGTTTAACTTTTTATAAGACTGGAATAACAATACACCGCTATCTGTCGGGAAAAAGTCAACCTCTTTCTTGCTTGAGAAGTGTTGCGATACAACGGTGATGTGGTCCTGTATAAACCGAGATAGGCAGCACAACTCTGTATTTAATACATGCCCGGCACACAAATAAAATGTGAAAAATGTTTCATTTTGGTCTTTAAGTAACAGGGAGAGGGGAGGAGGAGGAAGCGGGAAGCTTAGAATTGGAAAGCGATAGCTTTAGCAATGCGGCGCAATGATTGAAAACGGCATCTTCCACACACCCAATTAAAATTCATACCTTTTAACCTTCACTGCCATCTGAGATCTGTATCATTAAGACTGATTCAACAAGATGCCTTGATATTCTAAATTATTTGTATGCCTGGTATTCCAAATAAACATTTGTGAAATTCATTTCAAAAGATGTTAACACTCATGAAACCCATGTGCCCCAGAGGGATTATATAAATTTCCATGTCAAATATTTGAAGCAAAGCACTTGTACAGAAACAGTGTTTTTTGTGTTTTGATGCCTTTCATTTCCATAAACTAGATTACTTTCTGAAATTACTTTCACACAGAGAACAGTTTCTATTGAATTCCAGTCAGTGAGCTCCTTGGAGTGTGATGTGAATAAAATATTACTGGGTTATGTAGCTTCCAGGATGCATATGCATCCGTGCTGTAGGAGCAGGGCAAACCAAGTTTGGATTTTATCTTGAAGTGGGTCCGCACACAGAGATTTACTGTCTTAGCCTAATTGCTCAACAACTATTTCATTTAGAGCCTAACGAGGAAGCTCTCTAGATTTCTGTCTCCAGCCCCTCTACCTGGCTAACAATGACATGATCTCCCTCGGTAAGCAGAGATTTGCTGGCAGGCAGCAGTTCCTGGCTGTCGGTGCTTCTTGAACAGGAAAGTTTTATCTGCTTCTTGCAAACACCGGTTCTGCCAAAAATTCACGCGCGCGCATACACACAAAAATAGATCTGAGCAAACATTGCCTCCATTGTGCTGGTTTTGCCAGCCCGGTGAAATGATCAAATACCAGGTATTTAAGTGGGAGATGGAAGGAAAATTTTGCCGAGGGTGTAGGGGAGGGAAGCAGCTGTGAGATTAAGTGTTTTTACATAAAGGACGTGTACAATCTCCATTGTTGTATAATATCCCTCATGTGGGTGTCTTAGGTTAGCTTCTGGACGTAGTTCTAGAAAAAACGGTGAAATGCTAACTTTGGGGAAATATTTGGGGTTCAGCTGTGGATTCTGCAGCAAACCCCGTGAGTGCACCTTGGTAAGAGCCCAGCTAAAGGCGAGTGGCCTCTGAGCAGCCAGGAGAAACATCCCACTGCTCTGATTCATACCGTGTTTTGTAGCTTTTCTGTGTACAGGGCTTTTTATTTTTTTTATTTTTTTATTTTTTTTTTTTTTTTGTAGCTGTTCTGTGTACGGGGCTGCCTCGTTTAGCTTAGTGGAAATTTCACATGTGGAAATTCAGGAGTCGAGTCGTTGTAGCCAAGGCTGAACGCTGGGACCGAGCTGTTCTCTCCTGCTGTGGCAGCTGTCCCTCTGCCCAAAAAGCAGATGCACTCCCTGGCTTGTGGTATGTAAAGATTCATTTGCAGACCAGTTAGCATTCAGTTTGCTTGCCTTGTGGCAGTCCTGGGGTCCTGTCCTCTCACCAGCAGCGAGCAACAGATTCCCTTAGTCGAGACTGGAAGCGCAGAATTGTTGTGGGTGGCTGTAATGGGTGCAGAAGAACAGGTAGCTTGTGTGTGCCAGGCTGGGTTTTGCAAATACCATGGCCAAAATAAGCGTGCTGCACTGAGCTCAGATGCAAGAGCCCTCCTGAGAAAGGAAATTCGCCTTCAGCTCGTGAGAGGTGGGCGAGGGAGGAGTGAGCTACAGGACAGGCAGAGCAGAAGCCTGTTCTGTTACAAATTGGTGTCCTTTGCAAAACCAAAATTACAGAGATCTTTTTCTGCCCTTTGATGACATATCCTTCTCTCTGTTGCCTCAGTGCTCAGAGACATGGACTCCAGACCACCACAGGCTCAGGACAGCAGCATTTTATTTCCCTATTCATCACCTCCCATTTTCTGTTCCCCTCTTGGCTGTGCTCAAATGCTTCATAAAGAGATCGGAGGTGAGCAGATGCTGGTGCATCCCACAGCTGAGACCAGCCGAATACAACACACCCACTTTTACGATGTTTTAAACCTTTGGGTAGGTATGGCTGTCGTGTAGCAAAAAATTCAATTAAAAAAAAAAAAAATCAGATGTGCTCAAAGAAGCAGGCTGAGAGCAGCGGTGCTGAAAAGCAGAGCCTCCATAGAAACATCCCAGAAAACATCAGGCTTGATTTCCCTCTGAAGTGCCTGTGTATAGGTCTAAAGCAATGCTGGGAATGTGCAAGGTTTGCTCTGCACACAAGCCAAGTGGGTGGTTGCCTCCACAGAGGGGAACAAGATGTTCGTGGCCCTGCTGTCTGCTTGGCTTGGGCAGAGGCTGCTGAGGGAGGAGGGCGAGAAAGAGAACAGGAGCAGGAAATCCAGCTCTCAGGTGTCTCCTGGCTCTGCTCCTCCTTCTGCTCCTCCCTGTGGCTGCAGTCATTTGGCTCTGGAAGCAAAACCTGCTTTGCCTGAGCAGCAGTGAGGCCCGTATTGCTCAGAAGAAACATCAGCCAGGATGCGGCTGCCAGCTCCCCTGTGTGTAACTTGGTGAGAGAAGGTGGAGGGATGCAGCACGTTTCCCTTCCGGAGAGCAGGAGGAAGGCTCCCATTTTACCTGTAGCCCCCAGGGCATTTTGCAACCACCTGGGTTTGTCCCTTTTTGGGCTGGAAGACTTTTTTTACCTCCTCATCCTTATCCAACAAGGACATCTGACTCGGTCAGGACAAGACTCAGCTTTGCTCTTGCTCAGGCATCGGTCCACAAACTCCCAGCAAATCATTCCTCCTTACACAGGGGTGGCAATGCAGGGAGCAGTGGGAAAGAATATAGGGACGAGAGTTTTGGTGAGGGAATACCTTAAATACAGCCTCCCTAGCCTTTCAGTTGCTCACCTGAAGCAGCTGCAGAGAGAGGATTTTTTCACTAGTTAGTGAAAGATAAAAAGCTGATTCCCAGCAATTGCCAAAGAACATCAGACTAAGAACTAAATAGGGTAAAAAGAAATGGGCTGCAATATATGCTCAGTCTTTGGTGCATTTCTTTAATGCCAGTCTTTAGGGGCAGACTTTGCAAAAATCCCCAATTATTTTAGCTGGTTAATCTGGTCCAAAGTAGGCTGTTGGCCAGCCTGTATGCTCTACGTATGATCTGGCTTAGCTAATCTGATCAATTCCAGTTTATTCTCTGGGTAGGTCCTGCAAATCCAGGACTATTTTAATTAGAGAAGCTGGGCAGCGACAGTTTATTGGGCAGCAGAGGTAAATTCGCAAGTCCTTGGGTCAGCGCTCACCAGAGATGCAGGTCATTTGGGTTAACGAGTTGCCACTGCCCTAAATGATGGCTTTTCCTTCATCTCACTGCTGTTAGACTGTTTATAGCCTTTTTTTTTTCCTTTCTTTCTTTCTTTTTATTTATTTATTTATTTATTTAACAAACAGACCTGAGAATATTACTGACTTCAATCTTGACCTGTCGTTCTACCACAAAGCACCCTTTGCTTAGTCCTTTCTGTTCCCCATCCCTGGTTATGCTGGCTCTAGCGCCTCTTTGAGCTTAAATACAAAATGAGCATTGATTTCCGAGAGAGAGGATTTGGATGCTTAGTTTTTCTCTTGTTATTTCTTTTGCAGCGGAGCCTGCCGAGATAAAGCTTCCAGCCTGTAGGTACTGTATCAGCCTTGCAGAGGAGAGCTTGGGCCATGAAGATCTGTGCTCAGGGGAGATAGGATGGATGGAAAAAACCCATGGGCCATGCTTGCTCGAGGGGGAAGGTGACTGCAGAGCCACCAAGCGCTCAGCATGAGGCAGCAGAGCTGGGATGCTCTGCCTTCAGCCACCCCCTCTTCCTCATCACAGAGCAGGCAGCTTTTGTTGCACACACTATAGTAAGGGCCAAGCATGCAAAATACGGCCTCTCCAATCCCATTTGTCATTCTTTCTATCTGATGAACTTCACGCCATTAAAATTGAGGACGAGGTGCACGGAACCTGCCAATTTCCATTGCAGATCGTTTGTCGGAAAGCAAAGGCTTCTGTTCTTTTTCTTCAAAAGGATAAGCGAAATGTGCCTACCTTGGGACAAGAGACCATAAATGAAGCTGAAATAATGGGAGATCACTCAAAAATTCTCCACGCTTTGGAAATATTTCTACTCGCATTTGTAACGCTGACGAAAGGAGAGTTTTATGTAAGGAACAGGCTGCAGGATAAGGACATCGATGTCTTAGTCCTATCTCTGCTCTAAACATCTTGGGAAAAAAAAAAAAAAAAGAAAAAAAAAAAAGGTGAAAAAAATGTCCTTGCCGACCTCTGTTTCCTCTCCAGTGAGATGAAATTCCCTTTCTTCCACTCCAGCAGAGCTACTCGGAGACAGCTCGTGAAAGGCATTTCGGTCGGTGTGTACACGGTGCTGCTGCATGCACAGAAGAGTGGCCTGGTTTAGAAAGAAAAAGAGAAATATTAGAACAGGATTCCCAAAGAAAGGGAAGCAGAAATGCCGTGCAGAGCTCTGGGAGCTGCAATTCCCCAAGCACAGAGCTGATGTCCTTGCACGAAGGGTGTAGGGGAGCATCTCAGGCCCCATTGCTGCCCCCAAGGTGGGGTGTGGAGCCAGGTCTGCTCCCCAGCACACCTCCGACTGCATTTTAAGGATGGCCAAAAGTGAGCCCCGCCAGGGTTTGTTTTTCTCTCCTGACTTTGTCCCGGTGCTGGGGTATTTTGCTGATGTGGTGGAGGACACTAACACCTTGATGGGCCCCATCTGTTCCAGGGAGGAGAGTACAGCTGAATGCTTCGAGGGTGCCGGGGTGCAGCTTGGGAACGCTCCTTGCCTTATCCATGGTGAAGCAGTTGGCATCGGCCAAGCTCCCTGGCACCCGGAGGGGGGAAATCCTGAGGTAAATTCGAGTAGACGTGATGTTAGAAAAGAACTAACCGTTAGGGCAAGTCGGGGTCGCCAGGTCTCCCAGCAGGGACAGGTGCCTGCCACTCCGCGCATGGCCGGCAGCCAAGGACTTAGCGGTGGGACTCATGCCAGTCACGCATGAAGAGCAGACACAAGGCTGGGTCTGGAGACAATGAGTAGTTTCCTCCGCTCTCCCTGCCTCTCCCGTGCATGTTTATGTGTGAAAGTGGGGCAGCTGAAGCCCGGGATGCTACGTGGCATCTCCAGGGCCAGTAGTGCTGGTGCTGAGGGTGCTGGAAGATGCTGTGAAGTCAGCAGTGACCCTATACAGCACTGCTGCAGCCCACAGAATATTCTGTGTGTCCCTGTCTGGATAAGGGGGTGGGGGCAGCAGGAGGAGGGCAAAGACAGGCCTCCAAAGCCAGGACTGATTCCTTGGGCTGCGTGCAGCTATCTGCACGGACAGACCGGTATTTGCATATGCAAGTATCCAGCTGTGCATTCAATCGCTTGCTATGCCGAAGCAAATGCAGGCGTGTGCATGTTTTAATGGATCCTGCTCAGTGCCCGCTCACTGGAATCACGGTTGCTGCATCCGACGAACTCTGAGTCCAAACATCGCGGAAAGTATCTGCAAATCTGGCTGGCACGTCATGTGGTAACTGGAAGCTTTTGGTCTAGCCTTGTATTTTTGAGGCTGTTTGCTTTCCATCCCCTGAGCTTTAGACTGTAATTTTAGCAGAAATTACTGATTTTTTTTTTTTTTCTATTGCCATATAATACACAGCACCTGTGCGAGCTCTCTGCAAGTCATGCCCTATGTCCTTCAGAATGGTACAGGCCAAAAAAAAAGGCAACTGTTCAAATCACAGTCAAAGAGAAAAAAAATTCTCTGATACCATCACTTTTCCCTCTTTATGCCTTCCTTTCTCTCATCTGCTAAATGAGATGTTTCCACAGTTTCATTCAACACAGGATGGCAGTGGTAGAGCTTGGCAGCCATGGGAGCAAATGACTTACAACCAAAGGACAGTTTGAAAGGCAAATATGCGAATTTCTGGCAATCCAGAGCCTGTCAGTGGCCCTTTCCAACTTGTGACTAAGGAGCATTAGCCAGTCCCCTAAATAAAATGCATTTTGCTTTAGCATAGCAGCTGACCATGCTGACTTCTGTCATCTCTTACATCTTCTCCTATTTTCTTTTGCATTTTCCATGTGTGTTGTTCTGCTGATCCCAGTTCTGAGGGGAAGCGTAGCGATACAGCTGCTGTGCATTTCTTTGTTATTTCCTTTCCTGCCTTGGCACCTGTAGCCACTGTAACTAAGCACTTTACAGTAATCTTAAAAGCCTTCCAAAAATACTGTGACTCATTAAAACTGACTCAATAATAAAATCAATGGCAGCCTTCTATCCCTTCTGGAAAACTCATCTGCCCTGCAGTTCCAGACAAAAATAAACTAGATAGTTTTAGGGTATTTTTTCCCCAAAGCTTGACTGAGGAAACAAATAAATGTCTTACGTGATGTCAGGGCCATCAGCCTTGAATTTTTAGGTGTTATCCCTGCGTACACATATATGGTTTCTGTGCGTCTTCACTATTGTCAATCCTAAATCCAAAATTATGGAGTTTGAGAAAAACACTGAGCCAGTGCTGTAGCAAATATTTAATAAAAGGGAGTGATAGGGAACAGCTTTGTCACAGCAGCATTTACTAGACAAAGAGCTGCAGTCTCTGCGGGTGGAACGTGCATAACCACATGCGTCATCCGTAAGTGTGCTTGCTCCAGGCAAAGGCACAAGGCTTGAAAGCATGAGGACAACTGGATGGTGCTTTTTGCTCTACTTCTACTCTATCCTATGACCTGTGGGGTGAGCATAAGCCAGCTGCTAGTAATGTGCCTACACAGCATGGTGAGGATGAGGAACAAGAGTAATCACTATATTTTGTGACCTACACACGCCTCTGTCCATGTTGCCAAGCAGTCGGTGAGGCACAAAGCATCTGCAGCACGCTAAGAAAGAGCTGGTCTTATGGTGTCTGCTGATGGACTTAGACGTGGCAAGCTTAGCTCTGCCGGGATCCAGCTGGTCTGCCCACACAGATGCACGGCATTCCCCATCTGCAAGAAGGGGTGGGCACAGCCTGGATCTGCCTCTGAGCAGAAAAAGCAGCCCCCACGTGTGCTCACCTGGTGCTGTAGCCACTACTCTGATCTGCACACCTGCGTTCCTCAGCAAAACAGGATCTCACTGCTGACCTCCTTAGCAAAGATCTCTGAGATCAACAGAGAAAATGTTCTGTCTAAGAGCTAGAGATTATCTGGTTTAGAGTGTCTCTTTCTGCAGTCCAGAGGGGATGGAGCTATTTTATTTTATTTTATTTTTTTTTTGTGCAAGGAAGAAACCAGAAGATTATTTTTTTCTTCGGTGTCCTAAAACTCCTCAGGGCTGCTTATCTCCAATTGTGCTTGTCAAATATGCCCTTCCGCTATGCACTCTTCAGGGGAATGCATTTAAGAGCTTAGAAGATCCAGCCAGGAGAGGGGAGCAGTGCCCATATGACTTACGTAACAAACGCACGCACCGTGAGACGATACAGTGAGACAATGGTAGGCTGAGAAAGACTACCCTTACTACTCATAAAACCAAAATATAAGGCTTAAAAGCCTCTTAGAAAGCTCTTCAGTCCATCTCTCTGTTCCAGTATCCAATAAAACCTAAATCACTTCTGCTAGCTATTTCTATAACCCATTCTTAAAGATCTCCACTTTAAAAGAACCCGTAGCACCATTATTCTAGTTCACTGCTTTGCAATTCTCACACTGCAAAGGTTTTCCTACTAGTTCAGCTTTTCCTTTGCATCTTAAACCTGTTGCTCCTTGTTCTACCCTCCTTGTAAAAGGACAGCAAATTGGTCCCTCCTACAGACTGCACAAAAATGCCTTGCATAGCACTGAGATAATATCAGTCACAAAGCTGAATTCCAAAAGATTTGTAAATTAGCACTTAAACACAGAGATCTTGTCCTGTAAGAAAGAGAGTTTGCTTTGTCCTCTTTAAATTTGTAGCTACTGCTAAACATGGGCTTTAACTTCCTTCCCATCTCCCCAAACACTAGATGATTTGCTGTGTCAGCCAGCAGGCACATCCTCTGCTGGTCTAAGTCTACCATCCTTGACTTCAGTGCAGCTGATGAAGGCAAGATCCAGGCTGGCTTCTGGAGCTGCAAAATCCTCCTGAAAACTTGAGCACAGAGCGATGTCTTGATCCAACAGTAAACTCAGGTGCTGAGGCTGCCAATGGTTTCCATTACTGCTGCAGGCTGTAAGCAATTAGAAAATGCCTACCACCAAAATGAGCATTTTCAGTAGTAAACTTTGTGACATGAAGACAAATGCAGAAATCACAAGACCTAATTACATCTAATTGCCAATCCATGGGAAACGCTCCAGTAAACTGGCACTCTGCAAAGGGAGGAGACAAGCGGCATTGTTTTAAAACACAAATTTACCAAACGTATAATTAGCTAAATACCCACACACTCTTCTAGCTGCTTGTTTTATTCTGAATCAGAGCTCCTCTGAGCGCTGAACATCGAGAAGGCATCCTCAAATGGCAAGCCTTTCTTCGTTAGAAGGGCTTTAAAGGACCACAGTTAGCAGGTAGAGATCAAATCTAAATACTGAAGCTGGAGACCATAGCACAGAACTGGGAATCGAAGCCAGCGTATCTGAGGCCTCACAGTTGTTCCAAATATCTTAGTAGGAGAATAAAAAATGTGCACAGGTCACATTTTTAATCCTTTTATGATTTCCTCTGCAGTTGTCTTGATTCACTCCTCTTACTTACATATCCTTCTCTTACTTACGAACCCTTCCATCCTCCTCTTACAATCCTTTTCCTCAGCCAAAACATAAAAAAGACCTTCTTTTCCCTAAGAATAATGTTGGGGAAGCCATGATATCAGGCATCTGATTTTTATTTTTTTAGGAAAACAGCTGGGGACAGCTGTCTCTCTGTAGCATTCACCCACTGTGGACTGTGCTCTGCCAGCCCTGCTCTGTGCTGGCATATAGTTTCCTTGCCATATGTGTGCTAATCTAAGTTTTATAACAATATATTGAAATTATAACAATATAGGTTATAATATATGCTATTAGTAATGCTGTTATTGAATAATAACACTTCTGCCCTCCAGGCACTGCCCCCTCAGCCGGGAGGCTGCAGCAGCAGAAGACACACACAAAATGGCTGCTGCTGCCCCCAGCCCTGAGGGGAGGCCTTACCACAGCTGCCTGAGGGGGACAAGCCATCAACCAGGGCCTTTCCTCACCCAGGACAGACCTCGCTGTGCAAGGAGCCATGCTGACTGCAGGGGAAGAAGGGAGGGAAGGACAGGAGAGGACTAGGACCTGGCTGGGAGAACAGACTGCAATGGTGGGGGCTTACATCCCCATCTGCACAGGCACATCTCTGGCTTCTTCCATGGTACAGCCTCAGTGCCTCAGTTTCCCCACCTGTGAGGAAAATTATATGTTATTTCCCAAGTATGTGGAGGTCTGCAAGTGACAAATACAGCCCCAAAAGCACCACAGTGAGCAACGCATGGGCTGCCTCCCCATCTCTCCTCATTTTCGTGTCCCTTTCTTTTCAGTTCAGCCGTAGGAAGCAAGTGGTAATGCTCCCCTGGGTGTGCTACCACCAAATGCAGGTGAAAGCAGTGAAATTAGGGCTGAATGCCTTTCTTTAATAAATATGTATATATATATCTTTGCAACCCCATTCTCTGAATGGCACACAGTTACATCTGGCTGGTTTTGCTCATTTTCAGTTTAATGTAAATACCAGCCCTAGAAGTCATTTAGGTAGCATGCATATGCTAATAATTTGCAGCTGAGTTCTTTTTTTTTCTTTCTTTTTTTTTTTACTTTAAACAATAATATTGATATTTTCAAACACTGCATGCCAAACACTGAAATTGAATTAAGCATTGTTTAAAATAACAATAATATAAATTTGTTTTAAATGAATTTAGTGTCATTTCATTGTTTGAAATGTAATGTGGGAAAATATTACTGCTGGGGCAAGAGTAAATATCTAAGTCTATTAATTTTATTGAAGGAGTGGATAGATCCACATGAACTATTTCTGTGTGTGTTTGGTTAATATTTTATTGAAAATTGGTGTTAGCTCTAACTAATGAAAATCCAAACTCACTTCACATATGAAGGTGTAAAACGCATCCAACAACTTAATAACCCATTAACTGCACTGGATTTTTTAATGTTAAAATAGAAGAAAAAAAAAAAAGGAAAAAAAAAGAAGATAGGTGTCCCTAAGAGGTGTATAAAAAGCAGAAATCAGCCAATACGGTTGACCCTTATACTGAATTAACAGGGAAGGATAAGGAGAACATGAAACTGAGATTCCTCATTTTCTAGTAGTTGCCACCACCAGATGTTTGAAAGGCCTGGGTATGATACAAATGTGTACTTCTTAAATATAGTGCTTTTCATGCATAGCATTAGAGCATTTTACAAATGGCAGTGCAGTTAGCTCCATTTTACAGGTGGTGAAACTGAGCACAGAGAAGGGGTGTTATTTGCCTGGGCTCACCCTGTCAATGGCCAGGGGTAGAGACAGAAACAAATCCCCGTCTCTTGACAGCTAATCCAGTGCCTAAGCCAAGATGGTCTCCTGCTTCAGGAAAATGCTTCCTTTGTAGGTAGCACTTGAGCACATGTTAAAGTCAAGGGGACTTAAACGTCTGCTCGAAGTTAAGCCTATACTTAAGTACTTTCCAAACAGAGGGTAAACTTAAACCCATGTTAAAGCGCTTTCCTGAATCCAGGCAAAATCTGTCCAAAGCGCTTGATTCTTCTAACTGCCATAATTAATGGTGTGGAGAAGTTGAAATCTGGAGATTCCTGTCTCTTTCCATCTCTTTCTTTGTTTTGTTTTGTTTTTGTTTTCCCCAGGTTTTTCAAAGAGAACAGGAGGTAATCAGGCTGCTTTCATTTTTTTAGCACTCCTAATTCTAGTTCTGCCTGTCCTTCTTATCTTGATGAAATTTCAGTGTTTCTTTATTATTACTTTTTCATTGTGGATCCTGCTATGCTTGAGACTTCCATGCTTCTTTACGTAATTATCAAATCTCAAATCTGTGTAACATGAATAAATGTGTTTATTAGGAGAGGACCAAACTGCTGTAACAACAGAGTGAAAAATAACAGGAAGCCTAAAACACTATCATGTTAGGTTTGTTGACTTTAGCAAAAACACGTCCTCACTGCTGTGTGACTGTGTATTTCTGAAGTTATGAAATTGCAGTCATGGCAGATCAGAGCACGTATCTTGTTTGACAGAAGTGAGGATGAATATCAAAGTGGTATTCTTCCTTCCAGCAAATTAAAACTGCAGGGTTTTACGCAATGCTCCACTCAAGAATCCCATCAGAAGGCAACTTATTTCTGTGTAACACCGATAACAGTTCAGTCATGCCAGTGCAAACTTGAAGAGAGACGCGTAGCTTCAATCACACAGGCAGAGAATTTGATCTGTGGGATGATCATGGTGCAGAAGAGTTGTTACCTGCTAACCTAGGTTCAGAATTTCAGCTGGTGCTTGAGGTGTTGCCTAGGCATCAGTTGATAATTACAAAAAGCAAGTCTATATATCAGAACCCAGATAGGCAACACTTCTCACGTTCCCTGTTACTGCAAAACTACCTAGAGCTGGGAAAACAGCTTGTGTGTGCAGCCATTCAGGATTCATCTTGCCCATAACTGAGTAGCTATGAAGGGTGGAGGTAGTAACACTAGCGTAATATGTGGAATTAATGGTCTCAGCCCTCCTGTAAGAAAGGAAAAGGGGGAGTCCCCAGAAACAGTGAGCAGTAACTCATGTTGGTGTCTGAAGCAGGTAAAATTAGGAGGGCAGGGCAACTCAAAGGTTTGGAGGTGTAAAATGATGGGGATTTCCTTTAAACAAGATGTAGAAGTTACCTGGAACTTCTGTTGCTCACCAGTGAGAAAAACCTGTCAGGAGGAGTTTTAGACCTCAGCAGATTAATAGTAACCTTGAAAATGGTAGCTGGAGTAAAATGGAGTATGGATGAAAGGATAGACCAGGTAAAGAAGCCATGTCCTGAAGGTTAGGAGAGGAAGGTCTAAAGCTGGGGTGTGAAACTGAGATGATCTTGTAAAATAGTGAAAAGAAACAATAAAAGGGTCACTACCCATATGAATGGAAAGAGAAAGAATTAATGGGTTTACCATGCAGTAAGCATGGGTTAGGGAGCAGTGTGTGTCATCCAGACATTGAAGGGACGCTGTCTCAGCTGTCCTTAAGGATGAAGATGGCTAAAGGGAACAGGTGAATGGAACTGGGGAGAGTCACATGCAATGCAGAACTCAAACTGCTTCATGTGTTCAGGTCTGTAAGGATTAGATCAGGCCCGAAGAGAGACATGACACAAGATATCACTGTCCCCGTAGCAAAGGTACTAAATAAACCATTCAGAGCCTGAGTACTCTGCCCCGAGCATTTGACTGAAGAGTAGTAAGCACGGTACCTGTAATCATGGATGGAACAACTGTTGAAAAGTGATTAGGGAAACTCCTGGCCCTATCTCAGTACTGTGCAATGCTTTAAGAACAGCTTTTGAAATAACTGAGTACATAAAGGCACAGGAGAAGTGGGATAAATACAAGATGGGTTCGTGAAAGATAGATTGTGCCTTGGAGAGCTTTCACTGAGCAGAAATCAAGGCCAGTGTGATGCCCCAGTCTAGCTGGGCTCCTCTTAAGCATTGAATATATTGTGCTGTACAGGGAATTTGTGGTGGAGAAGATGAGGATTAAAACCTGTGTTCTGTTGTGTGGAAAGAGTAGTCCAAGGGGCATGGATAGAAATGTCGTAGGAAGGAGAAAAAGGAAACTGGAAAGTGGTTTTGGAGTTGCTTGAGCTAATGAAACACACTGCTGATAGAAAATTTGGGAGCACTGTTGATTCAGATCAACTTAGAGAATTTGTGCATTGTGAAGAACGAAGTCAGTGCACATGGGAACCAATAACAGAAGTTGCTGCCCTAAGGGATGGTCTCCTCAGCTTGGAAGACAGACGTAGTGAAAGCATTGGGAGCACTAGATGCTTGGGGAAGGAAGATGGACCACTCTGCAACCTGGCTGTGAACAGAAAAACCCCATCCCTAGAGCATATGTATTTTATTGTAGAACTACAGTAGCGTTAATATCATTGTATGAGACACCAAGGAAAACCTGCGTGGGACAGTTGTGGTTACCCATGTTTAAGAATGGCAGGGTTACTGGGGTGACTGGAGAAATGGAGAACCAATTTTATGAAAGAAGGCTGAAAGAGCAGGGCTTGTTCAGCCTAATAACACGAAGGCTGAGGAGAGATAGGCCTGCTCTCCAGAAATGCATCAGGGGGGTAAACACTAGGGAGGGGATAAGAGCTATATAAGCTGAAATGCTGGCACAAGAACAAATAGGCAGGAACTGGCTCTGAATAAATCAAGGCTGGAAGTTAGAAGGAAGCTTTTTACCGTCAGAGGAAGGGGCTCTGCAACAGACCCCACCAGTGTAACAGGGACAAAAAACTCAATGGTTTTAAGGTGATGGTTGATAAATGGATGAAATCTGTGCGGTTTTATTCTCCGTGATGTAAAGAACCAGACATGATGACTTAGGATGGCCCTTCAAATTCTACAGTGGTGTTAACATCCTAAGACACGTAGAAGATAACGTATGGTGCAATTATTATGTTAGGCTCTCTGCACCTTCAGCAAACTCTGGTCACCTTGATATAGCAGCACAAGGGGAAGGTAGAGAAGGGCAGGAATGAGTTCTTAGTCACTGCTAAATCCAGTGTAACTACACAGTTAGTCACTGGGAGCAATGGTGCTTGTGCTGGGCTGTAACCCAGTATTATTTATGTTCATCAGTACCAGCTTCCTGCATAATGTGCAGTGCCCATCCTCAGATCTGTATCTCTTCCCGTGACTGCTTAGCAGGAACTGAAGCCCAACAGTTGGCAAAGCATCTGAAAATTGACACCTGAAATACTGTATTCTGCTGGTAAATCCAGCAGGTAATCTAAGCAGGGTAGAAATGGATGTTACCACAAAAGTCTGCAGCAAGATTGTGACACATTTAACTCCAAATTTCCCTGTACCCCGTAGATGTTCCTAAGTACCCTATAGATATTTTTACCCCCTCAGAGATTGTTTTTCAGAGAAAGCTCTCCTGAGTCTGCACAAGTTTTGCAATCTTTTGTATTCTAAAATGATCAGTTAAAACACAAAGTTTGCAGGAGGTAAAGATAATCTGATGCAAAGCACCTGAAGGTCACAGAGCCCGAATATAAGGTCACCAAGGGATCTCCAGGTTCATGTCATCAGGTGGAAGAATAATGATAGATGTGTTTTGACAATGTTTATGTTTAATTTAACAATTAACACTGGCCTCACCTATTGATCTTTAAGCAAACATTCGTTATGGTGCACAATGACATTGCAGTTAGCAACTTCAGATTGCATTAGTGGCGGTTTCAGCTGAGCTGCATTAAGAAATGCTAATTGCAACAGTCTTGAGGAAGGAAAACTGAAACAAAAGGGCATCTAAAGATCTTTGGTGAATGTTCCTGGCCTGGGCAGAGTTGCCTTTAGCAGGGGTCTTAGAGGGTAAACAGCACTTTTCTGTTTCCCACCTGGGTGCTACGTAGTGAAGTCTTATCTCCTTGCCAGCTCTGAGTGAGGTTGATCCTTTTTTAATTTACCAAACACATCGTTTAAACCACTTTCACACTGATGTGAACGTTACCAATCTTTAACTTTCATTATTCTAGTGTACAAGAGTGAATGTTTGCTGGGAGAGAGCACTGAGGACCCTGACCAGGCAAGCTCTGTAAGAAACTCAAAGTACGACATCCCTTGAGTCTATGGACGGAGCAGCACTATCTGCAGGGTCCTGAATAAATTCTCAGAACTACAGCAGAGCTCAGAGGTGAGTCTGAAGCCACTTGCTGCTTCCATCCCCAAATGTGCATGTCTGCCTCTTCCCTTGTGCCCGCTCCTCCAGAGTCCTCGCAGCTCTGCAATGAATTGTAGCTCAACCCCGTGGATAATTGATTTCTGAGCATATCAACCAATATGAAGGGCAAGGAGGAAAAATGCAGCCCTGTCCTTTATTGACAGCAGTGCTCTCACAGATTGTTTTAAACCAGCCCTGAAGCCATACCTGGAGGCTGCGCTCTATGTTGTGCTTCAGAGGTTCAACGCAAGAGGAACTACCTGGGCAGATTTTGGGGGAAGGAAACAGGGGTTTGGCAAAGGGCAGGGGGAATTAAACTGCAGAACCAAGGTGATGCATCCAGTCATATGTGAAGTTGGTGGTGTTGGCAAGAGACAACCAGATCCCACTGTTTAGCAGCCTCAGCTTGGTGAGAGTATCCTGAAAGTCCTAACCATTTAGAAAATGATGTGTATTGGTTATATCTGCTCTGGACTCATGATGGCAAGTGATTGAGTTAGGATTTCTTGGCAAGTCACCTCATCAGAAGCACCACAGTGATAGTTTTTATGAAAGAAATAGAGCTTTACAAAATTGTGCAGAAGGCTTGGAGGTAGTGTAGTGACTGGGGAGTGGGACAATGTGTGATAAATCAAAGGGACTGGCATGTGGACAGGGTGGAGGAGAAGGAGAGGAGCTAGAAAGAGAGGGAAGTCAAGTAGGTAAGAGAAGAGGTGATCAGAATAGGAATAGGTATTTTAGCAAGGGAATGATAGAGGAAAGAGCTGACTTGAAAACCTTCTCTGGAAGCTTCCCGATGTACTATTTTTGTAGCCTTCCCTGACCCTTTTTTGTTGTGTCCTGAATTATTTGGGGTAAGCATTGTCCCTATCTTTGTTAGCTCATCTATACGTGCATGCAACCTAATGACATGGGTGAGCTACTTAATCCTAGTCTGTCAGTGTCATCCAGGATTAATTTACTCCCTGTTCAGCACTGACTGTCACTTGGATGAGTGTCTCCTGCACCATTTATTTCCTTCTGCTCTTTTCTTCCCCTTTGGCAAGGGGCCCTGCGGCTGAAATGCCCCCTGTGACATTCCACCAGATTCCCCCATCCACGCTAAACAGTACAGACGTGCCTGCTTTGTCTGCTACCTCCATCTTAATGCTTTATCTGCTTACACAGTTAGTGTCTCCCCCCCTCCCCATTACTGACCTTGTGGATTAATGTATAGTACGGGACCGTAAGCTTTCTTGAAGGCTGGGTGAATTGTGTCCTCAGCTCCCCATCTGTCGCCATCGTCTCTTATTGCCTTCTGCACAGTGACACAGACACAGCTGAGACTTCATAGGAAGCAGATGAAAGAGCTGGTTGGTGGTGGGTTTTTTGTTGTTGTTGTTTTTCTTTCCTCTTTCTTTGTTTTTGACCTGGAGTTTCCAGTTCGGCAACTGGTCTCTGCTAGTGCCTTCCTTTTGGGTGTCTAGTTTAATCAAGGGATTGCAAAGTCTGAATATTAATCAACTCTATTTAAAGAGGTTAGAGACAGGAGATGTATAACTGTGACAATGTAGAAACCTGGGTTTAATCATTGGTGTCCTGGTTGCGTGGCTGAAATGTAAAGGCTACATATTTTGGAACAGAGCAGAGAACAGAAGATGAGACTGCAGGATGAATGAGCTTCAAGTTCTGAGGATTTGGGGGTCTCCTCCACAGCTAAATTACAGAAATTTAAATTGCACAGATATCAGGAGTCTGGGGAGCAAAGCCCTGCCTTGACCAGATGCAACCCCCTGGTAACAAGGCACAGAAAACAAGCTCATCCTCTGGCAAGAAAGGTGGAGCATCCCACGGAATCACACTGTTAGTTGCAACTACCAGAGCAGGTATCCCAGCACAGGGTGTCTTTTATAAGGGAAGGTTTATGGGGTGGGGAAAAGCAGTTAGTGCCCAGACTCATGGTCGAGGAATCAAGAGAAGGTAGCCCCAAGGAGTGGTGTTTATTCACACTGCATGCGTGGGGCACTTTCTGGTGGCTTGTGGTTGTTTTTCCTGATGTCACGGTTTCTCCACAGAGCACTTGCTGAAGGTTTGCAGAGAGCTGGCCTCTCTCTTTCCTTTCCAGCCCTTACCAGTGAAAAGCTGCTTGAAAATACATTTAGCATTTTCCTTGCAGACAGCTTTGTAGCATGACTAGCATGTGCTTTGGTGCAGAGAATTACATACTGCTCTTCCTGAATGTTAACTTTTCCACTTTGCTCTGCACATACACTGGTATTTTCCCCCTGCACAGACACAACCTACAGCTCTACATGCTATAAATTCCATAACTGGGTTGTTCTCCCCACCTACGTTTGTTGTGTTATTGCATGTTTTGCTTCTAGAAATAGGCAGGGAAGTGATTTGCAATCATGGTTTCATCTGATTGAATGGAAACGGTAACAGAAGTGCCCAGGAGTCAGCCAGCCTCATCCAGACCTGGTACAAATTGGCTTGGTTTGTTTTGAAGCCCGTGGAGTTGAGGTGTGCCGGGAGTATTGTCACTCTGCTAAGAGAGAGAAAATGCCATTAAAGCCGTCGTACTGTACTGCTAAGTGAAGGAGGTGCAAGAATTGAGTTCAAACACCAAATTCCTTGTCATCCATCCCTCTCACTGATTAAATATGTAATTCTGTATACGGCTTCAGGCTCTCCAGTACCAAAAGGACACCAACTGGAGTGAGTCCAGCTGAGGCCATCAAGGAGCCTTCAGCACAAGATGTGCACAGAGAGACTGGGAGTGCTGGGTTTGTTCAGCTGGAGGGAGGGAAAGCTGAGGGGGGATCTACAAGCTGGCTTCAATGAATTAATCATCATTCAGAAGACGGAGACAGATTGTTCTTGGAGGTGAAGGACAAGAGGCAACAGTCACAAATTGTGTCATAGAAAATTACAGTTAGGTGTTAAGAAAACTTCTCCCCATGAGGGTACACTAGAAGAGGGGATTGGGAAGGTTGTGGGAGCTCCATCTTTGCAGATGTACAATGCTGGATAAGTCCTTGAGGTACCTGATCCAAACTTGAAGTTAGCCCTGCTTTGAGTGTGTCTATGGGATGGGCTTTGAAAAGTCACTTCATTCTTCTTCAATTCACTGATTATCTCACTCCCTGCCTCTGTTCTGGAGTCTTCAACTGTGTGCTCCTGTGACCAATGTGACAGAGGAGCCAGCTGTGTGCACGGTGGAAGGCAGTGGGCCATCTATGTCTGAGAAGGGCATTTGGTTTCTGCCCATCTTTTATTTTAATTCAGGCACAGACGTAGAAAGCAATGGCTTTGTAATAAAGAAGTGACCTCTCAATAGAGATCTCTTACTGTTCACTGAAAAACCGGATTTCCGTCCCATGGGAAATTCTGGTATTTTCATATTTGTTTTCATCTCAAATTGGAACACATAGTTCCTAAAAAGAATTGATTTGCAAATGTCAGAGCATTTCATGTTGACATTTTGAGCTAAAATGAAAGAGTTTTGCTTGAATCAGGTCATCATTCACGTTCTGCCTGAACAGCCCCTTGCTCACAGGAGCTGTAGCTTTGCTTCCCGTGATCCCAGACAATCCCACCACTGCCTAAACTGCTTCTACCGTAATGTGCCCTTATTTCTTCATGCAGCTGAGTTGCTTGGAGGAATCACAAGTCTCCCAGAGCGCAGTGTGCTGGCTGAGGCAGATGCAGAACAAAACAAGAACCATCGGTTTTCTCTTTGGAACATTTCTGGCAAACATTTTTTCCCGGTGTGGGAAATCCTGCTTTGCACAAAATGTCATTTCCTGAAGGGAAAGTAGTTTGTTTCCCCTTCTTTCTAAGGGAAAACGTTCAGTCAGTTTAATGTGCAACAAATACGTTCGCACACACGTGTATGAAGGTGTTTCTTTTCGACTTGAACAAATGTTGCAGCCACATTCATTTCCAACACATGAGCTCAGACTTCCCTCCGTTCGTTTCAGTGGAGCTAATCCAGCCGCAGTGGCAGAGATAGAACTAAATTTGGACCAAAGAGGAGATTTATTGTTTTTAATAATAACACAAGGATGGAGCCACAGCTGGTAGGAAACCAGGAAATCAGTGGAATTTGGATGGCTTACACCTGCCAAGGATCAGCCCCAAAAATATTAATAGCTAACTACCTGTAGTGCTTACAAATGTACTTACAGTCCATTTCCAGTGCTGCCTTGGGCAGAAGATAGCACATTTGCAGCCTTATTTAGTCTGGCAAGGAGGGTTTTTCACGCTTTTTGCTCTGTTAGCAGCATCCATGGTAGACCTCCTCTCCCGTTCCTTTTCTTCCCAGCCAAGACTGTTTGTCTAAAGCCTCTGCAGTATCAGCCTGCAGATCTTCTCTTGTTCCTGTGCTCTAAACCACGTGCTCTGCGAAGTCAGTGTGAGCTGCACGCAAGCATCTGAGGACAGAATTTGGGCTTAAAATTTGTAGCCCATTAGGAGAATGCTAATTGCCTAGGGTGACACCCAGCTGACAGCTGGTTTGATGGTAACTACGTCCTCATTCCTGTTTAAAATTCTGTCTCCTAAATAAATGAGTGATGGGATCGATAGCCTTGCTCTGTTAACAGGAGTGCTGCGATGCACCACTGTGACTTTGACTTCACTATTTTCTTTGCCAACTAATTATGACAAAAATGACATATCAGGTGATCTTTGCTTGTTCCTGAGACACTTTTAACACCATCTCTAAGGCTCTTTTCCCAGAACCCATGGCTTTTGTCATTTGCTTCTCTGATTTCCTGTTCATTACATTTGTTGACAAGTGCTCAGATGAATTCATCTAAGTTGTGTCCTTGCTTTTTCCTCACCATTTCCTCTTGCATGCCAGGGTTGGGTATTTAAAAATATAGCTCACTTGATTGCTTGCACAAATGTTTGCTGATGAAGGTATCTACACAGTGAGAAAATGTCAATCAACTTAATTGCATGTGCAAATTCCACTCTGCATGTGTAAATACAGGATCTGTGTGCAGTTGAAGTGTCTACTGAGAAATTGGGCTTTGCTATCTTTTAAATACTTTCATTAAGAAAAGTTTGTTGGTTTTTGGTTTTTTTCTTGCTCTGTGATGTTTTTCGCCTTCTGATGTTTGGACCTCACTGAGATTTGAAGCCCCTTAAAGGGGATCTGGTGAGCTGTGCTGTGGCTTGAGGTGCACAGTTCCTGTGATGGAGATGGCAGAAGGAAACGTGCTGTCAGCCTGAGTGGCTTTGACTCTCAGTCCAACATCTTAGAAATAAAAGTTCAGCAGTACCTTAAATACAAAGCTTGCCCGGTTTTACCCTGGCAAGCAGGGGTGCGTGTTCCTTTCTGCCAGTGCTGTGGTGGGTGCAGTAATTGCCAGCAAAAACGGTGAGATGAATTAAAGCAGCAGCAATGTCTTCCCTTGGTGCAGCGAGGACAGGCAGGGCTGGGTGTCAGACCCGTTCACACAGCCTTGGGCTGTGAACACATGAAATGGACATTTAGTGAGGGTCAATGTCACATTTACATCACTGAGAATAAACAAGTAGGGGAAATGCCTGGTTTGCTCAGTAAAAAGTAAAAAAATGTGGATTGGGAGGCTCAGGGGAACAAAAGACCCACTGATCGTTTGAAGCTGTATATCCAGAAGAGAGAACATGTATTTTACTGGCCTGCTAAACATCAGAGACCTTCTATCTGTGTGTTCAAATCTCTGCATAGTTGGTTAACCTGGTCATCATAAAAGAAATGCAGTGAATTTCTCTCTTCAGAATCTCTGGATGAGATTTTCTTACTTTGCCCAAGCACTTTCCTTGGGAACTTCTCTAATAAATCAAAGCAGACATCCCTCTAACTCTCTATCTGATAGGAGGCAGCACCACTTGCTTCAGAATAAGGTGAAGCAAATCCTGCAATGGGAAGCTAAGGAATAATTTGCTGCAGATAAAGTTACTTTGCTGAGAGGTTATCTTCAGCCACAAAGCAGGAGGCTTGCTATCTGATCCCAAGCAGCGTGAATCTTTACTTGCCACTCTGCAGGCGAATAAGATCTCCCCATTGTTCCTGGCCATGGTTTCTAAAATCCACGATTGCTGCAGGATGGGTGCCCCCCGTCTCTAGGTGGGGCTGTATTTCACTGGTGTGCTGGGTACAGGACCCGCAATGCCAGACCCTCTTTTTCACAGCCTGTTGTCAGGAATATCACTATTTGCTGGCTTCTCTTCTGTCTCTGCTTTTGCTTTCTCCAAAGATATTTATGCTTTAAAAAAAAAAAAATAGAATAGAAAAGAAAAAGAAAAGGATTGTGTAACCCCCAGTACAGAAATCTGATTAGGAAAAGGCACAGCTTTTCAAAGAGCCCTGGGAGAGGTAGGGACAAATTGTCTGTATGAGTTACTCTGAAAGTTGTCATGCATTATATTGCCATAAAATAACAATCAGGAGCTGGAAGTACGCGGATTATTCCCATAAAAGCCACTTCTCCCAAATGGCAGCCCCGCATTAAACCAGTTGTGTACATAATGTTTCATTAGAAATAATATTGTTATTAACAGATGTCCATTTTCAGCACGGCAAACGTAGCTGGGATTTTATTGTTTCTCACTTCCACATAAATGGATCTCGCATGGCGGTGGCCATGAATATGAAAAGCTGAAATTAAACGTTGAGGCAATAAGGCTCGGGTTAGCCGTCTTCCCCAGAATTTTGTGTGCCTTCCAAGGAGCAGGCAAACGCAAATGCCAAGTTTTAAAGTGCTAACCTGCTGCAGTTTTGGAGTTGTTTGCTGGGTTGTGTCTGCCTCGTTTCCAGATCCATGCAAACAAACCTGCAGATTAGTGCGTGTGCTTGTGTGTCTGTGTGTGCGTGCACGAGTAACCCAATTTCTGCCTTTCTTACTTGGCCCAGATTAAAGGCCAAGCCCCGCAGTGTGGTGGTGAAACATCCAAGCTGGAGCAGGGGCTTAGCTTTTGCTATATTTGATGTAACAGGTAGATAGAAATGTTCCCTCACGGGAACAAGTTTGTTTGGTGCAGATCTCTCCTTTTACTTATTTACCCATGGTCGCAGTCTTATTTTGATGCAAAACTCTGCCTGCCTCCCCCACCCCCCTTCCCCTCCCGCCTTCCCTAGAAGTGACATGATCAAAAGCTATTTCTTCTTCAGAGTGATTTCCAGTAACCTCCGGAGCAGTTTTTTTAATTAAATAAACCTCATCTTGTCTAGCTTTCTGGTCAGCATTTTGAACCCCCTGCAGATGGGTCTGAAGGATTAACAGCAAATCCTCCTCGACCCAGCTCAAGCAGATGGGCGGCATGTGTCTGATAAATACTAGGACAAGGTCTGCTTCCTCGTGTTTCCAACAGATAGACGGTATACCCTGTAAATTAAATTTAAAATGGTGGCCCTTTCAACCCGTAGAATAGCAGAGGAAAAGGAATACAAATGATATGAATTTCCTATTTCTGGCACATTGTCACCTCGCGACCAGTGAGTCAAACATCACCTGTTGGGCGAGTGGCACCTCCAGGGAAGGCTGGGTCAGCAGTGTGCTGAACTTACTGCCAGCACAATGAGCCTGGCCCTGTGGCTGCTGCATCTCCTCGCTGATGGCTTTTATTTGCATATCAGTTTGCAGAGCATCCTCTTTCCAAATGGGTGTCTCTGGCGCTGGTGCCCATAGGGGCTGTTGCAATAGGAGGAGCAAGGCGCATTCCTGAGAAGCGTGGAAGGGTAAAAATGCCCTGTGCAAGGGAGCTGTGCTCAGATACCTGAGAGGATACTGGGAGACCTTCCCCAGCTGTTCATTTTAATGGTCTGGATTGGAAAACTCTGCTCCTGGGGGACAAAGGCAGGCCTTAGAAATAGAGGGAGGTCTCCGTCTGAGCCCCACTTGCTTTGATAGAGATCTTCCAGGTCCATGGGTCTGCCATTTCTTTAGCATGGCTACTTTCTAAAAAAGAAGCAAACCCTTTCTCCTTCCTCTGTGTTTTTATTTTCGATTTTTGGGGGGTTTTCATTGTGTTTTTTGTTTGTTTGTTTCATTTGAAGAGGACAAGTGTAGGCGTTTTTAAGTGCTTTGCTTTCCCTGTTTTTACTCTTGCTACTTCTTGCCCCCTAGCATGGTGGTCACTCCAGAACTGCTCATAGACAGAAAGATTTGGCTACATTTGCACGGTGCATGGCCACTGCCCGACAGCATTAGTGGAAACTGCCTTTCCCCGGTGACCTTGCTGCTAAGCTGGAGACTGCCAGGGACTGTCACCTCCAATGACACTGCTCAGAGGGTCCTTGTCAGAACAATTACCACTGGTATGTCACTATATCGTCTTGCAGAGCCTTTGGCTCATGGGGGAAGATAGCTCTGATGTTTGGGGTAAAAAAATACTGTGTTGAGTGGCCAGATTTCAGGGATGTGACATCTCTGTAAAGTCAGTGACTGCAGCTGTGCAAAGCAGGTAAGGAGTTGGTGGGAGCAATGCAGAAGCAGCACATAAGGATGTCATCTGAAGGTTCACTTAAAACTGAAAATGGAGAGATTGGGTGTGAGGTTATCTCCATTAGAGACATCAATATGTAGTAAGGAGTGGGTTTTCCTTTTCTAAAACATTGTTTTTCTCTCTCAGATAATTTAGGCTATGATTTAAGGAAGAGAAAAATAACCAAGACTATTTGACAGTAGCAAGCGAATAAATCAGACTTTCTTCCCAGGGTATTCAAGAAGCTGCAGGGTTCTATCTTCTGGAGAGGCCTTTGTAGATAAGGCTTTGTGGGATGGATACTCTCTTGGAAGGGTGGTAGCAGTGGAAAAATGGGAGAATTAAAAAGAGTTTAAAATGCCACAACGCTTGTAGACTAAACATTCAGCTGTTAGAAACCAGCTTACTGTTGACTGTGGGTGGACCTGCATCATGTTACACAGCTAAAAATCTGGTCCATGGAATCAGAAACAGGCTGGACGCCTCCCTTCTTTTATCTTCTATCTATCTTCTTGCCCCTGGGCAAGTTTTGATTGTCTTTGGACTCTGTTTTTGCTAGTTCTCATTTTTAATTATCTAAATGATACTTTTCACATTGTTTCTTTCAGCAAGATCAGTGTGGGCATAAAAAACACATTTCCTCATCCAGTACTCATCCCTCAGGACTGTAAAGTGCCAAGGTAGAAGCAATTTCTTTTTTGATACATGCCCATATCAGCTCACCTTTAATCCTTGTGATGAGAAATATTTAAACTTCTTAATGATGGCCTGAAAATTTGAGTGAATGAATAAGTGAGAAACAAAACCATTCACTGACTTGCTTTTGCAATCACAGTGGTTTAGAAAATGAGTTAGCATTTTTTTGACTTTCCCAAAATATTTTCCTTTTCATCACTTCAGCTGTCCGTTATCTTATCTGCTTGCACAGCTATGATGTTGGACTTAGATAACTCCATGCCTTTTCATGGCTTAGCACAAGAAAGTTAAGATAAGTGGAAGTGGAAAGTTATATTGTCAGATAATGTAGGGTCCCTGACAGCACATACCTGTCTACCCACTGAAGGTTTCCTCATTTGCCTATGGGACATAAGAATATTTCAGCCAGAGGAGCCATTAAACTGCACTGTTGCAGGGCAAAGCAGGGCTCAACTGTCAATTTTAAGAAGCACAGGTCTGGTATATTAGAGAACTTCTCAAAGAAAATCCCTTATTTTTTGTGGTAGGTGGAAAACTTCATGTATAAAATGCCTGTGCAAAAGATTTGTTTGTAGCTGAGTATGTAGCAGTTGAACAATTTGGACTAACACTGTATCTTGCTTTTTTTTATCATCTTTTCTATCAGAATTGCAGTTGTTTGTTTGTTTTTCCAACATTATTTTTTTCTGGGTTTTGTTAAAAACAAAATATAAATGTGTTTTTTTTAAAAAATGTTTTGTTAAAAACAAAAATGTAGAATTTTTCTGCTTTTGACATTTAAGCTTGCTTCCTTTTTCATGAAAACCATTTATATCAACATATTCCTACTGAATTTAAAGAAGGTTAATAATTACCAGTGCAGGAAAAAAGTAGAGAAAACTCCACCACCAGCCCACACCCCAATTTTTTCTCTAGAAGTGTAAAAAAAAAAATAAAAAGCTATCTGTTCTGATTTGTCTTTTCAAGCAAATTTCTATGAGAGGTGTTTAGAACTGCTCCCCTTTACCTTTCCCACAGCACTTCCCTGGTGTGGGTCATTGGCTGCACTCCGGAGAGCGAAAAGGCAACCAGTCTTACTCCTCACTTAACTAAACCATGCCGAGAGAGAAAGAAGTGCTTCTCCTCTCTCCACCCTGCTGTGATCGGTGGCCGAAGGGCAGGGAACACCTTGGGCAGCAGGTGAGCAGCTGGACGGAGCTCAGGGGGGCCACGCGCTGCACCTCTTCCCCCTTCAGGACCCCGCAGCGTGGGCGAGCCTCAGGAACAACCAGGAGGAACCGTGATTTATTCTCCACTTTCAAGTGATACCGTAAACCTTTTGAAGCAAAGTGAGGTGGTTATTTTTTTGTTGTTTCCTTTTTTATTTTATTTTATTTTTTTCCCAGGGATTCCCCAAGTGGATGGCTGTCAAAGATTTTAATATACTGCAGGCACAGCAGCTAATTCTCAAATCTCTTGCAGAAGGATTTTACAGAGGGAAGCTAGGATGCAAATCCTTTTGAAGGCTTTTTCCATTTTGAAACCTATAAATAGGAAAGTAGGGCAAAATGACTTTGACAAGTTTAGACCTCACCTTCTTTAATTACTCTCTTTGGATCAACAACCTGACTGCAAATGCTTATCTGCTCCAACATTACGCACAGGTTTGGAGTTTATTTTTTAAAAGCAGTGCATGACAGTTCTGCATAATATTTTTAATACCCTTGGCCACCAGAGATTTCCATATTCCAGTCAATCTTTAAATTTATAATTGATATAAATGGTGAACTGGGCTGATTGCCTGTATTGTCGTTTCAGTGCAAAAAGTCTGTCCATTTATTGTTCTTTATGAATGTAAATTTTCATGCTGCTGCCTTTTTTGCATTTTCTTCTTCCTTTTTAATAAATGTGAAAATTTAAATGATTGTCTTGTTACCAGTCAGTAGCAATAACAGCTAACATACATCACTAATAAAATAAATCATTAATAAATTAGTTATAAGAATGTCACTTTAATAGATGTTTAAAACAAAATATAGCTGGTTCCTCTTATATAATGTATAAATGTAGTTTTAATAAATTAGATATTGCATATATATATATATAAAAAAAGTGTAAAGAGGAGCATAGTTTGTGTTGCTTTGCAGGGAGCACACATGAAAAATGTCATAAGTGTATCAAGTACTGGGTTTGATAATGATACAAGCATCTGCCAAAAGGCCTGAGTCTTGGATATAGTGCTTGTCTATATTTCTCTGTAGTATGAAAGGCTGTAAACATGTTAATGTGGTATGGTACTGCTCTGTGCCTCACTTATCACACCAATATCCAGCCTTGATGGATGAAGGAGAGACACTGACTGCATGGAGGTTTGAGATGTATGGAAGTTAGTCTGTGTGGTGGATCCATCCATCCAAAACACCTCTCAAGATCTGCAGTGCTGGAGGATTTTTCCCTCTGTCCCACCCAGACAGAGACAAGCTTTATGGTAAGCATAGCAGGAGTGGTTTACCCTGGTTCTCAGTTACCTTTCAGCTTGGTATGTTGCCAATCTCTCATGCATTGTGCTTCCTGAGCTTCTGTAGATGATTCAGTTTGTCTGCCCCCTCCACGTGCTACTACATCTCTCTTGTGTTCCCATCAGATCAATACTGATGTGATCCTGTTATGGGCTGGGAACTTCTTCTTCCAAAAAGAAATTTACCTGATTGAGCAAGTTTCTAGCTTCACCCATTTCCCCCATTTTTTCAGTG
The DNA here is from genome assembly GCF_964035555.1 of Netta rufina. Lineage (NCBI taxonomy): Eukaryota > Metazoa > Chordata > Aves > Anseriformes > Anatidae > Netta > Netta rufina. The sequence continues at coordinate 60,958,299 of NC_140128.1, read as the reverse complement.
AGTTACATCAAACCCTTGGTGATTAGTGGAGAAACACAAAGATGTAAATAGTAAATGAGCTTGTGCCATAAATTGTGAAAAAATGTATGCATGTAATACATGGTCTTTGGCCACAGGCTTTTTACTGTGAATGCACAGAGACCTTACACCTTGCCAGCAGAGGTGAGGGGAAAGAATTTGCAAAGCTAAGAGGAACATACACTGCCAGCTATAATTCTATGCCATCCCATGCCATTATTCCATGTAGTTTGAGAGTTTGACCACCAAGGTGAAATTATTTCAAATTCATTGAGTGTTCCTCACACTTGGATCAATCATATTGAATTTGTTTACAGACATGTGAATAATATTGCTATTTACCTTCCATTCTTTAGAGGTTTCTAGTGCCAGCTACCACAGTCAAGGTATTAGAGTGCAAGCTCAGTCGGTGTGTTTTACCACTCATGTGGTCCACTAAACATTGGCTGCCAAACTGTTTTTTAAGCTTCTGATACTATGTCCAATCACAGAGCATTAAGGCAGCTAGCTGGTTATAAATCTAAGTATTTTAAGGGAAATACACAAATACAGTTATTGACAGATATTTTCATTGTTATTCTGCTTTTATTTCTTCAGATGTGTTGACTTTTAAAGCAAATATTTTATTTGATTATTTGCATCATAGCTCTGTGTACCAGGAGCATTTTCTAGTAATCCATGATATAGTGATTGAAGATCTGGCTCAACTGCAGTAGGATCACATTGTTGGTGTCTTCAGTCTGCTGGCCCCAAAATGAACAGTCAAAACCGACTGCTTCAGATGAATTAGGCTGATTTTGAATCCAGCTATAAGATTTTCTAATTCTTCACCAATGCCTTTATGTTAGAGCCCAGTGTGTTGAATCTGCGGCAGCCAGGAACTCTTCTTTGGCTGGGGGACCCTTGATCTTTCTCCTCAAGGCAGGCAATTTAAGCATGGGTATTGGGGGTCCAATTCAGTGTGTCTCACTATTGTGTGTGTGTATCTCCTAGTAATTATGCAGCGTGTTGCTGCTCAAAACAAAAAGTCAACACAGAAACGATCCCATCAACACATTGCAGCATTGTCTGTGACTTATTTGATTTATTTAGCTAAGAAACCTCAGAAAGATGCAAATGGAAAGAAGGGACTTGTGGTAATTAATCTCACCGGAAGTAATCAGCTAGGTTTTGGTGTGGATATAGGAAAATCTAGCTGTTGTGATGTCTGTGGAGAGGAAATTGAGATCAGGGTTTTCAGGACATGCAGTATCTTTATATATGCTCCCATTGTACGTTCCTCTGTAGAAACATCTTCAGAGGCTCTGCCTATAGTGTCCTGGGAGGTGTGTCGAGCTAAGTAAACTTTGAAAGTGTGCCTTACTGGCTCTGTTTCTTGTTTAGAGACCATCAGGGTGTTTCTAGTGTTCTGGAAGAAAACATCTGGGGCTGTTTACTAAAACAGTGTTGGGAGCCCCTAGCTGGAGTCCTTGGAGCCGTGTGGAAGAGACCTGTCAAAGGCAGAAAATACCACTCGCCCTGAAGAGCCTGGAGTTAAACCCATGCTGTTGCACGTAAACAACACTGACAACAGAACATGACAATGTAAAGCTAAGACTGAAAATAGCATTTACCCAACAAGCTGGGAGTTTTTTCTGTTTGTCTTCAACAGTTACCTCTCTCTTCCCTTTACATTAGGCGTCTTTGATCTTTTCTGGGTAATCTGCAGCTGATGCGGATGTGCAGATATGTAGAACAAAGCCCTTGACAGCTCCTGCCAGAAGACGCTGAGTTTCCACAGGGGAAGGCATGTATCTACTAGTGGGCAAGATGACAGATTTTAACGTAAATTGCATGTAATCTGGGAGAAGGGTGTCTGCTATATATAAATACTCCAGTTTTAATAATTCAGTGATGCTGCTTTCGACGAGGCTGCTGCAGAAATCCCCTTCATGGCACGGTCTGTTCTCCTCAAAAGTTTGCAAGTGTTCTTGGGAAGAACATTTTCTGTCCTCTGCTCTTCTGGAAATCACAGAAATTCAAGCTGCTTTCCTTTGCTTTTGACACAAATGCTGGAAGTACAGACTGACTTTTCCTGGTTAACTGAACCAAGGCAGAGTATCTTCCTATATTTTTGAGGTAGACGTATGCCTATGCTGCATTAGCTCCCTTGTATTTTATATAGCCAGAAGCTTTGGCTACAATTTTGTTTTCTTAATTGTGCATCCTGCTTTCTCTGATTTTAGTAGCTCTTGATTGCGGTGCCCCTGAGTAATCGTTCAAGGTAGATTGTTAGTGTAAGCTGCATTGCAAGGTCTGTGTCTATTCAATGTGTTGCTGGCTATAACAGAGGCCCCAGACTAAGGTCAAAATTATTATGTGGAGATTAAACTGTAGAATTTAATTATGTATTCTGTTGCTCCTAGTACATTTATTAATTTAGCAGTACAAACTGACTGGAGCTAAACAAGCAGGGCTGATTAATTTGCAAAGACATCTAGGTAACAGATTGTGATCAAAGTGGAGACCTGATCCTGTTAGATTGAAATGTGTTGTTTTGTGCTACATGAAGGACATAGAGCAGCATGGTTTATCTTTATCAATGCTTTCCTCTGAAGGAAAGGAACAAGCTTGCAGATATAATCAGCGCTGAGGCAATGCCACTCAATAATTACCCACTGTCTCATCATAATCCCGGAACTAAGCCCCTGCCCAATCCATCTGGGACACTTTTCCATCTATTGCACAGCTCAAGAATACGTGTGTAAGCTATTACCTCTGGTCGTGCTATCTGTCCCCTGAGTACAGATTCATAGCAGTGACCAATTATGTTGCAGGGGGCTTCTCTTTATTTCTGTCTTCTTTTCTCTTTGCTACTGAATCATTCTGTATTTCTTAATTATAGAAATGACACATTAATGCACTGCCACTTTGGGGTGCAAAAACCTATGCAACTACAAAAGCAACATTGCTTGTGTCATTTGTAAAGCAAATGGCAAAGGAACAGGGATGTAAGACAAACCTGTATTTGTGTGGTCAGACTTCTACCTGAAACATTCAATTTGCATGCAGAAGTTATTGTTCCTGGGAGGAGGAAAAAGACCCAGATTGCATGGCAGGTAAGAGTATGGAACATCACAGCCTTTATTTGTAAAGAAAGATGGCATAGTCTTGGCAGGATAATGCAGTGGCCAGAGCATGGATGACATTCCCTCGGAAGGATGGAGAATGGACCAGGTTCCCATTCCCACAACCATAGAAGCAAAATTGAGATCAGCAGTGTCCGAGCAGCTACACTTGTCTATATAACACGCCCATTGCCAAGAAGAAAGACATATCTTCGGCTTATGTCCCAGAGGTCTCAAAGTTCAAGTCAATGTATAAAATGGGAACAGTGGAGCTTCACGGAGCTTTTTGCCTTAGACTAAGCAGGATCAACAGGGACAGCTGCAAGATCTTGAAAGTCAGGACACTCATCTACTATGGATTTAGGAGGGTCTCTTGAGGTGTTCTGTGTTGCTAAGCTGGTGCGTTTGTGTGCTAGGCAAGGAAGAAAAGAGGGAAAAAGATGTCAGAACACACCTGAGAAGCTGCTATGAAGTCTAGTTCACATTTGTAAAGTATTCGAGTTCAAATGAAATGCTCTGAATCATAGCTCTGCTCATCATTGTTATCACAAGGGCTGGATTCAAGAGATGACTTTGGATGTCTTCACCTCACATGTTTCCCCTGGTTCCATGACAACCTTCGTGTGCATATGTCCTTCCATGGTTGTGCCTTGCCCCTTCTTTCCCATATTTTGGTGGTTAGTACTGGGGCTGGTACTGTTTAACATCTTTGTTGGTAATGGGGACAATGAGATTGAGTGCACCCTCAGCACGTTTGCCAATGCCTCCAAGCTGTGTGGTGCTGTCGACATGCTGGTGGGAAGGGGCTGCTATCCAGAGGGACCTGGGTGGACCTGTGCAAACCTCATGAGGTTCCACAAGGCCAAGTGCAAGGTCCTGCAGCTGGGTTGGGGCAATCCCAAACCCAAATACATACATCTCACAGCAGCCTGCCAGTGCATAAGGGGGGCTGCAGAACAGCTGGGGAAGGGCTCTGTGTCAGGGGGTGCAGTGACAGGTCAAGAGGTGTTGGCTTTAAAATGAAAGAGGATGGATTTAGATTAGCTATTAGGAAGAAATTCTTCACTATCAGGGTGATGAGGCCCTGGTGGAGGCTGCCACGAGGAGCTGTGGCTACCCCATCCCTGGCAGTGCCCAAGGCCAGGCTGTGATTCTGTGATTCCATGATTCTTTCACATATCACCTATGGAGAAGCTAGGACACATACTGAGAATGAGCTGTACAGTTATTATTTGTCATATGACAGTGACTTATGGCCTCAGTGGAGCTTGGAGCATAAAGGTGTCAGATTCTGCAAATAAGAGATCCTCAAGGGCTGTGGTCTCCATAGGCAAGAAAAAGCATAGGAAACTAAATAGAAAGCCAAAGAGATGAAATATTCCGGCTAACAGAGTGAGTCAGTAATAAAACCAGGAAGGCAATTCTAGCCGCCCAGTCTAGCCATCCTCTAAATTCTTGGAATTTAATAACAGAGAGGTTTATATCCTAGGGATGCAGTGAGTTTAGCAGAGGAATCGTATTCATATATGTGGGACTTATTCTAGCTGTGCCGGTTTACAGGTAGAGCAGAGTAAAGTGCAGAGTTGTACAATACTGAATTCATCTCTGAAGAACAGAAATGAGTGTGTTTTTTCCAAAAACTGATAGATAAATCCATATCTTGGTGCTCTAACAGGTGGTCTTTCTTTCAAGGAGAAAGCTGAACGAATTTGCTGGATGCTAAGAAATATTAAAAATCAGGTAATTTATTTTTGTGCCTCGTTTAAGGATTAATCCCCTAAGTATAAATTCCTTTTGAATTATTTCTGCTTCATTCTGAAAATGTTGCTATGGCTGAAAGCAAGCCTTTAATTTTTATTTTTATTTTTTTCTCAGCAGAGATGCTTAAAATAAGCATTCTTTTGTCCAGGTGCCTTTTTTTGGATGCAACTACATTTCACACACACACATATACACACACAAAAGAAAAAAAAAAAGAATTCATCAGAGTTATATTGGAGAAAAAACACGAAGAATTTCCAAATTTCAAAAAAGAATTTCTCTCTTTTCTGGGGAGTGAGATCTTGTGAGATCTTCAGCTTTTTAATTTGCAGCTGTATTACTACTTCTAGAACAATTCACTGGTAGAAATGTGAGGTGGGGTCATTTTTTCCTTTTCTGATTAATAACCCTGAAAATGACAGACATGGTCATCGCTAGCCGTGGTCAAGGAGAGTGGCTAGACCTGGTCCAGATGGTGCCATGTTGGCTAACTTCCTGTCAATACTCTTAACAGCTTACAGACAGGTTTATCAGGAACGTGCAATAATTCAGTCTAGACAAGAGAGTCTATCAGTCATCTAAACTAGCAGAAGGAAGACAGAGGATATTCATCCCTTCCTAATTTCCATGCATCCTTTTGGCTGCCCACTTAAGGTCTTGTATGAGCTCTTCTCTGTGAGACAAATTCGTTATTACTGACTGGACCATGCTGAATACTGTCATCTGGGTAGAGATATGTTTCTCTCTACTTCCTATCCAAAACTATTGAGGTAGATTTTTGCAGAAATGAAACTGCAGCCCTCAAGCCCCCCTTCTCTCCCTGTGTCCCCAGTACCAAATTTGTTCTTATCGGAGAAAAAAACTCCCCATGTCGACCAACCTGAAAGCTTTCTTTGATCAGAAAACAAAATCCTTTGGGGCTTCCAGACACTTTAGTTGCTCTAATTCTTACTTCTTGTATGATCCATGCATGGATTCAAAGCTGGCCGTGGTTTGTTTCTGTGTGCATGGGGATCTCCTTGTCTGGAGGAATGTGAAAAGAGGCACCAGTGGGGCACTGGGGACTGGAGGCTTGTTTCTAGTCTGTTTTTTTTTCCTTCTGATATTCCCAATATGCCCGATGTCCAAACGCATATATGACTGCTGTTGTCCACATCATGGCCAACGTAAAACAGCAGTCTGCTTGGAAAGAAGGCTGACAATAATGCTGCGCCCTGCTAGAGGTTATTTTTTTAAGTCTCTCTTTAGTAGTCTTTTCAGCAAACTGAGGGGTGATCAGAGAGGACTGTGCTGTATTGGCTGCCTTAGGTGAAATATTCTGCGTGAATCCTGTAGTCATGGTGCTTTCAATATGCTGATGTCTTTGTCTAGCACTATCAAATCCTCTTCCCATTCTTGCCCAATCAAACAGTTTCAGTTTTCATTTTTTACTCACTGGTTATGAAAAACAATGTAATAAAATATGTATTATTACCATATATATTCTGATTTATTTCTTTTAAACCTTCCAGTTCATGTCAACCTCTCTTGTGATAAATATTCCTCTTAAGGATGGAATCAAAGACTCCCCCTTTTATCAATAGTAGTTACGTACCTGGTATTGGGTCTGATGGGAACAACTGCAGAAGAAGACACAGCCTAGGATCAGTCTGGAAAGCAGACTAGGATCCTTATTCCAGAGGATGCCTCTGTCTCTGCCATTTGATAGAGCTGGGCTGAGAGTTCTATTTTTTAATTTTATTTTATTATTAGGCTTCATGGTTGAGGGATATTCATAAATGGTTTATGGTAATTTATCAGCCCACTTGGGTGAATATTGAATTTTGTATTTTACATGGCATGCCAATTTCCCATCTGTTGTATTTTAATAATATACAGAATAGACACTATCACTCAAGTAATCCCTTTACTACCAAATCAATATACAGTACATATGGTGCTGTTTGGCCCACAGATATTTATTGTAGGTCTCTTTGGATAATTATCTTCTAACTCCCCCTGTGTCCTGGTTCTGTAAGCCCTGATCCTGCAAATGTATATGTACATGACTAGCTTCACACATGTGAGCAGTTCAGTCATGTTTATTGAAGGGTTATTTGTAAAATCTTTTGTTTATGCCACGTTTCATTTTTCATAGAATACCTGTAACCTGATTGCTGGTTGTTGCAGAAGATGCTGATCTTCTTTGTCCTTTGCCAGAACTTTCTGTTCACACGTAGATTTGCATGACGTCTTCCACTGGAAGAACATTTTTAGGAACCTTATTTCAGTGAAGGCTGGGGCTGTTGTGGAAAGAACACAGTCAAGTAACTTGACAAAAAAAAAAGAATAAACTCACTGCAGAGAGGCATTTTGACCTTTTTCGTGGTGGGATTGTTTTTAAAAGTTGGTTATTTGTGATCATTGGAAAAGAAACCTACACTTCTGCAATAAAAATAAGTTGGGACTCAATTCTAACAAGACATCTCAAGAAAGTGCTCAAGTACACGACTGATACGAAAAGATGTATTTAGCCTGATGGTATAGGTATGGTTCCCCAGTTCAGTGCCTCGGAAAATTTGCATCAGGGCTGCATTTCCAAGGAAGCAAATATGGAGTATTTTAGGATACAGTTGAAGGACTCATGATATTTAGGAGATTTAAAACATTATCTATTTCCTTTGGTACAAGAAAGCTCACTACGTGGCTGCACCACATGGAACTGAGATTTAAAGAACAAACAGCCCAACCTGGTTTCCTTCCTGCCTGAGGGGATTCTGTGGGAGGTAGAAGTCACAGAGTCTTTCCCTGCTTCACCAGTGCTTGAGGCTGCTCAGCAGTGTAACGAAGATCGATTTTATTTGCCCTCCTCCTTAGGGCATCAATATTCAATTTTACAAGTGTGGCTTGTAAACAGGGTCTGGGTGGGAGCTTGGAAAGAGGCAGGTGAGACCAGGCAAAGCTTGAAGGGCTGGGAGTGGGAGTTTCAGTTTGAAATTCATGGTTTCATTAAAAATAATTCAGTTTATCAGTCATATTGATGCTAACTTAAGAGGTACTCTCCATCCCCTTTCTTGTTCCCGTCCCAGCTGGCTGGCTGCACGCTGCTCTCCAAGGCACAATCAGCAGGTTTGAAGAGCTGTGGGGATGTGAGGAGGGACAGAAACAGCAGAACTTCACTGATGTTTGGGCAGGGCTGGGGCTGGCTGTCGCTTGCAAGGATCTGGGCTGATGGATGCTTGGGGTAATGGGTTCAGGACCACATTCTTCCTTCATGGCTAAGAAGGTACACATGATATTTTCTCTCTCATATGATCCTTGGCTGTAAGAAATAACCTTACCCCATCTTCCATATCCCCCAACGATGGTTAGCCTTGCTGATAAACCATTCTGATATTCATTAAGTGTGGTTCAAGGATGGAAAGCGTTGGGTATTACACAACACCTCTAGATGCTGGTAACCCACCATAACTGCTGCAGCTGGCACGTTTGCATTAAAAGAGGCTCCCCAGCACTGCAGAGGAACTGAGCCTGTGCTGTCAACTTCTAGGGAAAAATTTCCCTTTGACATCAGCAGTATTCCATGAAATGCCCCTAGTACATAGGTATGTTTTGAAAATAAGAAACAAATAAATACTCGTTAATCAATCTGACAGCTCTCTGATGTGTAAGAGGGTAAAGGTGCCCTAGCTCCAGGTAAGCAGAGATGAGTAATTAAAGGAAATAATTATTATGTGTTTATTTAATTGAAAATTTCCTGAGGGAAAATGAGATAATTTTAAGTGAATGCTTTCACCAGTGCATTAAAAATACATTTGTGATCGAGTCTAGATTCTTGGAGGCAGATGGGCTGGCCTGCAGGGGAACAAAGAGATTCTGCAGCAAACCACTGTAACAGTGCATTGGGATGAGGTTTTGTTGGAAGGGGGAGAAGATAAAACTAAGGGACTGTGTTTCTTAAAGCCTGGGCAGATGCCTGCAGGGTTTTTTTGGGGTACAAATGTCTGACTTCTCATCTTCTTGTACAGAGCAGGAGAAAGCGTGTCAGAGTTGTTGGGAAAAGATTTCATGCTTTCAAAATCTACGTACATTAAAGTGGGTGTGTTTGTGCATGCAGAATATGCTCATCTGCTTCCTGTAGCTATATCAAGCTGCATCTCTACATGAACAGGATTTTCTCAATGTTGTCTTGACTTTGTCAAGTTCAAAGTTAGTGGGACCATGGTTTTAAATGTATCGAAACATTGCATTTGGTATTTTCTCATCCTAATCAGATAATAGGTACAAGAATCCCTAGAATATAAGTATATAACTGATCCATGCCTTTACATCTTATAGTTCAAAACCATTAAAGACCTAAAATGTTACTGGCTCACACCCATTGTTGCCTACCTCTTAGGGCTGTGTTGTTTTGTCTAAAACTGAAACTTGTTCTCTTCATTCTCCTTGGCCTATGGTGGAATGCATAGTAATATTTTTAGTCTGTTACCAAACAATTATTATGATAAGTCCTGAGACAGAGCAGGCATGGTAGATGCTAAACAAGCATTTCATTCCTTAATGGGCCATTTCTTTATTACCCTGCAGTTATGCCATATGTGCCCAGGACTGGAACTTTATATTTGTAAGTAGTTTCCTTGTCTTTAGAAAAGTGACTAGCATGGTAACACTTCATTTCAGATATTACTCCAGGCTTTTCTAAATGATTTTGCTCCCCTCTGTGCACATACACATTCTTCAATCTTCTGTATTATGTCCCCTTCGCTCGGTTGACTAGCACGAAAAACATTGAGATTTTAGCTATGCAGAAGGTGTCTTCTTAGCAAATATAAATCTGTGGCTGAGCTGAATTATGTTTCTTTCTGTGTTTTAATACCTTGCCATTCACACCTGTGCTTTAGTACTGCATACGATCCTCAGCAGTTGAATCCAGTCGAGCTGCCACCCTTCAGGTGCCCGAGGACAAAGCATATTGCAAAGCGTTTGGCTTTCATCTCAGCCCTCTGCCCAGCAGTGCTGTTATTTCAGCCACAGGAGCTGTGGCTCTTTGGAGCAGGAGTGATTTGGCAGAACAGGTAGCAGCTGTTACACGGGAGCTGTATGGAGGAGGAAGAGGTGCATGGAGGGGCTGCAGGAGGAGGCACCAGAGCTTTAAGGGAAGGGCATCACCGTGGTAGGGAAAGGAAGAGAGACGGTGCCAAGGCAGCAGTTCTTGCAGCAGTTCACTACCTAACTCTGATAATCTCTTAAAGTAGGTTGATGTTTTTTAATGCATGTGCATCTGTTTTCCACTTTTGTGCAAGGCTTTTCACAAAAGTGTGTTTACAACGTCTTGTATCTTTCAAGGATTCTCTTTCCATGTTAAAATAGCCTTCACCATCGGAGGAAAATGAGAATGACTGAAAATGTCAGCCTGTGCACAATGGGCTGAATGGTCCTTTCCTCCCTCTGCTGGCCCTCACAATCCATGCACAAAATCTCGTTCAAAAAAAATGCTATTTTTGAATTTGTATCAGAAAATGAATTTCTGCTCTAAAATAATCTGGGGAAATTTGGAGCAGATGAAAAATATGGAACATATAGAATTTTTCAACTACCTCCATTCCCTGTGTTTTTGGTTTTAACCACCGAAACCTCCTCACTAATTACTTGAGTTTCATGGAGATTTATATCGTGGTGTCAGTGCACACACAGACATCTGGAGCAGAGCTCAAGGGGCCTCGACTCAGCCTCTTCATTCTGTTAGAAGCTAGACCAGAACCTCCTCCACTTCCAGCTTGTCCCATCCCATCAGACTTGCTCTTTCAATTTATATTCCTCAGAAGACATGTGAATTCCTTGGAAGGGGGCGGAGAAGCTCTCTGGGCCATAGACTCGCCCGCTGGCAGTGCCCAGCTCCGTGCCCCACTTACCCCTGTCTGACTGTGCCATTTCCCTCCTCTTTCCAGGTCTGGCCGAGACAGAGCTGTGGATCAAAGCCATTTGGCTGGAGGTCAATCCAGACAGGGCAGAAGCTATGCTGCTTGGCAGATGGAGACAGTCTTGAAGAATTGTACAACAGTGCCTGCTCTGTCTATTAAAAGACCCCTGTCCTTTTTTTTTTTTTTTTTTTTTTTTTTTTTTTTTTTTTTTCTCCAAGTCTTTTGTAAACTGCTGTACCTCTGGCCCTGAATATCCCAATAGCAGCAATGTCTGGAAATGCTCTCTTTCATCTTGGGCTACCCAAGAGATCCTGTGTTTTCTGCAGGACCCTCACATGGTTATCTTCCTCTCTGCCATTTCCAGGCTAATCTGAGGATGCAGGCCCTACCTTGGGCTACCCTGGAAGGCTGCTTGGACGCATGGTGTAGCGCCGAGCACAGCTGCCCATCTTCTGAGCAAGGCAAACTGGCAGGAGCACATCACACCTGTGCTCCGTGCTCTGAACTGGCTGCCAAGTCCCTCCTGGGCAGCATCCAAGGCTGGTTAAATATCGGTAAAGCCGGAAATGAACTAAGCTCCGACTAGATCCAAATCTGCCTTTCTGCCTTGCCTGGTCGCAACACCTGAAATGCCATCTGAGCCCAGAACCAGATCCTGATGACTGATGCCTTGCTTGGTGCAGGATTTCCACTGACAACCCCTTGCTCTGCGGGGCTTGAACCCCAAGCCTAGGAAATCAAGTGGAATTTTCCCAGGCGCATTCACAACAAAAACATTACGGTGAGAAAGAAGGAAGCAGAAACAGGAAAGCAAAGAGAAGGATGAATGCTTGTCTCTGATGGGGACAGCCAGGTTTCTTCATAAAAGGAAAAAGGAGGAAGATTTGAAAGGCTGTGAAAATGGAAGATGAGGAGATGGCTTCTTCTGCCATGCTAACAGAGGTCAGATACTTTCCCTGCTTGTGCAGAAAGCAGTTGCAGTAGAGGACATCTGAGAGCTGTGAATTACACACTGCATTTGGTTTTAATGCTGTGAGTAGCTCTCTCTGTCATCAAACCACACGCATTAACCAGTTCACCCTCCAAGCTCCCCCAGTATCAACCAGTAAGTAATGTTTAATGGTCAGCAAAGAGGCATGCCAGGCATCAGGCAGTGTGATTTATTCCTAGTGACATACAAAGGTGTTTGAGGTTCGTTTGTCTTTCTGAGTTGTGTTTTTTAAATGTATGTGCTGGGAAATAATGGGAAAACAAAGTCTAAGGGAAGGGACTCCCAGATGATGCACATGCACTTGTAAATCATTAGGCTGGGTGTTGCAGCACTGGGCAGAGGTACATCTTGGTGGACCCCTGTCACCCACCTCAGAGAGGTGCAGGGAGCCAAGGAAAGCTGTAAGTGCAGTTCACACCCAGGCCATATTTCAGAGGCCAAAGCAGTCTCCATAGCTCACTGACCTAATGAGCTTTGTCTTCTCACTCTTTAGGAGTGGATTTTTCTTCTATTAATTTGTTAAGAAGCTTTTTGATTTAAACTTTTAGCATCCTCAGCTTCTTTTTACAATGAGTTCAGTACCTTAACACTGAAAAAGCCATCCTTTCATTTGTTTCAAATTTATCAAATGGCAACTCTGGTTGATGCTCCTATGAGACAGTGCATATCACTCCTGTTCACATCTTCCATCCCTCTTGATATTACAGTCTCCTGTTCTGTCCAAATTTTCCACCTGTGAAGTCCTTGTCAGTTTAGGATTCCTTCTATGGACCCATTCCTTCAGCAAGCTTTGTCATCCACTTCTTCATCTTTTTTTTAGATCTAAATCTCTCTGGCATGGTAACACTAGAAATGCATGAGATGCTCAGGACATTAGGCACACCTTCAGCAGAAGTTTTGTTTTGCAGCTCCCTCGCCAGGGGCACCTGTGATGTCTGAGAGAAAATCTGCCCTGTGATAGCAAACTATACTCACAAACGGGACATCTGAGAGCTGTTGGCTGTCCCTAGAGCAGCAGCCACAACCAGAATGGAGACTGTCATCTGCCGAGAGCTTGCTGTAATGAAAGAGTGGGGAAAAAAATGTTAATAATAGTGGTGAACCTGGTATCAGCCATTTGGGTGCTCCCAGAGCATCTAGTTATTCCCCATAACTCACAAATGATTATAAAAGAAGCTCATTCCATCACACAGGCTAGAGAGAATTTCATGCATGCGCTGGAAAAAAAAATCATGATTGCTAAACGCTCCATTTTCTTTTCAAGACACTGTGCTAGTCTGAAGTGGTGTATGTATACATTTCAGGCAAATGTGTACTTTGTCTTCAAATGAACAGCTTTCAAAATGATCTTTGGTTAAGCTCCCTTTTATTTTTATCTTTTATTCGCCTACAATGCCAGCTGAGGTTACCCATCTCCCGACAGCTACCAAATGGACTCATAATTGTAAGGCTCGGTGATTTAATTAGACTCATTCTAAACACTCACATTTTTATCAATTAGTTAATGGGCTAAAGAGAGTCTTATTGTTGGAGCCAGGTCATTTGGAAGCTGGAGCCTTCATGAGGGCAAGAAGCTGAAGAACAACAGCGTTAATATCTGTAATTAACCTCACGAGTCCTGGGCTGTTCAATTAGGACTGAACCCCCTCTCCATCCATATGCCTTTCGTCAGATGGGCTTTTAATTTGAAATAATTGTTACAGAAAAAATTAACAAATAATAGCTTCCTTTTTTTTTTTTTCTTTTTTTTTTTTTTCCCCAAACCAGGCACATATAAAAACAAAAACCACAATCTTAACACACGTGCCCGTGAGCTATTTATTAAAGCCTAGTTAATTCACAGCTTCCATATAAATAATCATTCTAGGTTTTTAAAGATTAACAAAGCTCTTGGTAACAGATATTGTGGGATCTTTTCAAACTGATCCTCATCTTGTAATATGTATCTGTGTCTTTTTAAATGCTTTCTTTTCTACCAAAAAAAAAAAAAAGGAAAGAAAGTTTGAGCTTTGATTACTTTTTTCAATTTGTTGCATGTGATTCCTGTGCTTTGGGGAATCAAATACATCTGGTTGTTGTTTTTTGCTGAGGACGAGCTGTCTGGTTTAAACGTGTTTGTGATAAATTCGTATAGAACAATTTATGAGTATTATTACAGAATTTTAATAGGTTCGTCATATCTGTATATATACACATATAATATATGTGTATATAATTGAATACATGTATATATCTATGATGTCTGGATAACCATATTATACTGTAAATATTTACATGTGTATGTTTAGAAATTAGTATGTATCTATATATGCACATAAATGTGAAGATCAAGCTCTGCTTATTGTGTTGCATGTGATCTCTCATTGAAAATTCACTTATTTGTTTTTATTTATAAAGATAATCTGTATGCGCCATTGCAAATGCACAAATACATGTAGAAAAACATAAAAGCCCACTTTCATGGCATGCTGAGACAATGGGCACTCTGCACGTCCTTAATCTTGTATATAATGTATACACAGTATACATTCCCTTAATACTTGCCTCTACATTTTCATTCTCTGCTACTTACTCAACTTTATTCTGATTGCCATTTACAAATAAATCCCAGAACAGACACACAGATGATTTTTAAGCTGCCTTTGAATTCATTGATTCAAAAGAGAGTAAAATTAATTAGAAAGATTTAAGGATGGGCGTGATCACATCAGTACGGGCCGTTTAAAAGAGGGCTGGAGGTAGCTAAGCAGACACTAAACATAGCTCCCGGATCACATTCAGTTCTCGATCACGGGCATTAATTGCGTATTGCTGCTACAGAGCAGTGTCGTTGCCCAGCCAACACCCCCTCACCTGCTCGGGTGTATATCCCAGCACCTAATTCCACCTCATTTGGGAGGACCAAGACCCCAAACCCAGCCCATTTCACTCAGCCTCTGCTAGTGGCAGACCCCAGCCTCAACCCTGTGGTGTCCCCCTGGGGACACGGGGACACACAAGGGCCAGAGACCTGCTGCAACCACCCAGCACGGCCGCGGCGAGCCCGGGCTCACACCCAGGGAGGATCAGGCCCTCTCCAGCACAATCATTCCCGTCACAAAGCACGGCGGGTTCGACGGTAATTGGTCCCAAATTAAGTAGGATTAAATAACAGAAACGTAACATAGCATAAATGCCAAGAAGCCAGGCCTTCTTTTTTACACAGTTATCATTTTTTTAACAACGCCAAAGAAAAGAGGCAAATTGTTGTGTAAAAATACGTGAAAATAATAGAGGTCCTGGAAAGAATGTTTTTCTTCTCCCTGGCTGTTACAAAAACAGTTGACTACTGAGAAGCAAAGAGCAAATTTGCAAGAAAGGGCACAGCACAATAGCAGCCACGACTGTTAGGGGGAACGGTAGGTGCTTTGTTATTTAAGGAACTTCACTGTAATTTTGCAGCGTTATTTATAATAGTAATAATGCCAGCCAACTTGTTCCTCCCGTTTAATTTAATACACAACCAGCCTAAATAAAAGGCTACGAAAGCAGCTGGGAACAGTACAGTTTCCTACTGTAATTGCGCGTACGTATCTGAACATCTGATGAGCAGTAGTCTACATTTCCTTATTGTTACAGCCAACAGTTATATCTGTGCATGCTTCGCAGCTACGGTGCTCTGCTGAGCCTCATAAATGCAGCCTTTGTCTCCTTAATTATTAGGCAGACAGTTCATTCTGTCCCATGTCCAAGTTCCAGACAGGTGGAATAAGGAGGTGGCATCTGTCTTAATATTGAATGCCACGCTTCCCCCATCTGCCGTAATAACAGCGCGGGGCTGCTTGGCTTCGGTTACCCTATTCTGCACACAACTAGCCAGCCATATGCCCCCGGGAGCCGCACGTGCCACCGGGGCGAGCGGGCAGGAGCCTCGGCCAGGGGCTGGGGTCAGGCACGTGCCGCAGCCGGCGGGTGACGGGCGGCAGAGGCACGGGGAGCTGCTCGAGGCGCCGACGGGAGCGGCCTGCAAAGTCAATCGACAGAACAGAGCGCCCTGCCAATCAAATTTTACAGGGCATACCTTCCAGGCTAGGCAAATAAGAAGATTTAGAGCACATGGCAGTTCATCGTTTATAATCCTGTCTTAGCCCAGCATGGCTTAGTGATAGTTCTGTGACAGATGATGAGCACATGACAGCTGGGGGATCTTATACGAACTCATACAGTAAAATTAAAATTAAATTAGTGACACACTTGTACACATTAGTTGTGCAACAGTTATGCAATCTGTTCAGGACCCTTCGCGCAGACCATCTCCGATTTAAATAATTTATACCAAAGGTGGGGTGCTGTGGGTTTTTTTGCCTCTCTCAGAAGGAATGCAGCATTTGCACATTTTTAGCTTTAAACAGCTCTGTCCTTTTCTTTCTGTTTGTCCTGTCATTTCTTCTTCATGCGGACTGACAGAAAGAATTCAACAATTTATATTTTTTTTAAGTTAAAAGGCTCATAATGCTTGGTTTGGGGGTTGGGAATATTTTTTTCTTGCTGACTACATGGTGAGGTTTTTAATATTACAGCTGGTCTATTTTCTTACATAGCTATACTAGACTGTGATTAAAAAAAAAAAAAAATTAAAACCAAATAAAAACAAACCAATCTCCCCCCTCAAGCTGTGGAGTGGGAAGGAAACCTATAAGATTGGAGTGTTTTAGACGCAAGAGTATAATAAACTGGCTGTTCTTTGGCTCTTTAATCTGATAATCTTGTTACTATTTTATGTTTGTGTGTTGGAAAAAAAGGGAAGTAATCACTGAAATGTTGACAGTAGATCTGCAGTTTGAAAAGACTCATAACTTTAAAGCTTAGAGGGCCTGATCCTTTTATCCGTGTGGGTTTGACACCAGACTCCGTCTATTAGCTTTACTGGAGTTACACCTGATTTACACAGTGTAAACAGAGACAGGATTCGGCCCTGAAATCCTTTTCGGAAGGCTACTCTATATAACAGCAGCGTGTATTTATTGCTCCTTCTCAATCGCTAAGCATTTGTCAGTCACTGGAAAAATAACTAAGTCACATAAAGTGTTTTCACGTTCTTGGGTAGCGAGACTGAGATGGGCAAAGACTGTTGTAATGCCATCCTTCATGCCCATAATTCAGGAAATCGTAATGATTTATCAGCTATAATAGTCTCTGGTTAAAAATGGAGAAAACCTTCACCATTTTTTCCCCTTCAGCAAAATTTGTGTGTGTGTGTTTAAGCATAATCTTGACCAGAGGATGATCTGGGGTCCCCTAGCCATGGAAATTCTCATGGCTAGGATACATGTGTGCGTTTGTGTTTATAAATAATTGTGAGCAGAGGATACCTGGGAGGCTCCTGACCCTGAAAATGCTCAGCGTTTGGAAGGCTGCTTTGGGTCCTGCAAACTGTGCTGCGCAAATTTTACAGGGGGAATAATTGGTAACAGCCACCCAAATGTTGATCCGGTCTTTGAAGCCCTGTAGTAAAAATGATGACACCTCTTCTGCATACTCATATTTTTATGTTGATAAAGTCAATGAGAGGAAGGCTGTTTATGTTTTTATTATTATTATTATTATTATTATTATTATTATTATTATTATTATTATTATTATTATTATTATTTGTAGTATCTTTGGCATTATCCCCTTTCCTCTGAGAAGAATGTGGAGGCTCCAACCATTCCCACCAGCTGTAATGCTCTGCAGTTAAACTCAGCTCACCTGGTGCTCAGCGAGGATTATTCACCTGGCAGCTTTTTGACAGCAGGATGCAGACAAGGGCTGTGATGGTGAGGTGGCTCTAGCTCAGCCCATCCAGGAACAGAGCCACAAGCAGGTATCAGTGTGTGTGCATTTTGTGTTATGTGTGCTCCCTGTGCAGAGCCAGGGCATCCCAAGGCCTGCCACATCCAAGGAAAAAACCCTAAACCTTGGACCACAACAGCTAAAAATGTCATCTTTGGGGCATGATCCCAGCTTGCTTCTCTCCCTTTTGCAATGATTCTGCTGCTGCAGCTCCTCTCATCATCCCCACCCTCCAGACCAGGAGTCAAACCCTGCAGGAAGGTGGGATTCAGGAAACCCTTTATCTAGTGTCGGTTGTTTCCCAGGTATTTCTGGTTCACTGAAGGACCTCGTGGCCCTCAGCTTGGCAGGCTGTGATGTGCAAAAAGATGCTACAATCCTGAGTCTGAAAGGCAGTGGTGTCCAGGGAGAGGGAGGGCAGCAAGCTTATCTCTGCCTGGAAGTGGTTACACCTAGGCACACAGAGACTGCTGGGGTGGCCCCAGTGCTGTGTGACAATCAGGAGGCCCCTGGTACATACAGCTGCAATGCATTTTATAGAGGAATATTTTTTTAAAAAAACTTTTAAGAGCTTTAAAACATGGCTTTCTTCCTGTTTTCTGTTTCTTCTCCCCGGGGCTGGGTAACAGCAGGTTCTTCTGGCAACATGAGTCCAATTGTGCAGGTTTCAGAAGGAGAGAAAAATGGTGTATAATCAATTGTATACAATAAAACTCAGGGGGAAAAAAGCCTTTTCCATGCTGCACAATATCAGCATTTTGCAATTGGACACTCTATTTACCAAGGCTAGAAAGAGAAGATGCCTTCCAAGGAAGAGTATGGGGCTTTTAAATATCAGCACGCAACTTGCAAGGTACAAACTGGGTTACTGGAACCCATCACAGAGTATTGGCTGCCCCACACATCAAAATTAAATAATTTAGGGATGACAAAGCCCCTCATAAGTGGCATAGAAGCAACTGTGGAAGCTAACGAAGGGCTATCCCTTGGAGTTCCTGGTAGAGATGTTGGCTGTGTGGATCCTGGAAAAGGAGCCAAAAGTATGGGACCATCTGGGCTAGATTGGCAACTGATAGGGCTGGGTACCTGCTCTTTCTGAAAAGAAGCACAACCCTATAGCATGGTCGTGTCCTAATGCACGTGGTTTATAAAGGGAGCAAGTAGGAGCCAGGCTAGGGATCAAGCACCATAAACCAGTTCTCACCTCCTGCCTCCTTGCTGCTTGGTGCAAGTATTTATTTAACTCCTGAAACAGGAGTCACACACATTGGGGTATCCTGGTCTGTTATATGTGTCTTGCCTTGAAATCCTGGGCTGGTTATTGCTACCTGTCACTGCATCTCTCTGCTGTTGTGTCCAGGTCTCAAGGTAGCATAGTTAACAAAATTTTAGTTTGAGAATGGGCCCTGGAAGCTAAACTATGTGGGTTTTGCTGAACTAGGCATAAACAGGACATGGTTTGGTCCTTCTATTTATATGGATAAGTATGTGTTTGGTGTACATGTAATTGTGTGTTGTACGTGTCCGTGTTGTGTGTAAAATACACCCAAACACGCTGGCATAGATTACCTAATCACCCCATTTGTGAATGAATTAGGTTTCCTGAAAATATGTGGCACCACAAGAATTAATAACAAAGGCGCGTTGCCACAATGAACATTTTATGCAAGCTTACACGCATAATGTAATGAACAAAGTGAAAGGAGAAACACCGAGAACAATATCTTCACTCTATCAGCAGTTTGCTCCGGTCTACTTATATTTGATCAAAGACTGCAAATATAGTTTAAACAGCATGAAATAATCGCCAGGTTTGCAACATGAAATAATTTAAAAGAAAAGGCAAAACATACAACAGGCTCAATGCCATGATGCAATGGGCGTGTGGACTCTTTTTGTGATGAACAGCCAAGGAAAGGCAGTGGTAGGAAAATGAGGCTAGGAGAGCTCACCTCTCTCCTACCTCTTTTTTGAAGATTTCTGTGTTCTGGGGAGAAGATAATGGAAACATTTTACCTGGTTGGTTATGGAGAGGTCAGTGGACCAACAAAACAAAACAAACAAAAAACTGAAAACACCCAACCAAGCAAAAAAAAAAAAAACACACACAACACAGCATAATGTAATTACAAGGCAGATTTTGGAGGGAGGGCAGGGTTTTCCCCTTGGACTACAGTGGTGGAGAAGAGCTCAACACAATATTGCACATATGCAGTAGTTCAATTACTCACAAAGGAGTAAAGGTCACCAAAACCCACACCGTGCAGCCTGTGTTGAATCTCTTGTGCGGAAAGGGGATGTCATCTTTTCCCCTCCTATTTGTCTGCCTGGTCACAGCATCTTTTTCCACTTGAAAATCAAGGTGATGAATTTTTCTGTTGTCCCTTCATATCCAAAACTGCTACGGGCAGATCAATGTGCCTACCCCTGGGGATAAGCCAAATCCACCCCTCTCCTCCATGTAGTTCCCTTGACACTCCCTTCCTCCCATCACTTTCCTGGCTGCGCCATTTGGGACCAGAGGGTAAATAGGTGCTCAGCAGCAACATCCCGAGCAGAGGAGCTGCCTGGGGGCTTCCCATGTCTGCAGACCCCAGTGCAGGGCTGCGGGCAGGGAGCAGATCCTCAGGAGCAGGAACAACCCTCCTGCCCTCCGCAGATCTGCTGGGGCCAAGTGCTGGCATTCTCGTGAGATGCTGCCACCAAATGGGATCCTGTG
Organism: Netta rufina; assembly: GCF_964035555.1. Lineage (NCBI taxonomy): Eukaryota > Metazoa > Chordata > Aves > Anseriformes > Anatidae > Netta > Netta rufina. Next base: position 60,937,989 of record NC_140128.1, on the reverse strand, counting down.
GGTCAAAACTTACCACAAAAGCAAAAGATGCTCATTGACTGAGCAACTTTTCACATTTTCACACTGGGTACGAATAACAAGATGGGAGAGCTGTTGCTCCATCCCAGCGTCCCCCAGCAGAGGCAGTTACATCTCTCATTGTTGCAATGACTGCAGTTAAGCAGTTAATTTTCTCCATTTAGTCTCCTGTTTTCACTTGCTGTCATTTCCTCAATAGCTAAATACTTCATTTGAGATCCTTGATGCTTATTCTGAGCCTCAGGGTGAATTTTGCAGTTCTTTCTGGTGTATGTTTTATTATTATTATTATTATTTATTACTTTTTTTTTTTTTCCTCAAGGACCAACAAATTTCCCCTGCTTTTTTTTTTTTAGCTTTTTGAATTAGTTTTGCTAATGCTAAAAATTGGCTTCAGCAGCTGTCGGTTCTAATGCATTCATTTTTTTTTATAATTAGTATTTTACCATTTAGTAGTGTTCATGTTTGATTTGGGGGAGAAACATGGAATTTAGCAGATGGATACTACTGGGGGAGGAATTACTGTTTTCTGTCGCTGCTAACACACCCTTGGGTGCAGCCACGTTGCAGCACTGCTCTTTGCATGTCACCGGCGAAGCGGTGCAGATGCCACGCTGCAAAAATCCCATCCCCAAATGCAAAACGGCCAGACACCTCCAACTTTGAGCTTCCAAGGATTGCCAGCGGCCATCCCCTTTTGACCCTGAGCTGGTTTGGAAGCCACAAGATGGCCCCGTGTTTTACTCGCTGCTCTTTCACCAACCGGCACGAATAATTCCGTGAACTTCACAGCCCTTAATACTGAGCAAGGCCTAATAATGTCATCTCAGGAGGCAAGTAATTGCAGTAATTAAGGGGTTGCACAAGGTCACTTGAGGCTGGGCTGGGAATACAAGCTTTTGTCTCTCACCCCGCTGCTGCGCCCTACGAATATGCATGCAGCAGCCTCATGCTGTCTGCAGCCATCGGGCCCAGCTCCTTTTAAAAACCAGGAATGGCAGTCTGGGGCAATACCAGCAAAAGTGGTTTTAAACCTCATTTCCCTCTAGAAAGCCTCCTGCTTCACAGGAAGGTCTGAAGTTGGTGCATTTGGGGGAGGCGGGTTGGAGACTTGTTGAGCGGAAGGAAGGAAAAGTGTTGGTGTATGGATGGAGGAGGTGATTGTCCCAAAATGCTGTCCTTGCTTTAAGAAATCTGTGTTATTTTAAGTGAAACCATCATAGCAAAAAGTGAGTATCCATTTTCTATAAGGCTGGTAAGGATACAGGTATCACATTCAACAGCCTTCATTTGTAGGGGCTTTTCCTAATTTTTGACGGCTCAATTTTGGCCTTTTGGGCTGTCTGAACCACACGGCTGCCTGTCTGTCATCCTTGCGTGGCTTCATTGAGGGCAGAGCATTTACCAGAGAGAGGAAGGGAAAGCAGGGTAGAACGAACCCACAGCCAGCATTGCCCCTCTCCTTGGCTCTGCAGCCGATGGCGCAGGTGAGTTGCCTAAATGCAGGAACCAAAAACTTAATGAAACGGCTCTAAACGTGACAGCATTCATGAAAAGATTAATTACCAGGAGTAAAGGGGGAAGGATGCCAGGAACTGATAGGATTGGTACCAATACCAAAAGCCTGCTGTGCTACTAGAGCCATAATATGCAGTCCTAATCTGTAGGCCTATTGTTTTTCCTACAGAAACAACAGGCTTCAGCCAATGATACAAAAGGGTCTATATTACAGTTTCTGCAGGAAAAACAACAACAGCCATTAATAATAATTACCTTAAGACAAATCGGCAGCAGAGTGTGGCACACACTAATATCCTCCCAAGAATGAGACTCTGGGAAGAGAGGGGCTGTTGCTGTATTTATCCCAGTGGTCGCGCAAACGAAGGGAGAGAATTAGAAAGAAGAAAGTGGGAGAGTGAGAGACAGAAACAAAACAAGACAAGGACAGAAAGAGTGAAAGAAATGGCAGGTTTTCCCATTGGCAACCAGCTGGTGCTCTTTCTTGGCATTAAAGCGTCAGAGTACGTGGGCTGATGTCTCCCTCCTTGCTCTCTCCCTGTGCAATTTCAGCAGAGAAGAGTGAATATTCCTTTGGATTTGCTGGTTAGCCCCTCAATTTGCCAGCGACTAATTAAGTATGAAGAAGGGCAGCAAAGAATCAGACCGAGAAACTCTCTTAAATGAGATCATTATTACTGTTCTCCACAAAGACCTGCCCTCTCAACTTCCCCTGCAGCAAAGGAGTCTATATTTTTAATTTGTTCTTGCCCATCTCCTCTCCTTGGCAGAATTGATGTATCTGACATATGAAATCACAAACTAACCCGTGGCGGGATAGAAATGAAAAAGCTCCATTTTGCAGCGGGATTAGACGAACACATTTGACTAATGGCGATTTCCTGCTGCATTTTATGTTGGCTGTGATTGTGCAAGAACTTTAAACTCAAATTTCAGATGACTGAAGACACTGAGAACATTGTATTAACTCCTAGTACAATGAGCTTTTACAGGCTGCTGCCAAATATGTTCTTAGGCAATATTTCCCTCTGTATTTTGAACTTGTACATAGATCAAGGTACCTACAGATGTTGAGGGTGAATAAGGGAAAAATACTGCTGTAAAGGTATAAACCTAGAGATTTCTCTATTTGTCTGTGTAAATGTATCATAATTTTCTATATACTTGCCATTTCTCTGTAATCAGTGTGTATATGTCTACTGATCAGTACTGTACTTTAGATGCAATAATACGCATGTAAATACATTTACAAATAAATATAATTTTATATATAAAAATGTAAAAGCCTATAGAAATAAGGAACTTACCTATACGGATGTGTGTGTATGAGTAGATCTGGCAGTAGAGATCTCTGTAAAGACATCTGCTGCCATCCATAATGGAGACCACTAGAAGGTAACACTAATATAGATAGATAACCCAACTTCTATTGGAAAGGGCATGTCTATAGCTATCTGACTTAAAGAAAAAGCAATGCACAACATTCTGTAACATCTACAGTGTTAATATGTAACATATGGTGTCTGTTTCACATGCTAATAGTGACTTTTTAATTTGAAGTCAGCCCCAATGAACCTAAATCCGCACTGTCTCCAGGATTAATTATGAGTACTAGACTGTGATACCAAGCCTCTCTTCTTGATAAGCTTTATAAACCAGGTTTGCACACAGGATAAAGTAGCTCCTGAGTGGTTAGAGAGCTGCCATGTTTAACCTACACATGACCTGCTGGTACATCTTTTTGGAGAAAGCAAGTAACTTGATAAGATACTCGGTCTGTAGTCAGGGCATTGGCAATACAGGAGTGAGACACACAGCATTTATGGATGTTGACATTAATTACTGAGCCCCAGACACCTATTTAGCATAACCCTTTGAAATGCTTTATTCAATACACAAACACTGCTTGAAAAGCCGGGAGTCGGGACCAAACAGAGGGCGGCAGCATGAGGTCCATGGCTCCAATGTTAACCAATACTCTTCTACGCCAGCATTGCTCTTGCCCTTAGCCCCTGTGTTTGGGAGCTTCTCCTGGAAATGCTCCTCTGAGCTGGGCAGGGAGGAAATACACTTGGAGAACACAAATGACCACACACGGGTTGGCCTGAAGGTCCATCTAGGCCCCCAGAGGTGGTCAGCAAGAGATGCTTAGAGAAAAAATATAAAGCCAGGGCAAGCCCTCCTCCTTATCTCCTCAATTCCCTGCAGCACTGAGCTTCCCAAGCCAGAGGCTGTATCTTTTCTCTAAGTAGCCCTAGCTGGTACTCGCTGCATGAATTTGTCTGTAGCTTTTTTCAACCTGTTTGTACTTGAAGAGAGGGGAGTACACAGCCAGCGAGTGCCCTCATGGGCCCAGAGTAATTTCATAGCAGTACAAAAGCCCCTAGTATCGCTTAAATAGGTTTAGGTGCAAAGATCAGAGTCTATCCTGAGCACAGCGTAATGTTCCTCCTTGGAGAAAATGGCTTCTTGACGTGTATGGGGATCCTGCTGCGGCGAAGACATTAGAGCTAGTTTTCTCTAAAATACATGTGCTTGGATGCTCAGGTGGCCTCAAGTTCATTTTCTCTTCTGTGACAAATAGACCTGCTTAAAGAATTGAAACTTTCTTTCTTTCCCTGGTTCCTTTTTATTAACTTCAGGTTTTTAACTTACTGAAAAATGTATTTAAAGTGGTTTCCAAGGTCACTGGAAAACTACATTTTTTGAAGTGTCGGTAGAAAATAACCAACTTTTGAACCACAAAAACGGTGATATTTATTTTTGAACCTGCAAGCCCGGTGATAAATCCAAGCTGTTTACATTAGTTTGAAATCTGTTTTCCTGGTTCCAGCCAGCCACGGCCCTTCTGCAGCTACTTTCCCTCCGGATAATTTGCCGTTCCCACTGCCGCATAAGTTCTTCCCCAGACAGTAATGCGGTGGCTGCCAGCCCTGCCACCAAAACGGCCCTGTCTCACGGGCTAAGTCGGATCAGCCTGAGCCAGGATTTTCCCGACACACACTGTCTGTCAGGGCTGCGAATCCAGGGGAGCAGGGCTTCAGGGGTGACATTCGCATCCGTGGCTTGGTACGAAGCTATTGCCCCCAGACAGCGCCTGATGCTGTAGCATTGCCTGCAATCATCTTCCAGAGAGACAGGAAAGATCATTTGCAATAATTAACAATCCCAGAAGAGTTTTCACAAGAACTGATGTGTTTATCTGTCACGCCCTGGCTAAATTCCAGCAAGGGCTACATGACATCCTGCCTCTGTAATTGTATTTTATCCACCTAAATGCTCCTGCCATTTCGACCAGGAGGGTCAGTCTTCGTTGTTCCTTGTCTAGCAGCTCCTGTGCTGGGTTGCTGAATTCAGAAATAGCTGCTGAGCCAAAACCCTTTCCGTTGTAAGTGATCATTACTGCAAATTCTTCAGATTTCGTGACGAGTCTTAGGATTCTTAGTATTTTCTCCTAAAGCCTCAGCTGTTGGAGTCATTATGAAGCACAAGGATCTCAGTTTTCATGTTTTTAAGTAAGTGGCTAGCCCTTGTAGTTGAAAACACGAGGCATGTTTACCCTAGAGGCTGAGGAGCCAGATGGTGGATAAAGAAAATGCAACAATTTTGGTTTTTAATCTCGTGATTTTTTAAGCCAATCTCATAATTTTGGGGAGCTGGACTCACAGTTAGTGAATGTTTGCAGTTGGCAATACTGACTGATCATAATGTATCTCTTGTTTATCAAACAGGAGTGCCGCAGAGCTTAATTAATTACTGCTTTAATTCATGTTTGCCAAAAGCTTTGAAATCCTTGGGCGCATTGAGTTCTTGTTAGGACAAAATACAATTTCCAATGTTAAAGCTGCTCGGATCTGCTACTCTGGGAACCTTTCAGTACCCACACATTGAATTTGACTGATAAAATGCATTTCTGCAGCATTCTCACTCCAGAACACTGAAGATCCCATTCTCTGAAGACAGTTACCATGCATGACCACAGGGTGAACAGTGCCTTTCCAAGGGACTTTTCAGGACAAAAAAACAACTTCTCATTCATGTTTGCACCCAATTTTTTGGTCAGCACCCACCAGCACCCAAGGAAACTCTGCAAGGGTCTCCCAACAGTGTTAGAGGTCAGAAGAAGTCATGTTGCTTTGAGCAGCCAGCTCTCAGGCTGCCAAAGTTGTCCACTGGCCATGGTTCAAGCCAGTTCAGCTCTACCACAAAGGCTGATGCACAGCATCACTCGATGGCACTGCACACAGATAAAGGAAATCAACCCATAACTGGGTCATAAAGGGCTTGACTCCAGCCTTTCACGGAGCACCAAGCAAAGCAGCAGCTCACATCATCTTTTTATGGCTAAAGCCAATGTTAAGCATTCAGCTTGGTGGGATGACTGCTCAGCAACCAGCCACCACCTCCCTACCACCTCACTGCACCCCAAACACAGGCTTGGCAGCCAGGCAGATATTTCTATGGCACAGCATTATTACTGTATGGGAAATATTTCCATAGAATAAGTAGCTTCTCTAGATGTCTTAGAAAAGGGGCCAGGCTCTGCTCAGACTGGGTTTGTTTCTCCCAGGGCCGTCCAGGCAGCTGGGGCTCAGAAAATGGTGTGTTATGCCATAAAATCAGGTGCCTCGTGCTAGGTCTGATGAGGATGTCTTTTAAGCCAAAACAATGCTGGGTCTTATTTGCTTGTCAGCTCAGCCATTAATTTAAGACAGGCACAAATGAATCACCAGCCATGTTACTGTTGCCTCATTGGAATCCCTCTACTATAATCTCATAGTTTTTTCACCTAATTAATTTCCCCTTTCCTTGCACCAGTGTTTCATGAGTGTATCTTGTTTGGAGGAGATTAAGAGTCACACACTTCATTAGTAAGGTGTAAATTATCAGAGAGACCCTCTCCATCCACCTGCTTAATTGGGTTAATGAAGCGTCTCTGTGGGCCCTGGTAAGGCAGCACTGCTCTCTGCTCCCTGCAGGCGTTACCAGGGCTGTTTGGAAAATAGATGGAGACCTTAAAGTTACCACCTTTGTGCTTTTTTGAGAGTCACAGGCATTTAATTAAAAAAAGGGGAAGGAAAAAGGTAAAGTTGACACAAACTGCAAGTTCAAACATTTTCGTTTATAAAATCACAGTTACAAATATTGTGTAAATCCATCCATACCAACACTTTCTCATGGCTAATTCCTAATTAATCCAAATTCCCAACCTTTTCTCTACCTAAAACACTTGAAGTGACACACCCAGAGATGCCATTGATGTTTGGTTGAGTGGTTAAACTGGGATGGAGGCTGTGGCAATGCAAAGCTGAAAATAGAGGGGATGTGTGTTTGGTCCCCAGCTGTGTGATGTAGGGCACAGATGGTGCTGGGCAGTGATACTGGGAGCGTGGGTAGCTCCTTGTCCCTGCTAGAGCAGATCCCACGTGAAAACCAAGTCTTGTTATCTCTGCACATCCTTGCCTAGCCTCCGCTTGGCTTTTGGAGACTGTTCTTGCAAGGGGAAGTGATAAAACTCATATCACGTGCATACATTAGAGCACATCCCCCGAACAGGAGATTTAGGGTGATATTAGAGATTATTTGCACTGCGGCACTCAGCTCAAAGTCATGCTCCTCTGATCCTGCTCGGAAACACAGCACGGTGACTCAGGATTGCTGAGCACATCACAGTGTGTGTTGATTTTGCTCACGGGGCAGGATGGGCTTGGCACTGCCAAAAACCAAAGCTGGAGCCAAGCGAGGTCAAAGCACCACCAAGGCTCTTGAAATGCACTCGCAGGCTCTTCCTCGTGAGCCAGGCGCTGAATTCAGACTCGTGCGGCCAGAAACAAATCCACCAGCAGTCCCGAGCCTCAGCCAAATGGACAATTTGTGCAGAGAAAATGAGGAAGAAAGTCTGTGGGTAAATTATTTGTCGCAAATTATTCGCCCAGCTCTACCTGACAGAGCAGCGTTCTGCGTTTGATCTCCGTGAGCGACTGTCATGGGAATCAAAGGGAGTTTTGTCAGGGGATTAAGTGCAGAAGATGTCGTCGAGAACTACATTAAAGATAAGAAATCCAGAGTGTGGCCCAAAGTGGCTAATCCCAGCACAACTAGTGAATTATTAAGTTGGTCATTTGACAGAAGGAGGAAAAAAAAGAAAGACCAACTGTTTTTGAAACTGCCTAAAAAGGGGTTTCTATTAAAATACAGCAGTTGCATAATGAGAAAGCGAAGTGCAGTTCCAGCAGGAGAGCCAGGCTCTTGTGCCACTCGCTGCAGCTATGGCCTCGTGGCAGAAAGGCAGCGGCTTCCAGGGGCTGCCCCCTTTTTTTTGGGATTGAGCCACCTGCTACGGGTGCCAGGGAGAAAGCACGGTGTTGTGGTGTCAGCAGTGGCTGGCCTCCGGGGACGTGAGATGTGCCTGAGATGCTTGGCTGATCTCAGGGGTAGAGAGAGAGATGGAGAGGAGAGCATCCATCATTAGAGAAGGAAATGGGCAGGTGGGTCCCAGGCTGCTGGAAGTGGTGTGTTTTTTTACAGAGGTGGGGATTCTGGCACCATAATGCTGCCTTGCAGATGCTACAGAGTCCCTCATCGGGGGCAGGCTGACCTGTGAGATGTGTCCAAAGGTGCTGAGCAGCAGAACCAAGCCCACAGCACAGGGAGCAATACCAAGGGCAGACAGCAATAATGCTCCACAGGAGCACTGGGGATCAGTCACTAAATGCCAACACTACTGGGGAACGTGAAATGAGGACTCTATGCAGAAACACAGAGGCAGACATCCACGAGACACGGCCACCCCATATACAACAGGCACTGACACCATCTCTGCTGTCCCTGGGCTGATGCTGTGCGATGGGAATCCCCAGGACACCCCACAGTTGTCCCAGAGGACTTCCAGACACCGTGGAGGATCTCTGGGGGCAAGTTTGGTGTGGAATAAGGGTAGGTTAGAAGGAGGCTGTGCAAGGAGACAATGTCAGGCTGCAGAGCTGGCTGGAAGCTGAGTTTCCAGGACATCCTTGCTAAGGGAGACAAAACCCTGCAAAGGTCCTTCAAACCTGAATTGTTGGAAGACTTAAAATTCCATTTACGCAGAAAGTTGTCTAACAGGAAGTAGCCAATGTGAATTTGTCAAGAGGAAATCTCATTAAACCGGTCTCACATCCTTCTGCAAACACCCAGCACAGCAGACAGGGGACAAGCACCACATGTGTAGCACACCACGAATCCGCGTGCTCTGGCACTGACCCCTGTGGTATTCTTGTAAGTATCTACAGAAGTATGGGGTACCAAAAATCATTAAGAGATTGAACCAGACTGAGCTGACAATGGTTCTTCAGTGATTCTTTGCTATATTGTTTCATCTGAAGTCCACTTTTACCCCATGTTGCCAAGAACAGTTGGAGGAGGAAATGGAAAATGTGCTTTAAAGGGGGCAGGTGGAAGCAAGCTGGTTCAGGTGGTCTGTGAGCACCTTGGTGCACTTTGTAGGATTAGAAACAGAGTAAGTTTTGTGAGAGACTGAGGGATCTGTAAGGATCCACGTCGTGGCCCTGTTAGAGCAAAAAGCTGAGCGGGTCTGCTGAAAGGTGAGCCTGTCGGGGTTTGTTTGCTGACACCTCGCTGCTTGGGTACTCAGACCTCGCAGGCCTCTGCCACCCTTTGGCAACAGCAGGGTCATGTCTGCCCCGTGTCCCTCCCCTTTTATCTGCCTTTTTGTAATTTGGCTGACAAGGAACTCTTCCAAAACAATGGCACGCTCATCTGTCCTCACTGAAAGCAAACGATTTACAAATAAGCCCAACTTCCCACCACGTTTGCAGTCTGTAAATGGTCACTCTGTGCGTGAAGATCTGCTTGGGTGAAAGTTGTGGTGAAGCACGTATCCTGCAGGAGCACGAATGTCTGGGGAGGGCTGAGCTGCTGTGTCCATCATTTATTTGTGCTGCTTCAAAACCTGATGGCTGCTATCACCATCCTAGCACTTGGACCAGGAATACAGGGTGTTGGAGACGTCCTTTTCCTCCAATGAGGAACTAAAATGGAAAATGACCCCTGGAGGACTTTAGATCCCTTCCCAGCCCTCTGATTTTTCCTTTTTCTTTGCAAAAAATAAAACAGTTTGTGTTTATCTCTCTGATGACATCTGGAAGAGGCTCGCAGCCATCTCAAGTAGTTGGGGGCACGCGCTGGCCACATCCGCTTGGACGCAATCAGGAGGAGATTTGCTGTAAACAGCAGCAGTCTGCCTGGTTTTTGTGTTTTAACGGGTTCAGGAACGGGTGTTATAATATGCTAACAACTCTGCAGGGTGATCATTATGCAAATGCCTACAGTAAACAGGTAGGAAATGAGATCTAATCAGGACAGCCCCCTCCCTCTCCTCTCCTGACACATGAACAGTAAGTTGACTCGATCACGTTGCTTGCGGTACAAATTCCAGCCTGAAACCCCAGTTTTTCATTTGTCCTTTTGTTCTCGTGTGTTTGGTTTCTTGCATAAGTCACTGGAAACCTAAGGGCAGCCTTGTGATTGCTTTAATTTTAAAGCGCCGAGAACAGGCTAGCATGGCTGGGTCTAGAAGTAAAGCTGCTTGTGGATTTCCCTGATTTGAAGGCAAATAAAAAATAAGCACATCGTGCCTGGTCTCCACGAGTAACATGACTCTGTATAATATCTAGTCACTCTCTAATAAACGGTGGAGTGAGTAAAGAGTGTGTTAATGCTAATGGAGACAGTTACAGTCATACATCCCCAGTATGAGCCCACGAGCATCACTGAATTCTCTTGGTTATCAGGACACCTACACATTTTTGGTGCTGCCGGGGGGTCATGCAGATGATTTCTGTCTCTCCCGCTCAGCTCAGCCCACCTCATGCATTTGCAACACCTCAACTCCTTGCTGTCCAAGTGCCAGACACAGCGGGTGGATTTGCCCCATGCCCATCGATGTGGGGCTCATCTTGTGCTGCCCACCTACACGAGACCACGTATGGCATTGTGCAGACAGATCTGGGGGAAGGTCCCTTATCAGGCCGTGATGCCACATCCCCAGCCCAGCAAGCATGATGCCTGCAGCCTAGAGGGGCACCTTATCAGCCCGACACCCCAGCCTCAGCCACAGCACAGACAGAGCCAGCCCTCAGGCCAAGGCGGACTGCAGGACATTGCTGTTTTTGCCTTTGGTATTGCTGATGCTCTTTTTGCCTTTGGTAATTGCAGTCTGACCCGACGGTAAGGCAGCAAGGGAGCCTTGGTAGGCCCTCACTAGCCAGTGATACCATTGAAGTAGAAAGTGAAATGGCAGAGAAATCAGTAATTTACCAGGGAAACCAGAAATTACCAGGGAAATAGGTAATATGGGGAGTATTTGAATAGGGTTGTATCAATGCAAGTAATTAAATAGATGTAGTGAAGCTCTAATTTTGCTCTCAATTATATAGGGACCAGTGTAACACCACAGAGACCTCAGCATCTGCATAGCTGTTCCCAACAACCCCCGATTGCTCCAGCACTGTCTTTATTCCTAATTTTGTAGCAGTCCACCAGCCCTTGCAACGTCACAGACTTGCAGCAGACCTGGATGATCCATTTAAGCATAGGAAACACCCAAAATGGTGACAGGCATTCCCCAAAACACAGGGAAAATAACAAACCTCACGCTGCAGCCCCTTCTGCAGTCACCTCTCTCCCTACTGATGTGGGAGGCTAAGAGCCAGAAGCGAGCTTTGGCAGCCTCTTGCTGTTTAATTCAGCCCTGGCAGTACCTGCTTGGTGCCCTGAGATCCCTGCCAGAAGGGGTGGGAAGTTTGCACACCTGGAGAGGTTGGCATCACATCCCCACTCCCTGCAGCAGGGGAGAGGGCAGCCAAGGAAAAAAGGGAGAGCAGAAGCCCAGGAGGGCTGACCCAAACTGCTCCGGGAAACTCTTGCAAGGCATTTCCCAAAAATTGAGCTGCAGAGGGCTTGTCAGTGCACATGGGAAGGGCTGGATGTCGGTGGCATGTTGTCCTTCTGCCAGACGTGTCCTGGATAAGAGGTCCTGCTGTAACACAATCACAGCAGCACAGGACACCCGCACCACTGGCCCCTGGTCTCTGGTGCTCATATTGCAGCCCTTCCATGTTTGATTTTCCATGTCCAGAGATGGTCCAGAAGCAAATTTTCTGAGGAATTGTCTGATGGGTACTCCATCCTCCCACAAGTCCTGCATATAGCCCTGAAAGAGAAAGAGTAACCTGGGTGGTTTCAGCAAGGGTTGTGCCATGCCATATTTTAAGTAATTATGGACAGGAGAAAACACCTCCTGCTTATCTTCCAGAAAGACACACGGTTATTTGACCATAACACTTGAAAAAAAACTTCCATATCTTCCATATCCTAAGGCAATTTGTGTCAGTGGCTGATTTTTATTTGTCTCTGATGTCCAGTGGGGATTAATCTAATTTTAACTTCTTAGCCTGGTTGCCTTTGCCAGATGTACTCACCAAATCTACTCACATCATCTCAAGCTTCTCCTGGGTAGCTCCAAATACTGACAGATTTCCCCAGACACCCCTCTCCCAGGGAGGTTCCCCCCTCCTTGAGTTGCTTTCATGGTTCTTCCCCATCCCACCCCAATTCTCCAAATTCAGTTTCAAAGCCTGGCCCTGGGACCAGACAACATCATTTCAGTAACGGTCTCCTCTCCCACCTGATTTCAGGATTTCCAGAGTTCCAGTGGCAATTTTGCTGCCCTCATCCCCCACTGATCCAGCCTTTTGGACTCCATCAGCCTTCTCACCACCCTTCACCAGCACCCATCTCCTGCAACCTCGTGCCCACCAGGAGGGCAGAACACTCACAGGACATTCATGGCTTGGCTTTCCAAACACCTTCCTCTGGCAGGGATGTTGAATGGCTCTGCTTCTCTCTCCAGATACATTTGCTCAGCCTTTGCCATCCCGCCCTGCTATTTTCCATCCTCTGGCTGCCTCTTCCTATCACTTCTCTCCATTCACCAGCTCCGGTGCTTAACAATTCTGCCTGCATGCTCTTCCACGTTGCTAATAAAAATGTTAAATAAAGCCAACCCCACGGTGCCTCCTCCTTGGGACGCTGAGCAAACACCCTGGCAGTGCCTTGCACTTTAATCTCGACTCCTCGTTCGCAGCCCCTCAGCAGCTCTGCAGCCCCCAGGGCGATGCCCTCACCCAGATGGGCTTCCCTGGGAGCTGGCTCCAGATATTTCATGGCTGCAGAGGAGCCTGATTATCCCAAGGGGTCAAACCTCAGCCCCACACCTCATGAAAGAGTTGTTGTGGTCCACAGGGTCCCCAAAAATCAGTGAGCATGGTTACATGTCCTTCCACAGCCATGGCACGGTGGATGGAGGGACACTTTGCTTTTAACAGCTGTGTCAGGAGATAAATCAGCTTCAATTCCACTTTTAGCTGGACCCAAAAGTGTTTGCAATTTGCTGCTTCTAAAGGAAATGAGGGTGCAGGAGGGCCCAGCCCCACTGGGGCTGCCTTGCCCCAGACCCACGGGACAAGGGGACCCCATGGAGGCTCAGGCTGTGCATTTTCTAGATGATAACAACTCTGGCAGAAATATAACATCTATTGTTACCAGCACCCACAGCAGAATAAATACCAGGCTCCTTATCCCTGCTTGTGATGGGTGACAAGGCGAGAGCCACAGGTTCTCATTGCCACAGGTCATCATATGGACCCCGGGCCACATGATGCTGCTCCCAAATCTGTTAAAATGAAGAACAGGGAAGGGACTGTGCCGAGGAAGATGCTTTCTTTTTGGCACATCCCGCACTAAGAAGTATTTGCCGATAAGCTGATAATCAGGTGGCCCAGCCACCCCCGGTATGTTAGACCTTGCTGCTTAGAGAATATTTGGTCATACAGCATCTCCATTAGGAGTTTGTAATCCGCTATCACGGCATTTGAGAGCCATTTCAGTGTAAGGAGATTTTTATTAATGGTTCATGAGCCTAAAAGTCAAAATTGACTCTCAGAGCAGATTTTAACAGTTTGTGCAACATTTATATGTTTATCTGTCTGTTTGCCACCTCTTCTAACCCCACCATCACCTCCCTCCTCTCTGCCACAGAGCAGAGGTGCAGCAGCATTAGCAGCAGCAGAGAGACAGCAGGCTCTGATTCCTTTCCTTTCCTTTCCTTTCCTTTCCTTTCCTTTCCTTTCCTTTCCTTTCCTTTCCTTTCCTTTCCTTTCCTTTCCTTTCCTTTCCTTTCCTTTCCTTTCCTTTCCTTTCCTTTCCTTTCCTTTCCTTTCCTTTCCTTTCCTTTCCTTTCCTTTCCTTTCCTTTCCTTTCCTTTCCTTTCCTTTCCTTTCCTTTCCTTTCCTTTCCTTTCCTTTCCTTTCCTTTCCTTTCCTTTCCTTTCCTTTCCTCTTTACCATTCTTTTCCTTTTCCTTTTCCTTTTCCTTTTCCTTTTCCTTTTCCTTTTCCTTTTCCTTTTCCTTTTCCTTTTCCTTTTCCTTTTCCTTTTCCTTTTCCTTTTCCTTTTCCTTTTCCTTTTCCTTTTCCTTTTCCTTCATTCTCTATTTCCCCTTCATTCCCTTCCCTTTCTTTCCCCGTGCCCCCAGCACATCCCCTCACCAGCCCAGCCCCTCATGGTGCCCTAACCACAGCCCCCAGCCCCTGCACAGCCCCTGGCACAGGCAGAGCTGCTTGAACCTGCAGGCACTGGTGCTGTGGGCATCGCTGTAGCCATCTGTGCTATGTGCCCTTGTATACATGTCAGTATATATCCACAGTGATATGTGCATTTCGTCAATTGGCATTTATAGATACCCATCAATAGCTGCATTTATACCAGGGGTTGGTGCCACGTGGGTTTGTAGATACACATTGGGGTGTGTGTTTGTGCTATCTGCTTTCTTAGAGTTGCATTTCTACGTGCATGTTTATGCTCCATGCATGTGGCTGTGCACATTGATATCAGTGTTAGTGCTGTGTGCATTTATAGACATGCACCGTTTTGCTCCCTACATGTCTATGGAAGGGGTGTGGGGGTTAGCATGGGGGCTCTGCAGCCTGTGGGGGGCTTTCATCCATCCCCTGTCTTTGGGAAAGGGAGAGGAGGGAGGTAGCAAAGTCAGGGGTCCTTCTGCTGTCCCCTCTCCCTTCTCAGTCCCCAAATCTGGATGGAGCCCAGGACCCAGCCCCAACCCTCCCAAAGTCAGACACAACCTCAAGCCCAGCCCCAAGCCTCCCAAACCTTACCCTCCCTCCAGCTCTCCTCCCCCAGCCCCAAGGATGGAGGGGGGGGGAGAGGGGAAGGGGCTTTGGGGGTCCCTCTGCTCCCATCAGGGAAGCTCTGCTGTGAGTCCCTAAATCCAGATTTAACCATATTTATCCCCCATCTCCTTGGAAACTGGCAGCCCTGGGCATGTCGGGCTCCTCCTAAAACGTGATCACCCCAAAACTCATCCCTGTTTTGGGGCTCTGCCCCAGCTGAGCCTGGGGCAGGGTCAGTGATGCCTGGCAGAGGGCTGAGCAGTCAATAATTCCCGACTGTTTTATTTGTTTTTTCATTTATTTATTTTTTTTTTCCTCCAGTGGGAAACTTCACCTTGCAGAAAGGGAGAGGATTGGCTTATATATGTAGCTTTGGGGGTTGGAGGCACCTCAAATCTGACACACGGCTAATCAGCTCTTTGCCCCTAAATCTGGCTTCCCAACACTAAACCGACAAGGTGCCCTGGCTTTCCTACTGATTGTATTCGATCCAGAGTCCCCTTCTGCAGCCTCGGTTCAGAGGAAAGAAATTTAGCCAGAAGGAAGACCTAAAACATTAAAAATGAAAAAGGAGTTAAAACATTCTTTAAATAATATATTGCATTTGCCGGTTCACCTTGGGATTTTGCCCTTTGCCCACGAGTGCCCGTTTACATTAAAAACAGAAAACAGGTAGAGACAATGTGAAACGTGCAAAAGGCTGGGCAAAATTCAGAGAAATTCCTGGTGCGAATTGGCTTTTCTGATAAAAGTGAGCTCCAGCTGAAGGAGCTCATCCCTAAAAGATGGGAAACCACTCAGGAAAGAACAGCAAAAGATAAGATGGGAAAAGGAAAATGGCAAGAGTGCTTCTAAAGAGGCTTAAAAAAAAATCAAATGCCCACAAAACAAAGAGCTTTTCCAGGCAGGTGCGGTGCTGTGCCCCAGTTCAACAAGGATTTGGTTTTATTGAGTGTATTTTGCTTGAATAGTTTTTTTTGGGGGGGTTCAACTCCATCGGCTCGCACCATGACAGCAGAGCAGGGGAACCTCACACCTCACTGCCTGGGAGCTGCTGGTGGTGGGGACCCGGTGCCATCCCAAGGCACCTCCCGAGCCTCCCCTGTGTGTCTTCCTCTGGGTAAGAGCCACAAAAATGCACAAAACTGGGTGCCAAGCAGCACAACATCTTGCCTTCGTCCATAGCTGGCCACTTCGCTGAGCGCCAGAGGGTGCTCGGCGTAAGGGATAACCACTGCTGGCAGTTTGGGGGCCCAGTGGTGTGTAAATAGAGACAACCAAAGGAAGGAGGCTCCCTGGGCATGCACGGACCTCATGAGGGGCAAGAAAAGCTGAGGGATGCTCAGGGCTGTGATGAGACATCATGCTCCCTGCTCCCGGCGCTGCACGGGCACCGCGGCGAGGTGATGGTGGCCACGGGTGCCGCATGCTGGTGCCTCCAAGCAGCTTCACGAGCAGGAACCTGCCGGGGACAGGAGCACAGAGCAGGCTGCTGCCTCCGCCTTCCTCTCTCTTTCCACCAGTTCATTTGTTTGCTGCATTAAATCCAAACCAGCTTCAGGGCTCACGCAGTCCCATGTGCACGCGTGAAGGAGGGACAGAAACAACCACCATGAGAGGGGACATTTGGGAAGGGTCTAATCCAGATTCAGCTCATGAAATTGTGGCTTAAAAAGCAGTCCTCCTCCTTCCTCAGGACCTCAGCTGTGACACAAATCCTGCACGATGCTCCCTGTCCCCCTAATCCTCCACCCAGATTACCCCAAGAAGTTCAGGGCTCTCCCTAAACATGGCTCACAAATACCATCCCTCCGCCAAAGGATGAGATTGGGGAAAGGGGACAGGTTGGAAACATGTGTTGTGTTTTTTTTTCCCCTTTAAAAATCAATCAATAAATAAATATAACCTTTCATTTTGCTTCTTTCACTGCCCACAAAGAAATCCCCAGGCGGATTTCTTCCCCCTGCCCATGGAACCAGGCGGAGCCAGCGGCATCGCCCCACTCGGCCCTCGCGGGCGCGATGGAAAGGGAAGACAACCATCGAGTGTGCTAGAACCATTTTAATATAATTATACATATCTGCCAAATCCAGGAAAAAAAGGTTTATGCATATATATCTTTTTTTTTTTTTTTCTCAGTTAACATCTGCAAGCATAAACGACAATGAATTTCTCGGTTTAAATTCATCCAGGTCAGAGCAACTGCCCGAAGTCCTGTTTGATTTGATGGCTACCGCCAGCGTGGCCGGCGGTAAGTGAACTCCAGAGGAGCTTAATGTCCTTGGGTGTTTTTTTTTTTTCGGTCTTTTCTCTTTCATTCAAAGACAGTTTGTTGTAAAAAGTTTCAGTGCAGTTCACCTCTGGTGAAAGGCGATCATGTATTTTTTTTTTGTGTTTTTTTTTTTTTTTTCTAATATAATTTTTTTTTGTATTTTTAAAAAGATGATAATAGGTAACTCAGTTGCTCTGAATTTCACTTATAATTATAACCTATTTAAATCACAGCAGAACTCCCGCTGGTGCGGAGTTCGTAGTTGCATACAATACAGGAGATCACAGTTTTGAAGTCTAGCACAGATTAAAAACCACAGATGTACCATTTATATAAGACACACACTGATTGTCTCTTAAAAACTACATATTGACTCCTTATGAACATTATTTTTTTTTTCTTTAAATAAAGTAGTGCAGCTAGGACAATCAGTCACACAACCCACACAGCCCTGAACCAAGTTCTCTCGGTGCCAACTTGAGCAAGTTGGGCATGAAACAGTTGAATGAGCTCGAGAGAGAAAGAAAGAGGGAGGGAGGGAGAGAAAGAGGGAGAAAAAGAGAAAGAGATGCTGTCCATTCCGAATATTTTAACCAAGGGTTGGCTAACACATTGGAAACCTCTGGGTGAAGGATCTTTCCACGCACACACAAAAAGAAATAAAAACCTAGACTTTTTTTTTTTTTTTAACTGGCCCATAGGTGGAACGATCTCCCACCTCTTCCAAACAAAGAAACCCAACAATTTGCCTAAAACTATAAAGAACACAGATTGGTCTGTCTGTTTTCTGCTCACTAGATGATCTGTCCGTTTAAGGCCTTCCTCCTCCGTTTTCCTCTTTGTTATTCCTTTTCCAGAGCGTCTGAGCAGGAGATGAGTCTGAACGTGGTCACACCAGCACTGTCCCTCTTTTGTTGCTGTTGTTGTCGTCGGTTTTTTGTTCGTTTGTTTGTCCGTTTGTCTGTTTTAGTTATTTTCTCTTTAATTTAACCAAGACCTGACTAAAACTGGAGCGTTCGGCCCAGCGTGTTCGTTCTCGTCGCGGTTTCTCGTACGGTCACAAAGGTTCCCCGCGGGCCTTCACAAAACCTGGAACTTCCATGAGGATGTCTGGTCTTTATAATCCAAGCAGTCAGCATTGAAGTTTAACTTCCAGGAGGCGGTTTGGTCTTTATAATCCAAGCAATCGGTGGTCGAGTTAAAGCCCAAACTGGAGGCCCCGTAGCCCTGGGTGGAGAGGGAGGCCGGAGACTGGTTGAGGTGGCTGGTGACCGCGTTGGCACCCATGGGACTCAGGGTGGCCCCCGGTCCGGGCAGCTGGTGGTGCATAGGGGTCAAATAAGATCCACAGTCCATCCCTCCGAAATAGGAGGTCGAGCCAGCGTATCCTTGGCTGTAACCTGAGGCCTGGGTGTAGGTCATGGGGTAGGACCTCTGCATGCAGGAGGAAGAGGTGGACAGGGGGTCGGAGAGCGGGGAGATGGACGCCGGGCTCCAGATGGACACGGGGGCGCTGCTGCTGGAAATGGTGGGGACCGAGGTGCTGGAGGGGGGCGTGAACTGCCCGCTGGTCCCGCTCTCCGAGCTCACTTCCCGGGCCGGGGAGTTCTTCTTTTTGGCCGGCCGCACCTTGTTCTGGCCCCCGTTCTGCTGCTGCTGCTGCTGCTGCCGGCACTTGGCCCGGCGGTTTTTGAACCACACCTGGAGACCGGGAGAAAGGGAGGGGAGGATGGAGGGATGGAGAAAAGCCTCGCCTTAGGGACACGCAGGTATCCCAGGGCTGAGAGCCAGCGCTGGGGATGGGGATGGCTCCGTGGCCAGCGGGGCTTTGCAAGGCTCCCCCTCCCCGAGATCGTTAGCATTAATACTAACGAGGGCAAACAGGCAAACGAAAATGCTTAATACAGTCACTTTTGGGGAAAGCAGAGGGGGACACTCCCTTTTTGCAGCTTGCCAGCCAGTGACCCCCCAAAATCACCATTTAAGGCCTGTTGAAGCCCTCGATTAGAAACAATAGAGCAAAGGGGGGAAACAATTAGGGGAACAGAGGCAGGGGTTTGGGGGCAGTTGCAGATGTCTCATTTACCCCTAAACAGGCTTTCTGCTCTCCACCCCCGGACAGGGGTGGCCCCCAACCCACCTCAGCCTCTCCTAGCAAGGTGCTGTGGGGAAATGGCTGGGGTCGAGCATGGGAGGGGGGTCCTGGTCCCCATGGCTACGTTCTGCAGGGACACAGCCCCAGGCAGCTCTGTGACCAGGGCCATCCTTGCAGAGAGGTGAGGGGCACGAGCAACACAGGAGCTTCCCTGCCCCTACTGAAGGGTGCCCTGGATCCGTACTGGGGGCAGCACAGGTCCTTGGACCCTTCTCCTGCCCCACAGCAGCACCACCAGGATGGTGCTGCCAGGAGGAGGCACAGCCCAGCCTCAGCAGAGGTGTCCCAAGGCCTCCCCTCTCCAAAACCCCTCCAAAAGCAAAGGAAGCCCCTGGTTCGTACTGGTGTAAAAGGGGACCCCAGCCCAGCAGCAAGGATGTGGGGGGGGGTTGGGGAAGGAGGGATGCTTTGTGGCCTCTACACGTGCCTACGAGACCAGCTGGGATGTGGCCAAAGCAAGGTGCAGGGCATGGGGATGTTGGGGATACCCCCCCAAACCAGGATGACCGAGGGGTCTGCACCAATCCCCAGAGCTCAGTGAGGAAGAGGAGGCCAGGCTGCAACCCAGAGGGGGCAAATCACCACTCTGACCACCCCAAACACCCTCACCCATATGTGAGCATCCCTCAGGGGCCCGATGGGGCTGGCCCCATCCTCTAAAACAACCCCAGTGGGCTGGGGTCTGGGGGAAGACTGAAGGGGGGGGAAGCAGACAGGGTCCCCCCCCTGTTCCTACCTGCACTCTGGACTCGGGCAGGTTGATTTTCAACGCCACCTCCTCCCGCATGAAGATGTCGGGGTAGCGGGTCTTGGCAAAAAGGGCCTCCAGCACGTCCAGCTGCGCCCGGGTGAAGGTGGTGCGCTCCCGCCGCTGCTTTCGGGGGGTGGCTGCGAAAGGAGCCGGGAGCCCTGGCTGTCACTCAGTGTGCTCAGCCCCCGGGGGACCCCTCCAGGGACCCCCCCAAGATCCCCGCCGGCTCTCCCCTGTGACCCGCAGCCAGCCCCCAGCCGCATCCTTGCGGCAATCCCGGCGCCTCCTCCCAAACCCTCCCTGCAAGAGGCTGCCCCCCACCTCCAGCAGCGGGGTGGCCCCGGTTTTGCAACCCCATAGAAAGGTTATAAAGGGTGAAAAAAAAAAAAAAATAAAAGTGAAAAAGGAAGGGAGAAAGGGGAACCCCACGGCACCGCGCTCCCCGGCGGCTTCTGCTGGGGGAAATCCGCGGGGCAGAGGGGACAAAAAGGGGAACGGGGGGAGAGGGGAGAAAAAACGTGGCTTACCGGGATAACCGACGGACGGGTGCAGCAAATCCATGCCCGAGGTTGTGAGACTCAGGCCATTGACTGCATAAGGTGGTTGCTTAAGATAAGACATCATGCTAAAGTTGTAGCGGGGAGGAGAGTTGGCCGAAATCCGGGCGAGGGGGAGCCGCCCGAGCGCCCTGCCTGCCCCGGGCGGTGCCTGGGGGTGCCGTCGGCCGGGGGGGGCCGCCAGGTGCCTGCGGAGGGGAGAAGGGGGGGGGGTCAGGGAGCTGGCTGCCCCCCGGCTTTTATCCCCGCTGCCTTCCCCCGCCGATCCTCCAGCTCTTAAACCGGCCCCCAGCCGGATTTGGGAGCCGGGAGAGACTGAGCAGATAAACGCATCCCTCCCCAAAAAGACAGGGAGGGAGGGGAGGGCAGGGGAAGGGGGGGGGGGGGGGGGGCACGTCCCATCCAGTAATTACTGCCCGAACAAAACCCCCCATGCCTTCAACTGCCCGCATTGTACGGCTGCCCGGGGCATTTGCATAGGATTCCCGGCCGGGCACCAGCTAATTGTCTCAAGCAAAACTTGATTGGGGCCATTCGCAGACACAAAGAACCCCTCGGCTAAATAAATAATGCAGATAACAAAGCCCAAGGGTGAGAAACAAAGAAACAATTCAAGAAACCTATCTCTCCCCTAGTCTCTTGCAAGGACTTTAATTATCCCAGGTTTGGGCAACATTCAAGCCTCCCCCCCTGCCCTTCCCCCCGACGATGCCGCATTTCAGAGCTCAAATGCCCGCTCGGGCAGAGCCAAACTTTTCTGCTCTACCGCCATCAGTCCACGCCTGCAGTAATTTCCACCGGCCATTTGCACCTAATTAGTACTCCGGGTAATTAGATTTGGAGGCAAGTAACAGATTTATTAGGCTTTCAAGAAACTCTTGATGACGGGGCTGGAGCTAAACAAACACCTCGCCGAGCGGCTCGGGGGCGGCCAGCGGCTCCCCCCGGCTGCGGGCACCCCCGGGGGGGGCTCCGCAGTGGGACTTGGGGGACCCCCAGAACCAAAAATACCCGACGGGGGCCAGCCCCTGGCTCCTGAAAGGGTTAAGGTTGGTCCCCGCGGAAAAAGTGGATTTTTAATATATTTTTTTTCGCCAAATCTCGCCTTTCTCTCCACGCGCGGCGGCTGTCGGAAAAAAACGAAGTCGAGCGCAACTTTTTTGCCCCGAAACCCCCAAAACTCGATGTTTCGGTAAAGAGCGGCCAGGGGAGCGGAGCCGTAGCTCCGGGAAGGCTGAGAGATGCCGGGGGGCTCCGGCAACACCCCACCTGCACCCCCGCCGCCTTCCCCATCGCCATCCCCGGCTGTGCCGAGCGGCTCCGCGGGCGCGCATCTTGCGCGGCTCGGCCTCGCTTAACGGGGGCAAGGAGCCGGGCCCCGCTTTTAACACCATGCCCGGGGGGGGGGGACACGAAGGGGATCCGCTTTGCCGGGGGGTTACCCCCGCTCCGCACCCACACCGGAGCCGCCGATTTGGTCGCCACCGGTTGCGCGGGCGAGCAAAAGTGGTTTCGGGGCGCATTGGAAAACGAGCAAACGAACCCCCCTAAAATTAAAAACACTTCAAAAAAATAATAAAACGAGTGTTCCCACTCTTTCCCCTCAATCCTCCTGTCCTCGTAAAGGCGGCGGAGCACGGCCAGGAGCCACCCGCGGAGCCGCTCGTCCGCGGCCGCGCAAGCGGGGAGCAACGGCTCCGCTCCGCAATCTGTCACCTTTCCCCCTCCTCCCCCCTCGCTCCGCAAAGATCCCGGCTACCAGTTGCTCTGCCCTCGCTCAATAATAATTACCCCGTCCGAGAATTAATTATAATAAATGTTTTCTTGATAAACTAACGAGATAATCCGGGCGGCACACGCTCCCTAATTACGGGCCACCGGCCCCAGCCCCGCTGATGGCCCGGGCTGATTAATGCAAGGCAGCGAGCCGCGGCCGGGAGGGCAGGATGAGGCCCGGGCAGCCACGGCTCCATCCTCGGGCGGGGAGGAGAGGGGGGCACGGTGCTGAGACAGGACGGGGAATTTCTTTTGCTTCGCCTTTCCCCCCCAGGAGCTCGTTTCCACCGCGTTTCTTACATTTATTTTATCCGATTTGTAATTATTTTCCCCCAAAGGGAGGATTTGGGGTTGGTGTTTCCCAGCACGGATTTTTTTTTCCCCGCTGAGGGGGTGCCGGGGAAGGGCCCCCCCGGCTCCGCGCTTCGCCCCCGGTTCCTGCGCGCAGCTCCGCGGCCCCGGCCCCGCTCCGGAGCGGCCAAACGAAAGGGTCTGCCGGGGCCGCCGAGCATTTTGACCCATCTCTGCCTCCCCACCGCCACCCGATCGCCTTCTTAACCGCCTTTAATTTATTATTTTTATTTATTCTTTTACTAGATTTGCATCTTTTTTTTTTTTTTCTCTCCCCTTTTTAAAGAAATAAATAACACCGCTCAACTTCTCGGGGGATCCGAAATCCAAATCAATCTCGGCAAGCGGAGGAGGTTTTGAGCTCTAAGGAAACTTGTGCCGGTGCACAAGGACTTTCCCGACTCTTTGTCAGTGCGGTGCGAGCCGGGGGATGGAGCCTGGGGCACGGAGCAGAGCGCCTTGCGCCCCGGCGCTGCCTTGGGGAAACGCGTTCCCACGGCCGATAACAACAATAATAGTCAAAATAATAAAATCGGGAAGGTGGGAAACACCTCCAGCCCTCCTCCGAGCTGGATTCTCTCAATCCGTTTCACCCGCCCGAAGCTCCGGCCCAAAATGCGCTGCCCGTTTCTCTCCCCGGCTGGTGCCTGAGCGCACGGATGGGGGTGTCCAGGGCGGCAGCCGGAGTGGGGGAAATTTCTCCCCGGTTATTTCTAATTTTCCAAGTTCACCTCGGGGCCGGGGAATAACGAAAGGCCAAAGGATCAGGCCGCGGAAAATAAAACACCCAAGGAAATCGCGGCGAGGAAACGCTGCCCGCAGAGCAGCGAGCCCGACCTCCGCCTGCCCACGGGGAGAGGGGAGCCGTGGGAAGCTCCGGACCGTCTCCTCCGCTCCCGAATTCGGCCCTTCTGCATTTTGCATCATCCCCTGCCACCGGAGCAACCTTCCTCCACCCGGCCCGGTTCGGCCCGGCCTCCCCGGAGCATCCCCACAGCTCTCCCGGGCAGCCTCCCTCTCCCTACGCCGCTTCCCCCCGCACACACACTGTTAAAAAAAATAAAATAAAAATAACAACACTAATAATTTTCCCCTCCCTCCCGCTGTATTTCTGCAAAATGCCCCCCCCCGAGCCTTGCCCCCCCCTCCCCTCCCGGGGGGAAGAGGCGAGCGGGTCCGACTTACCTGCGAGCCTCGGGCAGGGCGGGGGGCGAGGGGCGAGCGGTGCCGGCCGGGTCCTCGCCAAATTCAGGGCTCGGGCTGAGCTAGGAGAGAAAGCACAAAGCGGGAGGTTAGAGAGCTCGCCGCATGCACATGCCCACGACATCGGAAGGGGGGGGCTGGGGGGGAGGAAAAAAAAAATGTTTGAAAAAGAAGAATAAATGGGGGAGAAAGGGGAGGGGACGGTGCGGGAGAGGGATGCGGGGATGCTCGGGGTCTGGGCTCGGTACATACAGAGCTGGCCGGTGCCGGAGCTGGTCAAGTGATTTTATTTTTAATAATAGTGGCGGGGTGCGTTGGAGCTGAGGTCTCTACCTCTCTCGGGGAGCTTTGCTGAGAAAGCGCCTCTCTGGCAACTTTTTGACGCAAACTCTCCAACCAATGGCAGGGAGAGAGTGATTGACACATCTAAGCCAGGGGGAAAATAATAAAAACACACAACAGGGGGAGGAAAAAACAGGCCGCTGCTGTACCGGGGGGACAATCAAGCGAGAAATAACAGCCACCAAAATGACACGAGAATATACATTAAAAGAACCTGCTCGGTTTAAAAATATACATTATGGAGCGCAGCGCATGAAGTCATTGTCCAAATTAACGTGATGGACGTTAAGCACGGATCGCGTTAGCCTATTGCCCGGGGACCGAGAAGAAGGAGGGGGGGGACGATAAAAAGCTGAGGGTTGAGGGGGTAATAATAACAACAAAAGATATTAAAATATATAAGTAAACATTGCGGGGGGGCGGCGTGGAGCCTTGGCTGAGCGGAGAGGAGCTGGGAGAGGGGAAAGCTGTAGGGGAAACCTGTCCAGGGGTAGGCAGAGTGGGGTAAGGGGGTGCCCCAGCTCCGGCCCCCCCAGGCCCTACCGCACCCTCACGTCTTTAAGTCTGTATTTAAGATATATAGAGACGGCTGGTGGTGCAGGACGAGACTTCTGCAGCAGCGCTGCGTTTGCCTTGGCAAATATGGACGTGGAAATATTTTCGGAGGAATAAACTCGGTGCAGCAGAGGGGGGCCGGGGGGCTCCCCGCTGCCGAGCCGAGCTGAGCCGTGCCTCTCGCAAGCACCCGTCCCTGCCCAACTTCTCCCGGGTAAAAGAAACCCGAAAACGAAGCTTGGGGACAAGGCAGGATCAGGGGAGGCTCGGGGAAGGAGCGGTCAGCCCGGCTCTTTCCTCACTTGTGACAAGAAGGGAAAACGCAGCGGCTCCCTCGTTTTAACGGGGTGACCTATGTTAATGAAGTTATAGCAATTAATTCGCCTCTTTGTGGCTCTCTCCGAGCCTGGCTGGCTGTGTGCAATCAAATGTGGTTGTCCTTGGACTTAGCGCAACCACCGACCGCTGCCGGTGCAGCCCGAGCTGGCGCTTTGCAGGAGCAGGTTTGGGATGCTCGGGGTTGGGTTGCTGGGTTTTGGGGTTTTGTTTCCGTATTATTATTATTATTTTTTTTTCCTCCCAGAGTGGAGGAGGAGGAAGGAGGGGGGCGAAGGGAAGGAGGGAGGAGAGAGGAGGGGAAATTAAAACAAACAAACAAACCAACAAACAAAAATAAACCCCTCGCACAAAAGCAGCCGCAGCCCGGCGAAGCCGCTCCCACACTTTGGACGCTTTTTTTTTTTTTTTTTCTTTTTTCTTTTTTTTTTGCCAGACTTCGCGGAAAGTTGGTGCCCGGGGGCGGCCCGGCTGGGGGCTGCAAGACCCCGGCCTCCCCGGTCCCCCCGAGCTCCCCCGAGCCCCCCCGATGCCGCTCCCCCTGCCCTCCTCTGCGCTGCGCCTACACTCCTTGGGGTCTTTTTTTTCCCCTTTTCTCAGAGCCGTGATACTTTTTAGGGGCTTTTCGTTTGTTGGTTTTCTTTTGGGTTTGTTTTTCTTTTTTCTTTTTCTTTTTTTTCTTTTTTTCTTTTTTTTTTATTTTCAGGTGGGGGAGGGTGGCGAGGGGCGGCTGCAGCCCCCTGCCCCATTGCAATCCCCCGCCTTGTTCCCCCCCTTGCCACACTTGCGCAGAAATCCGCGCCGGGAAAATCCTTCCCTCTCACCTCCCCGCATGTCGGCACGGCCCCTCAGCCTCTCCTGTAGCAGAGCAACAGTAATAAATATCCCGATTCAACCCTCCCCACCCCCCCCCCCACAACCCCCCCCCTTTTTGCCATCGCCTCCCGCCCCCACATATTATTTAATAACCTTAATCCACCTTGGAAGAATGAGGGAGATAATTCGTTGCCGTGTATCCTGACCAGGAGGGTATTTTCGAAATCGATTAAAAATAAAAGGGAAGGGGGGGTGGGGGGTGTGTGGAGGGGGGGAAACAGACGAGGAAAAAAAAAAAGAAAAAAAGAAAAAAAGAAAAAAGAGGGGTGCTCGGGGGCTGGAAGAAGCCGGGCTGAGGCCGCCAGGAGGGCTGAGCAAGGCAGAAGCATCGCTGCCGGTGCCTGGGAAGGTGGCCGGGAGCGCAGGGAGGGCAGCGGGCATCGCCACCCGCTGCTGCCGGGGGGCACCGGCACAGCCCCGGCCTTCCCCGGCTCCCCCCGGCCCCAGCAGCCCGGGCTAATTCCCTCTGCCAAGAAAACAAGTGGCAGAGCTGGACAGCGTTACTTAAATAAACAAGGGTCTCTTTAAAATTCTCATCCACTTCAGATGTCTAAAGTAAGATTGTGATGATTTTGTCACGGTTTGGTAAATTTACCCCTTTAAGAGGCTTTCATAAATCCCAGAACACACCTTCAGCCAGATTTGAATATAGATTTAGGTTTTAAAACCCAGAAGCTGGGAACACCGCTTTATCAAAGAGAATTTCCCTTTAGCTTAGCAATGTGTCGGAATGGCTCTCGCAAAGATTGGATCTGAGAGGGGGAAAAAGGGGGAACCTTCTTCCTGGAGCAATCCTGCACACACTTTGCAGCTGCCTCTGCCTCCAGCCTTCTGCAGCTCGTGGAAAAGTTGCACACACAAAAAAAAAATGTTGCAGCTGTAGGATCTAGGGGCTTTTTATTATTATTATTATTATTTTGATTTTTTTTCTTTTTTATTTTTTTTAAAGAAAACCAAAAAACTTTCCAATCTCTTCTGGTCCGTTTGGAAAGCGTTTCAGAGCAGGTACGGTCCCAGAGAGCCAGACTAGCCCGGGCTAACGGGGAGTGAGTGGATCTGTGTGATTTGCACTCTCACAACTTTGTGCTCAGAGAACCAAAGTCTGCTTCTGGGATGAAAAGAAAACTCTAACTTCTGCTTCTCAGTAAGTTCTCCAACTTCCGATGCCAACCGGGTTACAGATCCATTCCTTTCTCTCTCTCTCTGCATAGCTGTGTTTCTCTCGTCTCCTTCTCTCTCTCTCTCCTTCTCCTTCCTTCGGTGTAATTTCCAACTCCTCTTTACTAACGCGAGCGTTTTGCGAGGGTTTTTTTTGTTGTTGTTGTTGCCGTGTGTGTTGCCCACCCGGCTGATCGCGCTGCGGTTGGGTGTGCTGACAAGGAACCGAGGCATTCGTGCAGGTTGGGCGAAAAGTTGAGGAAGGAAAGCGACCCCCCCAGACCGAGCCGATTTATTATTTGTCATCTTTGCATCTCCGATGGGCTCCGCAAAGCGCTGCATGCTACGCACTTTTCAGCTTTTCCCCTCATCGGATTTGTGTCTCGTTAAAATATTCCGTACTTTCCTGGAAGTTTATCTGCAATTCAATTGCGGGATTTTTTTTTTTTTCTCTCTCTCTCTCTTTCGACACTCCCCCCCCCCCCTCCCAAATTTCCCTTTTGGGGGTGCAATGCCAGAGCCCCCGGCAAAGCCGTGCCACTTCGAAAAAGGGTCGGATTCGTTTAAAAATGCCGGAATGCTAAAAAGAAAAATTAACCCCCCCCCCTTGTTCCAAGCGCCTGGGAGAGGCATGGCAGAGCCGGCACCTCCTCTGGGGAGGGGGGTGTTTGGGTTTGTTTTCCTGGGGAAAAAAAAATAATAAAAAAAAATAAGGCAGCATCTTCGCCTAGATGAAACCAAGTTTCATAATTTGAGTGGGGAGGGCCCGGGGGAGGAGAGGAGGGGATGGCGGAGGCGATCGGGGGCGATCCGCGATTCGCGCAGCTCCTCTCGGGGCCAGGCAGCTCCCAAAAATGATGCCCGAGAGCGGGGAAAGGGAGGTCAGCACCTGGGGGAAGGTCTTGTGTGTGTGTGTGTGTGGGGAGAAGATCCCTCCCCCCCCCCGCAAAAAAAATATATATAGAGAGAGAGATAAACCACCAACACAAATGAAAAAAAAGGGAAAAAAAGTCTTTGGGGTGGCTGTGCCAGGGGGTGCGTGGGGTACACGCGTGGCAACAGGGCCGTGGGTCTGTCCGTGCGGCTGTGTGTCCGTGTGCCGCCCAAGCTGGCTCTAATTCTGCCAGTTTGCATCTTTTTTTTTTTTTTTTTTTTTTCCTCTCCAGGCCACGAAGTTACCTTGATGAGCAGCTTCCTACAGCAATCAGATTATAGCTCCCCGAGCCAGATATTAAAATAACGGTTCCAGTCCAATATCTCGCGTGTTGGCAAACTTGGGAGAAATGAAGGGGTCGGGGGGAGGGGGGCAGGGAGAGAAAGAGCCAGAAAAAGGGTTTTGTAAGAAAGAAGAAAAGAAAACCGCAGAGAAGCTTTAAACTAGTCTTTCGTTTGTAACCTTTTACAACCTTTATTTCCCGTATATGAAAAGCTCCTTTTATTGAGCCCCAGAAAGAACTTTTTTCCCCCCTTTGGATTTTTAATTAGAGCCCATCAATTGCAGCCATATATATAAGAATCGATATAAAGTAATCCGTGGAGATGGGCTAAGGTTTTAATCGAAAATCTTCTTTGCCATTCTTTGCAGATCTTCTTTAGCCGCTGGCTGGTGGAGAAACAAATGTTCATTAGGAAAATGCCCCCCAAACCCCCAGAGCAGCCCCCCCAACCAAACAAAGCCCCAATGCAGAAAGCTCGCAAAAGATCAGAAACCAACTGTTGTTGTTACCATGTGAATAAGAAATTACTCCTGTGCTTAACTTCATTCTCCTTTGCAGGCAGTCATTGCTGGGCGGGTTTCTATATGGCAAACTTTAAAAAAAAACCAGCTCCGCAGCCTACAGCTAATTTCCCCCCTTCCCGGACTGCGTGGCGGTGATGGTATTTTCCTCTGGTTTGTGTGCCCGCGAGTGGCTGTGTGTCCGGTAACAAAGATCCCACAAGTACAACACTGCGGGGAAATCCAGACCCCGTCCCCTTGCAGCCTGTCAGCCTCACAAATAGCACACTTTTTTTTTTTTTTTCTCAGCTTTTTTTTTTTTTCTTTTCTCTTTACTTTCTTTCTTTTTTTTTTTTCTTTTTTTTCTTTTTTTTTTTTAAGTGTTTTCCATTATGTAAAATTTAACCCTTTGCCTTCACGCTATGGAATATTTTATTTTCCAACGCAGAGAGAAAGGAAGGAAAATCCCAACTCCCTGAAAGCTCCCCAGACCTTCCTCCTTACTGAAGAACTAGGGCTGTTTTTCTCCAGGGGTAGGAGGGGAGTGGAAGCCAAATATTAAACAATGCAGGCAGCTTCGGGTTTATTTTGGTAAATTAATTGTGAGACGATTCTGGCTCCCGTGTGTTTCTGCATGATTAAACTGTGCTATTTGTTCCCCAAAGCTGCACATTAGCAGAAAGCGCAAGTCTATTTTAAAGCATCATCCTCAGGTTTAATGTAGGCAAACTAGGCTGAGCGAAAAGTTTACCCGAGTAATTGCGGCTAAGAGTCGCCTGTAGTTGTTTTAATCATGATTTTTCTATCTGATAAGTGCGTTTGAAAGAATGGACCCTGCATTTTTTTAATCTGAAGGAAGCGAATCTGACCGTATTTGTACCCCAACCTCGCGTCTTATCTGTATGAAATTTCAATTTATTTAAAAGCCTGGTATTTAATACACTACACGGGCCACATTTAGTTTAGACAAACCCCCCTCTTGTACTTTCTCCGTAATCACGCCTAATGAAAACGTGGGATTTTCCCATTATTAAAAAAAAAAAAAAAAAGTGAAAATATAATGCATCTTCATTAGGAAAATTGACTGCTGCGCTCAAGACAGTTCTTAATTGAAAAGGCAACCTATTTTAATGGTGTGGTTGAGGAGAAGATTACATACTTTATCCAAACACAAAGACAATTAATAATGAGGAGCAGGCTGCTGCCATTAACTCTAATGTAGTTACATCAATGTCAGCGCCAGCGCCCGTACCTGAGGGGTGCGAGGCTCGTCCCCCCCGCTCCGCCGGGCCTCTACCCCC
Source organism: Netta rufina (assembly GCF_964035555.1). Taxonomy (NCBI): domain Eukaryota; kingdom Metazoa; phylum Chordata; class Aves; order Anseriformes; family Anatidae; genus Netta; species Netta rufina. The sequence continues at coordinate 60,907,854 of NC_140128.1, read as the reverse complement.
CTCCCCGGTGCTTTTTGGGGGATGCACGGCCCCAAGAAGTTGCTCTCGGAGGGGACTTTGGGAGCAGCCGAGCGCAGGACGGTCGGGAGCGCGGCGGTGCGGAGCGGGGGCAGCGCTAAAGCCGCAGTCTGCAAACGAATCCGTGCCCCCCAGCCCGGGGACAGCTCGGGGCCCCCGGCACGATCCGAAAGCTGCCAAACGCGGCCGGTAGCCGGAGCGACACCTGCCCTTCAGGCACCAATTTGGGGCGGAAAAAAAAAAATATATTAAACTTTCATTTGCTCGGTGTGCCCCTAAAGAGTATTTACGCCGAGCGCTGGCTGTTAAGTGTTTTTATTTTTTTTCTTTTTCCTCCTTTCTTTTTATTTATTTTTTATTTATTTCATTTTATATTTTGCTTTTTCTCGCCCTAGGAGGGGGCCGGAGGCTGCCCGGGGCCGCCCGGTACCCGGAGCCCGGCGCCGTGCCCGCGGCTGGGGCTGGGGGCGCGGGGCGGTGCGCGCCGCTCCCCGCTTACACAAAGTCCCCTCCCTCGGAAGGAAAGTTCATTTGGTAACCGCAAATACAAGAATTAAATCACAGCAGCGCAGTTTCTACCAAAAAAAAGAAAAAGAAAAAAAAAAAAAAGGAAAGAAACAATGATCAATTCCCCCTTGTTGCACATTTGTTTCACTTTTTTCCACTTTTTTTTTTTTTTTTTTTTTTTGGGGGGGGGGGGTGGGTGTAGCCCGGCTGTAGAGACCTAAAAGTGTATTTATTTATTTATTTATTTATTTATTTATTTATTTTTGTGTGTGTGTGTGCCCTGCCTGCTGGCCCTCCCGGGATGCTGGGAGCACGATGCGAGCAGCCCCCGGGCCTCATCCTGCCTGTTCGGCCTCGGGCAGCTTTGCATTGCTGCCGGGGAGTGTGTGGGGGGGCCCGGGGCTACCTGTGCCAGGCCCTGCAGCCGGACAGACGGACAGGACTGTGGCCAGCATCCCCTCGTGGACAGGAGTGGCTGTGGGTGGCTGCCCTCCCAGACAGACAGACGGACGTGGCGATGGGGTGGGCATAGGGCATAGGATGGCACTGCTGTGCCCATCCATCTGTCCCAGACAGACAGACAGAGAGGTAGGAAGGGCATCCGTCTCCTCCAGACAGACAGACAGACGGACAGACATAGCGGTAGGAAGGGCAGAGCAGTGCCCATCCGTCTCCCCCAGCCAGCCAGACGGACAGACGGACAGACAGCTGCCCATGCAGCCAGGCCGATCCTGATGAGCAGAGCTGGGGGCATCCCAGGTGGGACCAGGCTAATCCCCGGGCAGACAGACAGACAGACAGACGGGGGCCGTGCCCTGCTCACCCTGCCTGGCCGAGGGGTGCCCTGCTAAGCCCCAGGCGGGCAAGGTGGAGCGTGGCCAAACCTCGGGCTGGGGCAGGGCCGGATCCAGCCATGGCTCAAGCAGGTGGAGAGGGCCAGAAGCAGGGGGCTGTGTTCAGCCACCGGTTGGACAAACGGACACGACGGTGCCTGGTTGGGTTTTGGCTGGGAGAGGCAGAGCCCGGTGGGTTCCCGTGGGAGATAGCGGGTCCGCAGCCACCCCATATGGGGGGCTTCTACCTGCGGGATGAAACACACCGCAGCATCCCTCCCCGTGCAGGAGCGGTGGGGTCCAAAGTGGCTGTGGCCTTTAGGAACTGCCCTAACATCCGCAATTGGAGATAAAAAGAAAGTTCCTGCTGGTTCCCTTCCAGACAAATGAGCCTGGCCGCGTCTCTTTGCTCTTTAGCAGCATCTGCCCACCCTCTGCACCTGATTCCTTCCAGGAGCCTTTCATCTCCCCCCGCTGCCTGCTCCCGCAGCCCCGGCTGATCTGCCCGCGGGCTTAATGGGACGGGAGGACGCGAGTCCCCGGGGACGGCCCCGTTGCCACCTCCTTCTTCTCATCTCTGCTCCCCCACGCACTGCATCTCCCCCTCGCCTACTCAGCCAGGAGCTAGTGAAGGGATTTCTGGCATCAGGAGGTTCTGGAGATTTTGCTTTACTGTCCGGGGACGGCAGTGCCAGGGGCTGGTTGTCCGATAATTTCTCTCCGAAGGAAGGCTGTCCCTGTAAGGGGAGGTTGGTGACAGGCTGGTGCATCTCTATGTTCTCTATAAAGAGCAGCAACTTGTACCAGATACACCCAGTTTATACCTGGACGTGTTTATTTTCATATCAATGGTGCAGGTAAATTCAATACCGACAGGTCGTTGAGAAAAAAAACATCCTTTTGTGCACACTCACTGATAAGCGCTGTGATGAGGTTCTTCCCTTGGGAGCAGAATTGCCTTTTAGGTGTATTTTACATCACTCCTGAGCCATGCACTGTGTACCCCCAGCTCTGGTTCCCTTTCCTGGATGTGGCTGCCCACCCAAGGTGCCTGGGGGGCACCAGGCCCCCATGCAGCACCTCTGGGTCTGGCAGAGGGCTTGTGGAGGCCAGCTGGGACACCAGGGACATCTCAGGTGGCACGGGACACCTGTATTTAGGCAACAAAGCCATGTGTGCAGCTTGAGCTGCTCTACCTTACGATGTTCAGTTCTTTAGCTGCCTCCTGGTGCATGGTGAAGCCTCCTTTAAAGCTTTTTAGGTCCACAGCTGAAATGCAGGAGCCTGTAAATATCACAACTCAGTCCACGATTTTTACCCAAACTCCTTGTGACCATTTTTTGGTGCCTGGTTTTAGGACCAGTGAAGTGTCTGCCTCGGTCTCCAGGGCATCCTGAATTAATGTGGTGACCTCAAACACCTGGAGGGCCCTGAATCTGGGAGGTGCTGATAACCCATCCCCTGAGAGCAGAGTCTTTTCTGAGGGCTCTCACCTTGGCCACCCTAAACTGTGCCAGTGTCTGCCTGTGGAGTATTTTGTGCTCTGGGTGAGACCTGGAAAAAACCCTCCAAGTCCTCAACTTCTCCTCCTACGTGAAAACCCAGCACTGTCAGGATGAGGTACAGACAGGAAAGCAGACACAACAGGCAGGTAGTTTCCTAGAAGCTATTGCCAGGATTGGGACAGGGATGGGTTCTCAAATGAGGGTCTGTGCCATGCGAGGGGCAGGGCCGTGCTGATGTTCCCTGCTCCATCTCATGGGGCTCGTCTTGCTGGAGAGGAGCTGGGGAGAAGGGGCAGAGCTTGGCTCTGGAGCAGCGGTGAGCAGGTTTCTACAGCTCCATATTTAGGGCAATTGCTGCCAGTTAATCTATTCAGGCCACAAATCCACGTTTGATATCTGATGAGAAATGCAGAATGAGTTGCAGTGTTTTCTCTAGGCTGCATAGAACAGACATTTGCAGGCTATGTAAGCAATTTAAATATTTTATTGAAATGCGACATTCCAACCTTTTTTACAAATGTATTGCTAAGAAATGCAGACCATACTGTATAATTGCCCATCTCCCCTTAACTTACTGTATTTTTTTTTAACTAAAGAAGCAGAACAAAAGGAAGAAGGTGAACTCCTTTCACATAGATAAGAATTTTTCAACTGGAGGACATTTTTTCGATAAAATATTTTATTTTCAGGACATCCTGTTGCACTGTAGCTAGTTTCTACCTCTGTGCTTAGACGGTTAAAGGAGTTATATAAAGCCTATTAGGAAAAAAAAAAAAAAAAAAAAAAAAAAAGACCTAATATAAAGGCCGAAAGCTCATCATTCAGAAAACCTCTCCAGTGTGAGACGTACAATTCTTACTGATGGAAGACAGAACATTTAACACTAAAATAGAGCTAATTCTGCAGCCCAAGTGCGCTTCATTTTGTGGATTAATATTTCTGAGAGAAATGAGTCTCTATGCTCCCACAAGGATGGCTTTCACATTGCAGCACCTTGCCTTGGACATGTGAACATTTTGGCTTCAAAGGTGGCCATTTTGTCAAAACTGCGCATGACTCAAAAATTTGAAGGAATGACCAGGCTTGAATGGAAAAGGCAAAATGCGATGCATGGTTTTGAGAAGTGCGGCTGGGAAATTTGGAGAAATGTATACAAGGATGTTATAAATGGTAAAAAAAAAATAAGGGATGTTCAGTAATTTGGTGAAGTAAATTTGGTAGAGTGAGCTGGTAAGAGAACTGCATGCTGAATGAAACTCTAGCAGTTGCTCTATACATTATCAAATACTGTAACTATGATTCGTTACAAAATTAATCTATCATTTGAATACCTTGTCAGTGCTAACAAATTAATTCACACCATACCTGGATGCTATAGGGCTGTATTATGACTTTTTTTTTTGCAAGGGAGGAATTGTCCTATAAGTTAAGATCAAGCAAAGAGGCTGTGGGAAGACCAGTCTAGTGCCAAAACATCTTTTTACATCTTGAAAATCCAAGTAACACTCACAGCATCTCCCAGGGAAGGAATTTCAGATGACACTTGAGCTGTCCTTAATGAAGCACCATTTCTGTGGTTTCAAGACCCACGGAGAAATGGGCAAATGGATGGCTCTGCAGGATGTCCCAGAGTGCTAAATTTTACTCAGGTTTAACTGAGGGATGTGTAAAATCTCATGTGGCTACACATCTGAGACAGATCAAGAGTGCGAGGTGCACATTCTGATAGCAAGTACCAGAAACATTCCCAAAGGGTTGCTTTTGCCCTCAGCGCACCAAAAGCTCCCTGACTTTGACGGAGCTCTGCTGCAGGTATAAGACCATGCAAATTCAGGGGCCTAATTTGAATGCTAGCCTTGATTAGAACCAGTTGTGTTTAGGTGAGCCAGTTCCCTTGCTGGGAACCAAGAAATCATGGACTTATACCTCAGTAAGTTCTCACTTTTAGAAAGACAGAGAATATTGTCAGATGTGCCTAGATTTGCTAGAGGTGGCACAGCCCCCTTGGAGACTTGCATCCCCTCTAAAAAGCAGTAGCATCCTGAGCAAGAGCACGGCATCTTAACTCATTAACATCAGCCCCAGCACATAGGATAATTTGGGCTATATGAGTTAAAGGCTTTGGCAGTTTTCACCTTTCACTGAAATCCCATTGTGCTCTAAACTAGTTTCCTGCTGGTTTAAGCAAAAAAAGAGGCCACGCAGTCGGTGTCTTGGTGACCACAGCAGCTGTGGCTGTGGGAGTGGCACTAGATAAGTCCTCATCTGAGGTCCAATTTTTGCATGTGTGTGGTTTGGGAGAGGGAAAGAGAGGCTGGATTCCAAACTTATTAAAACCAATAAGAATATCACAGTGCGGATCAAATACTTTCAAGTGTTTGTCCCGAAGGAACGTTTATAAATCCATCAAATGTCAGTTTGCACATTAATTACTCTATGTTTCCTTATGAGTATGGTGAAAGACATTTTTACACTTGCTTTTCCTTTCTGTAATTTCCAGCCTTTAAACCCATTGCTCTCTCTCTCCCTTTCCTTCCAGTGTAAGGCAGCCAAACCTGCACGTTGGCTCCTCATAAATTGCTTGGCCCACCTGGGAATGTCTCTGCTTGCAAAGTCCTTCCCTGAGTGCTCACCTGCCTCATAGCTGGCATAACCCACTCTCTACAGACCCACAGAGAAGCTTTTAGCCCAAACTTCTCCCTAAATGCATTCATTTTAGGCTATTTCTTAGAGAATTCATCTAGTTCCAACCCAGTCATCTACTCTAGAGCTGGGCTTTTTATTATTGGGTTATGTTACTTCTTTAAGCACCTTTTTTTTTTTTCCTTCTCTATTTTTGATAGGAAATTTCTATTCCAAAATGAAAAATAAAACTTTAATTTAGAAGTAGTGAAAGAAAGCACACAGCATTTTCAAAATAAAATCTTCCTTAAAGACATACAAATGAATTAAGAATGTTTTATTTTCCAGATTTTGCCCGCACCCATACATAGTTTTGGATAGCATGATTCTCAGCTTTTCTGTCTGTCAAAAAATAAAATAATTACTTAGTACTCCTCACACGCTTTGACAACCCTTAATTCCTTAATTGCTTTCATATGAGCAGCTTTGCATCGTGTTTATACATTTTTATTCTCTCTGACTTCCCCGCGTGTACAGTGCTATCGTTGTTTCACTGGTGGAATGGTGAATTGGGGAGGGAAAAGGTGTGTGCAGAACAGGGTCTCCCCTGCTCAGAGCAAGCCTTTGGTGCCAGCATCTGGAAGAATCGATCCTGATGCTCTAAAAGTCACTACCACCTGCAGCTGCCTTGCTGACAGTGCAAGACAGAAATCTGCCTTCCCCAATGTGAACAGGCAAAGCTTTTTGCAAAACGAGAAAATCAGAAAATTTTGATTGATCAGCTGTTCATAAAAAGACAACTACATCAAAATGCCAGGCATGGTTTTGCTAATAGAGCATCCTGAGAGAGCCTTAAATTCTCAGAAACATCCTTTTGTGGCCATCATTCTGCATAGGTGTGACTAATGTTTTGAGGGGTGAATAATAATAAACTTGCTCAACCATTGCACAGTCCATGGGGAAGCATGAGCAAGTGGATATTTCCAGTTGTGGGGTGTAGCCCATGGATTTATTTGCCCTCAGAGGCATGTATACCACACAAACACAGCTGAGGTGAGGGCAGAGCAACCCAGACTGTCCGTCAGCATCCTGACGGACATTCAACCATTCTGATGGAATGAAAAAAGATGAAGTTGGGACGTTGGGAAGCCCCCACACACAACCCTTAGATCTCCAGGTTTATTTTTCCTACCGTTGAATGCTGTGATTAAATGAATCTTTTCCTTATGATGACAGTAATAAGAACATGAGTAGTTCTATTGTTTAATTAAATAGTTAAGATAATAAAATCATTCTCAGGTTGTACTGTCTGTAATGAATAAGCCACATCCTCTGCTGACAGCATGCCATTCTCTTCAGTGGAACTATACCGATTTTTCCAGTGAATATTTTTGTGTCTTAACTTGCCAGGAAAGATTTTGAGAATAGTTTGACCTTGCGCATCCGTAACTAGAAAGCTCTGCTTTCAGCTAATGTGAAGTGACTTTTTGGTACCAGGGGGATTATGGATGAAGTCTGGTAACACAGGGTTGAGTTCAAGAGAAAATATAACACTCTCTCAAAGCAAAACTCCGGCTTTATTTTAAAGTGAGCACATTAGACATATCATGTCCAGCTAGCAGCAGATGCTTCTCTGAGTACACAGTGATCCCATTGTGACCAAAGACAGGGGGACCAGGCTGCAGGTGAATACAGATGCTCCACCATGGCCTCCAATTCTGTTTTTTACAGTCTATGGTGAGCTCAGTTACTTCTGCCACTAACATGTTTTCCTTTGCTCGAAGCTTTATTTTGGAATCGAGCTCTTTGTTGGGTGCTTGGATAAACACAGGGAAGAAAAACAAGAAGGAAAAAAACCCAGTCTGCTTCTCAGGGAGATGAGCTTAATTCCATTCATAACCGTTTGCGACACAGAATTGAAATGGAAGCACAACATAAGGTGAAATTACAGCATTCGTTAGATCTTGCTGCTGTTGGGTTGCTACCTACACTCTCTGTCTGGTGGCTTTCTAAGCAGCCAAGTGGTGCCACGGTGCCTGATTTCAAATGAAAACCAAGATCATCCTCCTTCATTATTTCCACTGGAAATAATAATAATAATGTTACTCCTGACATTGCTAAGTTCTAACAGTACCTTCCAAAATGCTGAGGTCATTGTGAAAATGGCCATGGTTGGCCTCTACCTGTTGCCTATCTCCATGTTGTAGCCTCAGAGCACATAGGGGAGGTGGAGAAGCTGCAGCTCAGTCCCAAAGAGTCTTCAAAATGGAAAAAGCAGCAAAACGTCCAATGGGAGCAAGAGTAGACGTAGCTGTAAGAGATGTCAATGCCCATTTATCAACTCTCTGCTTCACAGGTGATGTGGGTGCTCATTGTCAGGCTGGTTCCTTTGGCTCCTCAAATTCCTTGGATTGTGAGGTTTTAGGGGTCTCCTGTGCCAGGTTGGACTGAGCCAAGAGAGTAAGTGCCCGAGGTTTCCTGGGATATCAGATCCTACAGAGCATTGCACCTAACTGCTGGGTGTTGCTTGGTGTCTGTCTCCTGACCCCACAGCTGGTTTGGGCACACAAGAAATGGGCCAGGCAGGATGAGACCTGGGGGTAGCAGTATTTGTGGTGAACCATTGCACCCGGTGAATTCCAGGGATGACCAGTACTTTTTGAGCTGGAGGTCTCTGAGCAAGTAAACACTATTTCTGTCAACAAGGTGCCTGAGAGTCTGTCAACACCATCTCTGCTACTACTACTACTACTAGAAATCCTATGGTAGGAGAGGACCTTCTTTCAGGGGCAGCATCCTTGTATCAGTTTATAGATCTAGATCAGATAGGGATAATTTAATCCAAGAATTTAGGGTTTTATGTGTTGGATAGTCTTTATGTTTGTGGAGTAGTATCTGCTTCTGTAATTGCTGTGTCTGCGAAGCTGATAAAGATGGCATTTTATACTTCGTTCACTGAAGTCCATTATGCTGGACTCTGACTATCTCTTCTGGACAAGGCATATGGGAAGGCATTTATTCAATCTGGTAACACAGTCCGTGTTTCTACTGTAGTGTCTACCTACTATACGTATCTCCTGGTTCTGTGTGTTGCATTACCTCAGCACCCTTTTTATTTCCATTTTTGTGGTAGTGATTCAATAGCTCATATTCCTGACTTGTCAGTGCAAAAGCGTGAAGAACGGAAGCTATGACCTGAAGAGGGAAGGAGAGACACAGCACAAATATTGCACAAGGCACAGCTTGTTGATTGATATTTATTTATGATTCAGATGTGGAGTAAGAGTACCACATTTAAAAGGAAATGGTTTGTGCTTTTAATAAGGCTCTTCACTTACAGCTGTTCTGATATAACCTTTGCATTACCCATTGCATTTTCCTTGAAGTATTCTGGCTTTATGGTCTGCTGACTCACAGACATGTATCTTCTTCATTACTTAAAAATGTGATTGCTTACATAGCAATCTCTCCCTGTACATAAAATGAATGCAACTTCCATTTGCTTTTATATTTTTTTTAATATAATACAAAACCATTGCTGTTATCATTTTAATATGGAGAGCCTCTTAAAATGGTCCAAGCATCATCTGCTTTATTAGTGCCTGCTTTACAAAGCTTCCACATTCCACAGTTAGTTTGCTTCTGAGGATGCTAAGGCTTTACAATATGCAGTGAGATTTTGATAAAATCTCATCAAAGCCTGCTAAAAGATCTCCTTTATCTATTTTGATTGGCTTGATTACATTGATTAATGAAACACTGGAGGATTTTATGTGATGGGATTAAATAATGCAATTAGTTTTAATAATTTTTCTAAAAAATAGATTTTGGAAGGAACAAAAGGAAAAAAAAGAGAGCAATGTTCTGTGTATAGTATTCATGATAAGTCGTAATTCTTTGGTTTGCCCCTTGGAACAGTGGCATTTCACAGACTTCAGAGGCAGGAATGCTCAAGAGGAAATATAAGTGAGAAAGTTAATATTGGGGTGAGTCTTAACTCTACAATATTTTACAGGCTGTCACTCACTGCAGTGCTAGGAAGGAGCCTCTGGCACCCGGAAGGCAGGCTGTTGTTTTGCCATGCTGACCACCTCCTTGTTCGTCTCTGGTTGTTTACAGAGGAGATTTCTGGATGAAATTATATAATTTACATGGGTTAAGTAGGCTGTGGAATTTGAAGCAAAAGTTGGCAGTCCTGTGACAGTGAGTGGCAGCTCCCTGCACAAGCCATAGGACTGTCTGCTTATGTTTGTGTTTAACCCTTAAAGTTTGCTTGGAGACACTTCACAACTGATGTGAGTAAGAGGAGCTACAAGAAAGTAGCAGAGAGCATTACAGTTCTGCTGACTGTTCCTCAGTTTGTGCTCAGCTGATGAGCTTACAAAGTGCCATCTCCCCTACAACACCGTGCAGGGATCTCTATGCTTCCAGTGAGGATTTGCATCCATGGGTTTTGAGAGAAGTACTGGGTGTGTAACTTGCATGCTTTCCTTCTCCTTCAGACCCAAGGTGGTTGGATTCTGTTCCTGGGTTCATCTGGTCTCTGTTTATTCCTGAGCAAATCCTTTGGACCTGGACTCAGGTACCCCCATGGGTACCCGTACCTAAGATGGACACAGCTCCATGTTATTCAAGATGATAAGGAACAGTTCAACCCCATGTCCTTATGTTCCCAGTGCAATGAACAGAAGGGGAGGCAACACTATCAGAAGTAATCTTCTAGTGGCCTGTGTGAACACTGCCTCCAACTCCTCCGCATTCACTGTATTGGAAGTCAGGAGCTGGTCTGAATTGCTTTTCATCAACTGGAACTTAGATGCTGCTGTAGGTGAACCCTAAGCACTAGAACTGGAGGTCTACACAGGGCCCTCCATCTCTTTGTTCTTCAGCTGCTGCAGATATGCAGTAACTAGGCTAATATTCACGTGCTGTTTGGGGGTTCACTGATGTCTAATTGACATTTATAATGCATCCCGGAGATCTTGCCGGTACATAGCAGTATGAATGCAGAGTGTCATTGCTGGAGATTGAGGTCTCACTGGCATTTAGTACATCTAGAATATCAATTCTAATTGCCATTTATTTTTCTTCTCATCTAGGTATATCTCTATATCTTGTTTACTGTCACTCTGCACTAAGCTGTTACTTCAAAGCATTTGCCTTGAATAATCACAATCAGTAAACTGCATAACAGCTTTGTTAAATACACTGCCTCTACCCTTACAGTAAGTTCCTGGGAAGAAAAGACAAGCAGAAGCTGTGCATTTTGAATCCAGGTCTGATTTCAGAGATAGCAGGCAGCAGAAGTTTGTGCACACAGTTTAGAGAGGCTTGGGACTACACTACTTCTTCATGCAGAGGGTCATGGGAGACGTTGCATTCCCCATGTACTCCATGGTTGGATCCATGGCTCAGACAGTGCAATAATGAACGTGCTGGTTCAATCTAAATAGGATCCCTTTTTATATCCATTTTAACTTTATTATTTTTTTTTCCTACATGTTCTTTGTTCATAGAATGATTCTAGGTCCTTTATGAGGGAAGGCACAAAATTGTGGATTTTCTTCTCATTTTGCTACTGAACCTTTGCATGGCCCTGGATGCATTTCCATCCTAGCCTTTGTGTGCTTTGATTCATTATTCTTTAAGCTTTCCATAGTATGGAGTGACTCCTACACTGTGTTTATGTCACACCCAGCTCAGCAGGGTCCTGATCTCATTGGAAATTTAATGTGGCATCAATATCACTACATTACACACCAATTCAGTTTACTCTTTTATTGCTAATAGCCCAAATACTGAATGAGTCAAAGCCCAGACTGCTCAGGCTGAGATAAACTAATAGTCCTATTGAAACAGGCATCCAGATGATCTGTTTCAAAGAAAATGTTGGGCCTCTGTTGGTAGTGAGGCACTGAGAATGAATGCAGGCTGTGCAGAGTGGCAGGATAAGGTCGTCTGTATGTAGTGGGTGCTAGCCAGAAAAAAGCCCCACAGTCTCCCTTCACTTACTGCTATGGGTCTGGGAAAAAAAGAAACAGGACTCAGGTAGAGGACAGATACTTTCATCAGGTTCCTACCCTGGCCCAAATCCGTGCTCACTGCTTGTATGCTGTCTTTTCTGCAGTACTGGTCCTGCAGCCTGCACGTGCCTGGGCCAAGTGTTCCTACCTGTCTTCGCACTATGCATATTATTCCATGCAAAGTTTCCCTGTGTGATGCAAAAACCATCGTCCTGATTCCCCAACGCAAGCATATGTGCTCTCTGGATTTACTATTGCATTGACAACGCTGATTATCCATGGAAATGGGTGGATTCAGACACAAAGTCAGATATCAAAACTGCAATACTAAAGTAAAAGGGTGAAAATTATGTGTTGTTGTTGTTTTTCATGAATAGAAGTTTTCTTAGCATCTGAAAAATTGCCTCTGCACTGCAAAATGCTGCTTGCGGACTTCTAGAATAGGCTGAGATCAGACTCTATAAGTGCTGTTCCTTTAGGGCTGTCAATGAAATAAAATATTCATCCCCTGAGGCTCTGCCATGAAGCAAATATATTAGCTAACAAAAATAAATCATACTCTTTCTAATAAAATATTCAATTGCTTGTTTGTTCTAACAAATATAAGAAATGGAGGTTTAATCAAGGAAAACAAGACTTTACATCAGACCACAAGGTATTCTTGGCTAGAACTCTGCTAATATGCTTGAATAATTCTGGTAATAGTAAAACTGAGCAGTCCAGAGAGGGTAGCTCTTACATTGATTTAGAGTGACAGGATTTGGGGAGACAAAGAAGTAGCCAAATTAGCTCTGGAAAATGATCATTTATGAAAGTTTTGCTAATGTCTCATCTTGAAGCCAGATACAGATATGTCTCAGGTTTCTGCTCTGTTTATTTGTTTGTTTGGAAGAGCAGAGATGGTAATAAATTGGCAAATAACCAAGGCAGAGAAGGGACTTAATCTGACTGGGAGTTCTCCTGGAGATTCCTGTCTAGGAGAGCAAATTCCCTCTTTCCATATACCAGTGCTTCCCATTTTCTTCACCATGTAGTATTCTTTTTATCCAGACAGATTAACATGGACTCTCAGATTGAGAATTGGCACATATAGATATGAACCCCCTGTGTCTTTGCCCTCCAAAAGACCAATCCCCATATCTCCCCCCAGCCCGAAACTGCATTGTTTCAACCTATTGCTCAAGCAAGCTGTGCACCCTCCACCAAAGTTTCCATGAATAACATTGCAATCTTTGGAACAGATCCAGAGCCAGTTTGAAGATAATAGGAACACTGAGTACTAAATAACAGACTGACAGAAGACACGACACCATGCTGGCAGAAGACATGTGTGCATGACTTTTATAGTAACCAGGGCACTCATTGCTTCGTAGTTAGAAAGCAAAAGCAAAAAGCAAAGCAAACTATCAGAGAAAAAAAAGGCAAGTTTTAATATCTCATTATGTTAGCTGGAGATGATCATGTGTATTATAGAATCAATAGAGTTGGTGGTCCACTGTAGATGGAAGTTGGAGCTAGTTCACCTGTGTGATATTGAGGAGCCATGTGGAGATCCTCAGTATGCATATTGGATAGGAATTTCTGCTAAAAGATTCAGCTCTGAAAATTAACACTGATGTTATGTGAAGTCAATTGATAGGTTTCAAACTCATCACATAACAGAAAGAAAATAAGACCATTTCCAAGTTATTAAAATACATCTATTTTTTCCTAATTTTTAGTCTTTAATCTGTGGCCTATGTGCTTCTGTATGAACATAAAAGTGTCTTGTTCACTCATATAGATGAATACCTGAGCTATATTTCAGTGTGTTAGTCAGAGTGAAATTTCAAGTTGAATTAATTGCCCTGGGGGAAAAAAAGACATATCCATAATGCTTTCTGCAATCTGGGTCTTAACGCAGAACCCCTCAAGAGGAGCATGGGATTTTATGACAAGATGAAGCACACATTGATGTATTTTAGGTACTTGCATCCTGGGTTCAGACCAAGAAATTGAGCTGGGGACACCGCTAGGTCAGAGCCTGAGATCATGTTCTTGAATTATGGTCTGATGAGTGATTACAGGGATTCCAACTTCTGTAGTTGGAAATTACATGAGAGGAAAAAAAAAAAAAAAAAAAAAAAAGCACTGAGTTCCCTCAATATTTTTTCCTACAGGGAAACTCTGTGGCCAGGCTTGAAGGTGGGCCCTGCACAGGTATCTGGTTGGGCCTAGGACCCAGCACTTGTCATCTCACTAGACCCAGCCTAAACCAAGTGAAGGGACTTGTCTTGAAACACCCTCAACTCCGAAAATCTGTAGGCATCCTTCTTTAGAAGAGGTGCTTTGTGGTGTCAAGGAGCTCATCATGCCAATTTGATTGGGATGGAGTGGGCCGCACAAAAGGATCATGCACCACTGGGCATCCTTTTGCTTAAGCTGTGGAGAGGAGGCTGAGTTGTGAGCACACTTCACCATCGTGTGGAATAGCTTTATCTTTTATTGCTTGTGCAGGATCAAGCACTTTCACTTCAACAGGAGATTACTTCTGTTTGAAGCCTTAACCATACGCTGTAATGCTTAGATATAAAAAGGGCATGGAAGGCAAAGCATGTAGGAATTAAATTATGTATTATATATGCATGCAACAGAATGAACCTTGCACAAGCCTCATGTTAGCTGTGAATATCTGTTCCACTTCATGAGAGCCCTTTCCTTTTTTTTTTTATCACTGTTTTCTAGTGATATCAGTGGGGTTTTGCATGCTGTCTTCTGGAGGACTGAATTCTGCTGCCCTTTCTTAGGCAAAACCCCTGGTCAGGAACAAAGGACGTGATGACAGAAACGAAATGTCTCTATTTGTAAGCACTCTTTACAGGTGCTTGCTTATGTATTAGAGATGCAAATGATTGTTTTGTTTCAAATGAGGTAAATCTAAGATTAAACTCCCATCGAAGAGTAAATGTTCCTTTTACCTTTCATGTTTAGTAGCTTGAAAGAGCCTACACAACAATAAATTGCATTACAGAAGCTCCCACTGACACAACCATATGTTAGCAGTCTCCGTTTTGAAGGGTTACAGCTCGGTTGTAAGAATTTGCTGTGGGCTGAAATTGGCAGTCTCTGCTCAGTAGCTCGATTTTAAAACCTAGCCTCAAATGCTTCCCAGTTCCTCATGAGCCATCCCGAAAAGAGCAGAAGGGGAAAATCTGAAGCATGGTGAATTTAAGTTTGGTGTTTACATGACCGGCAGCTTCAGCCCTCACAGCAAAAACCTGCAGGGCCTGGACCCTTTAGGAAAATGCTGAAAAACAAAACTGCAAAGCACAAAGAGTTGTCAGGAGGGAGGGAGGGAGGGAGCTGGCTGCCTCCTGGCACTGCAGGCCGCAGCAGGTTGCAGCTCCTGGGGCTGTGGGAAGACCATGACCTGCGGTATCCAGGAACATGATCAGCTTGCAATGAGAGCCCCGGGAAAAGGAGGGGGGAAGAGGGAAGGCTGAAAGTTGAGGAGCAGGCAGGGGTTTGTGTAAGTCCCGAGTCACACTGCCTTTAAATTCCTGCTTCTTGGCTGCGAGCAAGGTGGGAAGGCTTCCTACCAGGAGGGCCTCATGCTGCTGGGCACTGTGCTGGAGCAGGGAGGGAGCAGAAGTTTGTATTGAGTTAAACAGCATAAAACAAGAGAGAAGGGGAGTACGAGCCTCTGCCTTCATCCCCTTTATGTTATTAGGATTTTTTAGAGTCTCTCTAGGGACCAGGCTGGTGCTGGTTTGGGATGAAGAGTGTCAGCCTTTTCCACAGAAGGATTCAGGCTCCCCTGGAGGCTGTGGCCATTCACATCCACATGCTGGGGAGCACGGTCTCCCTTAATTCTGCTCGGGTGCTCTTATGAGACCATGGAAGATGGGTTGGAAGGGTAGTGAGGCTGTGTCTGGTCACCCTGCTGCATGATTGGCACGGTGGCAGCTAGGGGTATGGGGCTGGCACAAAGGTCTTTTCCTTGACAGCCTTCTGAAGACATCTGGTGTTGGCGTTTCCTTGTGGGCACTAGGGCAGGCCAGCAATGACTTATTTCTAAGCTGTATTTGAGGACATTAATACAACACTGCATGATTTTGGTTAGAAAAGAAGTGCTATTTATTGATTCCTAGTATGATTTTTAGTGATCACCAGAATGAATGTCCCTTTTCTCTTCTCCCCCTGGTCAGATGTCCTGGCTGTAGAGTACAAAAGACTAATTCCATCCTGGCCCAGCAGCTACAGAGGTTCATTTGGAAAAGACTGAGCCCTGAATGAGGATTTCAGTACTGCTTTCAGTGGGTGAGCGATTTTTTCCTGGTGATCATATGGGGATGGGATGGGGTAGATTCGCAGGAGGGCTTTAAGTGTGGTGTGGAAAATGTGAACACTTTGGGTGGGAGGTATGAGGACTTTGAAGGAGCCACCTTGCCACCAACATGCCACCCCACGTCTCCTTCCCTCCACCATCAGCAGAGTTGCATGGCCACCAGAGCTGTCACCATGCTGTCACCAAAGCTGCTGTGGCCATTTGCACACAGATGTGTCCATGTAGCTGTGATCATCAGCTGCTGGAGAGCATCTCCTGGAAGGCTGAGCAACCTAGTAGCAATGCGTATTTAGAAGAATTCCTCTGGCTCAAGGACCACAGCTCTGATTTGGGATGCAGCAGGCTATAGTGTGGTTCTCCTGCGGGCAGAGTGGGAGGTAGTTCCTGAGTCTTTGTGTCTGCTGCTGGTGTCATGGGGATTTTCTGCAAAACCCCATTTCATTACTGTCACTCTAATGGTGCTTGACAACATTCAACGACCACGTGTGAAGAAGTATAAATCATATTCTTTCCTGGTGGGTAGGCAAATGTGGGAATGTGCTGTTTGGAGAGGCTCAGCCGATCTGACAGATTTCTTCTGCTGTTTGTGTGTGTGACTTATAAAGGTGCGTGAACCTCAGCAGGTCCCAAATGCAGCCTGGGATTAGACTGGGGTTGCAATTAGGACTGTTAGCACATGTCTGCCCTGACTTCCTGGATCAACTGAGATCATACATCTGTGCAAACTACCTCTCATGTGGTATCATGGGATGCACTTTCTTGGTCTTATTCCTGCTTTTGGTCCTCAAAATCTGACTGCTTGGTGCCACTTGGATCTTCTTGGCTGGAAGAAGCAAGATGAAAAAATTAATCTTGAGGCAAAAAAATTAATCTTTAGGCAAACTTTGGAGTGAAGGTGCCCAGTAGTCTGAATTCAGCCAGCAGGGCTGTACATGGATGTGAACTGAACCGTACTGTGTGTGGTTGCTTTACCACAAAATCAGCCTTTCTCTGCTGAGCAGTCTCCCGAGCAACTTTACAGGGAGGATCTAATGTGTTGTATGAAAAGTAAAGAAATTAAATAGCAAGTGTTCCACTTGACCAAAAGGTCAAAGTCTCTGTGATTAAAATGCTTTGTTATTTTAAGATCAGGGAATGTCACATAACCATTATATATAAATGGCAAAGTTTCTGTGTGCACTGACTGTTGAAGAGCATTGCTAACTCCGTCCTTGGGGTGCCAGATGAATCCGCCTTCCTTAAGCAGTCCTCACGTCCTACAAACATTGCTGTATGGCCACCAGGCAAAGAAACACTTGCAGCTGGAGAGAGTTAATGTAGCTGAATAGACTTCTCCCTCCCAGCTCTACAAGTGCGATATCATGCTTACTGCTGTTTTTTGAGTGTTCTTGTGCTGTTTTCTCTTCTTATTCTTTTTAAATTAAAAAGGCAGCCCTAAAACTGATAGCTGATATACTGACCTCATAACACAAAGGCTTGTTCTCGGAATTCCCCACTCTTTGACAAGTGGCTGACTAATAAATATGGCAGTACTGAAGACCCAACGCGACTGACTTTGCCTCGATTTTGGCTGGCCTTTGTGGATCTGCTAAGGAGGCGGTTGTGAGACAGAAATGGATGTCCACAGAAAGCTAGGATGATGTGCTTGAATTTTGCTTCTGTTCTTCCAGATCAGAGAAATAAAAGGATGAGATGCCAATGAATTAATTATTAATTTATTTAACATTTCCAAATAGCATTGTCACAAGTAGATCCTGGTTTTGCTTTGGGTTCTAAGTAATGTTAGATCTGGTTTAAATGATGGAGTCATTTTGGTGGCTCTGTGCTGATGAAGCCATCATACTGGTGGGGTGAGAATGAGAGAAGGTTGGGAAGGTCACTTACAGTTAGAATAAATAGCCTGAAGTTCAGATAATTCACAATCCCAGTTGCACAATCCTGCCGGTTATAGAAAAACAGTGTAATAATCATACTAACCTGAAATAAACTGTTTGAATTAGCTGGTTTTTTTTTTTTTCAAGTGTGCCAGATAGAGCTGGAAATTCAGGGAAGATGAGGTCTGAGGTCCCAAGAAAACAGCCTCTCTCTGCTGGTATCCCCCAACACGCCCTGGGATGTCTTCTTTTAATGATAAAATACTTCTTTTTCAATTCTACATGCATTTCTTCTCCAATGGATTCTTGAAATTGAACTTAATCTTCTGCTGTGAAGAAGATATCAGAAGGGTCAAAGGAAAGAAGAGAAAAATTATTTTCTCACATGCATTTTTGGATGTGAATAAGCACGTACAACGCTTTATAGCATGGACAGAATAGAGCTGTGGGGAGATGCTGAACTCTCTCCTTCCTCTCTGCATTCTCACCCCATGTCTTATTTTCCCTTCTGCTTAGTGGGAAGAGATGCAAAAAGAGCAATTTGTCCTTTGCATGCTGTTTTGAGAGTTGAGGGAGTGCCTTGACTCACTCATGAAATGATGAATTATAGATTCATTGAGCAATAGGGCTGCAAGATACCTCAGAGACCTCCAGTGCTGGAAATTGCACTGTCTCACCAGATAATCTGTTCCAGCATGTCACCATCCATCTGTTAAGCAGAGAATCACAGCATCAGCTTTTGCCTTGGGCCTTCAGTCCTGGGCAGGCTAGCACTGCGCTCTGCTGAACTGGGGACTGGTGAACCTCTTTTGCTCCTTGCATTCAGGTTATCTCTATTTTGGCACTTGTGCAGACTCTTGGCCAGGCTCCTGGTGTTCACAACCTACATAAATACAGGAAGTATGGGATGCTGTTGTTGGTGCTCACGAGATGCAGATGGTCTTCTTCAGTTGTTTTTTTCCTTGATGACTGAGACAGTGCTGCACTTGGAGACATGGCAGGTACTGCTGGAAATATATTCCATGTGCTTCATCATCTGCTGGGGCAGAAGCTCAGCTGGGTTGGGTTGAGTTGGGCCAAATGGAAAGCTGTAGCTGTGCTGTGTGCTTCTTGCTCTCTGTACCTCTTCACCTGATCCAAATGGTCCATACCTTTTTCTTTTTGTAGGGAGAAAATATATTTATATTGACATGACCGTCATGACAATTCTACGCTATGAATTTGTTAGAGGTCCTCTCCAGAAACTAAGAGTTTATTTTCCCATGTTGCCTCCTGTCCCAACTCACAGGGCATTATTTCAATACACGATCCACAGAACAGGTGAGACATACCACAGATACCTACTCCCTGCACACATTGCATGCTGTTTATACATTATATACACATGCTATTTAACATACTTTATATGTTTTTAAGAGCAGCTGAAGAATCTTTTATGAACACAAATCTTATTTTCACATGTGGCTCTGTATAATGAATTTTTCAAAGATTTTCACACCTACTCTAAGTGAAATTATATCTTGGGAAAGTATAGCTTGATTGTTAATTCTGAACCATGTTGAAGCTCCTGCCTATTCTGTTTTAATCTGAATTTCTCCTTTGAATGTATTTTATATTAGGATTTGGAAACAGATACCGTTCTTCTATTTTTGTTTAATATATTTTTTTATTTTTTTATTTTTTTTTAATTTTTTTTGCACACAGGGTTGAGTGCACATATATTATTGTGGCTCTCTTTTTGCCATTTACAAAGGAATTGTACATTCTGACAATATCGTGTGCACCAAATCAATGAAATATCCTGTGTTTTCTATTCATTAAGACCCTAAAGCACTATGTGCAAATTCCCTCACTTTAATTACACACCTCAGGGATGTGCAGGCCAAAAAGGAGGCAGTCAGACAAAAAAGTCTGGTCTCTGCCAAAAGGAAAAAAAAATAACTGGTAAACATTTATTTTCAGCAGGGAAATCTGCTATTAATTCATATAGTGACTTTCCCCAGCTGAAATAATGAGGAAAGCCAAGTGAACCAAATGTTCACAGTGAGCAAACATGAACAGTAGGAAATCAGCCCATCTTGTATTTACATGTTTATTCCATCAGCCTTTGAAGAACATTTGCACGATCCCTTTTTTTTTTCTCCTTTTTTTTCCCCAACGAGTGTCAACGTTTACTCACACTCCTCCGGGGGTGACTCGCCAGCAAGGAGAGGCAGCAGCTCTCCTACAAACACCCAGCATCAGTGTGCCTGTGCTGGGGGGGATGTTTAAAATGCTGAATTGCGTACGGTGCCTCCAAGCATCTGCAAGGTGTGAGCCCCACGAATGCTTTGTCATGCACCGGGGGTTGCATTGCTGCTGGCTCCCGGAGGTGCTGTGGGTGCAGGATGTTTTTCCTTACCTGTTGAAAGTACTTGTGCTTTCAAATGTATTCTTCAGGCCTGCTGTGAGGACAGTCCAAAAACATTTACTGAACTCCTTGGGAAAAAAATGAAACCCAGACCTCACTAACACAACAAAATGTGCTATTTTTGCCTGGATATGGGCAGTGGGTACAAAGTGGCTGCACCCCATAGGTGCAGTAACCCACAGTGCTGATCAGCAAGCCCCCTGTAGTTTAGCAATAAATATGCATGATGGTCCCAGCCTACTATAGAACTAGAATAAAATAAAATAAAATACATAAAAAATAAAATTCAACATCACTTGGACTATTATAGAATGACTCATTTTGGAAGGGACATTTAAGACCATCTAGTTCCAACCCCTATCCTCTTCTTAAGCCAGGGAATGTCTTTTCTTTATTTGGTTGTGCTAATAATTTAGCTTGCTGACTTTTGTCCCTCCTGAAATTACCCAAATGCAGCAGGCTATTTTCAGTAGCATCTTATAATATTGTGCTCAGGCTATGCAGAAATCCCTTGAATCAGAAAGGAAGCCAGCTGTGTCTTCATTTTAAATTGCAAGGCCCCCGTTGTAGTTTTTTTTTTTTTTGTTTCATGGTGGTCTGTGCTCTGGATGGAGCTCTGGTGCCCTGAACCATGGGCAGAAACACAAGCTGATGTGGCCATTTATGCAGAGCAGGAAGGATGGTATTGGCACTCACGAGTTTTGTATGGAAAGGGGGAGCCTTCAGAAATTTGCAGGACTTGTAATCCACTAATTGAAAGATAGCAAAGCAACTTAGGCAATTTTTTTTTTTTTTCTTTTTTTTTTTTTGTAATTTTTTAGCAGGGTGAGAATGTTTGTACAATGCAATTGATGCTCAGAGAAG
Organism: Netta rufina; assembly: GCF_964035555.1. Lineage (NCBI taxonomy): Eukaryota > Metazoa > Chordata > Aves > Anseriformes > Anatidae > Netta > Netta rufina. Next base: position 60,886,871 of record NC_140128.1, on the reverse strand, counting down.
GTCCATGCAATTTCTCCTGGAAAAAAAAAAAAAAAAAAGTGAGCAGCGTGGAAGATTCCAGGAGATGCAGTCCCAAAGCCCAGGTGTCAGCTCTCAATAGTTTAAGCAACAGAGTCAAAATCTCATGCAATCAGTAAAGCAGTGCAAGTTTAACTAGGGTGGAAGGTAAACAAATCTGTTTGTGGATTAGTGTCTGTGAAGGCCCTGCGCATCAATGCGGTTCTACCAAAGCAGCACATTTTAAAATGAAATTGTTGGATTTAATGAAAATCACCAGAAAAGCAAAAAATATGCATCTGGGCAGAGATGTATATCGGTAACAGTGTCTCTGGGCTGAAACTTCCTCGCACTGCAGCTTGAGATGATAGCAGGCTTTTTCTGATATTACTGGGAGGTTTTATCCGTTAACTCCAGTAAGTATAAGCTAGTCTCGCT